>NC_085929.1:19275603-22159769 GCF_028885655.2 Pongo abelii
AGGCCTATGTTGGAAAAGGAAATATCTTCATATAAAAACTAGACGGAAGCACTCTCAGAAACTTCTTTGTGATGAGTGCATTCAACCCACAGACTTGAAACTTCCTTTGGAAAGAGCAGTTTGGAAACACTCTTCTTATAGAATCTTCAAGTGGATATTTGGAGCGCTTTGAGGCCTATACTGGGACATGAAATCTCTTCACCTAAAAACTAGACAGAAGCATTCTGAGAAACTTCTTTGCAATGAGTGCATTCAACTCGCAGACTTCAACGTTTCTTTTGATAGAACAGTTTTGAAACATTACGTTTGTAGAATCTGCAAGTGTTTATTCGGAGCACCTTGAGGCCTATGTTGGAAAAGGAAATATCTTCACATAAAAACTAGAGAGAAGGATTCTCAGAAACTTCTTTGTGATGAGTTCATTCAACTCACAGAGATGAACCTACCAATTGATAGAGAAGTTTGGAAACACTCTTTTTGTAGAACCTGCAAGTGGATATTTGGAGCCGTTTGAGGCCTATGCTGGAAATGGAAGTATCTTCACATAAAAACTGAACAGAAGCATTCTCAGAAACTTCTTTGTGTTGAGTGCATTCAACTCACAGACTTGAACTTACCTGTAGAAACAGCAGTTTTGAAACACTCTTTTGGTAAAATCTGCAAGTGGTTATTTGGAGCACTTCGAGGCCTGTGCTGGGATATGGAATATCTTCACCTAAAAACTACAGAGAAGCATTCTCAGAAAGTTCTTTGTGATGAGTGCATTCAACTCACAGACTTGAACGTTCCTCTTGAAAGAGCAGTTTTGAAACACTCCTTTTGAAGAATCTGCACGTGTTCATTTGGAGCGATTTCAGGCCTATGTTGGAAAAGGAAATATCTTCACATAAAAACTAGACAGAAGCATTCTCAGAAACTTCTTTGTGATGAGTGCATTCTACTCACAGTGTTGAAGCTTGCTTTTGATAGAGCAGTTTTGAAACACTCTTTTGCTAGAATCTGCAAGTGGATATTTGGAGCGCTTTGAGGCCTATGCTGGAAAAGGAAATGTCTTCGCATAAAAACTAGACAGAAGCATTCCAGGAAACTTCTCTATGATAAGTGCATTCAAATCACAGACTTGAACGTTCCTTTTGATAGAACTCTTTGAAAACACTCCTTTTGTAGAATTTGCATGGGTTTATTTGGAGCGCTTTGACGCCTCAGCTGGAAAAGGAAATATCTTCACGTAAGGTCTAGACAGAAGCATTCTCAGAAACTTCTTTCTGATGAGTGCATTCAACACACAGACTTGAACCTTGCTCTTGAAAGAGCAGTTTTGAAACACTCTTTTGGTAAAATCTGCAAGTGGTTATTTGGAGCACTTCGAGGCCTGTGCTGGGATACGGAATATCTTCACCTAAAAACTACAGAGAAGCATTCTCAGAAAGTTCTTCACGATGCATTCATTCAACTCACAGAGTTGAACCTTCCTTTTGATAGAACAGTTTTGAAACACTCTTTTTGTAGAATCTGCAAGAGGATATTTGGAGCGTTTTGAGGCCTATGCTGGAAAAGGAAATATCTTCACTTAAAAACTAGACAGAAGCATTCTCAGAAACTTCTGCGTGATGAGTGCATTCAACTCACAGACTTGAACGTTTCGTTTAATAGAACAGTTTTGAAACATTGCGTTTGTAGAATCTGCAAGTGCTTATTCGGAGCACCTTGAGGCCTATGTTGGAAAAGGAAATATCTTCACATAAAAACTAGAGAGAAGGATTCTCAGAAACTTCTTTGTGATGAGTTGAATCAACTCACACAGTTGAACCTACCAATTGATAGAGAAGTTTGGAAACACTCTTTTTGTAGAATCTGCAAGTTCATATTTGGAGCCGTTTGAGGCCTATGCTGGAAAAGGAAATATCTTCACATAAAAACTGAACAGAAGCATTCTCAGAAACTTCTTTGTGTTGAGTGCATTCAACTCACAGACTTGAACTTACCTGTAGAAAGAGCAGTTTTGAAACACTCTTTTGGTAAAATCTGCAAGTGGTTATTTGGAGCACTTCGAGGCCTGTGCTGGGATATGGAATATCTTCACCTAAAAACTACAGAGAAGCATTCTCAGAAAGTTCTTCACGATGCATTCATTCAACTCACAGAGTTGAACCTTCCTTTTGATAGAACAGTTTGGAAACACTCTTTTTGTAGAATCTGCAAGAGGATATTTGGAGGGGTTTGAGGCCTAGGCTGTAAAAGGAAATATCTTCACCTAAAAACTAGACAGAAGCATTCTCAGAAACTTCTGTGTGATGAGTGCATTCAACTCACAGACTTGAAAGTTTCTTTTGATAGAACAGTTTTGAGACATTACTTTTGTAGAATCTGCAAGTGTTTATTTGGAGCACCTTGAGGCCTATGTTGGAAAAGGAAATATCTTCACATAAAAACTAGAGAGAAGGATTCTCAGAAACATCTTTGTGATGAGTTCATTCAACTCACAGAGTTGAACCTACCAATTGATAGAGAAGTTTGGAAACACTCTTTTTGTAGAATCTGCAAGTGGATATTTGGAGCCGTTTGAGGCCTATGCTGGAAAAGGAAGTATCTTCACATAAAAACTGAACAGAAGCATTCTCAGAAACTTCTTTGTGTTGAGTGCATTCAACTCAGAGACTTGAACTTACCTATAGAAAGAGCAGTTTTGAAACACTCTTTTGGTAAAATCTGCAAGTGGTTATTTGGAGCACTTTGAGGCCTGTGCTGGGATATGGAATATCTTCACCTAAAAACTACAGAGAAGCATTCTCAGAAAGTTCTTCACGATGCATTCATTCAACTCACAGAGTTGAACCTTCCTTTTGATAGAACAGTTTTGAAACACTCTTTTTGTAGAATCTGCAAGAGGATATTTGGAGCGTTTTGAGGCCTATGTTGGAAAAGGAAATATCTTCACCTAAAAACTAGACAGAAGCATTCTCAGAAACTTCTGTGTCATGAGTGCATTCAACTCACAGACTTGAACGTTTCTTTTGATAGAACAGTTTTGAAACATTACGTTTGTGGAATCTGCAAGTGTTTATTCGGAGCACCTTGAGGCCTATGATGGAAAAGGAAATATCTTCACGTAAAAACTAGAGAGAAGTATTCTCAGAAACTTCTTTGTGATGAGTTCATTCAACTCACAGAGTTGAACCTACCAATTGAAAGAGAAGTTTGGAAACACTCTTTTTGTAGAATCTGCAAGTGGATATTTGGAGCCGTTTGAGGCCTATGCTGGAAAAGGAAATATCTTCACATAAAAACTGAACAGAAGCATTCTCAGAAACTTCTTTGTGTTGAGTGCATTCAACTCACAGACTTGAACTTACCTGTAGAAAGAGCAGTTTTGAAACACTCTTTTGGTAAAATCTGCAAGTGGTTATTTGGAACACTTCGAGGCCTGTGCTGGGATATGGAATATCTTCACCTAAAAACTACAGAGAAGCATTCTCAGAAAGTTCTTCACGATGCATTCATTCAACTCACAGAGTTGAACCTTCCTTTTGATAGAACAGTTTTGAAACACTCTTTTTGTAGAATCTGCAAGAGGATATTTGGAGCGTTTTGAGGCCTATGCTGGAAAAGGAAATATCTTCACCTAAAAACTAGACAGAAGCATTCTCAGAAACTTCTGTGTGATGAGTGCATTCAACTCACAGACTTGAACGTTTCTTTTGATAGAACAGTTTTGAAACATTACGTTTGTAGAATCTGCAAGTGTTTATTCGGAGCACCTTGAGGCCTATGTTGGAAAAGGAAATATCTTCACATAAAAACTAGAGAGAAGGATTCTCAGAAACTTCTTTGTGATGAGTGCATTCAACTCACAGACTTGAACGTTCCTCTTGAAATAGCAGTTTTGAAACACTCCTTTTGAAGAATCTGCACGTGTTCATTTGGAGTGCTTTAAGGCCTATGTTGGAAAAGGAAATATCTTCACATAAAAACCAGACAGAAGCATTCTCAGAAACTTCTTTGTGATGAGTGCATTCTACTCACAGTGTTGAAGCTTGCTTTTGATAGAGCAGTTTTGAAACACTCTTTTGCTAGAAGCTGCAAGTGGATATTTGGAGCGCTTTGAGGCCTATGCTGGAAAAGGAAATGTCTTCGCATAAAAACTAGACAGAAGCATTCCAGGAAACTTCTGTATGATAAGTGCATTCAACTCACAGACTTGAACGTTCCTTTTGATAGAACTCTTTTGAAACACTCCTTTTGTAGAATTTGCAAGTGTTTATTTGGAGCGCTTTGAGGCCTAAGCTGGAAAAGGAAATATCTTCATGTAAGGACTAGACAGAAGCATTCTCAGAAACTTCTTTCTGATGAGTGCATTCAACACACAGACTTTAACATCGCTATTGAAAGAACAGCTTTGAAACACTCTTTTCGTAGAATCTGCAAGTGGATATTTGGAGCGCTTTGAGGCCTATGCTGGGAAATGAAATCTCTTCACCTAAAAACTACACAGAAGCATTCTGAGAAACTTCTGTGTGTTCAGTGCATTCAACTCACAGACTTGAACTTACCTATATAAAGAGCAGTTTTGAAACACTCTTTTGGTAAAATCTGCAAGTGGTTATTTGGAGCACTTCGAGGCCTGTGCTGGGATATGGAATATCTTCACCTAAAAACTACAGAGAAGCATTCTCAGAAAGTTCTTCACGATGCATTCATTCAACTCACAGAGTTGAACCTTCCTTTTGATAGAACAGTTTTGAAACACTCTTTTTGTAGAATCTGCAATAGGATATTTGGAGCGTTTTGAGGCCTATGCTGGAAAAGGAAATATCTTCACCTGAAAACTAGACAGAAGCATTCTCAGAAACTTCTGTGTGATGAGTGCATTCAACTCACAGACTTGAACGTTCCTCTCGAAAGAGCAGTTTTCAAACACTCCTTTTGTAGAATCTGCACGTGTTCATTTGGAGCGCTTTGAGGCCTATGTTGGAAAAGGAAATATCTTCACATAAAAACTAGACAGAAGCATTCTCACAAACTTCTTTGTGATGAGTGCATTCTACTCACAGTGTTGAAGCTTGCTTTTGATAGAGCAGTTTGGAAACACTCTTTTTGTAGAAACTGCAAGTGGATATTTGGAGCGCTTTGAGGCCTATGCTGGAAAAGGAAATGTCTACATATAAAAACTAGACAGAAGCATTCCAGGAAACTTCTGTATGATAAGTGCATTCAACACACAGACTTGAACCTTGCTTTTGAAAGAGCAGCTTTGAAACACTCTTTTCGTAGAATCTGCAAGTGGATATTTGGAGCGCTTTGAGGCCTATGCTGGGAAATGAAATCTCTTCACCTAAAAACTAGACAGAAGCATTCTGAGAAACTTCTGTGTGATGAGTGCATTCAACTCACAGACTTGAACGTTCCCTTTGATAGAACAGTTTTGAAACACCCCTTTTGTAGAATCTGCATGTGTTTATTTGGAGCGCTTTGAGGCCTATGTTGGAAAAGGAAATATCTTCCTATAAAAACTAGATGGAAGCATTCTCAGAAACTTCTTTGTGATAAGTGCATTCAACTCACAGACTTGAAGCTTCCTTTGGAAAGAGCAGTTTGGAAACACTCTTCTTCTAGAATCTTCAAGTGGATATTTGGAGCGCTTTGAGTCCTATGCTGGGACATGAAATCTCTTCACCTAAAAACTAGACAGAAGCATTTTGAGAAACTTCTGTGTGATGAGTGCATTCAACTCACAGACTTGAACGTTCCTCTCGAAAGAGAAGTTTTGAAACACTCCTTTTGTAGAATCTGCACGTGTTCATTTGGAGCGCTTTGAGGCCTATGTTGGAAAAGGAAATATCTTCACATAAAAACTAGACAGAAGCATTCTCACAAACTTCTTTGTGATGAGTGCGTTCTACTCACAGTGTTGAAGCTTGCTTTTGATAGAGCAGTTTTGAAACACTCTTTTGGTAGAATCTGCAATTGGATATTTGGAGCGCTTTGAGGCCTATGTTGGAAAAGGAAATGTCTACACATAAAAACTAGACAGAAGCATTCCAGGAAACTTCTGTATGACAAGTGCATTCAACTCACAGACTTGAACGTTCCTTTTGATAGAACTCTTTTGAAACACTCCTTTTGTAGAATTTGCAAGTGTTTATTTGAAGCACTTTGAGGCCTAAGCTGGAAAAGGAAATATCATCACGTAAGGACTAGACAGAAGCACTCTCAGAAACTTCTTTCTGATGAGTGCATTCAACACACAGACTTGAACCTTGCTGTTGAAAGAGCAGCTTTGAAACACTCTTTTCGTAGAATCTGCAAGTGGATATTTGGAGCGCTTTGAGGCCTATGCTGGGAAATGAAATCTCTTCACCTAAAATCTGGACAGAAGCATTCTGAGAAACTTCTGTGTGATGAGTGCATTCAACTCACAGCCTTGAACGTTTCTCTCGAAAGAGCAGTTTTGAAACACTCCTTCTGTACAATCTGCACGTGTTCATTTGGAGCGCTTTGAGGCCTATGTTGGAAAAGAAAATATCTTCACATAAAAACTAGACAGAAGCATTCTCACAAACTTCTTTGTGATGAGTGCATTCTACTCACAGTGTTGAAGCTTGCTTTTGATAGAGCAGTTTTGAAACACTCTTTTGGTAGAATCTGCAAGTGGATATTTGGAGCGATTTGAGGCCTATGCTGGAAAAGGAAATGTCTACACATAAAAAGTAGACAGAAACATTCCAGGAAACTTCTGTATGATAAGTGCATTCAACACACAGACTTGAACCTTGCTTTTGAAACCGCAGCTTTAAAACACTCTTTTCGTAGAATCTGCAAGTTGATATTAGGAGCGCTTTGAGGCCTATGCTGGGAATTGAAATCTCTTCACCTAAAAGCTAGACAGAAGCATTCTGAGAAACTTCTGTGTGATGAGTGCATTCAACTCACAGACGTGAACGTTCCCTTTGATAGAACAGTTTTGAAACACTCCTTTTGTAGAATCTGCATGTGTTTATTTGGAGCGCTTTGAGGCCTATGTTGGAAAAGGAAATATCTTCATATAAAAACTAGACGGAAGCATTCTCAGAAACTTCTTTGTGATGAGTGCATTCAACTCACAGACTTGAAGCTTCCTTTGGAAAGAGCAGTTTGAGAACACTCTTCTTCTAGAATCTTCAAGTGGCTATTTGGAGCGCTTTGAGGCCTATGCTGGGACATGAAATCCCTTCACCTAAAAACTAGACAGAAGCATTCTGAGAAACTTCTTTGCAATGAGTCCATTCAACTCACAGACTTGAACGTTCCTTTTGATAGAACAGTTTTGAAACATTACGTTTGTAGAATCTGCAAGTGTTTATTCGGAGCACCTTGAGGCCTATGTTGGAAAAGGAAATATCTTCACATAAAAACTAGAGAGAAGGATTCTCAGAAACTTCTTTGTGATGAGTTCATTCAACTCACAGAGTTGAACCTACCAATTGATAGAAAAGTTTGGAAACACTCTTTTTGTAGAATCTGCAAGTGGATATTTGGAGCCGTTTGAGGCCTATGCTGGAAAAGGAAATATCTTCACATAAAAACTGATCAGAAGCATTCTCAGAAACTTCTTTGTGTTGAGTGCATTCAACTCACAGACTTGAACTTACCTATACAAAGAGCAGTTTTGAAACACTCTTTTGGTAAAATGTGCACGTGGTTATTTGGAGCACTTCGAGGCCTGTGCTGGGATATGGAATATCTACACCTAAAAACTACAAAGAAGCATTCTCAGAAAGTTCTTCATGATGTATTCATTCAACTCACAGATTTGAAACTTCCTTTTGATAGAACAGTTTTGAAACACTCTTTTTGTAGAATCTGCAATAGGATATTTGGAGCGTTTTGAGGCCTATGCTGGAAAAGGAAATATCTTCACATAAATACTAGACAGAAGCATTCTCACAAACTACTTTGTGATGAGTGCATTCTACTCACAGTGTTGAAGCTTGCTTTTGATAGAGCAGTTTTGAAGCACTCTTTTGCTAGAATCTGCAAGTGGATATTTGGAGCGCTTTGAGGCCTATGCTGGAAAAGGAAATGTCTACACATAAAAACTAGACAGAAGCATTCCAGGAAACTTCTTTATGGAAGTGCATTGAACTCACAGACTTGAACGTTCCTTTTGATAGAACTCTTTTGAAATACTCCTTTTGTAGAATTTGCAAGTGTTTATTTGAAGCGCTTTGAGGCCTAAGCTGGAAAAGGAAATATCTTCACGTCAGAACTAGACAGAAGCATTCTCAGAAAGTTCTTTCTGATGAGTGCATTCAACACACAGACTTGAACCTTGCTTTTGAAAGAGCAGCTTTGAAACACTCTTTTCGTAGAATCTGCAAGTGGATATTTGGAGCGCTTTGAGGCCTATGCTGGGAAATGAAATCTCTTCAACTAAAAACTAGACAGAAGAATTCTGAGAAACTTCTGTGTGATGAGTGCATTCAACTCACAGACTTGAACGTTCCCTTTGATAGAACAGTTTTGAAACACTCCTTTTGTAGAATCTGCATGTGTTTATTTGGAGCGCTTTGATGCCTATGTTGGAAAAGGAAATATCTTCATGTAAAAACTAGACGGAAGCATTCTCAGAAACTTCTTTGTGATGAGTGCATTCAACTCACAGACTTGAAGCTTCCTTTGGAAAGAGCAGTTTGGAAACACTCTTCTTATAGAATCTTCAAGTGGATATTTGGAGGGCTTTGAGGCCTATGCAGGGACATGAAATCTCTTCACCTAAAAACTAGACAGAAGCATTCTGAGAAACTTCTTTGCAATGAGTGCATTCAACTCACAGACTTGAACGTTCCTTTTGATAGAACAGTTTTGAAACATTACGTTTGTAGAATCTGCAAGTGTTTATTCGGAGCACCTTGAGGCCTATGTTGGAAAAGGAAATATCTTCACATAAAAACTAGAGAGAAGCATTCTCAGAAACTTCTTTGTGACGAGTTCATTCAACTCACAGAGTTGAAGCTACCAATTTATAGAGAAGTTTGGAAACCCTCTTTTTGTAGAATCTGCAAGTGGATATTTGGAGCCTTTTGAGCCCTATGCTGGAAAAGGTAATATCTTCACATAAAAACTGAACAGAAGCATTCTCAGAAACTTCTTTGTGTTGAGTGCATTCAACTCACAGACATGAACATACCTATAGAAAGAGCAGTTTTGAAACACTCTTTTGGTAAAATCTGCAAGTGGTTATTTATAGCACTTCGAGGCCTCTCCTGGGATATGGAATATCTTCACCTAAAAACTACAGAGAAGCATTCTCAGAAAGTTCTTCAGGATGCATTCATTCAACTCACAGAGTTGAACCTTCCTTTTGATAGAACAGTTTTGAAACACTCTTTTTGTAGAATCTGCAAGAGTTTATTCGGAGCACCTTGAGGCCTGTGTTGGAAAAGGAAATATCTTCATATAAAAACTAGAGAGAAGCATTCTCAGAAACTTCTTTGTGATGAGTGCATTCTACTCACAGTGTTGAAGCTTGCTTTTGATAGAGCAGTTTTGAAACACTCTTTTGGTAGAATCTGAAAGTGGATATTTGGAGCGCTTTGAGGCCAATGCTGGAAAAGGAAATGTTTACAAATAAGAAATATACAAAAGCATTCCAGGAAACTTCTGTATGATAAGTGCATTCAACACACAGACTTGAACCTTGCTTTTCAAAGAGCAGCTTTGAAACACTCTTTTCCTAGAATCTGCAAGTGGATATTTGGAGCGTTTTGAGGCCTATGCTGGGAAATGAAATCTCTTCACCTAAAAACTAGACAGAAGCATTCTGAGAAACTTCTTTGTGATGAGTGCATTCAACTCACAGGCTTGAACGTTCCCTTTGATAGAAGAGTTTTGAAACACTCCTTTTGTAGAATCTGCATGTGTTTATTTGGAGCGCTTTGAGGCCTATGTTGGAAAAGGAATTATCTTCACATAAAAACTAGAGAGAAGGATTCTCAGAAACTTCTTTGGATGAGTTCATTCAACTCACAGAGTTGAACCTACCAATTGATAGAGAAGTTTGGAAACACTCTTTTTGTAGAATCTGCAAGAGGATATTTGGAGCGTTTTGAGGCCTATGCTGGAAAAGGAAATATCTTCACATAAAAACTAGACAGAAGCATTCTCAGAAACTTCTTTGTGATGAGTGCATTCTACTCACAGTGTTGAAGCTTGCTTTTGATATAGCAGTTTTGAAACACTCTTTTGCTAGAATCTGCAAGTGGATATTTGGAGCGCTTTGAGGCCTATGCTGGAAAAGGAAATGTCTTCGCATAAAAACTAGACAGAAGCATTCCAGGAAACTTCTGTATGATAAGTGCATTCAACTCACAGACTTGAACGTTCCTTTTGATAGAACTATTTTGAAACACTCCTTTTGTAGAATTTGCAAGTGTTTATTTGGAGCGCTTTGAGGCCTAAGCTGGAAAAGGAAATATCTTCACGTAAGGACTAGACAGAAGCATTCTCAGAAACTTCTTTCTGATGAGTGCATTCAACACACAGACTTTAACCTCGATATTGAAAGAACAGCTTTGAAACACTCTTTTCGTAGAATCTGCAAGTGGATATTTGGAGCGCTTTGAGGCCTATGCTGGGAAATGAAATCTCTTCACCTAAAGACTACACAGAAGCATTCTGAGAAACTTCTGTGTGTTGAGTGCATTCAACTCACACACTTGAACTTACCTATAGAATGAGCAGTTTTGAAACACTCTTTTGCTAAAATCTGTAAGTGATTATTTGGAGCACTTCGAGGCCTGTGCTGGGATATGGAATATATTCACCTAAAAACTACAGAGAAGCATTCTCAGAAAGTTCTTCACGATGCCTTCATTCAACTCACCGAGTTGAACCTTCCTTATGATAGAACAGTTTTGAAACACTCTTTTTGTAGAATCTGCAAGAGGATATTTGGAGAGTTTTGAGGCCTATGCTGGAAAAGGAAATATCTTCACATAACAACTAGACGGAAGCATTCTCAGAAACTTCTGTGTGATGAGTGCATTCAACTCACAGACTTGAACGTTCCTCTCAAAAGAGCAGTTTTGAAACACTCCTTTTGTAGAATCTGCAAGTGTTTATTTGGAGCACTTTGAGGAATATGTTGGAAAAGGAAATATCTTCACATAAAAACGAGACAGAAGCATTCTCAGAAACTTCTTTGTGATGAGTGCATTCTACTCACAGTGTTGAAGCTTGCTTTTAATAGAGCAGTTTTGAAACACTCTTTTGGTAGAATCTGCAAGTGAATATTTGGAGCGCTTTGAGGCCTATGCTGGAAAAGGAAGTGTCTTCACATAAAAACTAGACAGAAGCATTCCAGGAAACTTCTGTATGATAAGTGCATTCAACTCACAGACTTGAACGTTCCTTTTGATGGGACTCTTTTGAAACACTCCTTTTGTAGAATTTGCAAGTGTTTATTTGGAGCACTTTGGGGCCTAAGCTGGAAAAGGAAATATCTTCACGTAAGAACTAGACAGAAGCATTCTCAGAAACTTCTTTCTGATGAGTGCATTCAACACACAGACTTGAAACTTGCTTTTGAAAGAGCAGCTTTGAAACACTCTTTTCGTAGAATCTGCAAGGGGATATTTGGAGCGCTTTGAGGCCTATGCTGGGAAATGAAATCTCCTCACCTAAAAACTAGACAGAAGCATTCTGAGAAACTTCTGTGTGATGAGTGCATTCAACTCACAGACTTGAACGTTCCCTTTGATAGAACAGTTTTGAAACACTCCTTTTGTAGAATCTGCATGTGTTTATTTGGAGCGCTTTGAGGCCTCTGTTGGAAAAGGATATATCATCATATAAAAACTAGACGGAAGCCTTCTCAGAAACTTCTTTGTGATGAGTGCATTCAACTCACAGACTTGAAGCTTCCTTTGGAAAGAACAGTTTGGAGACACTCTTCTTATAGAATCTTCAAGTGGATATTTGGAGCGCTTTGAGGCCTAAGCTGGGACATGAAATCTCTTCACCTAAAAACTTGACAGAAGCATTCTGAGAAACTTCTTTGCAATGAGTGCATTCAACTCACAAACTTGAACGTTCTTTTGGATAGAACAGTTTTGAAACATTACGTTTGTAGAATCTGCAAGTGTTTATTCGGAGCACATTGAGGCCTATGTTGGAAAAGGAAATATCTGCACATGAAAACTAGAGAGAAGGATTCTCAGAAACTTCTTTGTGATGAGTTCATTCAACTCACAGAGTTGAACCTACCAATTGATAGAGAAGTTTGGAAACGCTCTTTTTGTAGAATCTGCAAGTGGATATTTGGAGCCGTTTGAGGCCTACGCTGGAAAAGGAAATATCTTCACATAAAAACTGAACAGAAGCATTCTCAGAAACTTCTTTGTGTTGAGTGCATTCAACTCACGGGCTTGAACTTACCTATAGAAAGAGCAGTTTTGAAACACTCTTTTGCTAAAATCTGCAAGTGGTTATTTGGAGCACTTCGAGGCCTGTGCTGGGATATGGAATATCTTCACCTAAAAACTACAGAGAAGCATTCTCAGAAAGTTCTTCACGATGCCTTCATTCAACTCACGGAGTTGAACCTTCCTTATGATAGAACACTTTTGAAACACTCTTTTTGTAGAATCTGCAAGGGGATATTTGGAGCGTTTTGAGGCCTATGCTGGAAAAGGAAATATCTTCACATAACAACTAGACGGAAGCATTCTCAGAAACTTCTGTGTGATGAGTGCATTCAACTCACAGACTTGAACGTTCCTCTTGAAGGAGCAGTTTTGAAACACTCCTTTTGTAGAATCTGCAAGTGTTTATTTTGAGCGCTTTGAGGCCTATGTTGGGAAAGGAAATATCTTCACATAAGAACCAGACAGAAGCATTCTCAGAAACTTCTTTGTGATGAGTGCATTCTACTCACAGTGTTGAAGCTTGCTTTTGATAGAGCAGTTTTGAAACACTGTTTTGGTAGAATCTGCAAGTGGATATTTGGAGCGCTTTGAGATCTATGTTGGAAAAGGAAATGTCTTCACATAAAAACTAGACAGAAGCATTCCAGGAAACTTCTGTATGATAAGTGCATTCAACTCACAGACTTGAACGATCCTTTTGATAGGACTCTTTTGAAACCCTCCTTTTGTAGAATTTGCAAGTGTTTATTTGGAGCGCTTTGGGGCATAAGCTGGAAAAGGAAATATCTTCACGTAAGAACTAGACAGAAGCATTCTCAGAAACTTCTTTCTGATGAGTGCATTCAACACACAGACGTGAACCTTGCTTTTCAAAGAGCAGCTTTGAAACACTCTTTTCGTAGAATCTGCAAGGTGATATTTGGAGCACTTTGAGGCCTATGCTGGGAAATGAAATCTCTTCACCTAAAAACTAGACAGAAGCATTCTGAGAAACTTCTTTCAATGAGTGCATTCAACTCACAGACTTGAATGTTCCTTTGGATAGAACAGTTTTGAAACATTACGTATGTAGAATCTGCAAGTGTTTATTCGGAGCACCTTGAGGCCTATGTTGGAAAAGGAAATATCTTCACATGAAAACTAGAGAGAAGGATTCTCAGAAACTCCTTTGTGATGAGTTCATTCAACTCACAGAGTTGAACCTACCAATTGATTGAGAAGTTTGGAAACACTCTTTTTGTAGAATCTGCAAGTGGATATTTGGAGCCTTTTGAGGCCTATGCTGGAAAAGGAAATATCTTCACATAAAAACTGAACGGAAGCATTCTCAGAAACTTCTTTGTGTTGAGTGCATTCAACTCATAGACTTGAACTTACCTATAGAAAGAGCAGTTTTGAAACACTCGTTTGCTAAAATCTGCAAGTGGTTATTTGGAGCACTTCGAGGCCTGTGCTGGGATATGGAATATCTTCCCCTAAAAACTACAGAGAAGCATTCTCAGAAAGTTCTTCACGATGCCTTCATTCAACTCACGGAGTTGAACCTTCCTTATGATAGAACACTTTTGAAACACTCTTTTTGTAGAATCTGCAAGGGGATATTTGGAGCGTTTTGAGGCCTATGTTGGAAAAGGAAATGTCTTCACATAACAACTAGACGGAAGCATTCTCAGAAACTTCTGTGTGATGACTGCATTCATCTCACAGACTTGAACGTTCCTCTCAAAAGAGCAGTTTTGAAACACTCCTTTTGTAGAATCTGCAAGTGTTTATTTGGAGCGCTTTGAGGCCTATGTTGGAAAAGGAAATATCTTCACATAAGAACCAGACAGAAGCATTCTCAGAAACTTGTTTGTGATGAGTGCATTCTACTCACAGTGTTGAAGTTTGCTTTTGATAGAGCAGTTTTGAAACACTCTTTTGGTAGAATCTGCAAGTGGATATTTGGAGCGCTTTGAGGCCTATGCTGGAAAAGGAAGTGTCTTTACATAAAAACTAGACAGAAGCATTCCAGGAAACTTCTGTATGATAAGTGCATTCAACTCACAGACTTGAACGTTCCTTTGATAGGACTCTTTTGAAACACTCCATTTGTAGAATTTGCAAGTGTTTATTTGGAGGGCTTTGGGGCCTAAGCTGGAAAAGGAAATATCTTCACGTAAGAACTAGACAGAAGCATTCTCAGAAACTTCTTTCTGATGAGTGCATTCAACACACAGACTTGAACCTTGCTTATGAAAGAGCAGCTTTGAAACACTCTTTCAATAGAATCTGCAAGGGGATATTTGGAGCGCTTTGAGGCCTATGATGGGAAATGAAATCTCTTCACCTAAATCTAGACAGAAGCATTCTGAGAAACTTCTGTGTGATGAGTGCATTCAACTCACAGACTTGAACGTTCCCTTTGATAGAACAGTTTTGAAACACTCCTTTTGTACAATCTGCACGTGTTTATTTGGAGCGCTTTGAGGCCTCTGTTGGAAAAGGAAATATCCTCATATAAAAACTAGACGAAAGCCTTCTCAGAAACTTCTTTGTGATGAGTGCATTCAACTCACAGACTTGAAGCTTCCTTTGGAAAGAGCAGTTTGGAGACACTCTTCTCATAGCATACTCAAGTGGATAATTGGAGCGCTTTGAGGCCTATGCTGGGACATGAAATCTCTTCACCTAAAAACTAGACAGAAGCATTCTGAGAAACTTCTTTGCAATGAGTGTATTCAACTCACAGACTTGAACGTTCCTTTGGATAAAACAGTTTTGAAACATTACGTTTGTAGAATCTGCAAGTGTTTATTCGGAGCACCTTGAGGCCCATGTTGGAAAAGGAAATATCTTCACATGAAAACTAGAGAGAAGGATTCTCAGAAACTTCTTCATGATGAGTTCATTCAACTCACAGAGTTGGACCTACCAATTGATAGAGAAGTTTGGAAACACTCTTTTTGTAGTATCTGCAAGTGGATATTTGGAGCCGTTTGAGGCCTATGCTGGAAAAGAAAATATATTCACATAAAAACTGAACAGAAGCATTCTCAGAAACTTCTTTGTGTTGAGTGCATTGAACTCACAGGCTTGAACTTACCTATAGAAAGAGCAGTTTTGAAACACTCTTTTGCTAAAATCTGCAAGTGGTTATTTGGAGCACTTCGAGGCCTGTGCTGGGATATGGAATATCTTCACCTAAAAACTACAGAGAAGCATTCTCAGAAAGTTCTTCACGATGCCTTCATTCAACTCACGGAGTTGAACCTTCCTTATGATAGAACACTTTTGAAACACTCTTTTTGTAGAATCTGCAAGGGGATATTTGGAGCGTTTTGAGGCCTATGCTGGAAAAGGAAATATCTGCACATGAAAACTAGAGAGAAGGATTCTCAGAAACTTCTTTGTGATGAGTTCATTCAACTCACAGAGTTGAACCTACCAATTGATAGAGAAGTTTGGAAACGCTCTTTTTGTAGAATCTGAAAGTGGATATTTGGAGCCGTTTGAGGCCTACGCTGGAAAAGGAAATATCTTCACATAAAAACTGAACAGAAGCATTCTCAGAAACTTCTTTGTGTTGAGTGCATTCAACCCACGGGCTTGAACTTATCTATAGAAAGAGCAGTTTTGAAACACTCTTTTGCTAAAATCTGCAAGTGGTTATTTGGAGCACTTCGAGGCCTGTGCTGGGATATGGAATATCTTCACCTAAAAACTACAGAGAAGCATTCTCAGAAAGTTCTTCACGATGCCATCATTCAACTCACGGAGTTGAACCTTCCTTATGATAGAACACTTTTGAAACACTCTTTTTGTAGAATCTGCAAGGGGATATTTGGAGCGTTTTGAGGCCTATGCTGGAAAAGGAAATATCTTCACATAACAACTAGACGGAAGCATTCTCAGAAACTTCTGTGTGATGAGTGCATTCAAGTCACAGACTTGAACATTCCTCTTGAAGGAGCAGTTTTGAAACACTCCTTTTGTAGAATCTGCAAGTGTTTATTTTGAGCGCTTTGTGGCCTATGTTGGGAAAGGAAATATCTTCACATAAGAACCAGACAGAAGCATTCTCAGAAACTTCTTTGTGATGAGTGCATTCTACTCACAGTGTTGAAGCTTGCTTTTGATAGAGCAGTTTTGAAACACTGTTTTGGTAGAATCTGCAAGTGGATATTTGGAGCGCTTTGAGGTCTATGTTGGAAAAGGAAATGTCTTCACATAAAAACTAGACAGAAGCATTCCAGGAAACTTCTGTATGATAAGTGCATTCAACTCACAGACTTGAACGTTCCTTTTGATAGGACTCTTTTGAAACCCTCCTTTTGTAGAATTTGCAAGTGTTTATTTGGAGCGCTTTGGGGCCTAAGCTGGAAAAGGAAGTACCTTCACGTAAGAACTACACAGAAGCATTCTCAGAAACTTCTTTCTGATGAGTGCATTCAACACACAGACTTGAACCTTGCTTTTGAAAGAGCAGCTTTGAAACACTCTTTTCGTAGAATCTGCAAGGGGATATTTGGAACGCTTTGAGGCCCATGCTGGGAAATGAAATCTCTTCACTTAAAAATAGACAGAAGCATTCTGAGTAACTTCTGTGTGATGAGTGCATTCAACTCACAGACTTGAACGTTCCTTTGGATAGAACAGTTTTGAAACATTACGTTTGTAGAATCTGCAAGTGTTTATTCAGAGCATCTAGAGGCCTATGTTGGAAAAGGAAATATCTTCACATGAAAACTAGAGAGAAGGATTCTCAGAAACTTCTTTGTGATGAGTTCATTCAACTCACAGAGTTGAACCTACCAATTGATAGAGAAGTTTGGAAACACTCTTTTTGTAGAATCTGCAAGTGGATATTTGGAGCCGTTTGAGGCCTATGCTGGAAAAGGAAATATCTTCACATAAAAACTGAACAGAAGGATTCTCAGAAACTTCTTTGTGTTGAGTGCATTCAACTCACAGACTTGAACTTACCTATAGAAAGAGCAGTTTTGAAACATTCTTTTGCTAAAATCTTCAAGTGGTAATTTGGAGCAGTTCGAGGCCTGTGCTGGGATATGGAATATCTTCACCTAAAAACTACAGAGAAGCATTCTCAGAAAGTTCTTCACGATGCCTTCATTCAACTCACGGAGTTGAACCTTCCTTATGATAGAACAGTTTTGAAACACACTTTTTGTAGAATCTGCAAGAGGATATTTGGAGCGTTTTGAGGCCTATGCTGGAAAAGGAAATATCTTCACATAACAACTAGACGGAAGCATTCTCAGAAACTTCTGTGTGATGAGTGCATTCAACACACGGACTTGAACGTTCCTCTCAAAGGAGCAGTTTAGAAACACTCCTTCTGTAGAATCTGCAAGTGTTTATTTGGAGCGCTTTGAGGCGTATGTTGGAAAAGGAAATATATTCACATAAGAACCAGACAGAAGCATTCGCAGAAACTTCTTTGTGATGAGTGCATTCTACTCACAGTGTTGAAGCTTGCTTTTGATAGAGCAGTTTTGAAACACTCTTTTGGTAGAATCTGCAAGTGGATATTTGGAGCGCTTGAAGGCCTACGCTGGAAAAGGTAATGTCTTCACATAAAAACTAGACAGAAGCATTCCAGGAAACTTCTGTATGATAAGTGCATTCAACTCACAGACTTGAACGATCCTTTTGATAGGACTCTTTTGAAACCCTCCTTTTGTAGAATTTGCAAGTGTTTATTTGGAGCGCTTTGGGGCATAAGCTGGAAAAGGAAATATCTTCACGTAAGAACTAGACAGAAGCATTCTCAGAAACTTCTTTCTGATGAGTGCATTCAACACACAGACGTGAACCTTGCTTTTCAAAGAGCAGCTTTGAAACACTCTTTTCGTAGAATCTGCAAGGTGATATTTGGAGCACTTTGAGGCCTATGCTGGGAAATGAAATCTCTTCACCTAAAAACTAGACAGAAGCATTATGAGAAACTTCTTTCAATGAGTGCATTCAACTCACAGACTTGAACGTTCCTTTGGATAGAACAGTTTTGAAACATTACGTATGTAGAATCTGCAAGTGTTTATTCGGAGCACCTTGAGGCCTATGTTGGAAAAGGAAATATCTTCACATGAAAACTAGAGAGAAGGATTCTCAGAAACTCCTTTGTGATGAGTTCATTCAACTCACAGAGTTGAACCTACCAATTGATTGAGAAGTTTGGAAACACTCTTTTTGTAGAATCTGCAAGTGGATATTTGGAGCCTTTTGAGGCCTATGCTGGAAAAGGAAATATCTTCACATAAAAACTGAACGGAAGCATTCTCAGAAACTTCTTTGTGTTGAGTGCATTCAACTCACAGATTTGAACTTACCTATAGAAAGAGCAGTTTTGAAACACTCGTTTGCTAAAATCTGCAAGTGGTTATTTGGAGCACTTCGAGGCCTGTGCTGGGATATGGAATATCTTCACCTAAAAACTACAGAGAAGCATTCTCAGAAAGTTCTTCACGATGCCTTCATTCAACTCACGGAGTTGAACCTTCCTTATGATAGAACACTTTTGAAACACTCTTTTTGTAGAATCTGCAAGGGGATATTTGGAGCGTTTTGAGGCCTATGTTGGAAAAGGAAATATCTTCACATAACAACTAGACGGAAGCATTCTCAGAAACTTCTGTGTGATGACTGCATTCATCTCACAGACTTGAACGTTCCTCTCAAAAGAGCAGTTTTGAAACACTCCTTTTGTAGAATCTGCAAGTGTTTATTTGGAGCGCTTTGAGGCCTATGTTGGAAAAGGAAATATCTTCACATAAGAACCAGACAGAAGCATTCTCAGAAACTTGTTTGTGATGAGTGCATTCTACTCACAGTGTTGAAGTTTGCTTTTGATAGAGCAGTTTTGAAACACTCTTTTGGTAGAATCTGCAAGTGGATATTTGGAGCGCTTTGAGGCCTATGCTGGAAAAGGAAGTGTCTTTACATAAAAACTAGACAGAAGCATTCCAGGAAACTTCTGTATGATAAGTGCATTCAACTCACAGACTTGAATGTTCCTTTGATAGGACTCTTTTGAAACACTCCTTTTGTAGAATTTGCAAGTGTTTATTTGGAGGGCTTTGGGGCCTAAGCTGGAAAAGGAAATATCTTCACGTAAGAACTAGACAGAAGCATTCTCAGAAACTTCTTTCTGATGAGTGCATTCAACACACAGACTTGAACCTTGCTTATGAAAGAGCAGCTTTGAAACACCCTTTCAATAGAATCTGCAAGGGGATATTTGGAGCGCTTTGAGGCCTATGATGGGAAATGAAATCTCTTCACCTAAATCTAGACAGAAGCATTCTGAGAAACTTCTGTGTGATGAGTGCATTCAACTCACAGACTTGAACGTTCCCTTTGATAGAACAGTTTTGAAACACTCCTTTTGTACAATCTGCATCTGTTCATTTGGAGCGCTTTGAGGCCTCTGTTGGAAAAGGAAATATCCTCATATAAAAACTAGACGAAAGCCTTCTCAGAAACTTCTTTGTGATGAGTGCATTCAACTCACAGACTTGAAGCTTCCTTTGGAAAGAGCAGTTTGGAGACACTCTTCTTATAGCATCCTCAAGTGGATATTTGGAGCGCTTTGAGGCCTATGCTGGGACATGACATCCCTTCACCTAAAAACTAGACAGAAGCATTCTTAGAAACTTCTTTGCAATGAGTGTATTCAACTCACAGACTTGAACGTTCCTTTGGATAAAACAGTTTTGAAACATTACGTTTGTAGAATCTGCAAGTGTTTATTCGGAGCACCTTGAGGCCCATGTTGGAAAAGGAAATATCTTCACATGAAAACTAGAGAGAAGGATTCTCAGAAACTTCTTCATGATGAGTTCATTCAACTCACAGAGTTGGACCTACCAATTGATAGAGAAGTTTGGAAACACTCTTTTTGTAGTATCTGCAAGTGGATATTTGGAGCCGTTTGAGGCCTATGCTGGAAAAGAAAATATATTCACATAAAAACTGAACAGAAGCATTCTCAGAAACTTCTTTGTGTTGAGTGCATTCAACTCACAGGCTTGAACTTACCTATAGAAAGAGCAGTTTTGAAACACTCTTTTGCTAAAATCTGCAAGTGGTTATTTGGAGCACTTCGAGGCCTGTGCTGGGATATGGAATATCTTCACCTAAAAACTACAGAGAAGGATTCTCAGAAAGTTCTTCACGATGCCTTCATTCAACTCACGGAGTTGAACCTTCCTTATGATAGAACACTTTTGAAACACTCTTTTTGTAGAATCTGCAAGGGGATATTTGGAGCGTTTTGAGGCCTATGCTGGAAAAGGAAATATCTGCACATGAAAACTAGAGAGAAGGATTCTCAGAAACTTCTTTGTGATGAGTTCATTCAACTCACAGAGTTGAACCTACCAATTGATAGAGAAGTTTGGAAACGCTCTTTTTGTAGAATCTGCAAGTGGATATTTGGAGCCGTTTGAGGCCTACGCTGGAAAAGGAAATATCTTCACATAAAAACTGAACAGAAGCATTCTCAGAAACTTCTTTGTGTTGAGTGCATTCAACTCACGGGCTTGAACTTACCTATAGAAAGAGCAGTTTTGAAACACTCTTTTGCTAAAATCTGCAAGTGGTTATTTGGAGCACTTCGAGGCCTGTGCTGGGATATGGAATATCTTCACCTAAAAACTACAGAGAAGCATTCTCAGAAAGTTCTTCACGATGCCATCATTCAACTCACGGAGTTGAACCTTCCTTATGATAGAACACTTTTGAAACACTCTTTTTGTAGAATCTGCAAGGGGATATTTGGAGCGTTTTGAGGCCTATGCTGGAAAAGGAAATATCTTCACATAACAACTAGACGGAAGCATTCTCAGAAACTTCTGTGTGATGAGTGCATTCAACTCACAGACTTGAACGTTCCTCTTGAAGGAGCAGTTTTGAAACACTCCTTTTGTAGAATCTGCAAGTGTTTATTTTGAGCGCTTTGAGACCTATGTTGGGAAAGGAAATATCTTCACATAAGAACCAGACAGAAGCATTCTCAGAAGCTTCTTTGTGATGAGTGCATTCTACTCACAGTGTTGAAGCTTGCTTTTGATAGAGCAGTTTTGAAACACTCTTTTGGTAGAATCTGCAAGTGGATATTTGGAGCGCTTTGAGGCCTATGCTGGAAAAGGAAATGTCTTCACATAAAAACTAGACAGAAGCATTGCAGGAAACTTCTGTATGATAAGTGCATTCAACTCACAGACTTGAACGTTCCTTTTGATAAGACTCTTTTGAAACCCTCCTTTTGTAGTATTTGCAAGTGTTTATTTGGAGCGCTTTGGGGCCTAAGCTGGAAAAGGAAATACCTTCACGTAAGAACTAGACAGAAGCATTCTCAGAAACTTCTTTCCGATGAGTGCATTCAACACACAGACTTGAACTTTGCTTTTGAAAGGGCAGCTTTGAAACACTCCTTTTGTACAATCTGCAAGGGGATATTTGGAGCGCATTGAGGCCTAAGCTGGGAAATGAAATCTCCTCACCTAAAAACTAGACAGAAGCATTCTGAGAAACTTCTGTGTGATGAGTGCATTCAACTCACAGACTTGAACGTTCCCTTTGATAGAACAGTTTTGAAACACTCCTTTTGTAGAATCTGCATGTGTTTATTTGGAGCGCTTTGAGGCCTCTGTTGGAAAAGGAAATATCTTCATATAAAAACTAGACGGAAGCCTTCTCAGAAACTTCTTTGTGATGAGTGCATTCAACTCACAGACTTGAAGCTTCCTTGGAAAGAGCAGTTTGGAGACACTCATCTTACAGAATCTTCAAGTGGATATTTGGAGCGCTTTGAGGCCTATGCAGGAACATGAAATCTCTTCACCTAAAAACTAGACAGAAGCATTCTGAGAAACTTCTTTGCAATGAGTGCATTCAACTCAAGGACTTGAACGTTCCTTTGGATAGAACAGTTTTGAAACATAACGTTTGTAGAATCTGCAAGTGTTTATTCGGAGCACCTTGAGGCCCATGTAGGAAAAGGAAATATCTTCACATGAAAACTAGAGAGAAGGATTCTCAGAAACTTCTTCATGATGAGTTCATTCAACTCAAAGAGTTGAACCTACCAATTGATAGAGAAGTTTGGAAACACTCTTTTTGTAGAATCTGCAAGTGGATATTTGGAGCCGTTTGAGGCCTATGCTGGAAAAGGAAATATCTTCACATAAAAACTGAACTGAAACATTCTCAGAAACTTCTTTGTGTTGAGTGCATTCAACTCACAGACTTGAACTTACCTATAGAAAGAGCAGTTTTGAAACACTCTTTTGCTAAATTCTGCAAGTGGTTATTTGGAGCACTTTGAGGCCTGTGCTGGGATATGGAATATCTTCACCTAAAAACTACAGAGAAGCATTCTCAGAAAGTTCTTCACGATGCCTTCATTCAACTCACGGAGTTGAACCTTCCTTATGATAGAACACTTTTGAAACACTCTTTTTGTAGAATCTGCAAGGGGATATTTGGAGCGTTTTGAGGCCTATGCTGGAAAAGGAAATATCTTCACATAACAACTAGACGGAAGCCTTCTCAGAAACTTCTGTGTGATAAGTGCATTCAACTCACAGACTTGAACGTTCCTCTCGAAAGAGCAGTTTTGAAACACTCCTTTTGTAGAATCTGCAAGTGTTTATTTGGAGTGCTGTGAGGCTTATGTTGGAAAAGGAAATATCTTCACATAAGAACCAGACAGAAGCATTCTCAGAAACTTCTTTGTGATGAGTGCATTCTACTCTCAGTGTTGAAGTTTCCTTTTGATTGAGCAGTTTTGAAACACTGTTTTGGTAGAATCTGCAAGTGGATATTTGGAGCGCTTTGAGGCCTATGCTGGAAAAGGAAGTGTCTTCAAATAAAAACTAGACAGAAGCATTCCAGGAAACTTCTGTATGTTAAGTGCATTCAACTCACAGACTTGAACGTTCCTTTTGAAAGGACTCTTTTGAAACACACCTTTTGTAGAATTTGCAAGTGTTTATTTGGAGCACTTTGGGGCCTAAGCTGGAAAAGGAAATATGTTCACGTAAGAACTAGACAGAAGCATTCTCAGAAACTACTTTCTGATGAGTGCATTCAACACACAGACTTGAACCTTGCTTTTGAAAGGGCAGCTTTGGAACACTCCTTTCGTAGAATCTGCAAGGGGATATTTGGAGCGCTTTGAGGCCTATGCTGGGAAATGAAATCTCTTCACCTAAATCTAGACAGAAGCATTCTGAGAAACTTCTGTGTGATGAGTGCATTCAACTCACAGACTTGATCGTTCCCTTTGATAGAACAGTTTTGAAACACTCCTTTTGTACAATCTGCATGTGTTTATTTGGAGCACTGTGAGGCCTCTGTTGGAAAAGGAAATATCTTCATATAAAAACTAGACGGAAGCCTTCTCAGGAACTTTTTTGGGATGAGTGCATTCAACTCACAGACTTGAAGCTTCCTTTGGAAAGAGCAGTTTGGAGACACTCTTCTTATAGAATCTTCAAGTGGATATTTGGAGCGCTTTGATGCCTATGCTGGGACATGAAATCTCTTCACCTAAAAACTAGACAGAAGCATTCTGAGAAACTTCTTTGCAATGAATGTATTCAACTCACAGACTTGAACGTTCCTTTGGATAGAACAGTTTTGAAACACTCCTTTTGTACAATCTGCATGTGTTTATTTGGAGCGTTTTGAGGCCTCTGTTGGAAAAGGAAATATCTTCATATAAAAACTAGACGGAAGCCTTCTCAGGAACTTCTTTGGGATGAGTGCATTCAACTAACAGACTTGAAGCTTCCTTTGGAAAGAGCAGTTTGGAGACAATCTTCTTATAGAATCTTCAAGTGGATATTTGGAGCGCTTTGTGGCCTATGCTGGGACATGAAATCTCTTCACCTAAAAACTAGACAGAAGCATTCTGAGAAACTTCTTTGCAATGAGTGTATTCAACTCACAGACTTGAACGTTCCTTTGGATGGAACAGTTTTGAAACGTTACGTTTGTAGAATCTGCAAGTGTTTATTCGGAGCACCTTGAGGCCCATGTTGGAAAAGGAAATATCTTCACATGAAAACTAGAGAGAAGGATTCTCAGAAACTTCTTCATGATGAGTTCATTCAACTCACAGAGTTGAACCTACCAATTGATAGAGAAGTTTGGAGACACTCTTTTTGTAGTATCTGCAAGTGGATATTTGGAGCCGTTTGAGGCCTATGCTGGAAAAGAAAATATCTTCACATAAAAACTGAACAGAAGCAATCTCAGAAACTTCTTTGTGTTGAGTGCATTCAACTCACAGACTTGAACTTACCTATACAAAGAGCAGTTTTGAAACACTCTTTTGCTAAAATCTGCAAGTGGTTATTTGGAGCACTTCGAGGCCTGTACTGGGATATGGAATATCTTCACCTAAAAACTACAGAGAAGCATTCTCTGAAAGTTCTTCAGGATGCCTTCATTCAACTCACGGAGTTGAACCTTCCTTATGATAGAACACTTTTGAAACACTCTTTTTGTAAAATCTGCAAGGGGATGTTTGGAGCGTTTTGAGGCCTATGCTGGAAAAGGAAATATCTTCACATAATAACTAGATGGAAGCATTCTCAGAAACTTCTGTGTGATGAGTGCATTCAACTCACAGACTTGAACGTTCCTCTCGAAAGAGCAGTTTTGAAACACTCCTTTTGTAGAATCTGCAAGTGTTTATTTGGAGCGTTTGAGGCCTATGTTGGAAAAGGGAATATCTTCACATAAGAACCAGACAGAAGCATTCTCAGAAACTTCTTTGTGATGAGTGCATTCTACTCACAGTATTGAAGGTTGCTTTTCATAGAGCAGTTTTGAAACACTCTTTTGGTAGAATCTGCAAGTGGATATTTGGAGCGCTTTGAGGCCTATGCTGGAAAAGGAAGTGTCTTCAAATAAAAACTAGACAGAAGCATTCCAGGAAACTTCTGTATGATAAGTGCATTCAACTCACAGACTTGAACGTTCCTTTTGATAGGACTCTTTTGAAACACACCTTTTGTAGAATTTGCAAGTGTTTATTTGGAGCACTTTGGGGCCTAAGCTGGAAAAGGAAATATCTTCACGTAAGAACTAGACAGAAGCATTCTCAGAAACTTCTTTCTGATGAGTGCATTCAACACACAGACTTGAACCTTGCTTTTGAAAGAGTAGCTTTGACACACTCTTTTTGTACAATCTGCAAAGGGATATTTGGAGCGCTTTGAGGCCTATGCTGGGAAATGTAATCTCCTCACCTAAAAACTAGACAGAAGCATTCTGAGAAACTTCTGTGTGATGAGTGCATTCAACTCACAGACTTGAATGTTCCCTTTGATAGAACAGTTTTGAAACACTCCTTTTGTAGCATCTGCATGTGTTTATTTGGAGCACTTTGAGGCCTCTGTTGGAAAAGGAAATATCTTCATATAAAAACTAGACGGAAGCCTTCTCAGAAACTTCTTTGTGATGAGTGCATTCAACTCACAGACTTGAAGCTTCCTTTGGAAAGAGCAGTTTGGAGACACTCTTCTTATAGAATCTTCAAGTGGATATTTGGAGCGCTTTGAGGCCTATGCTGGGACATGAAATCTCTTCACCTAAAAACTAGACAGAAGCATTCTGAGAAACTTCTTTGCAATGAGTGCATTCAACTCACAGACTTGAACGTTCCTTTGGATACAACAGTTTTGAAACATCACGTTTGTAGAATCTGCAAGTGTTTATTCGGAGCACCTTGAGGCCTATGTTGGAAAAGGAAATATCTTCACATGAAAACTAGAGAGAAGGATTCTCAGAAACTTCTTCGTGATGAGTTCATTCAACTCACAGAGTTGAACCTACCAATTGATAGAGAAGTTTGGAAACACTCTTTTTGTAGAATCTGCAAGTGGATATTTGGAGCCGTTTGAGGCCTATGCTGTAATAGGAAATATCTTCACATAAAAACTGAACAGAAGCATTCTCAGAAACTTCTTTGTGTTAAGTGCATTCAACTCACAGACTTGAACTTACCTATAGAAAGAGCAGTTTTGAAACACTCTTTTGCTAAAATCTGCAAGTGGTTGTTTGGAGCACTTCGAGGCCTGTGCTGGGATATGGAATATCTTCACCTAAAAACTACAGAGAAGCATTTTCAGAAAGTTCTTCACGATGCCTTCATTCAACTCACGGAGTTGAACCTTCCTTATGATAGAACACTTTTGAAACACTCTTTTTGTAGAATCTGCAAGGGGATATTTGGAGCGTTTTGAGGCCTATGCTGGAAATGGAAATGTCTTCACATAAAAACAAGACAGAAGCATTCCAGGAAACTTCTGTATGATAAGTGCATTCAACTCACAGACTTGAACGTTCCTTTTGATAGGACTCTTTTGAAACACTCCTTTTGTAGAATTTGCAAGTGTTTATTTGGAGCGCTTTGGGGCCTAAGCTGGAAAAGGAAATATCTTCACGTAAGAACTAGACAGAAGCATTCTCAGAAACTTCTTTCTGATGAGTGCATTCAACACACAGACTTGAACCTTGCTTTTGAAAGAGCAGCTTTGAAACACTCCTTTCATAGAATCTGCAAGGGGATATTTGGAGCGTTTTGAGGCCTATGCTGGAAAAGGAAATATCTTCACATAACAACTAGACGGAAGCATTCTCAGAAACTTCTGTGTGGTGAGTGCATTCAACTCACAGACTTGAACGTTCCTCTCGAAAGAGCAGTTTTGAAACACTCCTTTTGTAGAATCTGCAAGTGTTTATTTGGAGCGCTTTGAGGCCTATGTTGGAAAAGGAAATATCTTCACATAAGAACCAGACAGAAGCATTCTCAGAAACTTCTTTGTGATGAGTGCATTCTACTCACAGTGTTGAAGTTTGCTTTTGATAGAGCAGTTTTGAAACACTCTTTTGGTAGAATCTGCAAGTGGATATTTGGAGCGCTTTGAGGCCTATGCTGGAAAAGGAAGTGTCTTCAAATAAAAACTAGACAGAAGCATTCCAGGAAACTTCTGTATGTTAAGTGCATTCAACTCACAGACTTGAACGTTCCTTTAGAAAGGACTCTTTTGAAACACACATTTTGTAGAATTTGCAAGTGTTTATTTGGAGCACTTTGGGGCCTAAGCTGGAAAAGGAAATATCTTCACGTAAGAACTAGACAGAAGCAATCTCAGAAACTTCTTTCAGATGAGTGCATTCAACACACAGACTTGAACCTTGCTTTTGAAAGAGCAGCTTTGAAAAACTCTTTTCGTAGAATCTGCAAGGGGATATTTGGAGCGCTTTGAAGCCTATGCTGGAAAATGAAATCTCTTCACCTAAAAACTAGACAGAAGCATTCTGAGAAACTTCTGTGTGATGAGTGCATTCAACTCACAGACTTGAACGTTCCCTTTGATAGAACAGTTTTGAAACACTCCTTTTGTAGAATCTGCATGTGTTTATTTGGAGCGCTTTGAGGCCTCTGTTGGAAAAGGAAATATCTTCATATAAAAACTAGACGGAAGCCTTCTCAGAAACTTCTTTGTGATGAGTGCATTCAACTCACAGACTTGAAGCTTCCTTTGGAAAGAGCAGTTTGGAGACACTCTTCTTATAGAATCTTCAAGTGGATATTTGGAGCGCTTTGAGGCCTATGCTGGGACATGAAATCTCTTCACCTAAAAACTAGACAGAAGCATTCTGAGAAACTTCTTTGCAATGAGTGCATTCAACTCACAGACTTGAACGCTCCTTTCTATAGAACAGTTTTGAAACATTACGTTTGTAGAATCTGCAAGTGTTTATTCGGAGCACCTTGAGGCCTATGTTGGAAAAGGAAATATCTTCACATGAAAACTAGAGAGAAGGATTCTCAGAAACTTCTTCATGCTGAGTTCATTCAAATCACAGAGTTGAACCTACCAATTGATAGAGAAGTTTGGAAACACTCTTTTTGTAGAATCTGCAAGTGGATATTTGGAGCCGTTTGAGGCCTGTGCTGGAAAAGGAAATATCTTCACATAAAAACTGAACTGAAGCATTCTCAGAAACTTCTTTGTGTTGAGTGCATTCAACTCACAGACTTGAACTTACCTATAGAAAGAGCAGTTTTGAAACACTCTTTTGCTAAAATCTGCAACTGGTTATTTGGAGCAGTTCGAGGCCTGTGCTGGGATATGGAATATCTTCACCTAAAAACTACAGAGAAGCATTCTCAGAAAGTTCTTCACGATGCCTTCATTCAACTCACGGAGTTGAACCTTCCTTATGATAGAACACTTTTGAAACACTCTTTTTGTAGAATCTGCAAGGGGATATTTGGAGCGTTTTGAGGCCTATGCTGGAAAAGGAAATATCTTCACATAACAACTAGACGGAAGCATTCTCAGAAACTTCTGTGCGATGAGTGCATTCATCTCACAGACTTGAACGTTCCTCTTGAAAGATCAGTTTTGAAACACTCCTTTTGTAGAATCTGCAAGTGTTTATTTGAAGCGCTTTGAGGCCTACGTTGGAAAAGGAAATATCTTCACATAAGAACCAGACAGAAGCATTGTCAGAAACCTCTTTGTGATGAGTGCATTCTACTCACAGTGTTAAAGCTTGCTTTTGATAGAGCAGTTTTGAAACACTCTTTTGGTAGAATCTGCAAGTGGATATTTGGAGCGCTTTGAGGCCTATGCTGGAAAAGGAAATGTCTTCACATAAAAACTAGACAGAAGCATTCCAGGAAACTTCTGTATGATAAGTGCATTCAACTCACAGACTTGAACGTTCCTTTTGATAGGACTCTTTTGAAACACTCCTTTTGTAGAGTCTGCAAGTGTTTATTTGGAGCGCTTTGAGGCCTATGTTGGAAAAGGAAATATCTTCACTTAAGAACCAGACAGAAGCATTCTCAGAAACTTCTTTGTGATGAGTGCATTCTACTCACAGTGTTGAAGCTTGCTTTTGATAGAGCAGTTTTGAAACACTCTTTTGGTAGAATCTGCAAGTGGATATTTGGAGCGCTTTGAGGCCTACGCTGGAAAAGGAAGTGTCTTCACATAAAAATTAGACAGAAGCATTCCAGGAAACTTCTGTATGATAAGTGCATTCAACTCACAGACTTGAACGTTCCTTTTGATAGGACTCTTTTGAAACACTCCTTTTGTAGAATTTGCAAGTGTTTATTTGGAGCTCTTTGGGGCCTAAGCTGGAAAAGGAAATATCTTCACGTAAGAACTAGACAGAAGCATTCTCAGAAACTTCTTTCTGATGAGTGCATTCAACACACAGACTTGAACCTTGCTTTTGAAAGAGCAGCTTTGAAACACTCTTTTCGTAGAATCTGCAAGGGGATATTTGGAGCGCTTTGAGGCCTATGCTGGGAAATGAAATCTCCTCACCTAAAAACTAGACAGAAGCATTCTGAGAAACTTCTGTGTGATGAGTGCATTCAACTCACAGACTTGAACGTTCCCTTTGATAGAACAGTTTTGAAACACTCCTTTTGTGGAGTCTGCATGTGTTTATTTGGAGCGCTTTGAGGCCTCTTTTGGAAACGGAAATATCTTCATATAAAAACTAGACGGAAGCCTTCTCAGAAACTTCTTTGTGATGAGTGCATTCAACTCACAGACTGAAGCTTCCTTTGGAAAGAGCAGTTTAGAGACACTCTTCTTATAGAAGCTTCAAGTGGATATTTGGAGCGCTTTGAGGCCTATGCTGGGACATGAAATCTCTTCACCTAAAAACTAGACAGAAGCATTCTGAGAAACTTCTTTGCAATGAGTGCATTCAACTCACAGACTTCAACGTTCCTTTGAATAGAACAGTTTTGAAACATTACGTTTGTAGAATCTGCAAGTGTTTATTCGGAGCACCTTGAGGCCTATGTTGGAAAAGGAAATATCTTCACATGAAAACTAGAGAGAAGGATTCTCAGAAACTTCTTTGTGATGAGTTCATTCAACTCACAGAGTTGAACCTACGAATTGATAGAGAAGTTTGGAAACACTCTTTTTGTAGAATCTGCAAGTGGATATTTGGAGCCTTTTGAGGCCTATGCTGGAAAAGGAAATATCTTCACATAAAAACTGAGCGGAAGCATTCTCAGAAACTTCTTTGTGTTGAGTGCATTCAACTCATAGACTTGAACTTACCTATAGAAAGAGCAGTTTTGAAACACTCGTTTGCTAAAATCTGCAAGTGGTTATTTGGAGCACTTCGAGGCCTGTGCTGGGATATGGAATATCTTCACCTAAAAACTACAGAGAAGCATTCTCAGAAAGTTCTTCACGATGCCTTCATTCAACTCACGGAGTTGAACCTTCCTTATGATAGAACACTTTTGAAACACTCTTTTTGTAGAATCTGCAAGGGGATATTTGGAGCGTTTTGAGGCCTATGTTGGAAAAGGAAATGTCTTCACATAACAACTAGACGGAAGCATTCTCAGAAACTTCTGTGTGATGACTGCATTCATCTCACAGACTTGAACGTTCCTCTCAAAAGAGCAGTTTTGAAACACTCCTTTTGTAGAATCTGCAAGTGTTTATTTGGAGCGCTTTGAGGCCTATGTTGGAAAAGGAAATATCTTCACATAAGAACCAGACAGAAGCATTCTCAGAAACTTGTTTGTGATGAGTGCATTCTACTCACAGTGTTGAAGTTTGCTTTTGATAGAGCAGTTTTGAAACACTCTTTTGGTAGAATCTGCAAGTGGATATTTGGAGCGCTTTGAGGCCTATGCTGGAAAAGGAAGTGTCTTTACATAAAAACTAGACAGAAGCATTCCAGGAAACTTCTGTAGGATAAGTGCATTCAACGCACAGACTTGAACGTTCCTTTGATAGGACTCTTTTGAAACACTCCATTTGTAGAATTTGCAAGTGTTTATTTGGAGGGCTTTGGGGCCTAAGCTGGAAAAGGAAATATCTTCACGTAAGAACTAGACAGAAGCATTCTCAGAAACTTCTTTCTGATGAGTGCATTCAACACACAGACTTGAACCTTGCTTATGAAAGAGCAGCTTTGAAACACTCTTTCAATAGAATCTGCAAGGGGATATTTGGAGCGCTTTGAGGCCTATGATGGGAAATGAAATCTCTTCACCTAAATCTAGACAGAAGCATTCTGAGAAACTTCTGTGTGATGAGTGCATTCAACTCACAGACTTGAACGTTCCCTTTGATAGAACAGTTTTGAAACACTCCTTTTGTACAATCTGCATGTGTTTATTTGGAGCGCTTTGAGGCCTCTGTTGGAAAAGGAAATATCCTCATATAAAAACTAGACGAAAGCCTTCTCAGAAACTTCTTTGTGATGAGTGCATTCAACTCACAGACTTGAAGCTTCCTTTGGAAAGAGCAGTTTGGAGACACTCTTCTTATAGCATACTCAAGTGGATAATTGGAGCGCTTTGAGGCCTATGCTGGGACATGAAATCTCTTCACCTAAAAACTAGACAGAAGCATTCTGAGAAACTTCTTTGCAATGAGTGTATTCAACTCACAGACTTGAACGTTCCTTTGGATAAAACAGTTTTGAAACATTACGTTTGTAGAATCTGCAAGTGTTTATTCGGAGCACCTTGAGGCCCATGTTGGAAAAGGAAATATCTTCACATGAAAACTAGAGAGAAGGATTCTCAGAAACTTCTTCATGATGAGTTCATTCAACTCACAGAGTTGGACCTACCAATTGATAGAGAAGTTTGGAAACACTCTTTTTGTAGTATCTGCAAGTGGATATTTGGAGCCGTTTGAGGCCTATGCTGGAAAAGAAAATATATTCACATAAAAACTGAACAGAAGCATTCTCAGAAACTTCTTTGTGTTGAGTGCATTGAACTCACAGGCTTGAACTTACCTATAGAAAGAGCAGTTTTGAAACACTCTTTTGCTAAAATCTGCAAGTGGTTATTTGGAGCACTTCGAGGCCTGTGCTGGGATATGGAATATCTTCACCTAAAAACTACAGAGAAGCATTCTCAGAAAGTTCTTCACGATGCCTTCATTCAACTCACGGAGTTGAACCTTCCTTATGATAGAACACTTTTGAAACACTCTTTTTGTAGAATCTGCAAGGGGATATTTGGAGCGTTTTGAGGCCTATGCTGGAAAAGGAAATATCTGCACATGAAAACTAGAGAGAAGGATTCTCAGAAACTTCTTTGTGATGAGTTCATTCAACTCACAGAGTTGAACCTACCAATTGATAGAGAAGTTTGGAAACGCTCTTTTTGTAGAATCTGCAAGTGGATATTTGGAGCCGTTTGAGGCCTACGCTGGAAAAGGAAATATCTTCACATAAAAACTGAACAGAAGCATTCTCAGAAACTTCTTTGTGTTGAGTGCATTCAACTCACGGGCTTGAACTTACCTATAGAAAGAGCAGTTTTGAAACACTCTTTTGCTAAAATCTGCAAGTGGTTATTTGGAGCACTTCGAGGCCTGTGCTGGGATATGGAATATCTTCACCTAAAAACTACAGAGAAGCATTCTCAGAAAGTTCTTCACGATGCCATCATTCAACTCACGGAGTTGAACCTTCCTTATGATAGAACACTTTTGAAACACTCTTTTTGTAGAATCTGCAAGGGGATATTTGGAGCGTTTTGAGGCCTATGCTGGAAAAGGAAATATCTTCACATAACAACTAGACGGAACCATTCTCAGAAACTTCTGTGTGATGAGTGCATTCAAGTCACAGACTTGAACATTCCTCTTGAAGGAGCAGTTTTGAAACACTCCTTTTGTAGAATCTGCAAGTGTTTATTTTGAGCGCTTTGAGGCCTATGTTGGGAAAGGAAATATCTTCACATAAGAACCAGACAGAAGCATTCTCAGAAACTTCTTTGTGATGAGTGCATTCTACTCACAGTGTTGAAGCTTGCTTTTGATAGAGCAGTTTTGAAACACTGTTTTGGTAGAATCTGCAAGTGGATATTTGGAGCGCTTTGAGGTCTATGTTGGAAAAGGAAATGTCTTCACATAAAAACTAGACAGAAGCATTCCAGGAAACTTCTGTATGATAAGTGCATTCAACTCACAGACTTGAACGTTCCTTTTGATAGGACTCTTTTGAAACCCTCCTTTTGTAGAATTTGCAAGTGTTTATTTGGAGCGCTTTGGGGCCTAAGCTGGAAAAGGAAGTACCTTCACGTAAGAACTACACAGAAGCATTCTCAGAAACTTCTTTCTGATGAGTGCATTCAACACACAGACTTGAACCTTGCTTTTGAAAGAGCAGCTTTGAAACACTCTTTTCGTAGAATCTGCAAGGGGATATTTGGAACGCTTTGAGGCCCATGCTGGGAAATGAAATCTCTTCACCTAAAAATAGACAGAAGCATTCTGAGTAACTTCTGTGTGATGAGTGCATTCAACTCACAGACTTGAACGTTCCTTTGGATAGAACAGTTTTGAAACATTACGTTTGTAGAATCTGCAAGTGTTTATTCAGAGCATCTAGAGGCCTATGTTGGAAAAGGAAATATCTTCACATGAAAACTAGAGAGAAGGATTCTCAGAAACTTCTTTGTGATGAGTTCATTCAACTCACAGAGTTGAACCTACCAATTGATAGAGAAGTTTGGAAACACTCTTTTTGTAGAATCTGCAAGTGGATATTTGGAGCCGTTTGAGGCCTATGCTGGAAAAGGAAATATCTTCACATAAAAACTGAACAGAAGGATTCTCAGAAACTTCTTTGTGTTGAGTGCATTCAACTCACAGACTTGAACTTACCTATAGAAAGAGCAGTTTTGAAACATTCTTTTGCTAAAATCTTCAAGTGGTAATTTGGAGCAGTTCGAGTCCTGTGCTGGGATATGGAATATCTTCACCTAAAAACTACAGAGAAGCATTCTCAGAAAGTTCTTCACGATGCCTTCATTCAACTCACGGAGTTGAACCTTCCTTATGATAGAACAGTTTTGAAACACACTTTTTGTAGAATCTGCAAGAGGATATTTGGAGCGTTTTGAGGCCTATGCTGGAAAAGGAAATATCTTCACATAACAACTAGACGGAAGCATTCTCAGAAACTTCTGTGTGATGAGTGCATTCAACACACGGACTTGAACGTTCCTCTCAAAGGAGCAGTTTAGAAACACTCCTTCTGTAGAATCTGCAAGTGTTTATTTGGAGCGCTTTGAGGCGTATGTTGGAAAAGGAAATATATTCACATAAGAACCAGACAGAAGCATTCTCAGAAACTTCTTTGTGATGAGTGCATTCTACTCACAGTGTTAAAGCTTGCTTTTGATAGAGCAGTTTTGAAACACTCTTTTGGTAGAATCTGCAAGTGGATATTTGGAGCGCTTGAAGGCCTACGCTGGAAAAGGTAATGTCTTCACATAAAAACTAGACAGAAGCATTCCAGGAAACTTCTGTATGATAAGTGCATTCAACTCACAGACTTGAACGATCCTTTTGATAGGACTCTTTTGAAACCCTCCTTTTGTAGAATTTGCAAGTGTTTATTTGGAGCGCTTTGGGGCATAAGCTGGAAAAGGAAATATCTTCACGGAAGAACTAGACAGAAGCATTCTCAGAAACTTCTTTCTGATGAGTGCATTCAACACACAGACGTGAACCTTGCTTTTCAAAGAGCAGCTTTGAAACACTCTTTTCGTAGAATCTGCAAGGTGATATTTGGAGCACTTTGAGGCCTATGCTGGGAAATGAAATCTCTTCACCTAAAAACTAGACAGAAGCATTCTGAGAAACATCTTTCAATGAGTGCATTCAACTCACAGACTTGAACGTTCCTTTGGATAGAACAGTTTTGAAACATTACGTATGTAGAATCTGCAAGTGTTTATTCGGAGCACCTTGAGGCCTATGTTGGAAAAGGAAATATCTTCACATGAAAACTAGAGAGAAGGATTCTCAGAAACTCCTTTGTGATGAGTTCATTCAACTCACAGAGTTGAACCTACCAATTGATTGAGAAGTTTGGAAACACTCTTTTTGTAGAATCTGCAAGTGGATATTTGGAGCCTTTTGAGGCCTATGCTGGAAAAGGAAATATCTTCACATAAAAACTGAACGGAAGCATTCTCAGAAACTTCTTTGTGTTGAGTGCATTCAACTCATAGACTTGAACTTACCTATAGAAAGAGCAGTTTTGAAACACTCGTTTGCTAAAATCTGCAAGTGGTTATTTGGAGCACTTCGAGGCCTGTGCTGGGATATGGAATATCTTCACCTAAAAACTACAGAGAAGCATTCTCAGAAAGTTCTTCACGATGCCTTCATTCAACTCACGGAGTTGAACCTTCCTTATGATAGAACACTTTTGAAACACTCTTTTTGTAGAATCTGCAAGGGGATATTTGGAGCGTTTTGAGGCCTATGTTGGAAAAGGAAATGTCTTCACATAACAACTAGACGGAAGCATTCTCAGAAACTTCTGTGTGATGACTGCATTCATCTCACAGACTTGAACGTTCCTCTCAAAAGAGCAGTTTTGAAACACTCCTTTTGTAGAATCTGCAAGTGTTTATTTGGAGCGCTTTGAGGCCTATGTTGGAAAAGGAAATATCTTCACATAAGAACCAGACAGAAGCATTCTCAGAAACTTGTTTGTGATGAGTGCATTCTACTCACAGTGTTGAAGTTTGCTTTTGATAGAGCAGTTTTGAAACACTCTTTTGGTAGAATCTGCAAGTGGATATTTGGAGCGCTTTGAGGCCTATGCTGGAAAAGGAAGTGTCTTTACATAAAAACTAGACAGAAGCATTCCAGGAAACTTCTGTATGATAAGTGCATTCAACTCACAGACTAGAACGTTCCTTTGATAGGACTCTTTTGAAACACTCCATTTGTAGAATTTGCAAGTGTTTATTTGGAGGGCTTTGGGGCCTAAGCTGGAAAAGGAATTATCTTCACGTAAGAACTAGACAGAAGCATTCTCAGAAACTTCTTTCTGATGAGTGCATTCAACACACAGACTTGAACCTTGCTTATGAAAGAGCAGCTTTGAAACACTCTTTCAATAGAATCTGCAAGGGGATATTTGGAGCGCTTTGAGGCCTATGATGGGAAATGAAATCTCTTCACCTAAATCTAGACAGAAGCATTCTGAGAAACTTCTGTGTGATGAGTGCATTCAACTCACAGACTTGAACGTTCCCTTTGATAGAACAGTTTTGAAACACTCCTTTTGTACAATCTGTATGTGTTTATTTGGAGCGCTTTGAGGCCTCTGTTGGAAAAGGAAATATCCTCATATAAAAACTAGACGAAAGCCTTCTCAGAAACTTCTTTGTGATGAGTGCATTCAACTCACAGACTTGAAGCTTCCTTTGGAAAGAGCAGTTTGGAGACACTCTTCTTATAGCATACTCAAGTGGATAATTGGAGCGCTTTGAGGCCTATGCTGGGACATGAAATCTCTTCACCTAAAAACTAGACAGAAGCATTCTGAGAAACTTCTTTGCAATGAGTGTATTCAACTCACAGACTTGAACGTTCCTTTGGATAAAACAGTTTTGAAACATTACGTTTGTAGAATCTGCAAGTGTTTATTTGGAGCACCTTGAGGCCCATGTTGGAAAAGGAAATATCTTCACATGAAAACTAGAGAGAAGGATTCTCAGAAACTTCTTCATGATGAGTTCATTCAACTCACAGAGTTGGACCTACCAATTGATAGAGAAGTTTGGAAACACTCTTTTTGTAGTATCTGCAAGTGGATATTTGGAGCCGTTTGAGGCCTATGCTGGAAAAGAAAATATATTCACATAAAAACTGAACAGAAGCATTCTCAGAAACTTCTTTGTGTTGAGTGCATTGAACTCACAGGCTTGAACTTACCTATAGAAAGAGCAGTTTTGAAACACTCTTTTGCTAAAATCTGCAAGTGGTTATTTGGAGCACTTCGAGGCCTGTGCTGGGATATGGAATATCTTCACCTAAAAACTACAGAGAAGCATTCTCAGAAAGTTCTTCACGATGCCTTCATTCAACTCACGGAGTTGAACCTTCCTTATGATAGAACACTTTTGAAACACTCTTTTTGTAGAATCTGCAAGGGGATATTTGGAGCGTTTTGAGGCCTATGCTGGAAAAGGAAATATCTGCACATGAAAACTAGAGAGAAGGATTCTCAGAAACTTCTTTGTGATGAGTTCATTCAACTCACAGAGTTGAACCTACCAATTGATAGAGAAGTTTGGAAACGCTCTTTTTGTAGAATCTGCAAGTGGATATTTGGAGCCGTTTGAGGCCTACGCTGGAAAAGGAAATATCTTCACATAAAAACTGAACAGAAGCATTCTCAGAAACTTCTTTGTGTTGAGTGCATTCAACTCACGGGCTTGAACTTACCTATAGAAAGAGCAGTTTTGAAACACTCTTTTGCTAAAATCTGCAAGTGGTTATTTGGAGCACTTCGAGGCCTGTGCTGGGATATGGAATATCTTCACCTAAAAACTACAGAGAAGCATTCTCAGAAAGTTCTTCACGATGCCATCATTCAACTCACGGAGTTGAACCTTCCTTATGATAGAACACTTTTGAAACACTCTTTTTGTAGAATCTGCAAGGGGATATTTGGAGCGTTTTGAGGCCTATGCTGGAAAAGGAAATATCTTCACATAACAACTAGACGGAAGCATTCTCAGAAACTTCGGTGTGATGAGTGCATTCAAGTCACAGACTTGAACATTCCTCTTGAAGGAGCAGTTTTGAAACACTCCTTTTGTAGAATCTGCAAGTGTTTATTTTGAGCGCTTTGAGGCCTATGTTGGGAAAGGAAATATCTTCACATAAGAACCAGACAGAAGCATTCTCAGAAACTTCTTTGTGATGAGTGCATTCTACTCACAGTGTTGAAGCTTGCTTTTGATAGAGCAGTTTTGAAACACTGTTTTGGTAGAATCTGCAAGTGGATATTTGGAGCGCTTTGAGGTCTATGTTGGAAAAGGAAATGTCTTCACATAAAAACTAGACAGAAGCATTCCAGGAAACTTCTGTATGATAAGTGCATTCAACTCACAGACTTGAACGTTCCTTTTGATAGGACTCTTTTGAAACCCTCCTTTTGTAGAATTTGCAAGTGTTTATTTGGAGCGCTTTGGGGCCTAAGCTGGAAAAGGAAGTACCTTCACGTAAGAACTACACAGAAGCATTCTCAGAAACTTCTTTCTGATGAGTGCATTCAACACACAGACTTGAACCTTGCTTTTGAAAGAGCAGCTTTGAAACACTCTTTTCGTAGAATCTGCAAGGGGATATTTGGAACGCTTTGAGGCCCATGCTGGGAAATGAAATCTCTTCACCTAAAAATAGACAGAAGCATTCTGAGTAACTTCTGTGTGATGAGTGCATTCAACTCACAGACTTGAACGTTCCTTTGGATAGAACAGTTTTGAAACATTACGTTTGTAGAATCTGCAAGTGTTTATTCAGAGCATCTAGAGGCCTATGTTGGAAAAGGAAATATCTTCACATGAAAACTAGAGAGAAGGATTCTCAGAAACTTCTTTGTGATGAGTTCATTCAACTCACAGAGTTGAACCTACCAATTGATAGAGAAGTTTGGAAACACTCTTTTTGTAGAATCTGCAAGTGGATATTTGGAGCCGTTTGAGGCCTATGCTGGAAAAGGAAATATCTTCACATAAAAACTGAACAGAAGGATTCTCAGAAACTTCTTTGTGTTGAGTGCATTCAACTCACAGACTTGAACTTACCTATAGAAAGAGCAGTTTTGAAACATTCTTTTGCTAAAATCTTCAAGTGGTAATTTGGAGCAGTTCGAGGCCTGTGCTGGGATATGGAATATCTTCACCTAAAAACTACAGAGAAGCATTCTCAGAAAGTTCTTCACGATGCCTTCATTCAACTCACGGAGTTGAACCTTCCTTATGATAGAACAGTTTTGAAACACACTTTTTGTAGAATCTGCAAGAGGATATTTGGAGCGTTTTGAGGCCTATGCTGGAAAAGGAAATATCTTCACATAACAACTAGACGGAAGCATTCTCAGAAACTTCTGTGTGATGAGTGCATTCAACACACGGACTTGAACGTTCCTCTCAAAGGAGCAGTTTAGAAACACTCCTTCTGTAGAATCTGCAAGTGTTTATTTGGAGCGCTTTGAGGCGTATGTTGGAAAAGGAAATATATTCACATAAGAACCAGACAGAAGCATTCTCAGAAACTTCTTTGTGATGAGTGCATTCTACTCACAGTGTTGAAGCTTGCTTTTGATAGAGCAGTTTTGAAACACTCTTTTGGTAGAATCTGCAAGTGGATATTTGGAGCGCTTGAAGGCCTACGCTGGAAAAGGTAATGTCTTCACATAAAAACTAGACAGAAGCATTCCAGGAAACTTCTGTATGATAAGTGCATTCAACTCACAGACTTGAACGATCCTTTTGATAGGACTCTTTTGAAACCCTCCTTTTGTAGAATTTGCAAGTGTTTATTTGGAGCGCTTTGGGGCATAAGCTGGAAAAGGAAATATCTTCACGTAAGAACTAGACAGAAGCATTCTCAGAAACTTCTTTCTGATGAGTGCATTCAACACACAGACGTGAACCTTGCTTTTCAAAGAGCAGCTTTGAAACACTCTTTTCGTAGAATCTGCAAGGTGATATTTGGAGCACTTTGAGGCCTATGCTGGGAAATGAAATCTCTTCACCTAAAAACTAGACAGAAGCATTCTGAGAAACTTCTTTCAATGAGTGCATTCAACTCACAGACTTGAACGTTCCTTTGGATAGAACAGTTTTGAAACATTACGTATGTAGAATCTGCAAGTGTTTATTCGGAGCACCTTGAGGCCTATGTTGGAAAAGGAAATATCTTCACATGAAAACTAGAGAGAAGGATTCTCAGAAACTCCTTTGTGATGAGTTCATTCAACTCACAGAGTTGAACCTACCAATTGATTGAGAAGTTTGGAAACACTCTTTTTGTAGAATCTGCAAGTGGATATTTGGAGCCTTTTGAGGCCTATGCTGGAAAAGGAATTATCTTCACATAAAAACTGAACGGAAGCATTCTCAGAAACTTCTTTGTGTTGAGTGCATTCAACTCACGGGCTTGAACTTACCTATAGAAAGAGCAGTTTTGAAACACTCGTTTGCTAAAATCTGCAAGTGGTTATTTGGAGCACTTCGAGGCCTGTGCTGGGATATGGAATATCTTCACCTAAAAACTACAGAGAAGCATTCTCAGAAAGTTCTTCACGATGCCTTCATTCAACTCACGGAGTTGAACCTTCCTTATGATAGAACACTTTTGAAACACTCTTTTTGTAGAATCTGCAAGGGGATATTTGGAGCGTTTTGAGGCCTATGTTGGAAAAGGAAATGTCTTCACATAACAACTAGACGGAAGCATTCTCAGAAACTTCTGTGTGATGACTGCATTCATCTCACAGACTTGAACGTTCCTCTCAAAAGAGCAGTTTTGAAACACTCCTTTTGTAGAATCTGCAAGTGTTTATTTGGAGCGCTTTGAGGCCTATGTTGGAAAAGGAAATATCTTCACATAAGAACCAGACAGAAGCATTCTCAGAAACTTGTTTGTGATGAGTGCATTCTACTCACAGTGTTGAAGTTTGCTTTTGATAGAGCAGTTTTGAAACACTCTTTTGGTAGAATCTGCAAGTGGATATTTGGAGCGCTTTGAGGCCTATGCTGGAAAAGGAAGTGTCTTTACATAAAAACTAGACAGAAGCATTCCAGGAAACTTCTGTATGATAAGTGCATTCAACTCACAGACTTGAACGTTCCTTTGATAGGACTCTTTTGAAACACTCCATTTGTAGAATTTGCAAGTGTTTATTTGGAGGGCTTTGGGGCCTAAGCTGGAAAAGGAATTATCTTCACGTAAGAACTAGACAGAAGCATTCTCAGAAACTTCTTTCTGATGAGTGCATTCAACACACAGACTTGAACCTTACTTATGAAAGAGCAGCTTTGAAACACTCTTTCAATAGAATCTGCAAGGGGATATTTGGAGCGCTTTGAGGCCTATGATGGGAAATGAAATCTCTTCACCTAAATCTGGACAGAAGCATTCTGAGAAACTTCTGTGTGATGAGTGCATTCAACTCACAGACTTGAACGTTCCCTTTGATAGAACAGTTTTGAAACACTCCTTTTGTACAATCTGCATGTGTTTATTTGGAGCGCTTTGAGGCCTCTGTTGGAAAAGGAAATATCCTCATATAAAAACTAGACGAAAGCCTTCTCAGAAACTTCTTTGTGATGAGTGCATTCAACTCACAGACTTGAAGCTTCCTTTGGAAAGAGCAGTTTGGAGACACTCTTCTTATAGCATACTCAAGTGGATAATTGGAGCGCTTTGAGGCCTATGCTGGGACATGAAATCTCTTCACCTAAAAACTAGACAGAAGCATTCTGAGAAACTTCTTTGCAATGAGTGTATTCAACTCACAGACTTGAACGTTCCTTTGGATAAAACAGTTTTGAAACATTACGTTTGTAGAATCTGCAAGTGTTTATTTGGAGCACCTTGAGGCCCATGTTGGAAAAGGAAATATCTTCACATGAAAACTAGAGAGAAGGATTCTCAGAAACTTCTTCATGATGAGTTCATTCAACTCACAGAGTTGGACCTACCAATTGATAGAGAAGTTTGGAAACACTCTTTTTGTAGTATCTGCAAGTGGATATTTGGAGCCGTTTGAGGCCTATGCTGGAAAAGAAAATATATTCACATAAAAACTGAACAGAAGCATTCTCAGAAACTTCTTTGTGTTGAGTGCATTGAACTCACAGGCTTGAACTTACCTATAGAAAGAGCAGTTTTGAAACACTCGTTTGCTAAAATCTGCAAGTGGTTATTTGGAGCACTTCGAGGCCTGTGCTGGGATATGGAATATCTTCACCTAAAAACTACAGAGAAGCATTCTCAGAAAGTTCTTCACGATGCCTTCATTCAACTCACGGAGTTGAACCTTCCTTATGATAGAACACTTTTGAAACACTCTTTTTGTAGAATCTGCAAGGGGATATTTGGAGCATTTTGAGGCCTATGCTGGAAAAGGAAATATCTGCACATGAAAACTAGAGAGAAGGATTCTCAGAAACTTCTTTGTGATGAGTTCATTCAACTCACAGAGTTGAACCTACCAATTGATAGAGAAGTTTGGAAACGCTCTTTTTGTAGAATCTGCAAGTGGATATTTGGAGCCGTTTGAGGCCTACGCTGGAAAAGGAAATATCTTCACATAAAAACTGAACAGAAGCATTCTCAGAAACTTCTTTGTGTTGAGTGCATTCAACTCACGGGCTTGAACTTACCTATAGAAAGAGCAGTTTTGAAACACTCTTTTGCTAAAATCTGCAAGTGGTTATTTGGAGCACTTCGAGGCCTGTGCTGGGATATGGAATATCTTCACCTAAAAACTACAGAGAAGCATTCTCAGAAAGTTCTTCACGATGCCATCATTCAACTCACGGAGTTGAACCTTCCTTATGATAGAACACTTTTGAAACACTCTTTTTGTAGAATCTGCAAGGGGATATTTGGAGCGTTTTGAGGCCTATGCTGGAAAAGGAAATATCTTCACATAACAACTAGACGGAAGCATTCTCAGAAACTTCTGTGTGATGAGTGCATTCAAGTCACAGACTTGAACATTCCTCTTGAAGGAGCAGTTTTGAAACACTCCTTTTGTAGAATCTGCAAGTGTTTATTTTGAGCGCTTTGAGGCCTATGTTGGGAAAGGAAATATCTTCACATAAGAACCAGACAGAAGCATTCTCAGAAACTTCTTTGTGATGAGTGCATTCTACTCACAGTGTTGAAGCTTGCTTTTGATAGAGCAGTTTTGAAACACTGTTTTGGTAGAATCTGCAAGTGGATATTTGGAGCGCTTTGAGGTCTATGTTGGAAAAGGAAATGTCTTCACATAAAAACTAGACAGAAGCATTCCAGGAAACTTCTGTATGATAAGTGCATTCAACTCACAGACTTGAACGTTCCTTTTGATAGGACTCTTTTGAAACCCTCCTTTTGTAGAATTTGCAAGTGTTTATTTGGAGCGCTTTGGGGCCTAAGCTGGAAAAGGAAGTACCTTCATGTAAGAACTACACAGAAGCATTCTCAGAAACTTCTTTCTGATGAGTGCATTCAACACACAGACTTGAACCTTGCTTTTGAAAGAGCAGCTTTGAAACACTCTTTTCGTAGAATCTGCAAGGGGATATTTGGAACGCTTTGAGGCCCATGCTGGGAAATGAAATCTCTTCACCTAAAAATAGACAGAAGCATTCTGAGTAACTTCTGTGTGATGAGTGCATTCAACTCACAGACTTGAACGTTCCTTTGGATAGAACAGTTTTGAAACATTACGTTTGTAGAATCTGCAAGTGTTTATTCAGAGCATCTAGAGGCCTATGTTGGAAAAGGAAATATCTTCACATGAAAACTAGAGAGAAGGATTCTCAGAAACTTCTTTGTGATGAGTTCATTCAACTCACAGAGTTGAACCTACCAATTGATAGAGAAGTTTGGAAACACTCTTTTTGTAGAATCTGCAAGTGGATATTTGGAGCCGTTTGAGGCCTATGCTGGAAAAGGAAATATCTTCACATAAAAACTGAACAGAAGGATTCTCAGAAACTTCTTTGTGTTGAGTGCATTCAACTCACAGACTTGAACTTACCTATAGAAAGAGCAGTTTTGAAACATTCTTTTGCTAAAATCTTCAAGTGGTAATTTGGAGCAGTTCGAGGCCTGTGCTGGGATATGGAATATCTTCACCTAAAAACTACAGAGAAGCATTCTCAGAAAGTTCTTCACGATGCCTTCATTCAACTCACGGAGTTGAACCTTCCTTATGATAGAACAGTTTTGAAACACACTTTTTGTAGAATCTGCAAGAGGATATTTGGAGCGTTTTGAGGCCTATGCTGGAAAAGGAAATATCTTCACATAACAACTAGACGGAAGCATTCTCAGAAACTTCTGTGTGATGAGTGCATTCAACACACGGACTTGAACGTTCCTCTCAAAGGAGCAGTTTAGAAACACTCCTTCTGTAGAATCTGCAAGTGTTTATTTGGAGCGCTTTGAGGCGTATGTTGGAAAAGGAAATATATTCACATAAGAACCAGACAGAAGCATTCTCAGAAACTTCTTTGTGATGAGTGCATTCTACTCACAGTGTTGAAGCTTGCTTTTGATAGAGCAGTTTTGAAACACTCTTTTGGTAGAATCTGCAAGTGGATATTTGGAGCGCTTGAAGGCCTACGCTGGAAAAGGTAATGTCTTCACATAAAAACTAGACAGAAGCATTCCAGGAAACTTCTGTATGATAAGTGCATTCAACTCACAGACTTGAACGATCCTTTTGATAGGACTCTTTTGAAACCCTCCTTTTGTAGAATTTGCAAGTGTTTATTTGGAGCGCTTTGGGGCATAAGCTGGAAAAGGAAATATCTTCACGTAAGAACTAGACAGAAGCATTCTCAGAAACTTCTTTCTGATGAGTGCATTCAACACACAGACGTGAACCTTGCTTTTCAAAGAGCAGCTTTGAAACACTCTTTTCGTAGAATCTGCAAGGTGATATTTGGAGCACTTTGAGTCCTATGCTGGGAAATGAAATCTCTTCACCTAAAAACTAGACAGAAGCATTCTGAGAAACTTCTTTCAATAAGTGCATTCAACTCACAGACTTGAACGTTCCTTTGGATAGAACAGTTTTGAAACATTACGTATGTAGAATCTGCAAGTGTTTATTCGGAGCACCTTGAGGCCTATGTTGGAAAAGGAAATATCTTCACATGAAAACTAGAGAGAAGGATTCTCAGAAACTCCTTTGTGATGAGTTCATTCAACTCACAGAGTTGAACCTACCAATTGATTGAGAAGTTTGGAAACACTCTTTTTGTAGAATCTGCAAGTGGATATTTGGAGCCTTTTGAGGCCTATGCTGGAAAAGGAAATATCTTCACATAAAAACTGAACGGAAGCATTCTCAGAAACTTCTTTGTGTTGAGTGCATTCAACTCACAGATTTGAACTTACCTATAGAAAGAGCAGTTTTGAAACACTCGTTTGCTAAAATCTGCAAGTGGTTATTTGGAGCACTTCGAGGCCTGTGCTGGGATATGGAATATCTTCACCTAAAAACTACAGAGAAGCATTCTCAGAAAGTTCTTCACGATGCCTTCATTCAACTCACGGAGTTGAACCTTCCTTATGATAGAACACTTTTGAAACACTCTTTTTGTAGAATCTGCAAGGGGATATTTGGAGCGTTTTGAGGCCTATGTTGGAAAAGGAAATATCTTCACATAACAACTAGACGGAAGCATTCTCAGAAACTTCTGTGTGATGACTGCATTCATCTCACAGACTTGAACGTTCCTCTCAAAAGAGCAGTTTTGAAACACTCCTTTTGTAGAATCTGCAAGTGTTTATTTGGAGCGCTTTGAGGCCTATGTTGGAAAAGGAAATATCTTCACATAAGAACCAGACAGAAGCATTCTCAGAAACTTGTTTGTGATGAGTACATTCTACTCACAGTGTTGAAGTTTGCTTTTGATAGAGCAGTTTTGAAACACTCTTTTGGTAGAATCTGCAAGTGGATATTTGGAGCGCTTTGAGGCCTATGCTGGAAAAGGAAGTGTCTTTACATAAAAACTAGACAGAAGCATTCCAGGAAACTTCTGTATGATAAGTGCATTCAACTCACAGACTTGAATGTTCCTTTGATAGGACTCTTTTGAAACACTCCTTTTGTAGAATTTGCAAGTGTTTATTTGGAGGGCTTTGGGGCCTAAGCTGGAAAAGGAAATATCTTCACGTAAGAACTAGACAGAAGCATTCTCAGAAACTTCTTTCTGATGAGTGCATTCAACAAACAGACTTGAACCTTGCTTATGAAAGAGCAGCTTTGAAACACCCTTTCAATAGAATCTGCAAGGGGATATTTGGAGCGCTTTGAGGCCTATGATGGGAAATGAAATCTCTTCACCTAAATCTAGACAGAAGCATTCTGAGAAACTTCTGTGTGATGAGTGCATTCAACTCACAGACTTGAACGTTCCCTTTGATAGAACAGTTTTGAAACACTCCTTTTGTACAATCTGCATCTGTTTATTTGGAGCGCTTTGAGGCCTCTGTTGGAAAAGGAAATATCCTCATATAAAAACTAGACGAAAGCCTTCTCAGAAACTTCTTTGTGATGAGTGCATTCAACTCACAGACTTGAAGCTTCCTTTGGAAAGAGCAGTTTGGAGACACTCTTCTTATAGCATCCTCAAGTGGATATTTGGAGCGCTTTGAGGCCTATGCTGGGACATGACATCTCTTCACCTAAAAACTAGACAGAAGCATTCTGAGAAACTTCTTTGCAATGAGTGTATTCAACTCACAGACTTGAACGTTCCTTTGGATAAAACAGTTTTGAAACATTACGTTTGTAGAATCTGCAAGTGTTTATTCGTAGCACCTTGAGGCCCATGTTGGAAAAGGAAATATCTTCACATGAAAACTAGAGAGAAGGATTCTCAGAAACTTCTTCATGATGAGTTCATTCAACTCACAGAGTTGGACCTACCAATTGATGGAGAAGTTTGGAAACACTCTTTTTGTAGTATCTGCAAGTGGATATTTGGAGCCGTTTGAGGCCTATGCTGGAAAAGAAAATATATTCACATAAAAACTGAACAGAAGCATTCTCAGAAACTTCTTTGTGTTGAGTGCATTCAACTCACAGGCTTGAACTTACCTATAGAAAGAGCAGTTTTGAAACACTCTTTTGCTAAAATCTGCAAGTGGTTATTTGGAGCACTTCGAGGCCTGTGCTGGGATATGGAATATCTTCACCTAAAAACTACAGAGAAGCATTCTCAGAAAGTTCTTCACGATGCCTTCATTCAACTCACGGAGTTGAACCTTCCTTATGATAGAACACTTTTGAAACACTCTTTTTGTAGAATCTGCAAGGGGATATTTGGAGCGTTTTGAGGCCTATGCTGGAAAAGGAAATATCTGCACATGAAAACTAGAGAGAAGGATTCTCAGAAACTTCTTTGTGATGAGTTCATTCAACTCACAGAGTTGAACCTACCAATTGATAGAGAAGTTTGGAAACGCTCTTTTTGTAGAATCTGCAAGTGGATATTTGGAGCCGTTTGAGGCCTACGCTGGAAAAGGAAATATCTTCACATAAAAACTGAACAGAAGCATTCTCAGAAACTTCTTTGTGTTGAGTGCATTCAACTCACGGGCTTGAACTTACCTATAGAAAGAGCAGTTTTGAAACACTCTTTTGCTAAAATCTGCAAGTGGTTATTTGGAGCACTTCGAGGCCTGTGCTGGGATATGGAATATCTTCACCTAAAAACTACAGAGAAGCATTCTCAGAAAGTTCTTCACGATGCCATCATTCAACTCACGGAGTTGAACCTTCCTTATGATAGAACACTTTTGAAACACTCTTTTTGTAGAATCTGCAAGGGGATATTTGGAGCGTTTTGAGGCCTATGCTGGAAAAGGAAATATCTTCACATAACAACTAGACGGAAGCATTCTCAGAAACTTCTGTGTGATGAGTGCATTCAACTCACAGACTTGAACGTTCCTCTTGAAGGAGCAGTTTTGAAACACTCCTTTTGTAGAATCTGCAAGTGTTTATTTTGAGCGCTTTGAGGCCTATGTTGGGAAAGGAAATATCTTCACATAAGAACCAGACAGAAGCATTCTCAGAAACTTCTTTGTGATGAGTGCATTCTACTCACAGTGTTGAAGCTTGCTTTTGATAGAGCAGTTTTGAAACACTGTTTTGGTAGAATCTGCAAGTGGATATTTGGAGCGCTTTGAGGTCTATGTTGGAAAAGGAAATGTCTTCACATAAAAACTAGACAGAAGCATTCCAGGAAACTTCTGTATGATAAGTGCATTCAACTCACAGACTTGAACGTTCCTTTTGATAGGACTCTTTTGAAACCCTCCTTTTGTAGAATTTGCAAGTGTTTATTTGGAGCGCTTTGGGGCCTAAGCTGGAAAAGGAAGTACCTTCACGTAAGAACTACACAGAAGCATTCTCAGAAACTTCTTTCTGATGAGTGCATTCAACACACAGACTTGAACCTTGCTTTTGAAAGAGCAGCTTTGAAACACTCTTTTCGTAGAATCTGCAAGGGGATATTTGGAACGCTTTGAGGCCCATGCTGGGAAATGAAATCTCTTCACCTAAAAATAGACAGAAGCATTCTGAGTAACTTCTGTGTGATGAGTGCATTCAACTCACAGACTTGAACGTTCCTTTGGATAGAACAGTTTTGAAACATTACGTTTGTAGAATCTGCAAGTGTTTATTCAGAGCATCTAGAGGCCTATGTTGGAAAATTAAATATCTTCACATGAAAACTAGAGAGAAGGATTCTCAGAAACTTCTTTGTGATGAGTTCATTCAACTCACAGAGTTGAACCTACCAATTGATAGAGAAGTTTGGAAACACTCTTTTTGTAGAATCTGCAAGTGGATATTTGGAGCCGTTTGAGGCCTATGCTGGAAAAGGAAATATCTTCACATAAAAACTGAACAGAAGGATTCTCAGAAACTTCTTTGTGTTGAGTGCATTCAACTCACAGACTTGAACTTACCTATAGAAAGAGCAGTTTTGAAACATTCTTTTGCTAAAATCTTCAAGTGGTAATTTGGAGCAGTTCGAGGCCTGTGCTGGGATATGGAATATCTTCACCTAAAAACTACAGAGAAGCATTCTCAGAAAGTTCTTCACGATGCCTTCATTCAACTCACGGAGTTGAACCTTCCTTATGATAGAACAGTTTTGAAACACACTTTTTGTAGAATCTGCAAGAGGATATTTGGAGCGTTTTGAGGCCTATGCTGGAAAAGGAAATATCTTCACATAACAACTAGACGGAAGCATTCTCAGAAACTTCTGTGTGATGAGTGCATTCAACACACGGACTTGAACGTTCCTCTCAAAGGAGCAGTTTAGAAACACTCCTTTTGTAGAATCTGCAAGTGTTTATTTGGAGCGCTTTGAGGCCTATGTTGGAAAAGGAAATATATTCACATAAGAACCAGACAGAAGCATTCTCAGAAACTTCTTCGTGATGAGTGCATTCTACTCACAGTGTTGAAGCTTGCTTTTGATAGAGCAGTTTAGAAACACTCTTTTGGTAGAATCTGCAAGTGGATATTTGGAGCGCTTCAAGGCCTATGCTGGAAAAGGAAATGTCTTCACATAAAAACTAGACAGAAGCATTCCAGGAAACTTCTGTATGATAAGTGCATTCAACTCACAGACTTGAACGATCCTTTTGATAGGACTCTTTTGAAACCCTCCTTTTGTAGAATTTGCAAGTGTTTATTTGGAGCGCTTTGGGGCATAAGCTGGAAAAGGAAATATCTTCACGTAAGAACTAGACAGAAGCATTCTCAGAAACTTCTTTCTGATGAGTGCATTCAACACACGGACGTGAACCTTGCTTTCCAAAGAGCAGCTTTGAAACACTCTTTTCGTAGAATCTGCAAGGTGATATTTGGAGCACTTTGAGGCCTATGCTGGGAAACGAAATCTCTTCACCTAAAAACTAGACAGAAGCATTCTGAGAAACTTCTTTCAATGAGTGCATTCAACTCACAGACTTGAACGTTCCTTTGGATAGAACAGTTTTGAAACATTACGTATGTAGAATCTGCAAGTGTTTATTCGGAGCACCTTGAGGCCTATGTTGGAAAAGGAAATATCTTCACATGAAAACTAGAGAGAAGGATTCTCAGAAACTCCTTTGTGATGAGTTCATTCAACTCACAGAGTTGAACCTACCAATTGATTGAGAAGTTTGGAAACACTCTTTTTGTAGAATCTGCAAGTGGATATTTGGAGCCTTTTGAGGCCAATGCTGGAAAAGGAAATATCTTCACATAAAAACTGAACGGAAGCATTCTCAGAAACTTCTTTGTGTTGAGTGCATTCAACTCACAGACTTGAACTTACCTATAGAAAGAGCAGTTTTGAAACACTCTTTTGCTAAAATCTGCAAGTGGTTATTTGGAGCACTTCGAGGCCTGTGCTGGGATATGGAATATCTTCACCTAAAAACTACAGAGAAGCATTCTCAGAAAGTTCTTCACGATGCCTTCATTCAACTCACCGAGTTGAACCTTCCTTATGATAGAACACTTTTGAAACACTCTTTTTGTAGAATCTGCAAGGGGATATTTGGAGCGATTTGAGGCCTATGCTGGAAAAGGAAATATCTTCACATAACAACTAGACGGAAGCATTCTCAGAAACTTCTGTGTGATGAGTGCCTTCAACTCACAGACTTGAACGTTCCTCTCGAAGGAGCAGTTTTGAAACACTCCTTTTGTAGAATCTGCAAGTGTTTATTTGGAGCGCTTTGAGTCCTATGTTGGGAAAGGAAATATCTTCACATAAGAACCAGACAGAAGCATTCTCAGAAGCTTCTTTGTGATGAGTGCATTCTACTCACAGTGTTGAAGCTTGCTTTTGATAGAGCAGTTTTGAAACACTCTTTTGGTAGAATCTGCAAGTGGATATTTGGAGCGCTTTGAGGCCTATGCTGGAAAAGGAAATGTCTTCACATAAAAACTAGACAGAAGCATTGCAGGAAACTTCTGTATGATAAGTGCATTCAACTCACAGACTTGAACGTTCCTTTTGATAGGACTCTTTTGAAACCCTCCTTTTGTAGTATTTGCAAGTGTTTATTTGGAGCGCTTTGGGGCCTAAGCTGGAAAAGGAAATACCTTCACGTAAGAACTAGACAGAAGCATTCTCAGAAACTTCTTTCCGATGAGTGCATTCAACACACAGACTTGAACTTTGCTTTTGAAAGGGCAGCTTTGAAACACTCCTTTTGTACAATCTGCAAGGGGATATTTGGAGCGCATTGAGGCCTATGCTGGGAAATGAAATCTCCTCACCTAAAAACTAGACAGAAGCATTCTGAGAAACTTCTGTGTGATGAGTGCATTCAACTCACAGACTTGAACGTTCCCTTTGATAGAACAGTTTTGAAACACTCCTTTTGTAGAATCTGCATGTGTTTATTTGGAGCGCTTTGAGGCCTCTGTTGGAAAAGGAAATATCTTCATATAAAAACTAGACGGAAGCCTTCTCAGAAACTTCTTTGTGATGAGTGCATTCAACTCACAGACTTGAAGCTTCCTTGGAAAGAGCAGTTTGGAGACACTCATCTTACAGAATCTTCAAGTGGATATTTGGAGCGCTTTGAGGCCTATGCAGGAACATGAAATCTCTTCACCTAAAAACTAGACAGAAGCATTCTGAGAAACTTCTTTGCAATGAGTGCATTCAACTCACGGACTTGAACGTTCCTTTGGATAGAACAGTTTTGAAACATAACGTTTGTAGAATCTGCAAGTGTTTATTCGGAGCACCTTGAGGCCCATGTAGGAAAAGGAAATATCTTCACATGAAAACTAGAGAGAAGGATTCTCAGAAACTTCTTCATGATGAGTTCATTCAACTCACAGAGTTGAACCTACCAATTGATAGAGAAGTTTGGAAACACTCTTTTTGTAGAATCTGCAAGTGGATATTTGGAGCCGTTTGAGGCCTATGCTGGAAAAGGAAATATCTTCACATAAAAACTGAACTGAAACATTCTCAGAAACTTCTTTGTGTTGAGTGCATTCAACTCACAGACTTGAACTTACCTATAGAAACAGCAGTTTTGAAACACTCTTTTGCTAAAATCTGCAAGTGGTTATTTGGAGCACTTTGAGGCCTGTGCTGGGATATGGAATATCTTCACCTAAAAACTACAGAGAAGCATTCTCAGAAAGTTATTCACGATGCCTTCATTCAACTCACGGAGTTGAACCTTCCTTATGATAGAACACTTTTGAAACACTCTTTTTGTAGAATCTGCAAGGGGATATTTGGAGCGTTTTGAGGCCTATGCTGGAAAAGGAAATATCTTCACATAACAACTAGACGGAAGCCTTCTCAGAAACTTCTGTGTGATGAGTGCATTCAACTCGCAGACTTGAACGTTCCTCTCGAAAGAGCAGTTTTGAAACACTCCTTTTGTAGAATCTGCAAGTGTTTATTTGGAGTGCTGTGAGGCTTATGTTGGAAAAGGAAATATCTTCACATAAGAACCAGACAGAAGCATTCTCAGAAACTTCTTTGTGATGAGTGCATTCTACTCTCAGTGTTGAAGTTTCCTTTTGATTGAGCAGTTTTGAAACACTGTTTTGGTAGAATCTGCAAGTGGATATTTGGAGCGCTTTGAGGCCTATGCTGGAAAAGGAAGTGTCTTCAAATAAAAACTAGACAGAAGCATTCCAGGAAACTTCTGTATGTTAAGTGCATTCAACTCACAGACTTGAACGTTCCTTTTGAAAGGACTCTTTTGAAACACACCTTTTGTAGAATTTGCAAGTGTTTATTTGGAGCACTTTGGGTCCTAAGCTGGAAAAGGAAATATGTTCACGTAAGAACTAGACAGAAGCATTCTCAGAAACTACTTTCTGATGAGTGCATTCAACACACAGACTTGAACCTTGCTTTTGAAAGGGCAGCTTTGGAACACTCCTTTCGTAGAATCTGCAAGGGGATATTTGGAGCGCTTTGAGGCCTATGCTGGGAAATGAAATCTCTTCACCTAAATCTAGACAGAAGCATTCTGAGAAACTTCTGTGTGATGAGTGCATTCAACTCACAGACTTGATCGTTCCCTTTGATAGAACAGTTTTGAAACACTCCTTTTGTACAATCTGCATGTGTTTATTTGGAGCGCTGTGAGGCCTCTGTTGGAAAAGGAAATATCTTCATATAAAAACTAGACGGAAGCCTTCTCAGGAACTTTTTTGGGATGAGTGCATTCAACTCACAGACTTGAAGCTTCCTTTGGAAAGAGCAGTTTGGAGACACTCTTCTTATAGAATCTTCAAGTGGATATTTGGAGCGCTTTGATGCCTATGCTGGGACATGAAATCTCTTCACCTAAAAACTAGACAGAAGCATTCTGAGAAACTTCTTTGCAATGAATGTATTCAACTCACAGACTTGAACGTTCCTTTGGATAGAACAGTTTTGAAACACTCCTTTTGTACAATCTGCATGTGTTTATTTGGAGCGTTTTGAGGCCTCTGTTGGAAAAGGAAATATCTTCATATAAAAACTAGACGGAAGCCTTCTCAGGAACTTCTTTGGGATGAGTGCATTCAACTAACAGACTTGAAGCTTCCTTTGGAAAGAGCAGTTTGGAGACAATCTTCTTATAGAATCTTCAAGTGGATATTTGGAGCGCTTTGTGGCCTATGCTGGGACATGAAATCTCTTCACCTAAAAACTAGACAGAAGCATTCTGAGAAACTTCTTTGCAATGAGTGTATTCAACTCACAGACTTGAACGTTCCTTTGGATGGAACAGTTTTGAAACGTTACGTTTGTAGAATCTGCAAGTGTTTATTCGGAGCACCTTGAGGCCCATGTTGGAAAAGGAAATATCTTCACATGAAAACTAGAGAGAAGGATTCTCAGAAACTTCTTCATGATGAGTTCATTCAACTCACAGAGTTGAACCTACCAATTGATAGAGAAGTTTGGAAACACTCTTTTTGTAGTATCTGCAAGTGGATATTTGGAGCCGTTTGAGGCCTATGCTGGAAAAGAAAATATCTTCACATAAAAACTGAACAGAAGCAATCTCAGAAACTTCTTTGTGTTGAGTGCATTCAACTCACAGACTTGAACTTACCTATACAAAGAGGAGTTTTGAAACACTCTTTTGCTAAAATCTGCAAGTGGTTATTTGGAGCACTTCGAGGCCTGTACTGGGATATGGAATATCTTCACCTAAAAACTACCGAGAAGCATTCTCTGAAAGTTCTTCAGGATGCCTTCATTCAACTCACGGAGTTGAACCTTCCTTATGATAGAACACTTTTGAAAAACTCTTTTTGTAAAATCTGCAAGGGGATGTTTGGAGCGTTTTGAGGCCTATGCTGGAAAAGGAAATATCTTCACATAATAACTAGATGGAAGCATTCTCAGAAACTTCTGTGTGATGAGTGCATTCAACTCACAGACTTGAACGTTCCTTTCGAAAGAGCATTTTTGAAACACTCCTTTTGTAGAATCTGCAAGTGTTTATTTGGAGCGTTTGAGGCCTATGTTGGAAAAGGGAATATCTTCACATAAGAACCAGACAGAAGCATTCTCAGAAACTTCTTTGTGATGAGTGCATTCTACTCACAGTATTGAAGGTTGCTTTTCATAGAGCAGTTTTGAAACACTCTTTTGGTAGAATCTGCAAGTGGATATTTGGAGCGCTTTGAGGCCTATGCTGGAAAAGGAAGTGTCTTCAAATAAAAACTAGACAGAAGCATTCCAGGAAACTTCTGTATGATAAGTGCATTCAACTCACAGACTTGAACGTTCCTTTTGATAGGACTCTTTTGAAACACACCTTTTGTAGAATTTGCAAGTGTTTATTTGGAGCACTTTGGGGCCTAAGCTGGAAAAGGAAATATCTTCACGTAAGAACTAGACAGAAGCATTCTCAGAAACTTCTTTCTGATGAGTGCATTCAACACACAGACTTGAACCTTGCTTTTGAAAGAGTAGCTTTGACACACTCTTTTTGTACAATCTGCAAAGGGATATTTGGAGCGCTTTGAGGCCTATGCTGGGAAATGTAATCTCCTCACCTAAAAACTAGACAGAAGCATTCTGAGAAACTTCTGTGTGATGAGTGCATTCAACTCACAGACTTGAATGTTCCCTTTGATAGAACAGTTTTGAAACACTCCTTTTGTAGCATCTGCATGTGTTTATTTGGAGCACTTTGAGGCCTCTGTTGGAAAAGGAAATATCTTCATATAAAAACTAGACGGAAGCCTTCTCAGAAACTTCTTTGTGATGAGTGCATTCAACTCACAGACTTGAAGCTTCCTTTGGAAAGAGCAGTTTGGAGACACTCTTCTTATAGAATCTTCAAGTGGATATTTGGAGCGCTTTGAGGCCTATGCTGGGACATGAAATCTCTTCACCTAAAAACTAGACAGAAGCATTCTGAGAAACTTCTTTGCAATGAGTGCATTCAACTCACAGACTTGAACGTTCCTTTGGATAGAACAGTTTTGAAACATCACGTTTGTAGAATCTGCAAGTGTTTATTCGGAGCACCTTGAGGCCTATGTTGGAAAAGGAAATATCTTCACATGAAAACTAGAGAGAAGGATTCTCAGAAACTTCTTCGTGATGAGTTCATTCAACTCACAGAGTTGAACCTACCAATTGATAGAGAAGTTTGGAAACACTCTTTTTGTAGAATCTGCAAGTGGATATTTGGAGCCGTTTGAGGCCTAGGCTGTAATAGGAAATATCTTCACATAAAAACTGAACAGAAGCATTCTCAGAAACTTCTTTGTGTTAAGTGCATTCAACTCACAGACTTGAACTTACCTATAGAAAGAGCAGTTTTGAAACACTCTTTTGCTAAAATCTGCAAGTGGTTGTTTGGAGCACTTCGAGGCCTGTGCTGGGATATGGAATATCTTCACCTAAAAACTACAGAGAAGCATTCTCAGAAAGTTCTTCACGATGCCTTCATTCAACTCACGGAGTTGAACCTTCCTTATGATAGAACACTTTTGAAACACTCTTTTTGTAGAATCTGCAAGGGGATATTTGGAGCGTTTTGAGGCCTATGCTGGAAAAGGAAATATCTTCACATAACAACTAGAAGGAAGCATTCTCAGAAACTTCTGTGTGATGAGTGCATTCAACTCACAGACTTGAACGTTCCTCTTGAAAGAGCAGTTTTGATACACTCCTTTTGTAGAATCTGCAAGTGTTTATTTGGAGCGCTTTGAGGCCTATGTTGGAAAAGGAAATATCTTCACATAAGAACCAGACAGAAGCATTCTCAGAAACTTCTTTGTGATGAGTGCATTCTACTCACAGTGTTGAAGCTTGCTTTTGATAGAGCAGTTTTGAAACACTCTTTTGGTAGAATCTGCAAGTGGATATTTGGAGCGCTTTGAGGCCTATGCTGGAAATGGAAATGTCTTCACATAAAAACAAGACAGAAGCATTCCAGGAAACTTCTGTATGATAAGTGCATTCAACTCACAGACTTGAACGTTCCTTTTGATAGGACTCTTTTGAAACACTCCTTTTGTAGAATTTGCAAGTGTTTATTTGGAGCGCTTTGGGGCCTAAGCTGGAAAAGGAAATATCTTCACGTAAGAACTAGACAGAAGCATTCTCAGAAACTTCTTTCTGATGAGTGCATTCAACACACAGACTTGAACCTTGCTTTTGAAAGAGCAGCTTTGAAACACTCCTTTCGTAGAATCTGCAAGGGGATATTTGGAGCGTTTTGAGGCCTATGCTGGAAAAGGAAATATCTTCACATAACAACTAGACGGAAGCATTCTCAGAAACTTCTGTGTGGTGAGTGCATTCAACTCACAGACTTGAACGTTCCTCTCGAAAGAGCAGTTTTGAAACACTCCTTTTGTAGAATCTGCAAGTGTTTATTTGGAGCGCTTTGAGGCCTATGTTGGAAAAGGAAATATCTTCACATAAGAACCAGACAGAAGCATTCTCAGAAACTTCTTTGTGATGAGTGCATTCTACTCACAGTGTTGAAGTTTGCTTTTGATAGAGCAGTTTTGAAACACTCTTTTGGTAGAATCTGCAAGTGGATATTTGGAGCGCTTTGAGGCCTATGCTGGAAAAGGAAGTGTCTTCAAATAAAAACTAGACAGAAGCATTCCAGGTAACTTCTGTATGTTAAGTGCATTCAACTCACAGACTTGAACGTTCCTTTAGAAAGGACTCTTTTGAAACACACATTTTGTAGAATTTGCAAGTGTTTATTTGGAGCACTTTGGGGCCTAAGCTGGAAAAGGAAATATCTTCACGTAAGAACTAGACAGAAGCAATCTCAGAAACTTCTTTCAGATGAGTGCATTCAACACACAGACTTGAACCTTGCTTTTGAAAGAGCAGCTTTGAAAAACTCTTTTCGTAGAATCTGCAAGGGGATATTTGGAGCGCTTTGAAGCCTATGCTGGAAAATGAAATCTCTTCACCTAAAAACTAGACAGAAGCATTCTGAGAAACTTCTGTGTGATGAGTGCATTCAACTCACAGACTTGAACGTTCCCTTTGATAGAACAGTTTTGAAACACTCCTTTTGTAGAATCTGCATGTGTTTATTTGGAGCGCTTTGAGGCCTCTGTTGGAAAAGGAAATATCTTCATATAAAAACTAGACGGAAGCCTTCTCAGAAACTTCTTTGTGATGAGTGCATTCAACTCACAGACTTGAAGCTTCCTTTGGAAAGAGCAGTTTGGAGACACTCTTCTTATAGAATCTTCAAGTGGATATTTGGAGCGCTTTGAGGCCTATGCTGGGACATGAAATCTCTTCACCTAAAAACTAGACAGAAGCATTCTGAGAAACTTCTTTGCAATGAGTGCATTCAACTCACAGACTTGAACGTTCCTTTCTATAGAACAGTTTTGAAACATTACGTTTGTAGAATCTGCAAGTGTTTATTCGGAGCACCTTGAGGCCTATGTTGGAAAAGGAAATATCTTCACATGAAAACTAGAGAGAAGGATTCTCAGAAACTTCTTCATGCTGAGTTCATTCAAATCACAGAGTTGAACCTACGAATTGATAGAGAAGTTTGGAAACACTCTTTTTGTAGAATCTGCAAGTGGATATTTGGAGCCGTTTGAGGCCTGTGCTGGAAAAGGAAATATCTTCACATAAAAACTGAACTGAAGCATTCTCAGAAACTTCTTTGTGTTGAGTGCATTCAACTCACAGACTTGAACTTACCTATAGAAAGAGCAGTTTTGAAACACTCTTTTGCTAAAATCTGCAACTGGTTATTTGGAGCAGTTCGAGGCCTGTGCTGGGATATGGAATATCTTCACCTAAAAACTACAGAGAAGCATTCTCAGAAAGTTCTTCACGATGCCTTCATTCAACTCACGGAGTTGAACCTTCCTTATGATAGAACACTTTTGAAACACTCTTTTTGTAGAATCTGCAAGGGGATATTTGGAGCGTTTTGAGGCCTATGCTGGAAAAGGAAATATCTTCACATAACAACTAGACGGAAGCATTCTCAGAAACTTCTGTGCGATGAGTGCATTCAACTCACAGACTTGAACGTTCCTCTTGAAAGATCAGGTTTGAAACACTCCTTTTGTAGAATCTGCAAGTGTTTATTTGAAGCGCTTTGAGGCCTACGTTGGAAAAGGAAATATCTTCACATAAGAACCAGACAGAAGCATTGTCAGAAACCTCTTTGTGATGAGTGCATTCTACTCACAGTGTTAAAGCTTGCTTTTGATAGAGCAGTTTTGAAACACTCTTTTGGTAGAATCTGCAAGTGGATATTTGGAGCGCTTTGAGGCCTATGCTGGAAAAGGAAATGTCTTCACATAAAAACTAGACAGAAGCATTCCAGGAAACTTCTGTATGATAAGTGCATTCAACTCACAGACTTGAACGTTCCTTTTGATAGGACTCTTTTGAAACACTCCTTTTGTAGAGTCTGCAAGTGTTTATTTGGAGCGCTTTGAGGCCTATGTTGGAAAAGGAAATATCTTCACTTAAGAACCAGACAGAAGCATTCTCAGAAACTTCTTTGTGATGAGTGCATTCTACTCACAGTGTTGAAGCTTGCTTTTGATAGAGCAGTTTTGAAACACTCTTTTGGTAGAATCTGCAAGTGGATATTTGGAGCGCTTTGAAGCCTACGCTGGAAAAGGAAGTGTCTTCACATAAAAATTAGACAGAAGCATTCCAGGAAACTTCTGTATGATAAGTGCATTCAACTCACAGACTTGAACGTTCCTTTTGATAGGACTCTTTTGAAACACTCCTTTTGTAGAATTTGCAAGTGTTTATTTGGAGCTCTTTGGGGCCTAAGCTGGAAAAGGAAATATCTTCACGTAAGAACTAGACAGAAGCATTCTCAGAAACTTCTTTCTGATGAGTGCATTCAACACACAGACTTGAACCTTGCTTTTGAAAGAGCAGCTTTGAAACACTCTTTTCGTAGAATCTGCAAGGGGATATTTGGAGCGCTTTGAGGCCTATGCTGGGAAATGAAATCTCCTCACCTAAAAACTAGACAGAAGCATTCTGAGAAACTTCTGTGTGATGAGTGCATTCAACTCACAGACTTGAACGTTCCCTTTGATAGAACAGTTTTGAAACACTCCTTTTGTGGAGTCTGCATGTGTTTATTTGGAGCGCTTTGAGGCCTCTTTTGGAAACGGAAATATCTTCATATAAAAACTAGACGGAAGCCTTCTCAGAAACTTCTTTGTGATGAGTGCATTCAATTCACAGACTGAAGCTTCCTTTGGAAAGAGCAGTTTAGAGACACTCTTCTTATAGAAGCTTCAAGTGGATATTTGGAGCGCTTTGAGGCCTATGCTGGGACATGAAATCTCTTCACCTAAAAACTAGACAGAAGCATTCTGAGAAACTTCTTTGCAATGAGTGCATTCAACTCACAGACTTCAACGTTCCTTTGAATAGAACAGTTTTGAAACATTACGTTTGTAGAATCTGCAAGTGTTTATTCGGAGCACCTTGAGGCCTATGTTGGAAAAGGAAATATCTTCACATGAAAACTAGAGAGAAGGATTCTCAGAAACTTCTTTGTGATGAGTTCATTCAACTCACAGAGTTGAACCTACGAATTGATAGAGAAGTTTGGAAACACTCTTTTTGTAGAATCTGCAAGTGGATATTTGGAGCCGTTTGAGGCCTATGCTGGAAAAGGACATATCTTCACATAAAAACTGAATAGAAGCACTCTCAGAAACTTCTTTGTGTTGAGTGCATTCAACTCACAGACTTGAACTTACCTATAGAAAGAGCAGTTTTGAAACACTTTTGCTAAAATCTGCAAGTGGTAATTTGGAGCACTTCGAGGCCTGTGCTGGGATATGGAATATCTTCACCTAAAAACTACAGAGAAGCATTCTCAGAAAGTTCTTCATGATGTCTTCATTCAACTCACGGAGTTGAACCTTCCTTATGATAGAACACTTTTGAAACACTCTTTTTGTAGAATCTGCAAGAGGATATTTGGAGCGTTTTGAGGCCTATGCTGGAAAAGGAAATATCTTCACATAACAACTAGACGGAAGCATTCTCAGAAACTTCTGTGTGATGAGTGCATCCAACTCACAGACTTGAACATTCCTCTCGAAAGAGCAGTTTTGAAACACTCCTTTTGTAGAATCTGCAACTGTTTATTTGGAGCGCTTTGAGGCCTATGTTGGAAAAGGAAATATCTTCACATAAGAACCAGACAGAAGCATTCTCAGCAACTTCTTTGTGATGAGTGCATTCTACACACAGTGTTGAAGCTTGCTTTTGATAAAGCAGTTTTGAAACACTCTTTTGGTAGAATCTGCAAGTGGATATTTGGAGCGATTTGAGGCCTATGCTGGAAAAGGAAGTATCTTCACATAAAACTAGACAGAAGCATTCCAGGAAACTTCTGTATGATAAGTGCATTCAACTCACAGACTTGAACGTTCCCTTTGATAGAACAGTTTTGAAACACTCCTTTTGTAGAATCTGCATGTGTTTATTTGGAGCGCTTTGAGGCCTCTGTTGGAAAAGGAAATATCTTCATATAAAAACTAGACGGAAGCCTTCTCAGAAACTTCTTTGTGATGAGTGCATTCAACTCACAGACTTGAACGTTCCTTTGGATAGAACAGTTTTGAAACATTACGTTTGTAGAATCTGCAAGTGTTTATTCAGAGAACCTTGAGGCCTATGTTGGAAAAGGAAATATCTTCACATGAAAACTAGAGAGAAGGATTCTCAGAAACTTCTTCATGATGAGTTCATTCAACTCACAGAGTTGAACATACCAATTGATAGAGAAGTTTGGAAACACTCTTTTTGTAGAATCTGCAAGAGGATATTTGGAGCGTTTTGAGGCCTATCCTGGAAAAAGAAATATCTTCACACAAAAACTAGACAGAAGCATTCTCAGAAACTTCTTTGTGATGAGTGCATTCAACTCACAGACTTGAACGTTCCTCTCGAAAGAGCAGTTTTGAAACACTCCTTTTGTAGAATCTGCAAGTGTTTACTTGGAGTGCTTTGAGGCCTTTGTTGGAAAAGAAAATATCTTCACATAAAAACTAGACAGAAGCATTCTCAGAAACTTCTTTGTGATGAGTGCATTCTACTCAAAGTGTTGAAGCTTGCTTTTGATAGAGAAGTTTGGAAACACTCTTTTGGTAGAATCTGCAAGTGGATATTTGGAGCGCTTTGAGGCCTATGCTGTAAAAGGAAATTTACTTCACATAAAAACTAGACAGAAGCATTCCAGGAAACTTCTGTATGATAAGTGCGTTCAACTCACAGACTTGAACGTTCCTTTTGATAGAACTCTTTGGAAACACTCCTTTTGTGGAATTTGCAAGTGTTTATTTGGAGCGCTATGAGGCCTAACCTGGAAAAGGAAATATCTTCACGTAAGAACTAGACAGAAGCATTCTCAGAAACTTCTTTCTGATGAGTGCATCCAACACACAGACTTGAACCTTGCTTTTGAAAGAGCAGCTTTGAAACACTCTTTTCGTAGAATCTGCAAGGGGATATTTGGAGCGCTTTGAGGCCTATGCTGGGAAATGAAATCTCTTCACCTAAAAACTAGACAGAAGCATTCTGAGAAACTTCTGTGTGATGAGTGCATTCAACTCACAGACTGGAACTTTCCCTTTGATAGAACAGTTTTGAAGCACTCCTTTTGTAGAACCTGCCTGTGTTTATTTGGAACGCTTTGAGGCCTAGGTTGGAAAAGGAAATATCTTCATATAAAAACTAGACGGAAGCCTTCTCAGAAACTTCTTTGTGATGAGTGCATTCAACTCACAGACTTGAAGCTTCCTTGGGAAAGAGCAGTTTGGAAACACTCTTCTTATAGAATCTTCAAGTGGATATTTGGAGCGCTTTGAGGCCTATGCTGGGACATGAAATCTCTTCACCTAAAAACTAGACAGAAGCATTCTGAGAAACTTCTTTACAATGAGTGCATTCAACTCCCAGACTTGAAAGTTCCTTTTGATAGAACAGTTTTGAAACATTACGTTTGTAGAATCTGCAAGTGTTTATTCGGAGCACCTTGAGGCCTATGTTGGAAAAGGAAATATCTTCCCATAAAAAGTAGATAGAAGGATTCTCAGAAACTTCTTTGTGATGAGTTTATTCAACTCACAGAGTTGAAGCTACCAGTTGAGAGAGAAGTTTGGAAACACTCTTTTTGTAGAACCTGCAAGTGGATATTTGGAGCCGTTTGAGGCCTATGCTGGAAAAGGAAATATCTTCACATAAAAACTGAACAGAAGCATTCTCAGAAACTTCTTTGTGTTGAGTGCATTCAACTCACAGACTTGAACTTACCTATAGAAAGAGCAGTTTTGAAACACTCTTTTGGTAAAATCTGCAAGTGGTTATTTGGAGCATTTCGAGGCCTGTGCTGGGATATGGAATATCTTCACCTAAAAACTACAGAGAAGCATTCTCAGAAAGTTCTTCACGATGCATTCATTCAACTCACAGAGTTGAACCTTCCTTTTGATAGAACAGTTTGGAAACACTCTTTTTGTAGAATCTGCAAGAGGATATTTGGAGCGTTTTGAGGCCTATGCTGGAAAAGGAAATAACTTCACCTAAAAACTAGACAGAAGCATTCTCAGAAACTTCTGTGAGATGAGTGCATTCAACTCACCGACTTGAACGTTCCTCTTGAAAGAGCAGTTTTCAAACACTCCTTTTGTAGAATCTGCACGTGTTCATTTGGAGCGCTTTGAGGCCTATGTTGGAAAAGGAAATATCTTCACATAACAACTAGACAGAAGCATTCTCAGAAACTTCTTTGTGATGAGTGCATTCTACTCACATTGTTGAAGCTTGCTTTTGATAGAGCAGTTTTGAAACACTCTTTTGCTAGAATCTGCAAGTGGATATTTGGAGCGCTTTGAGGCCTATGCTGGAAAAGGAAATGTCTTCGCATAAAAACTAGACAGAAGCATTCCAGGAAACTTCTGTATGATAAGTGCATTCAACTCACAGACTTGAACGTTCCTTTTGATAGAACTCTTTGGAAACACTCCTTTTGTAGAATTTGCAAGGGTTTATTTGGAGCGCTTTGAGGCCTAAGCTGGAAAAGGAAATATCTTCACGTAAGGTCTAGACAGAAGCATTCTCAGAAACTTCTTTCTGATGAGTGCATTCAACACACAGACTTGAACCTTGCTCTTGAAAGAGCAGCTTTGAAACACTCTTTTCGTAGAATCTGCAAGTGGATATTTGGGGCGCTTTGAGGCCTATGCTGGGAAATGAAATCTCTTCACCTAAAATCTAGACAGAAGCATTCTGAGAAACTTCTGTGTGATGAGTGCATTCAACTCACAGACTTGAACGTTCCCTTTGATAGATCAGTTTTGAAACACTCCTTTTGTAGAATCTGCATGTGTTTATTTGGAGCGCTTTGAGGCCTATGTTGGAAAAGAAAATATCTTCACATAAAAACTAGAGAGAAGGATTCTCAGAAACTTCTTTGTGATGAGTTCATTCAACTCACAGAGTTGAACCTACCAATTGATAGAGAAGTTTGGAAACACTCTTTTTGTAGAATCTGCAAGTGGATATTTGGAGCACTTCGAGGCCTGTGCTGGGATATGGAATATCTTCACCTAAAAACTACAGAGAAGCATTCTCAGAAAGTTCTTCAGGATGCATTCATTCAACTCACAGAGTTGAACCTACCAATTGATAGAGAAGTTTGGAAACACTCTTTTTGTAGAATCTGCAAGTGGATATTTGGAGCCGTTTGAGGCCTATGCTGGAAAAGGAAATATCTTCACATAAAAACTGAACAGAAGCATTCTCAGAAACTTCTTTGTGTTGAGTGCATTCAACTCACAGACTTGAACTTACCTATAGAAAGAGCAGTTTTGAAACACTCTTTTGGTAAAATCTGCAAGTGGTTATTTGGAGCACTTCGAGGCCTGGGCTGGGATATGGAATATCTTCACCTAAAAACTACAGAGAAGCATTCTCAGAAAGTTCTTCACGATGCATTCATTCAACTCACAGAGTTGAACCTTCCTTTTGATAGAACAGTTTGGAAACACTCTTTTTGTAGAATCTGCAAGAGGATATTTGGAGCGTTTTGAGGCCTATGCTGGAAAAGGAAATATCTTAACCTAAAAACTAGACAGAAGCATTCTCAGAAACTTCTGTGTGATGAGTGCATTCAACTGACAGACTTGAAAGTTTCGTTTGATAGAACAGTTTTGAAACATTGCGTTTGTAGAATCTGCAAGTGTTTATTCGGAGCACCTTGAGGCCTATGTTGGAAAAGGAAATATCTTCACATGAAAACTAGAGAGAAGGATTCTCAAAAACTTCTTTGTGATGAGTTCATGCAACTCTCAGAGTTGAACCTACCAATTGAGAGAGAAGTTTGGAAACACTCTTTTTGTAGAATCTGCAAGTGGATATTTGGAGCGCTTTGAGGCCTATGCTGGGACATGAAATCTCTTCACCTAAAAACTAGACAGAAGCATTCTGAGAAACTTCTTTGCAATGAGTGCATTCAACTCACAGACTTGAACGTTTCTTTTGGTAGAACAGTTTTGAAACATTACGTTTGTAGAATCTGCAAGTGTTTATTCGGAGCACCTTGAGGCCTATGTTGGAAAAGGAAATATCTTCACATAAAAACTAGAGAGAAGGATTCTCAGAAACTTCTTTGTGATGAGTTCATGCAACTCACAGAGTTGAACCTACCAATTGATAGAGAAGTTTGGAAACACTCTTTTTGTAGAATCTGCAAGTGGATATTTGGAGCCGTTTGAGGCCTATGCTGGAAAAGGAAATATCTTCACATAAAAACTGAACAGAAGGATTCTCAGAAACTTCTTTGTGTTGAGTGCATTCAACACAAAGACTTGAACTTACCTGTAGAAAGAGCAGTTTTGAAACACTCTTTTGGTAAAATCTGCAAGTGGTTTTTTGGAGCACTTCGAGGCCTGTGCTGGGATATGGAATATCTTCACCTAAAAACTACAGAGAAGCATTCTCAGAAAGTTCTTCACGATGCATTCATTCAACTCACAGAGTTGAACCTTCCTTTTGATAGAACAGTTTTGAAACACTCTTTTTGTAGTATCTGCAAGAGGATATTTGGTGCGTTTTGAGGCCTATGCTGGAAAAGGGAATATCTTCACCTAAAAATTAGACAGAAGCATTCTCAGAAACTTCTGTGTGATGAGTGCATTCAACTCACAGACTTGAACGTTCCTCTTGAAAGAGCAGTTTTGAAACAATCCTTTTGTCGAATCTGCACGTGTTCATTTGGAGCGGTTTGAGGCCTATGTTGGAAAAGGAAATATCTTCACATAAAAACTAGACAGAAGCATTCTCAGAAACTTCTTTTTGATGAGTGCATTCTACTCACAGTGTTGAAGGTTGCTTTTGATAGAGCAGTTTTGAAACACTCTTTTGCTAGAATCTGCAAGTGGATATTTGGAGCGCTTTGAGGCCTATGCTGGAAAAGGAAATGTCTTCACATAAAAACTAGACAGAAGCATTCCAGGAAACTTCTGTATGATAAGTGCATTCAACTCACAGACTTGAACGTTCCTTTTTATAGAACTCTTTGGAAACACTCCTTTTGTAGAATTTGCAAGGGTTTATTTGGAGCGCATTGAGGCCTAACCTGGAAAAGGAAATATCTTCACGTAAGGTCTAGACAGAAGCATTCTCAGAAACTTCTTTCTGATGAGTGCATTCAACACACAGACTTGAACCTTGCTCTTGAAAGAGCAGCTTTGAAACACTCTTTTCGTAGAATCTGCAAGTGGATATTTGGAGCGCTTTGAGGCCTATGCTGGGAAATGAAATCTCTTCACCTAAAATCTAGACAGAAGCACTCTGAGAAATTTCTGTGTGATGAGTGCATTCAGCTCACAGACTTGAACGTTCCCTTTGATAGATCAGTATTGAAACACTCCTTTTGTAGAATCTGCATGTGTTTATTTGGAGTGCCTTGAGGCCTATGTTGGAAAAGGAAATATCTGCATATAAAAACTAGACGGAAGCATTGTCAGAAACTTCTTTGTGATGAGTGCATTCAACTCACAGACTTGAAGCTTCCTTTGGAAAGAGCAGTTTGGAAACACTCTTCTTATAGAATCTTCAAGTGGATATTTGGAGCGCTTTGAGGCCTATGCTGGGACATGAAATCTCTTCACCTAAAAACTAGACAGAACCATTCTGAGAAACTTCTTTGCAATGAGTGCATTCAACTCACAGACTTGAACGTTTCTTTTGATAGAACAGTTTTGAAACATTACGTTTGTAGAATCTGCAAGTGTTTATTCGGAGCACCTTGAGGCCTATGTTGGAAAAGGAAATATCTTCACATAAAAACTAGAGAGAAGGATTCTCAGAAACTTCTTTGTGATGAGTTCATGCAACTCACAGAGTTGAACCTACCAATTGAGAGAGAAGTTTGGAAACACTCTTTTTGTAGAATCTGCAAGTGGATATTTGGAGCCGTTTGAGGCCTATGCTGGAAAAGGAAATATCTTCACATAAAAACTGAACAGAAGCATTCTCAGAAACTTCTTTGTGTTGAGGGCATTCAACTCAAAGACTTGAACTTACCTGTAGAAAGAGCAGTTTTGAAACACTCTTTTGGTAAAATCTGCAAGTGGTTATTTGGAGCACTTCGAGGCCTGTGCTGGGTTATGGAATATCTTCACCTAAAGACTACAGAGAAGCATTCTCAGAAAGTTCTTCACGATGCATTCATTCAACTCACAGAGTTGAACCTTCCTCTTGACAGAACAGTTTTGAAACACACTTTTTGTAGAATCTGCAAGAGGATATTTGGAGCGTTTTGTGGCCTATGCTGGAAAAGGAAATATCTTCACATAAAAACTAGACAGAAGCATTCTCAGAAACTTCTTTGTGATGAGTGCATTCTACTCATAGTGTTGAAGCTTGCTTTTGATAGAGCAGTTTTGAAACACTCTTTTGGTAGAATCTGCAAGTGGATATTTGGAGCGCTTTGAGGCCTATGCTGGAAAAGGAAATGTCTTCTCATAAAAACTCGACAGAAGCATTCCAGGAAACTTCTGTATGATAAGTACATTCAACTCACAGACTTGAACGTTCCTTTTGATAGAACTCTCTTGAAACACTCCTTTTGTAGAATTTGCAAGTGTTTATTTGAAGGGCTTTGAGGCCTAACCTGGAAAAGGAAATATCTTCACGTAAGGACTAGACAGAAGCATTCTCAGAAACTTCTTTCTGATGAGTGCATTCAACACACAGACTTTAACCTCGCTATTGAAAGAGCAGCTTTGAAACACTCTTTTCTTAGAATCTGCATGTGGATATTTGGAGCGCTTTGAGGCCTATGCTGGGAAATGAAATCTCTTCACCTAAAAACTACACAGAAGCATTCTGAGAAACTTCTGTGTGTTGAGTGTATTCAACTCACAGACTTGAACTTACCTATAGAAAGAGCAGTTTTGAAACACTCTTTTGGTAAAATCTGCAAGTGGTTATTTGGAGCACTTCGAGGCCTGTGCTGGGATATGGAATATCTTCACCTAAAAACTACAGAGAAGCATTCTCAGAAAGTTCTTCATGATGCATTCATTCAACTCACAGAGTTGAACCTTCCTTTTGATAGAACAGTTTTGAAACACTCTTTTTGTAGTATCTGCAAGAGGATATTTGGAGCGTTTTGAGGCCTATGCTGGAAAAGGAAATATCTTCACCTGAAAACTAGACAGAAGCATTCTCAGAAACTTCTGTGTGATGAGTGCATTCAACTCACAGACTTGAACGTTTCTTTTGATGGAACTGTTTTGAAACATTACGTTTGTAGAATCTGCAAGTGTTTATTCGGAGCACCTTGAGGCCTATGTTGGAAAAGGAAATATCTTCACATAAAAACTGGAGAGAAGGATTCTCAGAAACTTCTTTGTGATGAGTTCATTCAACTCACAGAGTTGAACCTACCAATTGATAGAGAAGTTTGGAAACACTCTTTTTGTAGAATCTGCAAGTGGATATTTGGAGCGTTTTGAGGCCTATGCTGGAAAAGGAAATATCTTCACATAAAAACTAGACAGAAGCATTCTCAGAAACTTCTTTGGGATGAGTGCATTCTACTGACAGTGTTGAAGCTTGCTTTTGATAGAGCAGTTTTGAAACACTCTTTTGCTAGAATCTGCAAGTGGATATTTGGAGCACTTTGAGGCCTATGCTGGAAAAGGAAATTTCGTCGCATAAAAACTAGACAGAAGCATTCCAGGAAACTTCTGTATGATAAGTGCATTCAACTCACAGACTTGAACGTTCCTTTTGATAGAACTCTTTTGAAACACTCCTTTTGTAGAATTTGCAAGTGTTTATTTGAAGGGTTTTGAGGCCTAAGCTGGAAAAGGAAATATCTTCACGTAAGGACTAGACAGAAGCATTCTCAGAAACTTCTTTCTGATGAGTGCATTCAACACACAGACTTTAACCTCGCTATTGCAAGAGCAGCTTTGAAACACACTTTTCGTAGAATCTGCAAGTGGATGTTTGGAGCGCTTTGAGGCCTATGCTGGGAAATGAAATCTCTTCACCTAAAAACTACACAGAAGCATTCTGAGAAACTTCTTTGTGTTGAGTGCATTCAACTCACAGACTTGAACTTACCTATAGAAAGAGCAGTTTTGAAACACTCTTTTGGTAAAATCTGCAAGTGGTTATTTGGAGCATTTCGAGGCCTGGGCTGGGATATGGAATATCTTCACCTAAAAACTACAGAGAAGCATTCTCAGAAAGTTCTTCACGATGCATTCATTCAACTCACAGAGTTGAACCTTCCTTTTGATAGAACAGTTTGGAAACACTCTTTTTGTAGAATCTGCAAGAGGATATTTGGAGCGTTTTGAGGCCTATGCTGGAAAAGGAAATATCTTCACCTAAAAACTAGACAGAAGCATTCTCAGAAACTTCTGTGAGATGAGTGCATTCAACTCCCCGACTTGAACGTTCCTCTTGAAAGAGCAGTTTTCAAACACTCCTTTTGTAGAATCTGCACGTGTTCATTTGGAGCGCTTTGAGGCCTATGTTGGAAAAGGAAATATCTTCACATAACAACTAGACAGAAGCATTCTCAGAAACTTCTTTGTGATGAGTGCATTCTACTCACAGTGTTGAAGCTTGCTTTTGATAGAGCAGTTTTGAAACACTCTTTTGCTAGAATCTGCAAGTGGATATTTGGAGCGCTTTGAGGCCTATGCTGGAAAAGGAAATGTCTTCGCATAAAAACTAGACAGAAGCATTCTAGGAAACTTCTGTATGATAAGTGCATTCAACTCACAGACTTGAACATTCCTTTTGATAAAACTCTTTGGAAACACTCCTTTTGTAGAATTTGCAAGGGTTTATTTGGAGCGCTTTGAGGCCTAAGCTGGAAAAGGAAATATCTTCACGTAAGGTCTAGACAGAAGCATTCTCAGAAACTTCTTTCTGATGAGTGCATTCAACACACAGACTTGAACCTTGCTCTTGAAAGAGCAGCTTTGAAACACTATTTTCGTAGAATCTGCAAGTGGATATTTGCAGCGCTTTGAGGCCTATGCTGGGAAATGAAATCTCTTCACCTAAAATCTAGACAGAAGCACTCTGAGAAACTTCTGTGTGATGAGTGCATTCAGCTCACAGACTTGAACGTTCCCTTTGATAGATCAGTATTGAAACACTCCTTTTGTAGAATCTGCATGTGTTTATTTGGAGTGCCTTGAGGCCTATGTTGGAAAAGGAAATATCTTCATATAAAAACTAGACGGAAGCATTCTCAGAAACTTCTTTGTGATGAGTGCATTCAACTCACAGACTTGAAGCTTCCTTTGGAAAGAGCAGTTTGGAAAAACTCTTCTTATAGAATCTTCAAGTGGATATTTGGAGTGCTTTGAGGCCTATGCTGGGACATGAAATCTCTTCACCTAAAAACTAGACAGAAGCATTCTGAGAAACTTCTTTGCAATGAGTGCATTCAACTCACAGACTTGAACGTTTCTTTTGATAGAACAGTTTTGAAACATTACGTTTGTAGAATCTGCAAGTGTTTATTCGGAGCACCTTGAGGCCTATGTTGGAAAAGGAAATATCTTCACATAAAAACTAGAGAGAAGGATTCTCAGAAACTTCTTTGTGATGAGTTCATGCAACTCACAGAGTTGAACCTACCAATTGAGAGAGAAGTTTGGAAACACTCTTTTTGTAGAATCTGCAAGTGGATATTTGGAGCCGTTTGAGGCCTATGCTGGAAAAGGAAATATCTTCACATAAAAACTGAACAGAAGCATTCTCAGAAACTTCTTTGTGTTGAGGGCATTCAACTCAAAGACTTGAACTTACCTATAGAAAGAGCAGTTTTGAAACACTCTTTTGGTAAAATCTGCAAGTGGTTATTTGGAGCACTTCGAGGCCTGTGCTGGGATATGGAATATCTTCACCTAAAAACTACAGAGAAGCATTCTCAGAAAGTTCTTCACGATGCATTCATTCAACTGACAGAGTTGAACCTTCCTTTTGATAGAACAGTTTGGAAACACTCTTTTTGTAGAATCTGCAAGAGGATATTTGGAGCGTTTTGAGGCCTATGCTGGAAAAGGAAATATCTTCACCTAAAAACTAGACAGAAGCATTCTCAGAAACTTCTGTGTGATGAGTGCATTCAACTCACAGACTTGAACGTTTCCTTTGATAGAACAATTTGGAAACATTACGTTTGTAGAATCTGCAAGTGTTTATTCGGAGCACCTTGAGGCCTATGTTGGAAAAGGAAATATCTTCACATAAAAACTAGAGAGAAGGATTCTCAGAAACTTCTTTGTGATGAGTTCATTCAACTCACAGAGTTGAACCTACCAATTGATAGAGAAGTTTGTAAACACTCTTTTTGTAGAATCTGCAAGTGGATATTTGGAGCCGTTTGAGGCCCATGCTGGAAAAGGAAATATCTTCACATAAAAACTGAACAGAAGCATTCTCAGAAACTTCTTTGTGTTGAGTGCATTCAACTCACGGACTTGAACTTACCTGTAGAAAGAGCAGTTTTGAAACACTCTTTTGGTAAAATCTGCAAGTGGTTATTTGGAGCACTTCGAGGCCTGTGCTGGGATATGGAATATCTTCACCTAAAAACTACAGAGAAGCATTCTCAGAAAGTTCTTCACGATGCATTCATTCAACTCACAGAGTTGAACCTTCCTTTTGATACAACAGTTTGGAAACACTCTTTTTGTAGAATCTGCAAGAGGATATTTGGAGCGTTTTGAGGCCTATGCTGGAAAAGGAAATATCTTCACCTAAAAACTAGACAGAAGCATTCTCAGAAACTTCTGTGTGATGAGTGCATTCAACTCAAAGACTTGAACGTTTCTTTTGATAGAACAGTTTTGAAACATTACGTTTGTAGAATCTGCAAGTGTTTATTCGGAGCACCTTGATCCCTATGTTGGAAAAGGAAATATCTTCATGTAAAAACTAGAGAGAAGGATTTTCAGAAACTTCTTTGTGATGAGTTCATTCAACTCACAGAGTTGAACCTACCAATTGAGAGAGAAGTTTGGAAACACTCTTTTTGTAGAATCCGCAAGTGGATATTTGGAGCCGTTTGAGGCCTATGCTGGAAAAGGAAGTATCTTCACATAAAAACTGAACAGAAGCATTCTCAGAAACTTCTTTGTGTTGAGTGCATTCAACTCACAGACTTGAACTTACCTGTAGAAAGAGCAGTTTTGAAACACTCTTTTGGTAAAATCTGCAAGTGGTTATTTGGAGCACTTCGAGGCCTGTGCTGGGATATGGAATATCTTCACCTAAAAACTACAGAGAAGCATTCTCAGAAAGTTCTTCACGATGCATTCATTCTACTCACAGAGTTGAACCTTCCTTTTGATAGAACAGTTTGGAAACACTCTTTTTGTAGAATCTGCAAGAGGATATTTGGAGCGTTTTGAGGCCTATGCTGGAAAAGGAAATATCTTCACCTAAAAACTAGACAGAAGCATTCTCAGAAACTTCTGTGTGATGAGTGCATTCAACTCACAGACTTGAACGTTTCGTTTGATAGAACAGTTTTGAAACATTGCGTTTGTAGAATCTGCAAGTGTTTATTCGGAGCACCTTGAGGCCTATGTTGGAAAAGGAAATATCTTCACATAAAAACTAGAGAGAAGGATTCTCAGAAACTTCTTTGTGATGAGTTCATTCAACTCACGGAGTTGAACTTACCAATTGATAGAGAAGTTTGGAAACACTCTTTTTGTAGAATCTGCAAGTGGATATTTGGAGCCGTTTGAGGCCTATGCTGGAAAAGGAAATATCTTCACATAAAAACTGAACAGAAGCATTCTCAGAAACTTCTTTGTGTTGAGTGCATTCAACTCACAGACTTGAACTTACCTGTAGAAAGAGCAGTTTTGAAACACTCTTTTGGTAAAATCTGCAAGTGGTTATTTGGAGCACTTCGAGGCCTGTGCTGGGATATGGAATATCTTCACCTAAAAACTACAGAGAAGCATTCTCAGAAAGTTCTTCACGATGCATTCATTCAACTCACAGAGTTGAACCTTCCTTTTGATAGAACAGTTTTGAAACAATCTTTTTGTAGAATCTGCAAGAGGATATTTGGAGCGTTTTGAGGCCTATGCTGGAAAAGGAAATATCTTCACCTAAAAACTAGACAGAAGCATTCTCAGAAACTTCTGTGTGATGAGTGCATTCAACTCAGAGACTTGAAGCTTCCTTTGGAAAGAGCAGTTTGGAAACACTCTTCTTATAGAATCTTCAAGTTGATATTTGGAGAGCTTTGAGGCCTATGCTGGGACATGAAATCTCTTCACCTTAAAACTAGACAGAGGCATTCTGAGAAACTTCTTTGCAATGAGTGCCTTCAACTCACAGACTTGAACGTTTCTTTTGATAGAACAGTTTTGAAACACTACGTTTGTAGAATCTGCAAGTGTTTATTCGGAGCACCTTGAGGCCTATGTTGGAAAAGGAAATATCTTCACATAAAAACTAGAGAGAAGGATTCTCAGAAACTTCTTTCTGATGAGTTCATTCAACTCACAGAGTTGAACCTACCAATTGAGAGAGAAGTTTGGCAACACTCTTTTTGTAGAATCTGCAAGTGGATATTTGGAGCCGTTTGAGGCCTATGCTGGAAAAGGAAATATCTTCACATAAAAATTGAACAGAAGCATTCTCAGAAACTTCTTTGTGTTGAGTGTATTCAACTCACAGACTTGAACTTACCTGTAGAAAGAGCAGTTTTGAAACACTCTTTTGGTAAAATCTGCAAGTGGTTTTTTGGAGCACTTCGAGGCCTGTGCTGGGATATTTAATATCTTCACCTAAAAACTACACAGAAGCATTCTCAGAAAGTTCTTCATGATGCATTCATTCAACTCACAGAGTTGAACCTTCCTTTTGATAGAACAGTTTGGAAACACTCTTTTTGTAGAATCTGCAAGAGGATATTTGGAGCGTTTTGAGGCCTATGCTGGAAAAGGAAATATCTTCACCTAAAAACTAGACAGAAGCATTCTCAGAAACTTCTGTGTGATGAGTGCATTCAACTCACAGACTTGAACGTTTCTTTTGATAGAACAGTTTTGTTACATTACGTTAGTAGAATCTGCAGGTGTTTATTCGGAGCACCTTGAGGCCTATGTTGGAAAAGGAAATATCTTCACATAAAAACTAGAGAGAAGGATTCTCAGAAACTTCTTTGTGATGAGTTCATTCAACTCACAGAGTTGAACCTACCAATTGATAGAGAAGTTTGGAAACACTCTTTTTGTAGAATCTGCAAGTGGATATTTGGAGCCGTTTGAGGCCTATGCTGGAAAAGGAAGTATCTTCACATAAAAACTGAACAGAAGCATTCTCAGAAACTTCTTTGTGTTGAGTGCATTCAACTCACAGACTTGAACTTACCTGTAGAAAGAGCAGTTTTGAAACACTCTTTTGGTAAAATCTGCAAGTGGTTATTTGGAGCACTTCGAGGCCTGTGCTGGGATATGGAATATCTTCAGCTAAAAACTACAGAGAAGCATTCTCAGAAAGTTCTTCACGATGCATTCATTCTACTCACAGAGTTGAACCTTCCTTTTGATAGAACAGTTTGGAAACACTCTTTTTGTAGAATCTGCAAGAGGATATTTGGAGCGTTTTGAGGCCTATGCTGGAAAAGGAAATATCTTCACCTAAAAACTACACAGAAGCATTCTCAGAAACTTCTGTGTGATGAGTGCATTCAACTCACAGACTTGAACGTTTCCTTTGATAGAACAGTTTTGAAACATTGCGTTTGTAGAATCTGCAAGTGTTTATTCGGAGCACCTTGAGGCCTATGTTGGAAAAGGAAATATCTTCACATAAAAACTAGAGAGAAGGATTCTCAGAAACTTCTTTGTGATGAGTTCATTCAACTCACAGAGTTGAACCTACCAATTGATAGAGAAGTTTGGAAACACTCTTTTTGTAGAATCTGCAAGTGGATATTTGGAGCCGTTTGAGGCCTATGCTGGAAAAGGAAATATCTTCACATAAAAACTGAACAGAAGCATTCTCAGAAACTTCTTTGTGTTGAGTGCATTCAACTCACAGACTTGAACTTACCTGTAGAAAGAGCAGTTTTGAAACACTCTTTTGGTAAAATCTGCAAGTGGTTTTTTGGAGCACTTCGAGGCCTGTGCTGGGATATGGAATATCTTCACCTAAAAACTACACAGAAGCATTCTCAGAAAGTTCTTCACGATGCATTCATTCAACTCACAGAGTTGAACCTTCCTTTTGATAGAACAGTTTGGAAACACTCTTTTTGAAGAATCTGCAAGAGGATATTTGGAGCGTTTTGAGGCCTATGCTGGAAAAGGAAATATCTTCACCTAAAAACTAGACAGAAGCATTCTCAGAAACTTCTGTGTGATGAGTGCATTCAACTCACGGACTTGAACGTTTCTTTTGATAGAACCGTTTGGAAACATTACGTTTGTAGAATCTGCAAGTGTTTATTCGGAGCACCTTGAGGCCTATGTTGGAAAAGGAAATATCTTCACATAAAAACTAGAGAGAAGGATTCTCAGAAACTTCTTTGTGATGAGTTCATTCAACTCACAGAGTTGAACCTACCAATTGATAGAGAAGTTTGGAAACACTCTATTTGTAGAATCTGCAAGTGGATATTTGGATCCGTTTGAGGCCTATGCTGGAAAAGGAAATATCTTCACATAAAAACTGAACAGAAGCATTCTCAGAAACTTCTTTGTGTTGAGTGCATTCAACTCACAGACTTGAACTTACCTATAGAAAGAGCAGTTATGAAACACTCTTTTGGTAAAATCTGCAAGTGGTTATTTGGAGCACTTCGAGGCCTGTGCTGGGATATGGAATATCTTCACCTAAAAACTACAGAGAAGCATTCTCAGAAGGTTCTTCACGATGCATTCATTCAACTCACAGAGTTGAACCTTCCTTTTGATAGAACAGTTTGGAAACACTCTTTTTGTAGAATCTGCAAGAGGATATTTGGAGCGTTTTGAGGCCTATGCTGGAAAAGGAAATATCTTCACCTAAAAACTAGACAGAAGCATTCTCAGAAACTTCTGTGTGATGAGTGCATTCAACTCACAGACTTGAACGTTTCTTTTGATAGAACAGTTTGGAAACATTACGTTTGTAGAATCTGCAAGTGTTTATTCGGAGCACCCTGAGGCGTATGTTGGAAAAGGAAATGTCTTCACATAAAAACTAGAGAGAAGGATTCTCAGAAACTTCTTTGTGATGAGTTCATTCAACTCACAGAGTTGAACCTACCAATTGATAGAGAAGTTTGGAAACACTCTATTTGTAGAATCTGCAAGTGGATATTTGGAGCCGTTTGAGGCCTATGCTGGAAAAGGAAATATCTTCACATAAAAACTGAACAGAAGCATTCTCAGAAACTTCTTTGTGTTGAGTGCATTCAACTCACAGACTTGAACTTACCTGTAGAAAGAGCAGTTTTGAAACACTCTTTTGGTAAAATCTGCAAGTGGTTATTTGGAGCACTTCGAGGCCTGTGCTGGGATATGGAATATCTTCACCTAAAAACTACAGAGAAGCATTCTCAGAAAGTTCTTCACAATGCATTCATTCAACTCACAGAGTTGAACCTTCCTTTTGATAGAACAGTTTTGAAACACTCTTTTTGTAGAATCTGCAAGAGGATATTTGGAGCGTTTTGAGGCCTATGCTGGAAAAGGAAATATCTTCACCTAAAAACTAGACAGAAGCATTCTCAGAAACTTCTGTGTGATGAGTGCATTCAACTCACAGACTTGAACGTTTCTTTTGATAGAACAGTTTGGAAACATTACGTTTGTAGAATCTGCAAGTGTTTATTCGGAGCACCTTGAGGCCTATGTTGGAAAAGGAAATATCTTCACATAAAAACTAGAGAGAAGGATTCTCAGAAACTTCTTTGTGATGAGTTCATTCAACTCACAGAGTTGAACCTACCAATGGATAGAGAAGTTTGCAAACACTCTATTTGTAGAATCTGCAAGTGGATATTTGGAGCCGTTTGAGGCCTATGCTGGAAAAGGAAATATCTTCACATAAAAACTGAACAGAAGCATTCTCAGAAACTTCTTTGTGTTGAGTGCATTCAACTCACAGACTTGAACTTACCTATAGAAAGAGCAGTTTTGAAACACTCTTTTGGTAAAATCTGCAAGTGGTTATTTGGAGCACTTCGAGGCCTGTGTTGGGATATGGAATATCTTCACCTAAAAACTACAGAGAAGCATTCTCAGAAGGTTCTTCAGGATGCATTCATTCAACTCACAGAGTTGAACCTTCCTTTTGATAGAACAGTTTTGAAACACTCTTTTTGTAGAATCTGCAAGAGGATATTTGGAGCGTTTTGAGGCCTATGCTGGAAAAGGAAATATCTTCTCCTAAAAACTAGACAGAAGCATTCTCAGAAACTTCTGTGTGATCAGTGCATTCAACTCACAAACTTGAACGTTTCTTTTGATAAAACAGTTTTGAAACATTACGTTTGTAGAATCTGCAAGTGTTTATTCGGAGCACCTTGAGGCCTGTGTTGGAAAAGGAAATATCTTCACATAAAAACTAGAGAGAAGGATTCTCAGAAACTTCTTTGTGATGAGTTCATTCAACTCACAGAGTTGAACCTACCAATTGATAGAGAAGTTTGGAAATACTCTTTTTGTAGAATCTGCAAGTGGATATTTGGAGCCGTTTGTGGCCTATGCTGGAAAAGGAAATATCTTCACATAAAAACTGAACAGAAGCATTCTCAGAAACTTCTTTGTGTTGAGTGCATTCAACTCACAGACTTGAACTGACCTGTAGAAAGAGCAGTTTTGAAACACTCTTTTGGTAAAATCTGCAAGTGGTTATTTGGAGCACTTCGAGGCCTGTGCTGGGATATGGAATATCTTCACCTAAAAACTACAGAGAAGCATTCTCAGAAAGTACTTCACAATGCATTCATTCAACTCACAGAGTTGAACCTTTCTTTTGATAGAACAGTTTTGAAACACTCTTTTTGTAGAATCTGCAAGAGGATATTTGGAGCGTTTTGAGGCCTATGCTGGAAAAGGAAATACCTTCACCTAAAAACTAGACAGAAGCATTCTCAGAAACTTCTGTGTGATGAGTGCATTCAACTCACAGACTTGAACGTTTCTTTTGATAGAACAGTTTTGAAACATTACGTTTGTAGAATCTGCAAGTGTTTATTCGGAGCACCTTGAGGCCTGTGTTGGAAAAGGAAATATCTTCACATAAAAACTAGAGAGAAGGATTCTCAGAAACTTCTTTGTGATGAGTTCATTCAACTCACAGAGTTGAACCTACCAATTGATAGAGAAGTTTGGAAACACTCTTTTTGTAGAATCTGCAAGTGGATATTTGGAGCCGTTTGAGGCCTATGCTGGAAAAGGAAATATCTTCACATAAAAACTGAACAGAAGCATTCTCAGAAACTTCTTTGTGTTGAGTGAATTCAACTCACAGACTTGAACTGACCTGTAGAAAGAGCAGTTTTGAAACACTCTTTTGGTAAAATCTGCAAGTTGTTATTTGGAGCACTTCGAGGCCTGTGCTGGGCTATGGAATATCTTCACCTAAAAACTACAGAGAAGCATTCTCAGAAAGTTCTTCACGATGCATTCATTCAACTCACAGAGTTGAACCTTCCTTTTGATAGAACAGTTTTGAAACACTCTTTTTGAAGAATCTGCAAGAGGATATTTGGAGCGTTTTGAGGCCTATGCTGGAAAAGGAAATATCTTCACCTAAAAGGTAGACAGAAGCATTCTCAGAAACTTCTGTGCAATGAGTGCATTCAACTCACAGACTTGAAGCTTCCTTTGGAAAGAGCAGTTTGGAAACACTCTTCTTATAGAATCTTCAAGTGGATATTTGGAGCGTTTTGAGGCCTATGCTGGAAAAGGAAATAACTTCACCTAAAAACTAGACAGAAGCATTCTCAGAAACTTCTGTGTGATGAGTGCATTCAACTCACAGACTTGAACGTTTCTTTTGATAGAACAGTTTTGAAACATTACGTTTGTAGAATCTGCAAGTGTTTATTCGGAGCACCTTGAGGCCTATGTTGGAAAAGGAAATATCTTCACATAAAAACTAGAGAGAAGGATTCTCAGAAACTTCTTTGTGATGAGTTCGTTAAACTCACAGAGTTGAACCTACCAATTGATAGAGAAGTTTGGAAACACTCTTTTTGTAGAATCTGCAAGAGGATATTTGGAGCGTTTTGAGGCCTATGCTGGAAAAGGAAATACCTTCACCTAAAAACTAGACAGAAGCATTCTCAGAAACTTCTGTGTGATGAGTGCATTCAACTCACAGACTTGAACGTTTCTTTTGATAGAACAGTTTTGAAACATTACGTTTGTAGAATCTGCAAGTGTTTATTCGGAGCACCTTGAGGCCTGTGTTGGAAAAGGAAATATCTTCACATAAAAACTAGAGAGAAGGATTCTCAGAAACTTCTTTGTGATGAGTTCATTCAACTCACAGAGTTGAACCTACCAATTGATAGAGAAGTTTGGAAACACTCTTTTTGTAGAATCTGCAAGTGGATATTTGGAGCCGTTTGAGGCCTATGCTGGAAAAGGAAATATCTTCACATAAAAACTGAACAGAAGCATTCTCAGAAACTTCTTTGTGTTGAGTGAATTCAACTCACAGACTTGAACTGACCTGTAGAAAGAGCAGTTTTGAAACACTCTTTTGGTAAAATCTGCAAGTTGTTATTTGGAGCACTTCGAGGCCTGTGCTGGGCTATGGAATATCTTCACCTAAAAACTACAGAGAAGCATTCTCAGAAAGTTCTTCACGATGCATTCATTCAACTCACAGAGTTGAACCTTCCTTTTGATAGAACAGTTTTGAAACACTCTTTTTGAAGAATCTGCAAGAGGATATTTGGAGCGTTTTGAGGCCTATGCTGGAAAAGGAAATATCTTCACCTAAAAGGTAGACAGAAGCATTCTCAGAAACTTCTGTGCGATGAGTGCATTCAACTCACAGACTTGAAGCTTCCTTTGGAAAGAGCAGTTTGGAAACACTCTTCTTATAGAATCTTCAAGTGGATATTTGGAGCGTTTTGCGGCCTATGCTGGAAAAGGAAATAACTTCACCTAAAAACTAGACAGAAGCATTCTCAGAAACTTCTGTGTGATGAGTGCATTCAACTCACAGACTTGAACGTTTCTTTTATAGAACAGTTTTGAAACATTACGTTTGTAGAATCTGCAAGTGTTTATTCGGAGCACCTTGAGGCCTATGTTGGAAAAGGAAATATCTTCACATAAAAACTAGAGAGAAGGATTCTCAGAAACTTCTTTGTGATGAGTTCGTTCAACTCACAGAGTTGAACCTACCAATTGATAGAGAAGTTTGGAAACACTCTTTTTGTAGAATCTGCAAGTGGATATTTGGAGCCGTTTGAGGCCTATGCTGGAAAAGGAAATATCTTCACATAAAAACTGAACAGAAGCATTCTCAGAAACTTCTTTGTGTTGAGTGCATTCAACTCACAGACTTGAACTTACCTGTAGAAAGAGCAGTTTTGAAACACTCTTTTGGTAAAATCTGCAAGTGATTATTTGGAGCACTTCGAGGCCTGTGCTGGGATATGGAATATCTTCACCTAAAAACTACAGAGAAGCATTCTCAGAAAGTTCTTCACGATGCATTCATTCAACTCACAGAGTTGAACCTTCCTTTTGATAGAACAGTTTTGAAATACTCTTTTTGTAGAATCTGCAAGAGGATATTTGGAGCGTTTTCAGGCCTATGCTGGAAAAGGAAATATCTTCACCTAAAAACTAGACAGAAGCATTCTCAGAAACTTCTGTGTGATGAGTGCATTCAACTCACAGACTTGAAGCTTCCTTTGGAAAGAGCAGTTTGGAAACACTCTTGTTATAGAATCTTCAAGTGGATATTTGGAGCGCTTCGAGGCCTATGCTGGGACATGAAATCTCTTCACCTAAAAACTAGACAGAAGCATTCTGAGAAACTTCTTTGCAATGAGTGCATTCAACTCACAGACTTGAACGTTTCTTTTGATAGAACAGTTTTGAAACATTACGTTTGTAGAATCTGCAAGTGTTTATTCGGAGCACCTTGAGGCCTATGTTGGAAAAGGAAATATCTTCACATAAAAACTAGAGAGAAGGATTCTCAGAAACTTCTTTGTGATGAGTTCATTCAACTCACAGAGTTGAACCTACCAATTGAGAGAGAAGTTTGGAAACAATCTTTTTGTAGAATCTGCAAGTGGATATTTGGAGCCGTTTGAGGCCTATGCTGGAAAAGGAAATATCTTCACATAAAAACTGAACAGAAGCATTCTCAGCAACTTCTTTGTGTTGAGTGCATTCAACTCACAGACTTGAACTTACCTATAGAAAGAGCAGTTTTGAAACACACTTTTGGTAAAATCTGCAAGTGGTTATTTGGAGCACATCGAGGCCTGTGCTGGGATACGGAATATCTTCACCTAAAAACTACAGAGAAGCATTCTCAGAAAGTTCTTCATGATGCATTCATTCAACTGACAGAGTTGAACCTTCCTTTTGATAGAACAGTTTTGAAACACTCTTTTTGTAGATTCTGCAAGAGGATATTTGGAGCGTTTTGAGGCCTATGCTGGAAAAGGAAATATCTTCACCTAAAAACTAGACAGAAGCATTCTCAGAAACTTCTGTGTGATGAGGGCATTCAACTCACAGACTTGAACGTTTCTTTTGATAGAACAGTTTGGAAACATTGCGTTTGTAGAATCTGCAAGTGTTTATTCGGAGCACCTTGAGGCCTATGTTGGAAAAGGAAATATCTTCACATAAAAACTAGAGAGAAGGATTCTCAGAAACTTCTGTGTGATGAGTGCATTCAACTCACAGACTTGAACGTTCCTCTCGAAAGAGCAGTTTTGAAACACTCCTTTTGTAGAATCTGCAAGTGTTTATTTGGAGTGCTGTGAGGCCTATGTTGGAAAAGGAAATATCTTCACATAAGAACCAGACAGAAGCATTCTCAGAAACTTCTTTGTGATGAGTGCATTCTACTCTCAGTGTTCAAGTTTCCTTTTGATTGAGCAGTTTTGAAACACTGTTTTGGTAGAATCTGCAAGTGGATATTTGGAGCGCTTTGAGGCCTATGCTGGAAAAGGAAGTGTCTTCAAATAAAAACTAGACAGAAGCATTCCAGGAAACTTCTGTATGTTAAGTGCATTCAACTCACAGACTTGAACGTTCCTTTTGAAAGGACTCTTTTGAAACACACCTTTTGTAGAATTTGCAAGTGTTTATTTGGAGCACTTTGGGGCCTAAGCTGGAAAAGGAAATATCTTCACGTAAGAACTAGACAGAAGCATTCTCAGAAACTACTTTCTGATGAGTGCATTCAACACACAGACTTGAACCTTGCTTTTGAAAGAGCAGCTTTGGAACACTCCTTTCGTAGAATCTGCAAGGGGATATTTGGAGCGCTTTGAGGCCTATGCTGGGAAATGAAATCTCTTCACCTAAATCTAGACAGAAGCATTCTGAGAAACTTCTGTGTGATGAGTGCATTCAACTCACAGACTTGATCGTTCCCTTTGATAGAACAGTTTTGAAACACTCCTTTTGTACAATCTGCATGTGTTTATTTGGAGCGCTGTGAGGCCTCTGTTGGAAAAGGAAATATCTTCATATAAAAACTAGACGGAAGCCTTCTCAGGAACTTTTTTGGGATGAGTGCATTCAACTCACAGACTTGAAGCTTCCTTTGGAAAGAGCAGTTTGGAGACACTCTTCTTATAGAATCTTCAAGTGGATATTTGGAGCGCTTTGATGCCTATGCTGGGACATGAAATCTCTTCACCTAAAAACTAGACAGAAGCATTCTGAGAAACTTCTTTGCAATGAATGTATTCAACTCACAGACTTGAACGTTACTTTGGATAGAACAGTTTTGAAACACTCCTTTTGTACAATCTGCATGTGTTTATTTGGAGCGTTTTGAGGCCTCTGTTGGAAAAGGAAATATCTTCATATAAAAACTAGACGGAAGCCTTCTCAGGAACTTCTTTGGGATGAGTGCATTCAACTAACAGACTTGAAGCTTCCTTTGGAAAGAGCAGTTTGGAGACAATCTTCTTATAGAATCTTCAAGTGGATATTTGGAGCGCTTTGTGGCCTATGCTGGGACATGAAATCTCTTCACCTAAAAACTAGACAGAAGCATTCTGAGAAACTTCTTTGCAATGAGTGTATTCAACTCACAGACTTGAACGTTCCTTTGGATGGAACAGTTTTGAAACGTTACGTTTGTAGAATCTGCAAGTGTTTATTCGGAGCACCTTGAGGCCCATGTTGGAAAAGGAAATATCTTCACATGAAAACTAGAGAGAAGGATTCTCAGAAACTTCTTCATGATGAGTTCATTCAACTCACAGAGTTGAACCTACCAATTGATAGAGAAGTTTGGAAACACTCTTTTTGTAGTATCTGCAAGTGGATATTTGGAGCCGTTTGAGGCCTATGCTGGAAAAGAAAATATCTTCACACAAAAACTGAACAGAAGCAATCTCAGAAACTTCTTTGTGTTGAGTGCATTCAACTCACAGACTTGAACTTACCTATACAAGGAGCAGTTTTGAAACACTCTTTTGCTAAAATCTGCAAGTGGTTATTTGGAGCACTTCGAGGCCTGTACTGGGATATGGAATATCTTCACCTAAAAACTACAGAGAAGCATTCTCTGAAAGTTCTTCAGGATGCCTTCATTCAACTCACGGAGTTGAACCTTCCTTATGATAGAACACTTTTGAAACACTCTTTTGGTAAAATCTGCAAGGGGATGTTTGGAGCGTTTTGAGGCCTATGCTGGAAAAGGAAATATCTTCACATAATAACTAGATGGAAGCATTCTCAGAAACTTCTGTGTGATGAGTGCATTCAACTCACAGACTTGAACGTTCCTCTCGAAAGAGCATTTTTGAAACACTCCTTTTGTAGAATCTGCAAGTGTTTATTTGGAGCGTTTGAGGCCTATGTTGGAAAAGGGAATATCTTCACATAAGAACCAGACAGAAGCATTCTCAGAAACTTCTTTGTGATGAGTGCATTCTACTCACAGTATTGAAGGTTGCTTTTCATAGAGCAGTTTTGAAACACTCTTTTGGTAGAATCTGCAAGTGGATATTTGGAGCGCTTTGAGGCCTATGCTGGAAAAGGAAGTGTCTTCAAATAAAAACTAGACAGAAGCATTCCAGGAAACTTCTGTATGATAAGTGCATTCATCTCACAGACTTGAACGTTCCTTTTGATAGGACTCTTTTGAAACACACCTTTTGTAGAATTTGCAAGTGTTTATTTGGAGCACTTTGGGGCCTAAGCTGGAAAAGGAAATATCTTCACGTAAGAACTAGACAGAAGCATTCTCAGAAACTTCTTTCTGATGAGTGCATTCAACACACAGACTTGAACCTTGCTTTTGAAAGAGTAGCTTTGACACACTCTTTTTGTACAATCTGAAAAGGGATATTTGGAGCGCTTTGAGGCCTATGCTGGGAAATGTAATCTCCTCACCTAAAAACTAGACAGAAGCATTCTGAGAAACTTCTGTGTGATGAGTGCATTCAACTCACAGACTTGAATGTTCCCAAGATAGAACAGTTTTGAAACACTCCTTTTGTAGCATCTGCATGTGTTTATTTGGAGCACTTTGAGGCCTCTGTTGGAAAAGGAAATATCTTCATATAAAAACTAGACGGAAGCCTTCTCAGAAACTTCTTTGTGATGAGTGCATTCAACTCACAGACTTGAAGCTTCCTTTGGAAAGAGCAGTTTGGAGACACCCTTCTTATAGAATCTTCAAGTGGATATTTGGAGCGCTTTGAGGCCTATGCTGGGACATGAAATCTCTTCACCTAAAAACTAGACAGAAGCATTCTGAGAAACTTCTTTGCAATGAGTGCATTCAACTCATAGACTTGAACGTTCCTTTGGATAGAACAGTTTTGAAACATCACGTTTGTAGAATCTGCAAGTGTTTATTCGGAGCACCTTGAGGCCTATGTTGGAAAAGGAAATATCTTCACATGAAAACTAGAGAGAAGGATTCTCAGAAACTTCTTCGTGATGAGTTCATTCAACTCACAGAGTTGAACCTACCAATTGATAGAGAAGTTTGGAAACACTCTTTTTGTAGAATCTGCAAGTGGATATTTGGAGCCGTTTGAGGCCTATGCTGTAATAGGAAATATCTTCACATAAAAACTGAACAGAAGCATTCTTAGAAACTTCTTTGTGTTAAGTGCATTCAACTCACAGACTTGAACTTACCTATAGAAAGAGCAGTTTTGAAACACTCTTTTGCTAAAATCTGCAAGTGGTTGTTTGGAGCACTTCGAGGCCTGTGCTGGGATATGGAATATCTTCACCTAAAAACTACAGAGAAGCATTCTCAGAAAGTTCTTCACGATGCCTTCATTCAACTCACGGAGTTGAACCTTCCTTATGATAGAACACTTTTGAAACACTCTTTTTGTAGAATCTGCAAGGGGATATTTGGAGCGTTTTGAGGCCTATGCTGGAAAAGGAAATATCTTCACATAACAACTAGAAGGAAGCATTCTCAGAAACTTCTGTGTGATGAGTGCATTCAACTCACAGACTTGAACGTTCCTCTTGAAAGAGCAGTTTTGATACACTCCTTTTGTAGAATCTGCAAGTGTTTATTTGGAGCGCTTTGAGGCCTATGTTGGAAAAGGAAATATCTTCACATAAGAACCAGACAGAAGCATTCTCAGAAACTTCTTTGTGATGAGTGCATTCTACTCACAGTGTTGAAGCTTGCTTTTGATAGAGCAGTTTTGAAACACTCTTTTGGTAGAATCTGCAAGTGGATATTTGGAGCGCTTTGAGGCCTATGCTGGAAATGGAAATGTCTTCACATAAAAACAAGACAGAAGCATTCCAGGAAACTTCTGTATGATAAGTGCATTCAACTCACAGACTTGAACGTTCCTTTTGATAGGACTCTTTTGAAACACTCCTTTTGTAGAATTTGCAAGTGTTTATTTGGAGAGCTTTGGGGCCTAAGCTGGAAAAGGAAATATCTTCACGTAAGAACTAGACAGAAGCATTCTCAGAAACTTCTTTCTGATGAGTGCATTCAACACACAGACTTGAACCTTGCTTTTGAAAGAGCAGCTTTGAAACACTCCTTTCGTAGAATCTGCAAGGGGATATTTGGAGCGTTTTGAGGCCTATGCTGGAAAAGGAAATATCTTCACATAACAACTAGACGGAAGCATTCTCAGAAACTTCTGTGTGGTGAGTGCATTCAACTCACAGACTTGAACGTTCCTCTCGAAAGAGCAGTTTTGAAACACTCCTTTTGTAGAATCTGCAAGTGTTTATTTGGAGCGCTTTGAGGCCTATGTTGGAAAAGGAAATATCTTCACATAAAAACTGAACTGAAGCATTCTCAGAAACTTCTTTGTGTTGAGTGCATTCAACTCACAGACTTGAACTTACCTATAGAAAGAGCAGTTTTGAAACACTCTTTTGCTAAAATCTGCAACTGGTTATTTGGAGCACTTCGAGGCCTGTGCTGGGATATGGAATATCTTCACCTAAAAACTACAGAGAAGCATTCTCAGAAAGTTCTTCAAGATGCCTTCATTCAACTCACGGAGTTGAACCTTCCTTATGATAGAACACTTTTGAAACACTCTTTTTGTAGAATCTGCAAGGGGATATTTGGAGCGTTTTGAGGCCTATGCTGGAAAAGGAAATATCTTCACATAACAAATAGACGGAAGCATTCTCAGAAACTTCTGTGCGATGAGTGCATTCAACTCACAGACTTGAACGTTCCTCTTGAAAGATCAGTTTTGAAACACTCCTTTTGTAGAATCTGCAAGTGTTTATTTGAAGCGCTTTGAGGCCTACGTTGGAAAAGGAAATATCTTCACATAAGAACCAGACAGAAGCATTGTCAGAAACCTCTTTGTGATGAGTGCATTCTACTCACAGTGTTAAAGCTTGCTTTTGATAGAGCAGTTTTGAAACACTCTTTTGGTAGAATCTGCAAGTGGATATTTGGAGCGCTTTGAGGCCTATGCTGGAAAAGGAAATGTCTTCACATAAAAACTAGACAGAAGCATTCCAGGAAACTTCTGTATGATAAGTGCATTCAACTCACAGACTTGAACGTTCCTTTTGATAGGACTCTTTTGAAACACTCCTTTTGTAGAGTCTGCAAGTGTTTATTTGGAGCGCTTTGAGGCCTATGTTGGAAAAGGAAATATCTTCACTTAAGAACCAGACAGAAGCATTCTCAGAAACTTCTTTGTGATGAGTGCATTCTACTCACAGTGTTGAAGCTTGCTTTTGATAGAGCAGTTTTGAAACACTCTTTTGGTAGAATCTGCAAGTGGATATTTGGAGCGCTTTGAGGCCTATGCTGGAAAAGGAAGTGTCTTCACATAAAAATTAGACAGAAGCATTCCAGGAAACTTCTGTATGATAAGTGCATTCAACTCACAGACTTGAACGTTCCTTTTGATAGGACTCTTTTGAAACACTCCTTTTGTAGAATTTGCAAGTGTTTATTTGGAGCTCTTTGGGGCCTAAGCTGGAAAAGGAAATATCTTCACGTAAGAACTAGACAGAAGCATTCTCAGAAACTTCTTTCTGATGAGTGCATTCAACACACAGACTTGAACCTTGCTTTTGAAAGAGCAGCTTTGAAACACTCTTTTCGTAGAATCTGCAAGGGGATATTTGGAGCGCTTTGAGGCCTATGCTGGGAAATGAAATCTCCTCACCTAAAAACTAGACAGAAGCATTCTGAGAAACTTCTGTGTGATGAGTGCATTCAACTCACAGACTTGAACGTTCCCTTTGATAGAACAGTTTTGAAACACTCCTTTTGTGGAGTCTGCATGTGTTTATTTGGAGCGCTTTGAGGCCTCTTTTGGAAACGGAAATATCTTCATATAAAAACTAGACGGAAGCCTTCTCAGAAACTTCTTTGTGATGAGTGCATTCAACTCACAGACTGAAGCTTCCTTTGGAAAGAGCAGTTTAGAGACACTCTTCTTATAGAAGCTTCAAGTGGATATTTGGAGCGCTTTGAGGCCTATGCTGGGACATGAAATCTCTTCACCTAAAAACTAGACAGAAGCATTCTGAGAAACTTCTTTGCAATGAGTGCATTCAACTCACAGACTTCAACGTTCCTTTGAATAGAACAGTTTTGAAACATTACGTTTGTAGAATCTGCAAGTGTTTATTCGGAGCACCTTGAGGCCTATGTTGGAAAATGAAATATCTTCACATGAAAACTAGAGAGAAGGATTCTCAGAAACTTCTTTGTGATGAGTTCATTCAACTCACAGAGTTGAACCTACGAATTGATAGAGAAGTTTGGAAACACTCTTTTTGTAGAATCTGCAAGTGGATATTTGGAGCCGTTTGAGGCCTATGCTGGAAAAGGACATATCTTCACATAAAAACTGAATAGAAGCACTCTCAGAAACTTCTTTGTGTTGAGTGCATTCAACTCACAGACTTGAACTTACCTATAGAAAGAGCAGTTTTGAAACACTTTTGCTAAAATCTGCAAGTGGTAATTTGGAGCACTTCGAGGCCTGTGCTGGGATATGGAATATCTTCACCTAAAAACTACAGAGAAGCATTCTCAGAAAGTTCTTCATGATGTCTTCATTCAACTCACGGAGTTGAACCTTCCTTATGATAGAACACTTTTGAAACACTCTTTTTGTAGAATCTGCAAGAGGATATTTGGAGCGTTTTGAGGCCTATGCTGGAAAAGGAAATATCTTCACATAACAACTAGACGGAAGCATTCTCAGAAACTTCTGTGTGATGAGTGCATCCAACTCACAGACTTGAACGTTCCTCTCGAAAGAGCAGTTTTGAAACACTCCTTTTGTAGAATCTGCAACTGTTTATTTGGAGCGCTTTGAGGCCTATGTTGGAAAAGGAAATATCTTCACATAAGAACCAGACAGAAGCATTCTCAGCAACTTCTTTGTGATGAGTGCATTCTACACACAGTGTTGAAGCTTGCTTTTGATAAAGCAGTTTTGAAACACTCTTTTGGTAGAATCTGCAAGTGGATATTTGGAGCGATTTGAGGCCTATGCTGGAAAAGGAAGTATCTTCACATAAAACTAGACAGAAGCATTCCAAGAAACTTCTGTATGATAAGTGCATTCAACTCACAGACTTGAACGTTCCCTTTGATAGAACAGTTTTGAAACACTCCTTTTGTAGAATCTGCATGTGTTTATTTGGAGCGCTTTGAGGCCTCTGTTGGAAAAGGAAATATCTTCATATAAAAACTAGACGGAAGCCTTCTCAGAAACTTCTTTGTGATGAGTGCATTCAACTCACAGACTTGAACGTTCCTTTGGATAGAACAGTTTTGAAACATTACGTTTGTAGAATCTGCAAGTGTTTATTCAGAGAACCTTGAGGCCTATGTTGGAAAAGGAAATATCTTCACATGAAAACTAGAGAGAAGGATTCTCAGAAACTTCTTCATGATGAGTTCATTCAACTCACAGAGTTGAACATACCAATTGATAGAGAAGTTTGGAAACACTCTTTTTGTAGAATCTGCAAGAGGATATTTGGAGCGTTTTGAGGCCTATGCTGGAAAAAGAAATATCTTCACACAAAAACTAGACAGAAGCATTCTCAGAAACTTCTTTGTGATGAGTGCATTCAACTCACAGACTTGAACGTTCCTCTCGAAAGAGCAGTTTTGAAACACTCCTTTTGTAGAATCTGCAAGTGTTTACTTGGAGTGCTTTGAGGCCTTTGTTGGAAAAGAAAATATCTTCACATAAAAACTAGACAGAAGCATTCTCAGAAACTTCTTTGTGATGAGTGCATTCTACTCAAAGTGTTGAAGCTTGCTTTTGATAGAGAAGTTTGGAAACACTCTTTTGGTAGAATCTGCAAGTGGATATTTGGAGCGCTTTGAGGCCTATGCTGTAAAAGGAAATTTACTTCACATAAAAACTAGACAGAAGCATTCCAGGAAACTTCTGTATGATAAGTGCGTTCAACTCACAGACTTGAACGTTCCTTTTGATAGAACTCTTTGGAAACACTCCTTTTGTGGAATTTGCAAGTGTTTATTTGGAGCGCTATGAGGCCTAACCTGGAAAAGGAAATATCTTCACGTAAGAACTAGACAGAAGCATTCTCAGAAACTTCTTTCTGATGAGTGCATCCAACACACAGACTTGAACCTTGCTTTTGAAAGAGCAGCTTTGAAACACTCTTTTCGTAGAATCTGCAAGGGGATATTTGGAGCGCTTTGAGGCCTATGCTGGGAAATGAAATCTCTTCACCTAAAAACTAGACAGAAGCATTCTGAGAAACTTCTGTGTGATGAGTGCATTCAACTCACAGACTGGAACTTTCCCTTTGATAGAACAGTTTTGAAGCACTCCTTTTGTAGAACCTGCCTGTGTTCATTTGGAACGCTTTGAGGCCTAGGTTGGAAAAGGAAATATCTTCATATAAAAACTAGACGGAAGCCTTCTCAGAAACTTCTTTGTGATGAGTGCATTCAACTCACAGACTTGAAGCTTCCTTGGGAAAGAGCAGTTTGGAAACACTCTTCTTATAGAATCTTCAAGTGGATATTTGGAGCGCTTTGAGGCCTATGCTGGGACATGAAATCTCTTCACCTAAAAACTAGACAGAAGCATTCTGAGAAACTTCTTTACAATGAGTGCATTCAACTCCCAGACTTGAAAGTTCCTTTTGATAGAACAGTTTTGAAACATTACGTTTGTAGAATCTGCAAGTGTTTATTCGGAGCACCTTGAGGCCTATGTTGGAAAAGGAAATATCTTCCCATAAAAAGTAGAGAGAAGGATTCTCAGAAACTTCTTTGTGATGAGTTTATTCAACTCACAGAGTTGAAGCTACCAGTTGAGAGAGAAGTTTGGAAACACTCTTTTTGTAGAATCTGCAAGTGGATATTTGGAGCCGTTTGTGGTCTATGCTGGAAAAGGAAATATCTTCACATAAAAACTGAACAGAAGCATTCTCAGAAACTTCTTTGTGTTGAGTGCATTCAACTCACAGACTTGAACTTACCTATAGAAAGAGCATTTTTGAAACACTCTTTTGCTAAAATCTGCAAGTGGTTTTTTGGAGCACTTCGAGGCCTGTGCTGGGATATAGAATATCTTCACCTAAAAACTACAGAGAAGCATTCTCAGAAAGTTCTTCACGATGCATTCATTCAACCCACAGAGTTGAACCTTCCTTTTCATAGACCAGTTTTGAAACACTCTTTTTGTAGAATCTGCAAGAGGATATTTGGAGCGTTTTGAGGCCTATGCTGGAAAAGGAAATATCTTCACACAAAAACTAGACAGAAGCATTCTCAGAAACTTCTGTGTGATGAGTGCATTCAACTCACATGCTTGAAGCTTCCTTTGGAAAGAGCAGTTTGGAAACACTCTTCTTATAGAATCTTCAAGTGGATATTTGGAGCGCTTTGAGGCTTATGCTGGGAAATGAAATCTCTTCACCTAAAAACTAGAAGGAAGCATTCTGAGAAACTTCATTGTGATGAGTGCATTCAACTCACAGACTTGAGCGTTCCTTTTGATAGAACAGTTTTGAAACATTACGTTTGTAGAATCTGCAAGTGTTTATTCGGAGCACCTTGAGGCCTAGGTTGGAAAAGGGAATATCTTCAAATAAAAACTAGAGAGAAGGATTCTCAGAAACTTTTTTGTGATGCGTTCATTCAACTCACAGAGATGAACCTACCAATTGATAGAGAAGTTTGGAAGCACTCTTTTTCTAGAATCTGCAAGTGGATATTTGGAGCGCTTTGAGGCCTATGCTGGAAAAGGAAATGTCTTCGCATAAAAACTCGACAGAAGCATTCCAGGAAACTTCTGTATGATAAGTGCATTCAACTCACAGACTTGAACGTTTCTTTTGATAGAACTCTCTTGAAACACTCCTTTTGTAGAATTTGCAAGTATTTATTTGGAGCGCTTTGAGGCCTAAGCTGGAAAAGGAAATATCTTCACGTAAGGACTAGACAGAAGCATTCTCAGAAACTACTTTCTGATGCGTGCATTCCACACATAGACTTGAACCTTGCTTTTGAAAAAGCAGCATTGAAATACTCTTTTCGTAGAATCTGCAAGTGGATATTTGGAGCGCTTTGAGGCCTATGCTGGGAAATGAAATCTCTTCACCTAAAAACTAGACAGAAGCATTCTGAGAAACTTCTGTGTGATGAGTGCATTCAATTCACAGACTTGAACGTTCCCTTTGATAGAACAGTTTTGAAACACTCCTTTTGTGGAATCTACATGTGTTTATTTGGAGCACTTTGAGGCCTATTTTGGAAAAGGAAATATCTTCATATAAAAACTAGACGGAAGCATTCTCAGAAACTTTTTGTGATGAGTGCATTGAACTCACAGACTTGAAGCTTCCTTTGGAAAGAGCAGTTTGGAAACACTCTTCTTATAGAATCTTCAATTGGATATTTGGAGCGCTTTGAGTCCTATGCTGGGACATGAAATCTCTTCACCTAAAAACTAGACAGAAGCATTCTGAGAAACTTCTTTGCAATGAGTGCATTCAACTCACAGACTTGAACGTTTCTTTTGACAGAACAGTTTTGAAACATTACGTTTGTAGAATCTGCAAGTGTTTATTTGGAGCACCTTGAGGCCTATGTTGGAAAAGGAAATATTTTCCCATAAAAACTAGAGAGAAGGATTCTCAGAAACTTCTTTGTGATGAGATCATTCAACTCACAGAGTTGAACCTACCAATTGATGGAGAAGTTTGGAAACACTCTTTTTGTAGAATCTGCAAGTGGATATTTGGAGCCGTTTGAGGCCTATGCTGGAAAAGGAAATATCTTCACATAAAAACTGAACAGAAGCATTCTCAGAAACTTCTTTTTGTTGAGTGCATTCAACTCACCGACTTGAACTTACCTATAGAAAGAGCAGTTTTGAAACACTCTTTTGGTAAAATCTGCAAGTGGTTATTTGGAGCACTTCGAGGCCTGTGCTGGGATATGGAATATCTTCACCTGAAAACTACAGAGAAGCATTCTCAGAAAGTTCTTCACGATGCATTCATTCAACTCACAGAGTTGAACCTTCCTTTTGATAGAACAGTTTTGAAACACACTTTTTGTAGTATCTGCAAGAGGATATTTGGAGCGTTTTGAGGCCTATGCTGGAAAAGGAAATATCTTCACATAAAAACTAGACAGAAGCATTCTCAGAAACTTCTTTGTGATGAGTGCATTCTACTCATAGTGTTGAAGCTTGCTTTTGATAGAGCAGTTTTGAAACACTCTTTTGGTAGAATCTGCAAGTGGATATTTGGAGCGCTTTGAGGCCTATGCTGGAAAAGGAAATGTCTTCGCATAAAAACTCGACAGAAGCATTCCAGGAAACTTCTGTATGATAAGTGCATTCAACTCACAGAATTGAACGTTCCTGTTGATAGAACTCTCTTGAAACACTCCTTTTGTAGAATTTGCAAGTGTTTATTTGAAGGGCTTTGAAGCCTAACCTGGAAAAGGATATATCTTCACGTAAGGACTAGACAGAAGCATTCTCAGAAACTTCTTTCTGATGAGTGCATTCAACACACAGACTTTAACCTCGCTATTGAAAGAGCAGCTTTGAAACACTCTTTTCGTAGAATCTGCAAGTGGATATTTGGAGCGCTTTGAGGCCTATGCTGGGAAATGAAATCTCTTCACCTAAAAACTACACAGAAGCATTCTGAGAAACTTCTGTGTGTTGAGTGCATTCAACTCACAGACTTGAACTTACCTATCGAAACGGCAGTTTTGAAACACTCTTTTGGTAAAATCTGCAAGTGGTTATTTGGAGCACTTCGAGGCCTGTGCTGGGATATGGAATATCTTCACCTAAAAAATACAGAGAAGCATTCTCAGAAAGTTCTTCACGATGCATTCATTCAACTCACAGAGTTGAACCTTCCTTTTGATAGAACAGTTTTGAAACACTCTTTTTGTAGTATCTGCAAGAGGATATTTGGAGCGTTTTGAGGCCTATGCTGGAAAAGGAAATATCTTCACCTGAAAACTAGACAGAAGCATTCTCAGAAACTTCTGTGTGATGAGTGCATTCAACTCACAGACTTGAACGTTTCTTTTGATAGAACAGTTTTGAAACATTACGTTTGTAGAATCTGCAAGTGTTTATTCGGAGCACCTTGAGGCCTATGTTGGAAAAGGAAATATCTTCACATAAAAACTAGAGAGAAGGATTCTCAGAAACTTCTTTGTGATGAGTTCATTCAACTCACAGAGTTGAACCTACCAATTGATAGAGAAGTTTGGAAACACTCTTTTTGTAGAATCTGCAAGTGGATATTTGGAGCCGTTTGAGGCCTATGCTGGAAAAGGAAATATCTTCACATAAAAACTGAACAGAAGCATTCTCAGAAACTTCTTTGTGTTGAGTGCATTCAACTCACAGACTTGAACTTACCTGTAGAAAGAGCAGTTTTGAAACACTCTTTTGGTAAAATCTGCAAGTGGTTATTTGGAGCACTTCGAGGCCTGTGCTGGGATATGGAATATCTTCACCTAAAAACTACAGAGAAGCATTCTCAGAAAGTTCTTCACGATGCATTCATTCAACTCACAGAGTTGAACCTTCCTTTTGATAGAACAGTTTGGAAACACTCTTTTTGTAGAATCTGCAAGAGGATATTTGGAGCGTTTTGAGGCCTATGCTGGAAATGGAAATATCTTCACTTAAAAACTAGACAGAAGCATTCTCAGAAACTTCTGTGTGATGAGTGCATTCAACTCAAAGACTTGAACGTTTCTTTTGATGGAACAGTTTTGAAACATTACGTTTGTAGAATCTGCAAGTGTTTATTCGGAGCACCTTGATCCCTATGTTGGAAAGGGAAATATCTTCATGTAAAAACTATAGAGAAGGATTCTCAGAAACTTCTTTGTGATGAGTTCATTCAACTCACAGAGTTGAACCTACCAATTGATAGAGAAGTTTGGAAACACTCTTTTTGTAGAATCTGCAAGTGGATATTTGGATCCGTTTGAGGCCTATGCTGGAAAAGGAAATATCTTCACATAAAAACTGAACAGAAGCATTCTCAGAAACTTCTTTGTGTTGAGTGCATTCAACTCACAGACTTGAACTTACCTACAGAAAGAGCAGTTTTGAAACACTCTCTTGGTAAAATCTGCAAGTGGTTATTTGGAGCACTTCGAGGCCTGTGCTGGGATATGGAATATCTTCACCTAAAAACTACAGAGTAGCATTCTCAGAAAGTTCTTCACGATGCATTCATTCAACTCACAGAGTTGAACCTTCCTTTTGATAGAACAGTTTTGAAACACTCTTTTTGTAGAATCTGCAAGAGGATATTTGGAGCGTTTTGAGGCCTATGCTGGAAAAGGAAATATCTTCACCTAAAAACTAGACAGAAGCATTCTCAGAAACTTCTGTGTGATGAGTGCATTCAACTCACAGACTTGAAGCTTCCTTTGGAAAGAGCAGTTTGGAAACACTCTTCTTATAGAATCTTCAAGTGGATATTTGGAGCGCTTTGAGGCCTATGCTGGGACATGAAATCTCTTCACCTAAAAACTAGACAGAAGCATTCTGAGAAACTTCTTTGCCATGAGTGCATTCAACTCACAGACTTGAACGTTCCTTTTGATCGAACAGTTTTGAAACATTACGTTTGTAGAATCTGCAAGTGTTTATTCGGAGCACCTTGAGGCCTAGGTTGGAAAAGGGAATATCTTCCAATGAAAACTAGAGAGAAGGATTCTCAGAAACTTTTTTGTGATGCGTTCATTCAACTCACAGAGATGAACCTACCAATTGATAGAGAAGTTTGGAAGCACTCTTTTTCTAGAATCTGCAAGTGGATATTTGGAGCGCTTTGAGGCCTATGCTGGAAAAGGAAATGTCTTCGCATAAAAACTCGACAGAAGCATTCCAGGAAACTTCTGTATGATAAGTGCATTCAACTCACAGACTTGAACGTTTCTTTTGATAGAACTCTCTTGAAACACTCCTTTTGTAGAATTTGCAAGTATTTATTTGGAGCGCTTTGAGGCCTAAGCTGGAAAAGGAAATATCTTCACGTAAGGACTAGACAGAAGCATTCTCAGAAACTACTTTCTGATGCGTGCATTCCACACATAGACTTGAACCTTGCTTTTGAAAAAGCAGCATTGAAATACTCTTTTCGTAGAATCTGCAAGTGGATATTTGGAGCGCTTTGAGGCCTATGCTGGGAAATGAAATCTCTTCACCTAAAAACTAGACAGAAGCATTCTGAGAAACTTCTGTGTGATGAGTGCATTCAATTCACAGACTTGAACGTTCCCTTTGATAGAACAGTTTTGAAACACTCCTTTTGTGGAATCTACATGTGTTTATTTGGAGCACTTTGAGGCCTATTTTGGAAAAGGAAATATCTTCATATAAAAACTAGACGGAAGCATTCTCAGAAACTTTTTGTGATGAGTGCATTGAACTCACAGACTTGAAGCTTCCTTTGGAAAGAGCAGTTTGGAAACACTCTTCTTATACAATCTTCAATTGGATATTTGGAGCGCTTTGAGTCCCATGCTGGGACATGAAATCTCTTCACCTAAAAACTAGACAGAAGCATTCTGAGAAACTTCTTTGCAATGAGTGCATTCAACTCACAGACTTGAACGTTTCTTTTGACAGAACAGTTTTGAAACATAACGTTTGTAGAATCTGCAAGTGTTTATTTGGAGCACCTTGAGGCCTATGTTGGAAAAGGAAATATTTTCCCATAAAAACTAGAGAGAAGGATTCTCAGAAACTTCTTTGTGATGAGATCTTTCAACTCACAGAGTTGAACCTACCAATTGATGGAGAAGTTTGGAAACACTCTTTTTGTAGAATCTGCAAGTGGATATTTGGAGCCGTTTGAGGCCTATGCTGGAAAAGGAAATATCTTCACATAAAAACTGAACAGAAGCATTCTCAGAAACTTCTTTTTGTTGAGTGCATTCAACTCACAGACTTGAACTTACCTATAGAAAGAGCAGTTTTGAAACACTCTTTTGGTAAAATCTGCAAGTGGTTATTTGGAGCATTTCGAGGCCTGGGCTGGGATATGGAATATCTTCACCTAAAAACTACAGAGAAGCATTCTCAGAAAGTTCTTCACGATGCATTCATTCAACTCACAGAGTTGAACCTTCCTTTTGATAGAACAGTTTGGAAACACTCTTTTTGTAGAATCTGAAAGAGGATATTTGGAGCGTTTTGAGGCCTATGCTGGAAAAGGAAATAACTTCACCTAAAAACTAGACAGAAGCATTCTCAGAAACTTCTGTGAGATGAGTGCATTCAACTCACCGACTTGAACGTTCCTCTTGAAAGAGCAGTTTTCAAACACTCCTTTTGTAGAATCTGCACGTGTTCATTTGGAGCGCTTTGAGGCCTATGTTGGAAAAGGAAATATCTTCACATAAAAACTAGACAGAAGCATTCTCAGAAACTTCTTTGTGATGAGTGCATTCTACTCACATTGTTGAAGCTTGCTTTTGATAGAGCAGTTTTGAAACACTCTTTTGCTAGAATCTGCAAGTGGATATTTGGAGCGCTTTGAGGCCTATGCTGGAAAAGGAAATGTCTTCGCATAAAAACTAGACAGAAGCATTCCAGGAAACTTCTGTATGATAAGTGCATTCAACTCACAGACTTGAACGTTCCTTTTGATAGAACTCTTTGGAAACACTCCTTTTGTAGAATTTGCAAGGGTTTATTTGGAGCGCTTTGAGGCCTAAGCTGGAAAAGGAAATATCTTCACGTAAGGTCTAGACAGAAGCATTCTCAGAAACTTCTTTCTGATGAGTGCATTCAACACACAGACTTGAACCTTGCTCTTGAAAGAGCAGCTTTGAAAAACTCTTTTCGTAGAATCTGCAAGTGGATATTTGGAGCGCTTTGAGGCCTATGCTGGGAAATGAAATCTCTTCACCTAAAATCTAGACAGAAGCATTCTGAGAAACTTCTGTGTGTTGAGTGCATTCAACTCACAGACTTGAACGTTCCCTTTGATAGATCAGTTTTGAAACACTCCTTTTGTAGAATCTGCATGTGTTTATTTGGAGCGCTTTGAGGCCTATGTTGGAAAAGAAAATATCTTCACATAAAAACTAGAGAGAAGGATTCTCAGAAACTTCTTTGTGATGAGTTCATTCAACTCACAGAGTTGAACCTACCAATTGATAGAGAAGTTTGGAAACACTCTTTTTGTAGAATCTGCAAGTGGATATTTGGAGCACTTCGAGGCCTGTGCTGGGATATGGAATATCTTCACCTAAAAACTACAGAGAAGCATTCTCAGAAAGTTCTTCAGGATGCATTCATTCAACTCACAGAGTTGAACCTTCCTTTTGATAGAACAGTTTTGAAACACTCTTTTTGTAGAATCTGCAAGAGGATATTTGGAGCGTTTTGGGGCCTATGCTGGAAAAGGAAATATCTTCACCTAAAAACTAGACAGAAGCATTCTCAGAAACTTCTGTGTGATGAGTGCATTCAACTGACAGACTTGAAAGTTTCGTTTGATAGAACAGTTTTGAAACATTGCGTTTGTAGAATCTGCAAGTGTTTATTCGGAGCACCTTGAGGCCTATGTTGGAAAAGGAAATATCTTCACATAAAAACTAGAGAGAAGGATTCTCAGAAACTTCTTTGTGATGAGTTCATGCAACTCACAGAGTTGAACCTACCAATTGAGAGAGAAGTTTGGAAACACTCTTTTTGTAGAATCTGCAAGTGGATATTTGGAGCGCTTTGAGGCCTATGCTGGGACATGAAATCTCTTCACCTAAAAACTAGACAGAAGCATTCTGAGAAACTTCTTTGCAATGAGTGCATTCAACTCACAGACTTGAACATTTCTTTTGGTAGAACAGTTTTGAAACATTACGTTTGTAGAATCTGCAAGTGTTTATTCGGAGCACCTTGAGGCCTATGTTGGAAAAGGAAATATCTTCACATAAAAACTAGAGAGAAGGATTCTCAGAAAGTTCTTTGTGATGATTTCATGCAACTCACAGAGTTGAACCTACCAATTGATAGAGAAGTTTGGAAACACTCTTTTTGTAGAATCTGCAAGTGGATATTTGGAGCCGTTTGAGGCCTATGCTGGAAAAGGAAATATCTTCACATAAAAACTGAACAGAAGGATTCTCAGAAACTTCTTTGTGTTGAGTGCATTCAACTCACAGACTTGAACTTACCTGTAGAAAGAGCAGTTTTGAAACACTCTTTTGGTAAAATCTGCAAGTGGTTTTTTGGAGCACTTCGAGGCCTGTGCTGGGATATGGAATATCTTCACCTAAAAACTACAGAGAAGCATTCTCAGAAAGTTCTTCACGATGCATTCATTCAACTCACAGAGTTGAACCTTCCTTTTGATAGAACAGTTTTGAAACACTCTTTTTGTAGTATCTGCAAGAGGATATTTGGAGCGTTTTGAGGCCTATGCTGGAAAAGGGAATATCTTCACCTAAAAATTAGACAGAAGCATTCTCAGAAACTTCTGTGTGATGAGTGCATTCAACCCACAGACTTGAACGTTCCTCTTGAAAGAGCAGTTTTGAAACAATCCTTTTGTCGAATCTGCACGTGTTCATTTGGAGCGGTTTGAGGCCTATGTTGGAAAAGGAAATATCTTCACATAAAAACTAGACAGAAGCATTCTCAGAAACTTCTTTTTGATGAGTGCATTCTACTCACAGTGTTGAAGGTTGCTTTTGATAGAGCAGTTTTGAAACACTCTTTTGCTAGAATCTGCAAGTGGATATTTGGAGCGATTTGAGGCCTATGCTGGAAAAGGAAATGTCTTCACATAAAAACTAGACAGAAGCATTCCAGGAAACTTCTGTATGATAAGTGCATTCAACTCACAGACTTGAACGTTCCTTTTGATAGAACTCTTTGGAAACACTCCTTTTGTAGAATTTGCAAGGGTTTATTTGGAGCGCATTGAGGCCTAAGCTGGAAAAGGAAATATCTTCACGTAAGGTCTAGACAGAGGCATTCTCAGAAACTTCTTTCTGATGAGTGCATTCAACACACAGACTTGAACCTTGCTCTTGAAAGAGCAGCTTTGAAACACTCTTTTCGTAGAATCTGCAAGTGGATATTTGGAGCGCTTTGAGGCCTATGCTGGGAAATGAAATCTCTTCACCTAAAATCTAGACAGAAGCACTCTGAGAAATTTATGTGTGATGAGTGCATTCAGCTCACAGACTTGAACGTTCCCTTTGATAGATCAGTATTGAAACACTCCTTTTGTAGAATCTGCATGTGTTTATTTGGAGTGTCTTGAGGCCTATGTTGGAAAAGGAAATATCTGCATATAAAAACTAGACGGAAGCATTCTCAGAAACTTCTTTGTGATGAGTGCATTCAACTCACAGACTTGAAGCTTCCTTTGGAAAGAGCAGTTTGGAAACACTCTTCTTATAGAATCTTCAAGTGGATATTTGGAGCGCTTTGAGGCCTATGCTGGGACATGAAATCTCTTCACCTTAAAACTAGACAGAAGCATTCTGAGAAACTTCTTTGCAATGAGTGCATTCAACTCACAGACTTGAACGTTTCTTTTGATAGAACAGTTTTGAAACATTACGTTTGTAGAATCTGCAAGTGTTTATTCGGAGCACCTTGAGGCCTATGTTGGAAAAGGAAATATCTTCACATAAAAACTAGAGAGAAGGATTCTCAGAAACTTCTTTGTGATGAGTTCATGCAACTCACAGAGTTGAACCTACCAATTGAGAGAGAAGTTTGGAAACACTCTTTTTGTAGAATCTGCAAGTGGATATTTGGAGCCGTTTGAGGCCTATGCTGGAAAAGGAAATATCTTCACATAAAAACTGAACAGAAGCATTCTCAGAAACTTCTTTGTGTTGAGGGCATTCAACTCAAAGACTTGAACTTACCTATAGAAAGAGCAGTTTTGAAACACTCTTTTGGTAAAATCTGCAAGTGGTTATTTGGAGCACTTCGAGGCCTGTGCTGGGTTATGGAATATCTTCACCTAAAGACTACAGAGAAGCATTCTCAGAAAGTTCTTCACGATGCATTCATTCAACTCACAGAGTTGAACCTTCCTCTTGACAGAAAAGTTTTGAAACACACTTTTTGTAGAATCTGCAAGAGGATATTTGGAGCGTTTTGAGGCCTATGCTGGAAAAGGAAATATCTTCACATAAAAACTAGACAGAAGCATTCTCAGAAACTTCTTTGTGATGAGTGCATTCTACTCATAGTGCTGAAGCTTGCTTTTGATAGAGCAGTTTTGAAACACTCTTTTGGTAGAATCTGCAAGTGGATATTTGGAGCGTTTTGAGGCCTATGCTGGAAAAGGAAATGTCTTCTCATAAAAACTCGACAGAAGCATTCCAGGAAACTTCTGTATGATAAGTACATTCAACTCACAGACTTGAACGTTCCTTTTGATAGAACTCTCTTGAAACACTCCTTTTGTAGAATTTGCAAGTGTTTATTTGAAGGGCTTTGAGGCCTAACCTGGAAAAGGAAATATCTTCACGTAAGGACTAGACAGAAGCATTCTCAGAAACTTCTTTCTGATGAGTGCATTCAACACACAGACTTTAACCTCGCTATTGAAAAAGCAGCTTTGAAACACTCTTTTCTTAGAATCTGCAAGTGGATATTTGGAGCGCTTTGAGGCCTATGCTGGGAAATGAAATCTCTTCACCTAAAAACTATACAGAAGCATTCTGAGAAACTTCTGTGTGTTGAGTGTATTCAACTCACAGACTTGAACTTACCTATAGAAACAGCAGTTTTGAAACACTCTTTTGGTAAAATCTGCAAGTGGTTTTTTGGAGCAATTCGAGGCCTGTGCTGGGATATGGAATATTTTCACCTAAAAACTACACAGAAGCATTCTCAGAAAGTTCTTCACGATGCATTCATTCAACTCACAGAGTTGAACCCTCCTTTTGATAGAACAGTTTGGAAACACTCTTTTTGTAGAATCTGCAAGAGGATATTTGGAGCGTTTTGAGGCCTATGCTGGAAAAGGAAATATCTTCACCTAAAAACTAGACAGAAGCATTCTCAGAAACTTCTGTGTGATGAGTGCATTCAACTCACAGACTTGAACGTTTCTTTTGATAGAACAGTTTTGAAACATTACGTTTGTAGAATCTGCAGGTGTTTATTCGGAGCACCTTGAGGCCTATGTTGGAAAAGGAAATATCTTCACATAAAAACTAGAGAGAAGGATTCTCAGAAACTTCTTTGTGATGAGTTCATTCAACTCACAGAGTTGAACCTACCAATTGATAGAGAAGTTTGGAAACACTCTTTTTGTAGAATCTGCAAGTGGATATTTGGATCCGTTTGAGGCCTATGCTGGAAAAGGAAATATCTTCACATAAAAACTGAACAGAAGCATTCTCAGAAACTTCTTTGTGTTGAGTGCATTCAACTCACAGACTTGAACTTACCTATAGAAAGAGCAGTTATGAAACACTCTTTTGGTAAAATCTGCAAGTGGTTATTTGGAGCACTTCGAGGCCTGTGCTGGGATATGGAATATCTTCACCTAAAAACTACAGAGAAGCATTCTCAGAAGGTTCTTCACGATGCATTCATTCAACTCACAGAGTTGAACCTTCCTTTTGATAGAACAGTTTGGAAACACTCTTTTTGTAGAATCTGCAAGAGGATATTTGGAGCGTTTTGAGGCCTATGCTGGAAAAGGAAATATCTTCACCTAAAAACTAGACAGAAGCATTCTCAGAAACTTCTGTGTGATGAGTGCATTCAACTCACAGACTTGAACGTTTCTTTTGATAGAACAGTTTGGAAACATTACGTTTGTAGAATCTGCAAGTGTTTATTCGGAGCACCCTGAGGCGTATGTTGGAAAAGGAAATGTCTTCACATAAAAACTAGAGAGAAGGATTCTCAGAAACTTCTTTGTGATGAGTTCATTCAACTCACAGAGTTGAACCTACCAATTGATAGAGAAGTTTGGAAACACTCTATTTGTAGAATCTGCAAGTGGATATTTGGAGCCGTTTGAGGCCTATGCTGGAAAAGGAAATATCTTCACATAAAAACTGAACAGAAGCATTCTCAGAAACTTCTTTGTGTTGAGTGCATTCAACTCACAGACTTGAACTTACCTGTAGAAAGAGCAGTTTTGAAACACTCTTTTGGTAAAATCTGCAAGTGGTTATTTGGAGCACTTCGAGGCCTGTGCTGGGATATGGAATATCTTCACCTAAAAACTACAGAGAAGCATTCTCAGAAGGTTCTTCAGGATGCATTCATTCAACTCACAGAGTTGAACCTTCCTTTTGATAGAACAGTTTTGAAACACTCTTTTTGTAGAATCTGCAAGAGGATATTTGGAGCGTTTTGAGGCCTATGCTGGAAAAGGAAATATCTTCTCCTAAAAACTAGACAGAAGCATTCTCAGAAACTTCTGTGTGATCAGTGCATTCAACTCACAAACTTGAACGTTTCTTTTGATAAAACAGTTTTGAAACATTACGTTTGTAGAATCTGCAAGTGTTTATTCGGAGCACCTTGAGGCCTGTGTTGGAAAAGGAAATATCTTCACATAAAAACTAGAGAGAAGGATTCTCAGAAACTTCTTTGTGATGAGATCTTTCAACTCACAGAGTTGAACCTACCAATTGATGGAGAAGTTTGGAAACACTCTTTTTGTAGAATCTGCAAGTGGATATTTGGAGCCGTTTGAGGCCTATGCTGGAAAAGGAAATATCTTCACATAAAAACTGAACAGAAGCATTCTCAGAAACTTCTTTTTGTTGAGTGCATTCAACTCACAGACTTGAACTTACCTATAGAAAGAGCAGTTTTGAAACACTCTTTTGGTAAAATCTGCAAGTGGTTATTTGGAGCATTTCGAGGCCTGGGCTGGGATATGGAATATCTTCACCTAAAAACTACAGAGAAGCATTCTCAGAAAGTTCTTCACGATGCATTCATTCAACTCACAGAGTTGAACCTTCCTTTTGATAGAACAGTTTGGAAACACTCTTTTTGTAGAATCTGCAAGAGGATATTTGGAGCGTTTTGAGGCCTATGCTGGAAAAGGAAATAACTTCACCTAAAAACTAGACAGAAGCATTCTCAGAAACTTCTGTGAGATGAGTGCATTCAACTCACCGACTTGAACGTTCCTCTTGAAAGAGCAGTTTTCAAACACTCCTTTTGTAGAATCTGCACGTGTTCATTTGGAGCGCTTTGAGGCCTATGTTGGAAAAGGAAATATCTTCACATAAAAACTAGACAGAAGCATTCTCAGAAACTTCTTTGTGATGAGTGCATTCTACTCACATTGTTGAAGCTTGCTTTTGATAGAGCAGTTTTGAAACACTCTTTTGCTAGAATCTGCAAGTGGATATTTGGAGCGCTTTGAGGCCTATGCTGGAAAAGGAAATGTCTTCGCATAAAAACTAGACAGAAGCATTCCAGGAAACTTCTGTATGATAAGTGCATTCAACTCACAGACTTGAACGTTCCTTTTGATAGAACTCTTTGGAAACACTCCTTTTGTAGAATTTGCAAGGGTTTATTTGGAGCGCTTTGAGGCCTAAGCTGGAAAAGGAAATATCTTCACGTAAGGTCTAGACAGAAGCATTCTCAGAAACTTCTTTCTGATGAGTGCATTCAACACACAGACTTGAACCTTGCTCTTGAAAGAGCAGCTTTGAAAAACTCTTTTCGTAGAATCTGCAAGTGGATATTTGGAGCGCTTTGAGGCCTATGCTGGGAAATGAAATCTCTTCACCTAAAATCTAGACAGAAGCATTCTGAGAAACTTCTGTGTGATGAGTGCATTCAACTCACAGACTTGAACGTTCCCTTTGATAGATCAGTTTTGAAACACTCCTTTTGTAGAATCTGCATGTGTTTATTTGGAGCGCTTTGAGGCCTATGTTGGAAAAGAAAATATCTTCACATAAAAACTAGAGAGAAGGATTCTCAGAAACTTCTTTGTGATGAGTTCATTCAACTCACAGAGTTGAACCTACCAATTGATAGAGAAGTTTGGAAACACTCTTTTTGTAGAATCTGCAAGTGGATATTTGGAGCACTTCGAGGCCTGTGCTGGGATATGGAATATCTTCACCTAAAAACTACAGAGAAGCATTCTCAGAAAGTTCTTCAGGATGCATTCATTCAACTCACAGAGTTGAACCTTCCTTTTGATAGAACAGTTTTGAAACACTCTTTTTGTAGAATCTGCAAGAGGATATTTGGAGCGTTTTGGGGCCTATGCTGGAAAAGGAAATATCTTCACCTAAAAACTAGACAGAAGCATTCTCAGAAACTTCTGTGTGATGAGTGCATTCAACTGACAGACTTGAAAGTTTCGTTTGATAGAACAGTTTTGAAACATTGCGTTTGTAGAATCTGCAAGTGTTTATTCGGAGCACCTTGAGGCCTATGTTGGAAAAGGAAATATCTTCACATAAAAACTAGAGAGAAGGATTCTCAGAAACTTCTTTGTGATGAGTTCATGCAACTCACAGAGTTGAACCTACCAATTGAGAGAGAAGTTTGGAAACACTCTTTTTGTAGAATCTGCAAGTGGATATTTGGAGCGCTTTGAGGCCTATGCTGGGACATGAAATCTCTTCACCTAAAAACTAGACAGAAGCATTCTGAGAAACTTCTTTGCAATGAGTGCATTCAACTCACAGACTTGAACATTTCTTTTGGTAGAACAGTTTTGAAACATTACGTTTGTAGAATCTGCAAGTGTTTATTCGGAGCACCTTGAGGCCTATGTTGGAAAAGGAAATATCTTCACATAAAAACTAGAGAGAAGGATTCTCAGAAACTTCTTTGTGATGATTTCATGCAACTCACAGAGTTGAACCTACCAATTGATAGAGAAGTTTGGAAACACTCTTTTTGTAGAATCTGCAAGTGGATATTTGGAGCCGTTTGAGGCCTATGCTGGAAAAGGAAATATCTTCACATAAAAACTGAACAGAAGGATTCTCAGAAACTTCTTTGTGTTGAGTGCATTCAACTCACAGACTTGAACTTACCTGTAGAAAGAGCAGTTTTGAAACACTCTTTTGGTAAAATCTGCAAGTGGTTTTTTGGAGCACTTCGAGGCCTGTGCTGGGATATGGAATATCTTCACCTAAAAACTACAGAGAAGCATTCTCAGAAAGTTCTTCACGATGCATTCATTCAACTCACAGAGTTGAACCTTCCTTTTGATAGAACAGTTTTGAAACACTCTTTTTGTAGTATCTGCAAGAGGATATTTGGAGCGTTTTGAGGCCTATGCTGGAAAAGGGAATATCTTCACCTAAAAATTAGACAGAAGCATTCTCAGAAACTTCTGTGTGATGAGTGCATTCAACCCACAGACTTGAACGTTCCTCTTGAAAGAGCAGTTTTGAAACAATCCTTTTGTCGAATCTGCACGTGTTCATTTGGAGCGGTTTGAGGCCTATGTTGGAAAAGGAAATATCTTCACATAAAAACTAGACAGAAGCATTCTCAGAAACTTCTTTTTGATGAGTGCATTCTACTCACAGTGTTGAAGGTTGCTTTTGATAGAGCAGTTTTGAAACACTCTTTTGCTAGAATCTGCAAGTGGATATTTGGAGCGATTTGAGGCCTATGCTGGAAAAGGAAATGTCTTCACATAAAAACTAGACAGAAGCATTCCAGGAAACTTCTGTATGATAAGTGCATTCAACTCACAGACTTGAACGTTCCTTTTGATAGAACTCTTTGGAAACACTCCTTTTGTAGAATTTGCAAGGGTTTATTTGGAGCGCATTGAGGCCTAAGCTGGAAAAGGAAATATCTTCACGTAAGGTCTAGACAGAGGCATTCTCAGAAACTTCTTTCTGATGAGTGCATTCAACACACAGACTTGAACCTTGCTCTTGAAAGAGCAGCTTTGAAACACTCTTTTCGTAGAATCTGCAAGTGGATATTTGGAGCGCTTTGAGGCCTATGCTGGGAAATGAAATCTCTTCACCTAAAATCTAGACAGAAGCACTCTGAGAAATTTATGTGTGATGAGTGCATTCAGCTCACAGACTTGAACGTTCCCTTTGATAGATCAGTATTGAAACACTCCTTTTGTAGAATCTGCATGTGTTTATTTGGAGTGTCTTGAGGCCTATGTTGGAAAAGGAAATATCTGCATATAAAAACTAGACGGAAGCATTCTCAGAAACTTCTTTGTGATGAGTGCATTCAACTCACAGACTTGAAGCTTCCTTTGGAAAGAGCAGTTTGGAAACACTCTTCTTATAGAATCTTCAAGTGGATATTTGGAGCGCTTTGAGGCCTATGCTGGGACATGAAATCTCTTCACCTTAAAACTAGACAGAAGCATTCTGAGAAACTTCTTTGCAATGAGTGCATTCAACTCACAGACTTGAACGTTTCTTTTGATAGAACAGTTTTGAAACATTACGTTTGTAGAATCTGCAAGTGTTTATTCGGAGCACCTTGAGGCCTATGTTGGAAAAGGAAATATCTTCACATAAAAACTAGAGAGAAGGATTCTCAGAAACTTCTTTGTGATGAGTTCATGCAACTCACAGAGTTGAACCTACCAATTGAGAGAGAAGTTTGGAAACACTCTTTTTGTAGAATCTGCAAGTGGATATTTGGAGCCGTTTGAGGCCTATGCTGGAAAAGGAAATATCTTCACATAAAAACTGAACAGAAGCATTCTCAGAAACTTCTTTGTGTTGAGGGCATTCAACTCAAAGACTTGAACTTACCTATAGAAAGAGCAGTTTTGAAACACTCTTTTGGTAAAATCTGCAAGTGGTTATTTGGAGCACTTCGAGGCCTGTGCTGGGTTATGGAATATCTTCACCTAAAGACTACAGAGAAGCATTCTCAGAAAGTTCTTCACGATGCATTCATTCAACTCACAGAGTTGAACCTTCCTCTTGACAGAACAGTTTTGAAACACACTTTTTGTAGAATCTGCAAGAGGATATTTGGAGCGTTTTGAGGCCTATGCTGGAAAAGGAAATATCTTCACATAAAAACTAGACAGAAGCATTCTCAGAAACTTCTTTGTGATGAGTGCATTCTACTCATAGTGCTGAAGCTTGCTTTTGATAGAGCAGTTTTGAAACACTCTTTTGGTAGAATCTGCAAGTGGATATTTGGAGCGTTTTGAGGCCTATGCTGGAAAAGGAAATGTCTTCTCATAAAAACTCGACAGAAGCATTCCAGGAAACTTCTGTATGATAAGTACATTCAACTCACAGACTTGAACGTTCCTTTTGATAGAACTCTCTTGAAACACTCCTTTTGTAGAATTTGCAAGTGTTTATTTGAAGGGCTTTGAGGCCTAACCTGGAAAAGGAAATATCTTCACGTAAGGACTAGACAGAAGCATTCTCAGAAACTTCTTTCTGATGAGTGCATTCAACACACAGACTTTAACCTCGCTATTGAAAAAGCAGCTTTGAAACACTCTTTTCTTAGAATCTGCAAGTGGATATTTGGAGCGCTTTGAGGCCTATGCTGGGAAATGAAATCTCTTCACCTAAAAACTATACAGAAGCATTCTGAGAAACTTCTGTGTGTTGAGTGTATTCAACTCACAGACTTGAACTTACCTATAGAAACAGCAGTTTTGAAACACTCTTTTGGTAAAATCTGCAAGTGGTTATTTGGAGCACTTCGAGGCCTGTGCTGGGATATGGAATATCTTCACCTAAAAACTACAGAGAAGCATTCTCAGAAAGTTCTTCATGATGCATTCATTCAACTCACAGAGTTGAACCTTCCTTTTGATAGAACAGTTTTGAAACACTCTTTTTGTAGTATCTGCAAGAGGATATTTGGAGCGTTTTGAGGCCTATGCTGGAAAAGGAAATATCTTCACCTGAAAACTAGACAGAAGCATTCTCAGAAACTTCTGTGTGATGAGTGCATTCAACTCACAGACTTGAACGTTTCTTTTGATAGAACTGTTTTGAAACATTACGTTTGTAGAATCTGCAAGTGTTTATTCGGAGCACCTTGAGGCCTATGTTGGAAAAGGAAATATCTTCACATAAAAACTAGAGAGAAGGATTCTCAGAAACTTCTTTGTGATGAGTTCATTCAACTCACAGAGTTGAACCTACCAATTGATAGAGAAGTTTGGAAACACTCTTTTTGTAGAATCTGCAAGTGGATATTTGGAGCGTTTTGAGGCCTATGCTGGAAAAGGAAATATCTTCACATAAAAACTAGACAGAAGCATTCTCAGAAACTTCTTTGGGATGAGTGCATTCTACTGACAGTGTTGAAGCTTGCTTTTGATAGAGCAGTTTTGAAACCCTCTTTTGCTAGAATCTGCAAGTGGATATTTGGAGCAATTTGAGGCCTATGCTGGAAAAGGAAATTTCGTCGCATAAAAACTAGACAGAAGCATTCCAGGAAACTTCTGTATGATAAGTGCATTCAACTCACAGACTTGAACGTTCCTTTTGATAGAACTCTTTTGAAACACTCCTTTTGTAGAATTTGCAAGTGTTTATTTGAAGGGTTTTGAGGCCTAAGCTGGAAAAGGAAATATCTTCACGTAATGACTAGACAGAAGCATTCTCAGAAACTTCTTTCTGATGAGTGCATTCAACACACAGACTTTAACCTCGCTATTGCAAGAGCAGCTTTGAAACACACTTTTCGTAGAATCTGCAAGTGGATGTTTGGAGCGCTTTGAGGCCTATGCTGGGAAATGAAATCTCTTCACCTAAAAACTACACAGAAGCATTCTGAGAAACTTCTTTGTGTTGAGTGCATTCAACTCACAGACTTGAACTTACCTATAGAAAGAGCAGTTTTGAAACACTCTTTTGGTAAAATCTGCAAGTGGTTATTTGGAGCATTTCGAGGCCTGGGCTGGGATATGGAATATCTTCACCTAAAAACTACAGAGAAGCATTCTCAGAAAGTTCTTCACGATGCATTCATTCAACTCACAGAGTTGAACCTTCATTTTGATAGAACAGTTTTGAAACACTCTTTTTGTAGAATCTGCAAGAGGATATTTGGAGCGTTTTGAGGCCTATGCTGGAAAAGGAAATATCTTCACCTAAAAACTAGACAGAAGCATTCTCAGAAACTTCTGTGAGATGAGTGCATTCAACTCACCGACTTGAACGTTCCTCTTGAAAGAGCAGTTTTCAAACACTCCTTTTGTAGAATCTGCACGTGTTCATTTGGAGCGCTTTGAGGCCTATGTTGGAAAAGGAAATATCTTCACATAACAACTAGACAGAAGCATTCTCAGAAACTTCTTTGTGATGAGTGCATTCTACTCACAGTGTTGAAGCTTGCTTTTGATAGAGCAGTTTTGAAACACTCTTTTGCTAGAATCTGCAAGTGGATATTTGGAGCGCTTTGAGGCCTATGCTGGAAAAGGAAATGTCTTCGCATAAAAACTAGACAGAAGCATTCTAGGAAACTTCTTTATGATAAGTGCATTCAACTCACAGACTTGAACGTTCCTTTTGATAAAACTCTTTGGAAACACTCCTTTTGTAGAATTTGCAAGGGTTTATTTGGAGCGCTTTGAGGCCTAAGCTGGAAAAGGAAATATCTTCACGTAAGGTCTAGACAGAAGCATTCTCAGAAACTTCTTTCTGATGAGTGCATTCAACACACAGACTTGAACCTTGCTCTTGAAAGAGCAGCTTTGAAACACTCTTTTCGTAGAATCTGCAAGTGGATATTTGCAGCGCTTTGAGGCCTATGCTGGGAAATGAAATCTCTTCACCTAAAATCTAGACAGAAGCACTCTGAGAAACTTCTGTGTGATGAGTGCATTCAGCTCACAGACTTGAACGTTCCCTTTGATAGATCAGTATTGAAACACTCCTTTTGTAGAATCTGCATGTGTTTATTTGGAGTGCCTTGAGGCCTATGTTGGAAAAGGAAATATCTTCATATAAAAACTAGACGGAAGCATTCTCAGAAACTTCTTTGTGATGAGTGCATTCAACTCACAGACTTGAACTTACCTGCAGAAAGAGCAGTTTTGAAACACTCTTTTGGTAAAATCTGCAAGTGGTTTTTTGGAGCAATTCGAGGCCTGTGCTGGGATATGGAATATTTTCACCTAAAAACTACACAGAAGCATTCTCAGAAAGTTCTTCACGATGCATTCATTCAACTCACAGAGTTGAACCCTCCTTTTGATAGAACAGTTTGGAAACACTCTTTTTGTAGAATCTGCAAGAGGATATTTGGAGCGTTTTGAGGCCTATGCTGGAAAAGGAAATATCTTCACCTAAAAACTAGACAGAAGCATTCTCAGAAACTTCTGTGTGATGAGTGCATTCAACTCACAGACTTGAACGTTTCTTTTGATAGAACAGTTTTGAAACATTACGTTTGTAGAATCTGCAGGTATTTATTCGGAGCACCTTGAGGCCTATGTTGGAAAAGGAAATATCTTCACATAAAAACTAGAGAGAAGGATTCTCAGAAACTTCTTTGTGATGAGTTCATGCAACTCACAGAGTTGAACCTACCAATTGAGAGAGAAGTTTGGAAACACTCTTTTTGTAGAATCTGCAAGTGGATATTTGGAGCGCTTTGAGGCCTATGCTGGGACATGAAATCTCTTCACCTAAAAACTAGACAGAAGCATTCTGAGAAACTTCTTTGCAATGAGTGCATTCAACTCACAGACTTGAACATTTCTTTTGGTAGAACAGTTTTGAAACATTACGTTTGTAGAATCTGCAAGTGTTTATTCGGAGCACCTTGAGGCCTATGTTGGAAAAGGAAATATCTTCACATAAAAACTAGAGAGAAGGATTCTCAGAAACTTCTTTGTGATGATTTCATGCAACTCACAGAGTTGAACCTACCAATTGATAGAGAAGTTTGGAAACACTCTTTTTGTAGAATCTGCAAGTGGATATTTGGAGCCGTTTGAGGCCTATGCTGGAAAAGGAAATATCTTCACATAAAAACTGAACAGAAGGATTCTCAGAAACTTCTTTGTGTTGAGTGCATTCAACTCACAGACTTGAACTTACCTGTAGAAAGAGCAGTTTTGAAACACTCTTTTGGTAAAATCTGCAAGTGGTTTTTTGGAGCACTTCGAGGCCTGTGCTGGGATATGGAATATCTTCACCTAAAAACTACAGAGAAGCATTCTCAGAAAGTTCTTCACGATGCATTCATTCAACTCACAGAGTTGAACCTTCCTTTTGATAGAACAGTTTTGAAACACTCTTTTTGTAGTATCTGCAAGAGGATATTTGGAGCGTTTTGAGGCCTATGCTGGAAAAGGGAATATCTTCAACTAAAAATTAGACAGAAGCATTCTCAGAAACTTCTGTGTGATGAGTGCATTCAACCCACAGACTTGAACGTTCCTCTTGAAAGAGCAGTTTTGAAACAATCCTTTTGTCGAATCTGCACGTGTTCATTTGGAGCGGTTTGAGGCCTATGTTGGAAAAGGAAATATCTTCACATAAAAACTAGACAGAAGCATTCTCAGAAACTTCTTTTTGATGAGTGCATTCTACTCACAGTGTTGAAGGTTGCTTTTGATAGAGCAGTTTTGAAACACTCTTTTGCTAGAATCTGCAAGTGGATATTTGGAGCGATTTGAGGCCTATGCTGGAAAAGGAAATGTCTTCACATAAAAACTAGACAGAAGCATTCCAGGAAACTTCTGTATGATAAGTGCATTCAACTCACAGACTTGAACGTTCCTTTTGATAGAACTCTTTGGAAACACTCCTTTTGTAGAATTTGCAAGGGTTTATTTGGAGCGCATTGAGGCCTAAGCTGGAAAAGGAAATATCTTCACGTAAGGTCTAGACAGAGGCATTCTCAGAAACTTCTTTCTGATGAGTGCATTCAACACACAGACTTGAACCTTGCTCTTGAAAGAGCAGCTTTGAAACACTCTTTTCGTAGAATCTGCAAGTGGATATTTGGAGCGCTTTGAGGCCTATGCTGGGAAATGAAATCTCTTCACCTAAAATCTAGACAGAAGCACTCTGAGAAATTTATGTGTGATGAGTGCATTCAGCTCACAGACTTGAACGTTCCCTTTGATAGATCAGTATTGAAACACTCCTTTTGTAGAATCTGCATGTGTTTATTTGGAGTGTCTTGAGGCCTATGTTGGAAAAGGAAATATCTGCATATAAAAACTAGACGGAAGCATTCTCAGAAACTTCTTTGTGATGAGTGCATTCAACTCACAGACTTGAAGCTTCCTTTGGAAAGAGCAGTTTGGAAACACTCTTCTTATAGAATCTTCAAGTGGATATTTGGAGCGCTTTGAGGCCTATGCTGGGACATGAAATCTCTTCACCTAAAAACTAGACAGAAGCATTCTGAGAAACTTCTTTGCAATGAGTGCATTCAACTCACAGACTTGAACGTTTCTTTTGATAGAACAGTTTTGAAACATTACGTTTGTAGAATCTGCGAGTGTTTATTCGGAGCACCTTGAGGCTTATGTTGGAAAAGGAAATATCTTCACATAAAAACTAGAGAGAAGGATTCTCAGAAACTTCTTTGTGATGAGTTCATTCAACTCACAGAGTCGAAACTACCAATTGAGAGAGAAGTTTGGAAACACTCTTTTTGTAGAATCTGCAACTGGATATTTGGAGCCGTTTGAGGCCTATGCTGGAAAAGGAAATATCTTCACATAAAAATTGAACAGAAGCATTCTCAGAAACTTCTTTGTGTTGAGTGCATTCAACTCACAGACTTGAACTTACCTGCAGAAAGAGCAGTTTTGAAACACTCTTTTGGTAAAATCTGCAAGTGGTTTTTTGGAGCAATTCGAGGCCTGTGCTGGGATATGGAATATTTTCACCTAAAAACTACACAGAAGCATTCTCAGAAAGTTCTTCACGATGCATTCATTCAACTCACAGAGTTGAACCCTCCTTTTGATAGAACAGTTTGGAAACACTCTTTTTGTAGAATCTGCAAGAGGATATTTGGAGCGTTTTGAGGCCTATGCTGGAAAAGGAAATATCTTCACCTAAAAACTAGACAGAAGCATTCTCAGAAACTTCTGTGTGATGAGTGCATTCAACTCACAGACTTGAACGTTTCCTTTGATAGAACAGTTTTGAAACATTACGTTTGTAGAATCTGCAGGTGTTTATTCGGAGCACCTTGAGGCCTATGTTGGAAAAGGAAATATCTTCACATAAAAACTAGAGAGAAGGATTCTCAGAAACTTCTTTGTGATGAGTTCATTCAACTCACAGAGTTGAACCTACCAATTGATAGAGAAGTTTGGAAACACTCTTTTTGTAGAATCTGCAAGTGGATATTTTGAGCCGTTTGAGGCCTATGCTGGAAAAGGAATTATCTTCACATAAAAACTGAACAGAAGCATTCTCAGAAACTTCTTTGTGTTGAGTGCATTCAACTCACAGACTTGAACTTACCTGTAGAAAGAGCAGTTTTGAAACACTCTTTTGGTAAAATCTGCAAGTGGTTATTTGGAGCACTTCGAGGCCTGTGCTGGGATATGGAATATCTTCACCTAAAAACTACAGAGAAGCATTCTCAGAAAGTTCTTCACGATGCATTCATTCTACTCACAGAGTTGAACCTTCCTTTTGATAGAACAGTTTGGAAACACTCTTTTTGTAGAATCTGCAAGAGGATATTTGGAGTGCTTTGAGGCCTATGCTGGAAAAGGAAATACCTTCACCTAAAAACTAGACAGAAGCATTCTCAGAAACTTCTGTGTGATGAGTGCATTCAACTCACAGACTTGAACGTTTCGTTTGATAGAACAGTTTTGAAACATTGCGTTTGTAGAATCTGCAAGTGTTTATTCGGAGCACCTTGAGACCTATGTTGGAAAAGGAAATATCTTCACATAAAAACTAGAGAGAAGGATTCTCAGAAACTTCTTTGTGATGAGTTCATTCAACTCACGGAGTTGACCCTACCAATTGATAGAGAAGTTTGGAAACACTCTTTTTGTAGAATCTGCAAGTGGATATTTGGAGCCGTTTGAGGCCTATGCTGGAAAAGGAAATATCTTCACATAAAAACTGAACAGAAGCATTCTCAGAAACTTCTTTGTGTTGAGTGCATTCAACTCACAGACTTGAACTTACCTGTAGAAAGAGCAGTTTTGAAACACTCTTTTGGTAAAATCTGCAAGTGGTTATTTGGAGCACTTCGAGGCCTGTGCTGGGATATGGAATATCTTCACCTAAAAACTACAGAGAAGCATTCTCAGAAAGTTCCTCACGATGCATTCATTCAACTCACAGAGTTGAACCTTCCTTTTGATAGAACAGTTTTGAAACACTCTTTTTGTAGAATCTGCAAGAGGATATTTGGAGCGTTTTGAGGCCTATGCTGGAAAAGGAAATATCTTCACCTAAAAACTAGACAGAAGCATTCTCAGAAACTTCTGTGTGATGAGTGCATTCAACTCACAGACTTGAAGCTTCCTTTGGAAAGAGCAGTTTGGAAACACTCTTCTTATAGAATCTTCAAGTTGATATTTGGAGAGCTTTGAGGCCTATGCTGGGACATGAAATCTCTTCACCTAAAAACTAGACAGAAGCATTCTGAGAAACTTCTTTGCAATGAGTGCATTCAACTCACAGACTTGAACGTTTCTTTTGATAGAACAGTTTTGAAAAATTACGTTTGTAGAATCTGCAAGTGTTTATTCGGAGCACCTTGAGGCCTATGTTGGAAAAGGAAATATCTTCACATAAAAACTAGAGAGAAGGATTCTCAGAAACTTCTTTGGGATGAGTTCATTCAACTCACAGAGTTGAACCTACCAATTGATAGAGAAGTTTGGAAACACTCTTTTTGTTGAATCTGCAAGTGGATATTTGGAGCCGTTTGAGGCCTATGCTGGAAAAGGAAATATCTTCACATAAAAACTGAACAGAAGCATTCTCAGAAACTTCTTTGTGTTGAGTGCATTCAACTCACAGACTTGAACTTACCTGTAGAAAGAGCAGTTTTGAAACACTCTTTTGGTAAAATCTGCAAGTGGTTATTTGGAGCACTTCGAGGCCTGTGCTGGGATATGGAATATCTTCACCGAAAAACTACAGAGAAGCATTCTCAGAAAGTTCTTCACGATGCATTCATTCAACTCACAGAGTTGAACCTTCCTTTTGATAGAACAGTTTTGAAACACTCTTTTTGTAGAATCTGCAAGAGGATATTTGGAGCGTTTTGAGGCCTATGCTGGATAAGGAAATATCTTCATATAAAAACTAGACGGAAGCATTCTCTGAAACTTCTTTGTGATGAGTGCATTCAACTCACAGACTTGAAGCTTCCGTTGGAAAGAGCAGTTTGGAAACACTCTTCTTATAGAATCTTCAAGTGGATATTTGGAGCGCTTTGAGGCCTATGCTGGGACATGAAATCTCTTCACCTAAAAACTAGACAGAAGCATTCTGAGAAACTTCTTTGCAATGAGTGCATTCAACTCACAGACTTGAACGTTTCTTTTGATAGAACAGTTTTGAAACATTACGTTTGTAGAATCTGCAAGTGTTTATTCGGAGCACCTTGAGGCCTATGTTGGAAAAGGAAATATCTTCACATAAAAACTAGACAGAAGGATTTTCAGAAACTTCTTTGTGATGAGTACATTCAACTCACAGAGTTGAACCTACCAATTGATAGAGAAGTTTGGAAACACTCTTTTTGTAGAATCTGCAAGTGGATATTTGGAGCCGTTTGAGGCCTATGCTGGAAAAGGAAATATCTTCACATAAAAACTGAACAGAAGCATTCTCAGAAACTTCTTTGTGTTGAGTGCATTCAACTCACAGACTTGAACTTACCTATAGAAAGAGCAGTTTTGAAACACTCTTTTGGTAAAATCTGCAAGTGGTTATTTGGAGCACTTCGAGGCCTGGGCTGGGATATGGAATATCTTCACCTAAAAACTACAGACAAGCATTCTCAGAAAGTTCTTCACGATGCATTCATTCAACTCACAGAGTTGAACCTTCCTTTTGATAGAACAGTTTTGAAACACTCTTTTTGTAGAATCTGCAAGAGTATATTTGGAGCGTTTTGAGGCCTATGCTGGAAAAGGAAATATCTTCACCTAAAAACTAGACAGAAGCATTCTCAGAAACTTCTGTGTGATGAGTGCATTCAACTGACAGACTTGAACGTTCCTCTTGAAAGAGCAGTTTTGAAACACTCCTTTTGTAGAATCTGCACGTGTTCATTTGGAGCGCTTTGAGGCCTATGTTGGAAAAGGAAATATCTTCACATAACAACTAGACAGAAGCATTCTCAGAAACTTCTTTGTGATGAGTGCATTCTACTCACAGTGTTGAAGCTTGCTTTTGATAGAGCAGTTTTGAAACACTCTTTTGCTAGAATCTGCAAGTGGATATTTGGAGCGCTTTGAGGCCTATGCTGGAAAAGGAAATGTCTTTGCATAAAAACTAGACAGGAGCATTCCAGGAAACTTCTGTATGATAAGTGCGTTCAACTCACAGACTTGAACGTTCCTTTTTATAGAACTCTTTGGAAACACTCCTTTTGTAGAATTTGCAAGGGTTTATTTGGAGCGCTTTGAGGCCTAAGCTGGAAAAGGAAATATCTTCACGTAAGGTCTAGACAGAAGCATTCTCAGAAACTTCTTTCTGATGAGTGCATTCAACACACAGACTTGAACCTTGCTCTTGAAAGAGCAGCTTTGAAACACTCTTTTCGTAGAATCTGCAAGTGGATATTTGGAGCGCTGTGAGGCCTATGCTGGGAAATGAAATCTCTTCAACTAAAATCTACACAGAAGCATTCTGAGAAACTTCTGTGTGATGAGTGCATTCAATTCACAGACTTGAACGTTCCCTTTGATAGATCAGTTTTGAAACACTCCTTTTGTAGAATCTGCATGTGTTTATTTTTAGCGCTTTGAGGCCTATGTTGGAAAAGGAAATATCTTCATATAAAAACTAGACGGAAGCATTCTCAGAAACTTCTTTGTGATGAGTGCATTCAACTCACAGACTTGAAGCTTCCTTTGGAAAGAGCAGTTTGGAAACACTCTTCTTATAGAATCTTCAAGTGTATATTTGGAGCGCTTTGAGGCCTATTCTGGGACATGAAATCTCTTCACCTAAAAACTAGACAGAAGCATTCTGAGAAACTTCTTTGCAATGAGTGCATTCAACTCACAGACTTGAACGTTTCTTTTGATAGAACAGTTTTGAAACATTACGTTTGTAGAATCTGCAAGTGTTTTTTCGGAGCACCTTGAGGCCTATGTTCTAAAAGGAAATATCTTCACATAAAAACTAGAGAGAAGGATTCTCAGAAACTTCTTTGTGATGAGTTCATTCAACTCACAGAGTTGAACCTACCAATTGATAGAGAAGTTTGGAAACACTCTTTCTGTAGAAGCTGCTAGTGGATATTTGGAGCCGTTTGAGGCCTATGCTGGAAAAGGAAATATCTTCACAGAAAAACTGAACAGAAGCATTCTCAGAAACTTCTTTGTGTTGAGTGCATTCATCTCACAGACTTGAACTTACCTATAGAAAGAGCAGTTTTGAAACACTCTTTTGATAAAATCTGCAAGCGGTTATTTGGAGCACTTCGAAGCCTGTGCTGGGATATGGAATATCTTCACCTAAAAACTACAGAGAAGCATTCTCAGAAAGTTCTTCACGATGCATTCATTCAACTCACAGAGTTGAACCTTCCTTTTGATAGAACAGTTTTGAAACACTCTTTTTGTAGAATCTGCAAGAGGATATTTGGAGCGTTTTGAGGCCTATGCTGGAAAAGGAAATAACTTCACATAAAAACTAGACAGAAGCATTCTCAGAAACTTCTGTGTGATGAGTGCATTCAACTCACAGACTTGAACGTTCCTCTCAAAAGAGCAGTTTTGAAACACTCCTTTTGTAGAATCTGCACGTGTTCATTTGGAGCGCTTTGAGGCCTATGTTGGAAAAGGAAATATCTTCACATAAAAACTAGACAGAAGCATTCTCACAAACTTCTTTGTGATGAGTGCATTCTACTCACAGTGTTGAAGCTTGCTTTTGATAGAGCAGTTTTGAAACACTCTTTTGCTAGAATGTGCAAGTGGATATTTGGAGCGATTTGAGGCCTATGCTGGAAAAGGAAATGTCTACACATAAAAACTGGACAGAAGCATTCCAGGAAACTTCTGTATGACAAGTGCATTCAACTCACAGGCTTGTAGGTTCCTTTTGATAGAACTCTTTTGAAACACTCCTTTTGTAGAATTTGCAAGTGTTTATTTGAAGCGCTTTGAGGCCTATGCTGGAAAAGGAAATATCTTCACGTCACAACTAGACAGAAGCATTCTCAGAAACTTCTTTCTGATGAGTGCAATCAACACACAGACTTGAACCTTGCTTTGGAAAGAGCAGCTTTGAAACACTCTTTTCGTAGAATCTGCAAGTGGATATTTGGAGCGCTTTGAGGCCTATGCTGGGAAATGAAATCTCTTCACCTAAAAACTAGACAGAAGCATTCTGGGAAACCTCTGTGTGATGAGTGCATTCAACTCACAGGCTTGAACGTTCCCTTTGATAGAACAGTTTTGAAAAACTCCTTTTGTAGAATCTGCATGTGTTTATTTGGAGCGATTTGAGGCCTATGTTGGAAAAGGAAATATCTTCATATAAAAAATCGACGGAAGCATTCTCAGAAACTTCTTTGTGATGAGTGCATTCAACTCACAGACTTGAAGCTTCCTTTTGAAATTGCAGTTTGGAAACACTCTTCTTATAGAATCTTCAAGTGGATATTTGGAGCGCTTTGAGGCGTATGCTGGGACATGAAATCTCTTCACCTAAAAACTAGACAGAAGCATTCTGAGAAACTTATTTGCAATGAGTGCATTCAACTCACAGACTTGAACGTTCCTTTTGATAGAACAGTTTTGAAACATTACGTTTGTAGAATCTGCAAGTGTTTATTCGGAGCACCTTGAGGCCTATGTTGGAAAAGGAAATATCTTCCCATAAAAACTAGAGAGAAGGATTCTCAGAAACTTCTTTGTGATGAGTTCATTCAACTCACAGAGTTGAACCTACCAATTGATAGAGAAGTTTGGAAACACTCTTTTGTAGAATCTGCAAGTGGATATTTGGAGCCGTTTGAGGCCTATGATGGAAAAGGAAATATCTTCACATAAAAACTGAACAGAAGCATTCTCAGAAACTTCTTTGTGTTGAGTGCATTCAACTCACTGTCTTGAACTTACCTATAGAAAGAGCAGTTTTGAAACACTCTTTTGGTAAAATCTGCAAGTGCTTATTAGGAGCACTTCGAGGCCTGTGCTGGGATATGGAATATCTTCACCTAAAAACTACAGAGAAGCATTCTCAGAAAGTTCTTCACGATGCATTCATTCAACTCACAGAGTTGAACCTTCCTTTTGATAGAACAGTTTTGAAACACTCTTTTTGTAGAATCTGCAAGAGGATATTTGGAGCGTTTTGAGGCCTATGCTGGAAAAGGAAATATCTTCACATAAAAACTAGACAGAAGCATTCTCAGAAACTTCTGTGTAATGAGTGCATTCAACTCACAGACTTCAACGTTTCTTTTGATAGAACAGTTTTGAAACATTACGTTTGTAGAATCTGCAAGTGTTTATTCGGAGCACCTTGAGGCCTATGTTGGAAAAGGAAATATCTTCACATAAAAACTAGGGAGAAGGATTCTCAGAAACTTCGTTGTGATGAGTTCATTCAACTCACAGGGTTGAACCTACCAATTGATAGAGAAGTTTGGAAACGCTCTTTTTGTAGAATCTGCAAGTGGATAATTGGAGCCGTTTGAGGCCTATGCTGGAAAAGGAATTATCTTCACATAAAAACTGAACAGAAGCATTCTCAGAAACTTCTTTGTGTTGAGTGCATTCAACACACAGACTTGAATTTACCTATAGAAAGAGCAGTTTTGAAACACTCTTTTGGTAAAATCTGCAAGTGGTTATTTGGAGCACTTTGAGGCCTGTGCTGGGATTTGGAATATCTTCACCTAAAAACTACACAGAAGCATTCTCAGAAAGTTCTTCATGATGCATTCATTCAACTCACAGAGTTGAACCTTCCTTTTGATAGAACAGTTTTGAAACACTCTTTTTGTAGAATCTGCAAGAGGATATTTGGAGCGTTTTGAGGCGTATGCTGGAAAAGGAAATATCTTCACCTAAAAAGTAGATAGAAGCATCCTCTGAAACTTCTGTGTGATGAGTGCATTCAACTCACAGACTTGAACGTTTCTTTTGATAGAACAGTTTTGAAACATTACGTTTGTAGAATCTGCAAGTGTTTATTCGGAGCACCTTGAGGCCTATGTTCTAAAAGGAAATATCTTCACATAAAAACTAGAGAGAAGGATTCTCAGAAACTTCTTTGTGATGAGTTCATTCAACTCACAGAGTTGAACCTACCAATTGATAGAGAAGTTTGGAAACACTCTTTCTGTAGAAGCTGCTAGTGGATATTTGGAGCCGTTTGAGGCCTATGCTGGAAAAGGAAATATCTTCACAGAAAAACTGAACAGAAGCATTCTCAGAAACTTCTTTGTGTTGAGTGCATTCATCTCACAGACTTGAACTTACCTATAGAAAGAGCAGTTTTGTAACACTCTTTTGATAAAATCTGCAAGCGGTTATTTGGAGCACTTCGAAGCCTGTGCTGGGATATGGAATATCTTCACCTAAAAACTACAGAGAAGCATTCTCAGAAAGTTCTTCACGATGCATTCATTCAACTCACAGAGTTGAACCTTCCTTTTGATAGAACAGTTTTGAAACACTCTTTTTGTAGAATCTGCAAGAGGATATTTGGAGCGTTTTGAGGCCTATGCTGGAAAAGGAAATATCTTCACATAAAAACTAGACAGAAGCATTCTCAGAAACTTCTGTGTGTTGAGTGCATTCAACTCACAGACTTGAACGTTTCTTTTGAAAGAACAGTTTTGAAACATTACGTTTGTAGAATCTGCAAGTGTTTATTCGGAGCACCTTGAGGCCTATGTTGGAAAAGGAAATATCTTCACATAAAAACTAGGGAGAAGGATTCTCAGAAACATCTTTGTGATGAGTTCATTCAACTCACAGGGTTGAACCTACCAATTGATAGAGAAGTTTGGAAACACTCTTTTTGTAGAATCTGCAAGTGGATAATTGGAGCCGTTTGAGGCCTATGCTGGAAAAGGAATTATCTTCACATAAAAACTGAACAGAAGCATTCTCAGAAACTTCTTTGTGTTGAGTGCATTCAACACACAGACTTGAACTTACCTATAGAAAGAGCAGTTTTGAAACACTCTTTTGGTAAAATCTGCAAGTGGTTATTTGGAGCACTTTGAGGCCTGTGCTGGGATTTGGAATATCTTCACCTAAAAACTACACAGAAGCATTCTCAGAAAGTTCTTCACGATGCATTCATTCAACTCACAGAGTTGAACCTTCCTTTTGATAGAACAGTTTTGAAACACTCTTTTTGTAGAATCTGCAAGAGGATATTTGGAGCGTTTTGAGGCCTATGATGGAAAAGGAAATATCTTCAACTAAAAAGTAGATAGAAGCATTCTCAGAAACTTCTGTGTGATGAGTGCATTCAACTCACAGACTTGAACGTTTCTTTTGATAGAACAGTTTTGAAACAATACGTTTGTAGAATCTGCAAGTGTTTATTCGGAGCACCTTGAGGCCTATGTTCTAAAAGGAAATATCTTCACATAAAAACTAGAGAGAAGGATTCTCAGAAACTTCTTTGTGATGAGTTCATTCAACTCACAGAGTTGAACCTACCAATTGATAGAGAAGTTTGGAAACACTCTTTCTCTAGAAGCTGCTAGTGGATATTTGGAGCCGTCTGAGGCCTATGCTGGAAAAGGAAATATCTTCACAGAAAAACTGAACAGAAGCATTCTCAGAAACTTCTTTGTGTTGAGTGCATTCAACTCACAGACTTGAACTTACCTATAGAAAGAGCAGTTTGAAACACTCTTTTGATAAAATCTGCAAGTGGTTATTTGGAGCACTTCGAGGCCTGTGCTGGGATATGGAATATCTTCACCTAAAAACTACAGAGAAGCATTCTCAGAAAGTTCTTCACGATGCATTCATTCAACTCACAGAGTTGAACCTTCCTTTTGATAGAACAGTTTTGAAACACTCTTTTTGTAGAATCTGCAAGAGGATATTTGGAGCGTTTTGAGGCCTATGCTGGAAAAGGAAATATCTTCACATAAAACTAGACAGAAGCATTCTCACAAACTTCTGTGTGATGCGTGCATTCTACTCACAGTGTTGAAGCTTGCTTTTGATAGAGCAGTTTTGAAACACTCTTTTGCTAGAATCTGCAAGTGGGTATTTGGAGCGCTTTGTGGCCTATGCTGGAAAAGGGAATGTCTTCGCATAAAAACTAGACAGAAGCATTCCAGGAAACTTCTGTATGATAAGTGCATTCAGCTCACAGACTTCAACGTTCCTTTTGATAGAACTCTTTTGAAACACTCCTTTTGTAGAATTTGCAAGTGTTTATTTGGAGCACTTTGAGGCCTAAGCTGGAAAAGGAAATATCTTCACGTCAGAACTAGACAGAAGCATTCTCAGAAACTTCTTTCTGATGAGTGCATTCAACACACAGACTTGAAATTTGCTCTTGAAAGAGCAGCTTTGAAACACTCTTTTCGAAGAATCTGCAAGTGGATATTTGGAGCGCTTTGAGGCCTATGTTGGGAAATGAAATCTCTTCACCTAAAATCTAGACAGAAGCATTCTGAGAAACTTCTGTGTGATGAGTGCATTCAACTCACAGACTTGAACGTTCCCTTTGATAGAACAGTTTTGAAACACTCCTTTTGTAGAATCTGCATTTGTCTATTTGGAGCGCTTTGAGGCCTATGTTGGAAAAGGAAATATCTTCATATAAAAACTAGACGGAAGCATTCTCAGAAACTTCTTTGTGATGAGTGCATTCAACTCACAGATTTGAAGCTTCCTTTGGAAAGAGCAGTTTGGAAACACTCTTCTTATAGAATCTTCAAGTGGATATTTGAGCGCTTTCAGGCCTATGCTGGGACATGAAATCTCTTCACCTAAAAACTACACAGAAGCATTCTGAGAAACTTCTTTGCAATGAGTGCATTCAACTCACAGGCTTGAACGTTCCTTTTGATAGAACAGTTTTGAAACATTACGTTTGTAGAATCTGCAAGTGTTTATTCGGAGCACCTTGAGGCCTATGTTGGAAAAGGAAATATCTTCACATAAAAACTAGAGAGAAGGATTCTCAGAAACTTCTTTGTGATGAGTTCATTCAACTCACAGAGTTGAGCCTACCAATTGATAGAGAAGTTTGGAAACACTCTTTTTGTAGAATCTGCAATTGGATATTTGGAGCCGTTTAAGGCCTATGCTGGAAAAGGAAATATCTTCACATAAAAACTGAACAGAAGCATTCTCAGAAACTTCTTTGTGTTGAGTGCATTCAACTCACAGACTTGAACTTACCTATAGAAAGAGCAGTTTTGAAACACTCTTTTGGTAAAATCTGCAAGTGGTTATTTGGAGCACTTCGAGGCCTGTGCTGGGATATGGAATATCTTCACCTAAAAACTACAGAGAAGCATTCTCAGAAAGTTCTTCACGATGCATTCATTCAACTCACAGAGTTGAACCTTCCTTTTGATAGAACAGTTTTGAAACACTCTTTTTGTAGAATCTGCAAGAGGATATTTGGAGCGTTTTGAGGCCTATGCTGGAAAAGGAAATAACTTCACATAAAAACTAGACAGAAGCATTCTCAGAAACTTCTGTGTGATGAGTGCATTCAACTCACAGACTTGAACGTTCCTCTCAAAAGAGCAGTTTTGAAACACTCCTTTTGTAGAATCTGCACGTGTTCATTTGGAGCGCTTTGAGGCCTATGTTGGAAAAGGAAATATCTTCACATAAAAACTAGACAGAAGCATTCTCACAAACTTCTTTGTGATGAGTGCATTCTACTCACAGTGTTGAAGCTTGCTTTTGATAGAGCAGTTTTGAAACACTCTTTTGCTAGAATGTGCAAGTGGATATTTGGAGCGCTTTGAGGCCTATGCTGGAAAAGGAAATGTCTACACATAAAAACTGGACAGAAGCATTCCAGGAAACTTCTGTATGACAAGTGCATTCAACTCACAGGCTTGTAGGTTCCTTTTGATAGGACTCTTTTGAAACACTCCTTTTGTAGAATTTGCAAGTGTTTATTTGAAGCGCTTTGAGGCCTATGCTGGAAAAGGAAATATCTTCACGTCACAACTAGACAGAAGCATTCTCAGAAACTTCTTTCTGATGAGTGCAATCAACACACAGACTTGAACCTTGCTTTGGAAAGAGCAGCTTTGAAACACTCTTTTCGTAGAATCTGCAAGTGGATATTTGGAGCGCTTTGAGGCCTATGCTGGGAAATGAAATCTCTTCACCTAAAAACCAGACAGAAGCATTCTGAGAAACCTCTGTGTGATGAGTGCATTCAACTCACAGGCTTGAACGTTCCCTTTGATAGAACAGTTTTGAAAAACTCCTTTTGTAGAATCTGCATGTGTTTATTTGGAGCGATTTGAGGCCTATGTTGGAAAAGGAAATATCTTCATATAAAAACTCGACGGAAGCATTCTCAGAAACTTCTTTGTGATGAGTGCATTCAACTCACAGACTTGAAGCTTCCTTTTGAAAGAGCAGTTTGGAAACACTCTTCTTATAGAATCTTCAAGTGGATATTTGGAGCGCTTTGAGGCGTATGCTGGGACATGAAATCTCTTCACCTAAAAACTAGACAGAAGCATTCTGAGAAACTTATTTGCAATGAGTGCATTCAACTCACAGACTTGAACGTTCCTTTTGATAGAACAGTTTTGAAACATTACGTTTGTAGAATCTGCAAGTGTTTATTCGGAGCACCTTGAGGCCTATGTTGGAAAAGGAAATATCTTCCCATAAAAACTAGAGAGAAGGATTCTCAGAAACTTCTTTGTGATGAGTTCATTCAACTCACAGAGTTGAACCTACCAATTGATAGAGAAGTTTGGAAACACTCTTTTGTAGAATCTGCAAGTGGATATTTGGAGCCGTTTGAGGCCTATGCTGGAAAAGGAAATATCTTCACATAAAAACTGAACAGAAGCATTCTCAGAAACTTCTTTGTGTTGAGTGCATTCAACTCACTGTCTTGAACTTACCTATAGGAAGAGCAGTTTTGAAACACTCTTTTGGTAAAATCTGCAAGTGCTTATTAGGAGCACTTCGAGGCCTGTGCTGGGATATGGAATATCTTCACCTAAAAACTACAGAGAAGCATTCTCAGAAAGTTCTTCACGATGCATTCATTCAACTCACAGAGTTGAACCTTCCTTTTGATAGAACAGTTTTGAAACACTCTTTTTGTAGAATCTGCAAGAGGATATTTGGAGCGTTTTGAGGCCTATGCTGGAAAAGGAAATATCTTCACATAAAAACTAGACAGAAGCATTCTCAGAAACTTCTGTGTAATGAGTGCATTCAACTCACAGACTTGAACGTTTCTTTTTATAGAACAGTTTTGAAACATTACGTTTGTAGAATCTGCAAGTGTTTATTCGGAGCACCTTGAGGCCTATGTTGGAAAAGGAAATATCTTCACATAAAAACTAGGGAGAAGGATTCTCAGAAACTTCTTTGTGATGAGTTCATTCAACTCACAGGGTTGAACCTACCAATTGATAGAGAAGTTTGGAAACGCTCTTTTTGTAGAATCTGCAAGTGGATAATTGGAGCCGTTTGAGGCCTATGCTGGAAAAAGAATTATCTTCACATAAAAACTGAACAGAAGCATTCTCAGAAACTTCTTTGTGTTGAGTGCATTCAACACACAGACTTGAACTTACCTATAGAAAGAGCAGTTTTGAAACACTCTTTTGGTAAAATCTGCAAGTGGTTATTTGGAGCACTTTGAGGCCTGTGCTGGGATTTGGAATATCTTCACCTAAAAACTACACAGAAGCATTCTCAGAAAGTTCTTCACGATGCATTCATTCAACTCACAGAGTTGAACCTTCCTTTTGATAGAACAGTTTTGAAACACTCTTTTTGTAGAATCTGCAAGAGGATATTTGGAGCGTTTTGAGGCGTATGCTGGAAAAGGAAATATCTTCACCTAAAAAGTAGATAGAAGCATCCTCAGAAACTTCTGTGTGATGAGTGCATTCAACTCACAGACTTGAACGTTTCTTTTGATAGAACAGTTTTGAAACATTACGTTTGTAGAATCTGCAACTGTTTATTCGGAGCACCTTGAGGCCTATGTTCTAAAAGGAAATATCTTCACATAAAAACTAGAGAGAAGGATTCTCAGAAACTTCTTTGTGATGAGTTCATTCAACTCACAGAGTTGAACCTACCAATTGATAGAGAAGTTTGGAAACACTCTTTCTGTAGAAGCTGCTAGTGGATATTTGGAACCGTTTGAGGCCTACGCTGGAAAAGGAAATATCTTCACAGAAAAACTGAACAGAAGCATTCTCAGAAACTTCTTTGTGTTGAGTGCATTCAACTCACAGACTTGAACTTACCTATAGAAAGAGCAGTTTTGAAACACTCTTTTGATAAAATCTGCAAGTGGTTATTTGGAGCACTTCGAGGCCTGTGCTGGGATATGGAATATCTTCACCTAAAAACTACAGAGAAGCATTCTCAGAAAGTTCTTCACGATGCATTCATTCAACTCACAGAGTTGAACCTTCCTTTTGATAGAACAGTTTTGAAACACTCTTTTTGTAGAATCTGCAAGAGGATATTTGGAGCGTTTTGAGGCCTATGCTGGAAAAGGAAATATCTTCACATAAAAACTAGACAGAAGCATTCTCAGAAACTTCTGTGTGTTGAGTGCATTCAACTCACAGACTTGAACGTTTCTTTAGAAAGAACAGTTTTGAAACATTACGTTTGTAGAATCTGCAAGTGTTTATTCGGAGCACCTTGAGGCCTATGTTGGAAAAGGAAATATCTTCACATAAAAACTAGGGAGAAGGATTCTCAGAAACATCTTTGTGATGAGTTCATTCAACTCACAGAGTTGAACCTACCAATTGATAGAGAAGTTTGGAAACCCTCCTTTTGTAGAATCTGCAAGTGGATATTTGGAGCCGTTTGAGGCCTATGCTGGAAAAGGAAATATCTTCACATAAAAACTGAACAGAAGCATTCTCAGAAACTTCTTTGTGTTGAGTGCATTCAACTCACAGACTTGAACTTACCTATAGAAAGAGCAGTTTTGAAACACACTTTTGGTAAAATCTGCAAGTGGTTATTTGGAGCACTTCGAGGCCTGTGCTGGGATATGGAATATCTTCACCTAAAAACTACAGAGAAGCATTCTCAGAAAGTTCTTCACGAAGCATTCATTCAACTCACAGAGTTGAACCTTCTTTTTGATAGAACAGTTTTGAAACACTCTTTTTGTAGAATCTGCAAGAGGATATTTGAAGCGTTTTGAGGCCTAGGCTGGAAAAGGAAATATCTTCACCTAAAAACTAGACAGAAGCATTCTCAGAAACTTCTGTGTGATGAGTGCATTCAACTCACAGACTTTAACGTTCCTCTCGAAAGAGCAGTTTGGAAACACTCCTTTTGTAGAATCTGCAAGTGTTCATTTGGAGCGCTTTGAGGACTATGTTGGAAAAGGAAATATCTTCACATAAAAACTAGACAGAAGCATTCTCACAAACTTCTTTGTGATGAGTGCATTCTACGCACGGTGTTGAAGCTTGCTTTTGTTAGAGTAGTTTTGAAACACTCTTTTGGTAGAATCTGCAAGTGTATATTTGGAGCGCTTTGAGGCCTATGCTGGATAAGGAAATGTCTACACATAAAAACTTGACAGAAGCATTCCAGGAAACTTCTGTATGATAAGTGCATTCAACACACAGACTTGAACCTTGCTTTTGAAAGAGCAGCTTTGAAACACTCTTTTCGAATAATCTGCAAGTGGATATTTGGAGCGCTTTGGGGCCTATTTTGGGGAAGGAAATATCTTCACCTAAAAACTAGACAGAAGCATTCTCAGAAACTTCTGGGTGATGAGTGCATTCAACTCACAGACTTGAACGTTCCCTTTGATAGAACAGTTTTGAAACACTCCTTTTGTAGAATCTGCATGTGTTTATTTGGAGCGCTTTGAGGCCTATGTTGGAAAAGGAAATATCTTCATATAAAAACTAGACGGAAGCATTCTCAGAAACTTCTTTGTGATGAGTGCATTCAACTCACAGACTTGAAGCTTCCTTTTGAAAGAGCAGTTTGGAAACACTCTTCTTCTAGAATCTTCAAGTGGATATTTGGAGCGCTTTGAGGCCTATGCTGGGACATGAAATCTCTTCACCTAAAAACTACACAGAAGCATTCTGAGAAACTTCTTTGCAATGAGTGCATTCAACTCACAGACTTGAACGTTCCTTTTGATAGAACAGTTTTGAAACATTACGTTTGTAGAATCTGCAAGTGTTTATTCGGAGCACCTTGAGGCCTATGTTAGAAAAGGAAATATCTTCCCATAAAAACTAGACAGAAGGATTCTCAGAAACTTCTTTGTGATGAGTTCATTCAACTCACAGAGTTGAACCTACCAATTGATAGAGAAGTTTGGAAACACTCTTTTTGTAGAATCTGCAAGTGGATATTTGGAGCCGTTTGAGGCCTATGCTGGAAAAGGAAATATCTTCACATAAAAACTGAACAGAAGCATTCTCAGAAACTTCTTTGTGTTGAGTGCATTCAACTCACAGACTTGAACTTACCTATAGAAAGAGCAGTTTTGAAACACTCTTTTGGTAAATTCTGCAAGTGGTTATTTGGAGCACTTCAAGGCCTGTGCTGGGATATGGAATATCTTCACCTAAAAACTACAGAGAAGCATTCTCAGAAAGTTCTTCACGATGCATTCATTCAACTCACAGAGTTGAACCTTCCTTTTGATAGAACAGTTTGGAAACACTCTTTTTGTAGAATCTGCAAGAGGATATTTGGAGCGTTTTGAGGCCTGTGCTGGAAAAGGAAATATCTTCACCTAAAAACTAGACAGAAGGATTCTCAGAAACTTCTTTGTGATGAGTGGATTCTACTCACAGTGTTGAAGCTTCCTTTCTATAAAGCAGTTTTGAAACACTCTTTTGCTAGAATCTGCAAGTGGATATTTGGAGCGCTTTGAGGCCTATGCTGGAAAAGGAAATGTCTTCGCATAAAAACTAGACAGAAGCATTCCAGGAAACTTCTGTATGATAAGTGCATTCAATTCACAGACTTGAACGTTCCTTTTGATAGAACTCTTTTGAAACACTCCTTTTGTAGAATTTGCAAGTGTTTATTTGGAGCGCTTTGAGGCCTAAGCTGGATAAGGAAATATCTTCACGTAAGGATTAGACAGAAGCATTCTCAGGAACTTCTTTCTGATGAGTGCGTTCAACACACAGACTTTAACGTCGCTATTGGAAGAACAGCTTTGAAACACTCTTTTTGTAGAATCTGCAAGAGGATATTTGGAGCGCTTTGAGGCCTATGCTGGAAAAGGAAATATCTTCACCTAAAAACTAGACAGAAGCATTCTCAGAAACTTCTGTGTGATGAGTGCATTCAACTCACAGACTTGAACGTTTCTTTTGATAGAACAGTTTTGAAACATTACGTTTGTAGAATCTGCAAGTGTTTATTCGGAGCACCTTGAGGCCTATGTTGGAAAAGGAAATATCTTCACATAAAAACTAGAGAGAAGGATTCTCAGAAACTTCTTTGTGATGAGTTCATTCAACTCACAGAGGTGAACCTACCAATTGATAGAGAAGTTTGGAAACAATGTTTTTGTAGAATCTGCAAGTGGATATTTGGAGCCGTTTGAGGCCTATGCTGGAAAAGGAAATATCTTCACATAAAAACTGAACAGAAGCATTCTCAGAAACTTCTTTGTGTTGAGTGCATTCAACTCACAGACTTGAACTTACCTATAGAAAGAGCAGTTTTGAAACACTCTTTTGGTAAAATCTCCAAGTGGTTATTTGGAGCACTTCGAGGCCTGTGCTGGGATACGGAATATCTTCACCTAAAAACTACAGAGAAGCATTCTCAGAAAGTTCTTCATGATGCATTCATTCAACTCACAGAGTTGAACCTTCCTTTTGATAGAACAGTTTTGAAACACTCTTTTTGTAGTATCTGCAAGAGGATATTTGGAGCGTTTTGTGGCCTATGCTGGAAAAGGAAATATCTTCACATAAAAACCAGACAGAAGCATTCTCAGAAACTTCTTTGTGATGAGTGCATTCTACTCACAGTGTTGAAGATTGCTTTTGATAGAGCAGTTTTCAAACACTCTTTTGCTAGAATCTGCAAGTGGATATTTGGAGCGCTTTGAGGCCTATGCTGAAAAAGGAAATCTCTTCGCATAAAAATTAGACAGAAGCATTCCAGGAAACTTCTGTATGATAAGTGCATTCAACTCACAGACTTGAACGTTCCTTTTGATAGAACTCTTTTGAAACACTCCTTTTGTAGAATTTGCAAGTGTTTATTTGCAGCGCTTTGAGGCCTAAGCTGGAAAAGGAAATATCTTCACGTAAGGACTAGACAAAAGCACTCTCAGGAACTTCTTTCTGATGAGTGCGTTCAACACACAGACTTTAACGTCGCTATTGAAAGAACAGCTTTGAAACACTCTTTTCGTAGAATCTGCAAGTGGATATTTGGAGCGCTTTGAGGCCTACGCTGGGAAATGAAATCTCTTCACCTAAAAACTACACAGAAGCATTCTGAGAAACTTCTGTGTGTTGAGTGAATTCAACTCACAGACTTGAACTTACCTGTAGAAAGAGCAGTTTTGAAACACTCTTTTGATAAAATCTACAAGTGGTTATTTGGAGCACTTCGAGGCCTGTGCTGGGATATGGAATATCTTCACCTAAAAACTACAGAGAAGCATTCTCAGAAAGTTCTTCACGATGCATTCATTCAACTCACAGAGTTGAACCTTCCTTTTGATAGAACAGTTTTGAAACACTCTTTTTGTAGAATCTGCAAGAGGATATTTGGAGCATTTTGAGGCCTATGCTGGAAAAGGAAATATCTTCACATAAAAACTAGACAGAAGCATTCTCAGAAACTTCTGTGTGTTGAGTGCATTCAACTCACAGACTTGAACGTTTCTTTAGAAAGAACAGTTTTGAAACATTACGTTTGTAGAATCTGCAAGTGTTTATTCGGAGCACCTTGAGGCCTATGTTGGAAAAGGAAATATCTTCACATAAAAACTAGGGAGAAGGATTCTCAGAAACATCTTTGTGATGAGTTCATTCAACTCACAGAGTTGAACCTACCAATTGATAGAGAAGTTTGGAAACCCTCCTTTTGTAGAATCTGCAAGTGGATATTTGGAGCCGTTTGAGGCCTATGCTGGAAAAGGAAATATCTTCACATAAAAACTGAACAGAAGCATTCTCAGAAACTTCTTTGTGTTGAGTGCATTCAACTCACAGACTTGAACTTACCTATAGAAAGAGCAGTTTTGAAACACACTTTTGGTAAAATCTGCAAGTGGTTATTTGGAGCACTTCGAGGCCTGTGCTGGGATATGGAATATCTTCACCTAAAAACTACAGAGAAGCATTCTCAGAAAGTTCTTCACGAAGCATTCATTCAACTCACAGAGTTGAACCTTCTTTTTGATAGAACAGTTTTGAAACACTCTTTTTGTAGAATCTGCAAGAGGATATTTGAAGCGTTTTGAGGCCTAGGCTGGAAAAGGAAATATCTTCACCTAAAAACTAGACAGAAGCATTCTCAGAAACTTCTGTGTGATGAGTACATTCAACTCACAGACTTTAACGTTCCTCTCGAAAGAGCAGTTTGGAAACACTCCTTTTGTAGAATCTGCAAGTGTTCATTTGGAGCGCTTTGAGGACTATGTTGGAAAAGGAAATATTTTCACATAAAAACTAGACAGAAGCATTCTCACAAACTTCTTTGTGATGAGTGCATTCTACTCACGGTGTTGAAGCTTGCTTTTGTTAGAGTAGTTTTGAAACACTCTTTTGGTAGAATCTGCAAGTGGATATTTGGAGCGCTTTGAGGCCTATGCTGGATAAGGAAATGTCTACACATAAAAACTTGACAGAAGCATTCCAGGAAACTTCTGTATGATAAGTGCATTCAACACACAGACTTGAACCTTGCTTTTGAAAGAGCAGCTTTGAAACACTCTTTTCGAATAATCTGCAAGTGGATATTTCGAGCGCTTTGGGGCCTATTTTGGGAAAGGAAATATCTTCACCTAAAAACTAGACAGAAGCATTCTCAGAAACTTCTGTGTGATGAGTGCATTCAGCTCACAGACTTGAACGTTCCCTTTGATAGAACAGTTTTGAAACACTCCTTTTGTAGAATCTGCATGTGTTTATTTGGAGCGCTTTGAGGCCTATGTTGGAAAAGGAAATATCTTCATATAAAAACTAGACGGAAGCATTCTCAGAAACTTCTTTGTGATGAGTGCATTCAACTCACAGACTTGAAGCTTCCTTTTGAAAGAGCAGTTTGGAAACACTCTTCTTCTAGAATCTTCAAGTGGATATTTGGAGCGCTTTGAGGCCTATGCTGGGACATGAAATCTCTTCACCTAAAAACTACACAGAAGCATTCTGAGAAAATTCTTTGCAATGAGTGCATTCAACTCACAGACTTGAACGTTCCTTTTGATAGAACAGTTTTGAAACATTACGTTTGTAGAATCTGCAAGTGTTTATTCGGAGCACCTTGAGGCCTATGTTAGAAAAGGAAATATCTTCCCATAAAAACTAGACAGAAGGATTCTCAGGAACTTCTTTGTGATGAGTTCATTCAACTCACAGAGTTGAACCTACCAATTGATAGAGAAGTTTGGAAACACTCTTTTTGTAGAATCTGCAAGTGGATATTTGGAGCCGTTTGAGGCCTATGCTGGAAAAGGAAATATCTTCACATAAAAACTGAACAGAAGCATTCTCAGAAACTTCTTTGTGTTGAGTGCATTCAACTCACAGACTTGAACTTACCTATAGAAAGAGCAGTTTTGAAACACTCTTTTGGTAAAATCTGCAAGTGGTTATTTGGAGCACTTCGAGGCCTGTGCTGGGATATGGAATATCTTCACCTAAAAACTACAGAGAAGCATTCTCAGAAAGTTCTTCACGAAGCATTCATTCAACTCACAGAGTTGAACCTTCTTTTTGATAGAACAGTTTTGAAACACTCTTTTTGTAGAATCTGCAAGAGGATATTTGAAGCGTTTTGAGGCCTAGGCTGGAAAAGGAAATATCTTCACCTAAAAACTAGACAGAAGCATTCTCAGAAACTTCTGTGTGATGAGTACATTCAACTCACAGACTTTAACGTTCCTCTCGAAAGAGCAGTTTGGAAACACTCCTTTTGTAGAATCTGCAAGTGTTCATTTGGAGCGCTTTGAGGACTATGTTGGAAAAGGAAATATTTTCACATAAAAACTAGACAGAAGCATTCTCACAAACTTCTTTGTGATGAGTGCATTCTACTCACGGTGTTGAAGCTTGCTTTTGTTAGAGTAGTTTTGAAACACTCTTTTGGTAGAATCTGCAAGTGGATATTTGGAGCGCTTTGAGGCCTATGCTGGATAAGGAAATGTCTACACATAAAAACTTGACAGAAGCATTCCAGGAAACTTCTGTATGATAAGTGCATTCAACACACAGACTTGAACCTTGCTTTTGAAAGAGCAGCTTTGAAACACTCTTTTCGAATAATCTGCAAGTGGATATTTGGAGCGCTTTGGGTCTATTTTGGGAAAGGAAATATCTTCACCTAAAAACTAGACAGAAGCATTCTCAGAAACTTCTGTGTGATGAGTGCATTCAACTCACAGACTTGAACGTTCCCTTTGATAGAACAGTTTTGAAACACTCCTTTTGTAGAATCTGCATGTGTTTATTTGGAGCGCTTTGAGGCCTATGTTGGAAAAGGAAATATCTTCATATAAAAACTAGACGGAAGCATTCTCAGAAACTTCTTTGTGATGAGTGCATTCAACTCACAGACTTGAAGCTTCCTTTTGAAAGAGCAGTTTGGAAACACTCTTCTTCTAGAATCTTCAAGTGGATATTTGGAGCGCTTTGAGGCCTATGCTGGGACATGAAATCTCTTCACATAAAAACTACACAGAAGCATTCTGAGAAAATTCTTTGCAATGAGTGCATTCAACTCACAGACTTGAACGTTCCTTTTGATAGAACAGTTTTGAAACATTACGTTTGTAGAATCTGCAAGTGTTTATTCGGAGCACCTTGAGGCCTATGTTAGAAAAGGAAATATCTTCCCATAAAAACTAGACAGAAGGATTCTCAGAAACTTCTTTGTGATGAGTTCATTCAACTCACAGAGTTGAACCTACCAATTGATAGAGAAGTTTGGAAACACTCTTTTTGTAGAATCTGCAAGTGGATATTTGGAGCCGTTTGAGGCCTATGCTGGAAAAGGAAATATCTTCACATAAAAACTGAACAGAAGCATTCTCAGAAACTTCTTTGTGTTGAGTGCATTCAACTCACAGACTTGAACTTACCTATAGAAAGAGCAGTTTTGAAACACTCTTTTGGTAAAATCTGCAAGTGGTTATTTGGAGCACTTCGAGGCCTGTGCTGGGATATGGAATATCTTCACCTAAAAACTACAGAGAAGCATTCTCAGAAAGTTCTTCACGATGCATTCATTCAACTCACAGAGTTGAACCTTCCTTTTGATAGAACAGTTTTGAAACACTCTTTTTGTAGAATCTGCAAGAGGATATTTGGAGCGTTTTGAGGCCTGTGCTGGAAAAGGAAATATCTTCACCTAAAAACTAGACAGAAGGATTCTCAGAAACTTCTTTGTGATGAGTGCATTCTACTCACAGTGTTGAAGCTTGCTTTTCATAGAGCAGTTTTGAAACACTCTTTTGCTAGAATCTGCAAGTGGATATTTAGAGCGCTTTGAGGCCTATGCTGGAAAAGGAAATATCTTCGCATCAAAACCAGACAGAAGCATTCCAGGAAACTTCTGTATGATAAGTGCATTCAACTCACAGACTTGAACGTTCCTTTTGATAGAACTCTTTTGAAACACTCCTTTTGTAGAATTTGCAAGTGTTTATTTGGAGGGCTTTGAGGCCTAAGCTGGAAAAGGAAATATCTTCACGTAAGGACTAGACAGAAGCATTCTCAGAAACTTCTTTCTGATGAGTGCATTCAACACACAGACTTTAACCTCGCTATTGAAAGAACAGCTTTGAAACACTCTTTTCGTAGAATCTGCAAGTGGATATTTGGAGCGCTTTGAGGCCTATGCTGGGAAATGAAATCTCTTCACCTAAAAACTACACAGAAGCATTCTGAGAAACTTCTGTGTGTTGAGTGCATTCAACTCACAGACTTGAACTTACCTATAGAAAGAGCAGTTTTGAAACACTCTTTTGGTAAAATCTGCAAGTGGTTATTTGGAGCACTTGGAGGCCTGTGCTGGGATATGGAATATCTTCACCTAAAAACTACAGAGAAGCATTCTCAGAAAGTTCTTCACGATGCATTCATTCAACTCACAGAGTTGAACCTTCCTTTTGATAGAACAGTTTTGAAACACTCTTTTTGTAGAATCTGCTAGAGGATATTTGGAGCGTTTTGAGGCCTGTGCTGGAAAAGAAAATATCTTCACCTAAAAACTAGACAGAAGCATTCTCAGAAACTTCTGTGTGATGAGGGAATTCAACTCACAGACTTGAACGTTCCTTTTGATAGAACAGTTTTGAAACATTACGTTTGAAGAATCTGCAAGTGTTTATTCGGAGCACCTTGAGGCCTATGTCGGAAAAGGAAATATCTTCACATAAAAACTAGAGAGAAGGATTCTCAGAAACTTCTTTGTGATGAGTTCATTCAACTCACAGAGTTGAGCCTACCAATTGATAGAGAAGTTTGGAAACACTCTTTTTGTAGAATCTGCAAGTGGATATTTGGAGCCGTTTGAGGCCTGTGCTGGAAAAGGAAATATCTCCACATAAAAACTGAATAGAAGCATTCTCAGAAACTTCTTTGTGTCGAGTGCATTCAACTCACAGTCTTGAACTTACCTATAGAAAGAGCAGTTTTGAAACACTCTTTTGGTAAAATCTGCAAGTGGTTATTTGGAGCACTTCGAGGCCTGTGCTGGGATATGGAATATCATCAAGTAAAAACTACAGAGAAGCATTCTCAGAAAGTTCTTCATGATGCGTTCATTCAACTCACAGAGTTGAACCTTCCTTTTGATAGAACAGTTTTGAAACACTCTTTTTGTAGAATCTGCAAGAGGATATTTGGAGCGTTTTGAGGCCTATGTTGGAAAAGGAAATATCTTCACACAAAAACTAGACAGAAGCATTCTCAGAAACTTCTGTGTGATGAGTGCATTCAACTCACAGACTTGAACGTTCCTCTCGAAAGAGCAGTTTTGAAACACTCCTTTTGGAGAATCTGCAAGTGTTTATTTGGAGCGCTTTGAGGCCTATGTTGGAAAAGGAAATATCTTCACATAAAAACTAGACAGAAGCATTCTCAGAAACTTCTTTGTGATGAGTGCATTCTACTCACAGTGTTGAAGCTTGCTTTGGATAGAGCAGTTTTGAAACACTCTTTTGGTAGAATCTGCAAGTGGATATTTGGAGCGCTTTGAGGCCTAGGCTGGAAAAGGAATGTCTTCAAACGAAAACTAGACAGAAGCATTCCAGGAAACTTCTGTATGATAAGTGCATTCAACTCACAGACTTGAACGTTCCTTTTCATAGAACTCTTTGGAAACACTCCTTTTGTAGAATTTGCAAGTGTTTATTTGGAGCGCTTTGAGGCCTAAGCGGGAAAAGGAAATATCTTCACGTAAGAACTAGACAGAAGCATTCTCAGAAACTTCTTTCTGATGAGTGCATCCAACACACAGACTTGAACCTTGCTTTTGAAAGAGCAGCTTTGAAACACTCTTTTCGTAGAATCTGCAAGGGGATATTTGGAGCGCTTTGAGGCCTATGCTGGGAAATGAAATCTCTTCACCTAAAAACTAGACAGAAGCATTCTGAGAAACTTCTGTGTGATGAGTGCATTCAACTCGCAGACTTGAACGTGCCCTTTGATAGAACAGTTTTGAAACTCTCCTTTTGTAGAATCTGCATGTATTTATTTGGAGCGCTTTGAGGCCTATGTTGGAAAAGGAAATATCTTCACATAAAAACTAGACGGAAGCATTCTCAGAAACTTCTTTGTGATGAGTGCGTTCAACTCACAGACTTGAAGCTTCTTTGGAAAGAGCAGTTTGGAAACACTCTTCTTATAGAATCTTCAAGTGGATATTTGGAGCGCTTTGAGGCCTATGCTGGGACATGAAATCTCTTCACCTAAAAACTAGACAGAAGCATTCTGAGAAACTTCTTGGTGATGAGTGCATTCAACTCACAGACTTGAACGTTCCTTTTGATAGAACAGTTTTGAAACATTACGTTTGTAGAATCTGCAAGTGTTTATTCGGAGCACCTTGAGGCCCATGTCGGAAAAGGAAATATCTTCCCATAAAAACTAGAGAGAAGGATTCTCAGAAACTTCTTTGTGATGAGTTCATTCAACTCACAGAGTTGAACCTACCAATTGATAGAGAGGTTTGGAAACACTCTTTTTGTAGAATCTGCAAGTGGATATTTGGAGCCGTTTGAGGCCTGTGCTGGAAAAGGAAATATCTCCACATAAAAACTGAACAGAAGCATTCTCAGAAACTTCTTTGTGTTGAGTGCATTCAACTCACAGACTTGAACTTACCTATAGAAAGAGCAGTTTTGAAACACTCTTTTGGTAAAATCTGCAAGTGGTTACTTGGAGCACTTCGAGGCCTGTGCTGGGATATGGAATATCTTCACCTAAAAACTACAGAGAAGCATTCTCAGAAAGTTCTTCACGATGCATTCATTCAACTCACAGAGTTGAACCTTCCTTTTGCTAGAACAGTTTTGAAACACTCTTTTTGTAGAATCTGCAAGAGGATATTTGGAGCGTTTTGAGGCCTATGTTCGAAAAGGAAATATCTTCACAGAAAAACTAGACAGAAGCATTCTCATAAACTTCTGTGCGATGAGTGCATTCAACTCACAGACTTGAACGTTCCTCTCGAAAGAGCAGTTTTGAAACACTCCTTTTGGAGAATCTGCAAGTGTTTATTTGGAGTGCTTTGAGGCCTATGTTGGAAAAGGAAATATCTTCACATAAAAACTAGACAGAAGCATTCTCAGAAACTTCTTTGTGATGAGTGCATTCTACTCACAGTGTTGAAGCTTGCTTTTGATAGAGCAGTTTTGAAACACTCTTTTGGTAGAATCTGCAAGTGGATATTTGGAGCGCTTTGAGGCCTATGCTGGAAAAGGAAATATCTTCACATAAACACTACACAGAAGCATTCTCAGAAACTTCTTTGTGATGAGCGCATTCAACTCACAGACTTGAACGTTTCTTTTGATAGAACAGTTTTGAAACATTACATTTTTAGAATCTGCAAGTGTTTATTCGGAGCACCTTGGGGCCTATGTTGGAAAAGGAAATATCTTCACATAAAAACTAGAGAGAAGGATTCTCAGAATCTTCTTTGTGATGAGTTCATTCAACTCGCAGAGTTGAAACTACCAATTGATAGAGAAGTTTGGAAACACTCTTTTTGTAGAATCTGCAAGTGGATATTTGGAGCCGTTTGAGGCCTATGCTGGAAAAGGAAATATCTTCACATAAAAACTAGACAGAAGCATTCTCAGAAACTTCTTTGTGATGGGTGCATTCTACTCAAAGTGTTGAAGCTTGCTTTTGATAGAGCAGTTTTGAAACAATCTTTTGCTAGAATCTGCAAGTGGATATTTGGAGCGCTTTGAGGCCTGTGCTGGAAAAGGAAATGTCTACACATAAAAACTAGACAGAAGCATTCCAGGAAACTTCTGTATGATAAGTGCATTCAACACACAGACCTGAAAATTGCTTTTGAAAGAGCAGCTTTGAAACACTCTTTTCGTTGAATCTACAAGTGAATATTTGGAGCGCTTTGAGGCCTATGCTGGGAAATGAAATCTCTTCACCTAAAAACTAGACAGAAGCATTCTGAGAAACTTCTGTGTGATGAGTGCATTCAACTCACAGACTTGAACGTTCCCTCTGATAGAATAGTTTTGAAACACTCCTTTTGTAGAATCTGCATGTGTTTATTTGGAGCGCTTTGAGGCCTATATTGGAAAAGGAAATATCTTCATATAAAAACTAGACGGAAGCATTCTCAGAAACTTCTTTGTGATGAGTGCATTCAACTCACAGACTTGAAGCTTCCTTTGGAAAGAGCAGTTTGGAAACACTCTTCTTATAGAATCTTCAAGTGGATATTTGGAGCGCTTTGAGGCCTATGCTGGGACATGAAATTTCTTCACCTAAAAACTAGACGGAAGCATTCTGAGAAACTTCTTTGTGATGAGTGCATTCAACTCACAGACTTGAACGTTCCTTTTGATAGAACAGTTTAGCAACATTACTTTTGTAGAATCTGCAAGTGTTTATTCGGAGCACCTTGAGGCCTATGTTGGAAAAGGAAATATCTTCACATAAAAACTAGAGAGAAGTACTCTCAGAACCTTCTTTGTGATGAGTTCATTCAACTCACAGAGTTGAAACTACCAATTGATAGAGAAGTTTGAAAACACCCTTTTTGTAGAATCTGCAAGTGGATATTTGGAGCCATTTGAGGCCTATGCTGGAAGAGGAAATATCTTCACATAAAAACTGAACAGAAGCATTCTCAGAAACTTCTTTCTGTTGAGTGCATTCAACTCACAGACTTGAACTTACCTGTAGAAAGAGCAGTTTTGAAACACTCTTTTGGTAAAATCTGCAAGTGGTTATTTGGAGCCCTTCGAGGCCTGTGCTGGGATATGGAATATCTTCACCTAAAAACTACAGAGAAGCATTCTCAGAAAGTTCTCCACGATGCATTCATTCAACTCACAGAGTTGAACCTTCCTCTTGATAGAACAGTTTTGAAACACACTTTTTGTAGAATCTGCAAGAGGATATTTGGAGCGTTTTGAGGCCTATGCTGGAAAAGGAAATATCTTCACATAAAAACTAGACAGAAGCATTCTCAGAAAATTCTTTGTGATGAGTGCATTCTACTCACAGTGTTGAAGCTTGCTTTTGATAGAGCAGTTTTGAAACACTCTTTTGCTAGAATCTGCAAGTGGATATTTGGAGCGCTTTGAGGCCTCTGCTGGAAAAGGAAATGTCTTCGCATAAAAACTCGACAGAAGCATTCCAGGAAACTTCTGTATGATAAGTGCATTCAACTCACAGACTTGAACGTTTCTTTTGATAGAACTCACTTGAAACACTCCTTTTGTAGAATTTGCAAGTATTTATTTGGAGCGCTTTGACGCCTAAGTTGGAAAAGGAAATATCTTCACATAAGGACTAGACAGAAGCATTCTGAGAAACTTCTGTGTCATGAGTGCATTCAACTCACAGGCTTGAACGTTCCTGCTGATAGATCAGTTTTGAAACACTCCTTTTGTAGAATCTTCATGTGTTTATTTGGAGCGCTTTGAGGCCTATGATGGAAAAGGAAATATCTTCATATAAAAACTAGACGGAAGCATTCTCAGAAACTTCTTTTTGATGAGTGCATTCAACTCACAGACTTGAAGCTTCCTTTGGAAAGAGCAGTTTGGAAACACTCTTCTTATAGAATCTTCAAGTGGATATTTGGAGCACTTTCAGGCCTACGCTGGGATATGAAACCTCTTCACCTAAAAACTAGACAGAAGCATTCTGAGAAACTTCTTTGCAATGAGTGCATTCAACTCACAGACTTGAACGTTCCTTTTGATAGAACAGTTTTGAAACATTACGTTTGTAGAATCTGCAAGTGTTTATTCGGAGCACCTTGAGGCCTATGTTGGAAAAGGAAATATCTTCACATAAAAACTAGAGAGAAGGATTCTCAGAAACTTCTTTGTGATGAGTTCATTCAACTCACAGAGTTGAACCTACCAATTGATAGAGAAGTTTGGAAACACTCTTTTTGTAGAATCTGCAAGTGGATATTTGGAGCCGTTTGAGGCCTATGCTGGAAAAGGAAATACCTTCACATAAAAACTGAACAGAAGCATTCTCAGAAACTTCTTTGTGTTGAGTGCATTCAACTCACAGACTTGAACTTACCTATAGAAAGAGCAGTTTTGAAACACTCTTTTGGTAAAATCTGCAAGTGGTTATTTGGAGCACTTCGAGGCCAGTGTTGGGATATGGATTATCTTCACCTAAAAACTACAGAGAAGCATTCTCAGAAAGTTCTTTAAGATGCCTTCATTCAACTGACGGAGTTGAACCTTCCTTATGATAGAGCAGTTTTGAAACACTCTTTTTGTAGAATCTGCAAGAGGATATTTGGAGCGTTTTGAGGCCTATGCTGGAAAAGGAAATATCTTCACATAACAACTAGACGGAAGCATTCTCAGAAACTTCTGCGTGATGAGTGCATTCAACTCACAGACTTGAATGTTCCTCTCGAAGGAGCAGTTTTGAAACACTCCTTTTGTAGAATCTGCAAGTGTTTATTTGGAGCGCTTTGAGGCCTATGTTGGAAAAGGAAATATCTTCACATAAAAACTAGACAGAAGCATTCCAGGAAACTTCTGTATGATAAGTGCATTCAACACACAGACTTGAACCTTGCTTTTGAAAGAGCAGCTTTGAAACACTCTTTTCGTTGAGTCTACAAGTGGATATTTGGAGCGCTTTGAGGCATATGCTGGGAAATGAAATCTCTTCACCTAAAAACTAGACAGAAGCATTCTGAGAAACTTCTGTGTGATGAGTGCATTCAACTCACAGACTTGAACGTTCCCTTTGATAGAACAGTTTTGAAACACCCCTTTTGTAGAATCTGCATGTGTTTATTTGGAGCGCTTTGAGGCCTATGTTGGAAAAGGAAATATCTTCATATAAAAACTAGATGGAAGCATTCTCAGAAACTTCTTTGTGATAAGTGCATTCAACTCACAGACTTGAAGCTTCCTTTGGAAAGAGCAGTTTGGAAACACTCTTCTTCTAGAATCTTCAAGTGGATATTTGGAGCGCTTTGAGTCCTATGCTGGGACATGAAATCTCTTCACCTAAAAACTAGACAGAAGCATTTTGAGAAACTTCTGTGTGATGAGTGCATTCAACTCACAGACTTGAACGTTCCTCTCGAAAGAGCAGTTTTGAAACACTCCTTTTGTAGAATCTGCACGTGTTCATTTGGAGCGCTTTGAGGCCTATGTTGGAAAAGGAAATATCTTCACATAAAAACTAGACAGAAGCATTCTCACAAACTTCTTTGTGATGAGTGCGTTCTACTCACAGTGTTGAAGCTTGCTTTTGATAGAGCAGTTTTGAAACACTCTTTTGGTAGAATCTGCAATTGGATATTTGGAGCGCTTTGAGGCCTATGTTGGAAAAGGAAATGTCTACACATAAAAACTAGACAGAAGCATTCCAGGAAACTTCTGTATGACAAGTGCATTCAACTCACAGACTTGAACGTTCCTTTTGATAGAACTCTTTTGAAACACTCCTTTTGTAGAATTTGCAAGTGTTTATTTGAAGCACTTTGAGGCCTAAGCTGGAAAAGGAAATATCTTCACGTAAGGACTAGACAGAAGCATTCTCAGAAACTTCTTTCTGATGAGTGCATTCAACACACAGACTTGAACCTTGCTGTTGAAAGAGCAGCTTTGAAACACTCTTTTCGTAGAATCTGCAAGTGGATATTTGGAGCGCTTTGAGGCCTATGCTGGGAAATGAAATCTCTTCACCTAAAATCTGGACAGAAGCATTCTGAGAAACTTCTGTGTGATGAGTGCATTCAACTCACAGCCTTGAACGTTTCTCTCGAAAGAGCAGTTTTGAAACACTCCTTCTGTACAATCTGCACGTGTTCATTTGGAGCGCTTTGAGGCCTATGTTGGAAAAGAAAATATCTTCACATAAAAACTAGACAGAAGCATTCTCACAAACTTCTTTGTGATGAGTGCATTCTACTCACAGTGTTGAAGCTTGCTTTTGATAGAGCAGTTTTGAAACACTCTTTTGGTAGAATCTGCAAGTGGATATTTGGAGCGATTTGAGGCCTATGCTGGAAAAGGAAATGTCTACACATAAAAAGTAGACAGAAACATTCCAGGAAACTTCTGTATGATAAGTGCATTCAACACACAGACTTGAACCTTGCTTTTGAAACCGCAGCTTTAAAACACTCTTTTCGTAGAATCTGCAAGTTGATATTAGGAGCGCTTTGAGGCCTATGCTGGGAATTGAAATCTCTTCACCTAAAAGCTAGACAGAAGCATTCTGAGAAACTTCTGTGTGATGAGTGCATTCAACTCACAGACGTGAACGTTCCCTTTGATAGAACAGTTTTGAAACACTCCTTTTGTAGAATCTGCATGTGTTTATTTGGAGCGCTTTGAGGCCTATGTTGGAAAAGGAAATATCTTCATATAAAAACTAGACGGAAGCATTCTCAGAAACTTCTTTGTGATGAGTGCATTCAACACACAGACTTGAAGCTTCCTTTGGAAAGAGCAGTTTGAGAACACTCTTCTTCTAGAATCTTCAAGTGGCTATTTGGAGCGCTTTGAGGCCTATGCTGGGACATGAAATCCCTTCACCTAAAAACTAGACAGAAGCATTCTGAGAAACTTCTTTGCAATGAGTCCATTCAACTCACAGACTTGAACGTTCCTTTTGATAGAACAGTTTTGAAACATTACGTTTGTAGAATCTGCAAGTGTTTATTCGGAGCACCTTGAGGCCTATGTTGGAAAAGGAAATATCTTCACATAAAAACTAGAGAGAAGGATTCTCAGAAACTTCTTAGTGATGAGTTCATTCAACTCACAGAGTTGAACCTACCAATTGATAGAAAAGTTTGGAAACACTCTTTTTGTAGAATCTGCAAGTGGATATTTGGAGCCGTTTGAGGCCTATGCTGGAAAAGGAAATATCTTCACATAAAAACTGATCAGAAGCATTCTCAGAAACTTCTTTGTGTTGACTGCATTCAACTCACAGACTTGAACTTACCTATAGAAAGAGCAGTTTAGAAACACACTTTTGGTAAAATCTGCAAGTGGTTATTTGGAGCACTTCGAGGCCTGTGCTGGGATATGGAATATCTTCACCTAAAAACTACAGAGAAGCATTCTCAGAAAGTTCTTCACGATGCATTCATTCAACTCACAGAGTTCAACCTTCCTTATGATAGAACACTTTTGAAACACTCTTTTTGTAGAATCTGCAAGGGGATATTTGGAGCGTTTTGAGGCCTATGCTGGAAAAGGAAATATCTTCACATAACAACTAGACGGAGGCATTCTCAGAAACTTCTGTGTGATGAGTGCATTCTTCTCACAGTGTTGAAGTTTGCTTTTGATAGAGCAGTTTTGAAACACTCTTTTGGTAGAATCTGCAAGTGGATATTTGGAGTGCTTTGAGGCCTATGCTGGAAAAGGAAATGTCTTCACATAAAAACTAGACAGAAGCATTCCAGGAAACTTCTGTATGATAAGTGCATTCAACTCACAGACTTGAACGTTCCTTTTGATAGGACTCTTTTGAAACCCTCCTTTTGTAGAATTTGCAAGTGTTTATTTGGAGCGCCTTGAGGCCTAAGCTGGAAAAGGAAATATCTTCACGTAAGAACTAGACAGAAGCATTCTCAGAAACTTCTTTCTGATGAGTGCATTCAACACACAGACTTGAACCTTGCTTTTGAAAGAGCAGCTTTGAAACACTCCTTTCGTAGAATCTGCAAGGGGATATTTGGAGCGCTTTGAGGCCTATGATGGGAAATGAAATCTCTTCACCTAAAAACTAGACAGAAGCATTCTGAGAAACTTCTGTGTGATGAGTGCATTCAACTCACAGACTTGAATGTTCCCTTTGATAGAACTGTTTTGAAACACTCCTTTTGTAGAATCTGCATGTGTTTATTTGGAGCGCTTTGAGGCCTCTGTTGGAAAAGGAAATATCTTCATATAAAGACTAGACGGAAGCCTTCTCAGAAACTTCTTTGTGATGAGTGCATTCAACTCACAGAGTTGAAGCTTCCTTTGGAAAGAGCAGTTTGGAGACACTCTTCTTATAGAATCTTCAAGTGGATATTTGGAGCGCTTTGAGACCTATGTTGGAAAAGGAAATATCTTCACATAAGAACCAGACAGAAGCATTCTCAGAAACTTCTTTGTGATGAGTGCATTCTACTCACAGTGTTGAAGTTTGCTTTTGATAGAGCAGTTTTGAAACACTCTTTTGGTAGAATCTGCAAGTGGATATCTGGAGCGCTTTGAGGCCTATGCTGGAAAAGGAAGTGTCTTCACATAAAAACTAGACAGAAGCATTCCAGGAAACTTCTGTATTATAAGTGCATTCAACCCACAGACTTGAACGTTCGTTTTGATAGGACTCTTTTGAAACACTCCTTTTGTAGAATTTGCAAGTGTTTATTTGGAGCGCTTTGGGGCCTAAGCTGGAAAAGGAAATATCTTCACGTAAGAACTAGACAGAAGTATTCTCAGAAACTTCTTTCTGATGAGTGCATTCAACACACAGACTTGAACCCTGCTTTTGAAAGAGCAGCTTTGAAACACTCCTTTCGTAGAATCTGCAAGGGGATATTTGGAGCGCTTTGAGGCCTACGCTGGGAAATGAATTCTCTTCACCTAAAAACTAGACAGAAGCATTCTGAGAAACTTCTGTGTGATGAGTGCATTCAACTCACAGACTTGAATGTTCCCTTTGATAGAACAGTTTTGAAACACTCCTTTTGTAGAATCTGCATGTGTTTATTTGGAGTGCTTTGAGGCCTAAGTTGGAAAAGGAAATATCTTCATATAAAAACTAGATGGAAGCCTTCTCAGAAACTTCTTGGTGATGAGTGCATTCAACTCACAGACTTGAAGCTTCCTTTGGAAAGAGCAGTTTGGAGACACTCTTCTTATAGAATCTTCAAGTGGATATTTGGAGCGCTTTTAGGCCTATGCTGGGACATGAAATCTCTTCACCTAAAAACTAGACAGAAGCATTCTGAGAAACTTCTTTGCAATGAGTGCATTCAACTCACAGACTTGAACGTTCCTTTGGATAGAACAGTTTTGAAACATTACGTTTGTAGAATCTGCAAGTGTTTATTCGGAGCACCTTGAGGCCTATGTTGGAAAAGGAAATATCTTCACATGAAAACTAGAGAGAAGGATTCTCAGAAACTTCTTTGTGATGAGTTCATTCAACTCACAGAGTTGAACCTACCAATTGATAGAGAAGTTTGGAAACACTCTTTTTGTAGAATCTGCAAGTGGATATTTGGAGCCGTTTGAGGCCTATGCTGGAAAAGGAAATATCTTCACATAAAAACTGAACAGAAGGATTCTCAGAAACTTCTTTGTGTTGAGTGCATTCAACACACAGACTTGAACTTACCTATAGAAAGAGCAGTTTTGAAACACTCTTTTGCTAAAATCTGCAAGTGGTTATTTGGAGCACTTCGAGGCCTGTGCTGGGATATGGAATATCGTCACCTAAAAACTACAGAGAAGCATTCTCAGAAAGTTCTTCACGATGCCTTCATTCAACTCACAGAGTTGAACCTTTCTTATGATAGAAAGGTTTTGAAACACTCTTTTTGTAGAATCTGCAAGAGGATATTTGGAGCGTTTTGAGGCCTATGCTGGAAAAGGAAATATCTTCACATAACAACTAGACGGAAGCATTCTCAGAAACTTCTGTGTGATGAGTGCATTCAACTCACAGACTTCAACGTTCGTCTCTAGGGAGCAGTTTTGAAACACTCCTTTTGTAGAATCTGCATGTGTTTATTTGGAGCTCTTTGAGGCCGATGTTGGAAAAGGAAATATCTTCACATAAGAACCAGACAGTAGCATTCGCAGAAACTTCTTTGTGATGAGTGCATTCTACTCACAGTGTTGAAGCTTGCTTTTGATGGAGCAGTTTTGAAACACTCTTTTGGTAGAATCTGCAAGTGGATATTTGGAGCGATTTGAGGCCTATGCTGGAAAAGGAAGTGTCTTCACATAAAAACTAGACAGAAGCATTCCAGGAAACTTCTGTATGATAAGTGCATTCAACTCACAGACTTGAACGTTCCTTTTGATAGGACTCTTTTGAAACACTCCTTTTGTAGAATTTGCAAGTGTTTATTTGGAGCGCTTTGGGGCCTAAGCTGGAAAAGGAAATATCTTCACGTAAGAACTAGACAGAAGCATTCTCAGAAACTTCTTTCTGATGAGTGCATTCAACTCACAGACTTCAAGCTTCCTTTGGAAGGAGCAGTTTGGAGACACTCTTCTTATAGAATCTTCAAGTGGATATTTGGAGCGCTTTGAGGCCTATGCTGGGACATGAAATCTCTTCACCTAAAAACTAGACAGAAGCATTCTGAGAAACTTCTGTGTGATGAGTGCATTCAACTCACAGACTTGAACGTTCCTTTGGATAGAACAGTTTTGAAACATTACGTTTGTAGAATCTGCAAGTGTTTATTCGGAGCACCTTGAGGCCTATGTTGGAAAAGGAAATATCTGCACATGAAAACTAGAGAGAAGGATTCTCAGAAACTTCTTTGTGATGAGTTCATTCAACTCACAGAGTTGAACCTACCAATTGATAGAGAAGTTTGGAAACACTCTTTTTGTAGAATCTGCAAGTGGATATTTGGAGCCGTTTGAGGCCTATGCTGGAAAAGGAAATATCTTCACATAAAAACTGAACAGAAGCATTCTCAGAAACTTCTTTGTGTTGAGTGCATTCAACTCACAGACTTGAACTTACCTATAGAATGAGCAGTTTTGAAACACTCTTTTGCTAAAATCTGCAAGTGGTTATTTGGAGCACTTCGAGGCCTGTGCTGGGATATGGAATATATTCACCTAAAAACTACAGAGAAGCATTCTCAGAAAGTTCTTCACGATGCCTTCATTCAACTCACGGAGTTGAACCTTCCTTATGATAGAACACTTTTGAAACACTCTTTTTGTAGAATCTGCAAGGGGATATTTGGAGCGTTTTGAGGCCTATGCTGGAAAAGGAAATATCTTCACATAACAACTAGACGGAAGCATTCTCAGAAACTTCTGTGTGATGAGTGCATTCAACTCACAGACTTGAACGTTCCTCTTGAAGGAGCAGTTTTGAAACACTCCTTTTGTAGAATCTGCAAGTGTTTATTTTGAGCGCTTTGAGGCCTATGTTGGGAAAGGAAATATCTTCACATAAGAACCAGACAGAAGCATTCTCAGAAACTTCTTTGTGATGAGTGCATTCTACTCACAGTGTTGAAGCTTGCTTTTGATAGAGCAGTTTTGAAACACTGTTTTGGTAGAATCTGCAAGTGGATATTTGGAGCGCTTTGAGATCTATGTTGGAAAATGAAATGTCTTCACATAAAAACTAGACAGAAGCATTCCAGGAAACTTCTGTATGATAAGTGCATTCAACTCACAGACTTGAACGTTCCTTTTGATAGGACTCTTTTGAAACCCTACTTTTGTAGAATTTGCAAGTGTTTATTTGGAGCGCTTTGGGGCCTAAGCTGGAAAAGGAAGTACCTTCACGTAAGAACTACACAGAAGCATTCTCAGAAACTTCTTTCTGATGAGTGCATTCAACACACAGACGTGAACCTTGCTTTTCAAAGAGCAGCTTTGAAACACTCTTTTCGTAGAATCTGCAAGGTGATATTTGGAGCACTTTGAGGCCTATGCTGGGAAATGAAATCTCTTCACCTAAAAACTAGACAGAAGCATTCTGAGAAACTTCTTTCAATGAGTGCATTCAACTCACAGACTTGAACGTTCCTTTGGATAGAACAGTTTTGAAACATTACGTATGTAGAATCTGCAAGTGTTTATTCGGAGCACCTTGAGGCCTATGTTGGAAAAGGAAATATCTTCACATGAAAACTAGAGAGAAGGATTCTCAGAAACTCCTTTGTGATGAGTTCATTCAACTCACAGAGTTGAACCTACCAATTGATTGAGAAGTTTGGAAACACTCTTTTTGTAGAATCTGCAAGTGGATATTTGGAGCCTTTTGAGGCCTATGCTGGAAAAGGAAATATCTTCACATAAAAACTGAACGGAAGCATTCTCAGAAACTTCTTTGTGTTGAGTGCATTCAACTCACAGACTTGAACTTACCTATAGAAAGAGCAGTTTTGAAACACTCGTTTGCTAAAATCTGCAAGTGGTTATTTGGAGCACTTCGAGGCCTGTGCTGGGATATGGAATATCTTCACCTAAAAACTACAGAGAAGCATTCTCAGAAAGTTCTTCACGATGCCTTCATTCAACTCACGGAGTTGAACCTTCCTTATGATAGAACACTTTTGAAACACTCTTTTTGTAGAATCTGCAAGGGGATATTTGGAGCGTTTTGAGGCCTATGTTGGAAAAGGAAATGTCTTCACATAACAACTAGACGGAAGCATTCTCAGAAACTTCTGTGTGATGACTGCATTCATCTCACAGACTTGAACGTTCCTCTCAAAAGAGCAGTTTTGAAACACTCCTTTTGTAGAATCTGCAAGTGTTTATTTGGAGCGCTTTGAGGCCTATGTTGGAAAAGGAAATATCTTCACATAACAACCAGACAGAAGCATTCTCAGAAACTTGTTTGTGATGAGTGCATTCTACTCACAGTGTTGAAGTTTGCTTTTGATAGAGCAGTTTTGAAACACTCTTTTGGTAGAATCTGCAAGTGGATATTTGGAGCGCTTTGAGGCCTATGCTGGAAAAGGAAGTGTCTTTACATAAAAACTAGACAGAAGCATTCCAGGAAACTTCTGTATGATAAGTGCATTCAACTCACAGACTTGAACGTTCCTTTGATAGGACTCTTTTGAAACACTCCATTTGTAGAATTTGCAAGTGTTTATTTGGAGGGCTTTGGGGCCTAAGCTGGAAAAGGAAATATCTTCACGTAAGAACTAGACAGAAGCATTCTCAGAAACTTCTTTCTGATGAGTGCATTCAACACACAGACTTGAACCTTGCTTATGAAAGAGCAGCTTTGAAACACTCTTTCAATAGAATCTGCAAGGGGATATTTGGAGCGCTTTGAGGCCTATGATGGGAAATGAAATCTCTTCACCTAAATCTAGACAGAAGCATTCTGAGAAACTTCTGTGTGATGAGTGCATTCAACTCACAGACCTGAACGTTCCCTTTGATAGAACAGTTTTGAAACACTCCTTTTGTACAATCTGCATGTGTTTATTTGGAGCGCTTTGAGGCCTCTGTTGGAAAAGGGAATATCCTCATATAAAAACTAGACGAAAGCCTTCTCAGAAACTTCTTTGTGATGAGTGCATTCAACTCACAGACTTGAAGCTTCCTTTGGAAAGAGCAGTTTGGAGACACTCTTCTTATAGCATACTCAAGTGGATAATTGGAGCGCTTTGAGGCCTATGCTGGGACATGAAATCTCTTCACCTAAAAACTAGACAGAAGCATTCTGAGAAACTTCTTTGCAATGAGTGTATTCAACTCACAGACTTGAACGTTCCTTTGGATAAAACAGTTTTGAAACATTACGTTTGTAGAATCTGCAAGTGTTTATTCGGAGCACCTTGAGGCCCATGTTGGAAAAGGAAATAACTTCACATGAAAACTAGAGAGAAGGATTCTCAGAAACTTCTTCATGATGAGTTCATTCAACTCACAGAGTTGGACCTACCAATTGATAGAGAAGTTTGGAAACACTCTTTTTGTAGTATCTGCAAGTGGATATTTGGAGCCGTTTGAGGCCTATGCTGGAAAAGAAAATATATTCACATAAAAACTGAACAGAAGCATTCTCAGAAACTTCTTTGTGTTGAGTGCATTGAACTCACAGGCTTGAACTTACTTATAGAAAGAGCAGTTTTGAAACACTCTTTTGCTAAAATCTGCAAGTGGTTATTTGGAGCACTTCGAGGCCTGTGCTGGGATATGGAATATCTTCACCTAAAAACTACAGAGAAGCATTCTCAGAAAGTTCTTCACGATGCCTTCATTCAACTCACGGAGTTGAACCTTCCTTATGATAGAACACTTTTGAAACACTCTTTTTGTAGAATCTGCAAGGGGATATTTGGAGCGTTTTGAGGCCTATGCTGGAAAAGGAAATATCTGCACATGAAAACTAGAGAGAAGGATTCTCAGAAACTTCTTTGTGATGAGTTCATTCAACTCACAGAGTTGAACCTACCAATTGATAGAGAAGTTTGGAAACGCTCTTTTTGTAGAATCTGCAAGTGGATATTTGGAGCCGTTTGAGGCCTACGCTGGAAAAGGAAATATCTTCACATAAAAACTGAACAGAAGCATTCTCAGAAACTTCTTTGTGTTGAGTGCATTCAACTCACGGGCTTGAACTTACCTATAGAAAGAGCAGTTTTGAAACACTCTTTTGCTAAAATCTGCAAGTGGTTATTTGGAGCACTTCGAGGCCTGTGCTGGGATATGGAATATCTTCACCTAAAAACTACAGAGAAGCATTCTCAGAAAGTTCTTCACGATGCCATCATTCAACTCACGGAGTTGAACCTTCCTTATGATAGAACACTTTTGAAACACTCTTTTTGTAGAATCTGCAAGGGGATATTTGGAGCGTTTTGAGGCCTATGCTGGAAAAGGAAATATCTTCACATAACAACTAGACGAAAGCATTCTCAGAAACTTCTGTGTGATGAGTGCATTCAACTCACAGACTTGAACATTCCTCTTGAAGGAGCAGTTTTGAAACACTCCTTTTGTAGAATCTGCAAGTGTTTATTTTGAGCGCTTTGAGGCCTATGTTGGGAAAGGAAATATCTTCACATAAGAACCAGACAGAAGCATTCTCAGAAACTTCTTTGTGATGAGTGCATTCCACTCACAGTGTTGAAGCCTGCTTTTGATAGAGCAGTTTTGAAACACTGTTTTGGTAGAATCTGCAAGTGGATATTTGGAGCGCTTTGAGGTCTATGTTGGAAAAGGAAATGTCTTCACATAAAAACTAGACTGAAGCATTCCAGGAAACTTCTGTATGATAAGTGCATTCAACTCACAGACTTGAACGTTCCTTTTGATAGGACTCTTTTGAAACCCTCCTTTTGTAGAATTTGCAAGTGTTTATTTGGAGCGCTTTGGGGCCTAAGCTGGAAAAGGAAGTACCTTCATGTAAGAACTACACAGAAGCATTCTCAGAAACTTCTTTCTGATGAGTGCATTCAACACACAGACTTGAACCTTGCTTTTGAAAGAGCAGCTTTGAAACACTCTTTTCGTAGAATCTGCAAGGGGATATTTGGAACGCTTTGAGGCCCATGCTGGGAAATGAAATCTCTTCACCTAAAAATAGACAGAAGCATTCTGAGTAACTTCTGTGTGATGAGTGCATTCAACTCACAGACTTGAACGTTCCTTTGGATAGAACAGTTTTGAAACATTACGTTTGTAGAATCTGCAAGTGTTTATTCAGAGCATCTAGAGGCCTATGTTGGAAAAGGAAATATCTTCACATGAAAACTAGAGAGAAGGATTCTCAGAAACTTCTTTGTGATGAGTTCATTCAACTCACAGAGTTGAACCTACCAATTGATAGAGAAGTTTGGAAACACTCTTTTTGTAGAATCTGCAAGTGGATATTTGGAGCCGTTTGAGGCCTATGCTGGAAAAGGAAATATCTTCACATAAAAACTGAACAGAAGGATTCTCAGAAACTTCTTTGTGTTGAGTGCATTCAACTCACAGACTTGAACTTACCTATAGAAAGAGCAGTTTTGAAACATTCTTTTGCTAAAATCTTCAAGTGGTAATTTGGAGCAGTTCGAGGCCTGTGCTGGGATATGGAATATCTTCACCTAAAAACTACAGAGAAGCATTCTCAGAAAGTTCTTCACGATGCCTTCATTCAACTCACAGAGTTTAACCTTCCTTTTGATAGAACAGTTTGGAAACACTCTTTTTGTAGAATCTGCAAGAGGATATTTGGAGCGTTTTGAGGCCTATGCTGGAAAAGGAAATATCTTCACCTAAAAACTAGACAGAAGCATTCTCAGAAACTTCTGTGTGATGAGTGCATTCAACTCACAGACTTGAACGTTTCGTTTGATAGAACAGTTTTGAAACATTGCGTTTGTAGAATCTGCAAGTGTTTATTCGGAGCACCTTGAGGCCTATGTTGGAAAAGGAAATATCTTCACATAAAAACTAGAGAGAAGGATTCTCAGAAACTTCTTTGTGATGAGTTCATTCAACTCACAGAGTTGAACCTACCAATTGATAGAGAAGTTTGGAAACACTCTTTTTGTAGAATCTGCAAGTGGATATTTGGAGCCGTTTGAGGCCTAAGCTGGAAAAGGAAATATCTTCACATAAAAACTGAACAGAAGCATTCTCAGAAACTTCTTTGTGTTGAGTGCATTCAACTCACAGACTTGAACTTACCTGTAGAAAGAGCAGTTTTGAAACACACTTTTGGTAAAATCTGCAAGTGGTTATTTGGAGCACTTCGAGGCCTGTGCTGGGATATGGAATATCTTCACCTAAAAACTACAGAGAAGCATTCTCAGAAAGTTCTTCACGATGCATTCATTCAACTCACAGAGTTGAACCTTCCTTTTGATAGAACAGTTTTGAAACACTCTTTTTGTAGAATCTGCAAGAGGATATTTGGAGCGTTTTGAGGCCTATGCTGGAAAAGGAAATATCTTCACCTAAAAACTAGACAGAAGCATTCTCAGAAACTTCTGTGTGATGAGTGCATTCAACTCACAGACTTGAAGCTTCCTTTGGAAAGAGCAGTTTGGAAACAGTCTTCTTATAGAATCTTCAAGTGGATATTTGGAGCGCTTTGAGGCATATGCTGGGAAATGAAATCTCTTCACCTAAAATCTAGACAGAAGCATTCTGAGAAACTTCTGTGTGATGAGTGCATTCAACTCACAGACTTGAACGTTCCCTTTGATAGATCAGTTTTGAAACACTCCTTTTGTAGAATCTGCATGTGTTTATTTGGAGCGCTTTGAGGCCTATGTTGGAAAAGGAAATATCTTCATATAAAAACTAGACGGAAGCACTCTCAGAAACTTCTTTGTGATGAGTGCATTCAACCCACAGACTTGAAACTTCCTTTGGAAAGAGCAGTTTGGAAACACTCTTCTTATAGAATCTTCAAGTGGATATTTGGAGCGCTTTGAGGCCTATACTGGGACATGAAATCTCTTCACCTAAAAACTAGACAGAAGCATTCTGAGAAACTTCTTTGCAATGAGTGCATTCAACTCGCAGACTTCAACGTTTCTTTTGATAGAACAGTTTTGAAACATTACGTTTGTAGAATCTGCAAGTGTTTATTCGGAGCACCTTGAGGCCTATGTTGGAAAAGGAAATATCTTCACATAAAAACTAGAGAGAAGGATTCTCAGAAACTTCTTTGTGATGAGTTCATTCAACTCACAGAGATGAACCTACCAATTGATAGAGAAGTTTGGAAACACTCTTTTTGTAGAACCTGCAAGTGGATATTTGGAGCCGTTTGAGGCCTATGCTGGAAATTGAAGTATCTTCACATAAAAACTGAACAGAAGCATTCTCAGAAACTTCTTTGTGTTGAGTGCATTCAACTCACAGACTTGAACTTACCTGTAGAAACAGCAGTTTTGAAACACTCTTTTGGTAAAATCTGCAAGTGGTTATTTGGAGCACTTCGAGGCCTGTGCTGGGATATGGAATATCTTCACCTAAAAACTACAGAGAAGCATTCTCAGAAAGTTCTTTGTGATGAGTGCATTCAACTCACAGACTTGAACGTTCCTCTTGAAAGAGCAGTTTTGAAACACTCCTTTTGAAGAATCTGCACGTGTTCATTTGGAGCGATTTCAGGCCTATGTTGGAAAAGGAAATATCTTCACATAAAAACTAGACAGAAGCATTCTCAGAAACTTCTTTGTGATGAGTGCATTCTACTCACAGTGTTGAAGCTTGCTTTTGATAGAGCAGTTTTGAAACACTCTTTTGCTAGAATCTGCAAGTGGATATTTGGAGCGCTTTGAGGCCTATGCTGGAAAAGGAAATGTCTTCGCATAAAAACTAGACAGAAGCATTCCAGGAAACTTCTCTATGATAAGTGCATTCAAATCACAGACTTGAACGTTCCTTTTGATAGAACTCTTTGAAAACACTCCTTTTGTAGAATTTGCATGGGTTTATTTGGAGCGCTTTGACGCCTCAGCTGGAAAAGGAAATATCTTCACGTAAGGTCTAGACAGAAGCATTCTCAGAAACTTCTTTCTGATGAGTGCATTCAACACACAGACTTGAACCTTGCTCTTGAAAGAGCAGTTTTGAAACACTCTTTTGGTAAAATCTGCAAGTGGTTATTTGGAGCACTTCGAGGCCTGTGCTGGGATACGGAATATCTTCACCTAAAAACTACAGAGAAGCATTCTCAGAAAGTTCTTCACGATGCATTCATTCAACTCACAGAGTTGAACCTTCCTTTTGATAGAACAGTTTTGAAACACTCTTTTTGTAGAATCTGCAAGAGGATATTTGGAGCGTTTTGAGGCCTATGCTGGAAAAGGAAATATCTTCACTTAAAAACTAGACAGAAGCATTCTCAGAAACTTCTGCGTGATGAGTGCATTCAACTCACAGACTTGAACGTTTCGTTTAATAGAACAGTTTTGAAACATTGCGTTTGTAGAATCTGCAAGTGCTTATTCGGAGCACCTTGAGGCCTATGTTGGAAAAGGAAATATCTTCACATAAAAACTAGAGAGAAGGATTCTCAGAAACTTCTTTGTGATGAGTTGAATCAACTCACAGAGTTGAACCTACCAATTGATAGAGAAGTTTGGAAACACTCTTTTTGTAGAATCTGCAAGTTCATATTTGGAGCCGTTTGAGGCCTATGCTGGAAAAGGAAATATCTTCACATAAAAACTGAACAGAAGCATTCTCAGAAACTTCTTTGTGTTGAGTGCATTCAACTCACAGACTTGAACTTACCTGTAGAAAGAGCAGTTTTGAAACACTCTTTTGGTAAAATCTGCAAGTGGTTATTTGGAGCACTTCGAGGCCTGTGCTGGGATATGGAATATCTTCACCTAAAAACTACAGAGAAGCATTCTCAGAAAGTTCTTCACGATGCATTCATTCAACTCACAGAGTTGAACCTTCCTTTTGATAGAACAGTTTGGAAACACTCTTTTTGTAGAATCTGCAAGAGGATATTTGGAGGGGTTTGAGGCCTAGGCTGTAAAAGGAAATATCTTCACCTAAAAACTAGACAGAAGCATTCTCAGAAACTTCTGTGTGATGAGTGCATTCAACTCACAGACTTGAAAGTTTCTTTTGATAGAACAGTTTTGAGACATTACTTTTGTAGAATCTGCAAGTGTTTATTTGGAGCACCTTGAGGCCTATGTTGGAAAAGGAAATATCTTCACATAAAAACTAGAGAGAAGGATTCTCAGAAACATCTTTGTGATGAGTTCATTCAACTCACAGAGTTGAACCTACCAATTGATAGAGAAGTTTGGAAACACTCTTTTTGTAGAATCTGCAAGTGGATATTTGGAGCCGTTTGAGGCCTATGCTGGAAAAGGAAGTATCTTCACATAAAAACTGAACAGAAGCATTCTCAGAAACTTCTTTGTGTTGAGTGCATTCAACTCAGAGACTTGAACTTACCTATAGAAAGAGCAGTTTTGAAACACTCTTTTGGTAAAATCTGCAAGTGGTTATTTGGAGCACTTTGAGGCCTGTGCTGGGATATGGAATATCTTCACCTAAAAACTACAGAGAAGCATTCTCAGAAAGTTCTTCACGATGCATTCATTCAACTCACAGAGTTGAACCTTCCTTTTGATAGAACAGTTTTGAAACACTCTTTTTGTAGAATCTGCAAGAGGATATTTGGAGCGTTTTGAGGCCTATGTTGGAAAAGGAAATATCTTCACCTAAAAACTAGACAGAAGCATTCTCAGAAACTTCTGTGTCATGAGTGCATTCAACTCACAGACTTGAACGTTTCTTTTGATAGAACAGTTTTGAAACATTACGTTTGTGGAATCTGCAAGTGTTTATTCGGAGCACCTTGAGGCCTATGATGGAAAAGGAAATATCTTCACGTAAAAACTAGAGAGAAGTATTCTCAGAAACTTCTTTGTGATGAGTTCATTCAACTCACAGAGTTGAACCTACCAATTGAAAGAGAAGTTTGGAAACACTCTTTTTGTAGAATCTGCAAGTGGATATTTGGAGCCGTTTGAGGCCTATGCTGGAAAAGGAAATATCTTCACATAAAAACTGAACAGAAGCATTCTCAGAAACTTCTTTGTGTTGAGTGCATTCAACTCACAGACTTGAACTTACCTGTAGAAAGAGCAGTTTTGAAACACTCTTTTGGTAAAATCTGCAAGTGGTTATTTGGAACACTTCGAGGCCTGTGCTGGGATATGGAATATCTTCACCTAAAAACTACAGAGAAGCATTCTCAGAAAGTTCTTCACGATGCATTCATTCAACTCACAGAGTTGAACCTTCCTTTTGATAGAACAGTTTTGAAACACTCTTTTTGTAGAATCTGCAAGAGGATATTTGGAGCGTTTTGAGGCCTATGCTGGAAAAGGAAATATCTTCACCTAAAAACTAGACAGAAGCATTCTCAGAAACTTCTGTGTGATGAGTGCATTCAACTCACAGACTTGAACGTTTCTTTTGATAGAACAGTTTTGAAACATTACGTTTGTAGAATCTGCAAGTGTTTATTCGGAGCACCTTGAGGCCTATGTTGGAAAAGGAAATATCTTCACATAAAAACTAGAGAGAAGGATTCTCAGAAACTTCTTTGTGATGAGTGCATTCAACTCACAGACTTGAACGTTCCTCTTGAAATAGCAGTTTTGAAACACTCCTTTTGAAGAATCTGCACGTGTTCATTTGGAGTGCTTTAAGGCCTATGTTGGAAAAGGAAATATCTTCACATAAAAACCAGACAGAAGCATTCTCAGAAACTTCTTTGTGATGAGTGCATTCTACTCACAGTGTTGAAGCTTGCTTTTGATAGAGCAGTTTTGAAACACTCTTTTGCTAGAAGCTGCAAGTGGATATTTGGAGCGCTTTGAGGCCTATGCTGGAAAAGGAAATGTCTTCGCATAAAAACTAGACAGAAGCATTCCAGGAAACTTCTGTATGATAAGTGCATTCAACTCACAGACTTGAACGTTCCTTTTGATAGAACTCTTTTGAAACACTCCTTTTGTAGAATTTGCAAGTGTTTATTTGGAGCGCTTTGAGGCCTAAGCTGGAAAAGGAAATATCTTCATGTAAGGACTAGACAGAAGCATTCTCAGAAACTTCTTTCTGATGAGTGCATTCAACACACAGACTTTAACATCGCTATTGAAAGAACAGCTTTGAAACACTCTTTTCGTAGAATCTGCAAGTGGATATTTGGAGCGCTTTGAGGCCTATGCTGGGAAATGAAATCTCTTCACCTAAAAACTACACAGAAGCATTCTGAGAAACTTCTGTGTGTTCAGTGCATTCAACTCACAGACTTGAACTTACCTATATAAAGAGCAGTTTTGAAACACTCTTTTGGTAAAATCTGCAAGTGGTTATTTGGAGCACTTCGAGGCCTGTGCTGGGATATGGAATATCTTCACCTAAAAACTACAGAGAAGCATTCTCAGAAAGTTCTTCACGATGCATTCATTCAACTCACAGAGTTGAACCTTCCTTTTGATAGAACAGTTTTGAAACACTCTTTTTGTAGAATCTGCAATAGGATATTTGGAGCGTTTTGAGGCCTATGCTGGAAAAGGAAATATCTTCACCTGAAAACTAGACAGAAGCATTCTCAGAAACTTCTGTGTGATGAGTGCATTCAACTCACAGACTTGAACGTTCCTCTCGAAAGAGCAGTTTTCAAACACTCCTTTTGTAGAATCTGCACGTGTTCATTTGGAGCGCTTTGAGGCCTATGTTGGAAAAGGAAATATCTTCACATAAAAACTAGACAGAAGCATTCTCACAAACTTCTTTGTGATGAGTGCATTCTACTCACAGTGTTGAAGCTTGCTTTTGATAGAGCAGTTTGGAAACACTCTTTTTGTAGAAACTGCAAGTGGATATTTGGAGCGCTTTGAGGCCTATGCTGGAAAAGGAAATGTCTACATATAAAAACTAGACAGAAGCATTCCAGGAAACTTCTGTATGATAAGTGCATTCAACACACAGACTTGAACCTTGCTTTTGAAAGAGCAGCTTTGAAACACTCTTTTCGTAGAATCTGCAAGTGGATATTTGGAGCGCTTTGAGGCCTATGCTGGGAAATGAAATCTCTTCACCTAAAAACTAGACAGAAGCATTCTGAGAAACTTCTGTGTGATGAGTGCATTCAACTCACAGACTTGAACGTTCCCTTTGATAGAACAGTTTTGAAACACCCCTTTTGTAGAATCTGCATGTGTTTATTTGGAGCGCTTTGAGGCCTATGTTGGAAAAGGAAATATCTTCCTATAAAAACTAGATGGAAGCATTCTCAGAAACTTCTTTGTGATAAGTGCATTCAACTCACAGACTTGAAGCTTCCTTTGGAAAGAGCAGTTTGGAAACACTCTTCTTCTAGAATCTTCAAGTGGATATTTGGAGCGCTTTGAGTCCTATGCTGGGACATGAAATCTCTTCACCTAAAAACTAGACAGAAGCATTTTGAGAAACTTCTGTGTGATGAGTGCATTCAACTCACAGACTTGAACGTTCCTCTCGAAAGAGCAGTTTTGAAACACTCCTTTTGTAGAATCTGCACGTGTTCATTTGGAGCGCTTTGAGGCCTATGTTGGAAAAGGAAATATCTTCACATAAAAACTAGACAGAAGCATTCTCACAAACTTCTTTGTGATGAGTGCGTTCTACTCACAGTGTTGAAGCTTGCTTTTGATAGAGCAGTTTTGAAACACTCTTTTGGTAGAATCTGCAATTGGATATTTGGAGCGCTTTGAGGCCTATGTTGGAAAAGGAAATGTCTACACATAAAAACTAGACAGAAGCATTCCAGGAAACTTCTGTATGACAAGTGCATTCAACTCACAGACTTGAACGTTCCTTTTGATAGAACTCTTTTGAAACACTCCTTTTGTAGAATTTGCAAGTGTTTATTTGAAGCACTTTGAGGCCTAAGCTGGAAAAGGAAATATCATCACGTAAGGACTAGACAGAAGCACTCTCAGAAACTTCTTTCTGATGAGTGCATTCAACACACAGACTTGAACCTTGCTGTTGAAAGAGCAGCTTTGAAACACTCTTTTCGTAGAATCTGCAAGTGGATATTTGGAGCGCTTTGAGGCCTATGCTGGGAAATGAAATCTCTTCACCTAAAATCTGGACAGAAGCATTCTGAGAAACTTCTGTGTGATGAGTGCATTCAACTCACAGCCTTGAACGTTTCTCTCGAAAGAGCAGTTTTGAAACACTCCTTCTGTACAATCTGCACGTGTTCATTTGGAGCGCTTTGAGGCCTATGTTGGAAAAGAAAATATCTTCACATAAAAACTAGACAGAAGCATTCTCACAAACTTCTTTGTGATGAGTGCATTCTACTCACAGTGTTGAAGCTTGCTTTTGATAGAGCAGTTTTGAAACACTCTTTTGGTAGAATCTGCAAGTGGATATTTGGAGCGATTTGAGGCCTATGCTGGAAAAGGAAATGTCTACACATAAAAAGTAGACAGAAACATTCCAGGAAACTTCTGTATGATAAGTGCATTCAACACACAGACTTGAACCTTGCTTTTGAAACCGCAGCTTTAAAACACTCTTTTCGTAGAATCTGCAAGTTGATATTAGGAGCGCTTTGAGGCCTATGCTGGGAATTGAAATCTCTTCACCTAAAAGCTAGACAGAAGCATTCTGAGAAACTTCTGTGTGATGAGTGCATTCAACTCACAGACGTGAACGTTCCCTTTGATAGAACAGTTTTGAAACACTCCTTTTGTAGAATCTGCATGTGTTTATTTGGAGCGCTTTGAGGCCTATGTTGGAAAAGGAAATATCTTCATATAAAAACTAGACGGAAGCATTCTCAGAAACTTCTTTGTGATGAGTGCATTCAACTCACAGACTTGAAGCTTCCTTTGGAAAGAGCAGTTTGAGAACACTCTTCTTCTAGAATCTTCAAGTGGCTATTTGGAGCGCTTTGAGGCCTATGCTGGGACATGAAATCCCTTCACCTAAAAACTAGACAGAAGCATTCTGAGAAACTTCTTTGCAATGAGTCCATTCAACTCACAGACTTGAACGTTCCTTTTGATAGAACAGTTTTGAAACATTACGTTTGTAGAATCTGCAAGTGTTTATTCGGAGCACCTTGAGGCCTATGTTGGAAAAGGAAATATCTTCACATAAAAACTAGAGAGAAGGATTCTCAGAAACTTCTTTGTGATGAGTTCATTCAACTCACAGAGTTGAACCTACCAATTGATAGAAAAGTTTGGAAACACTCTTTTTGTAGAATCTGCAAGTGGATATTTGGAGCCGTTTGAGGCCTATGCTGGAAAAGGAAATATCTTCACATAAAAACTGATCAGAAGCATTCTCAGAAACTTCTTTGTGTTGAGTGCATTCAACTCACAGACTTGAACTTACCTATACAAAGAGCAGTTTTGAAACACTCTTTTGGTAAAATGTGCACGTGGTTATTTGGAGCACTTCGAGGCCTGTGCTGGGATATGGAATATCTACACCTAAAAACTACAAAGAAGCATTCTCAGAAAGTTCTTCATGATGTATTCATTCAACTCACAGATTTGAAACTTCCTTTTGATAGAACAGTTTTGAAACACTCTTTTTGTAGAATCTGCAATAGGATATTTGGAGCGTTTTGAGGCCTATGCTGGAAAAGGAAATATCTTCACATAAATACTAGACAGAAGCATTCTCACAAACTACTTTGTGATGAGTGCATTCTACTCACAGTGTTGAAGCTTGCTTTTGATAGAGCAGTTTTGAAGCACTCTTTTGCTAGAATCTGCAAGTGGATATTTGGAGCGCTTTGAGGCCTATGCTGGAAAAGGAAATGTCTACACATAAAAACTAGACAGAAGCATTCCAGGAAACTTCTTTATGGAAGTGCATTGAACTCACAGACTTGAACGTTCCTTTTGATAGAACTCTTTTGAAATACTCCTTTTGTAGAATTTGCAAGTGTTTATTTGAAGCGCTTTGAGGCCTAAGCTGGAAAAGGAAATATCTTCACGTCAGAACTAGACAGAAGCATTCTCAGAAAGTTCTTTCTGATGAGTGCATTCAACACACAGACTTGAACCTTGCTTTTGAAAGAGCAGCTTTGAAACACTCTTTTCGTAGAATCTGCAAGTGGATATTTGGAGCGCTTTGAGGCCTATGCTGGGAAATGAAATCTCTTCAACTAAAAACTAGACAGAAGAATTCTGAGAAACTTCTGTGTGATGAGTGCATTCAACTCACCGACTTGAACGTTCCCTTTGATAGAACAGTTTTGAAACACTCCTTTTGTAGAATCTGCATGTGTTTATTTGGAGCGCTTTGATGCCTATGTTGGAAAAGGAAATATCTTCATGTAAAAACTAGACGGAAGCATTCTCAGAAACTTCTTTGTGATGAGTGCATTCAACTCACAGACTTGAAGCTTCCTTTGGAAAGAGCAGTTTGGAAACACTCTTCTTATAGAATCTTCAAGTGGATATTTGGAGGGCTTTGAGGCCTATGCAGGGACATGAAATCTCTTCACCTAAAAACTAGACAGAAGCATTCTGAGAAACTTCTTTGCAATGAGTGCATTCAACTCACAGACTTGAACGTTCCTTTTGATAGAACAGTTTTGAAACATTACGTTTGTAGAATCTGCAAGTGTTTATTCGGAGCACCTTGAGGCCTATGTTGGAAAAGGAAATATCTTCACATAAAAACTAGAGAGAAGCATTCTCAGAAACTTCTTTGTGACGAGTTCATTCAACTCACAGAGTTGAAGCTACCAATTTATAGAGAAGTTTGGAAACCCTCTTTTTGTAGAATCTGCAAGTGGATATTTGGAGCCTTTTGAGGCCTATGCTGGAAAAGGTAATATCTTCACATAAAAACTGAACAGAAGCATTCTCAGAAACTTCTTTGTGTTGAGTGCATTCAACTCACAGACATGAACATACCTATAGAAAGAGCAGTTTTGAAACACTCTTTTGGTAAAATCTGCAAGTGGTTATTTATAGCACTTCGAGGCCTCTCCTGGGATATGGAATATCTTCACCTAAAAACTACAGAGAAGCATTCTCAGAAAGTTCTTCAGGATGCATTCATTCAACTCACAGAGTTGAACCTTCCTTTTGATAGAACAGTTTTGAAACACTCTTTTTGTAGAATCTGCAAGAGTTTATTCGGAGCACCTTGAGGCCTGTGTTGGAAAAGGAAATATCTTCATATAAAAACTAGAGAGAAGCATTCTCAGAAACTTCTTTGTGATGAGTGCATTCTACTCACAGTGTTGAAGCTTGCTTTTGATAGAGCAGTTTTGAAACACTCTTTTGGTAGAATCTGAAAGTGGATATTTGGAGCGCTTTGAGGCCAATGCTGGAAAAGGAAATGTTTACAAATAAGAAATATACAAAAGCATTCCAGGAAACTTCTGTATGATAAGTGCATTCAACACACAGACTTGAACCTTGCTTTTCAAAGAGCAGCTTTGAAACACTCTTTTCCTAGAATCTGCAAGTGGATATTTGGAGCGTTTTGAGGCCTATGCTGGGAAATGAAATCTCTTCACCTAAAAACTAGACAGAAGCATTCTGAGAAACTTCTTTGTGATGAGTGCATTCAACTCACAGGCTTGAACGTTCCCTTTGATAGAAGAGTTTTGAAACACTCCTTTTGTAGAATCTGCATGTGTTTATTTGGAGCGCTTTGAGGCCTATGTTGGAAAAGGAATTATCTTCACATAAAAACTAGAGAGAAGGATTCTCAGAAACTTCTTTGGATGAGTTCATTCAACTCACAGAGTTGAACCTACCAATTGATAGAGAAGTTTGGAAACACTCTTTTTGTAGAATCTGCAAGAGGATATTTGGAGCGTTTTGAGGCCTATGCTGGAAAAGGAAATATCTTCACATAAAAACTAGACAGAAGCATTCTCAGAAACTTCTTTGTGATGAGTGCATTCTACTCACAGTGTTGAAGCTTGCTTTTGATATAGCAGTTTTGAAACACTCTTTTGCTAGAATCTGCAAGTGGATATTTGGAGCGCTTTGAGGCCTATGCTGGAAAAGGAAATGTCTTCGCATAAAAACTAGACAGAAGCATTCCAGGAAACTTCTGTATGATAAGTGCATTCAACTCACAGACTTGAACGTTCCTTTTGATAGAACTATTTTGAAACACTCCTTTTGTAGAATTTGCAAGTGTTTATTTGGAGCGCTTTGAGGCCTAAGCTGGAAAAGGAAATATCTTCACGTAAGGACTAGACAGAAGCATTCTCAGAAACTTCTTTCTGATGAGTGCATTCAACACACAGACTTTAACCTCGATATTGAAAGAACAGCTTTGAAACACTCTTTTCGTAGAATCTGCAAGTGGATATTTGGAGCGCTTTGAGGCCTATGCTGGGAAATGAAATCTCTTCACCTAAAGACTACACAGAAGCATTCTGAGAAACTTCTGTGTGTTGAGTGCATTCAACTCACACACTTGAACTTACCTATAGAATGAGCAGTTTTGAAACACTCTTTTGCTAAAATCTGTAAGTGATTATTTGGAGCACTTCGAGGCCTGTGCTGGGATATGGAATATATTCACCTAAAAACTACAGAGAAGCATTCTCAGAAAGTTCTTCACGATGCCTTCATTCAACTCACCGAGTTGAACCTTCCTTATGATAGAACAGTTTTGAAACACTCTTTTTGTAGAATCTGCAAGAGGATATTTGGAGAGTTTTGAGGCCTATGCTGGAAAAGGAAATATCTTCACATAACAACTAGACGGAAGCATTCTCAGAAACTTCTGTGTGATGAGTGCATTCAACTCACAGACTTGAACGTTCCTCTCAAAAGAGCAGTTTTGAAACACTCCTTTTGTAGAATCTGCAAGTGTTTATTTGGAGCACTTTGAGGAATATGTTGGAAAAGGAAATATCTTCACATAAAAACGAGACAGAAGCATTCTCAGAAACTTCTTTGTGATGAGTGCATTCTACTCACAGTGTTGAAGCTTGCTTTTAATAGAGCAGTTTTGAAACACTCTTTTGGTAGAATCTGCAAGTGAATATTTGGAGCGCTTTGAGGCCTATGCTGGAAAAGGAAGTGTCTTCACATAAAAACTAGACAGAAGCATTCCAGGAAACTTCTGTATGATAAGTGCATTCAACTCACAGACTTGAACGTTCCTTTTGATGGGACTCTTTTGAAACACTCCTTTTGTAGAATTTGCAAGTGTTTATTTGGAGCACTTTGGGGCCTAAGCTGGAAAAGGAAATATCTTCACGTAAGAACTAGACAGAAGCATTCTCAGAAACTTCTTTCTGATGAGTGCATTCAACACACAGACTTGAAACTTGCTTTTGAAAGAGCAGCTTTGAAACACTCTTTTCGTAGAATCTGCAAGGGGATATTTGGAGCGCTTTGAGGCCTATGCTGGGAAATGAAATCTCCTCACCTAAAAACTAGACAGAAGCATTCTGAGAAACTTCTGTGTGATGAGTGCATTCAACTCACAGACTTGAACGTTCCCTTTGATAGAACAGTTTTGAAACACTCCTTTTGTAGAATCTGCATGTGTTTATTTGGAGCGCTTTGAGGCCTCTGTTGGAAAAGGATATATCATCATATAAAAACTAGACGGAAGCCTTCTCAGAAACTTCTTTGTGATGAGTGCATTCAACTCACAGACTTGAAGCTTCCTTTGGAAAGAACAGTTTGGAGACACTCTTCTTATAGAATCTTCAAGTGGATATTTGGAGCGCTTTGAGGCCTAAGCTGGGACATGAAATCTCTTCACCTAAAAACTTGACAGAAGCATTCTGAGAAACTTCTTTGCAATGAGTGCATTCAACTCACAAACTTGAACGTTCTTTTGGATAGAACAGTTTTGAAACATTACGTTTGTAGAATCTGCAAGTGTTTATTCGGAGCACATTGAGGCCTATGTTGGAAAAGGAAATATCTGCACATGAAAACTAGAGAGAAGGATTCTCAGAAACTTCTTTGTGATGAGTTCATTCAACTCACAGAGTTGAACCTACCAATTGATAGAGAAGTTTGGAAACGCTCTTTTTGTAGAATCTGCAAGTGGATATTTGGAGCCGTTTGAGGCCTACGCTGGAAAAGGAAATATCTTCACATAAAAACTGAACAGAAGCATTCTCAGAAACTTCTTTGTGTTGAGTGCATTCAACTCACGGGCTTGAACTTACCTATAGAAAGAGCAGTTTTGAAACACTCTTTTGCTAAAATCTGCAAGTGGTTATTTGGAGCACTTCGAGGCCTGTGCTGGGATATGGAATATCTTCACCTAAAAACTACAGAGAAGCATTCTCAGAAAGTTCTTCACGATGCCTTCATTCAACTCACGGAGTTGAACCTTCCTTATGATAGAACACTTTTGAAACACTCTTTTTGTAGAATCTGCAAGGGGATATTTGGAGCGTTTTGAGGCCTATGCTGGAAAAGGAAATATCTTCACATAACAACTAGACGGAAGCATTCTCAGAAACTTCTGTGTGATGAGTGCATTCAACTCACAGACTTGAACGTTCCTCTTGAAGGAGCAGTTTTGAAACACTCCTTTTGTAGAATCTGCAAGTGTTTATTTTGAGCGCTTTGAGGCCTATGTTGGGAAAGGAAATATCTTCACATAAGAACCAGACAGAAGCATTCTCAGAAACTTCTTTGTGATGAGTGCATTCTACTCACAGTGTTGAAGCTTGCTTTTGATAGAGCAGTTTTGAAACACTGTTTTGGTAGAATCTGCAAGTGGATATTTGGAGCGCTTTGAGATCTATGTTGGAAAAGGAAATGTCTTCACATAAAAACTAGACAGAAGCATTCCAGGAAACTTCTGTATGATAAGTGCATTCAACTCACAGACTTGAACGATCCTTTTGATAGGACTCTTTTGAAACCCTCCTTTTGTAGAATTTGCAAGTGTTTATTTGGAGCGCTTTGGGGCATAAGCTGGAAAAGGAAATATCTTCACGTAAGAACTAGACAGAAGCATTCTCAGAAACTTCTTTCTGATGAGTGCATTCAACACACAGACGTGAACCTTGCTTTTCAAAGAGCAGCTTTGAAACACTCTTTTCGTAGAATCTGCAAGGTGATATTTGGAGCACTTTGAGGCCTATGCTGGGAAATGAAATCTCTTCACCTAAAAACTAGACAGAAGCATTCTGAGAAACTTCTTTCAATGAGTGCATTCAACTCACAGACTTGAATGTTCCTTTGGATAGAACAGTTTTGAAACATTACGTATGTAGAATCTGCAAGTGTTTATTCGGAGCACCTTGAGGCCTATGTTGGAAAAGGAAATATCTTCACATGAAAACTAGAGAGAAGGATTCTCAGAAACTCCTTTGTGATGAGTTCATTCAACTCACAGAGTTGAACCTACCAATTGATTGAGAAGTTTGGAAACACTCTTTTTGTAGAATCTGCAAGTGGATATTTGGAGCCTTTTGAGGCCTATGCTGGAAAAGGAAATATCTTCACATAAAAACTGAACGGAAGCATTCTCAGAAACTTCTTTGTGTTGAGTGCATTCAACTCATAGACTTGAACTTACCTATAGAAAGAGCAGTTTTGAAACACTCGTTTGCTAAAATCTGCAAGTGGTTATTTGGAGCACTTCGAGGCCTGTGCTGGGATATGGAATATCTTCCCCTAAAAACTACAGAGAAGCATTCTCAGAAAGTTCTTCACGATGCCTTCATTCAACTCACGGAGTTGAACCTTCCTTATGATAGAACACTTTTGAAACACTCTTTTTGTAGAATCTGCAAGGGGATATTTGGAGCGTTTTGAGGCCTATGTTGGAAAAGGAAATGTCTTCACATAACAACTAGACGGAAGCATTCTCAGAAACTTCTGTGTGATGACTGCATTCATCTCACAGACTTGAACGTTCCTCTCAAAAGAGCAGTTTTGAAACACTCCTTTTGTAGAATCTGCAAGTGTTTATTTGGAGCGCTTTGAGGCCTATGTTGGAAAAGGAAATATCTTCACATAAGAACCAGACAGAAGCATTCTCAGAAACTTGTTTGTGATGAGTGCATTCTACTCACAGTGTTGAAGTTTGCTTTTGATAGAGCAGTTTTGAAACACTCTTTTGGTAGAATCTGCAAGTGGATATTTGGAGCGCTTTGAGGCCTATGCTGGAAAAGGAAGTGTCTTTACATAAAAACTAGACAGAAGCATTCCAGGAAACTTCTGTATGATAAGTGCATTCAACTCACAGACTTGAACGTTCCTTTGATAGGACTCTTTTGAAACACTCCATTTGTAGAATTTGCAAGTGTTTATTTGGAGGGCTTTGGGGCCTAAGCTGGAAAAGGAAATATCTTCACGTAAGAACTAGACAGAAGCATTCTCAGAAACTTCTTTCTGATGAGTGCATTCAACACACAGACTTGAACCTTGCTTATGAAAGAGCAGCTTTGAAACACTCTTTCAATAGAATCTGCAAGGGGATATTTGGAGCGCTTTGAGGCCTATGATGGGAAATGAAATCTCTTCACCTAAATCTAGACAGAAGCATTCTGAGAAACTTCTGTGTGATGAGTGCATTCAACTCACAGACTTGAACGTTCCCTTTGATAGAACAGTTTTGAAACACTCCTTTTGTACAATCTGCACGTGTTTATTTGGAGCGCTTTGAGGCCTCTGTTGGAAAAGGAAATATCCTCATATAAAAACTAGACGAAAGCCTTCTCAGAAACTTCTTTGTGATGAGTGCATTCAACTCACAGACTTGAAGCTTCCTTTGGAAAGAGCAGTTTGGAGACACTCTTCTCATAGCATACTCAAGTGGATAATTGGAGCGCTTTGAGGCCTATGCTGGGACATGAAATCTCTTCACCTAAAAACTAGACAGAAGCATTCTGAGAAACTTCTTTGCAATGAGTGTATTCAACTCACAGACTTGAACGTTCCTTTGGATAAAACAGTTTTGAAACATTACGTTTGTAGAATCTGCAAGTGTTTATTCGGAGCACCTTGAGGCCCATGTTGGAAAAGGAAATATCTTCACATGAAAACTAGAGAGAAGGATTCTCAGAAACTTCTTCATGATGAGTTCATTCAACTCACAGAGTTGGACCTACCAATTGATAGAGAAGTTTGGAAACACTCTTTTTGTAGTATCTGCAAGTGGATATTTGGAGCCGTTTGAGGCCTATGCTGGAAAAGAAAATATATTCACATAAAAACTGAACAGAAGCATTCTCAGAAACTTCTTTGTGTTGAGTGCATTGAACTCACAGGCTTGAACTTACCTATAGAAAGAGCAGTTTTGAAACACTCTTTTGCTAAAATCTGCAAGTGGTTATTTGGAGCACTTCGAGGCCTGTGCTGGGATATGGAATATCTTCACCTAAAAACTACAGAGAAGCATTCTCAGAAAGTTCTTCACGATGCCTTCATTCAACTCACGGAGTTGAACCTTCCTTATGATAGAACACTTTTGAAACACTCTTTTTGTAGAATCTGCAAGGGGATATTTGGAGCGTTTTGAGGCCTATGCTGGAAAAGGAAATATCTGCACATGAAAACTAGAGAGAAGGATTCTCAGAAACTTCTTTGTGATGAGTTCATTCAACTCACAGAGTTGAACCTACAAATTGATAGAGAAGTTTGGAAACGCTCTTTTTGTAGAATCTGCAAGTGGATATTTGGAGCCGTTTGAGGCCTACGCTGGAAAAGGAAATATCTTCACATAAAAACTGAACAGAAGCATTCTCAGAAACTTCTTTGTGTTGAGTGCATTCAACCCACGGGCTTGAACTTATCTATAGAAAGAGCAGTTTTGAAACACTCTTTTGCTAAAATCTGCAAGTGGTTATTTGGAGCACTTCGAGGCCTGTGCTGGGATATGGAATATCTTCACCTAAAAACTACAGAGAAGCATTCTCAGAAAGTTCTTCACGATGCCATCATTCAACTCACGGAGTTGAACCTTCCTTATGATAGAACACTTTTGAAACACTCTTTTTGTAGAATCTGCAAGGGGATATTTGGAGCGTTTTGAGGCCTATGCTGGAAAAGGAAATATCTTCACATAACAACTAGACGGAAGCATTCTCAGAAACTTCTGTGTGATGAGTGCATTCAAGTCACAGACTTGAACATTCCTCTTGAAGGAGCAGTTTTGAAACACTCCTTTTGTAGAATCTGCAAGTGTTTATTTTGAGCGCTTTGTGGCCTATGTTGGGAAAGGAAATATCTTCACATAAGAACCAGACAGAAGCATTCTCAGAAACTTCTTTGTGATGAGTGCATTCTACTCACAGTGTTGAAGCTTGCTTTTGATAGAGCAGTTTTGAAACACTGTTTTGGTAGAATCTGCAAGTGGATATTTGGAGCGCTTTGAGGTCTATGTTGGAAAAGGAAATGTCTTCACATAAAAACTAGACAGAAGCATTCCAGGAAACTTCTGTATGATAAGTGCATTCAACTCACAGACTTGAACGTTCCTTTTGATAGGACTCTTTTGAAACCCTCCTTTTGTAGAATTTGCAAGTGTTTATTTGGAGCGCTTTGGGGCCTAAGCTGGAAAAGGAAGTACCTTCACGTAAGAACTACACAGAAGCATTCTCAGAAACTTCTTTCTGATGAGTGCATTCAACACACAGACTTGAACCTTGCTTTTGAAAGAGCAGCTTTGAAACACTCTTTTCGTAGAATCTGCAAGGGGATATTTGGAACGCTTTGAGGCCCATGCTGGGAAATGAAATCTCTTCACTTAAAAATAGACAGAAGCATTCTGAGTAACTTCTGTGTGATGAGTGCATTCAACTCACAGACTTGAACGTTCCTTTGGATAGAACAGTTTTGAAACATTACGTTTGTAGAATCTGCAAGTGTTTATTCAGAGCATCTAGAGGCCTATGTTGGAAAAGGAAATATCTTCACAGGAAAACTAGAGAGAAGGATTCTCAGAAACTTCTTTGTGATGAGTTCATTCAACTCACAGAGTTGAACCTACCAATTGATAGAGAAGTTTGGAAACACTCTTTTTGTAGAATCTGCAAGTGGATATTTGGAGCCGTTTGAGGCCTATGCTGGAAAAGGAAATATCTTCACATAAAAACTGAACAGAAGGATTCTCAGAAACTTCTTTGTGTTGAGTGCATTCAACTCACAGACTTGAACTTACCTATAGAAAGAGCAGTTTTGAAACATTCTTTTGCTAAAATCTTCAAGTGGTAATTTGGAGCAGTTCGAGGCCTGTGCTGGGATATGGAATATCTTCACCTAAAAACTACAGAGAAGCATTCTCAGAAAGTTCTTCACGATGCCTTCATTCAACTCACGGAGTTGAACCTTCCTTATGATAGAACAGTTTTGAAACACACTTTTTGTAGAATCTGCAAGAGGATATTTGGAGCGTTTTGAGGCCTATGCTGGAAAAGGAAATATCTTCACATAACAACTAGACGGAAGCATTCTCAGAAACTTCTGTGTGATGAGTGCATTCAACACACGGACTTGAACGTTCCTCTCAAAGGAGCAGTTTAGAAACACTCCTTCTGTAGAATCTGCAAGTGTTTATTTGGAGCGCTTTGAGGCGTATGTTGGAAAAGGAAATATATTCACATAAGAACCAGACAGAAGCATTCGCAGAAACTTCTTTGTGATGAGTGCATTCTACTCACAGTGTTGAAGCTTGCTTTTGATAGAGCAGTTTTGAAACACTCTTTTGGTAGAATCTGCAAGTGGATATTTGGAGCGCTTGAAGGCCTACGCTGGAAAAGGTAATGTCTTCACATAAAAACTAGACAGAAGCATTCCAGGAAACTTCTGTATGATAAGTGCATTCAACTCACAGACTTGAACGATCCTTTTGATAGGACTCTTTTGAAACCCTCCTTTTGTAGAATTTGCAAGTGTTTATTTGGAGCGCTTTGGGGCATAAGCTGGAAAAGGAAATATCTTCACGTAAGAACTAGACAGAAGCATTCTCAGAAACTTCTTTCTGATGAGTGCATTCAACACACAGACGTGAACCTTGCTTTTCAAAGAGCAGCTTTGAAACACTCTTTTCGTAGAATCTGCAAGGTGATATTTGGAGCACTTTGAGGCCTATGCTGGGAAATGAAATCTCTTCACCTAAAAACTAGACAGAAGCATTATGAGAAACTTCTTTCAATGAGTGCATTCAACTCACAGACTTGAACGTTCCTTTGGATAGAACAGTTTTGAAACATTACGTATGTAGAATCTGCAAGTGTTTATTCGGAGCACCTTGAGGCCTATGTTGGAAAAGGAAATATCTTCACATGAAAACTAGAGAGAAGGATTCTCAGAAACTCCTTTGTGATGAGTTCATTCAACTCACAGAGTTGAACCTACCAATTGATTGAGAAGTTTGGAAACACTCTTTTTGTAGAATCTGCAAGTGGATATTTGGAGCCTTTTGAGGCCTATGCTGGAAAAGGAAATATCTTCACATAAAAACTGAACGGAAGCATTCTCAGAAACTTCTTTGTGTTGAGTGCATTCAACTCACAGATTTGAACTTACCTATAGAAAGAGCAGTTTTGAAACACTCGTTTGCTAAAATCTGCAAGTGGTTATTTGGAGCACTTCGAGGCCTGTGCTGGGATATGGAATATCTTCACCTAAAAACTACAGAGAAGCATTCTCAGAAAGTTCTTCACGATGCCTTCATTCAACTCACGGAGTTGAACCTTCCTTATGATAGAACACTTTTGAAACACTCTTTTTGTAGAATCTGCAAGGGGATATTTGGAGCGTTTTGAGGCCTATGTTGGAAAAGGAAATATCTTCACATAACAACTAGACGGAAGCATTCTCAGAAACTTCTGTGTGATGACTGCATTCATCTCACAGACTTGAACGTTCCTCTCAAAAGAGCAGTTTTGAAACACTCCTTTTGTAGAATCTGCAAGTGTTTATTTGGAGCGCTTTGAGGCCTATGTTGGAAAAGGAAATATCTTCACATAAGAACCAGACAGAAGCATTCTCAGAAACTTGTTTGTGATGAGTGCATTCTACTCACAGTGTTGAAGTTTGCTTTTGATAGAGCAGTTTTGAAACACTCTTTTGGTAGAATCTGCAAGTGGATATTTGGAGCGCTTTGAGGCCTATGCTGGAAAAGGAAGTGTCTTTACATAAAAACTAGACAGAAGCATTCCAGGAAACTTCTGTATGATAAGTGCATTCAACTCACAGACTTGAATGTTCCTTTGATAGGACTCTTTTGAAACACTCCTTTTGTAGAATTTGCAAGTGTTTATTTGGAGGGCTTTGGGGCCTAAGCTGGAAAAGGAAATATCTTCACGTAAGAACTAGACAGAAGCATTCTCAGAAACTTCTTTCTGATGAGTGCATTCAACACACAGACTTGAACCTTGCTTATGAAAGAGCAGCTTTGAAACACCCTTTCAATAGAATCTGCAAGGGGATATTTGGAGCGCTTTGAGGCCTATGATGGGAAATGAAATCTCTTCACCTAAATCTAGACAGAAGCATTCTGAGAAACTTCTGTGTGATGAGTGCATTCAACTCACAGACTTGAACGTTCCCTTTGATAGAACAGTTTTGAAACACTCCTTTTGTACAATCTGCATCTGTTCATTTGGAGCGCTTTGAGGCCTCTGTTGGAAAAGGAAATATCCTCATATAAAAACTAGACGAAAGCCTTCTCAGAAACTTCTTTGTGATGAGTGCATTCAACTCACAGACTTGAAGCTTCCTTTGGAAAGAGCAGTTTGGAGACACTCTTCTTATAGCATCCTCAAGTGGATATTTGGAGCGCTTTGAGGCCTATGCTGGGACATGACATCCCTTCACCTAAAAACTAGACAGAAGCATTCTTAGAAACTTCTTTGCAATGAGTGTATTCAACTCACAGACTTGAACGTTCCTTTGGATAAAACAGTTTTGAAACATTACGTTTGTAGAATCTGCAAGTGTTTATTCGGAGCACCTTGAGGCCCATGTTGGAAAAGGAAATATCTTCACATGAAAACTAGAGAGAAGGATTCTCAGAAACTTCTTCATGATGAGTTCATTCAACTCACAGAGTTGGACCTACCAATTGATAGAGAAGTTTGGAAACACTCTTTTTGTAGTATCTGCAAGTGGATATTTGGAGCCGTTTGAGGCCTATGCTGGAAAAGAAAATATATTCACATAAAAACTGAACAGAAGCATTCTCAGAAACTTCTTTGTGTTGAGTGCATTCAACTCACAGGCTTGAACTTACCTATAGAAAGAGCAGTTTTGAAACACTCTTTTGCTAAAATCTGCAAGTGGTTATTTGGAGCACTTCGAGGCCTGTGCTGGGATATGGAATATCTTCACCTAAAAACTACAGAGAAGGATTCTCAGAAAGTTCTTCACGATGCCTTCATTCAACTCACGGAGTTGAACCTTCCTTATGATAGAACACTTTTGAAACACTCTTTTTGTAGAATCTGCAAGGGGATATTTGGAGCGTTTTGAGGCCTATGCTGGAAAAGGAAATATCTGCACATGAAAACTAGAGAGAAGGATTCTCAGAAACTTCTTTGTGATGAGTTCATTCAACTCACAGAGTTGAACCTACCAATTGATAGAGAAGTTTGGAAACGCTCTTTTTGTAGAATCTGCAAGTGGATATTTGGAGCCGTTTGAGGCCTACGCTGGAAAAGGAAATATCTTCACATAAAAACTGAACAGAAGCATTCTCAGAAACTTCTTTGTGTTGAGTGCATTCAACTCACGGGCTTGAACTTACCTATAGAAAGAGCAGTTTTGAAACACTCTTTTGCTAAAATCTGCAAGTGGTTATTTGGAGCACTTCGAGGCCTGTGCTGGGATATGGAATATCTTCACCTAAAAACTACAGAGAAGCATTCTCAGAAAGTTCTTCACGATGCCATCATTCAACTCACGGAGTTGAACCTTCCTTATGATAGAACACTTTTGAAACACTCTTTTTGTAGAATCTGCAAGGGGATATTTGGAGCGATTTGAGGCCTATGCTGGAAAAGGAAATATCTTCACATAACAACTAGACGGAAGCATTCTCAGAAACTTCTGTGTGATGAGTGCATTCAACTCACAGACTTGAACGTTCCTCTTGAAGGAGCAGTTTTGAAACACTCCTTTTGTAGAATCTGCAAGTGTTTATTTTGAGCGCTTTGAGGCCTATGTTGGGAAAGGAAATATCTTCACATAAGAACCAGACAGAAGCATTCTCAGAAGCTTCTTTGTGATGAGTGCATTCTACTCACAGTGTTGAAGCTTGCTTTTGATAGAGCAGTTTTGAAACACTCTTTTGGTAGAATCTGCAAGTGGATATTTGGAGCGCTTTGAGGCCTATGCTGGAAAAGGAAATGTCTTCACATAAAAACTAGACAGAAGCATTGCAGGAAACTTCTGTATGATAAGTGCATTCAACTCACAGACTTGAACGTTCCTTTTGATAAGACTCTTTTGAAACCCTCCTTTTGTAGTATTTGCAAGTGTTTATTTGGAGCGCTTTGGGGCCTAAGCTGGAAAAGGAAATACCTTCACGTAAGAACTAGACAGAAGCATTCTCAGAAACTTCTTTCCGATGAGTGCATTCAACACACAGACTTGAACTTTGCTTTTGAAAGGGCAGCTTTGAAACACTCCTTTTGTACAATCTGCAAGGGGATATTTGGAGCGCATTGAGGCCTAAGCTGGGAAATGAAATCTCCTCACCTAAAAACTAGACAGAAGCATTCTGAGAAACTTCTGTGTGATGAGTGCATTCAACTCACAGACTTGAACGTTCCCTTTGATAGAACAGTTTTGAAACACTCCTTTTGTAGAATCTGCATGTGTTTATTTGGAGCGCTTTGAGGCCTCTGTTGGAAAAGGAAATATCTTCATATAAAAACTAGACGGAAGCCTTCTCAGAAACTTCTTTGTGATGAGTGCATTCAACTCACAGACTTGAAGCTTCCTTGGAAAGAGCAGTTTGGAGACACTCATCTTACAGAATCTTCAAGTGGATATTTGGAGCGCTTTGAGGCCTATGCAGGAACATGAAATCTCTTCACCTAAAAACTAGACAGAAGCATTCTGAGAAACTTCTTTGCAATGAGTGCATTCAACTCAAGGACTTGAACGTTCCTTTGGATAGAACAGTTTTGAAACATAACGTTTGTAGAATCTGCAAGTGTTTATTCGGAGCACCTTGAGGCCCATGTAGGAAAAGGAAATATCTTCACATGAAAACTAGAGAGAAGGATTCTCAGAAACTTCTTCATGATGAGTTCATTCAACTCAAAGAGTTGAACCTACCAATTGATAGAGAAGTTTGGAAACACTCTTTTTGTAGAATCTGCAAGTGGATATTTGGAGCCGTTTGAGGCCTATGCTGGAAAAGGAAATATCTTCACATAAAAACTGAACTGAAACATTCTCAGAAACTTCTTTGTGTTGAGTGCATTCAACTCACAGACTTGAACTTTCCTATAGAAAGAGCAGTTTTGAAACACTCTTTTGCTAAATTCTGCAAGTGGTTATTTGGAGCACTTTGAGGCCTGTGCTGGGATATGGAATATCTTCACCTAAAAACTACAGAGAAGCATTCTCAGAAAGTTCTTCACGATGCCTTCATTCAACTCACGGAGTTGAACCTTCCTTATGATAGAACACTTTTGAAACACTCTTTTTGTAGAATCTGCAAGGGGATATTTGGAGCGTTTTGAGGCCTATGCTGGAAAAGGAAATATCTTCACATAACAACTAGACGGAAGCCTTCTCAGAAACTTCTGTGTGATAAGTGCATTCAACTCACAGACTTGAACGTTCCTCTCGAAAGAGCAGTTTTGAAACACTCCTTTTGTAGAATCTGCAAGTGTTTATTTGGAGTGCTGTGAGGCTTATGTTGGAAAAGGAAATATCTTCACATAAGAACCAGACAGAAGCATTCTCAGAAACTTCTTTGTGATGAGTGCATTCTACTCTCAGTGTTGAAGTTTCCTTTTGATTGAGCAGTTTTGAAACACTGTTTTGGTAGAATCTGCAAGTGGATATTTGGAGCGCTTTGAGGCCTATGCTGGAAAAGGAAGTGTCTTCAAATAAAAACTAGACAGAAGCATTCCAGGAAACTTCTGTATGTTAAGTGCATTCAACTCACAGACTTGAACGTTCCTTTTGAAAGGACTCTTTTGAAACACACCTTTTGTAGAATTTGCAAGTGTTTATTTGGAGCACTTTGGGGCCTAAGCTGGAAAAGGAAATATGTTCACGTAAGAACTAGACAGAAGCATTCTCAGAAACTACTTTCTGATGAGTGCATTCAACACACAGACTTGAACCTTGCTTTTGAAAGGGCAGCTTTGGAACACTCCTTTCGTAGAATCTGCAAGGGGATATTTGGAGCGCTTTGAGGCCTATGCTGGGAAATGAAATCTCTTCACCTAAATCTAGACAGAAGCATTCTGAGAAACTTCTGTGTGATGAGTGCATTCAACTCACAGACTTGATCGTTCCCTTTGATAGAACAGTTTTGAAACACTCCTTTTGTACAATCTGCATGTGTTTATTTGGAGCACTGTGAGGCCTCTGTTGGAAAAGGAAATATCTTCATATAAAAACTAGACGGAAGCCTTCTCAGGAACTTTTTTGGGATGAGTGCATTCAACTCACAGACTTGAAGCTTCCTTTGGAAAGAGCAGTTTGGAGACACTCTTCTTATAGAATCTTCAAGTGGATATTTGGAGCGCTTTGATGCCTATGCTGGGACATGAAATCTCTTCACCTAAAAACTAGACAGAAGCATTCTGAGAAACTTCTTTGCAATGAATGTATTCAACTCACAGACTTGAACGTTCCTTTGGATAGAACAGTTTTGAAACACTCCTTTTGTACAATCTGCATGTGTTTATTTGGAGCGTTTTGAGGCCTCTGTTGGAAAAGGAAATATCTTCATATAAAAACTAGACGGAAGCCTTCTCAGGAACTTCTTTGGGATGAGTGCATTCAACTAACAGACTTGAAGCTTCCTTTGGAAAGAGCAGTTTGGAGACAATCTTCTTATAGAATCTTCAAGTGGATATTTGGAGCGCTTTGTGGCCTATGCTGGGACATGAAATCTCTTCACCTAAAAACTAGACAGAAGCATTCTGAGAAACTTCTTTGCAATGAGTGTATTCAACTCACAGACTTGAACGTTCCTTTGGATGGAACAGTTTTGAAACGTTACGTTTGTAGAATCTGCAAGTGTTTATTCGGAGCACCTTGAGGCCCATGTTGGAAAAGGAAATATCTTCACATGAAAACTAGAGAGAAGGATTCTCAGAAACTTCTTCATGATGAGTTCATTCAACTCACAGAGTTGAACCTACCAATTGATAGAGAAGTTTGGAGACACTCTTTTTGTAGTATCTGCAAGTGGATATTTGGAGCCGTTTGAGGCCTATGCTGGAAAAGAAAATATCTTCACATAAAAACTGAACAGAAGCAATCTCAGAAACTTCTTTGTGTTGAGTGCATTCAACTCACAGACTTGAACTTACCTATACAAAGAGCAGTTTTGAAACACTCTTTTGCTAAAATCTGCAAGTGGTTATTTGGAGCACTTCGAGGCCTGTACTGGGATATGGAATATCTTCACCTAAAAACTACAGAGAAGCATTCTCTGAAAGTTCTTCAGGATGCCTTCATTCAACTCACGGAGTTGAACCTTCCTTATGATAGAACACTTTTGAAACACTCTTTTTGTAAAATCTGCAAGGGGATGTTTGGAGCGTTTTGAGGCCTATGCTGGAAAAGGAAATATCTTCACATAATAACTAGATGGAAGCATTCTCAGAAACTTCTGTGTGATGAGTGCATTCAACTCACAGACTTGAACGTTCCTCTCGAAAGAGCAGTTTTGAAACACTCCTTTTGTAGAATCTGCAAGTGTTTATTTGGAGCGTTTGAGGCCTATGTTGGAAAAGGGAATATCTTCACATAAGAACCAGACAGAAGCATTCTCAGAAACTTCTTTGTGATGAGTGCATTCTACTCACAGTATTGAAGGTTGCTTTTCATAGAGCAGTTTTGAAACACTCTTTTGGTAGAATCTGCAAGTGGATATTTGGAGCGCTTTGAGGCCTATGCTGGAAAAGGAAGTGTCTTCAAATAAAAACTAGACAGAAGCATTCCAGGAAACTTCTGTATGATAAGTGCATTCAACTCACAGACTTGAACGTTCCTTTTGATAGGACTCTTTTGAAACACACCTTTTGTAGAATTTGCAAGTGTTTATTTGGAGCACTTTGGGGCCTAAGCTGGAAAAGGAAATATCTTCACGTAAGAACTAGACAGAAGCATTCTCAGAAACTTCTTTCTGATGAGTGCATTCAACACACAGACTTGAACCTTGCTTTTGAAAGAGTAGCTTTGACACACTCTTTTTGTACAATCTGCAAAGGGATATTTGGAGCGCTTTGAGGCCTATGCTGGGAAATGTAATCTCCTCACCTAAAAACTAGACAGAAGCATTCTGAGAAACTTCTGTGTGATGAGTGCATTCAACTCACAGACTTGAATGTTCCCTTTGATAGAACAGTTTTGAAACACTCCTTTTGTAGCATCTGCATGTGTTTATTTGGAGCACTTTGAGGCCTCTGTTGGAAAAGGAAATATCTTCATATAAAAACTAGACGGAAGCCTTCTCAGAAACTTCTTTGTGATGAGTGCATTCAACTCACAGACTTGAAGCTTCCTTTGGAAAGAGCAGTTTGGAGACACTCTTCTTATAGAATCTTCAAGTGGATATTTGGAGCGCTTTGAGGCCTATGCTGGGACATGAAATCTCTTCACCTAAAAACTAGACAGAAGCATTCTGAGAAACTTCTTTGCAATGAGTGCATTCAACTCACAGACTTGAACGTTCCTTTGGATAGAACAGTTTTGAAACATCACGTTTGTAGAATCTGCAAGTGTTTATTCGGAGCACCTTGAGGCCTATGTTGGAAAAGGAAATATCTTCACATGAAAACTAGAGAGAAGGATTCTCAGAAACTTCTTCGTGATGAGTTCATTCAACTCACAGAGTTGAACCTACCAATTGATAGAGAAGTTTGGAAACACTCTTTTTGTAGAATCTGCAAGTGGATATTTGGAGCCGTTTGAGGCCTATGCTGTAATAGGAAATATCTTCACATAAAAACTGAACAGAAGCATTCTCAGAAACTTCTTTGTGTTAAGTGCATTCAACTCACAGACTTGAACTTACCTATAGAAAGAGCAGTTTTGAAACACTCTTTTGCTAAAATCTGCAAGTGGTTGTTTGGAGCACTTCGAGGCCTGTGCTGGGATATGGAATATCTTCACCTAAAAACTACAGAGAAGCATTTTCAGAAAGTTCTTCACGATGCCTTCATTCAACTCACGGAGTTGAACCTTCCTTATGATAGAACACTTTTGAAACACTCTTTTTGTAGAATCTGCAAGGGGATATTTGGAGCGTTTTGAGGCCTATGCTGGAAATGGAAATGTCTTCACATAAAAACAAGACAGAAGCATTCCAGGAAACTTCTGTATGATAAGTGCATTCAACTCACAGACTTGAACGTTCCTTTTGATAGGACTCTTTTGAAACACTCCTTTTGTAGAATTTGCAAGTGTTTATTTGGAGCGCTTTGGGGCCTAAGCTGGAAAAGGAAATATCTTCACGTAAGAACTAGACAGAAGCATTCTCAGAAACTTCTTTCTGATGAGTGCATTCAACACACAGACTTGAACCTTGCTTTTGAAAGAGCAGCTTTGAAACACTCCTTTCGTAGAATCTGCAAGGGGATATTTGGAGCGTTTTGAGGCCTATGCTGGAAAAGGAAATATCTTCACATAACAACTAGACGGAAGCATTCTCAGAAACTTCTGTGTGGTGAGTGCATTCAACTCACAGACTTGAACGTTCCTCTCGAAAGAGCAGTTTTGAAACACTCCTTTTGTAGAATCTGCAAGTGTTTATTTGGAGCGCTTTGAGGCCTATGTTGGAAAAGGAAATATCTTCACATAAGAACCAGACAGAAGCATTCTCAGAAACTTCTTTGTGATGAGTGCATTCTACTCACAGTGTTGAAGTTTGCTTTTGATAGAGCAGTTTTGAAACACTCTTTTGGTAGAATCTGCAAGTGGATATTTGGAGCGCTTTGAGGCCTATGCTGGAAAAGGAAGTGTCTTCAAATAAAAACTAGACAGAAGCATTCCAGGAAACTTCTGTATGTTAAGTGCATTCAACTCACAGACTTGAACGTTCCTTTAGAAAGGACTCTTTTGAAACACACATTTTGTAGAATTTGCAAGTGTTTATTTGGAGCACTTTGGGGCCTAAGCTGGAAAAGGAAATATCTTCACGTAAGAACTAGACAGAAGCAATCTCAGAAACTTCTTTCAGATGAGTGCATTCAACACACAGACTTGAACCTTGCTTTTGAAAGAGCAGCTTTGAAAAACTCTTTTCGTAGAATCTGCAAGGGGATATTTGGAGCGCTTTGAAGCCTATGCTGGAAAATGAAATCTCTTCACCTAAAAACTAGACAGAAGCATTCTGAGAAACTTCTGTGTGATGAGTGCATTCAACTCACAGACTTGAACGTTCCCTTTGATAGAACAGTTTTGAAACACTCCTTTTGTAGAATCTGCATGTGTTTATTTGGAGCGCTTTGAGGCCTCTGTTGGAAAAGGAAATATCTTCATATAAAAACTAGACGGAAGCCTTCTCAGAAACTTCTTTGTGATGAGTGCATTCAACTCACAGACTTGAAGCTTCCTTTGGAAAGAGCAGTTTGGAGACACTCTTCTTATAGAATCTTCAAGTGGATATTTGGAGCGCTTTGAGGCCTATGCTGGGACATGAAATCTCTTCACCTAAAAACTAGACAGAAGCATTCTGAGAAACTTCTTTGCAATGAGTGCATTCAACTCACAGACTTGAACGCTCCTTTCTATAGAACAGTTTTGAAACATTACGTTTGTAGAATCTGCAAGTGTTTATTCGGAGCACCTTGAGGCCTATGTTGGAAAAGGAAATATCTTCACATGAAAACTAGAGAGAAGGATTCTCAGAAACTTCTTCATGCTGAGTTCATTCAAATCACAGAGTTGAACCTACCAATTGATAGAGAAGTTTGGAAACACTCTTTTTGTAGAATCTGCAAGTGGATATTTGGAGCCGTTTGAGGCCTGTGCTGGAAAAGGAAATATCTTCACATAAAAACTGAACTGAAGCATTCTCAGAAACTTCTTTGTGTTGAGTGCATTCAACTCACAGACTTGAACTTACCTATAGAAAGAGCAGTTTTGAAACACTCTTTTGCTAAAATCTGCAACTGGTTATTTGGAGCAGTTCGAGGCCTGTGCTGGGATATGGAATATCTTCACCTAAAAACTACAGAGAAGCATTCTCAGAAAGTTCTTCACGATGCCTTCATTCAACTCACGGAGTTGAACCTTCCTTATGATAGAACACTTTTGAAACACTCTTTTTGTAGAATCTGCAAGGGGATATTTGGAGCGTTTTGAGGCCTATGCTGGAAAAGGAAATATCTTCACATAACAACTAGACGGAAGCATTCTCAGAAACTTCTGTGCGATGAGTGCATTCAACTCACAGACTTGAACGTTCCTCTTGAAAGATCAGTTTTGAAACACTCCTTTTGTAGAATCTGCAAGTGTTTATTTGAAGCGCTTTGAGGCCTACGTTGGAAAAGGAAATATCTTCACATAAGAACCAGACAGAAGCATTGTCAGAAACCTCTTTGTGATGAGTGCATTCTACTCACAGTGTTAAAGCTTGCTTTTGATAGAGCAGTTTTGAAACACTCTTTTGGTAGAATCTGCAAGTGGATATTTGGAGCGCTTTGAGGCCTATGCTGGAAAAGGAAATGTCTTCACATAAAAACTAGACAGAAGCATTCCAGGAAACTTCTGTATGATAAGTGCATTCAACTCACAGACTTGAACGTTCCTTTTGATAGGACTCTTTTGAAACACTCCTTTTGTAGAGTCTGCAAGTGTTTATTTGGAGCGCTTTGAGGCCTATGTTGGAAAAGGAAATATCTTCACTTAAGAACCAGACAGAAGCATTCTCAGAAACTTCTTTGTGATGAGTGCATTCTACTCACAGTGTTGAAGCTTGCTTTTGATAGAGCAGTTTTGAAACACTCTTTTGGTAGAATCTGCAAGTGGATATTTGGAGCGCTTTGAGGCCTACGCTGGAAAAGGAAGTGTCTTCACATAAAAATTAGACAGAAGCATTCCAGGAAACTTCTGTATGATAAGTGCATTCAACTCACAGACTTGAACGTTCCTTTTGATAGGACTCTTTTGAAACACTCCTTTTGTAGAATTTGCAAGTGTTTATTTGGAGCTCTTTGGGGCCTAAGCTGGAAAAGGAAATATCTTCACGTAAGAACTAGACAGAAGCATTCTCAGAAACTTCTTTCTGATGAGTGCATTCAACACACAGACTTGAACCTTGCTTTTGAAAGAGCAGCTTTGAAACACTCTTTTCGTAGAATCTGCAAGGGGATATTTGGAGCGCTTTGAGGCCTATGCTGGGAAATGAAATCTCCTCACCTAAAAACTAGACAGAAGCATTCTGAGAAACTTCTGTGTGATGAGTGCATTCAACTCACAGACTTGAACGTTCCCTTTGATAGAACAGTTTTGAAACACTCCTTTTGTGGAGTCTGCATGTGTTTATTTGGAGCGCTTTGAGGCCTCTTTTGGAAACGGAAATATCTTCATATAAAAACTAGACGGAAGCCTTCTCAGAAACTTCTTTGTGATGAGTGCATTCAACTCACAGACTGAAGCTTCCTTTGGAAAGAGCAGTTTAGAGACACTCTTCTTATAGAAGCTTCAAGTGGATATTTGGAGCGCTTTGAGGCCTATGCTGGGACATGAAATCTCTTCACCTAAAAACTAGACAGAAGCATTCTGAGAAACTTCTTTGCAATGAGTGCATTCAACTCACAGACTTCAACGTTCCTTTGAATAGAACAGTTTTGAAACATTACGTTTGTAGAATCTGCAAGTGTTTATTCGGAGCACCTTGAGGCCTATGTTGGAAAAGGAAATATCTTCACATGAAAACTAGAGAGAAGGATTCTCAGAAACTTCTTTGTGATGAGTTCATTCAACTCACAGAGTTGAACCTACGAATTGATAGAGAAGTTTGGAAACACTCTTTTTGCAGAATCTGCAAGTGGATATTTGGAGCCTTTTGAGGCCTATGCTGGAAAAGGAAATATCTTCACATAAAAACTGAGCGGAAGCATTCTCAGAAACTTCTTTGTGTTGAGTGCATTCAACTCATAGACTTGAACTTACCTATAGAAAGAGCAGTTTTGAAACACTCGTTTGCTAAAATCTGCAAGTGGTTATTTGGAGCACTTCGAGGCCTGTGCTGGGATATGGAATATCTTCACCTAAAAACTACAGAGAAGCATTCTCAGAAAGTTCTTCACGATGCCTTCATTCAACTCACGGAGTTGAACCTTCCTTATGATAGAACACTTTTGAAACACTCTTTTTGTAGAATCTGCAAGGGGATATTTGGAGCGTTTTGAGGCCTATGTTGGAAAAGGAAATGTCTTCACATAACAACTAGACGGAAGCATTCTCAGAAACTTCTGTGTGATGACTGCATTCATCTCACAGACTTGAACGTTCCTCTCAAAAGAGCAGTTTTGAAACACTCCTTTTGTAGAATCTGCAAGTGTTTATTTGGAGCGCTTTGAGGCCTATGTTGGAAAAGGAAATATCTTCACATAAGAACCAGACAGAAGCATTCTCAGAAACTTGTTTGTGATGAGTGCATTCTACTCACAGTGTTGAAGTTTGCTTTTGATAGAGCAGTTTTGAAACACTCTTTTGGTAGAATCTGCAAGTGGATATTTGGAGCGCTTTGAGGCCTATGCTGGAAAAGGAAGTGTCTTTACATAAAAACTAGACAGAAGCATTCCAGGAAACTTCTGTATGATAAGTGCATTCAACGCACAGACTTGAACGTTCCTTTGATAGGACTCTTTTGAAACACTCCATTTGTAGAATTTGCAAGTGTTTATTTGGAGGGCTTTGGGGCCTAAGCTGGAAAAGGAAATATCTTCACGTAAGAACTAGACAGAAGCATTCTCAGAAACTTCTTTCTGATGAGTGCATTCAACACACAGACTTGAACCTTGCTTATGAAAGAGCAGCTTTGAAACACTCTTTCAATAGAATCTGCAAGGGGATATTTGGAGCGCTTTGAGGCCTATGATGGGAAATGAAATCTCTTCACCTAAATCTAGACAGAAGCATTCTGAGAAACTTCTGTGTGATGAGTGCATTCAACTCACAGACTTGAACGTTCCCTTTGATAGAACAGTTTTGAAACACTCCTTTTGTACAATCTGCATGTGTTTATTTGGAGCGCTTTGAGGCCTCTGTTGGAAAAGGAAATATCCTCATATAAAAACTAGACGAAAGCCTTCTCAGAAACTTCTTTGTGATGAGTGCATTCAACTCACAGACTTGAAGCTTCCTTTGGAAAGAGCAGTTTGGAGACACTCTTCTTATAGCATACTCAAGTGGATAATTGGAGCGCTTTGAGGCCTATGCTGGGACATGAAATCTCTTCACCTAAAAACTAGACAGAAGCATTCTGAGAAACTTCTTTGCAATGAGTGTATTCAACTCACAGACTTGAACGTTCCTTTGGATAAAACAGTTTTGAAACATTACGTTTGTAGAATCTGCAAGTGTTTATTCGGAGCACCTTGAGGCCCATGTTGGAAAAGGAAATATCTTCACATGAAAACTAGAGAGAAGGATTCTCAGAAACTTCTTCATGATGAGTTCATTCAACTCACAGAGTTGGACCTACCAATTGATAGAGAAGTTTGGAAACACTCTTTTTGTAGTATCTGCAAGTGGATATTTGGAGCCGTTTGAGGCCTATGCTGGAAAAGAAAATATATTCACATAAAAACTGAACAGAAGCATTCTCAGAAACTTCTTTGTGTTGAGTGCATTGAACTCACAGGCTTGAACTTACCTATAGAAAGAGCAGTTTTGAAACACTCTTTTGCTAAAATCTGCAAGTGGTTATTTGGAGCACTTCGAGGCCTGTGCTGGGATATGGAATATCTTCACCTAAAAACTACAGAGAAGCATTCTCAGAAAGTTCTTCACGATGCCTTCATTCAACTCACGGAGTTGAACCTTCCTTATGATAGAACACTTTTGAAACACTCTTTTTGTAGAATCTGCAAGGGGATATTTGGAGCGTTTTGAGGCCTATGCTGGAAAAGGAAATATCTGCACATGAAAACTAGAGAGAAGGATTCTCAGAAACTTCTTTGTGATGAGTTCATTCAACTCACAGAGTTGAACCTACCAATTGATAGAGAAGTTTGGAAACGCTCTTTTTGTAGAATCTGCAAGTGGATATTTGGAGCCGTTTGAGGCCTACGCTGGAAAAGGAAATATCTTCACATAAAAACTGAACAGAAGCATTCTCAGAAACTTCTTTGTGTTGAGTGCATTCAACTCACGGGCTTGAACTTACCTATAGAAAGAGCAGTTTTGAAACACTCTTTTGCTAAAATCTGCAAGTGGTTATTTGGAGCACTTCGAGGCCTGTGCTGGGATATGGAATATCTTCACCTAAAAACTACAGAGAAGCATTCTCAGAAAGTTCTTCACGATGCCATCATTCAACTCACGGAGTTGAACCTTCCTTATGATAGAACACTTTTGAAACACTCTTTTTGTAGAATCTGCAAGGGGATATTTGGAGCGTTTTGAGGCCTATGCTGGAAAAGGAAATATCTTCACATAACAACTAGACGGAACCATTCTCAGAAACTTCTGTGTGATGAGTGCATTCAAGTCACAGACTTGAACATTCCTCTTGAAGGAGCAGTTTTGAAACACTCCTTTTGTAGAATCTGCAAGTGTTTATTTTGAGCGCTTTGAGGCCTATGTTGGGAAAGGAAATATCTTCACATAAGAACCAGACAGAAGCATTCTCAGAAACTTCTTTGTGATGAGTGCATTCTACTCACAGTGTTGAAGCTTGCTTTTGATAGAGCAGTTTTGAAACACTGTTTTGGTAGAATCTGCAAGTGGATATTTGGAGCGCTTTGAGGTCTATGTTGGAAAAGGAAATGTCTTCACATAAAAACTAGACAGAAGCATTCCAGGAAACTTCTGTATGATAAGTGCATTCAACTCACAGACTTGAACGTTCCTTTTGATAGGACTCTTTTGAAACCCTCCTTTTGTAGAATTTGCAAGTGTTTATTTGGAGCGCTTTGGGGCCTAAGCTGGAAAAGGAAGTACCTTCACGTAAGAACTACACAGAAGCATTCTCAGAAACTTCTTTCTGATGAGTGCATTCAACACACAGACTTGAACCTTGCTTTTGAAAGAGCAGCTTTGAAACACTCTTTTCGTAGAATCTGCAAGGGGATATTTGGAACGCTTTGAGGCCCATGCTGGGAAATGAAATCTCTTCACCTAAAAATAGACAGAAGCATTCTGAGTAACTTCTGTGTGATGAGTGCATTCAACTCACAGACTTGAACGTTCCTTTGGATAGAACAGTTTTGAAACATTACGTTTGTAGAATCTGCAAGTGTTTATTCAGAGCATCTAGAGGCCTATGTTGGAAAAGGAAATATCTTCACATGAAAACTAGAGAGAAGGATTCTCAGAAACTTCTTTGTGATGAGTTCATTCAACTCACAGAGTTGAACCTACCAATTGATAGAGAAGTTTGGAAACACTCTTTTTGTAGAATCTGCAAGTGGATATTTGGAGCCGTTTGAGGCCTATGCTGGAAAAGGAAATATCTTCACATAAAAACTGAACAGAAGGATTCTCAGAAACTTCTTTGTGTTGAGTGCATTCAACTCACAGACTTGAACTTACCTATAGAAAGAGCAGTTTTGAAACATTCTTTTGCTAAAATCTTCAAGTGGTAATTTGGAGCAGTTCGAGTCCTGTGCTGGGATATGGAATATCTTCACCTAAAAACTACAGAGAAGCATTCTCAGAAAGTTCTTCACGATGCCTTCATTCAACTCACGGAGTTGAACCTTCCTTATGATAGAACAGTTTTGAAACACACTTTTTGTAGAATCTGCAAGAGGATATTTGGAGCGTTTTGAGGCCTATGCTGGAAAAGGAAATATCTTCACATAACAACTAGACGGAAGCATTCTCAGAAACTTCTGTGTGATGAGTGCATTCAACACACGGACTTGAACGTTCCTCTCAAAGGAGCAGTTTAGAAACACTCCTTCTGTAGAATCTGCAAGTGTTTATTTGGAGCGCTTTGAGGCATATGTTGGAAAAGGAAATATATTCACATAAGAACCAGACAGAAGCATTCTCAGAAACTTCTTTGTGATGAGTGCATTCTACTCACAGTGTTAAAGCTTGCTTTTGATAGAGCAGTTTTGAAACACTCTTTTGGTAGAATCTGCAAGTGGATATTTGGAGCGCTTGAAGGCCTACGCTGGAAAAGGTAATGTCTTCACATAAAAACTAGACAGAAGCATTCCAGGAAACTTCTGTATGATAAGTGCATTCAACTCACAGACTTGAACGATCCTTTTGATAGGACTCTTTTGAAACCCTCCTTTTGTAGAATTTGCAAGTGTTTATTTGGAGCGCTTTGGGGCATAAGCTGGAAAAGGAAATATCTTCACGGAAGAACTAGACAGAAGCATTCTCAGAAACTTCTTTCTGATGAGTGCATTCAACACACAGACGTGAACCTTGCTTTTCAAAGAGCAGCTTTGAAACACTCTTTTCGTAGAATCTGCAAGGTGATATTTGGAGCACTTTGAGGCCTATGCTGGGAAATGAAATCTCTTCACCTAAAAACTAGACAGAAGCATTCTGAGAAACTTCTTTCAATGAGTGCATTCAACTCACAGACTTGAACGTTCCTTTGGATAGAACAGTTTTGAAACATTACGTATGTAGAATCTGCAAGTGTTTATTCGGAGCACCTTGAGGCCTATGTTGGAAAAGGAAATATCTTCACATGAAAACTAGAGAGAAGGATTCTCAGAAACTCCTTTGTGATGAGTTCATTCAACTCACAGAGTTGAACCTACCAATTGATTGAGAAGTTTGGAAACACTCTTTTTGTAGAATCTGCAAGTGGATATTTGGAGCCTTTTGAGGCCTATGCTGGAAAAGGAAATATCTTCACATAAAAACTGAACGGAAGCATTCTCAGAAACTTCTTTGTGTTGAGTGCATTCAACTCATAGACTTGAACTTACCTATAGAAAGAGCAGTTTTGAAACACTCGTTTGCTAAAATCTGCAAGTGGTTATTTGGAGCACTTCGAGGCCTGTGCTGGGATATGGAATATCTTCACCTAAAAACTACAGAGAAGCATTCTCAGAAAGTTCTTCACGATGCCTTCATTCAACTCACGGAGTTGAACCTTCCTTATGATAGAACACTTTTGAAACACTCTTTTTGTAGAATCTGCAAGGGGATATTTGGAGCGTTTTGAGGCCTATGTTGGAAAAGGAAATGTCTTCACATAACAACTAGACGGAAGCATTCTCAGAAACTTCTGTGTGATGACTGCATTCATCTCACAGACTTGAACGTTCCTCTCAAAAGAGCAGTTTTGAAACACTCCTTTTGTAGAATCTGCAAGTGTTTATTTGGAGCGCTTTGAGGCCTATGTTGGAAAAGGAAATATCTTCACATAAGAACCAGACAGAAGCATTCTCAGAAACTTGTTTGTGATGAGTGCATTCTACTCACAGTGTTGAAGTTTGCTTTTGATAGAGCAGTTTTGAAACACTCTTTTGGTAGAATCTGCAAGTGGATATTTGGAGCGCTTTGAGGCCTATGCTGGAAAAGGAAGTGTCTTTACATAAAAACTAGACAGAAGCATTCCAGGAAACTTCTGTATGATAAGTGCATTCAACTCACAGACTAGAACGTTCCTTTGATAGGACTCTTTTGAAACACTCCATTTGTAGAATTTGCAAGTGTTTATTTGGAGGGCTTTGGGGCCTAAGCTGGAAAAGGAATTATCTTCACGTAAGAACTAGACAGAAGCATTCTCAGAAACTTCTTTCTGATGAGTGCATTCAACACACAGACTTGAACCTTGCTTATGAAAGAGCAGCTTTGAAACACTCTTTCAATAGAATCTGCAAGGGGATATTTGGAGCGCTTTGAGGCCTATGATGGGAAATGAAATCTCTTCACCTAAATCTAGACAGAAGCATTCTGAGAAACTTCTGTGTGATGAGTGCATTCAACTCACAGACTTGAACGTTCCCTTTGATAGAACAGTTTTGAAACACTCCTTTTGTACAATCTGCATGTGTTTATTTGGAGCGCTTTGAGGCCTCTGTTGGAAAAGGAAATATCCTCATATAAAAACTAGACGAAAGCCTTCTCAGAAACTTCTTTGTGATGAGTGCATTCAACTCACAGACTTGAAGCTTCCTTTGGAAAGAGCAGTTTGGAGACACTCTTCTTATAGCATACTCAAGTGGATAATTGGAGCGCTTTGAGGCCTATGCTGGGACATGAAATCTCTTCACCTAAAAACTAGACAGAAGCATTCTGAGAAACTTCTTTGCAATGAGTGTATTCAACTCACAGACTTGAACGTTCCTTTGGATAAAACAGTTTTGAAACATTACGTTTGTAGAATCTGCAAGTGTTTATTTGGAGCACCTTGAGGCCCATGTTGGAAAAGGAAATATCTTCACATGAAAACTAGAGAGAAGGATTCTCAGAAACTTCTTCATGATGAGTTCATTCAACTCACAGAGTTGGACCTACCAATTGATAGAGAAGTTTGGAAACACTCTTTTTGTAGTATCTGCAAGTGGATATTTGGAGCCGTTTGAGGCCTATGCTGGAAAAGAAAATATATTCACATAAAAACTGAACAGAAGCATTCTCAGAAACTTCTTTGTGTTGAGTGCATTGAACTCACAGGCTTGAACTTACCTATAGAAAGAGCAGTTTTGAAACACTCTTTTGCTAAAATCTGCAAGTGGTTATTTGGAGCACTTCGAGGCCTGTGCTGGGATATGGAATATCTTCACCTAAAAACTACAGAGAAGCATTCTCAGAAAGTTCTTCACGATGCCTTCATTCAACTCACGGAGTTGAACCTTCCTTATGATAGAACACTTTTGAAACACTCTTTTTGTAGAATCTGCAAGGGGATATTTGGAGCGTTTTGAGGCCTATGCTGGAAAAGGAAATATCTGCACATGAAAACTAGAGAGAAGGATTCTCAGAAACTTCTTTGTGATGAGTTCATTCAACTCACAGAGTTGAACCTACCAATTGATAGAGAAGTTTGGAAACGCTCTTTTTGTAGAATCTGCAAGTGGATATTTGGAGCCGTTTGAGGCCTACGCTGGAAAAGGAAATATCTTCACATAAAAACTGAACAGAAGCATTCTCAGAAACTTCTTTGTGTTGAGTGCATTCAACTCACGGGCTTGAACTTACCTATAGAAAGAGCAGTTTTGAAACACTCTTTTGCTAAAATCTGCAAGTGGTTATTTGGAGCACTTCGAGGCCTGTGCTGGGATATGGAATATCTTCACCTAAAAACTACAGAGAAGCATTCTCAGAAAGTTCTTCACGATGCCATCATTCAACTCACGGAGTTGAACCTTCCTTATGATAGAACACTTTTGAAACACTCTTTTTGTAGAATCTGCAAGGGGATATTTGGAGCGTTTTGAGGCCTATGCTGGAAAAGGAAATATCTTCACATAACAACTAGACGGAAGCATTCTCAGAAACTTCGGTGTGATGAGTGCATTCAAGTCACAGACTTGAACATTCCTCTTGAAGGAGCAGTTTTGAAACACTCCTTTTGTAGAATCTGCAAGTGTTTATTTTGAGCGCTTTGAGGCCTATGTTGGGAAAGGAAATATCTTCACATAAGAACCAGACAGAAGCATTCTCAGAAACTTCTTTGTGATGAGTGCATTCTACTCACAGTGTTGAAGCTTGCTTTTGATAGAGCAGTTTTGAAACACTGTTTTGGTAGAATCTGCAAGTGGATATTTGGAGCGCTTTGAGGTCTATGTTGGAAAAGGAAATGTCTTCACATAAAAACTAGACAGAAGCATTCCAGGAAACTTCTGTATGATAAGTGCATTCAACTCACAGACTTGAACGTTCCTTTTGATAGGACTCTTTTGAAACCCTCCTTTTGTAGAATTTGCAAGTGTTTATTTGGAGCGCTTTGGGGCCTAAGCTGGAAAAGGAAGTACCTTCACGTAAGAACTACACAGAAGCATTCTCAGAAACTTCTTTCTGATGAGTGCATTCAACACACAGACTTGAACCTTGCTTTTGAAAGAGCAGCTTTGAAACACTCTTTTCGTAGAATCTGCAAGGGGATATTTGGAACGCTTTGAGGCCCATGCTGGGAAATGAAATCTCTTCACCTAAAAATAGACAGAAGCATTCTGAGTAACTTCTGTGTGATGAGTGCATTCAACTCACAGACTTGAACGTTCCTTTGGATAGAACAGTTTTGAAACATTACGTTTGTAGAATCTGCAAGTGTTTATTCAGAGCATCTAGAGGCCTATGTTGGAAAAGGAAATATCTTCACATGAAAACTAGAGAGAAGGATTCTCAGAAACTTCTTTGTGATGAGTTCATTCAACTCACAGAGTTGAACCTACCAATTGATAGAGAAGTTTGGAAACACTCTTTTTGTAGAATCTGCAAGTGGATATTTGGAGCCGTTTGAGGCCTATGCTGGAAAAGGAAATATCTTCACATAAAAACTGAACAGAAGGATTCTCAGAAACTTCTTTGTGTTGAGTGCATTCAACTCACAGACTTGAACTTACCTATAGAAAGAGCAGTTTTGAAACATTCTTTTGCTAAAATCTTCAAGTGGTAATTTGGAGCAGTTCGAGGCCTGTGCTGGGATATGGAATATCTTCACCTAAAAACTACAGAGAAGCATTCTCAGAAAGTTCTTCACGATGCCTTCATTCAACTCACGGAGTTGAACCTTCCTTATGATAGAACAGTTTTGAAACACACTTTTTGTAGAATCTGCAAGAGGATATTTGGAGCGTTTTGAGGCCTATGCTGGAAAAGGAAATATCTTCACATAACAACTAGACGGAAGCATTCTCAGAAACTTCTGTGTGATGAGTGCATTCAACACACGGACTTGAACGTTCCTCTCAAAGGAGCAGTTTAGAAACACTCCTTCTGTAGAATCTGCAAGTGTTTATTTGGAGCGCTTTGAGGCGTATGTTGGAAAAGGAAATATATTCACATAAGAACCAGACAGAAGCATTCTCAGAAACTTCTTTGTGATGAGTGCATTCTACTCACAGTGTTGAAGCTTGCTTTTGATAGAGCAGTTTTGAAACACTCTTTTGGTAGAATCTGCAAGTGGATATTTGGAGCGCTTGAAGGCCTACGCTGGAAAAGGTAATGTCTTCACATAAAAACTAGACAGAAGCATTCCAGGAAACTTCTGTATGATAAGTGCATTCAACTCACAGACTTGAACGATCCTTTTGATAGGACTCTTTTGAAACCCTCCTTTTGTAGAATTTGCAAGTGTTTATTTGGAGCGCTTTGGGGCATAAGCTGGAAAAGGAAATATCTTCACGTAAGAACTAGACAGAAGCATTCTCAGAAACTTCTTTCTGATGAGTGCATTCAACACACAGACGTGAACCTTGCTTTTCAAAGAGCAGCTTTGAAACACTCTTTTCGTAGAATCTGCAAGGTGATATTTGGAGCACTTTGAGGCCTATGCTGGGAAATGAAATCTCTTCACCTAAAAACTAGACAGAAGCATTCTGAGAAACTTCTTTCAATGAGTGCATTCAACTCACAGACTTGAACGTTCCTTTGGATAGAACAGTTTTGAAACATTACGTATGTAGAATCTGCAAGTGTTTATTCGGAGCACCTTGAGGCCTATGTTGGAAAAGGAAATATCTTCACATGAAAACTAGAGAGAAGGATTCTCAGAAACTCCTTTGTGATGAGTTCATTCAACTCACAGAGTTGAACCTACCAATTGATTGAGAAGTTTGGAAACACTCTTTTTGTAGAATCTGCAAGTGGATATTTGGAGCCTTTTGAGGCCTATGCTGGAAAAGGAATTATCTTCACATAAAAACTGAACGGAAGCATTCTCAGAAACTTCTTTGTGTTGAGTGCATTCAACTCACGGGCTTGAACTTACCTATAGAAAGAGCAGTTTTGAAACACTCGTTTGCTAAAATCTGCAAGTGGTTATTTGGAGCACTTCGAGGCCTGTGCTGGGATATGGAATATCTTCACCTAAAAACTACAGAGAAGCATTCTCAGAAAGTTCTTCACGATGCCTTCATTCAACTCACGGAGTTGAACCTTCCTTATGATAGAACACTTTTGAAACACTCTTTTTGTAGAATCTGCAAGGGGATATTTGGAGCGTTTTGAGGCCTATGTTGGAAAAGGAAATGTCTTCACATAACAACTAGACGGAAGCATTCTCAGAAACTTCTGTGTGATGACTGCATTCATCTCACAGACTTGAACGTTCCTCTCAAAAGAGCAGTTTTGAAACACTCCTTTTGTAGAATCTGCAAGTGTTTATTTGGAGCGCTTTGAGGCCTATGTTGGAAAAGGAAATATCTTCACATAAGAACCAGACAGAAGCATTCTCAGAAACTTGTTTGTGATGAGTGCATTCTACTCACAGTGTTGAAGTTTGCTTTTGATAGAGCAGTTTTGAAACACTCTTTTGGTAGAATCTGCAAGTGGATATTTGGAGCGCTTTGAGGCCTATGCTGGAAAAGGAAGTGTCTTTACATAAAAACTAGACAGAAGCATTCCAGGAAACTTCTGTATGATAAGTGCATTCAACTCACAGACTTGAACGTTCCTTTGATAGGACTCTTTTGAAACACTCCATTTGTAGAATTTGCAAGTGTTTATTTGGAGGGCTTTGGGGCCTAAGCTGGAAAAGGAATTATCTTCACGTAAGAACTAGACAGAAGCATTCTCAGAAACTTCTTTCTGATGAGTGCATTCAACACACAGACTTGAACCTTACTTATGAAAGAGCAGCTTTGAAACACTCTTTCAATAGAATCTGCAAGGGGATATTTGGAGCGCTTTGAGGCCTATGATGGGAAATGAAATCTCTTCACCTAAATCTGGACAGAAGCATTCTGAGAAACTTCTGTGTGATGAGTGCATTCAACTCACAGACTTGAACGTTCCCTTTGATAGAACAGTTTTGAAACACTCCTTTTGTACAATCTGCATGTGTTTATTTGGAGCGCTTTGAGGCCTCTGTTGGAAAAGGAAATATCCTCATATAAAAACTAGACGAAAGCCTTCTCAGAAACTTCTTTGTGATGAGTGCATTCAACTCACAGACTTGAAGCTTCCTTTGGAAAGAGCAGTTTGGAGACACTCTTCTTATAGCATACTCAAGTGGATAATTGGAGCGCTTTGAGGCCTATGCTGGGACATGAAATCTCTTCACCTAAAAACTAGACAGAAGCATTCTGAGAAACTTCTTTGCAATGAGTGTATTCAACTCACAGACTTGAACGTTCCTTTGGATAAAACAGTTTTGAAACATTACGTTTGTAGAATCTGCAAGTGTTTATTTGGAGCACCTTGAGGCCCATGTTGGAAAAGGAAATATCTTCACATGAAAACTAGAGAGAAGGATTCTCAGAAACTTCTTCATGATGAGTTCATTCAACTCACAGAGTTGGACCTACCAATTGATAGAGAAGTTTGGAAACACTCTTTTTGTAGTATCTGCAAGTGGATATTTGGAGCCGTTTGAGGCCTATGCTGGAAAAGAAAATATATTCACATAAAAACTGAACAGAAGCATTCTCAGAAACTTCTTTGTGTTGAGTGCATTGAACTCACAGGCTTGAACTTACCTATAGAAAGAGCAGTTTTGAAACACTCGTTTGCTAAAATCTGCAAGTGGTTATTTGGAGCACTTCGAGGCCTGTGCTGGGATATGGAATATCTTCACCTAAAAACTACAGAGAAGCATTCTCAGAAAGTTCTTCACGATGCCTTCATTCAACTCACGGAGTTGAACCTTCCTTATGATAGAACACTTTTGAAACACTCTTTTTGTAGAATCTGCAAGGGGATATTTGGAGCATTTTGAGGCCTATGCTGGAAAAGGAAATATCTGCACATGAAAACTAGAGAGAAGGATTCTCAGAAACTTCTTTGTGATGAGTTCATTCAACTCACAGAGTTGAACCTACCAATTGATAGAGAAGTTTGGAAACGCTCTTTTTGTAGAATCTGCAAGTGGATATTTGGAGCCGTTTGAGGCCTACGCTGGAAAAGGAAATATCTTCACATAAAAACTGAACAGAAGCATTCTCAGAAACTTCTTTGTGTTGAGTGCATTCAACTCACGGGCTTGAACTTACCTATAGAAAGAGCAGTTTTGAAACACTCTTTTGCTAAAATCTGCAAGTGGTTATTTGGAGCACTTCGAGGCCTGTGCTGGGATATGGAATATCTTCACCTAAAAACTACAGAGAAGCATTCTCAGAAAGTTCTTCACGATGCCATCATTCAACTCACGGAGTTGAACCTTCCTTATGATAGAACACTTTTGAAACACTCTTTTTGTAGAATCTGCAAGGGGATATTTGGAGCGTTTTGAGGCCTATGCTGGAAAAGGAAATATCTTCACATAACAACTAGACGGAAGCATTCTCAGAAACTTCTGTGTGATGAGTGCATTCAAGTCACAGACTTGAACATTCCTCTTGAAGGAGCAGTTTTGAAACACTCCTTTTGTAGAATCTGCAAGTGTTTATTTTGAGCGCTTTGAGGCCTATGTTGGGAAAGGAAATATCTTCACATAAGAACCAGACAGAAGCATTCTCAGAAACTTCTTTGTGATGAGTGCATTCTACTCACAGTGTTGAAGCTTGCTTTTGATAGAGCAGTTTTGAAACACTGTTTTGGTAGAATCTGCAAGTGGATATTTGGAGCGCTTTGAGGTCTATGTTGGAAAAGGAAATGTCTTCACATAAAAACTAGACAGAAGCATTCCAGGAAACTTCTGTATGATAAGTGCATTCAACTCACAGACTTGAACGTTCCTTTTGATAGGACTCTTTTGAAACCCTCCTTTTGTAGAATTTGCAAGTGTTTATTTGGAGCGCTTTGGGGCCTAAGCTGGAAAAGGAAGTACCTTCATGTAAGAACTACACAGAAGCATTCTCAGAAACTTCTTTCTGATGAGTGCATTCAACACACAGACTTGAACCTTGCTTTTGAAAGAGCAGCTTTGAAACACTCTTTTCGTAGAATCTGCAAGGGGATATTTGGAACGCTTTGAGGCCCATGCTGGGAAATGAAATCTCTTCACCTAAAAATAGACAGAAGCATTCTGAGTAACTTCTGTGTGATGAGTGCATTCAACTCACAGACTTGAACGTTCCTTTGGATAGAACAGTTTTGAAACATTACGTTTGTAGAATCTGCAAGTGTTTATTCAGAGCATCTAGAGGCCTATGTTGGAAAAGGAAATATCTTCACATGAAAACTAGAGAGAAGGATTCTCAGAAACTTCTTTGTGATGAGTTCATTCAACTCACAGAGTTGAACCTACCAATTGATAGAGAAGTTTGGAAACACTCTTTTTGTAGAATCTGCAAGTGGATATTTGGAGCCGTTTGAGGCCTATGCTGGAAAAGGAAATATCTTCACATAAAAACTGAACAGAAGGATTCTCAGAAACTTCTTTGTGTTGAGTGCATTCAACTCACAGACTTGAACTTACCTATAGAAAGAGCAGTTTTGAAACATTCTTTTGCTAAAATCTTCAAGTGGTAATTTGGAGCAGTTCGAGGCCTGTGCTGGGATATGGAATATCTTCACCTAAAAACTACAGAGAAGCATTCTCAGAAAGTTCTTCACGATGCCTTCATTCAACTCACGGAGTTGAACCTTCCTTATGATAGAACAGTTTTGAAACACACTTTTTGTAGAATCTGCAAGAGGATATTTGGAGCGTTTTGAGGCCTATGCTGGAAAAGGAAATATCTTCACATAACAACTAGACGGAAGCATTCTCAGAAACTTCTGTGTGATGAGTGCATTCAACACACGGACTTGAACGTTCCTCTCAAAGGAGCAGTTTAGAAACACTCCTTCTGTAGAATCTGCAAGTGTTTATTTGGAGCGCTTTGAGGCGTATGTTGGAAAAGGAAATATATTCACATAAGAACCAGACAGAAGCATTCTCAGAAACTTCTTTGTGATGAGTGCATTCTACTCACAGTGTTGAAGCTTGCTTTTGATAGAGCAGTTTTGAAACACTCTTTTGGTAGAATCTGCAAGTGGATATTTGGAGCGCTTGAAGGCCTACGCTGGAAAAGGTAATGTCTTCACATAAAAACTAGACAGAAGCATTCCAGGAAACTTCTGTATGATAAGTGCATTCAACTCACAGACTTGAACGATCCTTTTGATAGGACTCTTTTGAAACCCTCCTTTTGTAGAATTTGCAAGTGTTTATTTGGAGCGCTTTGGGGCATAAGCTGGAAAAGGAAATATCTTCACGTAAGAACTAGACAGAAGCATTCTCAGAAACTTCTTTCTGATGAGTGCATTCAACACACAGACGTGAACCTTGCTTTTCAAAGAGCAGCTTTGAAACACTCTTTTCGTAGAATCTGCAAGGTGATATTTGGAGCACTTTGAGTCCTATGCTGGGAAATGAAATCTCTTCACCTAAAAACTAGACAGAAGCATTCTGAGAAACTTCTTTCAATAAGTGCATTCAACTCACAGACTTGAACGTTCCTTTGGATAGAACAGTTTTGAAACATTACGTATGTAGAATCTGCAAGTGTTTATTCGGAGCACCTTGAGGCCTATGTTGGAAAAGGAAATATCTTCACATGAAAACTAGAGAGAAGGATTCTCAGAAACTCCTTTGTGATGAGTTCATTCAACTCACAGAGTTGAACCTACCAATTGATTGAGAAGTTTGGAAACACTCTTTTTGTAGAATCTGCAAGTGGATATTTGGAGCCTTTTGAGGCCTATGCTGGAAAAGGAAATATCTTCACATAAAAACTGAACGGAAGCATTCTCAGAAACTTCTTTGTGTTGAGTGCATTCAACTCACAGATTTGAACTTACCTATAGAAAGAGCAGTTTTGAAACACTCGTTTGCTAAAATCTGCAAGTGGTTATTTGGAGCACTTCGAGGCCTGTGCTGGGATATGGAATATCTTCACCTAAAAACTACAGAGAAGCATTCTCAGAAAGTTCTTCACGATGCCTTCATTCAACTCACGGAGTTGAACCTTCCTTATGATAGAACACTTTTGAAACACTCTTTTTGTAGAATCTGCAAGGGGATATTTGGAGCGTTTTGAGGCCTATGTTGGAAAAGGAAATATCTTCACATAACAACTAGACGGAAGCATTCTCAGAAACTTCTGTGTGATGACTGCATTCATCTCACAGACTTGAACGTTCCTCTCAAAAGAGCAGTTTTGAAACACTCCTTTTGTAGAATCTGCAAGTGTTTATTTGGAGCGCTTTGAGGCCTATGTTGGAAAAGGAAATATCTTCACATAAGAACCAGACAGAAGCATTCTCAGAAACTTGTTTGTGATGAGTACATTCTACTCACAGTGTTGAAGTTTGCTTTTGATAGAGCAGTTTTGAAACACTCTTTTGGTAGAATCTGCAAGTGGATATTTGGAGCGCTTTGAGGCCTATGCTGGAAAAGGAAGTGTCTTTACATAAAAACTAGACAGAAGCATTCCAGGAAACTTCTGTATGATAAGTGCATTCAACTCACAGACTTGAATGTTCCTTTGATAGGACTCTTTTGAAACACTCCTTTTGTAGAATTTGCAAGTGTTTATTTGGAGGGCTTTGGGGCCTAAGCTGGAAAAGGAAATATCTTCACGTAAGAACTAGACAGAAGCATTCTCAGAAACTTCTTTCTGATGAGTGCATTCAACAAACAGACTTGAACCTTGCTTATGAAAGAGCAGCTTTGAAACACCCTTTCAATAGAATCTGCAAGGGGATATTTGGAGCGCTTTGAGGCCTATGATGGGAAATGAAATCTCTTCACCTAAATCTAGACAGAAGCATTCTGAGAAACTTCTGTGTGATGAGTGCATTCAACTCACAGACTTGAACGTTCCCTTTGATAGAACAGTTTTGAAACACTCCTTTTGTACAATCTGCATCTGTTTATTTGGAGCGCTTTGAGGCCTCTGTTGGAAAAGGAAATATCCTCATATAAAAACTAGACGAAAGCCTTCTCAGAAACTTCTTTGTGATGAGTGCATTCAACTCACAGACTTGAAGCTTCCTTTGGAAAGAGCAGTTTGGAGACACTCTTCTTATAGCATCCTCAAGTGGATATTTGGAGCGCTTTGAGGCCTATGCTGGGACATGACATCTCTTCACCTAAAAACTAGACAGAAGCATTCTGAGAAACTTCTTTGCAATGAGTGTATTCAACTCACAGACTTGAACGTTCCTTTGGATAAAACAGTTTTGAAACATTACGTTTGTAGAATCTGCAAGTGTTTATTCGTAGCACCTTGAGGCCCATGTTGGAAAAGGAAATATCTTCACATGAAAACTAGAGAGAAGGATTCTCAGAAACTTCTTCATGATGAGTTCATTCAACTCACAGAGTTGGACCTACCAATTGATGGAGAAGTTTGGAAACACTCTTTTTGTAGTATCTGCAAGTGGATATTTGGAGCCGTTTGAGGCCTATGCTGGAAAAGAAAATATATTCACATAAAAACTGAACAGAAGCATTCTCAGAAACTTCTTTGTGTTGAGTGCATTCAACTCACAGGCTTGAACTTACCTATAGAAAGAGCAGTTTTGAAACACTCTTTTGCTAAAATCTGCAAGTGGTTATTTGGAGCACTTCGAGGCCTGTGCTGGGATATGGAATATCTTCACCTAAAAACTACAGAGAAGCATTCTCAGAAAGTTCTTCACGATGCCTTCATTCAACTCACGGAGTTGAACCTTCCTTATGATAGAACACTTTTGAAACACTCTTTTTGTAGAATCTGCAAGGGGATATTTGGAGCGTTTTGAGGCCTATGCTGGAAAAGGAAATATCTGCACATGAAAACTAGAGAGAAGGATTCTCAGAAACTTCTTTGTGATGAGTTCATTCAACTCACAGAGTTGAACCTACCAATTGATAGAGAAGTTTGGAAACGCTCTTTTTGTAGAATCTGCAAGTGGATATTTGGAGCCGTTTGAGGCCTACGCTGGAAAAGGAAATATCTTCACATAAAAACTGAACAGAAGCATTCTCAGAAACTTCTTTGTGTTGAGTGCATTCAACTCACGGGCTTGAACTTACCTATAGAAAGAGCAGTTTTGAAACACTCTTTTGCTAAAATCTGCAAGTGGTTATTTGGAGCACTTCGAGGCCTGTGCTGGGATATGGAATATCTTCACCTAAAAACTACAGAGAAGCATTCTCAGAAAGTTCTTCACGATGCCATCATTCAACTCACGGAGTTGAACCTTCCTTATGATAGAACACTTTTGAAACACTCTTTTTGTAGAATCTGCAAGGGGATATTTGGAGCGTTTTGAGGCCTATGCTGGAAAAGGAAATATCTTCACATAACAACTAGACGGAAGCATTCTCAGAAACTTCTGTGTGATGAGTGCATTCAACTCACAGACTTGAACGTTCCTCTTGAAGGAGCAGTTTTGAAACACTCCTTTTGTAGAATCTGCAAGTGTTTATTTTGAGCGCTTTGAGGCCTATGTTGGGAAAGGAAATATCTTCACATAAGAACCAGACAGAAGCATTCTCAGAAACTTCTTTGTGATGAGTGCATTCTACTCACAGTGTTGAAGCTTGCTTTTGATAGAGCAGTTTTGAAACACTGTTTTGGTAGAATCTGCAAGTGGATATTTGGAGCGCTTTGAGGTCTATGTTGGAAAAGGAAATGTCTTCACATAAAAACTAGACAGAAGCATTCCAGGAAACTTCTGTATGATAAGTGCATTCAACTCACAGACTTGAACGTTCCTTTTGATAGGACTCTTTTGAAACCCTCCTTTTGTAGAATTTGCAAGTGTTTATTTGGAGCGCTTTGGGGCCTAAGCTGGAAAAGGAAGTACCTTCACGTAAGAACTACACAGAAGCATTCTCAGAAACTTCTTTCTGATGAGTGCATTCAACACACAGACTTGAACCTTGCTTTTGAAAGAGCAGCTTTGAAACACTCTTTTCGTAGAATCTGCAAGGGGATATTTGGAACGCTTTGAGGCCCATGCTGGGAAATGAAATCTCTTCACCTAAAAATAGACAGAAGCATTCTGAGTAACTTCTGTGTGATGAGTGCATTCAACTCACAGACTTGAACGTTCCTTTGGATAGAACAGTTTTGAAACATTACGTTTGTAGAATCTGCAAGTGTTTATTCAGAGCATCTAGAGGCCTATGTTGGAAAATTAAATATCTTCACATGAAAACTAGAGAGAAGGATTCTCAGAAACTTCTTTGTGATGAGTTCATTCAACTCACAGAGTTGAACCTACCAATTGATAGAGAAGTTTGGAAACACTCTTTTTGTAGAATCTGCAAGTGGATATTTGGAGCCGTTTGAGGCCTATGCTGGAAAAGGAAATATCTTCACATAAAAACTGAACAGAAGGATTCTCAGAAACTTCTTTGTGTTGAGTGCATTCAACTCACAGACTTGAACTTACCTATAGAAAGAGCAGTTTTGAAACATTCTTTTGCTAAAATCTTCAAGTGGTAATTTGGAGCAGTTCGAGGCCTGTGCTGGGATATGGAATATCTTCACCTAAAAACTACAGAGAAGCATTCTCAGAAAGTTCTTCACGATGCCTTCATTCAACTCACGGAGTTGAACCTTCCTTATGATAGAACAGTTTTGAAACACACTTTTTGTAGAATCTGCAAGAGGATATTTGGAGCGTTTTGAGGCCTATGCTGGAAAAGGAAATATCTTCACATAACAACTAGACGGAAGCATTCTCAGAAACTTCTGTGTGATGAGTGCATTCAACACACGGACTTGAACGTTCCTCTCAAAGGAGCAGTTTAGAAACACTCCTTTTGTAGAATCTGCAAGTGTTTATTTGGAGCGCTTTGAGGCCTATGTTGGAAAAGGAAATATATTCACATAAGAACCAGACAGAAGCATTCTCAGAAACTTCTTCGTGATGAGTGCATTCTACTCACAGTGTTGAAGCTTGCTTTTGATAGAGCAGTTTAGAAACACTCTTTTGGTAGAATCTGCAAGTGGATATTTGGAGCGCTTCAAGGCCTATGCTGGAAAAGGAAATGTCTTCACATAAAAACTAGACAGAAGCATTCCAGGAAACTTCTGTATGATAAGTGCATTCAACTCACAGACTTGAACGATCCTTTTGATAGGACTCTTTTGAAACCCTCCTTTTGTAGAATTTGCAAGTGTTTATTTGGAGCGCTTTGGGGCATAAGCTGGAAAAGGAAATATCTTCACGTAAGAACTAGACAGAAGCATTCTCAGAAACTTCTTTCTGATGAGTGCATTCAACACACGGACGTGAACCTTGCTTTCCAAAGAGCAGCTTTGAAACACTCTTTTCGTAGAATCTGCAAGGTGATATTTGGAGCACTTTGAGGCCTATGCTGGGAAACGAAATCTCTTCACCTAAAAACTAGACAGAAGCATTCTGAGAAACTTCTTTCAATGAGTGCATTCAACTCACAGACTTGAACGTTCCTTTGGATAGAACAGTTTTGAAACATTACGTATGTAGAATCTGCAAGTGTTTATTCGGAGCACCTTGAGGCCTATGTTGGAAAAGGAAATATCTTCACATGAAAACTAGAGAGAAGGATTCTCAGAAACTCCTTTGTGATGAGTTCATTCAACTCACAGAGTTGAACCTACCAATTGATTGAGAAGTTTGGAAACACTCTTTTTGTAGAATCTGCAAGTGGATATTTGGAGCCTTTTGAGGCCAATGCTGGAAAAGGAAATATCTTCACATAAAAACTGAACGGAAGCATTCTCAGAAACTTCTTTGTGTTGAGTGCATTCAACTCACAGACTTGAACTTACCTATAGAAAGAGCAGTTTTGAAACACTCTTTTGCTAAAATCTGCAAGTGGTTATTTGGAGCACTTCGAGGCCTGTGCTGGGATATGGAATATCTTCACCTAAAAACTACAGAGAAGCATTCTCAGAAAGTTCTTCACGATGCCTTCATTCAACTCACCGAGTTGAACCTTCCTTATGATAGAACACTTTTGAAACACTCTTTTTGTAGAATCTGCAAGGGGATATTTGGAGCGATTTGAGGCCTATGCTGGAAAAGGAAATATCTTCACATAACAACTAGACGGAAGCATTCTCAGAAACTTCTGTGTGATGAGTGCCTTCAACTCACAGACTTGAACGTTCCTCTCGAAGGAGCAGTTTTGAAACACTCCTTTTGTAGAATCTGCAAGTGTTTATTTGGAGCGCTTTGAGTCCTATGTTGGGAAAGGAAATATCTTCACATAAGAACCAGACAGAAGCATTCTCAGAAGCTTCTTTGTGATGAGTGCATTCTACTCACAGTGTTGAAGCTTGCTTTTGATAGAGCAGTTTTGAAACACTCTTTTGGTAGAATCTGCAAGTGGATATTTGGAGCGCTTTGAGGCCTATGCTGGAAAAGGAAATGTCTTCACATAAAAACTAGACAGAAGCATTGCAGGAAACTTCTGTATGATAAGTGCATTCAACTCACAGACTTGAACGTTCCTTTTGATAGGACTCTTTTGAAACCCTCCTTTTGTAGTATTTGCAAGTGTTTATTTGGAGCGCTTTGGGGCCTAAGCTGGAAAAGGAAATACCTTCACGTAAGAACTAGACAGAAGCATTCTCAGAAACTTCTTTCCGATGAGTGCATTCAACACACAGACTTGAACTTTGCTTTTGAAAGGGCAGCTTTGAAACACTCCTTTTGTACAATCTGCAAGGGGATATTTGGAGCGCATTGAGGCCTATGCTGGGAAATGAAATCTCCTCACCTAAAAACTAGACAGAAGCATTCTGAGAAACTTCTGTGTGATGAGTGCATTCAACTCACAGACTTGAACGTTCCCTTTGATAGAACAGTTTTGAAACACTCCTTTTGTAGAATCTGCATGTGTTTATTTGGAGCGCTTTGAGGCCTCTGTTGGAAAAGGAAATATCTTCATATAAAAACTAGACGGAAGCCTTCTCAGAAACTTCTTTGTGATGAGTGCATTCAACTCACAGACTTGAAGCTTCCTTGGAAAGAGCAGTTTGGAGACACTCATCTTACAGAATCTTCAAGTGGATATTTGGAGCGCTTTGAGGCCTATGCAGGAACATGAAATCTCTTCACCTAAAAACTAGACAGAAGCATTCTGAGAAACTTCTTTGCAATGAGTGCATTCAACTCACGGACTTGAACGTTCCTTTGGATAGAACAGTTTTGAAACATAACGTTTGTAGAATCTGCAAGTGTTTATTCGGAGCACCTTGAGGCCCATGTAGGAAAAGGAAATATCTTCACATGAAAACTAGAGAGAAGGATTCTCAGAAACTTCTTCATGATGAGTTCATTCAACTCACAGAGTTGAACCTACCAATTGATAGAGAAGTTTGGAAACACTCTTTTTGTAGAATCTGCAAGTGGATATTTGGAGCCGTTTGAGGCCTATGCTGGAAAAGGAAATATCTTCACATAAAAACTGAACTGAAACATTCTCAGAAACTTCTTTGTGTTGAGTGCATTCAACTCACAGACTTGAACTTACCTATAGAAACAGCAGTTTTGAAACACTCTTTTGCTAAAATCTGCAAGTGGTTATTTGGAGCACTTTGAGGCCTGTGCTGGGATATGGAATATCTTCACCTAAAAACTACAGAGAAGCATTCTCAGAAAGTTATTCACGATGCCTTCATTCAACTCACGGAGTTGAACCTTCCTTATGATAGAACACTTTTGAAACACTCTTTTTGTAGAATCTGCAAGGGGATATTTGGAGCGTTTTGAGGCCTATGCTGGAAAAGGAAATATCTTCACATAACAACTAGACGGAAGCCTTCTCAGAAACTTCTGTGTGATGAGTGCATTCAACTCGCAGACTTGAACGTTCCTCTCGAAAGAGCAGTTTTGAAACACTCCTTTTGTAGAATCTGCAAGTGTTTATTTGGAGTGCTGTGAGGCTTATGTTGGAAAAGGAAATATCTTCACATAAGAACCAGACAGAAGCATTCTCAGAAACTTCTTTGTGATGAGTGCATTCTACTCTCAGTGTTGAAGTTTCCTTTTGATTGAGCAGTTTTGAAACACTGTTTTGGTAGAATCTGCAAGTGGATATTTGGAGCGCTTTGAGGCCTATGCTGGAAAAGGAAGTGTCTTCAAATAAAAACTAGACAGAAGCATTCCAGGAAACTTCTGTATGTTAAGTGCATTCAACTCACAGACTTGAACGTTCCTTTTGAAAGGACTCTTTTGAAACACACCTTTTGTAGAATTTGCAAGTGTTTATTTGGAGCACTTTGGGTCCTAAGCTGGAAAAGGAAATATGTTCACGTAAGAACTAGACAGAAGCATTCTCAGAAACTACTTTCTGATGAGTGCATTCAACACACAGACTTGAACCTTGCTTTTGAAAGGGCAGCTTTGGAACACTCCTTTCGTAGAATCTGCAAGGGGATATTTGGAGCGCTTTGAGGCCTATGCTGGGAAATGAAATCTCTTCACCTAAATCTAGACAGAAGCATTCTGAGAAACTTCTGTGTGATGAGTGCATTCAACTCACAGACTTGATCGTTCCCTTTGATAGAACAGTTTTGAAACACTCCTTTTGTACAATCTGCATGTGTTTATTTGGAGCGCTGTGAGGCCTCTGTTGGAAAAGGAAATATCTTCATATAAAAACTAGACGGAAGCCTTCTCAGGAACTTTTTTGGGATGAGTGCATTCAACTCACAGACTTGAAGCTTCCTTTGGAAAGAGCAGTTTGGAGACACTCTTCTTATAGAATCTTCAAGTGGATATTTGGAGCGCTTTGATGCCTATGCTGGGACATGAAATCTCTTCACCTAAAAACTAGACAGAAGCATTCTGAGAAACTTCTTTGCAATGAATGTATTCAACTCACAGACTTGAACGTTCCTTTGGATAGAACAGTTTTGAAACACTCCTTTTGTACAATCTGCATGTGTTTATTTGGAGCGTTTTGAGGCCTCTGTTGGAAAAGGAAATATCTTCATATAAAAACTAGACGGAAGCCTTCTCAGGAACTTCTTTGGGATGAGTGCATTCAACTAACAGACTTGAAGCTTCCTTTGGAAAGAGCAGTTTGGAGACAATCTTCTTATAGAATCTTCAAGTGGATATTTGGAGCGCTTTGTGGCCTATGCTGGGACATGAAATCTCTTCACCTAAAAACTAGACAGAAGCATTCTGAGAAACTTCTTTGCAATGAGTGTATTCAACTCACAGACTTGAACGTTCCTTTGGATGGAACAGTTTTGAAACGTTACGTTTGTAGAATCTGCAAGTGTTTATTCGGAGCACCTTGAGGCCCATGTTGGAAAAGGAAATATCTTCACATGAAAACTAGAGAGAAGGATTCTCAGAAACTTCTTCATGATGAGTTCATTCAACTCACAGAGTTGAACCTACCAATTGATAGAGAAGTTTGGAAACACTCTTTTTGTAGTATCTGCAAGTGGATATTTGGAGCCGTTTGAGGCCTATGCTGGAAAAGAAAATATCTTCACATAAAAACTGAACAGAAGCAATCTCAGAAACTTCTTTGTGTTGAGTGCATTCAACTCACAGACTTGAACTTACCTATACAAAGAGGAGTTTTGAAACACTCTTTTGCTAAAATCTGCAAGTGGTTATTTGGAGCACTTCGAGGCCTGTACTGGGATATGGAATATCTTCACCTAAAAACTACCGAGAAGCATTCTCTGAAAGTTCTTCAGGATGCCTTCATTCAACTCACGGAGTTGAACCTTCCTTATGATAGAACACTTTTGAAAAACTCTTTTTGTAAAATCTGCAAGGGGATGTTTGGAGCGTTTTGAGGCCTATGCTGGAAAAGGAAATATCTTCACATAATAACTAGATGGAAGCATTCTCAGAAACTTCTGTGTGATGAGTGCATTCAACTCACAGACTTGAACGTTCCTTTCGAAAGAGCATTTTTGAAACACTCCTTTTGTAGAATCTGCAAGTGTTTATTTGGAGCGTTTGAGGCCTATGTTGGAAAAGGGAATATCTTCACATAAGAACCAGACAGAAGCATTCTCAGAAACTTCTTTGTGATGAGTGCATTCTACTCACAGTATTGAAGGTTGCTTTTCATAGAGCAGTTTTGAAACACTCTTTTGGTAGAATCTGCAAGTGGATATTTGGAGCGCTTTGAGGCCTATGCTGGAAAAGGAAGTGTCTTCAAATAAAAACTAGACAGAAGCATTCCAGGAAACTTCTGTATGATAAGTGCATTCAACTCACAGACTTGAACGTTCCTTTTGATAGGACTCTTTTGAAACACACCTTTTGTAGAATTTGCAAGTGTTTATTTGGAGCACTTTGGGGCCTAAGCTGGAAAAGGAAATATCTTCACGTAAGAACTAGACAGAAGCATTCTCAGAAACTTCTTTCTGATGAGTGCATTCAACACACAGACTTGAACCTTGCTTTTGAAAGAGTAGCTTTGACACACTCTTTTTGTACAATCTGCAAAGGGATATTTGGAGCGCTTTGAGGCCTATGCTGGGAAATGTAATCTCCTCACCTAAAAACTAGACAGAAGCATTCTGAGAAACTTCTGTGTGATGAGTGCATTCAACTCACAGACTTGAATGTTCCCTTTGATAGAACAGTTTTGAAACACTCCTTTTGTAGCATCTGCATGTGTTTATTTGGAGCACTTTGAGGCCTCTGTTGGAAAAGGAAATATCTTCATATAAAAACTAGACGGAAGCCTTCTCAGAAACTTCTTTGTGATGAGTGCATTCAACTCACAGACTTGAAGCTTCCTTTGGAAAGAGCAGTTTGGAGACACTCTTCTTATAGAATCTTCAAGTGGATATTTGGAGCGCTTTGAGGCCTATGCTGGGACATGAAATCTCTTCACCTAAAAACTAGACAGAAGCATTCTGAGAAACTTCTTTGCAATGAGTGCATTCAACTCACAGACTTGAACGTTCCTTTGGATAGAACAGTTTTGAAACATCACGTTTGTAGAATCTGCAAGTGTTTATTCGGAGCACCTTGAGGCCTATGTTGGAAAAGGAAATATCTTCACATGAAAACTAGAGAGAAGGATTCTCAGAAACTTCTTCGTGATGAGTTCATTCAACTCACAGAGTTGAACCTACCAATTGATAGAGAAGTTTGGAAACACTCTTTTTGTAGAATCTGCAAGTGGATATTTGGAGCCGTTTGAGGCCTAGGCTGTAATAGGAAATATCTTCACATAAAAACTGAACAGAAGCATTCTCAGAAACTTCTTTGTGTTAAGTGCATTCAACTCACAGACTTGAACTTACCTATAGAAAGAGCAGTTTTGAAACACTCTTTTGCTAAAATCTGCAAGTGGTTGTTTGGAGCACTTCGAGGCCTGTGCTGGGATATGGAATATCTTCACCTAAAAACTACAGAGAAGCATTCTCAGAAAGTTCTTCACGATGCCTTCATTCAACTCACGGAGTTGAACCTTCCTTATGATAGAACACTTTTGAAACACTCTTTTTGTAGAATCTGCAAGGGGATATTTGGAGCGTTTTGAGGCCTATGCTGGAAAAGGAAATATCTTCACATAACAACTAGAAGGAAGCATTCTCAGAAACTTCTGTGTGATGAGTGCATTCAACTCACAGACTTGAACGTTCCTCTTGAAAGAGCAGTTTTGATACACTCCTTTTGTAGAATCTGCAAGTGTTTATTTGGAGCGCTTTGAGGCCTATGTTGGAAAAGGAAATATCTTCACATAAGAACCAGACAGAAGCATTCTCAGAAACTTCTTTGTGATGAGTGCATTCTACTCACAGTGTTGAAGCTTGCTTTTGATAGAGCAGTTTTGAAACACTCTTTTGGTAGAATCTGCAAGTGGATATTTGGAGCGCTTTGAGGCCTATGCTGGAAATGGAAATGTCTTCACATAAAAACAAGACAGAAGCATTCCAGGAAACTTCTGTATGATAAGTGCATTCAACTCACAGACTTGAACGTTCCTTTTGATAGGACTCTTTTGAAACACTCCTTTTGTAGAATTTGCAAGTGTTTATTTGGAGCGCTTTGGGGCCTAAGCTGGAAAAGGAAATATCTTCACGTAAGAACTAGACAGAAGCATTCTCAGAAACTTCTTTCTGATGAGTGCATTCAACACACAGACTTGAACCTTGCTTTTGAAAGAGCAGCTTTGAAACACTCCTTTCGTAGAATCTGCAAGGGGATATTTGGAGCGTTTTGAGGCCTATGCTGGAAAAGGAAATATCTTCACATAACAACTAGACGGAAGCATTCTCAGAAACTTCTGTGTGGTGAGTGCATTCAACTCACAGACTTGAACGTTCCTCTCGAAAGAGCAGTTTTGAAACACTCCTTTTGTAGAATCTGCAAGTGTTTATTTGGAGCGCTTTGAGGCCTATGTTGGAAAAGGAAATATCTTCACATAAGAACCAGACAGAAGCATTCTCAGAAACTTCTTTGTGATGAGTGCATTCTACTCACAGTGTTGAAGTTTGCTTTTGATAGAGCAGTTTTGAAACACTCTTTTGGTAGAATCTGCAAGTGGATATTTGGAGCGCTTTGAGGCCTATGCTGGAAAAGGAAGTGTCTTCAAATTAAAACTAGACAGAAGCATTCCAGGTAACTTCTGTATGTTAAGTGCATTCAACTCACAGACTTGAACGTTCCTTTAGAAAGGACTCTTTTGAAACACACATTTTGTAGAATTTGCAAGTGTTTATTTGGAGCACTTTGGGGCCTAAGCTGGAAAAGGAAATATCTTCACGTAAGAACTAGACAGAAGCAATCTCAGAAACTTCTTTCAGATGAGTGCATTCAACACACAGACTTGAACCTTGCTTTTGAAAGAGCAGCTTTGAAAAACTCTTTTCGTAGAATCTGCAAGGGGATATTTGGAGCGCTTTGAAGCCTATGCTGGAAAATGAAATCTCTTCACCTAAAAACTAGACAGAAGCATTCTGAGAAACTTCTGTGTGATGAGTGCATTCAACTCACAGACTTGAACGTTCCCTTTGATAGAACAGTTTTGAAACACTCCTTTTGTAGAATCTGCATGTGTTTATTTGGAGCGCTTTGAGGCCTCTGTTGGAAAAGGAAATATCTTCATATAAAAACTAGACGGAAGCCTTCTCAGAAACTTCTTTGTGATGAGTGCATTCAACTCACAGACTTGAAGCTTCCTTTGGAAAGAGCAGTTTGGAGACACTCTTCTTATAGAATCTTCAAGTGGATATTTGGAGCGCTTTGAGGCCTATGCTGGGACATGAAATCTCTTCACCTAAAAACTAGACAGAAGCATTCTGAGAAACTTCTTTGCAATGAGTGCATTCAACTCACAGACTTGAACGTTCCTTTCTATAGAACAGTTTTGAAACATTACGTTTGTAGAATCTGCAAGTGTTTATTCGGAGCACCTTGAGGCCTATGTTGGAAAAGGAAATATCTTCACATGAAAACTAGAGAGAAGGATTCTCAGAAACTTCTTCATGCTGAGTTCATTCAAATCACAGAGTTGAACCTACGAATTGATAGAGAAGTTTGGAAACACTCTTTTTGTAGAATCTGCAAGTGGATATTTGGAGCCGTTTGAGGCCTGTGCTGGAAAAGGAAATATCTTCACATAAAAACTGAACTGAAGCATTCTCAGAAACTTCTTTGTGTTGAGTGCATTCAACTCACAGACTTGAACTTACCTATAGAAAGAGCAGTTTTGAAACACTCTTTTGCTAAAATCTGCAACTGGTTATTTGGAGCAGTTCGAGGCCTGTGCTGGGATATGGAATATCTTCACCTAAAAACTACAGAGAAGCATTCTCAGAAAGTTCTTCACGATGCCTTCATTCAACTCACGGAGTTGAACCTTCCTTATGATAGAACACTTTTGAAACACTCTTTTTGTAGAATCTGCAAGGGGATATTTGGAGCGTTTTGAGGCCTATGCTGGAAAAGGAAATATCTTCACATAACAACTAGACGGAAGCATTCTCAGAAACTTCTGTGCGATGAGTGCATTCAACTCACAGACTTGAACGTTCCTCTTGAAAGATCAGGTTTGAAACACTCCTTTTGTAGAATCTGCAAGTGTTTATTTGAAGCGCTTTGAGGCCTACGTTGGAAAAGGAAATATCTTCACATAAGAACCAGACAGAAGCATTGTCAGAAACCTCTTTGTGATGAGTGCATTCTACTCACAGTGTTAAAGCTTGCTTTTGATAGAGCAGTTTTGAAACACTCTTTTGGTAGAATCTGCAAGTGGATATTTGGAGCGCTTTGAGGCCTATGCTGGAAAAGGAAATGTCTTCACATAAAAACTAGACAGAAGCATTCCAGGAAACTTCTGTATGATAAGTGCATTCAACTCACAGACTTGAACGTTCCTTTTGATAGGACTCTTTTGAAACACTCCTTTTGTAGAGTCTGCAAGTGTTTATTTGGAGCGCTTTGAGGCCTATGTTGGAAAAGGAAATATCTTCACTTAAGAACCAGACAGAAGCATTCTCAGAAACTTCTTTGTGATGAGTGCATTCTACTCACAGTGTTGAAGCTTGCTTTTGATAGAGCAGTTTTGAAACACTCTTTTGGTAGAATCTGCAAGTGGATATTTGGAGCGCTTTGAAGCCTACGCTGGAAAAGGAAGTGTCTTCACATAAAAATTAGACAGAAGCATTCCAGGAAACTTCTGTATGATAAGTGCATTCAACTCACAGACTTGAACGTTCCTTTTGATAGGACTCTTTTGAAACACTCCTTTTGTAGAATTTGCAAGTGTTTATTTGGAGCTCTTTGGGGCCTAAGCTGGAAAAGGAAATATCTTCACGTAAGAACTAGACAGAAGCATTCTCAGAAACTTCTTTCTGATGAGTGCATTCAACACACAGACTTGAACCTTGCTTTTGAAAGAGCAGCTTTGAAACACTCTTTTCGTAGAATCTGCAAGGGGATATTTGGAGCGCTTTGAGGCCTATGCTGGGAAATGAAATCTCCTCACCTAAAAACTAGACAGAAGCATTCTGAGAAACTTCTGTGTGATGAGTGCATTCAACTCACAGACTTGAACGTTCCCTTTGATAGAACAGTTTTGAAACACTCCTTTTGTGGAGTCTGCATGTGTTTATTTGGAGCGCTTTGAGGCCTCTTTTGGAAACGGAAATATCTTCATATAAAAACTAGACGGAAGCCTTCTCAGAAACTTCTTTGTGATGAGTGCATTCAATTCACAGACTGAAGCTTCCTTTGGAAAGAGCAGTTTAGAGACACTCTTCTTATAGAAGCTTCAAGTGGATATTTGGAGCGCTTTGAGGCCTATGCTGGGACATGAAATCTCTTCACCTAAAAACTAGACAGAAGCATTCTGAGAAACTTCTTTGCAATGAGTGCATTCAACTCACAGACTTCAACGTTCCTTTGAATAGAACAGTTTTGAAACATTACGTTTGTAGAATCTGCAAGTGTTTATTCGGAGCACCTTGAGGCCTATGTTGGAAAAGGAAATATCTTCACATGAAAACTAGAGAGAAGGATTCTCAGAAACTTCTTTGTGATGAGTTCATTCAACTCACAGAGTTGAACCTACGAATTGATAGAGAAGTTTGGAAACACTCTTTTTGTAGAATCTGCAAGTGGATATTTGGAGCCGTTTGAGGCCTATGCTGGAAAAGGACATATCTTCACATAAAAACTGAATAGAAGCACTCTCAGAAACTTCTTTGTGTTGAGTGCATTCAACTCACAGACTTGAACTTACCTATAGAAAGAGCAGTTTTGAAACACTTTTGCTAAAATCTGCAAGTGGTAATTTGGAGCACTTCGAGGCCTGTGCTGGGATATGGAATATCTTCACCTAAAAACTACAGAGAAGCATTCTCAGAAAGTTCTTCATGATGTCTTCATTCAACTCACGGAGTTGAACCTTCCTTATGATAGAACACTTTTGAAACACTCTTTTTGTAGAATCTGCAAGAGGATATTTGGAGCGTTTTGAGGCCTATGCTGGAAAAGGAAATATCTTCACATAACAACTAGACGGAAGCATTCTCAGAAACTTCTGTGTGATGAGTGCATCCAACTCACAGACTTGAACATTCCTCTCGAAAGAGCAGTTTTGAAACACTCCTTTTGTAGAATCTGCAACTGTTTATTTGGAGCGCTTTGAGGCCTATGTTGGAAAAGGAAATATCTTCACATAAGAACCAGACAGAAGCATTCTCAGCAACTTCTTTGTGATGAGTGCATTCTACACACAGTGTTGAAGCTTGCTTTTGATAAAGCAGTTTTGAAACACTCTTTTGGTAGAATCTGCAAGTGGATATTTGGAGCGATTTGAGGCCTATGCTGGAAAAGGAAGTATCTTCACATAAAACTAGACAGAAGCATTCCAGGAAACTTCTGTATGATAAGTGCATTCAACTCACAGACTTGAACGTTCCCTTTGATAGAACAGTTTTGAAACACTCCTTTTGTAGAATCTGCATGTGTTTATTTGGAGCGCTTTGAGGCCTCTGTTGGAAAAGGAAATATCTTCATATAAAAACTAGACGGAAGCCTTCTCAGAAACTTCTTTGTGATGAGTGCATTCAACTCACAGACTTGAACGTTCCTTTGGATAGAACAGTTTTGAAACATTACGTTTGTAGAATCTGCAAGTGTTTATTCAGAGAACCTTGAGGCCTATGTTGGAAAAGGAAATATCTTCACATGAAAACTAGAGAGAAGGATTCTCAGAAACTTCTTCATGATGAGTTCATTCAACTCACAGAGTTGAACATACCAATTGATAGAGAAGTTTGGAAACACTCTTTTTGTAGAATCTGCAAGAGGATATTTGGAGCGTTTTGAGGCCTATCCTGGAAAAAGAAATATCTTCACACAAAAACTAGACAGAAGCATTCTCAGAAACTTCTTTGTGATGAGTGCATTCAACTCACAGACTTGAACGTTCCTCTCGAAAGAGCAGTTTTGAAACACTCCTTTTGTAGAATCTGCAAGTGTTTACTTGGAGTGCTTTGAGGCCTTTGTTGGAAAAGAAAATATCTTCACATAAAAACTAGACAGAAGCATTCTCAGAAACTTCTTTGTGATGAGTGCATTCTACTCAAAGTGTTGAAGCTTGCTTTTGATAGAGAAGTTTGGAAACACTCTTTTGGTAGAATCTGCAAGTGGATATTTGGAGCGCTTTGAGGCCTATGCTGTAAAAGGAAATTTACTTCACATAAAAACTAGACAGAAGCATTCCAGGAAACTTCTGTATGATAAGTGCGTTCAACTCACAGACTTGAACGTTCCTTTTGATAGAACTCTTTGGAAACACTCCTTTTGTGGAATTTGCAAGTGTTTATTTGGAGCGCTATGAGGCCTAACCTGGAAAAGGAAATATCTTCACGTAAGAACTAGACAGAAGCATTCTCAGAAACTTCTTTCTGATGAGTGCATCCAACACACAGACTTGAACCTTGCTTTTGAAAGAGCAGCTTTGAAACACTCTTTTCGTAGAATCTGCAAGGGGATATTTGGAGCGCTTTGAGGCCTATGCTGGGAAATGAAATCTCTTCACCTAAAAACTAGACAGAAGCATTCTGAGAAACTTCTGTGTGATGAGGGCATTCAACTCACAGACTGGAACTTTCCCTTTGATAGAACAGTTTTGAAGCACTCCTTTTGTAGAACCTGCCTGTGTTTATTTGGAACGCTTTGAGGCCTAGGTTGGAAAAGGAAATATCTTCATATAAAAACTAGACGGAAGCCTTCTCAGAAACTTCTTTGTGATGAGTGCATTCAACTCACAGACTTGAAGCTTCCTTGGGAAAGAGCAGTTTGGAAACACTCTTCTTATAGAATCTTCAAGTGGATATTTGGAGCGCTTTGAGGCCTATGCTGGGACATGAAATCTCTTCACCTAAAAACTAGACAGAAGCATTCTGAGAAACTTCTTTACAATGAGTGCATTCAACTCCCAGACTTGAAAGTTCCTTTTGATAGAACAGTTTTGAAACATTACGTTTGTAGAATCTGCAAGTGTTTATTCGGAGCACCTTGAGGCCTATGTTGGAAAAGGAAATATCTTCCCATAAAAAGTAGATAGAAGGATTCTCAGAAACTTCTTTGTGATGAGTTTATTCAACTCACAGAGTTGAAGCTACCAGTTGAGAGAGAAGTTTGGAAACACTCTTTTTGTAGAATCTGCAAGTGGATATTTGGAGCCGTTTGTGGTCTATGCTGGAAAAGGAAATATCTTCACATAAAAACTGAACAGAAGCATTCTCAGAAACTTCTTTGTGTTGAGTGCATTCAACTCACAGACTTGAACTTACCTATAGAAAGAGCAGTTTTGAAACACTCTTTTGCTAAAATCTGCAAGTGGTTTTTTGGAGCACTTCGAGGCCTGTGCTGGGATATAGAATATCTTCACCTAAAAACTACAGAGAAGCATTCTCAGAAAGTTCTTCACGATGCATTCATTCAACCCACAGAGTTGAACCTTCCTTTTCATAGACCAGTTTTGAAACACTCTTTTTGTAGAATCTGCAAGAGGATATTTGGAGCGTTTTGAGGCCTATGCTGGAAAAGGAAATATCTTCACACAAAAACTAGACAGAAGCATTCTCAGAAACTTCTGTGTGATGAGTGCATTCAACTCACATGCTTGAACGTTCCTCTCGAAAGGGCTGTTTTGAAACACTCCTTTTGTAGAATCTGCATGTGTTTATTTGGAGCGCTTTGAGGCCTATATTGGAAAAGGAAATATCTTCATATAAAAAGTAGATTGAAGCATTCTCAGAAACTTCTTTGTGATGAGTGCATTCAACTCACAGACTTGAAGCTTCCTTTGGAAAGAGCAGTTTGGAAACACTCTTCTTATAGAATCTTCAAGTGGATATTTGGAGCGCTTTGAGGCTTATGCTGGGAAATGAAATCTCTTCACCTAAAAACTAGAAGGAAGCATTCTGAGAAACTTCATTGTGATGAGTGCATTCAACTCACAGACTTGAACGTTCCTTTTGATAAAACAGTTTTGAAACATTACGTTTGTAGAATCTGCAAGTGTTTATTCGGAGCACCTTGAGGCCTAGGTTGGAAAAGGAAATATCTTCAAATAAAAACTAGAGAGAAGGATTCTCAGAAACTTTTTTGTGATGCGTTCATTCAACTCACAGAGATGAACCTACCAATTGATAGAGAAGTTTGGAAGCACTCTTTTTCTAGAATCTGCAAGTGGATATTTGGAGCGCTTTGAGGCCTATGCTGGAAAAGGAAATGTCTTCGCATAAAAACTCGACAGAAGCATTCCAGGAAACTTCTGTATGATAAGTGCATTCAACTCACAGACTTGAACGTTTCTTTTGATAGAACTCTCTTGAAACACTCCTTTTGTAGAATTTGCAAGTATTTATTTGGAGCGCTTTGAGGCCTATGCTGGAAAAGGAAATGTCTACATATAAAAACTAGACAGAAGCATTCCAGGAAACTTCTGTATGATAAGTGCATTCAACACACAGACTTGAACCCTGCTTTTGAAAGAGCAGCTTTGAAACACTCTTTTCGTAGAATCTGCAAGTGGATATTTGGAGCGCTTTGAGGCCTATGCTGGGAAATGAAATCTCTTCACCTAAAAACTAGACAGAAGCATTCTGAGAAACTTCTGTGTGATGAGTGCATTCAATTCACAGACTTGAACGTTCCCTTTGATAGAACAGTTTTGAAACACTCCTTTTGTGGAATCTGCATGTGTTTATTTGGAGCACTTTGAGGCCTATTTTGGAAAAGGAAATATCTTCATATAAAAACTAGACGGAAGCATTCTCAGAAACTTTTTGTGATGAGTGCATTGAACTCACAGACTTGAAGCTTCCTTTGGAAAGAGCAGTTTGGAAACACTCTTCTTATAGAATCTTCAATTGGATATTTGGAGCGCTTTGAGTCCTATGCTGGGACATGAAATCTCTTCACCTAAAAACTAGACAGAAGCATTCTGAGAAACTTCTTTGCAATGAGTGCATTCAACTCACAGACTTGAACGTTTCTTTTGACAGAACAGTTTTGAAACATTACGTTTGTAGAATCTGCAAGTGTTTATTTGGAGCACCTTGAGGCCTATGTTGGAAAAGGAAATATTTTCCCATAAAAACTAGAGAGAAGGATTCTCAGAAACTTCTTTGTGATGAGATCATTCAACTCACAGAGTTGAACCTACCAATTGATGGAGAAGTTTGGAAACACTCTTTTTGTAGAATCTGCAAGTGGATATTTGGAGCCGTTTGAGGCCTATGCTGGAAAAGGAAATATCTTCACATAAAAACTGAACAGAAGCATTCTCAGAAACTTCTTTTTGTTGAGTGCATTCAACTCACCGACTTGAACTTACCTATAGAAAGAGCAGTTTTGAAACACTCTTTTGGTAATATCTGCAAGTGGTTATTTGGAGCACTTCGAGGCCTGTGCTGGGATATGGAATATCTTCACCTAAAAACTACAGAGAAGCATTCTCAGAAAGTTCTTCACGATGCATTCATTCAACTCACAGAGTTGAACCTTCCTTTTGATAGAACAGTTTTGAAACACACTTTTTGTAGAATCTGCAAGAGGATATTTGGAGCGTTTTGAGGCCTATGCTGGAAAAGGAAATATCTTCACATAAAAACTAGACAGAAGCATTCTCAGAAACTTCTTTGTGATGAGTGCATTCTACTCATAGTGTTGAAGCTTGCTTTTGATAGAGCAGTTTTGAAACACTCTTTTGGTAGAATCTGCAAGTGGATATTTGGAGCGCTTTGAGGCCTATGCTGGAAAAGGAAATGTCTTCGCATAAAAACTCGACAGAAGCATTCCAGGAAACTTCTGTATGATAAGTGCATTCAACTCACAGACTTGAACGTTCCTGTTGATAGAACTCTCTTGAAACACTCCTTTTGTAGAATTTGCAAGTGTTTATTTGAAGGGCTTTGAGGCCTAACCTGGAAAAGGAAATATCTTCACGTAAGGACTAGACAGAAGCATTCTCAGAAACTTCTTTCTGATGAGTGCATTCAACACACAGACTTTAACCTCGCTATTGAAAGAGCAGCTTTGAAACACTCTTTTCGTAGAATCTGCAAGTGGATATTTGGAGCGCTTTGAGGCCTATGCTGGGAAATGAAATCTCTTCACCTAAAATCTACACAGAAGCATTCTGAGAAACTTCTGTGTGTTGAGTGCATTCAACTCACAGACTTGAACTTACCTATAGAAACGGCAGTTTTGAAACACTCTTTTGGTAAAATCTGCAAGTGGTTATTTGGAGCACTTCGAGGCCTGTGCTGGGATATGGAATATCTTCACCTAAAAACTACAGAGAAGCATTCTCAGAAAGTTCTTCACGATGCATTCATTCAACTCACAGAGTTGAACCTTCCTTTTGATAGAACAGTTTTAAAACACTCTTTTTGTAGTATCTGCAAGAGGATATTTGGAGCGTTTTGAGGCCTATGCTGGAAAAGGAAATATCTTCACCTGAAAACTAGACAGAAGCATTCTCAGAAACTTCTGTGTGATGAGTGCATTCAACTCACAGACTTGAACGTTTCTTTTGATAGAACAGTTTTGAAACATTACGTTTGTAGAATCTGCAAGTGTTTATTCGGAGCACCTTGAGGCCTATGTTGGAAAAGGAAATATCTTCACATAAAAACTAAAGAGAAGGATTCTCAGAAACTTCTTTGTGATGAGTTCATTCAACTCACAGAGTTGAACCTACCAATTGATAGAGAAGTTTGGAAACACTCTTTTTGTAGAATCTGCAAGTGGATATTTGGAGCCGTTTGAGGCCTATGCTGGAAAAGGAAATATCTTCACATAAAAACTGAACAGAAGCATTCTCAGAAACTTCTTTGTGTTGAGTGCATTCAACTCACAGACTTGAACTTACCTGTAGAAAGAGCAGTTTTGAAACACTCTTTTGGTAAAATCTGCAAGTGGTTATTTGGAGCACTTCGAGGCCTGTGCTGGGATATGGAATATCTTCACCTAAAAACTACAGAGAAGCATTCTCAGAAAGTTCTTCACGATGCATTCATTCAACTCACAGAGTTGAACCTTCCTTTTGATAGAACAGTTTGGAAACACTCTTTTTGTAGAATCTGCAAGAGGATATTTGGAGCTTTTTGAGGCCTATGCTGGAAAAGGAAATATCTTCACTTAAAAACTAGACAGAAGCATTCTCAGAAACTTCTGTGTGATGAGTGCATTCAACTCAAAGACTTGAACGTTTCTTTTCATGGAACAGTTTTGAAACATTACGTTTGTAGAATCTGCAAGTGTTTATTCGGAGCACCTTGATCCCTATGTTGGAAAAGGAAATATCTTCATGTAAAAACTATAGAGAAGGATTCTCAGAAACTTCTTTGTGATGAGTTCATTCAACTCACAGAGTTGAACCTACCAATTGATAGAGAAGTTTGGAAACACTCTTTTTGTAGAATCTGCAAGTGGATATTTGGATCCGTTTGAGGTCTATGCTGGAACAGGAAATATCTTCACATAAAAACTGAACAGAAGCATTCTCAGAAACTTCTTTGTGTTGAGTGCATTCAACTCACAGACTTGAACTTACCTATAGAAAGAGCAGTTTTGAAACATTCTCTTGGTAAAATCTGCAAGTGGTTATTTGGAGCACTTCGAGGCCTGTGCTGGGATATGGAATATCTTCACCTAAAAACTACAGAGTAGCATTCTCAGAAACTTCTTCACGATGCATTCATTCAACTCACAGAGTTGAACCTTCCTTTTGATAGAACAGTTTTGAAACACTCTTTTTGTAGAATCTGCAAGAGGATATTTGGAGCGTTTTGAGGCCTATGCTGGAAAAGGAAATATCTTCACCTAAAAACTAGACAGAAGCATTCTCAGAAACTTCTGTGTGATGAGTGCATTCAACTCACAGACTTGAAGCTTCCTTTGGAAAGAGCAGTTTGGAAACACTCTTCTTATAGAATCTTCAAGTGGATATTTGGAGCGCTTTGAGGCCTATGCTGGGACATGAAATCTCTTCACCTAAAAACTAGACAGAAGCATTCTGAGAAACTTCTTTGCCATGAGTGCATTCAACTCACAGACTTGAACGTTTCTTTTGATAGAACAGTTTTGAAACATTACGTTTGTAGTATCTGCAAGTGTTTATTCGGAGCACTTTGAGGCCTATGTTGGAAAAGGAAATATCTTCACATAAAAACTAGAGAGAAGGATTCTCAGAAACTTCTTTGTGATGAGTTCATTCAACTCACAGAGTTGAACCTACCAATTGATAGAGAAGTTTGGAAACACTCTTTTTGTAGAACCTGCAAGTGGATATTTGGAGCCGTTTGAGGCCTATGCTGGAAAAGGAAATATCTTCACATAAAAACTGAACAGAAGCATTCTCAGAAACTTCTTTGTGTTGAGTGCATTCAACTCACAGACTTGAACTTACCTATAGAAAGAGCAGTTTTGAAACACTCTTTTGGTAAAATCTGCAAGTGGTTATTTGGAGCATTTCGAGGCCTGTGCTGGGATATGGAATATCTTCACCTAAAAACTACAGAGAAGCATTCTCAGAAAGTTCTTCACGATGCATTCATTCAACTCACAGAGTTGAACCTTCCTTTTGATAGAACAGTTTGGAAACACTCTTTTTGTAGAATCTGCAAGAGGATATTTGGAGCGTTTTGAGGCCTATGCTGGAAAAGGAAATAACTTCACCTAAAAACTAGACAGAAGCATTCTCAGAAACTTCTGTGAGATGAGTGCATTCAACTCACCGACTTGAACGTTCCTCTTGAAAGAGCAGTTTTCAAACACTCCTTTTGTAGAATCTGCACGTGTTCATTTGGAGCGCTTTGAGGCCTATGTTGGAAAAGGAAATATCTTCACATAAAAACTAGACAGAAGCATTCTCAGAAACTTCTTTGTGATGAGTGCATTCTACTCACATTGTTGAAGCTTGCTTTTGATAGAGCAGTTTTGAAACACTCTTTTGCTAGAATCTGCAAGTGGATATTTGGAGCGCTTTGAGGCCTATGCTGGAAAAGGAAATGTCTTCGCATAAAAACTAGACAGAAGCATTCCAGGAAACTTCTGTATGATAAGTGCATTCAACTCACAGACTTGAACGTTCCTTTTGATAGAACTCTTTGGAAACACTCCTTTTGTAGAATTTGCAAGGGTTTATTTGGAGCGCTTTGAGGCCTAAGCTGGAAAAGGAAATATCTTCACGTAAGGTCTAGACAGAAGCATTCTCAGAAACTTCTTTCTGATGAGTGCATTCAACACACAGACTTGAACCTTGCTCTTGAAAGAGCAGCTTTGAAACACTCTTTTCGTAGAATCTGCAAGTGGATATTTGGGGCGCTTTGAGGCCTATGCTGGGAAATGAAATCTCTTCACCTAAAATCTAGACAGAAGCATTCTGAGAAACTTCTGTGTGATGAGTGCATTCAACTCACAGACTTGAACGTTCCCTTTGATAGATCAGTTTTGAAACACTCCTTTTGTAGAATCTGCATGTGTTTATTTGGAGCGCTTTGAGGCCTATGTTGGAAAAGAAAATATCTTCACATAAAAACTAGAGAGAAGGATTCTCAGAAACTTCTTTGTGATGAGTTCATTCAACTCACAGAGTTGAACCTACCAATTGATAGAGAAGTTTGGAAACACTCTTTTTGTAGAATCTGCAAGTGGATATTTGGAGCACTTCGAGGCCTGTGCTGGGATATGGAATATCTTCACCTAAAAACTACAGAGAAGCATTCTCAGAAAGTTCTTCAGGATGCATTCATTCAACTCACAGAGTTGAACCTACCAATTGATAGAGAAGTTTGGAAACACTCTTTTTGTAGAATCTGCAAGTGGATATTTGGAGCCGTTTGAGGCCTATGCTGGAAAAGGAAATATCTTCACATAAAAACTGAACAGAAGCATTCTCAGAAACTTCTTTGTGTTGAGTGCATTCAACTCACAGACTTGAACTTACCTATAGAAAGAGCAGTTTTGAAACACTCTTTTGGTAAAATCTGCAAGTGGTTATTTGGAGCACTTCGAGGCCTGGGCTGGGATATGGAATATCTTCACCTAAAAACTACAGAGAAGCATTCTCAGAAAGTTCTTCACGATGCATTCATTCAACTCACAGAGTTGAACCTTCCTTTTGATAGAACAGTTTGGAAACACTCTTTTTGTAGAATCTGCAAGAGGATATTTGGAGCGTTTTGAGGCCTATGCTGGAAAAGGAAATATCTTAACCTAAAAACTAGACAGAAGCATTCTCAGAAACTTCTGTGTGATGAGTGCATTCAACTGACAGACTTGAAAGTTTCGTTTGATAGAACAGTTTTGAAACATTGCGTTTGTAGAATCTGCAAGTGTTTATTCGGAGCACCTTGAGGCCTATGTTGGAAAAGGAAATATCTTCACATAAAAACTAGAGAGAAGGATTCTCAAAAACTTCTTTGTGATGAGTTCATGCAACTCTCAGAGTTGAACCTACCAATTGAGAGAGAAGTTTGGAAACACTCTTTTTGTAGAATCTGCAAGTGGATATTTGGAGCGCTTTGAGGCCTATGCTGGGACATGAAATCTCTTCACCTAAAAACTAGACAGAAGCATTCTGAGAAACTTCTTTGCAATGAGTGCATTCAACTCACAGACTTGAACGTTTCTTTTGGTAGAACAGTTTTGAAACATTACGTTTGTAGAATCTGCAAGTGTTTATTCGGAGCACCTTGAGGCCTATGTTGGAAAAGGAAATATCTTCACATAAAAACTAGAGAGAAGGATTCTCAGAAACTTCTTTGTGATGAGTTCATGCAACTCACAGAGTTGAACCTACCAATTGATAGAGAAGTTTGGAAACACTCTTTTTGTAGAATCTGCAAGTGGATATTTGGAGCCGTTTGAGGCCTATGCTGGAAAAGGAAATATCTTCACATAAAAACTGAACAGAAGGATTCTCAGAAACTTCTTTGTGTTGAGTGCATTCAACACAAAGACTTGAACTTACCTGTAGAAAGAGCAGTTTTGAAACACTCTTTTGGTAAAATCTGCAAGTGGTTTTTTGGAGCACTTCGAGGCCTGTGCTGGGATATGGAATATCTTCACCTAAAAACTACAGAGAAGCATTCTCAGAAAGTTCTTCACGATGCATTCATTCAACTCACAGAGTTGAACCTTCCTTTTGATAGAACAGTTTTGAAACACTCTTTTTGTAGTATCTGCAAGAGGATATTTGGTGCGTTTTGAGGCCTATGCTGGAAAAGGGAATATCTTCACCTAAAAATTAGACAGAAGCATTCTCAGAAACTTCTGTGTGATGAGTGCATTCAACTCACAGACTTGAACGTTCCTCTTGAAAGAGCAGTTTTGAAACAATCCTTTTGTCGAATCTGCACGTGTTCATTTGGAGCGGTTTGAGGCCTATGTTGGAAAAGGAAATATCTTCACATAAAAACTAGACAGAAGCATTCTCAGAAACTTCTTTTTGATGAGTGCATTCTACTCACAGTGTTGAAGGTTGCTTTTGATAGAGCAGTTTTGAAACACTCTTTTGCTAGAATCTGCAAGTGGATATTTGGAGCGCTTTGAGGCCTATGCTGGAAAAGGAAATGTCTTCACATAAAAACTAGACAGAAGCATTCCAGGAAACTTCTGTATGATAAGTGCATTCAACTCACAGACTTGAACGTTCCTTTTTATAGAACTCTTTGGAAACACTCCTTTTGTAGAATTTGCAAGGGTTTATTTGGAGCGCATTGAGGCCTAACCTGGAAAAGGAAATATCTTCACGTAAGGTCTAGACAGAAGCATTCTCAGAAACTTCTTTCTGATGAGTGCATTCAACACACAGACTTGAACCTTGCTCTTGAAAGAGCAGCTTTGAAACACTCTTTTCGTAGAATCTGCAAGTGGATATTTGGAGCGCTTTGAGGCCTATGCTGGGAAATGAAATCTCTTCACCTAAAATCTAGACAGAAGCACTCTGAGAAATTTCTGTGTGATGAGTGCATTCAGCTCACAGACTTGAACGTTCCCTTTGATAGATCAGTATTGAAACACTCCTTTTGTAGAATCTGCATGTGTTTATTTGGAGTGCCTTGAGGCCTATGTTGGAAAAGGAAATATCTGCATATAAAAACTAGACGGAAGCATTGTCAGAAACTTCTTTGTGATGAGTGCATTCAACTCACAGACTTGAAGCTTCCTTTGGAAAGAGCAGTTTGGAAACACTCTTCTTATAGAATCTTCAAGTGGATATTTGGAGCGCTTTGAGGCCTATGCTGGGACATGAAATCTCTTCACCTAAAAACTAGACAGAACCATTCTGAGAAACTTCTTTGCAATGAGTGCATTCAACTCACAGACTTGAACGTTTCTTTTGATAGAACAGTTTTGAAACATTACGTTTGTAGAATCTGCAAGTGTTTATTCGGAGCACCTTGAGGCCTATGTTGGAAAAGGAAATATCTTCACATAAAAACTAGAGAGAAGGATTCTCAGAAACTTCTTTGTGATGAGTTCATGCAACTCACAGAGTTGAACCTACCAATTGAGAGAGAAGTTTGGAAACACTCTTTTTGTAGAATCTGCAAGTGGATATTTGGAGCCGTTTGAGGCCTATGCTGGAAAAGGAAATATCTTCACATAAAAACTGAACAGAAGCATTCTCAGAAACTTCTTTGTGTTGAGGGCATTCAACTCAAAGACTTGAACTTACCTGTAGAAAGAGCAGTTTTGAAACACTCTTTTGGTAAAATCTGCAAGTGGTTATTTGGAGCACTTCGAGGCCTGTGCTGGGTTATGGAATATCTTCACCTAAAGACTACAGAGAAGCATTCTCAGAAAGTTCTTCACGATGCATTCATTCAACTCACAGAGTTGAACCTTCCTCTTGACAGAACAGTTTTGAAACACACTTTTTGTAGAATCTGCAAGAGGATATTTGGAGCGTTTTGTGGCCTATGCTGGAAAAGGAAATATCTTCACATAAAAACTAGACAGAAGCATTCTCAGAAACTTCTTTGTGATGAGTGCATTCTACTCATAGTGTTGAAGCTTGCTTTTGATAGAGCAGTTTTGAAACACTCTTTTGGTAGAATCTGCAAGTGGATATTTGGAGCGCTTTGAGGCCTATGCTGGAAAAGGAAATGTCTTCTCATAAAAACTCGACAGAAGCATTCCAGGAAACTTCTGTATGATAAGTACATTCAACTCACAGACTTGAACGTTCCTTTTGATAGAACTCTCTTGAAACACTCCTTTTGTAGAATTTGCAAGTGTTTATTTGAAGGGCTTTGAGGCCTAACCTGGAAAAGGAAATATCTTCACGTAAGGACTAGACAGAAGCATTCTCAGAAACTTCTTTCTGATGAGTGCATTCAACACACAGACTTTAACCTCGCTATTGAAAGAGCAGCTTTGAAACACTCTTTTCTTAGAATCTGCATGTGGATATTTGGAGCGCTTTGAGGCCTATGCTGGGAAATGAAATCTCTTCACCTAAAAACTACACAGAAGCATTCTGAGAAACTTCTGTGTGTTGAGTGTATTCAACTCACAGACTTGAACTTACCTATAGAAAGAGCAGTTTTGAAACACTCTTTTGGTAAAATCTGCAAGTGGTTATTTGGAGCACTTCGAGGCCTGTGCTGGGATATGGAATATCTTCACCTAAAAACTACAGAGAAGCATTCTCAGAAAGTTCTTCATGATGCATTCATTCAACTCACAGAGTTGAACCTTCCTTTTGATAGAACAGTTTTGAAACACTCTTTTTGTAGTATCTGCAAGAGGATATTTGGAGCGTTTTGAGGCCTATGCTGGAAAAGGAAATATCTTCACCTGAAAACTAGACAGAAGCATTCTCAGAAACTTCTGTGTGATGAGTGCATTCAACTCACAGACTTGAACGTTTCTTTTGATGGAACTGTTTTGAAACATTACGTTTGTAGAATCTGCAAGTGTTTATTCGGAGCACCTTGAGGCCTATGTTGGAAAAGGAAATATCTTCACATAAAAACTGGAGAGAAGGATTCTCAGAAACTTCTTTGTGATGAGTTCATTCAACTCACAGAGTTGAACCTACCAATTGATAGAGAAGTTTGGAAACACTCTTTTTGTAGAATCTGCAAGTGGATATTTGGAGCGTTTTGAGGCCTATGCTGGAAAAGGAAATATCTTCACATAAAAACTAGACAGAAGCATTCTCAGAAACTTCTTTGGGATGAGTGCATTCTACTGACAGTGTTGAAGCTTGCTTTTGATAGAGCAGTTTTGAAACACTCTTTTGCTAGAATCTGCAAGTGGATATTTGGAGCACTTTGAGGCCTATGCTGGAAAAGGAAATTTCGTCGCATAAAAACTAGACAGAAGCATTCCAGGAAACTTCTGTATGATAAGTGCATTCAACTCACAGACTTGAACGTTCCTTTTGATAGAACTCTTTTGAAACACTCCTTTTGTAGAATTTGCAAGTGTTTATTTGAAGGGTTTTGAGGCCTAAGCTGGAAAAGGAAATATCTTCACGTAAGGACTAGACAGAAGCATTCTCAGAAACTTCTTTCTGATGAGTGCATTCAACACACAGACTTTAACCTCGCTATTGCAAGAGCAGCTTTGAAACACACTTTTCGTAGAATCTGCAAGTGGATGTTTGGAGCGCTTTGAGGCCTATGCTGGGAAATGAAATCTCTTCACCTAAAAACTACACAGAAGCATTCTGAGAAACTTCTTTGTGTTGAGTGCATTCAACTCACAGACTTGAACTTACCTATAGAAAGAGCAGTTTTGAAACACTCTTTTGGTAAAATCTGCAAGTGGTTATTTGGAGCATTTCGAGGCCTGGGCTGGGATATGGAATATCTTCACCTAAAAACTACAGAGAAGCATTCTCAGAAAGTTCTTCACGATGCATTCATTCAACTCACAGAGTTGAACCTTCCTTTTGATAGAACAGTTTGGAAACACTCTTTTTGTAGAATCTGCAAGAGGATATTTGGAGCGTTTTGAGGCCTATGCTGGAAAAGGAAATATCTTCACCTAAAAACTAGACAGAAGCATTCTCAGAAACTTCTGTGAGATGAGTGCATTCAACTCACCGACTTGAACGTTCCTCTTGAAAGAGCAGTTTTCAAACACTCCTTTTGTAGAATCTGCACGTGTTCATTTGGAGCGCTTTGAGGCCTATGTTGGAAAAGGAAATATCTTCACATAACAACTAGACAGAAGCATTCTCAGAAACTTCTTTGTGATGAGTGCATTCTACTCACAGTGTTGAAGCTTGCTTTTGATAGAGCAGTTTTGAAACACTCTTTTGCTAGAATCTGCAAGTGGATATTTGGAGCGCTTTGAGGCCTATGCTGGAAAAGGAAATGTCTTCGCATAAAAACTAGACAGAAGCATTCTAGGAAACTTCTGTATGATAAGTGCATTCAACTCACAGACTTGAACATTCCTTTTGATAAAACTCTTTGGAAACACTCCTTTTGTAGAATTTGCAAGGGTTTATTTGGAGCGCTTTGAGGCCTAAGCTGGAAAAGGAAATATCTTCACGTAAGGTCTAGACAGAAGCATTCTCAGAAACTTCTTTCTGATGAGTGCATTCAACACACAGACTTGAACCTTGCTCTTGAAAGAGCAGCTTTGAAACACTATTTTCGTAGAATCTGCAAGTGGATATTTGCAGCGCTTTGAGGCCTATGCTGGGAAATGAAATCTCTTCACCTAAAATCTAGACAGAAGCACTCTGAGAAACTTCTGTGTGATGAGTGCATTCAGCTCACAGACTTGAACGTTCCCTTTGATAGATCAGTATTGAAACACTCCTTTTGTAGAATCTGCATGTGTTTATTTGGAGTGCCTTGAGGCCTATGTTGGAAAAGGAAATATCTTCATATAAAAACTAGACGGAAGCATTCTCAGAAACTTCTTTGTGATGAGTGCATTCAACTCACAGACTTGAAGCTTCCTTTGGAAAGAGCAGTTTGGAAAAACTCTTCTTATAGAATCTTCAAGTGGATATTTGGAGTGCTTTGAGGCCTATGCTGGGACATGAAATCTCTTCACCTAAAAACTAGACAGAAGCATTCTGAGAAACTTCTTTGCAATGAGTGCATTCAACTCACAGACTTGAACGTTTCTTTTGATAGAACAGTTTTGAAACATTACGTTTGTAGAATCTGCAAGTGTTTATTCGGAGCACCTTGAGGCCTATGTTGGAAAAGGAAATATCTTCACATAAAAACTAGAGAGAAGGATTCTCAGAAACTTCTTTGTGATGAGTTCATGCAACTCACAGAGTTGAACCTACCAATTGAGAGAGAAGTTTGGAAACACTCTTTTTGTAGAATCTGCAAGTGGATATTTGGAGCCGTTTGAGGCCTATGCTGGAAAAGGAAATATCTTCACATAAAAACTGAACAGAAGCATTCTCAGAAACTTCTTTGTGTTGAGGGCATTCAACTCAAAGACTTGAACTTACCTATAGAAAGAGCAGTTTTGAAACACTCTTTTGGTAAAATCTGCAAGTGGTTATTTGGAGCACTTCGAGGCCTGTGCTGGGATATGGAATATCTTCACCTAAAAACTACAGAGAAGCATTCTCAGAAAGTTCTTCACGATGCATTCATTCAACTGACAGAGTTGAACCTTCCTTTTGATAGAACAGTTTGGAAACACTCTTTTTGTAGAATCTGCAAGAGGATATTTGGAGCGTTTTGAGGCCTATGCTGGAAAAGGAAATATCTTCACCTAAAAACTAGACAGAAGCATTCTCAGAAACTTCTGTGTGATGAGTGCATTCAACTCACAGACTTGAACGTTTCCTTTGATAGAACAATTTGGAAACATTACGTTTGTAGAATCTGCAAGTGTTTATTCGGAGCACCTTGAGGCCTATGTTGGAAAAGGAAATATCTTCACATAAAAACTAGAGAGAAGGATTCTCAGAAACTTCTTTGTGATGAGTTCATTCAACTCACAGAGTTGAACCTACCAATTGATAGAGAAGTTTGTAAACACTCTTTTTGTAGAATCTGCAAGTGGATATTTGGAGCCGTTTGAGGCCCATGCTGGAAAAGGAAATATCTTCACATAAAAACTGAACAGAAGCATTCTCAGAAACTTCTTTGTGTTGAGTGCATTCAACTCACGGACTTGAACTTACCTGTAGAAAGAGCAGTTTTGAAACACTCTTTTGGTAAAATCTGCAAGTGGTTATTTGGAGCACTTCGAGGCCTGTGCTGGGATATGGAATATCTTCACCTAAAAACTACAGAGAAGCATTCTCAGAAAGTTCTTCACGATGCATTCATTCAACTCACAGAGTTGAACCTTCCTTTTGATACAACAGTTTGGAAACACTCTTTTTGTAGAATCTGCAAGAGGATATTTGGAGCGTTTTGAGGCCTATGCTGGAAAAGGAAATATCTTCACCTAAAAACTAGACAGAAGCATTCTCAGAAACTTCTGTGTGATGAGTGCATTCAACTCAAAGACTTGAACGTTTCTTTTGATAGAACAGTTTTGAAACATTACGTTTGTAGAATCTGCAAGTGTTTATTCGGAGCACCTTGATCCCTATGTTGGAAAAGGAAATATCTTCATGTAAAAACTAGAGAGAAGGATTTTCAGAAACTTCTTTGTGATGAGTTCATTCAACTCACAGAGTTGAACCTACCAATTGAGAGAGAAGTTTGGAAACACTCTTTTTGTAGAATCCGCAAGTGGATATTTGGAGCCGTTTGAGGCCTATGCTGGAAAAGGAAGTATCTTCACATAAAAACTGAACAGAAGCATTCTCAGAAACTTCTTTGTGTTGAGTGCATTCAACTCACAGACTTGAACTTACCTGTAGAAAGAGCAGTTTTGAAACACTCTTTTGGTAAAATCTGCAAGTGGTTATTTGGAGCACTTCGAGGCCTGTGCTGGGATATGGAATATCTTCACCTAAAAACTACAGAGAAGCATTCTCAGAAAGTTCTTCACGATGCATTCATTCTACTCACAGAGTTGAACCTTCCTTTTGATAGAACAGTTTGGAAACACTCTTTTTGTAGAATCTGCAAGAGGATATTTGGAGCGTTTTGAGGCCTATGCTGGAAAAGGAAATATCTTCACCTAAAAACTAGACAGAAGCATTCTCAGAAACTTCTGTGTGATGAGTGCATTCAACTCACAGACTTGAACGTTTCGTTTGATAGAACAGTTTTGAAACATTGCGTTTGTAGAATCTGCAAGTGTTTATTCGGAGCACCTTGAGGCCTATGTTGGAAAAGGAAATATCTTCACATAAAAACTAGAGAGAAGGATTCTCAGAAACTTCTTTGTGATGAGTTCATTCAACTCACGGAGTTGAACTTACCAATTGATAGAGAAGTTTGGAAACACTCTTTTTGTAGAATCTGCAAGTGGATATTTGGAGCCGTTTGAGGCCTATGCTGGAAAAGGAAATATCTTCACATAAAAACTGAACAGAAGCATTCTCAGAAACTTCTTTGTGTTGAGTGCATTCAACTCACAGACTTGAACTTACCTGTAGAAAGAGCAGTTTTGAAACACTCTTTTGGTAAAATCTGCAAGTGGTTATTTGGAGCACTTCGAGGCCTGTGCTGGGATATGGAATATCTTCACCTAAAAACTACAGAGAAGCATTCTCAGAAAGTTCTTCACGATGCATTCATTCAACTCACAGAGTTGAACCTTCCTTTTGATAGAACAGTTTTGAAACAATCTTTTTGTAGAATCTGCAAGAGGATATTTGGAGCGTTTTGAGGCCTATGCTGGAAAAGGAAATATCTTCACCTAAAAACTAGACAGAAGCATTCTCAGAAACTTCTGTGTGATGAGTGCATTCAACTCAGAGACTTGAAGCTTCCTTTGGAAAGAGCAGTTTGGAAACACTCTTCTTATAGAATCTTCAAGTTGATATTTGGAGAGCTTTGAGGCCTATGCTGGGACATGAAATCTCTTCACCTTAAAACTAGACAGAGGCATTCTGAGAAACTTCTTTGCAATGAGTGCCTTCAACTCACAGACTTGAACGTTTCTTTTGATAGAACAGTTTTGAAACACTACGTTTGTAGAATCTGCAAGTGTTTATTCGGAGCACCTTGAGGCCTATGTTGGAAAAGGAAATATCTTCACATAAAAACTAGAGAGAAGGATTCTCAGAAACTTCTTTCTGATGAGTTCATTCAACTCACAGAGTTGAACCTACCAATTGAGAGAGAAGTTTGGCAACACTCTTTTTGTAGAATCTGCAAGTGGATATTTGGAGCCGTTTGAGGCCTATGCTGGAAAAGGAAATATCTTCACATAAAAATTGAACAGAAGCATTCTCAGAAACTTCTTTGTGTTGAGTGTATTCAACTCACAGACTTGAACTTACCTGTAGAAAGAGCAGTTTTGAAACACTCTTTTGGTAAAATCTGCAAGTGGTTTTTTGGAGCACTTCGAGGCCTGTGCTGGGATATTTAATATCTTCACCTAAAAACTACACAGAAGCATTCTCAGAAAGTTCTTCATGATGCATTCATTCAACTCACAGAGTTGAACCTTCCTTTTGATAGAACAGTTTGGAAACACTCTTTTTGTAGAATCTGCAAGAGGATATTTGGAGCGTTTTGAGGCCTATGCTGGAAAAGGAAATATCTTCACCTAAAAACTAGACAGAAGCATTCTCAGAAACTTCTGTGTGATGAGTGCATTCAACTCACAGACTTGAACGTTTCTTTTGATAGAACAGTTTTGTTACATTACGTTAGTAGAATCTGCAGGTGTTTATTCGGAGCACCTTGAGGCCTATGTTTGAAAAGGAAATATCTTCACATAAAAACTAGAGAGAAGGATTCTCAGAAACTTCTTTGTGATGAGTTCATTCAACTCACAGAGTTGAACCTACCAATTGATAGAGAAGTTTGGAAACACTCTTTTTGTAGAATCTGCAAGTGGATATTTGGAGCCGTTTGAGGCCTATGCTGGAAAAGGAAGTATCTTCACATAAAAACTGAACAGAAGCATTCTCAGAAACTTCTTTGTGTTGAGTGCATTCAACTCACAGACTTGAACTTACCTGTAGAAAGAGCAGTTTTGAAACACTCTTTTGGTAAAATCTGCAAGTGGTTATTTGGAGCACTTCGAGGCCTGTGCTGGGATATGGAATATCTTCAGCTAAAAACTACAGAGAAGCATTCTCAGAAAGTTCTTCACGATGCATTCATTCTACTCACAGAGTTGAACCTTCCTTTTGATAGAACAGTTTGGAAACACTCTTTTTGTAGAATCTGCAAGAGGATATTTGGAGCGTTTTGAGGCCTATGCTGGAAAAGGAAATATCTTCACCTAAAAACTACACAGAAGCATTCTCAGAAACTTCTGTGTGATGAGTGCATTCAACTCACAGACTTGAACGTTTCCTTTGATAGAACAGTTTTGAAACATTGCGTTTGTAGAATCTGCAAGTGTTTATTCGGAGCACCTTGAGGCCTATGTTGGAAAAGGAAATATCTTCACATAAAAACTAGAGAGAAGGATTCTCAGAAACTTCTTTGTGATGAGTTCATTCAACTCACAGAGTTGAACCTACCAATTGATAGAGAAGTTTGGAAACACTCTTTTTGTAGAATCTGCAAGTGGATATTTGGAGCCGTTTGAGGCCTATGCTGGAAAAGGAAATATCTTCACATAAAAACTGAACAGAAGCATTCTCAGAAACTTCTTTGTGTTGAGTGCATTCAACTCACAGACTTGAACTTACCTGTAGAAAGAGCAGTTTTGAAACACTCTTTTGGTAAAATCTGCAAGTGGTTTTTTGGAGCACTTCGAGGCCTGTGCTGGGATATGGAATATCTTCACCTAAAAACTACACAGAAGCATTCTCAGAAAGTTCTTCACGATGCATTCATTCAACTCACAGAGTTGAACCTTCCTTTTGATAGAACAGTTTGGAAACACTCTTTTTGAAGAATCTGCAAGAGGATATTTGGAGCGTTTTGAGGCCTATGCTGGAAAAGGAAATATCTTCACCTAAAAACTAGACAGAAGCATTCTCAGAAACTTCTGTGTGATGAGTGCATTCAACTCACGGACTTGAACGTTTCTTTTGATAGAACCGTTTGGAAACATTACGTTTGTAGAATCTGCAAGTGTTTATTCGGAGCACCTTGAGGCCTATGTTGGAAAAGGAAATATCTTCACATAAAAACTAGAGAGAAGGATTCTCAGAAACTTCTTTGTGATGAGTTCATTCAACTCACAGAGTTGAACCTACCAATTGATAGAGAAGTTTGGAAACACTCTATTTGTAGAATCTGCAAGTGGATATTTGGATCCGTTTGAGGCCTATGCTGGAAAAGGAAATATCTTCACATAAAAACTGAACAGAAGCATTCTCAGAAACTTCTTTGTGTTGAGTGCATTCAACTCACAGACTTGAACTTACCTATAGAAAGAGCAGTTATGAAACACTCTTTTGGTAAAATCTGCAAGTGGTTATTTGGAGCACTTCGAGGCCTGTGCTGGGATATGGAATATCTTCACCTAAAAACTACAGAGAAGCATTCTCAGAAGGTTCTTCACGATGCATTCATTCAACTCACAGAGTTGAACCTTCCTTTTGATAGAACAGTTTGGAAACACTCTTTTTGTAGAATCTGCAAGAGGATATTTGGAGCGTTTTGAGGCCTATGCTGGAAAAGGAAATATCTTCACCTAAAAACTAGACAGAAGCATTCTCAGAAACTTCTGTGTGATGAGTGCATTCAACTCACAGACTTGAACGTTTCTTTTGATAGAACAGTTTGGAAACATTACGTTTGTAGAATCTGCAAGTGTTTATTCGGAGCACCCTGAGGCGTATGTTGGAAAAGGAAATGTCTTCACATAAAAACTAGAGAGAAGGATTCTCAGAAACTTCTTTGTGATGAGTTCATTCAACTCACAGAGTTGAACCTACCAATTGATAGAGAAGTTTGGAAACACTCTATTTGTAGAATCTGCAAGTGGATATTTGGAGCCGTTTGAGGCCTATGCTGGAAAAGGAAATATCTTCACATAAAAACTGAACAGAAGCATTCTCAGAAACTTCTTTGTGTTGAGTGCATTCAACTCACAGACTTGAACTTACCTGTAGAAAGAGCAGTTTTGAAACACTCTTTTGGTAAAATCTGCAAGTGGTTATTTGGAGCACTTCGAGGCCTGTGCTGGGATATGGAATATCTTCACCTAAAAACTACAGAGAAGCATTCTCAGAAAGTTCTTCACAATGCATTCATTCAACTCACAGAGTTGAACCTTCCTTTTGATAGAACAGTTTTGAAACACTCTTTTTGTAGAATCTGCAAGAGGATATTTGGAGCGTTTTGAGGCCTATGCTGGAAAAGGAAATATCTTCACCTAAAAACTAGACAGAAGCATTCTCAGAAACTTCTGTGTGATGAGTGCATTCAACTCACAGACTTGAACGTTTCTTTTGATAGAACAGTTTGGAAACATTACGTTTGTAGAATCTGCAAGTGTTTATTCGGAGCACCTTGAGGCCTATGTTGGAAAAGGAAATATCTTCACATAAAAACTAGAGAGAAGGATTCTCAGAAACTTCTTTGTGATGAGTTCATTCAACTCACAGAGTTGAACCTACCAATGGATAGAGAAGTTTGCAAACACTCTATTTGTAGAATCTGCAAGTGGATATTTGGAGCCGTTTGAGGCCTATGCTGGAAAAGGAAATATCTTCACATAAAAACTGAACAGAAGCATTCTCAGAAACTTCTTTGTGTTGAGTGCATTCAACTCACAGACTTGAACTTACCTATAGAAAGAGCAGTTTTGAAACACTCTTTTGGTAAAATCTGCAAGTGGTTATTTGGAGCACTTCGAGGCCTGTGTTGGGATATGGAATATCTTCACCTAAAAACTACAGAGAAGCATTCTCAGAAGGTTCTTCAGGATGCATTCATTCAACTCACAGAGTTGAACCTTCCTTTTGATAGAACAGTTTTGAAACACTCTTTTTGTAGAATCTGCAAGAGGATATTTGGAGCGTTTTGAGGCCTATGCTGGAAAAGGAAATATCTTCTCCTAAAAACTAGACAGAAGCATTCTCAGAAACTTCTGTGTGATCAGTGCATTCAACTCACAAACTTGAACGTTTCTTTTGATAAAACAGTTTTGAAACATTACGTTTGTAGAATCTGCAAGTGTTTATTCGGAGCACCTTGAGGCCTGTGTTGGAAAAGGAAATATCTTCACATAAAAACTAGAGAGAAGGATTCTCAGAAACTTCTTTGTGATGAGTTCATTCAACTCACAGAGTTGAACCTACCAATTGATAGAGAAGTTTGGAAATACTCTTTTTGTAGAATCTGCAAGTGGATATTTGGAGCCGTTTGTGGCCTATGCTGGAAAAGGAAATATCTTCACATAAAAACTGAACAGAAGCATTCTCAGAAACTTCTTTGTGTTGAGTGCATTCAACTCACAGACTTGAACTGACCTGTAGAAAGAGCAGTTTTGAAACACTCTTTTGGTAAAATCTGCAAGTGGTTATTTGGAGCACTTCGAGGCCTGTGCTGGGATATGGAATATCTTCACCTAAAAACTACAGAGAAGCATTCTCAGAAAGTACTTCACAATGCATTCATTCAACTCACAGAGTTGAACCTTTCTTTTGATAGAACAGTTTTGAAACACTCTTTTTGTAGAATCTGCAAGAGGATATTTGGAGCGTTTTGAGGCCTATGCTGGAAAAGGAAATACCTTCACCTAAAAACTAGACAGAAGCATTCTCAGAAACTTCTGTGTGATGAGTGCATTCAACTCACAGACTTGAACGTTTCTTTTGATAGAACAGTTTTGAAACATTACGTTTGTAGAATCTGCAAGTGTTTATTCGGAGCACCTTGAGGCCTGTGTTGGAAAAGGAAATATCTTCACATAAAAACTAGAGAGAAGGATTCTCAGAAACTTCTTTGTGATGAGTTCATTCAACTCACAGAGTTGAACCTACCAATTGATAGAGAAGTTTGGAAACACTCTTTTTGTAGAATCTGCAAGTGGATATTTGGAGCCGTTTGAGGCCTATGCTGGAAAAGGAAATATCTTCACATAAAAACTGAACAGAAGCATTCTCAGAAACTTCTTTGTGTTGAGTGAATTCAACTCACAGACTTGAACTGACCTGTAGAAAGAGCAGTTTTGAAACACTCTTTTGGTAAAATCTGCAAGTTGTTATTTGGAGCACTTCGAGGCCTGTGCTGGGCTATGGAATATCTTCACCTAAAAACTACAGAGAAGCATTCTCAGAAAGTTCTTCACGATGCATTCATTCAACTCACAGAGTTGAACCTTCCTTTTGATAGAACAGTTTTGAAACACTCTTTTTGAAGAATCTGCAAGAGGATATTTGGAGCGTTTTGAGGCCTATGCTGGAAAAGGAAATATCTTCACCTAAAAGGTAGACAGAAGCATTCTCAGAAACTTCTGTGCGATGAGTGCATTCAACTCACAGACTTGAAGCTTCCTTTGGAAAGAGCAGTTTGGAAACACTCTTCTTATAGAATCTTCAAGTGGATATTTGGAGCGTTTTGAGGCCTATGCTGGAAAAGGAAATAACTTCACCTAAAAACTAGACAGAAGCATTCTCAGAAACTTCTGTGTGATGAGTGCATTCAACTCACAGACTTGAACGTTTCTTTTGATAGAACAGTTTTGAAACATTACGTTTGTAGAATCTGCAAGTGTTTATTCGGAGCACCTTGAGGCCTATGTTGGAAAAGGAAATATCTTCACATAAAAACTAGAGAGAAGGATTCTCAGAAACTTCTTTGTGATGAGTTCGTTCAACTCACAGAGTTGAACCTACCAATTGATAGAGAAGTTTGGAAACACTCTTTTTGTAGAATCTGCAAGAGGATATTTGGAGCGTTTTGAGGCCTATGCTGGAAAAGGAAATACCTTCACCTAAAAACTAGACAGAAGCATTCTCAGAAACTTCTGTGTGATGAGTGCATTCAACTCACAGACTTGAACGTTTCTTTTGATAGAACAGTTTTGAAACATTACGTTTGTAGAATCTGCAAGTGTTTATTCGGAGCACCTTGAGGCCTGTGTTGGAAAAGGAAATATCTTCACATAAAAACTAGAGAGAAGGATTCTCAGAAACTTCTTTGTGATGAGTTCATTCAACTCACAGAGTTGAACCTACCAATTGATAGAGAAGTTTGGAAACACTCTTTTTGTAGAATCTGCAAGTGGATATTTGGAGCCGTTTGAGGCCTATGCTGGAAAAGGAAATATCTTCACATAAAAACTGAACAGAAGCATTCTCAGAAACTTCTTTGTGTTGAGTGAATTCAACTCACAGACTTGAACTGACCTGTAGAAAGAGCAGTTTTGAAACACTCTTTTGGTAAAATCTGCAAGTTGTTATTTGGAGCACTTCGAGGCCTGTGCTGGGCTATGGAATATCTTCACCTAAAAACTACAGAGAAGCATTCTCAGAAAGTTCTTCACGATGCATTCATTCAACTCACAGAGTTGAACCTTCCTTTTGATAGAACAGTTTTGAAACACTCTTTTTGAAGAATCTGCAAGAGGATATTTGGAGCGTTTTGAGGCCTATGCTGGAAAAGGAAATATCTTCACCTAAAAGGTAGACAGAAGCATTCTCAGAAACTTCTGTGCGATGAGTGCATTCAACTCACAGACTTGAAGCTTCCTTTGGAAAGAGCAGTTTGGAAACACTCTTCTTATAGAATCTTCAAGTGGATATTTGGAGCGTTTTGAGGCCTATGCTGGAAAAGGAAATAACTTCACCTAAAAACTAGACAGAAGCATTCTCAGAAACTTCTGTGTGATGAGTGCATTCAACTCACAGACTTGAACGTTTCTTTTATAGAACAGTTTTGAAACATTACGTTTGTAGAATCTGCAAGTGTTTATTCGGAGCACCTTGAGGCCTATGTTGGAAAAGGAAATATCTTCACATAAAAACTAGAGAGAAGGATTCTCAGAAACTTCTTTGTGATGAGTTCGTTCAACTCACAGAGTTGAACCTACCAATTGATAGAGAAGTTTGGAAACACTCTTTTTGTAGAATCTGCAAGTGGATATTTGGAGCCGTTTGAGGCCTATGCTGGAAAAGGAAATATCTTCACATAAAAACTGAACAGAAGCATTCTCAGAAACTTCTTTGTGTTGAGTGCATTCAACTCACAGACTTGAACTTACCTGTAGAAAGAGCAGTTTTGAAACACTCTTTTGGTAAAATCTGCAAGTGATTATTTGGAGCACTTCGAGGCCTGTGCTGGGATATGGAATATCTTCACCTAAAAACTACAGAGAAGCATTCTCAGAAAGTTCTTCACGATGCATTCATTCAACTCACAGAGTTGAACCTTCCTTTTGATAGAACAGTTTTGAAATACTCTTTTTGTAGAATCTGCAAGAGGATATTTGGAGCGTTTTCAGGCCTATGCTGGAAAAGGAAATATCTTCACCTAAAAACTAGACAGAAGCATTCTCAGAAACTTCTGTGTGATGAGTGCATTCAACTCACAGACTTGAAGCTTCCTTTGGAAAGAGCAGTTTGGAAACACTCTTGTTATAGAATCTTCAAGTGGATATTTGGAGCGCTTCGAGGCCTATGCTGGGACATGAAATCTCTTCACCTAAAAACTAGACAGAAGCATTCTGAGAAACTTCTTTGCAATGAGTGCATTCAACTCACAGACTTGAACGTTTCTTTTGATAGAACAGTTTTGAAACATTACGTTTGTAGAATCTGCAAGTGTTTATTCGGAGCACCTTGAGGCCTATGTTGGAAAAGGAAATATCTTCACATAAAAACTAGAGAGAAGGATTCTCAGAAACTTCTTTGTGATGAGTTCATTCAACTCACAGAGTTGAACCTACCAATTGAGAGAGAAGTTTGGAAACAATCTTTTTGTAGAATCTGCAAGTGGATATTTGGAGCCGTTTGAGGCCTATGCTGGAAAAGGAAATATCTTCACATAAAAACTGAACAGAAGCATTCTCAGCAACTTCTTTGTGTTGAGTGCATTCAACTCACAGACTTGAACTTACCTATAGAAAGAGCAGTTTTGAAACACACTTTTGGTAAAATCTGCAAGTGGTTATTTGGAGCACATCGAGGCCTGTGCTGGGATACGGAATATCTTCACCTAAAAACTACAGAGAAGCATTCTCAGAAAGTTCTTCATGATGCATTCATTCAACTGACAGAGTTGAACCTTCCTTTTGATAGAACAGTTTTGAAACACTCTTTTTGTAGATTCTGCAAGAGGATATTTGGAGCGTTTTGAGGCCTATGCTGGAAAAGGAAATATCTTCACCTAAAAACTAGACAGAAGCATTCTCAGAAACTTCTGTGTGATGAGGGCATTCAACTCACAGACTTGAACGTTTCTTTTGATAGAACAGTTTGGAAACATTGCGTTTGTAGAATCTGCAAGTGTTTATTCGGAGCACCTTGAGGCCTATGTTGGAAAAGGAAATATCTTCACATAAAAACTAGAGAGAAGGATTCTCAGAAACTTCTGTGTGATGAGTGCATTCAACTCACAGACTTGAACGTTCCTCTCGAAAGAGCAGTTTTGAAACACTCCTTTTGTAGAATCTGCAAGTGTTTATTTGGAGTGCTGTGAGGCCTATGTTGGAAAAGGAAATATCTTCACATAAGAACCAGACAGAAGCATTCTCAGAAACTTCTTTGTGATGAGTGCATTCTACTCTCAGTGTTCAAGTTTCCTTTTGATTGAGCAGTTTTGAAACACTGTTTTGGTAGAATCTGCAAGTGGATATTTGGAGCGCTTTGAGGCCTATGCTGGAAAAGGAAGTGTCTTCAAATAAAAACTAGACAGAAGCATTCCAGGAAACTTCTGTATGTTAAGTGCATTCAACTCACAGACTTGAACGTTCCTTTTGAAAGGACTCTTTTGAAACACACCTTTTGTAGAATTTGCAAGTGTTTATTTGGAGCACTTTGGGGCCTAAGCTGGAAAAGGAAATATCTTCACGTAAGAACTAGACAGAAGCATTCTCAGAAACTACTTTCTGATGAGTGCATTCAACACACAGACTTGAACCTTGCTTTTGAAAGAGCAGCTTTGGAACACTCCTTTCGTAGAATCTGCAAGGGGATATTTGGAGCGCTTTGAGGCCTATGCTGGGAAATGAAATCTCTTCACCTAAATCTAGACAGAAGCATTCTGAGAAACTTCTGTGTGATGAGTGCATTCAACTCACAGACTTGATCGTTCCCTTTGATAGAACAGTTTTGAAACACTCCTTTTGTACAATCTGCATGTGTTTATTTGGAGCGCTGTGAGGCCTCTGTTGGAAAAGGAAATATCTTCATATAAAAACTAGACGGAAGCCTTCTCAGGAACTTTTTTGGGATGAGTGCATTCAACTCACAGACTTGAAGCTTCCTTTGGAAAGAGCAGTTTGGAGACACTCTTCTTATAGAATCTTCAAGTGGATATTTGGAGCGCTTTGATGCCTATGCTGGGACATGAAATCTCTTCACCTAAAAACTAGACAGAAGCATTCTGAGAAACTTCTTTGCAATGAATGTATTCAACTCACAGACTTGAACGTTACTTTGGATAGAACAGTTTTGAAACACTCCTTTTGTACAATCTGCATGTGTTTATTTGGAGCGTTTTGAGGCCTCTGTTGGAAAAGGAAATATCTTCATATAAAAACTAGACGGAAGCCTTCTCAGGAACTTCTTTGGGATGAGTGCATTCAACTAACAGACTTGAAGCTTCCTTTGGAAAGAGCAGTTTGGAGACAATCTTCTTATAGAATCTTCAAGTGGATATTTGGAGCGCTTTGTGGCCTATGCTGGGACATGAAATCTCTTCACCTAAAAACTAGACAGAAGCATTCTGAGAAACTTCTTTGCAATGAGTGTATTCAACTCACAGACTTGAACGTTCCTTTGGATGGAACAGTTTTGAAACGTTACGTTTGTAGAATCTGCAAGTGTTTATTCGGAGCACCTTGAGGCCCATGTTGGAAAAGGAAATATCTTCACATGAAAACTAGAGAGAAGGATTCTCAGAAACTTCTTCATGATGAGTTCATTCAACTCACAGAGTTGAACCTACCAATTGATAGAGAAGTTTGGAAACACTCTTTTTGTAGTATCTGCAAGTGGATATTTGGAGCCGTTTGAGGCCTATGCTGGAAAAGAAAATATCTTCACACAAAAACTGAACAGAAGCAATCTCAGAAACTTCTTTGTGTTGAGTGCATTCAACTCACAGACTTGAACTTACCTATACAAGGAGCAGTTTTGAAACACTCTTTTGCTAAAATCTGCAAGTGGTTATTTGGAGCACTTCGAGGCCTGTACTGGGATATGGAATATCTTCACCTAAAAACTACAGAGAAGCATTCTCTGAAAGTTCTTCAGGATGCCTTCATTCAACTCACGGAGTTGAACCTTCCTTATGATAGAACACTTTTGAAACACTCTTTTGGTAAAATCTGCAAGGGGATGTTTGGAGCGTTTTGAGGCCTATGCTGGAAAAGGAAATATCTTCACATAATAACTAGATGGAAGCATTCTCAGAAACTTCTGTGTGATGAGTGCATTCAACTCACAGACTTGAACGTTCCTCTCGAAAGAGCATTTTTGAAACACTCCTTTTGTAGAATCTGCAAGTGTTTATTTGGAGCGTTTGAGGCCTATGTTGGAAAAGGGAATATCTTCACATAAGAACCAGACAGAAGCATTCTCAGAAACTTCTTTGTGATGAGTGCATTCTACTCACAGTATTGAAGGTTGCTTTTCATAGAGCAGTTTTGAAACACTCTTTTGGTAGAATCTGCAAGTGGATATTTGGAGCGCTTTGAGGCCTATGCTGGAAAAGGAAGTGTCTTCAAATAAAAACTAGACAGAAGCATTCCAGGAAACTTCTGTATGATAAGTGCATTCATCTCACAGACTTGAACGTTCCTTTTGATAGGACTCTTTTGAAACACACCTTTTGTAGAATTTGCAAGTGTTTATTTGGAGCACTTTGGGGCCTAAGCTGGAAAAGGAAATATCTTCACGTAAGAACTAGACAGAAGCATTCTCAGAAACTTCTTTCTGATGAGTGCATTCAACACACAGACTTGAACCTTGCTTTTGAAAGAGTAGCTTTGACACACTCTTTTTGTACAATCTGAAAAGGGATATTTGGAGCGCTTTGAGGCCTATGCTGGGAAATGTAATCTCCTCACCTAAAAACTAGACAGAAGCATTCTGAGAAACTTCTGTGTGATGAGTGCATTCAACTCACAGACTTGAATGTTCCCAAGATAGAACAGTTTTGAAACACTCCTTTTTTAGCATCTGCATGTGTTTATTTGGAGCACTTTGAGGCCTCTGTTGGAAAAGGAAATATCTTCATATAAAAACTAGACGGAAGCCTTCTCAGAAACTTCTTTGTGATGAGTGCATTCAACTCACAGACTTGAAGCTTCCTTTGGAAAGAGCAGTTTGGAGACACCCTTCTTATAGAATCTTCAAGTGGATATTTGGAGCGCTTTGAGGCCTATGCTGGGACATGAAATCTCTTCACCTAAAAACTAGACAGAAGCATTCTGAGAAACTTCTTTGCAATGAGTGCATTCAACTCATAGACTTGAACGTTCCTTTGGATAGAACAGTTTTGAAACATCACGTTTGTAGAATCTGCAAGTGTTTATTCGGAGCACCTTGAGGCCTATGTTGGAAAAGGAAATATCTTCACATGAAAACTAGAGAGAAGGATTCTCAGAAACTTCTTCGTGATGAGTTCATTCAACTCACAGAGTTGAACCTACCAATTGATAGAGAAGTTTGGAAACACTCTTTTTGTAGAATCTGCAAGTGGATATTTGGAGCCGTTTGAGGCCTATGCTGTAATAGGAAATATCTTCACATAAAAACTGAACAGAAGCATTCTTAGAAACTTCTTTGTGTTAAGTGCATTCAACTCACAGACTTGAACTTACCTATAGAAAGAGCAGTTTTGAAACACTCTTTTGCTAAAATCTGCAAGTGGTTGTTTGGAGCACTTCGAGGCCTGTGCTGGGATATGGAATATCTTCACCTAAAAACTACAGAGAAGCATTCTCAGAAAGTTCTTCACGATGCCTTCATTCAACTCACGGAGTTGAACCTTCCTTATGATAGAACACTTTTGAAACACTCTTTTTGTAGAATCTGCAAGGGGATATTTGGAGCGTTTTGAGGCCTATGCTGGAAAAGGAAATATCTTCACATAACAACTAGAAGGAAGCATTCTCAGAAACTTCTGTGTGATGAGTGCATTCAACTCACAGACTTGAACGTTCCTCTTGAAAGAGCAGTTTTGATACACTCCTTTTGTAGAATCTGCAAGTGTTTATTTGGAGCGCTTTGAGGCCTATGTTGGAAAAGGAAATATCTTCACATAAGAACCAGACAGAAGCATTCTCAGAAACTTCTTTGTGATGAGTGCATTCTACTCACAGTGTTGAAGCTTGCTTTTGATAGAGCAGTTTTGAAACACTCTTTTGGTAGAATCTGCAAGTGGATATTTGGAGCGCTTTGAGGCCTATGCTGGAAATGGAAATGTCTTCACATAAAAACAAGACAGAAGCATTCCAGGAAACTTCTGTATGATAAGTGCATTCAACTCACAGACTTGAACGTTCCTTTTGATAGGACTCTTTTGAAACACTCCTTTTGTAGAATTTGCAAGTGTTTATTTGGAGAGCTTTGGGGCCTAAGCTGGAAAAGGAAATATCTTCACGTAAGAACTAGACAGAAGCATTCTCAGAAACTTCTTTCTGATGAGTGCATTCAACACACAGACTTGAACCTTGCTTTTGAAAGAGCAGCTTTGAAACACTCCTTTCGTAGAATCTGCAAGGGGATATTTGGAGCGTTTTGAGGCCTATGCTGGAAAAGGAAATATCTTCACATAACAACTAGACGGAAGCATTCTCAGAAACTTCTGTGTGGTGAGTGCATTCAACTCACAGACTTGAACGTTCCTCTCGAAAGAGCAGTTTTGAAACACTCCTTTTGTAGAATCTGCAAGTGTTTATTTGGAGCGCTTTGAGGCCTATGTTGGAAAAGGAAATATCTTCACATAAAAACTGAACTGAAGCATTCTCAGAAACTTCTTTGTGTTGAGTGCATTCAACTCACAGACTTGAACTTACCTATAGAAAGAGCAGTTTTGAAACACTCTTTTGCTAAAATCTGCAACTGGTTATTTGGAGCACTTCGAGGCCTGTGCTGGGATATGGAATATCTTCACCTAAAAACTACAGAGAAGCATTCTCAGAAAGTTCTTCAAGATGCCTTCATTCAACTCACGGAGTTGAACCTTCCTTATGATAGAACACTTTTGAAACACTCTTTTTGTAGAATCTGCAAGGGGATATTTGGAGCGTTTTGAGGCCTATGCTGGAAAAGGAAATATCTTCACATAACAAATAGACGGAAGCATTCTCAGAAACTTCTGTGCGATGAGTGCATTCAACTCACAGACTTGAACGTTCCTCTTGAAAGATCAGTTTTGAAACACTCCTTTTGTAGAATCTGCAAGTGTTTATTTGAAGCGCTTTGAGGCCTACGTTGGAAAAGGAAATATCTTCACATAAGAACCAGACAGAAGCATTGTCAGAAACCTCTTTGTGATGAGTGCATTCTACTCACAGTGTTAAAGCTTGCTTTTGATAGAGCAGTTTTGAAACACTCTTTTGGTAGAATCTGCAAGTGGATATTTGGAGCGCTTTGAGGCCTATGCTGGAAAAGGAAATGTCTTCACATAAAAACTAGACAGAAGCATTCCAGGAAACTTCTGTATGATAAGTGCATTCAACTCACAGACTTGAACGTTCCTTTTGATAGGACTCTTTTGAAACACTCCTTTTGTAGAGTCTGCAAGTGTTTATTTGGAGCGCTTTGAGGCCTATGTTGGAAAAGGAAATATCTTCACTTAAGAACCAGACAGAAGCATTCTCAGAAACTTCTTTGTGATGAGTGCATTCTACTCACAGTGTTGAAGCTTGCTTTTGATAGAGCAGTTTTGAAACACTCTTTTGGTAGAATCTGCAAGTGGATATTTGGAGCGCTTTGAGGCCTATGCTGGAAAAGGAAGTGTCTTCACATAAAAATTAGACAGAAGCATTCCAGGAAACTTCTGTATGATAAGTGCATTCAACTCACAGACTTGAACGTTCCTTTTGATAGGACTCTTTTGAAACACTCCTTTTGTAGAATTTGCAAGTGTTTATTTGGAGCTCTTTGGGGCCTAAGCTGGAAAAGGAAATATCTTCACGTAAGAACTAGACAGAAGCATTCTCAGAAACTTCTTTCTGATGAGTGCATTCAACACACAGACTTGAACCTTGCTTTTGAAAGAGCAGCTTTGAAACACTCTTTTCGTAGAATCTGCAAGGGGATATTTGGAGCGCTTTGAGGCCTATGCTGGGAAATGAAATCTCCTCACCTAAAAACTAGACAGAAGCATTCTGAGAAACTTCTGTGTGATGAGTGCATTCAACTCACAGACTTGAACGTTCCCTTTGATAGAACAGTTTTGAAACACTCCTTTTGTGGAGTCTGCATGTGTTTATTTGGAGCGCTTTGAGGCCTCTTTTGGAAACGGAAATATCTTCATATAAAAACTAGACGGAAGCCTTCTCAGAAACTTCTTTGTGATGAGTGCATTCAACTCACAGACTGAAGCTTCCTTTGGAAAGAGCAGTTTAGAGACACTCTTCTTATAGAAGCTTCAAGTGGATATTTGGAGCGCTTTGAGGCCTATGCTGGGACATGAAATCTCTTCACCTAAAAACTAGACAGAAGCATTCTGAGAAACTTCTTTGCAATGAGTGCATTCAACTCACAGACTTCAACGTTCCTTTGAATAGAACAGTTTTGAAACATTACGTTTGTAGAATCTGCAAGTGTTTATTCGGAGCACCTTGAGGCCTATGTTGGAAAATGAAATATCTTCACATGAAAACTAGAGAGAAGGATTCTCAGAAACTTCTTTGTGATGAGTTCATTCAACTCACAGAGTTGAACCTACGAATTGATAGAGAAGTTTGGAAACACTCTTTTTGTAGAATCTGCAAGTGGATATTTGGAGCCGTTTGAGGCCTATGCTGGAAAAGGACATATCTTCACATAAAAACTGAATAGAAGCACTCTCAGAAACTTCTTTGTGTTGAGTGCATTCAACTCACAGACTTGAACTTACCTATAGAAAGAGCAGTTTTGAAACACTTTTGCTAAAATCTGCAAGTGGTAATTTGGAGCACTTCGAGGCCTGTGCTGGGATATGGAATATCTTCACCTAAAAACTACAGAGAAGCATTCTCAGAAAGTTCTTCATGATGTCTTCATTCAACTCACGGAGTTGAACCTTCCTTATGATAGAACACTTTTGAAACACTCTTTTTGTAGAATCTGCAAGAGGATATTTGGAGCGTTTTGAGGCCTATGCTGGAAAAGGAAATATCTTCACATAACAACTAGACGGAAGCATTCTCAGAAACTTCTGTGTGATGAGTGCATCCAACTCACAGACTTGAACGTTCCTCTCGAAAGAGCAGTTTTGAAACACTCCTTTTGTAGAATCTGCAACTGTTTATTTGGAGCGCTTTGAGGCCTATGTTGGAAAAGGAAATATCTTCACATAAGAACCAGACAGAAGCATTCTCAGCAACTTCTTTGTGATGAGTGCATTCTACACACAGTGTTGAAGCTTGCTTTTGATAAAGCAGTTTTGAAACACTCTTTTGGTAGAATCTGCAAGTGGATATTTGGAGCGATTTGAGGCCTATGCTGGAAAAGGAAGTATCTTCACATAAAACTAGACAGAAGCATTCCAAGAAACTTCTGTATGATAAGTGCATTCAACTCACAGACTTGAACGTTCCCTTTGATAGAACAGTTTTGAAACACTCCTTTTGTAGAATCTGCATGTGTTTATTTGGAGCGCTTTGAGGCCTCTGTTGGAAAAGGAAATATCTTCATATAAAAACTAGACGGAAGCCTTCTCAGAAACTTCTTTGTGATGAGTGCATTCAACTCACAGACTTGAACGTTCCTTTGGATAGAACAGTTTTGAAACATTACGTTTGTAGAATCTGCAAGTGTTTATTCAGAGAACCTTGAGGCCTATGTTGGAAAAGGAAATATCTTCACATGAAAACTAGAGAGAAGGATTCTCAGAAACTTCTTCATGATGAGTTCATTCAACTCACAGAGTTGAACATACCAATTGATAGAGAAGTTTGGAAACACTCTTTTTGTAGAATCTGCAAGAGGATATTTGGAGCGTTTTGAGGCCTATGCTGGAAAAAGAAATATCTTCACACAAAAACTAGACAGAAGCATTCTCAGAAACTTCTTTGTGATGAGTGCATTCAACTCACAGACTTGAACGTTCCTCTCGAAAGAGCAGTTTTGAAACACTCCTTTTGTAGAATCTGCAAGTGTTTACTTGGAGTGCTTTGAGGCCTTTGTTGGAAAAGAAAATATCTTCACATAAAAACTAGACAGAAGCATTCTCAGAAACTTCTTTGTGATGAGTGCATTCTACTCAAAGTGTTGAAGCTTGCTTTTGATAGAGAAGTTTGGAAACACTCTTTTGGTAGAATCTGCAAGTGGATATTTGGAGCGCTTTGAGGCCTATGCTGTAAAAGGAAATTTACTTCACATAAAAACTAGACAGAAGCATTCCAGGAAACTTCTGTATGATAAGTGCGTTCAACTCACAGACTTGAACGTTCCTTTTGATAGAACTCTTTGGAAACACTCCTTTTGTGGAATTTGCAAGTGTTTATTTGGAGCGCTATGAGGCCTAACCTGGAAAAGGAAATATCTTCACGTAAGAACTAGACAGAAGCATTCTCAGAAACTTCTTTCTGATGAGTGCATCCAACACACAGACTTGAACCTTGCTTTTGAAAGAGCAGCTTTGAAACACTCTTTTCGTAGAATCTGCAAGGGGATATTTGGAGCGCTTTGAGGCCTATGCTGGGAAATGAAATCTCTTCACCTAAAAACTAGACAGAAGCATTCTGAGAAACTTCTGTGTGATGAGTGCATTCAACTCACAGACTGGAACTTTCCCTTTGATAGAACAGTTTTGAAGCACTCCTTTTGTAGAACCTGCCTGTGTTCATTTGGAACGCTTTGAGGCCTAGGTTGGAAAAGGAAATATCTTCATATAAAAACTAGACGGAAGCCTTCTCAGAAACTTCTTTGTGATGAGTGCATTCAACTCACAGACTTGAAGCTTCCTTGGGAAAGAGCAGTTTGGAAACACTCTTCTTATAGAATCTTCAAGTGGATATTTGGAGCGCTTTGAGGCCTATGCTGGGACATGAAATCTCTTCACCTAAAAACTAGACAGAAGCATTCTGAGAAACTTCTTTACAATGAGTGCATTCAACTCCCAGACTTGAAAGTTCCTTTTGATAGAACAGTTTTGAAACATTACGTTTGTAGAATCTGCAAGTGTTTATTCGGAGCACCTTGAGGCCTATGTTGGAAAAGGAAATATCTTCCCATAAAAAGTAGAGAGAAGGATTCTCAGAAACTTCTTTGTGATGAGTTTATTCAACTCACAGAGTTGAAGCTACCAGTTGAGAGAGAAGTTTGGAAACACTCTTTTTGTAGAATCTGCAAGTGGATATTTGGAGCCGTTTGTGGTCTATGCTGGAAAAGGAAATATCTTCACATAAAAACTGAACAGAAGCATTCTCAGAAACTTCTTTGTGTTGAGTGCATTCAACTCACAGACTTGAACTTACCTATAGAAAGAGCATTTTTGAAACACTCTTTTGCTAAAATCTGCAAGTGGTTTTTTGGAGCACTTCGAGGCCTGTGCTGGGATATAGAATATCTTCACCTAAAAACTACAGAGAAGCATTCTCAGAAAGTTCTTCACGATGCATTCATTCAACCCACAGAGTTGAACCTTCCTTTTCATAGACCAGTTTTGAAACACTCTTTTTGTAGAATCTGCAAGAGGATATTTGGAGCGTTTTGAGGCCTATGCTGGAAAAGGAAATATCTTCACACAAAAACTAGACAGAAGCATTCTCAGAAACTTCTGTGTGATGAGTGCATTCAACTCACATGCTTGAAGCTTCCTTTGGAAAGAGCAGTTTGGAAACACTCTTCTTATAGAATCTTCAAGTGGATATTTGGAGCGCTTTGAGGCTTATGCTGGGAAATGAAATCTCTTCACCTAAAAACTAGAAGGAAGCATTCTGAGAAACTTCATTGTGATGAGTGCATTCAACTCACAGACTTGAGCGTTCCTTTTGATAGAACAGTTTTGAAACATTACGTTTGTAGAATCTGCAAGTGTTTATTCGGAGCACCTTGAGGCCTAGGTTGGAAAAGGGAATATCTTCAAATAAAAACTAGAGAGAAGGATTCTCAGAAACTTTTTTGTGATGCGTTCATTCAACTCACAGAGATGAACCTACCAATTGATAGAGAAGTTTGGAAGCACTCTTTTTCTAGAATCTGCAAGTGGATATTTGGAGCGCTTTGAGGCCTATGCTGGAAAAGGAAATGTCTTCGCATAAAAACTCGACAGAAGCATTCCAGGAAACTTCTGTATGATAAGTGCATTCAACTCACAGACTTGAACGTTTCTTTTGATAGAACTCTCTTGAAACACTCCTTTTGTAGAATTTGCAAGTATTTATTTGGAGCGCTTTGAGGCCTAAGCTGGAAAAGGAAATATCTTCACGTAAGGACTAGACAGAAGCATTCTCAGAAACTACTTTCTGATGCGTGCATTCCACACATAGACTTGAACCTTGCTTTTGAAAAAGCAGCATTGAAATACTCTTTTCGTAGAATCTGCAAGTGGATATTTGGAGCGCTTTGAGGCCTATGCTGGGAAATGAAATCTCTTCACCTAAAAACTAGACAGAAGCATTCTGAGAAACTTCTGTGTGATGAGTGCATTCAATTCACAGACTTGAACGTTCCCTTTGATAGAACAGTTTTGAAACACTCCTTTTGTGGAATCTACATGTGTTTATTTGGAGCACTTTGAGGCCTATTTTGGAAAAGGAAATATCTTCATATAAAAACTAGACGGAAGCATTCTCAGAAACTTTTTGTGATGAGTGCATTGAACTCACAGACTTGAAGCTTCCTTTGGAAAGAGCAGTTTGGAAACACTCTTCTTATAGAATCTTCAATTGGATATTTGGAGCGCTTTGAGTCCTATGCTGGGACATGAAATCTCTTCACCTAAAAACTAGACAGAAGCATTCTGAGAAACTTCTTTGCAATGAGTGCATTCAACTCACAGACTTGAACGTTTCTTTTGACAGAACAGTTTTGAAACATTACGTTTGTAGAATCTGCAAGTGTTTATTTGGAGCACCTTGAGGCCTATGTTGGAAAAGGAAATATTTTCCCATAAAAACTAGAGAGAAGGATTCTCAGAAACTTCTTTGTGATGAGATCATTCAACTCACAGAGTTGAACCTACCAATTGATGGAGAAGTTTGGAAACACTCTTTTTGTAGAATCTGCAAGTGGATATTTGGAGCCGTTTGAGGCCTATGCTGGAAAAGGAAATATCTTCACATAAAAACTGAACAGAAGCATTCTCAGAAACTTCTTTTTGTTGAGTGCATTCAACTCACCGACTTGAACTTACCTATAGAAAGAGCAGTTTTGAAACACTCTTTTGGTAAAATCTGCAAGTGGTTATTTGGAGCACTTCGAGGCCTGTGCTGGGATATGGAATATCTTCACCTGAAAACTACAGAGAAGCATTCTCAGAAAGTTCTTCACGATGCATTCATTCAACTCACAGAGTTGAACCTTCCTTTTGATAGAACAGTTTTGAAACACACTTTTTGTAGTATCTGCAAGAGGATATTTGGAGCGTTTTGAGGCCTATGCTGGAAAAGGAAATATCTTCACATAAAAACTAGACAGAAGCATTCTCAGAAACTTCTTTGTGATGAGTGCATTCTACTCATACTGTTGAAGCTTGCTTTTGATAGAGCAGTTTTGAAACACTCTTTTGGTAGAATCTGCAAGTGGATATTTGGAGCGCTTTGAGGCCTATGCTGGAAAAGGAAATGTCTTCGCATAAAAACTCGACAGAAGCATTCCAGGAAACTTCTGTATGATAAGTGCATTCAACTCACAGAATTGAACGTTCCTGTTGATAGAACTCTCTTGAAACACTCCTTTTGTAGAATTTGCAAGTGTTTATTTGAAGGGCTTTGAAGCCTAACCTGGAAAAGGATATATCTTCACGTAAGGACTAGACAGAAGCATTCTCAGAAACTTCTTTCTGATGAGTGCATTCAACACACAGACTTTAACCTCGCTATTGAAAGAGCAGCTTTGAAACACTCTTTTCGTAGAATCTGCAAGTGGATATTTGGAGCGCTTTGAGGCCTATGCTGGGAAATGAAATCTCTTCACCTAAAAACTACACAGAAGCATTCTGAGAAACTTCTGTGTGTTGAGTGCATTCAACTCACAGACTTGAACTTACCTATCGAAACGGCAGTTTTGAAACACTCTTTTGGTAAAATCTGCAAGTGGTTATTTGGAGCACTTCGAGGCCTGTGCTGGGATATGGAATATCTTCACCTAAAAAATACAGAGAAGCATTCTCAGAAAGTTCTTCACGATGCATTCATTCAACTCACAGAGTTGAACCTTCCTTTTGATAGAACAGTTTTGAAACACTCTTTTTGTAGTATCTGCAAGAGGATATTTGGAGCGTTTTGAGGCCTATGCTGGAAAAGGAAATATCTTCACCTGAAAACTAGACAGAAGCATTCTCAGAAACTTCTGTGTGATGAGTGCATTCAACTCACAGACTTGAACGTTTCTTTTGATAGAACAGTTTTGAAACATTACGTTTGTAGAATCTGCAAGTGTTTATTCGGAGCACCTTGAGGCCTATGTTGGAAAAGGAAATATCTTCACATAAAAACTAGAGAGAAGGATTCTCAGAAACTTCTTTGTGATGAGTTCATTCAACTCACAGAGTTGAACCTACCAATTGATAGAGAAGTTTGGAAACACTCTTTTTGTAGAATCTGCAAGTGGATATTTGGAGCCGTTTGAGGCCTATGCTGGAAAAGGAAATATCTTCACATAAAAACTGAACAGAAGCATTCTCAGAAACTTCTTTGTGTTGAGTGCATTCAACTCACAGACTTGAACTTACCTGTAGAAAGAGCAGTTTTGAAACACTCTTTTGGTAAAATCTGCAAGTGGTTATTTGGAGCACTTCGAGGCCTGTGCTGGGATATGGAATATCTTCACCTAAAAACTACAGAGAAGCATTCTCAGAAAGTTCTTCACGATGCATTCATTCAACTCACAGAGTTGAACCTTCCTTTTGATAGAACAGTTTGGAAACACTCTTTTTGTAGAATCTGCAAGAGGATATTTGGAGCGTTTTGAGGCCTATGCTGGAAATGGAAATATCTTCACTTAAAAACTAGACAGAAGCATTCTCAGAAACTTCTGTGTGATGAGTGCATTCAACTCAAAGACTTGAACGTTTCTTTTGATGGAACAGTTTTGAAACATTACGTTTGTAGAATCTGCAAGTGTTTATTCGGAGCACCTTGATCCCTATGTTGGAAAGGGAAATATCTTCATGTAAAAACTATAGAGAAGGATTCTCAGAAACTTCTTTGTGATGAGTTCATTCAACTCACAGAGTTGAACCTACCAATTGATAGAGAAGTTTGGAAACACTCTTTTTGTAGAATCTGCAAGTGGATATTTGGATCCGTTTGAGGCCTATGCTGGAAAAGGAAATATCTTCACATAAAAACTGAACAGAAGCATTCTCAGAAACTTCTTTGTGTTGAGTGCATTCAACTCACAGACTTGAACTTACCTACAGAAAGAGCAGTTTTGAAACACTCTCTTGGTAAAATCTGCAAGTGGTTATTTGGAGCACTTCGAGGCCTGTGCTGGGATATGGAATATCTTCACCTAAAAACTACAGAGTAGCATTCTCAGAAAGTTCTTCACGATGCATTCATTCAACTCACAGAGTTGAACCTTCCTTTTGATAGAACAGTTTTGAAACACTCTTTTTGTAGAATCTGCAAGAGGATATTTGGAGCGTTTTGAGGCCTATGCTGGAAAAGGAAATATCTTCACCTAAAAACTAGACAGAAGCATTCTCAGAAACTTCTGTGTGATGAGTGCATTCAACTCACAGACTTGAAGCTTCCTTTGGAAAGAGCAGTTTGGAAACACTCTTCTTATAGAATCTTCAAGTGGATATTTGGAGCGCTTTGAGGCCTATGCTGGGACATGAAATCTCTTCACCTAAAAACTAGACAGAAGCATTCTGAGAAACTTCTTTGCCATGAGTGCATTCAACTCACAGACTTGAACGTTCCTTTTGATCGAACAGTTTTGAAACATTACGTTTGTAGAATCTGCAAGTGTTTATTCGGAGCACCTTGAGGCCTAGGTTGGAAAAGGGAATATCTTCCAATGAAAACTAGAGAGAAGGATTCTCAGAAACTTTTTTGTGATGCGTTCATTCAACTCACAGAGATGAACCTACCAATTGATAGAGAAGTTTGGAAGCACTCTTTTTCTAGAATCTGCAAGTGGATATTTGGAGCGCTTTGAGGCCTATGCTGGAAAAGGAAATGTCTTCGCATAAAAACTCGACAGAAGCATTCCAGGAAACTTCTGTATGATAAGTGCATTCAACTCACAGACTTGAACGTTTCTTTTGATAGAACTCTCTTGAAACACTCCTTTTGTAGAATTTGCAAGTATTTATTTGGAGCGCTTTGAGGCCTAAGCTGGAAAAGGAAATATCTTCACGTAAGGACTAGACAGAAGCATTCTCAGAAACTACTTTCTGATGCGTGCATTCCACACATAGACTTGAACCTTGCTTTTGAAAAAGCAGCATTGAAATACTCTTTTCGTAGAATCTGCAAGTGGATATTTGGAGCGCTTTGAGGCCTATGCTGGGAAATGAAATCTCTTCACCTAAAAACTAGACAGAAGCATTCTGAGAAACTTCTGTGTGATGAGTGCATTCAATTCACAGACTTGAACGTTCCCTTTGATAGAACAGTTTTGAAACACTCCTTTTGTGGAATCTACATGTGTTTATTTGGAGCACTTTGAGGCCTATTTTGGAAAAGGAAATATCTTCATATAAAAACTAGACGGAAGCATTCTCAGAAACTTTTTGTGATGAGTGCATTGAACTCACAGACTTGAAGCTTCCTTTGGAAAGAGCAGTTTGGAAACACTCTTCTTATACAATCTTCAATTGGATATTTGGAGCGCTTTGAGTCCCATGCTGGGACATGAAATCTCTTCACCTAAAAACTAGACAGAAGCATTCTGAGAAACTTCTTTGCAATGAGTGCATTCAACTCACAGACTTGAACGTTTCTTTTGACAGAACAGTTTTGAAACATAACGTTTGTAGAATCTGCAAGTGTTTATTTGGAGCACCTTGAGGCCTATGTTGGAAAAGGAAATATTTTCCCATAAAAACTAGAGAGAAGGATTCTCAGAAACTTCTTTGTGATGAGATCTTTCAACTCACAGAGTTGAACCTACCAATTGATGGAGAAGTTTGGAAACACTCTTTTTGTAGAATCTGCAAGTGGATATTTGGAGCCGTTTGAGGCCTATGCTGGAAAAGGAAATATCTTCACATAAAAACTGAACAGAAGCATTCTCAGAAACTTCTTTTTGTTGAGTGCATTCAACTCACAGACTTGAACTTACCTATAGAAAGAGCAGTTTTGAAACACTCTTTTGGTAAAATCTGCAAGTGGTTATTTGGAGCATTTCGAGGCCTGGGCTGGGATATGGAATATCTTCACCTAAAAACTACAGAGAAGCATTCTCAGAAAGTTCTTCACGATGCATTCATTCAACTCACAGAGTTGAACCTTCCTTTTGATAGAACAGTTTGGAAACACTCTTTTTGTAGAATCTGAAAGAGGATATTTGGAGCGTTTTGAGGCCTATGCTGGAAAAGGAAATAACTTCACCTAAAAACTAGACAGAAGCATTCTCAGAAACTTCTGTGAGATGAGTGCATTCAACTCACCGACTTGAACGTTCCTCTTGAAAGAGCAGTTTTCAAACACTCCTTTTGTAGAATCTGCACGTGTTCATTTGGAGCGCTTTGAGGCCTATGTTGGAAAAGGAAATATCTTCACATAAAAACTAGACAGAAGCATTCTCAGAAACTTCTTTGTGATGAGTGCATTCTACTCACATTGTTGAAGCTTGCTTTTGATAGAGCAGTTTTGAAACACTCTTTTGCTAGAATCTGCAAGTGGATATTTGGAGCGCTTTGAGGCCTATGCTGGAAAAGGAAATGTCTTCGCATAAAAACTAGACAGAAGCATTCCAGGAAACTTCTGTATGATAAGTGCATTCAACTCACAGACTTGAACGTTCCTTTTGATAGAACTCTTTGGAAACACTCCTTTTGTAGAATTTGCAAGGGTTTATTTGGAGCGCTTTGAGGCCTAAGCTGGAAAAGGAAATATCTTCACGTAAGGTCTAGACAGAAGCATTCTCAGAAACTTCTTTCTGATGAGTGCATTCAACACACAGACTTGAACCTTGCTCTTGAAAGAGCAGCTTTGAAAAACTCTTTTCGTAGAATCTGCAAGTGGATATTTGGAGCGCTTTGAGGCCTATGCTGGGAAATGAAATCTCTTCACCTAAAATCTAGACAGAAGCATTCTGAGAAACTTCTGTGTGATGAGTGCATTCAACTCACAGACTTGAACGTTCCCTTTGATAGATCAGTTTTGAAACACTCCTTTTGTAGAATCTGCATGTGTTTATTTGGAGCGCTTTGAGGCCTATGTTGGAAAAGAAAATATCTTCACATAAAAACTAGAGAGAAGGATTCTCAGAAACTTCTTTGTGATGAGTTCATTCAACTCACAGAGTTGAACCTACCAATTGATAGAGAAGTTTGGAAACACTCTTTTTGTAGAATCTGCAAGTGGATATTTGGAGCACTTCGAGGCCTGTGCTGGGATATGGAATATCTTCACCTAAAAACTACAGAGAAGCATTCTCAGAAAGTTCTTCAGGATGCATTCATTCAACTCACAGAGTTGAACCTTCCTTTTGATAGAACAGTTTTGAAACACTCTTTTTGTAGAATCTGCAAGAGGATATTTGGAGCGTTTTGGGGCCTATGCTGGAAAAGGAAATATCTTCACCTAAAAACTAGACAGAAGCATTCTCAGAAACTTCTGTGTGATGAGTGCATTCAACTGACAGACTTGAAAGTTTCGTTTGATAGAACAGTTTTGAAACATTGCGTTTGTAGAATCTGCAAGTGTTTATTCGGAGCACCTTGAGGCCTATGTTGGAAAAGGAAATATCTTCACATAAAAACTAGAGAGAAGGATTCTCAGAAACTTCTTTGTGATGAGTTCATGCAACTCACAGAGTTGAACCTACCAATTGAGAGAGAAGTTTGGAAACACTCTTTTTGTAGAATCTGCAAGTGGATATTTGGAGCGCTTTGAGGCCTATGCTGGGACATGAAATCTCTTCACCTAAAAACTAGACAGAAGCATTCTGAGAAACTTCTTTGCAATGAGTGCATTCAACTCACAGACTTGAACATTTCTTTTGGTAGAACAGTTTTGAAACATTACGTTTGTAGAATCTGCAAGTGTTTATTCGGAGCACCTTGAGGCCTATGTTGGAAAAGGAAATATCTTCACATAAAAACTAGAGAGAAGGATTCTCAGAAAGTTCTTTGTGATGATTTCATGCAACTCACAGAGTTGAACCTACCAATTGATAGAGAAGTTTGGAAACACTCTTTTTGTAGAATCTGCAAGTGGATATTTGGAGCCGTTTGAGGCCTATGCTGGAAAAGGAAATATCTTCACATAAAAACTGAACAGAAGGATTCTCAGAAACTTCTTTGTGTTGAGTGCATTCAACTCACAGACTTGAACTTACCTGTAGAAAGAGCAGTTTTGAAACACTCTTTTGGTAAAATCTGCAAGTGGTTTTTTGGAGCACTTCGAGGCCTGTGCTGGGATATGGAATATCTTCACCTAAAAACTACAGAGAAGCATTCTCAGAAAGTTCTTCACGATGCATTCATTCAACTCACAGAGTTGAACCTTCCTTTTGATAGAACAGTTTTGAAACACTCTTTTTGTAGTATCTGCAAGAGGATATTTGGAGCGTTTTGAGGCCTATGCTGGAAAAGGGAATATCTTCACCTAAAAATTAGACAGAAGCATTCTCAGAAACTTCTGTGTGATGAGTGCATTCAACCCACAGACTTGAACGTTCCTCTTGAAAGAGCAGTTTTGAAACAATCCTTTTGTCGAATCTGCACGTGTTCATTTGGAGCGGTTTGAGGCCTATGTTGGAAAAGGAAATATCTTCACATAAAAACTAGACAGAAGCATTCTCAGAAACTTCTTTTTGATGAGTGCATTCTACTCACAGTGTTGAAGGTTGCTTTTGATAGAGCAGTTTTGAAACACTCTTTTGCTAGAATCTGCAAGTGGATATTTGGAGCGATTTGAGGCCTATGCTGGAAAAGGAAATGTCTTCACATAAAAACTAGACAGAAGCATTCCAGGAAACTTCTGTATGATAAGTGCATTCAACTCACAGACTTGAACGTTCCTTTTGATAGAACTCTTTGGAAACACTCCTTTTGTAGAATTTGCAAGGGTTTATTTGGAGCGCATTGAGGCCTAAGCTGGAAAAGGAAATATCTTCACGTAAGGTCTAGACAGAGGCATTCTCAGAAACTTCTTTCTGATGAGTGCATTCAACACACAGACTTGAACCTTGCTCTTGAAAGAGCAGCTTTGAAACACTCTTTTCGTAGAATCTGCAAGTGGATATTTGGAGCGCTTTGAGGCCTATGCTGGGAAATGAAATCTCTTCACCTAAAATCTAGACAGAAGCACTCTGAGAAATTTATGTGTGATGAGTGCATTCAGCTCACAGACTTGAACGTTCCCTTTGATAGATCAGTATTGAAACACTCCTTTTGTAGAATCTGCATGTGTTTATTTGGAGTGTCTTGAGGCCTATGTTGGAAAAGGAAATATCTGCATATAAAAACTAGACGGAAGCATTCTCAGAAACTTCTTTGTGATGAGTGCATTCAACTCACAGACTTGAAGCTTCCTTTGGAAAGAGCAGTTTGGAAACACTCTTCTTATAGAATCTTCAAGTGGATATTTGGAGCGCTTTGAGGCCTATGCTGGGACATGAAATCTCTTCACCTTAAAACTAGACAGAAGCATTCTGAGAAACTTCTTTGCAATGAGTGCATTCAACTCACAGACTTGAACGTTTCTTTTGATAGAACAGTTTTGAAACATTACGTTTGTAGAATCTGCAAGTGTTTATTCGGAGCACCTTGAGGCCTATGTTGGAAAAGGAAATATCTTCACATAAAAACTAGAGAGAAGGATTCTCAGAAACTTCTTTGTGATGAGTTCATGCAACTCACAGAGTTGAACCTACCAATTGAGAGAGAAGTTTGGAAACACTCTTTTTGTAGAATCTGCAAGTGGATATTTGGAGCCGTTTGAGGCCTATGCTGGAAAAGGAAATATCTTCACATAAAAACTGAACAGAAGCATTCTCAGAAACTTCTTTGTGTTGAGGGCATTCAACTCAAAGACTTGAACTTACCTATAGAAAGAGCAGTTTTGAAACACTCTTTTGGTAAAATCTGCAAGTGGTTATTTGGAGCACTTCGAGGCCTGTGCTGGGTTATGGAATATCTTCACCTAAAGACTACAGAGAAGCATTCTCAGAAAGTTCTTCACGATGCATTCATTCAACTCACAGAGTTGAACCTTCCTCTTGACAGAAAAGTTTTGAAACACACTTTTTGTAGAATCTGCAAGAGGATATTTGGAGCGTTTTGAGGCCTATGCTGGAAAAGGAAATATCTTCACATAAAAACTAGACAGAAGCATTCTCAGAAACTTCTTTGTGATGAGTGCATTCTACTCATAGTGCTGAAGCTTGCTTTTGATAGAGCAGTTTTGAAACACTCTTTTGGTAGAATCTGCAAGTGGATATTTGGAGCGTTTTGAGGCCTATGCTGGAAAAGGAAATGTCTTCTCATAAAAACTCGACAGAAGCATTCCAGGAAACTTCTGTATGATAAGTACATTCAACTCACAGACTTGAACGTTCCTTTTGATAGAACTCTCTTGAAACACTCCTTTTGTAGAATTTGCAAGTGTTTATTTGAAGGGCTTTGAGGCCTAACCTGGAAAAGGAAATATCTTCACGTAAGGACTAGACAGAAGCATTCTCAGAAACTTCTTTCTGATGAGTGCATTCAACACACAGACTTTAACCTCGCTATTGAAAAAGCAGCTTTGAAACACTCTTTTCTTAGAATCTGCAAGTGGATATTTGGAGCGCTTTGAGGCCTATGCTGGGAAATGAAATCTCTTCACCTAAAAACTATACAGAAGCATTCTGAGAAACTTCTGTGTGTTGAGTGTATTCAACTCACAGACTTGAACTTACCTATAGAAACAGCAGTTTTGAAACACTCTTTTGGTAAAATCTGCAAGTGGTTTTTTGGAGCAATTCGAGGCCTGTGCTGGGATATGGAATATTTTCACCTAAAAACTACACAGAAGCATTCTCAGAAAGTTCTTCGCGATGCATTCATTCAACTCACAGAGTTGAACCCTCCTTTTGATAGAACAGTTTGGAAACACTCTTTTTGTAGAATCTGCAAGAGGATATTTGGAGCGTTTTGAGGCCTATGCTGGAAAAGGAAATATCTTCACCTAAAAACTAGACAGAAGCATTCTCAGAAACTTCTGTGTGATGAGTGCATTCAACTCACAGACTTGAACGTTTCTTTTGATAGAACAGTTTTGAAACATTACGTTTGTAGAATCTGCAGGTGTTTATTCGGAGCACCTTGAGGCCTATGTTGGAAAAGGAAATATCTTCACATAAAAACTAGAGAGAAGGATTCTCAGAAACTTCTTTGTGATGAGTTCATTCAACTCACAGAGTTGAACCTACCAATTGATAGAGAAGTTTGGAAACACTCTATTTGTAGAATCTGCAAGTGGATATTTGGAGCCGTTTGAGGCCTATGCTGGAAAAGGAAATATCTTCACATAAAAACTGAACAGAAGCATTCTCAGAAACTTCTTTGTGTTGAGTGCATTCAACTCACAGACTTGAACTTACCTGTAGAAAGAGCAGTTTTGAAACACTCTTTTGGTAAAATCTGCAAGTGGTTATTTGGAGCACTTCGAGGCCTGTGCTGGGATATGGAATATCTTCACCTAAAAACTACAGAGAAGCATTCTCAGAAAGTTCTTCACAATGCATTCATTCAACTCACAGAGTTGAACCTTCCTTTTGATAGAACAGTTTTGAAACACTCTTTTTGTAGAATCTGCAAGAGGATATTTGGAGCGTTTTGAGGCCTATGCTGGAAAAGGAAATATCTTCACCTAAAAACTAGACAGAAGCATTCTCAGAAACTTCTGTGTGATGAGTGCATTCAACTCACAGACTTGAACGTTTCTTTTGATAGAACAGTTTGGAAACATTACGTTTGTAGAATCTGCAAGTGTTTATTCGGAGCACCTTGAGGCCTATGTTGGAAAAGGAAATATCTTCACATAAAAACTAGAGAGAAGGATTCTCAGAAACTTCTTTGTGATGAGTTCATTCAACTCACAGAGTTGAACCTACCAATTGATAGAGAAGTTTGCAAACACTCTATTTGTAGAATCTGCAAGTGGATATTTGGAGCAGTTTGAGGCCTATGCTGGAAAAGGAAATATCTTCACATAAAAACTGAACAGAAGCATTCTCAGAAACTTCTTTGTGTTGAGTGCATTCAACTCACAGACTTGAACTTACCTATAGAAAGAGCAGTTTTGAAACACTCTTTTGGTAAAATCTGCAAGTGGTTATTTGGAGCACTTCGAGGCCTGTGCTGGGATATGGAATATCTTCACCTAAAAACTACAGAGAAGCATTCTCAGAAGGTTCTTCAGGATGCATTCATTCAACTCACAGAGTTGAACCTTCCTTTTGATAGAACAGTTTTGAAACACTCTTTTTGTAGAATCTGCAAGAGGATATTTGGAGCGTTTTGAGGCCTATGCTGGAAAAGGAAATATCTTCTCCTAAAAACTAGACAGAAGCATTCTCAGAAACTTCTGTGTGATCAGTGCATTCAACTCACAAACTTGAACGTTTCTTTTGATAAAACAGTTTTGAAACATTACGTTTGTAGAATCTGCAAGTGTTTATTCGGAGCACCTTGAGGCCTGTGTTGGAAACGGAAATATCTTCACATAAAAACTAGAGAGAAGGATTCTCAGAAACTTCTTTGTGATGAGATCTTTCAACTCACAGAGTTGAACCTACCAATTGATGGAGAAGTTTGGAAACACTCTTTTTGTAGAATCTGCAAGTGGATATTTGGAGCCGTTTGAGGCCTATGCTGGAAAAGGAAATATCTTCACATAAAAACTGAACAGAAGCATTCTCAGAAACTTCTTTTTGTTGAGTGCATTCAACTCACAGACTTGAACTTACCTATAGAAAGAGCAGTTTTGAAACACTCTTTTGGTAAAATCTGCAAGTGGTTATTTGGAGCATTTCGAGGCCTGGGCTGGGATATGGAATATCTTCACCTAAAAACTACAGAGAAGCATTCTCAGAAAGTTCTTCACGATGCATTCATTCAACTCACAGAGTTGAACCTTCCTTTTGATAGAACAGTTTGGAAACACTCTTTTTGTAGAATCTGCAAGAGGATATTTGGAGCGTTTTGAGGCCTATGCTGGAAAAGGAAATAACTTCACCTAAAAACTAGACAGAAGCATTCTCAGAAACTTCTGTGAGATGAGTGCATTCAACTCACCGACTTGAACGTTCCTCTTGAAAGAGCAGTTTTCAAACACTCCTTTTGTAGAATCTGCACGTGTTCATTTGGAGCGCTTTGAGGCCTATGTTGGAAAAGGAAATATCTTCACATAAAAACTAGACAGAAGCATTCTCAGAAACTTCTTTGTGATGAGTGCATTCTACTCACATTGTTGAAGCTTGCTTTTGATAGAGCAGTTTTGAAACACTCTTTTGCTAGAATCTGCAAGTGGATATTTGGAGCGCTTTGAGGCCTATGCTGGAAAAGGAAATGTCTTCGCATAAAAACTAGACAGAAGCATTCCAGGAAACTTCTGTATGATAAGTGCATTCAACTCACAGACTTGAACGTTCCTTTTGATAGAACTCTTTGGAAACACTCCTTTTGTAGAATTTGCAAGGGTTTATTTGGAGCGCTTTGAGGCCTAAGCTGGAAAAGGAAATATCTTCACGTAAGGTCTAGACAGAAGCATTCTCAGAAACTTCTTTCTGATGAGTGCATTCAACACACAGACTTGAACCTTGCTCTTGAAAGAGCAGCTTTGAAAAACTCTTTTCGTAGAATCTGCAAGTGGATATTTGGAGCGCTTTGAGGCCTATGCTGGGAAATGAAATCTCTTCACCTAAAATCTAGACAGAAGCATTCTGAGAAACTTCTGTGTGATGAGTGCATTCAACTCACAGACTTGAACGTTCCCTTTGATAGATCAGTTTTGAAACACTCCTTTTGTAGAATCTGCATGTGTTTATTTGGAGCGCTTTGAGGCCTATGTTGGAAAAGAAAATATCTTCACATAAAAACTAGAGAGAAGGATTCTCAGAAACTTCTTTGTGATGAGTTCATTCAACTCACAGAGTTGAACCTACCAATTGATAGAGAAGTTTGGAAACACTCTTTTTGTAGAATCTGCAAGTGGATATTTGGAGCACTTCGAGGCCTGTGCTGGGATATGGAATATCTTCACCTAAAAACTACAGAGAAGCATTCTCAGAAAGTTCTTCAGGATGCATTCATTCAACTCACAGAGTTGAACCTTCCTTTTGATAGAACAGTTTTGAAACACTCTTTTTGTAGAATCTGCAAGAGGATATTTGGAGCGTTTTGGGGCCTATGCTGGAAAAGGAAATATCTTCACCTAAAAACTAGACAGAAGCATTCTCAGAAACTTCTGTGTGATGAGTGCATTCAACTGACAGACTTGAAAGTTTCGTTTGATAGAACAGTTTTGAAACATTGCGTTTGTAGAATCTGCAAGTGTTTATTCGGAGCACCTTGAGGCCTATGTTGGAAAAGGAAATATCTTCACATAAAAACTAGAGAGAAGGATTCTCAGAAACTTCTTTGTGATGAGTTCATGCAACTCACAGAGTTGAACCTACCAATTGAGAGAGAAGTTTGGAAACACTCTTTTTGTAGAATCTGCAAGTGGATATTTGGAGCGCTTTGAGGCCTATGCTGGGACATGAAATCTCTTCACCTAAAAACTAGACAGAAGCATTCTGAGAAACTTCTTTGCAATGAGTGCATTCAACTCACAGACTTGAACATTTCTTTTGGTAGAACAGTTTTGAAACATTACGTTTGTAGAATCTGCAAGTGTTTATTCGGAGCACCTTGAGGCCTATGTTGGAAAAGGAAATATCTTCACATAAAAACTAGAGAGAAGGATTCTCAGAAACTTCTTTGTGATGATTTCATGCAACTCACAGAGTTGAACCTACCAATTGATAGAGAAGTTTGGAAACACTCTTTTTGTAGAATCTGCAAGTGGATATTTGGAGCCGTTTGAGGCCTATGCTGGAAAAGGAAATATCTTCACATAAAAACTGAACAGAAGGATTCTCAGAAACTTCTTTGTGTTGAGTGCATTCAACTCACAGACTTGAACTTACCTGTAGAAAGAGCAGTTTTGAAACACTCTTTTGGTAAAATCTGCAAGTGGTTTTTTGGAGCACTTCGAGGCCTGTGCTGGGATATGGAATATCTTCACCTAAAAACTACAGAGAAGCATTCTCAGAAAGTTCTTCACGATGCATTCATTCAACTCACAGAGTTGAACCTTCCTTTTGATAGAACAGTTTTGAAACACTCTTTTTGTAGTATCTGCAAGAGGATATTTGGAGCGTTTTGAGGCCTATGCTGGAAAAGGGAATATCTTCACCTAAAAATTAGACAGAAGCATTCTCAGAAACTTCTGTGTGATGAGTGCATTCAACCCACAGACTTGAACGTTCCTCTTGAAAGAGCAGTTTTGAAACAATCCTTTTGTCGAATCTGCACGTGTTCATTTGGAGCGGTTTGAGGCCTATGTTGGAAAAGGAAATATCTTCACATAAAAACTAGACAGAAGCATTCTCAGAAACTTCTTTTTGATGAGTGCATTCTACTCACAGTGTTGAAGGTTGCTTTTGATAGAGCAGTTTTGAAACACTCTTTTGCTAGAATCTGCAAGTGGATATTTGGAGCGATTTGAGGCCTATGCTGGAAAAGGAAATGTCTTCACATAAAAACTAGACAGAAGCATTCCAGGAAACTTCTGTATGATAAGTGCATTCAACTCACAGACTTGAACGTTCCTTTTGATAGAACTCTTTGGAAACACTCCTTTTGTAGAATTTGCAAGGGTTTATTTGGAGCGCATTGAGGCCTAAGCTGGAAAAGGAAATATCTTCACGTAAGGTCTAGACAGAGGCATTCTCAGAAACTTCTTTCTGATGAGTGCATTCAACACACAGACTTGAACCTTGCTCTTGAAAGAGCAGCTTTGAAACACTCTTTTCGTAGAATCTGCAAGTGGATATTTGGAGCGCTTTGAGGCCTATGCTGGGAAATGAAATCTCTTCACCTAAAATCTAGACAGAAGCACTCTGAGAAATTTATGTGTGATGAGTGCATTCAGCTCACAGACTTGAACGTTCCCTTTGATAGATCAGTATTGAAACACTCCTTTTGTAGAATCTGCATGTGTTTATTTGGAGTGTCTTGAGGCCTATGTTGGAAAAGGAAATATCTGCATATAAAAACTAGACGGAAGCATTCTCAGAAACTTCTTTGTGATGAGTGCATTCAACTCACAGACTTGAAGCTTCCTTTGGAAAGAGCAGTTTGGAAACACTCTTCTTATAGAATCTTCAAGTGGATATTTGGAGCGCTTTGAGGCCTATGCTGGGACATGAAATCTCTTCACCTTAAAACTAGACAGAAGCATTCTGAGAAACTTCTTTGCAATGAGTGCATTCAACTCACAGACTTGAACGTTTCTTTTGATAGAACAGTTTTGAAACATTACGTTTGTAGAATCTGCAAGTGTTTATTCGGAGCACCTTGAGGCCTATGTTGGAAAAGGAAATATCTTCACATAAAAACTAGAGAGAAGGATTCTCAGAAACTTCTTTGTGATGAGTTCATGCAACTCACAGAGTTGAACCTACCAATTGAGAGAGAAGTTTGGAAACACTCTTTTTGTAGAATCTGCAAGTGGATATTTGGAGCCGTTTGAGGCCTATGCTGGAAAAGGAAATATCTTCACATAAAAACTGAACAGAAGCATTCTCAGAAACTTCTTTGTGTTGAGGGCATTCAACTCAAAGACTTGAACTTACCTATAGAAAGAGCAGTTTTGAAACACTCTTTTGGTAAAATCTGCAAGTGGTTATTTGGAGCACTTCGAGGCCTGTGCTGGGTTATGGAATATCTTCACCTAAAGACTACAGAGAAGCATTCTCAGAAAGTTCTTCACGATGCATTCATTCAACTCACAGAGTTGAACCTTCCTCTTGACAGAACAGTTTTGAAACACACTTTTTGTAGAATCTGCAAGAGGATATTTGGAGCGTTTTGAGGCCTATGCTGGAAAAGGAAATATCTTCACATAAAAACTAGACAGAAGCATTCTCAGAAACTTCTTTGTGATGAGTGCATTCTACTCATAGTGCTGAAGCTTGCTTTTGATAGAGCAGTTTTGAAACACTCTTTTGGTAGAATCTGCAAGTGGATATTTGGAGCGTTTTGAGGCCTATGCTGGAAAAGGAAATGTCTTCTCATAAAAACTCGACAGAAGCATTCCAGGAAACTTCTGTATGATAAGTACATTCAACTCACAGACTTGAACGTTCCTTTTGATAGAACTCTCTTGAAACACTCCTTTTGTAGAATTTGCAAGTGTTTATTTGAAGGGCTTTGAGGCCTAACCTGGAAAAGGAAATATCTTCACGTAAGGACTAGACAGAAGCATTCTCAGAAACTTCTTTCTGATGAGTGCATTCAACACACAGACTTTAACCTCGCTATTGAAAAAGCAGCTTTGAAACACTCTTTTCTTAGAATCTGCAAGTGGATATTTGGAGCGCTTTGAGGCCTATGCTGGGAAATGAAATCTCTTCACCTAAAAACTATACAGAAGCATTCTGAGAAACTTCTGTGTGTTGAGTGTATTCAACTCACAGACTTGAACTTACCTATAGAAACAGCAGTTTTGAAACACTCTTTTGGTAAAATCTGCAAGTGGTTATTTGGAGCACTTCGAGGCCTGTGCTGGGATATGGAATATCTTCACCTAAAAACTACAGAGAAGCATTCTCAGAAAGTTCTTCATGATGCATTCATTCAACTCACAGAGTTGAACCTTCCTTTTGATAGAACAGTTTTGAAACACTCTTTTTGTAGTATCTGCAAGAGGATATTTGGAGCGTTTTGAGGCCTATGCTGGAAAAGGAAATATCTTCACCTGAAAACTAGACAGAAGCATTCTCAGAAACTTCTGTGTGATGAGTGCATTCAACTCACAGACTTGAACGTTTCTTTTGATAGAACTGTTTTGAAACATTACGTTTGTAGAATCTGCAAGTGTTTATTCGGAGCACCTTGAGGCCTATGTTGGAAAAGGAAATATCTTCACATAAAAACTAGAGAGAAGGATTCTCAGAAACTTCTTTGTGATGAGTTCATTCAACTCACAGAGTTGAACCTACCAATTGATAGAGAAGTTTGGAAACACTCTTTTTGTAGAATCTGCAAGTGGATATTTGGAGCGTTTTGAGGCCTATGCTGGAAAAGGAAATATCTTCACATAAAAACTAGACAGAAGCATTCTCAGAAACTTCTTTGGGATGAGTGCATTCTACTGACAGTGTTGAAGCTTGCTTTTGATAGAGCAGTTTTGAAACCCTCTTTTGCTAGAATCTGCAAGTGGATATTTGGAGCAATTTGAGGCCTATGCTGGAAAAGGAAATTTCGTCGCATAAAAACTAGACAGAAGCATTCCAGGAAACTTCTGTATGATAAGTGCATTCAACTCACAGACTTGAACGTTCCTTTTGATAGAACTCTTTTGAAACACTCCTTTTGTAGAATTTGCAAGTGTTTATTTGAAGGGTTTTGAGGCCTAAGCTGGAAAAGGAAATATCTTCACGTAAGGACTAGACAGAAGCATTCTCAGAAACTTCTTTCTGATGAGTGCATTCAACACACAGACTTTAACCTCGCTATTGCAAGAGCAGCTTTGAAACACACTTTTCGTAGAATCTGCAAGTGGATGTTTGGAGCGCTTTGAGGCCTATGCTGGGAAATGAAATCTCTTCACCTAAAAACTACACAGAAGCATTCTGAGAAACTTCTTTGTGTTGAGTGCATTCAACTCACAGACTTGAACTTACCTATAGAAAGAGCAGTTTTGAAACACTCTTTTGGTAAAATCTGCAAGTGGTTATTTGGAGCATTTCGAGGCCTGGGCTGGGATATGGAATATCTTCACCTAAAAACTACAGAGAAGCATTCTCAGAAAGTTCTTCACGATGCATTCATTCAACTCACAGAGTTGAACCTTCATTTTGATAGAACAGTTTTGAAACACTCTTTTTGTAGAATCTGCAAGAGGATATTTGGAGCGTTTTGAGGCCTATGCTGGAAAAGGAAATATCTTCACCTAAAAACTAGACAGAAGCATTCTCAGAAACTTCTGTGAGATGAGTGCATTCAACTCACCGACTTGAACGTTCCTCTTGAAAGAGCAGTTTTCAAACACTCCTTTTGTAGAATCTGCACGTGTTCATTTGGAGCGCTTTGAGGCCTATGTTGGAAAAGGAAATATCTTCACATAACAACTAGACAGAAGCATTCTCAGAAACTTCTTTGTGATGAGTGCATTCTACTCACAGTGTTGAAGCTTGCTTTTGATAGAGCAGTTTTGAAACACTCTTTTGCTAGAATCTGCAAGTGGATATTTGGAGCGCTTTGAGGCCTATGCTGGAAAAGGAAATGTCTTCGCATAAAAACTAGACAGAAGCATTCTAGGAAACTTCTTTATGATAAGTGCATTCAACTCACAGACTTGAACGTTCCTTTTGATAAAACTCTTTGGAAACACTCCTTTTGTAGAATTTGCAAGGGTTTATTTGGAGCGCTTTGAGGCCTAAGCTGGAAAAGGAAATATCTTCACGTAAGGTCTAGACAGAAGCATTCTCAGAAACTTCTTTCTGATGAGTGCATTCAACACACAGACTTGAACCTTGCTCTTGAAAGAGCAGCTTTGAAACACTCTTTTCGTAGAATCTGCAAGTGGATATTTGCAGCGCTTTGAGGCCTATGCTGGGAAATGAAATCTCTTCACCTAAAATCTAGACAGAAGCACTCTGAGAAACTTCTGTGTGATGAGTGCATTCAGCTCACAGACTTGAACGTTCCCTTTGATAGATCAGTATTGAAACACTCCTTTTGTAGAATCTGCATGTGTTTATTTGGAGTGCCTTGAGGCCTATGTTGGAAAAGGAAATATCTTCATATAAAAACTAGACGGAAGCATTCTCAGAAACTTCTTTGTGATGAGTGCATTCAACTCACAGACTTGAACTTACCTGCAGAAAGAGCAGTTTTGAAACACTCTTTTGGTAAAATCTGCAAGTGGTTTTTTGGAGCAATTCGAGGCCTGTGCTGGGATATGGAATATTTTCACCTAAAAACTACACAGAAGCATTCTCAGAAAGTTCTTCACGATGCATTCATTCAACTCACAGAGTTGAACCCTCCTTTTGATAGAACAGTTTGGAAACACTCTTTTTGTAGAATCTGCAAGAGGATATTTGGAGCGTTTTGAGGCCTATGCTGGAAAAGGAAATATCTTCACCTAAAAACTAGACAGAAGCATTCTCAGAAACTTCTGTGTGATGAGTGCATTCAACTCACAGACTTGAACGTTTCTTTTGATAGAACAGTTTTGAAACATTACGTTTGTAGAATCTGCAGGTATTTATTCGGAGCACCTTGAGGCCTATGTTGGAAAAGGAAATATCTTCACATAAAAACTAGAGAGAAGGATTCTCAGAAACTTCTTTGTGATGAGTTCATGCAACTCACAGAGTTGAACCTACCAATTGAGAGAGAAGTTTGGAAACACTCTTTTTGTAGAATCTGCAAGTGGATATTTGGAGCGCTTTGAGGCCTATGCTGGGACATGAAATCTCTTCACCTAAAAACTAGACAGAAGCATTCTGAGAAACTTCTTTGCAATGAGTGCATTCAACTCACAGACTTGAACATTTCTTTTGGTAGAACAGTTTTGAAACATTACGTTTGTAGAATCTGCAAGTGTTTATTCGGAGCACCTTGAGGCCTATGTTGGAAAAGGAAATATCTTCACATAAAAACTAGAGAGAAGGATTCTCAGAAACTTCTTTGTGATGATTTCATGCAACTCACAGAGTTGAACCTACCAATTGATAGAGAAGTTTGGAAACACTCTTTTTGTAGAATCTGCAAGTGGATATTTGGAGCCGTTTGAGGCCTATGCTGGAAAAGGAAATATCTTCACATAAAAACTGAACAGAAGGATTCTCAGAAACTTCTTTGTGTTGAGTGCATTCAACTCACAGACTTGAACTTACCTGTAGAAAGAGCAGTTTTGAAACACTCTTTTGGTAAAATCTGCAAGTGGTTTTTTGGAGCACTTCGAGGCCTGTGCTGGGATATGGAATATCTTCACCTAAAAACTACAGAGAAGCATTCTCAGAAAGTTCTTCACGATGCATTCATTCAACTCACAGAGTTGAACCTTCCTTTTGATAGAACAGTTTTGAAACACTCTTTTTGTAGTATCTGCAAGAGGATATTTGGAGCGTTTTGAGGCCTATGCTGGAAAAGGGAATATCTTCACCTAAAAATTAGACAGAAGCATTCTCAGAAACTTCTGTGTGATGAGTGCATTCAACCCACAGACTTGAACGTTCCTCTTGAAAGAGCAGTTTTGAAACAATCCTTTTGTCGAATCTGCACGTGTTCATTTGGAGCGGTTTGAGGCCTATGTTGGAAAAGGAAATATCTTCACATAAAAACTAGACAGAAGCATTCTCAGAAACTTCTTTTTGATGAGTGCATTCTACTCACAGTGTTGAAGGTTGCTTTTGATAGAGCAGTTTTGAAACACTCTTTTGCTAGAATCTGCAAGTGGATATTTGGAGCGATTTGAGGCCTATGCTGGAAAAGGAAATGTCTTCACATAAAAACTAGACAGAAGCATTCCAGGAAACTTCTGTATGATAAGTGCATTCAACTCACAGACTTGAACGTTCCTTTTGATAGAACTCTTTGGAAACACTCCTTTTGTAGAATTTGCAAGGGTTTATTTGGAGCGCATTGAGGCCTAAGCTGGAAAAGGAAATATCTTCACGTAAGGTCTAGACAGAGGCATTCTCAGAAACTTCTTTCTGATGAGTGCATTCAACACACAGACTTGAACCTTGCTCTTGAAAGAGCAGCTTTGAAACACTCTTTTCGTAGAATCTGCAAGTGGATATTTGGAGCGCTTTGAGGCCTATGCTGGGAAATGAAATCTCTTCACCTAAAATCTAGACAGAAGCACTCTGAGAAATTTATGTGTGATGAGTGCATTCAGCTCACAGACTTGAACGTTCCCTTTGATAGATCAGTATTGAAACACTCCTTTTGTAGAATCTGCATGTGTTTATTTGGAGTGTCTTGAGGCCTATGTTGGAAAAGGAAATATCTGCATATAAAAACTAGACGGAAGCATTCTCAGAAACTTCTTTGTGATGAGTGCATTCAACTCACAGACTTGAAGCTTCCTTTGGAAAGAGCAGTTTGGAAACACTCTTCTTATAGAATCTTCAAGTGGATATTTGGAGCGCTTTGAGGCCTATGCTGGGACATGAAATCTCTTCACCTTAAAACTAGACAGAAGCATTCTGAGAAACTTCTTTGCAATGAGTGCATTCAACTCACAGACTTGAACGTTTCTTTTGATAGAACAGTTTTGAAACATTACGTTTGTAGAATCTGCAAGTGTTTATTCGGAGCACCTTGAGGCCTATGTTGGAAAAGGAAATATCTTCACATAAAAACTAGAGAGAAGGATTCTCAGAAACTTCTTTGTGATGAGTTCATGCAACTCACAGAGTTGAACCTACCAATTGAGAGAGAAGTTTGGAAACACTCTTTTTGTAGAATCTGCAAGTGGATATTTGGAGCCGTTTGAGGCCTATGCTGGAAAAGGAAATATCTTCACATAAAAACTGAACAGAAGCATTCTCAGAAACTTCTTTGTGTTGAGGGCATTCAACTCAAAGACTTGAACTTACCTATAGAAAGAGCAGTTTTGAAACACTCTTTTGGTAAAATCTGCAAGTGGTTATTTGGAGCACTTCGAGGCCTGTGCTGGGTTATGGAATATCTTCACCTAAAGACTACAGAGAAGCATTCTCAGAAAGTTCTTCACGATGCATTCATTCAACTCACAGAGTTGAACCTTCCTCTTGACAGAACAGTTTTGAAACACACTTTTTGTAGAATCTGCAAGAGGATATTTGGAGCGTTTTGAGGCCTATGCTGGAAAAGGAAATATCTTCACATAAAAACTAGACAGAAGCATTCTCAGAAACTTCTTTGTGATGAGTGCATTCTACTCATAGTGCTGAAGCTTGCTTTTGATAGAGCAGTTTTGAAACACTCTTTTGGTAGAATCTGCAAGTGGATATTTGGAGCGTTTTGAGGCCTATGCTGGAAAAGGAAATGTCTTCTCATAAAAACTCGACAGAAGCATTCCAGGAAACTTCTGTATGATAAGTACATTCAACTCACAGACTTGAACGTTCCTTTTGATAGAACTCTCTTGAAACACTCCTTTTGTAGAATTTGCAAGTGTTTATTTGAAGGGCTTTGAGGCCTAACCTGGAAAAGGAAATATCTTCACGTAAGGACTAGACAGAAGCATTCTCAGAAACTTCTTTCTGATGAGTGCATTCAACACACAGACTTTAACCTCGCTATTGAAAAAGCAGCTTTGAAACACTCTTTTCTTAGAATCTGCAAGTGGATATTTGGAGCGCTTTGAGGCCTATGCTGGGAAATGAAATCTCTTCACCTAAAAACTATACAGAAGCATTCTGAGAAACTTCTGTGTGTTGAGTGTATTCAACTCACAGACTTGAACTTACCTATAGAAACAGCAGTTTTGAAACACTCTTTTGGTAAAATCTGCAAGTGGTTATTTGGAGCACTTCGAGGCCTGTGCTGGGATATGGAATATCTTCACCTAAAAACTACAGAGAAGCATTCTCAGAAAGTTCTTCATGATGCATTCATTCAACTCACAGAGTTGAACCTTCCTTTTGATAGAACAGTTTTGAAACACTCTTTTTGTAGTATCTGCAAGAGGATATTTGGAGCGTTTTGAGGCCTATGCTGGAAAAGGAAATATCTTCACCTGAAAACTAGACAGAAGCATTCTCAGAAACTTCTGTGTGATGAGTGCATTCAACTCACAGACTTGAACGTTTCTTTTGATAGAACTGTTTTGAAACATTACGTTTGTAGAATCTGCAAGTGTTTATTCGGAGCACCTTGAGGCCTATGTTGGAAAAGGAAATATCTTCACATAAAAACTAGAGAGAAGGATTCTCAGAAACTTCTTTGTGATGAGTTCATTCAACTCACAGAGTTGAACCTACCAATTGATAGAGAAGTTTGGAAACACTCTTTTTGTAGAATCTGCAAGTGGATATTTGGAGCGTTTTGAGGCCTATGCTGGAAAAGGAAATATCTTCACATAAAAACTAGACAGAAGCATTCTCAGAAACTTCTTTGGGATGAGTGCATTCTACTGACAGTGTTGAAGCTTGCTTTTGATAGAGCAGTTTTGAAACCCTCTTTTGCTAGAATCTGCAAGTGGATATTTGGAGCAATTTGAGGCCTATGCTGGAAAAGGAAATTTCGTCGCATAAAAACTAGACAGAAGCATTCCAGGAAACTTCTGTATGATAAGTGCATTCAACTCACAGACTTGAACGTTCCTTTTGATAGAACTCTTTTGAAACACTCCTTTTGTAGAATTTGCAAGTGTTTATTTGAAGGGTTTTGAGGCCTAAGCTGGAAAAGGAAATATCTTCACGTAAGGACTAGACAGAAGCATTCTCAGAAACTTCTTTCTGATGAGTGCATTCAACACACAGACTTTAACCTCGCTATTGCAAGAGCAGCTTTGAAACACACTTTTCGTAGAATCTGCAAGTGGATGTTTGGAGCGCTTTGAGGCCTATGCTGGGAAATGAAATCTCTTCACCTAAAAACTACACAGAAGCATTCTGAGAAACTTCTTTGTGTTGAGTGCATTCAACTCACAGACTTGAACTTACCTATAGAAAGAGCAGTTTTGAAACACTCTTTTGGTAAAATCTGCAAGTGGTTATTTGGAGCATTTCGAGGCCTGGGCTGGGATATGGAATATCTTCACCTAAAAACTACAGAGAAGCATTCTCAGAAAGTTCTTCACGATGCATTCATTCAACTCACAGAGTTGAACCTTCATTTTGATAGAACAGTTTTGAAACACTCTTTTTGTAGAATCTGCAAGAGGATATTTGGAGCGTTTTGAGGCCTATGCTGGAAAAGGAAATATCTTCACCTAAAAACTAGACAGAAGCATTCTCAGAAACTTCTGTGAGATGAGTGCATTCAACTCACCGACTTGAACGTTCCTCTTGAAAGAGCAGTTTTCAAACACTCCTTTTGTAGAATCTGCACGTGTTCATTTGGAGCGCTTTGAGGCCTATGTTGGAAAAGGAAATATCTTCACATAACAACTAGACAGAAGCATTCTCAGAAACTTCTTTGTGATGAGTGCATTCTACTCACAGTGTTGAAGCTTGCTTTTGATAGAGCAGTTTTGAAACACTCTTTTGCTAGAATCTGCAAGTGGATATTTGGAGCGCTTTGAGGCCTATGCTGGAAAAGGAAATGTCTTCGCATAAAAACTAGACAGAAGCATTCTAGGAAACTTCTTTATGATAAGTGCATTCAACTCACAGACTTGAACGTTCCTTTTGATAAAACTCTTTGGAAACACTCCTTTTGTAGAATTTGCAAGGGTTTATTTGGAGCGCTTTGAGGCCTAAGCTGGAAAAGGAAATATCTTCACGTAAGGTCTAGACAGAAGCATTCTCAGAAACTTCTTTCTGATGAGTGCATTCAACACACAGACTTGAACCTTGCTCTTGAAAGAGCAGCTTTGAAACACTCTTTTCGTAGAATCTGCAAGTGGATATTTGCAGCGCTTTGAGGCCTATGCTGGGAAATGAAATCTCTTCACCTAAAATCTAGACAGAAGCACTCTGAGAAACTTCTGTGTGATGAGTGCATTCAGCTCACAGACTTGAACGTTCCCTTTGATAGATCAGTATTGAAACACTCCTTTTGTAGAATCTGCATGTGTTTATTTGGAGTGCCTTGAGGCCTATGTTGGAAAAGGAAATATCTTCATATAAAAACTAGACGGAAGCATTCTCAGAAACTTCTTTGTGATGAGTGCATTCAACTCACAGACTTGAACTTACCTGCAGAAAGAGCAGTTTTGAAACACTCTTTTGGTAAAATCTGCAAGTGGTTTTTTGGAGCAATTCGAGGCCTGTGCTGGGATATGGAATATTTTCACCTAAAAACTACACAGAAGCATTCTCAGAAAGTTCTTCACGATGCATTCATTCAACTCACAGAGTTGAACCCTCCTTTTGATAGAACAGTTTGGAAACACTCTTTTTGTAGAATCTGCAAGAGGATATTTGGAGCGTTTTGAGGCCTATGCTGGAAAAGGAAATATCTTCACCTAAAAACTAGACAGAAGCATTCTCAGAAACTTCTGTGTGATGAGTGCATTCAACTCACAGACTTGAACGTTTCTTTTGATAGAACAGTTTTGAAACATTACGTTTGTAGAATCTGCAGGTATTTATTCGGAGCACCTTGAGGCCTATGTTGGAAAAGGAAATATCTTCACATAAAAACTAGAGAGAAGGATTCTCAGAAACTTCTTTGTGATGAGTTCATTCAACTCACAGAGTTGAACCTACCAATTGATAGAGAAGTTTGGAAACACTCTTTTTGTAGAATCTGCAAGTGGATATTTTGAGCCGTTTGAGGCCTATGCTGGAAAAGAAATTATCTTCACATAAAAACTGAACAGAAGCATTCTCAGAAACTTCTTTGTGTTGAGTGCATTCAACTCACAGACTTGAACTTACCTGTAGAAAGAGCAGTTTTGAAACACTCTTTTGGTAAAATCTGCAAGTGGTTATTTGGAGCACTTCGAGGCCTGTGCTGGGATATGGAATATCTTCACCTAAAAACTACAGAGAAGCATTCTCAGAAAGTTCTTCATGATGCATTCATTCTACTCACAGAGTTGAACCTTCCTTTTGATAGAACAGTTTGGAAACACTCTTTTTGTAGAATCTGCAAGAGGATATTTGGAGTGCTTTGAGGCCTATGCTGGAAAAGGAAATACCTTCACCTAAAAACTAGACAGAAGCATTCTCAGAAACTTCTGTGTGATGAGTGCATTCAACTCACAGACTTGAACGTTTCGTTTGATAGAACAGTTTTGAAACATTGCGTTTGTAGAATCTGCAAGTGTTTATTCGGAGCACCTTGAGACCTATGTTGGAAAAGGAAATATCTTCACATAAAAACTAGAGAGAAGGATTCTCAGAAACTTCTTTGTGATGAGTTCATTCAACTCACGGAGTTGAACCTACCAATTGATAGAGAAGTTTGGAAACACTCTTTTTGTAGAATCTGCAAGTGGATATTTGGAGCCGTTTGAGGCCTATGCTGGAAAAGGAAATATCTTCACATAAAAACTGAACAGAAGCATTCTCAGAAACTTCTTTGTGTTGAGTGCATTCAACTCACAGACTTGAACTTACCTGTAGAAAGAGCAGTTTTGAAACACTCTTTTGGTAAAATCTGCAAGTGGTTATTTGGAGCACTTCGAGGCCTGTGCTGGGATATGGAATATCTTCACCTAAAAACTACAGAGAAGCATTCTCAGAAAGTTCTTCACGATGCATTCATTCAACTCACAGAGTTGAACCTTCCTTTTGATAGAACAGTTTTGAAACACTCTTTTTGTAGAATCTGCAAGAGGATATTTGGAGCGTTTTGAGGCCTATGCTGGAAAAGGAAATATCTTCACCTAAAAACTAGACAGAAGCATTCTCAGAAACTTCTGTGTGATGAGTGCATTCAACTCACAGACTTGAACGTTTCGTTTGATAGAACAGTTTTGAAACATTGCGTTTGTAGAATCTGCAAGTGTTTATTCGGAGCACCTTGAGACCTATGTTGGAAAAGGAAATATCTTCACATAAAAACTAGAGAGAAGGATTCTCAGAAACTTCTTTGTGATGAGTTCATTCAACTCACGGAGTTGAACCTACCAATTGATAGAGAAGTTTGGAAACACTCTTTTTGTAGAATCTGCAAGTGGATATTTGGAGCCGTTTGAGGCCTATGCTGGAAAAGGAAATATCTTCACATAAAAACTGAACAGAAGCATTCTCAGAAACTTCTTTGTGTTGAGTGCATTCAACTCACAGACTTGAACTTACCTGTAGAAAGAGCAGTTTTGAAACACTCTTTTGGTAAAATCTGCAAGTGGTTATTTGGAGCACTTCGAGGCCTGTGCTGGGATATGGAATATCTTCACCTAAAAACTACAGAGAAGCATTCTCAGAAAGTTCTTCACGATGCATTCATTCAACTCACAGAGTTGAACCTTCCTTTTGATAGAACAGTTTTGAAACACTCTTTTTGTAGAATCTGCAAGAGGATATTTGGAGCGTTTTGAGGCCTATGCTGGAAAAGGAAATATCTTCACCTAAAAACTAGACAGAAGCATTCTCAGAAACTTCTGTGTGATGAGTGCATTCAACTCACAGAATTGAAGCTTCCTTTGGAAAGAGCAGTTTGGAAACACTCTTCTTATAGAATCTTCAAGTTGATATTTGGAGAGCTTTGAGGCCTATGCTGGGACATGAAATCTCTTCACCTAAAAACTAGACAGAAGCATTCTGAGAAACTTCTTTGCAATGAGTGCATTCAACTCACAGACTTGAACGTTTCTTTTGATAGAACAGTTTTGAAATATTACGTTTGTAGAATCTGCAAGTGTTTATTCGGAGCACCTTGAGGCCTATGTTGGAAAAGGAAATATCTTCACATAAAAACTAGAGAGAAGGATTCTCAGAAACTTCTTTGTGATGAGTTCATTCAACTCACAGAGTTGAACCTACCAATTGATAGAGAAGTTTGGAAACACTCTTTTTGTTGAATCTGCAAGTGGATATTTGGAGCCGTTTGAGGCCTATGCTGGAAAAGGAAATATCTTCACATAAAAACTGAACAGAAGCATTCTCAGAAACTTCTTTGTGTTGAGTGCATTCAACTCACAGAGTTGAACTTACCTGTAGAAAGAGCAGTTTTGAAACACTCTTTTGGTAAAATCTGCAAGTGGTTATTTGGAGCACTTCGAGGCCTGTGCTGGGATATGGAATATCTTCACCGAAAAACTACAGAGAAGCATTCTCAGAAAGTTCTTCACGATGCATTCATTCAACTCACAGAGTTGAACCTTCCTTTTGATAGAACAGTTTTGAAACACTCTTTTTGTAGAATCTGCAAGAGGATATTTGGAGCGTTTTGAGGCCTATGCTGGATAAGGAAATATCTTCATATAAAAACTAGACGGAAGCATTCTCTGAAACTTCTTTGTGATGAGTGCATTCAACTCACAGACTTGAAGCTTCCTTTGGAAAGAGCAGTTTGGAAACACTCTTCTTATAGAATCTTCAAGTGGATATTTGTAGCGCTTTGAGGCCTATGCTGGGACATGAAATCTCTTCACCTAAAAACTAGACAGAAGCATTCTGAGAAACTTCTTTGCAATGAGTGCACTCAACTCACAGACTTGAACGTTTCTTTTGATAGAACAGTTTTGAAACATTACGTTTGTAGAATCTGCAAGTGTTTATTCGGAGCACCTTGAGGCCTATGTTGGAAAAGGAAATATCTTCACATAAAAACTAGAGAGAAGGATTCTCAGAAACTTCTTTCTGATGAGTTCATTCAACTCACAGAGTTGAACCTACCAATTGAGAGAGAAGTTTGGCAACACTCTTTTTGTAGAATCTGCAAGTGGATATTTGGAGCCGTTTGAGGCCTATGCTGGAAAAGGAAATATCTTCACATAAAAATTGAACAGAAGCATTCTCAGAAACTTCTTTGTGTTGAGTGCATTCAACTCACAGACTTGAACTTACCTGTAGAAAGAGCAGTTTTGAAACACTCTTTTGGTAAAATCTGCAAGTGGTTTTTTGGAGCACTTCGAGGCCTGTGCTGGGATATGGAATATCTTCACCTAAAAACTACACAGAAGCATTCTCAGAAAGTTCTTCATGATGCATTCATTCAACTCACAGAGTTGAACCTTCCTTTTGATAGAACAGTTTGGAAACACTCTTTTTGTAGAATCTGCAAGAGGATATTTGGAGCGATTTGAGGCCTATGCTGGAAAAGGAAATATCTTCACCTAAAAACTAGATAGAAGCATTCTCAGAAACTTCTGTGTGATGAGTGCATTCAACTCACAGACTTGAAAGTTTCTTTTGATAGAACAGTTTTGAAACATTACGTTAGTAGAATCTGCAGGTGTTTATTCGGAGCACCTTGAGGCCTATGTTGGAAAAGGAAATATCTTCACATAAAAACTAGAGAGAAGGATTCTCAGAAACTTCTTTGTGATGAGTTCATTCAACTCACGGAGTTGAACCTACCAATTGATAGAGAAGTTTGGAAACACTCTTTTTGTAGAATCTGCAAGTGGATATTTGGAGCCGTTTGAGGCCTATGCTGGAAAAGGAAATATCTTCACATAAAAACTGAACAGAAGCATTCTCAGAAACTTCTTTGTGTTGAGTGCATTCAACTCACAGACTTGAACTTACCTATAGAAAGAGCAGTTTTGAAACACTCTTTTGGTAAAATCTGCAAGTGGTTATTTGGAGCACTTCGAGGCCTGTTCTGGGATATGGAATATCTTCACCTAAAAACTACAGAGAAGCATTCTCAGAAAGTTCTTCACGATGCATTCATTCAACTCACAGAGTTGAACCTTCCTTTTGATAGAACAGTTTTGAAACACTCTTTTTGTAGAATCTGCAAGAGTATATTTGGAGCGTTTTGAGGCCTATGCTCGAAAAGGAAATATCTTCACCTAAAAACTAGACAGAAGCATTCTCAGAAACTTCTGTGTGATGAGTGCATTCAACTGACAGACTTGAACGTTCCTCTTGAAAGAGCAGTTTTGAAACACTCCTTTTGTAGAATCTGCACGTGTTCATTTGGAGCGCTTTGAGGCCTATGTTGGAAAAGGAAATATCTTCACATAACAACTAGACAGAAGCATTCTCAGAAACTTCTTTGTGATGAGTGCATTCTACTCACAGTGTTGAAGCTTGCTTTTGATAGAGCAGTTTTGAAACACTCTTTTGCTAGAATCTGCAAGTGGATATTTGGAGCGCTTTGAGGCCTATGCTGGAAAAGGAAATGTCTTTGCATAAAAACTAGACAGGAGCATTCCAGGAAACTTCTGTATGATAAGTGCATTCAACTCACAGACTTGAACTTTCCTTTTGATAGAACTCTTTGGAAACACTCCTTTTGTAGAATTTGCAAGGGTTTATTTGGAGCGCTTTGAGGCCTAAGCTGGAAAAGGAAATATCTTCACGTAAGGTCTAGACAGAAGCATTCTCAGAAACTTCTTTCTGATGAGTGCATTCAACACACAGACTTGAACCTTGCTCTTGAAAGAGCAGCTTTGAAACACTCTTTTCGTAGAATCTGCAAGTGGATATTTGGAGCGCTGTGAGGCCTATGCTGGGAAATGAAATCTCTTCACCTAAAATCTACACAGAAGCATTCTGAGAAACTTCTGTGTGATGAGTGCATTCAACTCACAGACTTGAAAGTTCCATTTGATGGATCAGTTTTGAAACACTCCTTTTGTAGAATCTGCATGTGTTTATTTGGAGCGCTTTGAGGCCTACGTTGGAAAAGGAAATATCTTCATATAAAAACTAGACGGAAGCATTCTCAGAAACTTCTTTGTGTTGAGTGCATTCAACTCACAGACTTGAACTTACCTGCAGAAAGAGCAGTTTTGAAACACTCTTTTGGTAAAATCTGCAAGTGGTTTTTTGGAGCAATTCGAGGCCTGTGCTGGGATATGGAATATTTTCACCTAAAAACTACACAGAAGCATTCTCAGAAAGTTCTTCACGATGCATTCATTCAACTCACAGAGTTGAACCCTCCTTTTGATAGAACAGTTTGGAAACACTCTTTTTGTAGAATCTGCAAGAGGATATTTGGAGCGTTTTGAGGCCTATGCTGGAAAAGGAAATATCTTCACCTAAAAACTAGACAGAAGCATTCTCAGAAACTTCTGTGTGATGAGTGCATTCAACTCACAGACTTGAACGTTTCTTTTGATAGAACAGTTTTGAAACATTACGTTTGTAGAATCTGCAGGTGTTTATTCGGAGCACCTTGAGGCCTATGTTGGAAAAGGAAATATCTTCACATAAAAACTAGAGAGAAGGATTCTCAGAAACTTCTTTGTGATGAGTTCATTCAACTCACAGAGTTGAACCTACCAATTGATAGAGAAGTTTGGAAACACTCTTTTTGTAGAATCTGCAAGTGGATATTTTGAGCCGTTTGAGGCCTATGCTGGAAAAGGAATTATCTTCACATAAAAACTGAACAGAAGCATTCTCAGAAACTTCTTTGTGTTGAGTGCATTCAACTCACAGACTTGAACTTACCTGTAGAAAGAGCAGTTTTGAAACACTCTTTTGGTAAAATCTGCAAGTGGTTATTTGGAGCACTTCGAGGCCTGTGCTGGGATATGGAATATCTTCACCTAAAAACTACAGAGAAGCATTCTCAGAAAGTTCTTCACGATGCATTCATTCTACTCACAGAGTTGAACCTTCCTTTTGATAGAACAGTTTGGAAACACTCTTTTTGTAGAATCTGCAAGAGGATATTTGGAGTGCTTTGAGGCCTATGCTGGAAAAGGAAATACCTTCACCTAAAAACTAGACAGAAGCATTCTCAGAAACTTCTGTGTGATGAGTGCATTCAACTCACAGACTTGAACGTTTCGTTTGATAGAACAGTTTTGAAACATTACGTTTGTAGAATCTGCAAGTGTTTATTCGGAGCACCTTGAGGCCTATGTTGGAAAAGGAAATATCTTCACATAAAAACTAGAGAGAAGGATTCTCAGAAACTTCTTTGTGATGAGTTCATTCAACTCACGGAGTTGAACCTACCAATTGATAGAGAAGTTTGGAAACACTCTTTTTGTAGAATCTGCAAGTGGATATTTGGAGCCGTTTGAGGCCTATGCTGGAAAAGGAAATATCTTCACATAAAAACTGAACAGAAGCATTCTCAGAAACTTCTTTGTGTTGAGTGCATTCAACTCACAGACTTGAACTTACCTGTAGAAAGAGCAGTTTTGAAACACTCTTTTGGTAAAATCTGCAAGTGGTTATTTGGAGCACTTCGAGGCCTGTGCTGGGATATGGAATATCTGCACCTAAAAACTACAGAGAAGCATTCTCAGAAAGTTCTTCACGATGCATTCATTCAACTCACAGAGTTGAACCTTCCTTTTGATAGAACAGTTTTGAAATACTCTTTTTGTAGAATCTGCAAGAGGATATGTGGAGCGTTTTGAGGCCTATGCTGGAAAAGGAAATATCTTCACCTAAAAACTAGACAGAAGCATTCTCAGAAACTTCTGTGTGATGAGTGCATTCAACTCACAGACTTGAAGCTTCCTTTGGAAAGAGCAGTTTGGAAACACTCTTGTTATAGAATCTTCAAGTGGATATTTGGAGCGCTTCGAGGCCTATGCTGGGACATGAAATCTCTTCACCTAAAAACTAGACAGAAGCATTCTGAGAAACTTCTTTGCAATGAGTGCATTCAACTCACAGACTTGAACGTTTCTTTTGATAGAACAGTTTTGAAACATTACGTTTGTAGAATCTGCAAGTGTTTATTCGGAGCACCTTGAGGCCTATGTTGGAAAAGGAAATATCTTCACATAAAAACTAGAGAGAAGGATTCTCAGAAACTTCTTTGTGATGAGTTCATTCAACTCACAGAGTTGAACCTACCAATTGAGAGAGAAGTTTGGAAACACTCTTTTTGTAGTATCTGCAAGTGGATATTTGGAGCCGTTTGAGGCCTATGCTGGAAAAGGAAACATCTTCACATAAAAACTGATCAGAAGCATTCTCAGAAACTTCTTTGTATTGAGTGCATTCAACTCACAGACTTGAACTTACCTATAGAAAGAGCAGTTTTGAAACACTCTTTTGGTAAAATCTGCAAGTGGTTATTTGGAGCACTTCGAGGCCTGTGCTGGGATATGGAATATCTTCACCTAAAAACTACAGAGAAGCATTCTCAGAAGGTTCTTCACGATGCATTCATTCAACTCACAGACTTGAACCTTCCTTTTGATAGAACAGTTTTGAAGCACTCTTTTTGTAGAATCTGCAAGAGGATATTTGGAGCGTTTTGAGGCCTATGCTGGAAAAGGAAATATCTTCACCTAAAAACTAGACAGAAGCATTCTCAGAAACTTCTGTGTGATGAGTGCATTCAACTCACAGACTTGAACGTTTCTTTTGATAGAACAGTTTTGAAACATTACGTTTGTAGAATCTGCAAGTGTTTATTCGGAGCACCTTGAGGCCTGTGTTGGAAAAGGAAATATCTTCACATAAAAACTAGAGAGAAGGATTCTCAGAAACTTCTTTGTGATGAGTTCATTCAACTCACAGAGTTGAACCTACCAATTGATAGAGAAGTTTGGAAACACTCTTTTTGTAGAATCTGCAAGTGGATATTTGGAGCCGTTTGAGGCCTATGCTGGAAAAGGAAATATCTTCACATAAAAACTGAACAGAAGGATTCTCAGAAACTTCTTTGTGTTGAGTGCATTCAACTCACAGACTTGAACTGACCTGTAGAAAGAGCAGTTTTGAAACACTCTTTTGGTAAAATCTGCAAGTGGTTATTTGGAGCACTTCGAGGCCTGTGCTGGGCTATGGAATATCTTCACCTAAAAACTACAGAGAAGCATTCTCAGAAAGTTCTTCACGATGCATTCATTCAACTCACAGAGTTGAACCTTCCTTTTGATAGAACAGTTTTGAAACACTCTTTTTGAAGAATCTGCAAGAGGATATTTGGAGCGTTTTGAGGCCTATGCTGGAAAAGGAAATATCTTCACCTAAAAACTAGACAGAAGCATTCTCAGAAACTTCTGTGTGATGAGTGCATTCAACTCACAGACTTGAAGCTTCCTTTGGAAAGAGCAGTTTGGAAACACTCTTCTTATAGAATCTTCAAGTGGATATTTGGAGCGTTTTGAGGCCTATGCTGGAAAAGGAAATAACTTCACCTAAAAACTAGACAGAAGCATTCTCAGAAACTTCTGTGTGATGAGTGCATTCAACTCACAGACTTGAACGTTTCTTTTGATAGAACAGTTTTGAAACATTACGTTTGTAGAATCTGCAAGTGTTTATTCGGAGCACCTTGAGGCCTATGTTGGAAAAGGAAATATCTTCACATAAAAACTAGAGAGAAGGATTCTCAGAAACTTCTTTGTGATGAGTTCATTCAACTCACAGAGTTGAACCTACCAATTGATAGAGAAGTTTGGAAACACTCTTTTTGTAGAATCTGCAAGTGGATATTTGGAGCCGTTTGAGGCCTATGCTGGAAAAGGAAATATCTTCACATAGATACTGAACAGAAGCATTCTCAGAAACTTCTTTGTGTTGAGTGCATTCAACTCACAGACTTGAACTTACCTGTAGAAAGAGCAGTTTTGAAACACTCTTTTGGTAAAATCTGCAAGTGGTTATTTGGAGCACTTCGAGGCCTGTGCTGTGATATGGAATATCTTCACCTAAAAACTACAGAGAAGCATTCTCAGAAAGTTCTTCACGATGCATTCATTCAACTCACAGAGTTGAACCTTCCTTTTGATAGAACAGTTTTGAAACACTCTTTTTGTAGAATCTGCAAGAGGATATTTGGAGCGTTTTGAGGCCTATGCTGGAAAAGGAAATATCTTCACCTAAAAACTAGACAGAAGCATTCTCAGAAACTTCTGTGTGATGAGTGCATTCAACTCACAGACTTGAACGTTCCTCTTGAAAGAGCAGTTTTGAAACACTCCTTTTGAAGAATCTGCACGTGTTCATTTGGAGCGCTTTGAGGCCTATGTTGGAAAAGGAAATATCTTCACATAAAAACTAGACAGAAGCATTCTCAGAAACTTCTTTGTGATGAGTGCATTCTACTCACAGTGTTGAAGCTTGCTTTTGATAGAGCAGTTTTGCAACACTCTTTTGCTAGAATCTGCAAGTGGATATTTGGAGCGCTTTGAGGCCTATGCTGGAAAAGGAAATGTCTTCGCATAAAAACTAGACAGAAGCATTCCAGGAAACTTCTGTCTGATAAGTGCATTCAACTCACAGACTTGAACGTTCCTTTTGATAGAACTCTTTGGAAACACTCCTTTTGTAGAATTTGCAAGGGTTTATTTGGAGCGCTTTGAGGCCTAAGCTGGAAAAGGAAATATCTTCACGTAAGGTCTAGACAGAAGCATTCTCAGAAACTTCTTTCTGATGAGTGCATTCAACACACAGACTTGAACCTTGTTCTTGAAAGAGCAGCTTTGAAACACTCTTTTCTTAGAATCTGCTAGTGGATATTTGGAGCGCTTTGAGGCCTATGCTGGGAAATGAAATCTCTTCACCTAAAATCTAGACAGAAGCATTCTGAGAAACTTCTGTGTGATGAGTGGATTCAACTCACAGACTTGAACGTTCCCTTTGATAGATCAGTTTTGAAACACTCCTTTTGTAGAATCTGCATGTGTTTATTTGGAGCGCTTTGAGGCCTACGTTGGAAAAGGAAATATCTTCATATAAAAACTAGACGGAAGTACTCTCAGAAACTTCTTTGTGATGAGTGCATTCAACTCACAGACTTGAAGCTTCCTTTGGAAAGAGCAGTTTGGAAACACTCTTCTTATAGAATCTTCAAGTGGATATTTGGAGCGCTTTGAGGCCTATACTGGGACATGAAATCTCTTCACCTAAAAACTAGAGAGAAGCATTCTGAGAAACTTCTTTGCAATGAGTGCATTCAACTCACAGACTTGAACGTTTCTTTTGATAGAACAGTTTTGAAACATTACGTTTGTAGAATCTGCAAGTGTTTATTCGGAGCACCTTGAGGCCTATGTTGGAAAAGGAAATATCTTCACATAAAAACTAGAGAGAAGGATTCTCAGAAACTTCTTTGTGATGAGTTCATTCAACTCACAGAGTTGAACCTACCAATTGAGAGAGAAGTTTGGAAACAATCTTTTTGTAGAATCTGCAAGTGGATATTTGGAGCCGTTTGAGGCCTATGCTGGAAAAGGAAATATCTTCACATAAAAACTGAACAGAAGGATTCTCAGCAACTTCTTTGTGTTGAGTGCATTCAACTCACAGACTTCAACTTACCTATAGAAAGAGCAGTTTTGAAACACACTTTTGGTAAAATCTGCAAGTGGTTATTTGGAGCACATCGAGGCCTGTGCTGGGATACGGAATATCTTCACCTAAAAACTACAGAGAATCATTCTCAGAAAGTTCTTCATGATGCATTCATTCAACTCACAGAGTTGAACCTTCCTTTTGATAGAACAGTTTTGAAACACTCTTTTTGTAGATTCTGCAAGAGGATATTTGGAGCGTTTTGAGGCCTATGCTGGAAAAGGAAATATCTTCACCTAAAAACTAGACAGAAGCATTCTCAGAAACTTCTGTGTGATGAGGGCATTCAACTCACAGACTTGAACGTTTCGTTTGATAGAACAGTTTTGAAACATTGCGTTTGTAGAATCTGCAAGTGTTTATTCGGAGCACCTTGAGGCCTATGTTGGAAAAGGAATTATCTTCACATAAAAACTAGAGAGAAGGATTCTCAGAAACTTCTTTGTGATGAGTTCATACAACTCACAGAGTTGAACCTACCAATTGATAGAGAAGTTTGGAAACACTCTTTTTGTAGAATCTGCAAGTGGATATTTGGAGCCGTTTGAGGCCTATGCTGGAAAAGGAAATATCTTCACATAAAAACTGAACAGAAGCATTCTCAGAAACTTCTTTGTGTTGAGTGCATTCAACTCACAGACTTGAACTTACCTGTAGAAAGAGCAGTTTTGAAACACTCTTTTGGTAAAATCTGCAAGTGGTTATTTGGAGCACTTCGAGGCCTGTGCTGGGATATGGAATATCTTCACCTAAAAACTACAGAGAAGCATTCTCAGAAAGTTCTTCACGACGCATTCATTCAACTCACAGAGTTGAACCTTCCTTTTGATAGAACAGTTTTGAAACACTCTTTTTGTAGAATCTGCAAGAGGATATTTGGAGCGTTTTGAGGCCTATGCTGGAAAAGGAAATATCTTCACCTAAAAACTAGACAGAAGCATTCTCAGAAACTTCTGTGTGATGAGTGCATTCAACTCACAGACTTGAAGCTTCCTTTGGAAAGAGCAGTTTGGAAACACTCTTCTTATAGAATCTTCAAGTGGATATTTGGAGCGCTTTGAGGCCTATGCTGGGACATGAAATCCCTTCACCTAAAAACTAGACAGAAGCATTCTGAGAAACTTCTTTGCAATGAGTGCATTCAACTCACAGACTTGAACGTTTCTTTTGATAGAACAGTTTGGAAACATTACGTTTGTAGAATCTGCAAGTGTTTATTCGGAGCACCTTGAGGCCTATGTTGGAAAAGGAAATATCTTCACATAAAAACTAGAGAGAAGGATTCTCAGAAACTTCCTTGTGATGAGTTCATTCAACTCACAGAGTTGAACCTACCAATTGAGAGAGAAGTTTGGAAACACTCCTTTTGTAGAATCTGCAAGTGGATATTTGGAGCCGTTTGAGGCCTATGCTGGAAAAGGAAATATCTTCACACAAAAACTGTACAGAAGCATTCTCAGAAACTTCTTTGTGTTGAGTGCATTCAACTCACAGACTTGAACTTACCTGTAGAAAGAGCAGTTTTGAAACACTCTTTTGGTAAAATCTGCAAGTGGTTATTTGGAGCACTTCGAGGCCTGTGCTGGGATATGGAATATCTTCACCTAAAAACTACAGAGAAGCATTCTCAGAAGGTTCCTCACGATGCATTCATTCAACTCACAGAGTTGAACCTTCCTTTTGATAGAACAGTTTTGAAACACTCTTTTTGTAGAATCTGCAAGAGGATATTTGGAGCGTTTTGAGGCCTATGCTGGAAAAGGAAATATCCTCCCCTAAAAACTACACAGAAGCATTCTCAGAAACTTCTGTGTGATGAGTGCATTCAACTCACAGACTTGAACGTTTCCTTTGATAGAACAGTTTGGAAACATTACGTTTGTAGAATCTGCAAGTGTTTATTCGGAGCACCTTGAGGCCTATGTTGGAAAAGGAAATATCTTCACATAAAAACTAGAGAGAAGGATTCTCAGAAACTTCTTTGTGATGAGTTCATTCAACTCACAGAGTTGAACCTACCAATTGATAGAGAAGTTTGGAAACACTCTTTTTGTAGAATCTGCAAGTGGATATTTGGAGCCGTTTGAGGCCTATGCTGGAAAAGGAAATATCTTCACATAAAAACTGAACAGAAGCATTCTCAGAAACTTCTTTGTGTTGAGTGCATTCAACTCACAGACTTGAACTGACCTGTAGAAAGAGCAGTTTTGAAACACTCTTTTGGTAAAATCTGCAAGTGGTTATTTGGAGCACTTCGAGGCCTGTGCTGGGATATGGAATATCTTCACCTAAAAACTACAGAGAAGCATTCTCAGAAAGTACTTCACAATGCACTCATTCAACTCACAGAGTTGAACCTTCCTTTTGATAGAACAGTTTTGAAACACTCTTTTTGTAGAATCTGCAAGAGGATATTTGGAGCGTTTTGAGGCCTATGCTGGAAAAGGAAATACCTTCACCTAAAAACTAGACAGAAGCATTCTCAGAAACTTCTGTGTGATGAGTGCATTCAACTCACAGACTTGAACGTTTCTTTTGATAGAACAGTTTTGAAACATTACGTTTGTAGAATCTGCAAGTGTTTATTCGGAGCACCTTGAGGCCTGTGTTGGAAAAGGAAATATCTTCACATAAAAACTAGAGAGAAGGATTCTCAGAAACTTCTTTGTGATGAGTTCATTCAACTCACAGAGTTGAACCTACCAATTGATAGAGAAGTTTGGAAACACTCTTTTTGTAGAATCTGCAAGTGGATATTTGGAGCCGTTTGAGGCCTATGCTGGAAAAGGAAATATCTTCACATAAAAACTGAACAGAAGCATTCTCAGAAACTTCTTTGTGTTGGGTGAATTCAACTCACAGACTTGAACTGACCTGTAGAAAGAGCAGTTTTGCAACACTCTTTTGGTAAAATCTGCAAGTTGTTATTTGGAGCACTTCGAGGCCTGTGCTGGGCTATGGAATATCTTCACCTAAAAACTACAGAGAAGCATTCTCAGAAAGTTCTTCAAGATGCATTCATTCAACTCACAGAGTTGAACCTTCCTTTTGATAGAACAGTTTTGAAACACTCTTTTTGAAGAATCTGCAAGAGGATATTTGGAGCGTTTTGAGGCCTATGCTGGAAAAGGAAATATCTTCACCTAAAAAGTAGACAGAAGCATTCTCAGAAACTTCTGTGCGATGAGTGCATTCAACTCACAGACTTGAAGCTTCCTTTGGAAAGAGCAGTTTGGAAACACTCTTCTTATAGAATCTTCAAGTGGATATATGGAGCGTTTTGAGGCCTATGCTGGAAAAGGAAATAACTACACCTAAAAACTAGACAGAAGCATTCTCAGAAACTTCTGTGTGATGAGTGCATTCAACTCACAGACTTGAACGTTTCTTTTGATAGAACAGTTTTGAAACATTACGTTTGTAGAATCTGCAAGTGTTTATTCGGAGCACCTTGAGGCCTATGTTGGAAAAGGAAATATCTTCACATAAAAACTAGAGAGAAGGATTCTCAGAAACTTCTTTGTGATGAGTTCGTTCAACTCACAGAGTTGAACCTACCAATTGATAGAGAAGTTTGGAAACACTCTTTTTGTAGAATCTGCAAGTGGATATTTGGAGCCGTTTGAGGCCTATGCTGGAAAAGGAAATATCTTCACATAAAAACTGAACAGAAGCATTCTCAGAAACTTCTTTGTGTTGAGTGCATTCAACTCACAGACTTGAACTTACCTGTAGAAAGAGCAGTTTTGAAACACTCTTTTGGTAAAATCTGCAAGTGGTTATTTGGAGCACTTCGAGGCCTGTGCTGGGATATGGAATATCTTCACCTAAAAACTACAGAGAAGCATTCTCAGAAAGTTCTTCACGATGCATTCATTCAACTCACAGAGTTGAACCTTCCTTTTGATAGAACAGTTTTGAAATACTCTTTTTGTAGAATCTGCAAGAGGATATTTGGAGCGTTTTGAGGCCTATGCTGGAAAAGGAAATATCTTCACCTAAAAACTAGACAGAAGCATTCTCAGAAACTTCTGTGTGATGAGTGCATTCAACTCACAGACTTGAAGCTTCCTTTGGAAAGAGCAGTTTGGAAACACTCTTGTTATAGAATCTTCAAGTGGATATTTGGAGCGCTTCGAGGCCTATGCTGGGACATGAAATCTCTTCACCTAAAAACTAGACAGAAGCATTCTGAGAAACTTCTTTGCAATGAGTGCATTCAACTCACAGACTTGAACGTTTCTTTTGATAGAACAGTTTTGAAACATTACGTTTGTAGAATCTGCAAGTGTTTATTCGGAGCACCTTGAGGCCTATGTTGGAAAAGGAAATATCTTCACATAAAAACTAGAGAGAAGGATTCTCAGAAACTTCTTTGTGATGAGTTCATTCAACTCACAGAGTTGAACCTACCAATTGAGAGAGAAGTTTGGAAACACTCTTTTTGTAGTATCTGCAAGTGGATATTTGGAGCCGTTTGAGGCCTATGCTGGAAAAGGAAACATCTTCACATAAAAACTGATCAGAAGCATTCTCAGAAACTTCTTTGTATTGAGTGCATTCAACTCACAGACTTGAACTTACCTATAGAAAGAGCAGTTTTGAAACACTCTTTTGGTAAAATCTGCAAGTGGTTATTTGGAGCACTTCGAGGCCTGTGCTGGGATATGGAATATCTTCACCTAAAAACTACAGAGAAGCATTCTCAGAAGGTTCTTCACGATGCATTCATTCAACTCACAGACTTGAACCTTCCTTTTGATAGAACAGTTTTGAAGCACTCTTTTTGTAGAATCTGCAAGAGGATATTTGGAGCGTTTTGAGGCCTATGCTGGAAAAGGAAATATCTTCACCTAAAAACTAGACAGAAGCATTCTCAGAAACTTCTGTGTGATGAGTGCATTCAACTCACAGACTTGAACGTTTCTTTTGATAGAACAGTTTTGAAACATTACGTTTGTAGAATCTGCAAGTGTTTATTCGGAGCACCTTGAGGCCTGTGTTGGAAAAGGAAATATCTTCACATAAAAACTAGAGAGAAGGATTCTCAGAAACTTCTTTGTGATGAGTTCATTCAACTCACAGAGTTGAACCTACCAATTGATAGAGAAGTTTGGAAACACTCTTTTTGTAGAATCTGCAAGTGGATATTTGGAGCCGTTTGAGGCCTATGCTGGAAAAGGAAATATCTTCACATAAAAACTGAACAGAAGGATTCTCAGAAACTTCTTTGTGTTGAGTGCATTCAACTCACAGACTTGAACTGACCTGTAGAAAGAGCAGTTTTGAAACACTCTTTTGGTAAAATCTGCAAGTGGTTATTTGGAGCACTTCGAGGCCTGTGCTGGGCTATGGAATATCTTCACCTAAAAACTACAGAGAAGCATTCTCAGAAAGTTCTTCACGATGCATTCATTCAACTCACAGAGTTGAACCTTCCTTTTGATAGAACAGTTTTGAAACACTCTTTTTGAAGAATCTGCAAGAGGATATTTGGAGCGTTTTGAGGCCTATGCTGGAAAAGGAAATATCTTCACCTAAAAACTAGACAGAAGCATTCTCAGAAACTTCTGTGTGATGAGTGCATTCAACTCACAGACTTGAAGCTTCCTTTGGAAAGAGCAGTTTGGAAACACTCTTCTTATAGAATCTTCAAGTGGATATTTGGAGCGTTTTGAGGCCTATGCTGGAAAAGGAAATAACTTCACCTAAAAACTAGACAGAAGCATTCTCAGAAACTTCTGTGTGATGAGTGCATTCAACTCACAGACTTGAACGTTTCTTTTGATAGAACAGTTTTGAAACATTACGTTTGTAGAATCTGCAAGTGTTTATTCGGAGCACCTTGAGGCCTATGTTGGAAAAGGAAATATCTTCACATAAAAACTAGAGAGAAGGATTCTCAGAAACTTCTTTGTGATGAGTTCATTCAACTCACAGAGTTGAACCTACCAATTGATAGAGAAGTTTGGAAACACTCTTTTAGTAGAATCTGCAAGTGGATATTTGGAGCCGTTTGAGGCCTATGCTGGAAAAGGAAATATCTTCACATAGATACTGAACAGAAGCATTCTCAGAAACTTCTTTGTGTTGAGTGCATTCAACTCACAGACTTGAACTTACCTGTAGAAAGAGCAGTTTTGAAACACTCTTTTGGTAAAATCTGCAAGTGGTTATTTGGAGCACTTCGAGGCCTGTGCTGTGATATGGAATATCTTCACCTAAAAACTACAGAGAAGCATTCTCAGAAAGTTCTTCACGATGCATTCATTCAACTCACAGAGTTGAACCTTCCTTTTGATAGAACAGTTTTGAAACACTCTTTTTGTAGAATCTGCAAGAGGATATTTGGAGCGTTTTGAGGCCTATGCTGGAAAAGGAAATATCTTCACCTAAAAACTAGACAGAAGCATTCTCAGAAACTTCTGTGTGATGAGTGCATTCAACTCACAGACTTGAACGTTCCTCTTGAAAGAGCAGTTTTGAAACACTCCTTTTGAAGAATCTGCACGTGTTCATTTGGAGCGCTTTGAGGCCTATGTTGGAAAAGGAAATATCTTCACATAAAAACTAGACAGAAGCATTCTCAGAAACTTCTTTGTGATGAGTGCATTCTACTCACAGTGTTGAAGCTTGCTTTTGATAGAGCAGTTTTGCAACACTCTTTTGCTAGAATCTGCAAGTGGATATTTGGAGCGCTTTGAGGCCTATGCTGGAAAAGGAAATGTCTTCGCATAAAAACTAGACAGAAGCATTCCAGGAAACTTCTGTCTGATAAGTGCATTCAACTCACAGACTTGAACGTTCCTTTTGATAGAACTCTTTGGAAACACTCCTTTTGTAGAATTTGCAAGGGTTTATTTGGAGCGCTTTGAGGCCTAAGCTGGAAAAGGAAATATCTTCACGTAAGGTCTAGACAGAAGCATTCTCAGAAACTTCTTTCTGATGAGTGCATTCAACACACAGACTTGAACCTTGTTCTTGAAAGAGCAGCTTTGAAACACTCTTTTCTTAGAATCTGCTAGTGGATATTTGGAGCGCTTTGAGGCCTATGCTGGGAAATGAAATCTCTTCACCTAAAATCTAGACAGAAGCATTCTGAGAAACTTCTGTGTGATGAGTGGATTCAACTCACAGACTTGAACGTTCCCTTTGATAGATCAGTTTTGAAACACTCCTTTTGTAGAATCTGCATGTGTTTATTTGGAGCGCTTTGAGGCCTACGTTGGAAAAGGAAATATCTTCATATAAAAACTAGACGGAAGTACTCTCAGAAACTTCTTTGTGATGAGTGCATTCAACTCACAGACTTGAAGCTTCCTTTGGAAAGAGCAGTTTGGAAACACTCTTCTTATAGAATCTTCAAGTGGATATTTGGAGCGCTTTGAGGCCTATACTGGGACATGAAATCTCTTCACCTAAAAACTAGAGAGAAGCATTCTGAGAAACTTCTTTGCAATGAGTGCATTCAACTCACAGACTTGAACGTTTCTTTTGATAGAACAGTTTTGAAACATTACGTTTGTAGAATCTGCAAGTGTTTATTCGGAGCACCTTGAGGCCTATGTTGGAAAAGGAAATATCTTCACATAAAAACTAGAGAGAAGGATTCTCAGAAACTTCTTTGTGATGAGTTCATTCAACTCACAGAGTTGAACCTACCAATTGAGAGAGAAGTTTGGAAACAATCTTTTTGTAGAATCTGCAAGTGGATATTTGGAGCCGTTTGAGGCCTATGCTGGAAAAGGAAATATCTTCACATAAAAACTGAACAGAAGCATTCTCAGCAACTTCTTTGTGTTGAGTGCATTCAACTCACAGACTTGAACTTACCTATAGAAAGAGCAGTTTTGAAACACACTTTTGGTAAAATCTGCAAGTGGTTATTTGGAGCACATCGAGGCCTGTGCTGGGATACGGAATATCTTCACCTAAAAACTACAGAGAATCATTCTCAGAAAGTTCTTCATGATGCATTCATTCAACTCACAGAGTTGAACCTTCCTTTTGATAGAACAGTTTTGAAACACTCTTTTTGTAGATTCTGCAAGAGGATATTTGGAGCGTTTTGAGGCCTATGCTGGAAAAGGAAATATCTTCACCTAAAAACTAGACAGAAGCATTCTCAGAAACTTCTGTGTGATGAGGGCATTCAACTCACAGACTTGAACGTTTCGTTTGATAGAACAGTTTTGAAACATTGCGTTTGTAGAATCTGCAAGTGTTTATTCGGAGCACCTTGAGGCCTATGTTGGAAAAGGAATTATCTTCACGTAAAAACTAGAGAGAAGGATTCTCAGAAACTTCTTTGTGATGAGTTCATACAACTCACAGAGTTGAACCTACCAATTGATAGAGAAGTTTGGAAACACTCTTTTTGTAGAATCTGCAAGTGGATATTTGGAGCCGTTTGAGGCCTATGCTGGAAAAGGAAATATCTTCACATAAAAACTGAACAGAAGCATTGTCAGAAACTTCTTTGTGTTGAGTGCATTCAACTCACAGACTTGAACTTACCTGTAGAAAGAGCAGTTTTGAAACACTCTTTTGGTAAAATCTGCAAGTGGTTATTTGGAGCACTTCGAGGCCTGTGCTGGGATATGGAATATCTTCACCTAAAAACTACAGAGAAGCATTCTCAGAAAGTTCTTCACGACGCATTCATTCAACTCACAGAGTTGAACCTTCCTTTTGATAGAACAGTTTTGAAACACTCTTTTTGTAGAATCTGCAAGAGGATATTTGGAGCGTTTTGAGGCCTATGCTGGAAAAGGAAATATCTTCACCTAAAAACTAGACAGAAGCATTCTCAGAAACTTCTGTGTGATGAGTGCATTCAACTCACAGACTTGAAGCTTCCTTTGGAAAGAGCAGTTTGGAAACACTCTTCTTATAGAATCTTCAAGTGGATATATGGAGCGTTTTGAGGCCTATGCTGGAAAAGGAAATAACTACACCTAAAAACTAGACAGAAGCATTCTCAGAAACTTCTGTGTGATGAGTGCATTCAACTCACAGACTTGAACGTTTCTTTTGATAGAACAGTTTTGAAACATTACGTTTGTAGAATCTGCAAGTGTTTATTCGGAGCACCTTGAGGCCTATGTTGGAAAAGGAAATATCTTCACATAAAAACTAGAGAGAAGGATTCTCAGAAACTTCTTTGTGATGAGTTCGTTCAACTCACAGAGTTGAACCTACCAATTGATAGAGAAGTTTGGAAACACTCTTTTTGTAGAATCTGCAAGTGGATATTTGGAGCCGTTTGAGGCCTATGCTGGAAAAGGAAATATCTTCACATAAAAACTGAACAGAAGCATTCTCAGAAACTTCTTTGTGTTGAGTGCATTCAACTCACAGACTTGAACTTACCTATAGAAAGAGCAGTTTTGAAACACTCTTTTGGTAAAATCTGCAAGTGGTTATTTGGAGCACTTCGAGGCCTGTGCTGGGATATGGAATATCTTCACCTAAAAACTACAGAGAAGCATTCTCAGAAAGTTCTTCACGATGCATTCATTCAACTCACAGAGTTGAACCTTCCTTTTGATAGAACAGTTTTGAAATACTCTTTTTGTAGAATCTGCAAGAGGATATTTGGAGCGTTTTGAGGCCTATGCTGGAAAAGGAAATATCTTCACCTAAAAACTAGACAGAAGCATTCTCAGAAACTTCTGTGTGATGAGTGCATTCAACTCACAGACTTGAAGCTTCCTTTGGAAAGAGCAGTTTGGAAACACTCTTGTTATAGAATCTTCAAGTGGATATTTGGAGCGCTTCGAGGCCTATGCTGGGACATGAAATCTCTTCACCTAAAAACTAGACAGAAGCATTCTGAGAAACTTCTTTGCAATGAGTGCATTCAACTCACAGACTTGAACGTTTCTTTTGATAGAACAGTTTTGAAACATTACGTTTGTAGAATCTGCAAGTGTTTATTCGGAGCACCTTGAGGCCTGTGTTGGAAAAGGAAATATCTTCACATAAAAACTAGAGAGAAGGATTCTCAGAAACTTCTTTGTGATGAGTTCATTCAACCCACAGAGTTGAACCTACCAATTGAGAGAGAAGTTTGGAAACACTCTTTTTGTAGTATCTGCAAGTGGATATTTGGAGCCGTTTGAGGCCTATGCTGGAAAAGGAAACATCTTCACATAAAAACTGATCAGAAGCATTCTCAGAAACTTCTTTGTATTGAGTGCATTCACTCACAGACTTGAACTTACCTATAGAAAGAGCAGTTTTGAAACACTCTTTTGGTAAAATCTGCAAGTGGTTATTTGGAGCACTTCGAGGCCTGTGCTGGGATATGGAATATCTTCACCTAAAAACTACAGAGAAGCATTCTCAGAAGGTTCTTCACGATGCATTCATTCAACTCACAGAGTTGAACCTTCCTTTTGATAGAACAGTTTTGAAGCACTCTTTTTGTAGAATCTGCAAGAGGATATTTGGAGCGTTTTGAGGCCTATGCTGGAAAAGGAAATATCTTCACCTAAAAACTAGACAGAAGCATTCTCAGAAACTTCTGTGTGATGAGTGCATTCAACTCACAGACTTGAACGTTTCTTTTGATAGAACAGTTTTGAAACATTACGTTTGTAGAATCTGCAAGTGTTTATTCGGAGCACCTTGAGGCCTGTGTTGGAAAAGGAAATATCTTCACATAAAAACTAGAGAGAAGGATTCTCAGAAACTTCTTTGTGATGAGTTCATTCAACTCACAGAGTTGAACCTACCAATTGATAGAGAAGTTTGGAAACACTCTTTTTGTAGAATCTGCAAGTGGATATTTGGAGCCATTTGAGGCCAATGCTGGAAAAGGAAATATCTTCACATAAAAACTGAACAGAAGGATTCTCAGAAACTTCTTTGTGTTGAGTGCATTCAACTCACAGACTTGAACTGACCTGTAGAAAGAGCAGTTTTGAAACACTCTTTTGGTAAAATCTGCAAGTGGTTATTTGGAGCACTTCGAGGCCTGTGCTGGGATATGGAATATCTTCACCTAAAAACTACAGAGAAGCATTCTCAGAAAGTTCTTCACGATGCATTCATTCAACTCACAGAGTTGAACCTTCCTTTTGATAGAACAGTTTTGAAACACTCTTTTTGAAGAATCTGCAAGAGGATATTTGGAGCGTTTTGAGGCCTATGCTGGAAAAGGAAATATCTTCACCTAAAAACTAGACAGAAGCATTCTCAGAAACTTCGGTGTGATGAGTGCATTCAACTCACAGACTTGAAGCTTCCTTTGGAAAGAGCAGTTTGGAAACACTCTTCTTATAGAATCTTCAAGTGGATATTTGGAGCGTTTTGAGGCCTATGCTGGAAAAGGAAATAACTTCACCTAAAAACTAGACAGAAGCATTCTCAGAAACTTCTGTGTGATGAGTGCATTCAACTCACAGACTTGAACGTTTCTTTTGATAGAACAGTTTTGAAACATTACGTTTGTAGAATCTGCAAGTGTTTATTCGGAGCACCTTGAGGCCTATGTTGGAAAAGGAAATATCTTCACATAAAAACTGGAGAGAAGGATTCTCAGAAACTTCTTTGTGATGAGTTCATTCAACTCACAGAGTTGAACCTACCAATTGATAGAGAAGTTTGGAAACACTCTTTTTGTAGAATCTGCAAGTGGATATTTGGAGCCGTTTGAGGCCTATGCTGGAAAAGGAAATATCTTCACATAAAAACTGAACAGAAGCATTCTCAGAAACTTATTTGTGTTGAGTGCATTCAACTCACAGACTTGAACTTACCTGTAGAAAGAGCAGTTTTGAAACACTCTTTTGGTGAAATCTGCAAGTGGTTATTTGGAGCACTTCGAGGCCTGTGCTGGGATATGGAATATCTTCACCTAAAAACTACAGAGAAGCATTCTCAGAAAGTTCTTCATGATGCATTCATTCAACTCACAGAGTTGAACCTTCCTTTTGATAGAACAGTTTTGAAACACTCTTTTTGTAGAATCTGCAAGAGGATATTTGGAGCGTTTTGAGGCCTATGCTGGAAAAGGAAATATCTTCACCTAAAAAGTAGACAGAAGCATTCTCAGAAACTTCTGTGTGATGAGTGCATTCAACTCACAGACTTGAACGTTCCTCTTGAAAGAGCAGTTTTGAAACACTCCTTTTGAAGAATCTGCACGTGTTCATTTGGAGCGCTTTGAGGCCTATGTTGGAAAAGGAAATATCTTCACATAAAAACTAGACAGAAGCATTCTCAGAAACTTCTTTGTGATGAGTGCATTCTACTCACAGTGTTGAAGCTTGCTTTTGATAGAGCAGTTTTGAAACACTCTTTTGCTAGAATCTGCAAGTGGATATTTGGAGCGCTTTGAGGCCTATGCTGGAAAAGGAAATGTCTTCGCATAAAAACTAGACAGAAGCATTCCAGGAAACTTCTGTATGATAAGTGCATTCAACTCACAGACTTGAACGTTCCTTTTGATAGAACTCTTTGGAAACACTCCTTTTGTAGAATTTGCAAGGGTTTATTTGGAGCGCTTTGAGGCCTAAGCTGGAAAAGGAAATATCTTCACGTAAGGTCTAGACAGAAGCATTCTCAGAAACTTCTTTCTGATGAGTGCATTCAACACACAGACTGGAACCTTCCTCTTGAAAGAGCAGCTTTGAAACACTCTTTTCGTAGAATCTGCAAGTGGATATTTGGAGCGCTTTGAGGCCTATGCTGGGAAATGAAATCTCTTCACCTAAAATCTAGACAGAAGCATTCTGAGAAACTTCTGTGTGATGAGTGGATTCAACTCACAGACTTGAACGTTCCCTTTGATAGATCAGTTTTGAAACACTCCTTTTGTAGAATCTGCATGTGTTTATTTGGAGCGCTTTGAGGCCTACGTTGGAAAAGGAAATATCTTCATAAAAAAACTAGACGGAAGCACTCTCAGAAACTTCTTTGTGATGAGTGCATTCAACTCACAGACTTGAAGCTTCCTTTGGAAAGAGCAGTTTGGAAACACTCTTCTTATAGAATCTTCAAGTGGATATTTGGAGCGCTTTGAGGCCTATAGTGGGACATGAAATCTCTTCACCTAAAAACTAGAGAGAAGCATTCTGAGAAACTTCATTGCAATGAGTGCATTCAACTCACAGACTGGAACGTTTCTTTTGATAGAACAGTTTTGAAACATTACGTTTGTAGAATCTGCAAGTGTTTATTCGGAGCACCTTGAGGCCTATGTTGGAAAAGGAAATATCTTCACATAAAAACTAGACAGAAGGATTCTCAGAAACTTCTTTGTGATGAGTTCATTCAACTCACAGAGTTGAACCTACCAATTGATAGAGAAGTTTGGAAACACTCTTTTTGTAGAATCTGCAAGTGGATATTTGGAGCCGTTTGAGGCCTATGCTGAAAAAGGAAATATCTTCACATAAAAACTGAGCAGAAGCATTCTCAGAAACTTCTTTGTGTTGAGTGCATTCAACTCACAGACTTGAACTTACCTGTAGAAAGAGCAGTTTTGAAACACTCTTTTGGTAAAATCTGCAAGTGGTTATTTGGAGCACTTCGAGGCCTGTGCTGGGATATGGAATATCTTCACCTAAAAACTACAGAGAAGCATTCTCAGAAAGTTCTTCACGATGCATTCATTCAACTCACAGAGTTGAACCTTCCTTTTGATAGAACAGTTTTGAAACACTCTTTTTGTAGAATCTGCAAGAGGATATTTGGAGCGTTTTGAGGCCTATGCTGGAAAAGGAAATATCTTCACCTAAAAACTAGACAGAAGCATTCTCAGAAACTTCTGTGTGATGAGTGCATTCAACTCACAGACTTGAAGCTTCCTTTGGAAAGAGCAGTTTGGGAAACACTCTTCTTATAGAATCTTCAAGTGGATATTTGGAGCGCTTTGAGGCCTATGCTGGGACATGAAATCCCTTCACTTAAAAACTAGACAGAAGCATTCTGAGAAACTTCTTTGCAATGAGTGCATTCAACTCACAGACTTGAACGTTTCTTTTGATAGAACAGTTTGGAAACATTACGTTTGTAGAATCTGCAAGTGTTTATTCGGAGCACCTTGAGGCCTATGTTGGAAAAGGAAATATCTTCACATAAAAACTAGAGAGAAGGATTCTCAGAAACTTCCTTGTGATGAGTTCATTCAACTCACAGAGTTGAACCTACCAATTGAGAGAGAAGTTTGGAAATACTCTTTTTGTAGAATTTGCAAGTGGATATTTGGAGCCGTTTGAGGCCTATGCTGGAAAAGGAAATATCTTCACACAAAAACTGTACAGAAGCATTCTCAGAAACTTCTTTGTGTTGAGTGCATTCAACTCACAGACTTGAACTTACCTGTAGAAAGAGCAGTTTTGAAACACACTTTTGGTAAAATCTGCAAGTGGTTATTTGGAGCACTTCGAGGCCTGTGCTGGGATATGGAATATCTTCACCTAAAAACTACAGAGAAGCATTCTCAGAAGGTTCCTCACGATGCATTCATTCAACTCACAGAGTTGAACCTTCCTTTTGATAGAACAGTTTTGAAACACTCTTTTTGTAGAATCTGCAAGAGGATATTTGGAGCGTTTTGAGGCCTATGCTGGAAAAGGAAATATCCTCCCCTAAAAACTAGACAGAAGCATTCTCAGAAACTTCTGTGTGATGAGTGCATTCAACTCACAGACTTGAACGTTTCTTTTGATAGAACAGTTTGGAAACATTACGTTTGTAGAATCTGCAAGTGTTTATTCGGAGCACCTTGAGGCCTATGTTGGAAAAAGAAATATCTTCACATAAAAACTAGAGAGAAGGATTCTCAGAAACTTCTTTGTGATGAGTTCATTCAACTCACAGAGTTGAACCTACCAATTGATAGAGAAGTTTGGAAACACTCTTTTTGTAGAATCTGCAAGTGGATATTTGGAGCCGTTTGAGGCCTATGCTGGAAAAGGAAATATCTTCACATAAAAACTGAATAGAAGCATTCTCAGAAACTTCTTTGTGTTGAGTGCATTCAACTCACAGACTTGAACTGACCTGTAGAAAGAGCAGTTTTGAAACACTCTTTTGGTAAAATCTGCAAGTGGTTATTTGGAGCACTTCGAGGCCTGTGTTGGGATATGGAATATCTTCACCTAAAAACTACAGAGAAGCATTCTCAGAAAGTACTTCACAATGCATTCATTCAACTCACAGAGTTGAACCTTCCTTTTGATAGAACAGTTTTGAAACACTCTTTTTGTAGAATCTGCAAGAGGATATTTGGAGCGTTTTGAGGCCTATGCTGGAAAAGGAAATAACTTCACCTAAAAACTAGACAGAAGCATTCTCAGAAACTTCTGTGTGATGAGTGCATTCAACTCACAGACTTGAACGAAACGTTCAAACTGTTTTGATAGAACAGTTTGGAAACATTACGTTTGTAGAATCTGCAAGTGTTTATTCGGAGCACCTTGAGGCCTATGTTGGAAAAGGAAATATCTTCACATAAAAACTAGAGAGAAGGATTCTCAGAAACTTCTTTGTGATGAGTTCATTCAACTCACAGAGTTGAACGTACCAATTGATAGAGAAGTTTGGAAACACTCTATTTGTAGAATCTGCAAGTGGATATTTGGAGCAGTTTGAGGCCTATGCTGGAAAAGGAAATATCTTCACATAAAAACTGAACAGAAGCATTCTCAGAAACTTCTTTGTGTTGAGTGCATTCAACTCACAGACTTGAACTTACCTATAGAAAGAGCAGTTTTGAAACACTCTTTTGGTAAAATCTGCAAGTGGTTATTTGGAGCACTTCGAGGCCTGTGCTGGGATATGGAATATCTTCACCTAAAAACTACAGAGAAGCATTCTCAGAAGGTTCTTCACGATGCATTCAATCAACTCACAGAGTTGAACCTTCCTTTTGATAGAACAGTTTTGAAACACTCTTTTTGTAGAATCCGCAAGAGGATATTTGGAGCGTTTTGAGGCCTATGCTGGAAAAGGAAATATCTTCACCTAAAAAGTAGACAGAAGCATTCTCAGAAACTTCTGTGTGATGAGTGCATTCAACTCACAGACTTGAAGCTTCCTTTGGAAAGAGCAGTTTGGAAACACTCTTCTTATAGAATCTTCAAGTGGATATTTGGAGCGTTTTGAGGCCTATGCTGGAAAAGGAAATAACTTCACCTATAAACTAGACAGAAGCATTCTCAGAAACTTCTGTGTGATGAGTGCATTCAACTCACAGACTTGAACGTTTCTTTTGATAGAACAGTTTTGAAACATTACGTTTGTAGAATCTGCAAGTGTTTATTCGGAGCACCTTGAGGCCTATGTTGGAAAAGGAAATATCTTCACATAAAAACTAGAGAGAAGGATTCTCAGAAACTTCTTTGTGATGAGTTCGTTCAACTCACAGAGTTGAACCTACCAATTGATAGAGAAGTTTGGAAACACTCTTTTTGTAGAATCTGCAAGTGGATATTTGGAGCCGTTTGAGGCCTATGCTGGAAAAGGAAATATCTTCACATAAAAACTGAACAGAAGCATTCTCAGAAACTTCTTTGTGTTGAGTGCATTCAACTCACAGACTTGAACTTACCTGTAGAAAGAGCAGTTTTGAAACACTCTTTTGGTAAAATCTGCAAGTGGTTATTTGGAGCACTTCGAGGCCTGTGCTGGGATATGGAATATCTTCACCTAAAAACTACAGAGAAGCATTCTCAGAAAGTTCTTCACGATGCATTCATTCAACTCACAGAGTTTAACCTTCCTTTTGATAGAACAGTTTTGAAATACTCTTTTTGTAGAATCTGCAAGAGGATATTTGGAGCGTTTTGAGGCCTATGTTGGAAAAGGAAATATCTTCACCTAAAAACTAGACAGAAGCATTCTCAGAAACTTCTGTGTGATGAGTGCATTCAACTCACAGACTTGAAGCTTCCTTTGGAAAGAGCAGTTTGGAAACACTCTTGTTATAGAATCTTCAAGTGGATATTTGGAGGGCTTCGAGGCCTATGCTGGGACATGAAATCTCTTCACCTAAAAACTAGACAGAAGCATTCTGAGAAACTTCTTTGCAATGAGTGCATTCAACTCACAGACTTGAACGTTTCTTTTGATAGAACAGTTTTGAAACATTACGTTTGTAGAATCTGCAAGTGTTTATTCGGAGCACCTTGAGGCCTATGTTGGAAAAGGAAATATCTTCACATAAAAACTAGAGAGAAGGATTCTCAGAAACTTCTTTGTGATGAGTTCATTCAACTCACAGAGTTGAACCTACCAATTGAGAGAGAAGTTTGGAAACACTCTTTTTGTAGAATCTGCAAGTGGATATTTGGAGCCGTTTGAGGCCTATGCTGGAAAAGGAAATATCTTCACATAAAAACTGAACAGAAGCATTCTCAGAAACTTCTTTGTGTTGAGTGCATTCAACTCACAGACTTGAACTTACCTGTAGAAAGAGCAGTGTTGAAACACTCTTTTGGTGAAATCTGCAAGTGGTTATTTGGAGCACTTCGAGGCCTGTGCTGGGATATGGAATATCTTCACCTAAAAACTACAGAGAAGCATTCTCAGAAAGTTCTTCACGATGCATTCATTCAACTCACAGAGTTGAACCTTCCTTTTGATAGAACAGTTTTGAAACACTCTTTTTGTAGAATCTGCAAGAGGATATTTGGAGCGTTTTGAGGCCTATGCTGGAAAAGGAAATATCTTCACCTAAAAACTAGACAGAAGCATTCTCAGAAACTTCTGTGTGATGAGTGCATGCAACTCACAGACTTGAACGTTCCTCTTGAAAGAGCAGTTTTGAAACACTCCTTTTGAAGAATCTGCACGTGTTCATTTGGAGCGCTTTGAGGCCTATGTTGGAAAAGGAAATATCTTCACATAAAAACTAGACAGAAGCATTCTCAGAAACTTCTTTGTGATGAGTGCATTCTACTCACAGTGTTGAAGCTCGCTTTTCATAGAGCAGTTTTGAAACACTCTTTTGCTAGAATCTGCAAGTGGATATTTGGAGCGCTTTGAGGCCTATGCTGGAAAAGGAAATGTCTTCGCATAAAAACTAGACAGAAGCATTCCAGGAAACTTCTGTATGATAAGTGCATTCAACTCACAGACTTGAACGTTCCTTTTGATAGAACTCTTTGGAAACACTCCTTTTGTAGAATTTGCAAGGGTTTATTTGGAGCGCTTTGAGGCCTAAGCTGGAAAAGGAAATATCTTCACGTAAGGTCTAGACAGAAGCATTCTCAGAAACTTCTTTCTGATGAGTGCATTCAACACACAGACTTGAACCTTGCTCTTGAAAGAGCAGCTTTGAAACACTCTTTTCGTAGAATCTGCAAGTGGATATTTGGAGCGCTTTGAGGCCTATGCTGGGAAATTTAATCTCTTCACCTAAAATCTAGACAGAAGCATTCTGAGAAACTTCTGTGTGATGAGTGGATTCAACTCACAGACTTGAACGTTCCCTTTGATAGATCAGTTTTGAAACACTCCTTTTGTAGAATCTGCATGTGTTTATTTGGAGCGCTTTGAGGCCTACGTTGGAAAAGGAAATATCTTCATATAAAAACTAGACGGAAGCACTCTCAGAAACTTCTTTGTGATGAGTGCATTCAACTCACAGACTTGAAGCTTCCTTTGGAAAGAGCAGTTTGGAAACACTCTTCTTATAGAATCTTCAAGTGGATATTTGGAGCGCTTTGAGGCCTATAGTGGGACATGAAATCTCTTCACCTAAAAACTAGAGAGAAGCATTCTGAGAAACTTCATTGCAATGAGTGCATTCAACTCACAGACTTGAACGTTTCTTTTGATAGAACAGTTTTGAAACATTACGTTTGTAGAATCTGCAAGTGTTTATTCGGAGCACCTTGAGGCCTATGTTGGAAAAGGAAATATCTTCACATAAAAACTAGAGAGAAGGATTCTCAGAAACTTCTTTGTGATGAGTTCATTCAACTCACAGAGTTGAACCTACCAATTGAGAGAGAAGTTTGGAAACACTCTTTTTGTAGTATCTGCAAGTGGATATTTGGAGCCGTTTGAGGCCTATGCTGGAAAAGGAAACATCTTCACATAAAAACTGATCAGAAGCATTCTCAGAAACTTCTTTGTATTGAGTGCATTCAACTCACAGACTTGAACTTACCTATAGAAATAGCAGTTTTGAAACACTCTTTTGGTAAAATCTGCAAGTGGTTATTTGGAGCACTTCGAGGCCTGTGCTGGGATATGGAATATCTTCACCTAAAAACTACAGAGAAGCATTCTCAGAAGGTTCTTCATGATGCATTCATTCAACTCACAGACTTGAACCTTCCTTTTGATAGAACAGTTTTGAAGCACTCATTTTGTAGAATCTGCAAGAGGATATTTGGAGCGTTTTGAGGCCTATGCTGGAAAAGGAAATATCTTCACCTAAAAACTAGACAGAAGCATTCTCAGAAACTTCTGTGTGATGAGTGCATTCAACTCACAGACTTGAACGTTTCTTTTGATAGAACAGTTTTGAAACATTACGTTTGTAGAATCTGCAAGTGTTTATTCGGAGCACCTTGAGGCCTGTGTTGGAAAAGGAAATATCTTCACATAAAAACTAGAGAGAAGGATTCTCAGAAACTTCTTTGTGATGAGTTCATTCAACTCACAGAGTTGAACCCACCAATTGATAGAGAAGTTTGGAAACACTCTTTTTGTAGAATCTGCAAGTGGATATTTGGAGCCGTTTGAGGCCTATGCTGGAAAAGGAAATATCTTCACATAAAAACTGAACAGAAGGATTCTCAGAAACTTCTTTGTGTTGAGTGCATTCAACTCACAGACTTGAACTGACCTGTAGAAAGAGCAGTTTTGAAACACTCTTTTGGTAAAATCTGCAAGTGGTTATTTGGAGCACTTCGAGGCCTGTGCTGGGCTATGGAATATCTTCACCTAAAAACTACAGAGAAGCATTCTCAGAAAGTTCTTCACGATGCATTCATTCAACTCACAGAGTTGAACCTTCCTTTTGATAGAACAGTTTTGAAACACTCTTTTTGAAGAATCTGCAAGAGGATATTTGGAGCGTTTTGAGGCCCATGCTGGAAAAGGAAATATCTTCACCTAAAAACTAGACAGAAGCATTCTCAGAAACTTCTGTGTGATGAGTGCATTCAACTCACAGACTTGAAGCTTCCTTTGGAAAGAGCAGTTTGGAAACACTCTTCTTATAGAATCTTCAAGTGGATATTTGGAGCGTTTTGAGGCCTATGCTGGAAAAGGAAATAACTTCACCTAAAAACTAGACAGAAGCATTCTCAGAAACTTCTGTGTGATGAGTGCATTCAACTCACAGACTTGAACGTTTGTTTTGATAGAACAGTTTTGAAACATTACGTTTGTAGAATCTGCAAGTGTTTATTCGGAGCACCTTGAGGCCTGTGTTGGAAAAGGAAATATCTTCACATAAAAACTAGAGAGAAGGATTCTCAGAAACTTCTTTGTGATGAGTTCATTCAACTCACAGAGTTGAACCTACCAATTGATAGAGAAGTTTGGAAACACTCTTTTTGTAGAATCTGCAAGTGGATATTTGGAGCCGTTTGAGGCCTATGCTGGAAAAGGAAATATCTTCACATAAAAACTGAACAGAAGCATTCTCAGAAACTTATTTGTGTTGAGTGCATTCAACTCACAGACTTGAACTTACCTGTAGAAAGAGCAGTTTTGAAACACTCTTTTGGTGAAATCTGCAAGTGGTTATTTGGAGCACTTCGAGGCCTGTGCTGGGATATGGAATATCTTCACCTAAAAACTACAGAGAAGCATTCTCAGAAAGTTCTTCACGATGCATTCATTCAACTCACAGAGTTGAACCTTCCTTTTGATAGAACAGTTTTGAAACACTCTTTTTGTAGAATCTGCAAGAGGATATTTGGAGCGTTTTGAGGCCTATGCTGGAAAAGGAAATATCTTCACCTAAAAACTAGACAGAATCATTATCAGAAACTTCTGTGTGATGAGTGCATTCAACTCACAGACTTGAACGTTCCTCTTGAAAGAGCAGTTTTGAAACACTCCTTTTGAAGAATCTGCACGTGTTCATTTGGAGCGCTTTGAGGCCTATGTTGGAAAAGGAAATATCTTCACATAAAAACTAGACAGAAGCATTCTCAGAAACTTCTTTGTGATGAGTGCATTCTACTCACAGTGTTGAAGCTTGCTTTTGATAGAGCAGTTTTGAAACACTCTTTTGCTAGAATCTGCAAGTGGATATTTGGAGCGCTTTGAGGCCTATGCTGGAAAAGGAAATGTCTTCGCATAAAAAGTAGACAGAAGCATTCCAGGAAACTTCTGTATGATAAGTGCATTCAACTCACAGACTTGAACGTTCCTTTTGATAGAACTCTTTGGAAACACTCCTTTTGTAGAATTTGCAAGGGTTTATTTGGAGCGCTTTGAGGCCTAAGCTGGAAAAGGAAATATCTTCACGTAAGGTCTAGACAGAAGCATTCTCAGAAACTTCTTTCTGATGAGTGCATTCAACACACAGACTTGAACCTTGCTCTTGAAAGAGCAGCTTTGAAACACTCTTTTCGTAGAATCTGCAAGTGGATATTTGGAGCGCTTTGAGGCCTATGCTGGGAAATGAAATCTCTTCACCTAAAATCTAGACAGAAGCATTCTGAGAAACTTCTGTGTGATGAGTGGATTCAACTCACAGACTTGAACGTTCCCTTTGATAGATCAGTTTTGAAACACTCCTTTTGTAGAATCTGCATGTGTTTATTTGGAGCGCTTTGAGGCCTACGTTGGAAAAGGAAATATCTTCATATAAAAACTAGACGGAAGCACTCTCAGAAACTTCTTTGTGATGAGTGCATTCAACTCACAGACTTGAAGCTTCCTTTGGAAAGAGCAGTTTGGAAACACTCTTCTTATAGAATCTTCAAGTGGATATTTGGAGCGCTTTGAGGCCTATAGTGGGACATGAAATCTCTTCACCTAAAAACTAGAGAGAAGCATTCTGAGAAACTTCATTGCAATGAGTGCATTCAACTCACACACTTGAACGTTTATTTTGATAGAACAGTTTTGAAACATTACGTTTGTAGAATCTGCAAGTGTTTATTCGGAGCACCTTGAGGCCTATGTTGGAAAAGGAAATATCTTCACATAAAAACTAGAGAGAAGGATTCTCAGAAACTTCTTTGTGATGAGTTCATTCAACTCACAGAGTTGAACCTACCAATTGAGAGAGAAGTTTGGAAACACTCTTTTTGTAGAATCTGCAAGTGGATATTTGGAGCCGTTTGAGGCCTATGCTGGAAAAGGAAATATCTTCACATAAAAACTGAAGAGAAGCATTCTCAGAAACTTATTTGTGTTGAGTGCATTCAACTCACAGACTTGAACTTACCTGCAGAAAGAGCAGTGTTGAAACACTCTTTTGGTGAAATCTGCAAGTGGTTATTTGGAGCACTTCGAGGCCTGTGCTGGGATATGGAATATCTTCACCTAAAAACTACAGAGAAGCATTCTCAGAAAGTTCTTCATGATGCATTCATTCAACTCACAGAGTTGAACCTTCCTTTTGATAGAACAGTTTTGAAACACTCTTTTTGTAGAATCTGCAAGAGGATATTTGGAGCGTTTTGAGGCCTATGCTGGAAAAGGAAATATCTTCACCTAAAAACTAGACAGAAGCATTCTCAGAAACTTCTCTGTGATGAGTGCATGCAACTCACAGACTTGAACGTTCCTCTTGAAAGAGCAGTTTTGAAACACTCCTTTTGAAGAATCTGCACGTGTTCATTTGGAGCGCTTTGAGGCCTATGTTGGAAAAGGAAATATCTTCACATAAAAACTAGACAGAAGCATTCTCAGAAACTTCTTTGTGATGAGTGCATTCTACTCACAGTGTTGAAGCTCGCTTTTGATAGAGCAGTTTTGAAACACTCTTTTGCTAGAATCTGCAAGTGGATATTTGGAGCGTTTTGAGGCCTATGCTGGAAAAGGAAATGTCTTCGCATAAAAACTAGACAGAAGCATTCCAGGAAACTTCTGTATGATAAGTGCATTCAACTCACAGACTTGAACGTTCCTTTTGATAGAACTCTTTGGAAACACTCCTTTTGTAGAATTTGCAAGGGTTTATTTGGAGCGCTTTGAGGCCTAAGCTGGAAAAGGAAATATCTTCACGTAAGGTCTAGACAGAAGCATTCTCAGAAACTTCTTTCTGATGAGTGCATTCAACACACAGACTTGAACCTTGCTCTTGAAAGAGCAGCTTTGAAACACTCTTTTCGTAGAATCTGCAAGTGGATATTTGGAGCGCTTTGAGGCCTATGCTGGGAAATGAAATCTCTTCACCTAAAATCTAGACAGAAGCATTCTGAGAAACTTCTGTGTGATGAGTGGATTCAACTCACAGACTTGAACGTTCCCTTTGATAGATCAGTTTTGAAACACTCCTTTTGTAGAATCTGCATGTGTTTATTTGGAGCGCTTTGAGGCCTACGTTGGAAAAGGAAATATCTTCACATAAAAACTAGAGAGAAGGATTCTCAGAAACTTCTTTGTGATAGACACGTTTGGAAACACTCTTTTTGTAGAATCTGCAAGTGGATATTTGGAGCCGTTTGAGGCCTATGCTGGAAAAGGAAATATCTTCACATAAAAACTGAACAGAAGCATTCTCAGAAACTTCTTTGTGTTGAGTGCATTCAACTCACAGACTTGAACTTACCTGTAGAAAGAGCAGTTTTGAAACACTCTTTTGGTAAAATCTGCAAGTGGTTATTTGGAGCACTTCGAGGCCTGTGCTGGGATGTGGAATATCTTCACCTAAAAACTACAGAGAAGCATTCTCAGAAAGTTCTTCATGATGCATTCATTCATCTCACAGAGTTTAACCTTCCTTTTGATAGAACAGTTTTGAAACACTCTTTTTGTAGAATCTGCAAGAGGATATTTGGAGCGTTTTGAGGCCTATGCTGGAAAAGGAAATATCTTCACCTAAAAACTAGACAGAAGCATTCTCAGAAACTTCTGTGTGATGAGTGCATTCAACTAGCAGACTTGAACGGTTCTTTTGATAGAACAGTTTTGAAGCATTACGTTTGTAGAATCTGCAAGTGTTTATTCGGAGCACCTTGAGGCCTATGTTGGAAAAGGAAATATCTTCACATAAAAGCTAGAGAGAAGGATTCTCAGAAACTTCTTTGTGATGAGTTCATTCAACTCACAGAGTTGAACCTACCAATTGATAGAGAAGTTTGGAAACACTCTTTTTGTAGAATCTGCCAGCGGATATTTGGAGCCGTTGAGGCCTATGCTGGAAAAGGAAATATCTTCACATAAAAACTGAACAGAAGCATTCTCAGAAACTTCTTTGTGTTGAGTGCATTCAACTCACAGACTTGAACTTACCTGTAGAAAGAGCAGTTTTGAAACACTCTTTTGGGAAAATCTGCAAGTGGTTATTTGGAGCACTTCGAGGCCTGTGCTGGGATATGGAATATCTTCACCTAAAAACTACAGAGAAGCATTCTCAGAAAGTTCCTCACGATGCATTCATTCAACTCACAGAGTTGAACCTTCCTTTTGATAGAACAGTTTGGAAACACTCTTTTCGTAGAATCTGCAAGAGGATATTTGGAGCGTTTTGAGGCCTATGCTGGAAAAGGAAATATCTTCACCTAAAAACTAGACAGAAGCATTCTCAGAAACTTCTGTGTGATGAGTGCATTCAACTCACAGACTTGAACGTTTCTTTTGATAGAACAGTTTGGAAACATTACGTTTGTAGAATCTGCAAGTGTTTATTCGGAGCACCTTGAGGCCTATGTTGGAAAAGGAAATATCTTCACATAAAAACTAGACAGAAGGATTCTCAGAAACTTCTTTGTGATGAGTTCGTTCAACTCACAGAGTTGAACCTACCAATTGAGAGAGAAGTTTGGAAACACTCTTTTTGTAGAATCTGCAAGTGGATATTTGGAGCCGTTTGAGGCCTATGCTGGAAAAGGAAATATCTTCACATAAAAACTGAACAGAAGCATTCTCAGAAACTTCTTTGTGTTGAGTGCATTCAACTCACAGACTTGAACTTACCTGTAGAAAGAGCAGTTTTGAAACACACTTTTGGTAAAATCTGCAAGTGGTTATTTGGAGCACTTCGAGGCCTGTGCTGGGATATGGAATATCTTCACCTAAAAACTACAGAGAAGCATTCTCAGAAGGTTCTTCACGATGCATTCATTCAACTCACGGAGTTGAACCTTCCTTTTGATAGAACAGTTTTGAAACACTCTTTTTGTAGAATCTGCAAGAGGATATTTGGAGCGTTTTGAGGCCTATGCTGGAAAAGGAAATATCTTCACCTAAAAACTAGACAGAAGCATTCTCAGAAACTTCTGTGTGATGAGTGCATTCAACTAGCAGACTTGAACGGTTCTTTTGATAGAACAGTTTTGAAACATTACGTTTGTAGAATCTGCAAGTGTTTATTCGGAGCACCTTGAGGCCTATGTTGGAAAAGGAAATATCTTCACATATAAGCTAGGGAGAAGGATTCTCAGAAACTTCTTTGTGATGAGTTCATTCAACTCACAGAGTTGAACCTACCTTTTGATAGAACAGTTTGGAAACACTCTTTTTGTAGAATCTGCAAGAGGATATTTGGAGCGTTTTGAGGCCTATGCTGGAAAAGGAAATATCTTCACATAAAAACTGAACAGAAGCATTCTCAGAAACTTCTTTGTGTTGAGTGCGTTCAACTCACAGACTTGAACTTACCTGTAGAAAGAGCAGGTTTGAAACACACTTTTGGTAAAATCTGCAAGTGGTTATTTGGAGCACTTCGAGGCCTGTGCTGGGATATGGAATATCTTCACCTAAAAACTACAGAGAAGCATTCTCAGAAGGTTCTTCACGATGGATTCATTCAACTCACAGAGTTGAACCTTCCTTTTGATAGAACAGTTTTGAAACACTCTTTTTGTAGAATCTGCAAGAGGATATTTGGAGGGTTTTGAGGCCTATGCTGGAAAAGGAAATATCTTCACCTAAAAACTAGACAGAAGCATTCTCAGAAACTACTGTGTGATGAGTGCATTCAACTCACAGACTTGAACGTTTCTTTTGATAGAACAGTTTTGAAACATTACGTTTGTAGAATCTGCAAGTGTTTATTCGGAGCACCTTGAGGCCTATGTTGGAAAAGGAAATATCTTCACATAAAAACTAGAGAGAAGGATTCTCAGAAACTTCTTTGTGATGAGTTCGTTCAACTCACAGAGTTGAACCTACCAATTGAGAGAGAAGTTTGGAAACACTCTTTTTGTAGAATCTGCAAGTGGATATTTGGAGCCGTTTGAGGCCTATGCTGGAAAAGGAAATATCTTCACATAAAAACTGAACAGAAGCATTCTCAGAAACTTCTTTGTGTTGAGTGCATTCAACTCACAGACTTGAACTTACCTGTAGAAAGAGCAGTTTTGAAACACTCTTTTGGTAAAATCTGCAAGTGGTTATTTGGAGCACTTCGAGGCCTGTGCTGGGATATGGAATATCTTCACCTAAAAACTACAGAGAAGCATTCTCAGAAAGTTCTTCACGATGCATTCATTCAACTCACAGAGTTGAACCTTCCTTTTGATAGAACAGTTTGGAAACACTCTTTTTGTAGAATCTGCAAGAGGATATTTGGAGCGTTTTGAGGCCTATGCTGGAAAAGGAAATATCTTCACCTAAAAACTAGACAGAAGCATTCTCAGAAACTTCTGTGTGATGAGTGCATTCAACTCACAGACTTGAACGTTTCTTTTGATAGAACAGTTTTGAAACATTACGTTTGTAGAATCTGCAAGTGTTTATTCGGAGCACCTTGAGGCCTATGTTGGAAAAGGAAATATCTTCACATAAAAACTAGAGAGAAGGATTCTCAGAAACTTCTTTGTGATGAGTTCGTTCAACTCACAGAGTTGAACCTACCAATTGAGAGAGAAGTTTGGAAACACTCCTTTTGTAGAATCTGCAAGTGGATATTTGGAGCCGTTTGAGGCCTATGCTGGAAAAGGAAATATCTTCACATAAAAACTGAACAGAAGCATTCTCAGAAACTTCTTTGTGTTGAGTGCATTCAACTCACAGACTTGAACTTACCTGTAGAAAGAGCAGTTTTGAAACACTCTTTTGGTAAAATCTGCAAGTGGTTATTTGGAGCACTTCGAGGCCTGTGCTTGGATATGGAATATCTTCACTTAAAAACTACAGAGAAGCATTCTCAGAAAGTTCCTCACGATGCATTCATTTAACTCACAGAGTTGAACCTTCCTTTTGATAGAACAGTTTGGAAACACTCTTTTTGTAGAATCTGCAATAGGATATTTGGAGCGTTTTGAGGCCTATGCTGGAAAAGAAAATATCTTCACCTAAAAACTAAACAGAAGCATTCTCAGAAACTACTGTGTGATGAGTGCATTCAACTCACAGACTTGAACGTTTCTTTTGATAGAACAGTTTTGAAACATTACGTTTGTAGAATCTGCAAGTGTTTATTCGGAGCACCTTGATGCCTATGTTGGAAAAGGAAATATCTTCACATAAAAACTAGACAGAAGGATTCTCAGAAACTCCTTTGTGATGAGTTCGTTCAACTCACAGAGTTGAACCTACCAATTGATAGAGAAGTTTGGAAACACTCTTTTTGTAGAATCTGCAAGTGGATATTTGGAGCCGTTTGAGGCCTATGCTGGAAAAGGAAATATCTTCACATAAAAACTGAACAGAAGCATTCTCAGAAACTTCTTTGTGTTGAGTGCATTCAACTCACAGACTTGAACTTACCTGTAGAAAGAGCAGTTTTGAAACACTCTTTTGGTAAAATCTGCAAGTGGTTATTTGGAGCACTTCGAGGCCTGTGCTGGGATATGGAATATCTTCACCTAAAAACTACAGAGAAGCATTCTCAGAAAGTTCCTCACGATGCATTCATTCAACTCACAGAGTTGAACCTTCCTTTTGATAGAACAGTTTGGAAACACTCTTTTTGTAGAATCTGCAAGAGGATGTTTGGAGCGTTTTGAGGCCTATGCTGGAAAAGGAAATATCTTCACCTAAAAACTAGACAGAAGCATTCTCAGAAACTACAGTGTGATGAGTGCATTCAACTCACAGACTTGAACGTTTCTTTTGATAGAACAGTTTTGAAACATTACGTTTGTAGAATCTGCAAGTGTTTATTCGGGGCACCTTGAGGCCTATGTTGGAAAAGGAAATATCTTCACATAAAAAATAGACAGAAGGATTCTCAGAAACTTCTTTGTGATGAGTTCGTTCAACTCACAGAGTTGAACCTACCAATTGAGAGAGAAGTTTGGAAACACTCTTTTTGTAGAATCTGCAAGTGGATATTTGGAGCCGTTTGAGGCCTATGCTGGAAAAGGAAATATCTTCACATAAAAACTGAACAGAAGCATTCTCAGAAACTTCTTTGTGTTGAGTGCATTCAACTCACAGACTTGAACTTACCTGTAGAAAGAGCAGTTTTGAAACACACTTTTGGTAAAATCTGCAAGTGGTTATTTGGAGCACTTCGAGGCCTGTGCTGGCATATGGAATATCTTCACCTAAAAACTACAGAGAAGCATTCTCAGAAGGTTCTTCACGATGCATTCATTCAACTCACAGAGTTGAAGCTTCCTTTTGATAGAACAGTTTTGAAACACTCTTTTTGTAGAATCTGCAAGAGGATATTTGGAGCGTTTTGAGGCCTACGCTGGAAAAGGAAATATCTTCACCTAAAAACTTGACAGAAGCATTCTCAGAAACTACTGTGTGATGAGTGCATTCAACTCACAGACTTGAACGTTTCTTTTGATAGAACAGTTTTGAAACATTACGTTTGTAGAATCTGCAAGTGTTTATTCGGAGCACCTTGAGGCCTACGTTGGAAAAGGAAATATCTTCACATAAAAACTAAAGAGAAGGATTCTCAGAAACTTCTCTGTGATGAGTTCGTTCAACTCACAGAGTTGAACCTACTAATTGATAGAGAAGTTTGGAAACACTCCTTTTGTAGAATCTGCAAGTGGATATTTGGAGCCGTTTGAGGCCTATGCTGGAAAAGGAAATATCTTCACATAAAAACTGAACAGAAGCATTCTCAGAAGCTTCTTTGTGTTGAGTGCATTCAACTCACAGCCTTGAACTTACCTGTAGAAAGAGCAGTTTTGAAACACTCTTTTGGTAAAATCTGCAAGTGGTTATTTGGAGCACTTCAAGGCCGGTGCTGGGATATGGAATATCTTCACCTAAAAACTACAGAGAAACATTCTCAGAAAGTTCTTCACGATGCATTCATTCAACTCACAGAGTTGAACCTTCCTTTTGATAGAACAGTTTGGAAACACTCTTTTTGTAGAATCTGCAAGAGGATATTTGGAGCGTTTTGAGACCTATGCTGGAAAAGGAAATATCTTCACCTAAAAACTAGACAGAAGCATTCTCAGAAACTTCTGTGTGATGAGTGCATTCAACTCACAGACTTGAACGTTTCTTTTGATAGAACAGTTTTGAAACATTACGTTTGTAGAATCTGCAAGTGTTTATTCGGAGCACCTTGAGGCCTATGTTGGAAAAGGAAATATCTTCACATAAAAACTAGACAGAAGGATTCTCAGAAACTTCTTTGTGATGAGTTCATTCAACTCACAGAGTTGAACCTACCAATTGATAGAGAAGTTTGGAAACACTCTTTTTGTAGAATCTGCAAGTGGATATTTGGAGCCGTTTGAGGCCTATGCTGGAAAAGGAAATATCTTCACATAAAAACTGAACAGAAGCATTCTCAGAAACTTCTTTCTGTTGAGTGCATTCAACTCACAGAATTGAACTTACCTGTAGAAAGAGCAGTTCTGAAACACTCTTTTGGTAAAATCTGCAAGTGGTTATTCGGAGCACTTCGAGGCCTGTGCTGGGATATGGAATATCTTCACCTTAAAACTACAGAGAAGCATTCTCAGAAAGTTCTTCACGATGCATTCATTCAACTCACAGAGTTGAACCTTCCTTTTGATAGAAGAGTTTTGAAACACTCTTTTTGTAGAATCTGCGAGAGGATATTTGGAGCGTTTTGAGGCCTATGCTGGAAAAGGAAATATCTTCACCTAAAAACTAGACAGAAGCATTCTCAGAAACTTCTGTGTGATGAGTGCATTCAACTCACAGACTTGTACGTTTCTTTAGATAGAACAGTTTGGAAACATTACGTTTGTAGAATCTGCAAGTGTTTATTCGGAGCACCTTGAGGCCTATGTTGGAAAAGGAAATATCTTCACATAAAAACTAGAGAGAAGGTTTCTCAGAAACTTCTTTGTGATGAGTTCATTCAACTCACAGAGTTGAACCTACCAATTGATAGAGAAGTTTGGAAACACTCTTTTTGTAGAATCTGCAAGTGGATATTTGGAGCCGTTTGAGGCCTATGCTGGAAAAGGAAATATCTTCACATAAAAACTGAACAGAAGCATTCTCAGAAACTTCTTTGTGTTGAGTGCATTCAACTCACAGACTTGAACTTACCTGTGGAAAGAGCAGTTTTGAAACACTCTTTTGGTAAAATCTGCAAGTGGTTATTTGGAGCACTTCGAGGCCTGTGCTGGGATATGGAATATCTTCACCTAAAAACTACAGAGAAGCATTCTCAGAAAGTTCTTCACGATGCATTCATTCAACTCACAGAGTTGAACCTTCCTTTTGATAGAACAGTTTTGAAACACTCTTTTTGTAGAATCTGCAAGAGGATATTTGGAGCGTTTTGAGGCCTATGCTGGAAAAGGAAATATCTTCACCTAAAAACTAGACAGAAGCATTCTCAGAAACTTCTGTGTGATGAGTGCATTTAACTCACAGACTTGAACGTTTCTTTTGATAGAACAGTTTGGAAACATTACGTTTGTAGAATCTGCAAGTGTTTATTCGGAGCACCTTGAGGCCTATGTTGGAAAAGGAAATATCTTCACATAAAAACTAGAGAGAAGGATTCTCAGAAACTTCTTTGTGATGAGTTCATTCAACTCACAGAGTTGAACCTACCAATTGATAGAGAAGTTTGGAACACTCCTTTTACAGAATCTGCAAGTGGATATTTGGAGCCGTTTGAGGCCTATGCTGGAAAAGGAAATATCTTCACATAAAAACTGAACAGAAGCATTCTCAGAAACTTCTTTGTGTTGAGTGCATTCAACTCACAGACTTGAACTTACCTGTAGAAGGAGCAGTTTTGAAACACTCTTTTGGTAAAATCTGCAAGTGGTTATTTGGAGCACTTCGAGGCCTGTGCTGGGATATGGAATATCTTCACCTAAAAACTACAGAGAAACATTCTCAGAAAGTTCTTCACGATGCATTCATTCAACTCACAGAGTTGAACCTTCCTTTTGATAGAACAGTTTTGAAACACTCTTTTTGTAGAATCTGCAAGAGGATAATTGGAGCGTTTTGAGGCCTATGCTGGAAAAGGAAATATCTTCACCTAAAAACTAGACAGAAGCATTCTCAGAAACTTCTGTGTGATGAGTGCATTTAACTCACAGACTTGAACGTTTCTTTTTATAGAACAGTTTGGAAACATTACGTTTGTAGAATCTGCAAGTGTTTATTAAGAGCACCTTGAGGCCTATGTTGGAAAAGGAAATATCTTCACATAAAAACTAGAGAGAAGGATTCTCAGAAACTTCTTTGTGATGAGTTCATTCAACTCACAGAGTTGAACCTACCAATTGATAGAGAAGTTTGGAACACTCTTTTTGTAGAATCTGCAAGTGGATATTTGGAGCCGTTTGAGGCCTATGCTGGAAAAGGAAATATCTTCACATAAAAACTGAACAGAAGCATTCTCAGAAACTTCTTTGTGTTGAGTGCATTCAACTCACAGACTTGAACTTACCTGTAGAAGGAGCAGTTTTGAAACACTCTTTTGGTAAAATCTGCAAGTGGTTATTTGGAGCACTTCGAGGCCTGTGCTGTGATATGGAATATCTTCACCTAAAAACTACAGAGAAGCATTCTCAGAAAGTTCTTCATGATGCATTCATTCAACTCACAGAGTTGAACCTTCCTTTTGATAGAAGAGTTTTGAAACACTCTTTTTGTAGTATCTGCAAGAGGATATTTGGAGCGTTTTGAGACGTATGCTGGAAAAGGAAATACCTTCACCTAAAAACTAGACAGAAGCATTCTCAGAAACTTCTGTGTGATGAGTGCATTCAACTCACAGACTTGAACGTTTCTTTTGGTAGAACAGTTTGGAAACATTACGTTTGTAGAATCTGCAAGTGTTTATTCGGAGCACCTTGAGGCCTATGTTGGAAAAGGAAATATCTTCACATAAAAACTACAGAGAAGGATTCTCAGAAACTTCTTTGTGATGAGTTCATTCAACTCACAGAGTTGAACCTACCAATTGATAGAGAAGTTTGGAAACACTCTTTTTGTAGAATCTGCAAGTGGATATTTGGAGCCGTTTGAGGCCTATGCTGGAAAAGGAAATATCTTCACATAAAAACTGAACAGAAGCATTCTCAGAAACTTCTTTGTGTTGAGTGCATTCAACTCACTGACTTGAACTTACCTGTAGAAAGAGCAGTTTAGAAACACTCATTTGGTAAAATCTGCAAGTGGTTATTTGGAGCACTTCGAGGCCTGTGCTGGGATATGGAATATCTTCACCTGAAAACTACAGAGAAGCATTCTCAGAAAGTTCTTCACGATGCATTCATTCAACTCACAGAGTTGAACCTTCCTTTTGATAGAACAGTTTGGAAACACTCTTTTTGTAGAATCTGCAGGAGGATATTTGGAGCGTTTTGAGGCCTATGCTGGAAAAGGAAATATCTTCACCTAAAAACTAGACAGAAGCATTCTCAGAAACTTCTGTGTGATGAGTGCATTCAACTCACAGACTTGAACGTTCCTTTTGGTAGAACAGTTTGGAAACATTACGTTTGTAGAATCTGCAAGTGTTTATTCGGAGCACCTTGAGGCCTATGTTGGAAAAGGAAATGTCTTCACATAAAAACTAGAGAGAAGGATTCTCAGAAACTTCTTTGTGATGAGTTCATTCAACTTACAGAGTTGAACCTACCAATTGATAGAGAAGCATGGAAACACTCTTTTTGTAGAATCTGCAAGTGGATATTTGGAGCCGTTTGAGGCCTATGCTGGAAAAGGAAATATCTTCACATAAAAACTGAACAGAAGCATTCTCAGAAACTTCTCTGTGTTGAGTGCATTCAACTCACAGACTTGAACTTATCTGTAGAAAGAGCAGTTTTGAAACACTCTTTTGGTAAAATCTGCAAGTGGTTATTTGGAGCACTTCGAGGCCTGTGCTGGGATATGGAATATCTTCACCTAAAAACTACAGAGAAGCATTCTCAGAAAGTTCTTCGCGATGCATTCATTCAACTCACAGAGTTGAACCTTCCTTTTGATAGAACAGTTTTGAAACACTCTTTTTGTAGAATCTGCAAGAGGATATTTGGAGCGTTTTGAGGCCTATGCTGGAAAAGGAAATATCTTCACCTAAAAACTAGACAGAAGCATTCTAAGAAACTTCTGTGTGATGAGTGCATTTAACTCACAGACTTGAACGTTTCTTTTGATAGAACAGTTTGGAAACATTACGTTTGTAGAATCTGCAAGTGTTTATTCGGAGCACCTTGAGGCCTATGTTGGAAAAGGAAATATCTTCACATAAAAACTAGAGAGAAGGATTCTCAGAAACTTCTTTGTGATGAGTTCATTCAACTCACAGAGTTGAATCTACCAATTGATAGAGAAGTTTGGAAACACTCTTTTTGTAGAATCTGCAAGTGGATATTTGGAGCCGTTTGAGGCCTATGCTGGAAAAGGAAATATCTTCACATAAAAACTGAACAGAAGCATTCTCAGAAACTTCTTTGTGTTGAGTGCATTCAACTCAGAGACTTGAACTTACCTATAGAAAGAGCAGTTCTGAAACACTCTTTTGGTAAAATCTGCAAGTGGTTATTCGGAGCACTTCGAGGCCTGTGCTGGGATATGGAATATCTTCACCTTAAAACTACAGAGAAGCATTCTCAGAAAGTTCTTCACGATGCATTCATTCAACTCACAGAGTTGAACCTTCCTTTTGATAGAAGAGTTTTGAAACACTCTTTTTGTAGAATCTGCGAGAGGATATTTGGAGCGTTTTGAGGCCTATGCTGGAAAAGGAAATATCTTCACCTAAAAACTAGACAGAAGCATTCGCAGAAACTTCTGTGTGATGAGTACATTCAACTCACAGACTTGTACGTTTCTTTAGATAGAACAGTTTGGAAACATTACGTTTGTAGAATCTGCAAGTGTTTATTCGGAGCACCTTGAGGCCTATGTTGGAAAAGGAAATATCTTCACATAAAAACTAGAGAGAAGGTTTCTCAGAAACTTCTTTGTGATGAGTTCATTCAACTCACAGAGTTGAACCTACCAATTGATAGAGAAGTTTGGAAACACTCTTTTTGTAGAATCTGCAAGTGGATATTTGGAGCCGTTTGAGGCCTATGCTGGAAAAGGAAATATCTTCACATAAAAACTGAACAGAAGCATTCTCAGAAACTTCTTTGTGTTGAGTGCATTCAACTCATAGACTTGAACTTACCTGTGGAAAGAGCAGTTTTGAAACACTCTTTTGGTAAAATCTGCAAGTGGTTATTTGGAGCACTTCTAGGCCTGTGCTGGGATATGGAATATCTTCACCTAAAAACTACAGAGAAGCATTCTCAGAAAGTTCTTCACGATGCTTTCATTCAACTCACAGAGTTGAACCTTCCTTTTGATAGAACAGTTTGGAAACACTCTTTTTGTAGAATCTGCAAGAGGATATTTGGAGCGTTTTGAGACCTATGCTGGAAAAGGAAATATCTTCACCTAAAAACTAGACAGAAGCATTCTCAGAAACTTCTGTGTGATGAGTGCATTCAACTCAAAGACTTGAACGTTTCTTTAGATAGAACAGTTTGGAAACATTACGTTTGTAGAATCTGCAAGTGTTTATTCGGAGCACCTTGAGGCCTATGTTGGAAAAGGAAATGTCTTCACATAAAAACTAGAGAGAAGGATTCTCAGAAACTTCTTTGTGATGAGTTCATTCAACTTACAGAGTTGAACCTACCAATTGATAGAGAAGTATGGAAACACTCTTTTTGTAGAATCTGCAAGTGGATATTTGGAGCCGTTTGAGGCCTATGCTGGAAAAGGAAATATCTTCACATAAAAACTGAACAGAAGCATTCTCAGAAACTTCTCTGTGTTGAGTGCATTCAACTCACAGACATGAACTTATCTGTAGAAAGAGCAGTTTTGAAACACTCTTTTGGTAAAATCTGCAAGTGGTTATTTGGAGAACTTCGAGGCCTGTGCTGGGATATGGAATATCTTCACCTAAATACTACAGAGAAGCATTCTCAGAAAGTTCTTCACGATGCATTCATTCAACTCACAGAGTTGAACCTTCCTTTTGATAGAACAGTTTTGAAACACTCTTTTTGTAGAATCTGCAAGAGGATATTTGGAGCGTTTTGAGGCCTATGCTGGAAAAGGAAATATCTTCACCTAAAAACTAGACAGAAGCATTCTCAGAAACTTCTGTGTGATGAGTGCATTTAACTCACTGACTTGAACGTTTCTTTTGATAGAACAGTTTGGAAACATTACGTTTGTAGAATCTGCAAGTGTTTATTCGGAGCACCTTGAGGCCTATGTTGGAAAAGGAAATATCTTCACATAAAAACTAGAGAGAAGGATTCTCAGAAACTTCTTTGTGATGAGTTCATTCAACTCACAGAGTTGAACCTACCAATTGATAGAGAAGTTTGGAACACTCTTTTTATAGAATCTGCAAGTGGATATTTGGAGCCGTTTGAGGCCTATGCTGGAAAAGGAAATATCTTCACATAAAAACTGAACAGAAGCATTCTCAGAAACTTCTTTGTGTTGAGTGCATTCAACTCACAGACTTGAACTTACCTGTAGAAGGAGCAGTTTTGAAACACTCTTTTGGTAAAATCTGCAAGTGGTTATTTGGAGCACTTCGAGGCCTGTGCTGGGATATGGAATATCTTCACCTAAAAACTACAGAGAAACATTCTCAGAAAGTTCTTCACGATGCATTCATTCAACTCACAGAGTTGAACCTTCCTTTTGATAGAACAGTTTTGAAACACTCTTTTTGTAGAATCTGCAAGAGGATATTTGGAGCGTTTTGAGGCCTATGCTGGAAAAGGAAATATCTTCACCTAAAAACTAGACAGAAGCATTCTCAGAAACTTCTGTGTGATGAGTGCATTTAACTCACAGACTTGAACGTTTCTTTTTATAGAACAGTTTGGAAACATTACGTTTGTAGAATCTGCAAGTGTTTATTCGGAGCACCTTGAGGCCTATGTTGGAAAAGGAAATATCTTCACATAAAAACTAGAGAGAAGGATTCTCAGAAACTTCTTTGTGATGAGTTCATTCAACTCACAGAGTTGAACCTACCAATTGATAGAGAAGTTTGGAACACTCTTTTTGTAGAATCTGCAAGTGGATATTTGGAGCCGTTTGAGGCCTATGCTGGAAAAGGAAATATCTTCACATAAAAACTGAACAGAAGCATTCTCAGAAACTTCTTTGTGTTGAGTGCATTCAACTCACAGACTTGAACTTACCTGTAGAAGGAGCAGTTTTGAAACACTCTTTTGGTAAAATCTGCAAGTGGTTATTTGGAGCACTTCGAGGCCTGTGCTGTGATATGGAATATCTTCACCTAAAAACTACAGAGAAGCATTCTCAGAAAGTTCTTCATGATGCATTCATTCAACTCACAGAGTTGAACCTTCCTTTTGATAGAAGAGTTTTGAAACACTCTTTTTGTAGAATCTGCAAGAGGATATTTGGAGCGTTTTGAGACCTACGCTGGAAAAGGAAATACCTTCACCTAAAAACTAGACAGAAGCATTCTCAGAAACTTCTGTGTGATGAGTGCATTCAACTCCCAGACTTGAACGTTTCTTTTGATAGAACAGTTTGGAAACATTACGTTTGTTGAATCTGCAAGTGTTTATTCGGAGCACCTTGAGGCCTATGTTGGAAAAGGAAATGTCTTCACATAAAAACTAGAGAGAAGGATTCTCAGAAACTTCTTTGTGATGAGTTCATTCAACTTACAGAGTTGAACCTACCAATTGATAGAGAAGTATGGAAACACTCTTTTTGTAGAATCTGCAAGTGGATATTTGGAGCCGTTTGAGGCCTATCCTGGAAAAGGAAATATCTTCACATAAAAACTGAACAGAAGCATTCTCAGAAACTTCTTTGTGTTGAGTGCATTCAACTCACAGACTTGAACTTATCTGTAGAAAGAGCAGTTTTGAAACACTCTTTTAGTAAAATCTGCATGTGGTTATTTGGAGCACTTCGAGGCCTGTGCTGGGATATGGAATATCTTCACCTAAAAACTACAGAGAAGCATTCTCAGAAAGTTCTTCACGATGCATTCATTCAACTCACAGAGTTGAACCTTCCTTTTGATAGAACAGTTTTGAAACACTCTTTTTGTAGAATCTACAAGAGGATATTTGGAGCGTTTTGAGGCCTATGCTGGAAAAGGAAATATCTTCACCTAAAAACTAGACAGAAGCATTCTCAGAAACTTCTGTGTGATGAGTGCATTTAACTCACAGACTTGAACGTTTCTTTTGATAGAACAGTTTGGAAACATTACGTTTGTAGAATCTGCAAGTGTTTCTTCGGAGCACCTTGAGGCCTATGTTGGAAAAGGAAATATCTTCACATAAAAACTAGAGAGAAGGATTCTCAGAAACTTCTTTGTGATGAGTTCATTCAACTCACAGAGTTGAACCTACCAATTGATATAGAAGTTTGGAAACACTCTTTTTGTAGAATCTGCAAGTGGATATTTGGAGCCGTTTGAGGCCTATGCTGGAAAAGGAAATATCTTCACATAAAAACTGAACAGAAGCATTCTCAGAAACTTCTTTGTGTTGAGTGCATTCAACTCACAGACTTGAACTTACCTGTAGAAAGAGCAGTTTTGAAACACTCTTTTGGTAAAATCTGCAAGTGGTTATTTGGAGCACTTCGAGGCCTGTGCTGGGATATGGAATATCTTCACCTAAAAACTACAGAGAAGCATTCTCAGAAAGTTCTTCACGATGCATTCATTCAACTCACAGAGTTGAACCTTCCTTTTGATAGAACAGTTTTGAAACACTCTTTTTGTAGAATCTGCAAGAGGATATTTGGAGCGTTTTGAGGCCTATGCTGGAAAAGGAAATATCTTCAACTAAAAACTAGACAGAAGCATTCTCAGAAACTTCTGTGTGATGAGTGCATTCAACTCACAGACTTGAACGTTTCTTTTGATAGAACAGTTTGGAAACATTACGTTTGTAGAATCTGCAAGTGTTTATTCGGAGCACCTTGAGGCCTATGTTGGAAAAGGAAATATCTTCACATAAAAACTAGAGAGAAGGATTCTCAGAAACTTCTTTGTGATGAGTTCATTCAACTCACAGAGTTGAACCTACCAATTGATAGAGAAGTTTGGAAACACTCTTTTTGTACAATCTGCAAGTGGATATTTGGAGCCGTTTGAGGCCTATGCTGGAAAAGGAAATATCTTCACATAAAAACTGAACAGAAGCATTCTCAGAAACTTCTTTGTGTTGAGTGCATTCAACTCACAGACTTGAACTTACCTGTAGAAAGAGCAGTTTTGAAACACTCTTTTGGTAAAATCTGCAAGTGGTTATTTGGAGCACTTCGGGGCCTGTGCTGGGATATGGAATATCTTCACCTAAAAACTACAGAGAAGCATTCTCAGAAAGTTCTTCACGATGCATTCATTCAACTCACAGAGTTGAACCTTCCTTTTGATAGAACAGTTTTGAAACACTCTTTTTGTAGAATCTGCAAGAGGATATTTGGAGCGTTTGGAGGCCTATGCTGGAAAAGGAAATATCTTCACCTAAAAACTAGACAGAAGCATTCTCAGAAACTTCTGTGTGATGAGTACATTCAACTCACAGACTTGAACGTTTCTTTTGATAGAACAGTTTGGAAACATTACGTTTGTAGAATCTGCAAGTGTTTATTCGGAGCACCTTGAGGCCTATGTTGGAAAAGGAAATATCTTCACATAAAAACTAGAGAGAAGGATTCTCAGAAACTTCTTTGTGATGAGTTCATTCAACTCACAGAGTTGAACCTACCAATTGATAGAGAAGTTTGGAAACACTCTTTTTGTAGAATCTGCAAGTGGATATTTGGAGCCGTTTGAGGCCTATGCTGGAAAAGGAAATATCTTCACATAAAAACTGAACAGAAGCATTCTCAGAAACTTCTTTCTGTTGAGTGCATTCAACTCACAGACTTGAACTTACCTGTAGAAAGAGCAGTTTTGAAACACTCTTTTGGTAAAATCTGCAAGTGGTTATTTGGAGCACTTCGAGGCCTGTGCTGGGATATGGAATATCTTCACCTAAAAACTACAGAGAAGCATTCTCAGAAAGTTCTTCACGATGCATTCATTCAACTCACAGAGTTGAACCTTCCTTTTGATAGAACAGTTTTGAAACACTCTTTTTGTAGAATCTGCAAGAGGATATTTGGAGCGTTTTGAGACCTATGCTGGAAAAGGAAATATCTTCACCTAAAAACTAGACAGAAGCATTCTCAGAAACTTCTGTGTGATGAGTGCATTCAACTCACAGACTTGAACGTTTCTTTAGATAGAACAGTTTGGAAACATTACGTTTGTAGAATCTGCAAGTGTTTATTCGGAGCACCTTGAGGCCTATGTTGGAAAAGGAAATATCTTCACATAAAAACTAGAGAGAAGGATTCTCAGAAACTTCTTTGTGATGAGTTCATTCAACTCACAGAGTTGAACCTACCAATTGATAGAGAAGTTTGGAAACACTCTTTTTGTAGAATCTGCAAGTGGATATTTGGAGCCGTTTGAGGCCTATGCTGGAAAAGGAAATATCTTCACATAAAAACTGAACAGAAGCATTCTCAGAAACTTCTTTGTGTTGAGTGCATTCAACTCACGGACTTGAACTTACCTGTAGAAAGAGCAGTTTTGAAACACTCTTTTGGTAAAATCTGCAAGTGGTTATTTTGAACACTTCGAGGCCTGTGCTGGGATATGGAATATCTTCACCTAAAAACTACAGAGAAGCATTCTCAGAAAGTTCTTCACGATGCATTCATTCAACTCACAGAGTTGAACCTTCCTTTTGATAGAACAGTTTTGAAACACTCTTTTTGTAGAATCTGCAAGAGGATATTTGGAGCGTTTGGAGGCCTATGCTGGAAAAGGAAATATCTTCACCTAAAAACTAGACAGAAGCATTCTCAGAAACTTCTGTGTGATGAGTGCATTTAACTCACAGACTTGAACGTTTCTTTTTATAGAACAGTTTGGAAACATTACGTTTGTAGAATCTGCAAGTGTTTATTCGGAGCACCTTGAGGCCTATGTTGGAAAAGGAAATATCTTCACATAAAAACTAGAGAGAAGGATTCTCAGAAACTTCTTTGTGATGAGTTCATTCAACTCACAGAGTTGAACCTACCAATTGATAGAGAAGTTTGGAACACTCTTTTTGTAGAATCTGCAAGTGGATATTTGGAGCCGTTTGAGGCCTATGCTGGAAAAGGAAATATCTTCACATAAAAACTGAACAGAAGCATTCTCAGAAACTTCTTTGTGTTGAGTGCATTCAACTCACAGACTTGAAATTACCTGTAGAAGGAGCAGTTTTGAAACACTCTTTTGGTAAAATCTGCAAGTGGTTATTTGGAGCACTTCGAGGCCTGTGCTGTGATATGGAATATCTTCACCTAAAAACTACAGAGAAGCATTCTCAGAAAGTTCTTCATGATGCATTCATTCAACTCACAGAGTTGAACCTTCCTTTTGATAGAAGAGTTTTGAAACACTCTTTTTGTAGAATCTGCAAGAGGATATTTGGAGCGTTTTGAGACCTATTCTGGAAAAGGAAATACCTTCACCTAAAAACTAGACAGAAGCATTCTCAGAAACTTCTGTGTGATGAGTGCATTCAACTCACAGACTTGAACGTTTCTTTTGGTAGAACAGTTTGGAAACATTTCGTTTGTAGAATCTGCAAGTGTTTATTCGGAGCACCTTGAGGCCTATGTTGGAAAAGGAAATATCTTCACATAAAAACTACAGAGAAGGATTCTCAGAAACTTCTTTGTGATGAGTTCATTCAACTCACAGAGTTGAACCTACCAATTGATAGAGAAGTTTGGAAACACTCTTTTTGTAGAATCTGCAAGTGGATATTTGGAGCCGTTTGAGGCCTATGCTGGAAAAGGAAATATCTTCACATAAAAACTGAACAGAAGCATTCTCAGAAACTTCTTTGTGTTGAGTGCATTCAACTCACTGACTTGAACTTACCTGTAGAAAGAGCAGTTTAGAAACACTCATTTGGTAAAATCTGCAAGTGGTTATTTGGAGCACTTCGAGGCCTGTGCTGGGATATGGAATATCTTCACCTAAAAACTACAGAGAAGCATTCTCAGAAAGTTCTTCACGATGCATTCATTCAACTCACAGAGTTGAACCTTCCTTTTGATAGAACAGTTTGGAAACACTCTTTTTGTAGAATCTGCAGGAGGATATTTGGAGCGTTTTGAGGCCTATGCTGGAAAAGGAAATATCTTCACCTAAAAACTAGACAGAAGCATTCTCAGAAACTTCTGTGTGATGAGTGCATTCAACTCACAGACTTGAACGTTCCTTTTGGTAGAACAGTTTGGAAATATTACGTTTGTAGAATCTGCAAGTGTTTATTCGGAGCACCTTGAGGCCTATGTTGGAAAAGGAAATATCTTCACATAAAAACTAGAGAGAAGGATTCTCAGAAACTTCTTTGTGATGAGTTCATTCAACTCACACAGTTGAACCTACCAATTGATAGAGAAGTTTGGAAACACTCTTTTTGTAGAATCTGCAAGTGGATATTTGGAGCCGTTTGAGGCCTATGCTGGAAAAGGAAATATCTTCACATAAAAACTGAACAGAAGCATTCTCAGAAACTTCCTTGTGTTGAGTGCATTCAACTCAGAGACTTGAACTTACCTGTAGAAAGAGTAGTTTTGAAACACTCTTTTGGTAAAATCTGCAAGTGGTTATTTGGAGCACTTCGAGGCCTGTGGTGGGATATGGAATATCTTCACCTAAAAACTACAGAGAAGCATTCTCAGAAAGTTCTTCACGATGCATTCATTCAACTCACAGAGTTGAACCTTCCTTTTGATAGAACAGTTTGGAAACACTCTTTTTGTAGAATCTGCAAGAGGATATTTGGAGCGTTTTGAGGCCTATGCTGGAAAAGGAAATATCTTCACCTAAAAACTAGACAGAAGCATTCTCAGAAACTTCTGTGTGATGAGTGCATTCAACTCACAGACTTGAACGTTTCTTTAGATAGAACAGTTTGGAAACATTACGTTTGTAGAATCTGCAAGTGTTTATTCGGAGCACCTTGAGGCCTATGTTGGAAAAGGAAATGTCTTCACATAAAAACTAGAGAGAAGGATTCTCAGAAACTTCTTTGTGATGAGTTCATTCAACTTACAGAGTTGAACCTACCAATTGATAGAGAAGTATGGAAACACTCTTTTTCTAGAATCTGCAAGTGGATATTTGGAGCCGTTTGAGGCCTATGCTGGAAAAGGAAATATCTTCACATAAAAACTGAACAGAAGCATTCTCAGAAACTTCTTTGTGTTGAGTGCATTCAACTCACAGACTTGAACTTATCTGTAGAAAGAGCAGTTTTGAAACACCCTTTTGGTAAAATCTGCAAGTGGTTATTTGGAGCACTTCGGGGCCTGTGCTGGGATATGGAATATCTTCACCTAAAAACTACAGAGAAGCATTCTCAGAAAGTTCTTCACGATGCATTCATTCAACTCACAGAGTTGAACCTTCCTTTTGATAGAACAGTTTTGAAACACTCTTTTTGTAGAATCTGCAAGAGGATATTTGGAGCGTTTGGAGGCCTATGCTGGAAAAGGAAATATCTTCACCTAAAAACTAGACAGAAGCATTCTCAGAAACTTCTGTGTGATGAGTGCATTCAACTCACAGACTTGAACGTTTCTTTAGATAGAACACTTTGGAAACATTACGTTTGTAGAATCTGCAAGTGTTTATTCGGAGCACCTTGAGGCCTATGTTGGAAAAGGAAATATCTTCACATAAAAACTAGAGAGAAGGATTCTCAGAAACTTCTTTGTGATGAGTTCATTCAACTCACAGAGTTGAACCTACCAATTGATAGAGAAGTTTGGAAACACTCTTTTTGTAGAATCTGCAAGTGGATATTTGGAGCCGTTTGAGGCCTATGCTGGAAAAGGAAATATCTTCACATAAAAACTGAACAGAAGCATTCTCAGAAACTTCTTTGTGTTGAGTGCATTCAACTCACAGACTTGAACTTACCTGTAGAAAGAGCAGTTTTGAAACACTCTTTTGGTAAAATCTGCAAGTGGTTATTTGGAGCACTTCGAGGCCTGTGCTGGGATATGGAATATCTTCACCTAAAAACTACAGAGAAGCATTCTCAGAAAGTTCTTCACGATGCATTCATTCAACTCACAGAGTTGAACCTTCCTTTTGATAGAACAGTTTTGAAACACTCTTTTTGTAGAATCTGCAAGAGGATATTTGGAGCGTTTGGAGGCCTATGCTGGAAAAGGAAATATCTTCACCTAAAAACTAGACAGAAGCATTCTCAGAAACTTCTGTGTGATGAGTGCATTCAACTCACAGACTTGAACGTTTCTTTTTATAGAACAGTTTGGAAACATTACGTTTGTAGAATCTGCAAGTGTTTATTCGGAGCACCTTGAGGCCTATGTTGGAAAAGGAAATATCTTCACATAAAAACTAGGGAGAAGGATTCTCAGAAACTTCTTTGTGATGAGTTCATTCAACTCACATAGTTGAACCTACCAATTGATAGAGAAGTTTGGAACACTCTTTTTGTAGAATCTGCAAGTGGATATTTGGAGCCGTTTGAGGCCTATGCTGGAAAAGGAAATATCTTCACATAAAAACTGAACAGAAGCATTCTCAGAAACTTCTTTGTGTTGAGTGCATTCAACTCACAGACTTGAACTTACCTGTAGAAGGAGCAGTTTTGAAACACTCTTTTGGTAAAATCTGCAAGTGGTTATTTGGAGCACTTCGAGGCCTGTGCTGTGATATGGAATATCTTCACCTAAAAACTACAGAGAAGCATTCTCAGAAAGTTCTTCATGATGCATTCATTCAACTCACAGAGTTGAACCTTCCTTTTGATAGAAGAGTTTTGAAACACTCTTTTTGTAGAATCTGCAAGAGGATATTTGGAGCGTTTTGAGACCTATGCTGGAAAAGGAAATACCTTCACCTAAAAACTAGACAGAAGCATTCTCAGAAACTTCTGTGTGATGAGTGCATTCAACTCACAGACTTGAACGTTTCTTTTGGTAGAACAGTTTGGAAACATTTCGTTTGTAGAATCTGCAAGTGTTTATTCGGAGCACCTTGAGGCCTATGTTGGAAAAGGAAATATCTTCACATAAAAACTACAGAGAAGGATTCTCAGAAACTTCTTTGTGATGAGTTCATTCAACTCACAGAGTTGAACCTACCAATTGATAGAGAAGTTTGGAAACACTCTTTTTGTAGAATCTGCAAGTGGATATTTGGAGCCGTTTGAGGCCTATGCTGGAAAAGGAAATATCTTCACATAAAAACTGAACAGAAGCATTCTCAGAAACTTCTTTGTGTTGAGTGCATTCAACTCACTGACTTGAACTTACCTGTAGAAAGAGCAGTTTAGAAACACTCATTTGGTAAAATCTGCAAGTGGTTATTTGGAGCACTTCGAGGCCTGTGCTGGGATATGGAATATCTTCACCTAAAAACTACAGAGAAGCATTCTCAGAAAGTTCTTCACGATGCATTCATTCAACTCACAGAGTTGAACCTTCCTTTTGATAGAACAGTTTGGAAACACTCTTTTTGTAGAATCTGCAGGAGGATATTTGGAGCGTTTTGAGGCCTATGCTGGAAAAGGAAATATCTTCACCTAAAAACAAGACAGAAGCATTCTAAGAAACTTCTGTGTGATGAGTGCATTTAACTCACAGACTTGAACGTTTCTTTTGATAGAACAGTTTGGAAACATTACGTTTGTAGAATCTGCAAGTGTTTATTCGGAGCACCTTGAGGCCTATGTTGGAAAAGGAAATATCTTCACATAAAAACTAGAGAGAAGGATTCTCAGAAACTTCTTTGTGATGAGTTCATTCAACTCACAGAGTTGAATCTACCAATTGATAGAGAAGTTTGGAAACACTCTTTTTGTAGAATCTGCAAGTGGATATTTGGAGCCGTTTGAGGCCTATGCTGGAAAAGGAAATATCTTCACATAAAAACTGAACAGAAGCATTCTCAGAAACTTCTTTGTGTTGAGTGCATTCAACTCAGAGACTTGAACTTACCTATAGAAAGAGCAGTTCTGAAACACTCTTTTGGTAAAATCTGCAAGTGGTTATTCGGAGCACTTCGAGGCCTGTGCTGGGATATGGAATATCTTCACCTTAAAACTACAGAGAAGCATTCTCAGAAAGTTCTTCATGATGCATTCATTCAACTCACAGAGTTGAACCTTCCTTTTGATAGAAGAGTTTTGAAACACTCTTTTTGTAGAATCTGCGAGAGAATATTTGGAGCGTTTTGAGGCCTATGCTGGAAAAGGAAATATCTTCACCTAAAAACTAGACAGAAGCATTCTCAGAAACTTCTGTGTGATGAGTACATTCAACTCACAGACTTGTACGTTTCTTTAGATAGAACAGTTTGGAAACATTACGTTTGTAGAATCTGCAAGTGTTTATTCGGAGCACCTTGAGGCCTATGTTGGAAAAGGAAATATCTTCACATAAAAACTAGAGAGAAGGTTTCTCAGAAACTTCTTTGTGATGAGTTCATTCAACTCACAGAGTTGAACCTACCAATTGATAGAGAAGTTTGGAAACACTCTTTTTGTAGAATCTGCAAGTGGATATTTGGAGCCGTTTGAGGCCTATGCTGGAAAAGGAAATATCTTCACATAAAAACTGAACAGAAGCATTCTCAGAAACTTCTTTGTGTTGAGTGCATTCAACTCACAGACTTGAACTTACCTGTGGAAAGAGCAGTTTTGAAACACTCTTTTGGTAAAATCTGCAAGTGGTTATTTGGAGCACTTCTAGGCCTGTGCTGGGATATGGAATATCTTCACCTAAAAACTACAGAGAAGCATTCTCAGAAAGTTCTTCACGATGCTTTCATTCAACTCACAGAGTTGAACCTTCCTTTTGATAGAACAGTTTGGAAACACTCTTTTTGTAGAATCTGCAAGAGGATATTTGGAGCGTTTTGAGACCTATCCTGGAAAAGGAAATATCTTCACCTAAAAACTAGACAGAAGCATTCTCAGAAACTTCTGTGTGATGAGTGCATTCAACTCAAAGACTTGAACGTTTCTTTAGATAGAACAGTTTGGAAACATTACGTTTGTAGAATCTGCAAGTGTTTATTCGGAGCACCTTGAGGCCTATGTTGGAAAAGGAAATGTCTTCACATAAAAACTAGAGAGAAGGATTCTCAGAAACTTCTTTGTGATGAGTTCATTCAACTTACAGAGTTGAACCTACCAATTGATAGAGAAGTATGGAAACACTCTTTTTGTAGAATCTGCAAGTGGATATTTGGAGCCGTTTGAGGCCTATGCTGGAAAAGGAAATATCTTCACATAAAAACTGAACAGAAGCATTCTCAGAAACTTCTCTGTGTTGAGTGCATTCAACTCACAGACATGAACTTATTTGTAGAAAGAGCAGTTTTGAAACACTCTTTTGGTAAAATCTGCAAGTGGTTATTTGGAGCACTTCGAGGCCTGTGCTGGGATATGGAATATCTTCACCTAAAAACTACAGAGAAGCATTCTCAGAAAGTTCTTCACGATGCATTCATTCAACTCACAGAGTTGAACCTTCCTTTTGATAGAACAGTTTTGAAACACTCTTTTTGTAGAATCTGCAAGAGGATATTTGGAGCGTTTTGAGGCCTATGCTGGAAAAGGAAATATCTTCACCTAAAAACTAGACAGAAGCATTCTCAGAAACTTCTGTGTGATGAGTGCATTTAACTCACAGACTTGAACGTTTCTTTTGATAGAACAGTTTGGAAACATTACGTTTGTAGAATCTGCAAGTGTTTATTCGGAGCACCTTGAGGCCTATGTTGGAAAAGGAAATATCTTCACATAAAAACTAGAGAGAAGGATTCTCAGAAACTTCTTTGTGATGAGTTCATTCAACTCACAGAGTTGAACCTACCAATTGATAGAGAAGTTTGGAACACTCTTTTTATAGAATCTGCAAGTGGATATTTGGAGCCGTTTGAGGCCTATGCTGGAAAAGGAAATATCTTCACATAAAAACTGAACAGAAGCATTCTCAGAAACTTCTTTGTATTGAGTGCATTCAACTCACAGACTTGAACTTACCTGTAGAAGGAGCAGTTTTGAAACACTCTTTTGGTAAAATCTGCAAGTGGTTATTTGGAGCACTTCGAGGCCTGTGCTGGGATATGGAATATCTTCACCTAAAAACTACAGAGAAACATTCTCAGAAAGTTCTTCACGATGCATTCATTCAACTCACAGAGTTGAACCTTCCTTTTGATAGAACAGTTTTGAAACACTCTTTTTGTAGAATCTGCAAGAGGATATTTGGAGCGTTTTGAGGCCTATGCTGGAAAAGGAAATATCTTCACCTAAAAACTAGACAGAAGCATTCTCAGAAACTTCTGTGTGATGAGTGCATTTAACTCACAGACTTGAACGTTTCTTTTTATAGAACAGTTTGGAAACATTACGTTTGTAGAATCTGCAAGTGTTTATTCGGAGCACCTTGAGGCCTATGTTGGAAAAGGAAATATCTTCACATAAAAACTAGAGAGAAGGATTCTCAGAAACTTCTTTGTGATGAGTTCATTCAACTCACAGAGTTGAACCTACCAATTGATAGAGAAGTTTGGAACACTCTTTTTGTAGAATCTGCAAGTGGATATTTGGAGCCGTTTGAGGCCTATGCTGGAAAAGGAAATATCTTCACATAAAAACTGAACAGAAGCATTCTCAGAAACTTCTTTGTGTTGAGTGCATTCAACTCACAGACTTGAACTTACCTGTAGAAGGAGCAGTTTTGAAACACTCTTTTGGTAAAATCTGCAAGTGGTTATTTGGAGCACTTCGAGGCCTGTGCTGTGATATGGAATATCTTCACCTAAAAACTACAGAGAAGCATTCTCAGAAAGTTCTTCATGATGCATTCATTCAACTCACAGAGTTGAACCTTCCTTTTGATAGAAGAGTTTTGAAACACTCTTTTTGTAGAATCTGCAAGAGGATATTTGGAGCGTTTTGAGACCTACGCTGGAAAAGGAAATACCTTCACCTAAAAACTAGACAGAAGCATTCTCAGAAACTTCTGTGTGATGAGTGCATTCAACTCCCAGACTTGAACGTTTCTTTTGATAGAACAGTTTGGAAACATTACGTTTGTTGAATCTGCAAGTGTTTATTCGGAGCACCTTGAGGCCTATGTTGGAAAAGTAAATATCTTCACATAAAAACTAGAGAGAAGGATTCTCAGAAACTTCTTTGTGATGAGTTCATTCAACTCACAGAGTTGAACCTACCAATTGATGGAGAAGTTTGGAAACACTCTTTTTGTAGAATCTGCAAGTGGATATTTTGAGCCGTTTGAGGCCTACGCTGGAAAAGGAAATATCTTCACATAAAAACTGAACAGAAGCATTCTCAGAAACTTCTTTGTGTTGAGTGCATTCAACTCACAGACTTGAACTTACCTGTAGAAAGAGCAGTTTTGAAACACTCTTTTGGTAAAATCTGCAAGTGGTTATTTGGAGCACTTCGAGGCCTGTGCTGGGATATGGAATATCTTCACCTAAAAACTACAGAGAAGCATTCTCAGAAAGTTCTTCACGATGCATTCATTCAACTCACAGAGTTGAACCTTCCTTTTGATAGAACAGTTTTGAAACACTCTTTTTGTAGAATCTGCAAGAGGATATTTGGAGCGTTTTGAGGCCTATGCTGGAAAAGGAAATATCTTCACCTAAAAACTAGACAGAAGGATTCTCAGAAACTTCTGTGTGATGAGTGCATTCAACTCACAGACTTGAACGTTTCTTTTGGTAGAACAGTTTGGAAACATTACGTTTGTAGAATCTGCAAGTGTTTATTCGGAGCACCTTGAGGCCTATGTTGGAAAAGGAAATATCTTCACATAAAAACTACAGAGAAGGATTCTCAGAAACTTCTTTGTGATGAGTTCATTCAACTCACAGAGTTGAACCTACCAATTGATAGAGAAGTTTGGAAACACTCTTTTTGTAGAATCTGCAAGTGGATATTTGGAGCCGTTTGAGGCCTATGCTGGAAAAGGAAATATCTTCACATAAAAACTGAACAGAAGCATTCTCAGAAACTTCTTTGTGTTGAGTGCATTCAACTCACTGACTTGAACTTACCTGTAGAAAGAGCAGTTTTGAAACACTCATTTGGTAAAATCTGCAAGTGGTTATTTGGAGCACTTCGAGGCCTGTGCTGGGATATGGAATATCTTCACCTAAAAACTACAGAGAAGCATTCTCAGAAAGTTCTTCACGATGCATTCATTCAACTCACAGAGTTGAACCTTCCTTTTGATAGAACAGTTTTGAAACACTCTTTTTGTAGAATCTGCAAGAGGATATTTGGAGCGTTTTGAGGCCTATGCTGGAAAAGGAAATATCTTCACCTAAAACTAGACAGAAGCATTCTCAGAAACTTCTGTGTGATGAGTGCATTCAACTCACAGACTTGAACGTTCCTTTTGGTAGAACAGTTTGGAAACATTACGTTTGTAGAATCTGCAAGTGTTTATTCGGAGCACCTTGAGGCCTATGTTGGAAAAGGAAATATCTTCACATAAAAACTAGAGAGAAGGATTCTCAGAAACTTCTTTGTGAAGAGTTCATTCAACTCACACAGTTGAACCTACCAATTGTTAGAGAAGTTTGGAAAAACTCTTTTTGTAGAATCTGCAAGTGGATATTTGGAGCCGTTTGAGGCCTATGCTGGAAAAGGAAATATCTTCACATAAAAACTGAACAGAAGCATTCTCAGAAACTTCCTTGTGTTGAGTGCATTCAACTCAGAGACTTGAACTTACCTGTAGAAAGAGTAGTTTTGAAACACTCTTTTGGTAAAATCTGCAAGTGGTTATTTGGAGCACTTCGAGGCCTGTGGTGGGATATGGAATATCTTCACCTAAAAACTACAGAGAAGCATTCTCAGAAAGTTATTCACGATGCATTCATTCAACTCACAGAGTTGAACCTTCCTTTTGATAGAACAGTTTGGAAACACTCTTTTTGTAGAATCTGCAAGAGGATATTTGGAGCGTTTTGAGGCCTATGCTGGAAAAGGAAATATCTTCACCTAAAAACTAGACAGAAGCATTCTCAGAAACTTCTGTGTGATGAGTGCATTCAACTCACAGACTTGAACGTTTCTTTAGATAGAACAGTTTGGAAACATTACGTTTGTAGAATCTGCAAGTGTTTATTCGGAGCACCTTGAGGCCTATGTTGGAAAAGGAAATGTCTTCACATAAAAACTAGAGAGAAGGATTCTCAGAAACTTCTTTGTGATGAGTTCATTCAACTTACAGAGTTGAACCTACCAATTGATAGAGATGTATGGAAACACTCTTTTTGTAGAATCTGCAAGTGGATATTTGGAGCCGTTTGAGGCCTATCCTGGAAAAGGAAATATCTTCACATAAAAACTGAACAGAAGCATTCTCAGAAACTTCTTTGTGTTGAGTGCATTCAACTCACAGACTTGAACTTATCTGTAGAAAGAGCAGTTTTGAAACACCCTTTTGGTAAAATCTGCAAGTGGTTATTTGGAGCACTTCGGGGCCTGTGCTGGGATATGGAATATCTTCACCTAAAAACTACAGAGAAGCATTCTCAGAAAGTTCTTCACGATGCATTCATTCAACTCACAGAGTTGAACCTTCCTTTTGATAGAACAGTTTTGAAACACTCTTTTTGTAGAATCTGCAAGAGGATATTTGGAGCGTTTGGAGGCCTATGCTGGAAAAGGAAATATCTTCACCTAAAAACTAGACAGAAGCATTCTCAGAAACTTCTGTGTGATGAGTGCATTCAACTCACAGACTTGAACGTTTCTTTAGATAGAACACTTTGGAAACATTACGTTTGTAGAATCTGCAAGTGTTTATTCGGAGCACCTTGAGGCCTATGTTGGAAAAGGAAATATCTTCACATAAAAACTAGAGAGAAGGATTCTCAGAAACTTCTTTGTGATGAGTTCATTCAACTCACAGAGTTGAACCTACCAATTGATAGAGAAGTTTGGAAACACTCTTTTTGTAGAATCTGCAAGTGGATATTTGGAGCCGTTTGAGGCCTATGCTGGAAAAGGAAATATCTTCACATAAAAACTGAACAGAAGCATTCTCAGAAACTTCTTTGTGTTGAGTGCATTCAACTCACAGACTTGAACTTACCTGTAGAAAGAGCAGTTTTGAAACACTCTTTTGGTAAAATCTGCAAGTGGTTATTTGGAGCACTTCGAGGCCTGTGCTGGGATATGGAATATCTTCACCTAAAAACTACAGAGAAGCATTCTCAGAAAGTTCTTCACGATGCATTCATTCAACTCACAGAGTTGAACCTTCCTTTTGATAGAACAGTTTTGAAACACTCTTTTTGTAGAATCTGCAAGAGGATATTTGGAGCGTTTGGAGGCCTATGCTGGAAAAGGAAATATCTTCACCTAAAAACTAGACAGAAGCATTCTCAGAAACTTCTGTGTGATGAGTGCATTCAACTCACAGACTTGAAAGTTTCTTTTGATAGAACAGTTTGGAAACATTACGTTTGTAGAATCTGCAAGTGTTTATTCGGAGCACCTTGAGGCCTATGTTGGAAAAGGAAATATCTTCACATAAAAACTAGGGAGAAGGATTCTCAGAAACTTCTTTGTGATGAGTTCATTCAACTCACATAGTTGAACCTACCAATTGATAGAGAAGTTTGGAACACTCTTTTTGTAGAATCTGCAAGTGGATATTTGGAGCCGTTTGAGGCCTATGCTGGAAAAGGAAATATCTTCACATAAAAACTGAACAGAAGCATTCTCAGAAACTTCTTTGTGTTGAGTGCATTCAACTCACAGACTTGAACTTACCTGTAGAAGGAGCAGTTTTGAAACACTCTTTTGGTAAAATCTGCAAGTGGTTATTTGGAGCACTTCGAGGCCTGTGCTGTGATATGGAATATCTTCACCTAAAAACTACAGAGAAGCATTCTCAGAAAGTTCTTCATGATGCATTCATTCAACTCACAGAGTTGAACCTTCCTTTTGATAGAAGAGTTTTGAAACACTCTTTTTGTAGAATCTGCAAGAGGATATTTGGAGCGTTTTGAGACCTATGCTGGAAAAGGAAATACCTTCACCTAAAAACTAGACAGAAGCATTCTCAGAAACTTCTGTGTGATGAGTGCATTCAACTCACAGACTTGAACGTTTCTTTTGGTAGAACAGTTTGGAAACATTTCGTTTGTAGAATCTGCAAGTGTTTATTCGGAGCACCTTGAGGCCTATGTTGGAAAAGGAAATATCTTCACATAAAAACTACAGAGAAGGATTCTCAGAAACTTCTTTGTGATGAGTTCATTCAACTCACAGAGTTGAACCTACCAATTGATAGAGAAGTTTGGAAACACTCTTTTTGTAGAATCTGCAAGTGGATATTTGGAGCCGTTTGAGGCCTATGCTGGAAAAGGAAATATCTTCACATAAAAACTGAACAGAAGCATTCTCAGAAACTTCTTTGTGTTGAGTGCATTCAACTCACTGACTTGAACTTACCTGTAGAAAGAGCAGTTTAGAAACACTCATTTGGTAAAATCTGCAAGTGGTTATTTGGAGCACTTCGAGGCCTGTGCTGGGATATGGAATATCTTCACCTAAAAACTACAGAGAAGCATTCTCAGAAAGTTCTTCACGATGCATTCATTCAACTCACAGAGTTGAACCTTCCTTTTGATAGAACAGTTTGGAAACACTCTTTTTGTAGAATCTGCAGGAGGATATTTGGAGCGTTTTGAGGCCTATGCTGGAAAAGGAAATATCTTCACCTAAAAACAAGACAGAAGCATTCTAAGAAACTTCTGTGTGATGAGTGCATTTAACTCACAGACTTGAACGTTTCTTTTGATAGAACAGTTTGGAAACATTACGTTTGTAGAATCTGCAAGTGTTTATTCGGAGCACCTTGAGGCCTATGTTGGAAAAGGAAATATCTTCACATAAAAACTAGAGAGAAGGATTCTCAGAAACTTCTTTGTGATGAGTTCATTCAACTCACAGAGTTGAATCTACCAATTGATAGAGAAGTTTGGAAACACTCTTTTTGTAGAATCTGCAAGTGGATATTTGGAGCCGTTTGAGGCCTATGCTGGAAAAGGAAATATCTTCACATAAAAACTGAACAGAAGCATTCTCAGAAACTTCTTTGTGTTGAGTGCATTCAACTCAGAGACTTGAACTTACCTATAGAAAGAGCAGTTCTGAAACACTCTTTTGGTAAAATCTGCAAGTGGTTATTCGGAGCACTTCGAGGCCTGTGCTGGGATATGGAATATCTTCACCTTAAAACTACAGAGAAGCATTCTCAGAAAGTTCTTCATGATGCATTCATTCAACTCACAGAGTTGAACCTTCCTTTTGATAGAAGAGTTTTGAAACACTCTTTTTGTAGAATCTGCGAGAGAATATTTGGAGCGTTTTGAGGCCTATGCTGGAAAAGGAAATATCTTCACCTAAAAACTAGACAGAAGCATTCTCAGAAACTTCTGTGTGATGAGTACATTCAACTCACAGACTTGTACGTTTCTTTAGATAGAACAGTTTGGAAACATTACGTTTGTAGAATCTGCAAGTGTTTATTCGGAGCACCTTGAGGCCTATGTTGGAAAAGGAAATATCTTCACATAAAAACTAGAGAGAAGGTTTCTCAGAAACTTCTTTGTGATGAGTTCATTCAACTCACAGAGTTGAACCTACCAATTGATAGAGAAGTTTGGAAACACTCTTTTTGTAGAATCTGCAAGTGGATATTTGGAGCCGTTTGAGGCCTATGCTGGAAAAGGAAATATCTTCACATAAAAACTGAACAGAAGCATTCTCAGAAACTTCTTTGTGTTGAGTGCATTCAACTCACAGACTTGAACTTACCTGTGGAAAGAGCAGTTTTGAAACACTCTTTTGGTAAAATCTGCAAGTGGTTATTTGGAGCACTTCTAGGCCTGTGCTGGGATATGGAATATCTTCACCTAAAAACTACAGAGAAGCATTCTCAGAAAGTTCTTCACGATGCTTTCATTCAACTCACAGAGTTGAACCTTCCTTTTGATAGAACAGTTTGGAAACACTCTTTTTGTAGAATCTGCAAGAGGATATTTGGAGCGTTTTGAGACCTATCCTGGAAAAGGAAATATCTTCACCTAAAAACTAGACAGAAGCATTCTCAGAAACTTCTGTGTGATGAGTGCATTCAACTCAAAGACTTGAACGTTTCTTTAGATAGAACAGTTTGGAAACATTACGTTTGTAGAATCTGCAAGTGTTTATTCGGAGCACCTTGAGGCCTATGTTGGAAAAGGAAATGTCTTCACATAAAAACTAGAGAGAAGGATTCTCAGAAACTTCTTTGTGATGAGTTCATTCAACTTACAGAGTTGAACCTACCAATTGATAGAGAAGTATGGAAACACTCTTTTTGTAGAATCTGCAAGTGGATATTTGGAGCCGTTTGAGGCCTATGCTGGAAAAGGAAATATCTTCACATAAAAACTGAACAGAAGCATTCTCAGAAACTTCTCTGTGTTGAGTGCATTCAACTCACAGACATGAACTTATTTGTAGAAAGAGCAGTTTTGAAACACTCTTTTGGTAAAATCTGCAAGTGGTTATTTGGAGCACTTCGAGGCCTGTGCTGGGATATGGAATATCTTCACCTAAAAACTACAGAGAAGCATTCTCAGAAAGTTCTTCACGATGCATTCATTCAACTCACAGAGTTGAACCTTCCTTTTGATAGAACAGTTTTGAAACACTCTTTTTGTAGAATCTGCAAGAGGATATTTGGAGCGTTTTGAGGCCTATGCTGGAAAAGGAAATATCTTCACCTAAAAACTAGACAGAAGCATTCTCAGAAACTTCTGTGTGATGAGTGCATTTAACTCACAGACTTGAACGTTTCTTTTGATAGAACAGTTTGGAAACATTACGTTTGTAGAATCTGCAAGTGTTTATTCGGAGCACCTTGAGGCCTATGTTGGAAAAGGAAATATCTTCACATAAAAACTAGAGAGAAGGATTCTCAGAAACTTCTTTGTGATGAGTTCATTCAACTCACAGAGTTGAACCTACCAATTGATAGAGAAGTTTGGAACACTCTTTTTATAGAATCTGCAAGTGGATATTTGGAGCCGTTTGAGGCCTATGCTGGAAAAGGAAATATCTTCACATAAAAACTGAACAGAAGCATTCTCAGAAACTTCTTTGTATTGAGTGCATTCAACTCACAGACTTGAACTTACCTGTAGAAGGAGCAGTTTTGAAACACTCTTTTGGTAAAATCTGCAAGTGGTTATTTGGAGCACTTCGAGGCCTGTGCTGGGATATGGAATATCTTCACCTAAAAACTACAGAGAAACATTCTCAGAAAGTTCTTCACGATGCATTCATTCAACTCACAGAGTTGAACCTTCCTTTTGATAGAACAGTTTTGAAACACTCTTTTTGTAGAATCTGCAAGAGGATATTTGGAGCGTTTTGAGGCCTATGCTGGAAAAGGAAATATCTTCACCTAAAAACTAGACAGAAGCATTCTCAGAAACTTCTGTGTGATGAGTGCATTTAACTCACAGACTTGAACGTTTCTTTTTATAGAACAGTTTGGAAACATTACGTTTGTAGAATCTGCAAGTGTTTATTCGGAGCACCTTGAGGCCTATGTTGGAAAAGGAAATATCTTCACATAAAAACTAGAGAGAAGGATTCTCAGAAACTTCTTTGTGATGAGTTCATTCAACTCACAGAGTTGAACCTACCAATTGATAGAGAAGTTTGGAACACTCTTTTTGTAGAATCTGCAAGTGGATATTTGGAGCCGTTTGAGGCCTATGCTGGAAAAGGAAATATCTTCACATAAAAACTGAACAGAAGCATTCTCAGAAACTTCTTTGTGTTGAGTGCATTCAACTCACAGACTTGAACTTACCTGTAGAAGGAGCAGTTTTGAAACACTCTTTTGGTAAAATCTGCAAGTGGTTATTTGGAGCACTTCGAGGCCTGTGCTGTGATATGGAATATCTTCACCTAAAAACTACAGAGAAGCATTCTCAGAAAGTTCTTCATGATGCATTCATTCAACTCACAGAGTTGAACCTTCCTTTTGATAGAAGAGTTTTGAAACACTCTTTTTGTAGAATCTGCAAGAGGATATTTGGAGCGTTTTGAGACCTACGCTGGAAAAGGAAATACCTTCACCTAAAAACTAGACAGAAGCATTCTCAGAAACTTCTGTGTGATGAGTGCATTCAACTCCCAGACTTGAACGTTTCTTTTGATAGAACAGTTTGGAAACATTACGTTTGTTGAATCTGCAAGTGTTTATTCGGAGCACCTTGAGGCCTATGTTGGAAAAGTAAATATCTTCACATAAAAACTAGAGAGAAGGATTCTCAGAAACTTCTTTGTGATGAGTTCATTCAACTCACAGAGTTGAACCTACCAATTGATGGAGAAGTTTGGAAACACTCTTTTTGTAGAATCTGCAAGTGGATATTTTGAGCCGTTTGAGGCCTACGCTGGAAAAGGAAATATCTTCACATAAAAACTGAACAGAAGCATTCTCAGAAACTTCTTTGTGTTGAGTGCATTCAACTCACAGACTTGAACTTACCTGTAGAAAGAGCAGTTTTGAAACACTCTTTTGGTAAAATCTGCAAGTGGTTATTTGGAGCACTTCGAGGCCTGTGCTGGGATATGGAATATCTTCACCTAAAAACTACAGAGAAGCATTCTCAGAAAGTTCTTCACGATGCATTCATTCAACTCACAGAGTTGAACCTTCCTTTTGATAGAACAGTTTTGAAACACTCTTTTTGTAGAATCTGCAAGAGGATATTTGGAGCGTTTTGAGGCCTATGCTGGAAAAGGAAATATCTTCACCTAAAAACTAGACAGAAGGATTCTCAGAAACTTCTGTGTGATGAGTGCATTCAACTCACAGACTTGAACGTTTCTTTTGGTAGAACAGTTTGGAAACATTACGTTTGTAGAATCTGCAAGTGTTTATTCGGAGCACCTTGAGGCCTATGTTGGAAAAGGAAATATCTTCACATAAAAACTACAGAGAAGGATTCTCAGAAACTTCTTTGTGATGAGTTCATTCAACTCACAGAGTTGAACCTACCAATTGATAGAGAAGTTTGGAAACACTCTTTTTGTAGAATCTGCAAGTGGATATTTGGAGCCGTTTGAGGCCTATGCTGGAAAAGGAAATATCTTCACATAAAAACTGAACAGAAGCATTCTCAGAAACTTCTTTGTGTTGAGTGCATTCAACTCACTGACTTGAACTTACCTGTAGAAAGAGCAGTTTTGAAACACTCATTTGGTAAAATCTGCAAGTGGTTATTTGGAGCACTTCGAGGCCTGTGCTGGGATATGGAATATCTTCACCTAAAAACTACAGAGAAGCATTCTCAGAAAGTTCTTCACGATGCATTCATTCAACTCACAGAGTTGAACCTTCCTTTTGATAGAACAGTTTTGAAACACTCTTTTTGTAGAATCTGCAAGAGGATATTTGGAGCGTTTTGAGGCCTATGCTGGAAAAGGAAATATCTTCACCTAAAACTAGACAGAAGCATTCTCAGAAACTTCTGTGTGATGAGTGCATTCAACTCACAGACTTGAACGTTCCTTTTGGTAGAACAGTTTGGAAACATTACGTTTGTAGAATCTGCAAGTGTTTATTCGGAGCACCTTGAGGCCTATGTTGGAAAAGGAAATATCTTCACATAAAAACTAGAGAGAAGGATTCTCAGAAACTTCTTTGTGAAGAGTTCATTCAACTCACACAGTTGAACCTACCAATTGTTAGAGAAGTTTGGAAAAACTCTTTTTGTAGAATCTGCAAGTGGATATTTGGAGCCGTTTGAGGCCTATGCTGGAAAAGGAAATATCTTCACATAAAAACTGAACAGAAGCATTCTCAGAAACTTCCTTGTGTTGAGTGCATTCAACTCAGAGACTTGAACTTACCTGTGGAAAGAGTAGTTTTGAAACACTCTTTTGGTAAAATCTGCAAGTGGTTATTTGGAGCACTTCGAGGCCTGTGGTGGGATATGGAATATCTTCACCTAAAAACTACAGAGAAGCATTCTCAGAAAGTTATTCACGATGCATTCATTCAACTCACAGAGTTGAACCTTCCTTTTGATAGAACAGTTTGGAAACACTCTTTTTGTAGAATCTGCAAGAGGATATTTGGAGCGTTTTGAGGCCTATGCTGGAAAAGGAAATATCTTCACCTAAAAACTAGACAGAAGCATTCTCAGAAACTTCTGTGTGATGAGTGCATTCAACTCACAGACTTGAACGTTTCTTTAGATAGAACAGTTTGGAAACATTACGTTTGTAGAATCTGCAAGTGTTTATTCGGAGCACCTTGAGGCCTATGTTGGAAAAGGAAATGTCTTCACATAAAAACTAGAGAGAAGGATTCTCAGAAACTTCTTTGTGATGAGTTCATTCAACTTACAGAGTTGAACCTACCAATTGATAGAGATGTATGGAAACACTCTTTTTGTAGAATCTGCAAGTGGATATTTGGAGCCGTTTGAGGCCTATCCTGGAAAAGGAAATATCTTCACATAAAAACTGAACAGAAGCATTCTCAGAAACTTCTTTGTGTTGAGTGCATTCAACTCACAGACTTGAACTTATCTGTAGAAAGAGCAGTTTTGAAACACTCTTTTAGTAAAATCTGCAAGTGGTTATTTGGAGCACTTCGAGGCCTGTGCTGGGATATGGAATATCTTCACCTAAAAACTACAGAGAAGCATTCTCAGAAAGTTCTTCACGATGCATTCATTCAACTCACAGAGTTGAACCTTCCTTTTGATAGAACAGTTTTGAAACACTCTTTTTGTAGAATCTACAAGAGGATATTTGGAGCGTTTTGAGGCCTATGCTGGAAAAGGAAATATCTTCACCTAAAAACTAGACAGAAGCATTCTCAGAAACTTCTGTGTGATGAGTGCATTTAACTCACAGACTTGAACGTTTCTTTTGATAGAACAGTTTGGAAACATTACGTTTGTAGAATCTGCAAGTGTTTCTTCGGAGCACCTTGAGGCCTATGTTGGAAAAGGAAATATCTTCACATAAAAACTAGAGAGAAGGATTCTCAGAAACTTCTTTGTGATGAGTTCATTCAACTCACAGAGTTGAACCTACCAATTGATATAGAAGTTTGGAAACACTCTTTTTGTAGAATCTGCAAGTGGATATTTGGAGCCGTTTGAGGCCTATGCTGGAAAAGGAAATATCTTCACATAAAAACTGAACAGAAGCATTCTCAGAAACTTCTTTGTGTTGAGTGCATTCAACTCACAGACTTGAACTTACCTGTAGAAAGAGCAGTTTTGAAACACTCTTTTGGTAAAATCTGCAAGTGGTTATTTGGAGCACTTCGAGGCCTGTGCTGGGATATGGAATATCTTCACCTAAAAACTACAGAGAAGCATTCTCAGAAAGTTCTTCACGATGCATTCATTCAACTCACGGAGTTGAACCTTCCTTTTGATAGAACAGTTTTGAAACACTCTTTTTGTAGAATCTGCAAGAGGATATTTGGAGCGTTTTGAGGCCTATGCTGGAAAAGGAAATATCTTCAACTAAAAACTAGACAGAAGCATTCTCAGAAACTTCTGTGTGATGAGTGCATTCAACTCACAGACTTGAACGTTTCTTTTGATAGAACAGTTTGGAAACATTACGTTTGTAGAATCTGCAAGTGTTTATTCGGAGCACCTTGAGGCCTATGTTGGAAAAGGAAATATCTTCACATAAAAACTAGAGAGAAGGATTCTCAGAAACTTCTTTGTGATGAGTTCATTCAACTCACAGAGTTGAACCTACCAATTGATAGAGAAGTTTGGAAACACTCTTTTTGTAGAATCTGCAAGTGGATATTTGGAGCCGTTTGAGGCCTATGCTGGAAAAGGAAATATCTTCACATAAAAACTGAACAGAAGCATTCTCAGAAACTTCTTTGTGTTGAGTGCATTCAACTCACAGACTTGAACTTACCTGTAGAAAGAGCAGTTTTGAAACACTCTTTTGGTAAAATCTGCAAGTGGTTATTTGGAACACTTCGAGGCCTGTGCTGGGATATGGAATATCTTCACCTAAAAACTACAGAGAAGCATTCTCAGAAAGTTCTTCACGATGCATTCATTCAACTCACAGAGTTGAACCTTCCTTTTGATAGAACAGTTTTGAAACACTCTTTTTGTAGAATCTGCAAGAGGATATTTGGAGCGTTTGGAGGCCTATGCTGGAAAAGGAAATATCTTCACCTAAAAACTAGACAGAAGCATTCTCAGAAACTTCTGTGTGATGAGTGCATTCAACTCACAGACTTGAACGTTTCTTTTGATAGAACAGTTTGGAAACATTACGTTTGTAGAATCTGCAAGTGTTTATTCGGAGCACCTTGAGGCCTATGTTGGAAAAGGAAATATCTTCACATAAAAACTAGAGAGAAGGATTCTCAGAAACTTCTTTGTGATGAGTTCATTCAACTCACAGAGTTGAACCTACCAATTGATAGAGAAGTTTGGAAACACTCTTTTTGTAGAATCTGCAAGTGGATATTTGGAGCCGTTTGAGGCCTATGCTGGAAAAGGAAATATCTTCACATAAAAACTGAACAGAAGCATTCTCAGAAACTTCTTTGTGTTGAGTGCATTCAACTCACAGACTTGAACTTACCTGTAGAAAGAGCAGTTTTGAAACACTCTTTTGGTAAAATCTGCAAGTGGTTATTTGGAGCACTTCGAGGCCTGTGCTGGGATATGGAATATCTTCACCTAAAAACTACAGAGAAGCATTCTCAGAAAGTTCTTCATGATGCATTCATTCAACTCACAGAGTTGAACCTTCCTTTTGATAGAACAGTTTTGAAACACTCTTTTTGTAGAATCTGCAAGAGGATATTTGGAGCGTTTTGAGGCCTATGCTGGAAAAGGAAATATCTTCACCTAAAAACTAGACAGAAGCATTCTCAGAAACTTCTGTGTGATGAGTGCATTCAACTCACAGACTTGAACGTTTCTTTTGATAGAACAGTTTGGAAACATTACGTTTGTAGAATCTGCAAGTGTTTATTCGGAGCACCTTGAGGCCTATGTTGGAAAAGGAAATATCTTCACATAAAAACTACAGAGAAGGATTCTCAGAAACTTCTTCTTGATGAGTTCATTCAACTCACAGAGTTGAACCTACCAGTTGATAGAGAAGTTTGGAAACACTCTTTTTGTAGAATCTGCAAGTGGATATTTGGAGCCGTTTGAGGCCTATGCTGGAAAAGGAAATATCTTCACATAAAAACTGAACAGAAGCATTCTCAGAAACTTCTTTGTGTTGAGTGCATTCAACTCACAGACTTGAACTTACCTGTAGAAAGAGCAGTTTTGAAACACTCTTTTGGTAAAATCTGCAAGTGGTTATTTGGAGCACTTCGAGGCCTGTGCTGGGATATGGAATATCTTCACCTAAAAACTACAGAGAAGCATTCTCAGAAAGTTCTTCACGATGCATTCATTCAACTCACAGAGTTGAACCTTCCTTTTGATAGAACAGTTTTGAAACACTCTTTTTGTAGAATCTGCAAGAGGATATTTGGAGCGTTTGGAGGCCAATGCTGGAAAAGGAAATATCTTCACCTAAAAACTAGACAGAAGCATTCTCAGAAACTTCTGTGTGATGAGTGCATTCAACTCACAGACTTGAACGTTTCTGTAGATAGAACAGTTTGGAAACATTACGTTTGTAGAATCTGCAAGTGTTTATTCGGAGCACCTTGAGGCCTATGTTGGAAAAGGAAATATCTTCACATAAAAACTAGAGAGAAGGATTCTCAGAAACTTCTTTGTGATGAGTTCATTCAACTCACAGAGTTGAACCTACCAATTGATAGAGAATTTTGGAAACACTCTTTTTGTAGAATCTGCAAGTGGATATTTGGAGCCGTTTGAGGCCTATGCTGGAAAAGGAAATATCTTCACATAAAAACTGAACAGAAGCATTCTCAGAAACTTCTTTGTGTTGAGTGCATTCAACTCACAGACTTGAACTTACCTGTAGAAAGAGCAGTTTTGAAACACTCTTTTGGTTAAATCTGCAAGTGCTTATTTGGAGCACTTCGAGGCCTGTGCTGGGATATGGAATATCTTCACCTAAAAACTACAGAGAAGCATTCTCAGAAAGTTCTTCACGATGCATTCATTCAACTCACAGAGTTGAACCTTCCTTTGGTAGAACAGTTTTGAAACACTCTTTTTGTAGAATCTGCAAGAGGATATTTGGAGCGTTTGGAGGCCAATGCTGGAAAAGGAAATATCTTCACCTAAAAACTAGACAGAAGCATTCTCAGAAACTTCTGTGTGATGAGTGCATTCAACTCACAGACTTGAACGTTTCTTTAGATAGAACAGTTTGGAAACATTACGTTTGTAGAATCTGCAAGTGTTTATTCGGAGCACCTTGAGGCCTATGTTGGAAAAGGAAATATCTTCACATAAAAACTAGAGAGAAGGATTCTCATAAACATCTTTGTGATGAGTTCATTCAACTCACAGAGTTGAACCTACCAATTGATAGAGAAGTTTGGAAACACTCTTTTTGTAGAATCTGCAAGTGGATATTTGGAGCCGTTTGAGGCCTATGCTGGAAAATGAAATATCTTCACATAAAAACTGAACAGAAGCATTCTCAGAAACTTCTTTGTGTTGAGTGCATTCAACTCACAGACTTGAACTTACCTGTAGAAAGAGCAGTTTTGAAACACTCTTTTGGTAAAATCTGCAAGTGGTTATTTGGAGCACTTCGAGGCCTGTGCTGGGATATGGAATATCTTCACCTAAAAACTACAGAGAAGCATTCTCAGAAAGTTCTTCACGATGCATTCATTCAACTCACAGAGTTGAACCTTCCTTTTGATAGAACAGTTTTGAAACACTCTTTTTGTAGAATCTGCAAGAGGATATTTGGAGCGTTTTGAGGCCTATGCTGGAAAAGGAAATATCTTCACCTAAAAACAAGACAGAAGCATTCTCAGAAACTTCTGTGTGATGAGTGCATTCAACTCACAGACTTGAACGTTTCTTTTGATAGAACAGTTTGGAAACATTACGTTTGTAGAATCTGCAAGTGTTTATTCGGAGCACCTTGAGGCCTACGTTGGAAAAGGAAATATCTTCACATAAAAACTAGAGAGAAGGATTCTCAGAAACTTCTTTGTGATGAGTTCATTCAACTCACAGAGTTGAACCTACCAATTGATAGAGAAGTTTGGAAACACTCTTTTTGTAGAATCTGCAAGTGGATATTTGGAGCCGTTTGAGGCCTATGCTGGAAAAGGAAATATCTTCACATAAAAACTGAACAGAAGCAATCTCAGAAACTTCTTTGTGTTGAGTGCATTCAACTCACAGACTTGAACTTACCTGTAGAAAGAGCAGTTTTGAAACACTCATTTGGTAAAATCTGCAAGTGGTTATTTGGAGCACTTCGAGGCCTGTGCTGGGATATGGAATATCTTCACCTAAAAACTACAGAGAAGCATTCTCAGAAAGTTCTTCACGATGCATTCATTCAACTCACAGAGTTGAACCTTCCTTTTGATAGAAGAGTTTTGAAACATTCTTTTTGTAGAATCTGCAAGAGGATATTTGGAGCGTTTTGAGGCCTATGCTGGAAAAGGAAATATCTTCACCTAAAAACTAGACAGAAGCATTCTCAGAAACTTCTGTGTGATGAGTGCATTCAACTCACAGACTTGAACGCTTCTTTTGATAGAACAGTTTGGAAACATTACTTTTGTAGAATCTGCAAGTGTTTATTCCGAGCACCTTGAGGCCTATGTTGGAAAAGGAAATATCTTCACATAAAAACTAGAGAGAAGGATTCTCAGAAACTTCTTTGTGATGAGTTCATTCAACTCACAGAGTTGAACCTACCAATTGATAGAGAAGTTTGGAAACACTCTTTTTGTAGAATCTGCAAGTGGATATTTGGAGCCGTTTGAGGCCTATGCTGGAAAAGGAAATATCTTCACATGAAAACTGAACAGAAGCATTCTCAGAAACTTCTTTGTGTTGAGTGCATTCAACTCACAGACTTGAACTTACCTATAGAAAGAGCAGTTTTGAAACACTCTTTTGGTAAAATCTGCAAGTGGTTATTCGGAGCACTTCGAGGCCTGTGCTGGGATATGGAATATCTTCACCTTAAAACTACAGAGAAGCATTCTCAGAAAGTTCTTCACGATGCATTCATTCAACTCACAGAGTTGAACCTTCCTTTTGATAGAAGAGTTTTGAAACACTCTTTTTGTAGAATCTGCAAGAGGATATTTGGAGCGTTTTGAGGCCTATGCTGGAAAAGGAAATATCTTCACCTAAAAACTAGACTTAAGCATTCTCAGAAACTTCTGTGTGATGAGTGCATTCAACTCACAGACTTGTACGTTTCTTTAGCTAGAACAGTTTGGAAACATTACGTTTGTAGAATCTGCAAGTGTTTATTCGGAGCACCTTGAGGCCTATGTTGGAAAAGGAAATATCTTCACATAAAAACTAGAGAGAAGGATTCTCAGAAACTTCTTTGTGATGAGTTCATTCAACTCACAGAGTTGAACCTACCAATTGATAGAGAAGTTTGGAACACTCTTTTTGTAGAATCTGCAAGTGGATATTTGGAGCCGTTTGAGGCCTATGCTGGAAAAGGAAATATCTTCACATAAAAACTGAACAGAAGCATTCTCAGAAACTTCTTTGTGTTGAGTGCATTCAACTCACAGACTTGAACTTACCTGTAGAAGGAGCAGTTTTGAAACACTCTTTTGGTAAAATCTGCAAGTGGTCAGTTGGAGCACTTCGAGGCCTGTGCTGTGATATGGAATATCTTCACCTAAAAACTACAGAGAAGCATTCTCAGAAAGTTCTTCATGATGCATTCATTCAACTCACAGAGTTGAACCTTCCTTTTGATAGAACAGTTTTGAAACACTCTTTTTGTAGAATCTGCAAGAGGATATTTGGAGCGTTTTGAGGCCTATGCTGGAAAAGGAAATATCTTCACCTAAAAACTAGACAGAAGCATTCTCAGAAACTTCTGTGTGATGAGTGCATTCAACTCACAGACTTGAACGTTTCTTTAGATAGAACAGTTTGGAAACATTACGTTTGTAGAATCTGCAAGTGTTTATTCGGAGCACCTTGAGGCCTATGTTGGAAAAGGAAATATCTTCACATAAAAACTAGAGAGAAGGATTCTCAGAAACTTCTTTGTGATGAGTTCATTCAACTCACAGAGTTGAACCTACCAATTGATAGAGAAGTTTGGAAACACTCTTTTTGTAGAATCTGCAAGTGGATATTTGGAGCCGTTTGAGGCCTATGCTGGAAAAGGAAATATCTTCACATAAAAACTGAACAGAAGCATTCTCAGAAACTTCTTTGTGTTGAGTGCATTCAACTCACAGACTTGAACTTACCTGTAGAAAGAGCAGTTTTGAAACACTCTTTTGGTAAAATCTGCAAGTGGTTATTTGGAGCACTTCGAGGCCTGTGCTGGGATATGGAATATCTTCAACTAAAATCTACAGAGAAGCATTCTCAGAAAGTTCTTCACGATGCATTCATTCAACTCACAGTGTTGAACCTTCCTTTTGATAGAACAGTTTTGAAACACTCTTTTTGTAGAATCTGCAAGAGGATATTTGGAGCGTTGTGAGGCCTATGCTGGAAACGGAAATATCTTCACCTAAAAACTAGACAGAAGCATTCTCAGAAACTTCTGTGTGATGAGTGCATTTAACTCACAGACTTGAATGTTTCTTTTGATAGAACAGTTTGGAAACATTACGTTTGTAGAATCTGCAAGTGTTTATTCGGAGCACCTTGAGGCCTATGTTGGAAAAGGAAATATCTTCACATAAAAACTAGAGAGAAGGATTCTCAGAAACTTCTTTGTGATGAGTTCATTCAACTCACAGAGTTGAACCTACCAATTGATGGAGAAGTTTGGAAACACTCTTTTTGTAGAATCTGCAAGTGGATATTTTGAGCCGTTTGAGGCCTACGCTGGAAAAGGAAATATCTTCACATAAAAACTGAACAGAAGCATTCTCAGAAACTTCTTTGTGTTGAGTGCATTCAACTCACAGACTTGAACTTACCTGTAGAAAGAGCAGTTTTGAAACACTCTTTTGGTAAAATCTGCAAGTGGTTATTTGGAGCACTTCGAGGCCTGTGCTGGGATATGGAATATCTTCACCTAAAAACTACAGAGAAGCATTCTCAGAAAGTTCTTCACGATGCATTCATTCAACTCACAGAGTTGAACCTTCCTTTTGATAGAACAGTTTTGAAACACTCTTTTTGTAGAATCTGCAAGAGGATATTTGGAGCGTTTTGAGGCCTATGCTGGAAAAGGAAATATCTTCACCTAAAAACTAGACACAAGGATTCTCAGAAACTTCTGTGTGATGAGTGCATTCAACTCACAGACTTGAACGTTTCTTTTGGTAGAACAGTTTGGAAACATTACGTTTGTAGAATCTGCAAGTGTTTATTCGGAGCACCTTGAGGCCTATGTTGGAAAAGGAAATATCTTCACATAAAAACTACAGAGAAGGATTCTCAGAAACTTCTTTGTGATGAGTTCATTCAACTCACAGAGTTGAACCTACCAATTGATAGAGAAGTTTGGAAACACTCTTTTTGTAGAATCTGCAAGTGGATATTTGGAGCCGTTTGAGGCCTATGCTGGAAAAGGAAATATCTTCACATAAAAACTGAACAGAAGCATTCTCAGAAACTTCTTTGTGTTGAGTGCATTCAACTCACTGACTTGAACTTACCTGTAGAAAGAGCAGTTTTGAAACACTCATTTGGTAAAATCTGCAAGTGGTTATTTGGAGCACTTCGAGGCCTGTGCTGGGATATGGAATATCTTCACCTAAAAACTACAGAGAAGCATTCTCAGAAAGTTCTTCACGATGCATTCATTCAACTCACAGAGTTGAACCTTCCTTTTGATAGAACAGTTTTGAAACACTCTTTTTGTAGAATCTGCAAGAGGATATTTGGAGCGTTTTGAGGCCTATGCTGGAAAAGGAAATATCTTCACCTAAAAACTAGACAGAAGCATTCTCAGAAACTTCTGTGTGATGAGAGCATTCAACTCACAGACTTGAACGTTCCTTTTGGTAGAACAGTTTGGAAACATTACGTTTGTAGAATCTGCAAGTGTTTATTCGGAGCACCTTGAGGCCTATGTTGGAAAAGGAAATATCTTCACATAAAAACTAGAGAGAAGGATTCTCAGAAACTTCTTTGTGAAGAGTTCATTCAACTCACACAGTTGAACCTACCAATTGATAGAGAAGTTTGGAAACACTCTTTTTGTAGAATCTGCAAGTGGATATTTGGAGCCGTTTGAGGCCTATGCTGGAAAAGGAAATATCTTCACATAAAAACTGAACAGAAGCATTCTCAGAAACTTCCTTGTGTTGAGTGCATTCAACTGAGAGACTTGAACTTACCTGTAGAAAGAGTAGTTTTGAAACACTCTTTTGGTAAAATCTGCAAGTGGTTATTTGGAGCACTTCGAGGCCTCTGGTGGGATATGGAATATCTTCACCTAAAAACTACAGAGAAGCATTCTCAGAAAGTTATTCACGATGCATTCATTCAACTCACAGAGTTGAACCTTCCTTTTGATAGAACAGTTTGGAAACACTCTTTTTGTAGAATCTGCAAGAGGATATTTGGAGCGTTTTGAGGCCTATGCTGGAAAAGGAAATATCTTCACCTAAAAACTAGACAGAAGCATTCTCAGAAACTTCTGTGTGATGAGTGCATTCAACTCACAGACTTGAACGTTTCTTTACATAGAACAGTTTGGAAACATTACGTTTGTAGAATCTGCAAGTGTTTATTCGGAGCACCTTGAGGCCTATGTTGGAAAAGGAAATGTCTTCACATAAAAACTAGAGAGAAGGATTCTCAGAAACTTCTTTGTGATGAGTTCATTCAACTTACAGAGTTGAACCTACCAATTGATAGAGATGTATGGAAACACTCTTTTTGTAGAATCTGCAAGTGGATATTTGGAGCCGTTTGAGGCCTATCCTGGAAAAGGAAATATCTTCACATAAAAACTGAACAGAAGCATTCTCAGAAACTTCTTTGTGTTGAGTGCATTCAACTCACAGACTTGAACTTATCTGTAGAAAGAGCAGTTTTGAAACACTCTTTTAGTAAAATCTGCAAGTGGTTATTTGGAGCACTTCGAGGCCTGTGCTGGGATATGGAATATCTTCACCTAAAAACTACAGAGAAGCATTCTCAGAAAGTTCTTCACGATGCATTCATTCAACTCACAGAGTTGAACCTTCCTTTTGATAGAACAGTTTTGAAACACTCTTTTTGTAGAATCTACAAGAGGATATTTGGAGCGTTTTGAGGCCTATGCTGGAAAAGGAAATATCTTCACCTAAAAACTAGACAGAAGCATTCTCAGAAACTTCTGTGTGATGAGTGCATTTAACTCACAGACTTCAACGTTTCTTTTGATAGAACAGTTTGGAAACATTACGTTTGTAGAATCTGCAAGTGTTTCTTCGGAGCACCTTGAGGCCTATGTTGGAAAAGGAAATATCTTCACATAAAAACTAGAGAGAAGGATTCTCAGAAACTTCTTTGTGATGAGTTCATTCAACTCACAGAGTTGAACCTACCAATTGATATAGAAGTTTGGAAACACTCTTTTTGTAGAATCTGCAAGTGGATATTTGGAGCCGTTTGAGGCCTATGCTGGAAAAGGAAATATCTTCACATAAAAACTGAACAGAAGCATTCTCAGAAACTTCTTTGTGTTGAGTGCATTCAACTCACAGACTTGAACTTACCTGTAGAAAGAGCAGTTTTGAAACACTCTTTTGGTAAAATCTGCAAGTGGTTATTTGGAGCACTTCGAGGCCTGTGCTGGGATATGGAATATCTTCACCTAAAAACTACAGAGAAGCATTCTCAGAAAGTTCTTCACGATGCATTCATTCAACTCACGGAGTTGAACCTTCCTTTTGATAGAACAGTTTTTAAACACTCTTTTTGTAGAATCTGCAAGAGGATATTTGGAGCGTTTTGAGGCCTATGCTGGAAAAGGAAATATCTTCAACTAAAAACTAGACAGAAGCATTCTCAGAAACTTCTGTGTGATGAGTGCATTCAACTCACAGACTTGAACGTTTCTTTTGATAGAACAGTTTGGAAACATTACGTTTGTAGAATCTGCAAGTGTTTATTCGGAGCACCTTGAGGCCTATGTTGGAAAAGGAAATATCTTCACATAAAAACTAGAGAGAAGGATTCTCAGAAACTTCTTTGTGATGAGTTCATTCAACTCACAGAGTTGAACCTACCAATTGATAGAGAAGTTTGGAAACACTCTTTTTGTAGAATCTGCAAGTGGATATTTGGAGCCGTTTGAGGCCTATGCTGGAAAAGGAAATATCTTCACATAAAAACTGAACAGAAGCATTCTCAGAAACTTCTTTGTGTTGAGTGCATTCAACTCACAGACTTGAACTTACCTGTAGAAAGAGCAGTTTTGAAACACTCTTTTGGTAAAGTCTGCAAGTGGTTATTTGGAGCACTTCGAGGCCTGTGCTGGGTTATGGAATATCTTCACCTAAAAACTACAGAGAAGCATTCTCAGAAAGTTCTTCACGATGCATTCATTCAACTCACAGAGTTGAACCTTCCTTTTGATAGAACAGTTTTGAAACACTCTATTTGTAGAATCTGCAAGAGGATATTTGGAGCGTTTGGAGGCCTATGCTGGAAAAGGAAATATCTTCACCTAAAAACTAGACAGAAGCATTCTCAGAAACTTCTGTGTGATGAGTGCATTCAACTCCCAGACTTGAACGTTTCTTTAGATAGAACAGTTTGGAAACATTACGTTTGTAGAATCTGCAAGTGTTTATTCGGAGCACCTTGAGGCCTATGTTGGAAAAGGAAATATCTTCACATAAAAACTAGAGAGAAGGATTCTCAGAAACTTCTTTGTGATGAGTTCATTCAACTCACAGAGTTGAACCTACCAATTGATAGAGAAGTTTGGAAACACTCTTTTTGTAGAATCTGCAAGTGGATATTTGGAGCCGTTTGAGGCCTATGCTGGAAAAGGAAATATCTTCACATAAAAACTGAACAGAAGCATTCTCAGAAACTTCTTTGTGTTGAGTGCATTCAACTCACAGACTTGAACTTACCTGTAGAAAGAGCAGTTTTGAAACACTCTTTTGGTAAAATCTGCAAGTGGTTATTTGGAGCACTTCGAGGCCTGTGCTGGGATATGGAATATCTTCACCTAAAAACTACAGAGAAGCATTCTCAGAAAGTTCTTCACGATGCATTCATTCAACTCACAGAGTTGAACCTTCCTTTTGATAGAACAGTTTTGAAACACTCTTTTTGTAGAATCTGCAAGAGGATATTTGGAGCGTTTTGAGGCCTATGCTGGAAAAGGAAATATCTTCACCTAAAAACTAGACAGAAGCATTCTCAGAAACTTCTGTGTGATGAGTGCATTCAACTCACAGACTTGAACGTTTCTTTAGATAGAACAGTTTGGAAACATTACGTTTGTAGAATCTGCAAGTGTTTATTCGGAGCACCTTGAGGCCTATGTTGGAAAAGGAAATATCTTCACATAAAAACTAGAGAGAAGGATTCTCAGAAACTTCTTTGTGATGAGTTCATTCAACTCACAGAGTTGAACCTACCAATTGATAGAGAAGTTTGGAAACACTCTTTTTGTAGAATCTGCAAGTGGATATTTGGAGCCGTTTGAGGCCTATGCTGGAAAAGGAAATATCTTCACATAAAAACTGAACAGAAGCATTCTCAGAAACTTCTTTGTGTTGAGTGCATTCAACTCACAGACTTGAACTTACCTGTAGAAAGAGCAGTTTTGAAACACTCTTTTGGTAAAATCTGCAAGTGGTTATTTGGAACACTTCGAGGCCTGTGCTGGGATATGGAATATCTTCACCTAAAAACTACAGAGAAGCATTCTCAGAAAGTTCTTCACGATGCATTCATTCAACTCACAGAGTTGAACCTTCCTTTTGATAGAACAGTTTTGAAACACCCTTTTGGTAGAATCTGCAAGAGGATATTTGGAGCGTTTGGAGGCCTATGCTGGAAAAGGAAATATCTTCACCTAAAAACTAGACAGAAGCATTCTCAGAAACTTCTGTGTGATGAGTGCATTCAACTCACAGACTTGAACGTTTCTTTAGATAGAACAGTTTGGAAACATTACGTTTGTAGAATCTGCAAGTGTTTATTCGGAGCACCTTGAGGCCTATGTTGGAAAAGGAAATATCTTCACATAAAAACTAGAGAGAAGGATTCTCAGAAACTTCTTTGTGATGAGTTCATTCAACTCACAGAGTTGAACCTACCAATTGATAGAGAAGTTTGGAAACACTCTTTTTGTAGAATCTGCAAGTGGATATTTGGAGCCGTTTGAGGCCTATGCTGGAAAAGGAAATATCTTCACATAAAAACTGAACAGAAGCATTCTCAGAAACTTCTTTGTGTTGAGTGCATTCAACTCACAGACTTGAACTTACCTGTAGAAAGAGCAGTTTTGAAACACTCTTTTGGTAAAATCTGCAAGTGGTTATTTGGAACACTTCGAGGCCTGTGCTGGGATATGGAATATCTTCACCTAAAAACTACAGAGAAGCATTCTCAGAAAGTTCTTCACGATGCATTCATTCAACTCACAGAGTTGAACCTTCCTTTTGATAGAACAGTTTTGAAACACTCTTTTTGTAGAATCTGCAAGAGGATATTTGGAGCGTTTGGAGGCCTATGCTGGAAAAGGAAATATCTTCACCTAAAAACTAGACAGAAGCATTCTCAGAAACTTCTGTGTGATGAGTGCATTCAACTCACAGACTTGAACGTTTCTTTTTATAGAACAGTTTGGAAACATTACGTTTGTAGAATCTGCAAGTGTTTATTCGGAGCACCTTGAGGCCTATGTTGGAAAAGGAAATATCTTCACATAAAAACTAGAGAGAAGGATTCTCAGAAACTTCTTTGTGATGAGTTCATTCAACTCACAGAGTTGAACCTACCAATTGATAGAGAAGTTTGGAAACACTCTTTTTGTAGAATCTGCAAGTGGATATTTGGAGCCGTTTGAGGCCTATGCTGGAAAAGGAAATATCTTCACATAAAAACTGAACAGAAGCATTCTCAGAAACTTCTTTGTGTTGAGTGCATTCAACTCACAGACTTGAACTTACCTTTAGAAAGAGCAGTTTTGAAACACTCTTTTGGTAAAATCTGCAAGTGGTTATTTGGAGCACTTCGAGGCCTGTGCTGGGATATGGAATATCTTCACCTAAAAACTACAGAGAAGCATTCTCAGAAAGTTCTTCATGATGCATTCATTCAACTCACAGAGTTGAACCTTCCTTTTGATAGAACAGTTTTGAAACACTCTTTTTGTAGAATCTGCAAGAGGATATTTGGAGCGTTTTGAGGCCTATGCTGGAAAAGGAAATATCTTCACCTAAAAACTAGACAGAAGCATTCTCAGAAACTTCTGTGTGATGAGTGCATTCAACTCACAGACTTGAACGTTTCTTTTGATAGAACAGTTTGGAAACATTACGTTTGTAGAATCTGCAAGTGTTTATTCGGAGCACCTTGAGGCCTATGTTGGAAAAGGAAATATCTTCACATAAAAACTACAGAGAAGGATTCTCAGAAACTTCTTCTTGATGAGTTCATTCAACTCACAGAGTTGAACCTACCAGTTGATAGAGAAGTTTGGAAACACTCTTTTTGTAGAATCTGCAAGTGGATATTTGGAGCCGTTTGAGGCCTATGCTGGAAAAGGAAATATCTTCACATAAAAACTGAACAGAAGCATTCTCAGAAACTTCTTTGTGTTGAGTGCATTCAACTCACAGACTTGAACTTACCTGTAGAAAGAGCAGTTTTGAAACACTCTTTTGGTAAAATCTGCAAGTGGTTATTTGGAGCACTTCGAGGCCTGTGCTGGGATATGGAATATCTTCACCTAAAAACTACAGAGAAGCATTCTCAGAAAGTTCTTCACGATGCATTCATTCAACTCACAGAGTTGAACCTTCCTTTTGATAGAACAGTTTTGAAACACTCTTTTTGTAGAATCTGCAAGAGGATATTTGGAGCGTTTGGAGGCCAATGCTGGAAAAGGAAATATCTTCACCTAAAAACTAGACAGAAGCATTCTCAGAAACTTCTGTGTGATGAGTGCATTCAACTCACAGACTTGAACTTTTCTGTAGATAGAACAGTTTGGAAACATTACGTTTGTAGAATCTGCAAGTGTTTATTCGGAGCACCTTGAGGCCTATGTTGGAAAAGGAAATATCTTCACATAAAAACTAGAGAGAAGGATTCTCAGAAACTTCTTTGTGATGAGTTCATTCAACTCACAGAGTTGAACCTACCAATTGATAGAGAATTTTGGAAACACTCTTTTTGTAGAATCTGCAAGTGGATATTTGGAGCCGTTTGAGGCCTATGCTGGAAAAGGAAATATCTTCACATAAAAACTGAACAGAAGCATTCTCAGAAACTTCTTTGTGTTGAGTGCATTCAACTCACAGACTTGAACTTACCTGTAGAAAGAGCAGTTTTGAAACACTCTTTTGGTTAAATCTGCAAGTGCTTATTTGGAGCACTTCGAGGCCTGTGCTGGGATATGGAATATCTTCACCTAAAAACTACAGAGAAGCATTCTCAGAAAGTTCTTCACGATGCATTCATTCAACTCACAGAGTTGAACCTTCCTTTTGATAGAACAGTTTTGAAACACTCTTTTTGTAGAATCTGCAAGAGGATATTTGGAGCGTTTGGAGGCCAATGCTGGAAAAGGAAATATCTTCACCTAAAAACTAGACAGAAGCATTCTCAGAAACTTCTGTGTGATGAGTGCATTCAACTCACAGACTTGAACGTTTCTTTAGATAGAACAGTTTGGAAACATTACGTTTGTAGAATCTGCAAGTGTTTATTCGGAGCACCTTGAGGCCTATGTTGGAAAAGGAAATATCTTCACATAAAAACTAGAGAGAAGGATTCTCATAAACATCTTTGTGATGAGTTCATTCAACTCACAGAGTTGAACCTACCAATTGATAGAGAAGTTTGGAAACACTCTTTTTGTAGAATCTGCAAGTGGATATTTGGAGCCGTTTGAGGCCTATGCTGGAAAATGAAATATCTTCACATAAAAACTGAACAGAAGCATTCTCAGAAACTTCTTTGTGTTGAGTGCATTCAACTCACAGACTTGAACTTACCTGTAGAAAGAGCAGTTTTGAAACACTCTTTTGGTAAAATCTGCAAGTGGTTATTTGGAGCACTTCGAGGCCTGTGCTGGGATATGGAATATCTTCACCTAAAAACTACAGAGAAGCATTCTCAGAAAGTTCTTCACGATGCATTCATTCAACTCACAGAGTTGAACCTTCCTTTTGATAGAACAGTTTTGAAACACTCTTTTTGTAGAATCTGCAAGAGGATATTTGGAGCGTTTTGAGGCCTATGCTGGAAAAGGAAATATCTTCACCTAAAAACAAGACAGAAGCATTCTCAGAAACTTCTGTGTGATGAGTGCATTCAACTCACAGACTTGAACGTTTCTTTTGATAGAACAGTTTGGAAACATTACGTTTGTAGAATCTGCAAGTGTTTATTCGGAGCACCTTGAGGCCTACGTTGGAAAAGGAAATATCTTCACATAAAAACTAGAGAGAAGGATTCTCAGAAACTTCTTTGTGATGAGTTCATTCAACTCACAGAGTTGAACCTACCAATTGATAGAGAAGTTTGGAAACACTCTTTTTGTAGAATCTGCAAGTGGATATTTGGAGCCGTTTGAGGCCTATGCTGGAAAAGGAAATATCTTCACATAAAAACTGAACAGAAGCAATCTCAGAAACTTCTTTGTGTTGAGTGCATTCAACTCACAGACTTGAACTTACCTGTAGAAAGAGCAGTTTTGAAACACTCTTGGTAAAATCTGCAAGTGGTTATTTGGAGCACTTCGAGGCCTGTGCTGGGATATGGAATATCTTCACCTAAAAACTACAGAGAAGCATTCTCAGAAAGTTCTTCACGATGCATTCATTCAACTCACAGAGTTGAACCTTCCTTTTGATAGAAGAGTTTTGAAACACTCTTTTTGTAGAATCTGCAAGAGGATATTTGGAGCGTTTTGAGGCCTATGCTGGAAAAGGAAATATCTTCACCTAAAAACTAGACAGAAGCATTCTCAGAAACTTCTGTGTGATGAGTGCATTCAACTCACAGACTTGAACGCTTCTTTTGATAGAACAGTTTGGAAACATTACTTTTGTAGAATCTGCAAGTGTTTATTCCGAGCACCTTGAGGCCTATGTTGGAAAAGGAAATATCTTCACATAAAAACTAGAGAGAAGGATTCTCAGAAACTTCTTTGTGATGAGTTCATTCAACTCACAGAGTTGAACCTACCAATTGATAGAGAAGTTTGGAAACACTCTTTTTGTAGAATCTGCAAGTGGATATTTGGAGCCGTTTGAGGCCTATGCTGGAAAAGGAAATATCTTCACATGAAAACTGAACAGAAGCATTCTCAGAAACTTCTTTGTGTTGAGTGCATTCAACTCACAGACTTGAACTTACCTATAGAAAGAGCAGTTTTGAAACACTCTTTTGGTAAAATCTGCAAGTGGTTATTCGGAGCACTTCGAGGCCTGTGCTGGGATATGGAATATCTTCACCTTAAAACTACAGAGAAGCATTCTCAGAAAGTTCTTCACGATGCATTCATTCAACTCACAGAGTTGAACCTTCCTTTTGATAGAAGAGTTTTGAAACACTCTTTTTGTAGAATCTGCAAGAGGATATTTGGAGCGTTTTGAGGCCTATGCTGGAAAAGGAAATATCTTCACCTAAAAACTAGACTTAAGCATTCTCAGAAACTTCTGTGTGATGAGTGCATTCAACTCACAGACTTGTACGTTTCTTTAGCTAGAACAGTTTGGAAACATTACGTTTGTAGAATCTGCAAGTGTTTATTCGGAGCACCTTGAGGCCTATGTTGGAAAAGGAAATATCTTCACATAAAAACTAGAGAGAAGGATTCTCAGAAACTTCTTTGTGATGAGTTCATTCAACTCACAGAGTTGAACCTACCAATTGATAGAGAAGTTTGGAACACTCTTTTTGTAGAATCTGCAAGTGGATATTTGGAGCCGTTTGAGGCCTATGCTGGAAAAGGAAATATCTTCACATAAAAACTGAACAGAAGCATTCTCAGAAACTTCTTTGTGTTGAGTGCATTCAACTCACAGACTTGAACTTACCTGTAGAAGGAGCAGTTTTGAAACACTCTTTTGGTAAAATCTGCAAGTGGTCAGTTGGAGCACTTCGAGGCCTGTGCTGTGATATGGAATATCTTCACCTAAAAACTACAGAGAAGCATTCTCAGAAAGTTCTTCATGATGCATTCGTTCAACTCACAGAGTTGAACCTTCCTTTTGATAGAAGAGTTTTGAAACACTCTTTTTGTAGAATCTGCAAGAGGATATTTGGAGCGTTTTGAGACCTATGCTGGTAAAGGAAATACCTTCACCTAAAAACTAGACAGAAGCATTCTCAGAAACTTCTGTGTGATGAGTGCATTCAACTCACAGACTTGATCGTTTCTTTTGGTAGAACAGTTTGGAAACATTACGTTTGTAGAATCTGCAAGTGTTTATTCGGAGCACCTTGAGGCCTATGTTGGAAAAGGAAATATCTTCACATAAAAACTAGAGAGAAGGATTCTCAGAAACTTCTTTGTGATGACTTCATTCAACTCACAGAGTTGAACCTACCAATTAATAGAGAAGTTTGGAAACACTCTTTTTGTAGAATCTGCAAGTGGATATTTGGAGCCGTTTGAGGCCTATGCTGGAAAAGGAAATATCTTCACGTAAAAACCGAACAGAAGCATTCTCAGAAACTTCTTTGTGTTGAGTGCATTCAACTCACAGACTTGAACTTACCTGTAGAAAGAGCAGTTTTGAAACACTCTTTTGGTAAAATCTGCAAGTGGTTATTTGGAGCACTTCGAGGCCTGTGCTGGGATATGGAATATCTTCACCTAAAAACTACAGAGAAGCATTCTCAGAAAGTTCTTCACGATGCATTCATTCAACTCACAGAGATGAACCTTCCTTTTGATAGAACAGTTTTGAAACACTCTTTTTGTAGAATCTGCAAGAGGATATTTGGAGCGTTTTGAGGCCTATGCTGGAAAAGGAAATATCTTCACATAAAAACTAGACAGAAGCATTCTCAGAAACTTCTGTGTGATGAGTGCATTCAACTCACAGACTTGAACGTTTCTTTTGGTAGAACAGTTTGGAAACATTACGTTTGTAGAATCTGCAAGTGTTTATTCGGAGCACCTTGAGGCCTATGTTGGAAAAGGAAATATCTTCACATAAAAACTAGAGAGAAGGATTCTCAGAAACTTCTTTGTGATGAGTTCATTCAACTCACAGAGTTGAACCTACCAATTGATAGAGAAGTTTGGAAACACTCTTTTTGTAGAATCTGCAAGTGGATATTTGGAGCCGTTTGAGGCCTATGCTGGAAAAGGAAATATCTTCACGTAAAAACTGAACAGAAGCATTCTCAGAAACTTCTTTGTGTTGAGTGCATTCAACTCACAGACTTGAACTTACCTGTAGAAAGAGCAGTTTTGAAACACTCTTTTGGTAAAATCTGCAAGTGGTTATTTGGAGCTCTTCGAGGACTGTGCTGGGATATGGAATATCTTCACCTAAAAACTACAGAGAAGCATTCTCAGAAAGTTCTTCACGATGCATTCATTCAACTCACAGAGTTGAACCTTCCTTTTGATAGAACAGTTTTGAAACACTCTTTTTGTAGAATCTGCAAGAGGATATTTGGAGCGTTTTGAGGCCTATGCTGGAAAAGGAAATATCTTCACCTAAAAACTAGACAGAAGCATTCTCAGAAACTTCTGTGTGATGAGTGCATTCAACTCACAGACTTGAACGTTTCTTTAGATAGAACAGTTTGGAAACATTACGTTTGTAGAATCTGCAAGTGTTTATTCGGAGCACCTTGAGGCCTATGTTGGAAAAGGAAATATCTTCACATAAAAACTAGAGAGAAGGATTCTCAGAAACTTCTTTGTGATGAGTTCATTCAACTCACAGAGTTGAACCTACCAATTGATAGAGAAGTTTGGAAACACTCTTTTTGTAGAATCTGCAAGTGGATAATTGGAGCCGTTTGAGGCCTATGCTGGAAAAGGAAATATCTTCACATAAAAACTGAACAGAAGCATTCTCAGAAACTTCTTTGTGTTGAGTGCATTCAACTCACAGACTTGAACTTACCTGTAGAAAGAGCAGTTTTGAAACACTCTTTTGGTAAAATCTGCAAGTGGTTATTTGGAGCACTTCGAGGCCTCTGCTGGGATATGGAATATCTTCACCTAAAAACTACAGAGAAGCATTCTCAGAAAGTTCTTCACGATGCATTCATTCAACTCACAGAGTTGAACCTTCCTTTTGATAGAACAGTTTTGAAACACTCTTTTTGTAGAATCTGCAAGAGGATATTTGGAGCGTTTTGAGGCCTATGCTGGAAACGGAAATATCTTCACCTAAAAACTAGACAGAAGCATTCTCAGAAACTTCTGTGTGATGAGTGCATTTAACTCACAGACTTGAACGTTTCTTTTGATAGAACAGTTTGGAAACATTACGTTTGTAGAATCTGCAAGTGTTTATTCGGAGCACCTTGAGGCCTATGTTGGAAAAGGAAATATCTTCACATAAAAACTAGAGAGAAGGATTCTCAGAAACTTCTTTGTGATGAGTTCATTCAACTCACAGAGTTGAACCTACCAATTGATAGAGAAGTTTGGAAACACTCTTTTTGTAGAATCTGCAAGTGGATATTTGGAGCCGTTTGAGGCCTATGCTGGAAAAGGAAATATCTTCACATAAAAACTGAACAGAAGCAATCTCAGAAACTTCTTTGTGTTGAGTGCATTCAACTCACAGACTTGAACTTACCTGTAGAAAGAGCAGTTTTGAAACACTCTTGGTAAATTCTGCAAGTGGTTATTTGGAGCACTTCCAGGCCTGTGCTGGGATATGGAATATCTTCACCTAAAAATTACAGAGAAGCATTCTCAGAAAGTTCTTCACGATGCATTCATTCAACTCACAGAGTTGAACCTTCCTTTTGATAGAAGAGTTTTGAAACACTCTTTTTGTAGAATCTGCAAGAGGATATTTGGAGCGTTTTGAGGCCTATGCTGGAAAAGGAAATATCTTCACCTAAAAACTAGACAGAAGCATTCTCAGAAACTTCTGTGTGATGAGTGCATTCAACTCACAGACTTGAACGTTTCTTTTGATAGAACAGTTTGGAAACATTACGTTTGTAGAATCTGCAAGTGTTTATTCGGAGCACCTTGAGGCCTATGTTGGAAAAGGAAATATCTTCACATAAAAACTAGAGAGAAGGATTCTCAGAAACTTCTTTGTGATGAGTTCATTCAACTCACAGAGTTGAACCTATCAATTGATAGAGAAGTTTGGAAACACTCTTTTTGTAGAATCTGCAAGTGGATATTTGGAGCCGTTTGAGGCCTATGCTGGAAAAGGAAATATCTTCACATAAAAACTGAACAGAAGCATTCTCAGAAACTTCTTTGTGTTGAGTGCATTCAACTCACAGACTTGAACTTACCTGTAGGAAGAGCAGTTTTGAAACACTCTTTTGGTAAAATCTGCAAGTGGTTATTTGGAGCACTTCGAGGCCTGTGCTGGGATATGGAATATCTTCACCTAAAAACTACAGAGAAGCATTCTCAGAAAGTTCTTCACGATGCATTCATTCAACTCACAGAGTTGAACCTTCCTTTTGATAGAAGAGTTTTGAAACACTCTTTTTGTAGAATCTGCAAGAGGATATTTGGAGCGTTTTGAGGCCTATGCTGGAAAAGGAAATATCTTCACCTAAAAACTAGACAGAAGCATTCTCAGAAACTTCTGTGTGATGAGTGCATTCAACTCACAGACTTGAACGTTTCTGTAGATAGAACAGTTTGGAAACATTACGTTTGTAGAATCTGCAAGTGTTTATTCGGAGCACCTTGAGGCCTATGTTGGAAAAGGAAATATCTTCACATAAAAACTAGAGAGAAGGATTCTCAGAAACTTCTTTGTGATGAGTTCATTCAACTCACAGAGTTGAACCTACCAATTGATAGAGAAGTTTGGAAACACTCTTTTTGTAGAATCTGCAAGTGGATATTTGGAGCCGTTTGAGGCCTATGCTGGAAAAGGAAATATCTTCACATAAAAACTGAACAGAAGCATTCTCAGAAACTTCTTTGTGTTGAGTGCATTCAACTCACAGACTTGAACTTACCTGTAGAAAGAGCAGTTTTGAAACACTCTTTTGGTAAAATCTGCAAGTGGTTATTTGGAGCACTTCGAGGCCTGTGCTGGGATATGGAATATCTTCACCTAAAAACTACAGAGAAGCATTCTCAGAAAGTTCTTCACGATGCATTCATACAACTCACAGAGTTGAACCTTCCTTTTGATAGAACAGTTTTGAAACACTCTTTTTGTAGAATCTGCAAGAGGATATTTGGAGCGTTTTGAGGCCTATGCTGGAAAAGGAAATATCTTCACCTAAAAACTAGACAGAAGCATTCTCAGAAACTTCTGTGTGATGAGTGCATTCAACTCCCAGACTTGAACGTTTCTTTAGATAGAACAGTTTGGAAACATTACGTTTGTAGAATCTGCAAGTGTTTATTCGGATCACCTTGAGGCCTATGTTGGAAAAGGAAATATCTTCACATAAAAACTAGAGAGAAGGATTCTCAGAAACTTCTTTGTGATGAGTTCATTCAACTCACAGAGTTGAACCTACCAATTGATAGAGAAGTTTGGAAACACTCTTTTTGTAGAATCTGCAAGTGGATATTTGGAGCCGTTTGAGGCCTATGCTGGAAAAGGAAATATCTTCACATAAAAACTGAACAGAAGCATTCTCAGAAACTTCTTTGTGTTGAGTGCATTCAACGCACAGACTTGAACTTACCTGTAGAAAGAGCAGTTTTGAAACACTCTTTGGTAAAATCTGCAAGTGGTTATTTGGAGCACTTCGAGGCCTGTGCTGGGATATGGAATATCTTTACCTAAAAACTACAGAGAAGCAGTCTCAGAAAGTTCTTCACGATGCATTCATTCAACTCACAGAGTTGAACCTTCCTTTTGATAGAACAGTTTTATAACACTCTTTTTGTAGAATCTGCAAGAGGATATTTGGAGCGTTTTGAGGCCTATGCTGGAAAAGGAAATATCTTCACCTAAAAACTAGACAGAAGCATTCTCAGAAACTTCTGTGTGATGAGTGCATTCAACTCACAGACTTGAACGTTTCTTTAGATAGAACAGTTTGGAAACATTACGTTTGTAGAATCTGCAAGTGTTTATTCGGAGCACCTTGAGGCCTATGTTGGAAAAGGAAATATCTTCACATAAAAACTAGAGAGAAGGATTCTCAGAAACTTCTTTGTGATGAGTTCATTCAACTCACAGAGTTGAACCTACCAATTGATAGAGAAGTTTGGAAACACTCTTTTTGTAGAATCTGCAAGTGGATATTTGGAGCCGTTTGAGGCCTATGCTGGAAAAGGAAATATCTTCACATAAAAACTGAACAGAAGCATTCTCAGAAACTTCTTTGTGTTGAGTGCATTCAACTCACAGACTTGAACTTACCTGTAGAAAGAGCAGTTTTGAAACACTCTTTTGGTAAAATCTGCAAGTGGTTATTTGGAGCACTTCGAGGCCTGTGCTGGGATATGGAATATCTTCAACTAAAATCTACAGAGAAGCATTCTCAGAAAGTTCTTCACGATGCATTCATTCAACTCACAGTGTTGAACCTTCCTTTTGATAGAACAGTTTTGAAACACTCTTTTTGTAGAATCTGCAAGAGGATATTTGGAGCGTTGTGAGGCCTATGCTGGAAACGGAAATATCTTCACCTAAAAACTAGACAGAAGCATTCTCAGAAACTTCTGTGTGATGAGTGCATTTAACTCACAGACTTGAATGTTTCTTTTGATAGAACAGTTTGGAAACATTACGTTTGTAGAATCTGCAAGTGTTTATTCGGAGCACCTTGAGGCCTATGTTGGAAAAGGAAATATCTTCACATAAAAACTAGAGAGAAGGATTCTCAGAAACTTCTTTGTGATGAGTTCATTCAACTCATGGAGTTGAACCTACCAATTGATAGAGAAGTTTGGAAACACTCTTTTTGTAGAATCTGCAAGTGGATATTTGGAGCCGTTTGAGGCCTATGCTGGAAAAGGAAATATCTTCACATAAAAACTGAACAGAAGCAATCTCAGAAACTTCTTTGTGTTGAGTGCATTCAACTCACAGACTTGAACTTACCTGTAGAAAGAGCAGTTTTGAAACACTCTTGGTAAAATCTGCAAGTGGTTATTTGGAGCACTTCGAGGCCTGTGCTGGGATATGGAATATCTTCACCTAAAAACTACAGAGAAGCATTCTCAGAAAGTTCTTCACGATGCATTCATTCAACTCACAGAGTTGAACCTTCCTTTTGATAGAACAGTTTTGAGACACTCTTTTTGTAGAATCTGCAAGAGGATATTTGGAGCGTGTTGAGGCCTATGCTGGAAAAGGAAATATCTTCACCTAAAAACTAGACAGAAGCATTCTCAGAAACTTCTGTGTGATGAGTGCATTCAACTCACAGACTTGAACGTTTCTTTTGATAGAACAGTTTGGAAACATTACGTTTGTAGAATCTGCAAGTGTTTATTCGGAGCACCTTGAGGCCTATGTTGGAAAAGGAAATATCTTCACATAAAAACTAGAGAGAAGGATTCTCAGAAACTTCTTTGTGATGAGTTCATTCAACTCACAGAGTTGAACCTACCAATTGATAGAGAAGTTTGGAAACACTCTTTTTGTAGAATCTGCAAGTGGATATTTGGAGCCGTTTGAGGCCTATGCTGGAAAAGGGAATATCTTCACATAAAAACTGAACAGAAGCAATCTCAGAAACTTCTTTGTGTTCAGTGCATTCAACTCACAGACTTGAACTTACCTATAGAAAGAGCAGTTTTGAAACACTCTTGGTAAAATCTGCAGGTGGTTATTTTGAGCACTTCGAGGCCTGTGCTGGGATATGGAATATCTTCACCTAAAAACTACAGAGAAGCATTCTCAGAAAGTTCTTCACGATGCATTCATTCAACTCACAGAGTTGAACCTTCCTTTTGATAGAAGAGTTTTGAAACACTCTTTTTGTAGAATCTGCAAGAGGATATTTGGAGCATTTTGAGGCCTATGCTGGAAAAGGAAATATCTTCACCTAAAAACTAGACAGAAGCATTCCCAGAAACTTCTGTGTGATGAGTGCATTCAACTCACAGACTTGAAAGTTTCTTTTGATAGAACAGTTTGGAAACATTACGTTTGTAGAATCTGCAAGTGTTTATTCGGAGCACCTTGAGGCGTATGTTGGAAAAGGAAATTTCTTCACATAAAAACTAGAGAGAAGGATTCTCAGAAACTTCTTTGTGATGAGTTCATTCAACTCACAGAGTTGAACCTACCAATTGATAGAGAAGTTTGGAAACACTCTTTTTGTAGAATCTGCAAGTGGATATTTGGAGCCGTTTGAGGCCTATGCTGGAAAAGGAAATATCTTCACATAAAAACTGAACAGAAGCATTCTCAGAAACTTCTTTGTGTTGAGTGCATTCAACTCACAGACTTGAACTTACCTGTAGGAAGAGCAGTTTAGAAACACTCTTTTGGTAAAATCTGCAAGTGGTTATTTGGAGCACTTCGATGCCTGTGCTGGGATATGGAATATCTTCACCTAAAAACTACAGAGAAGCATTCTCAGAAAGTTCTTCACGATGCATTCATTCAAATCACAGAGTTGAACCTTCCTTTTGATAGGACAGTTTGGAAACACTCTTTTTGTAGAATCTGCAAGAGGATATTTGGAGCGTTTTGAGGCCTATGCTGGAAAAGGAAATATCTTCACCTAAAAACTAGACAGAAGCATTCTCAGAAACTTCTGTGTCATGAGTGCATTCAACTCACAGACTTGAACGTTTCTTTTGGTAGAACAGTTTGGAAACATTACGTTTGTAGAATCTGCAAGTGTTTATTCGGAGCACCTTGAGGCCTATGTTGGAAAAGGAAATATCTTCACATAAAAACTAGAGAGAAGGATTCTCAGAAACTTCTTTGTGATGAGTTCATTCAACTCACAGAGTTGAACCTACCAATTGATAGAGAAGTTTGGAAACACTCTTTTTGTAGAATCTGCAAGTGGATATTTGGAGCCGTTTGAGGCCTATGCTGGAAAAGGAAATATCTTCACATAAAAACTGAACAGAAGCATTCTCAGAAACTTCTTTGTGTTGAGTGCATTCAACTCACAGACTTGAACTTACCTGTAGAAAGAGCAGTTTTGAAACACTCTTTTGGTAAAATCTGCAAGTGGTTATTTGGAGCACTTCGAGGCCTGTGCTGGGATATGGAATATCTTCACCTAAAAACTACAGAGAAGCATTCTCAGAAAGTTCTTCACGATGCATTCATTCAACTCACAGAGTTGAACCTTCCTTTTGATAGAACAGTTTTGAAACACTCTTTTTGTAGAATCTGCAAGAGGATATTTGGAGCATTTTGAGGCCTATGCTGGAAAAGGAAATATCTTCACCTAAAAACTAGACAGAAGCATTCTCAGAAACTTCTGTGTGATGAGTGCATTCAACTCACAGACTTGAACGTTTCTTTTGATAGAACAGTTTGGAAACATTACGTTTGTAGAATCTGCAAGTTTTTATTCGGAGCACCTTGAGGCCTATGTTGGAAAAGGAAATATCTTCACATAAAAACTAGAGAGAAGGATTCTCAGAAACTTCTTTGTGATGAGTTCATTCAACTCACAGAGTTGAACCTACCAATTGATAGAGAAGTTTGGAAACACTCTTTTTGTAGAATCTGCAAGTGGAAATTTGGAGCCGTTTGAGGCCTATGCTGGAAAAGGAAATATCTTCACATAAAAACTGAACAGAAGCATTCTCAGAAACTTCTTTGTGTTGAGTGCATTCAACTCACAGACTTGAACTTACCTGTAGAAAGAGCAGTTTTGAAACACTCTTTTGGTAAAATCTGCAAGTGGTTATTTGGAGCACTTCGAGGCCTGTGCTGGGATATGGAATATCTTCACCTAAAAACTACAGAGAAGCATTCTCAGAAAGTTCTTCACGATGCATTCATTCAACTCACAGAGTTGAACCTTCCTTTTGATAGAACAGTTTTGAAACACTCTTTTTGTAGAATCTGCAAGAGGATATTTGGAGCGTTTTGAGGCCTATGCTGGAAAAGGAAATATCTTCACCTAAAAACTAGACAGAAGCATTCTCAGAAACTTCTGTGTGATGAGTGCATTCAACTCACTGACTTGAACGTTTCTTTTGATAGAACAGTTTGGAAACATTACGTTTGTAGAATCTGCAAGTGTTTATTCGGAGCACCTTGAGGCCTATGTTGGAACAGGAAATATCTTCACATAAAAACTAGAGAGAAGGATTCTCAGAAACTTCTTTGTGATGAGTTCATTCAACTCACAGAGTTGAACCTACCAATTGATAGAGAAGTTTGGAAACACTCTTTTTGTAGAATCTGCAAGTGGATATTTGGAGCCGTTTGTGGCCTATGCTGGAAAAGGAAATATCTTCACATAAAAACTGAACAGAAGCATTCTCAGAAACTTCTTTGTGTTGAGTGCATTCAACTCACAGACTTGAACTTACCTGTAGAAAGAGCAGTTTTGAAACACTCTTTTGGTAAAATCTGCAAGTGGTTATTTGGAGCACTTCGAGGCCTGTGCTGGGATATGGAATATCTTCACCTAAAAACTACAGAGAAGCATTCTCAGAAAGTTCTTCATGATGCATTCATTCAACTCACAGAGTTGAACCTTCCTTTTGATAGAACAGTTTGGAACACTCTTTTTGTAGAATCTGCAAGAGGATATTTGGAGCGTTTTGAGGCCTATGCTGGAAAAGGAAATATCTTCACCTAAAAACTAGACAGAAGCATTCTCAGAAACTTCTGTGTGATGAGTGCATTCAACTCACAGACTTGAACGTTTCTTTTGATAGAACAGTTTGGAAACCTTACGTTTGTAGAATCTGCAAGTGTTTATTCGGAGCACCTTGAGGCCTATGTTGGAAAAGGAAATATCTTCACATAAAAACTAGAGAGAAGGATTCTCAGAAACTTCTTTGTGATGAGTTCATTCAACTCACAGAGTTGAACCTACCAATTGATAGAGAAGTTTGGAAACACTCTTTTTGTAGAATCTGCAAGTGGATATTTGGAGCCGTTTGAGGCCTATGCTGGAAAAGGAAATATCTTCACATAAAAACTGAACAGAAGCATTCTCAGAAACTTCTTTGTGTTGAGTGCATTCAACTCACAGACTTGAACTTACCTGTAGAAAGAGCAGTTTTGAAACACTATTTTGGTAAAATCTGCAAGTGGTTATTTGGAGCACTTCGAGGCCTGTGCTGGGATATGGAATATCTTCACCTAAAAACTACAGAGAAGCATTCTCAGAAAGTTCTTCATGATGCATTCATTCAACTCACAGAGTTGAACCTTCCTTTTGATAGAACAGTTTTGAGACACTCTTTTTGTAGAATCTGCAAGAGGATATTTGGAGCGTTTTGAGGCCTATGTTGGAAAAGGAAATATCTTCACCTAAAAACTAGACAGAAGCATTCTCAGAAACTTCTGTGTGATGAGTGCATTCAACTCACAGACTTGAACGTTTCTTTTGATAGAACAGTTTGGAAACATTACGTTTGTAGAATCTGCAAGTGTTTATTCGGAGCATCTTGAGGCGTATGTTGGAAAAGGAAATATCTTCACATAAAAACTAGAGAGAAGGATTCTCAGAAACTTCTTTGTGATGAGTTCATTCAACTCACAGAGTTGAACCTACCAATTGATAGAGAAGTTTGGAAACACTCTTTTTGTAGAATCTGCAAGTGGATATTTGGAGCCGTTTGAGGAATAGGCTGGAAAAGGAAATATCTTCACATAAAAACTGAACAGAAGCATTCTCAGAAACTTCTGTGTGATGAGTGCATTCAACTCACAGACTTGAACGTTTCTTTTGATAGAACAGTTTGGAAACATTACGTTTGTAGAATCTGCAAGTGTTTATTCGGAGCACGTTGAGGCCTATGTTGGAAAAGGAAATATCTTCGCATAAAAACTAGAGAGAAGGATTCTCAGAAACTTCTTTGTGATGAGTTCATTCAACTCACAGAGTTGAACCTACCAATTGATAGAGAAGTTTGGAAACACTCTTTTTGTAGAATCTGCAAGTGGATATTTGGAGCCGTTTGAGGCCTATGCTGGAAAAGGAAATATCTTCACATAAAAACTGAAAAGAAGCATTCTCAGAAACTTCTTTGTGTTGAGTGCATTCAACTCACAGACTTGAACTTACCTGTAGAAAGAGCAGTTTTGAAACACTCTTTCGGTAAAATCTGCAAGTGGTTATTTGGAGCACTTCGAGGCCTGTGCTGGGATATGGAATATCTTTACCTAAAAACTACAGAGAAGCATTCTCAGAAAGTTCTTCACGATGCATTCATTCAACTCACAGAGTTGAACCTTCCTTTTGATAGAACAGTTTTGAAACACTCTTTTTGTAGAATCTACAAGAGGATATTTGGAGCGTGTTGAGGCCTATGTTGGAAAAGGAAATATCTTCACCTAAAAACTAGACACAAGCATTCTCAGAAACTTCTGTGTGATGAGTGCATTCAACTCACGGACTTGAACGTTTCTTTTGATAGAAGAGTTTGGAAACATTACGTTTGTAGAATCTGCAAGTGTTTATTCGGAGCACCTTGAGGCCTATGTTGGAAAAGGAAATATCTTCACATAAAAACTAGAGAGAAGGATTCTCAGAAACTTCTTTGTGATGAGTTCATTCAACTCACAGAGTGGAACCTACCAATTGATAGAGAAGTTTGGAAACACTCTTTTTGTAGAATCTGCAAGTGGATATTTGGAGCCGTTTGAGGCCTATGCTGGAAAAGGAAATATCTTCACATAAAAACTGAACAGAAGCATTCTCAGAAACTTCTTTGTGTTGAGTGCATTCAACTCACAGACTTGAACTTACCTGTAGAAAGAGCAGTTTTGAAACACTCTTTTGGTACAATCTGCAAGTGGTTATTTGGAGCACTTCGAGGCCTGTGCTGGGATATGGAATATCTTCACCTAAAAACTACAGAGAAGCATTCTCAGAAAGTTCTTCACGATGCATTCATTCAACTCACAGAGTTGAACCTTCCTTTTGATAGAACAGTTTTGAAACACTCTTTTTGTAGAATCTGCAAGAGGATATTTGGAGCGTTTTGAGGCCTATGCTGGAAAAGGAAATATCTTCACCTAAAAACTAGACAGAAGCATTCTCAGAAACTTCTGTGTGATGAGTGCATTCAAATCACTGACTTGAACGTTTCTTTTGATAGAACAGTTTGGAAACATTACGTTTGTAGAATCTGCAAGTGTTTATTCGGAGCACCTTGAGGCCTATGTTGGAAAAGGAAATATCTTCACATAAAAACTAGAGAGAAGGATTCTCAGAAACTTCTTTGTGATGAGTTCATTCAACTCACAGAGTTGAACCTACCAATTGATAGAGAAGTTTGGAAACACTCTTTTTGTAGAATCTGCAAGTGGATATTTGGAGCCGTTTGTGGCCTATGCTGGAAAAGGAAATATCTTCACATAAAAACTGAACAGAAGCATTCTCAGAAACTTCTTTGTGTTGAGTGCATTCAACTCACAGACTTGAACTTACCTGTAGAAAGAGCAGTTTTGAAACACTCTTTTGGTAAAATCTGCAAGTGGTTATTTGGAGCACTTCGAGGCCTGTGCTGGGATATGGAATATCTTCACCTAAAAACTACAGAGAAGCATTCTCAGAAAGTTCTTCACGATGCATTCATTCAACTCACAGAGTTGAACCTTCCTTTTGATAGAACAGTTTTGAAACACTCTTTTTGTAGAATCTGCAAGAGGATATTTGGAGCGTTTTGAGGCCTATGCTGGAAAAGGAAATATCTTCACCTAAAAACTAGACAGAAGCATTCTCAGAAACTTCTGTGTGATGAGTGCATTCAACTCACAGACTTGAACGTTTCTTTTGATAGAACAGTTCGGAAACATTACGTTTGTAGAATCTGCAAGTGTTTATTCGGAGCACATTGAGGCCTATGTTGGAAAAGGAAATATCTTCGCATAAAAACTAGAGAGAAGGATTCTCAGAAACTTCTTTGTGATGAGTTCATTCAACTCACAGAGTTGAACCTACCAATTGATAGAGAAGTTTGGAAACACTCTTTTTGTAGAATCTGCAAGTGGATATTTGGAGCCGTTTGAGGCCTATGCTGGAAAAGGAAATATCTTCACATAAAAAGTGAACAGAAGCATTCTCAGAAACTTCTTTGTGTTGAGTGCATTCAACTCACAGACTTGAACTTACCTGTAGAAAGAGCAGTTATGAAACACTCTTTTGGTAAAATCTGCAAGTGGTTATTTGGAGCACTTCGAGGCCTGTGCTGGGATATGGAATATCTTCACCTAAAAACTACAGAGAAGCATTCTCAGAAAGTTCTTCATGATGCATTCATTCAACTCACAGAGTTGAACCTTCCTTTTGATAGAACAGTTTTGAAACACTCTTTTTGTAGAATCTGCAAGAGGATATTTGGAGCGTTTTGAGGCCTATGCTGGAAAAGGAAATATCTTCACCTAAAAACTAGACAGAAGCATTCTCAGAAACTTCTGTGTGATGAGTGCATTCAACTCACAGACTTGAACGTTTCTTTTGATAGAACAGTTTGGAAACATTACGTTTGTAGAATCTGCAAGTGTTTATTCGGAGCACCTTGAGGCCTATGTTGGAAAAGGAAATATCTTCACATAAAAACTAGAGAGAAGGATTCTCAGAAACTTCTTTGTGATGAGTTCATTCAACTCACAGAGTTGAACCTACCAATTGATAGAGAAGTTTGGAAACACTCTTTTTGTAGAATCTGCAAGTGGATATTTGGAGCCGTTTGAGGCCTATGCTGGAAAAGGAAATATCTTCACATAAAAACTGAACAGAAGCATTCTCAGAAACTTCTTTGTGTTGAGTGCATTCAACTCACAGACTTGAACTTACCTGTAGAAAGAGCAGTTTTGAAACACTCTTTTGGTAAAATCTGCAAGTGGTTATTTGGAGCACTTCGAGGCCTGTGCTGGGATATGGAATATCTTCACCTAAAAACTACAGAGAAGCATTCTCAGAAAGTTCTTCATGATGCATTCATTCAACTCACAGAGTTGAACCTTCCTTTTGATAGAACAGTTTTGAGACACTCTTTTTGTAGAATCTGCAAGAGGATATTTGGAGCGTTTTGAGGCCTATGTTGGAAAAGGAAATATCTTCACCTAAAAACTAGACAGAAGCATTCTCAGAAACTTCTGTGTGATGAGTGCATTCAACTCACAGACTTGAACGTTTCTTTTGATAGAACAGTTTGGAAACATTACGTTTGTAGAATCTGCAAGTGTTTATTCGGAGCACCTTGAGGCGTATATTGGAAAAGGAAATATCTTCACATAAAAACTAGAGAGAAGGATTCTCAGAAACTTCTTTGTGATGAGTTCATTCAACTCACAGAGTTGAACCTACCAATTGATAGAGAAGTTTGGAAACACTCTTTTTGTAGAATCTGCAAGTGGATATTTGGAGCCGTTTGAGGAATAGGCTGGAAAAGGAAATATCTTCACATAAAAACTGAACAGAAGCATTCTCAGAAACTTCTGTGTGATGAGTGCATTCAACTCACAGACTTGAACGTTTCTTTTGATAGAACAGTTTGGAAACATTACGTTTGTAGAATCTGCAAGTGTTTATTCGGAGCACGTTGAGGCCTATGTTGGAAAAGGAAATATCTTCGCATAAAAACTAGAGAGAAGGATTCTCAGAAACTTCTTTGTGATGAGTTCATTCAACTCACAGAGTTGAACCTACCAATTGATAGAGAAGTTTGGAAACACTCTTTTTGTAGAATCTGCAAGTGGATATTTGGAGCCGTTTGAGGCCTATGCTGGAAAAGGAAATATCTTCACATAAAAACTGAACAGAAGCATTCTCAGAAACTTCTTTGTGTTGAGTGCATTCAACTCACAGACTTGAACTTACCTGTAGAAAGAGCAGTTTTGAAACACTCTTTCGGTAAAATCTGCAAGTGGTTATTTGGAGCACTTCGAGGCCTGTGCTGGGATATGGAATATCTTTACCTAAAAACTACAGAGAAGCATTCTCAGAAAGTTCTTCACGATGCATTCATTCAACTCACAGAGTTGAACCTTCCTTTTGATAGAACAGTTTTGAAACACTCTTTTTGTAGAATCTACAAGAGGATATTTGGAGCGTGTTGAGGCCTATGTTGGAAAAGGAAATATCTTCACCTAAAAACTAGACAGAAGCATTCTCAGAAACTTCTGTGTGATGAGTGCATTCAACTCACGGACTTGAACGTTTCTTTTGATAGAACAGTTTGGAAACATTACGTTTGTTGAATCTGCAAGTGTTTATTCGGAGCACCTTGAGGCCTATGTTGGAAAAGGAAATATCTTCACATAAAAACTAGAGAGAAGGATTCTCAGAAACTTCTTTGTGATGAGTTCATTCAACTCACAGAGTTGAACCTACCAATTGATAGAGAAGTTTGGAAACACTCTTTTTGTAGAATCTGCAAGTGGATATTTGGAGCCGTTTGAGGCCTATGCTGGAAAAGGAAATATCTTCACATAAAAACTGAACAGAAGCATTCTCAGAAACTTCTTTGTGTTGAGTGCATTCAACTCACAGACTTGAACTTACCTGTAGAAAGAGCAGTTTTGAAAGACTATTTCGGTAAAATCTGCAAGTGGTTATTTGGAGCACTTCGAGGCCTGTGCTGGGATATGGAATATCTACACCTAAAAACTACAGAGAAGCATTCTCAGAAAGTTCTTCACAATGCATTCATTCAACTCACAGAGTTGAACCTTCCTTTTGATAGAACAGTTTTGAAACACTCTTTTTGTAGAATCTACAAGAGGATATTTGGAGCGTGTTGAGGCCTATGTTGGAAAAGGAAATATCTTCACCTAAAAACTAGACAGAAGCATTCTCAGAAACTTCTGTGTGATGAGTGCATTCAACTCACAGACTTGAACGTTTCTTTTGATAGAACAGTTTGGAAACATTACGTTTGTAGAATCTGCAAGTGTTTATTCGGAGCACCTTGAGGCCTATGTTGGAAAAGGAAATATCTTCCCATAAAAACTAGAGAGAAGGATTCTCAGAAACTTCTTTGTGATGAGTTCATTCAACTCACAGAGTTGAACCTACCAATTGATAGAGAAGTTTGGAAACACTCTTTTTGTAGAATCTGCAAGTGGATATTTGGAGCCGTTGGAGGCCTATGCTGGAAAAGGAAATATCTTCACATAAAAACTGAACAGAAGCATTCTCAGAAACTTCTTTGTGTTGAGTGCATTCAACTCACAGACTTGAACTTACCTGTAGAAATAGCAGTTTTGAAACACTATTTTGGTAAAATCTGCAAGTGGTTATTTGGAGCACTTCGAGGCCTGTGCTGGGATATGGAATATCTTCACCTAAAAACTACAGAGAAGCATTCTCAGAAAGTTCTTCACGATGCATTCATTCAACTCACAGAGTTGAACCTTCCTTTTGATAGAACAGTTTGGAAACACTCTTTTTGTAGAATCTGCAAGAGGATATTTGGAGCGTTTTGAGGCCTATGCTGGAAAAGGAAATATCTTCACCTAAAAACTAGACAGAAGCATTCTCAGAAACTTCTGTGTGATGAGTGCATTCAACTCACAGACTTGAACGTTTCTTTTGATAGAACAGTTTGGAAACATTACGTTTGTAGAATCTGCAAGTGTTTATTCGGAGCACCTTGAGGCCTATGTTGGAACAGGAAATATCTTCACATAAAAACTAGAGAGAAGGATTCTCAGAAACTTCTTTGTGATGAGTTCATTCAACTCACAGAGTTGAACCTACTAATTGATAGAGAAGTTTGGAAACACTCTTTTTGTAGAATCTGCAAGTGGATATTTGGAGCCGTTTGAGGCCTATGCTGGAAAAGGAAATATCTTCACATAAAAACTGAACAGAAGCATTCTCAGAAACTTCTTTGTGTTGAGTGCATTCAACTCACAGACTTGAACTTACCTGTAGAAAGAGCAGTTTTGAAACACTCTTTTGGTAAAATCTGCAAGTGGTTATTTGGAGCACTTCGAGGCCTGTGCTGGGATATGGAATATCTTCACCTAAAAACTACAGAGAAGCATTCTCAGAAAGTTCTTCACGATGCATTCATTCAACTCACAGAGTTGAACCTTCCTTTTGATAGAACAGTTTTGAAACACTCTTTTTGTAGAATCTACAAGAGGATATTTGGAGCGTGTTGAGGCCTATGTTGGAAAAGGAAATATCTTCACCTAAAAACTAGACAGAAGCATTCTCAGAAACTTCTGTGTGATGAGTGCATTCAACTCACAGACTTGAACGTTTCTTTTGATAGAACAGTTTGGAAACATTACGTTTGTAGAATCTGCAAGTGTTTATTCGGAGCACCTTGAGGCCTATGTTGGAACAGGAAATATCTTCACATAAAAACTAGAGAGAAGGATTCTCAGAAACTTCTTTGTGATGAGTTCATTCAACTCACAGAGTTGAACCTACTAATTGATAGAGAAGTTTGGAAACACTCTTTTTGTAGAATCTGCAAGTGGATATTTGGAGCCGTTTGAGGCCTATGCTGGAAAAGGAAATATCTTCACATAAAAACTGAACAGAAGCATTCTCAGAAACTTCTTTGTGTTGAGTGCATTCAACTCACAGACTTGAACTTACCTGTAGAAAGAGCAGTTTTGAAACACTCTTTTGGTAAAATCTGCAAGTGGTTATTTGGAGCACTTCGAGGCCTGTGCTGGGATATGGAATATCTTTACCTAAAAACTACAGAGAAGCATTCTCAGAAAGTTCTTCACGATGCATTCATTCAACTCACAGAGTTGAACCTTCCTTTTGATAGAACAGTTTTGAAACACTCTTTTTGTAGAATCTGCAAGAGGATATTTGGAGCGTTTTGAGGCCTATGCTGGAAAAGGAAATATCTTCACCTAAAAACTAGACAGAAGCATTCTCAGAAACTTCTGTGTGATGAGTGCATTCAACTCACTGACTTGAACGTTTCTTTTGATAGAACAGTTTGGAAACATTACGTTTGTAGAATCTGCAAGTGTTTATTCGGAGCACCTTGAGGCCTATGTTGGAAAAGGAAATATCTTCACATAAAAACTAGAGAGAAGGATTCTCAGAAACTTCTTTGTGATGAGTTCATTCAACTCACAGAGTTGAACCTACCAATTGATAGAGAAGTTTGGAAACACTCTTTTTGTAGAATCTGCAAGTGGATATTTGGAGCCGTTTGTGGCCTATGCTGGAAAAGGAAATATCTTCACATAAAAACTGAACAGAAGCATTCTCAGAAACTTCTTTGTGTTGAGTGCATTCAACTCACAGACTTGAACTTACCTGTAGAAAGAGCAGTTTTGAAACACTCTTTTGGTAAAATCTGCAAGTGGTTATTTGGAGCACTTCGAGGCCTGTGCTGGGATATGGAATATCTTCACCTAAAAACTACAGAGAAGCATTCTCAGAAAGTTCTTCATGATGCATTCATTCAACTCACAGAGTTGAACCTTCCTTTTGATAGAACAGTTTGGAACACTCTTTTTGTAGAATCTGCAAGAGGATATTTGGAGCGTTTTGAGGCCTATGCTGGAAAAGGAAATATCTTCACCTAAAAACTAGACAGAAGCATTCTCAGAAACTTCTGTGTGATGAGTGCATTCAACTCACAGACTTGAACGTTTCTTTTGATAGAACAGTTTGGAAACATTACGTTTGTAGAATCTGCAAGTGTTTATTCGGAGCACCTTGAGGCCTATGTTGGAAAAGGAAATATCTTCACATAAAAACTAGAGAGAAGGATTCTCAGAAACTTCTTTGTGATGAGTTCATTCAACTCACAGAGTTGAACCTACCAATTGATAGAGAAGTTTGGAAACACTCTTTTTGTAGAATCTGCAAGTGGATATTTGGAGCCGTTTGAGGCCTATGCTGGAAAAGGAAATATCTTCACATAAAAACTGAACAGAAGCATTCTCAGAAACTTCTTTGTGTTGAGTGCATTCAACTCACAGACTTGAACTTACCTGTAGAAAGAGCAGTTTTGAAACACTATTTTGGTAAAATCTGCAAGTGGTTATTTGGAGCACTTCGAGGCCTGTGCTGGGATATGGAATATCTTCACCTAAAAACTACAGAGAAGCATTCTCAGAAAGTTCTTCATGATGCATTCATTCAACTCACAGAGTTGAACCTTCCTTTTGATAGAACAGTTTTGAGACACTCTTTTTGTAGAATCTGCAAGAGGATATTTGGAGCGTTTTGAGGCCTATGTTGGAAAAGGAAATATCTTCACCTAAAAACTAGACAGAAGCATTCTCAGAAACTTCTGTGTGATGAGTGCATTCAACTCACAGACTTGAACGTTTCTTTTGATAGAACAGTTTGGAAACATTACGTTTGTAGAATCTGCAAGTGTTTATTCGGAGCATCTTGAGGCGTATGTTGGAAAAGGAAATATCTTCACATAAAAACTAGAGAGAAGGATTCTCAGAAACTTCTTTGTGATGAGTTCATTCAACTCACAGAGTTGAACCTACCAATTGATAGAGAAGTTTGGAAACACTCTTTTTGTAGAATCTGCAAGTGGATATTTGGAGCCGTTTGAGGAATAGGCTGGAAAAGGAAATATCTTCACATAAAAACTGAACAGAAGCATTCTCAGAAACTTCTGTGTGATGAGTGCATTCAACTCACAGACTTGAACGTTTCTTTTGATAGAACAGTTTGGAAACATTACGTTTGTAGAATCTGCAAGTGTTTATTCGGAGCACGTTGAGGCCTATGTTGGAAAAGGAAATATCTTCGCATAAAAACTAGAGAGAAGGATTCTCAGAAACTTCTTTGTGATGAGTTCATTCAACTCACAGAGTTGAACCTACCAATTGATAGAGAAGTTTGGAAACACTCTTTTTGTAGAATCTGCAAGTGGATATTTGGAGCCGTTTGAGGCCTATGCTGGAAAAGGAAATATCTTCACATAAAAACTGAAAAGAAGCATTCTCAGAAACTTCTTTGTGTTGAGTGCATTCAACTCACAGACTTGAACTTACCTGTAGAAAGAGCAGTTTTGAAACACTCTTTCGGTAAAATCTGCAAGTGGTTATTTGGAGCACTTCGAGGCCTGTGCTGGGATATGGAATATCTTTACCTAAAAACTACAGAGAAGCATTCTCAGAAAGTTCTTCACGATGCATTCATTCAACTCACAGAGTTGAACCTTCCTTTTGATAGAACAGTTTTGAAACACTCTTTTTGTAGAATCTACAAGAGGATATTTGGAGCGTGTTGAGGCCTATGTTGGAAAAGGAAATATCTTCACCTAAAAACTAGACACAAGCATTCTCAGAAACTTCTGTGTGATGAGTGCATTCAACTCACGGACTTGAACGTTTCTTTTGATAGAAGAGTTTGGAAACATTACGTTTGTAGAATCTGCAAGTGTTTATTCGGAGCACCTTGAGGCCTATGTTGGAAAAGGAAATATCTTCACATAAAAACTAGAGAGAAGGATTCTCAGAAACTTCTTTGTGATGAGTTCATTCAACTCACAGAGTGGAACCTACCAATTGATAGAGAAGTTTGGAAACACTCTTTTTGTAGAATCTGCAAGTGGATATTTGGAGCCGTTTGAGGCCTATGCTGGAAAAGGAAATATCTTCACATAAAAACTGAACAGAAGCATTCTCAGAAACTTCTTTGTGTTGAGTGCATTCAACTCACAGACTTGAACTTACCTGTAGAAAGAGCAGTTTTGAAACACTCTTTTGGTACAATCTGCAAGTGGTTATTTGGAGCACTTCGAGGCCTGTGCTGGGATATGGAATATCTTCACCTAAAAACTACAGAGAAGCATTCTCAGAAAGTTCTTCACGATGCATTCATTCAACTCACAGAGTTGAACCTTCCTTTTGATAGAACAGTTTTGAAACACTCTTTTTGTAGAATCTGCAAGAGGATATTTGGAGCGTTTTGAGGCCTATGCTGGAAAAGGAAATATCTTCACCTAAAAACTAGACAGAAGCATTCTCAGAAACTTCTGTGTGATGAGTGCATTCAACTCACAGACTTGAACGTTTCTTTTGATAGAACAGTTTGGAAACATTACGTTTGTAGAATCTGCAGGTGTTTATTCGGAGCACCTTGAGGCCTATGTTGGAAAAGGAAATATCTTCACATAAAAACTAGAGAGAAGGATTCTCAGAAACTTCTTTGTGATGAGTTCATTCAACTCACAGAGTTGAACCTACCAATTGATAGAGAAGTTTGGAAACACTCTTTTTGTAGAATCTGCAAGTGGAAATTTGGAGCCGTTTGAGGCCTATGCTGGAAAAGGAAATATCTTCACATAAAAACTGAACAGAAGCATTCTCAGAAACTTCTTTGTGTTGAGTGCATTCAACTCACAGACTTGAACTTACCTGTAGAAAGAGCAGTTTTGAAACACTCTTTTGGTAAAATCTGCAAGTGGTTATTTGGAGCACTTCGAGGCCTGTGCTGGGATATGGAATATCTTCACCTAAAAACTACAGAGAAGCATTCTCAGAAAGTTCTTCACGATGCATTCATTCAACTCACAGAGTTGAACCTTCCTTTTGATAGAACAGTTTTGAAACACTCTTTTTGTAGAATCTGCAAGAGGATATTTGGAGCGTTTTGAGGCCTATGCTGGAAAAGGAAATATCTTCACCTAAAAACTAGACAGAAGCATTCTCAGAAACTTCTGTGTGATGAGTGCATTCAACTCACTGACTTGAACGTTTCTTTTGATAGAACAGTTTGGAAACATTACGTTTGTAGAATCTGCAAGTGTTTATTCGGAGCACCTTGAGGCCTATGTTGGAAAAGGAAATATCTTCACATAAAAACTAGAGAGAAGGATTCTCAGAAACTTCTTTGTGATGAGTTCATTCAACTCACAGAGTTGAACCTACCAATTGATAGAGAAGTTTGGAAACACTCTTTTTGTAGAATCTGCAAGTGGATATTTGGAGCCGTTTGTGGCCTATGCTGGAAAAGGAAATATCTTCACATAAAAAGTGAACAGAAGCATTCTCAGAAACTTCTTTGTGTTGAGTGCATTCAACTCACAGACTTGAACTTACCTGTAGAAAGAGCAGTTTTGAAACACTCTTTTGGTAAAATCTGCAAGTGGTTATTTGGAGCACTTCGAGGCCTGTGCTGGGATATGGAATATCTTCACCTAAAAACTACAGAGAAGCATTCTCAGAAAGTTCTTCACGATGCATTCATTCAACTCACAGAGTTGAACCTTCCTTTTGATAGAACAGTTTTGAAACACTCTTTTTGTAGAATCTGCAAGAGGATATTTGGAGCGTTTTGAGGCCTATGCTGGAAAAGGAAATATCTTCACCTAAAAACTAGACAGAAGCATTCTCAGAAACTTCTGTGTGATGAGTGCATTCAACTCACAGACTTGAACGTTTCTTTTGATAGAACAGTTTGGAAACATTACGTTTGTAGAATCTGCAAGTGTTTATTCGGAGCACCTTGAGGCCTATGTTGGAAAAGGAAATATCTTCACATAAAAACTAGAGAGAAGGATTCTCAGAAACTTCTTTGTGATGAGTTCATTCAACTCACAGAGTTGAACCTACCAATTGATAGAGAAGTTTGGAAACACTCTTTTTGTAGAATCTGCAAGTGGATATTTGGAGCCGTTTGAGGCCTATGCTGGAAAAGGAAATATCTTCACATAAAAACTGAACAGAAGCATTCTCAGAAACTTCTTTGTGTTGAGTGCATTCAACTCACAGACTTGAACTTACCTGTAGAAAGAGCAGTTTTGAAACACTCTTTTGGTAAAATCTGCAAGTGGTTATTTGGAGCACTTCGAGGCCTGTGCTGGGATATGGAATATCTTCACCTAAAAACTACAGAGAAGCATTCTCAGAAAGTTCTTCATGATGCATTCATTCAACTCACAGAGTTGAACCTTCCTTTTGATAGAACAGTTTTGAGACACTCTTTTTGTAGAATCTGCAAGAGGATATTTGGAGCGTTTTGAGGCCTATGTTGGAAAAGGAAATATCTTCACCTAAAAACTAGACAGAAGCATTCTCAGAAACTTCTGTGTGATGAGTGCATTCAACTCACAGACTTGAACGTTTCTTTTGATAGAACAGTTTGGAAACATTACGTTTGTAGAATCTGCAAGTGTTTATTCGGAGCACCTTGAGGCGTATATTGGAAAAGGAAATATCTTCACATAAAAACTAGAGAGAAGGATTCTCAGAAACTTCTTTGTGATGAGTTCATTCAACTCACAGAGTTGAACCTACCAATTGATAGAGAAGTTTGGAAACACTCTTTTTGTAGAATCTGCAAGTGGATATTTGGAGCCGTTTGAGGAATAGGCTGGAAAAGGAAATATCTTCACATAAAAACTGAACAGAAGCATTCTCAGAAACTTCTGTGTGATGAGTGCATTCAACTCACAGACTTGAACGTTTCTTTTGATAGAACAGTTTGGAAACATTACGTTTGTAGAATCTGCAAGTGTTTATTCGGAGCACGTTGAGGCCTATGTTGGAAAAGGAAATATCTTCGCATAAAAACTAGAGAGAAGGATTCTCAGAAACTTCTTTGTGATGAGTTCATTCAACTCACAGAGTTGAACCTACCAATTGATAGAGAAGTTTGGAAACACTCTTTTTGTAGAATCTGCAAGTGGATATTTGGAGCCGTTTGAGGCCTATGCTGGAAAAGGAAATATCTTCACATAAAAACTGAACAGAAGCATTCTCAGAAACTTCTTTGTGTTGAGTGCATTCAACTCACAGACTTGAACTTACCTGTAGAAAGAGCAGTTTTGAAACACTCTTTCGGTAAAATCTGCAAGTGGTTATTTGGAGCACTTCGAGGCCTGTGCTGGGATATGGAATATCTTTACCTAAAAACTACAGAGAAGCATTCTCAGAAAGTTCTTCACGATGCATTCATTCAACTCACAGAGTTGAACCTTCCTTTTGATAGAATAGTTTTGAAACACTCTTTTTGTAGAATCTACAAGAGGATATTTGGAGCGTGTTGAGGCCTATGTTGGAAAAGGAAATATCTTCACCTAAAAACTAGACAGAAGCATTCTCAGAAACTTCTGTGTGATGAGTGCATTCAACTCACGGACTTGAACGTTTCTTTTGATAGAACAGTTTGGAAACATTACGTTTGTTGAATCTGCAAGTGTTTATTCGGAGCACCTTGAGGCCTATGTTGGAAAAGGAAATATCTTCACATAAAAACTAGAGAGAAGGATTCTCAGAAACTTCTTTGTGATGAGTTCATTCAACTCACAGAGTTGAACCTACCAATTGATAGAGAAGTTTGGAAACACTCTTTTTGTAGAATCTGCAAGTGGATATTTGGAGCCGTTTGAGGCCTATGCTGGAAAAGGAAATATCTTCACATAAAAACTGAACAGAAGCATTCTCAGAAACTTCTTTGTGTTGAGTGCATTCAACTCACAGACTTGAACTTACCTGTAGAAAGAGCAGTTTTGAAAGACTATTTCGGTAAAATCTGCAAGTGGTTATTTGGAGCACTTCGAGGCCTGTGCTGGGATATGGAATATCTACACCTAAAAACTACAGAGAAGCATTCTCAGAAAGTTCTTCACAATGCATTCATTCAACTCACAGAGTTGAACCTTCCTTTTGATAGAACAGTTTTGAAACACTCTTTTTGTAGAATCTACAAGAGGATATTTGGAGCGTGTTGAGGCCTATGTTGGAAAAGGAAATATCTTCACCTAAAAACTAGACAGAAGCATTCTCAGAAACTTCTGTGTGATGAGTGCATTCAACTCACAGACTTGAACGTTTCTTTTGATAGAACAGTTTGGAAACATTACGTTTGTAGAATCTGCAAGTGTTTATTCGGAGCACCTTGAGGCCTATGTTGGAAAAGGAAATATCTTCCCATAAAAACTAGAGAGAAGGATTCTCAGAAACTTCTTTGTGATGAGTTCATTCAACTCACAGAGTTGAACCTACCAATTGATAGAGAAGTTTGGAAACACTCTTTTTGTAGAATCTGCAAGTGGATATTTGGAGCCGTTGGAGGCCTATGCTGGAAAAGGAAATATCTTCACATAAAAACTGAACAGAAGCATTCTCAGAAACTTCTTTGTGTTGAGTGCATTCAACTCACAGACTTGAACTTACCTGTAGAAATAGCAGTTTTGAAACACTATTTTGGTAAAATCTGCAAGTGGTTATTTGGAGCACTTCGAGGCCTGTGCTGGGATATGGAATATCTTCACCTAAAAACTACAGAGAAGCATTCTCAGAAAGTTCTTCACGATGCATTCATTCAACTCACAGAGTTGAACCTTCCTTTTGATAGAACAGTTTGGAAACACTCTTTTTGTAGAATCTGCAAGAGGATATTTGGAGCGTTTTGAGGCCTATGCTGGAAAAGGAAATATCTTCACCTAAAAACTAGACAGAAGCATTCTCAGAAACTTCTGTGTGATGAGTGCATTCAACTCACAGACTTGAACGTTTCTTTTGATAGAACAGTTTGGAAACATTACGTTTGTAGAATCTGCAAGTGTTTATTCGGAGCACCTTGAGGCCTATGTTGGAACAGGAAATATCTTCACATAAAAACTAGAGAGAAGGATTCTCAGAAACTTCTTTGTGATGAGTTCATTCAACTCACAGAGTTGAACCTACTAATTGATAGAGAAGTTTGGAAACACTCTTTTTGTAGAATCTGCAAGTGGATATTTGGAGCCGTTTGAGGCCTATGCTGGAAAAGGAAATATCTTCACATAAAAACTGAACAGAAGCATTCTCAGAAACTTCTTTGTGTTGAGTGCATTCAACTCACAGACTTGAACTTACCTGTAGAAAGAGCAGTTTTGAAACACTCTTTTGGAAAAATCTGCAAGTGGTTATTTGGAGCACTTCGAGGCCTGTGCTGGGATATGGAATATCTTCACCTAAAAACTACAGAGAAGCATTCTCAGAAAGTTCTTCATGATGCATTCATTCAACTCACAGAGTTGAACCTTCCTTTTGATAGAACAGTTTTGAGACACTCTTTTTGTAGAATCTGCAAGAGGATATTTGGAGCGTTTTGAGGCCTATGCTGGAAAAGGAAATATCTTCACCTAAAAACTAGACAGAAGCATTCTCAGAAACTTCTGTGTGATGAGTGCATTCAACTCACAGACTTGAACGTTTCTTTTGATAGAACAGTTTGGAAACATTACGTTTGTAGAATCTGCAAGTGTTTATTCGGAGCACCTTGAGGCCTATGTTGGAAAAGGAAATATCTTCACATAAAAACTAGAGAGAAGGATTCTCAGAAACTTCTTTGTGATGAGTTCATTCAACTCACAGAGTTGAACCTACCAATTGATAGAGAAGTTTGGAAACACTCTTTTTGTAGAATCTGCAAGTGGATATTTGGAGCCGTTTGAGGCCTATGCTGGAAAAGGAAATATCTTCACATAAAAACTGAACAGAAGGATTCTCAGAAACTTCTTTGTGTTGAGTGCATTCAACTCACAGACTTGAACTTACCTGTAGAAAGAGCAGTTTTGAAACACTCTTTTGGTAAAATCTGCAAGTGGTTATTTGGAGCACTTCGAGGCCTGTGCTGGGATATGGAATATCTTCACCTAAAAACTACAGAGAAGCATTCTCAGAAAGTTCTTCACGATGCATTCATTCAACTCACAGAGTTGAACCTTCCTTTTGATAGAACAGTTTTGAAACACTCTTTTTGTAGAATCTGCAAGAGGATATTTGGAGCGTTTTGAGACCTACGCTGGAAAAGGAAATATCTTCACCTAAAAACTAGACAGAAGCATTCTCAGAAACTTCTGTGTGATGAGTGCATTCAACTCACAGACTTGAACGTTTCTTTTGATAGAACAGTTTGGAAACATTACGTTTGTAGAATCTGCAGGTGTTTATTCGGAGCACCTTGAGGCCTATGTTGGAAAAGGAAATATCTTCACATAAAAACTAGAGAGAAGGATTCTCAGAAACTTCTTTGTGATGAGTTCATTCAACTCACAGAGTTGAACCTACCAATTGATAGAGAAGTTTGGAAACACTCTTTTTGTAGAATCTGCAAGTGGATATTTGGAGCCGTTTGAGGCCTATGCTGGAAAAGGAAATATCTTCACATAAAAACTGAACAGAAGGATTCTCAGAAACTTCTTTGTGTTGAGTGCATTCAACTCACAGACTTGAACTTACCTGTAGAAAGAGCAGTTTTGAAACACTCTTTTGGTAAAATCTGCAAGTGGTTATTTGGAGCACTTCGAGGCCTGTGCTGGGATATGGAATATCTTCACCTAAAAACTACAGAGAAGCATTCTCAGAAAGTTCTTCACGATGCATTCATTCAACTCACAGAGTTGAACCTTCCTTTTGATAGAACAGTTTTGAAACACTCTTTTTGTAGAATCTGCAAGAGGATATTTGCAGCGTTTTGAGGCCTATGCTGGAAAAGGAAATATCTTCACCTAAAAACTAGACAGAAGCATTCTCAGAAACTTCTGTGTGATGAGTGCATTCAACTCACAGACTTGAACGTTTCTTTTGATAGAACAGTTTGGAAACATTACGTTTGTAGAATCTGCAAGTGTTTATTCGGAGCACCTTGAGGCCTATGTTGGAAAAGGAAATATCTTCACATAAAAACTAGAGAGAAGGATTCTCAGAAACTTCTTTGTGATGAGTTCATTCAACTCACAGAGTTGAACCTACCAATTGATAGAGAAGTTTGGAAACACTCTTTTTGTAGAATCTGCAAGTGGAAATTTGGAGCCGTTTGAGGCCTATGCTGGAAAAGGAAATATCTTCACATAAAAACTGAACAGAAGCATTCTCAGAAACTTCTTTGTGTTCAGTGCATTCAACTCACAGACTTGAACTTACCTGTAGAAAGAGCAGTTTTGAAACACTCTTTTGGTAAAATCTGCAAGTGGTTATTTGGAGCACTTCGAGGCCTGTGCTGGGATATGGAATATCTTCACCTAAAAACTACAGAGAAGCATTCTCAGAAAGTTCTTCACGATGCATTCATTCAACTCACAGAGTTGAACCTTCCTTTTGATAGAACAGTTTGGAAACACTCTTTTTGTAGAATCTGCAAGAGGATATTTGGAGCGTTTTGAGGCCTATGCTGGAAAAGGAAATATCTTCACCTAAAAACTAGACAGAAGCATTCTCAGAAACTTCTGTGTGATGAGTGCATTCAACTCACAGACTTGAACGTTTCTTTTGATAGAACAGTTTGGAAACATTACGTTTGTAGAATCTGCAAGTGTTTATTCGGAGCACCTTGAGGCCTATGTTGGAACAGGAAATATCTTCACATAAAAACTAGAGAGAAGGATTCTCAGAAACTTCTTTGTGATGAGTTCATTCAACTCAGAGAGTTGAACCTACTAATTGATAGAGAAGTTTGGAAACACTCTTTTTGTAGAATCTGCAAGTGGATATTTGGAGCCGTTTGAGGCCTATGCTGGAAAAGGAAATATCTTCACATAAAAACTGAACAGAAGCATTCTCAGAAACTTCTTTGTGTTGAGTGCATTCAACTCACAGACTTGAACTTACCTGTAGAAAGAGCAGTTTTGAAACACTCTTTTGGAAAAATCTGCAAGTGGTTATTTGGAGCACTTCGAGGCCTGTGCTGGGATATGGAATATCTTCACCTAAAAACTACAGAGAAGCATTCTCAGAAAGTTCTTCATGATGCATTCATTCAACTCACAGAGTTGAACCTTCCTTTTGATAGAACAGTTTTGAGACACTCTTTTTGTAGAATCTGCAAGAGGATATTTGGAGCGTTTTGAGGCCTATGCTGGAAAAGGAAATATCTTCACCTAAAAACTAGACAGAAGCATTCTCAGAAACTTCTGTGTGATGAGTGCATTCAACTCACAGACTTGAACGTTTCTTTTGATAGAACAGTTTGGAAACATTACGTTTGTAGAATCTGCAAGTGTTTATTCGGAGCACCTTGAGGCCTATGTTGGAAAAGGAAATATCTTCACATAAAAACTAGAGAGAAGGATTCTCAGAAACTTCTTTGTGATGAGTTCATTCAACTCACAGAGTTGAACCTACCAATTGATAGAGAAGTTTGGAAACACTCTTTTTGTAGAATCTGCAAGTGGATATTTGGTGCCGTTAGAGGCCTATGCTGGAAAAGGAAATATCTTCACATAAAAACTGAACAGAAGGATTCTCAGAAACTTCTTTGTGTTGAGTGCATTCAACTCACAGACTTGAACTTACCTGTAGAAAGAGCAGTTTTGAAACACTCTTTTGGTAAAATCTGCAAGTGGTTATTTGGAGCACTTCGAGGCCTGTGCTGGGATATGGAATATCTTCACCTAAAAACTACAGAGAAGCATTCTCAGAAAGTTCTTCACGATGCATTCATTCAACTCACAGAGTTGAACCTTCCTTTTGATAGAACAGTTTTGAAACACTCTTTTTGTAGAATCTGCAAGAGGATATTTGGAGCGTTTTGAGACCTATGCTGGAAAAGGAAATATCTTCACCTAAAAACTAGACAGAAGCATTCTCAGAAACTTCTGTGTGATGAGTGCATTCAACTCACAGACTTGAACGTTTCTTTTGATAGAACAGTTTGGAAACATTACGTTTGTAGAATCTGCAGGTGTTTATTCGGAGCACCTTGAGGCCTATGTTGGAAAAGGGAATATCTTCACATAAAAACTAGAGAGAAGGATTCTCAGAAACTTCTTTGTGATGAGTTCATTCAACTCACAGAGTTGAACCTACCAATTGATAGAGAAGTTTGGAAACACTCTTTTTGTAGAATCTGCAAGTGGATATTTGGAGACGTTTGAGGCCTATGCTGGAAAAGGAAATATCTTCACATAAAAACTGAACAGAAGGATTCTCAGAAACTTCTTTGTGTTGAGTGCATTCAACTCACAGACTTGAACTTACCTGTAGAAAGAGCAGTTTTGAAACACTCTTTTGGTAAAATCTGCAAGTGGTTATTTGGAGCACTTCGAGGCCTGTGCTGGGATATGGAATATCTTCACCTAAAAACTACAGAGAAGCATTCTCAGAAAGTTCTTCACGATGCATTCATTCAACTCACAGAGTTGAACCTTCCTTTTGATAGAACAGTTTTGAAACACTCTTTTTGTAGAATCTGCAAGAGGATATTTGGAGCGTTTTGAGGCCTATGCTGGAAAAGGAAATATCTTCACCTAAAAACTAGACAGAAGCATTCTCAGAAACTTCTGTGTGATGAGTGCATTCAACTCACAGACTTGAACGTTTCTTTTGATAGAACAGTTTGGAAACATTACGTTTGTAGAATCTGCAAGTGTTTATTCGGAGCACCTTGAGGCCTATGTTGGAAAAGGAAATATCTTCACATAAAAACTAGAGAGAAGGATTCTCAGAAACTTCTTTGTGATGAGTTCATTCAACTCACAGAGTTGAACCTACCAATTGATAGAGAAGTTTGGAAACACTCTTTTTGTAGAATCTGCAAGTGGAAATTTGGAGCCGTTTGAGGCCTATGCTGGAAAAGGAAATATCTTCACATAAAAACTGAACAGAAGCATTCTCAGAAACTTCTTTGTGTTGAGTGCATTCAACTCACAGACTTGAACTTACCTGTAGAAAGAGCAGTTTTGAAACACTCTTTTGGTAAAATCTGCAAGTGGTTATTTGGAGCACTTCGAGGCCTGTGCTGGGATATGGAATATCTTCACCTAAAAACTACAGAGAAGCATTCTCAGAAAGTTCTTCACGATGCATTCATTCAACTCACAGAGTTGAACCTTCCTTTTGATAGAACAGTTTTGAAACACTCTTTTTGTAGAATCTGCAAGAGGATATTTGGAGCGTTTTGAGGCCTATGCTGGAAAAGGAAATATCTTCACCTAAAAACTAGACAGAAGCATTCTCAGAAACTTCTGTGTGATGAGTGCATTCAACTCACTGACTTGAACGTTTCTTTTGATAGAACAGTTTGGAAACATTACGTTTGTAGAATCTGCAAGTGTTTATTCGGAGCACCTTGTGGCCTATGTTGGAAAAGGAAATATCTTCACATAAAAACTAGAGAGAAGGATTCTCAGAAACTTCTTTGTGATGAGTTCATTCAACTCACAGAGTTGAACCTACCAATTGATAGAGAAGTTTGGAAACACTCTTTTTGTAGAATCTGCAAGTGGATATTTGGAGCCGTTTGTGGCCTATGCTGGAAAAGGAAATATCTTCACATAAAAACTGAACAGAAGCATTCTCAGAAACTTCTTTGTGTTGAGTGCATTCAACTCACAGACTTGAACTTACCTGTAGAAAGAGCAGTTTTGAAACACTCTTTTGGCAAAATCTGCAAGTGGTTATTTGGAGCACTTCGAGGCCTGTGCTGGGATATGGAATATCTTCACCTAAAAACTACAGAGAAGCATTCTCAGAAAGTTCTTCATGATGCATTCATTCAACTCACAGAGTTGAACCTTCCTTTTGATAGAACAGTTTTGAAACACTCTTTTTGTAGAATCTGCAAGAGGATATTTGGAGCGTTTTGAGGCCTATGCTGGAAAAGGAAATATCTTCACCTAAAAACTAGACAGAAGCATTCTCAGAAACTTCTGTGTGATGAGTGCATTCAACTCACAGACTTGAACGTTTCTTTTGATAGAACAGTTCGGAAACATTACGTTTGTAGAATCTGCAAGTGTTTATTCGGAGCACATTGAGGCCTATGTTGGAAAAGGAAATATCTTCGCATAAAAACTAGAGAGAAGGATTCTCAGAAACTTCTTTGTGATGAGTTCATTCAACTCACAGAGTTGAACCTACCAATTGATAGAGAAGTTTGGAAACACTCTTTTTGTAGAATCTGCAAGTGGATATTTGGAGCCGTTTGAGGCCTATGCTGGAAAAGGAAATATCTTCACATAAAAACTGAACAGAAGCATTCTCAGAAACTTCTTTGTGTTGAGTGCATTCAACTCACAGATTTGAACTTACTTGTAGAAAGAGCAGTTTTGAAACACTCTTTTGGTAAAATCTGCAAGTGGTTATTTGGAGCACTTTGAGGCCTGTGCTGGGATATGCAATATCTTCACCTAAAAACTACAGAGAAGCATTCTCAGAAAGTTCTTCACGATGCATTCATTCAACTCACAGAGTTGAACCTTCCTTTTTATAGAACAGTTTTGAAACACTCTTTTTGTAGAATCTGCAAGAGGATATTTGGAGCGTTTTGAGGCCTATGCTGGAAAAGGAAATATCTTCACCTAAAAACTAGACAGAAGCATTCTCAGAAACTTCTGTGTGATGAGTGCATTCAACTCACAGACTTGAACGTTTCTTTTGATAGAACAGTTTGGAAACGTTACGTTTGTAGAATCTGCAAGTGTTTATTCGGAGCACCTTGAGGCCTATGTTGGAAAAGGAAATATCTTCGCATAAAAACTAGAGAGAAGGATTCTCAGAAACTTCTTTGTGATGAGTTCATTCAACTCACAGAGTTGAACCTACCAATTGATAGAGAAGTTTGGAAACACTCTTTTTGTAGAATCTGCAAGTGGATATTTGGAGCCGTTTGAGGCCTATGCTGGAAAAGGAAATATCTTCACATAAAAACTGAACAGAAGCATTCTCAGAAACTTCTTCGTGTTGAGTGCATTCAACTCACAGACTTGAACTTACCTGTAGAAAGAGCAGTTTTGAAACACTCTTTCGGTAAAATCTGCAAGTGGTTATTTGGAGCACTTCGAGGCCTGTGCTGGGATATGGAATATCTTCACCTATAAACTACAGAGAAGCATTCTCAGAAAGTTCTTCACGATGCATTCATTCAACTCACAGAGTTGAACCTTCCTTTTGATAGAACAGTTTTGAAACACTCTTTTTGTAGAATCTGCAAGAGGATATTTGGAGCGTTTTGAGGCCTATGCTGGAAAAGGAAATATCTTCACCTAAAAACTAGACAGAAGCATTCTCAGAAACTTCTGTGTGATGAGTGCATTCAACTCACAGACTTGAACGTTTCTTTTGATAGAACAGTTTGGAAACATTACGTTTGTAGAATCTGCAAGTGTTTATTCGGAGCACCTTGAGGCCTATGTTGGAAAAGGAAATATCTTCACATAAAAACTAGAGAGAAGGATTCTCACAAACTTCTTTGTGATGAGTTCATTCAACTCACAGAGTTGAACCTACCAATTGATAGAGAAGTTTGGAAACACTCTTTTTGTAGAATCTGCAAGTGGATATTTGGAGCCGTTTGAGGCCTATGCTGGAAAAGGAAATATCTTTACATAAAAACTGAACAGAAGCATTCTCAGAAACTTCTTTGTGTTGAGTGCATTCAACTCACGGACTTAAACTTACCTATAGAAAGTGCAGTTATGAAACACTCTTTTGGTAAAATCTGCAAGTGGTTATTTGGAACACTTCGAGGCCTGTGCTGGGATGTGGAATATCTTCACCTAAAAACTACAGAGAAGCATTCTCAGAAAGTTCTTCATGATGCATTCATTCAACTCGCAGAGTTGAACCTTCCTTTTGATAGAACAGTTTTGAAACACTCTTTTTGTAGAATCTGCAAGAGGATATTTGGAGCGTTTTGAGGCCTATGCTGGAAAAGGAAATATCTTCACCTAAAAACTAGACAGAAGCATTCTCAGAAACTTCTGTGTGATGAGTGCATTCAACTCACAGACTTGAACGTTTCTTTTGATAGAACAGTTTGGAAACATTACGTTTGTAGAATCTGCAAGTGTTTATTCGGAGCACCTTGAGGCCTATGTTGGAAAAGGAAATATCTTCACATAAAAACTAGAGAGAAGGATTCTCAGAAACTTCTTTGTGATGAGTTCATTCAACTCACAGAGTTGAAGCTTCCAATTGATAGAGAAGTTTGGAAACACTCTTTTTGTAGAATCTGCAAGTGGATATTTGGAGCCGTTTGAGGCCTATGCTGGAAAAGGAAATATCTTCACATAAAAACTGAACAGAAGCATTCTCAGAAACTTCTTTGTGTTGAGTGCATTCAACTCACAGACTTGAACTTACTTGTAGAAAGAGCAGTTTTGAAACACTCTTTTGGTAAAATCTGCAAGTGGTTATTTGGAGCACTTCGAGGCCTGTGCTGGGATATGCAATATCTTCACCTAAAAACTACAGAGAAGCATTCTCAGAAAGTTCTTCACGATGCATTCATTCAACTCACAGAGTTGAACCTTCCTTTTGATAGAACAGTTTTGAAACACTCTTTTTGTAGAATCTGCAAGAGGATATTTGGAGCGTTTTGAGGCCTATGCTGGAAAAGGAAATATCTTCACCTAAAACCTAGACAGAAGCATTCTCAGAAACTTCTGTGTGATGAGTGCATTCAACTCACAGACTTGAACGTTTCTTTTGATAGAACAGTTTGGAAACGTTACGTTTGTAGAATCTGCAAGTGTTTATTCGGAGCACCTTGAGGCCTATGTTGGAAAAGGAAATATCTTCGCATAAAAACTAGAGAGAAGGATTCTCAGAAACTTCTTTGTGATGAGTTCATTCAACTCACAGAGTTGAACCTACCAATTGATAGAGAAGTTTGGAAACACTCTTTTTGTAGAATCTGCAAGTGGATATTTGGAGCCGTTTGAGGCCTATGCTGGAAAAGGAAATATCTTCACAAAAAAACTGAACAGAAGCATTCTCAGAAACTTCTTTGTGTTGAGTGCATTCAACTCACAGACTTGAACTTACCTGTAGAAAGAGCAGTTTTGAAACACTCTTTCGGTAAAATCTGCAAGTGGTTATTTGGAGCACTTCGAGGCCTGTGCTGGGATATGGAATATCTTCACCTAAAAACTACAGAGAAGCATTCTCAGAAAGTTCTTCACGATGCATTCATTCAACTCACAGAGTTGAACCTTCCTTTTGATAGAACAGTTTTGAAACACTCTTTTTGTAGAATCTACAAGAGGATATTTGGAGCGTGTTGAGGCCTATGTTGGAAAAGGAAATATCTTCACCTAAAAACTAGACAGAAGCATTCTCAGAAACTTCTGTGTGATGAGTGCATTCAACTCACAGACTTGAACGTTTCTTTTGATAGAACAGTTTGGAAACATTACGTTTGTAGAATCTGCAAGTGTTTATTCGGAGCACCCTGAGGCCTATGTTGGAAAAGGAAATATCTTCACATAAAAACTAGAGAGAAGGATTCTCAGAAACTTCTTTGTGATGAGTTCATTCAACTCACAGAGTTGAACCTACCAATTGATAGAGAAGTTTGGAAACACTCTTTTTGTGGAATCTGCAAGTGGATATTTGGAGCCGTTTGAGGCCTATGCTGGAAAAGGAAATATCTTCACATAAAAACTGAACAGAAGCATTCTCAGAAACTTCTTCGTGTTGAGTGCATTCAACTCACAGGCTTGAACTTACCTATAGAAAGAGCAGTTTTGAAACACTCTTTTGGTAAAATCTGCAAGTGGTTATTTGGAGCACTTCGAGGCCTGTGCTGGGATATGGAATATCTTCACCTAAAAACTACAGAGAAGCAGTCTCAGAAAGTTCTTCACGATGCATTCATTCAACTCACAGAGTTGAACCTTCCTTTTGATAGAACAGTTTTGAAACACTTTTTTGTAGAATCTGCAAGAGGATATTTGGAGCGTTTTGAGGCCTATGCTGGAAAAGGAAATATCTTCACCAAAAACTAGACAGAAGCATTCTCAGAAACTTCTGTGTGATGAGTGCGTTCAACTCACAGACTTGAACGTTTCTTTTGATAGAACAGTTTGGAAACATTACGTTTGTTGAATCTGCAAGTGTTTATTCGGAGCACCTTGAGGCCTATGTTGGAAAAGGAAATATCTTCACATAAAAACTAGAGAGAAGGATTCTCAGAAACTTCTTTGTGATGAGTTCATTCAACTCACAGAGTTGAACCTACCAATTGATAGAGAAGTTTGGAAACACTCTTTTTGTAGAATCTGCAAGTGGATATTTGGAGCCGTTTGAGGCCTATGCTGGAAAATGAAATATCTTCACATAAAAACTGAACAGAAGCATTCTCAGAAACTTCTTTGTGTTGAGTGCATTCAACTCACAGACTTGAACTTACCTGTAGAAAGAGCAGTTTTGAAACACTCTTTTGGTAAAATCTGCAAGTGGTTATTTGGAGCACTTCGAGGCCTGTGCTGGGATATGGAATATCTTCACCTAAAAACTACAGAGAAGCATTCTCAGAAAGTTCTTCACGATGCATTCATTCAACTCACAGAGTTGAACCTTCCTTTTGATAGAACAGTTTTGAAACACTCTTTTTGTAGAATCTGCAAGAGGATATTTGGAGCGTTTTGAGGCCTATGCAGGAAAAGGAAATATCTTCACCTAAAAACTAGACAGAAGCATTCTCAGAAACTTCTGTGTGATGAGTGCATTCAACTCACAGACTTGAACGTTTCTTTTGATAGAACAGTTTGGAAACATTACGTTTGTAGAATCTGCAAGTGTTTATTCGGAGCACCTTGAGGCCTATGTTGGAAAAGGAAATATCTTCACATAAAAACTAGAGAGAAGGATTCTCAGAAACTTCTTTGTGATGAGTTCATTCAACTCACAGAGTTGAACCTACCAATTGATAGAGAAGTTTGGAAACACTCTTTTTGTAGAATCTGCAAGTGGATATTTGGAGCCGTTTGAGGCCTATGCTGGAAAAGGAAATATCTTCACATAAAAACTGAACAGAAGCATTCTCAGAAACTTCTTTGTGTTGAGTGCATTCAACTCACAGACTTGAACTTACCTGTAGAAAGAGCAGTTTTGAAACACTCTTTTGGTAAAATCTGCAAGTGGTTATTTGGAGCACTTCGAGGCCTGTGCTGGGATATGGAATATCTTCACCTAAAAACTACAGAGAAGCATTCTCAGAAAGTTCTTCACGATGCATTCATTCAACTCACAGAGTTGAACCTTCCTTTTGATAGAACAGTTTTGAAACACTCTTTTTGTAGAATCTGCAAGAGGATATTTGGAGCGTTTTGAGGCCTATGCTGGAAAAGGAAATATCTTCACCTAAAAACTAGACAGAAGCATTCTCAGAAACTTCTGTGTGATGAGTGCATTCAACTCACAGACTTGAACGTTTCTTTTGATAGAACAGTTTGGAAACATTACGTTTGTAGAATCTGCAGGTGTTTATTCGGAGCACCTTGAGGCCTATGTTGGAAAAGGAAATATCTTCACATAAAAACTAGAGAGAAGGATTCTCAGAAACTTCTTTGTGATGAGTTCATTCAACTCACAGAGTTGAACCTACCAATTGATAGAGAAGTTTGGAAACACTCTTTTTGTAGAATCTGCAAGTGGATATTTGGAGCCGTTTGTGGCCTATGCTGGAAAAGGAAATATCTTCACATAAAAACTGAACAGAAGCATTCTCAGAAACTTCTTTGTGTTGAGTGCATTCAACTCACAGACTTGAACTTACCTGTAGAAAGAGCAGTTTTGAAACACTCTTTTGGTACAATCTGCAAGTGGTTATTTGGAGCACTTCGAGGCCTGTGCTGGGATATGGAATATCTTCACCTAAAAACTACAGAGAAGCATTCTCAGAAAGTTCTTCACGATGCATTCATTCAACTCACAGAGTTGAACCTTCCTTTTGATAGAACAGATTTGAAACACTCTTTTTGTAGAATCTGCAGGAGGATATTTGGAGCGTTTTGAGGCCTATGCTGGAAAAGGAAATATCTTCACCTAAAAACTAGACAGAAGCATTCTCAGAAACTTCTGTGTGATGAGTGCATTCAACTCACAGACTTGAACGTTTCTTTTGATAGAACAGTTTGGAAACATTACGTTTGTAGAATCTGCAGGTGTTTATTCGGAGCACCTTGAGGCCTATGTTGGAAAAGGAAATATCTTCACATAAAAACTAGAGAGAAGGATTCTCAGAAACTTCTTTGTGATGAGTTCATTCAACTCACAGAGTTGAACCTACCAATTGATAGAGAAGTTTGGAAACACTCTTTTTGTAGAATCTGCAAGTGGATATTTGGAGCCGTTTGTGGCCTATGCTGGAAAAGGAAATATCTTCACATAAAAACTGAACAGAAGCATTCTCAGAAACTTCTTTGTGTTGAGTGCATTCAACTCACAGACTTGAACTTACCTGTAGAAAGAGCAGTTTTGAAACACTCTTTTGGTACAATCTGCAAGTGGTTATTTGGAGCACTTCGAGGCCTGTGCTGGGATATGGAATATCTTCACCTAAAAACTACAGAGAAGCATTCTCAGAAAGTTCTTCACGATGCATTCATTCAACTCACAGAGTTGAACCTTCCTTTTGATAGAACAGTTTTGAAACACTCTTTTTGTAGAATCTGCAGGAGGATATTTGGAGCGTTTTGAGGCCTATGCTGGAAAAGGAAATATCTTCACCTAAAAACTAGACAGAAGCATTCTCAGAAACTTCTGTGTGATGAGTGCATTCAACTCACAGACTTGAACGTTTCTTTTGATAGAAGAGTTTGGAAACATTACGTTTGTAGAATCTGCAAGTGTTTACTCGGAGCACCTTGAGGCCTATGTTGGAAAAGGAAATATCTTCATATAAAAACTAGAGAGAAGGATTCTCAGAAACTTCTTTGTGATGAGTTCATTCAACTCACAGAGTTGAACCTACCAATTGATAGAGAAGTTTGGAAACACTCTTTTTGTAGAATCTGCAAGTGGATATTTGGAGCCGTTTCAGGCCTATCCTGGAAAAGGAAATATCTTCACATAAAAACTGAACAGAAGCATTCTCAGAAACTTCTTTGTGTTGAGTGCATTCAACTCACAGACTTGAACTTACCTGTAGAAAGAGCAGTTTTGAAACACTCTTTTGGTAAAATCTGCAAGTGGTTATTTGGAGCACTTCGAGGCCTGTGCTGGGATATGGAATATCTTCACCTAAAACCTACAGAGAAGCATTCTCAGAAAGTTCTTCATGATGCATTCATTCAACTCACAGAGTTGAACCTTCCTTTTGATAGAACAGTTTTGAGACACTCTTTTTGTAGAATCTGCAAGAGGATATTTGGAGCGTTTTGAGGCCTATGCTGGAAAAGGAAATATCTTCACCTAAAAACCAGACAGAAGCATTCTCAGAAACTTCTGTGTGATGAGTGCATTCAACTCACACACTTGAACGTTTCTTTTGATAGAACAGTTTGGAAACATTACGTTTGTAGAATCTGGAAGTGTTTATTCGGAGCACCTTGAGGCCTATGTTGGAACAGGAAATATCTTCACATAAAAACTAGAGAGAAGGATTCTCAGAAACTTCTTTGTGATGAGTTCATTCAACTCACAGAGTTGAACCTACTAATTGATAGAGAAGTTTGGAAACACTCTTTTTGTAGAATCTGCAAGTGGATATTTGGAGCCGTTTGAGGCCTATGCTGGAAAAGGAAATATCTTCACATAAAAACTGAACAGAAGCATTCTCAGAAACTTCTTTGTGTTGAGTGCATTCAACTCACAGACTTGAACTTACCTGTAGAAAGAGCAGTTTTGAAACACTCTTTTGGAAAAATCTGCAAGTGGTTATTTGGAGCACTTCGAGGCCTGTGCTGGGATATGGAATATCTTCACCTAAAAACTACAGAGAAGCATTCTCAGAAAGTTCTTCATGATGCATTCATTCAACTCACAGAGTTGAACCTTCCTTTTGATAGAACAGTTTTGAGACACTCTTTTTGTAGAATCTGCAAGAGGATATTTGGAGCGTTTTGAGGCCTATGCTGGAAAAGGAAATATCTTCACCTAAAAACTAGACAGAAGCATTCTCAGAAACTTCTGTGTGATGAGTGCATTCAACTCACAGACTTGAACGTTTCTTTTGATAGAACAGTTTGGAAACATTACGTTTGTAGAATCTGCAAGTGTTTATTCGGAGCACCTTGAGGCCTATGTTGGAAAAGGAAATATCTTCACATAAAAACTAGAGAGAAGGATTCTCAGAAACTTCTTTGTGATGAGTTCATTCAACTCACAGAGTTGAACTTACCAATTGATAGAGAAGTTTGGAAACACTCTTTTTGTAGAATCTGCAAGTGGATATTTGGAGCCGTTTGAGGCCTATGCTGGAAAAGGAAATATCTTCACATAAAAACTGAACAGAAGGATTCTCAGAAACTTCTTTGTGTTGAGTGCATTCAACTCACAGACTTGAACTTACCTGTAGAAAGAGCAGTTTTGAAACACTCTTTTGGTAAAATCTGCAAGTGGTTATTTGGAGCACTTCGAGGCCTGTGCTGGGATATGGAATATCTTCACCTAAAAACTACAGAGAAGCATTCTCAGAAAGTTCTTCACGATGCATTCATTCAACTCACAGAGTTGAACCTTCCTTTTGATAGAACAGTTTTGAAACACTCTTTTTGTAGAATCTGCAAGAGGATATTTGGAGCGTTTTGAGACCTATGCTGGAAAAGGAAATATCTTCACCTAAAAACTAGACAGAAGCATTCTCAGAAACTTCTGTGTGATGAGTGCATTCAACTCACAGACTTGAACGTTTCTTTTGATAGAACAGTTTGGAAACATTACGTTTGTAGAATCTGCAGGTGTTTATTCGGAGCACCTTGAGGCCTATGTTGGAAAAGGAAATATCTTCACATAAAAACTAGAGAGAAGGATTCTCAGAAACTTCTTTGTGATGAGTTCATTCAACTCACAGAGTTGAACCTACCAATTGATAGAGAAGTTTGGAAACACTCTTTTTGTAGAATCTGCAAGTGGATATTTGGAGACGTTTGAGGCCTATGCTGGAAAAGGAAATATCTTCACATAAAAACTGAACAGAAGGATTCTCAGAAACTTCTTTGTGTTGAGTGCATTCAACTCACAGACTTGAACTTACCTGTAGAAAGAGCAGTTTTGAAACACTCTTTTGGTAAAATCTGCAAGTGGTTATTTGGAGCACTTCGAGGCCTGTGCTGGGATATGGAATATCTTCACCTAAAAACTACAGAGAAGCATTCTCAGAAAGTTCTTCACGATGCATTCATTCAACTCACAGAGTTGAACCTTCCTTTTGATAGAACAGTTTTGAAACACTCTTTTTGTAGAATCTGCAAGAGGATATTTGGAGCGTTTTGAGGCCTATGCTGGAAAAGGAAATATCTTCACCTAAAAACTAGACAGAAGCATTCTCAGAAACTTCTGTGTGATGAGTGCATTCAACTCACAGACTTGAACGTTTCTTTTGATAGAACAGTTTGGAAACATTACGTTTGTAGAATCTGCAAGTGTTTATTCGGAGCACATTGAGGCCTATGTTGGAAAAGGAAATATCTTCACATAAAAACTAGAGAGAAGGATTCTCAGAAACTTCTTTGTGATGAGTTCATTCAACTCACAGAGTTGAACCTACCAATTGATAGAGAAGTTTGGAAACACTCTTTTTGTAGAATCTGCAAGTGGAAATTTGGAGCCGTTTGAGGCCTATGCTGGAAAAGGAAATATCTTCACATAAAAACTGAACAGAAGCATTCTCAGAAACTTCTTTGTGTTGAGTGCATTCAACTCACAGACTTGAACTTACCTGTAGAAAGAGCAGTTTTGAAACACTCTTTTGGTAAAATCTGCAAGTGGTTATTTGGAGCACTTCGAGGCCTGTGCTGGGATATGGAATATCTTCACCTAAAAACTACAGAGAAGCATTCTCAGAAAGTTCTTCACGATGCATTCATTCAACTCACAGAGTTGAACCTTCCTTTTGATAGAACAGTTTTGAAACACTCTTTTTGTAGAATCTGCAAGAGGATATTTGGACCGTTTTGAGGCCTATGCTGGAAAAGGAAATATCTTCACCTAAAAACTAGACAGAAGCATTCTCAGAAACTTCTGTGTGATGAGTGCATTCAACTCACTGACTTGAACGTTTCTTTTGATAGAACAGTTTGGAAACATTACGTTTGTAGAATCTGCAAGTGTTTATTCGGAGCACCTTGAGGCCTATGTTGGAAAAGGAAATATCTTCACATAAAAACTAGAGAGAAGGATTCTCAGAAACTTCTTTGTGATGAGTTCATTCAACTCACAGAGTTGAACCTACCAATTGATAGAGAAGTTTGGAAACACTCTTTTTGTAGAATCTGCAAGTGGATATTTGGAGCCGTTTGTGGCCTATGCTGGAAAAGGAAATATCTTCACATAAAAACTGAACAGAAGCATTCTCAGAAACTTCTTTGTGTTGAGTGCATTCAACTCACAGACTTGAACTTACCTGTAGAAAGAGCAGTTTTGAAACACTCTTTTGGCAAAATCTGCAAGTGGTTATTTGGAGCACTTCGAGGCCTGTGCTGGGATATGGAATATCTTCACCTAAAAACTACAGAGAAGCATTCTCAGAAAGTTCTTCATGATGCATTCATTCAACTCACAGAGTTGAACCTTCCTTTTGATAGAACAGTTTTGAAACACTCTTTTTGTAGAATCTGCAAGAGGATATTTGGAGCGTTTTGAGGCCTATGCTGGAAAAGGAAATATCTTCACCTAAAAACTAGACAGAAGCATTCTCAGAAACTTCTGTGTGATGAGTGCATTCAACTCACAGACTTGAACGTTTCTTTTGATAGAACAGTTCGGAAACATTACGTTTGTAGAATCTGCAAGTGTTTATTCGGAGCACATTGAGGCCTATGTTGGAAAAGGAAATATCTTCGCATAAAAACTAGAGAGAAGGATTCTCAGAAACTTCTTTGTGATGAGTTCATTCAACTCACAGAGTTGAACCTACCAATTGATAGAGAAGTTTGGAAACACTCTTTTTGTAGAATCTGCAAGTGGATATTTGGAGCCGTTTGAGGCCTATGCTGGAAAAGGAAATATCTTCACATAAAAACTGAACAGAAGCATTCTCAGAAACTTCTTTGTGTTGAGTGCATTCAACTCACAGATTTGAACTTACTTGTAGAAAGAGCAGTTTTGAAACACTCTTTTGGTAAAATCTGCAAGTGGTTATTTGGAGCACTTTGAGGCCTGTGCTGGGATATGCAATATCTTCACCTAAAAACTACAGAGAAGCATTCTCAGAAAGTTCTTCACGATGCATTCATTCAACTCACAGAGTTGAACCTTCCTTTTGATAGAACAGTTTTGAAACACTCTTTTTGTAGAATCTGCAAGAGGATATTTGGAGCGTTTTGAGGCCTATGCTGGAAAAGGAAATATCTTCACCTAAAAACTAGACAGAAGCATTCTCAGAAACTTCTGTGTGATGAGTGCATTCAACTCACAGACTTGAACGTTTCTTTTGATAGAACAGTTTGGAAACGTTACGTTTGTAGAATCTGCAAGTGTTTATTCGGAGCACCTTGAGGCCTATGTTGGAAAAGGAAATATCTTCGCATAAAAACTAGAGAGAAGGATTCTCAGAAACTTCTTTGTGATGAGTTCATTCAACTCACAGAGTTGAACCTACCAATTGATAGAGAAGTTTGGAAACACTCTTTTTGTAGAATCTGCAAGTGGATATTTGGAGCCGTTTGAGGCCTATGCTGGAAAAGGAAATATCTTCACATAAAAACTGAACAGAAGCATTCTCAGAAACTTCTTCGTGTTGAGTGCATTCAACTCACAGACTTGAACTTACCTGTAGAAAGAGCAGTTTTGAAACACTCTTTCGGTAAAATCTGCAAGTGGTTATTTGGAGCACTTCGAGGCCTGTGCTGGGATATGGAATATCTTCACCTATAAACTACAGAGAAGCATTCTCAGAAAGTTCTTCACGATGCATTCATTCAACTCACAGAGTTGAACCTTCCTTTTGATAGAACAGTTTTGAAACACTCTTTTTGTAGAATCTGCAAGAGGATATTTGGAGCGTTTTGAGGCCTATGCTGGAAAAGGAAATATCTTCACCTAAAAACTAGACAGAAGCATTCTCAGAAACTTCTGTGTGATGAGTGCATTCAACTCACAGACTTGAACGTTTCTTTTGATAGAACAGTTTGGAAACATTACGTTTGTAGAATCTGCAAGTGTTTATTCGGAGCACCTTGAGGCCTATGTTGGAAAAGGAAATATCTTCACATAAAAACTAGAGAGAAGGATTCTCACAAACTTCTTTGTGATGAGTTCATTCAACTCACAGAGTTGAACCTACCAATTGATAGAGAAGTTTGGAAACACTCTTTTTGTAGAATCTGCAAGTGGATATTTGGAGCCGTTTGAGGCCTATGCTGGAAAAGGAAATATCTTCACATAAAAACTGAACAGAAGCATTCTCAGAAACTTCTTTGTGTTCCGTGCATTCAACTCACGGACTTAAACTTACCTATAGAAAGTGCAGTTATGAAACACTCTTTTGGTAAAATCTGCAAGTGGTTATTTGGAACACTTCGAGGCCTGTGCTGGGATGTGGAATATCTTCACCTAAAAACTACAGAGAAGCATTCTCAGAAAGTTCTTCATGATGCATTCATTCAACTCGCAGAGTTGAACCTTCCTTTTGATAGAACAGTTTTGAAACACTCTTTTTGTAGAATCTGCAAGAGGATATTTGGAGCGTTTTGAGGCCTATGCTGGAAAAGGAAATATCTTCACCTAAAAACTAGACAGAAGCATTCTCAGAAACTTCTGTGTGATGAGTGCATTCAACTCACAGACTTGAACGTTTCTTTTGATAGAACAGTTTGGAAACATTACGTTTGTAGAATCTGCAAGTGTTTATTCGGAGCACCTTGAGGCCTATGTTGGAAAAGGAAATATCTTCACATAAAAACTAGAGAGAAGGATTCTCAGAAACTTCTTTGTGATGAGTTCATTCAACTCACAGAGTTGAACCTTCCAATTGATAGAGAAGTTTGGAAACACTCTTTTTGTAGAATCTGCAAGTGGATATTTGGAGCCGTTTGAGGCCTATGCTGGAAAAGGAAATATCTTCACATAAAAACTGAACAGAAGCATTCTCAGAAACTTCTTTGTGTTGAGTGCATTCAACTCACAGACTTGAACTTACTTGTAGAAAGAGCAGTTTTGAAACACTCTTTTGGTAAAATCTGCAAGTGGTTATTTGGAGCACTTCGAGGCCTGTGCTGGGATATGCAATATCTTCACCTAAAAACTACAGAGAAGCATTCTCAGAAAGTTCTTCACGATGCATTCATTCAACTCACAGAGTTGAACCTTCCTTTTGATAGAACAGTTTTGAAACACTCTTTTTGTAGAATCTGCAAGAGGATATTTGGAGCGTTTTGAGGCCTATGCTGGAAAAGGAAATATCTTCACCTAAAACCTAGACAGAAGCATTCTCAGAAACTTCTGTGTGATGAGTGCATTCAACTCACAGACTTGAACGTTTCTTTTGATAGAACAGTTTGGAAACGTTACGTTTGTAGAATCTGCAAGTGTTTATTCGGAGCACCTTGAGGCCTATGTTGGAAAAGGAAATATCTTCGCATAAAAACTAGAGAGAAGGATTCTCAGAAACTTCTTTGTGATGAGTTCATTCAACTCACAGAGTTGAACCTACCAATTGATAGAGAAGTTTGGAAACACTCTTTTTGTAGAATCTGCAAGTGGATATTTGGAGCCGTTTGAGGCCTATGCTGGAAAAGGAAATATCTTCACAAAAAAACTGAACAGAAGCATTCTCAGAAACTTCTTTGTGTTGAGTGCATTCAACTCACAGACTTGAACTTACCTGTAGAAAGAGCAGTTTTGAAACACTCTTTCGGTAAAATCTGCAAGTGGTTATTTGGAGCACTTAGAGGTCTGTGCTGGGATATGGAATATCTTCACCTAAAAACTACAGAGAAGCATTCTCAGAAAGTTCTTCACGATGCATTCATTCAACTCACAGAGTTGAACCTTCCTTTTGATAGAACAGTTTTGAAACACTCTTTTTGTAGAATCTACAAGAGGATATTTGGAGCGTGTTGAGGCCTATGTTGGAAAAGGAAATATCTTCACCTAAAAACTAGACAGAAGCATTCTCAGAAACTTCTGTGTGATGAGTGCATTCAACTCACAGACTTGAACGTTTCTTTTGATAGAACAGTTTGGAAACATTACGTTTGTAGAATCTGCAAGTGTTTATTCGGAGCACCCTGAGGCCTATGTTGGAAAAGGAAATATCTTCACATAAAAACTAGAGAGAAGGATTCTCAGAAACTTCTTTGTGATGAGTTCATTCAACTCACAGAGTTGAACCTACCAATTGATAGAGAAGTTTGGAAACACTCTTTTTGTGGAATCTGCAAGTGGATATTTGGAGCCGTTTGAGGCCTATGCTGGAAAAGGAAATATCTTCACATAAAAACTGAACAGAAGCATTCTCAGAAACTTCTTCGTGTTGAGTGCATTCAACTCACAGGCTTGAACTTACCTATAGAAAGAGCAGTTTTGAAACACTCTTTTGGTAAAATCTGCAAGTGGTTATTTGGAGCACTTCGAGGCCTGTGCTGGGATATGGAATATCTTCACCTAAAAACTACAGAGAAGCAGTCTCAGAAAGTTCTTCACGATGCATTCATTCAACTCACAGAGTTGAACCTTCCTTTTGATAGAACAGTTTTGAAACACTTTTTTGTAGAATCTGCAAGAGGATATTTGGAGCGTTTTGAGGCCTATGCTGGAAAAGGAAATATCTTCACCAAAAACTAGACAGAAGCATTCTCAGAAACTTCTGTGTGATGAGTGCGTTCAACTCACAGACTTGAACGTTTCTTTTGATAGAACAGTTTGGAAACATTACGTTTGTTGAATCTGCAAGTGTTTATTCGGAGCACCTTGAGGCCTATGTTGGAAAAGGAAATATCTTCACATAAAAACTAGAGAGAAGGATTCTCAGAAACTTCTTTGTGATGAGTTCATTCAACTCACAGAGTTGAACCTACCAATTGATAGAGAAGTTTGGAAACACTCTTTTTGTAGAATCTGCAAGTGGATATTTGGAGCCGTTTGAGGCCTATGCTGGAAAATGAAATATCTTCACATAAAAACTGAACAGAAGCATTCTCAGAAACTTCTTTGTGTTGAGTGCATTCAACTCACAGACTTGAACTTACCTGTAGAAAGAGCAGTTTTGAAACACTCTTTTGGTAAAATCTGCAAGTGGTTATTTGGAGCACTTCGAGGCCTGTGCTGGGATATGGAATATCTTCACCTAAAAACTACAGAGAAGCATTCTCAGAAAGTTCTTCACGATGCATTCATTCAACTCACAGAGTTGAACCTTCCTTTTGATAGAACAGTTTTGAAACACTCTTTTTGTAGAATCTGCAAGAGGATATTTGGAGCGTTTTGAGGCCTATGCAGGAAAAGGAAATATCTTCACCTAAAAACTAGACAGAAGCATTCTCAGAAACTTCTGTGTGATGAGTGCATTCAACTCACAGACTTGAACGTTTCTTTTGATAGAACAGTTTGGAAACATTACGTTTGTAGAATCTGCAAGTGTTTATTCGGAGCACCTTGAGGCCTATGTTGGAAAAGGAAATATCTTCACATAAAAACTAGAGAGAAGGATTCTCAGAAACTTCTTTGTGATGAGTTCATTCAACTCACAGAGTTGAACCTACCAATTGATAGAGAAGTTTGGAAACACTCTTTTTGTAGAATCTGCAAGTGGATATTTGGAGCCGTTTGAGGCCTATGCTGGAAAAGGAAATATCTTCACATAAAAACTGAACAGAAGCATTCTCAGAAACTTCTTTGTGTTGAGTGCATTCAACTCACAGACTTGAACTTACCTGTAGAAAGAGCAGTTTTGAAACACTCTTTTGGTAAAATCTGCAAGTGGTTATTTGGAGCACTTCGAGGCCTGTGCTGGGATATGGAATATCTTCACCTAAAAACTACAGAGAAGCATTCTCAGAAAGTTCTTCACGATGCATTCATTCAACTCACAGAGTTGAACCTTCCTTTTGATAGAACAGTTTTGAAACACTCTTTTTGTAGAATCTGCAAGAGGATATTTGGAGCGTTTTGAGGCCTATGCTGGAAAAGGAAATATCTTCACCTAAAAACTAGACAGAAGCATTCTCAGAAACTTCTGTGTGATGAGTGCATTCAACTCACAGACTTGAACGTTTCTTTTGATAGAACAGTTTGGAAACATTACGTTTGTAGAATCTGCAGGTGTTTATTCGGAGCACCTTGAGGCCTATGTTGGAAAAGGAAATATCTTCACATAAAAACTAGAGAGAAGGATTCTCAGAAACTTCTTTGTGATGAGTTCATTCAACTCACAGAGTTGAACCTACCAATTGATAGAGAAGTTTGGAAACACTCTTTTTGTAGAATCTGCAAGTGGATATTTGGAGCCGTTTGTGGCCTATGCTGGAAAAGGAAATATCTTCACATAAAAACTGAACAGAAGCATTCTCAGAAACTTCTTTGTGTTGAGTGCATTCAACTCACAGACTTGAACTTACCTGTAGAAAGAGCAGTTTTGAAACACTCTTTTGGTACAATCTGCAAGTGGTTATTTGGAGCACTTCGAGGCCTGTGCTGGGATATGGAATATCTTCACCTAAAAACTACAGAGAAGCATTCTCAGAAAGTTCTTCACGATGCATTCATTCAACTCACAGAGTTGAACCTTCCTTTTGATAGAACAGTTTTGAAACACTCTTTTTGTAGAATCTGCAGGAGGATATTTGGAGCGTTTTGAGGCCTATGCTGGAAAAGGAAATATCTTCACCTAAAAACTAGACAGAAGCATTCTCAGAAACTTCTGTGTGATGAGTGCATTCAACTCACAGACTTGAACGTTTCTTTTGATAGAACAGTTTGGAAACATTACGTTTGTAGAATCTGCAGGTGTTTATTCGGAGCACCTTGAGGCCTATGTTGGAAAAGGAAATATCTTCACATAAAAACTAGAGAGAAGGATTCTCAGAAACTTCTTTGTGATGAGTTCATTCAACTCACAGAGTTGAACCTACCAATTGAGAGAGAAGTTTGGAAACACTCTTTTTGTAGAATCTGCAAGTGGATATTTGGAGCCGTTTGTGGCCTATGCTGGAAAAGGAAATATCTTCACATAAAAACTGAACAGAAGCATTCTCAGAAACTTCTTTGTGTTGAGTGCATTCAACTCACAGACTTGAACTTACCTGTAGAAAGAGCAGTTTTGAAACACTCTTTTGGTACAATCTGCAAGTGGTTATTTGGAGCACTTCGAGGCCTGTGCTGGGATATGGAATATCTTCACCTAAAAACTACAGAGAAGCATTCTCAGAAAGTTCTTCACGATGCATTCATTCAACTCACAGAGTTGAACCTTCCTTTTGATAGAACAGTTTTGAAACACTCTTTTTGTAGAATCTGCAGGAGGATATTTGGAGCGTTTTGAGGCCTATGCTGGAAAAGGAAATATCTTCACCTAAAAACTAGACAGAAGCATTCTCAGAAACTTCTGTGTGATGAGTGCATTCAACTCACAGACTTGAACGTTTCTTTTGATAGAAGAGTTTGGAAACATTACGTTTGTAGAATCTGCAAGTGTTTACTCGGAGCACCTTGAGGCCTATGTTGGAAAAGGAAATATCTTCACATAAAAACTAGAGAGAAGGATTCTCAGAAACTTCTTTGTGATGAGTTCATTCAACTCACAGAGTTGAACCTACCAATTGATAGAGAAGTTTGGAAACACTCTTTTTGTAGAATCTGCAAGTGGATATTTGGAGCCGTTTGAGGCCTATCCTGGAAAAGGAAATATCTTCACATAAAAACTGAACAGAAGCATTCTCAGAAACTTCTTTGTGTTGAGTGCATTCAACTCACAGACTTGAACTTACCTGTAGAAAGAGCAGTTTTGAAACACTCTTTTGGTAAAATCTGCAAGTGGTTATTCGGAGCACCTTGAGGCCTGTGCTGGGATATGGAATATCTTCACCTAAAAACTACAGAGAAGCATTCTCAGAAAGTTCTTCATGATGCATTCATTCAACTCACAGAGTTGAACCTTCCTTTTGATAGAACAGTTTTGAAACACTCTTTTTGTAGAATCTGCAAGAGGATATTTGGAGCGTTTTGAGGCCTATGCTGGAAAAGGAAATATCTTCACCTAAAAACTAGACAGAAGCATTCTCAGAAACTTCTGTGTGATGAGTGCATTCAACTCACAGACTTGAACGTTTCTTTTGATAGAACAGTTTGGAAACATTACGTTTGTAGAATCTGCAAGTGTTTATTCGGAGCACCTTGAGGCCTATGTTGGAAAAGGAAATATCTTCACATAAAAACTAGAGAGAAGGATTCTCAGAAACTTCTTTGTGATGAGTTCATTCAACTCACAGAGTTGAACCTACCAATTGATAGAGAAGTTTGGAAACACTCTTTTTGTAGAATCTGCAAGTGGATATTTGGAGCCGTTTGAGGCCTATGCTGGAAAAGGAAATATCTTCAAATAAAAACTGAACAGAAGCATTCTCAGAAACTTCTTTGTGATGAGTGCATTCAACTCACAGACTTGAACGTTTCTTTTGATAGAACAGTTTGGAAACATTACGTTTGTAGAATCTGCAAGTGTTTATTCGGAGCACCTTGAGGCCTATGTTGGAAAAGGAAATATCTTCACATAAAAACTAGAGGGAAGGATTCTCAGAAACTTCTTTGTGATGAGTTCATTCAACTCACAGAGTTGAACCTACCAATTGATAGAGAAGTTTGGAAACACTCTTTTTGTAGAATCTGCAAGTGGATATTTGGAGCCGTTTGAGGCCTATGCTGGAAAAGGAAATATCTTCACATAAAAACTGAACAGAAGCATTCTCAGAAACTTCTGTGTGATGAGTGCATTCCACTCACAGACTTGAACGTTTCTTTTGATAGAACAGTTTGGAAACATTACGTTTGTAGAATCTGCAAGTGTTTATTCGGAGCACATTGAGGCCTATGTTGGAAAAGGAAATATCTTCGCATAAAAACTAGAGAGAAGGATTCTCAGAAACTTCTTTGTGATGAGTTCATTCAACTCACAAAGTTGAACCTACCAATTGATAGAGAAGTTTGGAAACACTCTTTTTGTAGAATCTGCAAGTGGATATTTGGAGCCGTTTGAGGCCTATGCTGGAAAAGGAAATATCTTCACATAAAAACTGAACAGAAGCATTCTCAGAAACTTCTTTGTGTTGAGTGCATTCAACTCACAGACTTGAACTTACCTATAGAAAGAGCAGTTTTGAAACACTCTTTTGGTAAAATCTGCAAGTGGTTATTTGGAGCACTTCGAGGCCTGTGCTGGGATATGGAATATCTTCACCTAAAAACTACAGAGAAGCATTCTCAGAAAGTTCTTCACGATGCATTCATTCAACTCACAGAGTTGAACCTTCCTTTTGATAGAACAGTTTTGAAACACTCTTTTTGTAGAATCTGCAAGAGGATATTTGGAGCGTTTTGAGGCCTATGCAGGAAAAGGAAATATCTTCACCTAAAAACTAGACAGAAGCATTCTCAGAAACTTCTGTGTGATGAGTGCATTCAACTCACAGACTAGAACGTTTCTTTTGATAGAAGAGTTTGGAAACATTACGTTTGTAGAATCTGCAAGTGTTTACTCGGAGCACCTTGAGGCCTATGTTGGAAAAGGAAATATCTTCACATAAAAACTAGAGAGAAGGATTCTCAGAAACTTCTTTGTGATGAGTTCATTCAACTCACAGAGTTGAACCTACCAATTGATAGAGAAGTTTGGAAACACTCTTTTTGTAGAATCTGCAAGTGGATATTTGGAGCCGTTTCAGGCCTATCCTGGAAAAGGAAATATCTTCACATAAAAACTGAACAGAAGCATTCTCAGAAACTTCTTTGTGTTGAGTGCATTCAACTCACAGACTTGAACTTACCTGTAGAAAGAGCAGTTTTGAAACACTCTTTTGGTAAAATCTGCAAGTGGTTATTTGGAGCACTTCGAGGCCTGTGCTGGGATATGGAATATCTTCACCTAAAAACTACAGAGAAGCATTCTCAGAAAGTTCTTCATGATGCATTCATTCAACTCACAGAGTTGAACCTTCCTTTTGATAGAACAGTTTTGAGACACTCTTTTTGTAGAATCTGCAAGAGGATATTTGGAGCGTTTTGAGGCCTATGCTGGAAAAGGAAATATCTTCACCTAAAAACCAGACAGAAGCATTCTCAGAAACTTCTGTGTGATGAGTGCATTCAACTCACAGACTTGAACGTTTCTTTTGATAGAACAGTTTGGAAACATTACGTTTGTAGAATCTGCAAGTGTTTATTCGGAGCACCTTGAGGCCTATGTTGGAAAAGGAAATATCTTCACATAAAAACTAGAGAGAAGGATTCTCAGAAACTTCTTTGTGATGAGTTCATTCAACTCACAGAGTTGAACCTACCAATTGATAGAGAAGTTTGGAAACACTCTTTTTGTAGAATCTGCAAGTGGATATTTGGAGCCGTTTGAGGCCTATGCTGGAAAAGGAAATATCTTCACATAAAAACTGAACAGAAGCATTCTCAGAAACTTCTTTGTGTTGAGTGCATTCAACTCACAGACTTGAACTTACCTGTAGAAAGAGCAGTTTTGAAACACTCTTTTGGTAAAATCTGCAAGTGGTTATTCGGAGCACCTTGAGGCCTGTGCTGGGATATGGAATATCTTCACCTAAAAACTACAGAGAAGCATTCTCAGAAAGTTCTTCATGATGCATTCATTCAACTCACAGAGTTGAACCTTCCTTTTGATAGAACAGTTTTGAAACACTCTTTTTGTAGAATCTGCAAGAGGATATTTGGAGCGTTTTGAGGCCTATGCTGGAAAAGGAAATATCTTCACCTAAAAACTAGACAGAAGCATTCTCAGAAACTTCTGTGTGATGAGTGCATTCAACTCACAGACTTGAACGTTTCTTTTGATAGAACAGTTTGGAAACATTACGTTTGTAGAATCTGCAAGTGTTTATTCGGAGCACCTTGAGGCCTATGTTGGAAAAGGAAATATCTTCACATAAAACCTAGAGAGAAGGATTCTCAGAAACTTCTTTGTGATGAGTTCATTCAACTCACAGAGTTGAACCTACCAATTGATAGAGAAGTTTGGAAACACTCTTTTTGTAGAATCTGCAAGTGGATATTTGGAGCCGTTTGAGGCCTATGCTGGAAAAGGAAATATCTTCACATAAAAACTGAACAGAATCATTCTCAGAAACTTCTTTGTGTTGAGTGCATTCAACTCACAGACTTGAACTTACCTGTAGAAAGAGCAGTTTTGAAACACTCTTTTGGTAAAATCTGCATGTGGTTATTTGGAGCACTTCGAGGCCTGTGCTGGGATATGGAATATCTTCACCTAAAAACTACAGAGAAGCATTCTCACAAAGTTCTTCACGATGCATTCATTCAACTCACAGAGTTGAACCTTCCTTTTGATAGAACAGTTTTGAAACACTCTTTTTGTAGAATCTGCAAGAGGATATTTGGAGCGTTTTGAGGCCTATGCTGGAAAAGGAAATATCTTCACCTAAAAACTAGACAGAAGCATTCTCAGAAACTTCTGTGTGATGAGTGCATTCAACTCACAGACTTGAACGTTTCTTTTGATAGAACAGTTTGGAAACATTACGTTTGTAGAATCTGCAAGTGTTTATTCGGACCACCTTGAGGCGTATGTTGGAAAAGGAAATATCTTCACATAAAAACTAGAGAGAAGGATTCTCAGAAACTTCTTTGTGATGAGTTCATTCAACTCACAGAGTTGAACCTACCAATTGATAGAGAAGTTTGGAAACACTCTTTTTGTAGAATCTGCAAGTGGATATTTGGAGCCGTTTGAGGCCTATGCTGGAAAAGGAAATATCTTCACATAAAAACTGAACAGAAGCATTCTCAGAAACTTCTTTGTGTTGAGTGCATTCAACTCACAGACTTGAACTTACCTGTAGAAAGAGCAGTTTTGAAACACTCTTTTGGTAAAATCTGCAAGTGGTTATTCGGAGCACCTTGAGGCCTGTGCTGGGATATGGAATATCTTCACCTAAAAACTACAGAGAAGCATTCTCAGAAAGTTCTTCATGATGCATTCATTCAACTCACAGAGTTGAACCTTCCTTTTGATAGAACAGTTTTGAAACACTCTTTTTGTAGAATCTGCAAGAGGATATTTGGAGCGTTTTGAGGCCTATGCTGGAAAAGGAAATACCTTCACCTAAAAACTAGACAGAAGCATTCTCAGAAACTTCTGTGTGATGAGTGCATTCAACTCACAGACTTGAACGTTTCTTTTGATAGAACAGTTTGGAAACATTACGTTTGTAGAATCTGCAAGTGTTTATTCGGAGCACCTTGAGGCCTATGTTGGAAAAGGAAATATCTTCACATAAAACCTAGAGAGAAGGATTCTCAGAAACTTCTTTGTGATGAGTTCATTCAACTCACAGAGTTGAACCTACCAATTGATAGAGAAGTTTGGAAACACTCTTTTTGTAGAATCTGCAAGTGGATATTTGGAGCCGTTTGAGGCCTATGCTGGAAAAGGAAATATCTTCACATAAAAACTGAACAGAAGCATTCTCAGAAACTTCTTTGTGTTGAGTGCATTCAACTCACAGACTTGAACTTACCTGTAGAAAGAGCAGTTTTGAAACACTCTTTTGGTAAAATCTGCATGTGGTTATTTGGAGCACTTCGAGGCCTGTGCTGGGATATGGAATATCTTCACCTAAAAACTACAGAGAAGCATTCTCAGAAAGTTCTTCACGATGCATTCATTCAACTCACAGAGTTGAACCTTCCTTTTGATAGAACAGTTTTGAAACACTCTTTTTGTAGAATCTGCAAGAGGATATTTGGAGCGTTTTGAGGCCTATGCTGGAAAAGGAAATATCTTCACCTAAAAACTAGACAGAAGCATTCTCAGAAACTTCTGTGTGATGAGTGCATTCAACTCACAGACTTGAACGTTTCTTTTGATAGAACAGTTTGGAAACATTACGTTTGTAGAATCTGCAAGTGTTTATTCGGACCACCTTGAGGCCTATGTTGGAAAAGGAAATATCTTCACATAAAAACTAGAGAGAAGGATTCTCAGAAACTTCTTTGTGATGAGTTCATTCAACTCACAGAGTTGAACCTACCAATTGATAGAGAAGTTTGGAAACACTCTTTTTGTAGAATCTGCAAGTGGATATTTGGAGCCGTTTGAGGCCTATGCTGGAAAAGGAAATATCTTCACATAAAAACTGAACAGAAGCATTCTCAGAAACTTCTTTGTGATGAGTGCATTCAACTCACAGACTTGAACGTTTCTTTTGATAGAACAGTTTGGAAACATTACGTTTGTAGAATCTGCAAGTGTTTATTCGGAGCACATTGAGGCCTATGTTGGAAAAGGAAATATCTTCGCATAAAAACTAGAGAGAAGGATTCTCAGAAACTTCTTTGTGATGAGTTCATTCAACTCACAGAGTTGAACCTACCAATTGATAGAGAAGTTTGGAAACACTCTTTTTGTAGAATCTGCAAGTGGATATTTGGAGCCGTTTCAGGCCTATCCTGGAAAAGGAAATATCTTCACATAAAAACTGAACAGAAGCATTCTCAGAAACTTCTTTGTGTTGAGTGCATTCAACTCACAGACTTGAACTTACCTGTAGAAAGAGCAGTTTTGAAACACTCTTTTGGTAAAATCTGCAAGTGGTTATTTGGAGCACTTCGAGGCCTGTGCTGGGATATGGAATATCTTCACCTAAAAACTACAGAGAAGCATTCTCAGAAAGTTCTTCATGATGCATTCATTCAACTCACAGAGTTGAACCATCCTTTTGATAGAACAGTTTTGAGACACTCTTTTTGTAGAATCTGCAAGAGGATATTTGGAGCGTTTTGAGGCCTATGCTGGAAAAGTAAATATCTTCACCTAAAAACCAGACAGAAGCATTCTCAGAAACTTCTGTGTGATGAGTGCATTCAACTCACAGACTTGAACGTTTCTTTTGATAGAACAGTTTGGAAACATTACGTTTGTAGAATCTGCAAGTGTTTATTCGGAGCACCTTGAGGCCTATGTTGGAAAAGGAAATATCTTCACATAAAAACTAGAGAGAAGGATTCTCAGAAACTTCTTTGTGATGAGTTCATTCAACTCACAGAGTTGAACCTACCAATTGATAGAGAAGTTTGGAAACACTCTTTTTGTAGAATCTGCAAGTGGATATTTGGAGCCGTTTGAGGCCTATGCTGGAAAAGGAAATATCTTCACATAAAAACTGAACAGAAGCATTCTCAGAAACTTCTTTGTGTTGAGTGCATTCAACTCACAGACTTGAACTTACCTGTAGAAAGAGCAGTTTTGAAACACTCTTTTGGTAAAATCTGCAAGTGGTTATTCGGAGCACCTTGAGGCCTGTGCTGGGATATGGAATATCTTCACCTAAAAACTACAGAGAAGCATTCTCAGAAAGTTCTTCACGATGCATTCATTCAACTCACAGAGTTGAACCTTCCTTTTGATAGAACAGTTTTGAAACACTCTTTTTGTAGAATCTGCAAGAGGATATTTGGAGCGTTTTGAGGCCTATGCTGGAAAAGGAAATATCTTCACCTAAAAACTAGACAGAAGCATTCTCAGAAACTTCTGTGTGATGAGTGCATTCAACTCACAGACTTGAACGTTTCTTTTGATAGAACAGTTTGGAAACATTACGTTTGTAGAATCTGCAAGTGTTTATTCGGAGCACCTTGAGGCCTATGTTGGAAAAGGAAATATCTTCACATAAAAACTAGAGAGAAGGATTCTCAGAAACTTCTTTGTGATGAGTTCATTCAACTCACAGAGTTGAACCTACCAATTGATAGAGAAGTTTGGAAACACTCTTTTTGTAGAATCTGCAAGTGGATATTTGGAGCCGTTTGAGGCCTATGCTGGAAAAGGAAATATCTTCACATAAAAACTGAACAGAAGCATTCTCAGAAACTTCTTTGTGATGAGTGCATTCAACTCACAGACTTGAACGTTTCTTTTGATAGAACAGTTTGGAAACATTACGTTTGTAGAATCTGCAAGTGTTTATTCGGAGCACCTTGAGGCCTATGTTGGAAAAGGAAATATCTTCACATAAAAACTAGAGGGAAGGATTCTCAGAAACTTCTTTGTGATGAGTTCATTCAACTCACAGAGTTGAACCTACCAATTGATAGAGAAGTTTGGAAACACTCTTTTTGTAGAATCTGCAAGTGGATATTTGGAGCCGTTTGAGGCCTATGCTGGAAAAGGAAATATCTTCACATAAAAACTGAACAGAAGCATTCTCAGAAACTTCTGTGTGATGAGTGCATTCCACTCACAGACTTGAACGTTTCTTTTGATAGAACAGTTTGGAAACATTACGTTTGTAGAATCTGCAAGTGTTTATTCGGAGCACATTGAGGCCTATGTTGGAAAAGGAAATATCTTCGCATAAAAACTAGAGAGAAGGATTCTCAGAAACTTCTTTGTGATGAGTTCATTCAACTCACAGAGTTGAACCTACCAATTGATAGAGAAGTTTGGAAACACTCTTTTTGTAGAATCTGCAAGTGGATATTTGGAGCCGTTTGAGGCCTATGCTGGAAAAGGAAATATCTTCACATAAAAACTGAACAGAAGCATTCTCAGAAACTTCTTTGTGTTGAGTGCATTCAACTCACAGACTTGAACTTACCTGTAGAAAGAGCAGTTTTGAAACACTCTTTTGGTAAAATCTGCAAGTGGTTATTCGGAGCACCTTGAGGCCTGTGCTGGGATATGGAATATCTTCACCTAAAAACTACAGAGAAGCATTCTCAGAAAGTTCTTCATGATGCATTCATTCAACTCACAGAGTTGAACCTTCCTTTTGATAGAACAGTTTTGAAACACTCTTTTTGTAGAATCTGCAAGAGGATATTTGGAGCGTTTTGAGGCCTATGCTGGAAAAGGAAATATCTTCACCTAAAAACTAGACAGAAGCATTCTCAGAAACTTCTGTGTGATGAGTGCATTCAACTCACAGACTTGAACGTTTCTTTTGATAGAACAGTTTGGAAACATTACGTTTGTAGAATCTGCAAGTGTTTATTCGGAGCACCTTGAGGCCTATGTTGGAAAAGGAAATATCTTCACATAAAAACTAGAGAGAAGGATTCTCAGAAACTTCTTTGTGATGAGTTCATTCAACTCACAGAGTTGAACCTACCAATTGATAGAGAAGTTTGGAAACACTCTTTTTGTAGAATCTGCAAGTGGATATTTGGAGCCGTTTGAGGCCTATGCTGGAAAAGGAAATATCTTCACATAAAAACTGAACAGAAGCATTCTCAGAAACTTCTTTGTGATGAGTGCATTCAACTCACAGACTTGAACGTTTCTTTTGATAGAACAGTTTGGAAACATTACGTTTGTAGAATCTGCAAGTGTTTATTCGGAGCACCTTGAGGCCTATGTTGGAAAAGGAAATATCTTCACATAAAAACTAGAGGGAAGGATTCTCAGAAACTTCTTTGTGATGAGTTCATTCAACTCACAGAGTTGAACCTACCAATTGATAGAGAAGTTTGGAAACACTCTTTTTGTAGAATCTGCAAGTGGATATTTGGAGCCGTTTGAGGCCTATGCTGGAAAAGGAAATATCTTCACATAAAAACTGAACAGAAGCATTCTCAGAAACTTCTGTGTGATGAGTGCATTCCACTCACAGACTTGAACGTTTCTTTTGATAGAACAGTTTGGAAACATTACGTTTGTAGAATCTGCAAGTGTTTATTCGGAGCACCTTGAGGCCTATGTTGGAAAAGGAAATATCTTCACATAAAAACTAGAGAGAAGGATTCTCAGAAACTTCTTTGTGATGAGTTCATTCAACTCACAGAGTTGAACCTACCAATTGATAGAGAAGTTTGGAAACACTCTTTTTGTAGAATCTGCAAGTGGATATTTGGAGCCGTTTGAGGCCTATGCTGGAAAAGGAAATATCTTCACATAAAAACTGAACAGAAGCATTCTCAGAAACTTCTTTGTGTTGAGTGCATTCAACTCACAGACTTGAACTTACCTGTAGAAAGAGCAGTTTTGAAACACTCTTTTGGTAAAATCTGCAAGTGGTTATTCGGAGCACCTTGAGGCCTGTGCTGGGATATGGAATATCTTCACCTAAAAACTACAGAGAAGCATTCTCAGAAAGTTCTTCATGATGCATTCATTCAACTCACAGAGTTGAACCTTCCTTTTGATAGAACAGTTTTGAAACACTCTTTTTGTAGAATCTGCAAGAGGATATTTGGAGCGTTTTGAGGCCTATGCTGGAAAAGGAAATATCTTCACCTAAAAACTAGACAGAAGCATTCTCAGAAACTTCTGTGTGATGAGTGCATTCAACTCACAGACTTGAACGTTTCTTTTGATAGAACAGTTTGGAAACATTACGTTTGTAGAATCTGCAAGTGTTTATTCGGAGCACCTTGAGGCCTATGTTGGAAAAGGAAATATCTTCACATAAAACCTAGAGAGAAGGATTCTCAGAAACTTCTTTGTGATGAGTTCATTCAACTCACAGAGTTGAACCTACCAATTGATAGAGAAGTTTGGAAACACTCTTTTTGTAGAATCTGCAAGTGGATATTTGGAGCCGTTTGAGGCCTATGCTGGAAAAGGAAATATCTTCACATAAAAACTGAACAGAAGCATTCTCAGAAACTTCTTTGTGTTGAGTGCATTCAACTCACAGACTTGAACTTACCTGTAGAAAGAGCAGTTTTGAAACTCTCTTTTGGTAAAATCTGCATGTGGTTATTTGGAGCACTTCGAGGCCTGTGCTGGGATATGGAATATCTTCACCTAAAAACTACAGAGAAGCATTCTCACAAAGTTCTTCACGATGCATTCATTCAACTCACAGAGTTGAACCTTCCTTTTGATAGAACAGTTTTGAAACACTCTTTTTGTAGAATCTGCAAGAGGATATTTGGGGCGTTTTGAGGCCTATGCTGGAAAAGGAAATATCTTCACCTAAAAACTAGACAGAAGCATTCTCAGAAACTTCTGTGTGATGAGTGCATTCAACTCACAGACTTGAACGTTTCTTTTGATAGAACAGTTTGGAAACATTACGTTTGTAGAATCTGCAAGTGTTTATTCGGAGCACCTTGAGGCGTATGTTGGAAAAGGAAATATCTTCACATAAAAACTAGAGAGAAGGATTCTCAGAAACTTCTTTGTGATGAGTTCATTCAACTCACAGAGTTGAACCTACCAATTGATAGAGAAGTTTGGAAACACTCTTTTTGTAGAATCTGCAAGTGGATATTTGGAGCCGTTTGAGGCCTATGCTGGAAAAGGAAATATCTTCACATAAAAACTGAACAGAAGCATTCTCAGAAACTTCTTTGTGTTGAGTGCATTCAACTCACAGACTTGAACTTACCTGTAGAAAGAGCAGTTTTGAAACACTCTTTTGGTAAAATCTGCAAGTGGTTATTCGGAGCACCTTGAGGCCTGTGCTGGGATATGGAATATCTTCACCTAAAAACTACAGAGAAGCATTCTCAGAAAGTTCTTCATGATGCATTCATTCAACTCACAGAGTTGAACCTTCCTTTTGATAGAACAGTTTTGAAACACTCTTTTTGTAGAATCTGCAAGAGGATATTTGGAGCGTTTTGAGGCCTATGCTGGAAAAGGAAATACCTTCACCTAAAAACTAGACAGAAGCATTCTCAGAAACTTCTGTGTGATGAGTGCATTCAACTCACAGACTTGAACGTTTCTTTTGATAGAACAGTTTGGAAACATTACGTTTGTAGAATCTGCAAGTGTTTATTCGGAGCACCTTGAGGCCTATGTTGGAAAAGGAAATATCTTCACATAAAACCTAGAGAGAAGGATTCTCAGAAACTTCTTTGTTCTGAGTTCATTCAACTCACAGAGTTGAACCTACCAATTGATAGAGAAGTTTGGAAACACTCTTTTTGTAGAATCTGCAAGTGGATATTTGGAGCCGTTTGAGGCCTATGCTGGAAAAGGAAATATCTTCACATAAAAACTGAACAGAAGCATTCTCAGAAACTTCTTTGTGTTGAGTGCATTCAACTCACACACTTGAACTTACCTGTAGAAAGAGCAGTTTTGAAACACTCTTTTGGTAAAATCTGCATGTGGTTATTTGGAGCACTTCGAGGCCTGTGCTGGGATATGGAATATCTTCACCTAAAAACTACAGAGAAGCATTCTCAGAAAGTTCTTCACGATGCATTCATTCAACTCACAGAGTTGAACCTTCCTTTTGATAGAACAGTTTTGAAACACTCTTTTTGTAGAATCTGCAAGAGGATATTTGGAGCGTTTTGAGGCCTATGCTGGAAAAGGAAATATCTTCACCTAAAAACTAGACAGAAGCATTCTCAGAAACTTCTGTGTGATGAGTGCATTCAACTCACAGACTTGAACGTTTCTTTTGATAGAACAGTTTGGAAACATTACGTTTGTAGAATCTGCAAGTGTTTATTCGGACCACCTTGAGGCCTATGTTGGAAAAGGAAATATCTTCACATAAAAACTAGAGAGAAGGATTCTCAGAAACTTCTTTGTGATGAGTTCATTCAACTCACAGAGTTGAACCTACCAATTGATAGAGAAGTTTGGAAACACTCTTTTTGTAGAATCTGCAAGTGGATATTTGGAGCCGTTTGAGGCCTATGCTGGAAAAGGAAATATCTTCACATAAAAACTGAACAGAAGCATTCTCAGAAACTTCTTTGTGATGAGTGCATTCAACTCACAGACTTGAACGTTTCTTTTGATAGAACAGTTTGGAAACATTACGTTTGTAGAATCTGCAAGTGTTTATTCGGAGCACATTGAGGCCTATGTTGGAAAAGGAAATATCTTCGCATAAAAACTAGAGAGAAGGATTCTCAGAAACTTCTTTGTGATGAGTTCATTCAACTCACAGAGTTGAACCTACCAATTGATAGAGAAGTTTGGAAACACTCTTTTTGTAGAATCTGCAAGTGGATATTTGGAGCCGTTTCAGGCCTATCCTGGAAAAGGAAATATCTTCACATAAAAACTGAACAGAAGCATTCTCAGAAACTTCTTTGTGTTGAGTGCATTCAACTCACAGACTTGAACTTACCTGTAGAAAGAGCAGTTTTGAAACACTCTTTTGGTAAAATCTGCAAGTGGTTATTTGGAGCACTTCGAGGCCTGTGCTGGGATATGGAATATCTTCACCTAAAAACTACAGAGAAGCATTCTCAGAAAGTTCTTCATGATGCATTCATTCAACTCACAGAGTTGAACCTTCCTTTTGATAGAACAGTTTTGAGACACTCTTTTTGTAGAATCTGCAAGAGGATATTTGGAGCGTTTTGAGGCCTATGCTGGAAAAGTAAATATCTTCACCTAAAAACCAGACAGAAGCATTCTCAGAAACTTCTGTGTGATGAGTGCATTCAACTCACAGACTTGAACGTTTCTTTTGATAGAACAGTTTGGAAACATTACGTTTGTAGAATCTGCAAGTGTTTATTCGGAGCACCTTGAGGCCTATGTTGGAAAAGGAAATATCTTCACATAAAAACTAGAGAGAAGGATTCTCAGAAACTTCTTTGTGATGAGTTCATTCAACTCACAGAGTTGAACCTACCAATTGATAGAGAAGTTTGGAAACACTCTTTTTGTAGAATCTGCAAGTGGATATTTGGAGCCGTTTCAGGCCTATGCTGGAAAAGGAAATATCTTCACATAAAAACTGAACAGAAGCATTCTCAGAAACTTCTGTGTGATGAGTGCATTCCACTCACAGACTTGAACGTTTCTTTTGATAGAACAGTTTGGAAACATTACGTTTGTAGAATCTGCAAGTGTTTATTCGGAGCACCTTGAGGCCTATGTTGGAAAAGGAAATATCTTCACATAAAAACTAGAGAGAAGGATTCTCAGAAACTTCTTTGTGATGAGTTCATTCAACTCACAGAGTTGAACCTACCAATTGATAGAGAAGTTTGGAAACACTCTTTTTGTAGAATCTGCAAGTGGATATTTGGAGCCGTTTGAGGCCTATGCTGGAAAAGGAAATATCTTCACATAAAAACTGAACAGAAGCATTCTCAGAAACTTCTTTGTGTTGAGTGCATTCAACTCACAGACTTGAACTTACCTGTAGAAAGAGCAGTTTTGAAACACTCTTTTGGTAAAATCTGCAAGTGGTTATTTGGAGCACCTTGAGGCCTGTGCTGGGATATGGAATATCTTCACCTAAAAACTACAGAGAAGCATTCTCAGAAAGTTCTTCATGATGCATTCATTCAACTCACAGAGTTGAACCTTCCTTTTGATAGAACAGTTTTGAAACACTCTTTTTGTAGAATCTGCAAGAGGATATTTGGAGCGTTTTGAGGCCTATGCTGGAAAAGGAAATATCTTCACCTAAAAACTAGACAGAAGCATTCTCAGAAACTTCTGTGTGATGAGTGCATTCAACTCACAGACTTGAACGTTTCTTTTGATAGAACAGTTTGGAAACATTACGTTTGTAGAATCTGCAAGTGTTTATTCGGAGCACCTTGAGGCCTATGTTGGAAAAGGAAATATCTTCACATAAAACCTAGAGAGAAGGATTCTCAGAAACTTCTTTGTGATGAGTTCATTCAACTCACAGAGTTGAACCTACCAATTGATAGAGAAGTTTGGAAACACTCTTTTTGTAGAATCTGCAAGTGGATATTTGGAGCCGTTTGAGGCCTATGCTGGAAAAGGAAATATCTTCACATAAAAACTGAACAGAAGCATTCTCAGAAACTTCTTTGTGTTGAGTGCATTCAACTCACAGACTTGAACTTACCTGTAGAAAGAGCAGTTTTGAAACTCTCTTTTGGTAAAATCTGCATGTGGTTATTTGGAGCACTTCGAGGCCTGTGCTGGGATATGGAATATCTTCACCTAAAAACTACAGAGAAGCATTCTCACAAAGTTCTTCACGATGCATTCATTCAACTCACAGAGTTGAACCTTCCTTTTGATAGAACAGTTTTGAAACACTCTTTTTGTAGAATCTGCAAGAGGATATTTGGGGCGTTTTGAGGCCTATGCTGGAAAAGGAAATATCTTCACCTAAAAACTAGACAGAAGCATTCTCAGAAACTTCTGTGTGATGAGTGCATTCAACTCACAGACTTGAACGTTTCTTTTGATAGAACAGTTTGGAAACATTACGTTTGTAGAATCTGCAAGTGTTTATTCGGAGCACCTTGAGGCGTATGTTGGAAAAGGAAATATCTTCACATAAAAACTAGAGAGAAGGATTCTCAGAAACTTCTTTGTGATGAGTTCATTCAACTCACAGAGTTGAACCTACCAATTGATAGAGAAGTTTGGAAACACTCTTTTTGTAGAATCTGCAAGTGGATATTTGGAGCCGTTTGAGGCCTATGCTGGAAAAGGAAATATCTTCACATAAAAACTGAACAGAAGCATTCTCAGAAACTTCTTTGTGTTGAGTGCATTCAACTCACAGACTTGAACTTACCTGTAGAAAGAGCAGTTTTGAAACACTCTTTTGGTAAAATCTGCAAGTGGTTATTCGGAGCACCTTGAGGCCTGTGCTGGGATATGGAATATCTTCACCTAAAAACTACAGAGAAGCATTCTCAGAAAGTTCTTCATGATGCATTCATTCAACTCACAGAGTTGAACCTTCCTTTTGATAGAACAGTTTTGAAACACTCTTTTTGTAGAATCTGCAAGAGGATATTTGGAGCGTTTTGAGGCCTATGCTGGAAAAGGAAATACCTTCACCTAAAAACTAGACAGAAGCATTCTCAGAAACTTCTGTGTGATGAGTGCATTCAACTCACAGACTTGAACGTTTCTTTTGATAGAACAGTTTGGAAACATTACGTTTGTAGAATCTGCAAGTGTTTATTCGGAGCACCTTGAGGCCTATGTTGGAAAAGGAAATATCTTCACATAAAACCTAGAGAGAAGGATTCTCAGAAACTTCTTTGTTCTGAGTTCATTCAACTCACAGAGTTGAACCTACCAATTGATAGAGAAGTTTGGAAACACTCTTTTTGTAGAATCTGCAAGTGGATATTTGGAGCCGTTTGAGGCCTATGCTGGAAAAGGAAATATCTTCACATAAAAACTGAACAGAAGCATTCTCAGAAACTTCTTTGTGTTGAGTGCATTCAACTCACACACTTGAACTTACCTGTAGAAAGAGCAGTTTTGAAACACTCTTTTGGTAAAATCTGCATGTGGTTATTTGGAGCACTTCGAGGCCTGTGCTGGGATATGGAATATCTTCACCTAAAAACTACAGAGAAGCATTCTCAGAAAGTTCTTCACGATGCATTCATTCAACTCACAGAGTTGAACCTTCCTTTTGATAGAACAGTTTTGAAACACTCTTTTTGTAGAATCTGCAAGAGGATATTTGGAGCGTTTTGAGGCCTATGCTGGAAAAGGAAATATCTTCACCTAAAAACTAGACAGAAGCATTCTCAGAAACTTCTGTGTGATGAGTGCATTCAACTCACAGACTTGAACGTTTCTTTTGATAGAACAGTTTGGAAACATTACGTTTGTAGAATCTGCAAGTGTTTATTCGGACCACCTTGAGGCCTATGTTGGAAAAGGAAATATCTTCACATAAAAACTAGAGAGAAGGATTCTCAGAAACTTCTTTGTGATGAGTTCATTCAACTCACAGAGTTGAACCTACCAATTGATAGAGAAGTTTGGAAACACTCTTTTTGTAGAATCTGCAAGTGGATATTTGGAGCCGTTTGAGGCCTATGCTGGAAAAGGAAATATCTTCACATAAAAACTGAACAGAAGCATTCTCAGAAACTTCTTTGTGATGAGTGCATTCAACTCACAGACTTGAACGTTTCTTTTGATAGAACAGTTTGGAAACATTACGTTTGTAGAATCTGCAAGTGTTTATTCGGAGCACATTGAGGCCTATGTTGGAAAAGGAAATATCTTCGCATAAAAACTAGAGAGAAGGATTCTCAGAAACTTCTTTGTGATGAGTTCATTCAACTCACAGAGTTGAACCTACCAATTGATAGAGAAGTTTGGAAACACTCTTTTTGTAGAATCTGCAAGTGGATATTTGGAGCCGTTTCAGGCCTATCCTGGAAAAGGAAATATCTTCACATAAAAACTGAACAGAAGCATTCTCAGAAACTTCTTTGTGTTGAGTGCATTCAACTCACAGACTTGAACTTACCTGTAGAAAGAGCAGTTTTGAAACACTCTTTTGGTAAAATCTGCAAGTGGTTATTTGGAGCACTTCGAGGCCTGTGCTGGGATATGGAATATCTTCACCTAAAAACTACAGAGAAGCATTCTCAGAAAGTTCTTCATGATGCATTCATTCAACTCACAGAGTTGAACCTTCCTTTTGATAGAACAGTTTTGAGACACTCTTTTTGTAGAATCTGCAAGAGGATATTTGGAGCGTTTTGAGGCCTATGCTGGAAAAGTAAATATCTTCACCTAAAAACCAGACAGAAGCATTCTCAGAAACTTCTGTGTGATGAGTGCATTCAACTCACAGACTTGAACGTTTCTTTTGATAGAACAGTTTGGAAACATTACGTTTGTAGAATCTGCAAGTGTTTATTCGGAGCACCTTGAGGCCTATGTTGGAAAAGGAAATATCTTCACATAAAAACTAGAGAGAAGGATTCTCAGAAACTTCTTTGTGATGAGTTCATTCAACTCACAGAGTTGAACCTACCAATTGATAGAGAAGTTTGGAAACACTCTTTTTGTAGAATCTGCAAGTGGATATTTGGAGCCGTTTGAGGCCTATGCTGGAAAAGGAAATATCTTCACATAAAAACTGAACAGAAGCATTCTCAGAAACTTCTTTGTGTTGAGTGCATTCAACTCACAGACTTGAACTTACCTGTAGAAAGAGCAGTTTTGAAACACTCTTTTGGTAAAATCTGCAAGTGGTTATTCGGAGCACCTTGAGGCCTGTGCTGGGATATGGAATATCTTCACCTAAAAACTACAGAGAAGCATTCTCAGAAAGTTCTTCATGATGCATTCATTCAACTCACAGAGTTGAACCTTCCTTTTGATAGAACAGTTTTGAGACACTCTTTTTGTAGAATCTGCAAGTGGATATTTGGAGCGTTTTGAGGCCTATGCTGGAAAAGGAAATATCTTCACCTAAAAACTAGACAGAAGCATTCTCAGAAACTTCTGTGTGATGCGTGCATTCAACTCACAGACTTGAACGTTTCTTTTGATAGAACAGTTTGGAAACATTACGTTTGTAGAATCTGCAAGTGTTTATTCGGAGCACCTTGAGGCCTATGTTGGAAAAGGAAATATCTTCACATAAAAACTAGAGAGAAGGATTCTCAGAAACTTCTTTGTGATGAGTTCATTCAACTCACAGAGTTGAACCTACCAATTGATAGAGAAGTTTGGAAACACTCTTTTTGTAGAATCTGCAAGTGGATATTTGGAGCCGTTTGAGGCCTATGCTGGAAAAGGAAATATCTTCACATAAAAACTGAACAGAAGCATTCTCAGAAACTTCTTTGTGTTGAGTGCATTCAACTCACAGACTTGAACTTACCTGTAGAAAGAGCAGTTTTGAAACACTATTTTGGTAAAATCTGCAAGTGGTTATTCGGAGCACCTTGAGGCCTGTGCTGGGATATGGAATATCTTCACCTAAAAACTACAGAGAAGCATTCTCAGAAAGTTCTTCATGATGCATTCATTCAACTCACAGAGTTGAACCTTCCTTTTGATAGAACAGTCTTGAAACACTCTTTTTGTAGAATCTGCAAGAGGATATTTGGAGCGTTTTGAGGCCTATGCTGGAAAAGGAAATATCTTCACCTAAAAACTAGACAGAAGCATTCTCAGAAACTTCTGTGTGATGAGTGCATTCAACTCACAGACTTGAACGTTTCTTTTGATAGAACAGTTTGGAAACATTACGTTTGTAGAATCTGCAAGTGTTTATTCAGAGCACATTGAGGCCTATGTTGGAAAAGGAAATATCTTCGCATAAAAACTAGAGAGAAGGACTCTCAGAAACTTCTTTGTGATGAGTTCATTAAACTCACAGGGTTGAACCTACCAATTGATAGAGAAGTTTGGAAACACTCTTTTTGTAGAATCTGCAAGTGGATATTTGGAGCCGTTTGAGGCCTATGCTGGAAAAGGAAATATCTTCACATAAAAACTGAACAGAAGGATTCTCAGAAACTTCTTTGTGTTGAGTGCATTCAACTCACAGACTTGAACTTACCTGTAGAAAGAGCAGTTTTGAAACACTCTTTTGGTAAAATGTGCAAGTGGTTATTTGGAGCACTTCGAGGCCTGTGCTGGGATATGGAATATCTTCACCTAAAAACTACAGAGAAGCAGTCTCAGAAAGTTCTTCACGATGCATTCATTCAACTCACAGAGTTGAACCTTCTTTTTGATAGAACAGTTTTGAAACACTCTTTTTGTAGAATCTGCAAGAGGATATTTGGAGCGATTTGAGGCCTATGCTGGAAAAGGAAATATCTTCACCTAAAAACTAGACAGAAGCATTCTCAGAAACTTCTGTGTGATGAGTGCATTCAACTCACAGACTTGAACGTTTCTTTTGATAGAACAGTTTGGAAACATTACGTTTGTAGAATCTGCAAGTGTTTATTCGGAGCACCTTGAGGCCTATGTTGGAAAAGGAAATATCTTCACATAAAAACTAGAGAGAAGGATTCTCAGAAACTTCTTTGTGATGAGTTCATTCAACTCACAGAGTTGAACCTACCAATTGATAGAGAAGTTTGGAAACACTCTTTTTGTAGAATCTGCAATTGGATATTTGGAGCCGTTTGAGGCCTATGCTGGAAAAGGAAATATCTTCACATAAAAACTGAACAGAAGCATTCTCAGAAACTTCTTTGTGTTGAGTGCATTCAACTCACAGACTTGAACTTACCTGTAGAAAGAGCAGTTTTGAAACACTCTTTTGGTAAAATCTGCAAGTGGTTATTTGGAGCACTTCGAGGCCTGTGCTGGGATATGGAATATCTTCACCTGAAAACTACAAAGAAGCATTCTCAGAAAGTTCTTCACGATGCATTCATTCAACTCACAGAGTTGAACCTTCCTTTTGATAGAACAGTTTTGAAACACTCTTTTTGTAGAATCTGCAAGAGGATATTTGGAGCGTTTTGAGGCCTATGCTGGAAAAGGAAATATCTTCACCTAAAAACTAGACAGAAGCATTCTCAGAAACTTCTGTGTGATGAGTGCATTCAACTCACAGACTTGAACGTTTCTTTTGATAGAACAGTTTGGAAACATTACGTTTGTAGAATCTGCAAGTGTTTATTCGGAGCACCTTGAGGCCTATGTTGGAAAAGGAAATATCTTCACATAAAAACTAGAGAGAAGGATTCTCAGAAACTTCTTTGTGATGAGTTCATTCAACTCACAGAGTTGAACCTACCAATTGATAGAGAAGTTTGGAAACACTCTTTTTGTAGAATCTGCAAGTGGATATTTGGAGCCGTTTGAGGCCTATGCTGGAAAAGGAAATATCTTCACATAAAAACTGAACAGAAGCATTCTCAGAAACTTCTTTGTGTTGAGTGCATTGAAATCACAGACTTGAACTTATCTATAGAAAGAGCAGTTTTGAAACACTCTTTTGGTAAAATCTGCAAGTGGTTATTTGGAACACTTCGAGGCCTGTGCTGGGATATGGAATATCTTCACCTAAAAACTACAGAGAAGCATTCTCAGAAAGTTCTTCATGATGCATTCATTCAACTCACAGAGTTGAACCTTCCTTTTGATAGAACAGTTTTGAAACACTCTTTTTGTAGAATCTGCAAGAGGATATTTGGAGCGTTTTGAGGCCTATGCTGGAAAAGGAAATATCTTCACCTAAAAACTAGACAGAAGCATTCTCAGAAACTTCTGTGTGATGAGTGCATTCAACTCACAGACTTGAACGTTTCTTTTGATAGAACAGTTTGGAAACATTACGTTTGTAGAATCTGCAAGTGTTTATTCGGAGCACCTTGAGGCCTATGTTGGAAAAGGAAATATCTTCACATAAAACCTAGAGAGAAGGATTCTCAGAAACTTCTTTGTGATGAGTTCATTCAACTCACAGAGTTGAACCTACCAATTGATAGAGAAGTTTGGAAACACTCTTTTTGTAGAATCTGCAAGTGGATATTTGGAGCCGTTTGAGGCCTATGCTGGAAAAGGAAATATCTTCACATAAAAACTGAACAGAAGCATTCTCAGAAACTTCTTTGTGTTGAGTGCATTCAACTCACAGACTTGAACTTACCTGTAGAAAGAGCAGTTTTGAAACACTCTTTTGGTAAAATCTGCAAGTGGTTATTTGGAGCACTTCGAGGCCTGTGCTGGGATATGGAATATCTTCACCTAAAAACTACAGAGAAGCATTCTCAGAAAGTTCTTCATGATGCATTCATTCAACTCACAGAGTTGAACCTTCCTTTTGATAGAACAGTTTTGAAACACTCTTTTTGTAGAATCTGCAAGAGGATATTTGGAGCGTTTTGAGGCCTATGCTGGAAAAGGAAATATCTTCACCTAAAAACTAGACAGAAGCATTCTCAGAAACTTCTGTGTGATGAGTGCATTCAACTCACAGACTTGAACGTTTCTTTTGATAGAACAGTTTGGAAACATTACGTTTGTAGAATCTGCAAGTGTTTATTCGGAGCACCTTGAGGCCTATGTTGGAAAAGGAAATATCTTCACATAAAAACTAGAGAGAAGGATTCTCAGAAACTTCTTTGTGATGAGTTCATTCAACTCACAGAGTTGAACCTACCAATTGATAGAGAAGTTTGGAAACACTCTTTTTGTAGAATCTGCAAGTGGATATTTGGAGCCGTTTGAGGCCTATGCTGGAAAAGGAAATATCTTCACATAAAAACTGAACAGAAGGATTCTCAGAAACTTCTTTGTGTTGAGTGCATTCAACTCACAGACTTGAACTTACCTGTAGAAAGAGCAGTTTTGAAACACTCTTTTGGTAAAATCTGCAAGTGGTTATATGGAGCACTTCGAGGCCTGTGCTGGGATATGGAATATCTTCACCTAAAAACTACAGAGAAGCATTCTCAGAAAGTTCTTCATGATGCATTCATTCAACTCACAGAGTTGAACCTTCCTTTTGATAGAACAGTTTTGAAACAATCTTTTTGTAGAATCTGCAAGAGGATATTTGGAGCGTTTTGAGGCCTATGCTGGAAAAGGAAATATCTTCACCTAAAAACTAGACAGAAGCATTCTCAGAAACTTCTGTGTTATGAGTGCATTCAACTCACAGACTTGAACGTTTCTTTTGATAGAACAGTTTGGAAACATTACGTTTGTAGAATCTGCAAGTGTTTATTCGGAGCACCTTGAGGCCTATGTTGGAAAAGGAAATATCTTCACATAAAAACTAGAGAGAAGGATTCTCAGAAACTTCTTTGTGATGAGTTCATTCAACTCACAGAGTTGAACCTACCAATTGATAGAGAAGTTTGGAAACACTCTTTTTGTAGAATCTGCAAGTGGATATTTGGAGCCGTTTGAGGCCTATGCTGGAAAAGGAAATATCTTCACATAAAAACTGAACAGAAGCATTCTCAGAAACTTCTTTGTGTTGAGTGCATTCAACTCACAGACTTGAACTTACCTGTAGAAAGAGCAGTTTTGAAACACTCTTTTGGTAAAATCTGCAAGTGGTTATTTGGAGCACTTCGAGGCCTGTGCTGGGATATGGAATATCTTCACCTAAAAACTACAGAGAAGCATTCTCAGAAAGTTCTTCACGATGCATTCATTCAACTCACAGAGTTGAACCTTCCTTTTGATAGAACAGTTTTGAAACACTCTTTTTGTAGAATCTGCAAGAGGATATTTGGAGCGTTTTGAGGCCTATGCTGGAAAAGGAAATATCTTCACCTAAAAACTAGACAGAAGCATTCTCAGAAACTTCTGTGTGATGAGTGCATTCAACTCACAGACTTGAACGTTTCTTTTGATAGAAGAGTTCGGAAACATTACGTTTGTAGAATCTGCAAGTGTTTATTCGGAGCACCTTGAGGCCTATGTTGGAAAAGGAAATATCTTCGCATAAAAACTAGAGAGAAGGATTCTCAGAAACTTCTTTGTGATGAGTTCATTCAACTCACAGAGTTGAACCTACCAATTGATAGAGAAGTTTGGAAACACTCTTTTTGTAGAATCTGCAAGTGGATATTTGGAGCCGTTTGAGGCCTATGCTGGAAAAGGAAATATCTTCACATAAAAACTGAACAGAAGCATTCTCAGAAACTTCTTTGTGTTGAGTGCATTGAAATCACAGACTTGAACTTATCTATGGAAAGAGCAGTTTTGAAACACTCTTTTGGTAAAATCTGCAAGTGGTTATTTGGAACACTTCGAGGCCTGTGCTGGGATATGGAATATCTTCACCTAAAAACTACAGAGAAGCATTCTCAGAAAGTTCTTCATGATGCATTCATTCAACTCACAGAGTTGAACCTTCCTTTTGATAGAACAGTTTTGAAACACTCTTTTTGTAGAATCTGCAAGAGGATATTTGGAGCGTTTTGAGGCCTATGCTGGAAAAGGAAATATCTTCACCTAAAAACTAGACAGAAGCATTCTCAGAAACTTCTGTGTGATGAGTGCATTCAACTCACAGACTTGAACGTTTCTTTTGATAGAACAGTTTGGAAACATTACGTTTGTAGAATCTGCAAGTGTTTATTCGGAGCACCTTGAGGCCTATGTTGGAAAAGGAAATATCTTCACATAAAACCTAGAGAGAAGGATTCTCAGAAACTTCTTTGTGATGAGTTCATTCAACTCACAGAGTTGAACCTACCAATTGATAGAGAAGTTTGGAAACACTCTTTTTGTAGAATCTGCAAGTGGATATTTGGAGCCGTTTGAGGCCTATGCTGGAAAAGGAAATATCTTCACATAAAAACTGAACAGAAGCATTCTCAGAAACTTCTTTGTGTTGAGTGCATTCAACTCACAGACTTGAACTTACCTGTAGAAAGAGCAGTTTTGAAACACTCTTTTGGTAAAATCTGCAAGTGGTTATTTGGAGCACTTCGAGGCCTGTGCTGGGATATGGAATATCTTCACCTAAAAACTACAGAGAAGCATTCTCAGAAAGTTCTTCATGATGCATTCATTCAACTCACAGAGTTGAACCTTCCTTTTGATAGAACAGTTTTGAAACACTTTTTGTAGAATCTGCAAGAGGATATTTGGAGCGTTTTGAGGCCTATGCTGGAAAAGGAAATATCTTCACCTAAAAACTAGACAGAAGCATTCTCAGAAACTTCTGTGTGATGAGTGCATTCAACTCACAGACTTGAACGTTTCTTTTGATAGAACAGTTTGGAAACATTACGTTTGTAGAATCTGCAAGTGTTTATTCGGAGCACCTTGAGGCCTATGTTGGAAAAGGAAATATCTTCACATAAAAACTAGAGAGAAGGATTCTCAGAAACTTCTTTGTGATGAGTTCATTCAACTCACAGAGTTGAACCTACCAATTGATAGAGAAGTTTGGAAACACTCTTTTTGTAGAATCTGCAAGTGGATATTTGGAGCCGTTTGAGGCCTATGCTGGAAAAGGAAATATCTTCACATAAAAACTGAACAGAAGCATTCTCAGAAACTTCTTTGTGTTGAGTGCATTCAACTCACAGACTTGAACTTACTTGTAGAAAGAGCAGTTTTGAAACACTCTTTTGGTAAAATCTGCAAGTGGTTATTTGGAGCACTTCGAGGCCTGGGCTGGGATATGGAATATCTTCACCTAAAAACTACAGAGAAGCATTCTCAGAAAGTTCTTCACGATGCATTCATTCAACTCACAGAGTTGAACCTTCCTTTTGATAGAACAGTTTTGAAACACTCTTTTTGTAGAATCTGCAAGAGGATATTTGGAGCGTTTTGAGGCCTATGCTGGAAAAGGAAATATCTTCACCTAAAAACTAGACAGAAGCATTCTCAGAAACTTCTGTGTGATGAGTGCATTCAACTCACAGACTTGAACGTTTCTTTTGATAGAACAGTTTGGAAACGTTACGTTTGTAGAATCTGCAAGTGTTTATTCGGAGCACCTTGAGGCCTATGTTGGAAAAGGAAATATCTTCACATAAAAACTAGAGAGAAGGATTCTCAGAAACTTCTTTGTGATGAGTTCATTCAACTCACGGAGTTGAACCAACCAATTGATAGAGAAGTTTGGAAACACTCTTTTTGTAGAATCTGCAAGTGGATATTTGGAGCCGTTTGAGGCCTAGGCTGGAAAAGGAAATATCTTCACATAAAAACTGAACAGAAGCATTCTCAGAAACTTCTGTGTGATGAGTGCATTCAACTCACAGACTTGAACGTTTCTTTTGATAGAACAGTTTGGAAACATTACGTTTGTAGAATCTGCAAGTGTTTATTCGGAGCACATTGAGGCCTATGTTGGAAAAGGAAATATCTTCGCATAAAAACTAGAGAGAAGGATTCTCAGAAACTTCTTTGTGATGAGTTCATTCAACTCACAGAGTTGAACCTACCAATTGATAGAGAAGTTTGGAAACACTCTTTTTGTAGAATCTGCAAGTGGATATTTGGAGCCGTTTGAGGCCTATGCTGGAAAAGGAAATATCTTCACATAAAAACTGAACAGAAGCATTCTCAGAAACTTCTTTGTGTTGAGTGCATTCAACTCACAGACTTGAACTTACCTGTAGAAAGAGCAGTTTTGAAACACTCTTTTGGTAAAATCTGCAAGTGGTTATTTGGAGCACTTCGAGGCCTGTGCTGGGATATGGAATATCTTCACCTAAAAACTACAGAGAAGCATTCTCAGAAAGTTCTTCACGATGCATTCATTCAACTCACAGAGTTGAACCTTCCTTTTGATAGAACAGTTTTGAAACACTCTTTTTGTAGAATCTGCAAGAGGATATTTGGAGCGTTTTGAGGCCTATGATGGAAAAGGAAATATCTTCACCTAAAAACTAGACAGAAGCATTCTCAGAAACTTCTGTGTGATGAGTGCATTCAACTCACAGACTTGAACGTTTCTTTTGATAGAACAGTTTGGAAACATTACGTTTGTAGAATCTGCAAGTGTTTATTCGGAGCACCTTGAGGCCTATGTTGGAAAAGGAAATATCTTCACATAAAAACTAGAGAGAAGGATTCTCAGAAACTTCTTTGTGATGAGTTCATTCAACTCACAGAGTTGAACCTACCAATTGATAGAGAAGTTTGGAAACACTCTTTTTGTAGAATCTGCAAGTGGATATTTGGAGCCGTTTGAGGCCTATGCTGGAAAAGGAAATATCTTCACATAAAAACTGAACAGAAGCATTCTCAGAAACTTCTTTGTGTTGAGTGCATTCAACTCACAGACTTGAACTTACCTATAGAAAGAGCAGTTTTGAAACACTCTTTTGGTAAAATCTGCAAGTGGTTATTTGGAGCACTTCGAGGCCTGTGCTGGGATATGGAATATCTTCACCTAAAAACTACAGAGAAGCATTCTCAGAAAGTTCTTCATGATGCATTCATTCAACTCACAGAGTTGAACCTTCCTTTTGATAGAACAGTTTTGAAACACTCTTTTTGTAGAATCTGCAAGAGGATATTTGGAGCGTTTTGAGGCCTATGCTGGAAAAGGAAATATCTTCACCTAAAAACTAGACAGAAGCATTCTCAGAAACTTCTGTGTGATGAGTGCATTCAACTCACAGACTTGAACGTTTCTTTTGATAGAACAGTTTGGAAACATTACGTTTGTAGAATCTGCAAGTGTTTATTCGGAGCACCTTGAGGCCTATGTTGGAAAAGGAAATATCTTCACATAAAAACTAGAGAGAAGGATTCTCAGAAACTTCTTTGTGATGAGTTCATTCAACTCACAGAGTTGAACCTACCAATTGATAGAGAAGTTTGGAAACACTCTTTTTGTAGAATCTGCAAGTGGATATTTGGAGCCGTTTGAGGCCTATGCTGGAAAAGGAAATATCTTCACATAAAAACTGAACAGAAGCATTCTCAGAAACTTCTTTGTGTTGAGTGCATTCAACTCACAGACTTGAACTTACCTGTAGAAAGAGCAGTTTTGAAACACTCTTTTGGTAAAATCTGCAAGTGGTTATTTGGAGCACTTCGAGGCCTGTGCTGGGATATGGAATATCTTCACCTGAAAACTACAGAGAAGCATTCTCAGAAAGTTCTTCACGATGCATTCATTCAACTCACAGAGTTGAACCTTGCTTTTGATAGAACAGTTTTGAAACACTCTTTTTGTAGAATCTGCAAGAGGATATTTGGAGCGTTTTGAGGCCTATGCTGGAAAAGGAAATATCTTCACCTAAAAACTAGACAGAAGCATTCTCAGAAACTTCTGTGTGATGAGTGCATTCAACTCACAGACTTGAACGTTTCTTTTGATAGAACAGTTTGGAAACATTACGTTTGTAGAATCTGCAAGTGTTTATTCGGAGCACCTTGAGGCCTATGTTGGAAAAGGAAATATCTTCACATAAAAACTAGAGAGAAGGATTCTCAGAAACTTCTTTGTGATGAGTTCATTCAACTCACAGAGTTGAACCTACCAATTGATAGAGAAGTTTGGAAACACTCTTTTTGTAGAATCTGCAAGTGGATATTTGGAGCCGTTTGAGGCCTATGCTGGAAAAGGAAATATCTTCACATAAAAACTGAACAGAAGCATTCTCAGAAACTTCTTTGTGTTGAGTGCATTCAACTCACAGACTTGAACTTACCTGTAGAAAGAGCAGTTTTGAAACACTCTTTTGGTAAAATCTGCAAGTGGTTATTTGGAGCACTTCGAGGCCTGTGCTGGAATATGCAATATCTTCACCTAAAAACTACAGAGAAGCATTCTCAGAAAGTTCTTCACGATGCATTCATTCAACTCACAGAGTTGAACCTTCCTTTTGATAGAACAGTTTTGATACACTCTTTTTGTAGAATCTGCAAGAGGATATTTGGAGCGTTTTGAGGCCTATGCTGGAAAAGGAAATATCTTCACCTAAAAACTAGACAGAAGCATTCTCAGAAACTTCTGTGTGATGAGTGCATTCAACTCACAGACTTGAACGTTTCTTTTGATAGAACAGTTTGGAAACGTTACGTTTGTAGAATCTGCAAGTGTTTACTCGGAGCACCTTGAGGCCTATGTTGGAAAAGGAAATATCTTCACATAAAACCTAGAGAGAAGGATTCTCAGAAACTTCTTTGTGATGAGTTCATTCAACTCACAGAGTTGAACCTACCAATTGATAGAGAAGTTTGGAAACACTCTTTTTGTAGAATCTGCAAGTGGATATTTGGAGCCGTTTGAGGCCTATGCTGGAAAAGGAAATATCTTCACATAAAAACTGAACAGAAGCATTCTCAGAAACTTCTTTGTGTTGAGTGCATTCAACTCACAGACTTGAACTTACCTGTAGAAAGAGCAGTTTTGAAACACTCTTTTGGTAAAATCTGCAAGTGGTTATTTGGAGCACTTCGAGGCCTGTGCTGGGATAGGGAATATCTTCACCTAAAAACTACAGAGAAGCATTCTCAGAAAGTTCTTCACGATGCACTCATTCAACTCACAGAGTTGAACCTTCCTTTTGATAGAACAGTTTTGAAACACTCTTTTTGTAGAATCTGCAAGAGGATATTTGGAGCGTTTTGAGGCCTATGCTGGAAAAGGAAATATCTTCACCTAAAAACTAGACAGAAGCATTCTCAGAAACTTCTGTGTGATGACTGCATTCAACTCACAGACTTGAACGTTTCTTTTGATAGAACAGTTTGGAAACATTACGTTTGTAGAATCTGCAAGTGTTTATTCGGAGCACCTTGAGGCGTATGTTGGAAAAGGAAATATCTTCACATAAAAACTAGAGAGAAGGATTCTCAGAAACTTCTTTGTGATGAGTTCATTCAACTCACGGAGTTGAACCAACCAATTGATAGAGAAGTTTGGAAACACTCTTTTTGTAGAATCTGCAAGTGGATATTTGGAGCCGTTTGAGGCCTAGGCTGGAAAAGGAAATAACTTCACATAAAAACTGAAGAGAAGCATTCTCAGAAACTTCTGTGTGATGAGTGCATTCAACTCACATACTTGAACGTTTCTTTTGATAGAACAGTTTGGAAACATTACGTTTGTAGAATCTGCAAGTGTTTATTCGGAGCACATTGAGGCCTATGTTGGAAAAGGAAATATCTTCGCATAAAAACTAGAGAGAAGGATTCTCAGAAACTTCTTTGTGATGAGTTCATTCAACTCACAGAGTTGAACCTACCAATTGATAGAGAAGTTTGGAAACACTCTTTTTGTAGAATCTGCAAGTGGATATTTGGAGCCGTTTGAGGCCTAGGCTGGAAAAGGAAATATCTTCACATAAAAACTGAACAGAAGCATTCTCAGAAACTTCTTTGTGTTGAGTGCATTGAAATCACAGACTTGAACTTATCTATAGAAAGAGCAGTTTTGAAACACTCTTTTGGTAAAATCTGCAAATGGTTATTTGGAACACTTCCAGGCCTGTGCTGGGATATGGAATATCTTCACCTAAAAACTACAGAGAAGCATTCTCAGAAAGTTCTTCACGATGCATTCATTCAACTCACAGAGTTGAACCTTCCTTTTGATAGAACAGTTTTGAAACACTCTTTTTGTAGAATCTGCAAGAGGATATTTGGAGCGTTTTGAGGCCTATGCTGGAAAAGGAAATATCTTCACCTAAAAACTAGACAGAAGCATTCTCAGAAACTTCTGTGTGATGAGTGCATTCAACTCACAGACTTGAACGTTTCTTTTGATAGAACAGTTTGGAAACATTACGTTTGTAGAATCTGCAAGTGTTTATTCGGAGCACCTTGAGGCCTATGTTGGAAAAGGAAATATCTTCACATAAAAACTAGAGAGAAGGATTCTCAGAAACTTCTTTGTGATGAGTTCATTCAACTCACAGAGTTGAACCTACCAATTGATAGAGAAGTTTGGAAACACTCTTTTTGTAGAATCTGCAAGTGGATATTTGGAGCCGTTTGAGGCCTATGCTGGAAAAGGAAATATCTTCACATAAAAACTGAACAGAAGCATTCTCAGAAACTTCTTTGTGTTGAGTGCATTCAACTCACAGACTTGAACTTACCTGTAGAAAGAGCAGTTTTGAAACACTCTTTTGGTAAAATCTGCAAGTGGTTATTTGGAGCACTTCGAGGCCTGTGCTGGGATATGGAATATCTTCACCTAAAAACTACAGAGAAGCATTCTCAGAAAGTTCTTCACGATGCATTCATTCAACTCACAGAGTTGAACCTTCCTTTTGATAGAACAGTTTTGAAACACTCTTTTTGTAGAATCTGCAAGAGGATATTTGGAGCGTTTTGAGGCCTATGCTGGAAAAGGAAATATCTTCACCTAAAAACTAGACAGAAGCATTCTCAGAAACTTCTGTGTGATGAGTGCATTCAACTCACAGACTTGAACGTTTCTTTTGATAGAACAGTTTGGAAACATTACGTTTGTAGAATCTGCAAGTGTTTATTCGGAGCACCTTGAGGCCTATGTTGGAAAAGGAAATATCTTCACATAAAAACTAGAGAGAAGGATTCTCAGAAACTTCTTTGTGATGAGTTCATTCAACTCACAGAGTTGAACCTACCAATTGATAGAGAAGTTTGGAAACACTCTTTTTGTAGAATCTGCAAGTGGATATTTGGAGCCGTTTGAGGCCTATGCTGGAAAAGGAAATATCTTCACATAAAAACTGAACAGAAGCATTCTCAGAAACTTCTTTGTGTTGAGTGCATTCAACTCACAGACTTGAACTTACCTGTAGAAAGAGCAGTTTTGAAACACTCTTTTGGTAAAATCTGCAAGTGGTTATTTGGAGCACTTCGAGGCCTGTGCTGGGATATGGAATATCTTCACCTAAAAACTACAGAGAAGCATTCTCAGAAAGTTCTTCAGGATGCATTCATTCAACTCACAGAGTTGAACCTTCCTTTTGATAGAACAGTTTTGAAACACTCTTTTTGTAGAATCTGCAAGAGGATATTTGGAGCGTTTTGAGGCCCATGCTGGAAAAGGAAATATCTTCACCTAAAAACTAGACAGAAGCATTCTCAGAAACTTCTGTGTGATGAGTGCATTCAACTCACAGACTTGAACGTTTCTTTTGATAGAACAGTTCGGAAACATTACGTTTGTAGAATCTGCAAGTGTTTATTCGGAGCACCTTGAGGCCTATGTTGGAAAAGGAAATATCTTCGCATAAAAACTAGAGAGAAGGATTCTCAGAAACTTCTTTGTGATGAGTTCATTCAACTCACAGAGTTGAACCTACCAATTGATAGAGAAGTTTGGAAACACTCTTTTTGTAGAATCTGCAAGTGGATATTTGGAGCCGTTTGAGGCCTATGCTGGAAAAGGAAATATCTTCACATAAAAACTGAACAGAAGCATTCTCAGAAACTTCTTTGTGTTGAGTGCATTGAAATCACAGACTTGAACTTATCTATAGAAAGAGCAGTTTTGAAACACTCTTTTGGTAAAATCTGCAAATGGTTATTTGGAACACTTCCAGGCCTGTGCTGGGATATGGAATATCTTCACCTAAAAACTACAGAGAAGCATTCTCAGAAAGTTCTTCACGATGCATTCATTCAACTCACAGAGTTGAACCTTCCTTTTGATAGAACAGTTTTGAAACACTCTTTTTGTAGAATCTGCAAGAGGATATTTGGAGCGTTTTGAGGCCTATGCTGGAAAAGGAAATATCTTCACCTAAAAACTAGACAGAAGCATTCTCAGAAACTTCTGTGTGATGAGTGCATTCAACTCACAGACTTGAACGTTTCTTTTGATAGAACAGTTTGGAAACATTACGTTTGTAGAATCTGCAAGTGTTTATTCGGAGCACCTTGAGGCCTATGTTGGAAAAGGAAATATCTTCACATAAAACCTAGAGAGAAGGATTCTCAGAAACTTCTTTGTGATGAGTTCATTCAACTCACAGAGTTGAACCTACCAATTGATAGAGAAGTTTGGAAACACTCTTTTTGTAGAATCTGCAAGTGGATATTTGGAGCCGTTTGAGGCCTATGCTGGAAAAGGAAATATCTTCACATAAAAACTGAACAGAAGCATTCTCAGAAACTTCTTTGTGTTGAGTGCATTCAACTCACAGACTTGAACTTACCTATAGAAAGAGCAGTTTTGAAACACTCTTTTGGTAAAATCTGCAAGTGGTTATTTGGAGCACTTCGAGGCCTGTGCTGGGATATGGAATATCTTCACCTAAAAACTACAGAGAAGCAGTCTCAGAAAGTTCTTCACGATGCATTCATTCAACTCCCAGAGTTGAACCTTCCTTTTGATAGAACAGTTTTGAAACACTCTTTTTGTAGAATCTGCAAGAGGATATTTGGAGCGTTTTGAGGCCTATGCTGGAAAAGGAAATATCTTCACCTAAAAACTAGACAGAAGCATTCTCAGAAACTTCTGTGTGATGAGTGCATTCAACTCACAGACTTGAACGTTTCTTTTGATAGAACAGTTTGGAAACATTACGTTTGTAGAATCTGCAAGTGTTTATTCGGAGCACCTTGAGGCCTATGTTGGAAAAGGAAATATCTTCACATAAAAACTAGAGAGAAGGATTCTCAGAAACTTCTTTGTGATGAGTTCATTCAACTCACAGAGTTGAACCTACCAATTGATAGAGAAGTTTGGAAACACTCTTTTTGTAGAATCTGCAAGTGGATATTTGGAGCCGTTTGAGGCCTATGCTGGAAAAGGAAATATCTTCACATAAAAACTGAACAGAAGCATTCTCAGAAACTTCTTTGTGTTGAGTGCATTCAACTCACAGACTTGAACTTACTTGTAGAAACAGCAGTTTTGAAACATTCTTTTGGTAAAATCTGCAAGTGGTTATTTGGAGCACTTCGAGGCCTGTGCTGGGATATGGAATATCTTCACCTAAAAACTACAGAGAAGCATTCTCAGAAAGTTCTTCACGATGCATTCATTCAACTCACAGAGTTGAACCTTCCTTTTGATAGAACAGTTTGGAAACACTCTTTTTGTAGAATCTGCAAGAGGATATTTGGAGCGTTTTGAGGCCTATGCTGGAAAAGGAAATATCTTCACCTAAAAACTAGACAGAAGCATTCTCAGAAACTTCTGTGTGATGAGTGCATTCAACTCACAGACTTGAACGTTTCTTTTGATGGAACAGTTTGGAAACGTTACGTTTGTAGATTCTGCAAGTGTTTATTCGGAGCACCTTGAGGCCTATGTTGGAAAAGGAAATATCTTCACATAAAACCTAGAGAGAAGGATTCTCAGAAACTTCTTTGTGATGAGTTCATTCAACTCACAGAGTTGAACCTACCAATTGATAGAGAAGTTTGGAAACACTCTTTTTGTAGAATCTGCAAGTGGATATTTGGAGCCGTTTGAGGCCTATGCTGGAAAAGGAAATATCTTCACATAAAAACTGAACAGAAGCATTCTCAGAAACTTCTTTGTGTTGAGTGCATTCAACTCACAGACTTGAACTTACCTGTAGAAAGAGCAGTTTTGAAACACTCTTTTGGTAAAATCTGCAAGTGGTTATTTGGAGCACTTCGAGGCCTGTGCTGGGATATGGAATATCTTCACCTAAAAACTACAGAGAAGCATTCTCAGAAAGTTCTTCATGATGCATTCATTCAACTCACAGAGTTGAACCTTCCTTTTGATAGAACAGTTTTGAAACACTCTTTTTGTAGAATCTGCAAGAGGATATTTGGAGCGTTTTGAGGCCTATGCTGGAAAAGGAAATATCTTCACCTAAAAACTAGACAGAAGCATTCTCAGAAACTTCTGTGTGATGAGTGCATTCAACTCACTGACTTGAACGTTTCTTTTGATAGAACAGTTTGGAAACATTACGTTTGTAGAATCTGCAAGTGTTTATTCGGAGCACCTTGAGGCGTATGTTGGAAAAGGAAATATCTTCACATAAAAACTAGAGAGAAGGATTCTCAGAAACTTCTTTGTGATGAGTTCATTCAACTCACGGAGTTGAACCAACCAATTGATAGAGAAGTTTGGAAACACTCTTTTTGCAGAATCTGCAAGTGGATATTTGGAGCCGTTTGAGGCCTAGGCTGGAAAAGGAAATATCTTCACATAAAAACTGAACAGAAGTATTCTCAGAAACTTCTGTGTGATGAGTGCATTCAACTCACAGACTTGAACGTTTCTTTTGATAGAACAGTTTGGAAACATTACGTTTGTAGAATCTGCAAGTGTTTATTCGGAGCACATTGAGGCCTATGTTGGAAAAGGAAATATCTTCGCATAAAAACTAGAGAGAAGGATTCTCAGAAACTTCTTTGTGATGAGTTCATTCAACTCACAGAGTTGAACCTACCAATTGATAGAGAAGTTTGGAAACACTCTTTTTGTAGAATCTGCAAGTGGATATTTGGAGCCGTTTGAGGCCTATGCTGGAAAAGGAAATATCTTCACATAAAACCTGAACAGAAGCATTCTCAGAAACTTCTTTGTGTTGAGTGCATTCAACTCACAGACTTGAACTTACCTGTAGAAAGAGCAGTTTTGAAACACTCTTTTGGTAAAATCTGCAAGTGGTTATTTGGAGCACTTCGAGGCCTGTGCTGGGATATGGAATATCTTCACCTAAAAACTACAGAGAAGCATTCACAGAAAGTTCTTCATGATGCATTCATTCAACTCACAGAGTTAAACCTTCCTTTTGATAGAACAGTTTTGAAACACTCTTTTTGTAGAATCTGCAAGAGGATATTTGGAGCGTTTTGAGGCCTATGCTGGAAAAGGAAATATCTTCACCTAAAAACTAGACAGAAGCATTCTCAGAAACTTCCGTGTGATGAGTGCATTCAACACACAGACTTGAACGTTTCTTTTGATAGAACAGTTTGGAAACATTACGTTTGTAGAATCTGCAAGTGTTTATTCGGAGCACCTTGAGGCGTATGTTGGAAAAGGAAATATCTTCACATAAAAACTAGAGAGAAGGATTCTCAGAAACTTCTTTGTGATGAGTTCATTCAACTCACGAAGTTGAACCAACCAATTGATAGAGAAGTTTGGAAACACTCTTTTTGTAGAATCTGCAAGTGGATATTTGGAGCCGTTTGAGGCCTAGGCTGGAAAAGGAAATATCTTCACATAAAAACTGAACAGAAGCATTCTCAGAAACTTCTGTGTGATGAGTGCATTCAACTCACAGACTTGAACGTTTCTTTTGATAGAACAGTTTGGAAACATTACGTTTGTAGAATCTGCAAGTGTTTATTCGGAGCACATTGAGGCCTAGGTTGGAAAAGGAAATATCTTCGCATAAAAACTAGAGAGAAGGATTCTCAGAAACTTCTTTGTGATGAGTTCATTCAACTCACAGAGTTGAACCTACCAATTGATAGAGAAGTTTGGAAACACTCTTTTTGTAGAATCTGCAAGTGGATATTTGGAGCCGTTTGAGGCCTATGCTGGAAAAGGAAATATCTTCACATAAAAACTGAACAGAAGCATTCTCAGAAACTTCTTTGTGTTGAGTGCATTCAACTCACAGACTTGAACTTACCTGTAGAAAGAGCAGTTTTGAAACACTCTTTTGGTAAAATCTGCAAGTGGTTATTTGGAGCACTTCGAGGCCTGTGCTGGGATATGGAATATCTTCACCTAAAAACTACAGAGAAGCATTCTCAGAAAGTTCTTAACGATGCATTCATTCAACTCACAGAGTTGAACCTTCCTTTTGATAGAACAGTTTTGAAACACTCTTTTTGTAGAATCTGCAAGAGGATATTTGGAGCGTTTTGAGGCCTATGCTGGAAAAGGAAATATCTTCACCTAAAAACTAGACAGAAGCATTCTCAGAAACTTCTGTGTGATGAGTGCATTCAACTCACAGACTTGAACGTTTCTTTTGATAGAACAGTTTGGAAACATTACGTTTGTAGAATCTGCAAGTGTTTATTCGGAGCACCTTGAGGCCTATGTTGGAAAAGGAAATATCTTCACATAAAAACTAGAGAGAAGGATTCTCAGAAACTTCTTTGTGATGAGTTCATTCAACTCACAGAGTTGAACCTACCAATTGATAGAGAAGTTTGGAAACACTCTTTTTGTAGAATCTGCAAGTGGATATTTGGAGCCGTTTGAGGCCTATGCTGGAAAAGGAAATATCTTCACATAAAAACTGAACAGAAGCATTCTCAGAAACTTCTTTGTGTTGAGTGCATTCAACTCACAGACTTGAACTTACCTGTAGAAAGAGCAGTTTTGAAACACTCTTTTGGTAAAATCTGCAAGTGGTTATTTGGAGCACTTCGAGGCCTGTGCTGGGATATGGAATATCTTCACCTAAAAACTACAGAGAAGCATTCTCAGAAAGTTCTTCATGATGCATTCATTCAACTCACAGAGTTGAACCTTCCTTTTGATAGAACAGTTTTGAAACACTCTTTTTGTAGAATCTGCAAGAGGATATTTGGAGCGTATTGAGGCCTATGCTGGAAAAGGAAATATCTTCACCTAAAAACTAGACAGAAGCATTCTCAGAAACTTCTGTGTGATGAGTGCATTCAACTCACAGACTTGAACGTTTCTTTTGATAGAACAGTTTGGAAACATTACGTTTGTAGAATCTGCAAGTGTTTATTCGGAGCACCTTGAGGCGTATGTTGGAAAAGGAAATATCTTCACATAAAAACTAGAGAGAAGGATTCTCAGAAACTTCTTTGTGATGAGTTCATTCAACTCACGGAGTTCAACCAACCAATTGATAGAGTAGTTTGGAAACACTCTTTTTGTAGAATCTGCAAGTGGATATTTGGAGCCGTTTGAGGCCTAGGGTGGAAAAGGAAATAACTTCACATAAAAACTGAACAGAAGCATTCTCAGAAACTTCTGTGTGATGAGTGCATTCAACTCACAGACTTGAACGTTTCTTTTGATAGAACAGTTTGGAAACATTACGTTTGTAGAATCTGCAAGTGTTTATTCGGAGCACATTGAGGCCTATGTTGGAAAAGGAAATATCTTCGCATAAAAACTAGAGAGAAGGATTCTCAGAAACTTCTTTGTGATGAGTTCATTCAACTCACAGAGTTGAACCTACCAATTGATAGAGAAGTTGGGAAACACTCTTTTTGTAGAATCTGCAAGTGGATATTTGGAGCCGTTTGAGGCCTATGCTGGAAAAGGAAATATCTTCACATAAAAACTGAACAGAAGCATTCTCAGAAACTTCTTTGTGTTGAGTGCATTCAACTCACAGACTTGAACTTACCTATAGAAAGAGCAGTTTTGAAACACTCTTTTGGTAAAATCTGCAAGTGGTTATTTGGAGCACTTCGAGGCCTGTGCTGGGATATGGAATATCTTCACCTAAAAACTACAGAGAAGCAGTCTCAGAAAGTTCTTCACGATGCATTCATTCAACTCACAGAGTTGAACCTTCCTTTTGATAGAACAGTTTTGAAACACTCTTTTTGTAGAATCTGCAAGAGGGTATTTGGAGCGTTTTGAGGCCTATGCTGGAAAAGGAAATATCTTCACCTAAAAACTAGACAGAAGCATTCTCAGAAACTTCTGTGTGATGAGTGCATTCAACTCACAGACTTGAACGTTTCTTTTGATAGAACAGTTCGGAAACATTACGTTTGTAGAATCTGCAGGTGTTTATTCGGAGCACCTTGAGGCCTATGTTGGAAAAGGAAATATCTTCACATAAAAACTAGAGAGAAGGATTCTCAGAAACTTCTTTGTGATGAGTTCATTCAACTCACAGAGTTGAACCTACCAATTGATAGAGAAGTTTGGAAACACTCTTTTTGTAGAATCTGCAAGTGGATATTTGGAGCCGTTTGATTCCTATGCTGGAAAAGGAAATATCTTCACATAAAAACTGAACAGAAGCATTCTCAGAAACTTCTTTGTGTTGAGTGCATTCAACTCACAGACTTGAACTTACCTGTAGAAAGAGCAGTTTTGAAACACTCTTTTGGTAAAATCTGCAAGTGGTTATTTGGAGCACTTCGAGGCCTGTGCTGGGATATGGAATATCTTCACCTAAAAACTACAGAGAAGCATTCTCAGAAAGTTCTTCATGATGCATTCATTCAACTCACAGAGTTGAACCTTCCTTTTGATACAACAGTTTTGAAACACTCTTTTTGTAGAATCTGCAAGAGGATATTTGGAGCGTTTTGAGGCCTATGCTGGAAAAGGAAATATCTTCACCTAAAAACTAGACAGAAGCATTCTCAGAAACTTCTGTGTGATGAGTGCATTCAACTCACAGACTTGAACGTTTCTTTTGATAGAACAGTTTGGAAACATTACGTTTGTAGAATCTGCAAGTGTTTATTCGGAGCACCTTGAGGCCTATGTTGGAAAAGGAAATATCTTCACATAAAAACTAGAGAGAAGGATTCTCAGAAACTTCTTTGTGATGAGTTCATTCAACTCACAGAGTTGAACCTACCAATTGATAGAGAAGTTTGGAAACACTCTTTTTGTAGAATCTGCAAGTGGATATTTGGAGCCGTTTGAGGCCTATGCTGGAAAAGGAAATGTCTTCACATAAAAACTGAACAGAAGCATTCTCAGAAACTTCTTTGTGTTGAGTGCATTCAACTCACAGACTTGAACTTACCTGTAGAAAGAGCAGTTTTGAAACACTCTTTTGGTAAAATCTGCAAGTGGTTATTTGGAGCACTTCGAGGCCTGTGCTGGGATATGGAATATCTTCACCTAAAAACTACAGAGAAGCATTCTCAGAAAGTTCTTCACGATGCATTCATTCAACTCACAGAGTTGAACCTTCCTTTTGATAGAACAGTTTTGAAACACTCTTTTTGTAGAATCTGCAAGAGGATATTTGGAGCGTTTTGAGGCCTATGCTGGAAAAGGAAATATCTTCACCTAAAAACTAGACAGAAGCATTCTCAGAAACTTCTGTGTGATGAGTGCATTCAACTCACAGACTTGAACGTTTCTTTTGATAGAACAGTTTGGAAACGTTACGTTTGTAGAATCTGCAAGTGTTTATTCGGAGCACCTTGAGGCCTATGTTGGAAAAGGAAATATCTTCACATAAAACCTAGAGAGAAGGATTCTCAGAAACTTCTTTGTGATGAGTTCATTCAACTCACAGAGTTGAACCTACCAATTGATAGAGAAGTTTGGAAACACTCTTTTTGTAGAATCTGGAAGTGGATATTTGGAGCCGTTTGAGGCCTATGCTGGAAAAGGAAATATCTTCACATAAAAACTGAACAGAAGCATTCTCAGAAACTTCTTTGTGTTGAGTGCATTCAACTCACAGACTTGAACTTACCTGTAGAAAGAGCAGTTTTGAAACACTCTTTTGGTAAAATCTGCAAGTGGTTATTTGGAGCACTTCGAGGCCTGTGCTGGGATATGGAATATCTTCACCTAAAAACTACAGAGAAGCATTCTCAGAAAGTTCTTCACGATGCATTCATTCAACTCACAGAGTTGAACCTTCCTTTTGATAGAACAGTTTTGAAACACTCTTTTTGTAGAATCTGCAAGAGGATATTTGGAGCGTTTTGAGGCCTATGCTGGAAAAGGAAATATCTTCACCTAAAAACTAGACAGAAGCATTCTCAGAAACTTCTGTGTGATGAGTGCATTCAACTCACAGACTTGAACGTTTCTTTTGATAGAACAGTTTGGAAACATTACGTTTGTAGAATCTGCAAGTGTTTATTCGGAGCACATTGAGGCCTATGTTGGAAAAGGAAATATCTTCACATAAAAACTAGAGAGAAGGATTCTCACAAACTTCTTTGTGATGAGTTCATTCAACTCACAGAGTTGAACCTACCAATTGATAGAGAAGTTTGGAAACACTCTTTTTGTAGAATCTGCAAGTGGATATTTGGAGCCGTTTGAGGCCTATGCTGGAAAAGGAAATATCTTCACATAAAAACTGAACAGAAGCATTCTCAGAAACTTCTTTGTGTTGAGTGCATTCAACTCACGGTCTTGAACTTACCTATAGAAAGAGCAGTTTTGAAACACTCTTTTGGTAAAATCTGCAAGTGGTTATTTGGAACACTTCGAGGCCTGTGCTGGGATATGGAATATCTTCACCTAAAAACTACAGAGAAGCATTCTCAGAAAGTTCTTCACGATGCATTCATTCAACTCACAGAGTTGAACCTTCCTTTTGATAGAACAGTTTTGAAACACTCTTTTTGTAGAATCTGCAAGAGGATATTTGGAGCGTTTTGAGGCCTATGCTGGAAAAGGAAATATCTTCACCTAAAAACTAGACAGAAGCATTCTCAGAAACTTCCGTGTGATGAGTGCATTCAACTCACAGACTTGAACGTTTCTTTTGATAGAACAGTTTGGAAACATTACGTTTGTAGAATCTGCAAGTGTTTATTCGGAGCACCTTGAGGCCTATGTTGGAAAAGGAAATATCTTCACATAAAAACTAGAGAGAAGGATTCTCAGAAACTTCTTTGTGATGAGTTCATTCAACTCACGGAGTTGAACCAACCAATTGATAGGGTAGTTTGGAAACACTCTTTTTGTAGAATCTGCAAGTGGATATTTGGAGCCGTTTGAGGCCTAGGCTGGAAGAGGAAATAACTTCACATAAAAACTGAACAGAAGCATTCTCAGAAACTTCTGTGTGATGAGTGCATTCAACTCACAGACTTGAACGTTTCTTTTGATAGAACAGTTTGGAAACATTACGTTTGTAGAATCTGCAAGTGTTTATTCGGAGCACATTGAGGCCTATGTTGGAAAAGGAAATATCTTCGCATAAAAACTAGAGAGAAGGATTCTCAGAAACTTCTTTGTGATGAGTTCATTCAACTCACAGAGTTGAACCTACCAATTGATAGAGAAGTTTGGAAACACTCTTTTTGTAGAATCTGCAAGTGGATATTTGGAGCCGTTTGAGGCCTATGCTGGAAAAGGAAATATCTTCACATAAAAACTGAACAGAAGCATTCTCAGAAACTTCTTTGTGTTGAGTGCATTCAACTCACAGACTTGAACTTACCTGTAGAAAGAGCAGTTTTGAAACACTCTTTTGGTAAAATCTGCAAGTGGTTATTTGGAGCACTTCGAGGCCTGTGCTGGGATATGGAATATCTTCACCTAAAAACTACAGAGAAGCATTCTCAGAAAGTTCTTCACGATGCATTCATTCAACTCACAGAGTTGAACCTTCCTTTTGATAGAACAGTTTTGAAACACTCTTTTTGTAGAATCTGCAAGAGGATATTTGGAGCGTTTTGAGGCCTATGCTGGAAAAGGAAATATCTTCACCTAAAAACTAGACAGAAGCATTCTCAGAAACTTCTGTGTGATGAGTGCATTCAACTCACAGACTTGAACGTTTCTTTTGATAGAACAGTTTGGAAACGTTACGTTTGTAGAATCTGCAAGTGTTTATTCGGAGCACCTTGAGGCCTATGTTGGAAAAGGAAATATCTTCACATAAAAACTAGAGAGAAGGATTCTCAGAAACTTCTTTGTGATGAGTTCATTCAACTCACAGAGTTGAACCTACCAATTGATAGAGAAGTTTGGAAACACTCTTTTTGTAGAATCTGCAAGTGGATATTTGGAGCCGTTTGAGGCCTATGCTGGAAAAGGAAATATCTTCACATAAAAACTGAACAGAAGCATTCTCAGAAACTTCTTTGTGTTGAGTGCATTCAACTCACAGACTTGAACTTACCTATAGAAAGAGCAGTTTTGAAACACTCTTTTGGTAAAATCTGCAAGTGGTTATTTGGAGCACTTCGAGGCCTGTGCTGGGATATGGAATATCTTCACCTAAAAACTACAGAGAAGCAGTCTCAGAAAGTTCTTCACGATGCATTCATTCAACTCACAGAGTTGAACCTTCCTTTTGATAGAACAGTTTTGAAACACTCTTTTTGTAGGATCTGCAAGAGGATATTTGGAGCGTTTTGAGGCCTATGCTGGAAAAGGAAATATCTTCACCTAAAAACTAGACAGAAGCATTCTCAGAAACTTCTGTGTGATGAGTGCATTCAACTCACAGACTTGAACGTTTCTTTTGATAGAACAGTTTGGAAACATTACGTTTGTAGAATCTGCAAGTGTTTATTCGGAGCACCTTGAGGCCTATGTTGGAAAAGGAAATATCTTCACATAAAAACTAGAGAGAAGGATTCTCAGAAACTTCTTTGTGATGAGTTCATTCAACTCACAGAGTTGAACCTACCAATTGATAGAGAAGTTTGGAAACACTCTTTTTGTAGAATCTGCAAGTGGATATTTGGAGCCGTTTGAGGCCTATGCTGGAAAAGGAAATATCTTCACATAAAAACTGAACAGAAGCATTCTCAGAAACTTCTTTCTGTTGAGTGCATTCAACTCACAGTCTTGAACTTATCTATAGAAAGAGCAGTTTTGAAACATTCTTTTGGTAAAATCTGCAAGTGGTTATTTGGAACACTTCGAGGCCTGTGCTGGGATATGGAATATCTTCACCTAAAAACTACAGAGAAGCATTCTCAGAAAGTTCTTCACGATGCATTCATTCAACTCACAGAGTTGAACCTTCCTTTTGATAGAACAGTTTTGAAACACTCTTTTTGTAGAATCTGCAAGAGGATATTTGGAGCGTTTTGAGGCCTATGCTGGAAAAGGAAATATCTTCACCTAAAAACTAGACAGAAGCATTCTCAGAAACTTCTGTGTGATGAGTGCATTCAACTCACAGACTTGAACGTTTCTTTTGATAGAACAGTTTGGAAGCATTACGTTTGTAGAATCTGCAGGTGTTTATTCGGAGCACCTTGAGGCCTATGTTGGAAAAGGAAATATCTTCACATAAAAACTAGAGAGAAGGATTCTCACAAACTTCTTTGTGATGAGTTCATTCAACTCACAGAGTTGAACCTACCAATTGATAGAGAAGTTTGGAAACACTCTTTTTGTAGAATCTGCAAGTGGATATTTGGAGCCGTTTGAGGCCTATGCTGGAAAAGGAAATATCTTCACATAAAAACTGAACAGAAGCATTCTCAGAAACTTCTTTGTGTTGAGTGCATTCAACTCACAGTCTTGAACTTACCTATAGAAAGAGCAGTTTTGAAACACTCTTTTGGTAAAATCTGCAAGTGGTTATTTGGAACACTTCGAGGCCTGTGCTGGGATATGGAATATCTTCACCTAAAAACTACAGAGAAGCATTCTCAGAAAGTTCTTCACGATGCATTCATTCAACTCACAGAGTTGAACCTTCCTTTTGATAGAACAGTTTTGAAACACTCTTTTTGTAGAATCTGCAAGAGGATATTTGGAGCGTTTTGAGGCCTATGCTGGAAAAGGAAATATCTTCACCTAAAAACTAGACAGAAGCATTCTCAGAAACTTCTGTGTGATGAGTGCATTCAACTCACAGACTTGAACGTTTCTTTTGATAGAACAGTTTGGAAACATTACGTTTGTAGAATCTGCAAGTGTTTATTCGGAGCACCTTGAGGCCTATGTTGGAAAAGGAAATATCTTCACATAAAAACTAGAGAGAAGGATTCTCAGAAACTTCTTTGTGATGAGTTCATTCAACTCACGGAGTTGAACCAACCAATTGATAGAGTAGTTTGGAAACACTCTTTTTGTAGAATCTGCAAGTGGATATTTGGAGCCGTTTGAGGCCAAGGCTGGAAAAGGAAATAACTTCACATAAAAACTGAACAGAAGCATTCTCAGAAACTTCTGTGTGATGAGTGCATTCAACTCACAGACTTGAACGTTTCTTTTGATAGAACAGTTTGGAAACATTACGTTTGTAGAATCTGCAAGTGTTTATTCGGAGCACATTGAGGCCTATGTTGGAAAAGGAAATATCTTCGCATAAAAACTAGAGAGAAGGATTCTCAGAAACTTCTTTGTGATGAGTTCATTCAACTCACAGAGTTGAACCTACCAATTGATAGAGAAGTTTGGAAACACTCTTTTTGTAGAATCTGCAAGTGGATATTTGGAGCCGTTTGAGGCCTATGCTGGAAAAGGAAATATCTTCACATAAAAACTGAACAGAAGCATTCTCAGAAACTTCTTTGTGTTGAGTGCATTCAACTCACAGTCTTGAACTTACCTATAGAAAGAGCAGTTTTGAAACACTCTTTTGGTAAAATCTGCAAGTGGTTATTTGGAACACTTCGAGGCCTGTGCTGGGATATGGAATATCTTCACCTAAAAACTACAGAGAAGCATTCTCAGAAAGTTCTTCACGATGCATTCATTCAACTCACAGAGTTGAACCTTCCTTTTGATAGAACAGTTTTGAAACACTCTTTTTGTAGAATCTGCAAGAGGATATTTGGAGCGTTTTGAGGCCTATGCTGGAAAAGGAAATATCTTCACCTAAAAACTAGACAGAAGCATTCTCAGAAACTTCCGTGTGATGAGTGCATTCAACTCACAGACTTGAACGTTTCTTTTGATAGAACAGTTTGGAAACATTACGTTTGTAGAATCTGCAAGTGTTTATTCGGAGCACCTTGAGGCCTATGTTGGAAAAGGAAATATCTTCACATAAAAACTAGAGAGAAGGATTCTCAGAAACTTCTTTGTGATGAGTTCATTCAACTCACGGAGTTGAACCAACCAATTGATAGGGTAGTTTGGAAACACTCTTTTTGTAGAATCTGCAAGTGGATATTTGGAGCCGTTTGAGGCCTAGGCTGGAAAAGGAAATAACTTCACATAAAAACTGAACAGAAGCATTCTCAGAAACTTCTATGTGATGAGTGCATTCAACTCACAGACTTGAACGTTTCTTTTGATAGAACAGTTTGGAAACATTACGTTTGTAGAATCTGCAAGTGTTTATTCGGAGCACATTGAGGCCTATGTTGGAAAAGGAAATATCTTCGCATAAAAACTAGAGAGAAGGATTCTCAGAAACTTCTTTGTGATGAGTTCATTCAACTCACAGAGTTGAACCTACCAATTGATAGAGAAGTTTGGAAACACTCTTTTTGTAGAATCTGCAAGTGGATATTTGGAGCCATTTGAGGCCTATGCTGGAAAAGGAAATATCTTCACATAAAAACTGAACAGAAGCATTCTCAGAAACTTCTTTGTGTTGAGTGCATTCAACTCACAGACTTGAACTTACCTGTAGAAAGAGCAGTTTTGAAACACTCTTTTGGTAAAATCTGCAAGTGGTTATTTGGAGCACTTCGAGGCCTGTGCTGGGATATGGAATATCTTCACCTAAAAACTACAGAGAAGCATTCTCAGAAAGTTCTTCACGATGCATTCATTCAACTCACAGAGTTGAACCTTCCTTTTGATAGAACAGTTTTGAAACACTCTTTTTGTAGAATCTGCAAGAGGATATTTGGAGCGTTTTGAGGCCTAGGCTGGAAAAGGAAATATCTTCACCTAAAAACTAGACAGAAGCATTCTCAGAAACTTCTGTGTGATGAGTGCATTCAACTCACAGACTTGAACGTTTCTTTTGATAGAACAGTTTGGAAACGTTACGTTTGTAGAATCTGCAAGTGTTTATTCGGAGCACCTTGAGGCCTATGTTGGAAAAGGAAATATCTTCACATAAAAACTAGAGAGAAGGATTCTCAGAAACTTCTTTGTGATGAGTTCATTCAACTCACAGAGTTGAACCTACCAATTGATAGAGAAGTTTGGAAACACTCTTTTTGTAGAATCTGCAAGTGGATATTTGGAGCCGTTTGAGGCCTATGCTGGAAAAGGAAATATCTTCACATAAAAACTGAACAGAAGCATTCTCAGAAACTTCTTTGTGTTGAGTGCATTCAACTCACAGACTTGAACTTACCTATAGAAAGAGCAGTTTTGAAACACTCTTTTGGTAAAATCTGCAAGTGGTTATTTGGAGCACTTCGAGGCCTGTGCTGGGATATGGAATATCTTCACCTAAAAACTACAGAGAAGCAGTCTCAGAAAGTTCTTCACGATGCATTCATTCAACTCACAGAGTTGAACCTTCCTTTTGATAGAACAGTTTTGAAACACTCTTTTTGTAGGATCTGCAAGAGGATATTTGGAGCGTTTTGAGGCCTATGCTGGAAAAGGAAATATCTTCACCTAAAAACTAGACAGAAGCATTCTCAGAAACTTCTGTGTGATGAGTGCATTCAACTCACAGACTTGAACGTTTCTTTTCATAGAACAGTTTGGAAACATTACGTTTGTAGAATCTGCAAGTGTTTATTCGGAGCACCTTGAGGCCTATGTTGGAAAAGGAAATATCTTCACATAAAAACTAGAGAGAAGGATTCTCAGAAACTTCTTTGTGATGAGTTCATTCAACTCACAGAGTTGAACCTACCAATTGATAGAGAAGTTTGGAAACACTCTTTTTGTAGAATCTGCAAGTGGATATTTGGAGCCGTTTGAGGCCTATGCTGGAAAAGGAAATATCTTCACATAAAAACTGAACAGAAGCATTCTCAGAAACTTCTTTGTGTTGAGTGCATTCAACTCACAGTCTTGAACTTATCTATAGAAAGAGCAGTTTTGAAACATTCTTTTGGTAAAATCTGCAAGTGGTTATTTGGAACACTTCGAGGCCTGTGCTGGGATATGGAATATCTTCACCTAAAAACTACAGAGAAGCATTCTCAGAAAGTTCTTCACGATGCATTCATTCAACTCACAGAGTTGAACCTTCCTTTTGATAGAACAGTTTTGAAACACTCTTTTTGTAGAATCTGCAAGAGGATATTTGGAGCGTTTTGAGGCCTATGCTGGAAAAGGAAATATCTTCACCTAAAAACTAGACAGAAGCATTCTCAGAAACTTCTGTGTGATGAGTGCATTCAACTCACAGACTTGAACGTTTCTTTTGATAGAACAGTTTGGAAACATTACGTTTGTAGAATCTGCAGGTGTTTATTCGGAGCACCTTGAGGCCTATGTTGGAAAAGGAAATATCTTCACATAAAAACTAGAGAGAAGGATTCTCACAAACTTCTTTGTGATGAGTTCATTCAACTCACAGAGTTGAACCTACCAATTGATAGAGAAGTTTGGAAACACTCTTTTTGTAGAATCTGCAAGTGGATATTTGGAGCCGTTTGAGGCCTATGCTGGAAAAGGAAATATCTTCACATAAAAACTGAACAGAAGCATTCTCAGAAACTTCTTTGTGTTGAGTGCATTCAACTCACAGTCTTGAACTTACCTATAGAAAGAGCAGTTTTGAAACACTCTTTTGGTAAAATCTGCAAGTGGTTATTTGGAACACTTCGAGGCCTGTGCTGGGATATGGAATATCTTCACCTAAAAACTACAGAGAAGCATTCTCAGAAAGTTCTTCACGATGCATTCATTCAACTCACAGAGTTGAACCTTCCTTTTGATAGAACAGTTTTGAAACACTCTTTTTGTAGAATCTGCAAGAGGATATTTGGAGCGTTTTGAGGCCTATGCTGGAAAAGGAAATATCTTCACCTAAAAACTAGACAGAAGCATTCTCAGAAACTTCTGTGTGATGAGTGCATTCAACTCACAGACTTGAACGTTTCTTTTGATAGAACAGTTTGGAAACATTACGTTTGTAGAATCTGCAAGTGTTTATTCGGAGCACCTTGAGGCCTATGTTGGAAAAGGAAATATCTTCACATAAAAACTAGAGAGAAGGATTCTCAGAAACTTCTTTGTGATGAGTTCATTCAACTCACGGAGTTGAACCAACCAATTGATAGAGTAGTTTGGAAACACTCTTTTTGTAGAATCTGCAAGTGGATATTTGGAGCCGTTTGAGGCCTAGGCTGGAAAAGGAAATAACTTCACATAAAAACTGAACAGAAGCATTCTCAGAAACTTCTGTGTGATGAGTGCATTCAACTCACAGACTTGAACGTTTCTTTTGATAGAACAGTTTGGAAACATTACGTTTGTAGAATCTGCAAGTGTTTATTCGGAGCACATTGAGGCCTATGTTGGAAAAGGAAATATCTTCGCATAAAAACTAGAGAGAAGGATTCTCAGAAACTTCTTTGTGATGAGTTCATTCAACTCACAGAGTTGAACCTACCAATTGATAGAGAAGTTTGGAAACACTCTTTTTGTAGAATCTGCAAGTGGATATTTGGAGCCGTTTGAGGCCTATGCTGGAAAAGGAAATATCTTCACATAAAAACTGAACAGAAGCATTCTCAGAAACTTCTTTGTGTTGAGTGCATTCAACTCACAGACTTGAACTTACCTGTAGAAAGAGCAGTTTTGAAACACTCTTTTGGTAAAATCTGCAAGTGGTTATTTGGAGCACTTCGAGACCTGTGCTGGGATATGGAATATCTTCACCTAAAAACTACAGAGAAGCATTCTCAGAAAGTTCTTCACGATGCATTCATTCAACTCACAGAGTTGAACCTTCCTTTTGATAGAACAGTTTTGAAACACTCTTTTTGTAGAATCTGCAAGAGGGTATTTGGAGCGTTTTGAGGCCTATGCTGGAAAAGGAAATATCTTCACCTAAAAACTAGACAGAAGCATTCTCAGAAACTTCTGTGTGATGAGTGCATTCAACTCACAGACTTGAACGTTTCTTTTGATAGAACAGTTCGGAAACATTACGTTTGTAGAATCTGCAGGTGTTTATTCGGAGCACCTTGAGGCCTATGTTGGAAAAGGAAATATCTTCACATAAAAACTAGAGAGAAGGATTCTCAGAAACTTCTTTGTGATGAGTTCATTCAACTCACAGAGTTGAACCTACCAATTGATAGAGAAGTTTGGAAACACTCTTTTTGTAGAATCTGCAAGTGGATATTTGGAGCCGTTTGATTCCTATGCTGGAAAAGGAAATATCTTCACATAAAAACTGAACAGAAGCATTCTCAGAAACTTCTTTGTGTTGAGTGCATTCAACTCACAGACTTGAACTTACCTGTAGAAAGAGCAGTTTTGAAACACTCTTTTGGTAAAATCTGCAAGTGGTTATTTGGAGCACTTCGAGGCCTGTGCTGGGATATGGAATATCTTCACCTAAAAACTACAGAGAAGCATTCTCAGAAAGTTCTTCATGATGCATTCATTCAACTCACAGAGTTGAACCTTCCTTTTGATACAACAGTTTTGAAACACTCTTTTTGTAGAATCTGCAAGAGGATATTTGGAGCGTTTTGAGGCCTATGCTGGAAAAGGAAATATCTTCACCTAAAAACTAGACAGAAGCATTCTCAGAAACTTCTGTGTGATGAGTGCATTCAACTCACAGACTTGAACGTTTCTTTTGATAGAACAGTTTGGAAACATTACGTTTGTAGAATCTGCAAGTGTTTATTCGGAGCACCTTGAGGCCTATGTTGGAAAAGGAAATATCTTCACATAAAAACTAGAGAGAAGGATTCTCAGAAACTTCTTTGTGATGAGTTCATTCAACTCACAGAGTTGAACCTACCAATTGATAGAGAAGTTTGGAAACACTCTTTTTGTAGAATCTGCAAGTGGATATTTGGAGCCGTTTGAGGCCTATGCTGGAAAAGGAAATGTCTTCACATAAAAACTGAACAGAAGCATTCTCAGAAACTTCTTTGTGTTGAGTGCATTCAACTCACAGACTTGAACTTACCTGTAGAAAGAGCAGTTTTGAAACACTCTTTTGGTAAAATCTGCAAGTGGTTATTTGGAGCACTTCGAGGCCTGTGCTGGGATATGGAATATCTTCACCTAAAAACTACAGAGAAGCATTCTCAGAAAGTTCTTCACGATGCATTCATTCAACTCACAGAGTTGAACCTTCCTTTTGATAGAACAGTTTTGAAACACTCTTTTTGTAGAATCTGCAAGAGGATATTTGGAGCGTTTTGAGGCCTATGCTGGAAAAGGAAATATCTTCACCTAAAAACTAGACAGAAGCATTCTCAGAAACTTCTGTGTGATGAGTGCATTCAACTCACAGACTTGAACGTTTCTTTTGATAGAACAGTTTGGAAACGTTACGTTTGTAGAATCTGCAAGTGTTTATTCGGAGCACCTTGAGGCCTATGTTGGAAAAGGAAATATCTTCACATAAAACCTAGAGAGAAGGATTCTCAGAAACTTCTTTGTGATGAGTTCATTCAACTCACAGAGTTGAACCTACCAATTGATAGAGAAGTTTGGAAACACTCTTTTTGTAGAATCTGGAAGTGGATATTTGGAGCCGTTTGAGGCCTATGCTGGAAAAGGAAATATCTTCACATAAAAACTGAACAGAAGCATTCTCAGAAACTTCTTTGTGTTGAGTGCATTCAACTCACAGACTTGAACTTACCTGTAGAAAGAGCAGTTTTGAAACACTCTTTTGGTAAAATCTGCAAGTGGTTATTTGGAGCACTTCGAGGCCTGTGCTGGGATATGGAATATCTTCACCTAAAAACTACAGAGAAGCATTCTCAGAAAGTTCTTCACGATGCATTCATTCAACTCACAGAGTTGAACCTTCCTTTTGATAGAACAGTTTTGAAACACTCTTTTTGTAGAATCTGCAAGAGGATATTTGGAGCGTTTTGAGGCCTATGCTGGAAAAGGAAATATCTTCACCTAAAAACTAGACAGAAGCATTCTCAGAAACTTCTGTGTGATGAGTGCATTCAACTCACAGACTTGAACGTTTCTTTTGATAGAACAGTTTGGAAACATTACGTTTGTAGAATCTGCAAGTGTTTATTCGGAGCACATTGAGGCCTATGTTGGAAAAGGAAATATCTTCACATAAAAACTAGAGAGAAGGATTCTCACAAACTTCTTTGTGATGAGTTCATTCAACTCACAGAGTTGAACCTACCAATTGATAGAGAAGTTTGGAAACACTCTTTTTGTAGAATCTGCAAGTGGATATTTGGAGCCGTTTGAGGCCTATGCTGGAAAAGGAAATATCTTCACATAAAAACTGAACAGAAGCATTCTCAGAAACTTCTTTGTGTTGAGTGCATTCAACTCACGGTCTTGAACTTACCTATAGAAAGAGCAGTTTTGAAACACTCTTTTGGTAAAATCTGCAAGTGGTTATTTGGAACACTTCGAGGCCTGTGCTGGGATATGGAATATCTTCACCTAAAAACTACAGAGAAGCATTCTCAGAAAGTTCTTCACGATGCATTCATTCAACTCACAGAGTTGAACCTTCCTTTTGATAGAACAGTTTTGAAACACTCTTTTTGTAGAATCTGCAAGAGGATATTTGGAGCGTTTTGAGGCCTATGCTGGAAAAGGAAATATCTTCACCTAAAAACTAGACAGAAGCATTCTCAGAAACTTCCGTGTGATGAGTGCATTCAACTCACAGACTTGAACGTTTCTTTTGATAGAACAGTTTGGAAACATTACGTTTGTAGAATCTGCAAGTGTTTATTCGGAGCACCTTGAGGCCTATGTTGGAAAAGGAAATATCTTCACATAAAAACTAGAGAGAAGGATTCTCAGAAACTTCTTTGTGATGAGTTCATTCAACTCACGGAGTTGAACCAACCAATTGATAGGGTAGTTTGGAAACACTCTTTTTGTAGAATCTGCAAGTGGATATTTGGAGCCGTTTGAGGCCTAGGCTGGAAGAGGAAATAACTTCACATAAAAACTGAACAGAAGCATTCTCAGAAACTTCTGTGTGATGAGTGCATTCAACTCACAGACTTGAACGTTTCTTTTGATAGAACAGTTTGGAAACATTACGTTTGTAGAATCTGCAAGTGTTTATTCGGAGCACATTGAGGCCTATGTTGGAAAAGGAAATATCTTCGCATAAAAACTAGAGAGAAGGATTCTCAGAAACTTCTTTGTGATGAGTTCATTCAACTCACAGAGTTGAACCTACCAATTGATAGAGAAGTTTGGAAACACTCTTTTTGTAGAATCTGCAAGTGGATATTTGGAGCCGTTTGAGGCCTATGCTGGAAAAGGAAATATCTTCACATAAAAACTGAACAGAAGCATTCTCAGAAACTTCTTTGTGTTGAGTGCATTCAACTCACAGACTTGAACTTACCTGTAGAAAGAGCAGTTTTGAAACACTCTTTTGGTAAAATCTGCAAGTGGTTATTTGGAGCACTTCGAGGCCTGTGCTGGGATATGGAATATCTTCACCTAAAAACTACAGAGAAGCATTCTCAGAAAGTTCTTCACGATGCATTCATTCAACTCACAGAGTTGAACCTTCCTTTTGATAGAACAGTTTTGAAACACTCTTTTTGTAGAATCTGCAAGAGGATATTTGGAGCGTTTTGAGGCCTATGCTGGAAAAGGAAATATCTTCACCTAAAAACTAGACAGAAGCATTCTCAGAAACTTCTGTGTGATGAGTGCATTCAACTCACAGACTTGAACGTTTCTTTTGATAGAACAGTTTGGAAACGTTACGTTTGTAGAATCTGCAAGTGTTTATTCGGAGCACCTTGAGGCCTATGTTGGAAAAGGAAATATCTTCACATAAAAACTAGAGAGAAGGATTCTCAGAAACTTCTTTGTGATGAGTTCATTCAACTCACAGAGTTGAACCTACCAATTGATAGAGAAGTTTGGAAACACTCTTTTTGTAGAATCTGCAAGTGGATATTTGGAGCCGTTTGAGGCCTATGCTGGAAAAGGAAATATCTTCACATAAAAACTGAACAGAAGCATTCTCAGAAACTTCTTTGTGTTGAGTGCATTCAACTCACAGACTTGAACTTACCTATAGAAAGAGCAGTTTTGAAACACTCTTTTGGTAAAATCTGCAAGTGGTTATTTGGAGCACTTCGAGGCCTGTGCTGGGATATGGAATATCTTCACCTAAAAACTACAGAGAAGCAGTCTCAGAAAGTTCTTCACGATGCATTCATTCAACTCACAGAGTTGAACCTTCCTTTTGATAGAACAGTTTTGAAACACTCTTTTTGTAGGATCTGCAAGAGGATATTTGGAGCGTTTTGAGGCCTATGCTGGAAAAGGAAATATCTTCACCTAAAAACTAGACAGAAGCATTCTCAGAAACTTCTGTGTGATGAGTGCATTCAACTCACAGACTTGAACGTTTCTTTTGATAGAACAGTTTGGAAACATTACGTTTGTAGAATCTGCAAGTGTTTATTCGGAGCACCTTGAGGCCTATGTTGGAAAAGGAAATATCTTCACATAAAAACTAGAGAGAAGGATTCTCAGAAACTTCTTTGTGATGAGTTCATTCAACTCACAGAGTTGAACCTACCAATTGATAGAGAAGTTTGGAAACACTCTTTTTGTAGAATCTGCAAGTGGATATTTGGAGCCGTTTGAGGCCTATGCTGGAAAAGGAAATATCTTCACATAAAAACTGAACAGAAGCATTCTCAGAAACTTCTTTCTGTTGAGTGCATTCAACTCACAGTCTTGAACTTATCTATAGAAAGAGCAGTTTTGAAACATTCTTTTGGTAAAATCTGCAAGTGGTTATTTGGAACACTTCGAGGCCTGTGCTGGGATATGGAATATCTTCACCTAAAAACTACAGAGAAGCATTCTCAGAAAGTTCTTCACGATGCATTCATTCAACTCACAGAGTTGAACCTTCCTTTTGATAGAACAGTTTTGAAACACTCTTTTTGTAGAATCTGCAAGAGGATATTTGGAGCGTTTTGAGGCCTATGCTGGAAAAGGAAATATCTTCACCTAAAAACTAGACAGAAGCATTCTCAGAAACTTCTGTGTGATGAGTGCATTCAACTCACAGACTTGAACGTTTCTTTTGATAGAACAGTTTGGAAGCATTACGTTTGTAGAATCTGCAGGTGTTTATTCGGAGCACCTTGAGGCCTATGTTGGAAAAGGAAATATCTTCACATAAAAACTAGAGAGAAGGATTCTCACAAACTTCTTTGTGATGAGTTCATTCAACTCACAGAGTTGAACCTACCAATTGATAGAGAAGTTTGGAAACACTCTTTTTGTAGAATCTGCAAGTGGATATTTGGAGCCGTTTGAGGCCTATGCTGGAAAAGGAAATATCTTCACATAAAAACTGAACAGAAGCATTCTCAGAAACTTCTTTGTGTTGAGTGCATTCAACTCACAGTCTTGAACTTACCTATAGAAAGAGCAGTTTTGAAACACTCTTTTGGTAAAATCTGCAAGTGGTTATTTGGAACACTTCGAGGCCTGTGCTGGGATATGGAATATCTTCACCTAAAAACTACAGAGAAGCATTCTCAGAAAGTTCTTCACGATGCATTCATTCAACTCACAGAGTTGAACCTTCCTTTTGATAGAACAGTTTTGAAACACTCTTTTTGTAGAATCTGCAAGAGGATATTTGGAGCGTTTTGAGGCCTATGCTGGAAAAGGAAATATCTTCACCTAAAAACTAGACAGAAGCATTCTCAGAAACTTCTGTGTGATGAGTGCATTCAACTCACAGACTTGAACGTTTCTTTTGATAGAACAGTTTGGAAACATTACGTTTGTAGAATCTGCAAGTGTTTATTCGGAGCACCTTGAGGCCTATGTTGGAAAAGGAAATATCTTCACATAAAAACTAGAGAGAAGGATTCTCAGAAACTTCTTTGTGATGAGTTCATTCAACTCACGGAGTTGAACCAACCAATTGATAGAGTAGTTTGGAAACACTCTTTTTGTAGAATCTGCAAGTGGATATTTGGAGCCGTTTGAGGCCAAGGCTGGAAAAGGAAATAACTTCACATAAAAACTGAACAGAAGCATTCTCAGAAACTTCTGTGTGATGAGTGCATTCAACTCACAGACTTGAACGTTTCTTTTGATAGAACAGTTTGGAAACATTACGTTTGTAGAATCTGCAAGTGTTTATTCGGAGCACATTGAGGCCTATGTTGGAAAAGGAAATATCTTCGCATAAAAACTAGAGAGAAGGATTCTCAGAAACTTCTTTGTGATGAGTTCATTCAACTCACAGAGTTGAACCTACCAATTGATAGAGAAGTTTGGAAACACTCTTTTTGTAGAATCTGCAAGTGGATATTTGGAGCCGTTTGAGGCCTATGCTGGAAAAGGAAATATCTTCACATAAAAACTGAACAGAAGCATTCTCAGAAACTTCTTTGTGTTGAGTGCATTCAACTCACAGACTTGAACTTACCTGTAGAAAGAGCAGTTTTGAAACACTCTTTTGGTAAAATCTGCAAGTGGTTATATGGAGCACTTCGAGGCCTGTGCTGGGATATGGAATATCTTCACCTAAAAACTACAGAGAAGCATTCTCAGAAAGTTCTTCATGATGCATTCATTCAACTCACAGAGTTGAACCTTCCTTTTGATAGAACAGTTTTGAAACAATCTTTTTGTAGAATCTGCAAGAGGATATTTGGAGCGTTTTGAGGCCTATGCTGGAAAAGGAAATATCTTCACCTAAAAACTAGACAGAAGCATTCTCAGAAACTTCTGTGTTATGAGTGCATTCAACTCACAGACTTGAACGTTTCTTTTGATAGAACAGTTTGGAAACATTACGTTTGTAGAATCTGCAAGTGTTTATTCGGAGCACCTTGAGGCCTATGTTGGAAAAGGAAATATCTTCACATAAAAACTAGAGAGAAGGATTCTCAGAAACTTCTTTGTGATGAGTTCATTCAACTCACAGAGTTGAACCTACCAATTGATAGAGAAGTTTGGAAACACTCTTTTTGTAGAATCTGCAAGTGGATATTTGGAGCCGTTTGAGGCCTATGCTGGAAAAGGAAATATCTTCACATAAAAACTGAACAGAAGCATTCTCAGAAACTTCTTTGTGTTGAGTGCATTCAACTCACAGACTTGAACTTACCTGTAGAAAGAGCAGTTTTGAAACACTCTTTTGGTAAAATCTGCAAGTGGTTATTTGGAGCACTTCGAGGCCTGTGCTGGGATATGGAATATCTTCACCTAAAAACTACAGAGAAGCATTCTCAGAAAGTTCTTCACGATGCATTCATTCAACTCACAGAGTTGAACCTTCCTTTTGATAGAACAGTTTTGAAACACTCTTTTTGTAGAATCTGCAAGAGGATATTTGGAGCGTTTTGAGGCCTATGCTGGAAAAGGAAATATCTTCACCTAAAAACTAGACAGAAGCATTCTCAGAAACTTCTGTGTGATGAGTGCATTCAACTCACAGACTTGAACGTTTCTTTTGATAGAAGAGTTCGGAAACATTACGTTTGTAGAATCTGCAAGTGTTTATTCGGAGCACCTTGAGGCCTATGTTGGAAAAGGAAATATCTTCGCATAAAAACTAGAGAGAAGGATTCTCAGAAACTTCTTTGTGATGAGTTCATTCAACTCACAGAGTTGAACCTACCAATTGATAGAGAAGTTTGGAAACACTCTTTTTGTAGAATCTGCAAGTGGATATTTGGAGCCGTTTGAGGCCTATGCTGGAAAAGGAAATATCTTCACATAAAAACTGAACAGAAGCATTCTCAGAAACTTCTTTGTGTTGAGTGCATTGAAATCACAGACTTGAACTTATCTATGGAAAGAGCAGTTTTGAAACACTCTTTTGGTAAAATCTGCAAGTGGTTATTTGGAACACTTCGAGGCCTGTGCTGGGATATGGAATATCTTCACCTAAAAACTACAGAGAAGCATTCTCAGAAAGTTCTTCATGATGCATTCATTCAACTCACAGAGTTGAACCTTCCTTTTGATAGAACAGTTTTGAAACACTCTTTTTGTAGAATCTGCAAGAGGATATTTGGAGCGTTTTGAGGCCTATGCTGGAAAAGGAAATATCTTCACCTAAAAACTAGACAGAAGCATTCTCAGAAACTTCTGTGTGATGAGTGCATTCAACTCACAGACTTGAACGTTTCTTTTGATAGAACAGTTTGGAAACATTACGTTTGTAGAATCTGCAAGTGTTTATTCGGAGCACCTTGAGGCCTATGTTGGAAAAGGAAATATCTTCACATAAAACCTAGAGAGAAGGATTCTCAGAAACTTCTTTGTGATGAGTTCATTCAACTCACAGAGTTGAACCTACCAATTGATAGAGAAGTTTGGAAACACTCTTTTTGTAGAATCTGCAAGTGGATATTTGGAGCCGTTTGAGGCCTATGCTGGAAAAGGAAATATCTTCACATAAAAACTGAACAGAAGCATTCTCAGAAACTTCTTTGTGTTGAGTGCATTCAACTCACAGACTTGAACTTACCTGTAGAAAGAGCAGTTTTGAAACACTCTTTTGGTAAAATCTGCAAGTGGTTATTTGGAGCACTTCGAGGCCTGTGCTGGGATATGGAATATCTTCACCTAAAAACTACAGAGAAGCATTCTCAGAAAGTTCTTCATGATGCATTCATTCAACTCACAGAGTTGAACCTTCCTTTTGATAGAACAGTTTTGAAACACTTTTTGTAGAATCTGCAAGAGGATATTTGGAGCGTTTTGAGGCCTATGCTGGAAAAGGAAATATCTTCACCTAAAAACTAGACAGAAGCATTCTCAGAAACTTCTGTGTGATGAGTGCATTCAACTCACAGACTTGAACGTTTCTTTTGATAGAACAGTTTGGAAACATTACGTTTGTAGAATCTGCAAGTGTTTATTCGGAGCACCTTGAGGCCTATGTTGGAAAAGGAAATATCTTCACATAAAAACTAGAGAGAAGGATTCTCAGAAACTTCTTTGTGATGAGTTCATTCAACTCACAGAGTTGAACCTACCAATTGATAGAGAAGTTTGGAAACACTCTTTTTGTAGAATCTGCAAGTGGATATTTGGAGCCGTTTGAGGCCTATGCTGGAAAAGGAAATATCTTCACATAAAAACTGAACAGAAGCATTCTCAGAAACTTCTTTGTGTTGAGTGCATTCAACTCACAGACTTGAACTTACTTGTAGAAAGAGCAGTTTTGAAACACTCTTTTGGTAAAATCTGCAAGTGGTTATTTGGAGCACTTCGAGGCCTGGGCTGGGATATGGAATATCTTCACCTAAAAACTACAGAGAAGCATTCTCAGAAAGTTCTTCACGATGCATTCATTCAACTCACAGAGTTGAACCTTCCTTTTGATAGAACAGTTTTGAAACACTCTTTTTGTAGAATCTGCAAGAGGATATTTGGAGCGTTTTGAGGCCTATGCTGGAAAAGGAAATATCTTCACCTAAAAACTAGACAGAAGCATTCTCAGAAACTTCTGTGTGATGAGTGCATTCAACTCACAGACTTGAACGTTTCTTTTGATAGAACAGTTTGGAAACGTTACGTTTGTAGAATCTGCAAGTGTTTATTCGGAGCACCTTGAGGCCTATGTTGGAAAAGGAAATATCTTCACATAAAAACTAGAGAGAAGGATTCTCAGAAACTTCTTTGTGATGAGTTCATTCAACTCACGGAGTTGAACCAACCAATTGATAGAGAAGTTTGGAAACACTCTTTTTGTAGAATCTGCAAGTGGATATTTGGAGCCGTTTGAGGCCTAGGCTGGAAAAGGAAATATCTTCACATAAAAACTGAACAGAAGCATTCTCAGAAACTTCTGTGTGATGAGTGCATTCAACTCACAGACTTGAACGTTTCTTTTGATAGAACAGTTTGGAAACATTACGTTTGTAGAATCTGCAAGTGTTTATTCGGAGCACATTGAGGCCTATGTTGGAAAAGGAAATATCTTCGCATAAAAACTAGAGAGAAGGATTCTCAGAAACTTCTTTGTGATGAGTTCATTCAACTCACAGAGTTGAACCTACCAATTGATAGAGAAGTTTGGAAACACTCTTTTTGTAGAATCTGCAAGTGGATATTTGGAGCCGTTTGAGGCCTATGCTGGAAAAGGAAATATCTTCACATAAAAACTGAACAGAAGCATTCTCAGAAACTTCTTTGTGTTGAGTGCATTCAACTCACAGACTTGAACTTACCTGTAGAAAGAGCAGTTTTGAAACACTCTTTTGGTAAAATCTGCAAGTGGTTATTTGGAGCACTTCGAGGCCTGTGCTGGGATATGGAATATCTTCACCTAAAAACTACAGAGAAGCATTCTCAGAAAGTTCTTCACGATGCATTCATTCAACTCACAGAGTTGAACCTTCCTTTTGATAGAACAGTTTTGAAACACTCTTTTTGTAGAATCTGCAAGAGGATATTTGGAGCGTTTTGAGGCCTATGATGGAAAAGGAAATATCTTCACCTAAAAACTAGACAGAAGCATTCTCAGAAACTTCTGTGTGATGAGTGCATTCAACTCACAGACTTGAACGTTTCTTTTGATAGAACAGTTTGGAAACATTACGTTTGTAGAATCTGCAAGTGTTTATTCGGAGCACCTTGAGGCCTATGTTGGAAAAGGAAATATCTTCACATAAAAACTAGAGAGAAGGATTCTCACAAACTTCTTTGTGATGAGTTCATTCAACTCACAGAGTTGAACCTACCAATTGATAGAGAAGTTTGGAAACACTCTTTTTGTAGAATCTGCAAGTGGATATTTGGAGCCGTTTGAGGCCTATGCTGGAAAAGGAAATATCTTCACATAAAAACTGAACAGAAGCATTCTCAGAAACTTCTTTGTGTTGAGTGCATTCAACTCACAGACTTGAACTTACCTATAGAAAGAGCAGTTTTGAAACACTCTTTTGGTAAAATCTGCAAGTGGTTATTTGGAGCACTTCGAGGCCTGTGCTGGGATATGGAATATCTTCACCTAAAAACTACAGAGAAGCATTCTCAGAAAGTTCTTCATGATGCATTCATTCAACTCACAGAGTTGAACCTTCCTTTTGATAGAACAGTTTTGAAACACTCTTTTTGTAGAATCTGCAAGAGGATATTTGGAGCGTTTTGAGGCCTATGCTGGAAAAGGAAATATCTTCACCTAAAAACTAGACAGAAGCATTCTCAGAAACTTCTGTGTGATGAGTGCATTCAACTCACAGACTTGAACGTTTCTTTTGATAGAACAGTTTGGAAACATTACGTTTGTAGAATCTGCAAGTGTTTATTCGGAGCACCTTGAGGCCTATGTTGGAAAAGGAAATATCTTCACATAAAAACTAGAGAGAAGGATTCTCAGAAACTTCTTTGTGATGAGTTCATTCAACTCACAGAGTTGAACCTACCAATTGATAGAGAAGTTTGGAAACACTCTTTTTGTAGAATCTGCAAGTGGATATTTGGAGCCGTTTGAGGCCTATGCTGGAAAAGGAAATATCTTCACATAAAAACTGAACAGAAGCATTCTCAGAAACTTCTTTGTGTTGAGTGCATTCAACTCACAGACTTGAACTTACCTGTAGAAAGAGCAGTTTTGAAACACTCTTTTGGTAAAATCTGCAAGTGGTTATTTGGAGCACTTCGAGGCCTGTGCTGGGATATGGAATATCTTCACCTGAAAACTACAGAGAAGCATTCTCAGAAAGTTCTTCACGATGCATTCATTCAACTCACAGAGTTGAACCTTGCTTTTGATAGAACAGTTTTGAAACACTCTTTTTGTAGAATCTGCAAGAGGATATTTGGAGCGTTTTGAGGCCTATGCTGGAAAAGGAAATATCTTCACCTAAAAACTAGACAGAAGCATTCTCAGAAACTTCTGTGTGATGAGTGCATTCAACTCACAGACTTGAACGTTTCTTTTGATAGAACAGTTTGGAAACATTACGTTTGTAGAATCTGCAAGTGTTTATTCGGAGCACCTTGAGGCCTATGTTGGAAAAGGAAATATCTTCACATAAAAACTAGAGAGAAGGATTCTCAGAAACTTCTTTGTGATGAGTTCATTCAACTCACAGGGTTGAACCTACCAATTGATAGAGAAGTTTGGAAACACTCTTTTTGTAGAATCTGCAAGTGGATATTTGGAGCCGTTTGAGGCCTATGCTGGAAAAGGAAATATCTTCACATAAAAACTGAACAGAAGCATTCTCAGAAACTTCTTTGTGTTGAGTGCATTCAACTCACAGACTTGAACTTACCTGTAGAAAGAGCAGTTTTGAAACACTCTTTTGGTAAAATCTGCAAGTGGTTATTTGGAGCACTTCGAGGCCTGTGCTGGAATATGCAATATCTTCACCTAAAAACTACAGAGAAGCATTCTCAGAAAGTTCTTCACGATGCATTCATTCAACTCACAGAGTTGAACCTTCCTTTTGATAGAACAGTTTTGATACACTCTTTTTGTAGAATCTGCAAGAGGATATTTGGAGCGTTTTGAGGCCTATGCTGGAAAAGGAAATATCTTCACCTAAAAACTAGACAGAAGCATTCTCAGAAACTTCTGTGTGATGAGTGCATTCAACTCACAGACTTGAACGTTTCTTTTGATAGAACAGTTTGGAAACGTTACGTTTGTAGAATCTGCAAGTGTTTACTCGGAGCACCTTGAGGCCTATGTTGGAAAAGGAAATATCTTCACATAAAACCTAGAGAGAAGGATTCTCAGAAACTTCTTTGTGATGAGTTCATTCAACTCACAGAGTTGAACCTACCAATTGATAGAGAAGTTTGGAAACACTCTTTTTGTAGAATCTGCAAGTGGATATTTGGAGCCGTTTGAGGCCTATGCTGGAAAAGGAAATATCTTCACATAAAAACTGAACAGAAGCATTCTCAGAAACTTCTTTGTGTTGAGTGCATTCAACTCACAGACTTGAACTTACCTGTAGAAAGAGCAGTTTTGAAACACTCTTTTGGTAAAATCTGCAAGTGGTTATTTGGAGCACTTCGAGGCCTGTGCTGGGATAGGGAATATCTTCACCTAAAAACTACAGAGAAGCATTCTCAGAAAGTTCTTCACGATGCACTCATTCAACTCACAGAGTTGAACCTTCCTTTTGATAGAACAGTTTTGAAACACTCTTTTTGTAGAATCTGCAAGAGGATATTTGGAGCGTTTTGAGGCCTATGCTGGAAAAGGAAATATCTTCACCTAAAAACTAGACAGAAGCATTCTCAGAAACTTCTGTGTGATGACTGCATTCAACTCACAGACTTGAACGTTTCTTTTGATAGAACAGTTTGGAAACATTACGTTTGTAGAATCTGCAAGTGTTTATTCGGAGCACCTTGAGGCGTATGTTGGAAAAGGAAATATCTTCACATAAAAACTAGAGAGAAGGATTCTCAGAAACTTCTTTGTGATGAGTTCATTCAACTCACGGAGTTGAACCAACCAATTGATAGAGAAGTTTGGAAACACTCTTTTTGTAGAATCTGCAAGTGGATATTTGGAGCCGTTTGAGGCCTAGGCTGGAAAAGGAAATAACTTCACATAAAAACTGAAGAGAAGCATTCTCAGAAACTTCTGTGTGATGAGTGCATTCAACTCACAGACTTGAACGTTTCTTTTGATAGAACAGTTTGGAAACATTACGTTTGTAGAATCTGCAAGTGTTTATTCGGAGCACATTGAGGCCTATGTTGGAAAAGGAAATATCTTCGCATAAAAACTAGAGAGAAGGATTCTCAGAAACTTCTTTGTGATGAGTTCATTCAACTCACAGAGTTGAACCTACCAATTGATAGAGAAGTTTGGAAACACTCTTTTTGTAGAATCTGCAAGTGGATATTTGGAGCCGTTTGAGGCCTAGGCTGGAAAAGGAAATATCTTCACATAAAAACTGAACAGAAGCATTCTCAGAAACTTCTTTGTGTTGAGTGCATTGAAATCACAGACTTGAACTTATCTATAGAAAGAGCAGTTTTGAAACACTCTTTTGGTAAAATCTGCAAATGGTTATTTGGAACACTTCCAGGCCTGTGCTGGGATATGGAATATCTTCACCTAAAAACTACAGAGAAGCATTCTCAGAAAGTTCTTCACGATGCATTCATTCAACTCACAGAGTTGAACCTTCCTTTTGATAGAACAGTTTTGAAACACTCTTTTTGTAGAATCTGCAAGAGGATATTTGGAGCGTTTTGAGGCCTATGCTGGAAAAGGAAATATCTTCACCTAAAAACTAGACAGAAGCATTCTCAGAAACTTCTGTGTGATGAGTGCATTCAACTCACAGACTTGAACGTTTCTTTTGATAGAACAGTTTGGAAACATTACGTTTGTAGAATCTGCAAGTGTTTATTCGGAGCACCTTGAGGCCTATGTTGGAAAAGGAAATATCTTCACATAAAAACTAGAGAGAAGGATTCTCAGAAACTTCTTTGTGATGAGTTCATTCAACTCACAGAGTTGAACCTACCAATTGATAGAGAAGTTTGGAAACACTCTTTTTGTAGAATCTGCAAGTGGATATTTGGAGCCGTTTGAGGCCTATGCTGGAAAAGGAAATATCTTCACATAAAAACTGAACAGAAGCATTCTCAGAAACTTCTTTGTGTTGAGTGCATTCAACTCACAGACTTGAACTTACCTGTAGAAAGAGCAGTTTTGAAACACTCTTTTGGTAAAATCTGCAAGTGGTTATTTGGAGCACTTCGAGGCCTGTGCTGGGATATGGAATATCTTCACCTAAAAACTACAGAGAAGCATTCTCAGAAAGTTCTTCACGATGCATTCATTCAACTCACAGAGTTGAACCTTCCTTTTGATAGAACAGTTTTGAAACACTCTTTTTGTAGAATCTGCAAGAGGATATTTGGAGCGTTTTGAGGCCTATGCTGGAAAAGGAAATATCTTCACCTAAAAACTAGACAGAAGCATTCTCAGAAACTTCTGTGTGATGAGTGCATTCAACTCACAGACTTGAACGTTTCTTTTGATAGAACAGTTTGGAAACATTACGTTTGTAGAATCTGCAAGTGTTTATTCGGAGCACCTTGAGGCCTATGTTGGAAAAGGAAATATCTTCACATAAAAACTAGAGAGAAGGATTCTCAGAAACTTCTTTGTGATGAGTTCATTCAACTCACAGAGTTGAACCTACCAATTGATAGAGAAGTTTGGAAACACTCTTTTTGTAGAATCTGCAAGTGGATATTTGGAGCCGTTTGAGGCCTATGCTGGAAAAGGAAATATCTTCACATAAAAACTGAACAGAAGCATTCTCAGAAACTTCTTTGTGTTGAGTGCATTCAACTCACAGACTTGAACTTACCTGTAGAAAGAGCAGTTTTGAAACACTCTTTTGGTAAAATCTGCAAGTGGTTATTTGGAGCACTTCGAGGCCTGTGCTGGGATATGGAATATCTTCACCTAAAAACTACAGAGAAGCATTCTCAGAAAGTTCTTCAGGATGCATTCATTCAACTCACAGAGTTGAACCTTCCTTTTGATAGAACAGTTTTGAAACACTCTTTTTGTAGAATCTGCAAGAGGATATTTGGAGCGTTTTGAGGCCCATGCTGGAAAAGGAAATATCTTCACCTAAAAACTAGACAGAAGCATTCTCAGAAACTTCTGTGTGATGAGTGCATTCAACTCACAGACTTGAACGTTTCTTTTGATAGAACAGTTCGGAAACATTACGTTTGTAGAATCTGCAAGTGTTTATTCGGAGCACCTTGAGGCCTATGTTGGAAAAGGAAATATCTTCGCATAAAAACTAGAGAGAAGGATTCTCAGAAACTTCTTTGTGATGAGTTCATTCAACTCACAGAGTTGAACCTACCAATTGATAGAGAAGTTTGGAAACACTCTTTTTGTAGAATCTGCAAGTGGATATTTGGAGCCGTTTGAGGCCTATGCTGGAAAAGGAAATATCTTCACATAAAAACTGAACAGAAGCATTCTCAGAAACTTCTTTGTGTTGAGTGCATTGAAATCACAGACTTGAACTTATCTATAGAAAGAGCAGTTTTGAAACACTCTTTTGGTAAAATCTGCAAATGGTTATTTGGAACACTTCCAGGCCTGTGCTGGGATATGGAATATCTTCACCTAAAAACTACAGAGAAGCATTCTCAGAAAGTTCTTCACGATGCATTCATTCAACTCACAGAGTTGAACCTTCCTTTTGATAGAACAGTTTTGAAACACTCTTTTTGTAGAATCTGCAAGAGGATATTTGGAGCGTTTTGAGGCCTATGCTGGAAAAGGAAATATCTTCACCTAAAAACTAGACAGAAGCATTCTCAGAAACTTCTGTGTGATGAGTGCATTCAACTCACAGACTTGAACGTTTCTTTTGATAGAACAGTTTGGAAACATTACGTTTGTAGAATCTGCAAGTGTTTATTCGGAGCACCTTGAGGCCTATGTTGGAAAAGGAAATATCTTCACATAAAACCTAGAGAGAAGGATTCTCAGAAACTTCTTTGTGATGAGTTCATTCAACTCACAGAGTTGAACCTACCAATTGATAGAGAAGTTTGGAAACACTCTTTTTGTAGAATCTGCAAGTGGATATTTGGAGCCGTTTGAGGCCTATGCTGGAAAAGGAAATATCTTCACATAAAAACTGAACAGAAGCATTCTCAGAAACTTCTTTGTGTTGAGTGCATTCAACTCACAGACTTGAACTTACCTATAGAAAGAGCAGTTTTGAAACACTCTTTTGGTAAAATCTGCAAGTGGTTATTTGGAGCACTTCGAGGCCTGTGCTGGGATATGGAATATCTTCACCTAAAAACTACAGAGAAGCAGTCTCAGAAAGTTCTTCACGATGCATTCATTCAACTCCCAGAGTTGAACCTTCCTTTTGATAGAACAGTTTTGAAACACTCTTTTTGTAGAATCTGCAAGAGGATATTTGGAGCGTTTTGAGGCCTATGCTGGAAAAGGAAATATCTTCACCTAAAAACTAGACAGAAGCATTCTCAGAAACTTCTGTGTGATGAGTGCATTCAACTCACAGACTTGAACGTTTCTTTTGATAGAACAGTTTGGAAACATTACGTTTGTAGAATCTGCAAGTGTTTATTCGGAGCACCTTGAGGCCTATGTTGGAAAAGGAAATATCTTCACATAAAAACTAGAGAGAAGGATTCTCAGAAACTTCTTTGTGATGAGTTCATTCAACTCACAGAGTTGAACCTACCAATTGATAGAGAAGTTTGGAAACACTCTTTTTGTAGAATCTGCAAGTGGATATTTGGAGCCGTTTGAGGCCTATGCTGGAAAAGGAAATATCTTCACATAAAAACTGAACAGAAGCATTCTCAGAAACTTCTTTGTGTTGAGTGCATTCAACTCACAGACTTGAACTTACTTGTAGAAACAGCAGTTTTGAAACATTCTTTTGGTAAAATCTGCAAGTGGTTATTTGGAGCACTTCGAGGCCTGTGCTGGGATATGGAATATCTTCACCTAAAAACTACAGAGAAGCATTCTCAGAAAGTTCTTCACGATGCATTCATTCAACTCACAGAGTTGAACCTTCCTTTTGATAGAACAGTTTGGAAACACTCTTTTTGTAGAATCTGCAAGAGGATATTTGGAGCGTTTTGAGGCCTATGCTGGAAAAGGAAATATCTTCACCTAAAAACTAGACAGAAGCATTCTCAGAAACTTCTGTGTGATGAGTGCATTCAACTCACAGACTTGAACGTTTCTTTTGATGGAACAGTTTGGAAACGTTACGTTTGTAGATTCTGCAAGTGTTTATTCGGAGCACCTTGAGGCCTATGTTGGAAAAGGAAATATCTTCACATAAAACCTAGAGAGAAGGATTCTCAGAAACTTCTTTGTGATGAGTTCATTCAACTCACAGAGTTGAACCTACCAATTGATAGAGAAGTTTGGAAACACTCTTTTTGTAGAATCTGCAAGTGGATATTTGGAGCCGTTTGAGGCCTATGCTGGAAAAGGAAATATCTTCACATAAAAACTGAACAGAAGCATTCTCAGAAACTTCTTTGTGTTGAGTGCATTCAACTCACAGACTTGAACTTACCTGTAGAAAGAGCAGTTTTGAAACACTCTTTTGGTAAAATCTGCAAGTGGTTATTTGGAGCACTTCGAGGCCTGTGCTGGGATATGGAATATCTTCACCTAAAAACTACAGAGAAGCATTCTCAGAAAGTTCTTCATGATGCATTCATTCAACTCACAGAGTTGAACCTTCCTTTTGATAGAACAGTTTTGAAACACTCTTTTTGTAGAATCTGCAAGAGGATATTTGGAGCGTTTTGAGGCCTATGCTGGAAAAGGAAATATCTTCACCTAAAAACTAGACAGAAGCATTCTCAGAAACTTCTGTGTGATGAGTGCATTCAACTCACTGACTTGAACGTTTCTTTTGATAGAACAGTTTGGAAACATTACGTTTGTAGAATCTGCAAGTGTTTATTCGGAGCACCTTGAGGCGTATGTTGGAAAAGGAAATATCTTCACATAAAAACTAGAGAGAAGGATTCTCAGAAACTTCTTTGTGATGAGTTCATTCAACTCACGGAGTTGAACCAACCAATTGATAGAGAAGTTTGGAAACACTCTTTTTGCAGAATCTGCAAGTGGATATTTGGAGCCGTTTGAGGCCTAGGCTGGAAAAGGAAATATCTTCACATAAAAACTGAACAGAAGTATTCTCAGAAACTTCTGTGTGATGAGTGCATTCAACTCACAGACTTGAACGTTTCTTTTGATAGAACAGTTTGGAAACATTACGTTTGTAGAATCTGCAAGTGTTTATTCGGAGCACATTGAGGCCTATGTTGGAAAAGGAAATATCTTCGCATAAAAACTAGAGAGAAGGATTCTCAGAAACTTCTTTGTGATGAGTTCATTCAACTCACAGAGTTGAACCTACCAATTGATAGAGAAGTTTGGAAACACTCTTTTTGTAGAATCTGCAAGTGGATATTTGGAGCCGTTTGAGGCCTATGCTGGAAAAGGAAATATCTTCACATAAAACCTGAACAGAAGCATTCTCAGAAACTTCTTTGTGTTGAGTGCATTCAACTCACAGACTTGAACTTACCTGTAGAAAGAGCAGTTTTGAAACACTCTTTTGGTAAAATCTGCAAGTGGTTATTTGGAGCACTTCGAGGCCTGTGCTGGGATATGGAATATCTTCACCTAAAAACTACAGAGAAGCATTCACAGAAAGTTCTTCATGATGCATTCATTCAACTCACAGAGTTAAACCTTCCTTTTGATAGAACAGTTTTGAAACACTCTTTTTGTAGAATCTGCAAGAGGATATTTGGAGCGTTTTGAGGCCTATGCTGGAAAAGGAAATATCTTCACCTAAAAACTAGACAGAAGCATTCTCAGAAACTTCCGTGTGATGAGTGCATTCAACACACAGACTTGAACGTTTCTTTTGATAGAACAGTTTGGAAACATTACGTTTGTAGAATCTGCAAGTGTTTATTCGGAGCACCTTGAGGCGTATGTTGGAAAAGGAAATATCTTCACATAAAAACTAGAGAGAAGGATTCTCAGAAACTTCTTTGTGATGAGTTCATTCAACTCACGAAGTTGAACCAACCAATTGATAGAGAAGTTTGGAAACACTCTTTTTGTAGAATCTGCAAGTGGATATTTGGAGCCGTTTGAGGCCTAGGCTGGAAAAGGAAATATCTTCACATAAAAACTGAACAGAAGCATTCTCAGAAACTTCTGTGTGATGAGTGCATTCAACTCACAGACTTGAACGTTTCTTTTGATAGAACAGTTTGGAAACATTACGTTTGTAGAATCTGCAAGTGTTTATTCGGAGCACATTGAGGCCTAGGTTGGAAAAGGAAATATCTTCGCATAAAAACTAGAGAGAAGGATTCTCAGAAACTTCTTTGTGATGAGTTCATTCAACTCACAGAGTTGAACCTACCAATTGATAGAGAAGTTTGGAAACACTCTTTTTGTAGAATCTGCAAGTGGATATTTGGAGCCGTTTGAGGCCTATGCTGGAAAAGGAAATATCTTCACATAAAAACTGAACAGAAGCATTCTCAGAAACTTCTTTGTGTTGAGTGCATTCAACTCACAGACTTGAACTTACCTGTAGAAAGAGCAGTTTTGAAACACTCTTTTGGTAAAATCTGCAAGTGGTTATTTGGAGCACTTCGAGGCCTGTGCTGGGATATGGAATATCTTCACCTAAAAACTACAGAGAAGCATTCTCAGAAAGTTCTTAACGATGCATTCATTCAACTCACAGAGTTGAACCTTCCTTTTGATAGAACAGTTTTGAAACACTCTTTTTGTAGAATCTGCAAGAGGATATTTGGAGCGTTTTGAGGCCTATGCTGGAAAAGGAAATATCTTCACCTAAAAACTAGACAGAAGCATTCTCAGAAACTTCTGTGTGATGAGTGCATTCAACTCACAGACTTGAACGTTTCTTTTGATAGAACAGTTTGGAAACATTACGTTTGTAGAATCTGCAAGTGTTTATTCGGAGCACCTTGAGGCCTATGTTGGAAAAGGAAATATCTTCACATAAAAACTAGAGAGAAGGATTCTCAGAAACTTCTTTGTGATGAGTTCATTCAACTCACAGAGTTGAACCTACCAATTGATAGAGAAGTTTGGAAACACTCTTTTTGTAGAATCTGCAAGTGGATATTTGGAGCCGTTTGAGGCCTATGCTGGAAAAGGAAATATCTTCACATAAAAACTGAACAGAAGCATTCTCAGAAACTTCTTTGTGTTGAGTGCATTCAACTCACAGACTTGAACTTACCTGTAGAAAGAGCAGTTTTGAAACACTCTTTTGGTAAAATCTGCAAGTGGTTATTTGGAGCACTTCGAGGCCTGTGCTGGGATATGGAATATCTTCACCTAAAAACTACAGAGAAGCATTCTCAGAAAGTTCTTCATGATGCATTCATTCAACTCACAGAGTTGAACCTTCCTTTTGATAGAACAGTTTTGAAACACTCTTTTTGTAGAATCTGCAAGAGGATATTTGGAGCGTATTGAGGCCTATGCTGGAAAAGGAAATATCTTCACCTAAAAACTAGACAGAAGCATTCTCAGAAACTTCTGTGTGATGAGTGCATTCAACTCACAGACTTGAACGTTTCTTTTGATAGAACAGTTTGGAAACATTACGTTTGTAGAATCTGCAAGTGTTTATTCGGAGCACCTTGAGGCGTATGTTGGAAAAGGAAATATCTTCACATAAAAACTAGAGAGAAGGATTCTCAGAAACTTCTTTGTGATGAGTTCATTCAACTCACGGAGTTCAACCAACCAATTGATAGAGTAGTTTGGAAACACTCTTTTTGTAGAATCTGCAAGTGGATATTTGGAGCCGTTTGAGGCCTAGGGTGGAAAAGGAAATAACTTCACATAAAAACTGAACAGAAGCATTCTCAGAAACTTCTGTGTGATGAGTGCATTCAACTCACAGACTTGAACGTTTCTTTTGATAGAACAGTTTGGAAACATTACGTTTGTAGAATCTGCAAGTGTTTATTCGGAGCACATTGAGGCCTATGTTGGAAAAGGAAATATCTTCGCATAAAAACTAGAGAGAAGGATTCTCAGAAACTTCTTTGTGATGAGTTCATTCAACTCACAGAGTTGAACCTACCAATTGATAGAGAAGTTGGGAAACACTCTTTTTGTAGAATCTGCAAGTGGATATTTGGAGCCGTTTGAGGCCTATGCTGGAAAAGGAAATATCTTCACATAAAAACTGAACAGAAGCATTCTCAGAAACTTCTTTGTGTTGAGTGCATTCAACTCACAGACTTGAACTTACCTATAGAAAGAGCAGTTTTGAAACACTCTTTTGGTAAAATCTGCAAGTGGTTATTTGGAGCACTTCGAGGCCTGTGCTGGGATATGGAATATCTTCACCTAAAAACTACAGAGAAGCAGTCTCAGAAAGTTCTTCACGATGCATTCATTCAACTCACAGAGTTGAACCTTCCTTTTGATAGAACAGTTTTGAAACACTCTTTTTGTAGAATCTGCAAGAGGGTATTTGGAGCGTTTTGAGGCCTATGCTGGAAAAGGAAATATCTTCACCTAAAAACTAGACAGAAGCATTCTCAGAAACTTCTGTGTGATGAGTGCATTCAACTCACAGACTTGAACGTTTCTTTTGATAGAACAGTTCGGAAACATTACGTTTGTAGAATCTGCAGGTGTTTATTCGGAGCACCTTGAGGCCTATGTTGGAAAAGGAAATATCTTCACATAAAAACTAGAGAGAAGGATTCTCAGAAACTTCTTTGTGATGAGTTCATTCAACTCACAGAGTTGAACCTACCAATTGATAGAGAAGTTTGGAAACACTCTTTTTGTAGAATCTGCAAGTGGATATTTGGAGCCGTTTGATTCCTATGCTGGAAAAGGAAATATCTTCACATAAAAACTGAACAGAAGCATTCTCAGAAACTTCTTTGTGTTGAGTGCATTCAACTCACAGACTTGAACTTACCTGTAGAAAGAGCAGTTTTGAAACACTCTTTTGGTAAAATCTGCAAGTGGTTATTTGGAGCACTTCGAGGCCTGTGCTGGGATATGGAATATCTTCACCTAAAAACTACAGAGAAGCATTCTCAGAAAGTTCTTCATGATGCATTCATTCAACTCACAGAGTTGAACCTTCCTTTTGATACAACAGTTTTGAAACACTCTTTTTGTAGAATCTGCAAGAGGATATTTGGAGCGTTTTGAGGCCTATGCTGGAAAAGGAAATATCTTCACCTAAAAACTAGACAGAAGCATTCTCAGAAACTTCTGTGTGATGAGTGCATTCAACTCACAGACTTGAACGTTTCTTTTGATAGAACAGTTTGGAAACATTACGTTTGTAGAATCTGCAAGTGTTTATTCGGAGCACCTTGAGGCCTATGTTGGAAAAGGAAATATCTTCACATAAAAACTAGAGAGAAGGATTCTCAGAAACTTCTTTGTGATGAGTTCATTCAACTCACAGAGTTGAACCTACCAATTGATAGAGAAGTTTGGAAACACTCTTTTTGTAGAATCTGCAAGTGGATATTTGGAGCCGTTTGAGGCCTATGCTGGAAAAGGAAATGTCTTCACATAAAAACTGAACAGAAGCATTCTCAGAAACTTCTTTGTGTTGAGTGCATTCAACTCACAGACTTGAACTTACCTGTAGAAAGAGCAGTTTTGAAACACTCTTTTGGTAAAATCTGCAAGTGGTTATTTGGAGCACTTCGAGGCCTGTGCTGGGATATGGAATATCTTCACCTAAAAACTACAGAGAAGCATTCTCAGAAAGTTCTTCACGATGCATTCATTCAACTCACAGAGTTGAACCTTCCTTTTGATAGAACAGTTTTGAAACACTCTTTTTGTAGAATCTGCAAGAGGATATTTGGAGCGTTTTGAGGCCTATGCTGGAAAAGGAAATATCTTCACCTAAAAACTAGACAGAAGCATTCTCAGAAACTTCTGTGTGATGAGTGCATTCAACTCACAGACTTGAACGTTTCTTTTGATAGAACAGTTTGGAAACGTTACGTTTGTAGAATCTGCAAGTGTTTATTCGGAGCACCTTGAGGCCTATGTTGGAAAAGGAAATATCTTCACATAAAACCTAGAGAGAAGGATTCTCAGAAACTTCTTTGTGATGAGTTCATTCAACTCACAGAGTTGAACCTACCAATTGATAGAGAAGTTTGGAAACACTCTTTTTGTAGAATCTGGAAGTGGATATTTGGAGCCGTTTGAGGCCTATGCTGGAAAAGGAAATATCTTCACATAAAAACTGAACAGAAGCATTCTCAGAAACTTCTTTGTGTTGAGTGCATTCAACTCACAGACTTGAACTTACCTGTAGAAAGAGCAGTTTTGAAACACTCTTTTGGTAAAATCTGCAAGTGGTTATTTGGAGCACTTCGAGGCCTGTGCTGGGATATGGAATATCTTCACCTAAAAACTACAGAGAAGCATTCTCAGAAAGTTCTTCACGATGCATTCATTCAACTCACAGAGTTGAACCTTCCTTTTGATAGAACAGTTTTGAAACACTCTTTTTGTAGAATCTGCAAGAGGATATTTGGAGCGTTTTGAGGCCTATGCTGGAAAAGGAAATATCTTCACCTAAAAACTAGACAGAAGCATTCTCAGAAACTTCTGTGTGATGAGTGCATTCAACTCACAGACTTGAACGTTTCTTTTGATAGAACAGTTTGGAAACATTACGTTTGTAGAATCTGCAAGTGTTTATTCGGAGCACATTGAGGCCTATGTTGGAAAAGGAAATATCTTCACATAAAAACTAGAGAGAAGGATTCTCACAAACTTCTTTGTGATGAGTTCATTCAACTCACAGAGTTGAACCTACCAATTGATAGAGAAGTTTGGAAACACTCTTTTTGTAGAATCTGCAAGTGGATATTTGGAGCCGTTTGAGGCCTATGCTGGAAAAGGAAATATCTTCACATAAAAACTGAACAGAAGCATTCTCAGAAACTTCTTTGTGTTGAGTGCATTCAACTCACGGTCTTGAACTTACCTATAGAAAGAGCAGTTTTGAAACACTCTTTTGGTAAAATCTGCAAGTGGTTATTTGGAACACTTCGAGGCCTGTGCTGGGATATGGAATATCTTCACCTAAAAACTACAGAGAAGCATTCTCAGAAAGTTCTTCACGATGCATTCATTCAACTCACAGAGTTGAACCTTCCTTTTGATAGAACAGTTTTGAAACACTCTTTTTGTAGAATCTGCAAGAGGATATTTGGAGCGTTTTGAGGCCTATGCTGGAAAAGGAAATATCTTCACCTAAAAACTAGACAGAAGCATTCTCAGAAACTTCCGTGTGATGAGTGCATTCAACTCACAGACTTGAACGTTTCTTTTGATAGAACAGTTTGGAAACATTACGTTTGTAGAATCTGCAAGTGTTTATTCGGAGCACCTTGAGGCCTATGTTGGAAAAGGAAATATCTTCACATAAAAACTAGAGAGAAGGATTCTCAGAAACTTCTTTGTGATGAGTTCATTCAACTCACGGAGTTGAACCAACCAATTGATAGGGTAGTTTGGAAACACTCTTTTTGTAGAATCTGCAAGTGGATATTTGGAGCCGTTTGAGGCCTAGGCTGGAAGAGGAAATAACTTCACATAAAAACTGAACAGAAGCATTCTCAGAAACTTCTGTGTGATGAGTGCATTCAACTCACAGACTTGAACGTTTCTTTTGATAGAACAGTTTGGAAACATTACGTTTGTAGAATCTGCAAGTGTTTATTCGGAGCACATTGAGGCCTATGTTGGAAAAGGAAATATCTTCGCATAAAAACTAGAGAGAAGGATTCTCAGAAACTTCTTTGTGATGAGTTCATTCAACTCACAGAGTTGAACCTACCAATTGATAGAGAAGTTTGGAAACACTCTTTTTGTAGAATCTGCAAGTGGATATTTGGAGCCGTTTGAGGCCTATGCTGGAAAAGGAAATATCTTCACATAAAAACTGAACAGAAGCATTCTCAGAAACTTCTTTGTGTTGAGTGCATTCAACTCACAGACTTGAACTTACCTGTAGAAAGAGCAGTTTTGAAACACTCTTTTGGTAAAATCTGCAAGTGGTTATTTGGAGCACTTCGAGGCCTGTGCTGGGATATGGAATATCTTCACCTAAAAACTACAGAGAAGCATTCTCAGAAAGTTCTTCACGATGCATTCATTCAACTCACAGAGTTGAACCTTCCTTTTGATAGAACAGTTTTGAAACACTCTTTTTGTAGAATCTGCAAGAGGATATTTGGAGCGTTTTGAGGCCTATGCTGGAAAAGGAAATATCTTCACCTAAAAACTAGACAGAAGCATTCTCAGAAACTTCTGTGTGATGAGTGCATTCAACTCACAGACTTGAACGTTTCTTTTGATAGAACAGTTTGGAAACGTTACGTTTGTAGAATCTGCAAGTGTTTATTCGGAGCACCTTGAGGCCTATGTTGGAAAAGGAAATATCTTCACATAAAAACTAGAGAGAAGGATTCTCAGAAACTTCTTTGTGATGAGTTCATTCAACTCACAGAGTTGAACCTACCAATTGATAGAGAAGTTTGGAAACACTCTTTTTGTAGAATCTGCAAGTGGATATTTGGAGCCGTTTGAGGCCTATGCTGGAAAAGGAAATATCTTCACATAAAAACTGAACAGAAGCATTCTCAGAAACTTCTTTGTGTTGAGTGCATTCAACTCACAGACTTGAACTTACCTATAGAAAGAGCAGTTTTGAAACACTCTTTTGGTAAAATCTGCAAGTGGTTATTTGGAGCACTTCGAGGCCTGTGCTGGGATATGGAATATCTTCACCTAAAAACTACAGAGAAGCAGTCTCAGAAAGTTCTTCACGATGCATTCATTCAACTCACAGAGTTGAACCTTCCTTTTGATAGAACAGTTTTGAAACACTCTTTTTGTAGGATCTGCAAGAGGATATTTGGAGCGTTTTGAGGCCTATGCTGGAAAAGGAAATATCTTCACCTAAAAACTAGACAGAAGCATTCTCAGAAACTTCTGTGTGATGAGTGCATTCAACTCACAGACTTGAACGTTTCTTTTGATAGAACAGTTTGGAAACATTACGTTTGTAGAATCTGCAAGTGTTTATTCGGAGCACCTTGAGGCCTATGTTGGAAAAGGAAATATCTTCACATAAAAACTAGAGAGAAGGATTCTCAGAAACTTCTTTGTGATGAGTTCATTCAACTCACAGAGTTGAACCTACCAATTGATAGAGAAGTTTGGAAACACTCTTTTTGTAGAATCTGCAAGTGGATATTTGGAGCCGTTTGAGGCCTATGCTGGAAAAGGAAATATCTTCACATAAAAACTGAACAGAAGCATTCTCAGAAACTTCTTTCTGTTGAGTGCATTCAACTCACAGTCTTGAACTTATCTATAGAAAGAGCAGTTTTGAAACATTCTTTTGGTAAAATCTGCAAGTGGTTATTTGGAACACTTCGAGGCCTGTGCTGGGATATGGAATATCTTCACCTAAAAACTACAGAGAAGCATTCTCAGAAAGTTCTTCACGATGCATTCATTCAACTCACAGAGTTGAACCTTCCTTTTGATAGAACAGTTTTGAAACACTCTTTTTGTAGAATCTGCAAGAGGATATTTGGAGCGTTTTGAGGCCTATGCTGGAAAAGGAAATATCTTCACCTAAAAACTAGACAGAAGCATTCTCAGAAACTTCTGTGTGATGAGTGCATTCAACTCACAGACTTGAACGTTTCTTTTGATAGAACAGTTTGGAAGCATTACGTTTGTAGAATCTGCAGGTGTTTATTCGGAGCACCTTGAGGCCTATGTTGGAAAAGGAAATATCTTCACATAAAAACTAGAGAGAAGGATTCTCACAAACTTCTTTGTGATGAGTTCATTCAACTCACAGAGTTGAACCTACCAATTGATAGAGAAGTTTGGAAACACTCTTTTTGTAGAATCTGCAAGTGGATATTTGGAGCCGTTTGAGGCCTATGCTGGAAAAGGAAATATCTTCACATAAAAACTGAACAGAAGCATTCTCAGAAACTTCTTTGTGTTGAGTGCATTCAACTCACAGTCTTGAACTTACCTATAGAAAGAGCAGTTTTGAAACACTCTTTTGGTAAAATCTGCAAGTGGTTATTTGGAACACTTCGAGGCCTGTGCTGGGATATGGAATATCTTCACCTAAAAACTACAGAGAAGCATTCTCAGAAAGTTCTTCACGATGCATTCATTCAACTCACAGAGTTGAACCTTCCTTTTGATAGAACAGTTTTGAAACACTCTTTTTGTAGAATCTGCAAGAGGATATTTGGAGCGTTTTGAGGCCTATGCTGGAAAAGGAAATATCTTCACCTAAAAACTAGACAGAAGCATTCTCAGAAACTTCTGTGTGATGAGTGCATTCAACTCACAGACTTGAACGTTTCTTTTGATAGAACAGTTTGGAAACATTACGTTTGTAGAATCTGCAAGTGTTTATTCGGAGCACCTTGAGGCCTATGTTGGAAAAGGAAATATCTTCACATAAAAACTAGAGAGAAGGATTCTCAGAAACTTCTTTGTGATGAGTTCATTCAACTCACGGAGTTGAACCAACCAATTGATAGAGTAGTTTGGAAACACTCTTTTTGTAGAATCTGCAAGTGGATATTTGGAGCCGTTTGAGGCCAAGGCTGGAAAAGGAAATAACTTCACATAAAAACTGAACAGAAGCATTCTCAGAAACTTCTGTGTGATGAGTGCATTCAACTCACAGACTTGAACGTTTCTTTTGATAGAACAGTTTGGAAACATTACGTTTGTAGAATCTGCAAGTGTTTATTCGGAGCACATTGAGGCCTATGTTGGAAAAGGAAATATCTTCGCATAAAAACTAGAGAGAAGGATTCTCAGAAACTTCTTTGTGATGAGTTCATTCAACTCACAGAGTTGAACCTACCAATTGATAGAGAAGTTTGGAAACACTCTTTTTGTAGAATCTGCAAGTGGATATTTGGAGCCGTTTGAGGCCTATGCTGGAAAAGGAAATATCTTCACATAAAAACTGAACAGAAGCATTCTCAGAAACTTCTTTGTGTTGAGTGCATTCAACTCACAGTCTTGAACTTACCTATAGAAAGAGCAGTTTTGAAACACTCTTTTGGTAAAATCTGCAAGTGGTTATTTGGAACACTTCGAGGCCTGTGCTGGGATATGGAATATCTTCACCTAAAAACTACAGAGAAGCATTCTCAGAAAGTTCTTCACGATGCATTCATTCAACTCACAGAGTTGAACCTTCCTTTTGATAGAACAGTTTTGAAACACTCTTTTTGTAGAATCTGCAAGAGGATATTTGGAGCGTTTTGAGGCCTATGCTGGAAAAGGAAATATCTTCACCTAAAAACTAGACAGAAGCATTCTCAGAAACTTCCGTGTGATGAGTGCATTCAACTCACAGACTTGAACGTTTCTTTTGATAGAACAGTTTGGAAACATTACGTTTGTAGAATCTGCAAGTGTTTATTCGGAGCACCTTGAGGCCTATGTTGGAAAAGGAAATATCTTCACATAAAAACTAGAGAGAAGGATTCTCAGAAACTTCTTTGTGATGAGTTCATTCAACTCACGGAGTTGAACCAACCAATTGATAGGGTAGTTTGGAAACACTCTTTTTGTAGAATCTGCAAGTGGATATTTGGAGCCGTTTGAGGCCTAGGCTGGAAAAGGAAATAACTTCACATAAAAACTGAACAGAAGCATTCTCAGAAACTTCTATGTGATGAGTGCATTCAACTCACAGACTTGAACGTTTCTTTTGATAGAACAGTTTGGAAACATTACGTTTGTAGAATCTGCAAGTGTTTATTCGGAGCACATTGAGGCCTATGTTGGAAAAGGAAATATCTTCGCATAAAAACTAGAGAGAAGGATTCTCAGAAACTTCTTTGTGATGAGTTCATTCAACTCACAGAGTTGAACCTACCAATTGATAGAGAAGTTTGGAAACACTCTTTTTGTAGAATCTGCAAGTGGATATTTGGAGCCATTTGAGGCCTATGCTGGAAAAGGAAATATCTTCACATAAAAACTGAACAGAAGCATTCTCAGAAACTTCTTTGTGTTGAGTGCATTCAACTCACAGACTTGAACTTACCTGTAGAAAGAGCAGTTTTGAAACACTCTTTTGGTAAAATCTGCAAGTGGTTATTTGGAGCACTTCGAGGCCTGTGCTGGGATATGGAATATCTTCACCTAAAAACTACAGAGAAGCATTCTCAGAAAGTTCTTCACGATGCATTCATTCAACTCACAGAGTTGAACCTTCCTTTTGATAGAACAGTTTTGAAACACTCTTTTTGTAGAATCTGCAAGAGGATATTTGGAGCGTTTTGAGGCCTAGGCTGGAAAAGGAAATATCTTCACCTAAAAACTAGACAGAAGCATTCTCAGAAACTTCTGTGTGATGAGTGCATTCAACTCACAGACTTGAACGTTTCTTTTGATAGAACAGTTTGGAAACGTTACGTTTGTAGAATCTGCAAGTGTTTATTCGGAGCACCTTGAGGCCTATGTTGGAAAAGGAAATATCTTCACATAAAAACTAGAGAGAAGGATTCTCAGAAACTTCTTTGTGATGAGTTCATTCAACTCACAGAGTTGAACCTACCAATTGATAGAGAAGTTTGGAAACACTCTTTTTGTAGAATCTGCAAGTGGATATTTGGAGCCGTTTGAGGCCTATGCTGGAAAAGGAAATATCTTCACATAAAAACTGAACAGAAGCATTCTCAGAAACTTCTTTGTGTTGAGTGCATTCAACTCACAGACTTGAACTTACCTATAGAAAGAGCAGTTTTGAAACACTCTTTTGGTAAAATCTGCAAGTGGTTATTTGGAGCACTTCGAGGCCTGTGCTGGGATATGGAATATCTTCACCTAAAAACTACAGAGAAGCAGTCTCAGAAAGTTCTTCACGATGCATTCATTCAACTCACAGAGTTGAACCTTCCTTTTGATAGAACAGTTTTGAAACACTCTTTTTGTAGGATCTGCAAGAGGATATTTGGAGCGTTTTGAGGCCTATGCTGGAAAAGGAAATATCTTCACCTAAAAACTAGACAGAAGCATTCTCAGAAACTTCTGTGTGATGAGTGCATTCAACTCACAGACTTGAACGTTTCTTTTCATAGAACAGTTTGGAAACATTACGTTTGTAGAATCTGCAAGTGTTTATTCGGAGCACCTTGAGGCCTATGTTGGAAAAGGAAATATCTTCACATAAAAACTAGAGAGAAGGATTCTCAGAAACTTCTTTGTGATGAGTTCATTCAACTCACAGAGTTGAACCTACCAATTGATAGAGAAGTTTGGAAACACTCTTTTTGTAGAATCTGCAAGTGGATATTTGGAGCCGTTTGAGGCCTATGCTGGAAAAGGAAATATCTTCACATAAAAACTGAACAGAAGCATTCTCAGAAACTTCTTTGTGTTGAGTGCATTCAACTCACAGTCTTGAACTTATCTATAGAAAGAGCAGTTTTGAAACATTCTTTTGGTAAAATCTGCAAGTGGTTATTTGGAACACTTCGAGGCCTGTGCTGGGATATGGAATATCTTCACCTAAAAACTACAGAGAAGCATTCTCAGAAAGTTCTTCACGATGCATTCATTCAACTCACAGAGTTGAACCTTCCTTTTGATAGAACAGTTTTGAAACACTCTTTTTGTAGAATCTGCAAGAGGATATTTGGAGCGTTTTGAGGCCTATGCTGGAAAAGGAAATATCTTCACCTAAAAACTAGACAGAAGCATTCTCAGAAACTTCTGTGTGATGAGTGCATTCAACTCACAGACTTGAACGTTTCTTTTGATAGAACAGTTTGGAAACATTACGTTTGTAGAATCTGCAGGTGTTTATTCGGAGCACCTTGAGGCCTATGTTGGAAAAGGAAATATCTTCACATAAAAACTAGAGAGAAGGATTCTCACAAACTTCTTTGTGATGAGTTCATTCAACTCACAGAGTTGAACCTACCAATTGATAGAGAAGTTTGGAAACACTCTTTTTGTAGAATCTGCAAGTGGATATTTGGAGCCGTTTGAGGCCTATGCTGGAAAAGGAAATATCTTCACATAAAAACTGAACAGAAGCATTCTCAGAAACTTCTTTGTGTTGAGTGCATTCAACTCACAGTCTTGAACTTACCTATAGAAAGAGCAGTTTTGAAACACTCTTTTGGTAAAATCTGCAAGTGGTTATTTGGAACACTTCGAGGCCTGTGCTGGGATATGGAATATCTTCACCTAAAAACTACAGAGAAGCATTCTCAGAAAGTTCTTCACGATGCATTCATTCAACTCACAGAGTTGAACCTTCCTTTTGATAGAACAGTTTTGAAACACTCTTTTTGTAGAATCTGCAAGAGGATATTTGGAGCGTTTTGAGGCCTATGCTGGAAAAGGAAATATCTTCACCTAAAAACTAGACAGAAGCATTCTCAGAAACTTCTGTGTGATGAGTGCATTCAACTCACAGACTTGAACGTTTCTTTTGATAGAACAGTTTGGAAACATTACGTTTGTAGAATCTGCAAGTGTTTATTCGGAGCACCTTGAGGCCTATGTTGGAAAAGGAAATATCTTCACATAAAAACTAGAGAGAAGGATTCTCAGAAACTTCTTTGTGATGAGTTCATTCAACTCACGGAGTTGAACCAACCAATTGATAGAGTAGTTTGGAAACACTCTTTTTGTAGAATCTGCAAGTGGATATTTGGAGCCGTTTGAGGCCTAGGCTGGAAAAGGAAATAACTTCACATAAAAACTGAACAGAAGCATTCTCAGAAACTTCTGTGTGATGAGTGCATTCAACTCACAGACTTGAACGTTTCTTTTGATAGAACAGTTTGGAAACATTACGTTTGTAGAATCTGCAAGTGTTTATTCGGAGCACATTGAGGCCTATGTTGGAAAAGGAAATATCTTCGCATAAAAACTAGAGAGAAGGATTCTCAGAAACTTCTTTGTGATGAGTTCATTCAACTCACAGAGTTGAACCTACCAATTGATAGAGAAGTTTGGAAACACTCTTTTTGTAGAATCTGCAAGTGGATATTTGGAGCCGTTTGAGGCCTATGCTGGAAAAGGAAATATCTTCACATAAAAACTGAACAGAAGCATTCTCAGAAACTTCTTTGTGTTGAGTGCATTCAACTCACAGACTTGAACTTACCTGTAGAAAGAGCAGTTTTGAAACACTCTTTTGGTAAAATCTGCAAGTGGTTATTTGGAGCACTTCGAGACCTGTGCTGGGATATGGAATATCTTCACCTAAAAACTACAGAGAAGCATTCTCAGAAAGTTCTTCACGATGCATTCATTCAACTCACAGAGTTGAACCTTCCTTTTGATAGAACAGTTTTGAAACACTCTTTTTGTAGAATCTGCAAGAGGGTATTTGGAGCGTTTTGAGGCCTATGCTGGAAAAGGAAATATCTTCACCTAAAAACTAGACAGAAGCATTCTCAGAAACTTCTGTGTGATGAGTGCATTCAACTCACAGACTTGAACGTTTCTTTTGATAGAACAGTTCGGAAACATTACGTTTGTAGAATCTGCAGGTGTTTATTCGGAGCACCTTGAGGCCTATGTTGGAAAAGGAAATATCTTCACATAAAAACTAGAGAGAAGGATTCTCAGAAACTTCTTTGTGATGAGTTCATTCAACTCACAGAGTTGAACCTACCAATTGATAGAGAAGTTTGGAAACACTCTTTTTGTAGAATCTGCAAGTGGATATTTGGAGCCGTTTGATTCCTATGCTGGAAAAGGAAATATCTTCACATAAAAACTGAACAGAAGCATTCTCAGAAACTTCTTTGTGTTGAGTGCATTCAACTCACAGACTTGAACTTACCTGTAGAAAGAGCAGTTTTGAAACACTCTTTTGGTAAAATCTGCAAGTGGTTATTTGGAGCACTTCGAGGCCTGTGCTGGGATATGGAATATCTTCACCTAAAAACTACAGAGAAGCATTCTCAGAAAGTTCTTCATGATGCATTCATTCAACTCACAGAGTTGAACCTTCCTTTTGATACAACAGTTTTGAAACACTCTTTTTGTAGAATCTGCAAGAGGATATTTGGAGCGTTTTGAGGCCTATGCTGGAAAAGGAAATATCTTCACCTAAAAACTAGACAGAAGCATTCTCAGAAACTTCTGTGTGATGAGTGCATTCAACTCACAGACTTGAACGTTTCTTTTGATAGAACAGTTTGGAAACATTACGTTTGTAGAATCTGCAAGTGTTTATTCGGAGCACCTTGAGGCCTATGTTGGAAAAGGAAATATCTTCACATAAAAACTAGAGAGAAGGATTCTCAGAAACTTCTTTGTGATGAGTTCATTCAACTCACAGAGTTGAACCTACCAATTGATAGAGAAGTTTGGAAACACTCTTTTTGTAGAATCTGCAAGTGGATATTTGGAGCCGTTTGAGGCCTATGCTGGAAAAGGAAATGTCTTCACATAAAAACTGAACAGAAGCATTCTCAGAAACTTCTTTGTGTTGAGTGCATTCAACTCACAGACTTGAACTTACCTGTAGAAAGAGCAGTTTTGAAACACTCTTTTGGTAAAATCTGCAAGTGGTTATTTGGAGCACTTCGAGGCCTGTGCTGGGATATGGAATATCTTCACCTAAAAACTACAGAGAAGCATTCTCAGAAAGTTCTTCACGATGCATTCATTCAACTCACAGAGTTGAACCTTCCTTTTGATAGAACAGTTTTGAAACACTCTTTTTGTAGAATCTGCAAGAGGATATTTGGAGCGTTTTGAGGCCTATGCTGGAAAAGGAAATATCTTCACCTAAAAACTAGACAGAAGCATTCTCAGAAACTTCTGTGTGATGAGTGCATTCAACTCACAGACTTGAACGTTTCTTTTGATAGAACAGTTTGGAAACGTTACGTTTGTAGAATCTGCAAGTGTTTATTCGGAGCACCTTGAGGCCTATGTTGGAAAAGGAAATATCTTCACATAAAACCTAGAGAGAAGGATTCTCAGAAACTTCTTTGTGATGAGTTCATTCAACTCACAGAGTTGAACCTACCAATTGATAGAGAAGTTTGGAAACACTCTTTTTGTAGAATCTGGAAGTGGATATTTGGAGCCGTTTGAGGCCTATGCTGGAAAAGGAAATATCTTCACATAAAAACTGAACAGAAGCATTCTCAGAAACTTCTTTGTGTTGAGTGCATTCAACTCACAGACTTGAACTTACCTGTAGAAAGAGCAGTTTTGAAACACTCTTTTGGTAAAATCTGCAAGTGGTTATTTGGAGCACTTCGAGGCCTGTGCTGGGATATGGAATATCTTCACCTAAAAACTACAGAGAAGCATTCTCAGAAAGTTCTTCACGATGCATTCATTCAACTCACAGAGTTGAACCTTCCTTTTGATAGAACAGTTTTGAAACACTCTTTTTGTAGAATCTGCAAGAGGATATTTGGAGCGTTTTGAGGCCTATGCTGGAAAAGGAAATATCTTCACCTAAAAACTAGACAGAAGCATTCTCAGAAACTTCTGTGTGATGAGTGCATTCAACTCACAGACTTGAACGTTTCTTTTGATAGAACAGTTTGGAAACATTACGTTTGTAGAATCTGCAAGTGTTTATTCGGAGCACATTGAGGCCTATGTTGGAAAAGGAAATATCTTCACATAAAAACTAGAGAGAAGGATTCTCACAAACTTCTTTGTGATGAGTTCATTCAACTCACAGAGTTGAACCTACCAATTGATAGAGAAGTTTGGAAACACTCTTTTTGTAGAATCTGCAAGTGGATATTTGGAGCCGTTTGAGGCCTATGCTGGAAAAGGAAATATCTTCACATAAAAACTGAACAGAAGCATTCTCAGAAACTTCTTTGTGTTGAGTGCATTCAACTCACGGTCTTGAACTTACCTATAGAAAGAGCAGTTTTGAAACACTCTTTTGGTAAAATCTGCAAGTGGTTATTTGGAACACTTCGAGGCCTGTGCTGGGATATGGAATATCTTCACCTAAAAACTACAGAGAAGCATTCTCAGAAAGTTCTTCACGATGCATTCATTCAACTCACAGAGTTGAACCTTCCTTTTGATAGAACAGTTTTGAAACACTCTTTTTGTAGAATCTGCAAGAGGATATTTGGAGCGTTTTGAGGCCTATGCTGGAAAAGGAAATATCTTCACCTAAAAACTAGACAGAAGCATTCTCAGAAACTTCCGTGTGATGAGTGCATTCAACTCACAGACTTGAACGTTTCTTTTGATAGAACAGTTTGGAAACATTACGTTTGTAGAATCTGCAAGTGTTTATTCGGAGCACCTTGAGGCCTATGTTGGAAAAGGAAATATCTTCACATAAAAACTAGAGAGAAGGATTCTCAGAAACTTCTTTGTGATGAGTTCATTCAACTCACGGAGTTGAACCAACCAATTGATAGGGTAGTTTGGAAACACTCTTTTTGTAGAATCTGCAAGTGGATATTTGGAGCCGTTTGAGGCCTAGGCTGGAAGAGGAAATAACTTCACATAAAAACTGAACAGAAGCATTCTCAGAAACTTCTGTGTGATGAGTGCATTCAACTCACAGACTTGAACGTTTCTTTTGATAGAACAGTTTGGAAACATTACGTTTGTAGAATCTGCAAGTGTTTATTCGGAGCACATTGAGGCCTATGTTGGAAAAGGAAATATCTTCGCATAAAAACTAGAGAGAAGGATTCTCAGAAACTTCTTTGTGATGAGTTCATTCAACTCACAGAGTTGAACCTACCAATTGATAGAGAAGTTTGGAAACACTCTTTTTGTAGAATCTGCAAGTGGATATTTGGAGCCGTTTGAGGCCTATGCTGGAAAAGGAAATATCTTCACATAAAAACTGAACAGAAGCATTCTCAGAAACTTCTTTGTGTTGAGTGCATTCAACTCACAGACTTGAACTTACCTGTAGAAAGAGCAGTTTTGAAACACTCTTTTGGTAAAATCTGCAAGTGGTTATTTGGAGCACTTCGAGGCCTGTGCTGGGATATGGAATATCTTCACCTAAAAACTACAGAGAAGCATTCTCAGAAAGTTCTTCACGATGCATTCATTCAACTCACAGAGTTGAACCTTCCTTTTGATAGAACAGTTTTGAAACACTCTTTTTGTAGAATCTGCAAGAGGATATTTGGAGCGTTTTGAGGCCTATGCTGGAAAAGGAAATATCTTCACCTAAAAACTAGACAGAAGCATTCTCAGAAACTTCTGTGTGATGAGTGCATTCAACTCACAGACTTGAACGTTTCTTTTGATAGAACAGTTTGGAAACGTTACGTTTGTAGAATCTGCAAGTGTTTATTCGGAGCACCTTGAGGCCTATGTTGGAAAAGGAAATATCTTCACATAAAAACTAGAGAGAAGGATTCTCAGAAACTTCTTTGTGATGAGTTCATTCAACTCACAGAGTTGAACCTACCAATTGATAGAGAAGTTTGGAAACACTCTTTTTGTAGAATCTGCAAGTGGATATTTGGAGCCGTTTGAGGCCTATGCTGGAAAAGGAAATATCTTCACATAAAAACTGAACAGAAGCATTCTCAGAAACTTCTTTGTGTTGAGTGCATTCAACTCACAGACTTGAACTTACCTATAGAAAGAGCAGTTTTGAAACACTCTTTTGGTAAAATCTGCAAGTGGTTATTTGGAGCACTTCGAGGCCTGTGCTGGGATATGGAATATCTTCACCTAAAAACTACAGAGAAGCAGTCTCAGAAAGTTCTTCACGATGCATTCATTCAACTCACAGAGTTGAACCTTCCTTTTGATAGAACAGTTTTGAAACACTCTTTTTGTAGGATCTGCAAGAGGATATTTGGAGCGTTTTGAGGCCTATGCTGGAAAAGGAAATATCTTCACCTAAAAACTAGACAGAAGCATTCTCAGAAACTTCTGTGTGATGAGTGCATTCAACTCACAGACTTGAACGTTTCTTTTGATAGAACAGTTTGGAAACATTACGTTTGTAGAATCTGCAAGTGTTTATTCGGAGCACCTTGAGGCCTATGTTGGAAAAGGAAATATCTTCACATAAAAACTAGAGAGAAGGATTCTCAGAAACTTCTTTGTGATGAGTTCATTCAACTCACAGAGTTGAACCTACCAATTGATAGAGAAGTTTGGAAACACTCTTTTTGTAGAATCTGCAAGTGGATATTTGGAGCCGTTTGAGGCCTATGCTGGAAAAGGAAATATCTTCACATAAAAACTGAACAGAAGCATTCTCAGAAACTTCTTTCTGTTGAGTGCATTCAACTCACAGTCTTGAACTTATCTATAGAAAGAGCAGTTTTGAAACATTCTTTTGGTAAAATCTGCAAGTGGTTATTTGGAACACTTCGAGGCCTGTGCTGGGATATGGAATATCTTCACCTAAAAACTACAGAGAAGCATTCTCAGAAAGTTCTTCACGATGCATTCATTCAACTCACAGAGTTGAACCTTCCTTTTGATAGAACAGTTTTGAAACACTCTTTTTGTAGAATCTGCAAGAGGATATTTGGAGCGTTTTGAGGCCTATGCTGGAAAAGGAAATATCTTCACCTAAAAACTAGACAGAAGCATTCTCAGAAACTTCTGTGTGATGAGTGCATTCAACTCACAGACTTGAACGTTTCTTTTGATAGAACAGTTTGGAAGCATTACGTTTGTAGAATCTGCAGGTGTTTATTCGGAGCACCTTGAGGCCTATGTTGGAAAAGGAAATATCTTCACATAAAAACTAGAGAGAAGGATTCTCACAAACTTCTTTGTGATGAGTTCATTCAACTCACAGAGTTGAACCTACCAATTGATAGAGAAGTTTGGAAACACTCTTTTTGTAGAATCTGCAAGTGGATATTTGGAGCCGTTTGAGGCCTATGCTGGAAAAGGAAATATCTTCACATAAAAACTGAACAGAAGCATTCTCAGAAACTTCTTTGTGTTGAGTGCATTCAACTCACAGTCTTGAACTTACCTATAGAAAGAGCAGTTTTGAAACACTCTTTTGGTAAAATCTGCAAGTGGTTATTTGGAACACTTCGAGGCCTGTGCTGGGATATGGAATATCTTCACCTAAAAACTACAGAGAAGCATTCTCAGAAAGTTCTTCACGATGCATTCATTCAACTCACAGAGTTGAACCTTCCTTTTGATAGAACAGTTTTGAAACACTCTTTTTGTAGAATCTGCAAGAGGATATTTGGAGCGTTTTGAGGCCTATGCTGGAAAAGGAAATATCTTCACCTAAAAACTAGACAGAAGCATTCTCAGAAACTTCTGTGTGATGAGTGCATTCAACTCACAGACTTGAACGTTTCTTTTGATAGAACAGTTTGGAAACATTACGTTTGTAGAATCTGCAAGTGTTTATTCGGAGCACCTTGAGGCCTATGTTGGAAAAGGAAATATCTTCACATAAAAACTAGAGAGAAGGATTCTCAGAAACTTCTTTGTGATGAGTTCATTCAACTCACGGAGTTGAACCAACCAATTGATAGAGTAGTTTGGAAACACTCTTTTTGTAGAATCTGCAAGTGGATATTTGGAGCCGTTTGAGGCCAAGGCTGGAAAAGGAAATAACTTCACATAAAAACTGAACAGAAGCATTCTCAGAAACTTCTGTGTGATGAGTGCATTCAACTCACAGACTTGAACGTTTCTTTTGATAGAACAGTTTGGAAACATTACGTTTGTAGAATCTGCAAGTGTTTATTCGGAGCACATTGAGGCCTATGTTGGAAAAGGAAATATCTTCGCATAAAAACTAGAGAGAAGGATTCTCAGAAACTTCTTTGTGATGAGTTCATTCAACTCACAGAGTTGAACCTACCAATTGATAGAGAAGTTTGGAAACACTCTTTTTGTAGAATCTGCAAGTGGATATTTGGAGCCGTTTGAGGCCTATGCTGGAAAAGGAAATATCTTCACATAAAAACTGAACAGAAGCATTCTCAGAAACTTCTTTGTGTTGAGTGCATTCAACTCACAGTCTTGAACTTACCTATAGAAAGAGCAGTTTTGAAACACTCTTTTGGTAAAATCTGCAAGTGGTTATTTGGAACACTTCGAGGCCTGTGCTGGGATATGGAATATCTTCACCTAAAAACTACAGAGAAGCATTCTCAGAAAGTTCTTCACGATGCATTCATTCAACTCACAGAGTTGAACCTTCCTTTTGATAGAACAGTTTTGAAACACTCTTTTTGTAGAATCTGCAAGAGGATATTTGGAGCGTTTTGAGGCCTATGCTGGAAAAGGAAATATCTTCACCTAAAAACTAGACAGAAGCATTCTCAGAAACTTCCGTGTGATGAGTGCATTCAACTCACAGACTTGAACGTTTCTTTTGATAGAACAGTTTGGAAACATTACGTTTGTAGAATCTGCAAGTGTTTATTCGGAGCACCTTGAGGCCTATGTTGGAAAAGGAAATATCTTCACATAAAAACTAGAGAGAAGGATTCTCAGAAACTTCTTTGTGATGAGTTCATTCAACTCACGGAGTTGAACCAACCAATTGATAGGGTAGTTTGGAAACACTCTTTTTGTAGAATCTGCAAGTGGATATTTGGAGCCGTTTGAGGCCTAGGCTGGAAAAGGAAATAACTTCACATAAAAACTGAACAGAAGCATTCTCAGAAACTTCTATGTGATGAGTGCATTCAACTCACAGACTTGAACGTTTCTTTTGATAGAACAGTTTGGAAACATTACGTTTGTAGAATCTGCAAGTGTTTATTCGGAGCACATTGAGGCCTATGTTGGAAAAGGAAATATCTTCGCATAAAAACTAGAGAGAAGGATTCTCAGAAACTTCTTTGTGATGAGTTCATTCAACTCACAGAGTTGAACCTACCAATTGATAGAGAAGTTTGGAAACACTCTTTTTGTAGAATCTGCAAGTGGATATTTGGAGCCATTTGAGGCCTATGCTGGAAAAGGAAATATCTTCACATAAAAACTGAACAGAAGCATTCTCAGAAACTTCTTTGTGTTGAGTGCATTCAACTCACAGACTTGAACTTACCTGTAGAAAGAGCAGTTTTGAAACACTCTTTTGGTAAAATCTGCAAGTGGTTATTTGGAGCACTTCGAGGCCTGTGCTGGGATATGGAATATCTTCACCTAAAAACTACAGAGAAGCATTCTCAGAAAGTTCTTCACGATGCATTCATTCAACTCACAGAGTTGAACCTTCCTTTTGATAGAACAGTTTTGAAACACTCTTTTTGTAGAATCTGCAAGAGGATATTTGGAGCGTTTTGAGGCCTATGCTGGAAAAGGAAATATCTTCACCTAAAAACTAGACAGAAGCATTCTCAGAAACTTCTGTGTGATGAGTGCATTCAACTCACAGACTTGAACGTTTCTTTTGATAGAACAGTTTGGAAACGTTACGTTTGTAGAATCTGCAAGTGTTTATTCGGAGCACCTTGAGGCCTATGTTGGAAAAGGAAATATCTTCACATAAAAACTAGAGAGAAGGATTCTCAGAAACTTCTTTGTGATGAGTTCATTCAACTCACAGAGTTGAACCTACCAATTGATAGAGAAGTTTGGAAACACTCTTTTTGTAGAATCTGCAAGTGGATATTTGGAGCCGTTTGAGGCCTATGCTGGAAAAGGAAATATCTTCACATAAAAACTGAACAGAAGCATTCTCAGAAACTTCTTTGTGTTGAGTGCATTCAACTCACAGACTTGAACTTACCTATAGAAAGAGCAGTTTTGAAACACTCTTTTGGTAAAATCTGCAAGTGGTTATTTGGAGCACTTCGAGGCCTGTGCTGGGATATGGAATATCTTCACCTAAAAACTACAGAGAAGCAGTCTCAGAAAGTTCTTCACGATGCATTCATTCAACTCACAGAGTTGAACCTTCCTTTTGATAGAACAGTTTTGAAACACTCTTTTTGTAGGATCTGCAAGAGGATATTTGGAGCGTTTTGAGGCCTATGCTGGAAAAGGAAATATCTTCACCTAAAAACTAGACAGAAGCATTCTCAGAAACTTCTGTGTGATGAGTGCATTCAACTCACAGACTTGAACGTTTCTTTTCATAGAACAGTTTGGAAACATTACGTTTGTAGAATCTGCAAGTGTTTATTCGGAGCACCTTGAGGCCTATGTTGGAAAAGGAAATATCTTCACATAAAAACTAGAGAGAAGGATTCTCAGAAACTTCTTTGTGATGAGTTCATTCAACTCACAGAGTTGAACCTACCAATTGATAGAGAAGTTTGGAAACACTCTTTTTGTAGAATCTGCAAGTGGATATTTGGAGCCGTTTGAGGCCTATGCTGGAAAAGGAAATATCTTCACATAAAAACTGAACAGAAGCATTCTCAGAAACTTCTTTGTGTTGAGTGCATTCAACTCACAGTCTTGAACTTATCTATAGAAAGAGCAGTTTTGAAACATTCTTTTGGTAAAATCTGCAAGTGGTTATTTGGAACACTTCGAGGCCTGTGCTGGGATATGGAATATCTTCACCTAAAAACTACAGAGAAGCATTCTCAGAAAGTTCTTCACGATGCATTCATTCAACTCACAGAGTTGAACCTTCCTTTTGATAGAACAGTTTTGAAACACTCTTTTTGTAGAATCTGCAAGAGGATATTTGGAGCGTTTTGAGGCCTATGCTGGAAAAGGAAATATCTTCACCTAAAAACTAGACAGAAGCATTCTCAGAAACTTCTGTGTGATGAGTGCATTCAACTCACAGACTTGAACGTTTCTTTTGATAGAACAGTTTGGAAACATTACGTTTGTAGAATCTGCAGGTGTTTATTCGGAGCACCTTGAGGCCTATGTTGGAAAAGGAAATATCTTCACATAAAAACTAGAGAGAAGGATTCTCACAAACTTCTTTGTGATGAGTTCATTCAACTCACAGAGTTGAACCTACCAATTGATAGAGAAGTTTGGAAACACTCTTTTTGTAGAATCTGCAAGTGGATATTTGGAGCCGTTTGAGGCCTATGCTGGAAAAGGAAATATCTTCACATAAAAACTGAACAGAAGCATTCTCAGAAACTTCTTTGTGTTGAGTGCATTCAACTCACAGTCTTGAACTTACCTATAGAAAGAGCAGTTTTGAAACACTCTTTTGGTAAAATCTGCAAGTGGTTATTTGGAACACTTCGAGGCCTGTGCTGGGATATGGAATATCTTCACCTAAAAACTACAGAGAAGCATTCTCAGAAAGTTCTTCACGATGCATTCATTCAACTCACAGAGTTGAACCTTCCTTTTGATAGAACAGTTTTGAAACACTCTTTTTGTAGAATCTGCAAGAGGATATTTGGAGCGTTTTGAGGCCTATGCTGGAAAAGGAAATATCTTCACCTAAAAACTAGACAGAAGCATTCTCAGAAACTTCTGTGTGATGAGTGCATTCAACTCACAGACTTGAACGTTTCTTTTGATAGAACAGTTTGGAAACATTACGTTTGTAGAATCTGCAAGTGTTTATTCGGAGCACCTTGAGGCCTATGTTGGAAAAGGAAATATCTTCACATAAAAACTAGAGAGAAGGATTCTCAGAAACTTCTTTGTGATGAGTTCATTCAACTCACGGAGTTGAACCAACCAATTGATAGAGTAGTTTGGAAACACTCTTTTTGTAGAATCTGCAAGTGGATATTTGGAGCCGTTTGAGGCCTAGGCTGGAAAAGGAAATAACTTCACATAAAAACTGAACAGAAGCATTCTCAGAAACTTCTGTGTGATGAGTGCATTCAACTCACAGACTTGAACGTTTCTTTTGATAGAACAGTTTGGAAACATTACGTTTGTAGAATCTGCAAGTGTTTATTCGGAGCACATTGAGGCCTATGTTGGAAAAGGAAATATCTTCGCATAAAAACTAGAGAGAAGGATTCTCAGAAACTTCTTTGTGATGAGTTCATTCAACTCACAGAGTTGAACCTACCAATTGATAGAGAAGTTTGGAAACACTCTTTTTGTAGAATCTGCAAGTGGATATTTGGAGCCGTTTGAGGCCTATGCTGGAAAAGGAAATATCTTCACATAAAAACTGAACAGAAGCATTCTCAGAAACTTCTTTGTGTTGAGTGCATTCAACTCACAGACTTGAACTTACCTGTAGAAAGAGCAGTTTTGAAACACTCTTTTGGTAAAATCTGCAAGTGGTTATTTGGAGCACTTCGAGACCTGTGCTGGGATATGGAATATCTTCACCTAAAAACTACAGAGAAGCATTCTCAGAAAGTTCTTCACGATGCATTCATTCAACTCACAGAGTTGAACCTTCCTTTTGATAGAACAGTTTTGAAACACTCTTTTTGTAGAATCTGCAAGAGGATATTTGGAGCGTTTTGAGGCCTATGCTGGAAAAGGAAATATCTTCACCTAAAAACTAGACAGAAGCATTCTCAGAAACTTCTGTGTGATGAGTGCATTCAACTCACAGACTTGAACGTTTCTTTTGATAGAACAGTTTGGAAACGTTACGTTTGTAGAATCTGCAAGTGTTTATTCGGAGCACCTTGAGGCCTATGTTGGAAAAGGAAATATCTTCACATAAAAACTAGAGAGAAGGATTCTCAGAAACTTCTTTGTAATGAGTTCATTCAGCTCACAGAGTTGAACCTACCAATTGATAGAGAAGTTTGGAAACACTCTTTTTGTAGAATCTGCAAGTGGATATTTGGAGCCGTTTGAGGCCTATGCTGGAAAAGGAAATATCTTCACATAAAAACTGAACAGAAGCATTCTCAGAAACTTCTTTGTGTTGAGTGCATTCAACTCACAGACTTGAACTTACCTATAGAAAGAGCAGTTTTGAAACACTCTTTTGGTAAAATCTGCAAGTGGTTATTTGGAGCACTTCGAGGCCTGTGCTGGGATATGGAATATCTTCACCTAAAAACTACAGAGAAGCAGTCTCAGAAAGTTCTTCACGATGCATTCATTCAACTCACAGAGTTGAACCTTCCTTTTGATAGAACAGTTTTGAAACACTCTTTTTGTAGGATCTGCAAGAGGATATTTGGAGCGTTTTGAGGCCTATGCTGGAAAAGGAAATATCTTCACCTAAAAACTAGACAGAAGCATTCTCAGAAACTTCTGTGTGATGAGTGCATTCAACTCACAGACTTGAACGTTTCTTTTGATAGAACAGTTTGGAAACATTACGTTTGTAGAATCTGCAAGTGTTTATTCGGAGCACCTTGAGGCCTATGTTGGAAAAGGAAATATCTTCACATAAAAACTAGAGAGAAGGATTCTCACAAACTTCTTTGTGATGAGTTCATTCAACTCACAGAGTTGAACCTACCAATTGATAGAGAAGTTTGGAAACACTCTTTTTGTAGAATCTGCAAGTGGATATTTGGAGCCGTTTGAGGCCTATGCTGGAAAAGGAAATATCTTCACATAAAAACTGAACAGAAGCATTCTCAGAAACTTCTTTGTGTTGAGTGCATTCAACTCACAGTCTTGAACTTATCTATAGAAAGAGCAGTTTTGAAACATTCTTTTGGTAAAATCTGCAAGTGGTTATTTGGAACACTTCGAGGCCTGTGCTGGGATATGGAATATCTTCACCTAAAAACTACAGAGAAGCATTCTCAGAAAGTTCTTCACGATGCATTCATTCAACTCACAGAGTTGAACCTTCCTTTTGATAGAACAGTTTTGAAACACTCTTTTTGTAGAATCTGCAAGAGGATATTTGGAGCGTTTTGAGGCCTATGCTGGAAAAGGAAATATCTTCACCTAAAAACTAGACAGAAGCATTCTCAGAAACTTCTGTGTGATGAGTGCATTCAACTCACAGACTTGAACGTTTCTTTTGATAGAACAGTTTGGAAACATTACGTTTGTAGAATCTGCAGGTGTTTATTCGGAGCACCTTGAGGCCTATGTTGGAAAAGGAAATATCTTCACATAAAAACTAGAGAGAAGGATTCTCACAAACTTCTTTGTGATGAGTTCATTCAACTCACAGAGTTGAACCTACCAATTGATAGAGAAGTTTGGAAACACTCTTTTTGTAGAATCTGCAAGTGGATATTTGGAGCCGTTTGAGGCCTATGCTGGAAAAGGAAATATCTTCACATAAAAACTGAACAGAAGCATTCTCAGAAACTTCTTTGTGTTGAGTGCATTCAACTCACAGTCTTGAACTTACCTATAGAAAGAGCAGTTTTGAAACACTCTTTTGGTAAAATCTGCAAGTGGTTATTTGGAACACTTCGAGGCCTGTGCTGGGATATGGAATATCTTCACCTAAAAACTACAGAGAAGCATTCTCAGAAAGTTCTTCACGATGCATTCATTCAACTCACAGAGTTGAACCTTCCTTTTGATAGAACAGTTTTGAAACACTCTTTTTGTAGAATCTGCAAGAGGATATTTGGAGCGTTTTGAGGCCTATGCTGGAAAAGGAAATATCTTCACCTAAAAACTAGACAGAAGCATTCTCAGAAACTTCTGTGTGATGAGTGCATTCAACTCACAGACTTGAACGTTTCTTTTGATAGAACAGTTTGGAAACATTACGTTTGTAGAATCTGCAAGTGTTTATTCGGAGCACCTTGAGGCCTATGTTGGAAAAGGAAATATCTTCACATAAAAACTAGAGAGAAGGATTCTCAGAAACTTCTTTGTGATGAGTTCATTCAACTCACGGAGTTGAACCAACCAATTGATAGAGTAGTTTGGAAACACTCTTTTTGTAGAATCTGCAAGTGGATATTTGGAGCCGTTTGAGGCCTAGGCTGGAAAAGGAAATAACTTCACATAAAAACTGAACAGAAGCATTCTCAGAAACTTCTGTGTGATGAGTGCATTCAACTCACAGACTTGAACGTTTCTTTTGATAGAACAGTTTGGAAACATTACGTTTGTAGAATCTGCAAGTGTTTATTCGGAGCACCTTGAGGCCTATGTTGGAAAAGGAAATATCTTCACATAAAAACTAGAGAGAAGGATTCTCAGAAACTTCTTTGTGATGAGTTCATTCAGCTCACAGAGTTGAACCTACCAATTGATAGAGAAGTTTGGAAACACTCTTTTTGTAGAATCTGCAAGTGGATATTTGGAGCCGTTTGAGGCCTATGCTGGAAAAGGAAATATCTTCACATAAACACTGAACAGAAGCATTCTCAGAAACTTCTTTGTGTTGAGTGCATTCAACTCACAGACTTGAACTTACCTGTAGAAAGAGCAGTTTTGAAACACTCTTTTGGTAAAATCTGCAAGTGGTTATTTGGAGCACTTCGAGGCCTGTGCTGGGATATGGAATATCTTCACCTAAAAACTACAGAGAAGCAGTCTCAGAAAGTTCTTAACGATGCATTCATTCAACTCACAGAGTTGAACCTTCCTTTTGATAGAACAGTTTTGAAACACTCTTTTTGTAGGATCTGCAAGAGGATATTTGGAGCGTTTTGAGGCCTATGCTGGAAAAGGAAATATCTTCACCTAAAAACTAGACAGAAGCATTCTCAGAAACTTCTGTGTGATGAGTGCATTCAACTCACAGACTTGAACGTTTCTTTTGATAGAACAGTTTGGAAACATTACGTTTGTAGAATCTGCAAGTGTTTATTCGGAGCACCTTGAGGCCTATGTTGGAAAAGGAAATATCTTCACATAAAACCTAGAGAGAAGGATTCTCAGAAACTTCTTTGTGATGAGTTCATTCAACTCACAGAGTTGAACCTACCAATTGATAGAGAAGTTTGGAAACACTCTTTTTGTAGAATCTGCAAGTGGATATTTGGAGCCGTTTGTGGCCTATGCTGGAAAAGGAAATATCTTCACATAAAAACTGAACAGAAGCATTCTCAGAAACTTCTTTGTGTTGAGTGCATTCAACTCACAGACTTGAACTTACCTGTAGAAAGAGCAGTTTTGAAACACTCTTTTGGTAAAATCTGCAAGTGGTTATTTGGAGCACTTCGAGGCCTGTGCTGGGATATGGAATATCTTCACCTAAAAACTACAGAGAAGCATTCTCAGAAAGTTCTTCACGATGCATTCATTCAACTCACAGAGTTGAACCTTCCTTTTGATAGAACAGTTTTGAAACACTCTTTTTGTAGAATCTGCAAGAGGATATTTGGAGCGTTTTGAGGCCTATGCTGGAAAAGGAAATATCTTCACCTAAAAACTAGACAGAAGCATTCTCAGAAACTTCTGTGTGATGAGTGCATTCAACTCACAGACTTGAACGTTTCTTTTGATAGAACAGTTTGGAAACATTACGTTTGTAGAATCTGCAAGTGTTTATTCGGAGCACCTTGAGGCCTATGTTGGAAAAGGAAATATCTTCACATAAAACCTAGAGAGAAGGATTCTCAGAAACTTCTTTGTGATGAGTTCATTCAACTCACAGAGTTGAACCTACCAATTGATAGAGAAGTTTGGAAACACTCTTTTTGTAGAATCTGCAAGTGGATATTTGGAGCCGTTTGAGGCCTATGCTGGAAAAGGAAATATCTTCACATAAAAACTGAACAGAAGCATTCTCAGAAACTTCTTTGTGTTGAGTGCATTCAACTCACAGACTTGAACTTACCTGTAGAAAGAGCAGTTTTGAAACACTCTTTTGGTAAAATCTGCAAGTGGTTATTTGGAGCACTTCGAGGCCTGTGCTGGGATATGGAATATCTTCACCTAAAAACTACAGAGAAGCATTCTCAGAAAGTTCTTCACGATGCATTCATTCAACTCACAGAGTTGAACCTTCCTTTTGATAGAACAGTTTTGAAACACTCTTTTTGTAGAATCTGCAAGAGGATATTTGGAGCGTTTTGAGGCCTATGCTGGAAAAGGAAATATCTTCACCTAAAAACTAGACAGAAGCATTCTCAGAAACTTCTGTGTGATGAGTGCATTCAACTCACAGACTTGAACGTTTCTTTTGATAGAACAGTTTGGAAACATTACGTTTGTAGAATCTGCAAGTGTTTATTCGGAGCACCTTCAGGCCTATGTTGGAAAAGGAAATATCTTCACATAAAAACTAGAGAGAAGGATTCTCAGAAACTTCTTTGTGATGAGTTCATTCAACTCACAGAGTTGAACCTACCAATTGATAGAGAAGTTTGGAAACACTCTTTTTGTAGAATCTGCAAGTGGATATTTGGAGCCGTTTGAGGCCTATGCTGGAAAAGGAAATATCTTCACATAAAAACTGAACAGAAGCATTCTCAGAAACTTCTTTGTGTTGAGTGCATTCAACTCACAGACTTGAACTTACCTGTAGAAAGAGCAGTTTTGAAACACTCTTTTGGTAAAATCTGCAAGTGGTTATTTGGAGCACTTCGAGGCCTGTGCTGGGATATGGAATATCTTCACCTAAAAACTACAGAGAAGCATTCTCAGAAAGTTCTTCACGATGCACTCATTCAACTCACAGAGTTGAACCTTCCTTTTGATAGAACAGTTTTGAAACACTCTTTTTGTAGAATCTGCAAGAGGATATTTGGAGCGTTTTGAGGCCTATGCTGGAAAAGGAAATATCTTCACCTAAAAACTAGACAGAAGCATTCTCAGAAACTTCTGTGTGATGAGTGCATTCAACTCACAGACTTGAACGTTTCTTTTGATAGAACAGTTTGGAAACATTACGTTTGTAGAATCTGCAAGTGTTTATTCGGAGCACCTTGAGGCCTATGTTGGAAAAGGAAATATCTTCACATAAAACCTAGAGAGAAGGATTCTCAGAAACTTCTTTGTGATGAGTTCATTCAACTCACAGAGTTGAACCTACCAATTGATAGAGAAGTTTGGAAACACTCTTTTTGTAGAATCTGCAAGTGGATATTTGGAGCCGTTTGAGGCCTATGCTGGAAAAGGAAATATCTTCACATAAAAACTGAACAGAAGCATTCTCAGAAACTTCTTTGTGTTGAGTGCATTCAACTCACAGACTTGAACTTACCTGTAGAAAGAGCAGTTTTGAAACACTCTTTTGGTAAAATCTGCAAGTGGTTATTTGGAGCACTTCGAGGCCTGTGCTGGGATATGGAATATCTTCACCTAAAAACTACAGAGAAGCATTCTCAGAAAGTTCTTCATGATGCATTCATTCAACTCACAGAGTTGAACCTTCCTTTTGATAGAACAGTTTTGAAACACTCTTTTTGTAGAATCTGCAAGAGGATATTTGGAGCGTTTTGAGGCCTATGCTGGAAAAGGAAATATCTTCACCTAAAAACTAGACAGAAGCATTCTCAGAAACTTCTATGTGATGAGTGCATTCAACTCACAGACTTGAACGTTTCTTTTGATAGAACAGTTTGGAAACATTACGTTTGTAGAATCTGCAAGTGTTTATTCGGAGCACCTTGAGGCCTATGTTGGAAAAGGAAATATCTTCACATAAAAACTAGAGAGAAGGATTCTCAGAAACTTCTTTGTGATGAGTTCATTCAACTCACAGAGTTGAACCTACCAATTGATAGAGAAGTTTGGAAACACTCTTTTTGTAGAATCTGCAAGTGGATATTTGGAGCCGTTTGAGGCCTATGCTGGAAAAGGAAATATCTTCACATAAAAACTGAACAGAAGCATTCTCAGAAACTTCTTTGTGTTGAGTGCATTCAACTCACAGACTTGAACTTACCTGTAGAAAGAGCAGTTTTGAAACACTCTTTTGGTAAAATCTGCAAGTGGTTATTTGGAGCACTTCGAGGCCTGTGCTGGGATATGGAATATCTTCACCTAAAAACTACAGAGAAGCATTCTCAGAAAGTTCTTCACGATGCATTCATTCAACTCACAGGGTTGAACCTTCCTTTTGATAAAACAGTTTTGAAACACTCTTTTTGTAGAATCTGCAAGAGGATATTTGGAGCGTTTTGAGGCCTATGCTGGAAAAGGAAATATCTTCACCTAAAAACTAGACAGAAGCATTCTCAGAAACTTCTGTGTGATGAGTGCATTCAACTCACAGACTTGAACGTTTCTTTTGATAGAACAGTTTAGAAACATTACGTTTGTAGAATCTGCAAGTGTTTATTCGGAGCACCTTGAGGCCTATGTTGGAAAAGGAAATATCTTCACATAAAACCTAGAGAGAAGGATTCTCAGAAACTTCTTTGTGATGAGTTCATTCAACTCACAGAGTTGAACCTACCAATTGATAGAGAAGTTTGGAAACACTCTTTTTGTAGAATCTGCAAGTGGATATTTGGAGCCGTTTGAGGCCTATGCTGGAAAAGGAAATATCTTCACATAAAAACTGAACAGAAGCATTCTCAGAAACTTCTTTGTGTTGAGTGCATTCAACTCACAGACTTGAACTTACCTGTAGAAAGAGCAGTTTTGAAACACTCTTTTGGTAAAATCTGCAAGTGGTTATTTGGAGCACTTCGAGGCCTGTGCTGGGATATGGAATATCTTCACCTAAAAACTACAGAGAAGCATTCTCAGAAAGTTCTTCACGATGCATTCATTCAACTCACAGAGTTGAACCTTCCTTTTGATAGAACAGTTTTGAAACACTCTTTTTGTAGAATCTGCAAGAGGATATTTGGAGCGTTTTGAGGCCTATGCTGGAAAAGGAAATATCTTCACCTAAAAACTAGACAGAAGCATTCTCAGAAACTTCTGTGTGATGAGTGCATTCAACTCACAGACTTGAACGTTTCTTTTGATAGAACAGTTTGGAAACATTACGTTTGTAGAATCTGCAAGTGTTTATTTGGAGCACCTTGAGGCCTATGTTGGAAAAGGAAATATCTTCACATAAAAACTAGAGAGAAGGATTCTCAGAAACTTCTTTGTGATGAGTTCATTCAACTCACAGAGTTGAACCTACCAATTGATAGAGAAGTTTGGAAACACTCTTTTTGTAGAATCTGCAAGTGGATATTTGGAGCCGTTTGAGGCCTATGCTGGAAAAGGAAATATCTTCACATAAAAACTGAACAGAAGCATTCTCAGAAACTTCTTTGTGTTGAGTGCATTCAACTCACAGACTTGAACTTACCTGTAGAAAGAGCAGTTTTGAAACACTCTTTTGGTAAAATCTGCAAGTGGTTATTTGGAGCACTTCGAGGCCTGTGCTGGGATATGGAATATCTTCACCTAAAAACTACAGAGAAGCATTCTCAGAAAGTTCTTCATGATGCATTCATTCAACTCACAGAGTTGAACCTTCCTTTTGATAGAACAGTTTTGAGACACTCTTTTTGTAGAATCTGCAAGAGGATATTTGGAGCGTTTTGAGGCCTATGCTGGAAAAGGAAATATCTTCACCTAAAAACTAGACAGAAGCATTCTCAGAAACTTCTGTGTGATGAGTGCATTCAACTCACAGACTTGAACGTTTCTTTTGATAGAACAGTTTGGAAACATTACGTTTGTAGAATCTGCAAGTGTTTATTCGGAGCACCTTGAGGCCTATGTTGGAAAAGGAAATATCTTCACATAAAAACTAGAGAGAAGGATTCTCAGAAACTTCTTTGTGATGAGTTCATTCAACTCACAGAGTTGAACCTACCAATTGATAGAGAAGTTTGGAAACACTCTTTTTGTAGAATCTGCAAGTGGATATTTGGAGCCGTTTGAGGCCTATGCTGGAAAAGGAAATATCTTCACATAAAAACTGAACAGAAGCATTCTCAGAAACTTCTTTGTGTTGAGTGCATTCAACTCACAGACTTGAACTTACCTGTAGAAAGAGCAGTTTTGAAACACTCTTTTGGTAAAATCTGCAAGTGGTTATTTGGAGCACTTCGAGGCCTGTGCTGGGATATGGAATATCTTCACCTAAAAACTACAGAGAAGCATTCTCAGAAAGTTCTTCACGATGCATTCATTCAACTCACAGAGTTGAACCTTCCTTTTGATAGAACAGTTTTGAAACACTCTTTTTGTAGAATCTGCAAGAGGATATTTGGAGCGTTTTGAGGCCTATGCTGGAAAAGGAAATATCTTCACCTAAAAACTAGACAGAAGCATTCTCAGAAACTTCTGTGTGATGAGTGCATTCAACTCACAGACTTGAACGTTTCTTTTGATAGAACAGTTTGGAAACATTACGTTTGTAGAATCTGCAAGTGTTTATTCGGAGCACCTTGAGGCCTATGTTGGAAAAGGAAATATCTTCACATAAAAGCTAGAGAGAACGATTCTCAGAAACTTCTTTGTGATGAGTTCATTCAACTCACAGAGTTGAACCTACCAATTGATAGAGAAGTTTGGAAACACTCTTTTTGTAGAATCTGCAAGTGGATATTTGGAGCCGTTTGAGGCCTATGCTGGAAAAGGAAATATCTTCACATAAAAACTGAACAGAAGCATTCTCAGAAACTTCTTTGTGTTGAGTGCATTCAACTCACAGACTTGAACTTACCTGTAGAAAGAGCAGTTTTGAAACACTCTTTTGGTAAAATCTGCAAGTGGTTATTTGGAGCACTTCGAGGCCTGTGCTGGGATATGGAATATCTTCACCTAAAAACTACAGAGAAGCATTCTCAGAAAGTTCTTCATGATGCATTCATTCAACTCACAGAGTTGAACGTTCCTTTTGATAGAACAGTTTTGAAACACTCTTTTTGTAGAATCTGCAAGAGGATATTTGGAGCGTTTTGAGGCCTATGCTGGAAAAGGAAATATCTTCACCTAAAAACTAGACAGAAGCATTCTCAGAAACTTCTATGTGATGAGTGCATTCAACTCACAGACTTGAACGTTTCTTTTGATAGAACAGTTTGGAAACATTACGTTTGTAGAATCTGCAAGTGTTTATTCGGAGCACCTTGAGGCCTATGTTGGAAAAGGAAATATCTTCACATAAAAACTAGAGAGAAGGATTCTCAGAAACTTCTTTGTGATGAGTTCATTCAACTCACAGAGTTGAACCTACCAATTGATAGAGAAGTTTGGAAACACTCTTTTTGTAGAATCTGCAAGTGGATATTTGGAGCCGTTTGAGGCCTATGCTGGAAAAGGAAATATCTTCACATAAAAACTGAACAGAAGCATTCTCAGAAACTTCTTTGTGTTGAGTGCATTCAACTCACAGACTTGAACTTACCTGTAGAAAGAGCAGTTTTGAAACACTCTTTTGGTAAAATCTGCAAGTGGTTATTTGGAGCACTTCGAGGCCTGTGCTGGGATATGGAATATCTTCACCTAAAAACTACAGAGAAGCATTCTCAGAAAGTTCTTCACGATGCATTCATTCAACTCACAGGGTTGAACCTTCCTTTTGATAAAACAGTTTTGAAACACTCTTTTTGTAGAATCTGCAAGAGGATATTTGGAGCGTTTTGAGGCCTATGCTGGAAAAGGAAATATCTTCACCTAAAAACTAGACAGAAGCATTCTCAGAAACTTCTGTGTGATGAGTGCATTCAACTCACAGACTTGAACGTTTCTTTTCATAGAACAGTTTAGAAACATTACGTTTGTAGAATCTGCAAGTGTTTATTCGGAGCACCTTGAGGCCTATGTTGGAAAAGGAAATATCTTCACATAAAACCTAGAGAGAAGGATTCTCAGAAACTTCTTTGTGATGAGTTCATTCAACTCACAGAGTTGAACCTACCAATTGATAGAGAAGTTTGGAAACACTCTTTTTGTAGAATCTGCAAGTGGATATTTGGAGCCGTTTGAGGCCTATGCTGGAAAAGGAAATATCTTCACATAAAAACTGAACAGAAGCATTCTCAGAAACTTCTTTGTGTTGAGTGCATTCAACTCACAGACTTGAACTTATCTGTAGAAAGAGCAGTTTTGAAACACTCTTTTGGTAAAATCTGCAAGTGGTTATTTGGAGCACTTCGAGGCCTGTGCTGGGATATGGAATATCTTCACCTAAAAACTACAGAGAAGCATTCTCAGAAAGTTCTTCACGATGCATTCATTCAACTCACAGAGTTGAACCTTCCTTTTGATAGAACAGTTTTGAAACACTCTTTTTGTAGAATCTGCAAGATGATATTTGGAGCGTTTTGAGGCCTATGCTGGAAAAGGAAATATCTTCACCTAAAAACTAGACAGAAGCATTCTCAGAAACTTCTGTGTGATGAGTGCATTCAACTCACAGACTTGAACGTTTCTTTTGATAGAACAGTTTGGAAACATTACGTTTGTAGAATCTGCAAGTGTTTATTTGGAGCACCTTGAGGCCTATGTTGGAAAAGGAAATATCTTCACATAAAAACTAGAGAGAAGGATTCTCAGAAACTTCTTTGTGATGAGTTCATTCAACTCACAGAGTTGAACCTACCAATTGATAGAGAAGTTTGGAAACACTCTTTTTGTAGAATCTGCAAGTGGATATTTGGAGCCGTTTGAGGCCTATGCTGGAAAAGGAAATATCTTCACATAAAAACTGAACAGAAGCATTCTCAGAAACTTCTTTGTGTTGAGTGCATTCAACTCACAGACTTGAACTTACCTGTAGAAAGAGCAGTTTTGAAACACTCTTTTGGTAAAATCTGCAAGTGGTTATTTGGAGCACTTCGAGGCCTGTGCTGGGATATGGAATATCTTCACCTAAAAACTACAGAGAAGCATTCTCAGAAAGTTCTTCATGATGCATTCATTCAACTCACAGAGTTGAACCTTCCTTTTGATAGAACAGTTTTGAGACACTCTTTTTGTAGAATCTGCAAGAGGATATTTGGAGCGTTTTGAGGCCTATGCTGGAAAAGGAAATATCTTCACCTAAAAACTAGACAGAAGCATTCTCAGAAACTTCTGTGTGATGAGTGCATTCAACTCACAGACTTGAACGTTTCTATTGATAGAACAGTTTGGAAACATTACGTTTGTAGAATCTGCAAGTGTTTATTCGGAGCACCTTGAGGCCTATGTTGGAAAAGGAAATATCTTCACATAAAAACTAGAGAGAAGGATTCTCAGAAACTTCTTTGTGATGAGTTCATTCAACTCACAGAGTTGAACCTACCAATTGATAGAGAAGTTTGGAAACACTCTTTTTGTAGAATCTGCAAGTGGATATTTGGAGCCGTTTGAGGCCTATGCTGGAAAAGGAAATATCTTCACATAAAAACTGAACAGAAGCATTCTCAGAAACTTCTTTGTGTTGAGTGCATTCAACTCACAGACTTGAACTTACCTGTAGAAAGAGCAGTTTTGAAACACTCTTTTGGTAAAATCTGCAAGTGGTTATTTGGAGCACTTCGAGGCCTGTGCTGGGATATGGAATATCTTCACCTAAAAACTACAGAGAAGCATTCTCAGAAAGTTCTTCACGATGCATTCATTCAACTCACAGAGTTGAACCTTCCTTTTGATAGAACAGTTTTGAAACACTCTTTTTGTAGAATCTGCAAGAGGATATTTGGAGCGTTTTGAGGCCTATGCTGGAAAAGGAAATATCTTCACCTAAAAACTAGACAGAAGCATTCTCAGAAACTTCTGTGTGATGAGTGCATTCAACTCACAGACTTGAACGTTTCTTTTGATAGAACAGTTTGGAAACATTACGTTTGTAGAATCTGCAAGTGTTTATTCGGAGCACCTTGAGGCCTATGTTGGAAAAGGAAATATCTTCACATAAAAGCTAGAGAGAACGATTCTCAGAAACTTCTTTGTGATGAGTTCATTCAACTCACAGAGTTGAACCTACCAATTGATAGAGAAGTTTGGAAACACTCTTTTTGTAGAATCTGCAAGTGGATATTTGGAGCCGTTTGAGGCCTATGCTGGAAAAGGAAATATCTTCACATAAAAACTGAACAGAAGCATTCTCAGAAACTTCTTTGTGTTGATTGCATTCAACTCACAGACTTGAACTTACCTGTAGAAAGAGCAGTTTTGAAACACTCTTTTGGTAAAATCTGCAAGTGGTTATTTGGAGCACTTCGAGGCCTGTGCTGGGATATGGAATATCTTCACCTAAAAACTACAGGGAAGCAGTCTCAGAAAGTTCTTCACGATGCATTCATTCAACTCACAGAGTTGAACCTTCCTTTTGATAGAACAGTTTTGAAACACTCTTTTTGTAGAATCTGCAAGAGGATATTTGGAGCGTTTTGAGGCCTATGCTGGAAAAGGAAATATCTTCACCTAAAAACTAGACAGAAGCATTCTCAGAAACTTCTGTGTGATGAGTGCATTCAACTCACAGACTTGAACGTTTCTTTTGATAGAACAGTTTGGAAACATTACGTTTGTAGAATCTGCAAGTGTTTATTCGGAGCACCTTGAGGCCTATGTTGGAAAAGGAAATATCTTCACATAAAACCTAGAGAGAAGGATTCTCAGAAACTTCTTTGTGATGAGTTCATTCAACTCACAGAGTTGAACCTACCAATTGATAGAGAAGTTTGGAAACACTCTTTTTGTAGAATCTGCAAGTGGATATTTGGAGCCGTTTGAGGCCTATGCTGGAAAAGGAAATATCTTCACATAAAAACTGAACAGAAGCATTCTCAGAAACTTCTTTGTGTTGAGTGCATTCAACTCACAGACTTGAACTTACCTGTAGAAAGAGCAGTTTTGAAACACTCTTTTGGTAAAATCTGCAAGTGGTTATTTGGAGCACTTCGAGGCCTGTGCTGGGATATGGAATATCTTCACCTAAAAACTACAGAGAAGCATTCTCAGAAAGTTCTTCACGATGCATTCATTCAACTCACAGAGTTGAACCTTCCTTTTGATAGAACAGTTTTGAAACACTCTTTTTGTAGAATCTGCAAGAGGATATTTGGAGCGTTTTGAGGCCTATGCTGGAAAAGGAAATATCTTCACCTAAAAACTAGACAGAAGCATTCTCAGAAACTTCTGTGTGATGAGTGCATTCAACTCACAGACTTGAACGTTTCTTTTGATAGAACAGTTTGGAAACATTACGTTTGTAGAATCTGCAAGTGTTTATTCGGAGCACCTTGAGGCCTATGTTGGAAAAGGAAATATCTTCACATAAAACCTAGAGAGAAGGATTCTCAGAAACTTCTTTGTGATGAGTTCATTCAACTCACAGAGTTGAACCTACCAATTGATAGAGAAGTTTGGAAACACTCTTTTTGTAGAATCTGCAAGTGGATATTTGGAGCCGTTTGAGGCCTATGCTGGAAAAGGAAATATCTTCACATAAAAACTGAACAGAAGCATTCTCAGAAACTTCTTTGTGTTGAGTGCATTCAACTCACAGACTTGAACTTACCTGTAGAAAGAGCAGTTTTGAAACACTCTTTTGGTAAAATCTGCAAGTGGTTATTTGGAGCACTTCGAGGCCTGTGCTGGGATATGGAATATCTTCACCTTAAAACTACAGAGAAGCATTCTCAGAAAGTTCTTCATGATGCATTCATTCAACTCACAGAGTTGAACCTTCCTTTTGATAGAACAGTTTTGAAACACTCTTTTTGTAGAATCTGCAAGAGGATATTTGAAGCGTTTTGAGGCCTATGCTGGAAAAGGAAATATCTTCACCTAAAAACTAGACAGAAGCATTCTCAGAAACTTCTATGTGATGAGTGCATTCAACTCACAGACTTGAACGTTTCTTTTGATAGAACAGTTTGGAAACATTACGTTTGTAGAATCTGCAAGTGTTTATTCGGAGCACCTTGAGGCCTATGTTGGAAAAGGAAATATCTTCACATAAAAACTAGAGAGAAGGATTCTCAGAAACTTCTTTGTGATGAGTTCATTCAACTCACAGAGTTGAACCTACCAATTGATAGAGAAGTTTGGAAACACTCTTTTTGTAGAATCTGCAAGTGGATATTTGGAGCCGTTTGAGGCCTATGCTGGAAAAGGAAATATCTTCACATAAAAACTGAACAGAAGCATTCTCAGAAACTTCTTTGTGTTGAGTGCATTCAACTCACAGACTTGAACTTACCTGTAGAAAGAGCAGTTTTGAAACACTCTTTTGGTAAAATCTGCAAGTGGTTATTTGGAGCACTTCGAGGCCTGTGCTGGGATATGGAATATCTTCACCTAAAAACTACAGAGAAGCATTCTCAGAAAGTTCTTCACGATGCATTCATTCAACTCACAGGGTTGAACCTTCCTTTTGATAAAACAGTTTTGAAACACTCTTTTTGTAGAATCTGCAAGAGGATATTTGGAGCGTTTTGAGGCCTATGCTGGAAAAGGAAATATCTTCACCTAAAAACTAGACAGAAGCATTCTCAGAAACTTCTGTGTGATGAGTGCATTCAACTCACAGACTTGAACGTTTCTTTTGATAGAACAGTTTAGAAACATTACGTTTGTAGAATCTGCAAGTGTTTATTCGGAGCACCTTGAGGCCTATGTTGGAAAAGGAAATATCTTCACATAAAACCTAGAGAGAAGGATTCTCAGAAACTTCTTTGTGATGAGTTCATTCAACTCACAGAGTTGAACCTACCAATTGATAGAGAAGTTTGGAAACACTCTTTTTGTAGAATCTGCAAGTGGATATTTGGAGCCGTTTGAGGCCTATGCTGGAAAAGGAAATATCTTCACATAAAAACTGAACAGAAGCATTCTCAGAAACTTCTTTGTGTTGAGTGCATTCAACTCACAGACTTGAACTTACCTGTAGAAAGAGCAGTTTTGAAACACTCTTTTGGTAAAATCTGCAAGTGGTTATTTGGAGCACTTCGAGGCCTGTGCTGGGATATGGAATATCTTCACCTAAAAACTACAGAGAAGCATTCTCAGAAAGTTCTTCACGATGCATTCATTCAACTCACAGAGTTGAACCTTCCTTTCGATAGAACAGTTTTCAAACACTCTTTTTGTAGAATCTGCAAGAGGATATTTGGAGCGTTTTGAGGCCTATGCTGGAAAAGGAAATATCTTCACCTAAAAACTAGACAGAAGCATTCTCAGAAACTTCTGTGTGATGAGTGCATTCAACTCACAGACTTGAACGTTTCTTTTGATAGAACAGTTTGGAAACATTACGTTTGCAGAATCTGCAAGTGTTTATTCGGAGCACCTTGAGGCGTATGTTGGAAAAGGAAATATCTTCACATAAAAACTAGAGAGAAGGATTCTCAGAAACTTCTTTGTGATGAGTTCATTCAACTCACAGAGTTGAACCTACCAATTGATAGAGAAGTTTGGAAACACTCTTTTTGTAGAATCTGCAAGTGGATATTTGGAGCCGTTTGAGGCCTATGCTGGAAAAGGAAATATCTTCACATAAAAACTGAACAGAAGCATTCTCAGAAACTTCTTTGTGTTGAGTGCATTCAACTCACAGACTTGAACTTACCTGTAGAAAGAGCAGTTTTGAAACACTCTTTTGGTAAAATCTGCAAGTGGTTATTTGGAGCACTTCGAGGCCTGTGCTGGGATATGGAATATCTTCACCTAAAAACTACAGAGAAGCAGTCTCAGAAAGTTCTTCACGATGCATTCATTCAACTCACAGAGTTGAACCTTCCTTTTGATAGAACAGTTTTGAAACACTCTTTTTGTAGAATCTGCAAGAGGATATTTGGAGCGTTTTGAGGCCTATGCTGGAAAAGGAAATATCTTCACCTAAAAACTAGACAGAAGCATTCTCAGAAACTTCTGTGTGATGAGTGCATTCAACTCACAGACTTGAACGTTTCTTTTGATAGAACAGTTTGGAAACATTACGTTTGTAAAATCTGCAAGTGTTTATTCGGAGCACCTTGAGGCCTATGTTGGAAAAGGAAATATCTTCACATAAAAACTAGAGAGAAGGATTCTCAGAAACTTCTTTGTGATGAGTTCATTCAACTCACAGAGTTGAACCTACCAATTGATAGAGAAGTTTGGAAACACTCTTTTTGTAGAATCTGCAAGTGGATATTTGGAGCCGTTTGAGGCCTATGCTGGAAAAGGAAATATCTTCACATAAAAACTGAACAGAAGCATTCTCAGAAACTTCTTTGTGTTGAGTGCATTCAACTCACAGACTTGAACTTACCTGTAGAAAGAGCAGTTTTGAAACACTCTTTTGGTAAAATCTGCAAGTGGTTATTTGGAGCACTTCGAGGCCTGTGCTGGGATATGGAATATCTTCACCTAAAAACTACAGAGAAGCATTCTCAGAAAGTTCTTCACGATGCATTCATTCAACTCACAGAGTTGAACCTTCCTTTTGATAGAACAGTTTTGAAACACTCTTTTTGTAGAATCTGCAAGAGGATATTTGGAGCGTTTTGAGGCCTATGCTGCAAAAGGAAATATCTTCACCTAAAAACTAGACAGAAGCATTCTCAGAAACTTCTATGTGATGAGTGCATTCAACTCACAGACTTGAACGTTTCTTTTGATAGAACAGTTTGGAAACATTACGTTTGTAGAATCTGCAAGTGTTTATTCGGAGCACCTTGAGGCCTATGTTGGAAAAGGAAATATCTTCACATAAAAACTAGAGAGAAGGATTCTCAGAAACTTCTTTGTGATGAGTTCATTCAACTCACAGAGTTGAACCTACCAATTGATAGAGAAGTTTGGAAACACTCTTTTTGTAGAATCTGCAAGTGGATATTTGGAGCCGTTTGAGGCCTATGCTGGAAAAGGAAATATCTTCACATAAAAACTGAACAGAAGCATTCTCAGAAACTTCTTTGTGTTGAGTGCATTCAACTCACAGACTTGAACTTACCTGTAGAAAGAGCAGTTTTGAAACACTCTTTTGGTAAAATCTGCAAGTGGTTATTTGGAGCACTTCGAGGCTTGTGCTGGGATATGGAATATCTTCACCTAAAAACTACAGAGAAGCATTCTCAGAAAGTTCTTCATGATGCATTCATTCAACTCACAGAGTTGAACCTTCCTTTTGATAGAACAGTTTTGAAACACTCTTTTTGTAGAATCTGCAAGAGGATATTTGGAGCGTTTTGAGGCCTATGCTGGAAAAGGAAATATCTTCACCTAAAAACTAGACAGAAGCATTCTCAGAAACTTCTATGTGATGAGTGCATTCAACTCACAGACTTGAACGTTTCTTTTGATAGAACAGTTTGGAAACATTACGTTTGTAGAATCTGCAAGTGTTTATTCGGAGCACCTTGAGGCCTATGTTGGAAAAGGAAATATCTTCACATAAAAACTAGAGAGAAGGATTCTCAGAAACTTCTTTGTGATGAGTTCATTCAACTCACAGAGTTGAACCTACCAATTGATAGAGAAGTTTGGAAACACTCTTTTTGTAGAATCTGCAAGTGGATATTTGGAGCCGTTTGAGGCCTATGCTGGAAAAGGAAATATCTTCACATAAAAACTGAACAGAAGCATTCTCAGAAACTTCTTTGTGTTGAGTGCATTCAACTCACAGACTTGAACTTACCTGTAGAAAGAGCAGTTTTGAAACACTCTTTTGGTAAAATCTGCAAGTGGTTATTTGGAGCACTTCGAGGCCTGTGCTGGGATATGGAATATCTTCACCTAAAAACTACAGAGAAGCATTCTCAGAAAGTTCTTCACGATGCATTCATTCAACTCACAGAGTTGAACCTTCCTTTTGATAGAACAGTTTTGAAACACTCTTTTTGTAGAATCTGCAAGAGGATATTTGGAGCGTTTTGAGGCCTATGCTGGAAAAGGAAATATCTTCACCTAAAAACTAGACAGAAGCATTCTCAGAAACTTCTGTGTGATGAGTGCATTCAACTCACAGACTTGAACGTTTCTTTTGATAGAACAGTTTGGAAACATTACGTTTGTAGAATCTGCAAGTGTTTATTCGGAGCACCTTGAGGCCTATGTTGGAAAAGGAAATATCTTCACATAAAAACTAGAGAGAAGGATTCTCAGAAACTTCTTTGTGATGAGTTCATTCAACTCACAGAGTTGAACCTACCAATTGATAGAGAAGTTTGGAAACACTCTTTTTGTAGAATCTGCAAGTGGATATTTGGAGCCGTTTGTGGCCTATGCTGGAAAAGGAAATATCTTCACATAAAAACTGAACAGAAGCATTCTCAGAAACTTCTTTGTGTTGAGTGCATTCAACTCACAGACTTGAACTTACCTGTAGAAAGAGCAGTTTTGAAACATTCTTTTGGTAAAATCTGCAAGTGGTTATTTGGAGCACTTCGAGGCCTGTGCTGGGATATGGAATATCTTCACCTAAAAACTACAGAGAAGCATTCTCAGAAAGTTCTTCATGATGCATTCATTCAACTCACAGAGTTGAACCTTCCTTTTGATAGAACAGTTTTGAGACACTCTTTTTGTAGAATCTGCAAGAGGATATTTGGAGCGTTTTGAGGCCTATGCTGGAAAAGGAAATATCTTCACCTAAAAACTAGACAGAAGCATTCTCAGAAACTTCTGTGTGATGAGTGCATTCAACTCACAGACTTGAACGTTTCTTTTGATAGAACAGTTTGGAAACATTACGTTTGTAGAATCTGCAAGTGTTTATTCGGAGCACCTTGAGGCCTATGTTGGAAAAGGAAATATCTTCACATAAAAACTAGAGAGAAGGATTCTCAGAAACTTCTTTGTGATGAGTTCATTCAACTCACAGAGTTGAACCTACCAATTGATAGAGAAGTTTGGAAACACTCTTTTTGTAGAATCTGCAAGTGGATATTTGGAGCCGTTTGAGGCCTATGCTGGAAAAGGAAATATCTTCACATAAAAACTGAACAGAAGCATTCTCAGAAACTTCTTTGTGTTGAGTGCATTCAACTCACAGACTTGAACTTACCTGTAGAAAGAGCAGTTTTGAAACACTCTTTTGGTAAAATCTGCAAGTGGTTATTTGGAGCACTTCGAGGCCTGTGCTGGGATATGGAATATCTTCACCTAAAAACTACAGAGAAGCATTCTCAGAAAGTTCTTCACGATGCATTCATTCAACTCACAGGGTTGAACCTTCCTTTTGATAAAACAGTTTTGAAACACTCTTTTTGTAGAATCTGCAAGAGGATATTTGGAGCGTTTTGAGGCCTATGCTGGAAAAGGAAATATCTTCACCTAAAAACTAGACAGAAGCATTCTCAGAAACTTCTGTGTGATGAGTGCATTCAACTCACAGACTTGAACGTTTCTTTTGATAGAACAGTTTGGAAACATTACGTTTGTAGAATCTGCAAGTGTTTATTCGGAGCACCTTGAGGCCTATGTTGGAAAAGGAAATATCTTCACATAAAACCTAGAGAGAAGGATTCTCAGAAACTTCTTTGTGATGAGTTCATTCAACTCACAGAGTTGAACCTACCAATTGATAGAGAAGTTTGGAAACACTCTTTTTGTAGAATCTGCAAGTGGATATTTGGAGCCGTTTGAGGCCTATGCTGGAAAAGGAAATATCTTCACATAAAAACTGAACAGAAGCATTCTCAGAAACTTCTTTGTGTTGAGTGCATTCAACTCACAGACTTGAACTTACCTGTAGAAAGAGCAGTTTTGAAACACTCTTTTGGTAAAATCTGCAAGTGGTTATTTGGAGCACTTCGAGGCCTGTGCTGGGATATGGAATATCTTCACCTAAAAACTACAGAGAAGCATTCTCAGAAAGTTCTTCACGATGCATTCATTCAACTCACAGAGTTGAACCTTCCTTTTGATAGAACAGTTTTGAAACACTCTTTTTGTAGAATCTGCAAGAGGATATTTGGAGCGTTTTGAGGCCTATGCTGGAAAAGGAAATATCTTCCCCTAAAAACTAGACAGAAGCATTCTCAGAAACTTCTGTGTGATGAGTGCATTCAACTCACAGACTTGAACGTTTCTTTTGATAGAACAGTTTGGAAACATTACGTTTGTAGAATCTGCAAGTGTTTATTCGGAGCACCTTGAGGCCTATGTTGGAAAAGGAAATATCTTCACATAAAAACTAGAGAGAAGGATTCTCAGAAACTTCTTTGTGATGAGTTCATTCAACTCACAGAGTTGAACCTACCAATTGATAGAGAAGTTTGGAAACACTCTTTTTGTAGAATCTGCAAGTGGATATTTGGAGCCGTTTGAGGCCTATGCTGGAAAAGGAAATATCTTCACATAAAAACTGAACAGAAGCATTCTCAGAAACTTCTTTGTGTTGAGTGCATTCAACTCACAGACTTGAACTTACCTGTAGAAAGAGCAGTTTTGAAACACTCTTTTGGTAAAATCTGCAAGTGGTTATTTGGAGCACTTCGAGGCTTGTGCTGGGATATGGAATATCTTCACCTAAAAACTACAGAGAAGCATTCTCAGAAAGTTCTTCATGATGCATTCATTCAACTCACAGAGTTGAACCTTCCTTTTGATAGAACAGTTTTGAAACACTCTTTTTGTAGGATCTGCAAGAGGATATTTGGAGCGTTTTGAGGCCTATGCTGGAAAAGGAAATATCTTCACCTAAAAACTAGACAGAAGCATTCTCAGAAACTTCTATGTGATGAGTGCATTCAACTCACAGACTTGAACGTTTCTTTTGATAGAACAGTTTGGAAACATTACGTTTGTAGAATCTGCAAGTGTTTATTCGGAGCACCTTGAGGCCTATGTTGGAAAAGGAAATATCTTCACATAAAAACTAGAGAGAAGGATTCTCAGAAACTTCTTTGTGATGAGTTCATTCAACTCACAGAGTTGAACCTACCAATAGATAGAGAAGTTTGGAAACACTCTTTTTGTAGAATCTGCAAGTGGATATTTGGAGCCGTTTGAGGCCTATGCTGGAAAAGGAAATATCTTCACATAAAAACTGAACAGAAGCATTCTCAGAAACTTCTTTGTGTTGAGTGCATTCAACTCACAGACTTGAACTTACCTGTAGAAAGAGCAGTTTTGAAACACTCTTTTGGTAAAATCTGCAAGTGGTTATTTGGAGCACTTCGAGGCCTGTGCTGGGATATGGAATATCTTCACCTAAAAACTACAGAGAAGCATTCTCAGAAAGTTCTTCACGATGCATTCATTCAACTCACAGAGTTGAACCTTCCTTTTGATAGAACAGTTTTGAAACACTCTTTTTGTAGAATCTGCAAGAGGATATTTGGAGCGTTTTGAGGCCTATGCTGGAAAAGGAAATATCTTCACCTAAAAACTAGACAGAAGCATTCTCAGAAACTTCTGTGTGATGAGTGCATTCAACTCACAGACTTGAACGTTTCTTTTGATAGAACAGTTTGGAAACATTACGTTTGTAGAATCTGCAAGTGTTTATTCGGAGCACCTTGAGGCCTATGTTGGAAAAGGAAATATCTTCACATAAAAACTAGAGAGAAGGATTCTCAGAAACTTCTTTGTGATGAGTTCATTCAACTCACAGAGTTGAACCTACCAATTGATAGAGAAGTTTGGAAACACTCTTTTTGTAGAATCTGCAAGTGGATATTTGGAGCCGTTTGAGGCCTATGCTGGAAAAGGAAATATCTTCACATAAAAACTGAACAGAAGCATTCTCAGAAACTTCTTTGTGTTGAGTGCATTCAACTCACAGACTTGAACTTACCTGTAGAAAGAGCAGTTTTGAAACACTCTTTTGGTAAAATCTGCAAGTGGTTATTTGGAGCACTTCGAGGCCTGTGCTGGGATATGGAATATCTTCACCTAAAAACTACAGAGAAGCATTCTCAGAAAGTTCTTCATGATGCATTCATTCAACTCACAGAGTTGAACCTTCCTTTTGATAGAACAGTTTTGAGACACTCTTTTTGTAGAATCTGCAAGAGGATATTTGGAGCGTTTTGAGGCCTATGCTGGAAAAGGAAATATCTTCACCTAAAAACTAGACAGAAGCATTCTCAGAAACTTCTGTGTGATGAGTGCATTCAACTCACAGACTTGAACGTTTCTTTTGATAGAACAGTTTGGAAACATTACGTTTGTAGAATCTGCAAGTGTTTATTCGGAGCACCTTGAGGCCTATGTTGGAAAAGGAAATATCTTCACATAAAAACTAGAGAGAAGGATTCTCAGAAACTTCTTTGTGATGAGTTCATTCAACTCACAGAGTTGAACCTACCAATTGATAGAGAAGTTTGGAAACACTCTTTTTGTAGAATCTGCAAGTGGATATTTGGAGCCGTTTGAGGCCTATGCTGGAAAAGGAAATATCTTCACATAAAAACTGAACAGAAGCATTCTCAGAAACTTCTTTGTGTTGAGTGCATTCAACTCACAGACTTGAACTTACCTGTAGAAAGAGCAGTTTTGAAACACTCTTTTGGTAAAATCTGCAAGTGGTTATTTGGAGCACTTCGAGGCCTGTGCTGGGATATGGAATATCTTCACCTAAAAACTACAGAGAAGCATTCTCAGAAAGTTCTTCACGATGCATTCATTCAACTCACAGAGTTGAACCTTCCTTTTGATAGAACAGTTTTGAAACACTCTTTTTGTAGAATCTGCAAGAGGATATTTGGAGCGTTTTGAGGCCTATGCTGGAAAAGGAAATATCTTCACCTAAAAACTAGACAGAAGCATTCTCAGAAACTTCTGTGTGATGAGTGCATTCAACTCACAGACTTGAACGTTTCTTTTGATAGAACAGTTTGGAAACATTACGTTTGTAGAATCTGCAAGTGTTTATTCGGAGCACCTTGAGGCCTATGTTGGAAAAGGAAATATCTTCACATAAAAACTAGAGAGAAGGATTCTCAGAAACTTCTTTGTGATGAGTTCATTCAACTCACAGAGTTGAACCTACCAATTGATAGAGAAGTTTGGAAACACTCTTTTTGTAGAATCTGCAAGTGGATATTTGGAGCCGTTTGAGGCCTATGCTGGAAAAGGAAATATCTTCACATAAAAACTGAACAGAAGCATTCTCAGAAACTTCTTTGTGTTGAGTGCATTCAACTCACAGACTTGAACTTACCTGTAGAAAGAGCAGTTTTGAAACACTCTTTTGGTAAAATCTGCAAGTGGTTATTTGGAGCACTTCGAGGCCTGTGCTGGGATATGGAATATCTTCACCTAAAAACTACAGGGAAGCAGTCTCAGAAAGTTCTTCACGATGCATTCATTCAACTCACAGAATTGAACCTTCCTTTTGATAGAACAGTTTTGAAACACTCTTTTTGTAGAATCTGCAAGAGGATATTTGGAGCGTTTTGAGGCCTATGCTGGAAAAGGAAATATCTTCACCTAAAAACTAGACAGAAGCATTCTCAGAAACTTCTGTGTGATGAGTGCATTCAACTCACAGACTTGAACGTTTCTTTTGATAGAACAGTTTGGAAACATTACGTTTGTAGAATCTGCAAGTGTTTATTCGGAGCACCTTGAGGCCTATGTTGGAAAAGGAAATATCTTCACATAAAACCTAGAGAGAAGGATTCTCAGAAACTTCTTTGTGATGAGTTCATTCAACTCACAGAGTTGAACCTACCAATTGATAGAGAAGTTTGGAAACACTCTTTTTGTAGAATCTGCAAGTGGATATTTGGAGCCGTTTGAGGCCTATGCTGGAAAAGGAAATATCTTCACATAAAAACTGAACAGAAGCATTCTCAGAAACTTCTTTGTGTTGAGTGCATTCAACTCACAGACTTGAACTTACCTGTAGAAAGAGCAGTTTTGAAACACTCTTTTGGTAAAATCTGCAAGTGGTTATTTGGAGCACTTCGAGGCCTGTGCTGGGATATGGAATATCTTCACCTAAAAACTACAGAGAAGCATTCTCAGAAAGTTCTTCATGATGCATTCATTCAACTCACAGAGTTGAACCTTCCTTTTGATAGAACAGTTTTGAAACACTCTTTTTGTAGAATCTGCAAGAGGATATTTGGAGCGTTTTGAGGCCTATGCTGGAAAAGGAAATATCTTCACCTAAAAACTAGACAGAAGCATTCTCAGAAACTTCTGTGTGATGAGTGCATTCAACTCACAGACTTGAACGTTTCTTTTGATAGAACAGTTTGGAAACATTACGTTTGTAGAATCTGCAAGTGTTTATTCGGAGCACCTTGAGGCCTATGTTGGAAAAGGAAATATCTTCACATAAAACCTAGAGAGAAGGATTCTCAGAAACTTCTTTGTGATGAGTTCATTCAACTCACAGAGTTGAACCTACCAATTGATAGAGAAGTTTGGAAACACTCTTTTTGTAGAATCTGCAAGTGGATATTTGGAGCCGTTTGAGGCCTATGCTGGAAAAGGAAATATCTTCACATAAAAACTGAACAGAAGCATTCTCAGAAACTTCTTTGTGTTGAGTGCATTCAACTCACAGACTTGAACTTACCTGTAGAAAGAGCAGTTTTGAAACACTCTTTTGGTAAAATCTGCAAGTGGTTATTTGGAGCACTTCGAGGCCTGTGCTGGGATATGGAATATCTTCACCTAAAAACTACAGAGAAGCATTCTCAGAAAGTTATTCACGATGCATTCATTCAACTCACAGAGTTGAACCTTTCTTTTGATAGAACAGTTTTGAAACAGTCTTTTTGTAGAATCTGCAAGAGGATATTTGGAGCGTTTTGAGGCCTATGCTGGAAAAGGAAATATCTTCACCTAAAAACTAGACAGAAGCATTCTCAGAAACTTCTGTGTGATGAGTGCATTCAACTCACAGACTTGAACGTTTCTTTTGATAGAACAGTTTGGAAACATTACGTTTGTAGAATCTGCAAGTGTTTATTCGGAGCACCTTGAGGCCTATGTTGGAAAAGGAAATATCTTCACATAAAACCTAGAGAGAAGGATTCTCAGAAACTTCTTTGTGATGAGTTCATTCAACTCACAGAGTTGAACCTACCAATTGATAGAGAAGTTTGGAAACACTCTTTTTGTAGAATCTGCAAGTGGATATTTGGAGCCGTTTGAGGCCTAGGCTGGAAAAGGAAATATCTTCACATAAAAACTGAACAGAAGCATTCTCAGAAACTTCTGTGTGATGAGTGCATTCAACTCACAGACTTGAATGTTTCTTTTGATAGAACAGTTTGGAAACATTACGTTTGTAGAATCTGCAAGTGTTTATTCGGAGCACATTGAGGCCTATGTTGGAAAAGGAAATATCTTCGCATAAAAACTAGAGAGAAGGATTCTCAGAAACTTCTTTGTGATGAGTTGATTCAACTCACAGAGTTGAACCTACCAATTGATAGAGAAGTTTGGAAACACTCTTTTTGTAGAATCTGCAAGTGGATATTTGGAGCCGTTTGAGGCCTATGCTGGAAAAGGAAATATCTTCACATAAAAACTGAACAGAAGCATTCTCTGAAACTTCTTTGTGTTGAGTGCATTCAACTCACAGACGTGAACTTACCTGTAGAAAGAGCAGTTTTGAAACACTCTTTTGGTAAAATCTGCAAGTGGTTATTTGGAGCACTTCGAGGCCTGTGCTGGGATATGGAATATCTTCACCTAAAAACTACAGAGAAGCATTCTCAGAAAGTTCTTCACGATGCATTCATTCAACTCACAGAGTTGAACCTTCCTTTTGATAGAACAGTTTTGAAACACTCTTTTTGTAGAATCTGCAAGAGGATATTTGGAGCGTTTTGAGGCCTATGCTGGAAAAGGAAATATCTTCACCTAAAAACTAGACAGAAGCATTCTCAGAAACTTCTGTGTGATGAGTGCATTCAACTCACAGACTTGAATGTTTCTTTTGATAGAACAGTTTGGAAACATTACGTTTGTAGAATCTGCAAGTGTTTATTCGGAGCACATTGAGGCCTATGTTGGAAAAGGAAATATCTTCGCATAAAAACTAGAGAGAAGGATTCTCAGAAACTTCTTTGTGATGAGTTGATTCAACTCACAGAGTTGAACCTACCAATTGATAGAGAAGTTTGGAAACACTCTTTTTGTAGAATCTGCAAGTGGATATTTGGAGCCGTTTGAGGCCTATGCTGGAAAAGGAAATATCTTCACATAAAAACTGAACAGAAGCATTCTCTGAAACTTCTTTGTGTTGAGTGCATTCAACTCACAGACGTGAACTTACCTGTAGAAAGAGCAGTTTTGAAACACTCTTTTGGTAAAATCTGCAAGTGGTTATTTGGAGCACTTCGAGGCCTGTGCTGGGATATGGAATATCTTCACCTAAAAACTACAGAGAAGCATTCTCAGAAAGTTCTTCACGATGCATTCATTCAACTCACAGAGTTGAACCTTCCTTTTGATAGAACAGTTTTGAAACACTCTTTTTGTAGAATCTGCAAGAGGATATTTGGAGCGTTTTGAGGCCTATGCTGGAAAAGGAAATATCTTCACCTAAAAACTAGACAGAAGCATTCTCAGAAACTTCTGTGTGATGAGTGCATTCAACTCACAGACTTGAATGTTTCTTTTGATAGAACAGTTTGGAAACATTACGTTTGTAGAATCTGCAAGTGTTTATTCGGAGCACATTGAGGCCTATGTTGGAAAAGGAAATATCTTCGCATAAAAACTAGAGAGAAGGATTCTCAGAAACTTCTTTGTGATGAGTTGATTCAACTCACAGAGTTGAACCTACCAATTGATAGAGAAGTTTGGAAACACTCTTTTTGTAGAATCTGCAAGTGGATATTTGGAGCCGTTTGAGGCCTATGCTGGAAAAGGAAATATCTTCACATAAAAACTGAACAGAAGCATTCTCTGAAACTTCTTTGTGTTGAGTGCATTCAACTCACAGACGTGAACTTACCTGTAGAAAGAGCAGTTTTGAAACACTCTTTTGGTAAAATCTGCAAGTGGTTATTTGGAGCACTTCGAGGCCTGTGCTGGGATATGGAATATCTTCACCTAAAAACTACAGAGAAGCATTCTCAGAAAGTTCTTCACGATGCATTCATTCAACTCACAGAGTTGAACCTTCCTTTTGATAGAACAGTTTTGAAACACTCTTTTTGTAGAATCTGCAAGAGGATATTTGGAGCGTTTTGAGGCCTATGCTGGAAAAGGAAATATCTTCACCTAAAAACTAGACAGAAGCATTCTCAGAAACTTCTGTGTGATGAGTGCATTCAACTCACAGACTTGAACGTTTCTTTTGATAGAACAGTTTGGAAACATTACGTTTGTAGAATCTGCAAGTGTTTATTCGGAGCACCTTGAGGCCTATGTTGGAAAAGGAAATATCTTCACATAAAACCTAGAGAGAAGGATTCTCAGAAACTTCTTTGTGATGAGTTCATTCAACTCACAGAGTTGAACCTACCAATAGATAGAGAAGTTTGGAAACACTCTTTTTGTAGAATCTGCAAGTGGATATTTGGAGCCGTTTGAGGCCTATGCTGGAAAAGGAAATATCTTCACATAAAAACTGAACAGAAGCATTCTCAGAAACTTCTTTGTGTTGAGTGCATTCAACTCACAGACTTGAACTTACCTGTAGAAAGAGCAGTTTTGAAACACTCTTTTGGTAAAATCTGCAAGTGGTTATTTGGAGCACTTCGAGGCCTGTGCTGGGATATGGAATATCTTCACTTAAAAACTACAGAGAAGCATTCTCAGAAAGTTATTCACGATGCATTCATTCAACTCACAGAGTTGAACCTTCCTTTTGATAGAACAGTTTTGAAACACTCTTTTTGTAGAATCTCCAAGAGGATATTTGGAGCGTTTTGAGGCCTATGCTGGAAAAGGAAATATCTTCACCTAAAAACTAGACAGAAGCATTCTCAGAAACTTCTGTGTGATGAGTGCATTCAACTCACAGACTTGAACGTTTCTTTTGATAGAACAGTTTGGAAACATTACGTTTGTAGAATCTGCAAGTGTTTATTCGGAGCACCTTGAGGCCTATGTTGGAAAAGGAAATATCTTCACATAAAAACTAGAGAGAAGGATTCTCAGAAACTTCTTTGTGATGAGTTCATTCAACTCACAGAGTTGAACCTATCAATTGATAGAGAAGTTTGGAAACACTCTTTTTGTAGAATCTGCAAGTGGATATTTGGAGCCGTTTGAGGCCTATGCTGGAAAAGGAAATATCTTCACATAAAAACTGAACAGAAGCATTCTCAGAAACTTCTTTGTGTTGAGTGCATTCAACTCACAGACTTGAACTTACCTGTAGAAAGAGCAGTTTTGAAACACTCTTTTGGTAAAATCTGCAAGTGGTTATTTGGAGCACTTCGAGGCCTGTGCTGGGATATGGAATATCTTCACCTAAAAACTACAGAGAAGCATTCTCAGAAAGTCCTTCATGATGCATTCATTCAACTCACAGAGTTGAACCTTCCTTTTGATAGAACAGTTTTGAAACACTCTTTTTGTAGAATCTGCAAGAGGATATTTGGAGCGTTTTGAGGCCTATGCTGGAAAAGGAAATATCTTCACCTAAAAACTAGACAGAAGCATTCTCAGAAACTTCTGTGTGATGAGTGCATTCAACTCACAGACTTGAACGTTTCTTTTGATAGAACAGTTTGGAAACATTACGTTTGTAGAATCTGCAAGTGTTTATTCGGAGCACCTTGAGGCCTATGTTGGAAAAGGAAATATCTTCACATAAAAACTAGAGAGAAGGATTCTCAGAAACTTCTTTGTGATGAGTTCATTCAACTCACAGAGTTGAACCTATCAATTGATAGAGAAGTTTGGAAACACTCTTTTTGTAGAATCTGCAAGTGGATATTTGGAGCCGTTTGAGGCCTATGCTGGAAAAGGAAATATCTTCACATAAAAACTGAACAGAAGCATTCTCAGAAACTTCTTTGTGTTGAGTGCATTCAACTCACAGACTTGAACTTACCTGTAGAAAGAGCAGTTTTGAAACACTCTTTTGGTAAAATCTGCAAGTGGTTATTTGGAGCACTTCGAGGCCTGTGCTGGGATATGGAATATCTTCACCTAAAAACTACAGAGAAGCATTCTCAGAAAGTCCTTCATGATGCATTCATTCAACTCACAGAGTTGAACCTTCCTTTTGATAGAACAGTTTTGAAACACTCTTTTTGTAGTATCTGCAAGAGGATATTTGGAGCGTTTTGAGGCCTATGCTGGAAAAGGAAATATCTTCACCTAAAAACTAGACAGAAGCATTCTCAGAAACTTCTGTGTGATGAGTGCATTCAACTCACAGACTTGAACGTTTCTTTTGATAGAACAGTTTGGAAACATTACGTTTGTAGAATCTGCAAGTGTTTATTCGGAGCACCTTGAGGCCTATGTTGGAAAAGGAAATATCTTCACATAAAACCTAGAGCGAAGGATTCTCAGAAACTTCTTTGTGATGAGTTCATTCAACTCACAGAGTTGAACCTACCAATTGATAGAGAAGTTTGGAAACACTCTTTTTGTAGAATCTGCAAGTGGATATTTGGAGCCGTTTGAGGCCTATGCTAGAAAAGGAAATATCTTCACATAAAAACTGAACAGTAGCATTCTCAGAAACTTCTTTGTGTTGAGTGCATTCAACTCACAGACTTGAACTCACCTGTAGAAAGAGCAGTTTTGAAACACTCTTTTGGTAAAATCTGCAAGTGGTTATTTGGAGCACTTCGAGGCCTGTGCTGGGATATGGAATATCTTCACCTAAAAACTACAGAGAAGCATTCTCAGAAAGTTCTTCACGATGCATTCATTCAACTCACAGAGTTGAACCTTCCTTTTGATAGAACAGTTTTGAAACACTCTTTTTGTAGAATCTGCAAGAGGATATTTGGAGCGTTTTGAGGCCTATGCTGGAAAAGGAAATATCTTCACCTAAAAACTAGACAGAAGCATTCTCAGAAACTTCTGTGTGATGAGTGCATTCAACTCACAGACTTGAACGTTTCTTTTGATAGAACAGTTTGGAAACATTACGTTTGTAGAATCTGCAAGTGTTTATTCGGAGCTCCTTGAGGCCTATGTTGGAAAAGGAAATATCTTCACATAAAAACTAGAGAGAAGGATTCTCAGAAACTTCTTTGTGATGAGTTCATTCAACTCACAGAGTTGAACCTACCAATTGATAGAGAAGTTTGGAAACACTCTTTTTGTAGAATCTGCAAGTGGATATTTGGAGCCGTTTGAGGCCTAGGCTGGAAAAGGAAATATCTTCACATAAAAACTGAACAGAAGCATTCTCAGAAACTTCTGTGTGATGAGTGCATTCAACTCACAGACTTGAACGTTTCTTTTGATAGAACAGTTTGGAAACATTACGTTTGTAGAATCTGCAAGTGCTTATTCGGAGCACCTTTAGGCCTATGTTGGAAAAGGAAATATCTTCGCATAAAAACTAGAGAGAAGGATTCTCAGAAACTTCTTTGTGATGAGTTCATTCAACTCACAGAGTTGAACCTACCAATTGATAGAGAAGTTTGGAAACACTCTTTTTGTAGAATCTGCAAGTGGATATTTGGAGCCGTTTGAGGCCTATGCTGGAAAAGGAAATATCTTCACATAAAAACTGAACAGAAGCATTCTCAGAAACTTCTTTGTGTTGAGTGCATTCAACTCACAGACTTGAACTTACCTGTAGAAAGAGCAGTTTTGAAACACTCTTTTGGTAAAATCTGCAAGTGGTTATTTGGAGCACTTCGAGGCCTGTGCTGGGATATGGAATATCTTCACCTAAAAACTACAGAGAAGCATTCTCAGAAAGTTCTTCACGATGCATTCATTCAACTCACAGAGTTGAACCTTCCTTTTGATAGAACAGTTTTGAAACACTCTTTTTGTAGAATCTGCAAGAGGATATTTGGAGCGTTTTGAGGCCTATGCTGGAAAAGGAAATATCTTCACCTAAAAACTAGACAGAAGCATTCTCAGAAACTTCTGTGTGATGAGTGCATTCAACTCACAGACTTGAACGTTTCTTTTGATAGAACAGTTTGGAAACATTACGTTTGTAGAATCTGCAAGTGCTTATTCGGAGCACCTTGAGGCCTATGTTGGAAAAGGAAATATCTTCGCATAAAAACTAGAGAGAAGGATTCTCAGAAACTTCTTTGTGATGAGTTCATTCAACTCACAGAGTTGAACCTACCAATTGATAGAGAAGTTTGGAAACACTCTTTTTGTACAATCTGCAAGTGGATATTTGGAGCCGTTTGTGGCCTATGCTGGAAAAGGAAATATCTTCACATAAAAACTGAACAGAAGCATTCTCAGAAACTTCTTTGTGTTGAGTGCATTCAACTCACAGACTTGAACTTACCTGTAGAAAGAGCAGTTTTGAAACACTCTTTTGGTAAAATCTGCAAGTGGTTATTTGGAGCACTTCGAGGCCTGTGCTGGGATATGGAATATCTTCACCTAAAAACTACAGAGAAGCATTCTCAGAAAGTTCTTCACGATGCATTCATTCAACTCACAGAGTTGAACCTTCCTTTTGATAGAACAGTTTTGAAACACTCTTTTTGTAGAATCTGCAAGAGGATATTTGGAGCGTTTTGAGGCCTATGCTGGAAAAGGAAATATCTTCACCTAAAAACTAGACAGAAGCATTCTCAGAAACTTCTGTGTGATGAGTGCATTCAACTCACAGACTTGAACGTTTCTTTTGATAGAACAGTTTGGAAACATTACGTTTGTAGAATCTGCAAGTGTTTATTCGGAGCACCTTGAGGCCTATGTTGGAAAAGGAAATATCTTCACATAAAAACTAGAGAGAAGGATTCTCAGAAACTTCTTTGTGATGAGTTCATTCAACTCACAGAGTTGAACCTACCAATTGATAGAGAAGTTTGGAAACACTCTTTTTGTAGAATCTGCAAGTGGATATTTGGAGCCGTTTGAGGCCTATGCTGGAAAAGGAAATATCTTCACATAAAAACTGAACAGAAGCATTCTCAGAAACTTCTTTGTGTTGAGTGCATTCAACTCACAGACTTGAACTTACCTGTAGAAAGAGCAGTTTTGAAACACTCTTTTGGTAAAATCTGCAAGTGGTTATTTGGAGCACTTCGAGGCCTGTGCTGGGATATGGAATATATTCACCTAAAAACTACAGAGAAGCATTCTCAGAAAGTTCTTCACGATGCATTCATTCAACTCACAGAGTTGAACCTTCCTTTTGATAGAACAGTTTTGAAACACTCTTTTTGTAGAATCTGCAAGAGGATATTTGGAGCGTTTTGAGGCCTATGCTGGAAAAGGAAATATCTTCACCTAAAAACTAGACAGAAGCATTCTCAGAAACTTCTGTGTGATGAGTGCATTCAACTCACAGACTTGAACGTTTCTTTTGATAGAACAGTTTGGAAACATTACGTTTGTAGAATCTGCAAGTGTTTATTCGGAGCACCTTGAGGCCTATGTTGGAAAAGGAAATATCTTCACATAAAAACTAGAGAGAAGGATTCTCAGAAACTTCTTTGTGATGAGTTCATTCAACTCACAGAGTTGAACCTACCAATTGATAGAGAAGTTTGGAAACACTCTTTTTGTAGAATCTGCAAGTGGATATTTGGAGCCGTTTGAGGCCTATGCTGGAAAAGGAAATATCTTCACATAAAAACTGAACAGAAGCATTCTCAGAAACTTCTTTGTGTTGAGTGCATTCAACTCACAGACTTGAACTTACCTGTAGAAAGAGCAGTTTTGAAACACTCTTTTGGTAAAATCTGCAAGTGGTTATTTGGAGCACTTCGAGGCCTGTGCTGGGATATGGAATATCTTCACCTAAAAACTACAGAGAAGCATTCTCAGAAAGTTCTTCACGATGCATTCATTCAACTCACAGAGTTGAACTTTCCTTTTGATAGAACAGTTTTGAAACACTCTTTTTGTAGAATCTGCAAGAGGATATTTGGAGCGTTTTGAGGCCTATGCTGGAAAAGGAAATATCTTCACCTAAAAACTAGACAGAAGCATTCTCAGAAACTTCTGTGTGATGAGTGCATTCAACTCACAGACTTGAACGTTTCTTTTGATAGAACAGTTTGGAAACATTACGTTTGTAGAATCTGCAAGTGTTTATTCGGAGCACCTTGAGGCCTATGTTGGAAAAGGAAATATCTTCACATAAAACCTAGAGAGAAGGATTCTCAGAAACTTCTTTGTGATGAGTTCATTCAACTCACAGAGTTGAACCTACCAATTGATAGAGAAGTTTGGAAACACTCTTTTTGTAGAATCTGCAAGTGGATATTTGGAGCCGTTAGAGGCCTATGCTGGAAAAGGAAATATCTTCACATAAAAACTGAACAGAAGCATTCTCAGAAACTTCTTTGTGTTGAGTGCATTCAACTCACAGACGTGAACTTACCTGTAGAAAGAGCAGTTTTGAAACACTCTTTTGGTAAAATCTGCAAGTGGTTATTTGGAGCACTTCGAGGCCTGTGCTGGGATATGGAATATCTTCACCTAAAAACTACAGAGAAGCATTCTCAGAAAGTTCTTCACGATGCATTCATTCAACTCACAGAGTTGAACCTTCCTTTTGATAGAACAGTTTTGAAACACTCTTTTTGTAGAATCTGCAAGAGGATATTTGGAGCGTTTTGAGGCCTATGCTGGAAAAGGAAATATCTTCACCTAAAAACTAGACAGAAGCATTCTCAGAAACTTCTGTGTGATGAGTGCATTCAACTCACAGACTTGAACGTTTCTTTTGATAGAACAGTTTGGAAACATTACGTTTGTAGAATCTGCAAGTGTTTATTCGGAGCACCTTGAGGCCTATGTTGGAAAAGGAAATATCTTCACATAAAAACTAGAGAGAAGGATTCTCAGAAACTTCTTTGTGATGAGTTCATTCAACTCACAGAGTTGAACCTACCAATTGATAGAGAAGTTTGGAAACACTCTTTTTGTAGAATCTGCAAGTGGATATTTGGAGCCGTTTGAGGCCTATGCTGGAAAAGGAAATATCTTCACATAAAAACTGAACAGAAGCATTCTCAGAAACTTCTTTGTGTTGAGTGCATTCAACTCACAGACTTGAACTTACCTGTAGAAAGAGCAGTTTTGAAACACTCTTTTGGTAAAATCTGCAAGTGGTTATTTGGAGCACTTCGAGGCCTGTGCTGGGATATGGAATATCTTCACCTAAAAACTACAGAGAAGCATTCTCAGAAAGTTCTTCACGATGCATTCATTCAACTCACAGAGTTGAACCTTCCTTTTGATAGAACAGTTTTGAAACACTCTTTTTGTAGAATCTGCAAGAGGATATTTGGAGCGTTTTGAGGCCTATGCTGGAAAAGGAAATATCTTCACCTAAAAACTAGACAGAAGCATTCTCAGAAACTTCTGTGTGATGAGTGCATTCAACTCACAGACTTGAACGTTTCTTTTGATAGAACAGTTTGGAAACATTACGTTTGTAGAATCTGCAAGTGTTTATTCGGAGCACCTTGAGGCCTATGTTGGAAAAGGAAATATCTTCACATAAAACCTAGAGAGAAGGATTCTCAGAAACTTCTTTGTGATGAGTTCATTCAACTCACAGAGTTGAACCTACCAATTGATAGAGAAGTTTGGAAACACTCTTTTTGTAGAATCTGCAAGTGGATATTTGGAGCCGTTTGAGGCCTATGCTGGAAAAGGAAATATCTTCACATAAAAACTGAACAGAAGCATTCTCAGAAACTTCTTTGTGTTGAGTGCATTCAACTCACAGACTTGAACTTACCTGTAGAAAGAGCAGTTTTGAAACACTCTTTTGGTAAAATCTGCAAGTGGTTATTTGGAGCACTTCGAGGCCTGTGCTGGGATATGGAATATCTTCACCTAAAAACTACAGAGAAGCATTCTCAGAAAGTTCTTCACGATGCATTCATTCAACTCACAGAGTTGAACCTTCCTTTTGATAGAACAGTTTTGAAACACTCTTTTTGTAGAATCTGCAAGAGGATATTTGGAGCGTTTTGAGGCCTATGCTGGAAAAGGAAATATCTTCACCTAAAAACTAGACAGAAGCATTCTCAGAAACTTCTGTGTGATGAGTGCATTCAACTCACAGACTTGAACGTTTCTTTTGATAGAACAGTTTGGAAACATTACGTTTGTAGAATCTGCAAGTGTTTATTCGGAGCACCTTGAGGCCTATGTTGGAAAAGGAAATATCTTCACATAAAAACTAGAGAGAAGGATTCTCAGAAACTTCTTTGTGATGAGTTCATTCAACTCACAGAGTTGAACCTACCAATTGATAGAGAAGTTTGGAAACACTCTTTTTGTAGAATCTGCAAGTGGATATTTGGAGCCGTTTGAGGCCTATGCTGGAAAAGGAAATATCTTCACATAAAAACTGAACAGAAGCATTCTCAGAAACTTCTTTGTGTTGAGTGCATTCAACTCACAGACTTGAACTTACCTGTAGAAAGAGCAGTTTTGAAACACTCTTTTGGTAAAATCTGCAAGTGGTTATTTGGAGCACTTCGAGGCCTGTGCTGGGATATGGAATATCTTCACCTAAAAACTACAGAGAAGCAGTCTCAGAAAGTTCTTCACGATGCATTCATTCAACTCACAGAGTTGAACCTTCCTTTTGATAGAACAGTTTTGAAACACTCTTTTTGTAGAATCTGCAAGAGGATATTTGGAGCGTTTTGAGGCCTATGCTGGAAAAGGAAATATCTTCACCTAAAAACTAGACAGAAGCATTCTCAGAAACTTCTGTGTGATGAGTGCATTCAACTCACAGACTTGAACGTTTCTTTTGATAGAACAGTTTGGAAACATTACGTTTGTAGAATCTGCAAGTGTTTATTCGGAGCACCTTGAGGCCTATGTTGGAAAAGGAAATATCTTCACATAAAACCTAGAGAGAAGGATTCTCAGAAACTTCTTTGTGATGAGTTCATTCAACTCACAGAGTTGAACTTACCAATTGATAGAGAAGTTTGGAAACACTCTTTTTGTAGAATCTGTAAGTGGATATTTGGAGCCGTTTGAGGCCTATGCTGGAAAAGGAAATATCTTCACATAAAAACTGAACAGAAGCATTCTCAGAAACTTCTTTGTGTTGAGTGCATTCAACTCACAGACTTGAACTTACCTGTAGAAAGAGCAGTTTTGAAACACTCTTTTGGTAAAATCTGCAAGTGGTTATTTGGAGCACTTCGAGGCCTGTGCTGGGATATGGAATATCTTCACCTAAAAACTACAGGGAAGCAGTCTCAGAAAGTTCTTCACGATGCATTCATTCAACTCACAGAGTTGAACCTTCCTTTTGATAGAACAGTTTTGAAACACTCTTTTTGTAGAATCTGCAAGAGGATATTTGGAGCGTTTTGAGGCCTATGCTGGAAAAGGAAATATCTTCACCTAAAAACTAGACAGAAGCATTCTCAGAAACTTCTGTGTGATGAGTGCATTCAACTCACAGACTTGAACGTTTCTTTTGATAGAACAGTTTGGAAACATTACGTTTGTAGAATCTGCAAGTGTTTATTCGGAGCACCTTGAGGCCTATGTTGGAAAAGGAAATATCTTCACATAAAACCTAGAGAGAAGGATTCTCAGAAACTTCTTTGTGATGAGTTCATTCAACTCACAGAGTTGAACCTACCAATTGATAGAGAAGTTTGGAAACACTCTTTTTGTAGAATCTGCAAGTGGATATTTGGAGCCGTTTGAGGCCTATGCTGGAAAAGGAAATATCTTCACATAAAAACTGAACAGAAGCATTCTCAGAAACTTCTTTGTGTTGAGTGCATTCAACTCACAGACTTGAACTTACCTGTAGAAAGAGCAGTTTTGAAACACTCTTTTGGTAAAATCTGCAAGTGGTTATTTGGAGCACTTCGAGGCCTGTGCTGGGATATGGAATATCTTCACCTAAAAACTACAGAGAAGCATTCTCAGAAAGTTCTTCATGATGCATTCATTCAACTCACAGAGTTGAACCTTCCTTTTGATACAACAGTTTTGAAACACTCTTTTTGTAGAATCTGCAAGAGGATATTTGGAGCGTTTTGAGGCCTATGCTGGAAAAGGAAATATCTTCACCTAAAAACTAGACAGAAGCATTCTCAGAAACTTCTGTGTGATGAGTGCATTCAACTCACAGACTTGAACGTTTCTTTTGATAGAACAGTTTGGAAACATTACGTTTGTAGAATCTGCAAGTGTTTATTCGGAGCACCTTGAGGCCTATGTTGGAAAAGGAAATATCTTCACATAAAACCTAGAGAGAAGGATTCTCAGAAACTTCTTTGTGATGAGTTCATTCAACTCACAGAGTTGAACCTACCAATTGATAGAGAAGTTTGGAAACACTCTTTTTGTAGAATCTGCAAGTGGATATTTGGAGCCGTTTGAGGCCTATGCTGGAAAAGGAAATATCTTCACATAAAAACTGAACAGAAGCATTCTCAGAAACTTCTTTGTGTTGAGTGCATTCAACTCACAGACTTGAACTTACCTGTAGAAAGAGCAGTTTTGAAACACTCTTTTGGTAAAATCTGCAAGTGGTTATTTGGAGCACTTCGAGGCCTGTGCTGGGATATGGAATATCTTCACCTAAAAACTACAGAGAAGCATTCTCAGAAAGTTATTCACGATGCATTCATTCAACTCACAGAGTTGAACCTTCCTTTTGATAGAACAGTTTTGAAACAGTCTTTTTGTAGAATCTGCAAGAGGATATTTGGAGCGTTTTGAGGCCTATGCTGGAAAAGGAAATATCTTCACCTAAAAACTAGACAGAAGCATTCTCAGAAACTTCTGTGTGATGAGTGCATTCAACTCACAGACTTGAACGTTTCTTTTGATAGAACAGTTTGGAAACATTACGTTTGTAGAATCTGCAAGTGTTTATTCGGAGCACCTTGAGGCCTATGTTGGAAAAGGAAATATCTTCACATAAAACCTAGAGAGAAGGATTCTCAGAAACTTCTTTGTGATGAGTTCATTCAACTCACAGAGTTGAACCTACCAATTGATAGAGAAGTTTGGAAACACTCTTTTTGTAGAATCTGCAAGTGGATATTTGGAGCCGTTTGAGGCCTAGGCTGGAAAAGGAAATATCTTCACATAAAAACTGAACAGAAGCATTCTCAGAAACTTCTGTGTGATGAGTGCATTCAACTCACAGACTTGAATGTTTCTTTTGATAGAACAGTTTGGAAACATTACGTTTGTAGAATCTGCAAGTGTTTATTCGGAGCACATTGAGGCCTATGTTGGAAAAGGAAATATCTTCGCATAAAAACTAGAGAGAAGGATTCTCAGAAACTTCTTTGTGATGAGTTGATTCAACTCACAGAGTTGAACCTACCAATTGATAGAGAAGTTTGGAAACACTTTTTTTGTAGAATCTGCAAGTGGATATTTGGAGCCGTTTGAGGCCTATGCTGGAAAAGGAAATATCTTCACATAAAAACTGAACAGAAGCATTCTCTGAAACTTCTTTGTGTTGAGTGCATTCAACTCACAGACGTGAACTTACCTGTAGAAAGAGCAGTTTTGAAACACTCTTTTGGTAAAATCTGCAAGTGGTTATTTGGAGCACTTCGAGGCCTGTGCTGGGATATGGAATATCTTCACCTAAAAACTACAGAGAAGCATTCTCAGAAAGTTCTTCACGATGCATTCATTCAACTCACAGAGTTGAACCTTCCTTTTGATAGAACAGTTTTGAAACACTCTTTTTGTAGAATCTGCAAGAGGATATTTGGAGCGTTTTGAGGCCTATGCTGGAAAAGGAAATATCTTCACCTAAAAACTAGACAGAAGCATTCTCAGAAACTTCTGTGTGATGAGTGCATTCAACTCACAGACTTGAACGTTTCTTTTGATAGAACAGTTTGGAAACATTACGTTTGTAGAATCTGCAAGTGTTTATTCGGAGCACCTTGAGGCCTATGTTGGAAAAGGAAATATCTTCACATAAAACCTAGAGAGAAGGATTCTCAGAAACTTCTTTGTGATGAGTTCATTCAACTCACAGAGTTGAACCTACCAATAGATAGAGAAGTTTGGAAACACTCTTTTTGTAGAATCTGCAAGTGGATATTTGGAGCCGTTTGAGGCCTATGCTGGAAAAGGAAATATCTTCACATAAAAACTGAACAGAAGCATTCTCAGAAACTTCTTTGTGTTGAGTGCATTCAACTCACAGACTTGAACTTACCTGTAGAAAGAGCAGTTTTGAAACACTCTTTTGGTAAAATCTGCAAGTGGTTATTTGGAGCACTTCGAGGCCTGTGCTGGGATATGGAATATCTTCACTTAAAAACTACAGAGAAGCATTCTCAGAAAGTTCTTCACGATGCATTCATTCAACTCACAGAGTTGAACCTTCCTTTTGATAGAACAGTTTTGAAACACTCTTTTTGTAGAATCTCCAAGAGGATATTTGGAGCGTTTTGAGGCCTATGCTGGAAAAGGAAATATCTTCACCTAAAAACTAGACAGAAGCATTCTCAGAAACTTCTGTGTGATGAGTGCATTCAACTCACAGACTTGAACGTTTCTTTTGATAGAACAGTTTGGAAACATTACGTTTGTAGAATCTGCAAGTGTTTATTCGGAGCACCTTGAGGCCTATGTTGGAAAAGGAAATATCTTCACATAAAAACTAGAGAGAAGGATTCTCAGAAACTTCTTTGTGATGAGTTCATTCAACTCACAGAGTTGAACCTATCAATTGATAGAGAAGTTTGGAAACACTCTTTTTGTAGAATCTGCAAGTGGATATTTGGAGCCGTTTGAGGCCTATGCTGGAAAAGGAAATATCTTCACATAAAAACTGAACAGAAGCATTCTCAGAAACTTCTTTGTGTTGAGTGCATTCAACTCACAGACTTGAACTTACCTGTAGAAAGAGCAGTTTTGAAACACTCTTTTGGTAAAATCTGCAAGTGGTTATTTGGAGCACTTCGAGGCCTGTGCTGGGATATGGAATATCTTCACCTAAAAACTACAGAGAAGCATTCTCAGAAAGTCCTTCATGATGCATTCATTCAACTCACAGAGTTGAACCTTCCTTTTGATAGAACAGTTTTGAAACACTCTTTTTGTAGAATCTGCAAGAGGATATTTGGAGCGTTTTGAGGCCTATGCTGGAAAAGGAAATATCTTCACCTAAAAACTAGACAGAAGCATTCTCAGAAACTTCTGTGTGATGAGTGCATTCAACTCACAGACTTGAACGTTTCTTTTGATAGAACAGTTTGGAAACATTACGTTTGTAGAATCTGCAAGTGTTTATTCGGAGCACCTTGAGGCCTATGTTGGAAAAGGAAATATCTTCACATAAAACCTAGAGCGAAGGATTCTCAGAAACTTCTTTGTGATGAGTTCATTCAACTCACAGAGTTGAACCTACCAATTGATAGAGAAGTTTGGAAACACTCTTTTTGTAGAATCTGCAAGTGGATATTTGGAGCCGTTTGAGGCCTATGCTGGAAAAGGAAATATCTTCACATAAAAACTGAACAGTAGCATTCTCAGAAACTTCTTTGTGTTGAGTGCATTCAACTCACAGACTTGAACTTACCTGTAGAAAGAGCAGTTTTGAAACACTCTTTTGGTAAAATCTGCAAGTGGTTATTTGGAGCACTTCGAGGCCTGTGCTGGGATATGGAATATCTTCACCTAAAAACTACAGAGAAGCATTCTCAGAAAGTTCTTCACGATGCATTCATTCAACTCACAGAGTTGAACCTTCCTTTTGATAGAACAGTTTTGAAACACTCTTTTTGTAGAATCTGCAAGAGGATATTTGGAGCGTTTTGAGGCCTATGCTGGAAAAGGAAATATCTTCACCTAAAAACTAGACAGAAGCATTCTCAGAAACTTCTGTGTGATGAGTGCATTCAACTCACAGACTTGAACGTTTCTTTTGATAGAACAGTTTGGAAACATTACGTTTGTAGAATCTGCAAGTGTTTATTCGGAGCACCTTGAGGCCTATGTTGGAAAAGGAAATATCTTCACATAAAACCTAGAGAGAAGGATTCTCAGAAACTTCTTTGTGATGAGTTCATTCAACTCACAGAGTTGAACCTACCAATTGATAGAGAAGTTTGGAAACACTCTTTTTGTAGAATCTGCAAGTGGATATTTGGAGCCGTTTGAGGCCTATGCTGGAAAAGGAAATATCTTCACATAAAAACTGAACAGAAGCATTCTCAGAAACTTCTTTGTGTTGAGTGCATTCAACTCACAGACTTGAACTTACCTGTAGAAAGAGCAGTTTTGAAACACTCTTTTGGTAAAATCTGCAAGTGGTTATTTGGAGCACTTCGAGGCCTGTGCTGGGATATGGAATATCTTCACCTAAAAACTACAGAGAAGCATTCTCAGAAAGTTCTTCATGATGCATTCATTCAACTCACAGAGTTGAACCTTCCTTTTGATAGAACAGTTTTGAAACACTCTTTTTGTAGAATCTGCAAGAGGATATTTGGAGCGTTTTGAGGCCTATGCTGGAAAAGGAAATATCTTCACCTAAAAACTAGACAGAAGCATTCTCAGAAACTTCTATGTGGTGAGTGCATTCAACTCACAGACTTGAACGTTTCTTTTGATAGAACAGTTTGGAAACATTACGTTTGTAGAATCTGCAAGTGTTTATTCGGAGCACCTTGAGGCCTATGTTGGAAAAGGAAATATCTTCACATAAAAACTAGAGAGAAGGATTCTCAGAAACTTCTTTGTGATGAGTTCATTCAACTCACAGAGTTGAACCTACCAATTGATAGAGAAGTTTGGAAACACTCTTTTTGTAGAATCTGCAAGTGGATATTTGGAGCCGTTTGAGGCCTATGCTGGAAAAGGAAATATCTTCACATAAAAACTGAACAGAAGCATTCTCAGAAACTTCTTTGTGTTGAGTGCATTCAACTCACAGACTTGAACTTACCTGTAGAAAGAGCAGTTTTGAAACACTCTTTTGGTAAAATCTGCAAGTGGTTATTTGGAGCACTTCGAGGCCTGTGCTGGGATATGGAATATCTTCACCTAAAAACTACAGAGAAGCATTCTCAGAAAGTTCTTCACGATGCATTCATTCAACTCACAGGGTTGAACCTTCCTTTTGATAAAACAGTTTTGAAACACTCTTTTTGTAGAATCTGCAAGAGGATATTTGGAGCGTTTTGAGGCCTATGCTGGAAAAGGAAATATCTTCACCTAAAAACTAGACAGAAGCATTCTCAGAAACTTCTGTGTGATGAGTGCATTCAACTCACAGACTTGAACGTTTCTTTTGATAGAACAGTTTAGAAACATTACGTTTGTAGAATCTGCAAGTGTTTATTCGGAGCACCTTGAGGCCTATGTTGGAAAAGGAAATATCTTCACATAAAACCTAGAGAGAAGGATTCTCAGAAACTTCTTTGTGATGAGTTCATTCAACTCACAGAGTTGAACCTACCAATTGATAGAGAAGTTTGGAAACACTCTTTTTGTAGAATCTGCAAGTGGATATTTGGAGCCGTTTGAGGCCTATGCTGGAAAAGGAAATATCTTCACATAAAAACTGAACAGAAGCATTCTCAGAAACTTCTTTGTGTTGAGTGCATTCAACTCACAGACTTGAACTTACCTGTAGAAAGAGCAGTTTTGAAACACTCTTTTGGTAAAATCTGCAAGTGGTTATTTGGAGCACTTCGAGGCCTGTGCTGGGATATGGAATATCTTCACCTAAAAACTACAGAGAAGCATTCTCAGAAAGTTCTTCACGATGCATTCATTCAACTCACAGAGTTGAACCTTCCTTTTGATAGAACAGTTTTGAAACACTCTTTTTGTAGAATCTGCAAGATGATATTTGGAGCGTTTAGAGGCCTATGCTGGAAAAGGAAATATCTTCACCTAAAAACTAGACAGAAGCATTCTCAGAAACTTCTGTGTGATGAGTGCATTCAACTCACAGACTTGAACGTTTCTTTTGATAGAACAGTTTGGAAACATTACGTTTGTAGAATCTGCAAGTGTTTATTTGGAGCACCTTGAGGCCTATGTTGGAAAAGGAAATATCTTCACATAAAAACTAGAGAGAAGGATTCTCAGAAACTTCTTTGTGATGAGTTCATTCAACTCACAGAGTTGAACCTACCAATAGATAGAGAAGTTTGGAAACACTCTTTTTGTAGAATCTGCAAGTGGATATTTGGAGCCGTTTGAGGCCTATGCTGGAAAAGGAAATATCTTCACATAAAAACTGAACAGAAGCATTCTCAGAAACTTCTTTGTGTTGAGTGCATTCAACTCACAGACTTGAACTTACCTGTAGAAAGAGCAGTTTTGAAACACTCTTTTGGTAAAATCTGCAAGTGGTTATTTGGAGCACTTCGAGGCCTGTGCTGGGATATGGAATATCTTCACTTAAAAACTACAGAGAAGCATTCTCAGAAAGTTCTTCACGATGCATTCATTCAACTCACAGAGTTGAACCTTCCTTTTGATAGAACAGTTTTGAAACACTCTTTTTGTAGAATCTCCAAGAGGATATTTGGAGCGTTTTGAGGCCTATGCTGGAAAAGGAAATATCTTCACCTAAAAACTAGACAGAAGCATTCTCAGAAACTTCTGTGTGATGAGTGCATTCAACTCACAGACTTGAACGTTTCTTTTGATAGAACAGTTTGGAAACATTACGTTTGTAGAATCTGCAAGTGTTTATTCGGAGCACCTTGAGGCCTATGTTGGAAAAGGAAATATCTTCACATAAAAACTAGAGAGAAGGATTCTCAGAAACTTCTTTGTGATGAGTTCATTCAACTCACAGAGTTGAACCTACCAATTGATAGAGAAGTTTGGAAACACTCTTTTTGTAGAATCTGCAAGTGGATATTTGGAGCCGTTTGAGGCCTATGCTGGAAAAGGAAATATCTTCACATAAAAACTGAACAGAAGCATTCTCAGAAACTTCTTTGTGTTGAGTGCATTCAACTCACAGACTTGAACTTACCTGTAGAAAGAGCAGTTTTGAAACACTCTTTTGGTAAAATCTGCAAGTGGTTATTTGGAGCACTTCGAGGCCTGTGCTGGGATATGGAATATCTTCACCTAAAAACTACAGAGAAGCATTCTCAGAAAGTTCTTCACGATGCATTCATTCAACTCACAGAGTTGAACCTTCCTTTTGATAGAACAGTTTTGAAACACTCTTTTTGTAGAATCTGCAAGAGGATATTTGGAGCGTTTTGAGGCCTATGCTGGAAAAGGAAATATCTTCACCTAAAAACTAGACAGAAGCATTCTCAGAAACTTCTGTGTGATGAGTGCATTCAACTCACAGACTTGAACGTTTCTTTTGATAGAACAGTTTGGAAACATTACGTTTGTAGAATCTGCAAGTGTTTATTCGGAGCACCTTGAGGCCTATGTTGGAAAAGGAAATATCTTCACATAAAACCTAGAGAGAAGGATTCTCAGAAACTTCTTTGTGATGAGTTCATTCAACTCACAGAGTTGAACCTACCAATTGATAGAGAAGTTTGGAAACACTCTTTTTGTAGAATCTGCAAGTGGATATTTGGAGCCGTTTGAGGCCTATGCTGGAAAAGGAAATATCTTCACATAAAAACTGAACAGAAGCATTCTCAGAAACTTCTTTGTGTTGAGTGCATTCAACTCACAGACTTGAACTTACCTGTAGAAAGAGCAGTTTTGAAACACTCTTTTGGTAAAATCTGCAAGTGGTTATTTGGAGCACTTCGAGGCCTGTGCTGGGATATGGAATATCTTCACCTAAAAACTACAGAGAAGCATTCTCAGAAAGTTCTTCATGATGCATTCATTCAACTCACAGAGTTGAACCTTCCTTTTGATAGAACAGTTTTGAAACACTCTTTTTGTAGAATCTGCAAGAGGATATTTGGAGCGTTTTGAGGCCTATGCTGGAAAAGGAAATATCTTCACCTAAAAACTAGACAGAAGCATTCTCAGAAACTTCTATGTGGTGAGTGCATTCAACTCACAGACTTGAACGTTTCTTTTGATAGAACAGTTTGGAAACATTACGTTTGTAGAATCTGCAAGTGTTTATTCGGAGCACCTTGAGGCCTATGTTGGAAAAGGAAATATCTTCACATAAAAACTAGAGAGAAGGATTCTCAGAAACTTCTTTGTGATGAGTTCATTCAACTCACAGAGTTGAACCTACCAATTGATAGAGAAGTTTGGAAACACTCTTTTTGTAGAATCTGCAAGTGGATATTTGGAGCCGTTTGAGGCCTATGCTGGAAAAGGAAATATCTTCACATAAAAACTGAACAGAAGCATTCTCAGAAACTTCTTTGTGTTGAGTGCATTCAACTCACAGACTTGAACTTACCTGTAGAAAGAGCAGTTTTGAAACACTCTTTTGGTAAAATCTGCAAGTGGTTATTTGGAGCACTTCGAGGCCTGTGCTGGGATATGGAATATCTTCACCTAAAAACTACAGAGAAGCATTCTCAGAAAGTTCTTCACGATGCATTCATTCCACTCACAGGGTTGAACCTTCCTTTTGATAAAACAGTTTTGAAACACTCTTTTTGTAGAATCTGCAAGAGGATATTTGGAGCGTTTTGAGGCCTATGCTGGAAAAGGAAATATCTTCACCTAAAAACTAGACAGAAGCATTCTCAGAAACTTCTGTGTGATGAGTGCATTCAACTCACAGACTTGAACGTTTCTTTTGATAGAACAGTTTAGAAACATTACGTTTGTAGAATCTGCAAGTGTTTATTCGGAGCACCTTGAGGCCTATGTTGGAAAAGGAAATATCTTCACATAAAACCTAGAGAGAAGGATTCTCAGAAACTTCTTTGTGATGAGTTCATTCAACTCACAGAGTTGAACCTACCAATTGATAGAGAAGTTTGGAAACACTCTTTTTGTAGAATCTGCAAGTGGATATTTGGAGCCGTTTGAGGCCTATGCTGGAAAAGGAAATATCTTCACATAAAAACTGAACAGAAGCATTCTCAGAAACTTCTTTGTGTTGAGTGCATTCAACTCACAGACTTGAACTTACCTGTAGAAAGAGCAGTTTTGAAACACTCTTTTGGTAAAATCTGCAAGTGGTTATTTGGAGCACTTCGAGGCCTGTGCTGGGATATGGAATATCTTCACCTAAAAACTACAGAGAAGCATTCTCAGAAACTTCTTCACGATGCATTCATTCAACTCACAGAGTTGAACCTTCCTTTTGATAGAACAGTTTTGAAACACTCTTTTTGTAGAATCTGCAAGATGATATTTGGAGCGTTTTGAGGCCTATGCTGGAAAAGGAAATATCTTCACCTAAAAACTAGACAGAAGCATTCTCAGAAACTTCTGTGTGATGAGTGCATTCAACTCACAGACTTGAACGTTTCTTTTGATAGAACAGTTTGGAAACATTACGTTTGTAGAATCTGCAAGTGTTTATTTGGAGCACCTTGAGGCCTATGTTGGAAAAGGAAATATCTTCACATAAAAACTAGAGAGAAGGATTCTCAGAAACTTCTTTGTGATGAGTTCATTCAACTCACAGAGTTGAACCTACCAATAGATAGAGAAGTTTGGAAACACTCTTTTTGTAGAATCTGCAAGTGGATATTTGGAGCCGTTTGAGGCCTATGCTGGAAAAGGAAATATCTTCACATAAAAACTGAACAGAAGCATTCTCAGAAACTTCTTTGTGTTGAGTGCATTCAACTCACAGACTTGAACTTACCTGTAGAAAGAGCAGTTTTGAAACACTCTTTTGGTAAAATCTGCAAGTGGTTATTTGGAGCACTTCGAGGCCTGTGCTGGGATATGGAATATCTTCACTTAAAAACTACAGAGAAGCATTCTCAGAAAGTTCTTCACGATGCATTCATTCAACTCACAGAGTTGAACCTTCCTTTTGATAGAACAGTTTTGAAACACTCTTTTTGTAGAATCTCCAAGAGGATATTTGGAGCGTTTTGAGGCCTATGCTGGAAAAGGAAATATCTTCACCTAAAAACTAGACAGAAGCATTCTCAGAAACTTCTGTGTGATGAGTGCATTCAACTCACAGACTTGAACGTTTCTTTTGATAGAACAGTTTGGAAACATTACGTTTGTAGAATCTGCAAGTGTTTATTCGGAGCACCTTGAGGCCTATGTTGGAAAAGGAAATATCTTCACATAAAAACTAGAGAGAAGGATTCTCAGAAACTTCTTTGTGATGAGTTCATTCAACTCACAGAGTTGAACCTATCAATTGATAGAGAAGTTTGGAAACACTCTTTTTGTAGAATCTGCAAGTGGATATTTGGAGCCGTTTGAGGCCTATGCTGGAAAAGGAAATATCTTCACATAAAAACTGAACAGAAGCATTCTCAGAAACTTCTTTGTGTTGAGTGCATTCAACTCACAGACTTGAACTTACCTGTAGAAAGAGCAGTTTTGAAACACTCTTTTGGTAAAATCTGCAAGTGGTTATTTGGAGCACTTCGAGGCCTGTGCTGGGATATGGAATATCTTCACCTAAAAACTACAGAGAAGCATTCTCAGAAAGTCCTTCATGATGCATTCATTCAACTCACAGAGTTGAACCTTCCTTTTGATAGAACAGTTTTGAAACACTCTTTTTGTAGAATCTGCAAGAGGATATTTGGAGCGTTTTGAGGCCTATGCTGGAAAAGGAAATATCTTCACCTAAAAACTAGACAGAAGCATTCTCAGAAACTTCTGTGTGATGAGTGCATTCAACTCACAGACTTGAACGTTTCTTTTGATAGAACAGTTTGGAAACATTACGTTTGTAGAATCTGCAAGTGTTTATTCGGAGCACCTTGAGGCCTATGTTGGAAAAGGAAATATCTTCACATAAAACATAGAGCGAAGGATTCTCAGAAACTTCTTTGTGATGAGTTCATTCAACTCACAGAGTTGAACCTACCAATTGATAGAGAAGTTTGGAAACACTCTTTTTGTAGAATCTGCAAGTGGATATTTGGAGCCGTTTGAGGCCTATGCTGGAAAAGGAAATATCTTCACATAAAAACTGAACAGTAGCATTCTCAGAAACTTCTTTGTGTTGAGTGCATTCAACTCACAGACTTGAACTTACCTGTAGAAAGAGCAGTTTTGAAACACTCTTTTGGTAAAATCTGCAAGTGGTTATTTGGAGCACTTCGAGGCCTGTGCTGGGATATGGAATATCTTCACCTAAAAACTACAGAGAAGCATTCTCAGAAAGTTCTTCACGATGCATTCATTCAACTCACAGAGTTGAACCTTCCTTTTGATAGAACAGTTTTGAAACACTCTTTTTGTAGAATCTGCAAGAGGATATTTGGAGCGTTTTGAGGCCTATGCTGGAAAAGGAAATATCTTCACCTAAAAACTAGACAGAAGCATTCTCAGAAACTTCTGTGTGATGAGTGCATTCAACTCACAGACTTGAACGTTTCTTTTGATAGAACAGTTTGGAAACATTACGTTTGTAGAATCTGCAAGTGTTTATTCGGAGCTCCTTGAGGCCTATGTTGGAAAAGGAAATATCTTCACATAAAAACTAGAGAGAAGGATTCTCAGAAACTTCTTTGTGATGAGTTCATTCAACTCACAGAGTTGAACCTACCAATTGATAGAGAAGTTTGGAAACACTCTTTTTGTAGAATCTGCAAGTGGATATTTGGAGCCGTTTGAGGCCTAGGCTGGAAAAGGAAATATCTTCACATAAAAACTGAACAGAAGCATTCTCAGAAACTTCTGTGTGATGAGTGCATTCAACTCACAGACTTGAACGTTTCTTTTGATAGAACAGTTTGGAAACATTACGTTTGTAGAATCTGCAAGTGCTTATTCGGAGCACCTTTAGGCCTAAGTTGGAAAAGGAAATATCTTCGCATAAAAACTAGAGAGAAGGATTCTCAGAAACTTCTTTGTGATGAGTTCATTCAACTCACAGAGTTGAACCTACCAATTGATAGAGAAGTTTGGAAACACTCTTTTTGTAGAATCTGCAAGTGGATATTTGGAGCCGTTTGAGGCCTATGCTGGAAAAGGAAATATCTTCACATAAAAACTGAACAGAAGCATTCTCAGAAACTTCTTTGTGTTGAGTGCATTCAACTCACAGACTTGAACTTACCTGTAGAAAGAGCAGTTTTGAAACACTCTTTTGGTAAAATCTGCAAGTGGTTATTTGGAGCACTTCGAGGCCTGTGCTGGGATATGGAATATCTTCACCTAAAAACTACAGAGAAGCATTCTCAGAAAGTTCTTCACGATGCATTCATTCAACTCACAGAGTTGAACCTTCCTTTTGATAGAACAGTTTTGAAACACTCTTTTTGTAGAATCTGCAAGAGGATATTTGGAGCGTTTTGAGGCCTATGCTGGAAAAGGAAATATCTTCACCTAAAAACTAGACAGAAGCATTCTCAGAAACTTCTGTGTGATGAGTGCATTCAACTCACAGACTTGAACGTTTCTTTTGATAGAACAGTTTGGAAACATTACGTTTGTAGAATCTGCAAGTGTTTATTCGGAGCACCTTGAGGCCTATGTTGGAAAAGGAAATATCTTCACATAAAAACTAGAGAGAAGGATTCTCAGAAACTTCTTTGTGATGAGTTCATTCAACTCACAGAGTTGAACCTACCAATTGATAGAGAAGTTTGGAAACACTCTTTTTGTAGAATCTGCAAGTGGATATTTGGAGCCGTTTGAGGCCTAGGCTGGAAAAGGAAATATCTTCACATAAAAACTGAACAGAAGCATTCTCAGAAACTTCTGTGTGATGAGTGCATTCAACTCACAGACTTGAACGTTTCTTTTGATAGAACAGTTTGGAAACATTACGTTTGTAGAATCTGCAAGTGCTTATTCGGAGCACCTTGAGGCCTATGTTGGAAAAGGAAATATCTTCGCATAAAAACTAGAGAGAAGGATTCTCAGAAACTTCTTTGTGATGAGTTCATTCAACTCACAGAGTTGAACCTACCAATTGATAGAGAAGTTTGGAAACACTCTTTTTGTACAATCTGCAAGTGGATATTTGGAGCCGTTTGAGGCCTATGCTGGAAAAGGAAATATCTTCACATAAAAACTGAACAGAAGCATTCTCAGAAACTTCTTTGTGTTGAGTGCATTCAACTCACAGACTTGAACTTACCTGTAGAAAGAGCAGTTTTGAAACACTCTTTTGGTAAAATCTGCAAGTGGTTATTTGGAGCACTTCGAGGCCTGTGCTGGGATATGGAATATCTTCACCTAAAAACTACAGAGAAGCATTCTCAGAAAGTTCTTCACGATGCATTCATTCAACTCACAGAGTTGAACCTTCCTTTTGATAGAACAGTTTTGAAACACTCTTTTTGTAGAATCTGCAAGAGGATATTTGGAGCGTTTTGAGGCCTATGCTGGAAAAGGAAATATCTTCACCTAAAAACTAGACAGAAGCATTCTCAGAAACTTCTGTGTGATGAGTGCATTCAACTCACAGACTTGAACGTTTCTTTTGATAGAACAGTTTGGAAACATTACGTTTGTAGAATCTGCAAGTGTTTATTCGGAGCACCTTGAGGCCTATGTTGGAAAAGGAAATATCTTCACATAAAACCTAGAGAGAAGGATTCTCAGAAACTTCTTTGTGATGATTTCATTCAACTCACAGAGTTGAACCTACCAATTGATAGAGAAGTTTGGAAACACTCTTTTTGTAGAATCTGCAAGTGGATATTTGGAGCCGTTTGAGGCCTATGCTGGAAAAGGAAATATCTTCACATAAAAACTGAACAGAAGCATTCTCAGAAACTTCTTTGTGTTGAGTGCATTCAACTCACAGACTTGAACTTACCTGTAGAAAGAGCAGTTTTGAAACACTCTTTTGGTAAAATCTGCAAGTGGTTATTTGGAGCACTTCGAGGCCTGTGCTGGGATATGGAATATATCCACCTAAAAACTACAGAGAAGCATTCTCAGAAAGTTCTTCACGATGCATTCATTCAACTCACAGAGTTGAACCTTCCTTTTGATAGAACAGTTTTGAAACACTCTTTTTGTAGAATCTGCAAGAGGATATTTGGAGCGTTTTGAGGCCTATGCTGGAAAAGGAAATATCTTCACCTAAAAACTAGACAGAAGCATTCTCAGAAACTTCTGTGTGATGAGTGCATTCAACTCACAGACTTGAACGTTTCTTTTGATAGAACAGTTTGGAAACATTACGTTTGTAGAATCTGCAAGTGTTTATTCGGAGCACCTTGAGGCCTATGTTGGAAAAGGAAATATCTTCACATAAAAACTAGAGAGAAGGATTCTCAGAAACTTCTTTGTGATGAGTTCATTCAACTCACAGAGTTGAACCTACCAATTGATAGAGAAGTTTGGAAACACTCTTTTTGTAGAATCTGCAAGTGGATATTTGGAGCCGTTTGAGGCCTATGCTGGAAAAGGAAATATCTTCACATAAAAACTGAACAGAAGCATTCTCAGAAACTTCTTTGTGTTGAGTGCATTCAACTCACAGACTTGAACTTACCTGTAGAAAGAGCAGTTTTGAAACACTCTTTTGGTAAAATCTGCAAGTGGTTATTTGGAGCACTTCGAGGCCTGTGCTGGGATATGGAATATCTTCACCTAAAAACTACAGAGAAGCATTCTCAGAAAGTTCTTCACGATGCATTCATTCAACTCACAGAGTTGAACTTTCCTTTTGATAGAACAGTTTTGAAACACTCTTTTTGTAGAATCTGCAAGAGGATATTTGGAGCGTTTTGAGGCCTATGCTGGAAAAGGAAATATCTTCACCTAAAAACTAGACAGAAGCATTCTCAGAAACTTCTGTGTGATGAGTGCATTCAACTCACAGACTTGAACGTTTCTTTTGATAGAACAGTTTGGAAACATTACGTTTGTAGAATCTGCAAGTGTTTATTCGGAGCACCTTGAGGCCTATGTTGGAAAAGGAAATATCTTCACATAAAACCTAGAGAGAAGGATTCTCAGAAACTTCTTTGTGATGAGTTCATTCAACTCACAGAGTTGAACCTACCAATTGATAGAGAAGTTTGGAAACACTCTTTTTGTAGAATCTGCAAGTGGATATTTGGAGCCGTTTGAGGCCTATGCTGGAAAAGGAAATATCTTCACATAAAAACTGAACAGAAGCATTCTCAGAAACTTCTTTGTGTTGAGTGCATTCAACTCACAGACTTGAACTTACCTGTAGAAAGAGCAGTTTTGAAACACTCTTTTGGTAAAATCTGCAAGTGGTTATTTGGAGCACTTCGAGGCCTGTGCTGGGATATGGAATATCTTCACCTAAAAACTACAGAGAAGCATTCTCAGAAACTTCTTCACGATGCATTCATTCAACTCACAGAGTTGAACCTTCCTTTTGATAGAACAGTTTTGAAACACTCTTTTTGTAGAATCTGCAAGATGATATTTGGAGCGTTTTGAGGCCTATGCTGGAAAAGGAAATATCTTCACCTAAAAACTAGACAGAAGCATTCTCAGAAACTTCTGTGTGATGAGTGCATTCAACTCACAGACTTGAACGTTTCTTTTGATAGAACAGTTTGGAAACATTACGTTTGTAGAATCTGCAAGTGTTTATTTGGAGCACCTTGAGGCCTATGTTGGAAAAGGAAATATCTTCACATAAAAACTAGAGAGAAGGATTCTCAGAAACTTCTTTGTGATGAGTTCATTCAACTCACAGAGTTGAACCTACCAATAGATAGAGAAGTTTGGAAACACTCTTTTTGTAGAATCTGCAAGTGGATATTTGGAGCCGTTTGAGGCCTATGCTGGAAAAGGAAATATCTTCACATAAAAACTGAACAGAAGCATTCTCAGAAACTTCTTTGTGTTGAGTGCATTCAACTCACAGACTTGAACTTACCTGTAGAAAGAGCAGTTTTGAAACACTCTTTTGGTAAAATCTGCAAGTGGTTATTTGGAGCACTTCGAGGCCTGTGCTGGGATATGGAATATCTTCACTTAAAAACTACAGAGAAGCATTCTCAGAAAGTTCTTCACGATGCATTCATTCAACTCACAGAGTTGAACCTTCCTTTTGATAGAACAGTTTTGAAACACTCTTTTTGTAGAATCTCCAAGAGGATATTTGGAGCGTTTTGAGGCCTATGCTGGAAAAGGAAATATCTTCACCTAAAAACTAGACAGAAGCATTCTCAGAAACTTCTGTGTGATGAGTGCATTCAACTCACAGACTTGAACGTTTCTTTTGATAGAACAGTTTGGAAACATTACGTTTGTAGAATCTGCAAGTGTTTATTCGGAGCACCTTGAGGCCTATGTTGGAAAAGGAAATATCTTCACATAAAAACTAGAGAGAAGGATTCTCAGAAACTTCTTTGTGATGAGTTCATTCAACTCACAGAGTTGAACCTATCAATTGATAGAGAAGTTTGGAAACACTCTTTTTGTAGAATCTGCAAGTGGATATTTGGAGCCGTTTGAGGCCTATGCTGGAAAAGGAAATATCTTCACATAAAAACTGAACAGAAGCATTCTCAGAAACTTCTTTGTGTTGAGTGCATTCAACTCACAGACTTGAACTTACCTGTAGAAAGAGCAGTTTTGAAACACTCTTTTGGTAAAATCTGCAAGTGGTTATTTGGAGCACTTCGAGGCCTGTGCTGGGATATGGAATATCTTCACCTAAAAACTACAGAGAAGCATTCTCAGAAAGTCCTTCATGATGCATTCATTCAACTCACAGAGTTGAACCTTCCTTTTGATAGAACAGTTTTGAAACACTCTTTTTGTAGAATCTGCAAGAGGATATTTGGAGCGTTTTGAGGCCTATGCTGGAAAAGGAAATATCTTCACCTAAAAACTAGACAGAAGCATTCTCAGAAACTTCTGTGTGATGAGTGCATTCAACTCACAGACTTGAACGTTTCTTTTGATAGAACAGTTTGGAAACATTACGTTTGTAGAATCTGCAAGTGTTTATTCGGAGCACCTTGAGGCCTATGTTGGAAAAGGAAATATCTTCACATAAAACATAGAGCGAAGGATTCTCAGAAACTTCTTTGTGATGAGTTCATTCAACTCACAGAGTTGAACCTACCAATTGATAGAGAAGTTTGGAAACACTCTTTTTGTAGAATCTGCAAGTGGATATTTGGAGCCGTTTGAGGCCTATGCTGGAAAAGGAAATATCTTCACATAAAAACTGAACAGTAGCATTCTCAGAAACTTCTTTGTGTTGAGTGCATTCAACTCACAGACTTGAACTTACCTGTAGAAAGAGCAGTTTTGAAACACTCTTTTGGTAAAATCTGCAAGTGGTTATTTGGAGCACTTCGAGGCCTGTGCTGGGATATGGAATATCTTCACCTAAAAACTACAGAGAAGCATTCTCAGAAAGTTCTTCACGATGCATTCATTCAACTCACAGAGTTGAACCTTCCTTTTGATAGAACAGTTTTGAAACACTCTTTTTGTAGAATCTGCAAGAGGATATTTGGAGCGTTTTGAGGCCTATGCTGGAAAAGGAAATATCTTCACCTAAAAACTAGACAGAAGCATTCTCAGAAACTTCTGTGTGATGAGTGCATTCAACTCACAGACTTGAACGTTTCTTTTGATAGAACAGTTTGGAAACATTACGTTTGTAGAATCTGCAAGTGTTTATTCGGAGCTCCTTGAGGCCTATGTTGGAAAAGGAAATATCTTCACATAAAAACTAGAGAGAAGGATTCTCAGAAACTTCTTTGTGATGAGTTCATTCAACTCACAGAGTTGAACCTACCAATTGATAGAGAAGTTTGGAAACACTCTTTTTGTAGAATCTGCAAGTGGATATTTGGAGCCGTTTGAGGCCTAGGCTGGAAAAGGAAATATCTTCACATAAAAACTGAACAGAAGCATTCTCAGAAACTTCTGTGTGATGAGTGCATTCAACTCACAGACTTGAACGTTTCTTTTGATAGAACAGTTTGGAAACATTACGTTTGTAGAATCTGCAAGTGCTTATTCGGAGCACCTTTAGGCCTAAGTTGGAAAAGGAAATATCTTCGCATAAAAACTAGAGAGAAGGATTCTCAGAAACTTCTTTGTGATGAGTTCATTCAACTCACAGAGTTGAACCTACCAATTGATAGAGAAGTTTGGAAACACTCTTTTTGTAGAATCTGCAAGTGGATATTTGGAGCCGTTTGAGGCCTATGCTGGAAAAGGAAATATCTTCACATAAAAACTGAACAGAAGCATTCTCAGAAACTTCTTTGTGTTGAGTGCATTCAACTCACAGACTTGAACTTACCTGTAGAAAGAGCAGTTTTGAAACACTCTTTTGGTAAAATCTGCAAGTGGTTATTTGGAGCACTTCGAGGCCTGTGCTGGGATATGGAATATCTTCACCTAAAAACTACAGAGAAGCATTCTCAGAAAGTTCTTCACGATGCATTCATTCAACTCACAGAGTTGAACCTTCCTTTTGATAGAACAGTTTTGAAACACTCTTTTTGTAGAATCTGCAAGAGGATATTTGGAGCGTTTTGAGGCCTATGCTGGAAAAGGAAATATCTTCACCTAAAAACTAGACAGAAGCATTCTCAGAAACTTCTGTGTGATGAGTGCATTCAACTCACAGACTTGAACGTTTCTTTTGATAGAACAGTTTGGAAACATTACGTTTGTAGAATCTGCAAGTGTTTATTCGGAGCACCTTGAGGCCTATGTTGGAAAAGGAAATATCTTCACATAAAAACTAGAGAGAAGGATTCTCAGAAACTTCTTTGTGATGAGTTCATTCAACTCACAGAGTTGAACCTACCAATTGATAGAGAAGTTTGGAAACACTCTTTTTGTAGAATCTGCAAGTGGATATTTGGAGCCGTTTGAGGCCTAGGCTGGAAAAGGAAATATCTTCACATAAAAACTGAACAGAAGCATTCTCAGAAACTTCTGTGTGATGAGTGCATTCAACTCACAGACTTGAACGTTTCTTTTGATAGAACAGTTTGGAAACATTACGTTTGTAGAATCTGCAAGTGCTTATTCGGAGCACCTTGAGGCCTATGTTGGAAAAGGAAATATCTTCGCATAAAAACTAGAGAGAAGGATTCTCAGAAACTTCTTTGTGATGAGTTCATTCAACTCACAGAGTTGAACCTACCAATTGATAGAGAAGTTTGGAAACACTCTTTTTGTACAATCTGCAAGTGGATATTTGGAGCCGTTTGAGGCCTATGCTGGAAAAGGAAATATCTTCACATAAAAACTGAACAGAAGCATTCTCAGAAACTTCTTTGTGTTGAGTGCATTCAACTCACAGACTTGAACTTACCTGTAGAAAGAGCAGTTTTGAAACACTCTTTTGGTAAAATCTGCAAGTGGTTATTTGGAGCACTTCGAGGCCTGTGCTGGGATATGGAATATCTTCACCTAAAAACTACAGAGAAGCATTCTCAGAAAGTTCTTCACGATGCATTCATTCAACTCACAGAGTTGAACCTTCCTTTTGATAGAACAGTTTTGAAACACTCTTTTTGTAGAATCTGCAAGAGGATATTTGGAGCGTTTTGAGGCCTATGCTGGAAAAGGAAATATCTTCACCTAAAAACTAGACAGAAGCATTCTCAGAAACTTCTGTGTGATGAGTGCATTCAACTCACAGACTTGAACGTTTCTTTTGATAGAACAGTTTGGAAACATTACGTTTGTAGAATCTGCAAGTGTTTATTCGGAGCACCTTGAGGCCTATGTTGGAAAAGGAAATATCTTCACATAAAACCTAGAGAGAAGGATTCTCAGAAACTTCTTTGTGATGATTTCATTCAACTCACAGAGTTGAACCTACCAATTGATAGAGAAGTTTGGAAACACTCTTTTTGTAGAATCTGCAAGTGGATATTTGGAGCCGTTTGAGGCCTATGCTGGAAAAGGAAATATCTTCACATAAAAACTGAACAGAAGCATTCTCAGAAACTTCTTTGTGTTGAGTGCATTCAACTCACAGACTTGAACTTACCTGTAGAAAGAGCAGTTTTGAAACACTCTTTTGGTAAAATCTGCAAGTGGTTATTTGGAGCACTTCGAGGCCTGTGCTGGGATATGGAATATATCCACCTAAAAACTACAGAGAAGCATTCTCAGAAAGTTCTTCACGATGCATTCATTCAACTCACAGAGTTGAACCTTCCTTTTGATAGAACAGTTTTGAAACACTCTTTTTGTAGAATCTGCAAGAGGATATTTGGAGCGTTTTGAGGCCTATGCTGGAAAAGGAAATATCTTCACCTAAAAACTAGACAGAAGCATTCTCAGAAACTTCTGTGTGATGAGTGCATTCAACTCACAGACTTGAACGTTTCTTTTGATAGAACAGTTTGGAAACATTACGTTTGTAGAATCTGCAAGTGTTTATTCGGAGCACCTTGAGGCCTATGTTGGAAAAGGAAATATCTTCACATAAAAACTAGAGAGAAGGATTCTCAGAAACTTCTTTGTGATGAGTTCATTCAACTCACAGAGTTGAACCTACCAATTGATAGAGAAGTTTGGAAACACTCTTTTTGTAGAATCTGCAAGTGGATATTTGGAGCCGTTTGAGGCCTATGCTGGAAAAGGAAATATCTTCACATAAAAACTGAACAGAAGCATTCTCAGAAACTTCTTTGTGTTGAGTGCATTCAACTCACAGACTTGAACTTACCTGTAGAAAGAGCAGTTTTGAAACACTCTTTTGGTAAAATCTGCAAGTGGTTATTTGGAGCACTTCGAGGCCTGTGCTGGGATATGGAATATCTTCACCTAAAAACTACAGAGAAGCATTCTCAGAAAGTTCTTCACGATGCATTCATTCAACTCACAGAGTTGAACTTTCCTTTTGATAGAACAGTTTTGAAACACTCTTTTTGTAGAATCTGCAAGAGGATATTTGGAGCGTTTTGAGGCCTATGCTGGAAAAGGAAATATCTTCACCTAAAAACTAGACAGAAGCATTCTCAGAAACTTCTGTGTGATGAGTGCATTCAACTCACAGACTTGAACGTTTCTTTTGATAGAACAGTTTGGAAACATTACGTTTGTAGAATCTGCAAGTGTTTATTCGGAGCACCTTGAGGCCTATGTTGGAAAAGGAAATATCTTCACATAAAACCTAGAGAGAAGGATTCTCAGAAACTTCTTTGTGATGAGTTCATTCAACTCACAGAGTTGAACCTACCAATTGATAGAGAAGTTTGGAAACACTCTTTTTGTAGAATCTGCAAGTGGATATTTGGAGCCGTTTGAGGCCTATGCTGGAAAAGGAAATATCTTCACATAAAAACTGAACAGAAGCATTCTCAGAAACTTCTTTGTGTTGAGTGCATTCAACTCACAGACTTGAACTTACCTGTAGAAAGAGCAGTTTTGAAACACTCTTTTGGTAAAATCTGCAAGTGGTTATTTGGAGCACTTCGAGGCCTGTGCTGGGATATGGAATATCTTCACCTAAAAACTACAGAGAAGCATTCTCAGAAAGTTCTTCACGATGCATTCATTCAACTCACAGAGTTGAACCTTCCTTTTGATAGAACAGTTTTGAAACACTCTTTTTGTAGAATCTGCAAGAGGATATTTGGAGCGTTTTGAGGCCTATGCTGGAAAAGGAAATATCTTCACCTAAAAACTAGACAGAAGCATTCTCAGAAACTTCTGTGTGATGAGTGCATTCAACTCACAGACTTGAACGTTTCTTTTGATAGAGCAGTTTGGAAACATTACGTTTGTAGAATCTGCAAGTGTTTATTCGGAGCACCTTGAGGCCTATGTTGGAAAAGGAAATATCTTCACATAAAAACTAGAGAGAAGGATTCTCAGAAACTTCTTTGTGATGAGTTCATTCAACTCACAGAGTTGAACCTACCAATTGATAGAGAAGTTTGGAAACACTCTTTTTGTAGAATCTGCAAGTGGATATTTGGAGCCGTTTGAGGCCTATGCTGGAAAAGGAAATATCTTCACATAAAAACTGAACAGAAGCATTCTCAGAAACTTCTTTGTGTTGAGTGCATTCAACTCACAGACTTGAACTTACCTGTAGAAAGAGCAGTTTTGAAACACTCTTTTGGTAAAATCTGCAAGTGGTTATTTGGAGCACTTCGAGGCCTGTGCTGGGATATGGAATATCTTCACCTAAAAACTACAGAGAAGCATTCTCAGAAAGTTCTTCACGATGCATTCATTCAACTCACAGAGTTGAACCTTCCTTTTGATAGAACAGTTTTGAAACACTCTTTTTGTAGAATCTGCAAGAGGATATTTGGAGCGTTTTGAGGCCTATGCTGGAAAAGGAAATATCTTCACCTAAAAACTAGACAGAAGCATTCTCAGAAACTTCTGTGTGATGAGTGCATTCAACTCACAGACTTGAACGTTTCTTTTGATAGAACAGTTTGGAAACGTTACGTTTGTAGAATCTGCAAGTGTTTATTCGGAGCACCTTGAGGCCTATGTTGGAAAAGGAAATATCTTCACATAAAACCTAGAGAGAAGGATTCTCAGAAACTTCTTTGTGATGAGTTCATTCAACTCACAGAGTTGAACCTACCAATTGATAGAGAAGTTTGGAAACACTCTTTTTGTAGAATCTGCAAGTGGATATTTGGAGCCGTTTGAGGCCTATGCTGGAAAAGGAAATATCTTCACATAAAAACTGAACAGAAGCATTCTCAGAAACTTCTTTGTGTTGAGTGCATTCAACTCACAGACTTGAACTTACCTGTAGAAAGAGCAGTTTTGAAACACTCTTTTGGTAAAATCTGCAAGTGGTTATTTGGAGCACTTCGAGGCCTGTGCTGGGATATGGAATATCTTCACCTAAAAACTACAGAGAAGCATTCTCAGAAAGTTCTTCACGATGCATTCATTCAACTCACAGAGTTGAACCTTCCTTTTGATAGAACAGTTTTGAAACACTCTTTTTGTAGAATCTGCAAGAGGATATTTGGAGCGTTTTGAGGCCTATGCTGGAAAAGGAAATATCTTCACCTAAAAACTAGACAGAAGCATTCTCAGAAACTTCTGTGTGATGAGTGCATTCAACTCACAGACTTGAACGTTTCTTTTGATAGAACAGTTTGGAAACATTACGTTTGTAGAATCTGCAAGTGTTTATTCGGAGCACCTTGAGGCCTATGTTGGAAAAGGAAATATCTTCACATAAAACCTAGAGAGAAGGATTCTCAGAAACTTCTTTGTGATGAGTTCATTCAACTCACAGAGTTGAACCTACCAATTGATAGAGAAGTTTGGAAACACTCTTTTTGTAGAATCTGCAAGTGGATATTTGGAGCCATTTGAGGCCTATGCTGGAAAAGGAAATATCTTCACATAAAAACTGAACAGAAGCATTCTCAGAAACTTCTTTGTGTTGAGTGCATTCAACTCACAGACTTGAACTTACCTGTAGAAAGAGCAGTTTTGAAACACTCTTTTGGTAAAATCTGCAAGTGGTTATTTGGAGCACTTCGAGGCCTGTGCTGGGATATGGAATATCTTCACCTAAAAACTACAGAGAAGCATTCTCAGAAAGTTCTTCACGATGCATTCATTCAACTCACAGAGTTGAACCTTCCTTTTGATAGAACAGTTTTGAAACACTCTTTTTGTAGAATCTGCAAGAGGATATTTGGAGCGTTTTGAGGCCTATGCTGGAAAAGGAAATATCTTCACCTAAAAACTAGACAGAAGCATTCTCAGAAACTTCTGTGTGATGAGTGCATTCAACTCACAGACTTGAACGTTTCTTTTGATAGAACAGTTTGGAAACATTACGTTTGTAGAATCTGCAAGTGTTTATTCGGAGCACCTTGAGGCCTATGTTGGAAAAGGAAATATCTTCACATAAAACCTAGAGAGAAGCATTCTCAGAAACTTCTTTGTGATGAGTTCATTCAACTCACAGAGTTGAACCTACCAATTGATAGAGAAGTTTGGAAACACTCTTTTTGTAGAATCTGCAAGTGGATATTTGGAGCCGTTTGAGGCCTATGCTGGAAAAGGAAATATCTTCACATAAAAACTGAACAGAAGCATTCTCAGAAACTTCTTTGTGTTGAGTGCATTCAACTCACAGACTTGAACTTACCTGTAGAAAGAGCAGTTTTGAAACACTCTTTTGGTAAAATCTGCAAGTGGTTATTTGGAGCACTTCGAGGCCTGTGCTGGGATATGGAATATCTTCACCTAAAAACTACAGAGAAGCATTCTCAGAAAGTTCTTCACGATGCATTCATTCAACTCACAGAGTTGAACCTTCCTTTTGATAGAACAGTTTTGAAACACTCTTTTTGTAGAATCTGCAAGAGGATATTTGGAGCGTTTTGAGGCCTATGCTGGAAAAGGAAATATCTTCACCTAAAAACTAGACAGAAGCATTCTCAGAAACTTCTGTGTGATGAGTGCATTCAACTCACAGACTTGAACGTTTCTTTTGATAGAGCAGTTTGGAAACATTACGTTTGTAGAATCTGCAAGTGTTTATTCGGAGCACCTTGAGGCCTATGTTGGAAAAGGAAATATCTTCACATAAAAACTAGAGAGAAGGATTCTCAGAAACTTCTTTGTGATGAGTTCATTCAACTCACAGAGTTGAACCTACCAATTGATAGAGAAGTTTGGAAACACTCTTTTTGTAGAATCTGCAAGTGGATATTTGGAGCCGTTTGAGGCCTATGCTGGAAAAGGAAATATCTTCACATAAAAACTGAACAGAAGCATTCTCAGAAACTTCTTTGTGTTGAGTGCATTCAACTCACAGACTTGAACTTACCTGTAGAAAGAGCAGTTTTGAAACACTCTTTTGGTAAAATCTGCAAGTGGTTATTTGGAGCACTTCGAGGCCTGTGCTGGGATATGGAATATCTTCACCTAAAAACTACAGAGAAGCATTCTCAGAAAGTTCTTCACGATGCATTCATTCAACTCACAGAGTTGAACCTTCCTTTTGATAGAACAGTTTTGAAACACTCTTTTTGTAGAATCTGCAAGAGGATATTTGGAGCGTTTTGAGGCCTATGCTGGAAAAGGAAATATCTTCACCTAAAAACTAGACAGAAGCATTCTCAGAAACTTCTGTGTGATGAGTGCATTCAACTCACAGACTTGAACGTTTCTTTTGATAGAACAGTTTGGAAACATTACGTTTGTAGAATCTGCAAGTGTTTATTCGGAGCACCTTGAGGCCTATGTTGGAAAAGGAAATATCTTCACATAAAACCTAGAGAGAAGGATTCTCAGAAACTTCTTTGTGATGAGTTCATTCAACTCACAGAGTTGAACCTACCAATTGATAGAGAAGTTTGGAAACACTCTTTTTGTAGAATCTGCAAGTGGATATTTGGAGCCGTTTGAGGCCTATGCTGGAAAAGGAAATATCTTCACATAAAAACTGAACAGAAGCATTCTCAGAAACTTCTTTGTGTTGAGTGCATTCAACTCACAGACTTGAACTTACCTGTAGAAAGAGCAGTTTTGAAACACTCTTTTGGTAAAATCTGCAAGTGGTTATTTGGAGCACTTCGAGGCCTGTGCTGGGATATGGAATATCTTCACCTAAAAACTACAGAGAAGCATTCTCAGAAAGTTCTTCATGATGCATTCATTCAACTCACAGAGTTGAACCTTCCTTTTGATAGAACAGTTTTGAAACACTCTTTTTGTAGAATCTGCAAGAGGATATTTGGAGCGTTTTGAGGCCTATGCTGGAAAAGGAAATATCTTCACCTAAAAACTAGACAGAAGCATTCTCAGAAACTTCTATGTGATGAGTGCATTCAACTCACAGACTTGAACGTTTCTTTTGATAGAACAGTTTGGAAACATTACGTTTGTAGAATCTGCAAGTGTTTATTCGGAGCACCTTGAGGCCTATGTTGGAAAAGGAAATATCTTCACATAAAAACTAGAGAGAAGGATTCTCAGAAACTTCTTTGTGATGAGTTCATTCAACTCACAGAGTTGAACCTACCAATTGATAGAGAAGTTTGGAAACACTCTTTTTGTAGAATCTGCAAGTGGATATTTGGAGCCGTTTGAGGCCTATGCTGGAAAAGGAAATATCTTCACATAAAAACTGAACAGAAGCATTCTCAGAAACTTCTTTGTGTTGAGTGCATTCAACTCACAGACTTGAACTTACCTGTAGAAAGAGCAGTTTTGAAACACTCTTTTGGTAAAATCTGCAAGTGGTTATTTGGAGCACTTCGAGGCCTGTGCTGGGATATGGAATATCTTCACCTAAAAGCTACAGAGAAGCATTCTCAGAAAGTTCTTCACGATGCATTCATTCAACTCACAGAGTTGAACCTTCCTTTTGATAGAACAGTTTTGAAACACTCTTTTTGTAGAATCTGCAAGATGATATTTGGAGCGTTTTGAGGCCTATGCTGGAAAAGGAAATATCTTCACCTAAAAACTAGACAGAAGCATTCTCAGAAACTTCTGTGTGATGAGTGCATTCAACTCACAGACTTGAACGTTTCTTTTGATAGAACAGTTTGGAAACATTACGTTTGTAGAATCTGCAAGTGTTTATTTGGAGCACCTTGAGGCCTATGTTGGAAAAGGAAATATCTTCACATAAAAACTAGAGAGAAGGATTCTCAGAAACTTCTTTGTGATGAGTTCATTCAACTCACAGAGTTGAACCTACCAATAGATAGAGAAGTTTGGAAACACTCTTTTTGTAGAATCTGCAAGTGGATATTTGGAGCCGTTTGAGGCCTATGCTGGAAAAGGAAATATCTTCACATAAAAACTGAACAGAAGCATTCTCAGAAACTTCTTTGTGTTGAGTGCATTCAACTCACAGACTTGAACTTACCTGTAGAAAGAGCAGTTTTGAAACACTCTTTTGGTAAAATCTGCAAGTGGTTATTTGGAGCACTTCGAGGCCTGTGCTGGGATATGGAATATCTTCACTTAAAAACTACAGAGAAGCATTCTCAGAAAGTTCTTCACGATGCATTCATTCAACTCACAGAGTTGAACCTTCCTTTTGATAGAACAGTTTTGAAACACTCTTTTTGTAGAATCTCCAAGAGGATATTTGGAGCGTTTTGAGGCCTATGCTGGAAAAGGAAATATCTTCACCTAAAAACTAGACAGAAGCATTCTCAGAAACTTCTGTGTGATGAGTGCATTCAACTCACAGACTTGAACGTTTCTTTTGATAGAACAGTTTGGAAACATTACGTTTGTAGAATCTGCAAGTGTTTATTCGGAGCACCTTGAGGCCTATGTTGGAAAAGGAAATATCTTCACATAAAAACTAGAGAGAAGGATTCTCAGAAACTTCTTTGTGATGAGTTCATTCAACTCACAGAGTTGAACCTATCAATTGATAGAGAAGTTTGGAAACACTCTTTTTGTAGAATCTGCAAGTGGATATTTGGAGCCGTTTGAGGCCTATGCTGGAAAAGGAAATATCTTCACATAAAAACTGAACAGAAGCATTCTCAGAAACTTCTTTGTGTTGAGTGCATTCAACTCACAGACTTGAACTTACCTGTAGAAAGAGCAGTTTTGAAACACTCTTTTGGTAAAATCTGCAAGTGGTTATTTGGAGCACTTCGAGGCCTGTGCTGGGATATGGAATATCTTCACCTAAAAACTACAGAGAAGCATTCTCAGAAAGTCCTTCATGATGCATTCATTCAACTCACAGAGTTGAACCTTCCTTTTGATAGAACAGTTTTGAAACACTCTTTTTGTAGAATCTGCAAGAGGATATTTGGAGCGTTTTGAGGCCTATGCTGGAAAAGGAAATATCTTCACCTAAAAACTAGACAGAAGCATTCTCAGAAACTTCTGTGTGATGAGTGCATTCAACTCACAGACTTGAACGTTTCTTTTGATAGAACAGTTTGGAAACATTACGTTTGTAGAATCTGCAAGTGTTTATTCGGAGCACCTTGAGGCCTATGTTGGAAAAGGAAATATCTTCACATAAAACCTAGAGCGAAGGATTCTCAGAAACTTCTTTGTGATGAGTTCATTCAACTCACAGAGTTGAACCTACCAATTGATAGAGAAGTTTGGAAACACTCTTTTTGTAGAATCTGCAAGTGGATATTTGGAGCCGTTTGAGGCCTATGCTGGAAAAGGAAATATCTTCACATAAAAACTGAACAGTAGCATTCTCAGAAACTTCTTTGTGTTGAGTGCATTCAACTCACAGACTTGAACTTACCTGTAGAAAGAGCAGTTTTGAAACACTCTTTTGGTAAAATCTGCAAGTGGTTATTTGGAGCACTTCGAGGCCTGTGCTGGGATATGGAATATCTTCACCTAAAAACTACAGAGAAGCATTCTCAGAAAGTTCTTCACGATGCATTCATTCAACTCACAGAGTTGAACCTTCCTTTTGATAGAACAGTTTTGAAACACTCTTTTTGTAGAATCTGCAAGAGGATATTTGGAGCGTTTTGAGGCCTATGCTGGAAAAGGAAATATCTTCACCTAAAAACTAGACAGAAGCATTCTCAGAAACTTCTGTGTGATGAGTGCATTCAACTCACAGACTTGAACGTTTCTTTTGATAGAACAGTTTGGAAACATTACGTTTGTAGAATCTGCAAGTGTTTATTCGGAGCTCCTTGAGGCCTATGTTGGAAAAGGAAATATCTTCACATAAAAACTAGAGAGAAGGATTCTCAGAAACTTCTTTGTGATGAGTTCATTCAACTCACAGAGTTGAACCTACCAATTGATAGAGAAGTTTGGAAACACTCTTTTTGTAGAATCTGCAAGTGGATATTTGGAGCCGTTTGAGGCCTAGGCTGGAAAAGGAAATATCTTCACATAAAAACTGAACAGAAGCATTCTCAGAAACTTCTGTGTGATGAGTGCATTCAACTCACAGACTTGAACGTTTCTTTTGATAGAACAGTTTGGAAACATTACGTTTGTAGAATCTGCAAGTGCTTATTCGGAGCACCTTTAGGCCTAAGTTGGAAAAGGAAATATCTTCGCATAAAAACTAGAGAGAAGGATTCTCAGAAACTTCTTTGTGATGAGTTCATTCAACTCACAGAGTTGAACCTACCAATTGATAGAGAAGTTTGGAAACACTCTTTTTGTAGAATCTGCAAGTGGATATTTGGAGCCGTTTGAGGCCTATGCTGGAAAAGGAAATATCTTCACATAAAAACTGAACAGAAGCATTCTCAGAAACTTCTTTGTGTTGAGTGCATTCAACTCACAGACTTGAACTTACCTGTAGAAAGAGCAGTTTTGAAACACTCTTTTGGTAAAATCTGCAAGTGGTTATTTGGAGCACTTCGAGGCCTGTGCTGGGATATGGAATATCTTCACCTAAAAACTACAGAGAAGCATTCTCAGAAAGTTCTTCACGATGCATTCATTCAACTCACAGAGTTGAACCTTCCTTTTGATAGAACAGTTTTGAAACACTCTTTTTGTAGAATCTGCAAGAGGATATTTGGAGCGTTTTGAGGCCTATGCTGGAAAAGGAAATATCTTCACCTAAAAACTAGACAGAAGCATTCTCAGAAACTTCTGTGTGATGAGTGCATTCAACTCACAGACTTGAACGTTTCTTTTGATAGAACAGTTTGGAAACATTACGTTTGTAGAATCTGCAAGTGTTTATTCGGAGCACCTTGAGGCCTATGTTGGAAAAGGAAATATCTTCACATAAAAACTAGAGAGAAGGATTCTCAGAAACTTCTTTGTGATGAGTTCATTCAACTCACAGAGTTGAACCTACCAATTGATAGAGAAGTTTGGAAACACTCTTTTTGTAGAATCTGCAAGTGGATATTTGGAGCCGTTTGAGGCCTAGGCTGGAAAAGGAAATATCTTCACATAAAAACTGAACAGAAGCATTCTCAGAAACTTCTGTGTGATGAGTGCATTCAACTCACAGACTTGAACGTTTCTTTTGATAGAACAGTTTGGAAACATTACGTTTGTAGAATCTGCAAGTGCTTATTCGGAGCACCTTGAGGCCTATGTTGGAAAAGGAAATATCTTCGCATAAAAACTAGAGAGAAGGATTCTCAGAAACTTCTTTGTGATGAGTTCATTCAACTCACAGAGTTGAACCTACCAATTGATAGAGAAGTTTGGAAACACTCTTTTTGTACAATCTGCAAGTGGATATTTGGAGCCGTTTGAGGCCTATGCTGGAAAAGGAAATATCTTCACATAAAAACTGAACAGAAGCATTCTCAGAAACTTCTTTGTGTTGAGTGCATTCAACTCACAGACTTGAACTTACCTGTAGAAAGAGCAGTTTTGAAACACTCTTTTGGTAAAATCTGCAAGTGGTTATTTGGAGCACTTCGAGGCCTGTGCTGGGATATGGAATATCTTCACCTAAAAACTACAGAGAAGCATTCTCAGAAAGTTCTTCACGATGCATTCATTCAACTCACAGAGTTGAACCTTCCTTTTGATAGAACAGTTTTGAAACACTCTTTTTGTAGAATCTGCAAGAGGATATTTGGATCGTTTTGAGGCCTATGCTGGAAAAGGAAATATCTTCACCTAAAAACTAGACAGAAGCATTCTCAGAAACTTCTGTGTGATGAGTGCATTCAACTCACAGACTTGAACGTTTCTTTTGATAGAACAGTTTGGAAACATTACGTTTGTAGAATCTGCAAGTGTTTATTTGGAGCACCTTGAGGCCTATGTTGGAAAAGGAAATATCTTCACATAAAAACTAGAGAGAAGGATTCTCAGAAACTTCTTTGTGATGAGTTCATTCAACTCACAGAGTTGAACCTACCAATAGATAGAGAAGTTTGGAAACACTCTTTTTGTAGAATCTGCAAGTGGATATTTGGAGCCGTTTGAGGCCTATGCTGGAAAAGGAAATATCTTCACATAAAAACTGAACAGAAGCATTCTCAGAAACTTCTTTGTGTTGAGTGCATTCAACTCACAGACTTGAACTTACCTGTAGAAAGAGCAGTTTTGAAACACTCTTTTGGTAAAATCTGCAAGTGGTTATTTGGAGCACTTCGAGGCCTGTGCTGGGATATGGAATATCTTCACTTAAAAACTACAGAGAAGCATTCTCAGAAAGTTCTTCACGATGCATTCATTCAACTCACAGAGTTGAACCTTCCTTTTGATAGAACAGTTTTGAAACACTCTTTTTGTAGAATCTCCAAGAGGATATTTGGAGCGTTTTGAGGCCTATGCTGGAAAAGGAAATATCTTCACCTAAAAACTAGACAGAAGCATTCTCAGAAACTTCTGTGTGATGAGTGCATTCAACTCACAGACTTGAACGTTTCTTTTGATAGAACAGTTTGGAAACATTACGTTTGTAGAATCTGCAAGTGTTTATTCGGAGCACCTTGAGGCCTATGTTGGAAAAGGAAATATCTTCACATAAAAACTAGAGAGAAGGATTCTCAGAAACTTCTTTGTGATGAGTTCATTCAACTCACAGAGTTGAACCTATCAATTGATAGAGAAGTTTGGAAACACTCTTTTTGTAGAATCTGCAAGTGGATATTTGGAGCCGTTTGAGGCCTATGCTGGAAAAGGAAATATCTTCACATAAAAACTGAACAGAAGCATTCTCAGAAACTTCTTTGTGTTGAGTGCATTCAACTCACAGACTTGAACTTACCTGTAGAAAGAGCAGTTTTGAAACACTCTTTTGGTAAAATCTGCAAGTGGTTATTTGGAGCACTTCGAGGCCTGTGCTGGGATATGGAATATCTTCACCTAAAAACTACAGAGAAGCATTCTCAGAAAGTCCTTCATGATGCATTCATTCAACTCACAGAGTTGAACCTTCCTTTTGATAGAACAGTTTTGAAACACTCTTTTTGTAGAATCTGCAAGAGGATATTTGGAGCGTTTTGAGGCCTATGCTGGAAAAGGAAATATCTTCACCTAAAAACTAGACAGAAGCATTCTCAGAAACTTCTGTGTGATGAGTGCATTCAACTCACAGACTTGAACGTTTCTTTTGATAGAACAGTTTGGAAACATTACGTTTGTAGAATCTGCAAGTGTTTATTCGGAGCACCTTGAGGCCTATGTTGGAAAAGGAAATATCTTCACATAAAACCTAGAGCGAAGGATTCTCAGAAACTTCTTTGTGATGAGTTCATTCAACTCACAGAGTTGAACATACCAATTGATAGAGAAGTTTGGAAACACTCTTTTTGTAGAATCTGCAAGTGGATATTTGGAGCCGTTTGAGGCCTATGCTGGAAAAGGAAATATCTTCACATAAAAACTGAACAGTAGCATTCTCAGAAACTTCTTTGTGTTGAGTGCATTCAACTCACAGACTTGAACTTACCTGTAGAAAGAGCAGTTTTGAAACACTCTTTTGGTAAAATCTGCAAGTGGTTATTTGGAGCACTTCGAGGCCTGTGCTGGGATATGGAATATCTTCACCTAAAAACTACAGAGAAGCATTCTCAGAAAGTTCTTCACGATGCATTCATTCAACTCACAGAGTTGAACCTTCCTTTTGATAGAACAGTTTTGAAACACTCTTTTTGTAGAATCTGCAAGAGGATATTTGGAGCGTTTTGAGGCCTATGCTGGAAAAGGAAATATCTTCACCTAAAAACTAGACAGAAGCATTCTCAGAAACTTCTGTGTGATGAGTGCATTCAACTCACAGACTTGAACGTTTCTTTTGATAGAACAGTTTGGAAACATTACGTTTGTAGAATCTGCAAGTGTTTATTCGGAGCTCCTTGAGGCCTATGTTGGAAAAGGAAATATCTTCACATAAAAACTAGAGAGAAGGATTCTCAGAAACTTCTTTGTGATGAGTTCATTCAACTCACAGAGTTGAACCTACCAATTGATAGAGAAGTTTGGAAACACTCTTTTTGTAGAATCTGCAAGTGGATATTTGGAGCCGTTTGAGGCCTAGGCTGGAAAAGGAAATATCTTCACATAAAAACTGAACAGAAGCATTCTCAGAAACTTCTGTGTGATGAGTGCATTCAACTCACAGACTTGAACGTTTCTTTTGATAGAACAGTTTGGAAACATTACGTTTGTAGAATCTGCAAGTGCTTATTCGGAGCACCTTTAGGCCTAAGTTGGAAAAGGAAATATCTTCGCATAAAAACTAGAGAGAAGGATTCTCAGAAACTTCTTTGTGATGAGTTCATTCAACTCACAGAGTTGAACCTACCAATTGATAGAGAAGTTTGGAAACACTCTTTTTGTAGAATCTGCAAGTGGATATTTGGAGCCGTTTGAGGCCTATGCTGGAAAAGGAAATATCTTCACATAAAAACTGAACAGAAGCATTCTCAGAAACTTCTTTGTGTTGAGTGCATTCAACTCACAGACTTGAACTTACCTGTAGAAAGAGCAGTTTTGAAACACTCTTTTGGTAAAATCTGCAAGTGGTTATTTGGAGCACTTCGAGGCCTGTGCTGGGATATGGAATATCTTCACCTAAAAACTACAGAGAAGCATTCTCAGAAAGTTCTTCACGATGCATTCATTCAACTCACAGAGTTGAACCTTCCTTTTGATAGAACAGTTTTGAAACACTCTTTTTGTAGAATCTGCAAGAGGATATTTGGAGCGTTTTGAGGCCTATGCTGGAAAAGGAAATATCTTCACCTAAAAACTAGACAGAAGCATTCTCAGAAACTTCTGTGTGATGAGTGCATTCAACTCACAGACTTGAACGTTTCTTTTGATAGAACAGTTTGGAAACATTACGTTTGTAGAATCTGCAAGTGTTTATTCGGAGCACCTTGAGGCCTATGTTGGAAAAGGAAATATCTTCACATAAAAACTAGAGAGAAGGATTCTCAGAAACTTCTTTGTGATGAGTTCATTCAACTCACAGAGTTGAACCTACCAATTGATAGAGAAGTTTGGAAACACTCTTTTTGTAGAATCTGCAAGTGGATATTTGGAGCCGTTTGAGGCCTAGGCTGGAAAAGGAAATATCTTCACATAAAAACTGAACAGAAGCATTCTCAGAAACTTCTGTGTGATGAGTGCATTCAACTCACAGACTTGAACGTTTCTTTTGATAGAACAGTTTGGAAACATTACGTTTGTAGAATCTGCAAGTGCTTATTCGGAGCACCTTGAGGCCTATGTTGGAAAAGGAAATATCTTCGCATAAAAACTAGAGAGAAGGATTCTCAGAAACTTCTTTGTGATGAGTTCATTCAACTCACAGAGTTGAACCTACCAATTGATAGAGAAGTTTGGAAACACTCTTTTTGTACAATCTGCAAGTGGATATTTGGAGCCGTTTGAGGCCTATGCTGGAAAAGGAAATATCTTCACATAAAAACTGAACAGAAGCATTCTCAGAAACTTCTTTGTGTTGAGTGCATTCAACTCACAGACTTGAACTTACCTGTAGAAAGAGCAGTTTTGAAACACTCTTTTGGTAAAATCTGCAAGTGGTTATTTGGAGCACTTCGAGGCCTGTGCTGGGATATGGAATATCTTCACCTAAAAACTACAGAGAAGCATTCTCAGAAAGTTCTTCACGATGCATTCATTCAACTCACAGAGTTGAACCTTCCTTTTGATAGAACAGTTTTGAAACACTCTTTTTGTAGAATCTGCAAGAGGATATTTGGAGCGTTTTGAGGCCTATGCTGGAAAAGGAAATATCTTCACCTAAAAACTAGACAGAAGCATTCTCAGAAACTTCTGTGTGATGAGTGCATTCAACTCACAGACTTGAACGTTTCTTTTGATAGAACAGTTTGGAAACATTACGTTTGTAGAATCTGCAAGTGTTTATTCGGAGCACCTTGAGGCCTATGTTGGAAAAGGAAATATCTTCACATAAAACCTAGAGAGAAGGATTCTCAGAAACTTCTTTGTGATGAGTTCATTCAACTCACAGAGTTGAACCTACCAATTGATAGAGAAGTTTGGAAACACTCTTTTTGTAGAATCTGCAAGTGGATATTTGGAGCCGTTTGAGGCCTATGCTGGAAAAGGAAATATCTTCACATAAAAACTGAACAGAAGCATTCTCAGAAACTTCTTTGTGTTGAGTGCATTCAACTCACAGACTTGAACTTACCTGTAGAAAGAGCAGTTTTGAAACACTCTTTTGGTAAAATCTGCAAGTGGTTATTTGGAGCACTTCGAGGCCTGTGCTGGGATATGGAATATATCCACCTAAAAACTACAGAGAAGCATTCTCAGAAAGTTCTTCACGATGCATTCATTCAACTCACAGAGTTGAACCTTCCTTTTGATAGAACAGTTTTGAAACACTCTTTTTGTAGAATCTGCAAGAGGATATTTGGAGCGTTTTGAGGCCTATGCTGGAAAAGGAAATATCTTCACCTAAAAACTAGACAGAAGCATTCTCAGAAACTTCTGTGTGATGAGTGCATTCAACTCACAGACTTGAACGTTTCTTTTGATAGAACAGTTTGGAAACATTACGTTTGTAGAATCTGCAAGTGTTTATTCGGAGCACCTTGAGGCCTATGTTGGAAAAGGAAATATCTTCACATAAAAACTAGAGAGAAGGATTCTCAGAAACTTCTTTGTGATGAGTTCATTCAACTCACAGAGTTGAACCTACCAATTGATAGAGAAGTTTGGAAACACTCTTTTTGTAGAATCTGCAAGTGGATATTTGGAGCCGTTTGAGGCCTATGCTGGAAAAGGAAATATCTTCACATAAAAACTGAACAGAAGCATTCTCAGAAACTTCTTTGTGTTGAGTGCATTCAACTCACAGACTTGAACTTACCTGTAGAAAGAGCAGTTTTGAAACACTCTTTTGGTAAAATCTGCAAGTGGTTATTTGGAGCACTTCGAGGCCTGTGCTGGGATATGGAATATCTTCACCTAAAAACTACAGAGAAGCATTCTCAGAAAGTTCTTCACGATGCATTCATTCAACTCACAGAGTTGAACTTTCCTTTTGATAGAACAGTTTTGAAACACTCTTTTTGTAGAATCTGCAAGAGGATATTTGGAGCGTTTTGAGGCCTATGCTGGAAAAGGAAATATCTTCACCTAAAAACTAGACAGAAGCATTCTCAGAAACTTCTGTGTGATGAGTGCATTCAACTCACAGACTTGAACGTTTCTTTTGATAGAACAGTTTGGAAACATTACGTTTGTAGAATCTGCAAGTGTTTATTCGGAGCACCTTGAGGCCTATGTTGGAAAAGGAAATATCTTCACATAAAACCTAGAGAGAAGGATTCTCAGAAACTTCTTTGTGATGAGTTCATTCAACTCACAGAGTTGAACCTACCAATTGATAGAGAAGTTTGGAAACACTCTTTTTGTAGAATCTGCAAGTGGATATTTGGAGCCGTTTGAGGCCTATGCTGGAAAAGGAAATATCTTCACATAAAAACTGAACAGAAGCATTCTCAGAAACTTCTTTGTGTTGAGTGCATTCAACTCACAGACTTGAACTTACCTGTAGAAAGAGCAGTTTTGAAACACTCTTTTGGTAAAATCTGCAAGTGGTTATTTGGAGCACTTCGAGGCCTGTGCTGGGATATGGAATATCTTCACCTAAAAACTACAGAGAAGCATTCTCAGAAAGTTCTTCACGATGCATTCATTCAACTCACAGAGTTGAACCTTCCTTTTGATAGAACAGTTTTGAAACACTCTTTTTGTAGAATCTGCAAGAGGATATTTGGAGCGTTTTGAGGCCTATGCTGGAAAAGGAAATATCTTCACCTAAAAACTAGACAGAAGCATTCTCAGAAACTTCTGTGTGATGAGTGCATTCAACTCACAGACTTGAACGTTTCTTTTGATAGAACAGTTTGGAAACATTACGTTTGTAGAATCTGCAAGTGTTTATTCGGAGCACCTTGAGGCCTATGTTGGAAAAGGAAATATCTTCACATAAAAACTAGAGAGAAGGATTCTCAGAAACTTCTTTGTGATGAGTTCATTCAACTCACAGAGTTGAACCTACCAATTGATAGAGAAGTTTGGAAACACTCTTTTTGTAGAATCTGCAAGTGGATATTTGGAGCCGTTTGAGGCCTATGCTGGAAAAGGAAATATCTTCACATAAAAACTGAACAGAAGCATTCTCAGAAACTTCTTTGTGTTGAGTGCATTCAACTCACAGACTTGAACTTACCTGTAGAAAGAGCAGTTTTGAAACACTCTTTTGGTAAAATCTGCAAGTGGTTATTTGGAGCACTTCGAGGCCTGTGCTGGGATATGGAATATCTTCACCTAAAAACTACAGAGAAGCATTCTCAGAAAGTTCTTCACGATGCATTCATTCAACTCACAGAGTTGAACCTTCCTTTTGATAGAACAGTTTTGAAACACTCTTTTTGTAGAATCTGCAAGAGGATATTTGGAGCGTTTTGAGGCCTATGCTGGAAAAGGAAATATCTTCACCTAAAAACTAGACAGAAGCATTCTCAGAAACTTCTGTGTGATGAGTGCATTCAACTCACAGACTTGAACGTTTCTTTTGATAGAACAGTTTGGAAACATTACGTTTGTAGAATCTGCAAGTGTTTATTCGGAGCACCTTGAGGCCTATGTTGGAAAAGGAAATATCTTCACATAAAACCTAGAGAGAAGGATTCTCAGAAACTTCTTTGTGATGAGTTCATTCAACTCACAGAGTTGAACCTACCAATTGATAGAGAAGTTTGGAAACACTCTTTTTGTAGAATCTGCAAGTGGATATTTGGAGCCGTTTGAGGCCTATGCTGGAAAAGGAAATATCTTCACATAAAAACTGAACAGAAGCATTCTCAGAAACTTCTTTGTGTTGAGTGCATTCAACTCACAGACTTGAACTTACCTGTAGAAAGAGCAGTTTTGAAACACTCTTTTGGTAAAATCTGCAAGTGGTTATTTGGAGCACTTCGAGGCCTGTGCTGGGATATGGAATATCTTCACCTAAAAACTACAGAGAAGCATTCTCAGAAAGTTCTTCACGATGCATTCATTCAACTCACAGAGTTGAACCTTCCTTTTGATAGAACAGTTTTGAAACACTCTTTTTGTAGAATCTGCAAGAGGATATTTGGAGCGTTTTGAGGCCTATGCTGGAAAAGGAAATATCTTCACCTAAAAACTAGACAGAAGCATTCTCAGAAACTTCTGTGTGATGAGTGCATTCAACTCACAGACTTGAACGTTTCTTTTGATAGAACAGTTTGGAAACATTACGTTTGTAGAATCTGCAAGTGTTTATTCGGAGCACCTTGAGGCCTATGTTGGAAAAGGAAATATCTTCACATAAAAACTAGAGAGAAGGATTCTCAGAAACTTCTTTGTGATGAGGTCATTCAACTCACAGAGTTGAACCTACCAATTGATAGAGAAGTTTGGAAACACTCTTTTTGTAGAATCTGCAAGTGGATATTTGGAGCCGTTTGAGGCCTATGCTGGAAAAGGAAATATCTTCACATAAAAACTGAACAGAAGCATTCTCAGAAACTTCTTTGTGTTGAGTGCATTCAACTCACAGACTTGAACTTACCTGTAGAAAGAGCAGTTTTGAAACACTCTTTTGGTAAAATCTGCAAGTGGTTATTTGGAGCACTTCGAGGCCTGTGCTGGGATATGGAATATCTTCACCTAAAAACTACAGAGAAGCATTCTCAGAAAGTTCTTCACGATGCATTCATTCAACTCACAGAGTTGAACCTTCCTTTTGATAGAACAGTTTTGAAACACTCTTTTTGTAGAATCTGCAAGAGGATATTTGGAGCGTTTTGAGGCCTATGCTGGAAAAGGAAATATCTTCACCTAAAAACTAGACAGAAGCATTCTCAGAAACTTCTGTGTGATGAGTGCATTCAACTCACAGACTTGAACGTTTCTTTTGATAGAACAGTTTGGAAACATTACGTTTGTAGAATCTGCAAGTGTTTATTCGGAGCACCTTGAGGCCTATGTTGGAAAAGGAAATATCTTCACATAAAACCTAGAGAGAAGGATTCTCAGAAACTTCTTTGTGATGAGTTCATTCAACTCACAGAGTTGAACCTACCAATTGATAGAGAAGTTTGGAAACACTCTTTTTGTAGAATCTGCAAGTGGATATTTGGAGCCGTTTGAGGCCTATGCTGGAAAAGGAAATATCTTCACATAAAAACTGAACAGAAGCATTCTCAGAAACTTCTTTGTGTTGAGTGCATTCAACTCACAGACTTGAACTTACCTGTAGAAAGAGCAGTTTTGAAACACTCTTTTGGTAAAATCTGCAAGTGGTTATTTGGAGCACTTCGAGGCCTGTGCTGGGATATGGAATATCTTCACCTAAAAACTACAGAGAAGCATTCTCAGAAAGTTCTTCACGATGCATTCATTCAACTCACAGAGTTGAACCTTCCTTTTGATAGAACAGTTTTGAAACACTCTTTTTGTAGAATCTGCAAGAGGATATTTGGAGCGTTTTGAGGCCTATGCTGGAAAAGGAAATATCTTCACCTAAAAACTAGACAGAAGCATTCTCAGAAACTTCTGTGTGATGAGTGCATTCAACTCACAGACTTGAACGTTTCTTTTGATAGAACAGTTTGGAAACATTACGTTTGTAGAATCTGCAAGTGTTTATTCGGAGCACCTTGAGGCCTATGTTGGAAAAGGAAATATCTTCACATAAAAACTAGAGAGAAGGATTCTCAGAAACTTCTTTGTGATGAGGTCATTCAACTCACAGAGTTGAACCTACCAATTGATAGAGAAGTTTGGAAACACTCTTTTTGTAGAATCTGCAAGTGGATATTTGGAGCCGTTTGAGGCCTATGCTGGAAAAGGAAATATCTTCACATAAAAACTGAACAGAAGCATTCTCAGAAACTTCTTTGTGTTGAGTGCATTCAACTCACAGACTTGAACTTACCTGTAGAAAGAGCAGTTTTGAAACACTCTTTTGGTAAAATCTGCAAGTGGTTATTTGGAGCACTTCGAGGCCTGTGCTGGGATATGGAATATCTTCACCTAAAAACTACAGAGAAGCAGTCTCAGAAAGTTCTTCACGATGCATTCATTCAACTCACAGAGTTGAACCTTCCTTTTGATAGAACAGTTTTGAAACACTCTTTTTGTAGAATCTGCAAGAGGATATTTGGAGCGTTTTGAGGCCTATGCTGGAAAAGGAAATATCTTCACCTAAAAACTAGACAGAAGCATTCTCAGAAACTTCTGTGTGATGAGTGCATTCAACTCACAGACTTGAACGTTTCTTTTGATAGAACAGTTTGGAAACATTACGTTTGTAGAATCTGCAAGTGTTTATTCGGAGCACCTTGAGGCCTATGTTGGAAAAGGAAATATCTTCACATAAAACCTAGAGAGAAGGATTCTCAGAAACTTCTTTGTGATGAGTTCATTCAACTCACAGAGTTGAACCTACCAATTGATAGAGAAGTTTGGAAACACTCTTTTTGTAGAATCTGCAAGTGGATATTTGGAGCCGTTTGAGGCCTATGCTGGAAAAGGAAATATCTTCACATAAAAACTGAACAGAAGCATTCTCAGAAACTTCTTTGTGTTGAGTGCATTCAACTCACAGACTTGAACTTACCTGTAGAAAGAGCAGTTTTGAAACACTCTTTTGGTAAAATCTGCAAGTGGTTATTTGGAGCACTTCGAGGCCTGTGCTGGGATATGGAATATCTTCACCTAAAAACTACAGAGAAGCATTCTCAGAAAGTTCTTCACGATGCATTCATTCAACTCACAGAGTTGAACCTTCCTTTTGATAGAACAGTTTTGAAACACTCTTTTTGTAGAATCTGCAAGAGGATATTTGGAGCGTTTTGAGGCCTATGCTGGAAAAGGAAATATCTTCACCTAAAAACTAGACAGAAGCATTCTCAGAAACTTCTGTGTGATGAGTGCATTCAACTCACAGACTTGAACGTTTCTTTTGATAGAACAGTTTGGAAACATTACGTTTGTAGAATCTGCAAGTGTTTATTCGGAGCACCTTGAGGCCTATGTTGGAAAAGGAAATATCTTCACATAAAACCTAGAGAGAAGCATTCTCAGAAACTTCTTTGTGATGAGTTCATTCAACTCACAGAGTTGAACCTACCAATTGATAGAGAAGTTTGGAAACACTCTTTTTGTAGAATCTGCAAGTGGATATTTGGAGCCGTTTGAGGCCTATGCTGGAAAAGGAAATATCTTCACATAAAAACTGAACAGAAGCATTCTCAGAAACTTCTTTGTGTTGAGTGCATTCAACTCACAGACTTGAACTTACCTGTAGAAAGAGCAGTTTTGAAACACTCTTTTGGTAAAATCTGCAAGTGGTTATTTGGAGCACTTCGAGGCCTGTGCTGGGATATGGAATATCTTCACCTAAAAACTACAGAGAAGCATTCTCAGAAAGTTCTTCACGATGCATTCATTCAACTCACAGAGTTGAACCTTCCTTTTGATAGAACAGTTTTGAAACACTCTTTTTGTAGAATCTGCAAGAGGATATTTGGAGCGTTTTGAGGCCTATGCTGGAAAAGGAAATATCTTCACCTAAAAACTAGACAGAAGCATTCTCAGAAACTTCTGTGTGATGAGTGCATTGAACTCACAGACTTGAACGTTTCTTTTGATAGAGCAGTTTGGAAACATTACGTTTGTAGAATCTGCAAGTGTTTATTCGGAGCACCTTGAGGCCTATGTTGGAAAAGGAAATATCTTCACATAAAAACTAGAGAGAAGGATTCTCAGAAACTTCTTTGTGATGAGTTCATTCAACTCACAGAGTTGAACCTACCAATTGATAGAGAAGTTTGGAAACACTCTTTTTGTAGAATCTGCAAGTGGATATTTGGAGCCGTTTGAGGCCTATGCTGGAAAAGGAAATATCTTCACATAAAAACTGAACAGAAGCATTCTCAGAAACTTCTTTGTGTTGAGTGCATTCAACTCACAGACTTGAACTTACCTGTAGAAAGAGCAGTTTTGAAACACTCTTTTGGTAAAATCTGCAAGTGGTTATTTGGAGCACTTCGAGGCCTGTGCTGGGATATGGAATATCTTCACCTAAAAACTACAGAGAAGCATTCTCAGAAAGTTCTTCACGATGCATTCATTCAACTCACAGAGTTGAACCTTCCTTTTGATAGAACAGTTTTGAAACACTCTTTTTGTAGAATCTGCAAGAGGATATTTGGAGCGTTTTGAGGCCTATGCTGGAAAAGGAAATATCTTCACCTAAAAACTAGACAGAAGCATTCTCAGAAACTTCTGTGTGATGAGTGCATTCAACTCACAGACTTGAGCGTTTCTTTTGATAGAACAGTTTGGAAACATTACGTTTGTAGAATCTGCAAGTGTTTATTCGGAGCACCTTGAGGCCTATGTTGGAAAAGGAAATATCTTCACATAACACCTAGAGAGAAGGATTCTCAGAAACTTCTTTGTGATGAGTTCATTCAACTCACAGAGTTGAACCTACCAATTCATAGAGAAGTTTGGAAACACTCTTTTTGTAGAATCTGCAAGTGGATATTTGGAGCCGTTTGAGGCCTATGCTGGAAAAGGAAATATCTTCACATAAAAACTGAACAGAAGCATTCTCAGAAACTTCTTTGTGTTGAGTGCATTCAACTCACAGACTTGAACTTACCTGTAGAAAGAGCAGTTTTGAAACACTCTTTTGGTAAAATCTGCAAGTGGTTATTTGGAGCACTTCGAGGCCTGTGCTGGGATATGGAATATCTTCACCTAAAAACTACAGAGAAGCATTCTCAGAAAGTTCTTCATGATGCATTCATTCAACTCACAGAGTTGAACCTTCCTTTTGATAGAACAGTTTTGAAACACTCTTTTTGTAGAATCTGCAAGAGGATATTTGGAGCGTTTTGAGGCCTATGCTGGAAAAGGAAATATCTTCACCTAAAAACTAGACAGAAGCATTCTCAGAAACTTCTATGTGATGAGTGCATTCAACTCACAGACTTGAACGTTTCTTTTGATAGAACAGTTTGGAAACATTACGTTTGTAGAATCTGCAAGTGTTTATTCGGAGCACCTTGAGGCCTATGTTGGAAAAGGAAATATCTTCACATAAAAACTAGAGAGAAGGATTCTCAGAAACTTCTTTGTGATGAGTTCATTCAACTCACAGAGTTGAACCTACCAATTGATAGAGAAGTTTGGAAACACTCTTTTTGTAGAATCTGCAAGTGGATATTTGGAGCCGTTTGAGGCCTAGGCTGGAAAAGGAAATATCTTCACATAAAAACTGAACAGAAGCATTCTCAGAAACTTCTTTGTGTTGAGTGCATTCAACTCACAGACTTGAACTTACCTGTAGAAAGAGCAGTTTTGAAACACTCTTTTGGTAAAATCTGCAAGTGGTTATTTGGAGCACTTCGAGGCCTGTGCTGGGATATGGAATATCTTCACCTAAAAACTACAGAGAAGCATTCTCAGAAAGTCCTTCATGATGCATTCATTCAACTCACAGAGTTGAACCTTCCTTTTGATAGAACAGTTTTGAAACACTCTTTTTGTAGAATCTGCAAGAGGATATTTGGAGCGTTTTGAGGCCTATGCTGGAAAAGGAAATATCTTCACCTAAAAACTAGACAGAAGCATTCTCAGAAACTTCTGTGTGATGAGTGCATTCAACTCACAGACTTGAACGTTTCTTTTGATAGAACAGTTTGGAAACATTACGTTTGTAGAATCTGCAAGTGTTTATTCGGAGCACCTTGAGGCCTATGTTGGAAAAGGAAATATCTTCACATAAAACCTAGAGCGAAGGATTCTCAGAAACTTCTTTGTGATGAGTTCATTCAACTCACAGAGTTGAACCTACCAATTGATAGAGAAGTTTGGAAACACTCTTTTTGTAGAATCTGCAAGTGGATATTTGGAGCCGTTTGAGGCCTATGCTGGAAAAGGAAATATCTTCACATAAAAACTGAACAGTAGCATTCTCAGAAACTTCTTTGTGTTGAGTGCATTCAACTCACAGACTTGAACTTACCTGTAGAAAGAGCAGTTTTGAAACACTCTTTTGGTAAAATCTGCAAGTGGTTATTTGGAGCACTTCGAGGCCTGTGCTGGGATATGGAATATCTTCACCTAAAAACTACAGAGAAGCATTCTCAGAAAGTTCTTCACGATGCATTCATTCAACTCACAGAGTTGAACCTTCCTTTTGATAGAACAGTTTTGAAACACTCTTTTTGTAGAATCTGCAAGAGGATATTTGGAGCGTTTTGAGGCCTATGCTGGAAAAGGAAATATCTTCACCTAAAAACTAGACAGAAGCATTCTCAGAAACTTCTGTGTGATGAGTGCATTCAACTCACAGACTTGAACGTTTCTTTTGATAGAACAGTTTGGAAACATTACGTTTGTAGAATCTGCAAGTGTTTATTCGGAGCTCCTTGAGGCCTATGTTGGAAAAGGAAATATCTTCACATAAAAACTAGAGAGAAGGATTCTCAGAAACTTCTTTGTGATGAGTTCATTCAACTCACAGAGTTGAACCTACCAATTGATAGAGAAGTTTGGAAACACTCTTTTTGTAGAATCTGCAAGTGGATATTTGGAGCCGTTTGAGGCCTAGGCTGGAAAAGGAAATATCTTCACATAAAAACTGAACAGAAGCATTCTCAGAAACTTCTGTGTGATGAGTGCATTCAACTCACAGACTTGAACGTTTCTTTTGATAGAACAGTTTGGAAACATTACGTTTGTAGAATCTGCAAGTGCTTATTCGGAGCACCTTCAGGCCTAAGTTGGAAAAGGAAATATCTTCGCATAAAAACTAGAGAGAAGGATTCTCAGAAACTTCTTTGTGATGAGTTCATTCAACTCACAGAGTTGAACCTACCAATTGATAGAGAAGTTTGGAAACACTCTTTTTGTAGAATCTGCAAGTGGATATTTGGAGCCGTTTGAGGCCTATGCTGGAAAAGGAAATATCTTCACATAAAAACTGAACAGAAGCATTCTCAGAAACTTCTTTGTGTTGAGTGCATTCAACTCACAGACTTGAACTTACCTGTAGAAAGAGCAGTTTTGAAACACTCTTTTGGTAAAATCTGCAAGTGGTTATTTGGAGCACTTCGAGGCCTGTGCTGGGATATGGAATATCTTCACCTAAAAACTACAGAGAAGCATTCTCAGAAAGTTCTTCACGATGCATTCATTCAACTCACAGAGTTGAACCTTCCTTTTGATAGAACAGTTTTGAAACACTCTTTTTGTAGAATCTGCAAGAGGATATTTGGAGCGTTTTGAGGCCTATGCTGGAAAAGGAAATATCTTCACCTAAAAACTAGACAGAAGCATTCTCAGAAACTTCTGTGTGATGAGTGCATTCAACTCACAGACTTGAACGTTTCTTTTGATAGAACAGTTTGGAAACATTACGTTTGTAGAATCTGCAAGTGTTTATTCGGAGCACCTTGAGGCCTATGTTGGAAAAGGAAATATCTTCACATAAAAACTAGAGAGAAGGATTCTCAGAAACTTCTTTGTGATGAGTTCATTCAACTCACAGAGTTGAACCTACCAATTGATAGAGAAGTTTGGAAACACTCTTTTTGTAGAATCTGCAAGTGGATATTTGGAGCCGTTTGAGGCCTAGGCTGGAAAAGGAAATATCTTCACATAAAAACTGAACAGAAGCATTCTCAGAAACTTCTGTGTGATGAGTGCATTCAACTCACAGACTTGAACGTTTCTTTTGATAGAACAGTTTGGAAACATTACGTTTGTAGAATCTGCAAGTGCTTATTCGGAGCACCTTGAGGCCTATGTTGGAAAAGGAAATATCTTCGCATAAAAACTAGAGAGAAGGATTCTCAGAAACTTCTTTGTGATGAGTTCATTCAACTCACAGAGTTGAACCTACCAATTGATAGAGAAGTTTGGAAACACTCTTTTTGTAGAATCTGCAAGTGGATATTTGGAGCCGTTTGAGGCCTATGCTGGAAAAGGAAATATCTTCACATAAAAACTGAACAGAAGCATTCTCAGAAACTTCTTTGTGTTGAGTGCATTCAACTCACAGACTTGAACTTACCTGTAGAAAGAGCAGTTTTGAAACACTCTTTTGGTAAAATCTGCAAGTGGTTATTTGGAGCACTTCGAGGCCTGTGCTGGGATATGGAATATCTTCACCTAAAAACTACAGAGAAGCATTCTCAGAAAGTTCTTCACGATGCATTCATTCAACTCACAGAGTTGAACCTTCCTTTTGATAGAACAGTTTTGAAACACTCTTTTTGTAGAATCTGCAAGAGGATATTTGGAGCGTTTTGAGGCCTATGCTGGAAAAGGAAATATCTTCACCTAAAAACTAGACAGAAGCATTCTCAGAAACTTCTGTGTGATGAGTGCATTCAACTCACAGACTTGAACGTTTCTTTTGATAGAACAGTTTGGAAACATTACGTTTGTAGAATCTGCAAGTGTTTATTCGGAGCACCTTGAGGCCTATGTTGGAAAAGGAAATATCTTCACATAAAACCTAGAGAGAAGGATTCTCAGAAACTTCTTTGTGATGAGTTCATTCAACTCACAGAGTTGAACCTACCAATTGATAGAGAAGTTTGGAAACACTCTTTTTGTAGAATCTGCAAGTGGATATTTGGAGCCGTTTGAGGCCTATGGTGGAAAAGGAAATATCTTCACATAAAAACTGAACAGAAGCATTCTCAGAAACTTCTTTGTGTTGAGTGCATTCAACTCACAGACTTGAACTTACCTGTAGAAAGAGCAGTTTTGAAACACTCTTTTGGTAAAATCTGCAAGTGGTTATTTGGAGCACTTCGAGGCCTGTGCTGGGATATGGAATATATCCACCTAAAAACTACAGAGAAGCATTCTCAGAAAGTTCTTCACGATGCATTCATTCAACTCACAGAGTTGAACCTTCCTTTTGATAGAACAGTTTTGAAACACTCTTTTTGTAGAATCTGCAAGAGGATATTTGGAGCGTTTTGAGGCCTATGCTGGAAAAGGAAATATCTTCACCTAAAAACTAGACAGAAGCATTCTCAGAAACTTCTGTGTGATGAGTGCATTCAACTCACAGACTTGAACGTTTCTTTTGATAGAACAGTTTGGAAACATTACGTTTGTAGAATCTGCAAGTGTTTATTCGGAGCACCTTGAGGCCTATGTTGGAAAAGGAAATATCTTCACATAAAAACTAGAGAGAAGGATTCTCAGAAACTTCTTTGTGATGAGTTCATTCAACTCACAGAGTTGAACCTACCAATTGATAGAGAAGTTTGGAAACACTCTTTTTGTAGAATCTGCAAGTGGATATTTGGAGCCGTTTGAGGCCTATGCTGGAAAAGGAAATATCTTCACATAAAAACTGAACAGAAGCATTCTCAGAAACTTCTTTGTGTTGAGTGCATTCAACTCACAGACTTGAACTTACCTGTAGAAAGAGCAGTTTTGAAACACTCTTTTGGTAAAATCTGCAAGTGGTTATTTGGAGCACTTCGAGGCCTGTGCTGGGATATGGAATATCTTCACCTAAAAACTACAGAGAAGCATTCTCAGAAAGTTCTTCACGATGCATTCATTCAACTCACAGAGTTGAACTTTCCTTTTGATAGAACAGTTTTGAAACACTCTTTTTGTAGAATCTGCAAGAGGATATTTGGAGCGTTTTGAGGCCTATGCTGGAAAAGGAAATATCTTCACCTAAAAACTAGACAGAAGCATTCTCAGAAACTTCTGTGTGATGAGTGCATTCAACTCACAGACTTGAACGTTTCTTTTGATAGAACAGTTTGGAAACATTACGTTTGTAGAATCTGCAAGTGTTTATTCGGAGCACCTTGAGGCCTATGTTGGAAAAGGAAATATCTTCACATAAAACCTAGAGAGAAGGATTCTCAGAAACTTCTTTGTGATGAGTTCATTCAACTCACAGAGTTGAACCTACCAATTTATAGAGAAGTTTGGAAACACTCTTTTTGTAGAATCTGCAAGTGGATATTTGGAGCCGTTTGAGGCCTATGCTGGAAAAGGAAATATCTTCACATAAAAACTGAACAGAAGCATTCTCAGAAACTTCTTTGTGTTGAGTGCATTCAACTCACAGACTTGAACTTACCTGTAGAAAGAGCAGTTTTGAAACACTCTTTTGGTAAAATCTGCAAGTGGTTATTTGGAGCACTTCGAGGCCTGTGCTGGGATATGGAATATCTTCACCTAAAAACTACAGAGAAGCATTCTCAGAAAGTTCTTCACGATGCATTCATTCAACTCACAGAGTTGAACCTTCCTTTTGATAGAACAGTTTTGAAACACTCTTTTTGTAGAATCTGCAAGAGGATATTTGGAGCGTTTTGAGGCCTATGCTGGAAAAGGAAATATCTTCACCTAAAAACTAGACAGAAGCATTCTCAGAAACTTCTGTGTGATGAGTGCATTCAACTCACAGACTTGAACGTTTCTTTTGATAGAACAGTTTGGAAACATTACGTTTGTAGAATCTGCAAGTGTTTATTCGGAGCACCTTGAGGCCTATGTTGGAAAAGGAAATATCTTCACATAAAAACTAGAGAGAAGGATTCTCAGAAACTTCTTTGTGATGAGTTCATTCAACTCACAGAGTTGAACCTACCAATTGATAGAGAAGTTTGGAAACACTCTTTTTGTAGAATCTGCAAGTGGATATTTGGAGCCGTTTGAGGCCTATGCTGGAAAAGGAAATATCTTCACATAAAAACTGAACAGAAGCATTCTCAGAAACTTCTTTGTGTTGAGTGCATTCAACTCACAGACTTGAACTTACCTGTAGAAAGAGCAGTTTTGAAACACTCTTTTGGTAAAATCTGCAAGTGGTTATTTGGAGCACTTCGAGGCCTGTGCTGGGATATGGAATATCTTCACCTAAAAACTACAGAGAAGCATTCTCAGAAAGTTCTTCACGATGCATTCATTCAACTCACAGAGTTGAACCTTCCTTTTGATAGAACAGTTTTGAAACACTCTTTTTGTAGAATCTGCAAGAGGATATTTGGAGCGTTTTGAGGCCTATGCTGGAAAAGGAAATATCTTCACCTAAAAACTAGACAGAAGCATTCTCAGAAACTTCTGTGTGATGAGTGCATTCAACTCACAGACTTGAACGTTTCTTTTGATAGAACAGTTTGGAAACATTACGTTTGTAGAATCTGCAAGTGTTTATTCGGAGCACCTTGAGGCCTATGTTGGAAAAGGAAATATCTTCACATAAAACCTAGAGAGAAGGATTCTCAGAAACTTCTTTGTGATGAGTTCATTCAACTCACAGAGTTGAACCTACCAATTGATAGAGAAGTTTGGAAACACTCTTTTTGTAGAATCTGCAAGTGGATATTTGGAGCCGTTTGAGGCCTATGCTGGAAAAGGAAATATCTTCACATAAAAACTGAACAGAAGCATTCTCAGAAACTTCTTTGTGTTGAGTGCATTCAACTCACAGACTTGAACTTACCTGTAGAAAGAGCAGTTTTGAAACACTCTTTTGGTAAAATCTGCAAGTGGTTATTTGGAGCACTTCGAGGCCTGTGCTGGGATATGGAATATCTTCACCTAAAAACTACAGAGAAGCATTCTCAGAAAGTTCTTCACGATGCATTCATTCAACTCACAGAGTTGAACCTTCCTTTTGATAGAACAGTTTTGAAACACTCTTTTTGTAGAATCTGCAAGAGGATATTTGGAGCGTTTTGAGGCCTATGCTGGAAAAGGAAATATCTTCACCTAAAAACTAGACAGAAGCATTCTCAGAAACTTCTGTGTGATGAGTGCATTCAACTCACAGACTTGAACGTTTCTTTTGATAGAACAGTTTGGAAACATTACGTTTGTAGAATCTGCAAGTGTTTATTCGGAGCACCTTGAGGCCTATGTTGGAAAAGGAAATATCTTCACATAAAAACTAGAGAGAAGGATTCTCAGAAACTTCTTTGTGATGAGTTCATTCAACTCACAGAGTTGAACCTACCAATTGATAGAGAAGTTTGGAAACACTCTTTTTGTAGAATCTGCAAGTGGATATTTGGAGCCGTTTGAGGCCTATGCTGGAAAAGGAAATATCTTCACATAAAAACTGAACAGAAGCATTCTCAGAAACTTCTTTGTGTTGAGTGCATTCAACTCACAGACTTGAACTTACCTGTAGAAAGAGCAGTTTTGAAACACTCTTTTGGTAAAATCTGCAAGTGGTTATTTGGAGCACTTCGAGGCCTGTGCTGGGATATGGAATATCTTCACCTAAAAACTACAGAGAAGCAGTCTCAGAAAGTTCTTCACGATGCATTCATTCAACTCACAGAGTTGAACCTTCCTTTTGATAGAACAGTTTTGAAACACTCTTTTTGTAGAATCTGCAAGAGGATATTTGGAGCGTTTTGAGGCCTATGCTGGAAAAGGAAATATCTTCACCTAAAAACTAGACAGAAGCATTCTCAGAAACTTCTGTGTGATGAGTGCATTCAACTCACAGACTTGAACGTTTCTTTTGATAGAACAGTTTGGAAACATTACGTTTGTAGAATCTGCAAGTGTTTATTCGGAGCACCTTGAGGCCTATGTTGGAAAAGGAAATATCTTCACATAAAACCTAGAGCGAAGGATTCTCAGAAACTTCTTTGTGATGAGTTCATTCAACTCACAGAGTTGAACCTACCAATTGATAGAGAAGTTTGGAAACACTCTTTTTGTAGAATCTGCAAGTGGATATTTGGAGCCGTTTGAGGCCTATGCTGGAAAAGGAAATATCTTCACATAAAAACTGAACAGAAGCATTCTCAGAAACTTCTTTGTGTTGAGTGCATTCAACTCACAGACTTGAACTTACCTGTAGAAAGAGCAGTTTTGAAACACTCTTTTGGTAAAATCTGCAAGTGGTTATTTGGAGCACTTCGAGGCCTGTGCTGGGATATGGAATATCTTCACCTAAAAACTACAGAGAAGCATTCTCAGAAAGTTCTTCACGATGCATTCATTCAACTCACAGAGTTGAACCTTCCTTTTGATAGAACAGTTTTGAAACACTCTTTTTGTAGAATCTGCAAGAGGATATTTGGAGCGTTTTGAGGCCTATGCTGGAAAAGGAAATATCTTCACCTAAAAACTAGACAGAAGCATTCTCAGAAACTTCTGTGTGATGAGTGCATTCAACTCACAGACTTGAACGTTTCTTTTGATAGAACAGTTTGGAAACATTACGTTTGTAGAATCTGCAAGTGTTTATTCGGAGCACCTTGAGGCCTATGTTGGAAAAGGAAATATCTTCACATAAAACCTAGAGAGAAGGATTCTCAGAAACTTCTTTGTGATGAGTTCATTCAACTCACAGAGTTGAACCTACCAATTGATAGAGAAGTTTGGAAACACTCTTTTTGTAGAATCTGCAAGTGGATATTTGGAGCCGTTTGAGGCCTATGCTGGAAAAGGAAATATCTTCACATAAAAACTGAACAGAAGCATTCTCAGAAACTTCTTTGTGTTGAGTGCATTCAACTCACAGACTTGAACTTACCTGTAGAAAGAGCAGTTTTGAAACACTCTTTTGGTAAAATCTGCAAGTGGTTATTTGGAGCACTTCGAGGCCTGTGCTGGGATATGGAATATCTTCACCTAAAAACTACAGAGAAGCATTCTCAGAAAGTTCTTCATGATGCATTCATTCAACTCACAGAGTTGAACCTTCCTTTTGATAGAACAGTTTTGAAACACTCTTTTTGTAGAATCTGCAAGAGGATATTTGGAGCGTTTTGAGGCCTATGCTGGAAAAGGAAATATCTTCACCTAAAAACTAGACAGAAGCATTCTCAGAAACTTCTATGTGATGAGTGCATTCAACTCACAGACTTGAACGTTTCTTTTGATAGAACAGTTTGGAAACATTACGTTTGTAGAATCTGCAAGTGTTTATTCGGAGCACCTTGAGGCCTATGTTGGAAAAGGAAATATCTTCACATAAAAACTAGAGAGAAGGATTCTCAGAAACTTCTTTGTGATGAGTTCATTCAACTCACAGAGTTGAACCTACCAATTGATAGAGAAGTTTGGAAACACTCTTTTTGTAGAATCTGCAAGTGGATATTTGGAGCCGTTTGAGGCCTATGCTGGAAAAGGAAATATCTTCACATAAAAACTGAACAGAAGCATTCTCAGAAACTTCTTTGTGTTGAGTGCATTCAACTCACAGACTTGAACTTACCTGTAGAAAGAGCAGTTTTGAAACACTCTTTTGGTAAAATCTGCAAGTGGTTATTTGGAGCACTTCGAGGCCTGTGCTGGGATATGGAATATCTTCACCTAAAAGCTACAGAGAAGCATTCTCAGAAAGTTCTTCACGATGCATTCATTCAACTCACAGAGTTGAACCTTCCTTTTGATAGAACAGTTTTGAAACACTCTTTTTGTAGAATCTGCAAGATGATATTTGGAGCGTTTTGAGGCCTATGCTGGAAAAGGAAATATCTTCACCTAAAAACTAGACAGAAGCATTCTCAGAAACTTCTGTGTGATGAGTGCATTCAACTCACAGACTTGAACGTTTCTTTTGATAGAACAGTTTGGAAACATTACGTTTGTAGAATCTGCAAGTGTTTATTTGGAGCACCTTGAGGCCTATGTTGGAAAAGGAAATATCTTCACATAAAAACTAGAGAGAAGGATTCTCAGAAACTTCTTTGTGATGAGTTCATTCAACTCACAGAGTTGAACCTACCAATAGATAGAGAAGTTTGGAAACACTCTTTTTGTAGAATCTGCAAGTGGATATTTGGAGCCGTTTGAGGCCTATGCTGGAAAAGGAAATATCTTCACATAAAAACTGAACAGAAGCATTCTCAGAAACTTCTTTGTGTTGAGTGCATTCAACTCACAGACTTGAACTTACCTGTAGAAAGAGCAGTTTTGAAACACTCTTTTGGTAAAATCTGCAAGTGGTTATTTGGAGCACTTCGAGGCCTGTGCTGGGATATGGAATATCTTCACTTAAAAACTACAGAGAAGCATTCTCAGAAAGTTCTTCACGATGCATTCATTCAACTCACAGAGTTGAACCTTCCTTTTGATAGAACAGTTTTGAAACACTCTTTTTGTAGAATCTCCAAGAGGATATTTGGAGCGTTTTGAGGCCTATGCTGGAAAAGGAAATATCTTCACCTAAAAACTAGACAGAAGCATTCTCAGAAACTTCTGTGTGATGAGTGCATTCAACTCACAGACTTGAACGTTTCTTTTGATAGAACAGTTTGGAAACATTACGTTTGTAGAATCTGCAAGTGTTTATTCGGAGCACCTTGAGGCCTATGTTGGAAAAGGAAATATCTTCACATAAAAACTAGAGAGAAGGATTCTCAGAAACTTCTTTGTGATGAGTTCATTCAACTCACAGAGTTGAACCTATCAATTGATAGAGAAGTTTGGAAACACTCTTTTTGTAGAATCTGCAAGTGGATATTTGGAGCCGTTTGAGGCCTATGCTGGAAAAGGAAATATCTTCACATAAAAACTGAACAGAAGCATTCTCAGAAACTTCTTTGTGTTGAGTGCATTCAACTCACAGACTTGAACTTACCTGTAGAAAGAGCAGTTTTGAAACACTCTTTTGGTAAAATCTGCAAGTGGTTATTTGGAGCACTTCGAGGCCTGTGCTGGGATATGGAATATCTTCACCTAAAAACTACAGAGAAGCATTCTCAGAAAGTCCTTCATGATGCATTCATTCAACTCACAGAGTTGAACCTTCCTTTTGATAGAACAGTTTTGAAACACTCTTTTTGTAGAATCTGCAAGAGGATATTTGGAGCGTTTTGAGGCCTATGCTGGAAAAGGAAATATCTTCACCTAAAAACTAGACAGAAGCATTCTCAGAAACTTCTGTGTGATGAGTGCATTCAACTCACAGACTTGAACGTTTCTTTTGATAGAACAGTTTGGAAACATTACGTTTGTAGAATCTGCAAGTGTTTATTCGGAGCACCTTGAGGCCTATGTTGGAAAAGGAAATATCTTCACATAAAACCTAGAGCGAAGGATTCTCAGAAACTTCTTTGTGATGAGTTCATTCAACTCACAGAGTTGAACCTACCAATTGATAGAGAAGTTTGGAAACACTCTTTTTGTAGAATCTGCAAGTGGATATTTGGAGCCGTTTGAGGCCTATGCTGGAAAAGGAAATATCTTCACATAAAAACTGAACAGTAGCATTCTCAGAAACTTCTTTGTGTTGAGTGCATTCAACTCACAGACTTGAACTTACCTGTAGAAAGAGCAGTTTTGAAACACTCTTTTGGTAAAATCTGCAAGTGGTTATTTGGAGCACTTCGAGGCCTGTGCTGGGATATGGAATATCTTCACCTAAAAACTACAGAGAAGCATTCTCAGAAAGTTCTTCACGATGCATTCATTCAACTCACAGAGTTGAACCTTCCTTTTGATAGAACAGTTTTGAAACACTCTTTTTGTAGAATCTGCAAGAGGATATTTGGAGCGTTTTGAGGCCTATGCTGGAAAAGGAAATATCTTCACCTAAAAACTAGACAGAAGCATTCTCAGAAACTTCTGTGTGATGAGTGCATTCAACTCACAGACTTGAACGTTTCTTTTGATAGAACAGTTTGGAAACATTACGTTTGTAGAATCTGCAAGTGTTTATTCGGAGCTCCTTGAGGCCTATGTTGGAAAAGGAAATATCTTCACATAAAAACTAGAGAGAAGGATTCTCAGAAACTTCTTTGTGATGAGTTCATTCAACTCACAGAGTTGAACCTACCAATTGATAGAGAAGTTTGGAAACACTCTTTTTGTAGAATCTGCAAGTGGATATTTGGAGCCGTTTGAGGCCTAGGCTGGAAAAGGAAATATCTTCACATAAAAACTGAACAGAAGCATTCTCAGAAACTTCTGTGTGATGAGTGCATTCAACTCACAGACTTGAACGTTTCTTTTGATAGAACAGTTTGGAAACATTACGTTTGTAGAATCTGCAAGTGCTTATTCGGAGCACCTTTAGGCCTAAGTTGGAAAAGGAAATATCTTCGCATAAAAACTAGAGAGAAGGATTCTCAGAAACTTCTTTGTGATGAGTTCATTCAACTCACAGAGTTGAACCTACCAATTGATAGAGAAGTTTGGAAACACTCTTTTTGTAGAATCTGCAAGTGGATATTTGGAGCCGTTTGAGGCCTATGCTGGAAAAGGAAATATCTTCACATAAAAACTGAACAGAAGCATTCTCAGAAACTTCTTTGTGTTGAGTGCATTCAACTCACAGACTTGAACTTACCTGTAGAAAGAGCAGTTTTGAAACACTCTTTTGGTAAAATCTGCAAGTGGTTATTTGGAGCACTTCGAGGCCTGTGCTGGGATATGGAATATCTTCACCTAAAAACTACAGAGAAGCATTCTCAGAAAGTTCTTCACGATGCATTCATTCAACTCACAGAGTTGAACCTTCCTTTTGATAGAACAGTTTTGAAACACTCTTTTTGTAGAATCTGCAAGAGGATATTTGGAGCGTTTTGAGGCCTATGCTGGAAAAGGAAATATCTTCACCTAAAAACTAGACAGAAGCATTCTCAGAAACTTCTGTGTGATGAGTGCATTCAACTCACAGACTTGAACGTTTCTTTTGATAGAACAGTTTGGAAACATTACGTTTGTAGAATCTGCAAGTGTTTATTCGGAGCACCTTGAGGCCTATGTTGGAAAAGGAAATATCTTCACATAAAAACTAGAGAGAAGGATTCTCAGAAACTTCTTTGTGATGAGTTCATTCAACTCACAGAGTTGAACCTACCAATTGATAGAGAAGTTTGGAAACACTCTTTTTGTAGAATCTGCAAGTGGATATTTGGAGCCGTTTGAGGCCTAGGCTGGAAAAGGAAATATCTTCACATAAAAACTGAACAGAAGCATTCTCAGAAACTTCTGTGTGATGAGTGCATTCAACTCACAGACTTGAACGTTTCTTTTGATAGAACAGTTTGGAAACATTACGTTTGTAGAATCTGCAAGTGCTTATTCGGAGCACCTTGAGGCCTATGTTGGAAAAGGAAATATCTTCGCATAAAAACTAGAGAGAAGGATTCTCAGAAACTTCTTTGTGATGAGTTCATTCAACTCACAGAGTTGAACCTACCAATTGATAGAGAAGTTTGGAAACACTCTTTTTGTACAATCTGCAAGTGGATATTTGGAGCCGTTTGAGGCCTATGCTGGAAAAGGAAATATCTTCACATAAAAACTGAACAGAAGCATTCTCAGAAACTTCTTTGTGTTGAGTGCATTCAACTCACAGACTTGAACTTACCTGTAGAAAGAGCAGTTTTGAAACACTCTTTTGGTAAAATCTGCAAGTGGTTATTTGGAGCACTTCGAGGCCTGTGCTGGGATATGGAATATCTTCACCTAAAAACTACAGAGAAGCATTCTCAGAAAGTTCTTCACGATGCATTCATTCAACTCACAGAGTTGAACCTTCCTTTTGATAGAACAGTTTTGAAACACTCTTTTTGTAGAATCTGCAAGAGGATATTTGGATCGTTTTGAGGCCTATGCTGGAAAAGGAAATATCTTCACCTAAAAACTAGACAGAAGCATTCTCAGAAACTTCTGTGTGATGAGTGCATTCAACTCACAGACTTGAACGTTTCTTTTGATAGAACAGTTTGGAAACATTACGTTTGTAGAATCTGCAAGTGTTTATTTGGAGCACCTTGAGGCCTATGTTGGAAAAGGAAATATCTTCACATAAAAACTAGAGAGAAGGATTCTCAGAAACTTCTTTGTGATGAGTTCATTCAACTCACAGAGTTGAACCTACCAATAGATAGAGAAGTTTGGAAACACTCTTTTTGTAGAATCTGCAAGTGGATATTTGGAGCCGTTTGAGGCCTATGCTGGAAAAGGAAATATCTTCACATAAAAACTGAACAGAAGCATTCTCAGAAACTTCTTTGTGTTGAGTGCATTCAACTCACAGACTTGAACTTACCTGTAGAAAGAGCAGTTTTGAAACACTCTTTTGGTAAAATCTGCAAGTGGTTATTTGGAGCACTTCGAGGCCTGTGCTGGGATATGGAATATCTTCACTTAAAAACTACAGAGAAGCATTCTCAGAAAGTTCTTCACGATGCATTCATTCAACTCACAGAGTTGAACCTTCCTTTTGATAGAACAGTTTTGAAACACTCTTTTTGTAGAATCTCCAAGAGGATATTTGGAGCGTTTTGAGGCCTATGCTGGAAAAGGAAATATCTTCACCTAAAAACTAGACAGAAGCATTCTCAGAAACTTCTGTGTGATGAGTGCATTCAACTCACAGACTTGAACGTTTCTTTTGATAGAACAGTTTGGAAACATTACGTTTGTAGAATCTGCAAGTGTTTATTCGGAGCACCTTGAGGCCTATGTTGGAAAAGGAAATATCTTCACATAAAAACTAGAGAGAAGGATTCTCAGAAACTTCTTTGTGATGAGTTCATTCAACTCACAGAGTTGAACCTATCAATTGATAGAGAAGTTTGGAAACACTCTTTTTGTAGAATCTGCAAGTGGATATTTGGAGCCGTTTGAGGCCTATGCTGGAAAAGGAAATATCTTCACATAAAAACTGAACAGAAGCATTCTCAGAAACTTCTTTGTGTTGAGTGCATTCAACTCACAGACTTGAACTTACCTGTAGAAAGAGCAGTTTTGAAACACTCTTTTGGTAAAATCTGCAAGTGGTTATTTGGAGCACTTCGAGGCCTGTGCTGGGATATGGAATATCTTCACCTAAAAACTACAGAGAAGCATTCTCAGAAAGTCCTTCATGATGCATTCATTCAACTCACAGAGTTGAACCTTCCTTTTGATAGAACAGTTTTGAAACACTCTTTTTGTAGAATCTGCAAGAGGATATTTGGAGCGTTTTGAGGCCTATGCTGGAAAAGGAAATATCTTCACCTAAAAACTAGACAGAAGCATTCTCAGAAACTTCTGTGTGATGAGTGCATTCAACTCACAGACTTGAACGTTTCTTTTGATAGAACAGTTTGGAAACATTACGTTTGTAGAATCTGCAAGTGTTTATTCGGAGCACCTTGAGGCCTATGTTGGAAAAGGAAATATCTTCACATAAAACCTAGAGCGAAGGATTCTCAGAAACTTCTTTGTGATGAGTTCATTCAACTCACAGAGTTGAACCTACCAATTGATAGAGAAGTTTGGAAACACTCTTTTTGTAGAATCTGCAAGTGGATATTTGGAGCCGTTTGAGGCCTATGCTGGAAAAGGAAATATCTTCACATAAAAACTGAACAGTAGCATTCTCAGAAACTTCTTTGTGTTGAGTGCATTCAACTCACAGACTTGAACTTACCTGTAGAAAGAGCAGTTTTGAAACACTCTTTTGGTAAAATCTGCAAGTGGTTATTTGGAGCACTTCGAGGCCTGTGCTGGGATATGGAATATCTTCACCTAAAAACTACAGAGAAGCATTCTCAGAAAGTTCTTCACGATGCATTCATTCAACTCACAGAGTTGAACCTTCCTTTTGATAGAACAGTTTTGAAACACTCTTTTTGTAGAATCTGCAAGAGGATATTTGGAGCGTTTTGAGGCCTATGCTGGAAAAGGAAATATCTTCACCTAAAAACTAGACAGAAGCATTCTCAGAAACTTCTGTGTGATGAGTGCATTCAACTCACAGACTTGAACGTTTCTTTTGATAGAACAGTTTGGAAACATTACGTTTGTAGAATCTGCAAGTGTTTATTCGGAGCTCCTTGAGGCCTATGTTGGAAAAGGAAATATCTTCACATAAAAACTAGAGAGAAGGATTCTCAGAAACTTCTTTGTGATGAGTTCATTCAACTCACAGAGTTGAACCTACCAATTGATAGAGAAGTTTGGAAACACTCTTTTTGTAGAATCTGCAAGTGGATATTTGGAGCCGTTTGAGGCCTAGGCTGGAAAAGGAAATATCTTCACATAAAAACTGAACAGAAGCATTCTCAGAAACTTCTGTGTGATGAGTGCATTCAACTCACAGACTTGAACGTTTCTTTTGATAGAACAGTTTGGAAACATTACGTTTGTAGAATCTGCAAGTGCTTATTCGGAGCACCTTTAGGCCTAAGTTGGAAAAGGAAATATCTTCGCATAAAAACTAGAGAGAAGGATTCTCAGAAACTTCTTTGTGATGAGTTCATTCAACTCACAGAGTTGAACCTACCAATTGATAGAGAAGTTTGGAAACACTCTTTTTGTAGAATCTGCAAGTGGATATTTGGAGCCGTTTGAGGCCTATGCTGGAAAAGGAAATATCTTCACATAAAAACTGAACAGAAGCATTCTCAGAAACTTCTTTGTGTTGAGTGCATTCAACTCACAGACTTGAACTTACCTGTAGAAAGAGCAGTTTTGAAACACTCTTTTGGTAAAATCTGCAAGTGGTTATTTGGAGCACTTCGAGGCCTGTGCTGGGATATGGAATATCTTCACCTAAAAACTACAGAGAAGCATTCTCAGAAAGTTCTTCACGATGCATTCATTCAACTCACAGAGTTGAACCTTCCTTTTGATAGAACAGTTTTGAAACACTCTTTTTGTAGAATCTGCAAGAGGATATTTGGAGCGTTTTGAGGCCTATGCTGGAAAAGGAAATATCTTCACCTAAAAACTAGACAGAAGCATTCTCAGAAACTTCTGTGTGATGAGTGCATTCAACTCACAGACTTGAACGTTTCTTTTGATAGAACAGTTTGGAAACATTACGTTTGTAGAATCTGCAAGTGTTTATTCGGAGCACCTTGAGGCCTATGTTGGAAAAGGAAATATCTTCACATAAAAACTAGAGAGAAGGATTCTCAGAAACTTCTTTGTGATGAGTTCATTCAACTCACAGAGTTGAACCTACCAATTGATAGAGAAGTTTGGAAACACTCTTTTTGTAGAATCTGCAAGTGGATATTTGGAGCCGTTTGAGGCCTAGGCTGGAAAAGGAAATATCTTCACATAAAAACTGAACAGAAGCATTCTCAGAAACTTCTGTGTGATGAGTGCATTCAACTCACAGACTTGAACGTTTCTTTTGATAGAACAGTTTGGAAACATTACGTTTGTAGAATCTGCAAGTGCTTATTCGGAGCACCTTGAGGCCTATGTTGGAAAAGGAAATATCTTCGCATAAAAACTAGAGAGAAGGATTCTCAGAAACTTCTTTGTGATGAGTTCATTCAACTCACAGAGTTGAACCTACCAATTGATAGAGAAGTTTGGAAACACTCTTTTTGTACAATCTGCAAGTGGATATTTGGAGCCGTTTGAGGCCTATGCTGGAAAAGGAAATATCTTCACATAAAAACTGAACAGAAGCATTCTCAGAAACTTCTTTGTGTTGAGTGCATTCAACTCACAGACTTGAACTTACCTGTAGAAAGAGCAGTTTTGAAACACTCTTTTGGTAAAATCTGCAAGTGGTTATTTGGAGCACTTCGAGGCCTGTGCTGGGATATGGAATATCTTCACCTAAAAACTACAGAGAAGCATTCTCAGAAAGTTCTTCACGATGCATTCATTCAACTCACAGAGTTGAACCTTCCTTTTGATAGAACAGTTTTGAAACACTCTTTTTGTAGAATCTGCAAGAGGATATTTGGAGCGTTTTGAGGCCTATGCTGGAAAAGGAAATATCTTCACCTAAAAACTAGACAGAAGCATTCTCAGAAACTTCTGTGTGATGAGTGCATTCAACTCACAGACTTGAACGTTTCTTTTGATAGAACAGTTTGGAAACATTACGTTTGTAGAATCTGCAAGTGTTTATTCGGAGCACCTTGAGGCCTATGTTGGAAAAGGAAATATCTTCACATAAAACCTAGAGAGAAGGATTCTCAGAAACTTCTTTGTGATGAGTTCATTCAACTCACAGAGTTGAACCTACCAATTGATAGAGAAGTTTGGAAACACTCTTTTTGTAGAATCTGCAAGTGGATATTTGGAGCCGTTTGAGGCCTATGCTGGAAAAGGAAATATCTTCACATAAAAACTGAACAGAAGCATTCTCAGAAACTTCTTTGTGTTGAGTGCATTCAACTCACAGACTTGAACTTACCTGTAGAAAGAGCAGTTTTGAAACACTCTTTTGGTAAAATCTGCAAGTGGTTATTTGGAGCACTTCGAGGCCTGTGCTGGGATATGGAATATCTTCACCTAAAAACTACAGAGAAGCATTCTCAGAAAGTTCTTCACGATGCATTCATTCAACTCACAGAGTTGAACCTTCCTTTTGATAGAACAGTTTTGAAACACTCTTTTTGTAGAATCTGCAAGAGGATATTTGGAGCGTTTTGAGGCCTATGCTGGAAAAGGAAATATCTTCACCTAAAAACTAGACAGAAGCATTCTCAGAAACTTCTGTGTGATGAGTGCATTCAACTCACAGACTTGAACGTTTCTTTTGATAGAACAGTTTGGAAACATTACGTTTGTAGAATCTGCAAGTGTTTATTCGGAGCACCTTGAGGCCTATGTTGGAAAAGGAAATATCTTCACATAAAACCTAGAGAGAAGGATTCTCAGAAACTTCTTTGTGATGAGTTCATTCAACTCACAGAGTTGAACCTACCAATTGATAGAGAAGTTTGGAAACACTCTTTTTGTAGAATCTGCAAGTGGATATTTGGAGCCGTTTGAGGCCTATGCTGGAAAAGGAAATATCTTCACATAAAAACTGAACAGAAGCATTCTCAGAAACTTCTTTGTGTTGAGTGCATTCAACTCACAGACTTGAACTTACCTGTAGAAAGAGCAGTTTTGAAACACTCTTTTGGTAAAATCTGCAAGTGGTTATTTGGAGCACTTCGAGGCCTGTGCTGGGATATGGAATATCTTCACCTAAAAACTACAGAGAAGCATTCTCAGAAAGTTCTTCACGATGCATTCATTCAACTCACAGAGTTGAACCTTCCTTTTGATAGAACAGTTTTGAAACACTCTTTTTGTAGAATCTGCAAGAGGATATTTGGAGCGTTTTGAGGCCTATGCTGGAAAAGGAAATATCTTCACCTAAAAACTAGACAGAAGCATTCTCAGAAACTTCTGTGTGATGAGTGCATTCAACTCACAGACTTGAACGTTTCTTTTGATAGAACAGTTTGGAAACATTACGTTTGTAGAATCTGCAAGTGTTTATTCGGAGCACCTTGAGGCCTATGTTGGAAAAGGAAATATCTTCACATAAAAACTAGAGAGAAGGATTCTCAGAAACTTCTTTGTGATGAGGTCATTCAACTCACAGAGTTGAACCTACCAATTGATAGAGAAGTTTGGAAACACTCTTTTTGTAGAATCTGCAAGTGGATATTTGGAGCCGTTTGAGGCCTATGCTGGAAAAGGAAATATCTTCACATAAAAACTGAACAGAAGCATTCTCAGAAACTTCTTTGTGTTGAGTGCATTCAACTCACAGACTTGAACTTACCTGTAGAAAGAGCAGTTTTGAAACACTCTTTTGGTAAAATCTGCAAGTGGTTATTTGGAGCACTTCGAGGCCTGTGCTGGGATATGGAATATCTTCACCTAAAAACTACAGAGAAGCATTCTCAGAAAGTTCTTCACGATGCATTCATTCAACTCACAGAGTTGAACCTTCCTTTTGATAGAACAGTTTTGAAACACTCTTTTTGTAGAATCTGCAAGAGGATATTTGGAGCGTTTTGAGGCCTATGCTGGAAAAGGAAATATCTTCACCTAAAAACTAGACAGAAGCATTCTCAGAAACTTCTGTGTGATGAGTGCATTCAACTCACAGACTTGAACGTTTCTTTTGATAGAACAGTTTGGAAACATTACGTTTGTAGAATCTGCAAGTGTTTATTCGGAGCACCTTGAGGCCTATGTTGGAAAAGGAAATATCTTCACATAAAACCTAGAGAGAAGGATTCTCAGAAACTTCTTTGTGATGAGTTCATTCAACTCACAGAGTTGAACCTACCAATTGATAGAGAAGTTTGGAAACACTCTTTTTGTAGAATCTGCAAGTGGATATTTGGAGCCGTTTGAGGCCTATGCTGGAAAAGGAAATATCTTCACATAAAAACTGAACAGAAGCATTCTCAGAAACTTCTTTGTGTTGAGTGCATTCAACTCACAGACTTGAACTTACCTGTAGAAAGAGCAGTTTTGAAACACTCTTTTGGTAAAATCTGCAAGTGGTTATTTGGAGCACTTCGAGGCCTGTGCTGGGATATGGAATATCTTCACCTAAAAACTACAGAGAAGCATTCTCAGAAAGTTCTTCACGATGCATTCATTCAACTCACAGAGTTGAACCTTCCTTTTGATAGAACAGTTTTGAAACACTCTTTTTGTAGAATCTGCAAGAGGATATTTGGAGCGTTTTGAGGCCTATGCTGGAAAAGGAAATATCTTCACCTAAAAACTAGACAGAAGCATTCTCAGAAACTTCTGTGTGATGAGTGCATTCAACTCACAGACTTGAACGTTTCTTTTGATAGAACAGTTTGGAAACATTACGTTTGTAGAATCTGCAAGTGTTTATTCGGAGCACCTTGAGGCCTATGTTGGAAAAGGAAATATCTTCACATAAAAACTAGAGAGAAGGATTCTCAGAAACTTCTTTGTGATGAGGTCATTCAACTCACAGAGTTGAACCTACCAATTGATAGAGAAGTTTGGAAACACTCTTTTTGTAGAATCTGCAAGTGGATATTTGGAGCCGTTTGAGGCCTATGCTGGAAAAGGAAATATCTTCACATAAAAACTGAACAGAAGCATTCTCAGAAACTTCTTTGTGTTGAGTGCATTCAACTCACAGACTTGAACTTACCTATAGAAAGAGCAGTTTTGAAACACTCTTTTGGTAAAATCTGCAAGTGGTTATTTGGAGCACTTCGAGGCCTGTGCTGGGATATGGAATATCTTCACCTAAAAACTACAGAGAAGCAGTCTCAGAAAGTTCTTCACGATGCATTCATTCAACTCACAGAGTTGAACCTTCCTTTTGATAGAACAGTTTTGAAACACTCTTTTTGTAGAATCTGCAAGAGGATATTTGGAGCGTTTTGAGGCCTATGCTGGAAAAGGAAATATCTTCACCTAAAAACTAGACAGAAGCATTCTCAGAAACTTCTGTGTGATGAGTGCATTCAACTCACAGACTTGAACGTTTCTTTTGATAGAACAGTTTGGAAACATTACGTTTGTAGAATCTGCAAGTGTTTATTCGGAGCACCTTGAGGCCTATGTTGGAAAAGGAAATATCTTCACATAAAACCTAGAGAGAAGGATTCTCAGAAACTTCTTTGTGATGAGTTCATTCAACTCACAGAGTTGAACCTACCAATTGATAGAGAAGTTTGGAAACACTCTTTTTGTAGAATCTGCAAGTGGATATTTGGAGCCGTTTGAGGCCTATGCTGGAAAAGGAAATATCTTCACATAAAAACTGAACAGAAGCATTCTCAGAAACTTCTTTGTGTTGAGTGCATTCAACTCACAGACTTGAACTTACCTGTAGAAAGAGCAGTTTTGAAACACTCTTTTGGTAAAATCTGCAAGTGGTTATTTGGAGCACTTCGAGGCCTGTGCTGGGATATGGAATATCTTCACCTAAAAACTACAGAGAAGCATTCTCAGAAAGTTCTTCACGATGCATTCATTCAACTCACAGAGTTGAACCTTCCTTTTGATAGAACAGTTTTGAAACACTCTTTTTGTAGAATCTGCAAGAGGATATTTGGAGCGTTTTGAGGCCTATGCTGGAAAAGGAAATATCTTCACCTAAAAACTAGACAGAAGCATTCTCAGAAACTTCTGTGTGATGAGTGCATTCAACTCACAGACTTGAACGTTTCTTTTGATAGAACAGTTTGGAAACATTACGTTTGTAGAATCTGCAAGTGTTTATTCGGAGCACCTTGAGGCCTATGTTGGAAAAGGAAATATCTTCACATAAAACCTAGAGAGAAGCATTCTCAGAAACTTCTTTGTGATGAGTTCATTCAACTCACAGAGTTGAACCTACCAATTGATAGAGAAGTTTGGAAACACTCTTTTTGTAGAATCTGCAAGTGGATATTTGGAGCCGTTTGAGGCCTATGCTGGAAAAGGAAATATCTTCACATAAAAACTGAACAGAAGCATTCTCAGAAACTTCTTTGTGTTGAGTGCATTCAACTCACAGACTTGAACTTACCTGTAGAAAGAGCAGTTTTGAAACACTCTTTTGGTAAAATCTGCAAGTGGTTATTTGGAGCACTTCGAGGCCTGTGCTGGGATATGGAATATCTTCACCTAAAAACTACAGAGAAGCATTCTCAGAAAGTTCTTCACGATGCATTCATTCAACTCACAGAGTTGAACCTTCCTTTTGATAGAACAGTTTTGAAACACTCTTTTTGTAGAATCTGCAAGAGGATATTTGGAGCGTTTTGAGGCCTATGCTGGAAAAGGAAATATCTTCACCTAAAAACTAGACAGAAGCATTCTCAGAAACTTCTGTGTGATGAGTGCATTGAACTCACAGACTTGAACGTTTCTTTTGATAGAGCAGTTTGGAAACATTACGTTTGTAGAATCTGCAAGTGTTTATTCGGAGCACCTTGAGGCCTATGTTGGAAAAGGAAATATCTTCACATAAAAACTAGAGAGAAGGATTCTCAGAAACTTCTTTGTGATGAGTTCATTCAACTCACAGAGTTGAACCTACCAATTGATAGAGAAGTTTGGAAACACTCTTTTTGTAGAATCTGCAAGTGGATATTTGGAGCCGTTTGAGGCCTATGCTGGAAAAGGAAATATCTTCACATAAAAACTGAACAGAAGCATTCTCAGAAACTTCTTTGTGTTGAGTGCATTCAACTCACAGACTTGAACTTACCTGTAGAAAGAGCAGTTTTGAAACACTCTTTTGGTAAAATCTGCAAGTGGTTATTTGGAGCACTTCGAGGCCTGTGCTGGGATATGGAATATCTTCACCTAAAAACTACAGAGAAGCATTCTCAGAAAGTTCTTCACGATGCATTCATTCAACTCACAGAGTTGAACCTTCCTTTTGATAGAACAGTTTTGAAACACTCTTTTTGTAGAATCTGCAAGAGGATATTTGGAGCGTTTTGAGGCCTATGCTGGAAAAGGAAATATCTTCACCTAAAAACTAGACAGAAGCATTCTCAGAAACTTCTGTGTGATGAGTGCATTCAACTCACAGACTTGAGCGTTTCTTTTGATAGAACAGTTTGGAAACATTACGTTTGTAGAATCTGCAAGTGTTTATTCGGAGCACCTTGAGGCCTATGTTGGAAAAGGAAATATCTTCACATAACACCTAGAGAGAAGGATTCTCAGAAACTTCTTTGTGATGAGTTCATTCAACTCACAGAGTTGAACCTACCAATTCATAGAGAAGTTTGGAAACACTCTTTTTGTAGAATCTGCAAGTGGATATTTGGAGCCGTTTGAGGCCTATGCTGGAAAAGGAAATATCTTCACATAAAAACTGAACAGAAGCATTCTCAGAAACTTCTTTGTGTTGAGTGCATTCAACTCACAGACTTGAACTTACCTGTAGAAAGAGGAGTTTTGAAACACTCTTTTGGTAAAATCTGCAAGTGGTTATTTGGAGCACTTCGAGGCCTGTGCTGGGATATGGAATATCTTCACCTAAAAACTACAGAGAAGCATTCTCAGAAAGTTCTTCATGATGCATTCATTCAACTCACAGAGTTGAACCTTCCTTTTGATAGAACAGTTTTGAAACACTCTTTTTGTAGAATCTGCAAGAGGATATTTGGAGCGTTTTGAGGCCTATGCTGGAAAAGGAAATATCTTCACCTAAAAACTAGACAGAAGCATTCTCAGAAACTTCTATGTGATGAGTGCATTCAACTCACAGACTTGAACGTTTCTTTTGATAGAACAGTTTGGAAACATTACGTTTGTAGAATCTGCAAGTGTTTATTCGGAGCACCTTGAGGCCTATGTTGGAAAAGGAAATATCTTCACATAAAAACTAGAGAGAAGGATTCTCAGAAACTTCTTTGTGATGAGTTCATTCAACTCACAGAGTTGAACCTACCAATTGATAGAGAAGTTTGGAAACACTCTTTTTGTAGAATCTGCAAGTGGATATTTGGAGCCGTTTGAGGCCTAGGCTGGAAAAGGAAATATCTTCACATAAAAACTGAACAGAAGCATTCTCAGAAACTTCTTTGTGTTGAGTGCATTCAACTCACAGACTTGAACTTACCTGTAGAAAGAGCAGTTTTGAAACACTCTTTTGGTAAAATCTGCAAGTGGTTATTTGGAGCACTTCGAGGCCTGTGCTGGGATATGGAATATCTTCACCTAAAAACTACAGAGAAGCATTCTCAGAAAGTCCTTCATGATGCATTCATTCAACTCACAGAGTTGAACCTTCCTTTTGATAGAACAGTTTTGAAACACTCTTTTTGTAGAATCTGCAAGAGGATATTTGGAGCGTTTTGAGGCCTATGCTGGAAAAGGAAATATCTTCACCTAAAAACTAGACAGAAGCATTCTCAGAAACTTCTGTGTGATGAGTGCATTCAACTCACAGACTTGAACGTTTCTTTTGATAGAACAGTTTGGAAACATTACGTTTGTAGAATCTGCAAGTGTTTATTCGGAGCACCTTGAGGCCTATGTTGGAAAAGGAAATATCTTCACATAAAACCTAGAGCGAAGGATTCTCAGAAACTTCTTTGTGATGAGTTCATTCAACTCACAGAGTTGAACCTACCAATTGATAGAGAAGTTTGGAAACACTCTTTTTGTAGAATCTGCAAGTGGATATTTGGAGCCGTTTGAGGCCTATGCTGGAAAAGGAAATATCTTCACATAAAAACTGAACAGTAGCATTCTCAGAAACTTCTTTGTGTTGAGTGCATTCAACTCACAGACTTGAACTTACCTGTAGAAAGAGCAGTTTTGAAACACTCTTTTGGTAAAATCTGCAAGTGGTTATTTGGAGCACTTCGAGGCCTGTGCTGGGATATGGAATATCTTCACCTAAAAACTACAGAGAAGCATTCTCAGAAAGTTCTTCACGATGCATTCATTCAACTCACAGAGTTGAACCTTCCTTTTGATAGAACAGTTTTGAAACACTCTTTTTGTAGAATCTGCAAGAGGATATTTGGAGCGTTTTGAGGCCTATGCTGGAAAAGGAAATATCTTCACCTAAAAACTAGACAGAAGCATTCTCAGAAACTTCTGTGTGATGAGTGCATTCAACTCACAGACTTGAACGTTTCTTTTGATAGAACAGTTTGGAAACATTACGTTTGTAGAATCTGCAAGTGTTTATTCGGAGCTCCTTGAGGCCTATGTTGGAAAAGGAAATATCTTCACATAAAAACTAGAGAGAAGGATTCTCAGAAACTTCTTTGTGATGAGTTCATTCAACTCACAGAGTTGAACCTACCAATTGATAGAGAAGTTTGGAAACACTCTTTTTGTAGAATCTGCAAGTGGATATTTGGAGCCGTTTGAGGCCTAGGCTGGAAAAGGAAATATCTTCACATAAAAACTGAACAGAAGCATTCTCAGAAACTTCTGTGTGATGAGTGCATTCAACTCACAGACTTGAACGTTTCTTTTCATAGAACAGTTTGGAAACATTACGTTTGTAGAATCTGCAAGTGCTTATTCGGAGCACCTTCAGGCCTAAGTTGGAAAAGGAAATATCTTCGCATAAAAACTAGAGAGAAGGATTCTCAGAAACTTCTTTGTGATGAGTTCATTCAACTCACAGAGTTGAACCTACCAATTGATAGAGAAGTTTGGAAACACTCTTTTTGTAGAATCTGCAAGTGGATATTTGGAGCCGTTTGAGGCCTATGCTGGAAAAGGAAATATCTTCACATAAAAACTGAACAGAAGCATTCTCAGAAACTTCTTTGTGTTGAGTGCATTCAACTCACAGACTTGAACTTACCTGTAGAAAGAGCAGTTTTGAAACACTCTTTTGGTAAAATCTGCAAGTGGTTATTTGGAGCACTTCGAGGCCTGTGCTGGGATATGGAATATCTTCACCTAAAAACTACAGAGAAGCATTCTCAGAAAGTTCTTCACGATGCATTCATTCAACTCACAGAGTTGAACCTTCCTTTTGATAGAACAGTTTTGAAACACTCTTTTTGTAGAATCTGCAAGAGGATATTTGGAGCGTTTTGAGGCCTATGCTGGAAAAGGAAATATCTTCACCTAAAAACTAGACAGAAGCATTCTCAGAAACTTCTGTGTGATGAGTGCATTCAACTCACAGACTTGAACGTTTCTTTTGATAGAACAGTTTGGAAACATTACGTTTGTAGAATCTGCAAGTGTTTATTCGGAGCACCTTGAGGCCTATGTTGGAAAAGGAAATATCTTCACATAAAAACTAGAGAGAAGGATTCTCAGAAACTTCTTTGTGATGAGTTCATTCAACTCACAGAGTTGAACCTACCAATTGATAGAGAAGTTTGGAAACACTCTTTTTGTAGAATCTGCAAGTGGATATTTGGAGCCGTTTGAGGCCTAGGCTGGAAAAGGAAATATCTTCACATAAAAACTGAACAGAAGCATTCTCAGAAACTTCTGTGTGATGAGTGCATTCAACTCACAGACTTGAACGTTTCTTTTGATAGAACAGTTTGGAAACATTACGTTTGTAGAATCTGCAAGTGCTTATTCGGAGCACCTTGAGGCCTATGTTGGAAAAGGAAATATCTTCGCATAAAAACTAGAGAGAAGGATTCTCAGAAACTTCTTTGTGATGAGTTCATTCAACTCACAGAGTTGAACCTACCAATTGATAGAGAAGTTTGGAAACACTCTTTTTGTAGAATCTGCAAGTGGATATTTGGAGCCGTTTGAGGCCTATGCTGGAAAAGGAAATATCTTCACATAAAAACTGAACAGAAGCATTCTCAGAAACTTCTTTGTGTTGAGTGCATTCAACTCACAGACTTGAACTTACCTGTAGAAAGAGCAGTTTTGAAACACTCTTTTGGTAAAATCTGCAAGTGGTTATTTGGAGCACTTCGAGGCCTGTGCTGGGATATGGAATATCTTCACCTAAAAACTACAGAGAAGCATTCTCAGAAAGTTCTTCACGATGCATTCATTCAACTCACAGAGTTGAACCTTCCTTTTGATAGAACAGTTTTGAAACACTCTTTTTGTAGAATCTGCAAGAGGATATTTGGAGCGTTTTGAGGCCTATGCTGGAAAAGGAAATATCTTCACCTAAAAACTAGACAGAAGCATTCTCAGAAACTTCTGTGTGATGAGTGCATTCAACTCACAGACTTGAACGTTTCTTTTGATAGAACAGTTTGGAAACATTACGTTTGTAGAATCTGCAAGTGTTTATTCGGAGCACCTTGAGGCCTATGTTGGAAAAGGAAATATCTTCACATAAAACCTAGAGAGAAGGATTCTCAGAAACTTCTTTGTGATGAGTTCATTCAACTCACAGAGTTGAACCTACCAATTGATAGAGAAGTTTGGAAACACTCTTTTTGTAGAATCTGCAAGTGGATATTTGGAGCCGTTTGAGGCCTATGGTGGAAAAGGAAATATCTTCACATAAAAACTGAACAGAAGCATTCTCAGAAACTTCTTTGTGTTGAGTGCATTCAACTCACAGACTTGAACTTACCTGTAGAAAGAGCAGTTTTGAAACACTCTTTTGGTAAAATCTGCAAGTGGTTATTTGGAGCACTTCGAGGCCTGTGCTGGGATATGGAATATATCCACCTAAAAACTACAGAGAAGCATTCTCAGAAAGTTCTTCACGATGCATTCATTCAACTCACAGAGTTGAACCTTCCTTTTGATAGAACAGTTTTGAAACACTCTTTTTGTAGAATCTGCAAGAGGATATTTGGAGCGTTTTGAGGCCTATGCTGGAAAAGGAAATATCTTCACCTAAAAACTAGACAGAAGCATTCTCAGAAACTTCTGTGTGATGAGTGCATTCAACTCACAGACTTGAACGTTTCTTTTGATAGAACAGTTTGGAAACATTACGTTTGTAGAATCTGCAAGTGTTTATTCGGAGCACCTTGAGGCCTATGTTGGAAAAGGAAATATCTTCACATAAAAACTAGAGAGAAGGATTCTCAGAAACTTCTTTGTGATGAGTTCATTCAACTCACAGAGTTGAACCTACCAATTGATAGAGAAGTTTGGAAACACTCTTTTTGTAGAATCTGCAAGTGGATATTTGGAGCCGTTTGAGGCCTATGCTGGAAAAGGAAATATCTTCACATAAAAACTGAACAGAAGCATTCTCAGAAACTTCTTTGTGTTGAGTGCATTCAACTCACAGACTTGAACTTACCTGTAGAAAGAGCAGTTTTGAAACACTCTTTTGGTAAAATCTGCAAGTGGTTATTTGGAGCACTTCGAGGCCTGTGCTGGGATATGGAATATCTTCACCTAAAAACTACAGAGAAGCATTCTCAGAAAGTTCTTCACGATGCATTCATTCAACTCACAGAGTTGAACTTTCCTTTTGATAGAACAGTTTTGAAACACTCTTTTTGTAGAATCTGCAAGAGGATATTTGGAGCGTTTTGAGGCCTATGCTGGAAAAGGAAATATCTTCACCTAAAAACTAGACAGAAGCATTCTCAGAAACTTCTGTGTGATGAGTGCATTCAACTCACAGACTTGAACGTTTCTTTTGATAGAACAGTTTGGAAACATTACGTTTGTAGAATCTGCAAGTGTTTATTCGGAGCACCTTGAGGCCTATGTTGGAAAAGGAAATATCTTCACATAAAACCTAGAGAGAAGGATTCTCAGAAACTTCTTTGTGATGAGTTCATTCAACTCACAGAGTTGAACCTACCAATTTATAGAGAAGTTTGGAAACACTCTTTTTGTAGAATCTGCAAGTGGATATTTGGAGCCGTTTGAGGCCTATGCTGGAAAAGGAAATATCTTCACATAAAAACTGAACAGAAGCATTCTCAGAAACTTCTTTGTGTTGAGTGCATTCAACTCACAGACTTGAACTTACCTGTAGAAAGAGCAGTTTTGAAACACTCTTTTGGTAAAATCTGCAAGTGGTTATTTGGAGCACTTCGAGGCCTGTGCTGGGATATGGAATATCTTCACCTAAAAACTACAGAGAAGCATTCTCAGAAAGTTCTTCACGATGCATTCATTCAACTCACAGAGTTGAACCTTCCTTTTGATAGAACAGTTTTGAAACACTCTTTTTGTAGAATCTGCAAGAGGATATTTGGAGCGTTTTGAGGCCTATGCTGGAAAAGGAAATATCTTCACCTAAAAACTAGACAGAAGCATTCTCAGAAACTTCTGTGTGATGAGTGCATTCAACTCACAGACTTGAACGTTTCTTTTGATAGAACAGTTTGGAAACATTACGTTTGTAGAATCTGCAAGTGTTTATTCGGAGCACCTTGAGGCCTATGTTGGAAAAGGAAATATCTTCACATAAAAACTAGAGAGAAGGATTCTCAGAAACTTCTTTGTGATGAGTTCATTCAACTCACAGAGTTGAACCTACCAATTGATAGAGAAGTTTGGAAACACTCTTTTTGTAGAATCTGCAAGTGGATATTTGGAGCCGTTTGAGGCCTATGCTGGAAAAGGAAATATCTTCACATAAAAACTGAACAGAAGCATTCTCAGAAACTTCTTTGTGTTGAGTGCATTCAACTCACAGACTTGAACTTACCTGTAGAAAGAGCAGTTTTGAAACACTCTTTTGGTAAAATCTGCAAGTGGTTATTTGGAGCACTTCGAGGCCTGTGCTGGGATATGGAATATCTTCACCTAAAAACTACAGAGAAGCATTCTCAGAAAGTTCTTCACGATGCATTCATTCAACTCACAGAGTTGAACCTTCCTTTTGATAGAACAGTTTTGAAACACTCTTTTTGTAGAATCTGCAAGAGGATATTTGGAGCGTTTTGAGGCCTATGCTGGAAAAGGAAATATCTTCACCTAAAAACTAGACAGAAGCATTCTCAGAAACTTCTGTGTGATGAGTGCATTCAACTCACAGACTTGAACGTTTCTTTTGATAGAACAGTTTGGAAACATTACGTTTGTAGAATCTGCAAGTGTTTATTCGGAGCACCTTGAGGCCTATGTTGGAAAAGGAAATATCTTCACATAAAACCTAGAGAGAAGGATTCTCAGAAACTTCTTTGTGATGAGTTCATTCAACTCACAGAGTTGAACCTACCAATTGATAGAGAAGTTTGGAAACACTCTTTTTGTAGAATCTGCAAGTGGATATTTGGAGCCGTTTGAGGCCTATGCTGGAAAAGGAAATATCTTCACATAAAAACTGAACAGAAGCATTCTCAGAAACTTCTTTGTGTTGAGTGCATTCAACTCACAGACTTGAACTTACCTGTAGAAAGAGCAGTTTTGAAACACTCTTTTGGTAAAATCTGCAAGTGGTTATTTGGAGCACTTCGAGGCCTGTGCTGGGATATGGAATATCTTCACCTAAAAACTACAGAGAAGCATTCTCAGAAAGTTCTTCACGATGCATTCATTCAACTCACAGAGTTGAACCTTCCTTTTGATAGAACAGTTTTGAAACACTCTTTTTGTAGAATCTGCAAGAGGATATTTGGAGCGTTTTGAGGCCTATGCTGGAAAAGGAAATATCTTCACCTAAAAACTAGACAGAAGCATTCTCAGAAACTTCTGTGTGATGAGTGCATTCAACTCACAGACTTGAACGTTTCTTTTGATAGAACAGTTTGGAAACATTACGTTTGTAGAATCTGCAAGTGTTTATTCGGAGCACCTTGAGGCCTATGTTGGAAAAGGAAATATCTTCACATAAAACCTAGAGAGAAGGATTCTCAGAAACTTCTTTGTGATGAGTTCATTCAACTCACAGAGTTGAACCTACCAATTGATAGAGAAGTTTGGAAACACTCTTTTTGTAGAATCTGCAAGTGGATATTTGGAGCCGTTTGAGGCCTATGCTGGAAAAGGAAATATCTTCACATAAAAACTGAACAGAAGCATTCTCAGAAACTTCTTTGTGTTGAGTGCATTCAACTCACAGACTTGAACTTACCTGTAGAAAGAGCAGTTTTGAAACACTCTTTTGGTAAAATCTGCAAGTGGTTATTTGGAGCACTTCGAGGCCTGTGCTGGGATATGGAATATCTTCACCTAAAAACTACAGAGAAGCATTCTCAGAAAGTTCTTCATGATGCATTCATTCAACTCACAGAGTTGAACCTTCCTTTTGATAGAACAGTTTTGAAACACTCTTTTTGTAGAATCTGCAAGAGGATATTTGGAGCGTTTTGAGGCCTATGCTGGAAAAGGAAATATCTTCACCTAAAAACTAGACAGAAGCATTCTCAGAAACTTCTATGTGATGAGTGCATTCAACTCACAGACTTGAACGTTTCTTTTGATAGAACAGTTTGGAAACATTACGTTTGTAGAATCTGCAAGTGTTTATTCGGAGCACCTTGAGGCCTATGTTGGAAAAGGAAATATCTTCACATAAAAACTAGAGAGAAGGATTCTCAGAAACTTCTTTGTGATGAGTTCATTCAACTCACAGAGTTGAACCTACCAATTGATAGAGAAGTTTGGAAACACTCTTTTTGTAGAATCTGCAAGTGGATATTTGGAGCCGTTTGAGGCCTATGCTGGAAAAGGAAATATCTTCACATAAAAACTGAACAGAAGCATTCTCAGAAACTTCTTTGTGTTGAGTGCATTCAACTCACAGACTTGAACTTACCTGTAGAAAGAGCAGTTTTGAAACACTCTTTTGGTAAAATCTGCAAGTGGTTATTTGGAGCACTTCGAGGCCTGTGCTGGGATATGGAATATCTTCACCTAAAAGCTACAGAGAAGCATTCTCAGAAAGTTCTTCACGATGCATTCATTCAACTCACAGAGTTGAACCTTCCTTTTGATAGAACAGTTTTGAAACACTCTTTTTGTAGAATCTGCAAGATGATATTTGGAGCGTTTTGAGGCCTATGCTGGAAAAGGAAATATCTTCACCTAAAAACTAGACAGAAGCATTCTCAGAAACTTCTGTGTGATGAGTGCATTCAACTCACAGACTTGAACGTTTCTTTTGATAGAACAGTTTGGAAACATTACGTTTGTAGAATCTGCAAGTGTTTATTTGGAGCACCTTGAGGCCTATGTTGGAAAAGGAAATATCTTCACATAAAAACTAGAGAGAAGGATTCTCAGAAACTTCTTTGTGATGAGTTCATTCAACTCACAGAGTTGAACCTACCAATAGATAGAGAAGTTTGGAAACACTCTTTTTGTAGAATCTGCAAGTGGATATTTGGAGCCGTTTGAGGCCTATGCTGGAAAAGGAAATATCTTCACATAAAAACTGAACAGAAGCATTCTCAGAAACTTCTTTGTGTTGAGTGCATTCAACTCACAGACTTGAACTTACCTGTAGAAAGAGCAGTTTTGAAACACTCTTTTGGTAAAATCTGCAAGTGGTTATTTGGAGCACTTCGAGGCCTGTGCTGGGATATGGAATATCTTCACTTAAAAACTACAGAGAAGCATTCTCAGAAAGTTCTTCACGATGCATTCATTCAACTCACAGAGTTGAACCTTCCTTTTGATAGAACAGTTTTGAAACACTCTTTTTGTAGAATCTCCAAGAGGATATTTGGAGCGTTTTGAGGCCTATGCTGGAAAAGGAAATATCTTCACCTAAAAACTAGACAGAAGCATTCTCAGAAACTTCTGTGTGATGAGTGCATTCAACTCACAGACTTGAACGTTTCTTTTGATAGAACAGTTTGGAAACATTACGTTTGTAGAATCTGCAAGTGTTTATTCGGAGCACCTTGAGGCCTATGTTGGAAAAGGAAATATCTTCACATAAAAACTAGAGAGAAGGATTCTCAGAAACTTCTTTGTGATGAGTTCATTCAACTCACAGAGTTGAACCTATCAATTGATAGAGAAGTTTGGAAACACTCTTTTTGTAGAATCTGCAAGTGGATATTTGGAGCCGTTTGAGGCCTATGCTGGAAAAGGAAATATCTTCACATAAAAACTGAACAGAAGCATTCTCAGAAACTTCTTTGTGTTGAGTGCATTCAACTCACAGACTTGAACTTACCTGTAGAAAGAGCAGTTTTGAAACACTCTTTTGGTAAAATCTGCAAGTGGTTATTTGGAGCACTTCGAGGCCTGTGCTGGGATATGGAATATCTTCACCTAAAAACTACAGAGAAGCATTCTCAGAAAGTCCTTCATGATGCATTCATTCAACTCACAGAGTTGAACCTTCCTTTTGATAGAACAGTTTTGAAACACTCTTTTTGTAGAATCTGCAAGAGGATATTTGGAGCGTTTTGAGGCCTATGCTGGAAAAGGAAATATCTTCACCTAAAAACTAGACAGAAGCATTCTCAGAAACTTCTGTGTGATGAGTGCATTCAACTCACAGACTTGAACGTTTCTTTTGATAGAACAGTTTGGAAACATTACGTTTGTAGAATCTGCAAGTGTTTATTCGGAGCACCTTGAGGCCTATGTTGGAAAAGGAAATATCTTCACATAAAACCTAGAGCGAAGGATTCTCAGAAACTTCTTTGTGATGAGTTCATTCAACTCACAGAGTTGAACCTACCAATTGATAGAGAAGTTTGGAAACACTCTTTTTGTAGAATCTGCAAGTGGATATTTGGAGCCGTTTGAGGCCTATGCTGGAAAAGGAAATATCTTCACATAAAAACTGAACAGTAGCATTCTCAGAAACTTCTTTGTGTTGAGTGCATTCAACTCACAGACTTGAACTTACCTGTAGAAAGAGCAGTTTTGAAACACTCTTTTGGTAAAATCTGCAAGTGGTTATTTGGAGCACTTCGAGGCCTGTGCTGGGATATGGAATATCTTCACCTAAAAACTACAGAGAAGCATTCTCAGAAAGTTCTTCACGATGCATTCATTCAACTCACAGAGTTGAACCTTCCTTTTGATAGAACAGTTTTGAAACACTCTTTTTGTAGAATCTGCAAGAGGATATTTGGAGCGTTTTGAGGCCTATGCTGGAAAAGGAAATATCTTCACCTAAAAACTAGACAGAAGCATTCTCAGAAACTTCTGTGTGATGAGTGCATTCAACTCACAGACTTGAACGTTTCTTTTGATAGAACAGTTTGGAAACATTACGTTTGTAGAATCTGCAAGTGTTTATTCGGAGCTCCTTGAGGCCTATGTTGGAAAAGGAAATATCTTCACATAAAAACTAGAGAGAAGGATTCTCAGAAACTTCTTTGTGATGAGTTCATTCAACTCACAGAGTTGAACCTACCAATTGATAGAGAAGTTTGGAAACACTCTTTTTGTAGAATCTGCAAGTGGATATTTGGAGCCGTTTGAGGCCTAGGCTGGAAAAGGAAATATCTTCACATAAAAACTGAACAGAAGCATTCTCAGAAACTTCTGTGTGATGAGTGCATTCAACTCACAGACTTGAACGTTTCTTTTGATAGAACAGTTTGGAAACATTACGTTTGTAGAATCTGCAAGTGCTTATTCGGAGCACCTTTAGGCCTAAGTTGGAAAAGGAAATATCTTCGCATAAAAACTAGAGAGAAGGATTCTCAGAAACTTCTTTGTGATGAGTTCATTCAACTCACAGAGTTGAACCTACCAATTGATAGAGAAGTTTGGAAACACTCTTTTTGTAGAATCTGCAAGTGGATATTTGGAGCCGTTTGAGGCCTATGCTGGAAAAGGAAATATCTTCACATAAAAACTGAACAGAAGCATTCTCAGAAACTTCTTTGTGTTGAGTGCATTCAACTCACAGACTTGAACTTACCTGTAGAAAGAGCAGTTTTGAAACACTCTTTTGGTAAAATCTGCAAGTGGTTATTTGGAGCACTTCGAGGCCTGTGCTGGGATATGGAATATCTTCACCTAAAAACTACAGAGAAGCATTCTCAGAAAGTTCTTCACGATGCATTCATTCAACTCACAGAGTTGAACCTTCCTTTTGATAGAACAGTTTTGAAACACTCTTTTTGTAGAATCTGCAAGAGGATATTTGGAGCGTTTTGAGGCCTATGCTGGAAAAGGAAATATCTTCACCTAAAAACTAGACAGAAGCATTCTCAGAAACTTCTGTGTGATGAGTGCATTCAACTCACAGACTTGAACGTTTCTTTTGATAGAACAGTTTGGAAACATTACGTTTGTAGAATCTGCAAGTGTTTATTCGGAGCACCTTGAGGCCTATGTTGGAAAAGGAAATATCTTCACATAAAAACTAGAGAGAAGGATTCTCAGAAACTTCTTTGTGATGAGTTCATTCAACTCACAGAGTTGAACCTACCAATTGATAGAGAAGTTTGGAAACACTCTTTTTGTAGAATCTGCAAGTGGATATTTGGAGCCGTTTGAGGCCTAGGCTGGAAAAGGAAATATCTTCACATAAAAACTGAACAGAAGCATTCTCAGAAACTTCTGTGTGATGAGTGCATTCAACTCACAGACTTGAACGTTTCTTTTGATAGAACAGTTTGGAAACATTACGTTTGTAGAATCTGCAAGTGCTTATTCGGAGCACCTTGAGGCCTATGTTGGAAAAGGAAATATCTTCGCATAAAAACTAGAGAGAAGGATTCTCAGAAACTTCTTTGTGATGAGTTCATTCAACTCACAGAGTTGAACCTACCAATCGATAGAGAAGTTTGGAAACACTCTTTTTGTACAATCTGCAAGTGGATATTTGGAGCCGTTTGAGGCCTATGCTGGAAAAGGAAATATCTTCACATAAAAACTGAACAGAAGCATTCTCAGAAACTTCTTTGTGTTGAGTGCATTCAACTCACAGACTTGAACTTACCTGTAGAAAGAGCAGTTTTGAAACACTCTTTTGGTAAAATCTGCAAGTGGTTATTTGGAGCACTTCGAGGCCTGTGCTGGGATATGGAATATCTTCACCTAAAAACTACAGAGAAGCATTCTCAGAAAGTTCTTCACGATGCATTCATTCAACTCACAGAGTTGAACCTTCCTTTTGATAGAACAGTTTTGAAACACTCTTTTTGTAGAATCTGCAAGAGGATATTTGGATCGTTTTGAGGCCTATGCTGGAAAAGGAAATATCTTCACCTAAAAACTAGACAGAAGCATTCTCAGAAACTTCTGTGTGATGAGTGCATTCAACTCACAGACTTGAACGTTTCTTTTGATAGAACAGTTTGGAAACATTACGTTTGTAGAATCTGCAAGTGTTTATTTGGAGCACCTTGAGGCCTATGTTGGAAAAGGAAATATCTTCACATAAAAACTAGAGAGAAGGATTCTCAGAAACTTCTTTGTGATGAGTTCATTCAACTCACAGAGTTGAACCTACCAATAGATAGAGAAGTTTGGAAACACTCTTTTTGTAGAATCTGCAAGTGGATATTTGGAGCCGTTTGAGGCCTATGCTGGAAAAGGAAATATCTTCACATAAAAACTGAACAGAAGCATTCTCAGAAACTTCTTTGTGTTGAGTGCATTCAACTCACAGACTTGAACTTACCTGTAGAAAGAGCAGTTTTGAAACACTCTTTTGGTAAAATCTGCAAGTGGTTATTTGGAGCACTTCGAGGCCTGTGCTGGGATATGGAATATCTTCACTTAAAAACTACAGAGAAGCATTCTCAGAAAGTTCTTCACGATGCATTCATTCAACTCACAGAGTTGAACCTTCCTTTTGATAGAACAGTTTTGAAACACTCTTTTTGTAGAATCTCCAAGAGGATATTTGGAGCGTTTTGAGGCCTATGCTGGAAAAGGAAATATCTTCACCTAAAAACTAGACAGAAGCATTCTCAGAAACTTCTGTGTGATGAGTGCATTCAACTCACAGACTTGAACGTTTCTTTTGATAGAACAGTTTGGAAACATTACGTTTGTAGAATCTGCAAGTGTTTATTCGGAGCACCTTGAGGCCTATGTTGGAAAAGGAAATATCTTCACATAAAAACTAGAGAGAAGGATTCTCAGAAACTTCTTTGTGATGAGTTCATTCAACTCACAGAGTTGAACCTATCAATTGATAGAGAAGTTTGGAAACACTCTTTTTGTAGAATCTGCAAGTGGATATTTGGAGCCGTTTGAGGCCTATGCTGGAAAAGGAAATATCTTCACATAAAAACTGAACAGAAGCATTCTCAGAAACTTCTTTGTGTTGAGTGCATTCAACTCACAGACTTGAACTTACCTGTAGAAAGAGCAGTTTTGAAACACTCTTTTGGTAAAATCTGCAAGTGGTTATTTGGAGCACTTCGAGGCCTGTGCTGGGATATGGAATATCTTCACCTAAAAACTACAGAGAAGCATTCTCAGAAAGTCCTTCATGATGCATTCATTCAACTCACAGAGTTGAACCTTCCTTTTGATAGAACAGTTTTGAAACACTCTTTTTGTAGAATCTGCAAGAGGATATTTGGAGCGTTTTGAGGCCTATGCTGGAAAAGGAAATATCTTCACCTAAAAACTAGACAGAAGCATTCTCAGAAACTTCTGTGTGATGAGTGCATTCAACTCACAGACTTGAACGTTTCTTTTGATAGAACAGTTTGGAAACATTACGTTTGTAGAATCTGCAAGTGTTTATTCGGAGCACCTTGAGGCCTATGTTGGAAAAGGAAATATCTTCACATAAAACCTAGAGCGAAGGATTCTCAGAAACTTCTTTGTGATGAGTTCATTCAACTCACAGAGTTGAACCTACCAATTGATAGAGAAGTTTGGAAACACTCTTTTTGTAGAATCTGCAAGTGGATATTTGGAGCCGTTTGAGGCCTATGCTGGAAAAGGAAATATCTTCACATAAAAACTGAACAGTAGCATTCTCAGAAACTTCTTTGTGTTGAGTGCATTCAACTCACAGACTTGAACTTACCTGTAGAAAGAGCAGTTTTGAAACACTCTTTTGGTAAAATCTGCAAGTGGTTATTTGGAGCACTTCGAGGCCTGTGCTGGGATATGGAATATCTTCACCTAAAAACTACAGAGAAGCATTCTCAGAAAGTTCTTCACGATGCATTCATTCAACTCACAGAGTTGAACCTTCCTTTTGATAGAACAGTTTTGAAACACTCTTTTTGTAGAATCTGCAAGAGGATATTTGGAGCGTTTTGAGGCCTATGCTGGAAAAGGAAATATCTTCACCTAAAAACTAGACAGAAGCATTCTCAGAAACTTCTGTGTGATGAGTGCATTCAACTCACAGACTTGAACGTTTCTTTTGATAGAACAGTTTGGAAACATTACGTTTGTAGAATCTGCAAGTGTTTATTCGGAGCTCCTTGAGGCCTATGTTGGAAAAGGAAATATCTTCACATAAAAACTAGAGAGAAGGATTCTCAGAAACTTCTTTGTGATGAGTTCATTCAACTCACAGAGTTGAACCTACCAATTGATAGAGAAGTTTGGAAACACTCTTTTTGTAGAATCTGCAAGTGGATATTTGGAGCCGTTTGAGGCCTAGGCTGGAAAAGGAAATATCTTCACATAAAAACTGAACAGAAGCATTCTCAGAAACTTCTGTGTGATGAGTGCATTCAACTCACAGACTTGAACGTTTCTTTTGATAGAACAGTATGGAAACATTACGTTTGTAGAATCTGCAAGTGCTTATTCGGAGCACCTTTAGGCCTAAGTTGGAAAAGGAAATATCTTCGCATAAAAACTAGAGAGAAGGATTCTCAGAAACTTCTTTGTGATGAGTTCATTCAACTCACAGAGTTGAACCTACCAATTGATAGAGAAGTTTGGAAACACTCTTTTTGTAGAATCTGCAAGTGGATATTTGGAGCCGTTTGAGGCCTATGCTGGAAAAGGAAATATCTTCACATAAAAACTGAACAGAAGCATTCTCAGAAACTTCTTTGTGTTGAGTGCATTCAACTCACAGACTTGAACTTACCTGTAGAAAGAGCAGTTTTGAAACACTCTTTTGGTAAAATCTGCAAGTGGTTATTTGGAGCACTTCGAGGCCTGTGCTGGGATATGGAATATCTTCACCTAAAAACTACAGAGAAGCATTCTCAGAAAGTTCTTCACGATGCATTCATTCAACTCACAGAGTTGAACCTTCCTTTTGATAGAACAGTTTTGAAACACTCTTTTTGTAGAATCTGCAAGAGGATATTTGGAGCGTTTTGAGGCCTATGCTGGAAAAGGAAATATCTTCACCTAAAAACTAGACAGAAGCATTCTCAGAAACTTCTGTGTGATGAGTGCATTCAACTCACAGACTTGAACGTTTCTTTTGATAGAACAGTTTGGAAACATTACGTTTGTAGAATCTGCAAGTGTTTATTCGGAGCACCTTGAGGCCTATGTTGGAAAAGGAAATATCTTCACATAAAAACTAGAGAGAAGGATTCTCAGAAACTTCTTTGTGATGAGTTCATTCAACTCACAGAGTTGAACCTACCAATTGATAGAGAAGTTTGGAAACACTCTTTTTGTAGAATCTGCAAGTGGATATTTGGAGCCGTTTGAGGCCTAGGCTGGAAAAGGAAATATCTTCACATAAAAACTGAACAGAAGCATTCTCAGAAACTTCTGTGTGATGAGTGCATTCAACTCACAGACTTGAACGTTTCTTTTGATAGAACAGTTTGGAAACATTACGTTTGTAGAATCTGCAAGTGCTTATTCGGAGCACCTTGAGGCCTATGTTGGAAAAGGAAATATCTTCGCATAAAAACTAGAGAGAAGGATTCTCAGAAACTTCTTTGTGATGAGTTCATTCAACTCACAGAGTTGAACCTACCAATTGATAGAGAAGTTTGGAAACACTCTTTTTGTACAATCTGCAAGTGGATATTTGGAGCCGTTTGAGGCCTATGCTGGAAAAGGAAATATCTTCACATAAAAACTGAACAGAAGCATTCTCAGAAACTTCTTTGTGTTGAGTGCATTCAACTCACAGACTTGAACTTACCTGTAGAAAGAGCAGTTTTGAAACACTCTTTTGGTAAAATCTGCAAGTGGTTATTTGGAGCACTTCGAGGCCTGTGCTGGGATATGGAATATCTTCACCTAAAAACTACAGAGAAGCATTCTCAGAAAGTTCTTCACGATGCATTCATTCAACTCACAGAGTTGAACCTTCCTTTTGATAGAACAGTTTTGAAACACTCTTTTTGTAGAATCTGCAAGAGGATATTTGGAGCGTTTTGAGGCCTATGCTGGAAAAGGAAATATCTTCACCTAAAAACTAGACAGAAGCATTCTCAGAAACTTCTGTGTGATGAGTGCATTCAACTCACAGACTTGAACGTTTCTTTTGATAGAACAGTTTGGAAACATTACGTTTGTAGAATCTGCAAGTGTTTATTCGGAGCACCTTGAGGCCTATGTTGGAAAAGGAAATATCTTCACATAAAACCTAGAGAGAAGGATTCTCAGAAACTTCTTTGTGATGAGTTCATTCAACTCACAGAGTTGAACCTACCAATTGATAGAGAAGTTTGGAAACACTCTTTTTGTAGAATCTGCAAGTGGATATTTGGAGCCGTTTGAGGCCTATGCTGGAAAAGGAAATATCTTCACATAAAAACTGAACAGAAGCATTCTCAGAAACTTCTTTGTGTTGAGTGCATTCAACTCACAGACTTGAACTTACCTGTAGAAAGAGCAGTTTTGAAACACTCTTTTGGTAAAATCTGCAAGTGGTTATTTGGAGCACTTCGAGGCCTGTGCTGGGATATGGAATATCTTCACCTAAAAACTACAGAGAAGCATTCTCAGAAAGTTCTTCACGATGCATTCATTCAACTCACAGAGTTGAACCTTCCTTTTGATAGAACAGTTTTGAAACACTCTTTTTGTAGAATCTGCAAGAGGATATTTGGAGCGTTTTGAGGCCTATGCTGGAAAAGGAAATATCTTCACCTAAAAACTAGACAGAAGCATTCTCAGAAACTTCTGTGTGATGAGTGCATTCAACTCACAGACTTGAACGTTTCTTTTGATAGAACAGTTTGGAAACATTACGTTTGTAGAATCTGCAAGTGTTTATTCGGAGCACCTTGAGGCCTATGTTGGAAAAGGAAATATCTTCACATAAAACCTAGAGAGAAGGATTCTCAGAAACTTCTTTGTGATGAGTTCATTCAACTCACAGAGTTGAACCTACCAATTGATAGAGAAGTTTGGAAACACTCTTTTTGTAGAATCTGCAAGTGGATATTTGGAGCCGTTTGAGGCCTATGCTGGAAAAGGAAATATCTTCACATAAAAACTGAACAGAAGCATTCTCAGAAACTTCTTTGTGTTGAGTGCATTCAACTCACAGACTTGAACTTACCTGTAGAAAGAGCAGTTTTGAAACACTCTTTTGGTAAAATCTGCAAGTGGTTATTTGGAGCACTTCGAGGCCTGTGCTGGGATATGGAATATCTTCACCTAAAAACTACAGAGAAGCATTCTCAGAAAGTTCTTCACGATGCATTCATTCAACTCACAGAGTTGAACCTTCCTTTTGATAGAACAGTTTTGAAACACTCTTTTTGTAGAATCTGCAAGAGGATATTTGGAGCGTTTTGAGGCCTATGCTGGAAAAGGAAATATCTTCACCTAAAAACTAGACAGAAGCATTCTCAGAAACTTCTGTGTGATGAGTGCATTCAACTCACAGACTTGAACGTTTCTTTTGATAGAACAGTTTGGAAACATTACGTTTGTAGAATCTGCAAGTGTTTATTCGGAGCACCTTGAGGCCTATGTTGGAAAAGGAAATATCTTCACATAAAAACTAGAGAGAAGGATTCTCAGAAACTTCTTTGTGATGAGGTCATTCAACTCACAGAGTTGAACCTACCAATTGATAGAGAAGTTTGGAAACACTCTTTTTGTAGAATCTGCAAGTGGATATTTGGAGCCGTTTGAGGCCTATGCTGGAAAAGGAAATATCTTCACATAAAAACTGAACAGAAGCATTCTCAGAAACTTCTTTGTGTTGAGTGCATTCAACTCACAGACTTGAACTTACCTGTAGAAAGAGCAGTTTTGAAACACTCTTTTGGTAAAATCTGCAAGTGGTTATTTGGAGCACTTCGAGGCCTGTGCTGGGATATGGAATATCTTCACCTAAAAACTACAGAGAAGCATTCTCAGAAAGTTCTTCACGATGCATTCATTCAACTCACAGAGTTGAACCTTCCTTTTGATAGAACAGTTTTGAAACACTCTTTTTGTAGAATCTGCAAGAGGATATTTGGAGCGTTTTGAGGCCTATGCTGGAAAAGGAAATATCTTCACCTAAAAACTAGACAGAAGCATTCTCAGAAACTTCTGTGTGATGAGTGCATTCAACTCACAGACTTGAACGTTTCTTTTGATAGAACAGTTTGGAAACATTACGTTTGTAGAATCTGCAAGTGTTTATTCGGAGCACCTTGAGGCCTATGTTGGAAAAGGAAATATCTTCACATAAAACCTAGAGAGAAGGATTCTCAGAAACTTCTTTGTGATGAGTTCATTCAACTCACAGAGTTGAACCTACCAATTGATAGAGAAGTTTGGAAACACTCTTTTTGTAGAATCTGCAAGTGGATATTTGGAGCCGTTTGAGGCCTATGCTGGAAAAGGAAATATCTTCACATAAAAACTGAACAGAAGCATTCTCAGAAACTTCTTTGTGTTGAGTGCATTCAACTCACAGACTTGAACTTACCTGTAGAAAGAGCAGTTTTGAAACACTCTTTTGGTAAAATCTGCAAGTGGTTATTTGGAGCACTTCGAGGCCTGTGCTGGGATATGGAATATCTTCACCTAAAAACTACAGAGAAGCATTCTCAGAAAGTTCTTCACGATGCATTCATTCAACTCACAGAGTTGAACCTTCCTTTTGATAGAACAGTTTTGAAACACTCTTTTTGTAGAATCTGCAAGAGGATATTTGGAGCGTTTTGAGGCCTATGCTGGAAAAGGAAATATCTTCACCTAAAAACTAGACAGAAGCATTCTCAGAAACTTCTGTGTGATGAGTGCATTCAACTCACAGACTTGAACGTTTCTTTTGATAGAACAGTTTGGAAACATTACGTTTGTAGAATCTGCAAGTGTTTATTCGGAGCACCTTGAGGCCTATGTTGGAAAAGGAAATATCTTCACATAAAAACTAGAGAGAAGGATTCTCAGAAACTTCTTTGTGATGAGGTCATTCAACTCACAGAGTTGAACCTACCAATTGATAGAGAAGTTTGGAAACACTCTTTTTGTAGAATCTGCAAGTGGATATTTGGAGCCGTTTGAGGCCTATGCTGGAAAAGGAAATATCTTCACATAAAAACTGAACAGAAGCATTCTCAGAAACTTCTTTGTGTTGAGTGCATTCAACTCACAGACTTGAACTTACCTGTAGAAAGAGCAGTTTTGAAACACTCTTTTGGTAAAATCTGCAAGTGGTTATTTGGAGCACTTCGAGGCCTGTGCTGGGATATGGAATATCTTCACCTAAAAACTACAGAGAAGCATTCTCAGAAAGTTCTTCACGATGCATTCATTCAACTCACAGAGTTGAACCTTCCTTTTGATAGAACAGTTTTGAAACACTCTTTTTGTAGAATCTGCAAGAGGATATTTGGAGCGTTTTGAGGCCTATGCTGGAAAAGGAAATATCTTCACCTAAAAACTAGACAGAAGCATTCTCAGAAACTTCTGTGTGATGAGTGCATTCAACTCACAGACTTGAACGTTTCTTTTGATAGAACAGTTTGGAAACATTACGTTTGTAGAATCTGCAAGTGTTTATTCGGAGCACCTTGAGGCCTATGTTGGAAAAGGAAATATCTTCACATAAAACCTAGAGAGAAGGATTCTCAGAAACTTCTTTGTGATGAGTTCATTCAACTCACAGAGTTGAACCTACCAATTGATAGAGAAGTTTGGAAACACTCTTTTTGTAGAATCTGCAAGTGGATATTTGGAGCCGTTTGAGGCCTATGCTGGAAAAGGAAATATCTTCACATAAAAACTGAACAGAAGCATTCTCAGAAACTTCTTTGTGTTGAGTGCATTCAACTCACAGACTTGAACTTACCTGTAGAAAGAGCAGTTTTGAAACACTCTTTTGGTAAAATCTGCAAGTGGTTATTTGGAGCACTTCGAGGCCTGTGCTGGGATATGGAATATCTTCACCTAAAAACTACAGAGAAGCATTCTCAGAAAGTTCTTCACGATGCATTCATTCAACTCACAGAGTTGAACCTTCCTTTTGATAGAACAGTTTTGAAACACTCTTTTTGTAGAATCTGCAAGAGGATATTTGGAGCGTTTTGAGGCCTATGCTGGAAAAGGAAATATCTTCACCTAAAAACTAGACAGAAGCATTCTCAGAAACTTCTGTGTGATGAGTGCATTCAACTCACAGACTTGAACGTTTCTTTTGATAGAACAGTTTGGAAACATTACGTTTGTAGAATCTGCAAGTGTTTATTCGGAGCACCTTGAGGCCTATGTTGGAAAAGGAAATATCTTCACATAAAAACTAGAGAGAAGGATTCTCAGAAACTTCTTTGTGATGAGGTCATTCAACTCACAGAGTTGAACCTACCAATTGATAGAGAAGTTTGGAAACACTCTTTTTGTAGAATCTGCAAGTGGATATTTGGAGCCGTTTGAGGCCTATGCTGGAAAAGGAAATATCTTCACATAAAAACTGAACAGAAGCATTCTCAGAAACTTCTTTGTGTTGAGTGCATTCAACTCACAGACTTGAACTTACCTGTAGAAAGAGCAGTTTTGAAACACTCTTTTGGTAAAATCTGCAAGTGGTTATTTGGAGCACTTCGAGGCCTGTGCTGGGATATGGAATATCTTCACCTAAAAACTACAGAGAAGCAGTCTCAGAAAGTTCTTCACGATGCATTCATTCAACTCACAGAGTTGAACCTTCCTTTTGATAGAACAGTTTTGAAACACTCTTTTTGTAGAATCTGCAAGAGGATATTTGGAGCGTTTTGAGGCCTATGCTGGAAAAGGAAATATCTTCACCTAAAAACTAGACAGAAGCATTCTCAGAAACTTCTGTGTGATGAGTGCATTCAACTCACAGACTTGAACGTTTCTTTTGATAGAACAGTTTGGAAACATTACGTTTGTAGAATCTGCAAGTGCTTATTCGGAGCACCTTGAGGCCTATGTTGGAAAAGGAAATATCTTCGCATAAAAACTAGAGAGAAGGATTCTCAGAAACTTCTTTGTGATGAGTTCATTCAACTCACAGAGTTGAACCTACCAATTGATAGAGAAGTTTGGAAACACTCTTTTTGTACAATCTGCAAGTGGATATTTGGAGCCGTTTGAGGCCTATGCTGGAAAAGGAAATATCTTCACATAAAAACTGAACAGAAGCATTCTCAGAAACTTCTTTGTGTTGAGTGCATTCAACTCACAGACTTGAACTTACCTGTAGAAAGAGCAGTTTTGAAACACTCTTTTGGTAAAATCTGCAAGTGGTTATTTGGAGCACTTCGAGGCCTGTGCTGGGATATGGAATATCTTCACCTAAAAACTACAGAGAAGCATTCTCAGAAAGTTCTTCACGATGCATTCATTCAACTCACAGAGTTGAACCTTCCTTTTGATAGAACAGTTTTGAAACACTCTTTTTGTAGAATCTGCAAGAGGATATTTGGAGCGTTTTGAGGCCTATGCTGGAAAAGGAAATATCTTCACCTAAAAACTAGACAGAAGCATTCTCAGAAACTTCTGTGTGATGAGTGCATTCAACTCACAGACTTGAACGTTTCTTTTGATAGAACAGTTTGGAAACATTACGTTTGTAGAATCTGCAAGTGTTTATTCGGAGCACCTTGAGGCCTATGTTGGAAAAGGAAATATCTTCACATAAAACCTAGAGAGAAGGATTCTCAGAAACTTCTTTGTGATGAGTTCATTCAACTCACAGAGTTGAACCTACCAATTGATAGAGAAGTTTGGAAACACTCTTTTTGTAGAATCTGCAAGTGGATATTTGGAGCCGTTTGAGGCCTATGCTGGAAAAGGAAATATCTTCACATAAAAACTGAACAGAAGCATTCTCAGAAACTTCTTTGTGTTGAGTGCATTCAACTCACAGACTTGAACTTACCTGTAGAAAGAGCAGTTTTGAAACACTCTTTTGGTAAAATCTGCAAGTGGTTATTTGGAGCACTTCGAGGCCTGTGCTGGGATATGGAATATCTTCACCTAAAAACTACAGAGAAGCATTCTCAGAAAGTTCTTCACGATGCATTCATTCAACTCACAGAGTTGAACCTTCCTTTTGATAGAACAGTTTTGAAACACTCTTTTTGTAGAATCTGCAAGAGGATATTTGGAGCGTTTTGAGGCCTATGCTGGAAAAGGAAATATCTTCACCTAAAAACTAGACAGAAGCATTCTCAGAAACTTCTGTGTGATGAGTGCATTCAACTCACAGACTTGAACGTTTCTTTTGATAGAACAGTTTGGAAACATTACGTTTGTAGAATCTGCAAGTGTTTATTCGGAGCACCTTGAGGCCTATGTTGGAAAAGGAAATATCTTCACATAAAACCTAGAGAGAAGGATTCTCAGAAACTTCTTTGTGATGAGTTCATTCAACTCACAGAGTTGAACCTACCAATTGATAGAGAAGTTTGGAAACACTCTTTTTGTAGAATCTGCAAGTGGATATTTGGAGCCGTTTGAGGCCTATGCTGGAAAAGGAAATATCTTCACATAAAAACTGAACAGAAGCATTCTCAGAAACTTCTTTGTGTTGAGTGCATTCAACTCACAGACTTGAACTTACCTGTAGAAAGAGCAGTTTTGAAACACTCTTTTGGTAAAATCTGCAAGTGGTTATTTGGAGCACTTCGAGGCCTGTGCTGGGATATGGAATATCTTCACCTAAAAACTACAGAGAAGCATTCTCAGAAAGTTCTTCACGATGCATTCATTCAACTCACAGAGTTGAACCTTCCTTTTGATAGAACAGTTTTGAAACACTCTTTTTGTAGAATCTGCAAGAGGATATTTGGAGCGTTTTGAGGCCTATGCTGGAAAAGGAAATATCTTCACCTAAAAACTAGACAGAAGCATTCTCAGAAACTTCTGTGTGATGAGTGCATTCAACTCACAGACTTGAACGTTTCTTTTGATAGAACAGTTTGGAAACATTACGTTTGTAGAATCTGCAAGTGTTTATTCGGAGCACCTTGAGGCCTATGTTGGAAAAGGAAATATCTTCACATAAAAACTAGAGAGAAGGATTCTCAGAAACTTCTTTGTGATGAGGTCATTCAACTCACAGAGTTGAACCTACCAATTGATAGAGAAGTTTGGAAACACTCTTTTTGTAGAATCTGCAAGTGGATATTTGGAGCCGTTTGAGGCCTATGCTGGAAAAGGAAATATCTTCACATAAAAACTGAACAGAAGCATTCTCAGAAACTTCTTTGTGTTGAGTGCATTCAACTCACAGACTTGAACTTACCTGTAGAAAGAGCAGTTTTGAAACACTCTTTTGGTAAAATCTGCAAGTGGTTATTTGGAGCACTTCGAGGCCTGTGCTGGGATATGGAATATCTTCACCTAAAAACTACAGAGAAGCATTCTCAGAAAGTTCTTCACGATGCATTCATTCAACTCACAGAGTTGAACCTTCCTTTTGATAGAACAGTTTTGAAACACTCTTTTTGTAGAATCTGCAAGAGGATATTTGGAGCGTTTTGAGGCCTATGCTGGAAAAGGAAATATCTTCACCTAAAAACTAGACAGAAGCATTCTCAGAAACTTCTGTGTGATGAGTGCATTCAACTCACAGACTTGAACGTTTCTTTTGATAGAACAGTTTGGAAACATTACGTTTGTAGAATCTGCAAGTGTTTATTCGGAGCACCTTGAGGCCTATGTTGGAAAAGGAAATATCTTCACATAAAACCTAGAGAGAAGGATTCTCAGAAACTTCTTTGTGATGAGTTCATTCAACTCACAGAGTTGAACCTACCAATTGATAGAGAAGTTTGGAAACACTCTTTTTGTAGAATCTGCAAGTGGATATTTGGAGCCGTTTGAGGCCTATGCTGGAAAAGGAAATATCTTCACATAAAAACTGAACAGAAGCATTCTCAGAAACTTCTTTGTGTTGAGTGCATTCAACTCACAGACTTGAACTTACCTGTAGAAAGAGCAGTTTTGAAACACTCTTTTGGTAAAATCTGCAAGTGGTTATTTGGAGCACTTCGAGGCCTGTGCTGGGATATGGAATATCTTCACCTAAAAACTACAGAGAAGCATTCTCAGAAAGTTCTTCACGATGCATTCATTCAACTCACAGAGTTGAACCTTCCTTTTGATAGAACAGTTTTGAAACACTCTTTTTGTAGAATCTGCAAGAGGATATTTGGAGCGTTTTGAGGCCTATGCTGGAAAAGGAAATATCTTCACCTAAAAACTAGACAGAAGCATTCTCAGAAACTTCTGTGTGATGAGTGCATTCAACTCACAGACTTGAACGTTTCTTTTGATAGAACAGTTTGGAAACATTACGTTTGTAGAATCTGCAAGTGTTTATTCGGAGCACCTTGAGGCCTATGTTGGAAAAGGAAATATCTTCACATAAAAACTAGAGAGAAGGATTCTCAGAAACTTCTTTGTGATGAGGTCATTCAACTCACAGAGTTGAACCTACCAATTGATAGAGAAGTTTGGAAACACTCTTTTTGTAGAATCTGCAAGTGGATATTTGGAGCCGTTTGAGGCCTATGCTGGAAAAGGAAATATCTTCACATAAAAACTGAACAGAAGCATTCTCAGAAACTTCTTTGTGTTGAGTGCATTCAACTCACAGACTTGAACTTACCTGTAGAAAGAGCAGTTTTGAAACACTCTTTTGGTAAAATCTGCAAGTGGTTATTTGGAGCACTTCGAGGCCTGTGCTGGGATATGGAATATCTTCACCTAAAAACTACAGAGAAGCATTCTCAGAAAGTTCTTCACGATGCATTCATTCAACTCACAGAGTTGAACCTTCCTTTTGATAGAACAGTTTTGAAACACTCTTTTTGTAGAATCTGCAAGAGGATATTTGGAGCGTTTTGAGGCCTATGCTGGAAAAGGAAATATCTTCACCTAAAAACTAGACAGAAGCATTCTCAGAAACTTCTGTGTGATGAGTGCATTCAACTCACAGACTTGAACGTTTCTTTTGATAGAACAGTTTGGAAACATTACGTTTGTAGAATCTGCAAGTGTTTATTCGGAGCACCTTGAGGCCTATGTTGGAAAAGGAAATATCTTCACATAAAACCTAGAGAGAAGGATTCTCAGAAACTTCTTTGTGATGAGTTCATTCAACTCACAGAGTTGAACCTACCAATTGATAGAGAAGTTTGGAAACACTCTTTTTGTAGAATCTGCAAGTGGATATTTGGAGCCGTTTGAGGCCTATGCTGGAAAAGGAAATATCTTCACATAAAAACTGAACAGAAGCATTCTCAGAAACTTCTTTGTGTTGAGTGCATTCAACTCACAGACTTGAACTTACCTGTAGAAAGAGCAGTTTTGAAACACTCTTTTGGTAAAATCTGCAAGTGGTTATTTGGAGCACTTCGAGGCCTGTGCTGGGATATGGAATATCTTCACCTAAAAACTACAGAGAAGCATTCTCAGAAAGTTCTTCACGATGCATTCATTCAACTCACAGAGTTGAACCTTCCTTTTGATAGAACAGTTTTGAAACACTCTTTTTGTAGAATCTGCAAGAGGATATTTGGAGCGTTTTGAGGCCTATGCTGGAAAAGGAAATATCTTCACCTAAAAACTAGACAGAAGCATTCTCAGAAACTTCTGTGTGATGAGTGCATTCAACTCACAGACTTGAACGTTTCTTTTGATAGAACAGTTTGGAAACATTACGTTTGTAGAATCTGCAAGTGTTTATTCGGAGCACCTTGAGGCCTATGTTGGAAAAGGAAATATCTTCACATAAAAACTAGAGAGAAGGATTCTCAGAAACTTCTTTGTGATGAGGTCATTCAACTCACAGAGTTGAACCTACCAATTGATAGAGAAGTTTGGAAACACTCTTTTTGTAGAATCTGCAAGTGGATATTTGGAGCCGTTTGAGGCCTATGCTGGAAAAGGAAATATCTTCACATAAAAACTGAACAGAAGCATTCTCAGAAACTTCTTTGTGTTGAGTGCATTCAACTCACAGACTTGAACTTACCTGTAGAAAGAGCAGTTTTGAAACACTCTTTTGGTAAAATCTGCAAGTGGTTATTTGGAGCACTTCGAGGCCTGTGCTGGGATATGGAATATCTTCACCTAAAAACTACAGAGAAGCAGTCTCAGAAAGTTCTTCACGATGCATTCATTCAACTCACAGAGTTGAACCTTCCTTTTGATAGAACAGTTTTGAAACACTCTTTTTGTAGAATCTGCAAGAGGATATTTGGAGCGTTTTGAGGCCTATGCTGGAAAAGGAAATATCTTCACCTAAAAACTAGACAGAAGCATTCTCAGAAACTTCTGTGTGATGAGTGCATTCAACTCACAGACTTGAACGTTTCTTTTGATAGAACAGTTTGGAAACATTACGTTTGTAGAATCTGCAAGTGTTTATTCGGAGCACCTTGAGGCCTATGTTGGAAAAGGAAATATCTTCACATAAAACCTAGAGAGAAGGATTCTCAGAAACTTCTTTGTGATGAGTTCATTCAACTCACAGAGTTGAACCTACCAATTGATAGAGAAGTTTGGAAACACTCTTTTTGTAGAATCTGCAAGTGGATATTTGGAGCCGTTTGAGGCCTATGCTGGAAAAGGAAATATCTTCACATAAAAACTGAACAGAAGCATTCTCAGAAACTTCTTTGTGTTGAGTGCATTCAACTCACAGACTTGAACTTACCTGTAGAAAGAGCAGTTTTGAAACACTCTTTTGGTAAAATCTGCAAGTGGTTATTTGGAGCACTTCGAGGCCTGTGCTGGGATATGGAATATCTTCACCTAAAAACTACAGAGAAGCATTCTCAGAAAGTTCTTCACGATGCATTCATTCAACTCACAGAGTTGAACCTTCCTTTTGATAGAACAGTTTTGAAACACTCTTTTTGTAGAATCTGCAAGAGGATATTTGGAGCGTTTTGAGGCCTATGCTGGAAAAGGAAATATCTTCACCTAAAAACTAGACAGAAGCATTCTCAGAAACTTCTGTGTGATGAGTGCATTCAACTCACAGACTTGAACGTTTCTTTTGATAGAACAGTTTGGAAACATTACGTTTGTAGAATCTGCAAGTGTTTATTCGGAGCACCTTGAGGCCTATGTTGGAAAAGGAAATATCTTCACATAAAACCTAGAGAGAAGCATTCTCAGAAACTTCTTTGTGATGAGTTCATTCAACTCACAGAGTTGAACCTACCAATTGATAGAGAAGTTTGGAAACACTCTTTTTGTAGAATCTGCAAGTGGATATTTGGAGCCGTTTGAGGCCTATGCTGGAAAAGGAAATATCTTCACATAAAAACTGAACAGAAGCATTCTCAGAAACTTCTTTGTGTTGAGTGCATTCAACTCACAGACTTGAACTTACCTGTAGAAAGAGCAGTTTTGAAACACTCTTTTGGTAAAATCTGCAAGTGGTTATTTGGAGCACTTCGAGGCCTGTGCTGGGATATGGAATATCTTCACCTAAAAACTACAGAGAAGCATTCTCAGAAAGTTCTTCACGATGCATTCATTCAACTCACAGAGTTGAACCTTCCTTTTGATAGAACAGTTTTGAAACACTCTTTTTGTAGAATCTGCAAGAGGATATTTGGAGCGTTTTGAGGCCTATGCTGGAAAAGGAAATATCTTCACCTAAAAACTAGACAGAAGCATTCTCAGAAACTTCTGTGTGATGAGTGCATTGAACTCACAGACTTGAACGTTTCTTTTGATAGAGCAGTTTGGAAACATTACGTTTGTAGAATCTGCAAGTGTTTATTCGGAGCACCTTGAGGCCTATGTTGGAAAAGGAAATATCTTCACATAAAAACTAGAGAGAAGGATTCTCAGAAACTTCTTTGTGATGAGTTCATTCAACTCACAGAGTTGAACCTACCAATTGATAGAGAAGTTTGGAAACACTCTTTTTGTAGAATCTGCAAGTGGATATTTGGAGCCGTTTGAGGCCTATGCTGGAAAAGGAAATATCTTCACATAAAAACTGAACAGAAGCATTCTCAGAAACTTCTTTGTGTTGAGTGCATTCAACTCACAGACTTGAACTTACCTGTAGAAAGAGCAGTTTTGAAACACTCTTTTGGTAAAATCTGCAAGTGGTTATTTGGAGCACTTCGAGGCCTGTGCTGGGATATGGAATATCTTCACCTAAAAACTACAGAGAAGCATTCTCAGAAAGTTCTTCACGATGCATTCATTCAACTCACAGAGTTGAACCTTCCTTTTGATAGAACAGTTTTGAAACACTCTTTTTGTAGAATCTGCAAGAGGATATTTGGAGCGTTTTGAGGCCTATGCTGGAAAAGGAAATATCTTCACCTAAAAACTAGACAGAAGCATTCTCAGAAACTTCTGTGTGATGAGTGCATTCAACTCACAGACTTGAGCGTTTCTTTTGATAGAACAGTTTGGAAACATTACGTTTGTAGAATCTGCAAGTGTTTATTCGGAGCACCTTGAGGCCTATGTTGGAAAAGGAAATATCTTCACATAACACCTAGAGAGAAGGATTCTCAGAAACTTCTTTGTGATGAGTTCATTCAACTCACAGAGTTGAACCTACCAATTCATAGAGAAGTTTGGAAACACTCTTTTTGTAGAATCTGCAAGTGGATATTTGGAGCCGTTTGAGGCCTATGCTGGAAAAGGAAATATCTTCACATAAAAACTGAACAGAAGCATTCTCAGAAACTTCTTTGTGTTGAGTGCATTCAACTCACAGACTTGAACTTACCTGTAGAAAGAGCAGTTTTGAAACACTCTTTTGGTAAAATCTGCAAGTGGTTATTTGGAGCACTTCGAGGCCTGTGCTGGGATATGGAATATCTTCACCTAAAAACTACAGAGAAGCATTCTCAGAAAGTTCTTCATGATGCATTCATTCAACTCACAGAGTTGAACCTTCCTTTTGATAGAACAGTTTTGAAACACTCTTTTTGTAGAATCTGCAAGAGGATATTTGGAGCGTTTTGAGGCCTATGCTGGAAAAGGAAATATCTTCACCTAAAAACTAGACAGAAGCATTCTCAGAAACTTCTATGTGATGAGTGCATTCAACTCACAGACTTGAACGTTTCTTTTGATAGAACAGTTTGGAAACATTACGTTTGTAGAATCTGCAAGTGTTTATTCGGAGCACCTTGAGGCCTATGTTGGAAAAGGAAATATCTTCACATAAAAACTAGAGAGAAGGATTCTCAGAAACTTCTTTGTGATGAGTTCATTCAACTCACAGAGTTGAACCTACCAATTGATAGAGAAGTTTGGAAACACTCTTTTTGTAGAATCTGCAAGTGGATATTTGGAGCCGTTTGAGGCCTAGGCTGGAAAAGGAAATATCTTCACATAAAAACTGAACAGAAGCATTCTCAGAAACTTCTTTGTGTTGAGTGCATTCAACTCACAGACTTGAACTTACCTGTAGAAAGAGCAGTTTTGAAACACTCTTTTGGTAAAATCTGCAAGTGGTTATTTGGAGCACTTCGAGGCCTGTGCTGGGATATGGAATATCTTCACCTAAAAACTACAGAGAAGCATTCTCAGAAAGTCCTTCATGATGCATTCATTCAACTCACAGAGTTGAACCTTCCTTTTGATAGAACAGTTTTGAAACACTCTTTTTGTAGAATCTGCAAGAGGATATTTGGAGCGTTTTGAGGCCTATGCTGGAAAAGGAAATATCTTCACCTAAAAACTAGACAGAAGCATTCTCAGAAACTTCTGTGTGATGAGTGCATTCAACTCACAGACTTGAACGTTTCTTTTGATAGAACAGTTTGGAAACATTACGTTTGTAGAATCTGCAAGTGTTTATTCGGAGCACCTTGAGGCCTATGTTGGAAAAGGAAATATCTTCACATAAAACCTAGAGCGAAGGATTCTCAGAAACTTCTTTGTGATGAGTTCATTCAACTCACAGAGTTGAACCTACCAATTGATAGAGAAGTTTGGAAACACTCTTTTTGTAGAATCTGCAAGTGGATATTTGGAGCCGTTTGAGGCCTATGCTGGAAAAGGAAATATCTTCACATAAAAACTGAACAGTAGCATTCTCAGAAACTTCTTTGTGTTGAGTGCATTCAACTCACAGACTTGAACTTACCTGTAGAAAGAGCAGTTTTGAAACACTCTTTTGGTAAAATCTGCAAGTGGTTATTTGGAGCACTTCGAGGCCTGTGCTGGGATATGGAATATCTTCACCTAAAAACTACAGAGAAGCATTCTCAGAAAGTTCTTCACGATGCATTCATTCAACTCACAGAGTTGAACCTTCCTTTTGATAGAACAGTTTTGAAACACTCTTTTTGTAGAATCTGCAAGAGGATATTTGGAGCGTTTTGAGGCCTATGCTGGAAAAGGAAATATCTTCACCTAAAAACTAGACAGAAGCATTCTCAGAAACTTCTGTGTGATGAGTGCATTCAACTCACAGACTTGAACGTTTCTTTTGATAGAACAGTTTGGAAACATTACGTTTGTAGAATCTGCAAGTGTTTATTCGGAGCTCCTTGAGGCCTATGTTGGAAAAGGAAATATCTTCACATAAAAACTAGAGAGAAGGATTCTCAGAAACTTCTTTGTGATGAGTTCATTCAACTCACAGAGTTGAACCTACCAATTGATAGAGAAGTTTGGAAACACTCTTTTTGTAGAATCTGCAAGTGGATATTTGGAGCCGTTTGAGGCCTAGGCTGGAAAAGGAAATATCTTCACATAAAAACTGAACAGAAGCATTCTCAGAAACTTCTGTGTGATGAGTGCATTCAACTCACAGACTTGAACGTTTCTTTTGATAGAACAGTTTGGAAACATTACGTTTGTAGAATCTGCAAGTGCTTATTCGGAGCACCTTCAGGCCTAAGTTGGAAAAGGAAATATCTTCGCATAAAAACTAGAGAGAAGGATTCTCAGAAACTTCTTTGTGATGAGTTCATTCAACTCACAGAGTTGAACCTACCAATTGATAGAGAAGTTTGGAAACACTCTTTTTGTAGAATCTGCAAGTGGATATTTGGAGCCGTTTGAGGCCTATGCTGGAAAAGGAAATATCTTCACATAAAAACTGAACAGAAGCATTCTCAGAAACTTCTTTGTGTTGAGTGCATTCAACTCACAGACTTGAACTTACCTGTAGAAAGAGCAGTTTTGAAACACTCTTTTGGTAAAATCTGCAAGTGGTTATTTGGAGCACTTCGAGGCCTGTGCTGGGATATGGAATATCTTCACCTAAAAACTACAGAGAAGCATTCTCAGAAAGTTCTTCACGATGCATTCATTCAACTCACAGAGTTGAACCTTCCTTTTGATAGAACAGTTTTGAAACACTCTTTTTGTAGAATCTGCAAGAGGATATTTGGAGCGTTTTGAGGCCTATGCTGGAAAAGGAAATATCTTCACCTAAAAACTAGACAGAAGCATTCTCAGAAACTTCTGTGTGATGAGTGCATTCAACTCACAGACTTGAACGTTTCTTTTGATAGAACAGTTTGGAAACATTACGTTTGTAGAATCTGCAAGTGTTTATTCGGAGCACCTTGAGGCCTATGTTGGAAAAGGAAATATCTTCACATAAAAACTAGAGAGAAGGATTCTCAGAAACTTCTTTGTGATGAGTTCATTCAACTCACAGAGTTGAACCTACCAATTGATAGAGAAGTTTGGAAACACTCTTTTTGTAGAATCTGCAAGTGGATATTTGGAGCCGTTTGAGGCCTAGGCTGGAAAAGGAAATATCTTCACATAAAAACTGAACAGAAGCATTCTCAGAAACTTCTGTGTGATGAGTGCATTCAACTCACAGACTTGAACGTTTCTTTTGATAGAACAGTTTGGAAACATTACGTTTGTAGAATCTGCAAGTGCTTATTCGGAGCACCTTGAGGCCTATGTTGGAAAAGGAAATATCTTCGCATAAAAACTAGAGAGAAGGATTCTCAGAAACTTCTTTGTGATGAGTTCATTCAACTCACAGAGTTGAACCTACCAATTGATAGAGAAGTTTGGAAACACTCTTTTTGTAGAATCTGCAAGTGGATATTTGGAGCCGTTTGAGGCCTATGCTGGAAAAGGAAATATCTTCACATAAAAACTGAACAGAAGCATTCTCAGAAACTTCTTTGTGTTGAGTGCATTCAACTCACAGACTTGAACTTACCTGTAGAAAGAGCAGTTTTGAAACACTCTTTTGGTAAAATCTGCAAGTGGTTATTTGGAGCACTTCGAGGCCTGTGCTGGGATATGGAATATCTTCACCTAAAAACTACAGAGAAGCATTCTCAGAAAGTTCTTCACGATGCATTCATTCAACTCACAGAGTTGAACCTTCCTTTTGATAGAACAGTTTTGAAACACTCTTTTTGTAGAATCTGCAAGAGGATATTTGGAGCGTTTTGAGGCCTATGCTGGAAAAGGAAATATCTTCACCTAAAAACTAGACAGAAGCATTCTCAGAAACTTCTGTGTGATGAGTGCATTCAACTCACAGACTTGAACGTTTCTTTTGATAGAACAGTTTGGAAACATTACGTTTGTAGAATCTGCAAGTGTTTATTCGGAGCACCTTGAGGCCTATGTTGGAAAAGGAAATATCTTCACATAAAACCTAGAGAGAAGGATTCTCAGAAACTTCTTTGTGATGAGTTCATTCAACTCACAGAGTTGAACCTACCAATTGATAGAGAAGTTTGGAAACACTCTTTTTGTAGAATCTGCAAGTGGATATTTGGAGCCGTTTGAGGCCTATGGTGGAAAAGGAAATATCTTCACATAAAAACTGAACAGAAGCATTCTCAGAAACTTCTTTGTGTTGAGTGCATTCAACTCACAGACTTGAACTTACCTGTAGAAAGAGCAGTTTTGAAACACTCTTTTGGTAAAATCTGCAAGTGGTTATTTGGAGCACTTCGAGGCCTGTGCTGGGATATGGAATATATCCACCTAAAAACTACAGAGAAGCATTCTCAGAAAGTTCTTCACGATGCATTCATTCAACTCACAGAGTTGAACCTTCCTTTTGATAGAACAGTTTTGAAACACTCTTTTTGTAGAATCTGCAAGAGGATATTTGGAGCGTTTTGAGGCCTATGCTGGAAAAGGAAATATCTTCACCTAAAAACTAGACAGAAGCATTCTCAGAAACTTCTGTGTGATGAGTGCATTCAACTCACAGACTTGAACGTTTCTTTTGATAGAACAGTTTGGAAACATTACGTTTGTAGAATCTGCAAGTGTTTATTCGGAGCACCTTGAGGCCTATGTTGGAAAAGGAAATATCTTCACATAAAAACTAGAGAGAAGGATTCTCAGAAACTTCTTTGTGATGAGTTCATTCAACTCACAGAGTTGAACCTACCAATTGATAGAGAAGTTTGGAAACACTCTTTTTGTAGAATCTGCAAGTGGATATTTGGAGCCGTTTGAGGCCTATGCTGGAAAAGGAAATATCTTCACATAAAAACTGAACAGAAGCATTCTCAGAAACTTCTTTGTGTTGAGTGCATTCAACTCACAGACTTGAACTTACCTGTAGAAAGAGCAGTTTTGAAACACTCTTTTGGTAAAATCTGCAAGTGGTTATTTGGAGCACTTCGAGGCCTGTGCTGGGATATGGAATATCTTCACCTAAAAACTACAGAGAAGCATTCTCAGAAAGTTCTTCACGATGCATTCATTCAACTCACAGAGTTGAACTTTCCTTTTGATAGAACAGTTTTGAAACACTCTTTTTGTAGAATCTGCAAGAGGATATTTGGAGCGTTTTGAGGCCTATGCTGGAAAAGGAAATATCTTCACCTAAAAACTAGACAGAAGCATTCTCAGAAACTTCTGTGTGATGAGTGCATTCAACTCACAGACTTGAACGTTTCTTTTGATAGAACAGTTTGGAAACATTACGTTTGTAGAATCTGCAAGTGTTTATTCGGAGCACCTTGAGGCCTATGTTGGAAAAGGAAATATCTTCACATAAAACCTAGAGAGAAGGATTCTCAGAAACTTCTTTGTGATGAGTTCATTCAACTCACAGAGTTGAACCTACCAATTTATAGAGAAGTTTGGAAACACTCTTTTTGTAGAATCTGCAAGTGGATATTTGGAGCCGTTTGAGGCCTATGCTGGAAAAGGAAATATCTTCACATAAAAACTGAACAGAAGCATTCTCAGAAACTTCTTTGTGTTGAGTGCATTCAACTCACAGACTTGAACTTACCTGTAGAAAGAGCAGTTTTGAAACACTCTTTTGGTAAAATCTGCAAGTGGTTATTTGGAGCACTTCGAGGCCTGTGCTGGGATATGGAATATCTTCACCTAAAAACTACAGAGAAGCATTCTCAGAAAGTTCTTCACGATGCATTCATTCAACTCACAGAGTTGAACCTTCCTTTTGATAGAACAGTTTTGAAACACTCTTTTTGTAGAATCTGCAAGAGGATATTTGGAGCGTTTTGAGGCCTATGCTGGAAAAGGAAATATCTTCACCTAAAAACTAGACAGAAGCATTCTCAGAAACTTCTGTGTGATGAGTGCATTCAACTCACAGACTTGAACGTTTCTTTTGATAGAACAGTTTGGAAACATTACGTTTGTAGAATCTGCAAGTGTTTATTCGGAGCACCTTGAGGCCTATGTTGGAAAAGGAAATATCTTCACATAAAAACTAGAGAGAAGGATTCTCAGAAACTTCTTTGTGATGAGTTCATTCAACTCACAGAGTTGAACCTACCAATTGATAGAGAAGTTTGGAAACACTCTTTTTGTAGAATCTGCAAGTGGATATTTGGAGCCGTTTGAGGCCTATGCTGGAAAAGGAAATATCTTCACATAAAAACTGAACAGAAGCATTCTCAGAAACTTCTTTGTGTTGAGTGCATTCAACTCACAGACTTGAACTTACCTGTAGAAAGAGCAGTTTTGAAACACTCTTTTGGTAAAATCTGCAAGTGGTTATTTGGAGCACTTCGAGGCCTGTGCTGGGATATGGAATATCTTCACCTAAAAACTACAGAGAAGCATTCTCAGAAAGTTCTTCACGATGCATTCATTCAACTCACAGAGTTGAACCTTCCTTTTGATAGAACAGTTTTGAAACACTCTTTTTGTAGAATCTGCAAGAGGATATTTGGAGCGTTTTGAGGCCTATGCTGGAAAAGGAAATATCTTCACCTAAAAACTAGACAGAAGCATTCTCAGAAACTTCTGTGTGATGAGTGCATTCAACTCACAGACTTGAACGTTTCTTTTGATAGAACAGTTTGGAAACATTACGTTTGTAGAATCTGCAAGTGTTTATTCGGAGCACCTTGAGGCCTATGTTGGAAAAGGAAATATCTTCACATAAAACCTAGAGAGAAGGATTCTCAGAAACTTCTTTGTGATGAGTTCATTCAACTCACAGAGTTGAACCTACCAATTGATAGAGAAGTTTGGAAACACTCTTTTTGTAGAATCTGCAAGTGGATATTTGGAGCCGTTTGAGGCCTATGCTGGAAAAGGAAATATCTTCACATAAAAACTGAACAGAAGCATTCTCAGAAACTTCTTTGTGTTGAGTGCATTCAACTCACAGACTTGAACTTACCTGTAGAAAGAGCAGTTTTGAAACACTCTTTTGGTAAAATCTGCAAGTGGTTATTTGGAGCACTTCGAGGCCTGTGCTGGGATATGGAATATCTTCACCTAAAAACTACAGAGAAGCATTCTCAGAAAGTTCTTCACGATGCATTCATTCAACTCACAGAGTTGAACCTTCCTTTTGATAGAACAGTTTTGAAACACTCTTTTTGTAGAATCTGCAAGAGGATATTTGGAGCGTTTTGAGGCCTATGCTGGAAAAGGAAATATCTTCACCTAAAAACTAGACAGAAGCATTCTCAGAAACTTCTGTGTGATGAGTGCATTCAACTCACAGACTTGAACGTTTCTTTTGATAGAACAGTTTGGAAACATTACGTTTGTAGAATCTGCAAGTGTTTATTCGGAGCACCTTGAGGCCTATGTTGGAAAAGGAAATATCTTCACATAAAACCTAGAGAGAAGGATTCTCAGAAACTTCTTTGTGATGAGTTCATTCAACTCACAGAGTTGAACCTACCAATTGATAGAGAAGTTTGGAAACACTCTTTTTGTAGAATCTGCAAGTGGATATTTGGAGCCGTTTGAGGCCTATGCTGGAAAAGGAAATATCTTCACATAAAAACTGAACAGAAGCATTCTCAGAAACTTCTTTGTGTTGAGTGCATTCAACTCACAGACTTGAACTTACCTGTAGAAAGAGCAGTTTTGAAACACTCTTTTGGTAAAATCTGCAAGTGGTTATTTGGAGCACTTCGAGGCCTGTGCTGGGATATGGAATATCTTCACCTAAAAACTACAGAGAAGCATTCTCAGAAAGTTCTTCATGATGCATTCATTCAACTCACAGAGTTGAACCTTCCTTTTGATAGAACAGTTTTGAAACACTCTTTTTGTAGAATCTGCAAGAGGATATTTGGAGCGTTTTGAGGCCTATGCTGGAAAAGGAAATATCTTCACCTAAAAACTAGACAGAAGCATTCTCAGAAACTTCTATGTGATGAGTGCATTCAACTCACAGACTTGAACGTTTCTTTTGATAGAACAGTTTGGAAACATTACGTTTGTAGAATCTGCAAGTGTTTATTCGGAGCACCTTGAGGCCTATGTTGGAAAAGGAAATATCTTCACATAAAAACTAGAGAGAAGGATTCTCAGAAACTTCTTTGTGATGAGTTCATTCAACTCACAGAGTTGAACCTACCAATTGATAGAGAAGTTTGGAAACACTCTTTTTGTAGAATCTGCAAGTGGATATTTGGAGCCGTTTGAGGCCTATGCTGGAAAAGGAAATATCTTCACATAAAAACTGAACAGAAGCATTCTCAGAAACTTCTTTGTGTTGAGTGCATTCAACTCACAGACTTGAACTTACCTGTAGAAAGAGCAGTTTTGAAACACTCTTTTGGTAAAATCTGCAAGTGGTTATTTGGAGCACTTCGAGGCCTGTGCTGGGATATGGAATATCTTCACCTAAAAGCTACAGAGAAGCATTCTCAGAAAGTTCTTCACGATGCATTCATTCAACTCACAGAGTTGAACCTTCCTTTTGATAGAACAGTTTTGAAACACTCTTTTTGTAGAATCTGCAAGATGATATTTGGAGCGTTTTGAGGCCTATGCTGGAAAAGGAAATATCTTCACCTAAAAACTAGACAGAAGCATTCTCAGAAACTTCTGTGTGATGAGTGCATTCAACTCACAGACTTGAACGTTTCTTTTGATAGAACAGTTTGGAAACATTACGTTTGTAGAATCTGCAAGTGTTTATTTGGAGCACCTTGAGGCCTATGTTGGAAAAGGAAATATCTTCACATAAAAACTAGAGAGAAGGATTCTCAGAAACTTCTTTGTGATGAGTTCATTCAACTCACAGAGTTGAACCTACCAATAGATAGAGAAGTTTGGAAACACTCTTTTTGTAGAATCTGCAAGTGGATATTTGGAGCCGTTTGAGGCCTATGCTGGAAAAGGAAATATCTTCACATAAAAACTGAACAGAAGCATTCTCAGAAACTTCTTTGTGTTGAGTGCATTCAACTCACAGACTTGAACTTACCTGTAGAAAGAGCAGTTTTGAAACACTCTTTTGGTAAAATCTGCAAGTGGTTATTTGGAGCACTTCGAGGCCTGTGCTGGGATATGGAATATCTTCACTTAAAAACTACAGAGAAGCATTCTCAGAAAGTTCTTCACGATGCATTCATTCAACTCACAGAGTTGAACCTTCCTTTTGATAGAACAGTTTTGAAACACTCTTTTTGTAGAATCTCCAAGAGGATATTTGGAGCGTTTTGAGGCCTATGCTGGAAAAGGAAATATCTTCACCTAAAAACTAGACAGAAGCATTCTCAGAAACTTCTGTGTGATGAGTGCATTCAACTCACAGACTTGAACGTTTCTTTTGATAGAACAGTTTGGAAACATTACGTTTGTAGAATCTGCAAGTGTTTATTCGGAGCACCTTGAGGCCTATGTTGGAAAAGGAAATATCTTCACATAAAAACTAGAGAGAAGGATTCTCAGAAACTTCTTTGTGATGAGTTCATTCAACTCACAGAGTTGAACCTATCAATTGATAGAGAAGTTTGGAAACACTCTTTTTGTAGAATCTGCAAGTGGATATTTGGAGCCGTTTGAGGCCTATGCTGGAAAAGGAAATATCTTCACATAAAAACTGAACAGAAGCATTCTCAGAAACTTCTTTGTGTTGAGTGCATTCAACTCACAGACTTGAACTTACCTGTAGAAAGAGCAGTTTTGAAACACTCTTTTGGTAAAATCTGCAAGTGGTTATTTGGAGCACTTCGAGGCCTGTGCTGGGATATGGAATATCTTCACCTAAAAACTACAGAGAAGCATTCTCAGAAAGTCCTTCATGATGCATTCATTCAACTCACAGAGTTGAACCTTCCTTTTGATAGAACAGTTTTGAAACACTCTTTTTGTAGAATCTGCAAGAGGATATTTGGAGCGTTTTGAGGCCTATGCTGGAAAAGGAAATATCTTCACCTAAAAACTAGACAGAAGCATTCTCAGAAACTTCTGTGTGATGAGTGCATTCAACTCACAGACTTGAACGTTTCTTTTGATAGAACAGTTTGGAAACATTACGTTTGTAGAATCTGCAAGTGTTTATTCGGAGCACCTTGAGGCCTATGTTGGAAAAGGAAATATCTTCACATAAAACCTAGAGCGAAGGATTCTCAGAAACTTCTTTGTGATGAGTTCATTCAACTCACAGAGTTGAACCTACCAATTGATAGAGAAGTTTGGAAACACTCTTTTTGTAGAATCTGCAAGTGGATATTTGGAGCCGTTTGAGGCCTATGCTGGAAAAGGAAATATCTTCACATAAAAACTGAACAGTAGCATTCTCAGAAACTTCTTTGTGTTGAGTGCATTCAACTCACAGACTTGAACTTACCTGTAGAAAGAGCAGTTTTGAAACACTCTTTTGGTAAAATCTGCAAGTGGTTATTTGGAGCACTTCGAGGCCTGTGCTGGGATATGGAATATCTTCACCTAAAAACTACAGAGAAGCATTCTCAGAAAGTTCTTCACGATGCATTCATTCAACTCACAGAGTTGAACCTTCCTTTTGATAGAACAGTTTTGAAACACTCTTTTTGTAGAATCTGCAAGAGGATATTTGGAGCGTTTTGAGGCCTATGCTGGAAAAGGAAATATCTTCACCTAAAAACTAGACAGAAGCATTCTCAGAAACTTCTGTGTGATGAGTGCATTCAACTCACAGACTTGAACGTTTCTTTTGATAGAACAGTTTGGAAACATTACGTTTGTAGAATCTGCAAGTGTTTATTCGGAGCTCCTTGAGGCCTATGTTGGAAAAGGAAATATCTTCACATAAAAACTAGAGAGAAGGATTCTCAGAAACTTCTTTGTGATGAGTTCATTCAACTCACAGAGTTGAACCTACCAATTGATAGAGAAGTTTGGAAACACTCTTTTTGTAGAATCTGCAAGTGGATATTTGGAGCCGTTTGAGGCCTAGGCTGGAAAAGGAAATATCTTCACATAAAAACTGAACAGAAGCATTCTCAGAAACTTCTGTGTGATGAGTGCATTCAACTCACAGACTTGAACGTTTCTTTTGATAGAACAGTTTGGAAACATTACGTTTGTAGAATCTGCAAGTGCTTATTCGGAGCACCTTTAGGCCTAAGTTGGAAAAGGAAATATCTTCGCATAAAAACTAGAGAGAAGGATTCTCAGAAACTTCTTTGTGATGAGTTCATTCAACTCACAGAGTTGAACCTACCAATTGATAGAGAAGTTTGGAAACACTCTTTTTGTAGAATCTGCAAGTGGATATTTGGAGCCGTTTGAGGCCTATGCTGGAAAAGGAAATATCTTCACATAAAAACTGAACAGAAGCATTCTCAGAAACTTCTTTGTGTTGAGTGCATTCAACTCACAGACTTGAACTTACCTGTAGAAAGAGCAGTTTTGAAACACTCTTTTGGTAAAATCTGCAAGTGGTTATTTGGAGCACTTCGAGGCCTGTGCTGGGATATGGAATATCTTCACCTAAAAACTACAGAGAAGCATTCTCAGAAAGTTCTTCACGATGCATTCATTCAACTCACAGAGTTGAACCTTCCTTTTGATAGAACAGTTTTGAAACACTCTTTTTGTAGAATCTGCAAGAGGATATTTGGAGCGTTTTGAGGCCTATGCTGGAAAAGGAAATATCTTCACCTAAAAACTAGACAGAAGCATTCTCAGAAACTTCTGTGTGATGAGTGCATTCAACTCACAGACTTGAACGTTTCTTTTGATAGAACAGTTTGGAAACATTACGTTTGTAGAATCTGCAAGTGTTTATTCGGAGCACCTTGAGGCCTATGTTGGAAAAGGAAATATCTTCACATAAAAACTAGAGAGAAGGATTCTCAGAAACTTCTTTGTGATGAGTTCATTCAACTCACAGAGTTGAACCTACCAATTGATAGAGAAGTTTGGAAACACTCTTTTTGTAGAATCTGCAAGTGGATATTTGGAGCCGTTTGAGGCCTAGGCTGGAAAAGGAAATATCTTCACATAAAAACTGAACAGAAGCATTCTCAGAAACTTCTGTGTGATGAGTGCATTCAACTCACAGACTTGAACGTTTCTTTTGATAGAACAGTTTGGAAACATTACGTTTGTAGAATCTGCAAGTGCTTATTCGGAGCACCTTGAGGCCTATGTTGGAAAAGGAAATATCTTCGCATAAAAACTAGAGAGAAGGATTCTCAGAAACTTCTTTGTGATGAGTTCATTCAACTCACAGAGTTGAACCTACCAATTGATAGAGAAGTTTGGAAACACTCTTTTTGTACAATCTGCAAGTGGATATTTGGAGCCGTTTGAGGCCTATGCTGGAAAAGGAAATATCTTCACATAAAAACTGAACAGAAGCATTCTCAGAAACTTCTTTGTGTTGAGTGCATTCAACTCACAGACTTGAACTTACCTGTAGAAAGAGCAGTTTTGAAACACTCTTTTGGTAAAATCTGCAAGTGGTTATTTGGAGCACTTCGAGGCCTGTGCTGGGATATGGAATATCTTCACCTAAAAACTACAGAGAAGCATTCTCAGAAAGTTCTTCACGATGCATTCATTCAACTCACAGAGTTGAACCTTCCTTTTGATAGAACAGTTTTGAAACACTCTTTTTGTAGAATCTGCAAGAGGATATTTGGATCGTTTTGAGGCCTATGCTGGAAAAGGAAATATCTTCACCTAAAAACTAGACAGAAGCATTCTCAGAAACTTCTGTGTGATGAGTGCATTCAACTCACAGACTTGAACGTTTCTTTTGATAGAACAGTTTGGAAACATTACGTTTGTAGAATCTGCAAGTGTTTATTTGGAGCACCTTGAGGCCTATGTTGGAAAAGGAAATATCTTCACATAAAAACTAGAGAGAAGGATTCTCAGAAACTTCTTTGTGATGAGTTCATTCAACTCACAGAGTTGAACCTACCAATAGATAGAGAAGTTTGGAAACACTCTTTTTGTAGAATCTGCAAGTGGATATTTGGAGCCGTTTGAGGCCTATGCTGGAAAAGGAAATATCTTCACATAAAAACTGAACAGAAGCATTCTCAGAAACTTCTTTGTGTTGAGTGCATTCAACTCACAGACTTGAACTTACCTGTAGAAAGAGCAGTTTTGAAACACTCTTTTGGTAAAATCTGCAAGTGGTTATTTGGAGCACTTCGAGGCCTGTGCTGGGATATGGAATATCTTCACTTAAAAACTACAGAGAAGCATTCTCAGAAAGTTCTTCACGATGCATTCATTCAACTCACAGAGTTGAACCTTCCTTTTGATAGAACAGTTTTGAAACACTCTTTTTGTAGAATCTCCAAGAGGATATTTGGAGCGTTTTGAGGCCTATGCTGGAAAAGGAAATATCTTCACCTAAAAACTAGACAGAAGCATTCTCAGAAACTTCTGTGTGATGAGTGCATTCAACTCACAGACTTGAACGTTTCTTTTGATAGAACAGTTTGGAAACATTACGTTTGTAGAATCTGCAAGTGTTTATTCGGAGCACCTTGAGGCCTATGTTGGAAAAGGAAATATCTTCACATAAAAACTAGAGAGAAGGATTCTCAGAAACTTCTTTGTGATGAGTTCATTCAACTCACAGAGTTGAACCTATCAATTGATAGAGAAGTTTGGAAACACTCTTTTTGTAGAATCTGCAAGTGGATATTTGGAGCCGTTTGAGGCCTATGCTGGAAAAGGAAATATCTTCACATAAAAACTGAACAGAAGCATTCTCAGAAACTTCTTTGTGTTGAGTGCATTCAACTCACAGACTTGAACTTACCTGTAGAAAGAGCAGTTTTGAAACACTCTTTTGGTAAAATCTGCAAGTGGTTATTTGGAGCACTTCGAGGCCTGTGCTGGGATATGGAATATCTTCACCTAAAAACTACAGAGAAGCATTCTCAGAAAGTCCTTCATGATGCATTCATTCAACTCACAGAGTTGAACCTTCCTTTTGATAGAACAGTTTTGAAACACTCTTTTTGTAGAATCTGCAAGAGGATATTTGGAGCGTTTTGAGGCCTATGCTGGAAAAGGAAATATCTTCACCTAAAAACTAGACAGAAGCATTCTCAGAAACTTCTGTGTGATGAGTGCATTCAACTCACAGACTTGAACGTTTCTTTTGATAGAACAGTTTGGAAACATTACGTTTGTAGAATCTGCAAGTGTTTATTCGGAGCACCTTGAGGCCTATGTTGGAAAAGGAAATATCTTCACATAAAACCTAGAGCGAAGGATTCTCAGAAACTTCTTTGTGATGAGTTCATTCAACTCACAGAGTTGAACCTACCAATTGATAGAGAAGTTTGGAAACACTCTTTTTGTAGAATCTGCAAGTGGATATTTGGAGCCGTTTGAGGCCTATGCTGGAAAAGGAAATATCTTCACATAAAAACTGAACAGTAGCATTCTCAGAAACTTCTTTGTGTTGAGTGCATTCAACTCACAGACTTGAACTTACCTGTAGAAAGAGCAGTTTTGAAACACTCTTTTGGTAAAATCTGCAAGTGGTTATTTGGAGCACTTCGAGGCCTGTGCTGGGATATGGAATATCTTCACCTAAAAACTACAGAGAAGCATTCTCAGAAAGTTCTTCACGATGCATTCATTCAACTCACAGAGTTGAACCTTCCTTTTGATAGAACAGTTTTGAAACACTCTTTTTGTAGAATCTGCAAGAGGATATTTGGAGCGTTTTGAGGCCTATGCTGGAAAAGGAAATATCTTCACCTAAAAACTAGACAGAAGCATTCTCAGAAACTTCTGTGTGATGAGTGCATTCAACTCACAGACTTGAACGTTTCTTTTGATAGAACAGTTTGGAAACATTACGTTTGTAGAATCTGCAAGTGTTTATTCGGAGCTCCTTGAGGCCTATGTTGGAAAAGGAAATATCTTCACATAAAAACTAGAGAGAAGGATTCTCAGAAACTTCTTTGTGATGAGTTCATTCAACTCACAGAGTTGAACCTACCAATTGATAGAGAAGTTTGGAAACACTCTTTTTGTAGAATCTGCAAGTGGATATTTGGAGCCGTTTGAGGCCTAGGCTGGAAAAGGAAATATCTTCACATAAAAACTGAACAGAAGCATTCTCAGAAACTTCTGTGTGATGAGTGCATTCAACTCACAGACTTGAACGTTTCTTTTGATAGAACAGTTTGGAAACATTACGTTTGTAGAATCTGCAAGTGCTTATTCGGAGCACCTTTAGGCCTAAGTTGGAAAAGGAAATATCTTCGCATAAAAACTAGAGAGAAGGATTCTCAGAAACTTCTTTGTGATGAGTTCATTCAACTCACAGAGTTGAACCTACCAATTGATAGAGAAGTTTGGAAACACTCTTTTTGTAGAATCTGCAAGTGGATATTTGGAGCCGTTTGAGGCCTATGCTGGAAAAGGAAATATCTTCACATAAAAACTGAACAGAAGCATTCTCAGAAACTTCTTTGTGTTGAGTGCATTCAACTCACAGACTTGAACTTACCTGTAGAAAGAGCAGTTTTGAAACACTCTTTTGGTAAAATCTGCAAGTGGTTATTTGGAGCACTTCGAGGCCTGTGCTGGGATATGGAATATCTTCACCTAAAAACTACAGAGAAGCATTCTCAGAAAGTTCTTCACGATGCATTCATTCAACTCACAGAGTTGAACCTTCCTTTTGATAGAACAGTTTTGAAACACTCTTTTTGTAGAATCTGCAAGAGGATATTTGGAGCGTTTTGAGGCCTATGCTGGAAAAGGAAATATCTTCACCTAAAAACTAGACAGAAGCATTCTCAGAAACTTCTGTGTGATGAGTGCATTCAACTCACAGACTTGAACGTTTCTTTTGATAGAACAGTTTGGAAACATTACGTTTGTAGAATCTGCAAGTGTTTATTCGGAGCACCTTGAGGCCTATGTTGGAAAAGGAAATATCTTCACATAAAAACTAGAGAGAAGGATTCTCAGAAACTTCTTTGTGATGAGTTCATTCAACTCACAGAGTTGAACCTACCAATTGATAGAGAAGTTTGGAAACACTCTTTTTGTAGAATCTGCAAGTGGATATTTGGAGCCGTTTGAGGCCTAGGCTGGAAAAGGAAATATCTTCACATAAAAACTGAACAGAAGCATTCTCAGAAACTTCTGTGTGATGAGTGCATTCAACTCACAGACTTGAACGTTTCTTTTGATAGAACAGTTTGGAAACATTACGTTTGTAGAATCTGCAAGTGCTTATTCGGAGCACCTTGAGGCCTATGTTGGAAAAGGAAATATCTTCGCATAAAAACTAGAGAGAAGGATTCTCAGAAACTTCTTTGTGATGAGTTCATTCAACTCACAGAGTTGAACCTACCAATTGATAGAGAAGTTTGGAAACACTCTTTTTGTACAATCTGCAAGTGGATATTTGGAGCCGTTTGAGGCCTATGCTGGAAAAGGAAATATCTTCACATAAAAACTGAACAGAAGCATTCTCAGAAACTTCTTTGTGTTGAGTGCATTCAACTCACAGACTTGAACTTACCTGTAGAAAGAGCAGTTTTGAAACACTCTTTTGGTAAAATCTGCAAGTGGTTATTTGGAGCACTTCGAGGCCTGTGCTGGGATATGGAATATCTTCACCTAAAAACTACAGAGAAGCATTCTCAGAAAGTTCTTCACGATGCATTCATTCAACTCACAGAGTTGAACCTTCCTTTTGATAGAACAGTTTTGAAACACTCTTTTTGTAGAATCTGCAAGAGGATATTTGGAGCGTTTTGAGGCCTATGCTGGAAAAGGAAATATCTTCACCTAAAAACTAGACAGAAGCATTCTCAGAAACTTCTGTGTGATGAGTGCATTCAACTCACAGACTTGAACGTTTCTTTTGATAGAACAGTTTGGAAACATTACGTTTGTAGAATCTGCAAGTGTTTATTCGGAGCACCTTGAGGCCTATGTTGGAAAAGGAAATATCTTCACATAAAACCTAGAGAGAAGGATTCTCAGAAACTTCTTTGTGATGAGTTCATTCAACTCACAGAGTTGAACCTACCAATTGATAGAGAAGTTTGGAAACACTCTTTTTGTAGAATCTGCAAGTGGATATTTGGAGCCGTTTGAGGCCTATGCTGGAAAAGGAAATATCTTCACATAAAAACTGAACAGAAGCATTCTCAGAAACTTCTTTGTGTTGAGTGCATTCAACTCACAGACTTGAACTTACCTGTAGAAAGAGCAGTTTTGAAACACTCTTTTGGTAAAATCTGCAAGTGGTTATTTGGAGCACTTCGAGGCCTGTGCTGGGATATGGAATATCTTCACCTAAAAACTACAGAGAAGCATTCTCAGAAAGTTCTTCACGATGCATTCATTCAACTCACAGAGTTGAACCTTCCTTTTGATAGAACAGTTTTGAAACACTCTTTTTGTAGAATCTGCAAGAGGATATTTGGAGCGTTTTGAGGCCTATGCTGGAAAAGGAAATATCTTCACCTAAAAACTAGACAGAAGCATTCTCAGAAACTTCTGTGTGATGAGTGCATTCAACTCACAGACTTGAACGTTTCTTTTGATAGAACAGTTTGGAAACATTACGTTTGTAGAATCTGCAAGTGTTTATTCGGAGCACCTTGAGGCCTATGTTGGAAAAGGAAATATCTTCACATAAAACCTAGAGAGAAGGATTCTCAGAAACTTCTTTGTGATGAGTTCATTCAACTCACAGAGTTGAACCTACCAATTGATAGAGAAGTTTGGAAACACTCTTTTTGTAGAATCTGCAAGTGGATATTTGGAGCCGTTTGAGGCCTATGCTGGAAAAGGAAATATCTTCACATAAAAACTGAACAGAAGCATTCTCAGAAACTTCTTTGTGTTGAGTGCATTCAACTCACAGACTTGAACTTACCTGTAGAAAGAGCAGTTTTGAAACACTCTTTTGGTAAAATCTGCAAGTGGTTATTTGGAGCACTTCGAGGCCTGTGCTGGGATATGGAATATCTTCACCTAAAAACTACAGAGAAGCATTCTCAGAAAGTTCTTCACGATGCATTCATTCAACTCACAGAGTTGAACCTTCCTTTTGATAGAACAGTTTTGAAACACTCTTTTTGTAGAATCTGCAAGAGGATATTTGGAGCGTTTTGAGGCCTATGCTGGAAAAGGAAATATCTTCACCTAAAAACTAGACAGAAGCATTCTCAGAAACTTCTGTGTGATGAGTGCATTCAACTCACAGACTTGAACGTTTCTTTTGATAGAACAGTTTGGAAACATTACGTTTGTAGAATCTGCAAGTGTTTATTCGGAGCACCTTGAGGCCTATGTTGGAAAAGGAAATATCTTCACATAAAAACTAGAGAGAAGGATTCTCAGAAACTTCTTTGTGATGAGGTCATTCAACTCACAGAGTTGAACCTACCAATTGATAGAGAAGTTTGGAAACACTCTTTTTGTAGAATCTGCAAGTGGATATTTGGAGCCGTTTGAGGCCTATGCTGGAAAAGGAAATATCTTCACATAAAAACTGAACAGAAGCATTCTCAGAAACTTCTTTGTGTTGAGTGCATTCAACTCACAGACTTGAACTTACCTGTAGAAAGAGCAGTTTTGAAACACTCTTTTGGTAAAATCTGCAAGTGGTTATTTGGAGCACTTCGAGGCCTGTGCTGGGATATGGAATATCTTCACCTAAAAACTACAGAGAAGCATTCTCAGAAAGTTCTTCACGATGCATTCATTCAACTCACAGAGTTGAACCTTCCTTTTGATAGAACAGTTTTGAAACACTCTTTTTGTAGAATCTGCAAGAGGATATTTGGAGCGTTTTGAGGCCTATGCTGGAAAAGGAAATATCTTCACCTAAAAACTAGACAGAAGCATTCTCAGAAACTTCTGTGTGATGAGTGCATTCAACTCACAGACTTGAACGTTTCTTTTGATAGAACAGTTTGGAAACATTACGTTTGTAGAATCTGCAAGTGTTTATTCGGAGCACCTTGAGGCCTATGTTGGAAAAGGAAATATCTTCACATAAAACCTAGAGAGAAGGATTCTCAGAAACTTCTTTGTGATGAGTTCATTCAACTCACAGAGTTGAACCTACCAATTGATAGAGAAGTTTGGAAACACTCTTTTTGTAGAATCTGCAAGTGGATATTTGGAGCCGTTTGAGGCCTATGCTGGAAAAGGAAATATCTTCACATAAAAACTGAACAGAAGCATTCTCAGAAACTTCTTTGTGTTGAGTGCATTCAACTCACAGACTTGAACTTACCTGTAGAAAGAGCAGTTTTGAAACACTCTTTTGGTAAAATCTGCAAGTGGTTATTTGGAGCACTTCGAGGCCTGTGCTGGGATATGGAATATCTTCACCTAAAAACTACAGAGAAGCATTCTCAGAAAGTTCTTCACGATGCATTCATTCAACTCACAGAGTTGAACCTTCCTTTTGATAGAACAGTTTTGAAACACTCTTTTTGTAGAATCTGCAAGAGGATATTTGGAGCGTTTTGAGGCCTATGCTGGAAAAGGAAATATCTTCACCTAAAAACTAGACAGAAGCATTCTCAGAAACTTCTGTGTGATGAGTGCATTCAACTCACAGACTTGAACGTTTCTTTTGATAGAACAGTTTGGAAACATTACGTTTGTAGAATCTGCAAGTGTTTATTCGGAGCACCTTGAGGCCTATGTTGGAAAAGGAAATATCTTCACATAAAAACTAGAGAGAAGGATTCTCAGAAACTTCTTTGTGATGAGGTCATTCAACTCACAGAGTTGAACCTACCAATTGATAGAGAAGTTTGGAAACACTCTTTTTGTAGAATCTGCAAGTGGATATTTGGAGCCGTTTGAGGCCTATGCTGGAAAAGGAAATATCTTCACATAAAAACTGAACAGAAGCATTCTCAGAAACTTCTTTGTGTTGAGTGCATTCAACTCACAGACTTGAACTTACCTGTAGAAAGAGCAGTTTTGAAACACTCTTTTGGTAAAATCTGCAAGTGGTTATTTGGAGCACTTCGAGGCCTGTGCTGGGATATGGAATATCTTCACCTAAAAACTACAGAGAAGCAGTCTCAGAAAGTTCTTCACGATGCATTCATTCAACTCACAGAGTTGAACCTTCCTTTTGATAGAACAGTTTTGAAACACTCTTTTTGTAGAATCTGCAAGAGGATATTTGGAGCGTTTTGAGGCCTATGCTGGAAAAGGAAATATCTTCACCTAAAAACTAGACAGAAGCATTCTCAGAAACTTCTGTGTGATGAGTGCATTCAACTCACAGACTTGAACGTTTCTTTTGATAGAACAGTTTGGAAACATTACGTTTGTAGAATCTGCAAGTGTTTATTCGGAGCACCTTGAGGCCTATGTTGGAAAAGGAAATATCTTCACATAAAACCTAGAGAGAAGGATTCTCAGAAACTTCTTTGTGATGAGTTCATTCAACTCACAGAGTTGAACCTACCAATTGATAGAGAAGTTTGGAAACACTCTTTTTGTAGAATCTGCAAGTGGATATTTGGAGCCGTTTGAGGCCTATGCTGGAAAAGGAAATATCTTCACATAAAAACTGAACAGAAGCATTCTCAGAAACTTCTTTGTGTTGAGTGCATTCAACTCACAGACTTGAACTTACCTGTAGAAAGAGCAGTTTTGAAACACTCTTTTGGTAAAATCTGCAAGTGGTTATTTGGAGCACTTCGAGGCCTGTGCTGGGATATGGAATATCTTCACCTAAAAACTACAGAGAAGCATTCTCAGAAAGTTCTTCACGATGCATTCATTCAACTCACAGAGTTGAACCTTCCTTTTGATAGAACAGTTTTGAAACACTCTTTTTGTAGAATCTGCAAGAGGATATTTGGAGCGTTTTGAGGCCTATGCTGGAAAAGGAAATATCTTCACCTAAAAACTAGACAGAAGCATTCTCAGAAACTTCTGTGTGATGAGTGCATTCAACTCACAGACTTGAACGTTTCTTTTGATAGAACAGTTTGGAAACATTACGTTTGTAGAATCTGCAAGTGTTTATTCGGAGCACCTTGAGGCCTATGTTGGAAAAGGAAATATCTTCACATAAAACCTAGAGAGAAGCATTCTCAGAAACTTCTTTGTGATGAGTTCATTCAACTCACAGAGTTGAACCTACCAATTGATAGAGAAGTTTGGAAACACTCTTTTTGTAGAATCTGCAAGTGGATATTTGGAGCCGTTTGAGGCCTATGCTGGAAAAGGAAATATCTTCACATAAAAACTGAACAGAAGCATTCTCAGAAACTTCTTTGTGTTGAGTGCATTCAACTCACAGACTTGAACTTACCTGTAGAAAGAGCAGTTTTGAAACACTCTTTTGGTAAAATCTGCAAGTGGTTATTTGGAGCACTTCGAGGCCTGTGCTGGGATATGGAATATCTTCACCTAAAAACTACAGAGAAGCATTCTCAGAAAGTTCTTCACGATGCATTCATTCAACTCACAGAGTTGAACCTTCCTTTTGATAGAACAGTTTTGAAACACTCTTTTTGTAGAATCTGCAAGAGGATATTTGGAGCGTTTTGAGGCCTATGCTGGAAAAGGAAATATCTTCACCTAAAAACTAGACAGAAGCATTCTCAGAAACTTCTGTGTGATGAGTGCATTGAACTCACAGACTTGAACGTTTCTTTTGATAGAGCAGTTTGGAAACATTACGTTTGTAGAATCTGCAAGTGTTTATTCGGAGCACCTTGAGGCCTATGTTGGAAAAGGAAATATCTTCACATAAAAACTAGAGAGAAGGATTCTCAGAAACTTCTTTGTGATGAGTTCATTCAACTCACAGAGTTGAACCTACCAATTGATAGAGAAGTTTGGAAACACTCTTTTTGTAGAATCTGCAAGTGGATATTTGGAGCCGTTTGAGGCCTATGCTGGAAAAGGAAATATCTTCACATAAAAACTGAACAGAAGCATTCTCAGAAACTTCTTTGTGTTGAGTGCATTCAACTCACAGACTTGAACTTACCTGTAGAAAGAGCAGTTTTGAAACACTCTTTTGGTAAAATCTGCAAGTGGTTATTTGGAGCACTTCGAGGCCTGTGCTGGGATATGGAATATCTTCACCTAAAAACTACAGAGAAGCATTCTCAGAAAGTTCTTCACGATGCATTCATTCAACTCACAGAGTTGAACCTTCCTTTTGATAGAACAGTTTTGAAACACTCTTTTTGTAGAATCTGCAAGAGGATATTTGGAGCGTTTTGAGGCCTATGCTGGAAAAGGAAATATCTTCACCTAAAAACTAGACAGAAGCATTCTCAGAAACTTCTGTGTGATGAGTGCATTCAACTCACAGACTTGAGCGTTTCTTTTGATAGAACAGTTTGGAAACATTACGTTTGTAGAATCTGCAAGTGTTTATTCGGAGCACCTTGAGGCCTATGTTGGAAAAGGAAATATCTTCACATAACACCTAGAGAGAAGGATTCTCAGAAACTTCTTTGTGATGAGTTCATTCAACTCACAGAGTTGAACCTACCAATTCATAGAGAAGTTTGGAAACACTCTTTTTGTAGAATCTGCAAGTGGATATTTGGAGCCGTTTGAGGCCTATGCTGGAAAAGGAAATATCTTCACATAAAAACTGAACAGAAGCATTCTCAGAAACTTCTTTGTGTTGAGTGCATTCAACTCACAGACTTGAACTTACCTGTAGAAAGAGCAGTTTTGAAACACTCTTTTGGTAAAATCTGCAAGTGGTTATTTGGAGCACTTCGAGGCCTGTGCTGGGATATGGAATATCTTCACCTAAAAACTACAGAGAAGCATTCTCAGAAAGTTCTTCATGATGCATTCATTCAACTCACAGAGTTGAACCTTCCTTTTGATAGAACAGTTTTGAAACACTCTTTTTGTAGAATCTGCAAGAGGATATTTGGAGCGTTTTGAGGCCTATGCTGGAAAAGGAAATATCTTCACCTAAAAACTAGACAGAAGCATTCTCAGAAACTTCTATGTGATGAGTGCATTCAACTCACAGACTTGAACGTTTCTTTTGATAGAACAGTTTGGAAACATTACGTTTGTAGAATCTGCAAGTGTTTATTCGGAGCACCTTGAGGCCTATGTTGGAAAAGGAAATATCTTCACATAAAAACTAGAGAGAAGGATTCTCAGAAACTTCTTTGTGATGAGTTCATTCAACTCACAGAGTTGAACCTACCAATTGATAGAGAAGTTTGGAAACACTCTTTTTGTAGAATCTGCAAGTGGATATTTGGAGCCGTTTGAGGCCTAGGCTGGAAAAGGAAATATCTTCACATAAAAACTGAACAGAAGCATTCTCAGAAACTTCTTTGTGTTGAGTGCATTCAACTCACAGACTTGAACTTACCTGTAGAAAGAGCAGTTTTGAAACACTCTTTTGGTAAAATCTGCAAGTGGTTATTTGGAGCACTTCGAGGCCTGTGCTGGGATATGGAATATCTTCACCTAAAAACTACAGAGAAGCATTCTCAGAAAGTCCTTCATGATGCATTCATTCAACTCACAGAGTTGAACCTTCCTTTTGATAGAACAGTTTTGAAACACTCTTTTTGTAGAATCTGCAAGAGGATATTTGGAGCGTTTTGAGGCCTATGCTGGAAAAGGAAATATCTTCACCTAAAAACTAGACAGAAGCATTCTCAGAAACTTCTGTGTGATGAGTGCATTCAACTCACAGACTTGAACGTTTCTTTTGATAGAACAGTTTGGAAACATTACGTTTGTAGAATCTGCAAGTGTTTATTCGGAGCACCTTGAGGCCTATGTTGGAAAAGGAAATATCTTCACATAAAACCTAGAGCGAAGGATTCTCAGAAACTTCTTTGTGATGAGTTCATTCAACTCACAGAGTTGAACCTACCAATTGATAGAGAAGTTTGGAAACACTCTTTTTGTAGAATCTGCAAGTGGATATTTGGAGCCGTTTGAGGCCTATGCTGGAAAAGGAAATATCTTCACATAAAAACTGAACAGTAGCATTCTCAGAAACTTCTTTGTGTTGAGTGCATTCAACTCACAGACTTGAACTTACCTGTAGAAAGAGCAGTTTTGAAACACTCTTTTGGTAAAATCTGCAAGTGGTTATTTGGAGCACTTCGAGGCCTGTGCTGGGATATGGAATATCTTCACCTAAAAACTACAGAGAAGCATTCTCAGAAAGTTCTTCACGATGCATTCATTCAACTCACAGAGTTGAACCTTCCTTTTGATAGAACAGTTTTGAAACACTCTTTTTGTAGAATCTGCAAGAGGATATTTGGAGCGTTTTGAGGCCTATGCTGGAAAAGGAAATATCTTCACCTAAAAACTAGACAGAAGCATTCTCAGAAACTTCTGTGTGATGAGTGCATTCAACTCACAGACTTGAACGTTTCTTTTGATAGAACAGTTTGGAAACATTACGTTTGTAGAATCTGCAAGTGTTTATTCGGAGCTCCTTGAGGCCTATGTTGGAAAAGGAAATATCTTCACATAAAAACTAGAGAGAAGGATTCTCAGAAACTTCTTTGTGATGAGTTCATTCAACTCACAGAGTTGAACCTACCAATTGATAGAGAAGTTTGGAAACACTCTTTTTGTAGAATCTGCAAGTGGATATTTGGAGCCGTTTGAGGCCTAGGCTGGAAAAGGAAATATCTTCACATAAAAACTGAACAGAAGCATTCTCAGAAACTTCTGTGTGATGAGTGCATTCAACTCACAGACTTGAACGTTTCTTTTGATAGAACAGTTTGGAAACATTACGTTTGTAGAATCTGCAAGTGCTTATTCGGAGCACCTTCAGGCCTAAGTTGGAAAAGGAAATATCTTCGCATAAAAACTAGAGAGAAGGATTCTCAGAAACTTCTTTGTGATGAGTTCATTCAACTCACAGAGTTGAACCTACCAATTGATAGAGAAGTTTGGAAACACTCTTTTTGTAGAATCTGCAAGTGGATATTTGGAGCCGTTTGAGGCCTATGCTGGAAAAGGAAATATCTTCACATAAAAACTGAACAGAAGCATTCTCAGAAACTTCTTTGTGTTGAGTGCATTCAACTCACAGACTTGAACTTACCTGTAGAAAGAGCAGTTTTGAAACACTCTTTTGGTAAAATCTGCAAGTGGTTATTTGGAGCACTTCGAGGCCTGTGCTGGGATATGGAATATCTTCACCTAAAAACTACAGAGAAGCATTCTCAGAAAGTTCTTCACGATGCATTCATTCAACTCACAGAGTTGAACCTTCCTTTTGATAGAACAGTTTTGAAACACTCTTTTTGTAGAATCTGCAAGAGGATATTTGGAGCGTTTTGAGGCCTATGCTGGAAAAGGAAATATCTTCACCTAAAAACTAGACAGAAGCATTCTCAGAAACTTCTGTGTGATGAGTGCATTCAACTCACAGACTTGAACGTTTCTTTTGATAGAACAGTTTGGAAACATTACGTTTGTAGAATCTGCAAGTGTTTATTCGGAGCACCTTGAGGCCTATGTTGGAAAAGGAAATATCTTCACATAAAAACTAGAGAGAAGGATTCTCAGAAACTTCTTTGTGATGAGTTCATTCAACTCACAGAGTTGAACCTACCAATTGATAGAGAAGTTTGGAAACACTCTTTTTGTAGAATCTGCAAGTGGATATTTGGAGCCGTTTGAGGCCTAGGCTGGAAAAGGAAATATCTTCACATAAAAACTGAACAGAAGCATTCTCAGAAACTTCTGTGTGATGAGTGCATTCAACTCACAGACTTGAACGTTTCTTTTGATAGAACAGTTTGGAAACATTACGTTTGTAGAATCTGCAAGTGCTTATTCGGAGCACCTTGAGGCCTATGTTGGAAAAGGAAATATCTTCGCATAAAAACTAGAGAGAAGGATTCTCAGAAACTTCTTTGTGATGAGTTCATTCAACTCACAGAGTTGAACCTACCAATTGATAGAGAAGTTTGGAAACACTCTTTTTGTAGAATCTGCAAGTGGATATTTGGAGCCGTTTGAGGCCTATGCTGGAAAAGGAAATATCTTCACATAAAAACTGAACAGAAGCATTCTCAGAAACTTCTTTGTGTTGAGTGCATTCAACTCACAGACTTGAACTTACCTGTAGAAAGAGCAGTTTTGAAACACTCTTTTGGTAAAATCTGCAAGTGGTTATTTGGAGCACTTCGAGGCCTGTGCTGGGATATGGAATATCTTCACCTAAAAACTACAGAGAAGCATTCTCAGAAAGTTCTTCACGATGCATTCATTCAACTCACAGAGTTGAACCTTCCTTTTGATAGAACAGTTTTGAAACACTCTTTTTGTAGAATCTGCAAGAGGATATTTGGAGCGTTTTGAGGCCTATGCTGGAAAAGGAAATATCTTCACCTAAAAACTAGACAGAAGCATTCTCAGAAACTTCTGTGTGATGAGTGCATTCAACTCACAGACTTGAACGTTTCTTTTGATAGAACAGTTTGGAAACATTACGTTTGTAGAATCTGCAAGTGTTTATTCGGAGCACCTTGAGGCCTATGTTGGAAAAGGAAATATCTTCACATAAAACCTAGAGAGAAGGATTCTCAGAAACTTCTTTGTGATGAGTTCATTCAACTCACAGAGTTGAACCTACCAATTGATAGAGAAGTTTGGAAACACTCTTTTTGTAGAATCTGCAAGTGGATATTTGGAGCCGTTTGAGGCCTATGGTGGAAAAGGAAATATCTTCACATAAAAACTGAACAGAAGCATTCTCAGAAACTTCTTTGTGTTGAGTGCATTCAACTCACAGACTTGAACTTACCTGTAGAAAGAGCAGTTTTGAAACACTCTTTTGGTAAAATCTGCAAGTGGTTATTTGGAGCACTTCGAGGCCTGTGCTGGGATATGGAATATATCCACCTAAAAACTACAGAGAAGCATTCTCAGAAAGTTCTTCACGATGCATTCATTCAACTCACAGAGTTGAACCTTCCTTTTGATAGAACAGTTTTGAAACACTCTTTTTGTAGAATCTGCAAGAGGATATTTGGAGCGTTTTGAGGCCTATGCTGGAAAAGGAAATATCTTCACCTAAAAACTAGACAGAAGCATTCTCAGAAACTTCTGTGTGATGAGTGCATTCAACTCACAGACTTGAACGTTTCTTTTGATAGAACAGTTTGGAAACATTACGTTTGTAGAATCTGCAAGTGTTTATTCGGAGCACCTTGAGGCCTATGTTGGAAAAGGAAATATCTTCACATAAAAACTAGAGAGAAGGATTCTCAGAAACTTCTTTGTGATGAGTTCATTCAACTCACAGAGTTGAACCTACCAATTGATAGAGAAGTTTGGAAACACTCTTTTTGTAGAATCTGCAAGTGGATATTTGGAGCCGTTTGAGGCCTATGCTGGAAAAGGAAATATCTTCACATAAAAACTGAACAGAAGCATTCTCAGAAACTTCTTTGTGTTGAGTGCATTCAACTCACAGACTTGAACTTACCTGTAGAAAGAGCAGTTTTGAAACACTCTTTTGGTAAAATCTGCAAGTGGTTATTTGGAGCACTTCGAGGCCTGTGCTGGGATATGGAATATCTTCACCTAAAAACTACAGAGAAGCATTCTCAGAAAGTTCTTCACGATGCATTCATTCAACTCACAGAGTTGAACTTTCCTTTTGATAGAACAGTTTTGAAACACTCTTTTTGTAGAATCTGCAAGAGGATATTTGGAGCGTTTTGAGGCCTATGCTGGAAAAGGAAATATCTTCACCTAAAAACTAGACAGAAGCATTCTCAGAAACTTCTGTGTGATGAGTGCATTCAACTCACAGACTTGAACGTTTCTTTTGATAGAACAGTTTGGAAACATTACGTTTGTAGAATCTGCAAGTGTTTATTCGGAGCACCTTGAGGCCTATGTTGGAAAAGGAAATATCTTCACATAAAACCTAGAGAGAAGGATTCTCAGAAACTTCTTTGTGATGAGTTCATTCAACTCACAGAGTTGAACCTACCAATTTATAGAGAAGTTTGGAAACACTCTTTTTGTAGAATCTGCAAGTGGATATTTGGAGCCGTTTGAGGCCTATGCTGGAAAAGGAAATATCTTCACATAAAAACTGAACAGAAGCATTCTCAGAAACTTCTTTGTGTTGAGTGCATTCAACTCACAGACTTGAACTTACCTGTAGAAAGAGCAGTTTTGAAACACTCTTTTGGTAAAATCTGCAAGTGGTTATTTGGAGCACTTCGAGGCCTGTGCTGGGATATGGAATATCTTCACCTAAAAACTACAGAGAAGCATTCTCAGAAAGTTCTTCACGATGCATTCATTCAACTCACAGAGTTGAACCTTCCTTTTGATAGAACAGTTTTGAAACACTCTTTTTGTAGAATCTGCAAGAGGATATTTGGAGCGTTTTGAGGCCTATGCTGGAAAAGGAAATATCTTCACCTAAAAACTAGACAGAAGCATTCTCAGAAACTTCTGTGTGATGAGTGCATTCAACTCACAGACTTGAACGTTTCTTTTGATAGAACAGTTTGGAAACATTACGTTTGTAGAATCTGCAAGTGTTTATTCGGAGCACCTTGAGGCCTATGTTGGAAAAGGAAATATCTTCACATAAAAACTAGAGAGAAGGATTCTCAGAAACTTCTTTGTGATGAGTTCATTCAACTCACAGAGTTGAACCTACCAATTGATAGAGAAGTTTGGAAACACTCTTTTTGTAGAATCTGCAAGTGGATATTTGGAGCCGTTTGAGGCCTATGCTGGAAAAGGAAATATCTTCACATAAAAACTGAACAGAAGCATTCTCAGAAACTTCTTTGTGTTGAGTGCATTCAACTCACAGACTTGAACTTACCTGTAGAAAGAGCAGTTTTGAAACACTCTTTTGGTAAAATCTGCAAGTGGTTATTTGGAGCACTTCGAGGCCTGTGCTGGGATATGGAATATCTTCACCTAAAAACTACAGAGAAGCATTCTCAGAAAGTTCTTCACGATGCATTCATTCAACTCACAGAGTTGAACCTTCCTTTTGATAGAACAGTTTTGAAACACTCTTTTTGTAGAATCTGCAAGAGGATATTTGGAGCGTTTTGAGGCCTATGCTGGAAAAGGAAATATCTTCACCTAAAAACTAGACAGAAGCATTCTCAGAAACTTCTGTGTGATGAGTGCATTCAACTCACAGACTTGAACGTTTCTTTTGATAGAACAGTTTGGAAACATTACGTTTGTAGAATCTGCAAGTGTTTATTCGGAGCACCTTGAGGCCTATGTTGGAAAAGGAAATATCTTCACATAAAACCTAGAGAGAAGGATTCTCAGAAACTTCTTTGTGATGAGTTCATTCAACTCACAGAGTTGAACCTACCAATTGATAGAGAAGTTTGGAAACACTCTTTTTGTAGAATCTGCAAGTGGATATTTGGAGCCGTTTGAGGCCTATGCTGGAAAAGGAAATATCTTCACATAAAAACTGAACAGAAGCATTCTCAGAAACTTCTTTGTGTTGAGTGCATTCAACTCACAGACTTGAACTTACCTGTAGAAAGAGCAGTTTTGAAACACTCTTTTGGTAAAATCTGCAAGTGGTTATTTGGAGCACTTCGAGGCCTGTGCTGGGATATGGAATATCTTCACCTAAAAACTACAGAGAAGCATTCTCAGAAAGTTCTTCACGATGCATTCATTCAACTCACAGAGTTGAACCTTCCTTTTGATAGAACAGTTTTGAAACACTCTTTTTGTAGAATCTGCAAGAGGATATTTGGAGCGTTTTGAGGCCTATGCTGGAAAAGGAAATATCTTCACCTAAAAACTAGACAGAAGCATTCTCAGAAACTTCTGTGTGATGAGTGCATTCAACTCACAGACTTGAACGTTTCTTTTGATAGAACAGTTTGGAAACATTACGTTTGTAGAATCTGCAAGTGTTTATTCGGAGCACCTTGAGGCCTATGTTGGAAAAGGAAATATCTTCACATAAAAACTAGAGAGAAGGATTCTCAGAAACTTCTTTGTGATGAGTTCATTCAACTCACAGAGTTGAACCTACCAATTGATAGAGAAGTTTGGAAACACTCTTTTTGTAGAATCTGCAAGTGGATATTTGGAGCCGTTTGAGGCCTATGCTGGAAAAGGAAATATCTTCACATAAAAACTGAACAGAAGCATTCTCAGAAACTTCTTTGTGTTGAGTGCATTCAACTCACAGACTTGAACTTACCTGTAGAAAGAGCAGTTTTGAAACACTCTTTTGGTAAAATCTGCAAGTGGTTATTTGGAGCACTTCGAGGCCTGTGCTGGGATATGGAATATCTTCACCTAAAAACTACAGAGAAGCATTCTCAGAAAGTTCTTCACGATGCATTCATTCAACTCACAGAGTTGAACCTTCCTTTTGATAGAACAGTTTTGAAACACTCTTTTTGTAGAATCTGCAAGAGGATATTTGGAGCGTTTTGAGGCCTATGCTGGAAAAGGAAATATCTTCACCTAAAAACTAGACAGAAGCATTCTCAGAAACTTCTGTGTGATGAGTGCATTCAACTCACAGACTTGAACGTTTCTTTTGATAGAACAGTTTGGAAACATTACGTTTGTAGAATCTGCAAGTGTTTATTCGGAGCACCTTGAGGCCTATGTTGGAAAAGGAAATATCTTCACATAAAACCTAGAGCGAAGGATTCTCAGAAACTTCTTTGTGATGAGTTCATTCAACTCACAGAGTTGAACCTACCAATTGATAGAGAAGTTTGGAAACACTCTTTTTGTAGAATCTGCAAGTGGATATTTGGAGCCGTTTGAGGCCTATGCTGGAAAAGGAAATATCTTCACATAAAAACTGAACAGAAGCATTCTCAGAAACTTCTTTGTGTTGAGTGCATTCAACTCACAGACTTGAACTTACCTGTAGAAAGAGCAGTTTTGAAACACTCTTTTGGTAAAATCTGCAAGTGGTTATTTGGAGCACTTCGAGGCCTGTGCTGGGATATGGAATATCTTCACCTAAAAACTACAGAGAAGCATTCTCAGAAAGTTCTTCACGATGCATTCATTCAACTCACAGAGTTGAACCTTCCTTTTGATAGAACAGTTTTGAAACACTCTTTTTGTAGAATCTGCAAGAGGATATTTGGAGCGTTTTGAGGCCTATGCTGGAAAAGGAAATATCTTCACCTAAAAACTAGACAGAAGCATTCTCAGAAACTTCTGTGTGATGAGTGCATTCAACTCACAGACTTGAACGTTTCTTTTGATAGAACAGTTTGGAAACATTACGTTTGTAGAATCTGCAAGTGTTTATTCGGAGCACCTTGAGGCCTATGTTGGAAAAGGAAATATCTTCACATAAAACCTAGAGAGAAGCATTCTCAGAAACTTCTTTGTGATGAGTTCATTCAACTCACAGAGTTGAACCTACCAATTGATAGAGAAGTTTGGAAACACTCTTTTTGTAGAATCTGCAAGTGGATATTTGGAGCCGTTTGAGGCCTATGGTGGAAAAGGAAATATCTTCACATAAAAACTGAACAGAAGCATTCTCAGAAACTTCTTTGTGTTGAGTGCATTCAACTCACAGACTTGAACTTACCTGTAGAAAGAGCAGTTTTGAAACACTCTTTTGGTAAAATCTGCAAGTGGTTATTTGGAGCACTTCGAGGCCTGTGCTGGGATATGGAATATCTTCACCTAAAAACTACAGAGAAGCATTCTCAGAAAGTTCTTCATGATGCATTCATTCAACTCACAGAGTTGAACCTTCCTTTTGATAGAACAGTTTTGAGACACTCTTTTTGTAGAATCTGCAAGAGGATATTTGGAGCGTTTTGAGGCCTATGCTGGAAAAGGAAATATCTTCACCTAAAAACTAGACAGAAGCATTCTCAGAAACTTCTGTGTGATGAGTGCATTCAACTCACAGGCTTGAACGTTTCTTTTGATAGAACAGTTTGGAAAGATTACGTTTGTAGAATCTGCAAGTGTTTATTCGGAGCACCTTGAGGCCTATGTTGGAAAAGGAAATATCTTCACATAAAAACTAGAGAGAAGGATTCTCAGAAACTTCTTTGTGATGAGTTCATTCAACTCACAGAGTTGAACCTACCAATTGATAGAGAAGTTTGGAAACACTCTTTTTGTAGAATCTGCAAGTGGATATTTGGAGCCGTTTGAGGCCTATGCTGGAAAAGGAAATATCTTCACATAAAAACTGAACAGAAGCATTCTCAGAAACTTCTTTGTGTTGAGTGCATTCAACTCACAGACTTGAACTTACCTGTAGAAAGAGCAGTTTTGAAACACTCTTTTGGTAAAATCTGCAAGTGGTTATTTGGAGCACTTCGAGGCCTGTGCTGGGATATGGAATATCTTCACCTAAAAACTACAGAGAAGCATTCTCAGAAAGTTCTTCACGATGCATTCATTCAACTCACAGAGTTGAACCTTCCTTTTGATAGAACAGTTTTGAAACACTCTTTTTGTAGAATCTGCAAGAGGATATTTGGAGCGTTTTGAGGCCTATGCTGGAAAAGGAAATATCTTCACCTAAAAACTAGACAGAAGCATTCTCAGAAACTTCTGTGTGATGAGTGCATTCAACTCACAGACTTGAACGTTTCTTTTGATAGAACAGTTTGGAAACATTACGTTTGTAGAATCTGCAAGTGTTTATTCGGAGCACCTTGAGGCCTATGTTGGAAAAGGAAATATCTTCACATAAAACCTAGAGAGAAGGATTCTCAGAAACTTCTTTGTGATGAGTTCATTCAACTCACAGAGTTGAACCTACCAATTGATAGAGAAGTTTGGAAACACTCTTTTTGTAGAATCTGCAAGTGGATATTTGGAGCCGTTTGAGGCCTATGCTGGAAAAGGAAATATCTTCACATAAAAACTGAACAGAAGCATTCTCAGAAACTTCTTTGTGTTGAGTGCATTCAACTCACAGACTTGAACTTACCTGTAGAAAGAGCAGTTTTGAAACACTCTTTTGGTAAAATCTGCAAGTGGTTATTTGGAGCACTTCGAGGCCTGTGCTGGGATATGGAATATCTTCACCTAAAAACTACAGAGAAGCATTCTCAGAAAGTTCTTCATGATGCATTCATTCAACTCACAGAGTTGAACCTTCCTTTTGATAGAACAGTTTTGAAACACTCTTTTTGTAGAATCTGCAAGAGGATATTTGAAGCGTTTTGATGCCTATGCTGGAAAAGGAAATATCTTCACCTAAAAACTAGACAGAAGCATTCTCAGAAACTTCTATGTGATGAGTGCATTCAACTCACAGACTTGAACGTTTCTTTTGATAGAACAGTTTGGAAACATTACGTTTGTAGAATCTGCAAGTGTTTATTCGGAGCACCTTGAGGCCTATGTTGGAAAAGGAAATATCTTCACATAAAAACTAGAGAGAAGGATTCTCAGAAACTTCTTTGTGATGAGTTCATTCAACTCACAGAGTTGAACCTACCAATTGATAGAGAAGTTTGGAAACACTCTTTTTGTAGAATCTGCAAGTGGATATTTGGAGCCGTTTGAGGCCTATGCTGGAAAAGGAAATATCTTCACATAAAAACTGAACAGAAGCATTCTCAGAAACTTCTTTGTGTTGAGTGCATTCAACTCACAGACTTGAACTTACCTGTAGAAAGAGCAGTTTTGAAACACTCTTTTGGTAAAATCTGCAAGTGGTTATTTGGAGCACTTCGAGGCCTGTGCTGGGATATGGAATATCTTCACCTAAAAACTACAGAGAAGCATTCTCAGAAAGTTCTTCACGATGCATTCATTCAACTCACAGGGTTGAACCTTCCTTTTGATAAAACAGTTTTGAAACACTCTTTTTGTAGAATCTGCAAGAGGATATTTGGAGCGTTTTGAGGCCTATGCTGGAAAAGGAAATATCTTCACCTAAAAACTAGACAGAAGCATTCTCAGAAACTTCTGTGTGATGAGTGCATTCAACTCACAGACTTGAACGTTTCTTTTGATAGAACAGTTTAGAAACATTACGTTTGTAGAATCTGCAAGTGTTTATTCGGAGCACCTTGAGGCCTATGTTGGAAAAGGAAATATCTTCACATAAAACCTAGAGAGAAGGATTCTCAGAAACTTCTTTGTGATGAGTTCATTCAACTCACAGAGTTGAACCTACCAATTGATAGAGAAGTTTGGAAACACTCTTTTTGTAGAATCTGCAAGTGGATATTTGGAGCCGTTTGAGGCCTATGCTGGAAAAGGAAATATCTTCACATAAAAACTGAACAGAAGCATTCTCAGAAACTTCTTTGTGTTGAGTGCATTCAACTCACAGACTTGAACTTACCTGTAGAAAGAGCAGTTTTGAAACACTCTTTTGGTAAAATCTGCAAGTGGTTATTTGGAGCACTTCGAGGCCTGTGCTGGGATATGGAATATCTTCACCTAAAAACTACAGAGAAGCATTCTCAGAAAGTTCTTCACGATGCATTCATTCAACTCACAGAGTTGAACCTTCCTTTTGATAGAACAGTTTTGAAACACTCTTTTTGTAGAATCTGCAAGAGGATATTTGGAGCGTTTTGAGGCCTATGCTGGAAAAGGAAATATCTTCACCTAAAAACTAGACAGAAGCATTCTCAGAAACTTCTGTGTGATGAGTGCATTCAACTCACAGACTTGAACGTTTCTTTTGATAGAACAGTTTGGAAACATTACGTTTGTAGAATCTGCAAGTGTTTATTCGGAGCACCTTGAGGCCTATGTTGGAAAAGGAAATATCTTCACATAAAAACTAGAGAGAAGGATTCTCAGAAACTTCTTTGTGATGAGTTCATTCAACTCACAGAGTTGAACCTACCAATTGATAGAGAAGTTTGGAAACACTCTTTTTGTAGAATGTGCAAGTGGATATTTGGAGCCGTTTGAGGCCTATGCTGGAAAAGGAAATATCTTCACATAAAAACTGAACAGAAGCATTCTCAGAAACTTCTTTGTGTTGAGTGCATTCAACTCACAGACTTGAACTTACCTGTAGAAAGAGCAGTTTTGAAACACTCTTTTGGTAAAATCTGCAAGTGGTTATTTGGAGCACTTCGAGGCCTGTGCTGGGATATGGAATATCTTCACCTAAAAACTACAGAGAAGCATTCTCAGAAAGTTCTTCATGATGCATTCATTCAACTCACAGAGTTGAACCTTCCTTTTGATAGAACAGTTTTGAGACACTCTTTTTGTAGAATCTGCAAGAGGATATTTGGAGCGTTTTGAGGCCTATGCTGGAAAAGGAAATATCTTCACCTAAAAACTAGACAGAAGCATTCTCAGAAACTTCTGTGTGATGAGTGCATTCAACTCACAGACTTGAACGTTTCTTTTGATAGAACAGTTTGGAAACATTACGTTTGTAGAATCTGCAAGTGTTTATTCGGAGCACCTTGAGGCCTATGTTGGAAAAGGAAATATCTTCACATAAAAACTAGAGAGAAGGATTCTCAGAAACTTCTTTGTGATGAGTTCATTCAACTCACAGAGTTGAACCTACCAATTGATAGAGAAGTTTGGAAACACTCTTTTTGTAGAATCTGCAAGTGGATATTTGGAGCCGTTTGAGGCCTATGCTGGAAAAGGAAATATCTTCACATAAAAACTGAACAGAAGCATTCTCAGAAACTTCTTTGTGTTGAGTGCATTCAACTCACAGACTTGAACTTACCTGTAGAAAGAGCAGTTTTGAAACACTCTTTTGGTAAAATCTGCAAGTGGTTATTTGGAGCACTTCGAGGCCTGTGCTGGGATATGGAATATCTTCACCTAAAAACTACAGAGAAGCATTCTCAGAAAGTTCTTCACGATGCATTCATTCAACTCACAGAGTTGAACCTTCCTTTTGATAGAACAGTTTTGAAACACTCTTTTTGTAGAATCTGCAAGAGGATATTTGGAGCGTTTTGAGGCCTATGCTGGAAAAGGAAATATCTTCACCTAAAAACTAGACAGAAGCATTCTCAGAAACTTCTGTGTGATGAGTGCATTCAACTCACAGACTTGAACGTTTCTTTTGATAGAACAGTTTGGAAACATTACGTTTGTAGAATCTGCAAGTGTTTATTCGGAGCACCTTGAGGCCTATGTTGGAAAAGGAAATATCTTCACATAAAACCTAGAGAGAAGGATTCTCAGAAACTTCTTTGTGATGAGTTCATTCAACTCACAGAGTTGAACCTACCAATTGATAGAGAAGTTTGGAAACACTCTTTTTGTAGAATCTGCAAGTGGATATTTGGAGCCGTTTGAGGCCTATGCTGGAAAAGGAAATATCTTCACATAAAAACTGAACAGAAGCATTCTCAGAAACTTCTTTGTGTTGAGTGCATTCAACTCACAGACTTGAACTTACCTGTAGAAAGAGCAGTTTTGAAACACTCTTTTGGTAAAATCTGCAAGTGGTTATTTGGAGCACTTCGAGGCCTGTGCTGGGATATGGAATATCTTCACCTAAAAACTACAGAGAAGCAGTCTCAGAAAGTTCTTCACGATGCATTCATTCAACTCACAGAGTTGAACCTTCCTTTTGATAGAACAGTTTTGAAACACTCTTTTTGTAGAATCTGCAAGAGGATATTTGGAGCGTTTTGAGGCCTATGCTGGAAAAGGAAATATCTTCACCTAAAAACTAGACAGAAGCATTCTCAGAAACTTCTGTGTGATGAGTGCATTCAACTCACAGACTTGAACGTTTCTTTTGATAGAACAGTTTGGAAACATTACGTTTGTAGAATCTGCAAGTGTTTATTCGGAGCACCTTGAGGCCTATGTTGGAAAAGGAAATATCTTCACATAAAACCTAGAGAGAAGGATTCTCAGAAACTTCTTTGTGATGAGTTCATTCAACTCACAGAGTTGAACCTACCAATTGATAGAGAAGTTTGGAAACACTCTTTTTGTAGAATCTGCAAGTGGATATTTGGAGCCGTTTGAGGCCTATGCTGGAAAAGGAAATATCTTCACATAAAAACTGAACAGAAGCATTCTCAGAAACTTCTTTGTGTTGAGTGCATTCAACTCACAGACTTGAACTTACCTGTAGAAAGAGCAGTTTTGAAACACTCTTTTGGTAAAATCTGCAAGTGGTTATTTGGAGCACTTCGAGGCCTGTGCTGGGATATGGAATATCTTCACCTAAAAACTACAGAGAAGCATTCTCAGAAAGTTATTCACGATGCATTCATTCAACTCACAGAGTTGAACCTTCCCTTTGATAGAACAGTTTTGAAACAGTCTTTTTGTAGAATCTGCAAGAGGATATTTGGAGCGTTTTGAGGCCTATGCTGGAAAAGGAAATATCTTCACCTAAAAACTAGACAGAAGCATTCTCAGAAACTTCTGTGTGATGAGTGCATTCAACTCACAGACTTGAACGTTTCTTTTGATAGAACAGTTTGGAAACATTACGTTTGTAGAATCTGCAAGTGTTTATTCGGAGCACCTTGAGGCCTATGTTGGAAAAGGAAATATCTTCACATAAAAACTAGAGAGAAGGATTCTCAGAAACTTCTTTGTGATGAGTTCATTCAACTCACAGAGTTGAACCTACCAATTGATAGAGAAGTTTGGAAACACTCTTTTTGTGGAATCTGCAAGTGGATATTTGGAGCCGTTTGAGGCCTAGGCTGGAAAAGGAAATATCTTCACATAAAAACTGAACAGAAGCATTCTCAGAAACTTCTGTGTGATGAGTGCATTCAACTCACAGACTTGAATGTTTCTTTTGATAGAACAGTTTGGAAACATTACGTTTGTAGAATCTGCAAGTTTTTATTCGGAGCACCTTGAGGCCTATGTTGGAAAAGGAAATATCTTCACATAAAACCTAGAGAGAAGGATTCTCAGAAACTTCTTTGTGATGAGTTCATTCAACTCACAGAGTTGAACCTACCAATTGATAGAGAAGTTTGGAAACACTCTTTTTGTAGAATCTGCAAGTGGATATTTGGAGCCGTTTGAGGCCTATGCTGGAAAAGGAAATATCTTCACATAAAAACTGAACAGAAGCATTCTCAGAAACTTCTTTGTGTTGAGTGCATTCAACTCACAGACTTGAACTTACCTGTAGAAAGAGCAGTTTTGAAACACTCTTTTGGTAAAATCTGCAAGTGGTTATTTGGAGCACTTCGAGGCCTGTGCTGGGATATGGAATATCTTCACCTAAAAACTACAGAGAAGCATTCTCAGAAAGTCCTTCATGATGCATTCATTCAACTCACAGAGTTGAACCTTCCTTTTGATAGAACAGTTTTGAAACACTCTTTTTGTAGAATCTGCAAGAGGATATTTGGAGCGTTTTGAGGCCTATGCTGGAAAAGGAAATATCTTCACCTAAAAACTAGACAGAAGCATTCTCAGAAACTTCTGTGTGATGAGTGCATTCAACTCACAGACTTGAACGTTTCTTTTGATAGAACAGTTTGGAAACATTACGTTTGTAGAATCTGCAAGTGTTTATTCGGAGCACCTTGAGGCCTATGTTGGAAAAGGAAATATCTTCACATAAAACATAGAGCGAAGGATTCTCAGAAACTTCTTTGTGTTGAGTGCATTCAACTCACAGACTTGAACTTACCTGTAGAAAGAGCAGTTTTGAAACACTCTTTTGGTAAAATCTGCAAGTGGTTATTTGGAGCACTTCGAGGCCTGTGCTGGGATATGGAATATCTTCACCTAAAAACTACAGAGAAGCATTCTCAGAAAGTTCTTCACGATGCATTCATTCAACTCACAGAGTTGAACCTTCCTTTTGATAGAACAGTTTTGAAACACTCTTTTTGTAGAATCTGCAAGAGGATATTTGGAGCGTTTTGAGGCCTATGCTGGAAAAGGAAATATCTTCACCTAAAAACTAGACAGAAGCATTCTCAGAAACTTCTGTGTGATGAGTGCATTCAACTCACAGACTTGAACGTTTCTTTTGATAGAACAGTTTGGAAACATTACGTTTGTAGAATCTGCAAGTGTTTATTCGGAGCACCTTGAGGCCTATGTTGGAAAAGGAAATATCTTCACATAAAAACTAGAGAGAAGGATTCTCAGAAACTTCTTTGTGATGAGTTCATTCAACTCACAGAGTTGAACCTACCAATTGATAGAGAAGTTTGGAAACACTCTTTTTGTAGAATCTGCAAGTGGATATTTGGAGCCGTTTGAGGCCTAGGCTGGAAAAGGAAATATCTTCACATAAAAACTGAACAGAAGCATTCTCAGAAACTTCTTTGTGTTGAGTGCATTCAACTCACAGACTTGAACTTACCTGTAGAAAGAGCAGTTTTGAAACACTCTTTTGGTAAAATCTGCAAGTGGTTATTTGGAGCACTTCGAGGCCTGTGCTGGGATATGGAATATCTTCACCTAAAAACTACAGAGAAGCATTCTCAGAAAGTTCTTCACGATGCATTCATTCAACTCACAGAGTTGAACCTTCCTTTTGATAGAACAGTTTTGAAACACTCTTTTTGTAGAATCTGCAAGAGGATATTTGGAGCGTTTTGAGGACTATGCTGGAAAAGGAAATATCTTCACCTAAAAACTAGACAGAAGCATTCTCAGAAACTTCTGTGTGATGAGTGCATTCAACTCACAGACTTGAACGTTTCTTTTGATAGAACAGTTTGGAAACATTACGTTTGTAGAATCTGCAAGTGTTTATTCGGAGCACCTTGAGGCCTATGTTGGAAAAGGAAATATCTTCACATAAAAACTAGAGAGAAGGATTCTCAGAAACTTCTTTGTGATGAGTTCATTCAACTCACAGAGTTGAACCTACCAATTGATAGAGAAGTTTGGAAACACTCTTTTTGTAGAATCTGCAAGTGGATATTTGGAGCCGTTTGAGGCCTAGGCTGGAAAAGGAAATATCTTCACATAAAAACTGAACAGAAGCATTCTCAGAAACTTCTGTGTGATGAGTGCATTCAACTCACAGACTTGAACGTTTCTTTTGATAGAACAGTTTGGAAACATTACGTTTGTAGAATCTGCAAGTGTTTATTCGGAGCACCTTGAGGCCTATGTTGGAAAAGGAAATATCTTCACATAAAACCTAGAGAGAAGGATTCTCAGAAACTTCTTTGTGATGAGTTCATTCAACTCACAGAGTTGAACCTACCAATTGATAGAGAAGTTTGGAAACACTCTTTTTGTAGAATCTGCAAGTGGATATTTGGAGCCGTTTGAGGCCTATGCTGGAAAAGGAAATATCTTCACATAAAAACTGAACAGAAGCATTCTCAGAAACTTCTTTGTGTTGAGTGCATTCAACTCACAGACTTGAACTTACCTGTAGAAAGAGCAGTTTTGAAACACTCTTTTGGTAAAATCTGCAAGTGGTTATTTGGAGCACTTCGAGGCCTGTGCTGGGATATGGAATATCTTCACCTAAAAACTACAGAGAAGCATTCTCAGAAAGTTCTTCACGATGCATTCATTCAACTCACAGAGTTGAACCTTCCTTTTGATAGAACAGTTTTGAAACACTCTTTTTGTAGAATCTGCAAGAGGATATTTGGAGCGTTTTGAGGCCTATGCTGGAAAAGGAAATATCTTCACCTAAAAACTAGACAGAAGCATTCTCAGAAACTTCTGTGTGATGAGTGCATTCAACTCACAGACTTGAACGTTTCTTTTGATAGAACAGTTTGGAAACATTACGTTTGTAGAATCTGCAAGTGTTTATTCGGAGCACCTTGAGGCCTATGTTGGAAAAGGAAATATCTTCACATAAAAACTAGAGAGAAGGATTCTCAGAAACTTCTTTGTGATGAGTTCATTCAACTCACAGAGTTGAACCTACCAATTGATAGAGAAGTTTGGAAACACTCTTTTTGTAGAATCTGCAAGTGGATATTTGGAGCCGTTTGAGGCCTATGCTGGAAAAGGAAATATCTTCACATAAAAACTGAACAGAAGCATTCTCAGAAACTTCTTTGTGTTGAGTGCATTCAACTCACAGACTTGAACTTACCTGTAGAAAGAGCAGTTTTGAAACACTCTTTTGGTAAAATCTGCAAGTGGTTATTTGGAGCACTTCGAGGCCTGTGCTGGGATATGGAATATCTTCACCTAAAAACTACAGAGAAGCATTCTCAGAAAGTTCTTCACGATGCATTCATTCAACTCACAGAGTTGAACCTTCCTTTTGATAGAACAGTTTTGAAACACTCTTTTTGTAGAATCTGCAAGAGGATATTTGGAGCGTTTTGAGGCCTATGCTGGAAAAGGAAATATCTTCACCTAAAAACTAGACAGAAGCATTCTCAGAAACTTCTGTGTGATGAGTGCATTCAACTCACAGACTTGAACGTTTCTTTTGATAGAACAGTTTGGAAACATTACGTTTGTAGAATCTGCAAGTGTTTATTCGGAGCACCTTGAGGCCTATGTTGGAAAAGGAAATATCTTCACATAAAAACTAGAGAGAAGGATTCTCAGAAACTTCTTTGTGATGAGTTCATTCAACTCACAGAGTTGAACCTACCAATTGATAGAGAAGTTTGGAAACACTCTTTTTGTAGAATCTGCAAGTGGATATTTGGAGCCGTTTGAGGCCTATGCTGGAAAAGGAAATATCTTCACATAAAAACTGAACAGAAGCATTCTCAGAAACTTCTTTGTGTTGAGTGCATTCAACTCACAGACTTGAACTTACCTGTAGAAAGAGCAGTTTTGAAACACTCTTTTGGTAAAATCTGCAAGTGGTTATTTGGAGCACTTCGAGGCCTGTGCTGGGATATGGAATATCTTCACCTAAAAGCTACAGAGAAGCATTCTCAGAAAGTTCTTCACGATGCATTCATTCAACTCACAGAGTTGAACCTTCCTTTTGATAGAACAGTTTTGAAACACTCTTTTTGTAGAATCTGCAAGAGGATATTTGGAGCGTTTTGAGGCCTATGCTGGAAAAGGAAATATCTTCACCTAAAAACTAGACAGAAGCATTCTCAGAAACTTCTGTGTGATGAGTGCATTCAACTCACAGACTTGAACGTTTCTTTTGATAGAACAGTTTGGAAACATTACGTTTGTAGAATCTGCAAGTGTTTATTCGGAGCACCTTGAGGCCTATGTTGGAAAAGGAAATATCTTCACATAAAACCTAGAGAGAAGGATTCTCAGAAACTTCTTTGTGATGAGTTCATTCAACTCACAGAGTTGAACCTACCAATTGATAGAGAAGTTTGGAAACACTCTTTTTGTAGAATCTGCAAGTGGATATTTGGAGCCGTTTGAGGCCTATGCTGGAAAAGGAAATATCTTCACATAAAAACTGAACAGAAGCATTCTCAGAAACTTCTTTGTGTTGAGTGCATTCAACTCACAGACTTGAACTTACCTGTAGAAAGAGCAGTTTTGAAACACTCTTTTGGTAAAATCTGCAAGTGGTTATTTGGAGCACTTCGAGGCCTGTGCTGGGATATGGAATATCTTCACCTAAAAACTACAGAGAAGCATTCTCAGAAAGTTCTTCACGATGCATTCATTCAACTCACAGAGTTGAACCTTCCTTTTGATAGAACAGTTTTGAAACACTCTTTTTGTAGAATCTGCAAGAGGATATTTGGAGCGTTTTGAGGCCTATGCTGGAAAAGGAAATATCTTCACCTAAAAACTAGACAGAAGCATTCTCAGAAACTTCTGTGTGATGAGTGCATTCAACTCACAGACTTGAACGTTTCTTTTGATAGAACAGTTTGGAAACATTACGTTTGTAGAATCTGCAAGTGTTTATTCGGAGCACCTTGAGGCCTATGTTGGAAAAGGAAATATCTTCACATAAAACCTAGAGAGAAGGATTCTCAGAAACTTCTTTGTGATGAGTTCATTCAACTCACAGAGTTGAACCTACCAATTGATAGAGAAGTTTGGAAACACTCTTTTTGTAGAATCTGCAAGTGGATATTTGGAGCCGTTTGAGGCCTATGCTGGAAAAGGAAATATCTTCACATAAAAACTGAACAGAAGCATTCTCAGAAACTTCTTTGTGTTGAGTGCATTCAACTCACAGACTTGAACTTACCTGTAGAAAGAGCAGTTTTGAAACACTCTTTTGGTAAAATCTGCAAGTGGTTATTTGGAGCACTTCGAGGCCTGTGCTGGGATATGGAATATCTTCACCTAAAAACTACAGAGAAGCATTCTCAGAAAGTTCTTCACGATGCATTCATTCAACTCACGGAGTTGAACCTTCCTTTTGATAGAACAGTTTTGAAACACTCTTTTTGTAGAATCTGCAAGAGGATATTTGGAGCGTTTTGAGGCCTATGCTGGAAAAGGAAATATCTTCACCTAAAAACTAGACAGAAGCATTCTCAGAAACTTCTGTGTGATGAGTGCATTCAACTCACAGACTTGAACGTTTCTTTTGATAGAACAGTTTGGAAACATTACGTTTGTAGAATCTGCAAGTGTTTATTCGGAGCACCTTGAGGCCTATGTTGGAAAAGGAAATATCTTCACATAAAACCTAGAGAGAAGGATTCTCAGAAACTTCTTTGTGATGAGTTCATTCAACTCACAGAGTTGAACCTACCAATTGATAGAGAAGTTTGGAAACACTCTTTTTGTAGAATCTGCAAGTGGATATTTGGAGCCGTTTGAGGCCTATGCTGGAAAAGGAAATATCTTCACATAAAAACTGAACAGAAGCATTCTCAGAAACTTCTTTGTGTTGAGTGCATTCAACTCACAGACTTGAACTTACCTGTAGAAAGAGCAGTTTTGAAACACTCTTTTGGTAAAATCTGCAAGTGGTTATTTGGAGTACTTCGAGGCCTGTGCTGGGATATGGAATATCTTCACCTAAAAACTACAGAGAAGCATTCTCAGAAAGTTCTTCACGATGCATTCATTCAACTCACAGAGTTGAACCTTCCTTTTGATAGAACAGTTTTGAAACACTCTTTTTGTAGATCTGCAAGAGGATATTTGGAGCGTTTTGAGGCCTATGCTGGAAAAGGAAATATCTTCACCTAAAAACTAGACAGAAGCATTCTCAGAAACTTCTGTGTGATGAGTGCATTCAACTCACAGACTTGAACGTTTCTTTTGATAGAACAGTTTGGAAACATTACGTTTGTAGAATCTGCAAGTGTTTATTCGGAGCACCTTGAGGCCTATGTTGGAAAAGGAAATATCTTCACATAAAAACTAGAGAGAAGGATTCTCAGAAACTTCTTTGTGATGAGTTCATTCAACTCACAGAGTTGAACCTACCAATTGATAGAGAAGTTTGGAAACACTCTTTTTGTAGAATCTGCAAGTGGATATTTGGAGCCGTTTGAGGCCTATGCTGGAAAAGGAAATATCTTCACATAAAAACTGAACAGAAGCATTCTCAGAAACTTCTTTGTGTTGAGTGCATTCAACTCACAGACTTGAACTTACCTGTAGAAAGAGCAGTTTTGAAACACTCTTTTGGTAAAATCTGCAAGTGGTTATTTGGAGCACTTCGAGGCCTGTGCTGGGATATGGAATATCTTCACCTAAAAACTACAGAGAAGCAGTCTCAGAAAGTTCTTCACGATGCATTCATTCAACTCACAGAGTTGAACCTTCCTTTTGATAGAACAGTTTTGAAACACTCTTTTTGTAGAATCTGCAAGAGGATATTTGGAGCGTTTTGAGGCCTATGCTGGAAAAGGAAATATCTTCACCTAAAAACTAGACAGAAGCATTCTCAGAAACTTCTGTGTGATGAGTGCATTCAACTCACAGACTTGAACGTTTCTTTTGATAGAACAGTTTGGAAACATTACGTTTGTAGAATCTGCAAGTGTTTATTCGGAGCACCTTGAGGCCTATGTTGGAAAAGGAAATATCTTCACATAAAACCTAGAGAGAAGGATTCTCAGAAACTTCTTTGTGATGAGTTCATTCAACTCACAGAGTTGAACCTACCAATTGATAGAGAAGTTTGGAAACACTCTTTTTGTAGAATCTGCAAGTGGATATTTGGAGCCGTTTGAGGCCTATGCTGGAAAAGGAAATATCTTCACATAAAAACTGAACAGAAGCATTCTCAGAAACTTCTGTGTGATGAGTCCATTCAACTCACAGACTTGAACGTTTCTTTTGATAGAACAGTTTGGAAACATTACGTTTGTAGAATCTGCAAGTGTTTATTCGGAGCACCTTGAGGCCTATGTTGGAAAAGGAAATATCTTCACATAAAACCTAGAGAGAAGGATTCTCAGAAACTTCTTTGTGATGAGTTCATTCAACTCACAGAGTTGAACCTACCAATTGATAGAGAAGTTTGGAAACACTCTTTTTGTAGAATCTGCAAGTGGATATTTGGAGCCGTTTGAGGCCTATGCTGGAAAAGGAAATATCTTCACATAAAAACTGAACAGAAGCATTCTCAGAAACTTCTTTGTGTTGAGTGCATTCAACTCACAGACTTGAACTTACCTGTAGAAAGAGCAGTTTTGAAACACTCTTTTGGTAAAATCTGCAAGTGGTTATTTGGAGCACTTCGAGGCCTGTGCTGGGATATGGAATATCTTCACCTAAAAACTACAGAGAAGCATTCTCAGAAAGTTCTTCACGATGCATTCATTCAACTCACGGAGTTGAACCTTCCTTTTGATAGAACAGTTTTGAAACACTCTTTTTGTAGAATCTGCAAGAGGATATTTGGAGCGTTTTGAGGCCTATGCTGGAAAAGGAAATATCTTCACCTAAAAACTAGACAGAAGCATTCTCAGAAACTTCTGTGTGATGAGTGCATTCAACTCACAGACTTGAACGTTTCTTTTGATAGAACAGTTTGGAAACATTACGTTTGTAGAATCTGCAAGTGTTTATTCGGAGCACCTTGAGGCCTATGTTGGAAAAGGAAATATCTTCACATAAAACCTAGAGAGAAGGATTCTCAGAAACTTCTTTGTGATGAGTTCATTCAACTCACAGAGTTGAACCTACCAATTGATAGAGAAGTTTGGAAACACTCTTTTTGTAGAATCTGCAAGTGGATATTTGGAGCCGTTTGAGGCCTATGCTGGAAAAGGAAATATCTTCACATAAAAACTGAACAGAAGCATTCTCAGAAACTTCTTTGTGTTGAGTGCATTCAACTCACAGACTTGAACTTACCTGTAGAAAGAGCAGTTTTGAAACACTCTTTTGGTAAAATCTGCAAGTGGTTATTTGGAGTACTTCGAGGCCTGTGCTGGGATATGGAATATCTTCACCTAAAAACTACAGAGAAGCATTCTCAGAAAGTTCTTCACGATGCATTCATTCAACTCACAGAGTTGAACCTTCCTTTTGATAGAACAGTTTTGAAACACTCTTTTTGTAGATCTGCAAGAGGATATTTGGAGCGTTTTGAGGCCTATGCTGGAAAAGGAAATATCTTCACCTAAAAACTAGACAGAAGCATTCTCAGAAACTTCTGTGTGATGAGTGCATTCAACTCACAGACTTGAACGTTTCTTTTGATAGAACAGTTTGGAAACATTACGTTTGTAGAATCTGCAAGTGTTTATTCGGAGCACCTTGAGGCCTATGTTGGAAAAGGAAATATCTTCACATAAAAACTAGAGAGAAGGATTCTCAGAAACTTCTTTGTGATGAGTTCATTCAACTCACAGAGTTGAACCTACCAATTGATAGAGAAGTTTGGAAACACTCTTTTTGTAGAATCTGCAAGTGGATATTTGGAGCCGTTTGAGGCCTATGCTGGAAAAGGAAATATCTTCACATAAAAACTGAACAGAAGCATTCTCAGAAACTTCTTTGTGTTGAGTGCATTCAACTCACAGACTTGAACTTACCTGTAGAAAGAGCAGTTTTGAAACACTCTTTTGGTAAAATCTGCAAGTGGTTATTTGGAGCACTTCGAGGCCTGTGCTGGGATATGGAATATCTTCACCTAAAAACTACAGAGAAGCAGTCTCAGAAAGTTCTTCACGATGCATTCATTCAACTCACAGAGTTGAACCTTCCTTTTGATAGAACAGTTTTGAAACACTCTTTTTGTAGAATCTGCAAGAGGATATTTGGAGCGTTTTGAGGCCTATGCTGGAAAAGGAAATATCTTCACCTAAAAACTAGACAGAAGCATTCTCAGAAACTTCTGTGTGATGAGTGCATTCAACTCACAGACTTGAACGTTTCTTTTGATAGAACAGTTTGGAAACATTACGTTTGTAGAATCTGCAAGTGTTTATTCGGAGCACCTTGAGGCCTATGTTGGAAAAGGAAATATCTTCACATAAAACCTAGAGAGAAGGATTCTCAGAAACTTCTTTGTGATGAGTTCATTCAACTCACAGAGTTGAACCTACCAATTGATAGAGAAGTTTGGAAACACTCTTTTTGTAGAATCTGCAAGTGGATATTTGGAGCCGTTTGAGGCCTATGCTGGAAAAGGAAATATCTTCACATAAAAACTGAACAGAAGCATTCTCAGAAACTTCTTTGTGTTGAGTGCATTCAACTCACAGACTTGAACTTACCTGTAGAAAGAGCAGTTTTGAAACACTCTTTTGGTAAAATCTGCAAGTGGTTATTTGGAGCACTTCGAGGCCTGTGCTGGGATATGGAATATCTTCACCTAAAAACTACAGAGAAGCATTCTCAGAAAGTTCTTCACGATGCATTCATTCAACTCACAGAGTTGAACCTTCCTTTTGATAGAACAGTTTTGAAACACTCTTTTTGTAGAATCTGCAAGAGGATATTTGGAGCGTTTTGAGGCCTATGCTGGAAAAGGAAATATCTTCACCTAAAAACTAGACAGAAGCATTCTCAGAAACTTCTGTGTGATGAGTGCATTCAACTCACAGACTTGAACGTTTCTTTTGATAGAACAGTTTGGAAACATTACGTTTGTAGAATCTGCAAGTGTTTATTCGGAGCACCTTGAGGCCTATGTTGGAAAAGGAAATATCTTCACATAAAACCTAGAGAGAAGGATTCTCAGAAACTTCTTTGTGATGAGTTCATTCAACTCACAGAGTTGAACCTACCAATTGATAGAGAAGTTTGGAAACACTCTTTTTGTAGAATCTGCAAGTGGATATTTGGAGCCGTTTGAGGCCTATGCTGGAAAAGGAAATATCTTCACATAAAAACTGAACAGAAGCATTCTCAGAAACTTCTTTGTGTTGAGTGCATTCAACTCACAGACTTGAACTTACCTGTAGAAAGAGCAGTTTTGAAACACTCTTTTGGTAAAATCTGCAAGTGGTTATTTGGAGCACTTCGAGGCCTGTGCTGGGATATGGAATATCTTCACCTAAAAACTACAGAGAAGCATTCTCAGAAAGTTCTTCATGATGCATTCATTCAACTCACAGAGTTGAACCTTCCTTTTGATAGAACAGTTTTGAAACACTCTTTTTGTAGAATCTGCAAGAGGATATTTGGAGCGTTTTGAGGCCTATGCTGGAAAAGGAAATATCTTCACCTAAAAACTAGACAGAAGCATTCTCAGAAACTTCTATGTGATGAGTGCATTCAACTCACAGACTTGAACGTTTCTTTTGATAGAACAGTTTGGAAACATTACGTTTGTAGAATCTGCAAGTGTTTATTCGGAGCACCTTGAAGCCTATGTTGGAAAAGGAAATATCTTCACATAAAAACTAGAGAGAAGGATTCTCAGAAACTTCTTTGTGATGAGTTCATTCAACTCACAGAGTTGAACCTACCAATTGATAGAGAAGTTTGGAAACACTCTTTTTGTAGAATCTGCAAGTGGATATTTGGAGCCGTTTGAGGCCTATGCTGGAAAAGGAAATATCCTCACATAAAAACTGAACAGAAGCATTCTCAGAAACTTCTTTGTGTTGAGTGCATTCAACTCACAGACTTGAACTTACCTGTAGAAAGAGCAGTTTTGAAACACTCTTTTGGTAAAATCTGCAAGTGGTTATTTGGAGCACTTCGAGGCCTGTGCTGGGATATGGAATATCTTCACCTAAAAACTACAGAGAAGCATTCTCAGAAAGTTCTTCACGATGCATTCATTCAACTCACAGAGTTGAACCTTCCTTTTGATAAAACAGTTTTGAAACACTCTTTTTGTAGAATCTGCAAGAGGATATTTGGAGCGTTTTGAGGCCTATGCTGGAAAAGGAAATATCTTCACCTAAAAACTAGACAGAAGCATTCTCAGAAACTTCTGTGTGATGAGTGCATTCAACTCACAGACTTGAACGTTTCTTTTGATAGAACAGTTTGGAAACATTACGTTTGTAGAATCTGCAAGTGTTTATTCGGAGCACCTTGAGGCCTATGTTGGAAAAGGAAATATCTTCACATAAAACCTAGAGAGAAGGATTCTCAGAAACTTCTTTGTGATGAGTTCATTCAACTCACAGAGTTGAACCTACCAATTGATAGAGAAGTTTGGAAACACTCTTTTTGTAGAATCTGCAAGTGGATATTTGGAGCCGTTTGAGGCCTATGCTGGAAAAGGAAATATCTTCACATAAAAACTGAACAGAAGCATTCTCAGAAACTTCTTTGTGTTGAGTGCATTCAACTCACAGACTTGAACTTACCTGTAGAAAGAGCAGTTTTGAAACACTCTTTTGGTAAAATCTGCAAGTGGTTATTTGGAGCACTTCGAGGCCTGTGCTGGGATATGGAATATCTTCACCTAAAAACTACAGAGAAGCAGTCTCAGAAAGTTCTTCACGATGCATTCATTCAACTCACAGAGTTGAACCTTCCTTTTGATAGAACAGTTTTGAAACACTCTTTTTGTAGAATCTGCAAGAGGATATTTGGAGCGTTTTGAGGCCTATGCTGGAAAAGGAAATATCTTCACCTAAAAACTAGACAGAAGCATTCTCAGAAACTTCTGTGTGATGAGTGCATTCAACTCACAGACTTGAACGTTTCTTTTGATAGAACAGTTTGGAAACATTACGTTTGTAGAATCTGCAAGTGTTTATTCGGAGCACCTTGAGGCCTATGTTGGAAAAGGAAATATCTTCACATAAAACCTAGAGAGAAGGATTCTCAGAAACTTCTTTGTGATGAGTTCATTCAACTCACAGAGTTGAACCTACCAATTGATAGAGAAGTTTGGAAACACTCTTTTTGTAGAATCTGCAAGTGGATATTTGGAGCCGTTTGAGGCCTATGCTGGAAAAGGAAATATCTTCACATAAAAACTGAACAGAAGCATTCTCAGAAACTTCTTTGTGTTGAGTGCATTCAACTCACAGACTTGACCTTACCTGTAGAAAGAGCAGTTTTGAAACACTCTTTTGGTAAATTCTGCAAGTGGTTATTTGGAGCACTTCGAGGCCTGTGCTGGGATATGGAATATCTTCACCTAAAAACTACAGAGAAGCATTCTCAGAAAGTTCTTCATGATGCATTCATTCAACTCACAGAGTTGAACCTTCCTTTTGATAGAACAGTTTTGAAACACTCTTTTTGTAGAATCTGCAAGAGGATATTTGGAGCGTTTTGAGGCCTATGCTGGAAAAGGAAATATCTTCACCTAAAAACTAGACAGAAGCATTCTCAGAAACTTCTGTGTGATGAGTGCATTCAACTCACAGACTTGAACGTTTCTTTTGATAGAACAGTTTGGAAACATTACGTTTGTAGAATCTGCAAGTGTTTATTCGGAGCACCTTGAGGCCTATGTTGGAAAAGGAAATATCTTCACATAAAAACTAGAGAGAAGGATTCTCAGAAACTTCTTTGTGATGAGTTCATTCAACTCACAGAGTTGAACCTACCAATTGATAGAGAAGTTTGGAAACACTCTTTTTGTAGAATCTGCAAGTGGATATTTGGAGCCGTTTGAGGCCTATGCTGGAAAAGGAAATATCTTCACATAAAAACTGAACAGAAGCATTCTCAGAAACTTCTTTGTGTTGAGTGCATTCAACTCACAGACTTGAACTTACCTGTAGAAAGAGCAGTTTTGAAACACTCTTTTGGTAAAATCTGCAAGTGGTTATTTGGAGCACTTCGAGGCCTGTGCTGGGATATGGAATATCTTCACCTAAAAACTACAGAGAAGCATTCTCAGAAAGTTCTTCACGATGCATTCATTCAACTCACAGAGTTGAACCTTCCTTTTGATAAAACAGTTTTGAAACACTCTTTCTGTAGAATCTGCAAGAGGATATTTGGAGCGTTTTGAGGCCTATGCTGGAAAAGGAAATATCTTCACCTAAAAACTAGACAGAAGCATTCTCAGAAACTTCTGTGTGATGAGTGCATTCAACTCACAGACTTGAACGTTTCTTTTGATAGAACAGTTTGGAAACATTACGTTTGTAGAATCTGCAAGTGTTTATTCGGAGCACCTTGAGGCCTATGTTGGAAAAGGAAATATCTTCACATAAAACCTAGAGAGAAGGATTCTCAGAAACTTCTTTGTGATGAGTTCATTCAACTCACAGAGTTGAACCTACCAATTGATAGAGAAGTTTGGAAACACTCTTTTTGTAGAATCTGCAAGTGGATATTTGGAGCCGTTTGAGGCCTATGCTGGAAAAGGAAATATCTTCACATAAAAACTGAACAGAAGCATTCTCAGAAACTTCTTTGTGTTGAGTGCATTCAACTCACAGACTTGAAATTACCTGTAGAAAGAGCAGTTTTGAAACACTCTTTTGGTAAACTCTGCAAGTGGTTATTTGGAGCACTTCGAGGCCTGTGCTGGGATATGGAATATCTTCACCTAAAAACTACAGAGAAGCATTCTCAGAAAGTTCTTCACGATGCATTCATTCAACTCACAGAGTTGAACCTTCCTTTTGATAGAACAGTTTTGAAACACTCTTTTTGTAGAATCTGCAAGAGGATATTTGGAGCGTTTTGAGGCCTATGCTGGAAAAGGAAATATCTTCACCTAAAAACTAGACAGAAGCATTCTCAGAAACTTCTGTGTGATGAGTGCATTCAACTCACAGACTTGAACGTTTCTTTTGATAGAACAGTTTGGAAACATTACGTTTGTAGAATCTGCAAGTGTTTATTCGGAGCACCTTGAGGCCTATGTTGGAAAAGGAAATATCTTCACATAAAAACTAGAGAGAAGGATTCTCAGAAACTTCTTTGTGATGAGTTCATTCAACTCACAGAGTTGAACCTACCAATTGATAGAGAAGTTTGGAAACACTCTTTTTGTAGAATCTGCAAGTGGATATTTGGAGCCGTTTGAGGCCTAGGCTGGAAAAGGAAATATCTTCACCTAAAAACTAGACAGAAGCATTCTCAGAAACTTCTGTGTGATGAGTGCATTCAACTCACAGACTTGAACGTTTCTTTTGATAGAACAGTTTGGAAACATTACGTTTGTAGAATCTGCAAGTGTTTATTCGGAGCACCTTGAGGCCTATGTTGGAAAAGGAAATATCTTCACATAAAAACTAGAGAGAAGGATTCTCAGAAACTTCTTTGTGATGAGTTCATTCAACTCACAGAGTTGAACCTACCAATTGATAGAGAAGTTTGGAAACACTCTTTTTGTAGAATCTGCAAGTGGATATTTGGAGCCGTTTGAGGCCTATGCTGGAAAAGGAAATATCTTCACATAAAAACTGAACAGAAGCATTCTCAGAAACTTCTTTGTGTTGAGTGCATTCAACTCACAGACTTGAACTTACCTGTAGAAAGAGCAGTTTTGAAACACTCTTTTGGTAAAATCTGCAAGTGGTTATTTGGAGCACTTCGAGGCCTGTGCTGGGATATGGAATATCTTCACCTAAAAACTACAGAGAAGCAGTCTCAGAAAGTTCTTCACGATGCATTCATTCAACTCACAGAGTTGAACCTTCCTTTTGATAGAACAGTTTTGAAACACTCTTTTTGTAGAATCTGCAAGAGGATATTTGGAGCGTTTTGAGGCCTATGCTGGAAAAGGAAATATCTTCACCTAAAAACTAGACAGAAGCATTCTCAGAAACTTCTGTGTGATGAGTGCATTCAACTCACAGACTTGAACGTTTCTTTTGATAGAACAGTTTGGAAACATTACGTTTGTAGAATCTGCAAGTGTTTATTCGGAGCACCTTGAGGCCTATGTTGGAAAAGGAAATATCTTCACATAAAACCTAGAGAGAAGGATTCTCAGAAACTTCTTTGTGATGAGTTCATTCAACTCACAGAGTTGAACCTACCAATTGATAGAGAAGTTTGGAAACACTCTTTTTGTAGAATCTGCAAGTGGATATTTGGAGCCGTTTGAGGCCTATGCTGGAAAAGGAAATATCTTCACATAAAAACTGAACAGAAGCATTCTCAGAAACTTCTTTGTGTTGAGTGCATTCAACTCACAGACTTGAACTTACCTGTAGAAAGAGCAGTTTTGAAACACTCTTTTGGTAAAATCTGCAAGTGGTTATTTGGAGCACTTCGAGGCCTGTGCTGGGATATGGAATATCTTCACCTAAAAACTACAGAGAAGCATTCTCAGAAAGTTCTTCACGATGCATTCATTCAACTCACAGAGTTGAACCTTCCTTTTGATAGAACAGTTTTGAAACACTCTTTTTGTAGAATCTGCAAGAGGATATTTGGAGCGTTTTGAGGCCTATGCTGGAAAAGGAAATATCTTCACCTAAAAACTAGACAGAAGCATTCTCAGAAACTTCTGTGTGATGAGTGCATTCAACTCACAGACTTGAACGTTTCTTTTCATAGAACAGTTTGGAAACATTACGTTTGTAGAATCTGCAAGTGTTTATTCGGAGCACCTTGAGGCCTATGTTGGAAAAGGAAATATCTTCACATAAAACCTAGAGAGAAGGATTCTCAGAAACTTCTTTGTGATGAGTTCATTCAACTCACAGAGTTGAACCTACCAATTGATAGAGAAGTTTGGAAACACTCTTTTTGTAGAATCTGCAAGTGGATATTTGGAGCCGTTTGAGGCCTATGCTGGAAAAGGAAATATCTTCACATAAAAACTGAACAGAAGCATTCTCAGAAACTTCTTTGTGTTGAGTGCATTCAACTCACAGACTTGAACTTACCTGTAGAAAGAGCAGTTTTGAAACACTCTTTTGGTAAAATCTGCAAGTGGTTATTTGGAGCACTTCGAGGCCTGTGCTGGGATATGGAATATCTTCACCTAAAAACTACAGAGAAGCATTCTCAGAAAGTTCTTCACGATGCATTCATTCAACTCACAGAGTTGAACCTTCCTTTTGATAAAACAGTTTTGAAACACTCTTTCTGTAGAATCTGCAAGAGGATATTTGGAGCGTTTTGAGGCCTATGCTGGAAAAGGAAATACCTTCACCTAAAAACTAGACAGAAGCATTCTCAGAAACTTCTGTGTGATGAGTGCATTCAACTCACAGACTTGAACGTTTCTTTTGATAGAACAGTTTGGAAACATTACGTTTGTAGAATCTGCAAGTGTTTATTCGGAGCACCTTGAGGCCTATGTTGGAAAAGGAAATATCTTCACATAAAACCTAGAGAGAAGGATTCTCAGAAACTTCTTTGTGATGAGTTCATTCAACTCACAGAGTTGAACCTACCAATTGATAGAGAAGTTTGGAAACACTCTTTTTGTAGAATCTGCAAGTGGATATTTGGAGCCGTTTGAGGCCTATGCTGGAAAAGGAAATATCTTCACATAAAAACTGAACAGAAGCATTCTCAGAAACTTCTTTGTGTTGAGTGCATTCAACTCACAGACTTGAAATTACCTGTAGAAAGAGCAGTTTTGAAACACTCTTTTGGTAAAATCTGCAAGTGGTTATTTGGAGCACTTCGAGGCCTGTGCTGGGATATGGAATATCTTCACCTAAAAACTACAGAGAAGCATTCTCAGAAAGTTCTTCACGATGCATTCATTCAACTCACAGAGTTGAACCTTCCTTTTGATAGAACAGTTTTGAAACACTCTTTTTGTAGAATCTGCAAGAGGATATTTGGAGCGTTTTGAGGCCTATGCTGGAAAAGGAAATATCTTCACCTAAAAACTAGACAGAAGCATTCTCAGAAACTTCTGTGTGATGAGTGCATTCAACTCACAGACTTGAACGTTTCTTTTGATAGAACAGTTTGGAAACATTACGTTTGTAGAATCTGCAAGTGTTTATTCGGAGCACCTTGAGGCCTATGTTGGAAAAGGAAATATCTTCACATAAAAACTAGAGAGAAGGATTCTCAGAAACTTCTTTGTGATGAGTTCATTCAACTCACAGAGTTGAACCTACCAATTGATAGAGAAGTTTGGAAACACTCTTTTTGTAGAATCTGCAAGTGGATATTTGGAGCCGTTTGAGGCCTAGGCTGGAAAAGGAAATATCTTCACATAAAAACTGAACAGAAGCATTCTCAGAAACTTCTGTGTGATGAGTGCATTCAACTCACAGACTTGAACGTTTCTTTTGATAGAACAGTTTGGAAACATTACGTTTGTAGAATCTGCAAGTGCTTATTCGGAGCACCTTGAGGCCTATGTTGGAAAAGGAAATATCTTCGCATAAAAACTAGAGAGAAGGATTCTCAGAAACTTCTTTGTGATGAGTTCATTCAACTCACAGAGTTGAACCTACCAATTGATAGAGAAGTTTGGAAACACTCTTTTTGTACAATCTGCAAGTGGATATTTGGAGCCGTTTGAGGCCTATGCTGGAAAAGGAAATATCTTCACATAAAAACTGAACAGAAGCATTCTCAGAAACTTCTTTGTGTTGAGTGCATTCAACTCACAGACTTGAACTTACCTGTAGAAAGAGCAGTTTTGAAATACTCTTTTGGTAAAATCTGCAAGTGGTTATTTGGAGCACTTCGAGGCCTGTGCTGGGATATGGAATATCTTAACCTAAAAACTACAGAGAAGCATTCTCAGAAAGTTCTTCATGATGCATTCATTCAACTCACAGAGTTGAACCTTCCTTTTGATAGAACAGTTTTGAAACACTCTTTTTGTAGAATCTGCAGGAGGATATTTGGAGCGTTTTGAGGCCTATGCTGGAAAAGGAAATATCTTCACCTAAAAACTAGACAGAAGCATTCTCAGAAACTTCTGTGTGATGAGTGCATTCAACTCACAGACTTGAACGTTTCTTTTGATAGAACAGTTTGGAAACATTACGTTTGTAGAATCTGCAAGTGTTTATTCGGAGCACCTTGAGGCGTATGTTGGAAAAGGAAATATCTTCACATAAAAACTAGAGAGAAGGATTCTCAGAAACTTCTTTGTGATGAGTTCATTCAACTCACAGAGTTGAACCTACCAATTGATAGAGAAGTTTGGAAACACTCTTTTTGTAGAATCTGCAAGTGGATATTTGGAGCCGTTTGAGGCCTATGCTGGAAAAGGAAATATCTTCACATAAAAACTGAACAGAAGCATTCTCAGAAACTTCTTTGTGTTGAGTGCATTCAACTCACAGACTTGAACTTACCTGTAGAAAGAGCAGTTTTGAAACACTCTTTTGGTAAAATCTGCAAGTGGTTATTTGGAGCACTTCGAGGCCTGTGCTGGGATATGGAATATCTTCACCTAAAAACTACAGAGAAGCATTCTCAGAAAGTTCTTCACGATGCATTCATTCAACTCACAGAGTTGAACCTTCCTTTTGATAGAACAGTTTTGAAACACTCTTTTTGTAGAATCTGCAAGAGGATATTTGGAGCGTTTTGAGGCCTATGCTGGAAAAGGAAATATCTTCACCTAAAAACTAGACAGAAGCATTCTCAGAAACTTCTGTGTGATGAGTGCATTCAACTCACAGACTTGAACGTTTCTTTTGATAGAACAGTTTGGAAACATTACGTTTGTAGAATCTGCAAGTGTTTATTCGGAGCAACTTTAGGCGTATGTTGGAAAAGGAAATATCTTCACATAAAAACTAGAGAGAAGGATTCTCAGAAACTTCTTTGTGATGAGTTCATTCAACTCACAGAGTTGAACCTACCAATTGATAGAGAAGTTTGGAAACACTCTTTTTGTAGAATCTGCAAGTGGATATTTGGAGCCGTTTGAGGCCTATGCTGGAAAAGGAAATATCTTCACATAAAAACTTAACAGAAGCATTCTCAGAAACTTCTTTGTGTTGAGTGCATTCAACTCACAGACTTGAACTTACCTGTAGAAAGAGCAGTTTTGAAACACTCTTTTGGTAAAATCTGCAAGTGGTTATTTGGAGCACTTCGAGGCCTGTGCTGGGATATGGAATATCTTCACCTAAAAACTACAGAGAAGCATTCTCAGAAAGTTCTTCACGATGCATTCATTCAACTCACATAGTTGAAACTTCCTTTTGATAAAACAGTTTTGAAACACTCTTTCTGTAGAATCTGCAAGAGGATATTTGGAGCGTTTTGAGGCCTATGCTGGAAAAGGAAATATCTTCACCTAAAAACTAGACAGAAGCATTCTCAGAAACTTCTGTGTGATGAGTGCATTCAACTCACAGACTTGAACGTTTCTTTTGATAGAACAGTTTGGAAACATTACGTTTGTAGAATCTGCAAGTGTTTATTCGGAGCACCTTGAGGCCTATGTTGGAAAAGGAAATATCTTCACATAAAACCTAGAGAGAAGGATTCTCAGAAACTTCTTTGTGATGAGTTCATTCAACTCACAGAGTTGAACCTACCAATTGATAGAGAAGTTTGGAAACACTCTTTTTGTAGAATCTGCAAGTGGATATTTGGAGCCGTTTGAGGCCTATGCTGGAAAAGGAAATATCTTCACATAAAAACTGAACAGAAGCATTCTCAGAAACTTCTTTGTGTTGAGTGCATTCAACTCACAGACTTGAACTTACCTGTAGAAAGAGCAGTTTTGAAACACTCTTTTGGTAAAATCTGCAAGTGGTTATTTGGAGCACTTCGAGGCCTGTGCTGGGATATGGAATATCTTCACCTAAAAACTACAGAGAAGCATTCTCAGAAAGTTCTTCACGATGCATTCATTCAACTCACAGAGTTGAACCTTCCTTTTGATAGAACAGTTTTGAAACACTCTTTTTGTAGAATCTGCAAGAGGATATTTGGAGCGTTTTGAGGCCTATGCTGGAAAAGGAAATATCTTCACCTAAAAACTAGACAGAAGCATTCTCAGAAACTTCTGTGTGATGAGTGCATTCAACTCACAGACTTGAACGTTTCTTTTGATAGAACAGTTTGGAAACATTACGTTTGTAGAATCTGCAAGTGTTTATTCGGAGCACCTTGAGGCCTATGTTGGAAAAGGAAATATCTTCACATAAAAACTAGAGAGAAGGATTCTCAGAAACTTCTTTGTGATGAGTTCATTCAACTCACAGAGTTGAACCTACCAATTGATAGAGAAGTTTGGAAACACTCTTTTTGTAGAATCTGCAAGTGGATATTTGGAGCCGTTCGAGGCCTAGGCTGGAAAAGGAAATATCTTCACATAAAAACTGAACAGAAGCATTCTCAGAAACTTCTGTGTGATGAGTGCATTCAACTCACAGACTTGAACGTTTCTTTTGATAGAACAGTTTGGAAACATTACGTTTGTAGAATCTGCAAGTGCTTATTCGGAGCACCTTGAGGCCTATGTTGGAAAAGGAAATATCTTCGCATAAAAACTAGAGAGAAGGATTCTCAGAAACTTCTTTGTGATGAGTTCATTCAACTCACAGAGTTGAACCTACCAATTGATAGAGAAGTTTGGAAACACTCTTTTTGTACAATCTGCAAGTGGATATTTGGAGCCGTTTGAGGCCTATGCTGGAAAAGGAAATATCTTCACATAAAAACTGAACAGAAGCATTCTCAGAAACTTCTTTGTGTTGAGTGCATTCAACTCACAGACTTGAACTTACCTGTAGAAAGAGCAGTTTTGAAATACTCTTTTGGTAAAATCTGCAAGTGGTTATTTGGAGCACTTCGAGGCCTGTGCTGGGATATGGAATATCTTCACCTAAAAACTACAGAGAAGCATTCTCAGAAAGTTCTTCATGATGCATTCATTCAACTCACAGAGTTGAACCTTCCTTTTGATAGAACAGTTTTGAAACACTCTTTTTGTAGAATCTGCAGGAGGATATTTGGAGCGTTTTGAGGCCTATGCTGGAAAAGGAAATATCTTCACCTAAAAACTAGACAGAAGCATTCTCAGAAACTTCTGTGTGATGAGTGCATTCAACTCACAGACTTGAACGTTTCTTTTGATAGAACAGTTTGGAAACATTACGTTTGTAGAATCTGCAAGTGTTTATTCGGACCACCTTGAGGCCTATGTTGGAAAAGGAAATATCTTCACATAAAAACTAGAGAGAAGGATTCTCAGAAACTTCTTTGTGATGAGTTCATTCAACTCACAGAGTTGAACCTACCAATTGATAGAGAAGTTTGGAAACACTCTTTTTGTAGAATCTGCAAGTGGATATTTGGAGCCGTTTGAGGCCTATGCTGGAAAAGGAAATATCTTCACATAAAAACTGAACAGAAGCATTCTCAGAAACTTCTTTGTGATGAGTGCATTCAACTCACAGACTTGAACGTTTCTTTTGATAGAACAGTTTGGAAACATTACGTTTGTAGAATCTGCAAGTGTTTATTCGGAGCACATTGAGGCCTATGTTGGAAAAGGAAATATCTTCGCATAAAAACTAGAGAGAAGGATTCTCAGAAACTTCTTTGTGATGAGTTCATTCAACTCACAGAGTTGAACCTACCAATTGATAGAGAAGTTTGGAAACACTCTTTTTGTAGAATCTGCAAGTGGATATTTGGAGCCGTTTGAGGCCTATGCTGGAAAAGGAAATATCTTCACATAAAAACTGAACAGAAGCATTCTCAGAAACTTCTTTGTGTTGAGTGCATTCAACTCACAGACTTGAACTTACCTGTAGAAAGAGCAGTTTTGAAACACTCTTTTGGTAAAATCTGCAAGTGGTTATTTGGAGCACTTCGAGGCCTGTGCTGGGATATGGAATATCTTCACCTAAAAACTACAGAGAAGCATTCTCAGAAAGTTCTTCATGATGCATTCATTCAACTCACAGAGTTGAACCTTCCTTTTGATAGAACAGTTTTGAAACACTCTTTTTGTAGAATCTGCAAGAGGATATTTGGAGCGTTTTGAGGCCTATGCTGGAAAAGGAAATATCTTCACCTAAAAACTAGACAGAAGCATTCTCAGAAACTTCTATGTGATGAGTGCATTCAACTCACAGACTTGAACGTTTCTTTTGATAGAACAGTTTGGAAACATTACGTTTGTAGAATCTGCAAGTGTTTATTCGGAGCACCTTGAAGCCTATGTTGGAAAAGGAAATATCTTCACATAAAAACTAGAGAGAAGGATTCTCAGAAACTTCTTTGTGATGAGTTCATTCAACTCACAGAGTTGAACCTACCAATTGATAGAGAAGTTTGGAAACACTCTTTTTGTAGAATCTGCAAGTGGATATTTGGAGCCGTTTGAGGCCTATGCTGGAAAAGGAAATATCCTCACATAAAAACTGAACAGAAGCATTCTCAGAAACTTCTTTGTGTTGAGTGCATTCAACTCACAGACTTGAACTTACCTGTAGAAAGAGCAGTTTTGAAACACTCTTTTGGTAAAATCTGCAAGTGGTTATTTGGAGCACTTCGAGGCCTGTGCTGGGATATGGAATATCTTCACCTAAAAACTACAGAGAAGCATTCTCAGAAAGTTCTTCACGATGCATTCATTCAACTCACAGAGTTGAACCTTCCTTTTGATAAAACAGTTTTGAAACACTCTTTTTGTAGAATCTGCAAGAGGATATTTGGAGCGTTTTGAGGCCTATGCTGGAAAAGGAAATATCTTCACCTAAAAACTAGACAGAAGCATTCTCAGAAACTTCTGTGTGATGAGTGCATTCAACTCACAGACTTGAACGTTTCTTTTGATAGAACAGTTTGGAAACATTACGTTTGTAGAATCTGCAAGTGTTTATTCGGAGCACCTTGAGGCCTATGTTGGAAAAGGAAATATCTTCACATAAAACCTAGAGAGAAGGATTCTCAGAAACTTCTTTGTGATGAGTTCATTCAACTCACAGAGTTGAACCTACCAATTGATAGAGAAGTTTGGAAACACTCTTTTTGTAGAATCTGCAAGTGGATATTTGGAGCCGTTTGAGGCCTATGCTGGAAAAGGAAATATCTTCACATAAAAACTGAACAGAAGCATTCTCAGAAACTTCTTTGTGTTGAGTGCATTCAACTCACAGACTTGAAATTACCTGTAGAAGGAGCAGTTTTGAAACACTCTTTTGGTAAAATCTGCAAGTGGTTATTTGGAGCACTTCGAGGCCTGTGCTGGGATATGGAATATCTTCACCTAAAAACTACAGAGAAGCAGTCTCAGAAAGTTCTTCACGATGCATTCATTCAACTCACAGAGTTGAACCTTCCTTTTGATAGAACAGTTTTGAAACACTCTTTTTGTAGAATCTGCAAGAGGATATTTGGAGCGTTTTGAGGCCTATGCTGGAAAAGGAAATATCTTCACCTAAAAACTAGACAGAAGCATTCTCAGAAACTTCTGTGTGATGAGTGCATTCAACTCACAGACTTGAACGTTTCTTTTGATAGAACAGTTTGGAAACATTACGTTTGTAGAATCTGCAAGTGTTTATTCGGAGCACCTTGAGGCCTGTGTTGGAAAAGGAAATATCTTCACATAAAAACTAGAGAGAAGGATTCTCAGAAACTTCTTTGTGATGAGTTCATTCAACTCACAGAGTTGAACCTACCAATTGATAGAGAAGTTTGGAAACACTCTTTTTGTAGAATCTGCAAGTGGATATTTGGAGCCGTTTGAGGCCTAGGCTGGAAAAGGAAATATCTTCACATAAAAACTGAACAGAAGCATTCTCAGAAACTTCTGTGTGATGAGTGCATTCAACTCACAGACTTGAACGTTTCTTTTGATAGAACAGTTTGGAAACATTACGTTTGTAGAATCTGCAAGTGCTTATTCGGAGCACCTTGAGGCCTATGTTGGAAAAGGAAATATCTTCGCATAAAAACTAGAGAGAAGGATTCTCAGAAACTTCTTTGTGATGAGTTCATTCAACTCACAGAGTTGAACCTACCAATTGATAGAGAAGTTTGGAAACACTCTTTTTGTACAATCTGCAAGTGGATATTTGGAGCCGTTTGAGGCCTATGCTGGAAAAGGAAATATCTTCACATAAAAACTGAACAGAAGCATTCTCAGAAACTTCTTTGTGTTGAGTGCATTCAACTCACAGACTTGAACTTACCTGTAGAAAGAGCAGTTTTGAAATACTCTTTTGGTAAAATCTGCAAGTGGTTATTTGGAGCACTTCGAGGCCTGTGCTGGGATATGGAATATCTTAACCTAAAAACTACAGAGAAGCATTCTCAGAAAGTTCTTCATGATGCATTCATTCAACTCACAGAGTTGAACCTTCCTTTTGATAGAACAGTTTTGAAACACTCTTTTTGTAGAATCTGCAGGAGGATATTTGGAGCGTTTTGAGGCCTATGCTGGAAAAGGAAATATCTTCACCTAAAAACTAGACAGAAGCATTCTCAGAAACTTCTGTGTGATGAGTGCATTCAACTCACAGACTTGAACGTTTCTTTTGATAGAACAGTTTGGAAACATTACGTTTGTAGAATCTGCAAGTGTTTATTCGGAGCACCTTGAGGCGTATGTTGGAAAAGGAAATATCTTCACATAAAAACTAGAGAGAAGGATTCTCAGAAACTTCTTTGTGATGAGTTCATTCAACTCACAGAGTTGAACCTACCAATTGATAGAGAAGTTTGGAAACACTCTTTTTGTAGAATCTGCAAGTGGATATTTGGAGCCGTTTGAGGCCTATGCTGGAAAAGGAAATATCTTCACATAAAAACTGAACAGAAGCATTCTCAGAAACTTCTTTGTGTTGAGTGCATTCAACTCACAGACTTGAACTTACCTGTAGAAAGAGCAGTTTTGAAACACTCTTTTGGTAAAATCTGCAAGTGGTTATTTGGAGCACTTCGAGGCCTGTGCTGGGATATGGAATATCTTCACCTAAAAACTACAGGGAAGCAGTCTCAGAAAGTTCTTCACGATGCATTCATTCAACTCACAGAGTTGAACCTTCCTTTTGATAGAACAGTTTTGAAACACTCTTTTTGTAGAATCTGCAAGAGGATATTTGGAGCGTTTTGAGGCCTATGCTGGAAAAGGAAATATCTTCACCTAAAAACTAGACAGAAGCATTCTCAGAAACTTCTGTGTGATGAGTGCATTCAACTCACAGACTTGAACGTTTCTTTTGATAGAACAGTTTGGAAACATTACGTTTGTAGAATCTGCAAGTGTTTATTCGGAGCACCTTGAGGCCTATGTTGGAAAAGGAAATATCTTCACATAAAACCTAGAGAGAAGGATTCTCAGAAACTTCTTTGTGATGAGTTCATTCAACTCACAGAGTTGAACCTACCAATTGATAGAGAAGTTTGGAAACACTCTTTTTGTAGAATCTGCAAGTGGATATTTGGAGCCGTTTGAGGCCTACGCTGGAAAAGGAAATATCTTCACATAAAAACTGAACAGAAGCATTCTCAGAAACTTCTTTGTGTTGAGTGCATTCAACTCACAGACTTGAACTTACCTGTAGAAAGAGCAGTTTTGAAACACTCTTTTGGTAAAATCTGCAAGTGGTTATTTGGAGCACTTCGAGGCCTGTGCTGGGATATGGAATATCTTCACCTAAAAACTACAGAGAAGCATTCTCAGAAAGTTCTTCACGATGCATTCATTCAACTCACAGAGTTGAACCTTCCTTTTGATAGAACAGTTTTGAAACACTCTTTTTGTAGAATCTGCAAGAGGATATTTGGAGCGTTTTGAGGCCTATGCTGGAAAAGGAAATATCTTCACCTAAAAACTAGACAGAAGCATTCTCAGAAACTTCTGTGTGATGAGTGCATTCAACTCACAGACTTGAACGTTTCTTTTGATAGAACAGTTTGGAAACATTACGTTTGTAGAATCTGCAAGTGTTTATTCGGAGCACCTTGAGGCGTATGTTGGAAAAGGAAATATCTTCACATAAAAACTAGAGAGAAGGATTCTCAGAAACTTCTTTGTGATGAGTTCATTCAACTCACAGAGTTGAACCTACCAATTGATAGAGAAGTTTGGAAACACTCTTTTTGTAGAATCTGCAAGTGGATATTTGGAGCCGTTTGAGGCCTATGCTGGAAAAGGAAATATCTTCACATAAAAACTGAACAGAAGCATTCTCAGAAACTTCTTTGTGTTGAGTGCATTCAACTCACAGACTTGAACTTACCTGTAGAAAGAGCAGTTTTGAAACACTCTTTTGGTAAAATCTGCAAGTGGTTATTTGGAGCACTTCGAGGCCTGTGCTGGGATATGGAATATCTTCACCTAAAAACTACAGAGAAGCATTCTCAGAAAGTTCTTCACGATGCATTCATTCAACTCACATAGTTGAACCTTCCTTTTGATAAAACAGTTTTGAAACACTCTTTCTGTAGAATCTGCAAGAGGATATTTGGAGCGTTTTGAGGCCTATGCTGGAAAAGGAAATATCTTCACCTAAAAACTAGACAGAAGCATTCTCAGAAACTTCTGTGTGATGAGTGCATTCAACTCACAGACTTGAACGTTTCTTTTGATAGAACAGTTTGGAAACATTACGTTTGTAGAATCTGCAAGTGTTTATTCGGAGCACCTTGAGGCCTATGTTGGAAAAGGAAATATCTTCACATAAAACCTAGAGAGAAGGATTCTCAGAAACTTCTTTGTGATGAGTTCATTCAACTCACAGAGTTGAACCTACCAATTGATAGAGAAGTTTGGAAACACTCTTTTTGTAGAATCTGCAAGTGGATATTTGGAGCCGTTTGAGGCCTATGCTGGAAAAGGAAATATCTTCACATAAAAACTGAACAGAAGCATTCTCAGAAACTTCTTTGTGTTGAGTGCATTCAACTCACAGACTTGAAATTACCTGTAGAAAGAGCAGTTTTGAAACACTCTTTTGGTAAAATCTGCAAGTGGTTATTTGGAGCACTTCGAGGCCTGTGCTGGGATATGGAATATCTTCACCTAAAAACTACAGAGAAGCATTCTCAGAAAGTTCTTCACGATGCATTCATTCAACTCACAGAGTTGAACCTTCCTTTTGATAGAACAGTTTTGAAACACTCTTTTTGTAGAATCTGCAAGAGGATATTTGGAGCGTTTTGAGGCCTATGCTGGAAAAGGAAATATCTTCACCTAAAAACTAGACAGAAGCATTCTCAGAAACTTCTGTGTGATGAGTGCATTCAACTCACAGACTTGAACGTTTCTTTTGATAGAACAGTTTGGAAACATTACGTTTGTAGAATCTGCAAGTGTTTATTCGGAGCACCTTGAGGCCTATGTTGGAAAAGGAAATATCTTCACATAAAAACTAGAGAGAAGGATTCTCAGAAACTTCTTTGTGATGAGTTCATTCAACTCACAGAGTTGAACCTACCAATTGATAGAGAAGTTTGGAAACACTCTTTTTGTAGAATCTGCAAGTGGATATTTGGAGCCGTTTGAGGCCTATGCTGGAAAAGGAAATATCTTCACATAAAAACTGAACAGAAGCATTCTCAGAAACTTCTTTGTGATGAGTGCATTCAACTCACAGACTTGAACGTTTCTTTTGATAAAACAGTTTGGAAACATTACGTTTGTAGAATCTGCAAGTGTTTATTCGGAGCACCTTGAGGCCTATGTTGGAAAAGGAAATATCTTCACATAAAAACTAGAGGGAAGGATTCTCAGAAACTTCTTTGTGATGAGTTCATTCAACTCACAGAGTTGAACCTACCAATTGATAGAGAAGTTTGGAAACACTCTTTTTGTAGAATCTGCAAGTGGATATTTGGAGCCGTTTGAGGCCTATGCTGGAAAAGGAAATATCTTCACATAAAAACTGAACAGAAGCATTCTCAGAAACTTCTGTGTGATGAGTGCATTCCACTCACAGACTTGAACGTTTCTTTTGATAGAACAGTTTGGAAACATTACGTTTGTAGAATCTGCAAGTGTTTATTCGGAGCACATTGAGGCCTATGTTGGAAAAGGAAATATCTACGCATAAAAACTAGAGAGAAGGATTCTCAGAAACTTCTTTGTGATGAGTTCATTCAACTCACAAAGTTGATCCTACCAATTGATAGAGAAGTTTGGAAACACTCTTTTTGTAGAATCTGCAAGTGGATATTTGGAGCCGTTTGAGGCCTATGCTGGAAAAGGAAATATCTTCACATAAAAACTGAACAGAAGCATTCTCAGAAACTTCTTTGTGTTGAGTGCATTCAACTCACAGACTTGAACTTACCTGTAGAAAGAGCAGTTTTGAAACACTCTTTTGGTAAAATCTGCATGTGGTTATTTGGAGCACTTCGAGGCCTGTGCTGGGATATGGAATATCTTCACCTAAAAACTACAGAGAAGCATTCTCAGAAAGTTCTTCACGATGCATTCATTCAACTCACAGAGTTGAACCTTCCTTTTGATAGAACAGTTTTGAAACACTCTTTTTGTAGAATCTGCAAGAGGATATTTGGAGCGTTTTGAGGCCTATGCTGGAAAAGGAAATATCTTCACCTAAAAACTAGACAGAAGCATTCTCAGAAACTTCTGTGTGATGAGTGCATTCAACTCACAGACTTGAACGTTTCTTTTGATAGAACAGTTTGGAAACATTACGTTTGTAGAATCTGCAAGTGTTTATTCGGAGCACCTTGAGGCCTATGTTGGAAAAGGAAATATCTTCACATAAAAACTAGAGAGAAGGATTCTCAGAAACTTCTTTGTGATGAGTTCATTCAACTCACAGAGTTGAACCTACCAACTGATAGAGAAGTTTGGAAACACTCTTTTTGTAGAATCTGCAAGTGGATATTTGGAGCCGTTTGAGGCCTATGCTGGAAAAGGAAATATCTTCACATAAAAACTGAACAGAAGCATTCTCAGAAACTTCTTTGTGATGAGTGCATTCAACTCACAGACTTGAACGTTTCTTTTGATAGAACAGTTTGGAAACATTACGTTTGTAGAATCTGCAAGTGTTTATTCGGAGCACATTGAGGCCTATGTTGGAAAAGGAAATATCTTCGCATAAAAACTAGAGAGAAGGATTCTCAGAAACTTCTTTGTGATGAGTTCATTCAACTCACAGAGTTGAACCTACCAATTGATAGAGAAGTTTGGAAACACTCTTTTTGTAGAATCTGCAAGTGGATATTTGGAGCCGTTTGAGGCCTATGCTGGAAAAGGAAATATCTTCACATAAAAACTGAACAGAAGCATTCTCAGAAACTTCGTTGTGTTGAGTGCATTCAACTCACAGACTTGAACTTACTTGTAGAAAGAGCAGTTTTGAAACACTCTTTTGGTAAAATCTGCAAGTGTTTATTTGGAGCACTTCGAGGCCTGTGCTGGGATATGGAGTATCTTCACCTAAAAACTACAGAGAAGCATTCTCAGAAAGTTCTTCATGATGCATTCATTCAACTCACAGAGTTGAACCTTCCTTTTGATAGAACAGTTTTGAAACACTCTTTTTGTAGAATCTGCAAGAGGATATTTGGAGCGTTTTGAGGCCTATGCTGGAAAAGGAAATATCTTCACCTAAAAACTAGACAGAAGCATTCTCAGAAACTTCTGTGTGATGAGTGCGTTCAACTCACAGACTTGAACGTTTCTTTTGATAGAACAGTTTGGAAACATTACGTTTGTAGAATCTGCAAGTGTTTATTCGGAGCACCTTGAGGCCTATGTTGGAAAAGGAAATATCTTCACATAAAAACTAGAGAGAAGGATTCTCAGAAACTTCTTTGTGATGAGTTCATTCAACTCACAGAGTTGAACCTACCAATTGATAGAGAAGTTTGGAAACACTCTTTTTGTAGAATCTGCAAGTGGATATTTGGAGCCGTTTGAGGCCTATGCTGGAAAAGGAAATATCTTCACATAAAAACTGAACAGAAGCATTCTCAGAAACTTCTTTGTGTTGAGTGCATTCAACTCACAGACTTGAACTTACCTGTAGAAAGAGCAGTTTTGAAACACTCTTTTGGTAAAATCTGCAAGTGGTTATTTGGAGCACTTCGAGGCCTGTGCTGGGATATGGAATATCTTCACCTAAAAACTACAGAGAAGCATTCTCAGAAAGTTCTTCATGATGCATTCATTCAACTCACAGAGATGAACCTTCCTTTTGATAGAACAGTTTTGAAACACTCTTTTTGTGGAATCTGCAAGAGGATATTTGGAGCGTTTTGAGGCCTGTGCTGGAAAAGGAAATATCTTCACCTAAAAACTAGACAGAAGCATTCTCAGAAACTTCTGTGTGATGAGTGCATTCAACTCACAGACTTGAACGTTTCTTTTGATAGAACAGTTTGGAAACATTACGTTTGTAGTATCTGCAAGTGTTTATTCGGAGCACCTTGAGGCCTATGTTGGAAAAGGAAATATCTTCACATAAAAACTAGAGAGAAGGATTCTCAGAAACTTCTTTGTGATGAGTTCATTCAACTCACAGAGTTGAACCTACCAATTGATAGAGAAGTTTGGAAACACTCTTTTTGTAGAATCTGCAAGTGGATATTTGGAGACGTTTGAGGCCTATCCTGGAAAAGTTAATATCTTCACATAAAAACTGAACAGAAGCATTCTCAGAAACTTCTTTGTGTTGAGTGCATTCAACTCACAGACTTGAACTTACCTGTAGAAAGAGCAGTTTTGAAACACTCTTTTGGTAAAATCTGCAAGTGGTTATTTGGAGCACTTCGAGGCCTGTGCTGGGATATGGAATATCTTCACCTAAAAACTACAGAGAAGCATTCTCAGAAAGTTCTTCATGATGCATTCATTCAACTCACAGAGTTGAACCTTCCTTTTGATAGAACAGTTTTGAGACACTCTTTTTGTAGAATCTGCAAGAGGATATTTGGAGCGTTTTGAGGCCTATGCTGGAAAAGGAAATATCTTCAACTAAAAACTAGACAGAAGCATTCTCAGAAACTTCTGTGTGATGAGTGCATTCAACTCACAGACTTGAACGTTTCTTTTGATAGAACAGTTTGGAAACATTACGTTTGTAGAATCTACAAGTGTTTATTCGGAGCACCTTGAGGCCTATGTTGGAAAAGGAAATATCTTCACATAAAAACTAGAGAGAAGGATTCTCAGAAACTTCTTTGTGATGAGTTCATTCAACTCACAGAGTTGAACCTACCAATTGATAGAGAAGTTTGGAAACACTCTTTTTGTAGAATCTGCAAGTGGATATTTGGAGCCGTTTGAGGCCTATGCTGGAAAAGGAAGTATCTTCACATAAAAACTGAACAGAAGCATTCTCAGAAACTTCTTTGTGTTGAGTGCATTCAACTCACAGACTTGAACTTACCTGTAGAAAGAGCAGTTTTGAAACACTATTTTGGTAAAATCTGCAAGTGGTTATTAGGAGCACCTTGAGGCCTGTGCTGGGATATGGAATATCTTCACCTAAAAACTACAGAGAAGCATTCTCAGAAAGTTCTTCATGATGCATTCATTCAACTCACAGAGTTGAACCTTCCTTTTGATAGAACAGTTTTGAAACACTCTTTTTGTAGAATCTGCAAGAGGATATTTGGAGCGTTTTGAGGCCTATGCTGGAAAAGGAAATATCTTCACCTAAAAACTAGACAGAAGCATTCTCAGAAACTTCTGTGTGATGAGTGCGTTCAACTCACAGACTTGAACGTTTCTTTTGATAGAACAGTTTGGAAACATTACGTTTGTAGAATCTGCAAGTGTTTATTCGGAGCACCTTGAGGCCTATGTTGGAAAAGGAAATATCTTCACATAAAACCTAGAGAGAAGGATTCTCAGAAACTTCTTTGTGATGAGTTCATTCAACTCACAGAGTTGAACCTACCAATTGATAGAGAAGTTTGGAAACACTCTTTTTGTAGAATCTGCAAGTGGATATTTGGAGCCGTTTGAGGCCTATGCTGGAAAAGGAAATATCTTCACATAAAAACTGAACAGAAGCATTCTCAGAAACTTCTTTGTGTTGAGTGCATTCAACTCACAGACTTGAACTTACCTGTAGAAAGAGCAGTTTTGAAACACTCTTTTGGTAAAATCTGCAAGTGGTTATTTGGAGCACTTCGAGGCCTGTGCTGGGATATGGAATATCTTCACCTAAAAACTACAGAGAAGCATTCTCAGAAAGTTCTTCACGATGCATTCATTCAACTCACAGAGTTGAACCTTCCTTTTGATAGAACAGTTTTGAAACACTCTTTTTGTAGAATCTGCAAGAGGATATTTGAAGCGTTTTGAGGCCTATGCAGGAAAAGGAAATATCTTCACCTAAAAACTAGACAGAAGCATTCTCAGAAAGTTCTGTGTGATGAGTGCGTTCAACTCACAGACTTGAACGTTTCTTTTGATAGAACAGTTTGGAAACATTACGTTTGTAGAATCTGCAAGTGTTTATTCGGAGCACCTTGAGGCCTATGTTGGAAAAGGAAATATCTTCACATAAAACCTAGAGAGAAGGATTCTCAGAAACTTCTTTGTGATGAGTTCATTCAACTCACAGAGTTGAACCTACCAATTGATAGAGAAGTTTGGAAACACTCTTTTTGTAGAATCTGCAAGTGGATATTTGGAGCCGTTTGAGGCCTATGCTGGAAAAGGAAATATCTTCACATAAAAACTGAACAGAAGCATTCTCAGAAACTTCGTTGTGTTGAGTGCATTCAACTCACAGACTTGAACTTACTTGTAGAAAGAGCAGTTTTGAAACACTCTTTTGGTAAAATCTGCAAGTGGTTATTTGGAGCACTTCGAGGCCTGTGCTGGGATATGGAGTATCTTCAACTAAAAACTACACAGAAGCATTCTCAGAAAGTTCTTCATGATGCATTCATTCAACTCACAGAGTTGAACCTTCCTTTTGATAGAACAGTTTTGAAACACTCTTTTTGTAGAATCTGCAAGAGGATATTTGGAGCGTTTTGAGGCCTATGCTGGAAAAGGAAATATCTTCACCTAAAAACTAGACAGAAGCATTCTCAGAAACTTCTGTGTGATGAGTGCGTTCAACTCACAGACTTGAACGTTTCTTTTGATAGAACAGTTTGGAAACATTACGTTTGTAGAATCTGCAAGTGTTTATTCGGAGCACCTTGAGGCCTATGTTGGAAAAGGAAATATCTTCACATAAAAACTAGAGAGAAGGATTCTCAGAAACTTCTTTGTGATGAGTTCATTCAACTCACAGAGTTGAACCTACCAATTGATAGAGAAGTTTGGAAACACTCTTTTTGTAGAATCTGCAAGTGGATATTTGGAGCCGTTTGAGGCCTATGCTGGAAAAGGAAATATCTTCACATAAAAACTGAACAGAAGCATTCTCAGAAACTTCTTTGTGTTGAGTGCATTCAACTCACAGACTTGAACTTACCTGTAGAAAGAGCAGTTTTGAAACACTCTTTTGGTAAAATCTGCAAGTGGTTATTTGGAGCACTTCGAGGCCTGTGCTGGGATATGGAATATCTTCACCTAAAAACTACAGAGAAGCATTCTCAGAAAGTTCTTCATGATGCATTCATTCAACTCACAGAGTTGAACCTTCCTTTTGATAGAACAGTTTTGAAACACTCTTTTTGTAGAATCTGCAAGAGGATATTTGGAGCGTTTTGAGGCCTATGCTGGAAAAGGAAATATCTTCACCTAAAAACTAGACAGAAGCATTCTCAGAAACTTCTGTGTGATGAGTGCATTCAACTCACAGACTTGAACGTTTCTTTTGATAGAACAGTTTGGAAACATTACGTTTGTAGAATCTGCAAGTGTTTATTCGGAGCACCTTGAGGCCTATGTTGGAAAAGGAAATATCTTCACATAAAAACTAGAGAGAAGGATTCTCAGAAACTTCTTTGTGATGAGTTCATTCAACTCACAGAGTTGAACCTACCAATTGATAGAGAAGTTTGGAAACACTCTTTTTGTAGAATCTGCAAGTGGATATTTGGAGCCGTTTGAGGCCTATCCTGGAAAAGGAAATATCTTCACATAAAAACTGAACAGAAGCATTCTCAGAAACTTCTTTGTGTTGAGTGCATTCAACTCACAGACTTGAACTTACCTGTAGAAAGAGCAGTTTTGAAACACTCTTTTGGTAAAATCTGCAAGTGGTCATTTGGAGCACTTCGAGGCCTGTGCTGGGATATGGAATATCTTCACCTAAAAACTACAGAGAAGCATTCTCAGAAAGTTCTTCATGATGCATTCATTCAACTCACAGAGTTGAACCTTCCTTTTGATAGAACAGTTTTGAGACACTCTTTTTGTAGAATCTGCAAGTGGATATTTGGAGCGTTTTGAGGCCTATGCTGGAAAAGGAAATATCTTCACCTAAAAACTAGACAGAAGCATTCTCAGAAACTTCTGTGTGATGCGTGCATTCAACTCACAGACTTGAACGTTTCTTTTGATAGAACAGTTTGGAAACATTACGTTTGTAGAATCTGCAAGTGTTTATTCGGAGCACCTTGAGGCCTATGTTGGAAAAGGAAATATCTTCACATAAAAACTAGAGAGAAGGATTCTCAGAAACTTCTTTGTGATGAGTTCATTCAACTCACAGAGTTGAACCTACCAATTGATAGAGAAGTTTGGAAACACTCTTTTTGTAGAATCTGCAAGTGGATATTTGGAGCCGTTTGAGGCCTATGCTGGAAAAGGAAATATCTTCACATAAAAACTGAACAGAAGCATTCTCAGAAACTTCTTTGTGTTGAGTGCATTCAACTCACAGACTTGAACTTACCTGTAGAAAGAGCAGTTTTGAAACACTATTTTGGTAAAATCTGCAAGTGGTTATTCGGAGCACCTTGAGGCCTGTGCTGGGATATGGAATATCTTCACCTAAAAACTACAGAGAAGCATTCTCAGAAAGTTCTTCATGATGCATTCATTCAACTCACAGAGTTGAACCTTCCTTTTGATAGAACAGTCTTGAAACACTCTTTTTGTAGAATCTGCAAGAGGATATTTGGAGCGTTTTGAGGCCTATGCTGGAAAAGGAAATATCTTCACCTAAAAACTAGACAGAAGCATTCTCAGAAACTTCTGTGTGATGAGTGCATTCAACTCACAGACTTGAACGTTTCTTTTGATAGAACAGTTTGGAAACATTACGTTTGTAGAATCTGCAAGTGTTTATTCAGAGCACATTGAGGCCTATGTTGGAAAAGGAAATATCTTCGCATAAAAACTAGAGAGAAGGACTCTCAGAAACTTCTTTGTGATGAGTTCATTAAACTCACAGGGTTGAACCTACCAATTGATAGAGAAGTTTGGAAACACTCTTTTTGTAGAATCTGCAAGTGGATATTTGGAGCCGTTTGAGGCCTATGCTGGAAAAGGAAATATCTTCACATAAAAACTGAACAGAAGGATTCTCAGAAACTTCTTTGTGTTGAGTGCATTCAACTCACAGACTTGAACTTACCTGTAGAAAGAGCAGTTTTGAAACACTCTTTTGGTAAAATGTGCAAGTGGTTATTTGGAGCACTTCGAGGCCTGTGCTGGGATATGGAATATCTTCACCTAAAAACTACAGAGAAGCAGTCTCAGAAAGTTCTTCACGATGCATTCATTCAACTCACAGAGTTGAACCTTCTTTTTGATAGAACAGTTTTGAAACACTCTTTTTGTAGAATCTGCAAGAGGATATTTGGAGCGATTTGAGGCCTATGCTGGAAAAGGAAATATCTTCACCTAAAAACTAGACAGAAGCATTCTCAGAAACTTCTGTGTGATGAGTGCATTCAACTCACAGACTTGAACGTTTCTTTTGATAGAACAGTTTGGAAACATTACGTTTGTAGAATCTGCAAGTGTTTATTCGGAGCACCTTGAGGCCTATGTTGGAAAAGGAAATATCTTCACATAAAAACTAGAGAGAAGGATTCTCAGAAACTTCTTTGTGATGAGTTCATTCAACTCACAGAGTTGAACCTACCAATTGATAGAGAAGTTTGGAAACACTCTTTTTGTAGAATCTGCAATTGGATATTTGGAGCCGTTTGAGGCCTATGCTGGAAAAGGAAATATCTTCACATAAAAACTGAACAGAAGCATTCTCAGAAACTTCTTTGTGTTGAGTGCATTCAACTCACAGACTTGAACTTACCTGTAGAAAGAGCAGTTTTGAAACACTCTTTTGGTAAAATCTGCAAGTGGTTATTTGGAGCACTTCGAGGCCTGTGCTGGGATATGGAATATCTTCACCTGAAAACTACAAAGAAGCATTCTCAGAAAGTTCTTCACGATGCATTCATTCAACTCACAGAGTTGAACCTTCCTTTTGATAGAACAGTTTTGAAACACTCTTTTTGTAGAATCTGCAAGAGGATATTTGGAGCGTTTTGAGGCCTATGCTGGAAAAGGAAATATCTTCACCTAAAAACTAGACAGAAGCATTCTCAGAAACTTCTGTGTGATGAGTGCATTCAACTCACAGACTTGAACGTTTCTTTTGATAGAACAGTTTGGAAACATTACGTTTGTAGAATCTGCAAGTGTTTATTCGGAGCACCTTGAGGCCTATGTTGGAAAAGGAAATATCTTCACATAAAAACTAGAGAGAAGGATTCTCAGAAACTTCTTTGTGATGAGTTCATTCAACTCACAGAGTTGAACCTACCAATTGATAGAGAAGTTTGGAAACACTCTTTTTGTAGAATCTGCAAGTGGATATTTGGAGCCGTTTGAGGCCTATGCTGGAAAAGGAAATATCTTCACATAAAAACTGAACAGAAGGATTCTCAGAAACTTCTTTGTGTTGAGTGCATTCAACTCACAGACTTGAACTTACCTGTAGAAAGAGCAGTTTTGAAACACTCTTTTGGTAAAATCTGCAAGTGGTTATATGGAGCACTTCGAGGCCTGTGCTGGGATATGGAATATCTTCACCTAAAAACTACAGAGAAGCATTCTCAGAAAGTTCTTCATGATGCATTCATTCAACTCACAGAGTTGAACCTTCCTTTTGATAGAACAGTTTTGAAACAATCTTTTTGTAGAATCTGCAAGAGGATATTTGGAGCGTTTTGAGGCCTATGCTGGAAAAGGAAATATCTTCACCTAAAAACTCGACAGAAGCATTCTCAGAAACTTCTGTGTTATGAGTGCATTCAACTCACAGACTTGAACGTTTCTTTTGATAGAACAGTTTGGAAACATTACGTTTGTAGAATCTGCAAGTGTTTATTCGGAGCACCTTGAGGCCTATGTTGGAAAAGGAAATATCTTCACATAAAAACTAGAGAGAAGGATTCTCAGAAACTTCTTTGTGATGAGTTCATTCAACTCACAGAGTTGAACCTACCAATTGATAGAGAAGTTTGGAAACACTCTTTTTGTAGAATCTGCAAGTGGATATTTGGAGCCGTTTGAGGCCTATGCTGGAAAAGGAAATATCTTCACATAAAAACTGAACAGAAGCATTCTCAGAAACTTCTTTGTGTTGAGTGCATTCAACTCACAGACTTGAACTTACCTGTAGAAAGAGCAGTTTTGAAACACTCTTTTGGTAAAATCTGCAAGTGGTTATTTGGAGCACTTCGAGGCCTGTGCTGGGATATGGAATATCTTCACCTAAAAACTACAGAGAAGCATTCTCAGAAAGTTCTTCACGATGCATTCATTCAACTCACAGAGTTGAACCTTCCTTTTGATAGAACAGTTTTGAAACACTCTTTTTGTAGAATCTGCAAGAGGATATTTGGAGCGTTTTGAGGCCTATGCTGGAAAAGGAAATATCTTCACCTAAAAACTAGACAGAAGCATTCTCAGAAACTTCTGTGTGATGAGTGCATTCAACTCACAGACTTGAACGTTTCTTTTGATAGAAGAGTTCGGAAACATTACGTTTGTAGAATCTGCAAGTGTTTATTCGGAGCACCTTGAGGCCTATGTTGGAAAAGGAAATATATTCGCATAAAAACTAGAGAGAAGGATTCTCAGAAACTTCTTTGTGATGAGTTCATTCAACTAACAGAGTTGAACCTACCAATTGATAGAGAAGTTTGGAAACACTCTTTTTGTAGAATCTGCAAGTGGATATTTGGAGCCGTTTGAGGCCTATGCTGGAAAAGGAAATATCTTCACATAAAAACTGAACAGAAGCATTCTCAGAAACTTCTTTGTGTTGAGTGCATTGAAATCACAGACTTGAACTTATCTATAGAAAGAGCAGTTTTGAAACACTCTTTTGGTAAAATCTGCAAGTTGTTATTTGGAACACTTCGAGGCCTGTGCTGGGATATGGAATATCTTCACCTAAAAACTACAGAGAAGCATTCTCAGAAAGTTCTTCACGATGCATTCATTCAACTCACAGAGTTGAACCTTCCTTTTGATAGAACAGTTTTGAAACACTCTTTTTGTAGAATCTGCAAGAGGATATTTGGAGCGTTTTGAGGCCTATGCTGGAAAAGGAAATATCTTCACCTAAAAACTAGACAGAAGCATTCTCAGAAACTTCTGTGTGATGAGTGCATTCAACTCACAGACTTGAACGTTTCTTTTGATAGAACAGTTTGGAAACATTACGTTTGTAGAATCTGCAAGTGTTTATTCGGAGCACCTTGAGGCCTATGTTGGAAAAGGAAATATCTTCACATAAAACCTAGAGAGAAGGATTCTCAGAAACTTCTTTGTGATGAGTTCATTCAACTCACAGAGTTGAACCTACCAATTGATAGAGAAGTTTGGAAACACTCTTTTTGTAGAATCTGCAAGTGGATATTTGGAGCCGTTTGAGGCCTATGCTGGAAAAGGAAATATCTTCACATAAAAACTGAACAGAAGCATTCTCAGAAACTTCTTTGTGTTGAGTGCATTCAACTCACAGACTTGAACTTACCTGTAGAAAGAGCAGTTTTGAAACACTCTTTTGGTAAAATCTGCAAGTGGTTATTTGGAGCACTTCGAGGCCTGTGCTGGGATATGGAATATCTTCACCTAAAAACTACAGAGAAGCATTCTCAGAAAGTTCTTCATGATGCATTCATTCAACTCACAGAGTTGAACCTTCCTTTTGATAGAACAGTTTTGAAACACTCTTTTTGTAGAATCTGCAAGAGGATATTTGGAGCGTTTTGAGGCCTATGCTGGAAAAGGAAATATCTTCACCTAAAAACTAGACAGAAGCATTCTCAGAAACTTCTGTGTGATGAGTGCATTCAACTCACAGACTTGAACGTTTCTTTTGATAGAACAGTTTGGAAACATTACGTTTGTAGAATCTGCAAGTGTTTATTCGGAGCACCTTGAGGCCTATGTTGGAAAAGGAAATATCTTCACATAAAAACTAGAGAGAAGGATTCTCAGAAACTTCTTTGTGATGAGTTCATTCAACTCACAGAGTTGAACCTACCAATTGATAGAGAAGTTTGGAAACACTCTTTTTGTAGAATCTGCAAGTGGATATTTGGAGCCGTTTGAGGCCTATGCTGGAAAAGGAAATATCTTCACATAAAAACTGAACAGAAGCATTCTCAGAAACTTCTTTGTGTTGAGTGCATTCAACTCACAGACTTGAACTTACTTGTAGAAAGAGCAGTTTTGAAACACTCTTTTGGTAAAATCTGCAAGTGGTTATTTGGAGCACTTCGAGGCCTGGGCTGGGATATGGAATATCTTCACCTAAAAACTACAGAGAAGCATTCTCAGAAAGTTCTTCACGATGCATTCATTCAACTCACAGAGTTGAACCTTCCTTTTGATAGAACAGTTTTGAAACACTCTTTTTGTAGAATCTGCAAGAGGATATTTGGAGCGTTTTGAGGCCTATGCTGGAAAAGGAAATATCTTCACCTAAAAACTAGACAGAAGCATTCTCAGAAACTTCTGTGTGATGAGTGCATTCAACTCACAGACTTGAACGTTTCTTTTGATAGAACAGTTTGGAAACGTTACGTTTGTAGAATCTGCAAGTGTTTATTCGGAGCACCTTGAGGCCTATGTTGGAAAAGGAAATATCTTCACATAAAAACTAGAGAGAAGGATTCTCAGAAACTTCTTTGTGATGAGTTCATTCAACTCACGGAGTTGAACCAACCATTGATAGAGAAGTTTGGAAACACTCTTTTTGTAGAATCTGCAAGTGGATATTTGGAGCCGTTTGAGGCCTAGGCTGGAAAAGGAAATATCTTCACATAAAAACTGAACAGAAGCATTCTCAGAAACTTCTGTGTGATGAGTGCATTCAACTCACAGACTTGAACGTTTCTTTTGATAGAACAGTTTGGAAACATTACGTTTGTAGAATCTGCAAGTGTTTATTCGGAGCACATTGAGGCCTATGTTGGAAAAGGAAATATCTTCGCATAAAAACTAGAGAGAAGGATTCTCAGAAACTTCTTTGTGATGAGTTCATTCAACTCACAGAGTTGAACCTACCAATTGATAGAGAAGTTTGGAAACACTCTTTTTGTAGAATCTGCAAGTGGATATTTGGAGCCGTTTGAGGCCTATGCTGGAAAAGGAAATATCTTCACATAAAAACTGAACAGAAGCATTCTCAGAAACTTCTTTGTGTTGAGTGCATTCAACTCACAGACTTGAACTTACCTGTAGAAAGAGCAGTTTTGAAACACTCTTTTGGTAAAATCTGCAAGTGGTTATTTGGAGCACTTCGAGGCCTGTGCTGGGATATGGAATATCTTCACCTAAAAACTACAGAGAAGCATTCTCAGAAAGTTCTTCACGATGCATTCATTCAACTCACAGATTTGAACCTTCCTTTTGATAGAACAGTTTTGAAACACTCTTTTTGTAGAATCTGCAAGAGGATATTTGGAGCGTTTTGAGGCCTATGCTGGAAAAGGAAATATCTTCACCTAAAAACTAGACAGAAGCATTCTCAGAAACTTCTGTGTGATGAGTGCATTCAACTCACAGACTTGAACGTTTCTTTTGATAGAACAGTTTGGAAACATTACGTTTGTAGAATCTGCAAGTGTTTATTCGGAGCACCTTGAGGCCTATGTTGGAAAAGGAAATATCTTCACATAAAAACTAGAGAGAAGGATTCTCACAAACTTCTTTGTGATGAGTTCATTCAACTCACAGAGTTGAACCTACCAATTGATAGAGAAGTTTGGAAACACTCTTTTTGTAGAATCTGCAAGTGGATATTTGGAGCCGTTTGAGGCCTATGCTGGAAAAGGAAATATCTTCACATAAAAACTGAACAGAAGCATTCTCAGAAACTTCTTTGTGTTGAGTGCATTCAACTCACAGACTTGAACTTACCTATAGAAAGAGCAGTTTTGAAACACTCTTTTGGTAAAATCTGCAAGTGGTTATTTGGAGCACTTCGAGGCCTGTGCTGGGATATGGAATATCTTCACCTAAAAACTACAGAGAAGCATTCTCAGAAAGTTCTTCATGATGCATTCATTCAACTCACAGAGTTGAACCTTCCTTTTGATAGAACAGTTTTGAAACACTCTTTTTGTAGAATCTGCAAGAGGATATTTGGAGCGTTTTGAGGCCTATGCTGGAAAAGGAAATATCTTCACCTAAAAACTAGACAGAAGCATTCTCAGAAACTTCTGTGTGATGAGTGCATTCAACTCACAGACTTGAACGTTTCTTTTGATAGAACAGTTTGGAAACATTACGTTTGTAGAATCTGCAAGTGTTTATTCGGAGCACCTTGAGGCCTATGTTGGAAAAGGAAATATCTTCACATAAAAACTAGAGAGAAGGATTCTCAGAAACTTCTTTGTGATGAGTTCATTCAACTCACAGAGTTGAACCTACCAATTGATAGAGAAGTTTGGAAACACTCTTTTTGTAGAATCTGCAAGTGGATATTTGGAGCCGTTTGAGGCCTATGCTGGAAAAGGAAATATCTTCACATAAAAACTGAACAGAAGCATTCTCAGAAACTTCTTTGTGTTGAGTGCATTCAACTCACAGACTTGAACTTACCTGTAGAAAGAGCAGTTTTGAAACACTCTTTTGGTAAAATCTGCAAGTGGTTATTTGGAGCACTTCGAGGCCTGTGCTGGGATATGGAATATCTTCACCTGAAAACTACAGAGAAGCATTCTCAGAAAGTTCTTCACGATGCATTCATTCAACTCACAGAGTTGAACCTTGCTTTTGATAGAACAGTTTTGAAACACTCTTTTTGTAGAATCTGCAAGAGGATATTTGGAGCGTTTTGAGGCCTATGCTGGAAAAGGAAATATCTTCACCTAAAAACTAGACAGAAGCATTCTCAGAAACTTCTGTGTGATGAGTGCATTCAACTCACAGACTTGAACGTTTCTTTTGATAGAACAGTTTGGAAACATTACGTTTGTAGAATCTGCAAGTGTTTATTCGGAGCACCTTGAGGCCTATGTTGGAAAAGGAAATATCTTCACATAAAAACTAGAGAGAAGGATTCTCAGAAACTTCTTTGTGATGAGTTCATTCAACTCACAGAGTTGAACCTACCAATTGATAGAGAAGTTTGGAAACACTCTTTTTGTAGAATCTGCAAGTGGATATTTGGAGCCGTTTGAGGCCTATGCTGGAAAAGGAAATATCTTCACATAAAAACTGAACAGAAGCATTCTCAGAAACTTCTTTGTGTTGAGTGCATTCAACTCACAGACTTGAACTTACCTGTAGAAAGAGCAGTTTTGAAACACTCTTTTGGTAAAATCTGCAAGTGGTTATTTGGAGCACTTCGAGGCCTGTGCTGGGATATGGAATATCTTCACCTAAAAACTACAGAGAAGCATTCTCAGAAAGTTCTTCACGATGCACTCATTCAACTCACAGAGTTGAACCTTCCTTTTGATAGAACAGTTTTGAAACACTCTTTTTGTAGAATCTGCAAGAGGATATTTGGAGCGTTTTGAGGCCTATGCTGGAAAAGGAAATATCTTCACCTAAAAACTAGACAGAAGCATTCTCAGAAACTTCTGTGTGATGACTGCATTCAACTCACAGACTTGAACGTTTCTTTTGATAGAACAGTTTGGAAACATTACGTTTGTAGAATCTGCAAGTGTTTATTCGGAGCACCTTGAGGCGTATGTTGGAAAAGGAAATATCTTCACATAAAAACTAGAGAGAAGGATTATCAGAAACTTCTTTGTGATGAGTTCATTCAACTCACGGAGTTGAACCAACCAATTGATAGAGAAGTTTGGAAACACTCTTTTTGTAGAATCTGCAAGTGGATATTTGGAGCCGTTTGAGGCCTAGGCTGGAAAAGGAAATAACTTCACATAAAAACTGAATAGAAGCATTCTCAGAAACTTCTGTGTGATGAGTGCATTCAACTCACAGACTTGAACGTTTCTTTTGATAGAACAGTTTGGAAACATTACGTTTGTAGAATCTGCAAGTGTTTATTCGGAGCACATTGAGGCCTATGTTGGAAAAGGAAATATCTTCGCATAAAAACTAGAGAGAAGGATTCTCAGAAACTTCTTTGTGATGAGTTCATTCAACTCACAGAGTTGAACCTACCAATTGATAGAGAAGTTTGGAAACACTCTTTTTGTAGAATCTGCAAGTGGATATTTGGAGCCGTTTGAGGCCTATGCTGGAAAAGGAAATATCTTCACATAAAAACTGAACAGAAGCATTCTCAGAAACTTCTTTGTGTTGAGTGCATTCAACTCACAGACTTGAACTTACCTGTAGAAAGAGCAGTTTTGAAACACTCTTTTGGTAAAATCTGCAAGTGGTTATTTGGAGCACTTCGAGGCCTGTGCTGGGATATGGAATATCTTCACCTAAAAACTACAGAGAAGCATTCTCAGAAAGTTCTTCACGATGCATTCATTCAACTCACAGAGTTGAACCTTCCTTTTGATAGAACAGTTTTGAAACACTCTTTTTGTAGAATCTGCAAGAGGATATTTGGAGCGTTTTGAGGCCTATGCTGGAAAAGGAAATATCTTCACCTAAAAACTAGACAGAAGCATTCTCAGAAACTTCTGTGTGATGAGTGCATTCAACTCACAGACTTGAACGTTTCTTTTGATAGAACAGTTTGGAAACATTACGTTTGTAGAATCTGCAAGTGTTTATTCGGAGCACCTTGAGGCCTATGTTGGAAAAGGAAATATCTTCACATAAAAACTAGAGAGAAGGATTCTCAGAAACTTCTTTGTGATGAGTTCATTCAACTCACAGAGTTGAACCTACCAATTGATAGAGAAGTTTGGAAACACTCTTTTTGTAGAATCTGCAAGTGGATATTTGGAGCCGTTTGAGGCCTATGCTGGAAAAGGAAATATCTTCACATAAAAACTGAACAGAAGCATTCTCAGAAACTTCTTTGTGTTGAGTGCATTCAACTCACAGACTTGAACTTACCTGTAGAAAGAGCAGTTTTGAAACACTCTTTTGGTAAAATCTGCAAGTGGTTATTTGGAGCACTTCGAGGCCTGTGCTGGGATATGGAATATCTTCACCTAAAAACTACAGAGAAGCATTCTCAGAAAGTTCTTCATGATGCATTCATTCAACTCACAGAGTTGAACCTTCCTTTTGATAGAACAGTTTTGAAACACTCTTTTTGTAGAATCTGCAAGAGGATATTTGGAGCGTTTTGAGGCCTATGCTGGAAAAGGAAATGTCTTCACCTAAAAACTAGACAGAAGCATTCTCAGAAACTTCTGTGTGATGAGTGCATTCAACTCACAGACTTGAACGTTTCTTTTGATAGAACAGTTCGGAAACATTACGTTTGTAGAATCTGCAAGTGTTTATTCGGAGCACCTTGAGGCCTATGTTGGAAAAGGAAATATCTTCGCATAAAAACTAGAGAGAAGGATTCTCAGAAACTTCTTTGTGATGAGTTCATTCAACTCACAGAGTTGAACCTACCAATTGATAGAGAAGTTTGGAAACACTCTTTTTGTAGAATCTGCAAGTGGATATTTGGAGCCGTTTGAGGCCTATGCTGGAAAAGGAAATATCTTCACATAAAAACTGAACAGAAGCATTCTCAGAAACTTCTTTGTGTTGAGTGCATTGAAATCACAGACTTGAACTTATCTATAGAAAGAGCAGTTTTGAAACACTCTTTTGGTAAAATCTGCAAATGGTTATTTGGAACACTTCCAGGCCTGTGCTGGGATATGGAATATCTTCACCTAAAAACTACAGAGAAGCATTCTCAGAAAGTTCTTCACGATGCATTCATTCAACTCACAGAGTTGAACCTTCCTTTTGATAGAACAGTTTTGAAACACTCTTTTTGTAGAATCTGCAAGAGGATATTTGGAGCGTTTTGAGGCCTATGCTGGAAAAGGAAATATCTTCACCTAAAAACTAGACAGAAGCATTCTCAGAAACTTCTGTGTGATGAGTGCATTCAACTCACAGACTTGAACGTTTCTTTTGATAGAACAGTTTGGAAACATTACGTTTGTAGAATCTGCAAGTGTTTATTCGGAGCACCTTGAGGCCTATGTTGGAAAAGGAAATATCTTCACATAAAAACTAGAGAGAAGGATTCTCAGAAACTTCTTTGTGATGAGTTCATTCAACTCACAGAGTTGAACCTACCAATTGATAGAGAAGTTTGGAAACACTCTTTTTGTAGAATCTGCAAGTGGATATTTGGAGCCGTTTGAGGCCTATGCTGGAAAAGGAAATATCTTCACATAAAAACTGAACAGAAGCATTCTCAGAAACTTCTTTGTGTTGAGTGCATTCAACTCACAGACTTGAACTTACCTGTAGAAAGAGCAGTTTTGAAACACTCTTTTGGTAAAATCTGCAAGTGGTTATTTGGAGCACTTCGAGGCCTGTGCTGGGATATGGAATATCTTCACCTAAAAACTACAGAGAAGCAGCCTCAGAAAGTTCTTCACGATGCATTCATTCAACTCTCAGAGTTGAACCTTCCTTTTGATAGAACAGTTTTGAAACACTCTTTTTGTAGAATCTGCAAGAGGATATTTGGAGCGTTTTGAGGCCTATGCTGGAAAAGGAAATATCTTCACCTAAAAACTAGACAGAAGCATTCTCAGAAACTTCTGTGTGATGAGTGCATTCAACTCACAGACTTGAACGTTTCTTTTGATAGAACAGTTTGGAAACATTACGTTTGTAGAATCTGCAAGTGTTTATTCGGAGCACCTTGAGGCCTATGTTGGAAAAGGAAATATCTTCACATAAAAACTAGAGAGAAGGATTCTCAGAAACTTCTTTGTGATGAGTTCATTCAACTCACAGAGTTGAACCTACCAATTGATAGAGAAGTTTGGAAACACTCTTTTTGTAGAATCTGCAAGTGGATATTTGGAGCCGTTTGAGGCCTATGCTGGAAAAGGAAATATCTTCACATAAAAACTGAACAGAAGCATTCTCAGAAACTTCTTTGTGTTGAGTGCATTCAACTCACAGACTTGAACTTACCTGTAGAAAGAGCAGTTTTGAAACACTCTTTTGGTAAAATCTGCAAGTGGTTATTTGGAGCACTTCGAGGCCTGTGCTGGGATATGGAATATCTTCACCTAAAAACTACAGAGAAGCATTCTCAGAAAGTTCTTCACGATGCATTCATTCAACTCACAGAGTTGAACCTTCCTTTTGATAGAACAGTTTTGAAACACTCTTTTTGTAGAATCTGCAAGAGGATATTTGGAGCGTTTTGAGGCCTATGCTGGAAAAGGAAATATCTTCACCTAAAAACTAGACAGAAGCATTCTCAGAAACTTCTGTGTGATGAGTGCATTCAACTCACAGACTTGAACGTTTCTTTTGATAGAACAGTTTGGAAACATTACGTTTGTAGAATCTGCAAGTGTTTATTCGGAGCACCTTGAGGCCTATGTTGGAAAAGGAAATATCTTCACATAAAAACTAGAGAGAAGGATTCTCAGAAACTTCTTTGTGATGAGTTCATTCAACTCACAGAGTTGAACCTACCAATTGATAGAGAAGTTTGGAAACACTCTTTTTGTAGAATCTGCAAGTGGATATTTGGAGCCGTTTGAGGCCTATGCTGGAAAAGGAAATATCTTCACATAAAAACTGAACAGAAGCATTCTCAGAAACTTCTTTGTGTTGAGTGCATTCAACTCACAGACTTGAACTTACCTGTAGAAAGAGCAGTTTTGAAACACTCTTTTGGTAAAATCTGCAAGTGGTTATTTGGAGCACTTCGAGGCCTGTGCTGGGATATGGAATATCTTCACCTAAAAACTACAGAGAAGCATTCTCAGAAAGTTCTTCATGATGCATTCATTCAACTCACAGAGTTGAACCTTCCTTTTGATAGAACAGTTTTGAAACACTCTTTTTGTAGAATCTGCAAGAGGATATTTGGAGCGTTTTGAGGCCTATGCTGGAAAAGGAAATATCTTCACCTAAAAACTAGACAGAAGCATTCTCAGAAACTTCTGTGTGATGAGTGCATTCAACTCACAGACTTGAACGTTTCTTTTGATAGAACAGTTCGGAAACATTACGTTTGTAGAATCTGCAAGTGTTTATTCGGAGCACCTTGAGGCCTATGTTGGAAAAGGAAATATCTTCGCATAAAAACTAGAGAGAAGGATTCTCAGAAACTTCTTTGTGATGAGTTCATTCAACTCACAGAGTTGAACCTACCAATTGATAGAGAAGTTTGGAAACACTCTTTTTGTAGAATCTGCAAGTGGATATTTGGAGCCGTTTGAGGCCTATGCTGGAAAAGGAAATATCTTCACATAAAAACTGAACAGAAGCATTCTCAGAAACTTCTTTGTGTTGAGTGCATTGAAATCACAGACTTGAACTTATCTATAGAAAGAGCAGTTTTGAAACACTCTTTTGGTAAAATCTGCAAATGGTTATTTGGAACACTTCCAGGCCTGTGCTGGGATATGGAATATCTTCACCTAAAAACTACAGAGAAGCATTCTCAGAAAGTTCTTCACGATGCATTCATTCAACTCACAGAGTTGAACCTTCCTTTTGATAGAACAGTTTTGAAACACTCTTTTTGTAGAATCTGCAAGAGGATATTTGGAGCGTTTTGAGGCCTATGCTGGAAAAGGAAATATCTTCACCTAAAAACTAGACAGAAGCATTCTCAGAAACTTCTGTGTGATGAGTGCATTCAACTCACAGACTTGAACGTTTCTTTTGATAGAACAGTTTGGAAACATTACGTTTGTAGAATCTGCAAGTGTTTATTCGGAGCACCTTGAGGCGTATGTTGGAAAAGGAAATATCTTCACATAAAACCTAGAGAGAAGGATTCTCAGAAACTTCTTTGTGATGAGTTCATTCAACTCACAGAGTTGAACCTACCAATTGATAGAGAAGTTTGGAAACACTCTTTTTGTAGAATCTGCAAGTGGATATTTGGAGCCGTTTGAGGCCTATGCTGGAAAAGGAAATATCTTCACATAAAAACTGAACAGAAGCATTCTCAGAAACTTCTTTGTGTTGAGTGCATTCAACTCACAGACTTGAACTTACCTATAGAAAGAGCAGTTTTGAAACACTCTTTTGGTAAAATCTGCAAGTGGTTATTTGGAGCACTTCGAGGCCTGTGCTGGGATATGGAATATCTTCACCTAAAAACTACAGAGAAGCAGTCTCAGAAAGTTCTTCACGATGCATTCATTCAACTCCCAGAGTTGAACCTTCCTTTTGATAGAACAGTTTTGAAACACTCTTTTTGTAGAATCTGCAAGAGGATATTTGGAGCGTTTTGAGGCCTATGCTGGAAAAGGAAATATCTTCACCTAAAAACTAGACAGAAGCATTCTCAGAAACTTCTGTGTGATGAGTGCATTCAACTCACAGACTTGAACGTCTCTTTTGATAGAACAGTTTGGAAACATTACGTTTGTAGAATCTGCAAGTGTTTATTCGGAGCACCTTGAGGCCTATGTTGGAAAAGGAAATATCTTCACATAAAAACTAGAGAGAAGGATTCTCAGAAACTTCTTTGTGATGAGTTCATTCAACTCACAGAGTTGAACCTACCAATTGATAGAGAAGTTTGGAAACACTCTTTTTGTAGAATCTGCAAGTGGATATTTGGAGCCGTTTGAGGCCTATGCTGGAAAAGGAAATATCTTCACATAAAAACTGAACAGAAGCATTCTCAGAAACTTCTTTGTGTTGAGTGCATTCAACTCACAGACTTGAACTTACCTGTAGAAAGAGCAGTTTTGAAACACTCTTTTGGTAAAATCTGCAAGTGGTTATTTGGAGCACTTCGAGGCCTGTGCTGGGATATGGAATATCTTCACCTAAAAACTACAGAGAAGCATTCTCAGAAAGTTCTTCATGATGCATTCATTCAACTCACAGAGTTGAACCTTCCTTTTGATAGAACAGTTTTGAAACACTCTTTTTGTAGAATCTGCAAGAGGATATTTGGAGCGTTTTGAGGCCTATGCTGGAAAAGGAAATATCTTCACCTAAAAACTAGACAGAAGCATTCTCAGAAACTTCTGTGTGATGAGTGCATTCAACTCACAGACTTGAACGTTTCTTTTGATAGAACAGTTTGGAAACATTACGTTTGTAGAATCTGCAAGTGTTTATTCGGAGCACCTTGAGGCCTATGTTGGAAAAGGAAATATCTTCACATAAAAACTAGAGAGAAGGATTCTCAGAAACTTCTTTGTGATGAGTTCATTCAACTCACAGAGTTGAACCTACCAATTGATAGAGAAGTTTGGAAACACTCTTTTTGTAGAATCTGCAAGTGGATATTTGGAGCCGTTTGAGGCCTATGCTGGAAAAGGAAATATCTTCACATAAAAACTGAACAGAAGCATTCTCAGAAACTTCTTTGTGTTGAGTGCATTCAACTCACAGACTTGAACTTACTTGTAGAAACAGCAGTTTTGAAACATTCTTTTGGTAAAATCTGCAAGTGGTTATTTGGAGCACTTCGAGGCCTGTGCTGGGATATGGAATATCTTCACCTAAAAACTACAGAGAAGCATTCTCAGAAAGTTCTTCACGATGCATTCATTCAACTCACAGAGTTGAACCTTCCTTTTGATAGAACAGTTTGGAAACACTCTTTTTGTAGAATCTGCAAGAGGATATTTGGAGCGTTTTGAGGCCTATGCTGGAAAAGGAAATATCTTCACCTAAAAACTAGACAGAAGCATTCTCAGAAACTTCTGTGTGATGAGTGCATTCAACTCACAGACTTGAACGTTTCTTTTGATGGAACAGTTTGGAAACGTTACGTTTGTAGAATCTGCAAGTGTTTATTCGGAGCACCTTGAGGCCTATGTTGGAAAAGGAAATATCTTCACATAAAACCTAGAGAGAAGGATTCTCAGAAACTTCTTTGTGATGAGTTCATTCAACTCACAGAGTTGAACCTACCAATTGATAGAGAAGTTTGGAAACACTCTTTTTGTAGAATCTGCAAGTGGATATTTGGAGCCGTTTGAGGCCTATGCTGGAAAAGGAAATATCTTCACATAAAAACTGAACAGAAGCATTCTCAGAAACTTCTTTGTGTTGAGTGCATTCAACTCACAGACTTGAACTTACCTGTAGAAAGAGCAGTTTTGAAACACTCTTTTGGTAAAATCTGCAAGTGGTTATTTGGAGCACTTCGAGGCCTGTGCTGGGATATGGAATATCTTCACCTAAAAACTACAGAGAAGCATTCTCAGAAAGTTCTTCATGATGCATTCATTCAACTCACAGAGTTGAACCTTCCTTTTGATAGAACAGTTTTGAAACACTCTTTTTGTAGAATCTGCAAGAGGATATTTGGAGCGTTTTGAGGCCTATGCTGGAAAAGGAAATATCTTCACCTAAAAACTAGACAGAAGCATTCTCAGAAACTTCTGTGTGATGAGTGCATTCAACTCACAGACTTGAACGTTTCTTTTGATAGAACAGTTTGGAAACATTACGTTTGTAGAATCTGCAAGTGTTTATTCGGAGCACCTTGAGGCGTATGTTGGAAAAGGAAATATCTTCACATAAAAACTAGAGAGAAGGATTCTCAGAAACTTCTTTGTGATGAGTTCATTCAACTCACGGAGTTGAACCAACCAATTGATAGAGAAGTTTGGAAACACTCTTTTTGCAGAATCTGCAAGTGGATATTTGGAGCCGTTTGAGGCCTAGGCTGGAAAAGGAAATATCTTCACATAAAAACTGAACAGAAGTATTCTCAGAAACTTCTGTGTGATGAGTGCATTCAACTCACAGACTTGAACGTTTCTTTTGATAGAACAGTTTGGAAACATTACGTTTGTAGAATCTGCAAGTGTTTATTCGGAGCACATTGAGGCCTATGTTGGAAAAGGAAATATCTTCGCATAAAAACTAGAGAGAAGGATTCTCAGAAACTTCTTTGTGATGAGTTCATTCAACTCACAGAGTTGAACCTACCAATTGATAGAGAAGTTTGGAAACACTCTTTTTGTAGAATCTGCAAGTGGATATTTGGAGCCGTTTGAGGCCTATGCTGGAAAAGGAAATATCTTCACATAAAACCTGAACAGAAGCATTCTCAGAAACTTCTTTGTGTTGAGTGCATTCAACTCACAGACTTGAACTTACCTGTAGAAAGAGCAGTTTTGAAACACTCTTTTGGTAAAATCTGCAAGTGGTTATTTGGAGCACTTCGAGGCCTGTGCTGGGATATGGAATATCTTCACCTAAAAACTACAGAGAAGCATTCTCAGAAAGTTCTTCATGATGCATTCATTCAACTCACAGAGTTAAACCTTCCTTTTGATAGAACAGTTTTGAAACACTCTTTTTGTAGAATCTGCAAGAGGATATTTGGAGCGTTTTGAGGCCTATGCTGGAAAAGGAAATATCTTCACCTAAAAACTAGACAGAAGCATTCTCAGAAACTTCCGTGTGATGAGTGCATTCAACACACAGACTTGAACGTTTCTTTTGATAGAACAGTTTGGAAACATTACGTTTGTAGAATCTGCAAGTGTTTATTCGGAGCACCTTGAGGCCTATGTTGGAAAAGGAAATATCTTCACATAAAAACTAGAGAGAAGGATTCTCAGAAACTTCTTTGTGATGAGTTCATTCAACTCACAGAGTTGAACCTACCAATTGATAGAGAAGTTTGGAAACACTCTTTTTGTAGAATCTGCAAGTGGATATTTGGAGCCGTTTGAGGCCTATGCTGGAAAAGGAAATATCTTCACATAAAAACTGAACAGAAGCATTCTCAGAAACTTCTTTGTGTTGAGTGCATTCAACTCACAGACTTGAACTTACCTGTAGAAAGAGCAGTTTTGAAACACTCTTTTGGTAAAATCTGCAAGTGGTTATTTGGAGCACTTCGAGGCCTGTGCTGGGATATGGAATATCTTCACCTAAAAACTACAGAGAAGCATTCTCAGAAAGTTCTTCAGGATGCATTCATTCAACTCACAGAGTTGAACCTTCCTTTTGATAGAACAGTTTTGAAACACTCTTTTTGTAGAATCTGCAAGAGGATATTTGGAGCGTATTGAGGCCTATGCTGGAAAAGGAAATATCTTCACCTAAAAACTAGACAGAAGCATTCTCAGAAACTTCTGTGTGATGAGTGCATTCAACTCACAGACTTGAACGTTTCTTTTGATAGAACAGTTTGGAAACATTACGTTTGTAGAATCTGCAAGTGTTTATTCGGAGCACCTTGAGGCGTATGTTGGAAAAGGAAATATCTTCACATAAAAACTAGAGAGAAGGATTCTCAGAAACTTCTTTGTGATGAGTTCATTCAACTCACGGAGTTGAACCAACCAATTGATAGAGTAGTTTGGAAACACTCTTTTTGTAGAATCTGCAAGTGGATATTTGGAGCCGTTTGAGGCCTAGGGTGGAAAAGGAAATAACTTCACATAAAAACTGAACAGAAGCATTCTCAGAAACTTCTGTGTGATGAGTGCATTCAACTCACAGACTTGAACGTTTCTTTTGATAGAACAGTTTGGAAACATTACGTTTGTAGAATCTGCAAGTGTTTATTCGGAGCACATTGAGGCCTATGTTGGAAAAGGAAATATCTTCGCATAAAAACTAGAGAGAAGGATTCTCAGAAACTTCTTTGTGATGAGTTCATTCAACTCACAGAGTTGAACCTACCAATTGATAGAGAAGTTGGGAAACACTCTTTTTGTAGAATCTGCAAGTGGATATTTGGAGCCGTTTGAGGCCTATGCTGGAAAAGGAAATATCTTCACATAAAAACTGAACAGAAGCATTCTCAGAAACTTCTTTGTGTTGAGTGCATTCAACTCACAGACTTGAACTTACCTGTAGAAAGAGCAGTTTTGAAACACTCTTTTGGTAAAATCTGCAAGTGGTTATTTGGAGCACTTCGAGGCCTGTGCTGGGATATGGAATATCTTCACCTAAAAACTACAGAGAAGCATTCTCAGAAAGTTCTTCACGATGCATTCATTCAACTCACATTGTTGAACCTTCCTTTTGATAGAACAGTTTTGAAACACTCTTTTTGTAGAATCTGCAAGAGGGTATTTGGAGCGTTTTGAGGCCTATGCTGGAAAAGGAAATATCTTCACCTAAAAACTAGACAGAAGCATTCTCAGAAACTTCTGTGTGATGAGTGCATTCAACTCACAGACTTGAACGTTTCTTTTGATAGAACAGTTTGGAAACATTACGTTTGTAGAATCTGCAAGTGTTTATTCGGAGCACCTTGAGGCCTATGTTGGAAAAGGAAATATCTTCACATAAAAACTAGAGAGAAGGATTCTCAGAAACTTCTTTGTGATGAGTTCATTCAACTCACAGAGTTGAACCTACCAATTGATAGAGAAGTTTGGAAACACTCTTTTTGTAGAATCTGCAAGTGGATATTTGGAGCCGTTCGAGGCCTATGCTGGAAAAGGAAATATCTTCACATAAAAACTGAACAGAAGCATTCTCAGAAAGTTCTTTGTGTTGAGTGCATTCAACTCAGAGACTTGAACTTACCTATAGAAAGAGCAGTTTTGAAACACTCTTTTGGTAAAATCTGCAAGTGGTTATTTGGAGCACTTCGAGGCCTGTGCTGGGATATGGAATATCTTCACCTAAAAACTACAGAGAAGCAGTCTCAGAAAGTTCTTCACGATGCATTCATTCAACTCACAGAGTTGAACCTTCCTTTTGATAGAACAGTTTTGAAGCACTCTTTTTGTAGAATCTGCAAGAGGATATTTGGAGCGTTTTGAGGCCTATGCTGGAAAAGGAAATATCTTCACCTAAAAACTAGACAGAAGCATTCTCAGAAACTTCTGTGTGATGAGTGCATTCAACTCACAGACTTGAACGTTTCTTTTGATAGAACAGTTCGGAAACATTACGTTTGTAGAATCTGCAGGTGTTTATTCGGAGCACCTTGAGGCCTATGTTGGAAAAGGAAATATCTTCACATAAAAACTAGAGAGAAGGATTCTCAGAAACTTCTTTGTGATGAGTTCATTCAACTCACAGAGTTGAACCTACCAATTGATAGAGAAGTTTGGAAACACTCTTTTTGTAGAATCTGCAAGTGGATATTTGGAGCCGTTTGATTCCTATGCTGGAAAAGGAAATATCTTCACATAAAAACTGAACAGAAGCATTCTCAGAAACTTCTTTGTGTTGAGTGCATTCAACTCACAGACTTGAACTTACCTGTAGAAAGAGCAGTTTTGAAACACTCTTTTGGTAAAATCTGCAAGTGGTTATTTGGAGCACTTCGAGGCCTGTGCTGGGATATGGAATATCTTCACCTAAAAACTACAGAGAAGCATTCTCAGAAAGTTCTTCATGATGCATTCATTCAACTCACAGAGTTGAACCTTCCTTTTGATACAACAGTTTTGAAACACTCTTTTTGTAGAATCTGCAAGAGGATATTTGGAGCGTTTTGAGGCCTATGCTGGAAAAGGAAATATCTTCACCTAAAAACTAGACAGAAGCATTCTCAGAAACTTCTGTGTGATGAGTGCATTCAACTCACAGACTTGAACGTTTCTTTTGATAGAACAGTTTGGAAACATTACGTTTGTAGAATCTGCAAGTGTTTATTCGGAGCACCTTGAGGCCTATGTTGGAAAAGGAAATATCTTCACATAAAAACTAGAGAGAAGGATTCTCAGAAACTTCTTTGTGATGAGTTCATTCAACTCACAGAGTTGAACCTACCAATTGATAGAGAAGTTTGGAAACACTCTTTTTGTAGAATCTGCAAGTGGATATTTGGAGCCGTTTGAGGCCTATGCTGGAAAAGGAAATGTCTTCACATAAAAACTGAACAGAAGCATTCTCAGAAACTTCTTTGTGTTGAGTGCATTCAACTCACAGACTTGAACTTACCTATAGAAAGAGCAGTTTTGAAACACTCTTTTGGTAAAATCTGCAAGTGGTTATTTGGAGCACTTCGAGGCCTGTGCTGGGATATGGAATATCTTCACCTAAAAACTACAGAGAAGCATTCTCAGAAAGTTCTTCACGATGCATTCATTCAACTCACAGAGTTGAACCTTCCTTTTGATAGAACAGTTTTGAAACACTCTTTTTGTAGAATCTGCAAGAGGATATTTGGAGCGTTTTGAGGCCTATGCTGGAAAAGGAAATATCTTCACCTAAAAACTAGACAGAAGCATTCTCAGAAACTTCTGTGTGATGAGTGCATTCAACTCACAGACTTGAACGTTTCTTTTGATAGAACAGTTTGGAAACGTTACGTTTGTAGAATCTGCAAGTGTTTATTCGGAGCACCTTGAGGCCTATGTTGGAAAAGGAAATATCTTCACATAAAACCTAGAGAGAAGGATTCTCAGAAACTTCTTTGTGATGAGTTCATTCAACTCACAGAGTTGAACCTACCAATTGATAGAGAAGTTTGGAAACACTCTTTTTGTAGAATCTGCAAGTGGATATTTGGAGCCGTTTGAGGCCTATGCTGGAAAAGGAAATATCTTCACATAAAAACTGAACAGAAGCATTCTCAGAAACTTCTTTGTGTTGAGTGCATTCAACTCACGGTCTTGAACTTACCTATAGAAAGAGCAGTTTTGAAACACTCTTTTGGTAAAATCTGCAAGTGGTTATTTGGAACACTTCGAGGCCTGTGCTGGGATATGGAATATCTTCACCTAAAAACTACAGAGAAGCATTCTCAGAAAGTTCTTCATGATGCATTCATTCAACTCACAGAGTTGAACCTTCCTTTTGATAGAACAGTTTTGAAACACTCTTTTTGTAGAATCTGCAAGAGGATATTTGGAGCGTTTTGAGGCCTATGCTGGAAAAGGAAATATCTTCACCTAAAAACTAGACAGAAGCATTCTCAGAAACTTCCGTGTGATGAGTGCATTCAACTCACAGACTTGAACGTTTCTTTTGATAGAACAGTTTGGAAACATTACGTTTGTAGAATCTGCAAGTGTTTATTCGGAGCACCTTGAGGCCTATGTTGGAAAAGGAAATATCTTCACATAAAAACTAGAGAGAAGGATTCTCAGAAACTTCTTTGTGATGAGTTCATTCAACTCACGGAGTTGAACCAACCAATTGATAGGGTAGTTTGGAAACACTCTTTTTGTAGAATCTGCAAGTGGATATTTGGAGCCGTTTGAGGCCTAGGCTGGAAGAGGAAATAACTTCACATAAAAACTGAACAGAAGCATTCTCAGAAACTTCTGTGTGATGAGTGCATTCAACTCACAGACTTGAACGTTTCTTTTGATAGAACAGTTTGGAAACATTACGTTTGTAGAATCTGCAAGTGTTTATTCGGAGCACATTGAGGCCTATGTTGGAAAAGGAAATATCTTCGCATAAAAACTAGAGAGAAGGATTCTCAGAAACTTCTTTGTGATGAGTTCATTCAACTCACAGAGTTGAACCTACCAATTGATAGAGAAGTTTGGAAACACTCTTTTTGTAGAATCTGCAAGTGGATATTTGGAGCCGTTTGAGGCCTATGCTGGAAAAGGAAATATCTTCACATAAAAACTGAACAGAAGCATTCTCAGAAACTTCTTTGTGTTGAGTGCATTCAACTCACAGACTTGAACTTACCTGTAGAAAGAGCAGTTTTGAAACACTCTTTTGGTAAAATCTGCAAGTGGTTATTTGGAGCACTTCGAGACCTGTGCTGGGATATGGAATATCTTCACCTAAAAACTACAGAGAAGCATTCTCAGAAAGTTCTTCACGATGCATTCATTCAACTCACAGAGTTGAACCTTCCTTTTGATAGAACAGTTTTGAAACACTCTTTTTGTAGAATCTGCAAGAGGATATTTGGAGCGTTTTGAGGCCTATGCTGGAAAAGGAAATATCTTCACCTAAAAACTAGACAGAAGCATTCTCAGAAACTTCTGTGTGATGAGTGCATTCAACTCACAGACTTGAACGTTTCTTTTGATAGAACAGTTTGGAAACGTTACGTTTGTAGAATCTGCAAGTGTTTATTCGGAGCACCTTGAGGCCTATGTTGGAAAAGGAAATATCTTCACATAAAAACTAGAGAGAAGGATTCTCAGAAACTTCTTTGTGATGAGTTCATTCAACTCACAGAGTTGAACCTACCAATTGATAGAGAAGTTTGGAAACACTCTTTTTGTAGAATCTGCAAGTGGATATTTGGAGCCGTTTGAGGCCTATGCTGGAAAAGGAAATATCTTCACATAAAAACTGAACAGAAGCATTCTCAGAAACTTCTTTGTGTTGAGTGCATTCAACTCACAGACTTGAACTTACCTATAGAAAGAGCAGTTTTGAAACACTCTTTTGGTAAAATCTGCAAGTGGTTATTTGGAGCACTTCGAGGCCTGTGCTGGGATATGGAATATCTTCACCTAAAAACTACAGAGAAGCAGTCTCAGAAAGTTCTTCACGATGCATTCATTCAACTCACAGAGTTGAACCTTCCTTTTGATAGAACAGTTTTGAAACACTCTTTTTGTAGGATCTGCAAGAGGATATTTGGAGCGTTTTGAGGCCTATGCTGGAAAAGGAAATATCTTCACCTAAAAACTAGACAGAAGCATTCTCAGAAACTTCTGTGTGATGAGTGCATTCAACTCACAGACTTGAACGTTTCTTTTGATAGAACAGTTTGGAAACATTACGTTTGTAGAATCTGCAAGTGTTTATTCGGAGCACCTTGAGGCCTATGTTGGAAAAGGAAATATCTTCACATAAAAACTAGAGAGAAGGATTCTCAGAAACTTCTTTGTGATGAGTTCATTCAACTCACAGAGTTGAACCTACCAATTGATAGAGAAGTTTGGAAACACTCTTTTTGTAGAATCTGCAAGTGGATATTTGGAGCCGTTTGAGGCCTATGCTGGAAAAGGAAATATCTTCACATAAAAACTGAACAGAAGCATTCTCAGAAACTTCTTTGTGTTGAGTGCATTCAACTCACAGTCTTGAACTTATCTATAGAAAGAGCAGTTTTGAAACATTCTTTTGGTAAAATCTGCAAGTGGTTATTTGGAACACTTCGAGGCCTGTGCTGGGATATGGAATATCTTCACCTAAAAACTACAGAGAAGCATTCTCAGAAAGTTCTTCACGATGCATTCATTCAACTCACAGAGTTGAACCTTCCTTTTTATAGAACAGTTTTGAAACACTCTTTTTGTAGAATCTGCAAGAGGATATTTGGAGCGTTTTGAGGCCTATGCTGGAAAAGGAAATATCTTCACCTAAAAACTAGACAGAAGCATTCTCAGAAACTTCTGTGTGATGAGTGCATTCAACTCACAGACTTGAACGTTTCTTTTGATAGAACAGTTTGGAAGCATTACGTTTGTAGAATCTGCAGGTGTTTATTCGGAGCACCTTGAGGCCTATGTTGGAAAAGGAAATATCTTCACATAAAAACTAGAGAGAAGGATTCTCACAAACTTCTTTGTGATGAGTTCATTCAACTCACAGAGTTGAACCTACCAATTGATAGAGAAGTTTGGAAACACTCTTTTTGTAGAATCTGCAAGTGGATATTTGGAGCCGTTTGAGGCCTATGCTGGAAAAGGAAATATCTTCACATAAAAACTGAACAGAAGCATTCTCAGAAACTTCTTTGTGTTGAGTGCATTCAACTCACAGTCTTGAACTTACCTATAGAAAGAGCAGTTTTGAAACACTCTTTTGGTAAAATCTGCAAGTGGTTATTTGGAACACTTCGAGGCCTGTGCTGGGATATGGAATATCTTCACCTAAAAACTACAGAGAAGCATTCTCAGAAAGTTCTTCACGATGCATTCATTCAACTCACAGAGTTGAACCTTCCTTTTGATAGAACAGTTTTGAAACACTCTTTTTGTAGAATCTGCAAGAGGATATTTGGAGCGTTTTGAGGCCTATGCTGGAAAAGGAAATATCTTCACCTAAAAACTAGACAGAAGCATTCTCAGAAACTTCTGTGTGATGAGTGCATTCAACTCACAGACTTGAACGTTTCTTTTGATAGAACAGTTTGGAAACATTACGTTTGTAGAATCTGCAAGTGTTTATTCGGAGCACCTTGAGGCCTATGTTGGAAAAGGAAATATCTTCACATAAAAACTAGAGAGAAGGATTCTCAGAAACTTCTTTGTGATGAGTTCATTCAACTCACGGAGTTGAACCAACCAATTGATAGAGTAGTTTGGAAACACTCTTTTTGTAGAATCTGCAAGTGGATATTTGGAGCCGTTTGAGGCCTAGGCTGGAAAAGGAAATAACTTCACATAAAAACTGAACAGAAGCATTCTCAGAAACTTCTGTGTGATGAGTGCATTCAACTCACAGACTTGAACGTTTCTTTTGATAGAACAGTTTGGAAACATTACGTTTGTAGAATCTGCAAGTGTTTATTCGGAGCACATTGAGGCCTATGTTGGAAAAGGAAATATCTTCGCATAAAAACTAGAGAGAAGGATTCTCAGAAACTTCTTTGTGATGAGTTCATTCAACTCACAGAGTTGAACCTACCAATTGATAGAGAAGTTTGGAAACACTCTTTTTGTAGAATCTGCAAGTGGATATTTGGAGCCGTTTGAGGCCTATGCTGGAAAAGGAAATATCTTCACATAAAAACTGAACAGAAGCATTCTCAGAAACTTCTTTGTGTTGAGTGCATTCAACTCACAGTCTTGAACTTACCTATAGAAAGAGCAGTTTTGAAACACTCTTTTGGTAAAATCTGCAAGTGGTTATTTGGAACACTTCGAGGCCTGTGCTGGGATATGGAATATCTTCACCTAAAAACTACAGAGAAGCATTCTCAGAAAGTTCTTCACGATGCATTCATTCAACTCACAGAGTTGAACCTTCCTTTTGATAGAACAGTTTTGAAACACTCTTTTTGTAGAATCTGCAAGAGGATATTTGGAGCGTTTTGAGGCCTATGCTGGAAAAGGAAATATCTTCACCTAAAAACTAGACAGAAGCATTCTCAGAAACTTCCGTGTGATGAGTGCATTCAACTCACAGACTTGAACGTTTCTTTTGATAGAACAGTTTGGAAACATTACGTTTGTAGAATCTGCAAGTGTTTATTCGGAGCACCTTGAGGCCTATGTTGGAAAAGGAAATATCTTCACATAAAAACTAGAGAGAAGGATTCTCAGAAACTTCTTTGTGATGAGTTCATTCAACTCACGGAGTTGAACCAACCAATTGATAGGGTAGTTTGGAAACACTCTTTTTGTAGAATCTGCAAGTGGATATTTGGAGCCGTTTGAGGCCTAGGCTGGAAAAGGAAATAACTTCACATAAAAACTGAACAGAAGCATTCTCAGAAACTTCTATGTGATGAGTGCATTCAACTCACAGACTTGAACGTTTCTTTTGATAGAACAGTTTGGAAACATTACGTTTGTAGAATCTGCAAGTGTTTATTCGGAGCACATTGAGGCCTATGTTGGAAAAGGAAATATCTTCGCATAAAAACTAGAGAGAAGGATTCTCAGAAACTTCTTTGTGATGAGTTCATTCAACTCACAGAGTTGAACCTACCAATTGATAGAGAAGTTTGGAAACACTCTTTTTGTAGAATCTGCAAGTGGATATTTGGAGCCATTTGAGGCCTATGCTGGAAAAGGAAATATCTTCACATAAAAACTGAACAGAAGCATTCTCAGAAACTTCTTTGTGTTGAGTGCATTCAACTCACAGACTTGAACTTACCTGTAGAAAGAGCAGTTTTGAAACACTCTTTTGGTAAAATCTGCAAGTGGTTATTTGGAGCACTTCGAGGCCTGTGCTGGGATATGGAATATCTTCACCTAAAAACTACAGAGAAGCATTCTCAGAAAGTTCTTCACGATGCATTCATTCAACTCACAGAGTTGAACCTTCCTTTTGATAGAACAGTTTTGAAACACTCTTTTTGTAGAATCTGCAAGAGGATATTTGGAGCGTTTTGAGGCCTATGCTGGAAAAGGAAATATCTTCACCTAAAAACTAGACAGAAGCATTCTCAGAAACTTCTGTGTGATGAGTGCATTCAACTCACAGACTTGAACGTTTCTTTTGATAGAACAGTTTGGAAACGTTACGTTTGTAGAATCTGCAAGTGTTTATTCGGAGCACCTTGAGGCCTATGTTGGAAAAGGAAATATCTTCACATAAAAACTAGAGAGAAGGATTCTCAGAAACTTCTTTGTGATGAGTTCATTCAACTCACAGAGTTGAACCTACCAATTGATAGAGAAGTTTGGAAACACTCTTTTTGTAGAATCTGCAAGTGGATATTTGGAGCCGTTTGAGGCCTATGCTGGAAAAGGAAATATCTTCACATAAAAACTGAACAGAAGCATTCTCAGAAACTTCTTTGTGTTGAGTGCATTCAACTCACAGACTTGAACTTACCTATAGAAAGAGCAGTTTTGAAACACTCTTTTGGTAAAATCTGCAAGTGGTTATTTGGAGCACTTCGAGGCCTGTGCTGGGATATGGAATATCTTCACCTAAAAACTACAGAGAAGCATTCTCAGAAAGTTCTTCACGATGCATTCATTCAACTCACAGAGTTGAACCTTCCTTTTGATAGAACAGTTTTGAAACACTCTTTTTGTAGAATCTGCAAGAGGATATTTGGAGCGTTTTGAGGCCTATGCTGGAAAAGGAAATATCTTCACCTAAAAACTAGACAGAAGCATTCTCAGAAACTTCTGTGTGATGAGTGCATTCAACTCACAGACTTGAACGTTTCTTTTGATAGAACAGTTTGGAAACGTTACGTTTGTAGAATCTGCAAGTGTTTATTCGGAGCACCTTGAGGCCTATGTTGGAAAAGGAAATATCTTCACATAAAAACTAGAGAGAAGGATTCTCAGAAACTTCTTTGTGATGAGTTCATTCAACTCACAGAGTTGAACCTACCAATTGATAGAGAAGTTTGGAAACACTCTTTTTGTAGAATCTGCAAGTGGATATTTGGAGCCGTTTGAGGCCTATGCTGGAAAAGGAAATATCTTCACATAAAAACTGAACAGAAGCATTCTCAGAAACTTCTTTGTGTTGAGTGCATTCAACTCACAGACTTGAACTTACCTATAGAAAGAGCAGTTTTGAAACACTCTTTTGGTAAAATCTGCAAGTGGTTATTTGGAGCACTTCGAGGCCTGTGCTGGGATATGGAATATCTTCACCTAAAAACTACAGAGAAGCAGTCTCAGAAAGTTCTTCACGATGCATTCATTCAACTCACAGAGTTGAACCTTCCTTTTGATAGAACAGTTTTGAAACACTCTTTTTGTAGGATCTGCAAGAGGATATTTGGAGCGTTTTGAGGCCTATGCTGGAAAAGGAAATATCTTCACCTAAAAACTAGACAGAAGCATTCTCAGAAACTTCTGTGTGATGAGTGCATTCAACTCACAGACTTGAACGTTTCTTTTGATAGAACAGTTTGGAAACATTACGTTTGTAGAATCTGCAAGTGTTTATTCGGAGCACCTTGAGGCCTATGTTGGAAAAGGAAATATCTTCACATAAAAACTAGAGAGAAGGATTCTCAGAAACTTCTTTGTGATGAGTTCATTCAACTCACAGAGTTGAACCTACCAATTGATAGAGAAGTTTGGAAACACTCTTTTTGTAGAATCTGCAAGTGGATATTTGGAGCCGTTTGAGGCCTATGCTGGAAAAGGAAATATCTTCACATAAAAACTGAACAGAAGCATTCTCAGAAACTTCTTTGTGTTGAGTGCATTCAACTCACAGTCTTGAACTTATCTATAGAAAGAGCAGTTTTGAAACATTCTTTTGGTAAAATCTGCAAGTGGTTATTTGGAACACTTCGAGGCCTGTGCTGGGATATGGAATATCTTCACCTAAAAACTACAGAGAAGCATTCTCAGAAAGTTCTTCACGATGCATTCATTCAACTCACAGAGTTGAACCTTCCTTTTGATAGAACAGTTTTGAAACACTCTTTTTGTAGAATCTGCAAGAGGATATTTGGAGCGTTTTGAGGCCTATGCTGGAAAAGGAAATATCTTCACCTAAAAACTAGACAGAAGCATTCTCAGAAACTTCTGTGTGATGAGTGCATTCAACTCACAGACTTGAACGTTTCTTTTGATAGAACAGTTTGGAAACATTACGTTTGTAGAATCTGCAGGTGTTTATTCGGAGCACCTTGAGGCCTATGTTGGAAAAGGAAATATCTTCACATAAAAACTAGAGAGAAGGATTCTCACAAACTTCTTTGTGATGAGTTCATTCAACTCACAGAGTTGAACCTACCAATTGATAGAGAAGTTTGGAAACACTCTTTTTGTAGAATCTGCAAGTGGATATTTGGAGCCGTTTGAGGCCTATGCTGGAAAAGGAAATATCTTCACATAAAAACTGAACAGAAGCATTCTCAGAAACTTCTTTGTGTTGAGTGCATTCAACTCACAGTCTTGAACTTACCTATAGAAAGAGCAGTTTTGAAACACTCTTTTGGTAAAATCTGCAAGTGGTTATTTGGAACACTTCGAGGCCTGTGCTGGGATATGGAATATCTTCACCTAAAAACTACAGAGAAGCATTCTCAGAAAGTTCTTCACGATGCATTCATTCAACTCACAGAGTTGAACCTTCCTTTTGATAGAACAGTTTTGAAACACTCTTTTTGTAGAATCTGCAAGAGGATATTTGGAGCGTTTTGAGGCCTATGCTGGAAAAGGAAATATCTTCACCTAAAAACTAGACAGAAGCATTCTCAGAAACTTCTGTGTGATGAGTGCATTCAACTCACAGACTTGAACGTTTCTTTTGATAGAACAGTTTGGAAACATTACGTTTGTAGAATCTGCAAGTGTTTATTCGGAGCACCTTGAGGCCTATGTTGGAAAAGGAAATATCTTCACATAAAAACTAGAGAGAAGGATTCTCAGAAACTTCTTTGTGATGAGTTCATTCAACTCACGGAGTTGAACCAACCAATTGATAGAGTAGTTTGGAAACACTCTTTTTGTAGAATCTGCAAGTGGATATTTGGAGCCGTTTGAGGCCTAGGCTGGAAAAGGAAATAACTTCACATAAAAACTGAACAGAAGCATTCTCAGAAACTTCTGTGTGATGAGTGCATTCAACTCACAGACTTGAACGTTTCTTTTGATAGAACAGTTTGGAAACATTACGTTTGTAGAATCTGCAAGTGTTTATTCGGAGCACATTGAGGCCTATGTTGGAAAAGGAAATATCTTCGCATAAAAACTAGAGAGAAGGATTCTCAGAAACTTCTTTGTGATGAGTTCATTCAACTCACAGAGTTGAACCTACCAATTGATAGAGAAGTTTGGAAACACTCTTTTTGTAGAATCTGCAAGTGGATATTTGGAGCCGTTTGAGGCCTATGCTGGAAAAGGAAATATCTTCACATAAAAACTGAACAGAAGCATTCTCAGAAACTTCTTTGTGTTGAGTGCATTCAACTCACAGACTTGAACTTACCTGTAGAAAGAGCAGTTTTGAAACACTCTTTTGGTAAAATCTGCAAGTTGTTATTTGGAGCACTTCGAGGCCTGGGCTGGGATATGGAATATCTTCACCTAAAAACTACAGAGAAGCATTCTCAGAAAGTTCTTCACGATGCATTCATTCAACTCACAGAGTTGAACCTTCCTTTTGATAGAACAGTTTTGAAACACTCTTTTTGTAGAATCTGCAAGAGGATATTTGGAGCGTTTTGAGGCCTATGCTGGAAAAGGAAATATCTTCACCTAAAAACTAGACAGAAGCATTCTCAGAAACTTCTGTGTGATGAGTGCATTCAACTCACAGACTTGAACGTTTCTTTTGATAGAACAGTTTGGAAACGTTACGTTTGTAGAATCTGCAAGTGTTTATTCGGAGCACCTTGAGGCCTATGTTGGAAAAGGAAATATCTTCACATAAAAACTAGAGAGAAGGATTCTCAGAAACTTCTTTGTAATGAGTTCATTCAGCTCACAGAGTTGAACCTACCAATTGATAGAGAAGTTTGGAAACACTCTTTTTGTAGAATCTGCAAGTGGATATTTGGAGCCGTTTGAGGCCTATGCTGGAAAAGGAAATATCTTCACATAAAAACTGAACAGAAGCATTCTCAGAAACTTCTTTGTGTTGAGTGCATTCAACTCACAGACTTGAACTTACCTATAGAAAGAGCAGTTTTGAAACACTCTTTTGGTAAAATCTGCAAGTGGTTATTTGGAGCACTTCGAGGCCTGTGCTGGGATATGGAATATCTTCACCTAAAAACTACAGAGAAGCAGTCTCAGAAAGTTCTTCACGATGCATTCATTCAACTCACAGAGTTGAACCTTCCTTTTGATAGAACAGTTTTGAAACACTCTTTTTGTAGGATCTGCAAGAGGATATTTGGAGCGTTTTGAGGCCTATGCTGGAAAAGGAAATATCTTCACCTAAAAACTAGACAGAAGCATTCTCAGAAACTTCTGTGTGATGAGTGCATTCAACTCACAGACTTGAACGTTTCTTTTGATAGAACAGTTTGGAAACATTACGTTTGTAGAATCTGCAAGTGTTTATTCGGAGCACCTTGAGGCCTATGTTGGAAAAGGAAATATCTTCACATAAAAACTAGAGAGAAGGATTCTCAGAAACTTCTTTGTGATGAGTTCATTCAACTCACAGAGTTGAACCTACCAATTGATAGAGAAGTTTGGAAACACTCTTTTTGTAGAATCTGCAAGTGGATATTTGGAGCCGTTTGAGGCCTATGCTGGAAAAGGAAATATCTTCACATAAAAACTGAACAGAAGCATTCTCAGAAACTTCTTTGTGTTGAGTGCATTCAACTCACAGTCTTGAACTTATCTATAGAAAGAGCAGTTTTGAAACATTCTTTTGGTAAAATCTGCAAGTGGTTATTTGGAACACTTCGAGGCCTGTGCTGGGATATGGAATATCTTCACCTAAAAACTACAGAGAAGCATTCTCAGAAAGTTCTTCACGATGCATTCATTCAACTCACAGAGTTGAACCTTCCTTTTGATAGAACAGTTTTGAAACACTCTTTTTGTAGAATCTGCAAGAGGATATTTGGAGCGTTTTGAGGCCTATGCTGGAAAAGGAAATATCTTCACCTAAAAACTAGACAGAAGCATTCTCAGAAACTTCTGTGTGATGAGTGCATTCAACTCACAGACTTGAACGTTTCTTTTGATAGAACAGTTTGGAAACATTACGTTTGTAGAATCTGCAGGTGTTTATTCGGAGCACCTTGAGGCCTATGTTGGAAAAGGAAATATCTTCACATAAAAACTAGAGAGAAGGATTCTCACAAACTTCTTTGTGATGAGTTCATTCAACTCACAGAGTTGAACCTACCAATTGATAGAGAAGTTTGGAAACACTCTTTTTGTAGAATCTGCAAGTGGATATTTGGAGCCGTTTGAGGCCTATGCTGGAAAAGGAAATATCTTCACATAAAAACTGAACAGAAGCATTCTCAGAAACTTCTTTGTGTTGAGTGCATTCAACTCACAGTCTTGAACTTACCTATAGAAAGAGCAGTTTTGAAACACTCTTTTGGTAAAATCTGCAAGTGGTTATTTGGAACACTTCGAGGCCTGTGCTGGGATATGGAATATCTTCACCTAAAAACTACAGAGAAGCATTCTCAGAAAGTTCTTCACGATGCATTCATTCAACTCACAGAGTTGAACCTTCCTTTTGATAGAACAGTTTTGAAACACTCTTTTTGTAGAATCTGCAAGAGGATATTTGGAGCGTTTTGAGGCCTATGCTGGAAAAGGAAATATCTTCACCTAAAAACTAGACAGAAGCATTCTCAGAAACTTCTGTGTGATGAGTGCATTCAACTCACAGACTTGAACGTTTCTTTTGATAGAACAGTTTGGAAACATTACGTTTGTAGAATCTGCAAGTGTTTATTCGGAGCACCTTGAGGCCTATGTTGGAAAAGGAAATATCTTCACATAAAAACTAGAGAGAAGGATTCTCAGAAACTTCTTTGTGATGAGTTCATTCAACTCACGGAGTTGAACCAACCAATTGATAGAGTAGTTTGGAAACACTCTTTTTGTAGAATCTGCAAGTGGATATTTGGAGCCGTTTGAGGCCTAGGCTGGAAAAGGAAATAACTTCACATAAAAACTGAACAGAAGCATTCTCAGAAACTTCTGTGTGATGAGTGCATTCAACTCACAGACTTGAACGTTTCTTTTGATAGAACAGTTTGGAAACATTACGTTTGTAGAATCTGCAAGTGTTTATTCGGAGCACCTTGAGGCCTATGTTGGAAAAGGAAATATCTTCACATAAAAACTAGAGAGAAGGATTCTCAGAAACTTCTTTGTGATGAGTTCATTCAGCTCACAGAGTTGAACCTACCAATTGATAGAGAAGTTTGGAAACACTCTTTTTGTAGAATCTGCAAGTGGATATTGGAGCCGTTTGAGGCCTATGCTGGAAAAGGAAATATCTTCACATAAACACTGAACAGAAGCATTCTCAGAAACTTCTTTGTGTTGAGTGCATTCAACTCACAGACTTGAACTTACCTGTAGAAAGAGCAGTTTTGAAACACTCTTTTGGTAAAATCTGCAAGTGGTTATTTGGAGCACTTCGAGGCCTGTGCTGGGATATGGAATATCTTCACCTAAAAACTACAGAGAAGCAGTCTCAGAAAGTTCTTCACGATGCATTCATTCAACTCACAGAGTTGAACCTTCCTTTTGATAGAACAGTTTTGAAACACTCTTTTTGTAGGATCTGCAAGAGGATATTTGGAGCGTTTTGAGGCCTATGCTGGAAAAGGAAATATCTTCACCTAAAAACTAGACAGAAGCATTCTCAGAAACTTCTGTGTGATGAGTGCATTCAACTCACAGACTTGAACGTTTCTTTTGATAGAACAGTTTGGAAACATTACGTTTGTAGAATCTGCAAGTGTTTATTCGGAGCACCTTGAGGCCTATGTTGGAAAAGGAAATATCTTCACATAAAACCTAGAGAGAAGGATTCTCAGAAACTTCTTTGTGATGAGTTCATTCAACTCACAGAGTTGAACCTACCAATTGATAGAGAAGTTTGGAAACACTCTTTTTGTAGAATCTGCAAGTGGATATTTGGAGCCGTTTGAGGCCTATGCTGGAAAAGGAAATATCTTCACATAAAAACTGAACAGAAGCATTCTCAGAAACTTCTTTGTGTTGAGTGCATTCAACTCACAGACTTGAACTTACCTGTAGAAAGAGCAGTTTTGAAACACTCTTTTGGTAAAATCTGCAAGTGGTTATTTGGAGCACTTCGAGGCCTGTGCTGGGATATGGAATATCTTCACCTAAAAACTACAGAGAAGCATTCTCAGAAAGTTCTTCACGATGCATTCATTCAACTCACAGAGTTGAACCTTCCTTTTGATAGAACAGTTTTGAAACACTCTTTTTGTAGAATCTGCAAGAGGATATTTGGAGCGTTTTGAGGCCTATGCTGGAAAAGGAAATATCTTCACCTAAAAACTAGACAGAAGCATTCTCAGAAACTTCTGTGTGATGAGTGCATTCAACTCACAGACTTGAACGTTTCTTTTGATAGAACAGTTTGGAAACATTACGTTTGTAGAATCTGCAAGTGTTTATTCGGAGCACCTTGAGGCCTATGTTGGAAAAGGAAATATCTTCACATAAAACCTAGAGAGAAGGATTCTCAGAAACTTCTTTGTGATGAGTTCATTCAACTCACGGAGTTGAACCTACCAATTGATAGAGAAGTTTGGAAACACTCTTTTTGTAGAATCTGCAAGTGGATATTTGGAGCCGTTTGAGGCCTATGCTGGAAAAGGAAATATCTTCACATAAAAACTGAACAGAAGCATTCTCAGAAACTTCTTTGTGTTGAGTGCATTCAACTCACAGACTTGAACTTACCTGTAGAAAGAGCAGTTTTGAAACACTCTTTTGGTAAAATCTGCAAGTGGTTATTTGGAGCACTTCGAGGCCTGTGCTGGGATATGGAATATCTTCACCTAAAAACTACAGAGAAGCATTCTCAGAAAGTTCTTCACGATGCATTCATTCAACTCACAGAGTTGAACCTTCCTTTTGATAGAACAGTTTTGAAACACTCTTTTTGTAGAATCTGCAAGAGGATATTTGGAGCGTTTTGAGGCCTATGCTGGAAAAGGAAATATCTTCACCTAAAAACTAGACAGAAGCATTCTCAGAAACTTCTGTGTGATGAGTGCATTCAACTCACAGACTTGAACGTTTCTTTTGATAGAACAGTTTGGAAACATTACGTTTGTAGAATCTGCAAGTGTTTATTCGGAGCACCTTGAGGCCTATGTTGGAAAAGGAAATATCTTCACATAAAAACTAGAGAGAAGGATTCTCAGAAACTTCTTTGTGATGAGTTCATTCAACTCACAGAGTTGAACCTACCAATTGATAGAGAAGTTTGGAAACACTCTTTTTGTAGAATCTGCAAGTGGATATTTGGAGCCGTTTGAGGCCTATGCTGGAAAAGGAAATATCTTCACATAAAAACTGAACAGAAGCATTCTCAGAAACTTCTTTGTGTTGAGTGCATTCAACTCACAGACTTGAACTTACCTGTAGAAAGAGCAGTTTTGAAACACTCTTTTGGTAAAATCTGCAAGTGGTTATTTGGAGCACTTCGAGGCCTGTGCTGGGATATGGAATATCTTCACCTAAAAACTACAGAGAAGCATTCTCAGAAAGTTCTTCACGATGCATTCATTCAACTCACAGAGTTGAACCTTCCTTTTGATAGAACAGTTTTGAAACACTCTTTTTGTAGAATCTGCAAGAGGATATTTGGAGCGTTTTGAGGCCTATGCTGGAAAAGGAAATATCTTCACCTAAAAACTAGACAGAAGCATTCTCAGAAACTTCTGTGTGATGAGTGCATTCAACTCACAGACTTGAACGTTTCTTTTGATAGAACAGTTTGGAAACATTACGTTTGTAGAATCTGCAAGTGTTTATTCGGAGCACCTTGAGGCCTATGTTGGAAAAGGAAATATCTTCACATAAAACCTAGAGAGAAGGATTCTCAGAAACTTCTTTGTGATGAGTTCATTCAACTCACAGAGTTGAACCTACCAATTGATAGAGAAGTTTGGAAACACTCTTTTTGTAGAATCTGCAAGTGGATATTTGGAGCCGTTTGAGGCCTATGCTGGAAAAGGAAATATCTTCACATAAAAACTGAACAGAAGCATTCTCAGAAACTTCTTTGTGTTGAGTGCATTCAACTCACAGACTTGAACTTACCTGTAGAAAGAGCAGTTTTGAAACACTCTTTTGGTAAAATCTGCAAGTGGTTATTTGGAGCACTTCGAGGCCTGTGCTGGGATATGGAATATCTTCACCTAAAAACTACAGAGAAGCATTCTCAGAAAGTTCTTCATGATGCATTCATTCAACTCACAGAGTTGAACCTTCCTTTTGATAGAACAGTTTTGAAACACTCTTTTTGTAGAATCTGCAAGAGGATATTTGGAGCGTTTTGAGGCCTATGCTGGAAAAGGAAATATCTTCACCTAAAAACTAGACAGAAGCATTCTCAGAAACTTCTATGTGATGAGTGCATTCAACTCACAGACTTGAACGTTTCTTTTGATAGAACAGTTTGGAAACATTACGTTTGTAGAATCTGCAAGTGTTTATTCGGAGCACCTTGAGGCCTATGTTGGAAAAGGAAATATCTTCACATAAAAACTAGAGAGAAGGATTCTCAGAAACTTCTTTGTGATGAGTTCATTCAACTCACAGAGTTGAACCTACCAATTGATAGAGAAGTTTGGAAACACTCTTTTTGTAGAATCTGCAAGTGGATATTTGGAGCCGTTTGAGGCCTATGCTGGAAAAGGAAATATCTTCACATAAAAACTGAACAGAAGCATTCTCAGAAACTTCTTTGTGTTGAGTGCATTCAACTCACAGACTTGAACTTACCTGTAGAAAGAGCAGTTTTGAAACACTCTTTTGGTAAAATCTGCAAGTGGTTATTTGGAGCACTTCGAGGCCTGTGCTGGGATATGGAATATCTTCACCTAAAAACTACAGAGAAGCATTCTCAGAAAGTTCTTCACGATGCATTCATTCAACTCACAGGGTTGAACCTTCCTTTTGATAAAACAGTTTTGAAACACTCTTTTTGTAGAATCTGCAAGAGGATATTTGGAGCGTTTTGAGGCCTATGCTGGAAAAGGAAATATCTTCACCTAAAAACTAGACAGAAGCATTCTCAGAAACTTCTGTGTGATGAGTGCATTCAACTCACAGACTTGAACGTTTCTTTTGATAGAACAGTTTAGAAACATTACGTTTGTAGAATCTGCAAGTGTTTATTCGGAGCACCTTGAGGCCTATGTTGGAAAAGGAAATATCTTCACATAAAACCTAGAGAGAAGGATTCTCAGAAACTTCTTTGTGATGAGTTCATTCAACTCACAGAGTTGAACCTACCAATTGATAGAGAAGTTTGGAAACACTCTTTTTGTAGAATCTGCAAGTGGATATTTGGAGCCGTTTGAGGCCTATGCTGGAAAAGGAAATATCTTCACATAAAAACTGAACAGAAGCATTCTCAGAAACTTCTTTGTGTTGAGTGCATTCAACTCACAGACTTGAACTTACCTGTAGAAAGAGCAGTTTTGAAACACTCTTTTGGTAATATCTGCAAGTGGTTATTTGGAGCACTTCGAGGCCTGTGCTGGGATATGGAATATCTTCACCTAAAAACTACAGAGAAGCATTCTCAGAAAGTTCTTCACGATGCATTCATTCAACTCACAGAGTTGAACCTTCCTTTTGATAGAACAGTTTTGAAACACTCTTTTTGTAGAATCTGCAAGAGGATATTTGGAGCGTTTTGAGGCCTATGCTGGAAAAGGAAATATCTTCACCTAAAAACTAGACAGAAGCATTCTCAGAAACTTCTGTGTGATGAGTGCATTCAACTCACAGACTTGAACGTTTCTTTTGATAGAACAGTTTGGAAACATTACGTTTGTAGAATCTGCAAGTGTTTATTTGGAGCACCTTGAGGCCTATGTTGGAAAAGGAAATATCTTCACATAAAAACTAGAGAGAAGGATTCTCAGAAACTTCTTTGTGATGAGTTCATTCAACTCACAGAGTTGAACCTACCAATTGATAGAGAAGTTTGGAAACACTCTTTTTGTAGAATCTGCAAGTGGATATTTGGAGCCGTTTGAGGCCTATGCTGGAAAAGGAAATATCTTCACATAAAAACTGAACAGAAGCATTCTCAGAAACTTCTTTGTGTTGAGTGCATTCAACTCACAGACTTGAACTTACCTGTAGAAAGAGCAGTTTTGAAACACTCTTTTGGTAAAATCTGCAAGTGGTTATTTGGAGCACTTCGAGGCCTGTGCTGGGATATGGAATATCTTCACCTAAAAACTACAGAGAAGCATTCTCAGAAAGTTCTTCATGATGCATTCATTCAACTCACAGAGTTGAACCTTCCTTTTGATAGAACAGTTTTGAGACACTCTTTTTGTAGAATCTGCAAGAGGATATTTGGAGCGTTTTGAGGCCTATGCTGGAAAAGGAAATATCTTCACCTAAAAACTAGACAGAAGCATTCTCAGAAACTTCTGTGTGATGAGTGCATTCAACTCACAGACTTGAACGTTTCTTTTGATAGAACAGTTTGGAAACATTACGTTTGTAGAATCTGCAAGTGTTTATTCGGAGCACCTTGAGGCCTATGTTGGAAAAGGAAATATCTTCACATAAAAACTAGAGAGAAGGATTCTCAGAAACTTCTTTGTGATGAGTTCATTCAACTCACAGAGTTGAACCTACCAATTGATAGAGAAGTTTGGAAACACTCTTTTTGTAGAATCTGCAAGTGGATATTTGGAGCCGTTTGAGGCCTATGCTGGAAAAGGAAATATCTTCACATAAAAACTGAACAGAAGCATTCTCAGAAACTTCTTTGTGTTGAGTGCATTCAACTCACAGACTTGAACTTACCTGTAGAAAGAGCAGTTTTGAAACACTCTTTTGGTAAAATCTGCAAGTGGTTATTTGGAGCACTTCGAGGCCTGTGCTGGGATATGGAATATCTTCACCTAAAAACTACAGAGAAGCATTCTCAGAAAGTTCTTCACGATGCATTCATTCAACTCACAGAGTTGAACCTTCCTTTTGATAAAACAGTTTTGAAACACTCTTTTTGTAGAATCTGCAAGAGGATATTTGGAGCGTTTTGAGGCCTATGCTGGAAAAGGAAATATCTTCACCTAAAAACTAGACAGAAGCATTCTCAGAAACTTCTGTGTGATGAGTGCATTCAACTCACAGACTTGAACGTTTCTTTTGATAGAACAGTTTGGAAACATTACGTTTGTAGAATCTGCAAGTGTTTATTCGGAGCACCTTGAGGCCTATGTTGGAAAAGGAAATATCTTCACATAAAACCTAGAGAGAAGGATTCTCAGAAACTTCTTTGTGATGAGTTCATTCAACTCACAGAGTTGAACCTACCAATTGATAGAGAAGTTTGGAAACACTCTTTTTGTAGAATCTGCAAGTGGATATTTGGAGCCGTTTGAGGCCTATGCTGGAAAAGGAAATATCTTCACATAAAAACTGAACAGAAGCATTCTCAGAAACTTCTTTGTGTTGAGTGCATTCAACTCACAGACTTGAACTTACCTGTAGAAAGAGCAGTTTTGAAACACTCTTTTGGTAAAATCTGCAAGTGGTTATTTGGAGCACTTCGAGGCCTGTGCTGGGATATGGAATATCTTCACCTAAAAACTACAGAGAAGCATTCTCAGAAAGTTCTTCATGATGCATTCATTCAACTCACAGAGTTGAACCTTCCTTTTGATAGAACAGTTTTGAAACACTCTTTTTGTAGAATCTGCAAGAGGATATTTGGAGCGTTTTGAGGCCTATGCTGGAAAAGGAAATATCTTCACCTAAAAACTAGACAGAAGCATTCTCAGAAACTTCTATGTGATGAGTGCATTCAACTCACAGACTTGAACGTTTCTTTTGATAGAACAGTTTGGAAACATTACGTTTGTAGAATCTGCAAGTGTTTATTCGGAGCACCTTGAGGCCTATGTTGGAAAAGGAAATATCTTCACATAAAAACTAGAGAGAAGGATTCTCAGAAACTTCTTTGTGATGAGTTCATTCAACTCACAGAGTTGAACCTACCAATTGATAGAGAAGTTTGGAAACACTCTTTTTGTAGAATCTGCAAGTGGATATTTGGAGCCGTTTGAGGCCTATGCTGGAAAAGGAAATATCTTCACATAAAAACTGAACAGAAGCATTCTCAGAAACTTCTTTGTGTTGAGTGCATTCAACTCACAGACTTGAACTTACCTGTAGAAAGAGCAGTTTTGAAACACTCTTTTGGTAAAATCTGCAAGTGGTTATTTGGAGCACTTCGAGGCCTGTGCTGGGATATGGAATATCTTCACCTAAAAACTACAGAGAAGCATTCTCAGAAAGTTCTTCACGATGCATTCATTCAACTCACAGGGTTGAACCTTCCTTTTGATAAAACAGTTTTGAAACACTCTTTTTGTAGAATCTGCAAGAGGATATTTGGAGCGTTTTGAGGCCTATGCTGGAAAAGGAAATATCTTCACCTAAAAACTAGACAGAAGCATTCTCAGAAACTTCTGTGTGATGAGTGCATTCAACTCACAGACTTGAACGTTTCTTTTGATAGAACAGTTTAGAAACATTACGTTTGTAGAATCTGCAAGTGTTTATTCGGAGCACCTTGAGGCCTATGTTGGAAAAGGAAATATCTTCACATAAAACCTAGAGAGAAGGATTCTCAGAAACTTCTTTGTGATGAGTTCATTCAACTCACAGAGTTGAACCTACCAATTGATAGAGAAGTTTGGAAACACTCTTTTTGTAGAATCTGCAAGTGGATATTTGGAGCCGTTTGAGGCCTATGCTGGAAAAGGAAATATCTTCACATAAAAACTGAACAGAAGCATTCTCAGAAACTTCTTTGTGTTGAGTGCATTCAACTCACAGACTTGAACTTACCTGTAGAAAGAGCAGTTTTGAAACACTCTTTTGGTAAAATCTGCAAGTGGTTATTTGGAGCACTTCGAGGCCTGTGCTGGGATATGGAATATCTTCACCTAAAAACTACAGAGAAGCATTCTCAGAAAGTTCTTCACGATGCATTCATTCAACTCACAGAGTTGAACCTTCCTTTTGATAGAACAGTTTTGAAACACTCTTTTTGTAGAATCTGCAAGATGATATTTGGAGCGTTTTGAGGCCTATGCTGGAAAAGGAAATATCTTCACCTAAAAACTAGACAGAAGCATTCTCAGAAACTTCTGTGTGATGAGTGCATTCAACTCACAGACTTGAACGTTTCTTTTGATAGAACAGTTTGGAAACATTACGTTTGTAGAATCTGCAAGTGTTTATTTGGAGCACCTTGAGGCCTATGTTGGAAAAGGAAATATCTTCACATAAAAACTAGAGAGAAGGATTCTCAGAAACTTCTTTGTGATGAGTTCATTCAACTCACAGAGTTGAACCTACCAATTGATAGAGAAGTTTGGAAACACTCTTTTTGTAGAATCTGCAAGTGGATATTTGGAGCCGTTTGAGGCCTATGCTGGAAAAGGAAATATCTTCACATAAAAACTGAACAGAAGCATTCTCAGAAACTTCTTTGTGTTGAGTGCATTCAACTCACAGACTTGAACTTACCTGTAGAAAGAGCAGTTTTGAAACACTCTTTTGGTAAAATCTGCAAGTGGTTATTTGGAGCACTTCGAGGCCTGTGCTGGGATATGGAATATCTTCACCTAAAAACTACAGAGAAGCATTCTCAGAAAGTTCTTCATGATGCATTCATTCAACTCAGAGAGTTGAACCTTCCTTTTGATAGAACAGTTTTGAGACACTCTTTTTGTAGAATCTGCAAGAGGATATTTGGAGCGTTTTGAGGCCTATGCTGGAAAAGGAAATAACTTCACCTAAAAACTAGACAGAAGCATTCTCAGAAACTTCTGTGTGATGAGTGCATTCAACTCACAGACTTGAACGTTTCTATTGATAGAACAGTTTGGAAACATTACGTTTGTAGAATCTGCAAGTGTTTATTCGGAGCACCTTGAGGCCTATGTTGGAAAAGGAAATATCTTCACATAAAAACTAGAGAGAAGGATTCTCAGAAACTTCTTTGTGATGAGTTCATTCAACTCACAGAGTTGAACCTACCAATTGATAGAGAAGTTTGGAAACACTCTTTTTGTAGAATCTGCAAGTGGATATTTGGAGCCGTTTGAGGCCTATGCTGGAAAAGGAAATATCTTCACATAAAAACTGAACAGAAGCATTCTCAGAAACTTCTTTGTGTTGAGTGCATTCAACTCACAGACTTGAACTTACCTGTAGAAAGAGCAGTTTTGAAACACTCTTTTGGTAAAATCTGCAAGTGGTTATTTGGAGCACTTCGAGGCCTGTGCTGGGATATGGAATATCTTCACCTAAAAACTACAGAGAAGCATTCTCAGAAAGTTCTTCACGATGCATTCATTCAACTCACAGAGTTGAACCTTCCTTTTGATAGAACAGTTTTGAAACACTCTTTTTGTAGAATCTGCAAGAGGATATTTGGAGCGTTTTGAGGCCTATGCTGGAAAAGGAAATATCTTCACCTAAAAACTAGACAGAAGCATTCTCAGAAACTTCTGTGTGATGAGTGCATTCAACTCACAGACTTGAACGTTTCTTTTGATAGAACAGTTTGGAAACATTACGTTTGTAGAATCTGCAAGTGTTTATTCGGAGCACCTTGAGGCCTATGTTGGAAAAGGAAATATCTTCACATAAAAGCTAGAGAGAACGATTCTCAGAAACTTCTTTGTGATGAGTTCATTCAACTCACAGAGTTGAACCTACCAATTGATAGAGAAGTTTGGAAACACTCTTTTTGTAGAATCTGCAAGTGGATATTTGGAGCCGTTTGAGGCCTATGCTGGAAAAGGAAATATCTTCACATAAAAACTGAACAGAAGCATTCTCAGAAACTTCTTTGTGTTGAGTGCATTCAACTCACAGACTTGAACTTACCTGTAGAAAGAGCAGTTTTGAAACACTCTTTTGGTAAAATCTGCAAGTGGTTATTTGGAGCACTTCGAGGCCTGTGCTGGGATATGGAATATCTTCACCTAAAAACTACAGGGAAGCAGTCTCAGAAAGTTCTTCACGATGCATTCATTCAACTCACAGAGTTGAACCTTCCTTTTGATAGAACAGTTTTGAAACACTCTTTTTGTAGAATCTGCAAGAGGATATTTGGAGCGTTTTGAGGCCTATGCTGGAAAAGGAAATATCTTCACCTAAAAACTAGACAGAAGCATTCTCAGAAACTTCTGTGTGATGAGTGCATTCAACTCACAGACTTGAACGTTTCTTTTGATAGAACAGTTTGGAAACATTACGTTTGTAGAATCTGCAAGTGTTTATTTGGAGCACCTTGAGGCCTAAGTTGGAAAAGGAAATATCTTCACATAAAAACTACAGAGAAGGATTCTCAGAAACTTCTTTGTGATGAGTTCATTCAACTCACAGAGTTGAACCTACCAATTGATAGAGAAGTTTGGAAACACTCTTTTTGTAGAATCTGCAAGTGGATATTTGGAGCCGTTTGAGGCCTATGCTGGAAAAGGAAATATCTTCACATAAAAACTGAACAGAAGCATTCTCAGAAACTTCTTTGTGTTGAGTGCATTCAACTCACAGACTTGAACTTACCTGTAGAAAGAGCAGTTTTGAAACACTCTTTTGGTAAAATCTGCAAGTGGTTATTTGGAGCACTTCGAGGCCTGTGCTGGGATATGGAATATCTTCACCTAAAAACTACAGAGAAGCATTCTCAGAAAGTTCTTCATGATGCATTCATTCAACTCACAGAGTTGAACCTTCCTTTTGATAGAACAGTTTTGAGACACTCTTTTTGTAGAATCTGCAAGAGGATATTTGGAGCGTTTTGAGGCCTATGCTGGAAAAGGAAATATCTTCACCTAAAAACTAGACAGAAGCATTCTCAGAAACTTCTGTGTGATGAGTGCATTCAACTCACAGACTTGAACGTTTCTTTTGATAGAACAGTTTGGAAACATTACGTTTGTAGAATCTGCAAGTGTTTATTCGGAGCACCTTGAGGCCTATGTTGGAAAAGGAAATATCTTCACATAAAAACTAGAGAGAAGGATTCTCAGAAACTTCTTTGTGATGAGTTCATTCAACTCACAGAGTTGAACCTACCAATTGATAGAGAAGTTTGGAAACACTCTTTTTGTAGAATCTGCAAGTGGATATTTGGAGCCGTTTGAGGCCTATGCTGGAAAAGGAAATATCTTCACATAAAAACTGAACAGAAGCATTCTCAGAAACTTCTTTGTGTTGAGTGCATTCAACTCACAGACTTGAACTTACCTGTAGAAAGAGCAGTTTTGAAACACTCTTTTGGTAAAATCTGCAAGTGGTTATTTGGAGCACTTCGAGGCCTGTGCTGGGATATGGAATATCTTCACCTAAAAACTACAGAGAAGCATTCTCAGAAAGTTCTTCACGATGCATTCATTCAACTCACAGAGTTGAACCTTCCTTTTGATAGAACAGTTTTGAAACACTCTTTTTGTAGAATCTGCAAGAGGATATTTGGAGCGTTTTGAGGCCTATGCTGGAAAAGGAAATATCTTCACCTAAAAACTAGACAGAAGCATTCTCAGAAACTTCTGTGTGATGAGTGCATTCAACTCACAGACTTGAACGTTTCTTTTGATAGAACAGTTTGGAAACATTACGTTTGTAGAATCTGCAAGTGTTTATTCGGAGCACCTTGAGGCCTATGTTGGAAAAGGAAATATCTTCACATAAAACCTAGAGAGAAGGATTCTCAGAAACTTCTTTGTGATGAGTTCATTCAACTCACAGAGTTGAACCTACCAATTGATAGAGAAGTTTGGAAACACTCTTTTTGTAGAATCTGCAAGTGGATATTTGGAGCCGTTTGAGGCCTATGCTGGAAAAGGAAATATCTTCACATAAAAACTGAACAGAAGCATTCTCAGAAACTTCTTTGTGTTGAGTGCATTCAACTCACAGACTTGAACTTACCTGTAGAAAGAGCAGTTTTGAAACACTCTTTTGGTAAAATCTGCAAGTGGTTATTTGGAGCACTTCGAGGCCTGTGCTGGGATATGGAATATCTTCACCTAAAAACTACAGAGAAGCATTCTCAGAAAGTTCTTCACGATGCATTCATTCAACTCACAGGGTTGAACCTTCCTTTTGATAAAACAGTTTTGAAACACTCTTTTTGTAGAATCTGCAAGAGGATATTTGGAGCGTTTTGAGGCCTATGCTGGAAAAGGAAATATCTTCACCTAAAAACTAGACAGAAGCATTCTCAGAAACTTCTGTGTGATGAGTGCATTCAACTCACAGACTTGAACGTTTCTTTTGATAGAACAGTTTAGAAACATTACGTTTGTAGAATCTGCAAGTGTTTATTCGGAGCACCTTGAGGCCTATGTTGGAAAAGGAAATATCTTCACATAAAACCTAGAGAGAAGGATTCTCAGAAACTTCTTTGTGATGAGTTCATTCAACTCACAGAGTTGAACCTACCAATTGATAGAGAAGTTTGGAAACACTCTTTTTGTAGAATCTGCAAGTGGATATTTGGAGCCGTTTGAGGCCTATGCTGGAAAAGGAAATATCTTCACATAAAAACTGAACAGAAGCATTCTCAGAAACTTCTTTGTGTTGAGTGCATTCAACTCACAGACTTGAACTTACCTGTAGAAAGAGCAGTTTTGAAACACTCTTTTGGTAAAATCTGCAAGTGGTTATTTGGAGCACTTCGAGGCCTGTGCTGGGATATGGAATATCTTCACCTAAAAACTACAGAGAAGCATTCTCAGAAAGTTCTTCACGATGCATTCATTCAACTCACAGAGTTGAACCTTCCTTTCGATAGAACAGTTTTCAAACACTCTTTTTGTAGAATCTGCAAGAGGATATTTGGAGCGTTTTGAGGCCTATGCTGGAAAAGGAAATATCTTCACCTAAAAACTAGACAGAAGCATTCTCAGAAACTTCTGTGTGATGAGTGCATTCAACTCACAGACTTGAACGTTTCTTTTGATAGAACAGTTTGGAAACATTACGTTTGCAGAATCTGCAAGTGTTTATTCGGAGCACCTTGAGGCGTATGTTGGAAAAGGAAATATCTTCACATAAAAACTAGAGAGAAGGATTCTCAGAAACTTCTTTGTGATGAGTTCATTCAACTCACAGAGTTGAACCTACCAATTGATAGAGAAGTTTGGAAACACTCTTTTTGTAGAATCTGCAAGTGGATATTTGGAGCCGTTTGAGGCCTATGCTGGAAAAGGAAATATCTTCACATAAAAACTGAACAGAAGCATTCTCAGAAACTTCTTTGTGTTGAGTGCATTCAACTCACAGACTTGAACTTACCTGTAGAAAGAGCAGTTTTGAAACACTCTTTTGGTAAAATCTGCAAGTGGTTATTTGGAGCACTTCGAGGCCTGTGCTGGGATATGGAATATCTTCACCTAAAAACTACAGAAAAGCAGTCTCAGAAAGTTCTTCACGATGCATTCATTCAACTCACAGAGTTGAACCTTCCTTTTGATAGAACAGTTTTGAAACACTCTTTTTGTAGAATCTGCAAGAGGATATTTGGAGCGTTTTGAGGCCTATGCTGGAAAAGGAAATATCTTCACCTAAAAACTAGACAGAAGCATTCTCAGAAACTTCTGTGTGATGAGTGCATTCAACTCACAGACTTGAACGTTTCTTTTGATAGAACAGTTTGGAAACATTACGTTTGCAGAATCTGCAAGTGTTTATTCGGAGCACCTTGAGGCGTATGTTGGAAAAGGAAATATCTTCACATAAAAACTAGAGAGAAGGATTCTCAGAAACTTCTTTGTGATGAGTTCATTCAACTCACAGAGTTGAACCTACCAATTGATAGAGAAGTTTGGAAACACTCTTTTTGTAGAATCTGCAAGTGGATATTTGGAGCCGTTTGAGGCCTATGCTGGAAAAGGAAATATCTTCACATAAAAACTGAACAGAAGCATTCTCAGAAACTTCTTTGTGTTGAGTGCATTCAACTCACAGACTTGAACTTACCTGTAGAAAGAGCAGTTTTGAAACACTCTTTTGGTAAAATCTGCAAGTGGTTATTTGGAGCACTTCGAGGCCTGTGCTGGGATATGGAATATCTTCACCTAAAAACTACAGAAAAGCAGTCTCAGAAAGTTCTTCACGATGCATTCATTCAACTCACAGAGTTGAACCTTCCTTTTGATAGAACAGTTTTGAAACACTCTTTTTGTAGAATCTGCAAGAGGATATTTGGAGCGTTTTGAGGCCTATGCTGGAAAAGGAAATATCTTCACCTAAAAACTAGACAGAAGCATTCTCAGAAACTTCTGTGTGATGAGTGCATTCAACTCACAGACTTGAACGTTTCTTTTGATAGAACAGTTTGGAAACATTACGTTTGCAGAATCTGCAAGTGTTTATTCGGAGCACCTTGAGGCGTATGTTGGAAAAGGAAATATCTTCACATAAAAACTAGAGAGAAGGATTCTCAGAAACTTCTTTGTGATGAGTTCATTCAACTCACAGAGTTGAACCTACCAATTGATAGAGAAGTTTGGAAACACTCTTTTTGTAGAATCTGCAAGTGGATATTTGGAGCCGTTTGAGGCCTATGCTGGAAAAGGAAATATCTTCACATAAAAACTGAACAGAAGCATTCTCAGAAACTTCTTTGTGTTGAGTGCATTCAACTCACAGACTTGAACTTACCTGTAGAAAGAGCAGTTTTGAAACACTCTTTTGGTAAAATCTGCAAGTGGTTATTTGGAGCACTTCGAGGCCTGTGCTGGGATATGGAATATCTTCACCTAAAAACTACAGAAAAGCAGTCTCAGAAAGTTCTTCACGATGCATTCATTCAACTCACAGAGTTGAACCTTCCTTTTGATAGAACAGTTTTGAAACACTCTTTTTGTAGAATCTGCAAGAGGATATTTGGAGCGTTTTGAGGCCTATGCTGGAAAAGGAAATATCTTCACCTAAAAACTAGACAGAAGCATTCTCAGAAACTTCTGTGTGATGAGTGCATTCAACTCACAGACTTGAACGTTTCTTTTGATAGAACAGTTTGGAAACATTACGTTTGTAAAATCTGCAAGTGTTTATTCGGAGCACCTTGAGGCCTATGTTGGAAAAGGAAATATCTTCACATAAAACCTAGAGAGAAGGATTCTCAGAAACTTCTTTGTGATGAGTTCATTCAACTCACAGAGTTGAACCTACCAATTGATAGAGAAGTTTGGAAACACTCTTTTTGTAGAATCTGCAAGTGGATATTTGGAGCCGTTTGAGGCCTATGCTGGAAAAGGAAATATCTTCACATAAAAACTGAACAGAAGCATTCTCAGAAACTTCTTTGTGTTGAGTGCATTCAACTCACAGACTTGAACTTACCTGTAGAAAGAGCAGTTTTGAAACACTCTTTTGGTAAAATCTGCAAGTGGTTATTTGGAGCACTTCGAGGCCTGTGCTGGGATATGGAATATCTTCACCTAAAAACTACAGAGAAGCATTCTCAGAAAGTTCTTCACGATGCATTCATTCAACTCACAGAGTTGAACCTTCCTTTTGATAGAACAGTTTTGAAACACTCTTTTTGTAGAATCTGCAAGAGGATATTTGGAGCGTTTTGAGGCCTATGCTGGAAAAGGAAATATCTTCACCTAAAAACTAGACAGAAGCATTCTCAGAAACTTCTATGTGATGAGTGCATTCAACTCACAGACTTGAACGTTTCTTTTGATAGAACAGTTTGGAAACATTACGTTTGTAGAATCTGCAAGTGTTTATTCGGAGCACCTTGAGGCCTATGTTGGAAAAGGAAATATCTTCACATAAAAACTAGAGAGAAGGATTCTCAGAAACTTCTTTGTGATGAGTTCATTCAACTCACAGAGTTGAACCTACCAATTGATAGAGAAGTTTGGAAACACTCTTTTTGTAGAATCTGCAAGTGGATATTTGGAGCCGTTTGAGGCCTATGCTGGAAAAGGAAATATCTTCACATAAAAACTGAACAGAAGCATTCTCAGAAACTTCTTTGTGTTGAGTGCATTCAACTCACAGACTTGAACTTACCTGTAGAAAGAGCAGTTTTGAAACACTCTTTTGGTAAAATCTGCAAGTGGTTATTTGGAGCACTTCGAGGCTTGTGCTGGGATATGGAATATCTTCACCTAAAAACTACAGAGAAGCATTCTCAGAAAGTTCTTCATGATGCATTCATTCAACTCACAGAGTTGAACCTTCCTTTTGATAGAACAGTTTTGAAACACTCTTTTTGTAGAATCTGCAAGAGGATATTTGGAGCGTTTTGAGGCCTATGCTGGAAAAGGAAATATCTTCACCTAAAAACTAGACAGAAGCATTCTCAGAAACTTCTATGTGATGAGTGCATTCAACTCACAGACTTGAACGTTTCTTTTGATAGAACAGTTTGGAAACATTACGTTTGTAGAATCTGCAAGTGTTTATTCGGAGCACCTTGAGGCCTATGTTGGAAAAGGAAATATCTTCACATAAAAACTAGAGAGAAGGATTCTCAGAAACTTCTTTGTGATGAGTTCATTCAACTCACAGAGTTGAACCTACCAATTGATAGAGAAGTTTGGAAACACTCTTTTTGTAGAATCTGCAAGTGGATATTTGGAGCCGTTTGAGGCCTATGCTGGAAAAGGAAATATCTTCACATAAAAACTGAACAGAAGCATTCTCAGAAACTTCTTTGTGTTGAGTGCATTCAACTCACAGACTTGAACTTACCTGTAGAAAGAGCAGTTTTGAAACACTCTTTTGGTAAAATCTGCAAGTGGTTATTTGGAGCACTTCGAGGCCTGTGCTGGGATATGGAATATCTTCACCTAAAAACTACAGAGAAGCATTCTCAGAAAGTTCTTCACGATGCATTCATTCAACTCACAGAGTTGAACCTTCCTTTTGATAGAACAGTTTTGAAACACTCTTTTTGTAGAATCTGCAAGAGGATATTTGGAGCGTTTTGAGGCCTATGCTGGAAAAGGAAATATCTTCACCTAAAAACTAGACAGAAGCATTCTCAGAAACTTCTATGTGATGAGTGCATTCAACTCACAGACTTGAACGTTTCTTTTGATAGAACAGTTTGGAAACATTACGTTTGTAGAATCTGCAAGTGTTTATTCGGAGCACCTTGAGGCCTATGTTGGAAAAGGAAATATCTTCACATAAAAACTAGAGAGAAGGATTCTCAGAAACTTCTTTGTGATGAGTTCATTCAACTCACAGAGTTGAACCTACCAATTGATAGAGAAGTTTGGAAACACTCTTTTTGTAGAATCTGCAAGTGGATATTTGGAGCCGTTTGAGGCCTATGCTGGAAAAGGAAATATCTTCACATAAAAACTGAACAGAAGCATTCTCAGAAACTTCTTTGTGTTGAGTGCATTCAACTCACAGACTTGAACTTACCTGTAGAAAGAGCAGTTTTGAAACACTCTTTTGGTAAAATCTGCAAGTGGTTATTTGGAGCACTTCGAGGCTTGTGCTGGGATATGGAATATCTTCACCTAAAAACTACAGAGAAGCATTCTCAGAAAGTTCTTCATGATGCATTCATTCAACTCACAGAGTTGAACCTTCCTTTTGATAGAACAGTTTTGAAACACTCTTTTTGTAGAATCTGCAAGAGGATATTTGGGGCGTTTTGAGGCCTATGCTGGAAAAGGAAATATCTTCACCTAAAAACTAGACAGAAGCATTCTCAGAAACTTCTATGTGATGAGTGCATTCAACTCACAGACTTGAACGTTTCTTTTGATAGAACAGTTTGGAAACATTACGTTTGTAGAATCTACAAGTGTTTATTCGGAGCACCTTGAGGCCTATGTTGGAAAAGGAAATATCTTCACATAAAAACTAGAGAGAAGGATTCTCAGAAACTTCTTTGTGATGAGTTCATTCAACTCACAGAGTTGAACCTACCAATTGATAGAGAAGTTTGGAAACACTCTTTTTGTAGAATCTGCAAGTGGATATTTGGAGCCGTTTGAGGCCTATGCTGGAAAAGGAAATATCTTCACATAAAAACTGAACAGAAGCATTCTCAGAAACTTCTTTGTGTTGAGTGCATTCAACTCACAGACTTGAACTTACCTGTAGAAAGAGCAGTTTTGAAACACTCTTTTGGTAAAATCTGCAAGTGGTTATTTGGAGCACTTCGAGGCCTGTGCTGGGATATGGAATATCTTCACCTAAAAACTACAGAGAAGCATTCTCAGAAAGTTCTTCACGATGCATTCATTCAACTCACAGAGTTGAACCTTCCTTTTGATAGAACAGTTTTGAAACACTCTTTTTGTAGAATCTGCAAGAGGATATTTGGAGCGTTTTGAGGCCTATGCTGGAAAAGGAAATATCTTCACCTAAAAACTAGACAGAAGCATTCTCAGAAACTTCTGTGTGATGAGTGCATTCAACTCACAGACTTGAACGTTTCTTTTGATAGAACAGTTTGGAAACATTACGTTTGTAGAATCTGCAAGTGTTTATTCGGAGCACCTTGAGGCCTATGTTGGAAAAGGAAATATCTTCACATAAAAACTAGAGAGAAGGATTCTCAGAAACTTCTTTGTGATGAGTTCATTCAACTCACAGAGTTGAACCTACCAATTGATAGAGAAGTTTGGAAACACTCTTTTTGTAGAATCTGCAAGTGGATATTTGGAGCCGTTTGAGGCCTATGCTGGAAAAGGAAATATCTTCACATAAAAACTGAACAGAAGCATTCTCAGAAACTTCTTTGTGTTGAGTGCATTCAACTCACAGACTTGAACTTACCTGTAGAAAGAGCAGTTTTGAAACACTCTTTTGGTAAAATCTGCAAGTGGTTATTTGGAGCACTTCGAGGCCTGTGCTGGGATATGGAATATCTTCACCTAAAAACTACAGAGAAGCATTCTCAGAAAGTTCTTCATGATGCATTCATTCAACTCACAGAGTTGAACCTTCCTTTTGATAGAACAGTTTTGAGACACTCTTTTTGTAGAATCTGCAAGAGGATATTTGGAGCGTTTTGAGGCCTATGCTGGAAAAGGAAATATCTTCACCTAAAAACTAGACAGAAGCATTCTCAGAAACTTCTGTGTGATGAGTGCATTCAACTCACAGACTTGAACGTTTCTTTTGATAGAACAGTTTGGAAACATTACGTTTGTAGAATCTGCAAGTGTTTATTCGGAGCACCTTGAGGCCTATGTTGGAAAAGGAAATATCTTCACATAAAAACTAGAGAGAAGGATTCTCAGAAACTTCTTTGTGATGAGTTCATTCAACTCACAGAGTTGAACCTACCAATTGATAGAGAAGTTTGGAAACACTCTTTTTGTAGAATCTGCAAGTGGATATTTGGAGCCGTTTGAGGCCTATGCTGGAAAAGGAAATATCTTCACATAAAAACTGAACAGAAGCATTCTCAGAAACTTCTTTGTGTTGAGTGCATTCAACTCACAGACTTGAACTTACCTGTAGAAAGAGCAGTTTTGAAACACTCTTTTGGTAAAATCTGCAAGTGGTTATTTGGAGCACTTCGAGGCCTGTGCTGGGATATGGAATATCTTCACCTAAAAACTACAGAGAAGCATTCTCAGAAAGTTCTTCACGATGCATTCATTCAACTCACAGGGTTGAACCTTCCTTTTGATAAAACAGTTTTGAAACACTCTTTTTGTAGAATCTGCAAGAGGATATTTGGAGCGTTTTGAGGCCTATGCTGGAAAAGGAAATATCTTCACCTAAAAACTAGACAGAAGCATTCTCAGAAACTTCTGTGTGATGAGTGCATTCAACTCACAGACTTGAACGTTTCTTTTGATAGAACAGTTTGGAAACATTACGTTTGCAGAATCTGCAAGTGTTTATTCGGAGCACCTTGAGGCGTATGTTGGAAAAGGAAATATCTTCACATAAAAACTAGAGAGAAGGATTCTCAGAAACTTCTTTGTGATGAGTTCATTCAACTCACAGAGTTGAACCTACCAATTGATAGAGAAGTTTGGAAACACTCTTTTTGTAGAATCTGCAAGTGGATATTTGGAGCCGTTTGAGGCCTATGCTGGAAAAGGAAATATCTTCACATAAAAACTGAACAGAAGCATTCTCAGAAACTTCTTTGTGTTGAGTGCATTCAACTCACAGACTTGAACTTACCTGTAGAAAGAGCAGTTTTGAAACACTCTTTTGGTAAAATCTGCAAGTGGTTATTTGGAGCACTTCGAGGCCTGTGCTGGGATATGGAATATCTTCACCTAAAAACTACAGAAAAGCAGTCTCAGAAAGTTCTTCACGATGCATTCATTCAACTCACAGAGTTGAACCTTCCTTTTGATAGAACAGTTTTGAAACACTCTTTTTGTAGAATCTGCAAGAGGATATTTGGAGCGTTTTGAGGCCTATGCTGGAAAAGGAAATATCTTCACCTAAAAACTAGACAGAAGCATTCTCAGAAACTTCTGTGTGATGAGTGCATTCAACTCACAGACTTGAACGTTTCTTTTGATAGAACAGTTTGGAAACATTACGTTTGCAGAATCTGCAAGTGTTTATTCGGAGCACCTTGAGGCGTATGTTGGAAAAGGAAATATCTTCACATAAAAACTAGAGAGAAGGATTCTCAGAAACTTCTTTGTGATGAGTTCATTCAACTCACAGAGTTGAACCTACCAATTGATAGAGAAGTTTGGAAACACTCTTTTTGTAGAATCTGCAAGTGGATATTTGGAGCCGTTTGAGGCCTATGCTGGAAAAGGAAATATCTTCACATAAAAACTGAACAGAAGCATTCTCAGAAACTTCTTTGTGTTGAGTGCATTCAACTCACAGACTTGAACTTACCTGTAGAAAGAGCAGTTTTGAAACACTCTTTTGGTAAAATCTGCAAGTGGTTATTTGGAGCACTTCGAGGCCTGTGCTGGGATATGGAATATCTTCACCTAAAAACTACAGAAAAGCAGTCTCAGAAAGTTCTTCACGATGCATTCATTCAACTCACAGAGTTGAACCTTCCTTTTGATAGAACAGTTTTGAAACACTCTTTTTGTAGAATCTGCAAGAGGATATTTGGAGCGTTTTGAGGCCTATGCTGGAAAAGGAAATATCTTCACCTAAAAACTAGACAGAAGCATTCTCAGAAACTTCTGTGTGATGAGTGCATTCAACTCACAGACTTGAACGTTTCTTTTGATAGAACAGTTTGGAAACATTACGTTTGCAGAATCTGCAAGTGTTTATTCGGAGCACCTTGAGGCGTATGTTGGAAAAGGAAATATCTTCACATAAAAACTAGAGAGAAGGATTCTCAGAAACTTCTTTGTGATGAGTTCATTCAACTCACAGAGTTGAACCTACCAATTGATAGAGAAGTTTGGAAACACTCTTTTTGTAGAATCTGCAAGTGGATATTTGGAGCCGTTTGAGGCCTATGCTGGAAAAGGAAATATCTTCACATAAAAACTGAACAGAAGCATTCTCAGAAACTTCTTTGTGTTGAGTGCATTCAACTCACAGACTTGAACTTACCTGTAGAAAGAGCAGTTTTGAAACACTCTTTTGGTAAAATCTGCAAGTGGTTATTTGGAGCACTTCGAGGCCTGTGCTGGGATATGGAATATCTTCACCTAAAAACTACAGAAAAGCAGTCTCAGAAAGTTCTTCACGATGCATTCATTCAACTCACAGAGTTGAACCTTCCTTTTGATAGAACAGTTTTGAAACACTCTTTTTGTAGAATCTGCAAGAGGATATTTGGAGCGTTTTGAGGCCTATGCTGGAAAAGGAAATATCTTCACCTAAAAACTAGACAGAAGCATTCTCAGAAACTTCTGTGTGATGAGTGCATTCAACTCACAGACTTGAACGTTTCTTTTGATAGAACAGTTTGGAAACATTACGTTTGTAAAATCTGCAAGTGTTTATTCGGAGCACCTTGAGGCCTATGTTGGAAAAGGAAATATCTTCACATAAAACCTAGAGAGAAGGATTCTCAGAAACTTCTTTGTGATGAGTTCATTCAACTCACAGAGTTGAACCTACCAATTGATAGAGAAGTTTGGAAACACTCTTTTTGTAGAATCTGCAAGTGGATATTTGGAGCCGTTTGAGGCCTATGCTGGAAAAGGAAATATCTTCACATAAAAACTGAACAGAAGCATTCTCAGAAACTTCTTTGTGTTGAGTGCATTCAACTCACAGACTTGAACTTACCTGTAGAAAGAGCAGTTTTGAAACACTCTTTTGGTAAAATCTGCAAGTGGTTATTTGGAGCACTTCGAGGCCTGTGCTGGGATATGGAATATCTTCACCTAAAAACTACAGAGAAGCATTCTCAGAAAGTTCTTCACGATGCATTCATTCAACTCACAGAGTTGAACCTTCCTTTTGATAGAACAGTTTTGAAACACTCTTTTTGTAGAATCTGCAAGAGGATATTTGGAGCGTTTTGAGGCCTATGCTGGAAAAGGAAATATCTTCACCTAAAAACTAGACAGAAGCATTCTCAGAAACTTCTATGTGATGAGTGCATTCAACTCACAGACTTGAACGTTTCTTTTGATAGAACAGTTTGGAAACATTACGTTTGTAGAATCTGCAAGTGTTTATTCGGAGCACCTTGAGGCCTATGTTGGAAAAGGAAATATCTTCACATAAAAACTAGAGAGAAGGATTCTCAGAAACTTCTTTGTGATGAGTTCATTCAACTCACAGAGTTGAACCTACCAATTGATAGAGAAGTTTGGAAACACTCTTTTTGTAGAATCTGCAAGTGGATATTTGGAGCCGTTTGAGGCCTATGCTGGAAAAGGAAATATCTTCACATAAAAACTGAACAGAAGCATTCTCAGAAACTTCTTTGTGTTGAGTGCATTCAACTCACAGACTTGAACTTACCTGTAGAAAGAGCAGTTTTGAAACACTCTTTTGGTAAAATCTGCAAGTGGTTATTTGGAGCACTTCGAGGCTTGTGCTGGGATATGGAATATCTTCACCTAAAAACTACAGAGAAGCATTCTCAGAAAGTTCTTCACGATGCATTCATTCAACTCACAGAGTTGAACCTTCCTTTTGATAGAACAGTTTTGAAACACTCTTTTTGTAGAATCTGCAAGAGGATATTTGGAGCGTTTTGAGGCCTATGCTGGAAAAGGAAATATCTTCACCTAAAAACTAGACAGAAGCATTCTCAGAAACTTCTATGTGATGAGTGCATTCAACTCACAGACTTGAACGTTTCTTTTGATAGAACAGTTTGGAAACATTACGTTTGTAGAATCTGCAAGTGTTTATTCGGAGCACCTTGAGGCCTATGTTGGAAAAGGAAATATCTTCACATAAAAACTAGAGAGAAGGATTCTCAGAAACTTCTTTGTGATGAGTTCATTCAACTCACAGAGTTGAACCTACCAATTGATAGAGAAGTTTGGAAACACTCTTTTTGTAGAATCTGCAAGTGGATATTTGGAGCCGTTTGAGGCCTATGCTGGAAAAGGAAATATCTTCACATAAAAACTGAACAGAAGCATTCTCAGAAACTTCTTTGTGTTGAGTGCATTCAACTCACAGACTTGAACTTACCTGTAGAAAGAGCAGTTTTGAAACACTCTTTTGGTAAAATCTGCAAGTGGTTATTTGGAGCACTTCGAGGCCTGTGCTGGGATATGGAATATCTTCACCTAAAAACTACAGAGAAGCATTCTCAGAAAGTTCTTCACGATGCATTCATTCAACTCACAGAGTTGAACCTTCCTTTTGATAGAACAGTTTTGAAACACTCTTTTTGTAGAATCTGCAAGAGGATATTTGGAGCGTTTTGAGGCCTATGCTGGAAAAGGAAATATCTTCACCTAAAAACTAGACAGAAGCATTCTCAGAAACTTCTATGTGATGAGTGCATTCAACTCACAGACTTGAACGTTTCTTTTGATAGAACAGTTTGGAAACATTACGTTTGTAGAATCTGCAAGTGTTTATTCGGAGCACCTTGAGGCCTATGTTGGAAAAGGAAATATCTTCACATAAAAACTAGAGAGAAGGATTCTCAGAAACTTCTTTGTGATGAGTTCATTCAACTCACAGAGTTGAACCTACCAATTGATAGAGAAGTTTGGAAACACTCTTTTTGTAGAATCTGCAAGTGGATATTTGGAGCCGTTTGAGGCCTATGCTGGAAAAGGAAATATCTTCACATAAAAACTGAACAGAAGCATTCTCAGAAACTTCTTTGTGTTGAGTGCATTCAACTCACAGACTTGAACTTACCTGTAGAAAGAGCAGTTTTGAAACACTCTTTTGGTAAAATCTGCAAGTGGTTATTTGGAGCACTTCGAGGCTTGTGCTGGGATATGGAATATCTTCACCTAAAAACTACAGAGAAGCATTCTCAGAAAGTTCTTCACGATGCATTCATTCAACTCACAGAGTTGAACCTTCCTTTTGATAGAACAGTTTTGAAACACTCTTTTTGTAGAATCTGCAAGAGGATATTTGGGGCGTTTTGAGGCCTATGCTGGAAAAGGAAATATCTTCACCTAAAAACTAGACAGAAGCATTCTCAGAAACTTCTATGTGATGAGTGCATTCAACTCACAGACTTGAACGTTTCTTTTGATAGAACAGTTTGGAAACATTACGTTTGTAGAATCTACAAGTGTTTATTCGGAGCACCTTGAGGCCTATGTTGGAAAAGGAAATATCTTCACATAAAAACTAGAGAGAAGGATTCTCAGAAACTTCTTTGTGATGAGTTCATTCAACTCACAGAGTTGAACCTACCAATTGATAGAGAAGTTTGGAAACACTCTTTTTGTAGAATCTGCAAGTGGATATTTGGAGCCGTTTGAGGCCTATGCTGGAAAAGGAAATATCTTCACATAAAAACTGAACAGAAGCATTCTCAGAAACTTCTTTGTGTTGAGTGCATTCAACTCACAGACTTGAACTTACCTGTAGAAAGAGCAGTTTTGAAACACTCTTTTGGTAAAATCTGCAAGTGGTTATTTGGAGCACTTCGAGGCCTGTGCTGGGATATGGAATATCTTCACCTAAAAACTACAGAGAAGCATTCTCAGAAAGTTCTTCACGATGCATTCATTCAACTCACAGAGTTGAACCTTCCTTTTGATAGAACAGTTTTGAAACACTCTTTTTGTAGAATCTGCAAGAGGATATTTGGAGCGTTTTGAGGCCTATGCTGGAAAAGGAAATATCTTCACCTAAAAACTAGACAGAAGCATTCTCAGAAACTTCTGTGTGATGAGTGCATTCAACTCACAGACTTGAACGTTTCTTTTGATAGAACAGTTTGGAAACATTACGTTTGTAGAATCTGCAAGTGTTTATTCGGAGCACCTTGAGGCCTATGTTGGAAAAGGAAATATCTTCACATAAAAACTAGAGAGAAGGATTCTCAGAAACTTCTTTGTGATGAGTTCATTCAACTCACAGAGTTGAACCTACCAATTGATAGAGAAGTTTGGAAACACTCTTTTTGTAGAATCTGCAAGTGGATATTTGGAGCCGTTTGAGGCCTATGCTGGAAAAGGAAATATCTTCACATAAAAACTGAACAGAAGCATTCTCAGAAACTTCTTTGTGTTGAGTGCATTCAACTCACAGACTTGAACTTACCTGTAGAAAGAGCAGTTTTGAAACACTCTTTTGGTAAAATCTGCAAGTGGTTATTTGGAGCACTTCGAGGCCTGTGCTGGGATATGGAATATCTTCACCTAAAAACTACAGAGAAGCATTCTCAGAAAGTTCTTCACGATGCATTCATTCAACTCACAGGGTTGAACCTTCCTTTTGATAAAACAGTTTTGAAACACTCTTTTTGTAGAATCTGCAAGAGGATATTTGGAGCGTTTTGAGGCCTATGCTGGAAAAGGAAATATCTTCACCTAAAAACTAGACAGAAGCATTCTCAGAAACTTCTGTGTGATGAGTGCATTCAACTCACAGACTTGAACGTTTCTTTTGATAGAACAGTTTGGAAACATTACGTTTGCAGAATCTGCAAGTGTTTATTCGGAGCACCTTGAGGCGTATGTTGGAAAAGGAAATATCTTCACATAAAAACTAGAGAGAAGGATTCTCAGAAACTTCTTTGTGATGAGTTCATTCAACTCACAGAGTTGAACCTACCAATTGATAGAGAAGTTTGGAAACACTCTTTTTGTAGAATCTGCAAGTGGATATTTGGAGCCGTTTGAGGCCTATGCTGGAAAAGGAAATATCTTCACATAAAAACTGAACAGAAGCATTCTCAGAAACTTCTTTGTGTTGAGTGCATTCAACTCACAGACTTGAACTTACCTGTAGAAAGAGCAGTTTTGAAACACTCTTTTGGTAAAATCTGCAAGTGGTTATTTGGAGCACTTCGAGGCCTGTGCTGGGATATGGAATATCTTCACCTAAAAACTACAGAAAAGCAGTCTCAGAAAGTTCTTCACGATGCATTCATTCAACTCACAGAGTTGAACCTTCCTTTTGATAGAACAGTTTTGAAACACTCTTTTTGTAGAATCTGCAAGAGGATATTTGGAGCGTTTTGAGGCCTATGCTGGAAAAGGAAATATCTTCACCTAAAAACTAGACAGAAGCATTCTCAGAAACTTCTGTGTGATGAGTGCATTCAACTCACAGACTTGAACGTTTCTTTTGATAGAACAGTTTGGAAACATTACGTTTGCAGAATCTGCAAGTGTTTATTCGGAGCACCTTGAGGCGTATGTTGGAAAAGGAAATATCTTCACATAAAAACTAGAGAGAAGGATTCTCAGAAACTTCTTTGTGATGAGTTCATTCAACTCACAGAGTTGAACCTACCAATTGATAGAGAAGTTTGGAAACACTCTTTTTGTAGAATCTGCAAGTGGATATTTGGAGCCGTTTGAGGCCTATGCTGGAAAAGGAAATATCTTCACATAAAAACTGAACAGAAGCATTCTCAGAAACTTCTTTGTGTTGAGTGCATTCAACTCACAGACTTGAACTTACCTGTAGAAAGAGCAGTTTTGAAACACTCTTTTGGTAAAATCTGCAAGTGGTTATTTGGAGCACTTCGAGGCCTGTGCTGGGATATGGAATATCTTCACCTAAAAACTACAGAAAAGCAGTCTCAGAAAGTTCTTCACGATGCATTCATTCAACTCACAGAGTTGAACCTTCCTTTTGATAGAACAGTTTTGAAACACTCTTTTTGTAGAATCTGCAAGAGGATATTTGGAGCGTTTTGAGGCCTATGCTGGAAAAGGAAATATCTTCACCTAAAAACTAGACAGAAGCATTCTCAGAAACTTCTGTGTGATGAGTGCATTCAACTCACAGACTTGAACGTTTCTTTTGATAGAACAGTTTGGAAACATTACGTTTGCAGAATCTGCAAGTGTTTATTCGGAGCACCTTGAGGCGTATGTTGGAAAAGGAAATATCTTCACATAAAAACTAGAGAGAAGGATTCTCAGAAACTTCTTTGTGATGAGTTCATTCAACTCACAGAGTTGAACCTACCAATTGATAGAGAAGTTTGGAAACACTCTTTTTGTAGAATCTGCAAGTGGATATTTGGAGCCGTTTGAGGCCTATGCTGGAAAAGGAAATATCTTCACATAAAAACTGAACAGAAGCATTCTCAGAAACTTCTTTGTGTTGAGTGCATTCAACTCACAGACTTGAACTTACCTGTAGAAAGAGCAGTTTTGAAACACTCTTTTGGTAAAATCTGCAAGTGGTTATTTGGAGCACTTCGAGGCCTGTGCTGGGATATGGAATATCTTCACCTAAAAACTACAGAAAAGCAGTCTCAGAAAGTTCTTCACGATGCATTCATTCAACTCACAGAGTTGAACCTTCCTTTTGATAGAACAGTTTTGAAACACTCTTTTTGTAGAATCTGCAAGAGGATATTTGGAGCGTTTTGAGGCCTATGCTGGAAAAGGAAATATCTTCACCTAAAAACTAGACAGAAGCATTCTCAGAAACTTCTGTGTGATGAGTGCATTCAACTCACAGACTTGAACGTTTCTTTTGATAGAACAGTTTGGAAACATTACGTTTGTAAAATCTGCAAGTGTTTATTCGGAGCACCTTGAGGCCTATGTTGGAAAAGGAAATATCTTCACATAAAACCTAGAGAGAAGGATTCTCAGAAACTTCTTTGTGATGAGTTCATTCAACTCACAGAGTTGAACCTACCAATTGATAGAGAAGTTTGGAAACACTCTTTTTGTAGAATCTGCAAGTGGATATTTGGAGCCGTTTGAGGCCTATGCTGGAAAAGGAAATATCTTCACATAAAAACTGAACAGAAGCATTCTCAGAAACTTCTTTGTGTTGAGTGCATTCAACTCACAGACTTGAACTTACCTGTAGAAAGAGCAGTTTTGAAACACTCTTTTGGTAAAATCTGCAAGTGGTTATTTGGAGCACTTCGAGGCCTGTGCTGGGATATGGAATATCTTCACCTAAAAACTACAGAGAAGCATTCTCAGAAAGTTCTTCACGATGCATTCATTCAACTCACAGAGTTGAACCTTCCTTTTGATAGAACAGTTTTGAAACACTCTTTTTGTAGAATCTGCAAGAGGATATTTGGAGCGTTTTGAGGCCTATGCTGGAAAAGGAAATATCTTCACCTAAAAACTAGACAGAAGCATTCTCAGAAACTTCTATGTGATGAGTGCATTCAACTCACAGACTTGAACGTTTCTTTTGATAGAACAGTTTGGAAACATTACGTTTGTAGAATCTGCAAGTGTTTATTCGGAGCACCTTGAGGCCTATGTTGGAAAAGGAAATATCTTCACATAAAAACTAGAGAGAAGGATTCTCAGAAACTTCTTTGTGATGAGTTCATTCAACTCACAGAGTTGAACCTACCAATTGATAGAGAAGTTTGGAAACACTCTTTTTGTAGAATCTGCAAGTGGATATTTGGAGCCGTTTGAGGCCTATGCTGGAAAAGGAAATATCTTCACATAAAAACTGAACAGAAGCATTCTCAGAAACTTCTTTGTGTTGAGTGCATTCAACTCACAGACTTGAACTTACCTGTAGAAAGAGCAGTTTTGAAACACTCTTTTGGTAAAATCTGCAAGTGGTTATTTGGAGCACTTCGAGGCTTGTGCTGGGATATGGAATATCTTCACCTAAAAACTACAGAGAAGCATTCTCAGAAAGTTCTTCACGATGCATTCATTCAACTCACAGAGTTGAACCTTCCTTTTGATAGAACAGTTTTGAAACACTCTTTTTGTAGAATCTGCAAGAGGATATTTGGAGCGTTTTGAGGCCTATGCTGGAAAAGGAAATATCTTCACCTAAAAACTAGACAGAAGCATTCTCAGAAACTTCTATGTGATGAGTGCATTCAACTCACAGACTTGAACGTTTCTTTTGATAGAACAGTTTGGAAACATTACGTTTGTAGAATCTGCAAGTGTTTATTCGGAGCACCTTGAGGCCTATGTTGGAAAAGGAAATATCTTCACATAAAAACTAGAGAGAAGGATTCTCAGAAACTTCTTTGTGATGAGTTCATTCAACTCACAGAGTTGAACCTACCAATTGATAGAGAAGTTTGGAAACACTCTTTTTGTAGAATCTGCAAGTGGATATTTGGAGCCGTTTGAGGCCTATGCTGGAAAAGGAAATATCTTCACATAAAAACTGAACAGAAGCATTCTCAGAAACTTCTTTGTGTTGAGTGCATTCAACTCACAGACTTGAACTTACCTGTAGAAAGAGCAGTTTTGAAACACTCTTTTGGTAAAATCTGCAAGTGGTTATTTGGAGCACTTCGAGGCCTGTGCTGGGATATGGAATATCTTCACCTAAAAACTACAGAGAAGCATTCTCAGAAAGTTCTTCACGATGCATTCATTCAACTCACAGAGTTGAACCTTCCTTTTGATAGAACAGTTTTGAAACACTCTTTTTGTAGAATCTGCAAGAGGATATTTGGAGCGTTTTGAGGCCTATGCTGGAAAAGGAAATATCTTCACCTAAAAACTAGACAGAAGCATTCTCAGAAACTTCTATGTGATGAGTGCATTCAACTCACAGACTTGAACGTTTCTTTTGATAGAACAGTTTGGAAACATTACGTTTGTAGAATCTGCAAGTGTTTATTCGGAGCACCTTGAGGCCTATGTTGGAAAAGGAAATATCTTCACATAAAAACTAGAGAGAAGGATTCTCAGAAACTTCTTTGTGATGAGTTCATTCAACTCACAGAGTTGAACCTACCAATTGATAGAGAAGTTTGGAAACACTCTTTTTGTAGAATCTGCAAGTGGATATTTGGAGCCGTTTGAGGCCTATGCTGGAAAAGGAAATATCTTCACATAAAAACTGAACAGAAGCATTCTCAGAAACTTCTTTGTGTTGAGTGCATTCAACTCACAGACTTGAACTTACCTGTAGAAAGAGCAGTTTTGAAACACTCTTTTGGTAAAATCTGCAAGTGGTTATTTGGAGCACTTCGAGGCTTGTGCTGGGATATGGAATATCTTCACCTAAAAACTACAGAGAAGCATTCTCAGAAAGTTCTTCACGATGCATTCATTCAACTCACAGAGTTGAACCTTCCTTTTGATAGAACAGTTTTGAAACACTCTTTTTGTAGAATCTGCAAGAGGATATTTGGGGCGTTTTGAGGCCTATGCTGGAAAAGGAAATATCTTCACCTAAAAACTAGACAGAAGCATTCTCAGAAACTTCTATGTGATGAGTGCATTCAACTCACAGACTTGAACGTTTCTTTTGATAGAACAGTTTGGAAACATTACGTTTGTAGAATCTACAAGTGTTTATTCGGAGCACCTTGAGGCCTATGTTGGAAAAGGAAATATCTTCACATAAAAACTAGAGAGAAGGATTCTCAGAAACTTCTTTGTGATGAGTTCATTCAACTCACAGAGTTGAACCTACCAATTGATAGAGAAGTTTGGAAACACTCTTTTTGTAGAATCTGCAAGTGGATATTTGGAGCCGTTTGAGGCCTATGCTGGAAAAGGAAATATCTTCACATAAAAACTGAACAGAAGCATTCTCAGAAACTTCTTTGTGTTGAGTGCATTCAACTCACAGACTTGAACTTACCTGTAGAAAGAGCAGTTTTGAAACACTCTTTTGGTAAAATCTGCAAGTGGTTATTTGGAGCACTTCGAGGCCTGTGCTGGGATATGGAATATCTTCACCTAAAAACTACAGAGAAGCATTCTCAGAAAGTTCTTCACGATGCATTCATTCAACTCACAGAGTTGAACCTTCCTTTTGATAGAACAGTTTTGAAACACTCTTTTTGTAGAATCTGCAAGAGGATATTTGGAGCGTTTTGAGGCCTATGCTGGAAAAGGAAATATCTTCACCTAAAAACTAGACAGAAGCATTCTCAGAAACTTCTGTGTGATGAGTGCATTCAACTCACAGACTTGAACGTTTCTTTTGATAGAACAGTTTGGAAACATTACGTTTGTAGAATCTGCAAGTGTTTATTCGGAGCACCTTGAGGCCTATGTTGGAAAAGGAAATATCTTCACATAAAAACTAGAGAGAAGGATTCTCAGAAACTTCTTTGTGATGAGTTCATTCAACTCACAGAGTTGAACCTACCAATTGATAGAGAAGTTTGGAAACACTCTTTTTGTAGAATCTGCAAGTGGATATTTGGAGCCGTTTGAGGCCTATGCTGGAAAAGGAAATATCTTCACATAAAAACTGAACAGAAGCATTCTCAGAAACTTCTTTGTGTTGAGTGCATTCAACTCACAGACTTGAACTTACCTGTAGAAAGAGCAGTTTTGAAACACTCTTTTGGTAAAATCTGCAAGTGGTTATTTGGAGCACTTCGAGGCCTGTGCTGGGATATGGAATATCTTCACCTAAAAACTACAGAGAAGCATTCTCAGAAAGTTCTTCACGATGCATTCATTCAACTCACAGAGTTGAACCTTCCTTTTGATAGAACAGTTTTGAGACACTCTTTTTGTAGAATCTGCAAGAGGATATTTGGAGCGTTTTGAGGCCTATGCTGGAAAAGGAAATATCTTCACCTAAAAACTAGACAGAAGCATTCTCAGAAACTTCTGTGTGATGAGTGCATTCAACTCACAGACTTGAACGTTTCTTTTGATAGAACAGTTTGGAAACATTACGTTTGTAGAATCTGCAAGTGTTTATTCGGAGCACCTTGAGGCCTATGTTGGAAAAGGAAATATCTTCACATAAAAACTAGAGAGAAGGATTCTCAGAAACTTCTTTGTGATGAGTTCATTCAACTCACAGAGTTGAACCTACCAATTGATAGAGAAGTTTGGAAACACTCTTTTTGTAGAATCTGCAAGTGGATATTTGGAGCCGTTTGAGGCCTATGCTGGAAAAGGAAATATCTTCACATAAAAACTGAACAGAAGCATTCTCAGAAACTTCTTTGTGTTGAGTGCATTCAACTCACAGACTTGAACTTACCTGTAGAAAGAGCAGTTTTGAAACACTCTTTTGGTAAAATCTGCAAGTGGTTATTTGGAGCACTTCGAGGCCTGTGCTGGGATATGGAATATCTTCACCTAAAAACTACAGAGAAGCATTCTCAGAAAGTTCTTCACGATGCATTCATTCAACTCACAGGGTTGAACCTTCCTTTTGATAGAACAGTTTTGAAACACTCTTTTTGTAGAATCTGCAAGAGGATATTTGGAGCGTTTTGAGGCCTATGCTGGAAAAGGAAATATCTTCACCTAAAAACTAGACAGAAGCATTCTCAGAAACTTCTGTGTGATGAGTGCATTCAACTCACAGACTTGAACGTTTCTTTTGATAGAACAGTTTGGAAACATTACGTTTGTAGAATCTGCAAGTGTTTATTCGGAGCACCTTGAGGCCTATGTTGGAAAAGGAAATATCTTCACATAAAACCTAGAGAGAAGGATTCTCAGAAACTTCTTTGTGATGAGTTCATTCAACTCACAGAGTTGAACCTACCAATTGATAGAGAAGTTTGGAAACACTCTTTTTGTAGAATCTGCAAGTGGATATTTGGAGCCGTTTGAGGCCTATGCTGGAAAAGGAAATATCTTCACATAAAAACTGAACAGAAGCATTCTCAGAAACTTCTTTGTGTTGAGTGCATTCAACTCACAGACTTGAACTTACCTGTAGAAAGAGCAGTTTTGAAACACTCTTTTGGTAAAATCTGCAAGTGGTTATTTGGAGCACTTCGAGGCCTGTGCTGGGATATGGAATATCTTCACCTAAAAACTACAGAGAAGCATTCTCAGAAAGTTCTTCACGATGCATTCATTCAACTCACAGAGTTGAACCTTCCTTTTGATAGAACAGTTTTGAAACACTCTTTTTGTAGAATCTGCAAGAGGATATTTGGAGCGTTTTGAGGCCTATGCTGGAAAAGGAAATATCTTCACCTAAAAACTAGACAGAAGCATTCTCAGAAACTTCTGTGTGATGAGTGCATTCAACTCACAGACTTGAACGTTTCTTTTGATAGAACAGTTTGGAAACATTACGTTTGTAGAATCTGCAAGTGTTTATTCGGAGCACCTTGAGGCCTATGTTGGAAAAGGAAATATCTTCACATAAAAACTAGAGAGAAGGATTCTCAGAAACTTCTTTGTGATGAGTTCATTCAACTCACAGAGTTGAACCTACCAATTGATAGAGAAGTTTGGAAACACTCTTTTTGTAGAATCTGCAAGTGGATATTTGGAGCCGTTTGAGGCCTATGCTGGAAAAGGAAATATCTTCACATAAAAACTGAACAGAAGCATTCTCAGAAACTTCTTTGTGTTGAGTGCATTCAACTCACAGACTTGAACTTACCTGTAGAAAGAGCAGTTTTGAAACACTCTTTTGGTAAAATCTGCAAGTGGTTATTTGGAGCACTTCGAGGCCTGTGCTGGGATATGGAATATCTTCACCTAAAAACTACAGAGAAGCATTCTCAGAAAGTTCTTCACGATGCATTCATTCAACTCACAGAGTTGAACCTTCCTTTTGATAGAACAGTTTTGAAACACTCTTTTTGTAGAATCTGCAAGAGGATATTTGGAGCGTTTTGAGGCCTATGCTGGAAAAGGAAATATCTTCACCTAAAAACTAGACAGAAGCATTCTCAGAAACTTCTGTGTGATGAGTGCATTCAACTCACAGACTTGAACGTTTCTTTTGATAGAACAGTTTGGAAACATTACGTTTGTAGAATCTGCAAGTGTTTATTCGGAGCACCTTGAGGCCTATGTTGGAAAAGGAAATATCTTCACATAAAAACTAGAGAGAAGGATTCTCAGAAACTTCTTTGTGATGAGTTCATTCAACTCACAGAGTTGAACCTACCAATTGATAGAGAAGTTTGGAAACACTCTTTTTGTAGAATCTGCAAGTGGATATTTGGAGCCGTTTGAGGCCTATGCTGGAAAAGGAAATATCTTCACATAAAAACTGAACAGAAGCATTCTCAGAAACTTCTTTGTGTTGAGTGCATTCAACTCACAGACTTGAACTTACCTGTAGAAAGAGCAGTTTTGAAACACTCTTTTGGTAAAATCTGCAAGTGGTTATTTGGAGCACTTCGAGGCCTGTGCTGGGATATGGAATATCTTCACCTAAAAACTACAGAGAAGCATTCTCAGAAAGTTCTTCACGATGCATTCATTCAACTCACAGAGTTGAACCTTCCTTTTGATAGAACAGTTTTGAAACACTCTTTTTGTAGAATCTGCAAGAGGATATTTGGAGCGTTTTGAGGCCTATGCTGGAAAAGGAAATATCTTCACCTAAAAACTAGACAGAAGCATTCTCAGAAACTTCTGTGTGATGAGTGCATTCAACTCACAGACTTGAACGTTTCTTTTGATAGAACAGTTTGGAAACATTACGTTTGCAGAATCTGCAAGTGTTTATTCGGAGCACCTTGAGGCGTATGTTGGAAAAGGAAATATCTTCACATAAAAACTAGAGAGAAGGATTCTCAGAAACTTCTTTGTGATGAGTTCATTCAACTCACAGAGTTGAACCTACCAATTGATAGAGAAGTTTGGAAACACTCTTTTTGTAGAATCTGCAAGTGGATATTTGGAGCCGTTTGAGGCCTATGCTGGAAAAGGAAATATCTTCACATAAAAACTGAACAGAAGCATTCTCAGAAACTTCTTTGTGTTGAGTGCATTCAACTCACAGACTTGAACTTACCTGTAGAAAGAGCAGTTTTGAAACACTCTTTTGGTAAAATCTGCAAGTGGTTATTTGGAGCACTTCGAGGCCTGTGCTGGGATATGGAATATCTTCACCTAAAAACTACAGAAAAGCAGTCTCAGAAAGTTCTTCACGATGCATTCATTCAACTCACAGAGTTGAACCTTCCTTTTGATAGAACAGTTTTGAAACACTCTTTTTGTAGAATCTGCAAGAGGATATTTGGAGCGTTTTGAGGCCTATGCTGGAAAAGGAAATATCTTCACCTAAAAACTAGACAGAAGCATTCTCAGAAACTTCTGTGTGATGAGTGCATTCAACTCACAGACTTGAACGTTTCTTTTGATAGAACAGTTTGGAAACATTACGTTTGCAGAATCTGCAAGTGTTTATTCGGAGCACCTTGAGGCGTATGTTGGAAAAGGAAATATCTTCACATAAAAACTAGAGAGAAGGATTCTCAGAAACTTCTTTGTGATGAGTTCATTCAACTCACAGAGTTGAACCTACCAATTGATAGAGAAGTTTGGAAACACTCTTTTTGTAGAATCTGCAAGTGGATATTTGGAGCCGTTTGAGGCCTATGCTGGAAAAGGAAATATCTTCACATAAAAACTGAACAGAAGCATTCTCAGAAACTTCTTTGTGTTGAGTGCATTCAACTCACAGACTTGAACTTACCTGTAGAAAGAGCAGTTTTGAAACACTCTTTTGGTAAAATCTGCAAGTGGTTATTTGGAGCACTTCGAGGCCTGTGCTGGGATATGGAATATCTTCACCTAAAAACTACAGAGAAGCAGTCTCAGAAAGTTCTTCACGATGCATTCATTCAACTCACAGAGTTGAACCTTCCTTTTGATAGAACAGTTTTGAAACACTCTTTTTGTAGAATCTGCAAGAGGATATTTGGAGCGTTTTGAGGCCTATGCTGGAAAAGGAAATATCTTCACCTAAAAACTAGACAGAAGCATTCTCAGAAACTTCTGTGTGATGAGTGCATTCAACTCACAGACTTGAACGTTTCTTTTGATAGAACAGTTTGGAAACATTACGTTTGTAAAATCTGCAAGTGTTTATTCGGAGCACCTTGAGGCCTATGTTGGAAAAGGAAATATCTTCACATAAAAACTAGAGAGAAGGATTCTCAGAAACTTCTTTGTGATGAGTTCATTCAACTCACAGAGTTGAACCTACCAATTGATAGAGAAGTTTGGAAACACTCTTTTTGTAGAATCTGCAAGTGGATATTTGGAGCCGTTTGAGGCCTATGCTGGAAAAGGAAATATCTTCACATAAAAACTGAACAGAAGCATTCTCAGAAACTTCTTTGTGTTGAGTGCATTCAACTCACAGACTTGAACTTACCTGTAGAAAGAGCAGTTTTGAAACACTCTTTTGGTAAAATCTGCAAGTGGTTATTTGGAGCACTTCGAGGCCTGTGCTGGGATATGGAATATCTTCACCTAAAAACTACAGAGAAGCATTCTCAGAAAGTTCTTCATGATGCATTCATTCAACTCACAGAGTTGAACCTTCCTTTTGATAGAACAGTTTTGAGACACTCTTTTTGTAGAATCTGCAAGAGGATATTTGGAGCGTTTTGAGGCCTATGCTGGAAAAGGAAATATCTTCACCTAAAAACTAGACAGAAGCATTCTCAGAAACTTCTGTGTGATGAGTGCATTCAACTCACAGACTTGAACGTTTCTTTTGATAGAACAGTTTGGAAACATTACGTTTGTAGAATCTGCAAGTGTTTATTCGGAGCACCTTGAGGCCTATGTTGGAAAAGGAAATATCTTCACATAAAAACTAGAGAGAAGGATTCTCAGAAACTTCTTTGTGATGAGTTCATTCAACTCACAGAGTTGAACCTACCAATTGATAGAGAAGTTTGGAAACACTCTTTTTGTAGAATCTGCAAGTGGATATTTGGAGCCGTTTGAGGCCTATGCTGGAAAAGGAAATATCTTCACATAAAAACTGAACAGAAGCATTCTCAGAAACTTCTTTGTGTTGAGTGCATTCAACTCACAGACTTGAACTTACCTGTAGAAAGAGCAGTTTTGAAACACTCTTTTGGTAAAATCTGCAAGTGGTTATTTGGAGCACTTCGAGGCCTGTGCTGGGATATGGAATATCTTCACCTAAAAACTACAGAGAAGCATTCTCAGAAAGTTCTTCACGATGCATTCATTCAACTCACAGGGTTGAACCTTCCTTTTGATAAAACAGTTTTGAAACACTCTTTTTGTAGAATCTGCAAGAGGATATTTGGAGCGTTTTGAGGCCTATGCTGGAAAAGGAAATATCTTCACCTAAAAACTAGACAGAAGCATTCTCAGAAACTTCTGTGTGATGAGTGCATTCAACTCACAGACTTGAACGTTTCTTTTGATAGAACAGTTTGGAAACATTACGTTTGTAGAATCTGCAAGTGTTTATTCGGAGCACCTTGAGGCCTATGTTGGAAAAGGAAATATCTTCACATAAAACCTAGAGAGAAGGATTCTCAGAAACTTCTTTGTGATGAGTTCATTCAACTCACAGAGTTGAACCTACCAATTGATAGAGAAGTTTGGAAACACTCTTTTTGTAGAATCTGCAAGTGGATATTTGGAGCCGTTTGAGGCCTATGCTGGAAAAGGAAATATCTTCACATAAAAACTGAACAGAAGCATTCTCAGAAACTTCTTTGTGTTGAGTGCATTCAACTCACAGACTTGAACTTACCTGTAGAAAGAGCAGTTTTGAAACACTCTTTTGGTAAAATCTGCAAGTGGTTATTTGGAGCACTTCGAGGCCTGTGCTGGGATATGGAATATCTTCACCTAAAAACTACAGAGAAGCATTCTCAGAAAGTTCTTCACGATGCATTCATTCAACTCACAGAGTTGAACCTTCCTTTTGATAGAACAGTTTTGAAACACTCTTTTTGTAGAATCTGCAAGAGGATATTTGGAGCGTTTTGAGGCCTATGCTGGAAAAGGAAATATCTTCACCTAAAAACTAGACAGAAGCATTCTCAGAAACTTCTGTGTGATGAGTGCATTCAACTCACAGACTTGAACGTTTCTTTTGATAGAACAGTTTGGAAACATTACGTTTGTAGAATCTGCAAGTGTTTATTCGGAGCACCTTGAGGCCTATGTTGGAAAAGGAAATATCTTCACATAAAAACTAGAGAGAAGGATTCTCAGAAACTTCTTTGTGATGAGTTCATTCAACTCACAGAGTTGAACCTACCAATTGATAGAGAAGTTTGGAAACACTCTTTTTGTAGAATCTGCAAGTGGATATTTGGAGCCGTTTGAGGCCTATGCTGGAAAAGGAAATATCTTCACATAAAAACTGAACAGAAGCATTCTCAGAAACTTCTTTGTGTTGAGTGCATTCAACTCACAGACTTGAACTTACCTGTAGAAAGAGCAGTTTTGAAACACTCTTTTGGTAAAATCTGCAAGTGGTTATTTGGAGCACTTCGAGGCCTGTGCTGGGATATGGAATATCTTCACCTAAAAACTACAGAGAAGCATTCTCAGAAAGTTCTTCACGATGCATTCATTCAACTCACAGAGTTGAACCTTCCTTTTGATAGAACAGTTTTGAAACACTCTTTTTGTAGAATCTGCAAGAGGATATTTGGAGCGTTTTGAGGCCTATGCTGGAAAAGGAAATATCTTCACCTAAAAACTAGACAGAAGCATTCTCAGAAACTTCTGTGTGATGAGTGCATTCAACTCACAGACTTGAACGTTTCTTTTGATAGAACAGTTTGGAAACATTACGTTTGTAGAATCTGCAAGTGTTTATTCGGAGCACCTTGAGGCCTATGTTGGAAAAGGAAATATCTTCACATAAAAACTAGAGAGAAGGATTCTCAGAAACTTCTTTGTGATGAGTTCATTCAACTCACAGAGTTGAACCTACCAATTGATAGAGAAGTTTGGAAACACTCTTTTTGTAGAATCTGCAAGTGGATATTTGGAGCCGTTTGAGGCCTATGCTGGAAAAGGAAATATCTTCACATAAAAACTGAACAGAAGCATTCTCAGAAACTTCTTTGTGTTGAGTGCATTCAACTCACAGACTTGAACTTACCTGTAGAAAGAGCAGTTTTGAAACACTCTTTTGGTAAAATCTGCAAGTGGTTATTTGGAGCACTTCGAGGCCTGTGCTGGGATATGGAATATCTTCACCTAAAAACTACAGAAAAGCAGTCTCAGAAAGTTCTTCACGATGCATTCATTCAACTCACAGAGTTGAACCTTCCTTTTGATAGAACAGTTTTGAAACACTCTTTTTGTAGAATCTGCAAGAGGATATTTGGAGCGTTTTGAGGCCTATGCTGGAAAAGGAAATATCTTCACCTAAAAACTAGACAGAAGCATTCTCAGAAACTTCTGTGTGATGAGTGCATTCAACTCACAGACTTGAACGTTTCTTTTGATAGAACAGTTTGGAAACATTACGTTTGCAGAATCTGCAAGTGTTTATTCGGAGCACCTTGAGGCGTATGTTGGAAAAGGAAATATCTTCACATAAAAACTAGAGAGAAGGATTCTCAGAAACTTCTTTGTGATGAGTTCATTCAACTCACAGAGTTGAACCTACCAATTGATAGAGAAGTTTGGAAACACTCTTTTTGTAGAATCTGCAAGTGGATATTTGGAGCCGTTTGAGGCCTATGCTGGAAAAGGAAATATCTTCACATAAAAACTGAACAGAAGCATTCTCAGAAACTTCTTTGTGTTGAGTGCATTCAACTCACAGACTTGAACTTACCTGTAGAAAGAGCAGTTTTGAAACACTCTTTTGGTAAAATCTGCAAGTGGTTATTTGGAGCACTTCGAGGCCTGTGCTGGGATATGGAATATCTTCACCTAAAAACTACAGAAAAGCAGTCTCAGAAAGTTCTTCACGATGCATTCATTCAACTCACAGAGTTGAACCTTCCTTTTGATAGAACAGTTTTGAAACACTCTTTTTGTAGAATCTGCAAGAGGATATTTGGAGCGTTTTGAGGCCTATGCTGGAAAAGGAAATATCTTCACCTAAAAACTAGACAGAAGCATTCTCAGAAACTTCTGTGTGATGAGTGCATTCAACTCACAGACTTGAACGTTTCTTTTGATAGAACAGTTTGGAAACATTACGTTTGCAGAATCTGCAAGTGTTTATTCGGAGCACCTTGAGGCGTATGTTGGAAAAGGAAATATCTTCACATAAAAACTAGAGAGAAGGATTCTCAGAAACTTCTTTGTGATGAGTTCATTCAACTCACAGAGTTGAACCTACCAATTGATAGAGAAGTTTGGAAACACTCTTTTTGTAGAATCTGCAAGTGGATATTTGGAGCCGTTTGAGGCCTATGCTGGAAAAGGAAATATCTTCACATAAAAACTGAACAGAAGCATTCTCAGAAACTTCTTTGTGTTGAGTGCATTCAACTCACAGACTTGAACTTACCTGTAGAAAGAGCAGTTTTGAAACACTCTTTTGGTAAAATCTGCAAGTGGTTATTTGGAGCACTTCGAGGCCTGTGCTGGGATATGGAATATCTTCACCTAAAAACTACAGAAAAGCAGTCTCAGAAAGTTCTTCACGATGCATTCATTCAACTCACAGAGTTGAACCTTCCTTTTGATAGAACAGTTTTGAAACACTCTTTTTGTAGAATCTGCAAGAGGATATTTGGAGCGTTTTGAGGCCTATGCTGGAAAAGGAAATATCTTCACCTAAAAACTAGACAGAAGCATTCTCAGAAACTTCTGTGTGATGAGTGCATTCAACTCACAGACTTGAACGTTTCTTTTGATAGAACAGTTTGGAAACATTACGTTTGTAAAATCTGCAAGTGTTTATTCGGAGCACCTTGAGGCCTATGTTGGAAAAGGAAATATCTTCACATAAAAACTAGAGAGAAGGATTCTCAGAAACTTCTTTGTGATGAGTTCATTCAACTCACAGAGTTGAACCTACCAATTGATAGAGAAGTTTGGAAACACTCTTTTTGTAGAATCTGCAAGTGGATATTTGGAGCCGTTTGAGGCCTATGCTGGAAAAGGAAATATCTTCACATAAAAACTGAACAGAAGCATTCTCAGAAACTTCTTTGTGTTGAGTGCATTCAACTCACAGACTTGAACTTACCTGTAGAAAGAGCAGTTTTGAAACACTCTTTTGGTAAAATCTGCAAGTGGTTATTTGGAGCACTTCGAGGCTTGTGCTGGGATATGGAATATCTTCACCTAAAAACTACAGAGAAGCATTCTCAGAAAGTTCTTCACGATGCATTCATTCAACTCACAGAGTTGAACCTTCCTTTTGATAGAACAGTTTTGAAACACTCTTTTTGTAGAATCTGCAAGAGGATATTTGGAGCGTTTTGAGGCCTATGCTGGAAAAGGAAATATCTTCACCTAAAAACTAGACAGAAGCATTCTCAGAAACTTCTATGTGATGAGTGCATTCAACTCACAGACTTGAACGTTTCTTTTGATAGAACAGTTTGGAAACATTACGTTTGTAGAATCTGCAAGTGTTTATTCGGAGCACCTTGAGGCCTATGTTGGAAAAGGAAATATCTTCACATAAAAACTAGAGAGAAGGATTCTCAGAAACTTCTTTGTGATGAGTTCATTCAACTCACAGAGTTGAACCTACCAATTGATAGAGAAGTTTGGAAACACTCTTTTTGTAGAATCTGCAAGTGGATATTTGGAGCCGTTTGAGGCCTATGCTGGAAAAGGAAATATCTTCACATAAAAACTGAACAGAAGCATTCTCAGAAACTTCTTTGTGTTGAGTGCATTCAACTCACAGACTTGAACTTACCTGTAGAAAGAGCAGTTTTGAAACACTCTTTTGGTAAAATCTGCAAGTGGTTATTTGGAGCACTTCGAGGCCTGTGCTGGGATATGGAATATCTTCACCTAAAAACTACAGAGAAGCATTCTCAGAAAGTTCTTCACGATGCATTCATTCAACTCACAGAGTTGAACCTTCCTTTTGATAGAACAGTTTTGAAACACTCTTTTTGTAGAATCTGCAAGAGGATATTTGGAGCGTTTTGAGGCCTATGCTGGAAAAGGAAATATCTTCACCTAAAAACTAGACAGAAGCATTCTCAGAAACTTCTATGTGATGAGTGCATTCAACTCACAGACTTGAACGTTTCTTTTGATAGAACAGTTTGGAAACATTACGTTTGTAGAATCTGCAAGTGTTTATTCGGAGCACCTTGAGGCCTATGTTGGAAAAGGAAATATCTTCACATAAAAACTAGAGAGAAGGATTCTCAGAAACTTCTTTGTGATGAGTTCATTCAACTCACAGAGTTGAACCTACCAATTGATAGAGAAGTTTGGAAACACTCTTTTTGTAGAATCTGCAAGTGGATATTTGGAGCCGTTTGAGGCCTATGCTGGAAAAGGAAATATCTTCACATAAAAACTGAACAGAAGCATTCTCAGAAACTTCTTTGTGTTGAGTGCATTCAACTCACAGACTTGAACTTACCTGTAGAAAGAGCAGTTTTGAAACACTCTTTTGGTAAAATCTGCAAGTGGTTATTTGGAGCACTTCGAGGCTTGTGCTGGGATATGGAATATCTTCACCTAAAAACTACAGAGAAGCATTCTCAGAAAGTTCTTCATGATGCATTCATTCAACTCACAGAGTTGAACCTTCCTTTTGATAGAACAGTTTTGAAACACTCTTTTTGTAGAATCTGCAAGAGGATATTTGGGGCGTTTTGAGGCCTATGCTGGAAAAGGAAATATCTTCACCTAAAAACTAGACAGAAGCATTCTCAGAAACTTCTATGTGATGAGTGCATTCAACTCACAGACTTGAACGTTTCTTTTGATAGAACAGTTTGGAAACATTACGTTTGTAGAATCTGCAAGTGTTTATTCGGAGCACCTTGAGGCCTATGTTGGAAAAGGAAATATCTTCACATAAAAACTAGAGAGAAGGATTCTCAGAAACTTCTTTGTGATGAGTTCATTCAACTCACAGAGTTGAACCTACCAATTGATAGAGAAGTTTGGAAACACTCTTTTTGTAGAATCTGCAAGTGGATATTTGGAGCCGTTTGAGGCCTATGCTGGAAAAGGAAATATCTTCACATAAAAACTGAACAGAAGCATTCTCAGAAACTTCTTTGTGTTGAGTGCATTCAACTCACAGACTTGAACTTACCTGTAGAAAGAGCAGTTTTGAAACACTCTTTTGGTAAAATCTGCAAGTGGTTATTAGGAGCACTTCGAGGCCTGTGCTGGGATATGGAATATCTTCACCTAAAAACTACAGAGAAGCATTCTCAGAAAGTTCTTCACGATGCATTCATTCAACTCACAGAGTTGAACCTTCCTTTTGATAGAACAGTTTTGAAACACTCTTTTTGTAGAATCTGCAAGAGGATATTTGGAGCGTTTTGAGGCCTATGCTGGAAAAGGAAATATCTTCACCTAAAAACTAGACAGAAGCATTCTCAGAAACTTCTGTGTGATGAGTGCATTCAACTCACAGACTTGAACGTTTCTTTTGATAGAACAGTTTGGAAACATTACGTTTGTAGAATCTGCAAGTGTTTATTCGGAGCACCTTGAGGCCTATGTTGGAAAAGGAAATATCTTCACATAAAAACTAGAGAGAAGGATTCTCAGAAACTTCTTTGTGATGAGTTCATTCAACTCACAGAGTTGAACCTACCAATTGATAGAGAAGTTTGGAAACACTCTTTTTGTAGAATCTGCAAGTGGATATTTGGAGCCGTTTGAGGCCTATGCTGGAAAAGGAAATATCTTCACATAAAAACTGAACAGAAGCATTCTCAGAAACTTCTTTGTGTTGAGTGCATTCAACTCACAGACTTGAACTTACCTGTAGAAAGAGCAGTTTTGAAACACTCTTTTGGTAAAATCTGCAAGTGGTTATTTGGAGCACTTCGAGGCCTGTGCTGGGATATGGAATATCTTCACCTAAAAACTACAGAGAAGCATTCTCAGAAAGTTCTTCATGATGCATTCATTCAACTCACAGAGTTGAACCTTCCTTTTGATAGAACAGTTTTGAGACACTCTTTTTGTAGAATCTGCAAGAGGATATTTGGAGCGTTTTGAGGCCTATGCTGGAAAAGGAAATATCTTCACCTAAAAACTAGACAGAAGCATTCTCAGAAACTTCTGTGTGATGAGTGCATTCAACTCACAGACTTGAACGTTTCTTTTGATAGAACAGTTTGGAAACATTACGTTTGTAGAATCTGCAAGTGTTTATTCGGAGCACCTTGAGGCCTATGTTGGAAAAGGAAATATCTTCACATAAAAACTAGAGAGAAGGATTCTCAGAAACTTCTTTGTGATGAGTTCATTCAACTCACAGAGTTGAACCTACCAATTGATAGAGAAGTTTGGAAACACTCTTTTTGTAGAATCTGCAAGTGGATATTTGGAGCCGTTTGAGGCCTATGCTGGAAAAGGAAATATCTTCACATAAAAACTGAACAGAAGCATTCTCAGTAACTTCTTTGTGTTGAGTGCATTCAACTCACAGACTTGAACTTACCTGTAGAAAGAGCAGTTTTGAAACACTCTTTTGGTAAAATCTGCAAGTGGTTATTTGGAGCACTTCGAGGCCTGTGCTGGGATATGGAGTATCTTCACCTAAAAACTACAGAGAAGCATTCTCAGAAAGTTCTTCACGATGCATTCATTCAACTCACAGGGTTGAACCTTCCTTTTGATAAAACAGTTTTGAAACACTCTTTTTGTAGAATCTGCAAGAGGATATTTGGAGCGTTTTGAGGCCTATGCTGGAAAAGGAAATATCTTCACCTAAAAACTAGACAGAAGCATTCTCAGAAACTTCTGTGTGATGAGTGCATTCAACTCACAGACTTGAACGTTTCTTTTGATAGAACAGTTTGGAAACATTACGTTTGTAGAATCTGCAAGTGTTTATTCGGAGCACCTTGAGGCCTATGTTGGAAAAGGAAATATCTTCACATAAAACCTAGAGAGAAGGATTCTCAGAAACTTCTTTGTGATGAGTTCATTCAACTCACAGAGTTGAACCTACCAATTGATAGAGAAGTTTGGAAACACTCTTTTTGTAGAATCTGCAAGTGGATATTTGGAGCCGTTTGAGGCCTATGCTGGAAAAGGAAATATCTTCACATAAAAACTGAACAGAAGCATTCTCAGAAACTTCTTTGTGTTGAGTGCATTCAACTCACAGACTTGAACTTACCTGTAGAAAGAGCAGTTTTGAAACACTCTTTTGGTAAAATCTGCAAGTGGTTATTTGGAGCACTTCGAGGCCTGTGCTGGGATATGGAATATCTTCACCTAAAAACTACAGAGAAGCATTCTCAGAAAGTTCTTCACGATGCATTCATTCAACTCACAGAGTTGAACCTTCCTTTTGATAGAACAGTTTTGAAACACTCTTTTTGTAGAATCTGCAAGAGGATATTTGGAGCGTTTTGAGGCCTATGCTGGAAAAGGAAATATCTTCACCTAAAAACTAGACAGAAGCATTCTCAGAAACTTCTGTGTGATGAGTGCATTCAACTCACAGACTTGAACGTTTCTTTTGATAGAACAGTTTGGAAACATTACGTTTGTAGAATCTGCAAGTGTTTATTCGGAGCACCTTGAGGCCTATGTTGGAAAAGGAAATATCTTCACATAAAAACTAGAGAGAAGGATTCTCAGAAACTTCTTTGTGATGAGTTCATTCAACTCACAGAGTTGAACCTACCAATTGATAGAGAAGTTTGGAAACACTCTTTTTGTAGAATCTGCAAGTGGATATTTGGAGCCGTTTGAGGCCTATGCTGGAAAAGGAAATATCTTCACATAAAAACTGAACAGAAGCATTCTCAGAAACTTCTTTGTGTTGAGTGCATTCAACTCACAGACTTGAACTTACCTGTAGAAAGAGCAGTTTTGAAACACTCTTTTGGTAAAATCTGCAAGTGGTTATTTGGAGCACTTCGAGGCCTGTGCTGGGATATGGAATATCTTCACCTAAAAACTACAGAGAAGCATTCTCAGAAAGTTCTTCACGATGCATTCATTCAACTCACAGAGTTGAACCTTCCTTTTGATAGAACAGTTTTGAAACACTCTTTTTGTAGAATCTGCAAGAGGATATTTGGAGCGTTTTGAGGCCTATGCTGGAAAAGGAAATATCTTCACCTAAAAACTAGACAGAAGCATTCTCAGAAACTTCTGTGTGATGAGTGCATTCAACTCACAGACTTGAACGTTTCTTTTGATAGAACAGTTTGGAAACATTACGTTTGTAGAATCTGCAAGTGTTTATTCGGAGCACCTTGAGGCCTATGTTGGAAAAGGAAATATCTTCACATAAAAACTAGAGAGAAGGATTCTCAGAAACTTCTTTGTGATGAGTTCATTCAACTCACAGAGTTGAACCTACCAATTGATAGAGAAGTTTGGAAACACTCTTTTTGTAGAATCTGCAAGTGGATATTTGGAGCCGTTTGAGGCCTATGCTGGAAAAGGAAATATCTTCACATAAAAACTGAACAGAAGCATTCTCAGAAACTTCTTTGTGTTGAGTGCATTCAACTCACAGACTTGAACTTACCTGTAGAAAGAGCAGTTTTGAAACACTCTTTTGGTAAAATCTGCAAGTGGTTATTAGGAGCACTTCGAGGCCTGTGCTGGGATATGGAATATCTTCACCTAAAAACTACAGAGAAGCATTCTCAGAAAGTTCTTCACGATGCATTCATTCAACTCACAGAGTTGAACCTTCCTTTTGATAGAACAGTTTTGAAACACTCTTTTTGTAGAATCTGCAAGAGGATATTTGGAGCGTTTTGAGGCCTATGCTGGAAAAGGAAATATCTTCACCTAAAAACTAGACAGAAGCATTCTCAGAAACTTCTGTGTGATGAGTGCATTCAACTCACAGACTTGAACGTTTCTTTTGATAGAACAGTTTGGAAACATTACGTTTGTAGAATCTGCAAGTGTTTATTCGGAGCACCTTGAGGCCTATGTTGGAAAAGGAAATATCTTCACATAAAAACTAGAGAGAAGGATTCTCAGAAACTTCTTTGTGATGAGTTCATTCAACTCACAGAGTTGAACCTACCAATTGATAGAGAAGTTTGGAAACACTCTTTTTGTAGAATCTGCAAGTGGATATTTGGAGCCGTTTGAGGCCTATGCTGGAAAAGGAAATATCTTCACATAAAAACTGAACAGAAGCATTCTCAGAAACTTCTTTGTGTTGAGTGCATTCAACTCACAGACTTGAACTTACCTGTAGAAAGAGCAGTTTTGAAACACTCTTTTGGTAAAATCTGCAAGTGGTTATTTGGAGCACTTCGAGGCCTGTGCTGGGATATGGAATATCTTCACCTAAAAACTACAGAGAAGCATTCTCAGAAAGTTCTTCATGATGCATTCATTCAACTCACAGAGTTGAACCTTCCTTTTGATAGAACAGTTTTGAGACACTCTTTTTGTAGAATCTGCAAGAGGATATTTGGAGCGTTTTGAGGCCTATGCTGGAAAAGGAAATATCTTCACCTAAAAACTAGACAGAAGCATTCTCAGAAACTTCTGTGTGATGAGTGCATTCAACTCACAGACTTGAACGTTTCTTTTGATAGAACAGTTTGGAAACATTACGTTTGTAGAATCTGCAAGTGTTTATTCGGAGCACCTTGAGGCCTATGTTGGAAAAGGAAATATCTTCACATAAAAACTAGAGAGAAGGATTCTCAGAAACTTCTTTGTGATGAGTTCATTCAACTCACAGAGTTGAACCTACCAATTGATAGAGAAGTTTGGAAACACTCTTTTTGTAGAATCTGCAAGTGGATATTTGGAGCCGTTTGAGGCCTATGCTGGAAAAGGAAATATCTTCACATAAAAACTGAACAGAAGCATTCTCAGAAACTTCTTTGTGTTGAGTGCATTCAACTCACAGACTTGAACTTACCTGTAGAAAGAGCAGTTTTGAAACACTCTTTTGGTAAAATCTGCAAGTGGTTATTTGGAGCACTTCGAGGCTTGTGCTGGGATATGGAATATCTTCACCTAAAAACTACAGAGAAGCATTCTCAGAAAGTTCTTCATGATGCATTCATTCAACTCACAGAGTTGAACCTTCCTTTTGATAGAACAGTTTTGAAACACTCTTTTTGTAGAATCTGCAAGAGGATATTTGGGGCGTTTTGAGGCCTATGCTGGAAAAGGAAATATCTTCACCTAAAAACTAGACAGAAGCATTCTCAGAAACTTCTATGTGATGAGTGCATTCAACTCACAGACTTGAACGTTTCTTTTGATAGAACAGTTTGGAAACATTACGTTTGTAGAATCTGCAAGTGTTTATTCGGAGCACCTTGAGGCCTATGTTGGAAAAGGAAATATCTTCACATAAAAACTAGAGAGAAGGATTCTCAGAAACTTCTTTGTGATGAGTTCATTCAACTCACAGAGTTGAACCTACCAATTGATAGAGAAGTTTGGAAACACTCTTTTTGTAGAATCTGCAAGTGGATATTTGGAGCCGTTTGAGGCCTATGCTGGAAAAGGAAATATCTTCACATAAAAACTGAACAGAAGCATTCTCAGAAACTTCTTTGTGTTGAGTGCATTCAACTCACAGACTTGAACTTACCTGTAGAAAGAGCAGTTTTGAAACACTCTTTTGGTAAAATCTGCAAGTGGTTATTAGGAGCACTTCGAGGCCTGTGCTGGGATATGGAATATCTTCACCTAAAAACTACAGAGAAGCATTCTCAGAAAGTTCTTCACGATGCATTCATTCAACTCACAGAGTTGAACCTTCCTTTTGATAGAACAGTTTTGAAACACTCTTTTTGTAGAATCTGCAAGAGGATATTTGGAGCGTTTTGAGGCCTATGCTGGAAAAGGAAATATCTTCACCTAAAAACTAGACAGAAGCATTCTCAGAAACTTCTGTGTGATGAGTGCATTCAACTCACAGACTTGAACGTTTCTTTTGATAGAACAGTTTGGAAACATTACGTTTGTAGAATCTGCAAGTGTTTATTCGGAGCACCTTGAGGCCTATGTTGGAAAAGGAAATATCTTCACATAAAAACTAGAGAGAAGGATTCTCAGAAACTTCTTTGTGATGAGTTCATTCAACTCACAGAGTTGAACCTACCAATTGATAGAGAAGTTTGGAAACACTCTTTTTGTAGAATCTGCAAGTGGATATTTGGAGCCGTTTGAGGCCTATGCTGGAAAAGGAAATATCTTCACATAAAAACTGAACAGAAGCATTCTCAGAAACTTCTTTGTGTTGAGTGCATTCAACTCACAGACTTGAACTTACCTGTAGAAAGAGCAGTTTTGAAACACTCTTTTGGTAAAATCTGCAAGTGGTTATTTGGAGCACTTCGAGGCCTGTGCTGGGATATGGAATATCTTCACCTAAAAACTACAGAGAAGCATTCTCAGAAAGTTCTTCATGATGCATTCATTCAACTCACAGAGTTGAACCTTCCTTTTGATAGAACAGTTTTGAGACACTCTTTTTGTAGAATCTGCAAGAGGATATTTGGAGCGTTTTGAGGCCTATGCTGGAAAAGGAAATATCTTCACCTAAAAACTAGACAGAAGCATTCTCAGAAACTTCTGTGTGATGAGTGCATTCAACTCACAGACTTGAACGTTTCTTTTGATAGAACAGTTTGGAAACATTACGTTTGTAGAATCTGCAAGTGTTTATTCGGAGCACCTTGAGGCCTATGTTGGAAAAGGAAATATCTTCACATAAAAACTAGAGAGAAGGATTCTCAGAAACTTCTTTGTGATGAGTTCATTCAACTCACAGAGTTGAACCTACCAATTGATAGAGAAGTTTGGAAACACTCTTTTTGTAGAATCTGCAAGTGGATATTTGGAGCCGTTTGAGGCCTATGCTGGAAAAGGAAATATCTTCACATAAAAACTGAACAGAAGCATTCTCAGTAACTTCTTTGTGTTGAGTGCATTCAACTCACAGACTTGAACTTACCTGTAGAAAGAGCAGTTTTGAAACACTCTTTTGGTAAAATCTGCAAGTGGTTATTTGGAGCACTTCGAGGCCTGTGCTGGGATATGGAGTATCTTCACCTAAAAACTACAGAGAAGCATTCTCAGAAAGTTCTTCACGATGCATTCATTCAACTCACAGGGTTGAACCTTCCTTTTGATAAAACAGTTTTGAAACACTCTTTTTGTAGAATCTGCAAGAGGATATTTGGAGCGTTTTGAGGCCTATGCTGGAAAAGGAAATATCTTCACCTAAAAACTAGACAGAAGCATTCTCAGAAACTTCTGTGTGATGAGTGCATTCAACTCACAGACTTGAACGTTTCTTTTGATAGAACAGTTTGGAAACATTACGTTTGTAGAATCTGCAAGTGTTTATTCGGAGCACCTTGAGGCCTATGTTGGAAAAGGAAATATCTTCACATAAAACCTAGAGAGAAGGATTCTCAGAAACTTCTTTGTGATGAGTTCATTCAACTCACAGAGTTGAACCTACCAATTGATAGAGAAGTTTGGAAACACTCTTTTTGTAGAATCTGCAAGTGGATATTTGGAGCCGTTTGAGGCCTATGCTGGAAAAGGAAATATCTTCACATAAAAACTGAACAGAAGCATTCTCAGAAACTTCTTTGTGTTGAGTGCATTCAACTCACAGACTTGAACTTACCTGTAGAAAGAGCAGTTTTGAAACACTCTTTTGGTAAAATCTGCAAGTGGTTATTTGGAGCACTTCGAGGCCTGTGCTGGGATATGGAATATCTTCACCTAAAAACTACAGAGAAGCATTCTCAGAAAGTTCTTCACGATGCATTCATTCAACTCACAGAGTTGAACCTTCCTTTTGATAGAACAGTTTTGAAACACTCTTTTTGTAGAATCTGCAAGAGGATATTTGGAGCGTTTTGAGGCCTATGCTGGAAAAGGAAATATCTTCACCTAAAAACTAGACAGAAGCATTCTCAGAAACTTCTGTGTGATGAGTGCATTCAACTCACAGACTTGAACGTTTCTTTTGATAGAACAGTTTGGAAACATTACGTTTGTAGAATCTGCAAGTGTTTATTCGGAGCACCTTGAGGCCTATGTTGGAAAAGGAAATATCTTCACATAAAAACTAGAGAGAAGGATTCTCAGAAACTTCTTTGTGATGAGTTCATTCAACTCACAGAGTTGAACCTACCAATTGATAGAGAAGTTTGGAAACACTCTTTTTGTAGAATCTGCAAGTGGATATTTGGAGCCGTTTGAGGCCTATGCTGGAAAAGGAAATATCTTCACATAAAAACTGAACAGAAGCATTCTCAGAAACTTCTTTGTGTTGAGTGCATTCAACTCACAGACTTGAACTTACCTGTAGAAAGAGCAGTTTTGAAACACTCTTTTGGTAAAATCTGCAAGTGGTTATTTGGAGCACTTCGAGGCCTGTGCTGGGATATGGAATATCTTCACCTAAAAACTACAGAGAAGCATTCTCAGAAAGTTCTTCACGATGCATTCATTCAACTCACAGAGTTGAACCTTCCTTTTGATAGAACAGTTTTGAAACACTCTTTTTGTAGAATCTGCAAGAGGATATTTGGAGCGTTTTGAGGCCTATGCTGGAAAAGGAAATATCTTCACCTAAAAACTAGACAGAAGCATTCTCAGAAACTTCTGTGTGATGAGTGCATTCAACTCACAGACTTGAACGTTTCTTTTGATAGAACAGTTTGGAAACATTACGTTTGTAGAATCTGCAAGTGTTTATTCGGAGCACCTTGAGGCCTATGTTGGAAAAGGAAATATCTTCACATAAAAACTAGAGAGAAGGATTCTCAGAAACTTCTTTGTGATGAGTTCATTCAACTCACAGAGTTGAACCTACCAATTGATAGAGAAGTTTGGAAACACTCTTTTTGTAGAATCTGCAAGTGGATATTTGGAGCCGTTTGAGGCCTATGCTGGAAAAGGAAATATCTTCACATAAAAACTGAACAGAAGCATTCTCAGAAACTTCTTTGTGTTGAGTGCATTCAACTCACAGACTTGAACTTACCTGTAGAAAGAGCAGTTTTGAAACACTCTTTTGGTAAAATCTGCAAGTGGTTATTAGGAGCACTTCGAGGCCTGTGCTGGGATATGGAATATCTTCACCTAAAAACTACAGAGAAGCATTCTCAGAAAGTTCTTCACGATGCATTCATTCAACTCACAGAGTTGAACCTTCCTTTTGATAGAACAGTTTTGAAACACTCTTTTTGTAGAATCTGCAAGAGGATATTTGGAGCGTTTTGAGGCCTATGCTGGAAAAGGAAATATCTTCACCTAAAAACTAGACAGAAGCATTCTCAGAAACTTCTGTGTGATGAGTGCATTCAACTCACAGACTTGAACGTTTCTTTTGATAGAACAGTTTGGAAACATTACGTTTGTAGAATCTGCAAGTGTTTATTCGGAGCACCTTGAGGCCTATGTTGGAAAAGGAAATATCTTCACATAAAAACTAGAGAGAAGGATTCTCAGAAACTTCTTTGTGATGAGTTCATTCAACTCACAGAGTTGAACCTACCAATTGATAGAGAAGTTTGGAAACACTCTTTTTGTAGAATCTGCAAGTGGATATTTGGAGCCGTTTGAGGCCTATGCTGGAAAAGGAAATATCTTCACATAAAAACTGAACAGAAGCATTCTCAGAAACTTCTTTGTGTTGAGTGCATTCAACTCACAGACTTGAACTTACCTGTAGAAAGAGCAGTTTTGAAACACTCTTTTGGTAAAATCTGCAAGTGGTTATTTGGAGCACTTCGAGGCCTGTGCTGGGATATGGAATATCTTCACCTAAAAACTACAGAGAAGCATTCTCAGAAAGTTCTTCATGATGCATTCATTCAACTCACAGAGTTGAACCTTCCTTTTGATAGAACAGTTTTGAGACACTCTTTTTGTAGAATCTGCAAGAGGATATTTGGAGCGTTTTGAGGCCTATGCTGGAAAAGGAAATATCTTCACCTAAAAACTAGACAGAAGCATTCTCAGAAACTTCTGTGTGATGAGTGCATTCAACTCACAGACTTGAACGTTTCTTTTGATAGAACAGTTTGGAAACATTACGTTTGTAGAATCTGCAAGTGTTTATTCGGAGCACCTTGAGGCCTATGTTGGAAAAGGAAATATCTTCACATAAAAACTAGAGAGAAGGATTCTCAGAAACTTCTTTGTGATGAGTTCATTCAACTCACAGAGTTGAACCTACCAATTGATAGAGAAGTTTGGAAACACTCTTTTTGTAGAATCTGCAAGTGGATATTTGGAGCCGTTTGAGGCCTATGCTGGAAAAGGAAATATCTTCACATAAAAACTGAACAGAAGCATTCTCAGTAACTTCTTTGTGTTGAGTGCATTCAACTCACAGACTTGAACTTACCTGTAGAAAGAGCAGTTTTGAAACACTCTTTTGGTAAAATCTGCAAGTGGTTATTTGGAGCACTTCGAGGCCTGTGCTGGGATATGGAGTATCTTCACCTAAAAACTACAGAGAAGCATTCTCAGAAAGTTCTTCACGATGCATTCATTCAACTCACAGGGTTGAACCTTCCTTTTGATAAAACAGTTTTGAAACACTCTTTTTGTAGAATCTGCAAGAGGATATTTGGAGCGTTTTGAGGCCTATGCTGGAAAAGGAAATATCTTCACCTAAAAACTAGACAGAAGCATTCTCAGAAACTTCTGTGTGATGAGTGCATTCAACTCACAGACTTGAACGTTTCTTTTGATAGAACAGTTTGGAAACATTACGTTTGTAGAATCTGCAAGTGTTTATTCGGAGCACCTTGAGGCCTATGTTGGAAAAGGAAATATCTTCACATAAAACCTAGAGAGAAGGATTCTCAGAAACTTCTTTGTGATGAGTTCATTCAACTCACAGAGTTGAACCTACCAATTGATAGAGAAGTTTGGAAACACTCTTTTTGTAGAATCTGCAAGTGGATATTTGGAGCCGTTTGAGGCCTATGCTGGAAAAGGAAATATCTTCACATAAAAACTGAACAGAAGCATTCTCAGAAACTTCTTTGTGTTGAGTGCATTCAACTCACAGACTTGAACTTACCTGTAGAAAGAGCAGTTTTGAAACACTCTTTTGGTAAAATCTGCAAGTGGTTATTTGGAGCACTTCGAGGCCTGTGCTGGGATATGGAATATCTTCACCTAAAAACTACAGAGAAGCATTCTCAGAAAGTTCTTCACGATGCATTCATTCAACTCACAGAGTTGAACCTTCCTTTTGATAGAACAGTTTTGAAACACTCTTTTTGTAGAATCTGCAAGAGGATATTTGGAGCGTTTTGAGGCCTATGCTGGAAAAGGAAATATCTTCACCTAAAAACTAGACAGAAGCATTCTCAGAAACTTCTGTGTGATGAGTGCATTCAACTCACAGACTTGAACGTTTCTTTTGATAGAACAGTTTGGAAACATTACGTTTGTAGAATCTGCAAGTGTTTATTCGGAGCACCTTGAGGCCTATGTTGGAAAAGGAAATATCTTCACATAAAAACTAGAGAGAAGGATTCTCAGAAACTTCTTTGTGATGAGTTCATTCAACTCACAGAGTTGAACCTACCAATTGATAGAGAAGTTTGGAAACACTCTTTTTGTAGAATCTGCAAGTGGATATTTGGAGCCGTTTGAGGCCTATGCTGGAAAAGGAAATATCTTCACATAAAAACTGAACAGAAGCATTCTCAGAAACTTCTTTGTGTTGAGTGCATTCAACTCACAGACTTGAACTTACCTGTAGAAAGAGCAGTTTTGAAACACTCTTTTGGTAAAATCTGCAAGTGGTTATTTGGAGCACTTCGAGGCCTGTGCTGGGATATGGAATATCTTCACCTAAAAACTACAGAGAAGCATTCTCAGAAAGTTCTTCACGATGCATTCATTCAACTCACAGAGTTGAACCTTCCTTTTGATAGAACAGTTTTGAAACACTCTTTTTGTAGAATCTGCAAGAGGATATTTGGAGCGTTTTGAGGCCTATGCTGGAAAAGGAAATATCTTCACCTAAAAACTAGACAGAAGCATTCTCAGAAACTTCTGTGTGATGAGTGCATTCAACTCACAGACTTGAACGTTTCTTTTGATAGAACAGTTTGGAAACATTACGTTTGTAGAATCTGCAAGTGTTTATTCGGAGCACCTTGAGGCCTATGTTGGAAAAGGAAATATCTTCACATAAAAACTAGAGAGAAGGATTCTCAGAAACTTCTTTGTGATGAGTTCATTCAACTCACAGAGTTGAACCTACCAATTGATAGAGAAGTTTGGAAACACTCTTTTTGTAGAATCTGCAAGTGGATATTTGGAGCCGTTTGAGGCCTATGCTGGAAAAGGAAATATCTTCACATAAAAACTGAACAGAAGCATTCTCAGAAACTTCTTTGTGTTGAGTGCATTCAACTCACAGACTTGAACTTACCTGTAGAAAGAGCAGTTTTGAAACACTCTTTTGGTAAAATCTGCAAGTGGTTATTTGGAGCACTTCGAGGCCTGTGCTGGGATATGGAATATCTTCACCTAAAAACTACAGGGAAGCAGTCTCAGAAAGTTCTTCACGATGCATTCATTCAACTCACAGAATTGAACCTTCCTTTTGATAGAACAGTTTTGAAACACTCTTTTTGTAGAATCTGCAAGAGGATATTTGGAGCGTTTTGAGGCCTATGCTGGAAAAGGAAATATCTTCACCTAAAAACTAGACAGAAGCATTCTCATAAACTTCTGTGTGATGAGTGCATTCAACTCACAGACTTGAACGTTTCTTTTGATAGAACAGTTTGGAAACATTACGTTTGTAGAATCTGCAAGTGTTTATTCGGAGCACCTTGAGGCCTATGTTGGAAAAGGAAATATCTTCACATAAAACCTAGAGAGAAGGATTCTCAGAAACTTCTTTGTGATGAGTTCATTCAACTCACAGAGTTGAACCTACCAATTGATAGAGAAGTTTGGAAACACTCTTTTTGTAGAATCTGCAAGTGGATATTTGGAGCCGTTTGAGGCCTATGCTGGAAAAGGAAATATCTTCACATAAAAACTGAACAGAAGCATTCTCAGAAACTTCTTTGTGTTGAGTGCATTCAACTCACAGACTTGAACTTACCTGTAGAAAGAGCAGTTTTGAAACACTCTTTTGGTTAAATCTGCAAGTGGTTATTTGGAGCACTTCGAGGCCTGTGCTGGGATATGGAATATCTTCACCTAAAAACTACAGAGAAGCATTCTCAGAAAGTTCTTCATGATGCATTCATTCAACTCACAGAGTTGAACCTTCCTTTTGATAGAACAGTTTTGAAACACTCTTTTTGTAGAATCTGCAAGAGGATATTTGGAGCGTTTTGAGGCCTGTGCTGGAAAAGGAAATATCTTCACCTAAAAACTAGACAGAAGCATTCTCAGAAACTTCTGTGTGATGAGTGCATTCAACTCACAGACTTGAACGTTTCTTTTGATAGAACAGTTTGGAAACATTACGTTTGTAGAATCTGCAAGTGTTTATTCGGAGCACCTTGAGGCCTATGTTGGAAAAGGAAATATCTTCACATAAAACCTAGAGAGAAGGATTCTCAGAAACTTCTTTGTGATGAGTTCATTCAACTCACAGAGTTGAACCTACCAATTGATAGAGAAGTTTGGAAACACTCTTTTTGTAGAATCTGCAAGTGGATATTTGGAGCCGTTTGAGGCCTATGCTGGAAAAGGAAATATCTTCACATAAAAACTGAACAGAAGCATTCTCAGAAACTTCTTTGTGTTGAGTGCATTCAACTCACAGACTTGAACTTACCTGTAGAAAGAGCAGTTTTGAAACACTCTTTTGGTAAAATCTGCAAGTGGTTATTTGGAGCACTTCGAGGCCTGTGCTGGGATATGGAATATCTTCACCTAAAAACTACAGAGAAGCATTCTCAGAAAGTTATTCACGATGCATTCATTCAACTCACAGAGTTGAACCTTCCTTTTGATAGAACAGTTTTGAAACACTCTTTTTGTAGAATCTGCAAGAGGATATTTGGAGCGTTTTGAGGCCTATGCTGGAAAAGGAAATATCTTCACCTAAAAACTAGACAGAAGCATTCTCAGAAACTTCTGTGTGATGAGTGCATTCAACTCACAGACTTGAACGTTTCTTTTGATAGAACAGTTTGGAAACATTACGTTTGTAGAATCTGCAAGTGTTTATTCGGAGCACCTTGAGGCCTATGTTGGAAAAGGAAATATCTTCACATAAAACCTAGAGAGAAGGATTCTCAGAAACTTCTTTGTGATGAGTTCATTCAACTCACAGAGTTGAACCTACCAATTGATAGAGAAGTTTGGAAACACTCTTTTTGTAGAATCTGCAAGTGGATATTTGGAGCCGTTTGAGGCCTAGGCTGGAAAAGGAAATATCTTCACATAAAAACTGAACAGAAGCATTCTCAGAAACTTCTGTGTGATGAGTGCATTCAACTCACAGACTTGAATGTTTCTTTTGATAGAACAGTTTGGAAACATTACGTTTGTAGAATCTGCAAGTGTTTATTCGGAGCACATTGAGGCCTATGTTGGAAAAGGAAATATCTTCGCATAAAAACTAGAGAGAAGGATTCTCAGAAACTTCTTTGTGATGAGTTGATTCAACTCACAGAGTTGAACCTACCAATTGATAGAGAAGTTTGGAAACACTCTTTTTGTAGAATCTGCAAGTGGATATTTGGAGCCGTTTGAGGCCTATGCTGGAAAAGGAAATATCTTCACATAAAAACTGAACAGAAGCATTCTCTGAAACTTCTTTGTGTTGAGTGCATTCAACTCACAGACGTGAACTTACCTGTAGAAAGAGCAGTTTTGAAACACTCTTTTGGTAAAATCTGCAAGTGGTTATTTGGAGCACTTCGAGGCCTGTGCTGGGATATGGAATATCTTCACCTAAAAACTACAGAGAAGCATTCTCAGAAAGTTCTTCACGATGCATTCATTCAACTCACAGAGTTGAACCTTCCTTTTGATAGAACAGTTTTGAAACACTCTTTTTGTAGAATCTGCAAGAGGATATTTGGAGCGTTTTGAGGCCTATGCTGGAAAAGGAAATATCTTCACCTAAAAACTAGACAGAAGCATTCTCAGAAACTTCTGTGTGATGAGTGCATTCAACTCACAGACTTGAACGTTTCTTTTGATAGAACAGTTTGGAAACATTACGTTTGTAGAATCTGCAAGTGTTTATTCGGAGCACCTTGAGGCCTATGTTGGAAAAGGAAATATCTTCACATAAAACCTAGAGAGAAGGATTCTCAGAAACTTCTTTGTGATGAGTTCATTCAACTCACAGAGTTGAACCTACCAATAGATAGAGAAGTTTGGAAACACTCTTTTTGTAGAATCTGCAAGTGGATATTTGGAGCCGTTTGAGGCCTATGCTGGAAAAGGAAATATCTTCACATAAAAACTGAACAGAAGCATTCTCAGAAACTTCTTTGTGTTGAGTGCATTCAACTCACAGACTTGAACTTACCTGTAGAAAGAGCAGTTTTGAAACACTCTTTTGGTAAAATCTGCAAGTGGTTATTTGGAGCACTTCGAGGCCTGTGCTGGGATATGGAATATCTTCACTTAAAAACTACAGAGAAGCATTCTCAGAAAGTTATTCACGATGCATTCATTCAACTCACAGAGTTGAACCTTCCTTTTGATAGAACAGTTTTGAAACACTCTTTTTGTAGAATCTGCAAGAGGATATTTGGAGCGTTTTGAGGCCTATGCTGGAAAAGGAAATATCTTCACCTAAAAACTAGACAGAAGCATTCTCAGAAACTTCTGTGTGATGAGTGCATTCAACTCACAGACTTGAACGTTTCTTTTGATAGAACAGTTTGGAAACATTACGTTTGTAGAATCTGCAAGTGTTTATTCGGAGCACCTTGAGGCCTATGTTGGAAAAGGAAATATCTTCACATAAAAACTAGAGAGAAGGATTCTCAGAAACTTCTTTGTGATGAGTTCATTCAACTCACAGAGTTGAACCTATCAATTGATAGAGAAGTTTGGAAACACTCTTTTTGTAGAATCTGCAAGTGGATATTTGGAGCCGTTTGAGGCCTATGCTGGAAAAGGAAATATCTTCACATAAAAACTGAACAGAAGCATTCTCAGAAACTTCTTTGTGTTGAGTGCATTCAACTCACAGACTTGAACTTACCTGTAGAAAGAGCAGTTTTGAAACACTCTTTTGGTAAAATCTGCAAGTGGTTATTTGGAGCACTTCGAGGCCTGTGCTGGGATATGGAATATCTTCACCTAAAAACTACAGAGAAGCATTCTCAGAAAGTCCTTCATGATGCATTCATTCAACTCACAGAGTTGAACCTTCCTTTTGATAGAACAGTTTTGAAACACTCTTTTTGTAGAATCTGCAAGAGGATATTTGGAGCGTTTTGAGGCCTATGCTGGAAAAGGAAATATCTTCACCTAAAAACTAGACAGAAGCATTCTCAGAAACTTCTGTGTGATGAGTGCATTCAACTCACAGACTTGAACGTTTCTTTTGATAGAACAGTTTGGAAACATTACGTTTGTAGAATCTGCAAGTGTTTATTCGGAGCACCTTGAGGCCTATGTTGGAAAAGGAAATATCTTCACATAAAACCTAGAGCGAAGGATTCTCAGAAACTTCTTTGTGATGAGTTCATTCAACTCACAGAGTTGAACCTACCAATTGATAGAGAAGTTTGGAAACACTCTTTTTGTAGAATCTGCAAGTGGATATTTGGAGCCGTTTGAGGCCTATGCTGGAAAAGGAAATATCTTCACATAAAAACTGAACAGTAGCATTCTCAGAAACTTCTTTGTGTTGAGTGCATTCAACTCACAGACTTGAACTTACCTGTAGAAAGAGCAGTTTTGAAACACTCTTTTGGTAAAATCTGCAAGTGGTTATTTGGAGCACTTCGAGGCCTGTGCTGGGATATGGAATATCTTCACCTAAAAACTACAGAGAAGCATTCTCAGAAAGTTCTTCACGATGCATTCATTCAACTCACAGAGTTGAACCTTCCTTTTGATAGAACAGTTTTGAAACACTCTTTTTGTAGAATCTGCAAGAGGATATTTGGAGCGTTTTGAGGCCTATGCTGGAAAAGGAAATATCTTCACCTAAAAACTAGAAAGAAGCATTCTCAGAAACTTCTGTGTGATGAGTGCATTCAACTCACAGACTTGAACGTTTCTTTTGATAGAACAGTTTGGAAACATTACGTTTGTAGAATCTGCAAGTGTTTATTCGGAGCTCCTTGAGGCCTATGTTGGAAAAGGAAATATCTTCACATAAAAACTAGAGAGAAGGATTCTCAGAAACTTCTTTGTGATGAGTTCATTCAACTCACAGAGTTGAACCTACCAATTGATAGAGAAGTTTGGAAACACTCTTTTTGTAGAATCTGCAAGTGGATATTTGGAGCCGTTTGAGGCCTAGGCTGGAAAAGGAAATATCTTCACATAAAAACTGAACAGAAGCATTCTCAGAAACTTCTGTGTGATGAGTGCATTCAACTCACAGACTTGAACGTTTCTTTTGATAGAACAGTTTGGAAACATTACGTTTGTAGAATCTGCAAGTGCTTATTCGGAGCACCTTGAGGCCTATGTTGGAAAAGGAAATATCTTCGCATAAAAACTAGAGAGAAGGATTCTCAGAAACTTCTTTGTGATGAGTTCATTCAACTCACAGAGTTGAACCTACCAATTGATAGAGAAGTTTGGAAACACTCTTTTTGTAGAATCTGCAAGTGGATATTTGGAGCCGTTTGAGGCCTATGCTGGAAAAGGAAATATCTTCACATAAAAACTGAACAGAAGCATTCTCAGAAACTTCTTTGTGTTGAGTGCATTCAACTCACAGACTTGAACTTACCTGTAGAAAGAGCAGTTTTGAAACACTCTTTTGGTAAAATCTGCAAGTGGTTATTTGGAGCACTTCGAGGCCTGTGCTGGGATATGGAATATCTTCACCTAAAAACTACAGAGAAGCATTCTCAGAAAGTTCTTCACGATGCATTCATTCAACTCACAGAGTTGAACCTTCCTTTTGATAGAACAGTTTTGAAACACTCTTTTTGTAGAATCTGCAAGAGGATATTTGGAGCGTTTTGAGGCCTATGCTGGAAAAGGAAATATCTTCACCTAAAAACTAGACAGAAGCATTCTCAGAAACTTCTGTGTGATGAGTGCATTCAACTCACAGACTTGAACGTTTCTTTTGATAGAACAGTTTGGAAACATTACGTTTGTAGAATCTGCAAGTGTTTATTCGGAGCACCTTGAGGCCTATGTTGGAAAAGGAAATATCTTCACATAAAAACTAGAGAGAAGGATTCTCAGAAACTTCTTTGTGATGAGTTCATTCAACTCACAGAGTTGAACCTACCAATTGATAGAGAAGTTTGGAAACACTCTTTTTGTAGAATCTGCAAGTGGATATTTGGAGCCGTTTGAGGCCTATGCTGGAAAAGGAAATATCTTCACATAAAAACTGAACAGAAACATTCTCAGAAACTTCTTTGTGTTGAGTGCATTCAACTCACAGACTTGAACTTACCTGTAGAAAGAGCAGTTTTGAAACACTCTTTTGGTAAAATCTGCAAGTGGTTATTTGGAGCACTTCGAGGCCTGTGCTGGGATATGGAATATATTCACCTAAAAACTACAGAGAAGCATTCTCAGAAAGTTCTTCACGATGCATTCATTCAACTCACAGAGTTGAACCTTCCTTTTGATAGAACAGTTTTGAAACACTCTTTTTGTAGAATCTGCAAGAGGATATTTGGAGCGTTTTGAGGCCTATGCTGGAAAAGGAAATATCTTCACCTAAAAACTAGACAGAAGCATTCTCAGAAACTTCTGTGTGATGAGTGCATTCAACTCACAGACTTGAACGTTTCTTTTGATAGAACAGTTTGGAAACATTACGTTTGTAGAATCTGCAAGTGTTTATTCGGAGCACCTTGAGGCCTATGTTGGAAAAGGAAATATCTTCACATAAAAACTAGAGAGAAGGATTCTCAGAAACTTCTTTGTGATGAGTTCATTCAACTCACAGAGTTGAACCTACCAATTGATAGAGAAGTTTGGAAACACTCTTTTTGTAGAATCTGCAAGTGGATATTTGGAGCCGTTTGAGGCCTATGCTGGAAAAGGAAATATCTTCACATAAAAACTGAACAGAAGCATTCTCAGAAACTTCTTTGTGTTGAGTGCATTCAACTCACAGACTTGAACTTACCTGTAGAAAGAGCAGTTTTGAAACACTCTTTTGGTAAAATCTGCAAGTGGTTATTTGGAGCACTTCGAGGCCTGTGCTGGGATATGGAATATCTTCACCTAAAAACTACAGAGAAGCATTCTCAGAAAGTTCTTCACGATGCATTCATTCAACTCACAGAGTTGAACTTTCCTTTTGATAGAACAGTTTTGAAACACTCTTTTTGTAGAATCTGCAAGAGGATATTTGGAGCGTTTTGAGGCCTATGCTGGAAAAGGAAATATCTTCACCTAAAAACTAGACAGAAGCATTCTCAGAAACTTCTGTGTGATGAGTGCATTCAACTCACAGACTTGAACGTTTCTTTTGATAGAACAGTTTGGAAACATTACGTTTGTAGAATCTGCAAGTGTTTATTCGGAGCACCTTGAGGCCTATGTTGGAAAAGGAAATATCTTCACATAAAACCTAGAGAGAAGGATTCTCAGAAACTTCTTTGTGATGAGTTCATTCAACTCACAGAGTTGAACCTACCAATTGATAGAGAAGTTTGGAAACACTCTTTTTGTAGAATCTGCAAGTGGATATTTGGAGCCGTTTGAGGCCTATGCTGGAAAAGGAAATATCTTCACATAAAAACTGAACAGAAGCATTCTCAGAAACTTCTTTGTGTTGAGTGCATTCAACTCACAGACGTGAACTTACCTGTAGAAAGAGCAGTTTTGAAACACTCTTTTGGTAAAATCTGCAAGTGGTTATTTGGAGCACTTCGAGGCCTGTGCTGGGATATGGAATATCTTCACCTAAAAACTACAGAGAAGCATTCTCAGAAAGTTCTTCACGATGCATTCATTCAACTCACAGAGTTGAACCTTCCTTTTGATAGAACAGTTTTGAAACACTCTTTTTGTAGAATCTGCAAGAGGATATTTGGAGCGTTTTGAGGCCTATGCTGGAAAAGGAAATATCTTCACCTAAAAACTAGACAGAAGCATTCTCAGAAACTTCTGTGTGATGAGTGCATTCAACTCACAGACTTGAACGTTTCTTTTGATAGAACAGTTTGGAAACATTACGTTTGTAGAATCTGCAAGTGTTTATTCGGAGCACCTTGAGGCCTATGTTGGAAAAGGAAATATCTTCACATAAAAACTAGAGAGAAGGATTCTCAGAAACTTCTTTGTGATGAGTTCATTCAACTCACAGAGTTGAACCTACCAATTGATAGAGAAGTTTGGAAACACTCTTTTTGTAGAATCTGCAAGTGGATATTTGGAGCCGTTTGAGGCCTATGCTGGAAAAGGAAATATCTTCACATAAAAACTGAACAGAAGCATTCTCAGAAACTTCTTTGTGTTGAGTGCATTCAACTCACAGACTTGAACTTACCTGTAGAAAGAGCAGTTTTGAAACACTCTTTTGGTAAAATCTGCAAGTGGTTATTTGGAGCACTTCGAGGCCTGTGCTGGGATATGGAATATCTTCACCTAAAAACTACAGAGAAGCATTCTCAGAAAGTTCTTCACGATGCATTCATTCAACTCACAGAGTTGAACCTTCCTTTTGATAGAACAGTTTTGAAACACTCTTTTTGTAGAATCTGCAAGAGGATATTTGGAGCGTTTTGAGGCCTATGCTGGAAAAGGAAATATCTTCACCTAAAAACTAGACAGAAGCATTCTCAGAAACTTCTGTGTGATGAGTGCATTCAACTCACAGACTTGAACGTTTCTTTTGATAGAACAGTTTGGAAACATTACGTTTGTAGAATCTGCAAGTGTTTATTCGGAGCACCTTGAGGCCTATGTTGGAAAAGGAAATATCTTCACATAAAACCTAGAGAGAAGGATTCTCAGAAACTTCTTTGTGATGAGTTCATTCAACTCACAGAGTTGAACCTACCAATTGATAGAGAAGTTTGGAAACACTCTTTTTGTAGAATCTGCAAGTGGATATTTGGAGCCGTTTGAGGCCTATGCTGGAAAAGGAAATATCTTCACATAAAAACTGAACAGAAGCATTCTCAGAAACTTCTTTGTGTTGAGTGCATTCAACTCACAGACTTGAACTTACCTGTAGAAAGAGCAGTTTTGAAACACTCTTTTGGTAAAATCTGCAAGTGGTTATTTGGAGCACTTCGAGGCCTGTGCTGGGATATGGAATATCTTCACCTAAAAACTACAGAGAAGCATTCTCAGAAAGTTCTTCACGATGCATTCATTCAACTCACAGAGTTGAACCTTCCTTTTGATAGAACAGTTTTGAAACACTCTTTTTGTAGAATCTGCAAGAGGATATTTGGAGCGTTTTGAGGCCTATGCTGGAAAAGGAAATATCTTCACCTAAAAACTAGACAGAAGCATTCTCAGAAACTTCTGTGTGATGAGTGCATTCAACTCACAGACTTGAACGTTTCTTTTGATAGAACAGTTTGGAAACATTACGTTTGTAGAATCTGCAAGTGTTTATTCGGAGCTCCTTGAGGCCTATGTTGGAAAAGGAAATATCTTCACATAAAAACTAGAGAGAAGGATTCTCAGAAACTTCTTTGTGATGAGTTCATTCAACTCACAGAGTTGAACCTACCAATTGATAGAGAAGTTTGGAAACACTCTTTTTGTAGAATCTGCAAGTGGATATTTGGAGCCGTTTGAGGCCTAGGCTGGAAAAGGAAATATCTTCACATAAAAACTGAACAGAAGCATTCTCAGAAACTTCTGTGTGATGAGTGCATTCAACTCACAGACTTGAACGTTTCTTTTGATAGAACAGTTTGGAAACATTACGTTTGTAGAATCTGCAAGTGCTTATTCGGAGCACCTTTAGGCCTATGTTGGAAAAGGAAAGATCTTCGCATAAAAACTAGAGAGAAGGATTCTCAGAAACTTCTTTGTGATGAGTTCATTCAACTCACAGAGTTGAACCTACCAATTGATAGAGAAGTTTGGAAACACTCTTTTTGTAGAATCTGCAAGTGGATATTTGGAGCCGTTTGAGGCCTATGCTGGAAAAGGAAATATCTTCACATAAAAACTGAACAGAAGCATTCTCAGAAACTTCTTTGTGTTGAGTGCATTCAACTCACAGACTTGAACTTACCTGTAGAAAGAGCAGTTTTGAAACACTCTTTTGGTAAAATCTGCAAGTGGTTATTTGGAGCACTTCGAGGCCTGTGCTGGGATATGGAATATCTTCACCTAAAAACTACAGAGAAGCATTCTCAGAAAGTTCTTCACGATGCATTCATTCAACTCACAGAGTTGAACCTTCCTTTTGATAGAACAGTTTTGAAACACTCTTTTTGTAGAATCTGCAAGAGGATATTTGGAGCGTTTTGAGGCCTATGCTGGAAAAGGAAATATCTTCACCTAAAAACTAGACAGAAGCATTCTCAGAAACTTCTGTGTGATGAGTGCATTCAACTCACAGACTTGAACGTTTCTTTTGATAGAACAGTTTGGAAACATTACGTTTGTAGAATCTGCAAGTGTTTATTCGGAGCACCTTGAGGCCTATGTTGGAAAAGGAAATATCTTCACATAAAAACTAGAGAGAAGGATTCTCAGAAACTTCTTTGTGATGAGTTCATTCAACTCACAGAGTTGAACCTACCAATTGATAGAGAAGTTTGGAAACACTCTTTTTGTAGAATCTGCAAGTGGATATTTGGAGCCGTTTGAGGCCTAGGCTGGAAAAGGAAATATCTTCACATAAAAACTGAACAGAAGCATTCTGAGAAACTTCTGTGTGATGAGTGCATTCAACTCACAGACTTGAACGTTTCTTTTGATAGAACAGTTTGGAAACATTACGTTTGTAGAATCTGCAAGTGCTTATTCGGAGCACCTTGAGGCCTATGTTGGAAAAGGAAATATCTTCGCATAAAAACTAGAGAGAAGGATTCTCAGAAACTTCTTTGTGATGAGTTCATTCAACTCACAGAGTTGAACCTACCAATTGATAGAGAAGTTTGGAAACACTCTTTTTGTACAATCTGCAAGTGGATATTTGGAGCCGTTTGAGGCCTATGCTGGAAAAGGAAATATCTTCACATAAAAACTGAACAGAAGCATTCTCAGAAACTTCTTTGTGTTGAGTGCATTCAACTCACAGACTTGAACTTACCTGTAGAAAGTGCAGTTTTGAAACACTCTTTTGGTAAAATCTGCAAGTGGTTATTTGGAGCACTTCGAGGCCTGTGCTGGGATATGGAATATCTTCACCTAAAAACTACAGAGAAGCATTCTCAGAAAGTTCTTCACGATGCATTCATTCAACTCACAGAGTTGAACCTTCCTTTTGATAGAACAGTTTTGAAACACTCTTTTTGTAGAATCTGCAAGAGGATATTTGGAGCGTTTTGAGGCCTATGCTGGAAAAGGAAATATCTTCACCTAAAAACTAGACAGAAGCATTCTCAGAAACTTCTGTGTGATGAGTGCATTCAACTCACAGACTTGAACGTTTCTTTTGATAGAACAGTTTGGAAACATTACGTTTGTAGAATCTGCAAGTGTTTATTCGGAGCACCTTGAGGCCTATGTTGGAAAAGGAAATATCTTCACATAAAAACTAGAGAGAAGGATTCTCAGAAACTTCTTTGTGATGAGTTCATTCAACTCACAGAGTTGAACCTACCAATTGATAGAGAAGTTTGGAAACACTCTTTTTGTAGAATCTGCAAGTGGATATTTGGAGCCGTTTGAGGCCTATGCTGGAAAAGGAAATATCTTCACATAAAAACTGAACAGAAGCATTCTCAGAAACTTCTTTGTGTTGAGTGCATTCAACTCACAGACTTGAACTTACCTGTAGAAAGAGCAGTTTTGAAACACTCTTTTGGTAAAATCTGCAAGTGGTTATTTGGAGCACTTCGAGGCCTGTGCTGGGATATGGAATATATTCACCTAAAAACTACAGAGAAGCATTCTCAGAAAGTTCTTCACGATGCATTCATTCAACTCACAGAGTTGAACCTTCCTTTTGATAGAACAGTTTTGAAACACTCTTTTTGTAGAATCTGCAAGAGGATATTTGGAGCGTTTTGAGGCCTATGCTGGAAAAGGAAATATCTTCACCTAAAAACTAGACAGAAGCATTCTCAGAAACTTCTGTGTGATGAGTGCATTCAACTCACAGACTTGAACGTTTCTTTTGATAGAACAGTTTGGAAACATTACGTTTGTAGAATCTGCAAGTGTTTATTCGGAGCACCTTGAGGCCTATGTTGGAAAAGGAAATATCTTCACATAAAAACTAGAGAGAAGGATTCTCAGAAACTTCTTTGTGATGAGTTCATTCAACTCACAGATTTGAACCTACCAATTGATAGAGAAGTTTGGAAACACTCTTTTTGTAGAATCTGCAAGTGGATATTTGGAGCCGTTTGAGGCCTATGCTGGAAAAGGAAATATCTTCACATAAAAACTGAACAGAAGCATTCTCAGAAACTTCTTTGTGTTGAGTGCATTCAACTCACAGACTTGAACTTACCTGTTGAAAGAGCAGTTTTGAAACACTCTTTTGGTAAAATCTGCAAGTGGTTATTTGGAGCACTTCGAGGCCTGTGCTGGGATATGGAATATCTTCACCTAAAAACTACAGAGAAGCATTCTCAGAAAGTTCTTCACGATGCATTCATTCAACTCACAGAGTTGAACTTTCCTTTTGATAGAACAGTTTTGAAACACTCTTTTTGTAGAATCTGCAAGAGGATATTTGGAGCGTTTTGAGGCCTATGCTGGAAAAGGAAATATCTTCACCTAAAAACTAGACAGAAGCATTCTCAGAAACTTCTGTGTGATGAGTGCATTCAACTCACAGACTTGAACGTTTCTTTTGATAGAACAGTTTGGAAACATTACGTTTGTAGAATCTGCAAGTGTTTATTCGGAGCACCTTGAGGCCTATGTTGGAAAAGGAAATATCTTCACATAAAACCTAGAGAGAAGGATTCTCAGAAACTTCTTTGTGATGAGTTCATTCAACTCACAGAGTTGAACCTACCAATTGATAGAGAAGTTTGGAAACACTCTTTTTGTAGAATCTGCAAGTGGATATTTGGAGCCGTTTGAGGCCTATGCTGGAAAAGGAAATATCTTCACATAAAAACTGAACAGAAGCATTCTCAGAAACTTCTTTGTGTTGAGTGCATTCAACTCACAGACGTGAACTTACCTGTAGAAAGAGCAGTTTTGAAACACTCTTTTGGTAAAATCTGCAAGTGGTTATTTGGAGCACTTCGAGGCCTGTGCTGGGATATGGAATATCTTCACCTAAAAACTACAGAGAAGCATTCTCAGAAAGTTCTTCACGATGCATTCATTCAACTCACAGAGTTGAACCTTCCTTTTGATAGAACAGTTTTGAAACACTCTTTTTGTAGAATCTGCAAGAGGATATTTGGAGCGTTTTGAGGCCTATGCTGGAAAAGGAAATATCTTCACCTAAAAACTAGACAGAAGCATTCTCAGAAACTTCTGTGTGATGAGTGCATTCAACTCACAGACTTGAACGTTTCTTTTGATAGAACAGTTTGGAAACATTACGTTTGTAGAATCTGCAAGTGTTTATTCGGAGCACCTTGAGGCCTATGTTGGAAAAGGAAATATCTTCACATAAAAACTAGAGAGAAGGATTCTCAGAAACTTCTTTGTGATGAGTTCATTCAACTCACAGAGTTGAACCTACCAATTGATAGAGAAGTTTGGAAACACTCTTTTTGTAGAATCTGCAAGTGGATATTTGGAGCCGTTTGAGGCCTATGCTGGAAAAGGAAATATCTTCACATAAAAACTGAACAGAAGCATTCTCAGAAACTTCTTTGTGTTGAGTGCATTCAACTCACAGACTTGAACTTACCTGTAGAAAGAGCAGTTTTGAAACACTCTTTTGGTAAAATCTGCAAGTGGTTATTTGGAGCACTTCGAGGCCTGTGCTGGGATATGGAATATCTTCACCTAAAAACTACAGAGAAGCATTCTCAGAAAGTTCTTCATGATGCATTCATTCAACTCACAGAGTTGAACCTTCCTTTTGATAGAACAGTTTTGAAACACTCTTTTTGTAGAATCTGCAAGAGGATATTTGGAGCGTTTTGAGGCCTATGCTGGAAAAGGAAATATCTTCACCTAAAAACTAGACAGAAGCATTCTCAGAAACTTCTGTGTGATGAGTGCATTCAACTCACAGACTTGAACGTTTCTTTTGATAGAACAGTTTGGAAACATTACGTTTGTAGAATCTGCAAGTGTTTATTCGGAGCACCTTGAGGCCTATGTTGGAAAAGGAAATATCTTCACATAAAACCTAGAGAGAAGGATTCTCAGAAACTTCTTTGTGATGAGTTCATTCAACTCACAGAGTTGAACCTACCAATTGATAGAGAAGTTTGGAAACACTCTTTTTGTAGAATCTGCAAGTGGATATTTGGAGCCGTTTGAGGCCTATGCTGGAAAAGGAAATATCTTCACATAAAAACTGAACAGAAGCATTCTCAGAAACTTCTTTGTGTTGAGTGCATTCAACTCACAGACTTGAACTTACCTGTAGAAAGAGCAGTTTTGAAACACTCTTTTGGTAAAATCTGCAAGTGGTTATTTGGAGCACTTCGAGGCCTGTGCTGGGATATGGAATATCTTCACCTAAAAACTACAGAGAAGCATTCTCAGAAAGTTCTTCACGATGCATTCATTCAACTCACAGAGTTGAACCTTCCTTTTGATAGAACAGTTTTGAAACACTCTTTTTGTAGAATCTGCAAGAGGATATTTGGAGCGTTTTGAGGCCTATGCTGGAAAAGGAAATATCTTCACCTAAAAACTAGACAGAAGCATTCTCAGAAACTTCTGTGTGATGAGTGCATTCAACTCACAGACTTGAACGTTTCTTTTGATAGAACAGTTTGGAAACATTACGTTTGTAGAATCTGCAAGTGTTTATTCGGAGCACCTTGAGGCCTATGTTGGAAAAGGAAATATCTTCACATAAAAACTAGAGAGAAGGATTCTCAGAAACTTCTTTGTGATGAGTTCATTCAACTCACAGAGTTGAACCTACCAATTGATAGAGAAGTTTGGAAACACTCTTTTTGTAGAATCTGCAAGTGGATATTTGGAGCCGTTTGAGGCCTATGCTGGAAAAGGAAATATCTTCACATAAAAACTGAACAGAAGCATTCTCAGAAACTTCTTTGTGTTGAGTGCATTCAACTCACAGACTTGAACTTACCTGTAGAAAGAGCAGTTTTGAAACACTCTTTTGGTAAAATCTGCAAGTGGTTATTTGGAGCACTTCGAGGCCTGTGCTGGGATATGGAATATCTTCACCTAAAAACTACAGAGAAGCACTCTCAGAAAGTTCTTCACGATGCATTCATTCAACTCACAGAGTTGAACCTTCCTTTTGATAGAACAGTTTTGAAACACTCTTTTTGTAGAATCTGCAAGAGGATATTTGGAGCGTTTTGAGGCCTATGCTGGAAAAGGAAATATCTTCACCTAAAAACTAGACAGAAGCATTCTCAGAAACTTCTGTGTGATGAGTGCATTCAACTCACAGACTTGAACGTTTCTTTTGATAGAACAGTTTGGAAACATTACGTTTGTAGAATCTGCAAGTGTTTATTCGGAGCACCTTGAGGCCTATGTTGGAAAAGGAAATATCTTCACATAAAACCTAGAGAGAAGGATTCTCAGAAACTTCTTTGTGATGAGTTCATTCAACTCACAGAGTTGAACCTACCAATTGATAGAGAAGTTTGGAAACACTCTGTTTGTAGAATCTGTAAGTGGATATTTGGAGCCGTTTGAGGCCTATGCTGGAAAAGGAAATATCTTCACATAAAAACTGAACAGAAGCATTCTCAGAAACTTCTTTGTGTTGAGTGCATTCAACTCACAGACTTGAACTTACCTGTAGAAAGAGCAGTTTTGAAACACTCTTTTGGTAAAATCTGCAAGTGGTTATTTGGAGCACTTCGAGGCCTGTGCTGGGATATGGAATATCTTCACCTAAAAACTACAGGGAAGCAGTCTCAGAAAGTTCTTCACGATGCATTCATTCAACTCACAGAGTTGAACCTTCCTTTTGATAGAACAGTTTTGAAACACTCTTTTTGTAGAATCTGCAAGAGGATATTTGGAGCGTTTTGAGGCCTATGCTGGAAAAGGAAATATCTTCACCTAAAAACTAGACAGAAGCATTCTCAGAAACTTCTGTGTGATGAGTGCATTCAACTCACAGACTTGAACGTTTCTTTTGATAGAACAGTTTGGAAACATTACGTTTGTAGAATCTGCAAGTGTTTATTCGGAGCACCTTGAGGCCTATGTTGGAAAAGGAAATATCTTCACATAAAACCTAGAGAGAAGGATTCTCAGAAACTTCTTTGTGATGAGTTCATTCAACTCACAGAGTTGAACCTACCAATTGATAGAGAAGTTTGGAAACACTCTTTTTGTACAATCTGCAAGTGGATATTTGGAGCCGTTTGAGGCCTATGCTGGAAAAGGAAATATCTTCACATAAAAACTGAACAGAAGCATTCTCAGAAACTTCTTTGTGTTGAGTGCATTCAACTCACAGACTTGAACTTACCTGTAGAAAGAGCAGTTTTGAAACACTCTTTTGGTAAAATCTGCAAGTGGTTATTTGGAGCACTTCGAGGCCTGTGCTGGGATATGGAATATCTTCACCTAAAAACTACAGAGAAGCATTCTCAGAAAGTTATTCACGATGCATTCATTCAACTCACAGAGTTGAACCTTCCTTTTGATAGAACAGTTTTGAAACAGTCTTTTTGTAGAATCTGCAAGAGGATATTTGGAGCGTTTTGAGGCCTATGCTGGAAAAGGAAATATCTTCACCTAAAAACTAGACAGAAGCATTCTCAGAAACTTCTGTGTGATGAGTGCATTCAACTCACAGACTTGAACGTTTCTTTTGATAGAACAGTTTGGAAACATTACGTTTGTAGAATCTGCAAGTGTTTATTCGGAGCACCTTGAGGCCTATGTTGGAAAAGGAAATATCTTCACATAAAACCTAGAGAGAAGGATTCTCAGAAACTTCTTTGTGATGAGTTCATTCAACTCACAGAGTTGAACCTACCAATTGATAGAGAAGTTTGGAAACACTCTTTTTGTAGAATCTGCAAGTGGATATTTGGAGCCGTTTGAGGCCTAGGCTGGAAAAGGAAATATCTTCACATAAAAACTGAACAGAAGCATTCTCAGAAACTTCTGTGTGATGAGTGCATTCAACTCACAGACTTGAATGTTTCTTTTGATAGAACAGTTTGGAAACATTACGTTTGTAGAATCTGCAAGTGTTTATTCGGAGCACGTTGAGGCCTATGTTGGAAAAGGAAATATCTTCGCATAAAAACTAGAGAGAAGGATTCTCAGAAACTTCTTTGTGATGAGTTCATTCAACTCACAGAGTTGAACCTACCAATTGATAGAGAAGTTTGGAAACACTCTTTTTGTAGAATCTGCAAGTGGATATTTGGAGCCGTTTGAGGCCTATGCTGGAAAAGGAAATATCTTCACATAAAAACTGAACAGAAGCATTCTCTGAAACTTCTTTGTGTTGAGTGCATTCAACTCACAGACGTGAACTTACCTGTAGAAAGAGCAGTTTTGAAACACTCTTTTGGTAAAATCTGCAAGTGGTTATTTGGAGCACTTCGAGGCCTGTGCTGGGATATGGAATATCTTCACCTAAAAACTACAGAGAAGCATTCTCAGAAAGTTCTTCACGATGCATTCATTCAACTCACAGAGTTGAACCTTCCTTTTGATAGAACAGTTTTGAAACACTCTTTTTGTAGAATCTGCAAGAGGATATTTGGAGCGTTTTGAGGCCTATGCTGGAAAAGGAAATATCTTCACCTAAAAACTAGACAGAAGCATTCTCAGAAACTTCTGTGTGATGAGTGCATTCAACTCACAGACTTGAACGTTTCTTTTGATAGAACAGTTTGGAAACATTACGTTTGTAGAATCTGCAAGTGTTTATTCGGAGCACCTTGAGGCCTATGTTGGAAAAGGAAATATCTTCACATAAAACCTAGAGAGAAGGATTCTCAGAAACTTCTTTGTGATGAGTTCATTCAACTCACAGAGTTGAACCTACCAATAGATAGAGAAGTTTGGAAACACTCTTTTTGTAGAATCTGCAAGTGGATATTTGGAGCCGTTTGAGGCCTATGCTGGAAAAGGAAATATCTTCACATAAAAACTGAACAGAAGCATTCTCAGAAACTTCTTTGTGTTGAGTGCATTCAACTCACAGACTTGAACTTACCTGTAGAAAGAGCAGTTTTGAAACACTCTTTTGGTAAAATCTGCAAGTGGTTATTTGGAGCACTTCGAGGCCTGTGCTGGGATATGGAATATCTTCACTTAAAAACTACAGAGAAGCATTCTCAGAAAGTTCTTCACGATGCATTCATTCAACTCACAGAGTTGAACCTTCCTTTTGATAGAACAGTTTTGAAACACTCTTTTTGTAGAATCTCCAAGAGGATATTTGGAGCGTTTTGAGGCCTATGCTGGAAAAGGAAATATCTTCACCTAAAAACTAGACAGAAGCATTCTCAGAAACTTCTGTGTGATGAGTGCATTCAACTCACAGACTTGAACGTTTCTTTTGATAGAACAGTTTGGAAACATTACGTTTGTAGAATCTGCAAGTGTTTATTCGGAGCACCTTGAGGCCTATGTTGGAAAAGGAAATATCTTCACATAAAAACTAGAGAGAAGGATTCTCAGAAACTTCTTTGTGATGAGTTCATTCAACTCACAGAGTTGAACCTATCAATTGATAGAGAAGTTTGGAAACACTCTTTTTGTAGAATCTGCAAGTGGATATTTGGAGCCGTTTGAGGCCTATGCTGGAAAAGGAAATATCTTCACATAAAAACTGAACAGAAGCATTCTCAGAAACTTCTTTGTGTTGAGTGCATTCAACTCACAGACTTGAACTTACCTGTAGAAAGAGCAGTTTTGAAACACTCTTTTGGTAAAATCTGCAAGTGGTTATTTGGAGCACTTCGAGGCCTGTGCTGGGATATGGAATATCTTCACCTAAAAACTACAGAGAAGCATTCTCAGAAAGTTCTTCACGATGCATTCATTCAACTCACAGAGTTGAACCTTCCTTTTGATAGAACAGTTTTGAAACACTCTTTTTGTAGAATCTGCAAGAGGATATTTGGAGCGTTTTGAGGCCTATGCTGGAAAAGGAAATATCTTCACCTAAAAACTAGACAGAAGCATTCTCAGAAACTTCTGTGTGATGAGTGCATTCAACTCACAGACTTGAACGTTTCTTTTGATAGAACAGTTTGGAAACATTACGTTTGTAGAATCTGCAAGTGTTTATTCGGAGCTCCTTGAGGCCTATGTTGGAAAAGGAAATATCTTCACATAAAAACTAGAGAGAAGGATTCTCAGAAACTTCTTTGTGATGAGTTCATTCAACTCACAGAGTTGAACCTACCAATTGATAGAGAAGTTTGGAAACACTCTTTTTGTAGAATCTGCAAGTGGATATTTGGAGCCGTTTGAGGCCTAGGCTGGAAAAGGAAATATCTTCACATAAAAACTGAACAGAAGCATTCTCAGAAACTTCTGTGTGATGAGTGCATTCAACTCACAGACTTGAACGTTTCTTTTGATAGAACAGTTTGGAAACATTACGTTTGTAGAATCTGCAAGTGCTTATTCGGAGCACCTTGAGGCCTATGTTGGAAAAGGAAATATCTTCGCATAAAAACTAGAGAGAAGGATTCTCAGAAACTTCTTTGTGATGAGTTCATTCAACTCACAGAGTTGAACCTACCAATTGATAGAGAAGTTTGGAAACACTCTTTTTGTAGAATCTGCAAGTGGATATTTGGAGCCGTTTGAGGCCTATGCTGGAAAAGGAAATATCTTCACATAAAAACTGAACAGAAGCATTCTCAGAAACTTCTTTGTGTTGAGTGCATTCAACTCACAGACTTGAACTTACCTGTAGAAAGAGCAGTTTTGAAACACTCTTTTGGTAAAATCTGCAAGTGGTTATTTGGAGCACTTCGAGGCCTGTGCTGGGATATGGAATATCTTCACCTAAAAACTACAGAGAAGCATTCTCAGAAAGTTCTTCACGATGCATTCATTCAACTCACAGAGTTGAACCTTCCTTTTGATAGAACAGTTTTGAAACACTCTTTTTGTAGAATCTGCAAGAGGATATTTGGAGCGTTTTGAGGCCTATGCTGGAAAAGGAAATATCTTCACCTAAAAACTAGACAGAAGCACTCTCAGAAACTTCTGTGTGATGAGTGCATTCAACTCACAGACTTGAACGTTTCTTTTGATAGAACAGTTTGGAAACATTACGTTTGTAGAATCTGCAAGTGTTTATTCGGAGCACCTTGAGGCCTATGTTGGAAAAGGAAATATCTTCACATAAAAACTAGAGAGAAGGATTCTCAGAAACTTCTTTGTGATGAGTTCATTCAACTCACAGAGTTGAACCTACCAATTGATAGAGAAGTTTGGAAACACTCTTTTTGTAGAATCTGCAAGTGGATATTTGGAGCCGTTTGAGGCCTAGGCTGGAAAAGGAAATATCTTCACATAAAAACTGAACAGAAGCATTCTCAGAAACTTCTGTGTGATGAGTGCATTCAACTCACAGACTTGAACGTTTCTTTTGATAGAACAGTTTGGAAACATTACGTTTGTAGAATCTGCAAGTGCTTATTCGGAGCACCTTGAGGCCTATGTTGGAAAAGGAAATATCTTCGCATAAAAACTAGAGAGAAGGATTCTCAGAAACTTCTTTGTGATGAGTTCATTCAACTCACAGAGTTGAACCTACCAATTGATAGAGAAGTTTGGAAACACTCTTTTTGTACAATCTGCAAGTGGATATTTGGAGCCGTTTGAGGCCTATGCTGGAAAAGGAAATATCTTCACATAAAAACTGAACAGAAGCATTCTCAGAAACTTCTTTGTGTTGAGTGCATTCAACTCACAGACTTGAACTTACCTGTAGAAAGAGCAGTTTTGAAACACTCTTTTGGTAAAATCTGCAAGTGGTTATTTGGAGCACTTCGAGGCCTGTGCTGGGATATGGAATATCTTCACCTAAAAACTACAGAGAAGCATTCTCAGAAAGTTCTTCACGATGCATTCATTCAACTCACAGAGTTGAACCTTCCTTTTGATAGAACAGTTTTGAAACACTCTTTTTGTAGAATCTGCAAGAGGATATTTGGAGCGTTTTGAGGCCTATGCTGGAAAAGGAAATATCTTCACCTAAAAACTAGACAGAAGCATTCTCAGAAACTTCTGTGTGATGAGTGCATTCAACTCACAGACTTGAACGTTTCTTTTGATAGAACAGTTTGGAAACATTACGTTTGTAGAATCTGCAAGTGTTTATTCGGAGCACCTTGAGGCCTATGTTGGAAAAGGAAATATCTTCACATAAAACCTAGAGAGAAGGATTCTCAGAAACTTCTTTGTGATGAGTTCATTCAACTCACAGGGTTGAACCTACCAATTGATAGAGAAGTTTGGAAACACTCTTTTTGTAGAATCTGCAAGTGGATATTTGGAGCCGTTTGAGGCCTATGCTGGAAAAGGAAATATCTTCACATAAAAACTGAACAGAAGCATTCTCAGAAACTTCTTTGTGTTGAGTGCATTCAACTCACAGACTTGAACTTACCTGTAGAAAGAGCAGTTTTGAAACACTCTTTTGGTAAAATCTGCAAGTGGTTATTTGGAGCACTTCGAGGCCTGTGCTGGGATATGGAATATATTCACCTAAAAACTACAGAGAAGCATTCTCAGAAAGTTCTTCACGATGCATTCATTCAACTCACAGAGTTGAACCTTCCTTTTGATAGAACAGTTTTGAAACACTCTTTTTGTAGAATCTGCAAGAGGATATTTGGAGCGTTTTGAGGCCTATGCTGGAAAAGGAAATATCTTCACCTAAAAACTAGACAGAAGCATTCTCAGAAACTTCTGTGTGATGAGTGCATTCAACTCACAGACTTGAACGTTTCTTTTGATAGAACAGTTTGGAAACATTACGTTTGTAGAATCTGCAAGTGTTTATTCGGAGCACCTTGAGGCCTATGTTGGAAAAGGAAATATCTTCACATAAAAACTAGAGAGAAGGATTCTCAGAAACTTCTTTGTGATGAGTTCATTCAACTCACAGAGTTGAACCTACCAATTGATAGAGAAGTTTGGAAACACTCTTTTTGTAGAATCTGCAAGTGGATATTTGGAGCCGTTTGAGGCCTATGCTGGAAAAGGAAATATCTTCACATAAAAACTGAACAGAAGCATTCTCAGAAACTTCTTTGTGTTGAGTGCATTCAACTCACAGACTTGAACTTACCTGTAGAAAGAGCAGTTTTGAAACACTCTTTTGGTAAAATCTGCAAGTGGTTATTTGGAGCACTTCGAGGCCTGTGCTGGGATATGGAATATCTTCACCTAAAAACTACAGAGAAGCATTCTCAGAAAGTTCTTCACGATGCATTCATTCAACTCACAGAGTTGAACTTTCCTTTTGATAGAACAGTTTTGAAACACTCTTTTTGTAGAATCTGCAAGAGGATATTTGGAGCGTTTTGAGGCCTATGCTGGAAAAGGAAATATCTTCACCTAAAAACTAGACAGAAGCATTCTCAGAAACTTCTGTGTGATGAGTGCATTCAACTCACAGACTTGAACGTTTCTTTTGATAGAACAGTTTGGAAACATTACGTTTGTAGAATCTGCAAGTGTTTATTCGGAGCACCTTGAGGCCTATGTTGGAAAAGGAAATATCTTCACATAAAACCTAGAGCGAAGGATTCTCAGAAACTTCTTTGTGATGAGTTCATTCAACTCACAGAGTTGAACCTACCAATTGATAGAGAAGTTTGGAAACACTCTTTTTGTAGAATCTGCAAGTGGATATTTGGAGCCGTTTGAGGCCTATGCTGGAAAAGGAAATATCTTCACATAAAAACTGAACAGAAGCATTCTCAGAAACTTCTTTGTGTTGAGTGCATTCAACTCACAGACGTGAACTTACCTGTAGAAAGAGCAGTTTTGAAACACTCTTTTGGTAAAATCTGCAAGTGGTTATTTGGAGCACTTCGAGGCCTGTGCTGGGATATGGAATATCTTCACCTAAAAACTACAGAGAAGCATTCTCAGAAAGTTCTTCACGATGCATTCATTCAACTCACAGAGTTGAACCTTCCTTTTGATAGAACAGTTTTGAAACACTCTTTTTGTAGAATCTGCAAGAGGATATTTGGAGCGTTTTGAGGCCTATGCTGGAAAAGGAAATATCTTCACCTAAAAACTAGACAGAAGCATTCTCAGAAACTTCTGTGTGATGAGTGCATTCAACTCACAGACTTGAACGTTTCTTTTGATAGAACAGTTTGGAAACATTACGTTTGTAGAATCTGCAAGTGTTTATTCGGAGCACCTTGAGGCCTATGTTGGAAAAGGAAATATCTTCACATAAAAACTAGAGAGAAGGATTCTCAGAAACTTCTTTGTGATGAGTTCATTCAACTCACAGAGTTGAACCTACCAATTGATAGAGAAGTTTGGAAACACTCTTTTTGTAGAATCTGCAAGTGGATATTTGGAGCCGTTTGAGGCCTATGCTGGAAAAGGAAATATCTTCACATAAAAACTGAACAGAAGCATTCTCAGAAACTTCTTTGTGTTGAGTGCATTCAACTCACAGACTTGAACTTACCTGTAGAAAGAGCAGTTTTGAAACACTCTTTTGGTAAAATCTGCAAGTGGTTATTTGGAGCACTTCGAGGCCTGTGCTGGGATATGGAATATCTTCACCTAAAAACTACAGAGAAGCATTCTCAGAAAGTTCTTCACGATGCATTCATTCAACTCACAGAGTTGAACCTTCCTTTTGATAGAACAGTTTTGAAACACTCTTTTTGTAGAATCTGCAAGAGGATATTTGGAGCGTTTTGAGGCCTATGCTGGAAAAGGAAATATCTTCACCTAAAAACTAGACAGAAGCATTCTCAGAAACTTCTGTGTGATGAGTGCATTCAACTCACAGACTTGAACGTTTCTTTTGATAGAACAGTTTGGAAACATTACGTTTGTAGAATCTGCAAGTGTTTATTCGGAGCACCTTGAGGCCTATGTTGGAAAAGGAAATATCTTCACATAAAACCTAGAGAGAAGGATTCTCAGAAACTTCTTTGTGATGAGTTCATTCAACTCACAGAGTTGAACCTACCAATTGATAGAGAAGTTTGGAAACACTCTTTTTGTAGAATCTGCAAGTGGATATTTGGAGCCGTTTGAGGCCTATGCTGGAAAAGGAAATATCTTCACATAAAAACTGAACAGAAGCATTCTCAGAAACTTCTTTGTGTTGAGTGCATTCAACTCACAGACTTGAACTTACCTGTAGAAAGAGCAGTTTTGAAACACTCTTTTGGTAAAATCTGCAAGTGGTTATTTGGAGCACTTCGAGGCCTGTGCTGGGATATGGAATATCTTCACCTAAAAACTACAGAGAAGCATTCTCAGAAAGTTCTTCACGATGCATTCATTCAACTCACAGAGTTGAACCTTCCTTTTGATAGAACAGTTTTGAAACACTCTTTTTGTAGAATCTGCAAGAGGATATTTGGAGCGTTTTGAGGCCTATGCTGGAAAAGGAAATATCTTCACCTAAAAACTAGACAGAAGCATTCTCAGAAACTTCTGTGTGATGAGTGCATTCAACTCACAGACTTGAACGTTTCTTTTGATAGAACAGTTTGGAAACATTACGTTTGTAGAATCTGCAAGTGTTTATTCGGAGCTCCTTGAGGCCTATGTTGGAAAAGGAAATATCTTCACATAAAAACTAGAGAGAAGGATTCTCAGAAACTTCTTTGTGATGAGTTCATTCAACTCACAGAGTTGAACCTACCAATTGATAGAGAAGTTTGGAAACACTCTTTTTGTAGAATCTGCAAGTGGATATTTGGAGCCGTTTGAGGCCTAGGCTGGAAAAGGAAATATCTTCACATAAAAACTGAACAGAAGCATTCTCAGAAACTTCTGTGTGATGAGTGCATTCAACTCACAGACTTGAACGTTTCTTTTGATAGAACAGTTTGGAAACATTACGTTTGTAGAATCTGCAAGTGCTTATTCGGAGCACCTTTAGGCCTATGTTGGAAAAGGAAATATCTTCGCATAAAAACTAGAGAGAAGGATTCTCAGAAACTTCTTTGTGATGAGTTCATTCAACTCACAGAGTTGAACCTACCAATTGATAGAGAAGTTTGGAAACACTCTTTTTGTAGAATCTGCAAGTGGATATTTGGAGCCGTTTGAGGCCTATGCTGGAAAAGGAAATATCTTCACATAAAAACTGAACAGAAGCATTCTCAGAAACTTCTTTGTGTTGAGTGCATTCAACTCACAGACTTGAACTTACCTGTAGAAAGAGCAGTTTTGAAACACTCTTTTGGTAAAATCTGCAAGTGGTTATTTGGAGCACTTCGAGGCCTGTGCTGGGATATGGAATATCTTCACCTAAAAACTACAGAGAAGCATTCTCAGAAAGTTCTTCACGATGCATTCATTCAACTCACAGAGTTGAACCTTCCTTTTGATAGAACAGTTTTGAAACACTCTTTTTGTAGAATCTGCAAGAGGATATTTGGAGCGTTTTGAGGCCTATGCTGGAAAAGGAAATATCTTCACCTAAAAACTAGACAGAAGCATTCTCAGAAACTTCTGTGTGATGAGTGCATTCAACTCACAGACTTGAACGTTTCTTTTGATAGAACAGTTTGGAAACATTACGTTTGTAGAATCTGCAAGTGTTTATTCGGAGCACCTTGAGGCCTATGTTGGAAAAGGAAATATCTTCACATAAAAACTAGAGAGAAGGATTCTCAGAAACTTCTTTGTGATGAGTTCATTCAACTCACAGAGTTGAACCTACCAATTGATAGAGAAGTTTGGAAACACTCTTTTTGTAGAATCTGCAAGTGGATATTTGGAGCCGTTTGAGGCCTAGGCTGGAAAAGGAAATATCTTCACATAAAAACTGAACAGAAGCATTCTCAGAAACTTCTGTGTGATGAGTGCATTCAACTCACAGACTTGAACGTTTCTTTTGATAGAACAGTTTGGAAACATTACGTTTGTAGAATCTGCAAGTGCTTATTCGGAGCACCTTGAGGCCTATGTTGGAAAAGGAAATATCTTCGCATAAAAACTAGAGAGAAGGATTCTCAGAAACTTCTTTGTGATGAGTTCATTCAACTCACAGAGTTGAACCTACCAATTGATAGAGAAGTTTGGAAACACTCTTTTTGTACAATCTGCAAGTGGATATTTGGAGCCGTTTGAGGCCTATGCTGGAAAAGGAAATATCTTCACATAAAAACTGAACAGAAGCATTCTCAGAAACTTCTTTGTGTTGAGTGCATTCAACTCACAGACTTGAACTTACCTGTAGAAAGAGCAGTTTTGAAACACTCTTTTGGTAAAATCTGCAAGTGGTTATTTGGAGCACTTCGAGGCCTGTGCTGGGATATGGAATATCTTCACCTAAAAACTACAGAGAAGCATTCTCAGAAAGTTCTTCACGATGCATTCATTCAACTCACAGAGTTGAACCTTCCTTTTGATAGAACAGTTTTGAAACACTCTTTTTGTAGAATCTGCAAGAGGATATTTGGAGCGTTTTGAGGCCTATGCTGGAAAAGGAAATATCTTCACCTAAAAACTAGACAGAAGCATTCTCAGAAACTTCTGTGTGATGAGTGCATTCAACTCACAGACTTGAACGTTTCTTTTGATAGAACAGTTTGGAAACATTACGTTTGTAGAATCTGCAAGTGTTTATTCGGAGCACCTTGAGGCCTATGTTGGAAAAGGAAATATCTTCACATAAAAACTAGAGAGAAGGATTCTCAGAAACTTCTTTGTGATGAGTTCATTCAACTCACAGAGTTGAACCTACCAATTGATAGAGAAGTTTGGAAACACTCTTTTTGTAGAATCTGCAAGTGGATATTTGGAGCCGTTTGAGGCCTATGCTGGAAAAGGAAATATCTTCACATAAAAACTGAACAGAAGCATTCTCAGAAACTTCTTTGTGTTGAGTGCATTCAACTCACAGACTTGAACTTACCTGTAGAAAGAGCAGTTTTGAAACACTCTTTTGGTAAAATCTGCAAGTGGTTATTTGGAGCACTTCGAGGCCTGTGCTGGGATATGGAATATATTCACCTAAAAACTACAGAGAAGCATTCTCAGAAAGTTCTTCACGATGCATTCATTCAACTCACAGAGTTGAACCTTCCTTTTGATAGAACAGTTTTGAAACACTCTTTTTGTAGAATCTGCAAGAGGATATTTGGAGCGTTTTGAGGCCTATGCTGGAAAAGGAAATATCTTCACCTAAAAACTAGACAGAAGCATTCTCAGAAACTTCTGTGTGATGAGTGCATTCAACTCACAGACTTGAACGTTTCTTTTGATAGAACAGTTTGGAAACATTACGTTTGTAGAATCTGCAAGTGTTTATTCGGAGCACCTTGAGGCCTATGTTGGAAAAGGAAATATCTTCACATAAAAACTAGAGAGAAGGATTCTCAGAAACTTCTTTGTGATGAGTTCATTCAACTCACAGAGTTGAACCTACCAATTGATAGAGAAGTTTGGAAACACTCTTTTTGTAGAATCTGCAAGTGGATATTTGGAGCCGTTTGAGGCCTATGCTGGAAAAGGAAATATCTTCACATAAAAACTGAACAGAAGCATTCTCAGAAACTTCTTTGTGTTGAGTGCATTCAACTCACAGACTTGAACTTACCTGTAGAAAGAGCAGTTTTGAAACACTCTTTTGGTAAAATCTGCAAGTGGTTATTTGGAGCACTTCGAGGCCTGTGCTGGGATATGGAATATCTTCACCTAAAAACTACAGAGAAGCATTCTCAGAAAGTTCTTCACGATGCATTCATTCAACTCACAGAGTTGAACTTTCCTTTTGATAGAACAGTTTTGAAACACTCTTTTTGTAGAATCTGCAAGAGGATATTTGGAGCGTTTTGAGGCCTATGCTGGAAAAGGAAATATCTTCACCTAAAAACTAGACAGAAGCATTCTCAGAAACTTCTGTGTGATGAGTGCATTCAACTCACAGACTTGAACGTTTCTTTTGATAGAACAGTTTGGAAACATTACGTTTGTAGAATCTGCAAGTGTTTATTCGGAGCACCTTGAGGCCTATGTTGGAAAAGGAAATATCTTCACATAAAACCTAGAGAGAAGGATTCTCAGAAACTTCTTTGTGATGAGTTCATTCAACTCACAGAGTTGAACCTACCAATTGATAGAGAAGTTTGGAAACACTCTTTTTGTAGAATCTGCAAGTGGATATTTGGAGCCGTTTGAGGCCTATGCTGGAAAAGGAAATATCTTCACATAAAAACTGAACAGAAGCATTCTCAGAAACTTCTTTGTGTTGAGTGCATTCAACTCACAGACGTGAACTTACCTGTAGAAAGAGCAGTTTTGAAACACTCTTTTGGTAAAATCTGCAAGTGGTTATTTGGAGCACTTCGAGGCCTGTGCTGGGATATGGAATATCTTCACCTAAAAACTACAGAGAAGCATTCTCAGAAAGTTCTTCACGATGCATTCATTCAACTCACAGAGTTGAACCTTCCTTTTGATAGAACAGTTTTGAAACACTCTTTTTGTAGAATCTGCAAGAGGATATTTGGAGCGTTTTGAGGCCTATGCTGGAAAAGGAAATATCTTCACCTAAAAACTAGACAGAAGCATTCTCAGAAACTTCTGTGTGATGAGTGCATTCAACTCACAGACTTGAACGTTTCTTTTGATAGAACAGTTTGGAAACATTACGTTTGTAGAATCTGCAAGTGTTTATTCGGAGCACCTTGAGGCCTATGTTGGAAAAGGAAATATCTTCACATAAAAACTAGAGAGAAGGATTCTCAGAAACTTCTTTGTGATGAGTTCATTCAACTCACAGAGTTGAACCTACCAATTGATAGAGAAGTTTGGAAACACTCTTTTTGTAGAATCTGCAAGTGGATATTTGGAGCCGTTTGAGGCCTATGCTGGAAAAGGAAATATCTTCACATAAAAACTGAACAGAAGCATTCTCAGAAACTTCTTTGTGTTGAGTGCATTCAACTCACAGACTTGAACTTACCTGTAGAAAGAGCAGTTTTGAAACACTCTTTTGGTAAAATCTGCAAGTGGTTATTTGGAGCACTTCGAGGCCTGTGCTGGGATATGGAATATCTTCACCTAAAAACTACAGAGAAGCATTCTCAGAAAGTTCTTCACGATGCATTCATTCAACTCACAGAGTTGAACCTTCCTTTTGATAGAACAGTTTTGAAACACTCTTTTTGTAGAATCTGCAAGAGGATATTTGGAGCGTTTTGAGGCCTATGCTGGAAAAGGAAATATCTTCACCTAAAAACTAGACAGAAGCATTCTCAGAAACTTCTGTGTGATGAGTGCATTCAACTCACAGACTTGAACGTTTCTTTTGATAGAACAGTTTGGAAACATTACGTTTGTAGAATCTGCAAGTGTTTATTCGGAGCACCTTGAGGCCTATGTTGGAAAAGGAAATATCTTCACATAAAACCTAGAGAGAAGGATTCTCAGAAACTTCTTTGTGATGAGTTCATTCAACTCACAGAGTTGAACCTACCAATTGATAGAGAAGTTTGGAAACACTCTTTTTGTAGAATCTGCAAGTGGATATTTGGAGCCGTTTGAGGCCTATGCTGGAAAAGGAAATATCTTCACATAAAAACTGAACAGAAGCATTCTCAGAAACTTCTTTGTGTTTAGTGCATTCAACTCACAGACTTGAACTTACCTGTAGAAAGAGCAGTTTTGAAACACTCTTTTGGTAAAATCTGCAAGTGGTTATTTGGAGCACTTCGAGGCCTGTGCTGGGATATGGAATATCTTCACCTAAAAACTACAGAGAAGCATTCTCAGAAAGTTCTTCACGATGCATTCATTCAACTCACAGAGTTGAACCTTCCTTTTGATAGAACAGTTTTGAAACACTCTTTTTGTAGAATCTGCAAGAGGATATTTGGAGCGTTTTGAGGCCTATGCTGGAAAAGGAAATATCTTCACCTAAAAACTAGACAGAAGCATTCTCAGAAACTTCTGTGTGATGAGTGCATTCAACTCACAGACTTGAACGTTTCTTTTGATAGAACAGTTTGGAAACATTACGTTTGTAGAATCTGCAAGAGTTTATTCGGAGCACCTTGAGGCCTATGTTGGAAAAGGAAATATCTTCACATAAAAACTAGAGAGAAGGATTCTCAGAAACTTCTTTGTGATGAGTTCATTCAACTCACAGAGTTGAACCTACCAATTGATAGAGAAGTTTGGAAACACTCTTTTTGTAGAATCTGCAAGTGGATATTTGGAGCCGTTTGAGGCCTATGCTGGAAAAGGAAATATCTTCACATAAAAACTGAACAGAAGCATTCTCAGAAACTTCTTTGTGTTGAGTGCATTCAACTCACAGACTTGAACTTACCTGTAGAAAGAGCAGTTTTGAAACACTCTTTTGGTAAAATCTGCAAGTGGTTATTTGGAGCACTTCGAGGCCTGTGCTGGGATATGGAATATCTTCACCTAAAAACTACAGAGAAGCACTCTCAGAAAGTTCTTCACGATGCATTCATTCAACTCACAGAGTTGAACCTTCCTTTTGATAGAACAGTTTTGAAACACTCTTTTTGTAGAATCTGCAAGAGGATATTTGGAGCGTTTTGAGGCCTATGCTGGAAAAGGAAATATCTTCACCTAAAAACTAGACAGAAGCATTCTCAGAAACTTCTGTGTGATGAGTGCATTCAACTCACAGACTTGAACGTTTCTTTTGATAGAACAGTTTGGAAACATTACGTTTGTAGAATCTGCAAGTGTTTATTCGGAGCACCTTGAGGCCTATGTTGGAAAAGGAAATATCTTCACATAAAACCTAGAGAGAAGGATTCTCCGAAACTTCTTTGTGATGAGTTCATTCAACTCACAGAGTTGAACCTACCAATTGATAGAGAAGTTTGGAAACACTCTTTTTGTAGAATCTGTAAGTGGATATTTGGAGCCGTTTGAGGCCTATGCTGGAAAAGGAAATATCTTCACATAAAAACTGAACAGAAGCATTCTCAGAAACTTCTTTGTGTTGAGTGCATTCAACTCACAGACTTGAACTTACCTGTAGAAAGAGCAGTTTTGAAACACTCTTTTGGTAAAATCTGCAAGTGGTTATTTGGAGCACTTCGAGGCCTGTGCTGGGATATGGAATATCTTCACCTAAAAACTACAGGGAAGCAGTCTCAGAAAGTTCTTCACGATGCATTCATTCAACTCACAGAGTTGAACCTTCCTTTTGATAGAACAGTTTTGAAACACTCTTTTTGTAGAATCTGCAAGAGGATATTTGGAGCGTTTTGAGGCCTATGCTGGAAAAGGAAATATCTTCACCTAAAAACTAGACAGAAGCATTCTCAGAAACTTCTGTGTGATGAGTGCATTCAACTCACAGACTTGAACGTTTCTTTTGATAGAACAGTTTGGAAACATTACGTTTGTAGAATCTGCAAGTGTTTATTCGGAGCACCTTGAGGCCTATGTTGGAAAAGGAAATATCTTCACATAAAACCTAGAGAGAAGGATTCTCAGAAACTTCTTTGTGATGAGTTCATTCAACTCACAGAGTTGAACCTACCAATTGATAGAGAAGTTTGGAAACACTCTTTTTGTAGAATCTGCAAGTGGATATTTGGAGCCGTTTGAGGCCTATGCTGGAAAAGGAAATATCTTCACATAAAAACTGAACAGAAGCATTCTCAGAAACTTCTTTGTGTTGAGTGCATTCAACTCACAGACTTGAACTTACCTGTAGAAAGAGCAGTTTTGAAACACTCTTTTGGTAAAATCTGCAAGTGGTTATTTGGAGCACTTCGAGGCCTGTGCTGGGATATGGAATATCTTCACCTAAAAACTACAGAGAAGCATTCTCAGAAAGTTCTTCATGATGCATTCATTCAACTCACAGAGTTGAACCTTCCTTTTGATAGAACAGTTTTGAAACACTCTTTTTGTAGAATCTGCAAGAGGATATTTGGAGCGTTTTGAGGCCTATGCTGGAAAAGGAAATATCTTCACCTAAAAACTAGACAGAAGCATTCTCAGAAACTTCTGTGTGATGAGTGCATTCAACTCACAGACTTGAACGTTTCTTTTGATAGAACAGTTTGGAAACATTACGTTTGTAGAATCTGCAAGTGTTTATTCGGAGCACCTTGAGGCCTATGTTGGAAAAGGAAATATCTTCACATAAAACCTAGAGAGAAGGATTCTCAGAAACTTCTTTGTGATGAGTTCATTCAACTCACAGAGTTGAACCTACCAATTGATAGAGAAGTTTGGAAACACTCTTTTTGTAGAATCTGCAAGTGGATATTTGGAGCCGTTTGAGGCCTATGCTGGAAAAGGAAATATCTTCACATAAAAACTGAACAGAAGCATTCTCAGAAACTTCTTTGTGTTGAGTGCATTCAACTCACAGACTTGAACTTACCTGTAGAAAGAGCAGTTTTGAAACACTCTTTTGGTAAAATCTGCAAGTGGTTATTTGGAGCACTTCGAGGCCTGTGCTGGGATATGGAATATCTTCACCTAAAAACTACAGAGAAGCATTCTCAGAAAGTTATTCACGATGCATTCATTCAACTCACAGAGTTGAACCTTCCTTTTGATAGAACAGTTTTGAAACAGTCTTTTTGTAGAATCTGCAAGAGGATATTTGGAGCGTTTTGAGGCCTATGCTGGAAAAGGAAATATCTTCACCTAAAAACTAGACAGAAGCATTCTCAGAAACTTCTGTGTGATGAGTGCATTCAACTCACAGACTTGAACGTTTCTTTTGATAGAACAGTTTGGAAACATTACGTTTGTAGAATCTGCAAGTGTTTATTCGGAGCACCTTGAGGCCTATGTTGGAAAAGGAAATATCTTCACATAAAACCTAGAGAGAAGGATTCTCAGAAACTTCTTTGTGATGAGTTCATTCAACTCACAGAGTTGAACCTACCAATTGATAGAGAAGTTTGGAAACACTCTTTTTGTAGAATCTGCAAGTGGATATTTGGAGCCGTTTGAGGCCTATGCTGGAAAAGGAAATATCTTCACATAAAAACTGAACAGAAGCATTCTCAGAAACTTCTGTGTGATGAGTGCATTCAACTCACAGACTTGAATGTTTCTTTTGATAGAACAGTTTGGAAACATTACGTTTGTAGAATCTGCAAGTGTTTATTCGGAGCACATTGAGGCCTATGTTGGAAAAGGAAATATCTTCGCATAAAAACTAGAGAGAAGGATTCTCAGAAACTTCTTTGTGATGAGTTCATTCAACTCACAGAGTTGAACCTACCAATTGATAGAGAAGTTTGGAAACACTCTTTTTGTAGAATCTGCAAGTGGATATTTGGAGCCGTTTGAGGCCTATGCTGGAAAAGGAAATATCTTCACATAAAAACTGAACAGAAGCATTCTCTGAAACTTCTTTGTGTTGAGTGCATTCAACTCACAGACGTGAACTTACCTGTAGAAAGAGCAGTTTTGAAACACTCTTTTGGTAAAATCTGCAAGTGGTTATTTGGAGCACTTCGAGGCCTGTGCTGGGATATGGAATATCTTCACCTAAAAACTACAGAGAAGCATTCTCAGAAAGTTCTTCACGATGCATTCATTCAACTCACAGAGTTGAACCTTCCTTTTGATAGAACAGTTTTGAAACACTCTTTTTGTAGAATCTGCAAGAGGATATTTGGAGCGTTTTGAGGCCTATGCTGGAAAAGGAAATATCTTCACCTAAAAACTAGACAGAAGCATTCTCAGAAACTTCTGTGTGATGAGTGCATTCAACTCACAGACTTGAACGTTTCTTTTGATAGAACAGTTTGGAAACATTACGTTTGTAGAATCTGCAAGTGTTTATTCGGAGCACCTTGAGGCCTATGTTGGAAAAGGAAATATCTTCACATAAAACCTAGAGAGAAGGATTCTCAGAAACTTCTTTGTGATGAGTTCATTCAACTCACAGAGTTGAACCTACCAATAGATAGAGAAGTTTGGAAACACTCTTTTTGTAGAATCTGCAAGTGGATATTTGGAGCCGTTTGAGGCCTATGCTGGAAAAGGAAATATCTTCACATAAAAACTGAACAGAAGCATTCTCAGAAACTTCTTTGTGTTGAGTGCATTCAACTCACAGACTTGAACTTATCTGTAGAAAGAGCAGTTTTGAAACACTCTTTTGGTAAAATCTGCAAGTGGTTATTTGGAGCACTTCGAGGCCTGTGCTGGGATATGGAATATCTTCACTTAAAAACTACAGAGAAGCATTCTCAGAAAGTTCTTCACGATGCATTCATTCAACTCACAGAGTTGAACCTTCCTTTTGATAGAACAGTTTTGAAACACTCTTTTTGTAGAATCTCCAAGAGGATATTTGGAGCGTTTTGAGGCCTATGCTGGAAAAGGAAATATCTTCACCTAAAAACTAGACAGAAGCATTCTCAGAAACTTCTGTGTGATGAGTGCATTCAACTCACAGACTTGAACGTTTCTTTTGATAGAACAGTTTGGAAACATTACGTTTGTAGAATCTGCAAGTGTTTATTCGGAGCACCTTGAGGCCTATGTTGGAAAAGGAAATATCTTCACATAAAAACTAGAGAGAAGGATTCTCAGAAACTTCTTTGTGATGAGTTCATTCAACTCACAGAGTTGAACCTATCAATTGATAGAGAAGTTTGGAAACACTCTTTTTGTAGAATCTGCAAGTGGATATTTGGAGCCGTTTGAGGCCTATGCTGGAAAAGGAAATATCTTCACATAAAAACTGAACAGAAGCATTCTCAGAAACTTCTTTGTGTTGAGTGCATTCAACTCACAGACTTGAACTTACCTGTAGAAAGAGCAGTTTTGAAACACTCTTTTGGTAAAATCTGCAAGTGGTTATTTGGAGCACTTCGAGGCCTGTGCTGGGATATGGAATATCTTCACCTAAAAACTACAGAGAAGCATTCTCAGAAAGTCCTTCAGGATGCATTCATTCAACTCACAGAGTTGAACCTTCCTTTTGATAGAACAGTTTTGAAACACTCTTTTTGTAGAATCTGCAAGAGGATATTTGGAGCGTTTTGAGGCCTATGCTGGAAAAGGAAATATCTTCACCTAAAAACTAGACAGAAGCATTCTCAGAAACTTCTGTGTGATGAGTGCATTCAACTCACAGACTTGAACGTTTCTTTTGATAGAACAGTTTGGAAACATTACGTTTGTAGAATCTGCAAGTGTTTATTCGGAGCACCTTGAGGCCTATGTTGGAAAAGGAAATATCTTCACATAAAACCTAGAGCGAAGGATTCTCAGAAACTTCTTTGTGATGAGTTCATTCAACTCACAGAGTTGAACCTACCAATTGATAGAGAAGTTTGGAAACACTCTTTTTGTAGAATCTGCAAGTGGATATTTGGAGCCGTTTGAGGCCTATGCTGGAAAAGGAAATATCTTCACATAAAAACTGAACAGTAGCATTCTCAGAAACTTCTTTGTGTTGAGTGCATTCAACTCACAGACTTGAACTTACCTGTAGAAAGAGCAGTTTTGAAACACTCTTTTGGTAAAATCTGCAAGTGGTTATTTGGAGCACTTCGAGGCCTGTGCTGGGATATGGAATATCTTCACCTAAAAACTACAGAGAAGCATTCTCAGAAAGTTCTTCACGATGCATTCATTCAACTCACAGAGTTGAACCTTCCTTTTGATAGAACAGTTTTGAAACACTCTTTTTGTAGAATCTGCAAGAGGATATTTGGAGCGTTTTGAGGCCTATGCTGGAAAAGGAAATATCTTCACCTAAAAACTAGACAGAAGCATTCTCAGAAACTTCTGTGTGATGAGTGCATTCAACTCACAGACTTGAACGTTTCTTTTGATAGAACAGTTTGGAAACATTACGTTTGTAGAATCTGCAAGTGTTTATTCGGAACTCCTTGAGGCCTATGTTGGAAAAGGAAATATCTTCACATAAAAACTAGAGAGAAGGATTCTCAGAAACTTCTTTGTGATGAGTTCATTCAACTCACAGAGTTGAACCTACCAATTGATAGAGAAGTTTGGAAACACTCTTTTTGTAGAATCTGCAAGTGGATATTTGGAGCCGTTTGAGGCCTAGGCTGGAAAAGGAAATATCTTCACATAAAAACTGAACAGAAGAATTCTCAGAAACTTCTGTGTGATGAGTGCATTCAACTCACAGACTTGAACGTTTCTTTTGATAGAACAGTTTGGAAACATTACGTTTGTAGAATCTGCAAGTGCTTATTCGGAGCACCTTGAAGCCTATGTTGGAAAAGGAAATATCTTCGCATAAAAACTAGAGAGAAGGATTCTCAGAAACTTCTTTGTGATGAGTTCATTCAACTCACAGAGTTGAACCTACCAATTGATAGAGAAGTTTGGAAACACTCTTTTTGTAGAATCTGCAAGTGGATATTTGGAGCCGTTTGAGGCCTATGCTGGAAAAGGAAATATCTTCACATAAAAACTGAACAGAAGCATTCTCAGAAACTTCTTTGTGTTGAGTGCATTCAACTCACAGACTTGAACTTACCTGTAGAAAGAGCAGTTTTGAAACACTCTTTTGGTAAAATCTGCAAGTGGTTATTTGGAGCACTTCGAGGCCTGTGCTGGGATATGGAATATCTTCACCTAAAAACTACAGAGAAGCATTCTCAGAAAGTTCTTCACGATGCATTCATTCAACTCACAGAGTTGAACCTTCCTTTTGATAGAACAGTTTTGAAACACTCTTTTTGTAGAATCTGCAAGAGGATATTTGGAGCGTTTTGAGGCCTATGCTGGAAAAGGAAATATCTTCACCTAAAAACTAGACAGAAGCACTCTCAGAAACTTCTGTGTGATGAGTGCATTCAACTCACAGACTTGAACGTTTCTTTTGATAGAACAGTTTGGAAACATTACGTTTGTAGAATCTGCAAGTGTTTATTCGGAGCACCTTGAGGCCTATGTTGGAAAAGGAAATATCTTCACATAAAAACTAGAGAGAAGGATTCTCAGAAACTTCTTTGTGATGAGTTCATTCAACTCACAGAGTTGAACCTACCAATTGATAGAGAAGTTTGGAAACACTCTTTTTGTAGAATCTGCAAGTGGATATTTGGAGCCGTTTGAGGCCTAGGCTGGAAAAGGAAATATCTTCACATAAAAACTGAACAGAAGCATTCTCAGAAACTTCTGTGTGATGAGTGCATTCAACTCACAGACTTGAACGTTTCTTTTGATAGAACAGTTTGGAAACATTACGTTTGTAGAATCTGCAAGTGCTTATTCGGAGCACCTTGAGGCCTATGTTGGAAAAGGAAATATCTTCGCATAAAAACTAGAGAGAAGGATTCTCAGAAACTTCTTTGTGATGAGTTCATTCAACTCACAGAGTTGAACCTACCAATTGATAGAGAAGTTTGGAAACACTCTTTTTGTACAATCTGCAAGTGGATATTTGGAGCCGTTTGAGGCCTATGCTGGAAAAGGAAATATCTTCACATAAAAACTGAACAGAAGCATTCTCAGAAACTTCTTTGTGTTGAGTGCATTCAACTCACAGACTTGAACTTACCTGTAGAAAGAGCAGTTTTGAAACACTCTTTTGGTAAAATCTGCAAGTGGTTATTTGGAGCACTTCGAGGCCTGTGCTGGGATATGGAATATCTTCACCTAAAAACTACAGAGAAGCATTCTCAGAAAGTTCTTCACGATGCATTCATTCAACTCACAGAGTTGAACCTTCCTTTTGATAGAACAGTTTTGAAACACTCTTTTTGTAGAATCTGCAAGAGGATATTTGGAGCGTTTTGAGGCCTATGCTGGAAAAGGAAATATCTTCACCTAAAAACTAGACAGAAGCATTCTCAGAAACTTCTGTGTGATGAGTGCATTCAACTCACAGACTTGAACGTTTCTTTTGATAGAACAGTTTGGAAACATTACGTTTGTAGAATCTGCAAGTGTTTATTCGGAGCACCTTGAGGCCTATGTTGGAAAAGGAAATATCTTCACATAAAACCTAGAGAGAAGGATTCTCAGAAACTTCTTTGTGATGAGTTCATTCAACTCACAGGGTTGAACCTACCAATTGATAGAGAAGTTTGGAAACACTCTTTTTGTAGAATCTGCAAGTGGATATTTGGAGCCGTTTGAGGCCTATGCTGGAAAAGGAAATATCTTCACATAAAAACTGAACAGAAGCATTCTCAGAAACTTCTTTGTGTTGAGTGCATTCAACTCACAGACTTGAACTTACCTGTAGAAAGAGCAGTTTTGAAACACTCTTTTGGTAAAATCTGCAAGTGGTTATTTGGAGCACTTCGAGGCCTGTGCTGGGATATGGAATATATTCACCTAAAAACTACAGAGAAGCATTCTCAGAAAGTTCTTCACGATGCATTCATTCAACTCACAGAGTTGAACCTTCCTTTTGATAGAACAGTTTTGAAACACTCTTTTTGTAGAATCTGCAAGAGGATATTTGGAGCGTTTTGAGGCCTATGCTGGAAAAGGAAATATCTTCACCTAAAAACTAGACAGAAGCATTCTCAGAAACTTCTGTGTGATGAGTGCATTCAACTCACAGACTTGAACGTTTCTTTTGATAGAACAGTTTGGAAACATTACGTTTGTAGAATCTGCAAGTGTTTATTCGGAGCACCTTGAGGCCTATGTTGGAAAAGGAAATATCTTCACATAAAAACTAGAGAGAAGGATTCTCAGAAACTTCTTTGTGATGAGTTCATTCAACTCACAGAGTTGAACCTACCAATTGATAGAGAAGTTTGGAAACACTCTTTTTGTAGAATCTGCAAGTGGATATTTGGAGCCGTTTGAGGCCTATGCTGGAAAAGGAAATATCTTCACATAAAAACTGAACAGAAGCATTCTCAGAAACTTCTTTGTGTTGAGTGCATTCAACTCACAGACTTGAACTTACCTGTAGAAAGAGCAGTTTTGAAACACTCTTTTGGTAAAATCTGCAAGTGGTTATTTGGAGCACTTCGAGGCCTGTGCTGGGATATGGAATATCTTCACCTAAAAACTACAGAGAAGCATTCTCAGAAAGTTCTTCACGATGCATTCATTCAACTCACAGAGTTGAACTTTCCTTTTGATAGAACAGTTTGGAAACACTCTTTTTGTAGAATCTGCAAGAGGATATTTGGAGCGTTTTGAGGCCTATGCTGGAAAAGGAAATATCTTCACCTAAAAACTAGACAGAAGCATTCTCAGAAACTTCTGTGTGATGAGTGCATTCAACTCACAGACTTGAACGTTTCTTTTGATAGAACAGTTTGGAAACATTACGTTTGTAGAATCTGCAAGTGTTTATTCGGAGCACCTTGAGGCCTATGTTGGAAAAGGAAATATCTTCACATAAAACCTAGAGAGAAGGATTCTCAGAAACTTCTTTGTGATGAGTTCATTCAACTCACAGAGTTGAACCTACCAATTGATAGAGAAGTTTGGAAACACTCTTTTTGTAGAATCTGCAAGTGGATATTTGGAGCCGTTTGAGGCCTATGCTGGAAAAGGAAATATCTTCACATAAAAACTGAACAGAAGCATTCTCAGAAACTTCTTTGTGTTGAGTGCATTCAACTCACAGACGTGAACTTACCTGTAGAAAGAGCAGTTTTGAAACACTCTTTTGGTAAAATCTGCAAGTGGTTATTTGGAGCACTTCGAGGCCTGTGCTGGGATATGGAATATCTTCACCTAAAAACTACAGAGAAGCATTCTCAGAAAGTTCTTCACGATGCATTCATTCAACTCACAGAGTTGAACCTTCCTTTTGATAGAACAGTTTTGAAACACTCTTTTTGTAGAATCTGCAAGAGGATATTTGGAGCGTTTTGAGGCCTATGCTGGAAAAGGAAATATCTTCACCTAAAAACTAGACAGAAGCATTCTCAGAAACTTCTGTGTGATGAGTGCATTCAACTCACAGACTTGAACTTACCTGTAGAAAGAGCAGTTTTGAAACACTCTTTTGGTAAAATCTGCAAGTGGTTATTTGGAGCACTTCGAGGCCTGTGCTGGGATATGGAATATCTTCACCTAAAAACTACAGAGAAGCATTCTCAGAAAGTCCTTCATGATGCATTCATTCAACTCACAGAGTTGAACCTTCCTTTTGATAGAACAGTTTTGAAACACTCTTTTTGTAGAATCTGCAAGAGGATATTTGGAGCGTTTTGAGGCCTATGCTGGAAAAGGAAATATCTTCACCTAAAAACTAGACAGAAGCATTCTCAGAAACTTCTGTGTGATGAGTGCATTCAACTCACAGACTTGAACGTTTCTTTTGATAGAACAGTTTGGAAACATTACGTTTGTAGAATCTGCAAGTGTTTATTCGGAGCACCTTGAGGCCTATGTTGGAAAAGGAAATATCTTCACATAAAACCTAGAGCGAAGGATTCTCAGAAACTTCTTTGTGATGAGTTCATTCAACTCACAGAGTTGAACCTACCAATTGATAGAGAAGTTTGGAAACACTCTTTTTGTAGAATCTGCAAGTGGATATTTGGAGCCGTTTGAGGCCTATGCTGGAAAAGGAAATATCTTCACATAAAAACTGAACAGTAGCATTCTCAGAAACTTCTTTGTGTTGAGTGCATTCAACTCACAGACTTGAACTTACCTGTAGAAAGAGCAGTTTTGAAACACTCTTTTGGTAAAATCTGCAAGTGGTTATTTGGAGCACTTCGAGGCCTGTGCTGGGATATGGAATATCTTCACCTAAAAACTACAGAGAAGCATTCTCAGAAAGTTCTTCACGATGCATTCATTCAACTCACAGAGTTGAACCTTCCTTTTGATAGAACAGTTTTGAAACACTCTTTTTGTAGAATCTGCAAGAGGATATTTGGAGCGTTTTGAGGCCTATGCTGGAAAAGGAAATATCTTCACCTAAAAACTAGACAGAAGCATTCTCAGAAACTTCTGTGTGATGAGTGCATTCAACTCACAGACTTGAACGTTTCTTTTGATAGAACAGTTTGGAAACATTACGTTTGTAGAATCTGCAAGTGTTTATTCGGAACTCCTTGAGGCCTATGTTGGAAAAGGAAATATCTTCACATAAAAACTAGAGAGAAGGATTCTCAGAAACTTCTTTGTGATGAGTTCATTCAACTCACAGAGTTGAACCTACCAATTGATAGAGAAGTTTGGAAACACTCTTTTTGTAGAATCTGCAAGTGGATATTTGGAGCCGTTTGAGGCCTAGGCTGGAAAAGGAAATATCTTCACATAAAAACTGAACAGAAGAATTCTCAGAAACTTCTGTGTGATGAGTGCATTCAACTCACAGACTTGAACGTTTCTTTTGATAGAACAGTTTGGAAACATTACGTTTGTAGAATCTGCAAGTGCTTATTCGGAGCACCTTGAAGCCTATGTTGGAAAAGGAAATATCTTCGCATAAAAACTAGAGAGAAGGATTCTCAGAAACTTCTTTGTGATGAGTTCATTCAACTCACAGAGTTGAACCTACCAATTGATAGAGAAGTTTGGAAACACTCTTTTTGTAGAATCTGCAAGTGGATATTTGGAGCCGTTTGAGGCCTATGCTGGAAAAGGAAATATCTTCACATAAAAACTGAACAGAAGCATTCTCAGAAACTTCTTTGTGTTGAGTGCATTCAACTCACAGACTTGAACTTACCTGTAGAAAGAGCAGTTTTGAAACACTCTTTTGGTAAAATCTGCAAGTGGTTATTTGGAGCACTTCGAGGCCTGTGCTGGGATATGGAATATCTTCACCTAAAAACTACAGAGAAGCATTCTCAGAAAGTTCTTCACGATGCATTCATTCAACTCACAGAGTTGAACCTTCCTTTTGATAGAACAGTTTTGAAACACTCTTTTTGTAGAATCTGCAAGAGGATATTTGGAGCGTTTTGAGGCCTATGCTGGAAAAGGAAATATCTTCACCTAAAAACTAGACAGAAGCACTCTCAGAAACTTCTGTGTGATGAGTGCATTCAACTCACAGACTTGAACGTTTCTTTTGATAGAACAGTTTGGAAACATTACGTTTGTAGAATCTGCAAGTGTTTATTCGGAGCACCTTGAGGCCTATGTTGGAAAAGGAAATATCTTCACATAAAAACTAGAGAGAAGGATTCTCAGAAACTTCTTTGTGATGAGTTCATTCAACTCACAGAGTTGAACCTACCAATTGATAGAGAAGTTTGGAAACACTCTTTTTGTAGAATCTGCAAGTGGATATTTGGAGCCGTTTGAGGCCTAGGCTGGAAAAGGAAATATCTTCACATAAAAACTGAACAGAAGCATTCTCAGAAACTTCTGTGTGATGAGTGCATTCAACTCACAGACTTGAACGTTTCTTTTGATAGAACAGTTTGGAAACATTACGTTTGTAGAATCTGCAAGTGCTTATTCGGAGCACCTTGAGGCCTATGTTGGAAAAGGAAATATCTTCGCATAAAAACTAGAGAGAAGGATTCTCAGAAACTTCTTTGTGATGAGTTCATTCAACTCACAGAGTTGAACCTACCAATTGATAGAGAAGTTTGGAAACACTCTTTTTGTACAATCTGCAAGTGGATATTTGGAGCCGTTTGAGGCCTATGCTGGAAAAGGAAATATCTTCACATAAAAACTGAACAGAAGCATTCTCAGAAACTTCTTTGTGTTGAGTGCATTCAACTCACAGACTTGAACTTACCTGTAGAAAGAGCAGTTTTGAAACACTCTTTTGGTAAAATCTGCAAGTGGTTATTTGGAGCACTTCGAGGCCTGTGCTGGGATATGGAATATCTTCACCTAAAAACTACAGAGAAGCATTCTCAGAAAGTTCTTCACGATGCATTCATTCAACTCACAGAGTTGAACCTTCCTTTTGATAGAACAGTTTTGAAACACTCTTTTTGTAGAATCTGCAAGAGGATATTTGGAGCGTTTTGAGGCCTATGCTGGAAAAGGAAATATCTTCACCTAAAAACTAGACAGAAGCATTCTCAGAAACTTCTGTGTGATGAGTGCATTCAACTCACAGACTTGAACGTTTCTTTTGATAGAACAGTTTGGAAACATTACGTTTGTAGAATCTGCAAGTGTTTATTCGGAGCACCTTGAGGCCTATGTTGGAAAAGGAAATATCTTCACATAAAACCTAGAGAGAAGGATTCTCAGAAACTTCTTTGTGATGAGTTCATTCAACTCACAGGGTTGAACCTACCAATTGATAGAGAAGTTTGGAAACACTCTTTTTGTAGAATCTGCAAGTGGATATTTGGAGCCGTTTGAGGCCTATGCTGGAAAAGGAAATATCTTCACATAAAAACTGAACAGAAGCATTCTCAGAAACTTCTTTGTGTTGAGTGCATTCAACTCACAGACTTGAACTTACCTGTAGAAAGAGCAGTTTTGAAACACTCTTTTGGTAAAATCTGCAAGTGGTTATTTGGAGCACTTCGAGGCCTGTGCTGGGATATGGAATATATTCACCTAAAAACTACAGAGAAGCATTCTCAGAAAGTTCTTCACGATGCATTCATTCAACTCACAGAGTTGAACCTTCCTTTTGATAGAACAGTTTTGAAACACTCTTTTTGTAGAATCTGCAAGAGGATATTTGGAGCGTTTTGAGGCCTATGCTGGAAAAGGAAATATCTTCACCTAAAAACTAGACAGAAGCATTCTCAGAAACTTCTGTGTGATGAGTGCATTCAACTCACAGACTTGAACGTTTCTTTTGATAGAACAGTTTGGAAACATTACGTTTGTAGAATCTGCAAGTGTTTATTCGGAGCACCTTGAGGCCTATGTTGGAAAAGGAAATATCTTCACATAAAAACTAGAGAGAAGGATTCTCAGAAACTTCTTTGTGATGAGTTCATTCAACTCACAGAGTTGAACCTACCAATTGATAGAGAAGTTTGGAAACACTCTTTTTGTAGAATCTGCAAGTGGATATTTGGAGCCGTTTGAGGCCTATGCTGGAAAAGGAAATATCTTCACATAAAAACTGAACAGAAGCATTCTCAGAAACTTCTTTGTGTTGAGTGCATTCAACTCACAGACTTGAACTTACCTGTAGAAAGAGCAGTTTTGAAACACTCTTTTGGTAAAATCTGCAAGTGGTTATTTGGAGCACTTCGAGGCCTGTGCTGGGATATGGAATATCTTCACCTAAAAACTACAGAGAAGCATTCTCAGAAAGTTCTTCACGATGCATTCATTCAACTCACAGAGTTGAACTTTCCTTTTGATAGAACAGTTTGGAAACACTCTTTTTGTAGAATCTGCAAGAGGATATTTGGAGCGTTTTGAGGCCTATGCTGGAAAAGGAAATATCTTCACCTAAAAACTAGACAGAAGCATTCTCAGAAACTTCTGTGTGATGAGTGCATTCAACTCACAGACTTGAACGTTTCTTTTGATAGAACAGTTTGGAAACATTACGTTTGTAGAATCTGCAAGTGTTTATTCGGAGCACCTTGAGGCCTATGTTGGAAAAGGAAATATCTTCACATAAAACCTAGAGAGAAGGATTCTCAGAAACTTCTTTGTGATGAGTTCATTCAACTCACAGAGTTGAACCTACCAATTGATAGAGAAGTTTGGAAACACTCTTTTTGTAGAATCTGCAAGTGGATATTTGGAGCCGTTTGAGGCCTATGCTGGAAAAGGAAATATCTTCACATAAAAACTGAACAGAAGCATTCTCAGAAACTTCTTTGTGTTGAGTGCATTCAACTCACAGACGTGAACTTACCTGTAGAAAGAGCAGTTTTGAAACACTCTTTTGGTAAAATCTGCAAGTGGTTATTTGGAGCACTTCGAGGCCTGTGCTGGGATATGGAATATCTTCACCTAAAAACTACAGAGAAGCATTCTCAGAAAGTTCTTCACGATGCATTCATTCAACTCACAGAGTTGAACCTTCCTTTTGATAGAACAGTTTTGAAACACTCTTTTTGTAGAATCTGCAAGAGGATATTTGGAGCGTTTTGAGGCCTATGCTGGAAAAGGAAATATCTTCACCTAAAAACTAGACAGAAGCATTCTCAGAAACTTCTGTGTGATGAGTGCATTCAACTCACAGACTTGAACGTTTCTTTTGATAGAACAGTTTGGAAACATTACGTTTGTAGAATCTGCAAGTGTTTATTCGGAGCACCTTGAGGCCTATGTTGGAAAAGGAAATATCTTCACATAAAAACTAGAGAGAAGGATTCTCAGAAACTTCTTTGTGATGAGTTCATTCAACTCACAGAGTTGAACCTACCAATTGATAGAGAAGTTTGGAAACACTCTTTTTGTAGAATCTGCAAGTGGATATTTGGAGCCGTTTGAGGCCTATGCTGGAAAAGGAAATATCTTCACATAAAAACTGAACAGAAGCATTCTCAGAAACTTCTTTGTGTTGAGTGCATTCAACTCACAGACTTGAACTTACCTGTAGAAAGAGCAGTTTTGAAACACTCTTTTGGTAAAATCTGCAAGTGGTTATTTGGAGCACTTCGAGGCCTGTGCTGGGATATGGAATATCTTCACCTAAAAACTACAGAGAAGCATTCTCAGAAAGTTCTTCACGATGCATTCATTCAACTCACAGAGTTGAACCTTCCTTTTGATAGAACAGTTTTGAAACACTCTTTTTGTAGAATCTGCAAGAGGATATTTGGAGCGTTTTGAGGCCTATGCTGGAAAAGGAAATATCTTCACCTAAAAACTAGACAGAAGCATTCTCAGAAACTTCTGTGTGATGAGTGCATTCAACTCACAGACTTGAACGTTTCTTTTGATAGAACAGTTTGGAAACATTACGTTTGTAGAATCTGCAAGTGTTTATTCGGAGCACCTTGAGGCCTATGTTGGAAAAGGAAATATCTTCACATAAAACCTAGAGAGAAGGATTCTCAGAAACTTCTTTGTGATGAGTTCATTCAACTCACAGAGTTGAACCTACCAATTGATAGAGAAGTTTGGAAACACTCTTTTTGTAGAATCTGCAAGTGGATATTTGGAGCCGTTTGAGGCCTATGCTGGAAAAGGAAATATCTTCACATAAAAACTGAACAGAAGCATTCTCAGAAACTTCTTTGTGTTGAGTGCATTCAACTCACAGACTTGAACTTACCTGTATAAAGAGCAGTTTTGAAACACTCTTTTGGTAAAATCTGCAAGTGGTTATTTGGAGCACTTCGAGGCCTGTGCTGGGATATGGAATATCTTCACCTAAAAACTACAGAGAAGCATTCTCAGAAAGTTCTTCATGATGCATTCATTCAACTCACAGAGTTGAACCTTCCTTTTGATAGAACAGTTTTGAAACACTCTTTTTGTAGAATCTGCAAGAGGATATTTGGAGCGTTTTGAGGCCTATGCTGGAAAAGGAAATATCTTCACCTAAAAACTAGACAGAAGCATTTTCAGAAACTTCTGTGTGATGAGTGCATTCAACTCACAGACTTGAACGTTTCTTTTGATAGAACAGTTTGGAAACATTACGTTTGTAGAATCTGCAAGTGTTTATTCGGAGCACCTTGAGGCCTATGTTGGAAAAGGAAATATCTTCACATAAAAACTAGAGAGAAGGATTCTCAGAAACTTCTTTGTGATGAGTTCATTCAACTCACAGAGTTGAACCTACCAATTGATAGAGAAGTTTGGAAACACTCTTTTTGTAGAATCTGCAAGTGGATATTTGGAGCCGTTTGAGGCCTATGCTGGAAAAGGAAATATCTTCACATAAAAACTGAACAGAAGCATTCTCAGAAACTTCTTTGTGTTGAGTGCATTCAACTCACAGACTTGAACTTACCTGTAGAAAGAGCAGTTTTGAAACACTCTTTTGGTAAAATCTGCAAGTGGTTATTTGGAGCACTTCGAGGCCTGTGCTGGGATATGGAATATCTTCACCTAAAAACTACAGAGAAGCAGTCTCAGAAAGTTCTTCACGATGCATTCATTCAACTCACAGAGTTGAACCTTCCTTTTGATAGAACAGTTTTGAAACACTCTTTTTGTAGAATCTGCAAGAGGATATTTGGAGCGTTTTGAGGCCTATGCTGGAAAAGGAAATATCTTCACCTAAAAACTAGACAGAAGCATTCTCAGAAACTTCTGTGTGATGAGTGCATTCAACTCACAGACTTGAACGTTTCTTTTGATAGAACAGTTTGGAAACATTACGTTTGTAGAATCTGCAAGTGTTTATTCGGAGCACCTTGAGGCCTATGTTGGAAAAGGAAATATCTTCACATAAAACCTAGAGAGAAGGATTCTCAGAAACTTCTTTGTGATGAGTTCATTCAACTCACAGAGTTGAACCTACCAATTGATAGAGAAGTTTGGAAACACTCTTTTTGTAGAATCTGCAAGTGGATATTTGGAGCCGTTTGAGGCCTATGCTGGAAAAGGAAATATCTTCAGATAAAAACTGAACAGAAGCATTCTCAGAAACTTCTTTGTGTTGAGTGCATTCAACTCACAGACTTGAACTTACCTGTAGAAAGAGCAGTTTTGAAACACTCTTTTGGTAAAATCTGCAAGTGGTTATTTGGAGCACTTCGAGGCCTGTGCTGGGATATGGAATATCTTCACCTAAAAACTACAGAGAAGCATTCTCAGAAAGTTCTTCACGATGCATTCATTCAACTCACAGAGTTGAACCTTCCTTTTGATAGAACAGTTTTGAAACACTCTTTTTGTAGAATCTGCAAGAGGATATTTGGAGCGTTTTGAGGCCTATGCTGGAAAAGGAAATATCTTCACCTAAAAACTAGACAGAAGCATTCTCAGAAACTTCTGTGTGATGAGTGCATTCAACTCACAGACTTGAACGTTTCTTTTGATAGAACAGTTTGGAAACATTACGTTTGTAGAATCTGCAAGTGTTTATTCGGAGCACCTTGAGGCCTATGTTGGAAAAGGAAATATCTTCACATAAAACCTAGAGAGAAGGATTCTCAGAAACTTCTTTGTGATGAGTTCATTCAACTCACAGAGTTGAACCTACCAATTGATAGAGAAGTTTGGAAACACTCTTTTTGTAGAATCTGCAAGTGGATATTTGGAGCCGTTTGAGGCCTATGCTGGAAAAGGAAATATCTTCACATAAAAACTGAACAGAAGCATTCTCAGAAACTTCTTTGTGTTGAGTGCATTCAACTCACAGACTTGAACTTACCTGTAGAAAGAGCAGTTTTGAAACACTCTTTTGGTAAAATCTGCAAGTGGTTATTTGGAGCACTTCGAGGCCTGTGCTGGGATATGGAATATCTTCACCTAAAAACTACAGAGAAGCATTCTCAGAAAGTTCTTCACGATGCATTCATTCAACTCACAGAGTTGAACCTTCCTTTTGATAGAACAGTTTTGAAACACTCTTTTTGTAGAATCTGCAAGAGGATATTTGGAGCGTTTTGAGGCCTATGCTGGAAAAGGAAATATCTTCACCTAAAAACTAGACAGAAGCATTCTCAGAAACTTCTGTGTGATGAGTGCATTCAACTCACAGACTTGAACGTTTCTTTTGATAGAACAGTTTGGAAACATTACGTTTGTAGAATCTGCAAGTGTTTATTCGGAGCACCTTGAGGCCTATGTTGGAAAAGGAAATATCTTCACATAAAAACTAGAGAGAAGGATTCTCAGAAACTTCTTTGTGATGAGTTCATTCAACTCACAGAGTTGAACCTACCAATTGATAGAGAAGTTTGGAAACACTCTTTTTGTAGAATCTGCAAGTGGATATTTGGAGCCGTTTGAGGCCTATGCTGGAAAAGGAAATATCTTCACATAAAAACTGAACAGAAGCATTCTCAGAAACTTCTTTGTGTTGAGTGCATTCAACTCACAGACTTGAACTTACCTGTAGAAAGAGCAGTTTTGAAACACTCTTTTGGTAAAATCTGCAAGTGGTTATTTGGAGCACTTCGAGGCCTGTTCTGGGATATGGAATATCTTCACCTAAAAACTACAGAGAAGCATTCTCAGAAATTTCTTCACGATGCATTCATTCAACTCACAGAGTTGAACCTTCCTTTTGATAGAACAGTTTTGAAACACTCTTTTTGTAGAATCTGCAAGAGGATATTTGGAGCATTTTGAGGCCTATGCTGGAAAAGGAAATATCTTCACCTAAAAACTAGACAGAAGCATTCTCAGAAACTTCTGTGTGATGAGTGCATTCAACTCACAGACTTGAACGTTTCTTTTGATAGAACAGTTTGGAAACATTACGTTTGTAGAATCTGCAAGTGTTTATTCGGAGCACCTTGAGGCCTATGTTGGAAAAGGAAATATCTTCACATAAAACCTAGAGAGAAGGATTCTCAGAAACTTCTTTGTGATGAGTTCATTCAACTCACAGAGTTGAACCTACCAATTGATAGAGAAGTTTGGAAACACTCTTTTTGTAGAATCTGCAAGTGGATATTTGGAGCCGTTTGAGGCCTATGCTGGAAAAGGAAATATCTTCACATAAAAACTGAACAGAAGCATTCTCAGAAACTTCTTTGTGTTGAGTGCATTCAACTCACAGACTTGAACTTACCTGTAGAAAGAGCAGTTTTGAAACACTCTTTTGGTAAAATCTGCAAGTGGTTATTTGGAGCACTTCGAGGCCTGTGCTGGGATATGGAATATCTTCACCTAAAAACTACAGAGAAGCATTCTCAGAAAGTTCTTCATGATGCATTCATTCAACTCACAGAGTTGAACCTTCCTTTTGATAGAACAGTTTTGAAACACTCTTTTTGTAGAATCTGCAAGAGGATATTTGGAGCGTTTTGAGGCCTATGCTGGAAAAGGAAATATCTTCACCTAAAAACTAGACAGAAGCATTCTCAGAAACTTCTATGTGGTGAGTGCATTCAACTCACAGACTTGAACGTTTCTTTTGATAGAACAGTTTGGAAACATTACGTTTGTAGAATCTGCAAGTGTTTATTCGGAGCACCTTGAGGCCTATGTTGGAAAAGGAAATATCTTCACATAAAAACTAGAGAGAAGGATTCTCAGAAACTTCTTTGTGATGAGTTCATTCAACTCACAGAGTTGAACCTACCAATTGATAGAGAAGTTTGGAAACACTCTTTTTGTAGAATCTGCAAGTGGATATTTGGAGCCGTTTGAGGCCTATGCTGGAAAAGGAAATATCTTCACATAAAAACTGAACAGAAGCATTCTCAGAAACTTCTTTGTGTTGAGTGCATTCAACTCACAGACTTGAACTTACCTGTAGAAAGAGCAGTTTTGAAACACTCTTTTGGTAAAATCTGCAAGTGGTTATTTGGAGCACTACGAGGCCTGTGCTGGGATATGGAATATCTTCACCTAAAAACTACAGAGAAGCATTCTCAGAAAGTTCTTCACGATGCATTCATTCAACTCACAGGGTTGAACCTTCCTTTTGATAAAACAGTTTTGAAACACTCTTTTTGTAGAATCTGCAAGAGGATATTTGGAGCGTTTTGAGGCCTATGCTGGAAAAGGAAATATCTTCACCTAAAAACTAGACAGAAGCATTCTCAGAAACTTCTGTGTGATGAGTGCATTCAACTCACAGACTTGAACGTTTCTTTTGATAGAACAGTTTAGAAACATTACGTTTGTAGAATCTGCAAGTGTTTATTCGGAGCACCTTGAGGCCTATGTTGGAAAAGGAAATATCTTCACATAAAACCTAGAGAGAAGGATTCTCAGAAACTTCTTTGTGATGAGTTCATTCAACTCACAGAGTTGAACCTACCAATTGATAGAGAAGTTTGGAAACACTCTTTTTGTAGAATCTGCAAGTGGATATTTGGAGCCGTTTGAGGCCTATGCTGGAAAAGGAAATATCTTCACATAAAAACTGAACAGAAGCATTCTCAGAAACTTCTTTGTGTTGAGTGCATTCAACTCACAGACTTGAACTTACCTGTAGAAAGAGCAGTTTTGAAACACTCTTTTGGTAAAATCTGCAAGTGGTTATTTGGAGCACTTCGAGGCCTGTGCTGGGATATGGAATATCTTCACCTAAAAACTACAGAGAAGCATTCTCAGAAAGTTCTTCACGATGCATTCATTCAACTCACAGAGTTGAACCTTCCTTTTGATAGAACAGTTTTGAAACACTCTTTTTGTAGAATCTGCAAGATGATATTTGGAGCGTTTTGAGGCCTATGCTGGAAAAGGAAATATCTTCACCTAAAAACTAGACAGAAGCATTCTCAGAAACTTCTGTGTGATGAGTGCATTCAACTCACAGACTTGAACGTTTCTTTTGATAGAACAGTTTGGAAACATTACGTTTGTAGAATCTGCAAGTGTTTATTTGGAGCACCTTGAGGCCTATGTTGGAAAAGGAAATATCTTCACATAAAAACTAGAGAGAAGGATTCTCAGAAACTTCTTTGTGATGAGTTCATTCAACTCACAGAGTTGAACCTACCAATAGATAGAGAAGTTTGGAAACACTCTTTTTGTAGAATCTGCAAGTGGATATTTGGAGCCGTTTGAGGCCTATGCTGGAAAAGGAAATATCTTCACATAAAAACTGAACAGAAGCATTCTCAGAAACTTCTTTGTGTTGAGTGCATTCAACTCACAGACTTGAACTTACCTGTAGAAAGAGCAGTTTTGAAACACTCTTTTGGTAAAATCTGCAAGTGGTTATTTGGAGCACTTCGAGGCCTGTGCTGGGATATGGAATATCTTCACTTAAAAACTACAGAGAAGCATTCTCAGAAAGTTCTTCACGATGCATTCATTCAACTCACAGAGTTGAACCTTCCTTTTGATAGAACAGTTTTGAAACACTCTTTTTGTAGAATCTCCAAGAGGATATTTGGAGCGTTTTGAGGCCTATGCTGGAAAAGGAAATATCTTCACCTAAAAACTAGACAGAAGCATTCTCAGAAACTTCTGTGTGATGAGTGCATTCAACTCACAGACTTGAACGTTTCTTTTGATAGAACAGTTTGGAAACATTACGTTTGTAGAATCTGCAAGTGTTTATTCGGAGCACCTTGAGGCCTATGTTGGAAAAGGAAATATCTTCACATAAAAACTAGAGAGAAGGATTCTCAGAAACTTCTTTGTGATGAGTTCATTCAACTCACAGAGTTGAACCTATCAATTGATAGAGAAGTTTGGAAACACTCTTTTTGTAGAATCTGCAAGTGGATATTTGGAGCCGTTTGAGGCCTATGCTGGAAAAGGAAATATCTTCACATAAAAACTGAACAGAAGCATTCTCAGAAACTTCTTTGTGTTGAGTGCATTCAACTCACAGACTTGAACTTACCTGTAGAAAGAGCAGTTTTGAAACACTCTTTTGGTAAAATCTGCAAGTGGTTATTTGGAGCACTTCGAGGCCTGTGCTGGGATATGGAATATCTTCACCTAAAAACTACAGAGAAGCATTCTCAGAAAGTCCTTCATGATGCATTCATTCAACTCACAGAGTTGAACCTTCCTTTTGATAGAACAGTTTTGAAACACTCTTTTTGTAGAATCTGCAAGAGGATATTTGGAGCGTTTTGAGGCCTATGCTGGAAAAGGAAATATCTTCACCTAAAAACTAGACAGAAGCATTCTCAGAAACTTCTGTGTGATGAGTGCATTCAACTCACAGACTTGAACGTTTCTTTTGATAGAACAGTTTGGAAACATTACGTTTGTAGAATCTGCAAGTGTTTATTCGGAGCACCTTGAGGCCTATGTTGGAAAAGGAAATATCTTCACATAAAACCTAGAGCGAAGGATTCTCAGAAACTTCTTTGTGATGAGTTCATTCAACTCACAGAGTTGAACCTACCAATTGATAGAGAAGTTTGGAAACACTCTTTTTGTAGAATCTGCAAGTGGATATTTGGAGCCGTTTGAGGCCTATGCTGGAAAAGGAAATATCTTCACATAAAAACTGAACAGTAGCATTCTCAGAAACTTCTTTGTGTTGAGTGCATTCAACTCACAGACTTGAACTTACCTGTAGAAAGAGCAGTTTTGAAACACTCTTTTGGTAAAATCTGCAAGTGGTTATTTGGAGCACTTCGAGGCCTGTGCTGGGATATGGAATATCTTCACCTAAAAACTACAGAGAAGCATTCTCAGAAAGTTCTTCACGATGCATTCATTCAACTCACAGAGTTGAACCTTCCTTTTGATAGAACAGTTTTGAAACACTCTTTTTGTAGAATCTGCAAGAGGATATTTGGAGCGTTTTGAGGCCTATGCTGGAAAAGGAAATATCTTCACCTAAAAACTAGACAGAAGCATTCTCAGAAACTTCTGTGTGATGAGTGCATTCAACTCACAGACTTGAACGTTTCTTTTGATAGAACAGTTTGGAAACATTACGTTTGTAGAATCTGCAAGTGTTTATTCGGAGCTCCTTGAGGCCTATGTTGGAAAAGGAAATATCTTCACATAAAAACTAGAGAGAAGGATTCTCAGAAACTTCTTTGTGATGAGTTCATTCAACTCACAGAGTTGAACCTACCAATTGATAGAGAAGTTTGGAAACACTCTTTTTGTAGAATCTGCAAGTGGATATTTGGAGCCGTTTGAGGCCTAGGCTGGAAAAGGAAATATCTTCACATAAAAACTGAACAGAAGCATTCTCAGAAACTTCTGTGTGATGAGTGCATTCAACTCACAGACTTGAACGTTTCTTTTGATAGAACAGTTTGGAAACATTACGTTTGTAGAATCTGCAAGTGCTTATTCGGAGCACCTTTAGGCCTAAGTTGGAAAAGGAAATATCTTCGCATAAAAACTAGAGAGAAGGATTCTCAGAAACTTCTTTGTGATGAGTTCATTCAACTCACAGAGTTGAACCTACCAATTGATAGAGAAGTTTGGAAACACTCTTTTTGTAGAATCTGCAAGTGGATATTTGGAGCCGTTTGAGGCCTATGCTGGAAAAGGAAATATCTTCACATAAAAACTGAACAGAAGCATTCTCAGAAACTTCTTTGTGTTGAGTGCATTCAACTCACAGACTTGAACTTACCTGTAGAAAGAGCAGTTTTGAAACACTCTTTTGGTAAAATCTGCAAGTGGTTATTTGGAGCACTTCGAGGCCTGTGCTGGGATATGGAATATCTTCACCTAAAAACTACAGAGAAGCATTCTCAGAAAGTTCTTCACGATGCATTCATTCAACTCACAGAGTTGAACCTTCCTTTTGATAGAACAGTTTTGAAACACTCTTTTTGTAGAATCTGCAAGAGGATATTTGGAGCGTTTTGAGGCCTATGCTGGAAAAGGAAATATCTTCACCTAAAAACTAGACAGAAGCATTCTCAGAAACTTCTGTGTGATGAGTGCATTCAACTCACAGACTTGAACGTTTCTTTTGATAGAACAGTTTGGAAACATTACGTTTGTAGAATCCGCAAGTGTTTATTCGGAGCACCTTGAGGCCTATGTTGGAAAAGGAAATATCTTCACATAAAAACTAGAGAGAAGGATTCTCAGAAACTTCTTTGTGATGAGTTCATTCAACTCACAGAGTTGAACCTACCAATTGATAGAGAAGTTTGGAAACACTCTTTTTGTAGAATCTGCAAGTGGATATTTGGAGCCGTTTGAGGCCTAGGCTGGAAAAGGAAATATCTTCACATAAAAACTGAACAGAAGCATTCTCAGAAACTTCTGTGTGATGAGTGCATTCAACTCACAGACTTGAACGTTTCTTTTGATAGAACAGTTTGGAAACATTACGTTTGTAGAATCTGCAAGTGCTTATTCGGAGCACCTTGAGGCCTATGTTGGAAAAGGAAATATCTTCGCATAAAAACTAGAGAGAAGGATTCTCAGAAACTTCTTTGTGATGAGTTCATTCAACTCACAGAGTTGAACCTACCAATTGATAGAGAAGTTTGGAAACACTCTTTTTGTACAATCTGCAAGTGGATATTTGGAGCCGTTTGAGGCCTATGCTGGAAAAGGAAATATCTTCACATAAAAACTGAACAGAAGCATTCTCAGAAACTTCTTTGTGTTGAGTGCATTCAACTCACAGACTTGAACTTACCTGTAGAAAGAGCAGTTTTGAAACACTCTTTTGGTAAAATCTGCAAGTGGTTATTTGGAGCACTTCGAGGCCTGTGCTGGGATATGGAATATCTTCACCTAAAAACTACAGAGAAGCATTCTCAGAAAGTTCTTCACGATGCATTCATTCAACTCACAGAGTTGAACCTTCCTTTTGATAGAACAGTTTTGAAACACTCTTTTTGTAGAATCTGCAAGAGGATATTTGGAGCGTTTTGAGGCCTATGCTGGAAAAGGAAATATCTTCACCTAAAAACTAGACAGAAGCATTCTCAGAAACTTCTGTGTGATGAGTGCATTCAACTCACAGACTTGAACGTTTCTTTTGATAGAACAGTTTGGAAACATTACGTTTGTAGAATCTGCAAGTGTTTATTCGGAGCACCTTGAGGCCTATGTTGGAAAAGGAAATATCTTCACATAAAACCTAGAGAGAAGGATTCTCAGAAACTTCTTTGTGATGAGTTCATTCAACTCACAGAGTTGAACCTACCAATTGATAGAGAAGTTTGGAAACACTCTTTTTGTAGAATCTGCAAGTGGATATTTGGAGCCGTTTGAGGCCTATGCTGGAAAAGGAAATATCTTCACATAAAAACTGAACAGAAGCATTCTCAGAAACTTCTTTGTGTTGAGTGCATTCAACTCACAGACTTGAACTTACCTGTAGAAAGAGCAGTTTTGAAACACTCTTTTGGTAAAATCTGCAAGTGGTTATTTGGAGCACTTCGAGGCCTGTGCTGGGATATGGAATATATCCACCTAAAAACTACAGAGAAGCATTCTCAGAAAGTTCTTCACGATGCATTCATTCAACTCACAGAGTTGAACCTTCCTTTTGATAGAACAGTTTTGAAACACTCTTTTTGTAGAATCTGCAAGAGGATATTTGGAGCGTTTTGAGGCCTATGCTGGAAAAGGAAATATCTTCACCTAAAAACTAGACAGAAGCATTCTCAGAAACTTCTGTGTGATGAGTGCATTCAACTCACAGACTTGAACGTTTCTTTTGATAGAACAGTTTGGAAACATTACGTTTGTAGAATCTGCAAGTGTTTATTCGGAGCACCTTGAGGCCTATGTTGGAAAAGGAAATATCTTCACATAAAAACTAGAGAGAAGGATTCTCAGAAACTTCTTTGTGATGAGTTCATTCAACTCACAGAGTTGAACCTACCAATTGATAGAGAAGTTTGGAAACACTCTTTTTGTAGAATCTGCAAGTGGATATTTGGAGCCGTTTGAGGCCTATGCTGGAAAAGGAAATATCTTCACATAAAAACTGAACAGAAGCATTCTCAGAAACTTCTTTGTGTTGAGTGCATTCAACTCACAGACTTGAACTTACCTGTAGAAAGAGCAGTTTTGAAACACTCTTTTGGTAAAATCTGCAAGTGGTTATTTGGAGCACTTCGAGGCCTGTGCTGGGATATGGAATATCTTCACCTAAAAACTACAGAGAAGCATTCTCAGAAAGTTCTTCACGATGCATTCATTCAACTCACAGAGTTGAACCTTCCTTTTGATAGAACAGTTTTGAAACACTCTTTTTGTAGAATCTGCAAGAGGATATTTGGAGCGTTTTGAGGCCTATGCTGGAAAAGGAAATATCTTCACCTAAAAACTAGACAGAAGCATTCTCAGAAACTTCTGTGTGATGAGTGCATTCAACTCACAGACTTGAACGTTTCTTTTGATAGAACAGTTTGGAAACATTACGTTTGTAGAATCTGCAAGTGTTTATTCGGAGCACCTTGAGGCCTATGTTGGAAAAGGAAATATCTTCACATAAAACCTAGAGAGAAGCATTCTCAGAAACTTCTTTGTGATGAGTTCATTCAACTCACAGAGTTGAACCTACCAATTGATAGAGAAGTTTGGAAACACTCTTTTTGTAGAATCTGCAAGTGGATATTTGGAGCCGTTTGAGGCCTATGCTGGAAAAGGAAATATCTTCACATAAAAACTGAACAGAAGCATTCTCAGAAACTTCTTTGTGTTGAGTGCATTCAACTCACAGACTTGAACTTACCTGTAGAAAGAGCAGTTTTGAAACACTCTTTTGGTAAAATCTGCAAGTGGTTATTTGGAGCACTTCGAGGCCTGTGCTGGGATATGGAATATCTTCACCTAAAAACTACAGAGAAGCATTCTCAGAAAGTTCTTCACGATGCATTCATTCAACTCACAGAGTTGAACCTTCCTTTTGATAGAACAGTTTTGAAACACTCTTTTTGTAGAATCTGCAAGAGGATATTTGGAGCGTTTTGAGGCCTATGCTGGAAAAGGAAATATCTTCACCTAAAAACTAGACAGAAGCATTCTCAGAAACTTCTGTGTGATGAGTGCATTCAACTCACAGACTTGAACGTTTCTTTTGATAGAACAGTTTGGAAACATTACGTTGGTAGAATCTGCAAGTGTTTATTCGGAGCACCTTGAGGCCTATGCTGGAAAAGGAAATATCTTCACATAAAAACTAGAGAGAAGGATTCTCAGAAACTTCTTTGTGATGAGTTCATTCAACTCACAGAGTTGAACCTACCAATTGATAGAGAAGTTTGGAAACACTCTTTTTGTAGAATCTGCAAGTGGATATTTGGAGCCGTTTGAGGCCTATGCTGGAAAAGGAAATATCTTCACATAAAAACTGAACAGAAGCATTCTCAGAAACTTCTTTGTGTTGAGTGCATTCAACTCACAGACTTGAACTTACCTGTAGAAAGAGCAGTTTTGAAACACTCTTTTGGTAAAATCTGCAAGTGGTTATTTGGAGCACTTCGAGGCCTGTGCTGGGATATGGAATATCTTCACCTAAAAACTACAGAGAAGCATTCTCAGAAAGTTCTTCACGATGCATTCATTCAACTCACAGAGTTGAACCTTCCTTTTGATAGAACAGTTTTGAAACACTCTTTTTGTAGAATCTGCAAGAGGATATTTGGAGCGTTTTGAGGCCTATGCTGGAAAAGGAAATATCTTCACCTAAAAACTAGACAGAAGCATTCTCAGAAACTTCTGTGTGATGAGTGCATTCAACTCACAGACTTGAACGTTTCTTTTGATAGAACAGTTTGGAAACATTACGTTTGTAGAATCTGCAAGTGTTTATTCGGAGCACCTTGAGGCCTATGTTGGAAAAGGAAATATCTTCACATAAAACCTAGAGAGAAGGATTCTCAGAAACTTCTTTGTGATGAGTTCATTCAACTCACAGAGTTGAACCTACCAATTGATAGAGAAGTTTGGAAACACTCTTTTTGTAGAATCTGCAAGTGGATATTTGGAGCCGTTTGAGGCCTATGCTGGAAAAGGAAATATCTTCACATAAAAACTGAACAGAAGCATTCTCAGAAACTTCTTTGTGTTGAGTGCATTCAACTCACAGACTTGAACTTACCTGTAGAAAGAGCAGTTTTGAAACACTCTTTTGGTAAAATCTGCAAGTGGTTATTTGGAGCACTTCGAGGCCTGTGCTGGGATATGGAATATCTTCACCTAAAAACTACAGAGAAGCATTCTCAGAAAGTTCTTCACGATGCATTCATTCAACTCACAGAGTTGAACCTTCCTTTTGATAGAACAGTTTTGAAACACTCTTTTTGTAGAATCTGCAAGAGGATATTTGGAGCGTTTTGAGGCCTATGCTGGAAAAGGAAATATCTTCACCTAAAAACTAGACAGAAGCATTCTCAGAAACTTCTGTGTGATGAGTGCATTCAACTCACAGACTTGAACGTTTCTTTTGATAGAACAGTTTGGAAACATTACGTTTGTAGAATCTGCAAGTGTTTATTCGGAGCACCTTGAGGCCTATGTTGGAAAAGGAAATATCTTCACATAAAACCTAGAGAGAAGCATTCTCAGAAACTTCTTTGTGATGAGTTCATTCAACTCACAGAGTTGAACCTACCAATTGATAGAGAAGTTTGGAAACACTCTTTTTGTAGAATCTGCAAGTGGATATTTGGAGCCGTTTGAGGCCTATGCTGGAAAAGGAAATATCTTCACATAAAAACTGAACAGAAGCATTCTCAGAAACTTCTTTGTGTTGAGTGCATTCAACTCACAGACTTGAACTTACCTGTAGAAAGAGCAGTTTTGAAACACTCTTTTGGTAAAATCTGCAAGTGGTTATTTGGAGCACTTCGAGGCCTGTGCTGGGATATGGAATATCTTCACCTAAAAACTACAGAGAAGCATTCTCAGAAAGTTCTTCACGATGCATTCATTCAACTCACAGAGTTGAACCTTCCTTTTGATAGAACAGTTTTGAAACACTCTTTTTGTAGAATCTGCAAGAGGATATTTGGAGCGTTTTGAGGCCTATGCTGGAAAAGGAAATATCTTCACCTAAAAACTAGACAGAAGCATTCTCAGAAACTTCTGTGTGATGAGTGCATTCAACTCACAGACTTGAACGTTTCTTTTGATAGAGCAGTTTGGAAACATTACGTTTGTAGAATCTGCAAGTGTTTATTCGGAGCACCTTGAGGCCTATGTTGGAAAAGGAAATATCTTCACATAAAAACTAGAGAGAAGGATTCTCAGAAACTTCTTTGTGATGAGTTCATTCAACTCACAGAGTTGAACCTACCAATTGATAGAGAAGTTTGGAAACACTCTTTTTGTAGAATCTGCAAGTGGATATTTGGAGCCGTTTGAGGCCTATGCTGGAAAAGGAAATATCTTCACATAAAAACTGAACAGAAGCATTCTCAGAAACTTCTTTGTGTTGAGTGCATTCAACTCACAGACTTGAACTTACCTGTAGAAAGAGCAGTTTTGAAACACTCTTTTGGTAAAATCTGCAAGTGGTTATTTGGAGCACTTCGAGGCCTGTGCTGGGATATGGAATATCTTCACCTAAAAACTACAGAGAAGCATTCTCAGAAAGTTCTTCACGATGCATTCATTCAACTCACAGAGTTGAACCTTCCTTTTGATAGAACAGTTTTGAAACACTCTTTTTGTAGAATCTGCAAGAGGATATTTGGAGCGTTTTGAGGCCTATGCTGGAAAAGGAAATATCTTCACCTAAAAACTAGACAGAAGCATTCTCAGAAACTTCTGTGTGATGAGTGCATTCAACTCACAGACTTGAACGTTTCTTTTGATAGAACAGTTTGGAAACATTACGTTTGTAGAATCTGCAAGTGTTTATTCGGAGCACCTTGAGGCCTATGTTGGAAAAGGAAATATCTTCACATAAAACCTAGAGAGAAGGATTCTCAGAAACTTCTTTGTGATGAGTTCATTCAACTCACAGAGTTGAACCTACCAATTGATAGAGAAGTTTGGAAACACTCTTTTTGTAGAATCTGCAAGTGGATATTTGGAGCCGTTTGAGGCCTATGCTGGAAAAGGAAATATCTTCACATAAAAACTGAACAGAAGCATTCTCAGAAACTTCTTTGTGTTGAGTGCATTCAACTCACAGACTTGAACTTACCTGTAGAAAGAGCAGTTTTGAAACACTCTTTTGGTAAAATCTGCAAGTGGTTATTTGGAGCACTTCGAGGCCTGTGCTGGGATATGGAATATCTTCACCTAAAAACTACAGAGAAGCATTCTCAGAAAGTTCTTCATGATGCATTCATTCAACTCACAGAGTTGAACCTTCCTTTTGATAGAACAGTTTTGAAACACTCTTTTTGTAGAATCTGCAAGAGGATATTTGGAGCGTTTTGAGGCCTATGCTGGAAAAGGAAATATCTTCACCTAAAAACTAGACAGAAGCATTCTCAGAAACTTCTATGTGATGAGTGCATTCAACTCACAGACTTGAACGTTTCTTTTGATAGAACAGTTTGGAAACATTACGTTTGTAGAATCTGCAAGTGTTTATTCGGAGCACCTTGAGGCCTATGTTGGAAAAGGAAATATCTTCACATAAAAACTAGAGAGAAGGATTCTCAGAAACTTCTTTGTGATGAGTTCATTCAACTCACAGAGTTGAACCTACCAATTGATAGAGAAGTTTGGAAACACTCTTTTTGTAGAATCTGCAAGTGGATATTTGGAGCCGTTTGAGGCCTATGCTGGAAAAGGAAATATCTTCACATAAAAACTGAACAGAAGCATTCTCAGAAACTTCTTTGTGTTGAGTGCATTCAACTCACAGACTTGAACTTACCTGTAGAAAGAGCAGTTTTGAAACACTCTTTTGGTAAAATCTGCAAGTGGTTATTTGGAGCACTTCGAGGCCTGTGCTGGGATATGGAATATCTTCACCTAAAAGCTACAGAGAAGCATTCTCAGAAAGTTCTTCACGATGCATTCATTCAACTCACAGAGTTGAACCTTCCTTTTGATAGAACAGTTTTGAAACACTCTTTTTGTAGAATCTGCAAGATGATATTTGGAGCGTTTTGAGGCCTATGCTGGAAAAGGAAATATCTTCACCTAAAAACTAGACAGAAGCATTCTCAGAAACTTCTGTGTGATGAGTGCATTCAACTCACAGACTTGAACGTTTCTTTTGATAGAACAGTTTGGAAACATTACGTTTGTAGAATCTGCAAGTGTTTATTTGGAGCACCTTGAGGCCTATGTTGGAAAAGGAAATATCTTCACATAAAAACTAGAGAGAAGGATTCTCAGAAACTTCTTTGTGATGAGTTCATTCAACTCACAGAGTTGAACCTACCAATAGATAGAGAAGTTTGGAAACACTCTTTTTGTAGAATCTGCAAGTGGATATTTGGAGCCGTTTGAGGCCTATGCTGGAAAAGGAAATATCTTCACATAAAAACTGAACAGAAGCATTCTCAGAAACTTCTTTGTGTTGAGTGCATTCAACTCACAGACTTGAACTTACCTGTAGAAAGAGCAGTTTTGAAACACTCTTTTGGTAAAATCTGCAAGTGGTTATTTGGAGCACTTCGAGGCCTGTGCTGGGATATGGAATATCTTCACTTAAAAACTACAGAGAAGCATTCTCAGAAAGTTCTTCACGATGCATTCATTCAACTCACAGAGTTGAACCTTCCTTTTGATAGAACAGTTTTGAAACACTCTTTTTGTAGAATCTCCAAGAGGATATTTGGAGCGTTTTGAGGCCTATGCTGGAAAAGGAAATATCTTCACCTAAAAACTAGACAGAAGCATTCTCAGAAACTTCTATGTGATGAGTGCATTCAACTCACAGACTTGAACGTTTCTTTTGATAGAACAGTTTGGAAACATTACGTTTGTAGAATCTGCAAGTGTTTATTCGGAGCACCTTGAGGCCTATGTTGGAAAAGGAAATATCTTCACATAAAAACTAGAGAGAAGGATTCTCAGAAACTTCTTTGTGATGAGTTCATTCAACTCACAGAGTTGAACCTACCAATTGATAGAGAAGTTTGGAAACACTCTTTTTGTAGAATCTGCAAGTGGATATTTGGAGCCGTTTGAGGCCTATGCTGGAAAAGGAAATATCTTCACATAAAAACTGAACAGAAGCATTCTCAGAAACTTCTTTGTGTTGAGTGCATTCAACTCACAGACTTGAACTTACCTGTAGAAAGAGCAGTTTTGAAACACTCTTTTGGTAAAATCTGCAAGTGGTTATTTGGAGCACTTCGAGGCCTGTGCTGGGATATGGAATATCTTCACCTAAAAGCTACAGAGAAGCATTCTCAGAAAGTTCTTCACGATGCATTCATTCAACTCACAGAGTTGAACCTTCCTTTTGATAGAACAGTTTTGAAACACTCTTTTTGTAGAATCTGCAAGATGATATTTGGAGCGTTTTGAGGCCTATGCTGGAAAAGGAAATATCTTCACCTAAAAACTAGACAGAAGCATTCTCAGAAACTTCTGTGTGATGAGTGCATTCAACTCACAGACTTGAACGTTTCTTTTGATAGAACAGTTTGGAAACATTACGTTTGTAGAATCTGCAAGTGTTTATTTGGAGCACCTTGAGGCCTATGTTGGAAAAGGAAATATCTTCACATAAAAACTAGAGAGAAGGATTCTCAGAAACTTCTTTGTGATGAGTTCATTCAACTCACAGAGTTGAACCTACCAATAGATAGAGAAGTTTGGAAACACTCTTTTTGTAGAATCTGCAAGTGGATATTTGGAGCCGTTTGAGGCCTATGCTGGAAAAGGAAATATCTTCACATAAAAACTGAACAGAAGCATTCTCAGAAACTTCTTTGTGTTGAGTGCATTCAACTCACAGACTTGAACTTACCTGTAGAAAGAGCAGTTTTGAAACACTCTTTTGGTAAAATCTGCAAGTGGTTATTTGGAGCACTTCGAGGCCTGTGCTGGGATATGGAATATCTTCACTTAAAAACTACAGAGAAGCATTCTCAGAAAGTTCTTCACGATGCATTCATTCAACTCACAGAGTTGAACCTTCCTTTTGATAGAACAGTTTTGAAACACTCTTTTTGTAGAATCTCCAAGAGGATATTTGGAGCGTTTTGAGGCCTATGCTGGAAAAGGAAATATCTTCACCTAAAAACTAGACAGAAGCATTCTCAGAAACTTCTGTGTGATGAGTGCATTCAACTCACAGACTTGAACGTTTCTTTTGATAGAACAGTTTGGAAACATTACGTTTGTAGAATCTGCAAGTGTTTATTCGGAGCACCTTGAGGCCTATGTTGGAAAAGGAAATATCTTCACATAAAAACTAGAGAGAAGGATTCTCAGAAACTTCTTTGTGATGAGTTCATTCAACTCACAGAGTTGAACCTATCAATTGATAGAGAAGTTTGGAAACACTCTTTTTGTAGAATCTGCAAGTGGATATTTGGAGCCGTTTGAGGCCTATGCTGGAAAAGGAAATATCTTCACATAAAAACTGAACAGAAGCATTCTCAGAAACTTCTTTGTGTTGAGTGCATTCAACTCACAGACTTGAACTTACCTGTAGAAAGAGCAGTTTTGAAACACTCTTTTGGTAAAATCTGCAAGTGGTTATTTGGAGCACTTCGAGGCCTGTGCTGGGATATGGAATATCTTCACCTAAAAACTACAGAGAAGCATTCTCAGAAAGTTCTTCACGATGCATTCATTCAACTCACAGAGTTGAACCTTCCTTTTGATAGAACAGTTTTGAAACACTCTTTTTGTAGAATCTGCAAGAGGATATTTGGAGCGTTTTGAGGCCTATGCTGGAAAAGGAAATATCTTCACCTAAAAACTAGACAGAAGCATTCTCAGAAACTTCTGTGTGATGAGTGCATTCAACTCACAGACTTGAACGTTTCTTTTGATAGAGCAGTTTGGAAACATTACGTTTGTAGAATCTGCAAGTGTTTATTCGGAGCACCTTGAGGCCTATGTTGGAAAAGGAAATATCTTCACATAAAAACTAGAGAGAAGGATTCTCAGAAACTTCTTTGTGATGAGTTCATTCAACTCACAGAGTTGAACCTACCAATTGATAGAGAAGTTTGGAAACACTCTTTTTGTAGAATCTGCAAGTGGATATTTGGAGCCGTTTGAGGCCTATGCTGGAAAAGGAAATATCTTCACATAAAAACTGAACAGAAGCATTCTCAGAAACTTCTTTGTGTTGAGTGCATTCAACTCACAGACTTGAACTTACCTGTAGAAAGAGCAGTTTTGAAACACTCTTTTGGTAAAATCTGCAAGTGGTTATTTGGAGCACTTCGAGGCCTGTGCTGGGATATGGAATATCTTCACCTAAAAACTACAGAGAAGCATTCTCAGAAAGTTCTTCACGATGCATTCATTCAACTCACAGAGTTGAACCTTCCTTTTGATAGAACAGTTTTGAAACACTCTTTTTGTAGAATCTGCAAGAGGATATTTGGAGCGTTTTGAGGCCTATGCTGGAAAAGGAAATATCTTCACCTAAAAACTAGACAGAAGCATTCTCAGAAACTTCTGTGTGATGAGTGCATTCAACTCACAGACTTGAACGTTTCTTTTGATAGAACAGTTTGGAAACATTACGTTTGTAGAATCTGCAAGTGTTTATTCGGAGCACCTTGAGGCCTATGTTGGAAAAGGAAATATCTTCACATAAAACCTAGAGAGAAGGATTCTCAGAAACTTCTTTGTGATGAGTTCATTCAACTCACAGAGTTGAACCTACCAATTGATAGAGAAGTTTGGAAACACTCTTTTTGTAGAATCTGCAAGTGGATATTTGGAGCCGTTTGAGGCCTATGCTGGAAAAGGAAATATCTTCACATAAAAACTGAACAGAAGCATTCTCAGAAACTTCTTTGTGTTGAGTGCATTCAACTCACAGACTTGAACTTACCTGTAGAAAGAGCAGTTTTGAAACACTCTTTTGGTAAAATCTGCAAGTGGTTATTTGGAGCACTTCGAGGCCTGTGCTGGGATATGGAATATCTTCACCTAAAAACTACAGAGAAGCATTCTCAGAAAGTTCTTCATGATGCATTCATTCAACTCACAGAGTTGAACCTTCCTTTTGATAGAACAGTTTTGAAACACTCTTTTTGTAGAATCTGCAAGAGGATATTTGGAGCGTTTTGAGGCCTATGCTGGAAAAGGAAATATCTTCACCTAAAAACTAGACAGAAGCATTCTCAGAAACTTCTATGTGATGAGTGCATTCAACTCACAGACTTGAACGTTTCTTTTGATAGAACAGTTTGGAAACATTACGTTTGTAGAATCTGCAAGTGTTTATTCGGAGCACCTTGAGGCCTATGTTGGAAAAGGAAATATCTTCACATAAAAACTAGAGAGAAGGATTCTCAGAAACTTCTTTGTGATGAGTTCATTCAACTCACAGAGTTGAACCTACCAATTGATAGAGAAGTTTGGAAACACTCTTTTTGTAGAATCTGCAAGTGGATATTTGGAGCCGTTTGAGGCCTATGCTGGAAAAGGAAATATCTTCACATAAAAACTGAACAGAAGCATTCTCAGAAACTTCTTTGTGTTGAGTGCATTCAACTCACAGACTTGAACTTACCTGTAGAAAGAGCAGTTTTGAAACACTCTTTTGGTAAAATCTGCAAGTGGTTATTTGGAGCACTTCGAGGCCTGTGCTGGGATATGGAATATCTTCACCTAAAAGCTACAGAGAAGCATTCTCAGAAAGTTCTTCACGATGCATTCATTCAACTCACAGAGTTGAACCTTCCTTTTGATAGAACAGTTTTGAAACACTCTTTTTGTAGAATCTGCAAGATGATATTTGGAGCGTTTTGAGGCCTATGCTGGAAAAGGAAATATCTTCACCTAAAAACTAGACAGAAGCATTCTCAGAAACTTCTGTGTGATGAGTGCATTCAACTCACAGACTTGAACGTTTCTTTTGATAGAACAGTTTGGAAACATTACGTTTGTAGAATCTGCAAGTGTTTATTTGGAGCACCTTGAGGCCTATGTTGGAAAAGGAAATATCTTCACATAAAAACTAGAGAGAAGGATTCTCAGAAACTTCTTTGTGATGAGTTCATTCAACTCACAGAGTTGAACCTACCAATAGATAGAGAAGTTTGGAAACACTCTTTTTGTAGAATCTGCAAGTGGATATTTGGAGCCGTTTGAGGCCTATGCTGGAAAAGGAAATATCTTCACATAAAAACTGAACAGAAGCATTCTCAGAAACTTCTTTGTGTTGAGTGCATTCAACTCACAGACTTGAACTTACCTGTAGAAAGAGCAGTTTTGAAACACTCTTTTGGTAAAATCTGCAAGTGGTTATTTGGAGCACTTCGAGGCCTGTGCTGGGATATGGAATATCTTCACTTAAAAACTACAGAGAAGCATTCTCAGAAAGTTCTTCACGATGCATTCATTCAACTCACAGAGTTGAACCTTCCTTTTGATAGAACAGTTTTGAAACACTCTTTTTGTAGAATCTCCAAGAGGATATTTGGAGCGTTTTGAGGCCTATGCTGGAAAAGGAAATATCTTCACCTAAAAACTAGACAGAAGCATTCTCAGAAACTTCTGTGTGATGAGTGCATTCAACTCACAGACTTGAACGTTTCTTTTGATAGAACAGTTTGGAAACATTACGTTTGTAGAATCTGCAAGTGTTTATTCGGAGCACCTTGAGGCCTATGTTGGAAAAGGAAATATCTTCACATAAAAACTAGAGAGAAGGATTCTCAGAAACTTCTTTGTGATGAGTTCATTCAACTCACTGAGTTGAACCTATCAATTGATAGAGAAGTTTGGAAACACTCTTTTTGTAGAATCTGCAAGTGGATATTTGGAGCCGTTTGAGGCCTATGCTGGAAAAGGAAATATCTTCACATAAAAACTGAACAGAAGCATTCTCAGAAACTTCTTTGTGTTGAGTGCATTCAACTCACAGACTTGAACTTACCTGTAGAAAGAGCAGTTTTGAAACACTCTTTTGGTAAAATCTGCAAGTGGTTATTTGGAGCACTTCGAGGCCTGTGCTGGGATATGGAATATCTTCACCTAAAAACTACAGAGAAGCATTCTCAGAAAGTCCTTCATGATGCATTCATTCAACTCACAGAGTTGAACCTTCCTTTTGATAGAACAGTTTTGAAACACTCTTTTTGTAGAATCTGCAAGAGGATATTTGGAGCGTTTTGAGGCCTATGCTGGAAAAGGAAATATCTTCACCTAAAAACTAGACAGAAGCATTCTCAGAAACTTCTGTGTGATGAGTGCATTCAACTCACAGACTTGAACGTTTCTTTTGATAGAACAGTTTGGAAACATTACGTTTGTAGAATCTGCAAGTGTTTATTCGGAGCACCTTGAGGCCTATGTTGGAAAAGGAAATATCTTCACATAAAACCTAGAGCGAAGGATTCTCAGAAACTTCTTTGTGATGAGTTCATTCAACTCACAGAGTTGAACCTACCAATTGATAGAGAAGTTTGGAAACACTCTTTTTGTAGAATCTGCAAGTGGATATTTGGAGCCGTTTGAGGCCTATGCTGGAAAAGGAAATATCTTCACATAAAAACTGAACAGTAGCATTCTCAGAAACTTCTTTGTGTTGAGTGCATTCAACTCACAGACTTGAACTTACCTGTAGAAAGAGCAGTTTTGAAACACTCTTTTGGTAAAATCTGCAAGTGGTTATTTGGAGCACTTCGAGGCCTGTGCTGGGATATGGAATATCTTCACCTAAAAACTACAGAGAAGCATTCTCAGAAAGTTCTTCACGATGCATTCATTCAACTCACAGAGTTGAACCTTCCTTTTGATAGAACAGTTTTGAAACACTCTTTTTGTAGAATCTGCAAGAGGATATTTGGAGCGTTTTGAGGCCTATGCTGGAAAAGGAAATATCTTCACCTAAAAACTAGACAGAAGCATTCTCAGAAACTTCTGTGTGATGAGTGCATTCAACTCACAGACTTGAACGTTTCTTTTGATAGAACAGTTTGGAAACATTACGTTTGTAGAATCTGCAAGTGTTTATTCGGAGCTCCTTGAGGCCTATGTTGGAAAGGAAATATCTTCACATAAAAACTAGAGAGAAGGATTCTCAGAAACTTCTTTGTGATGAGTTCATTCAACTCACAGAGTTGAACCTACCAATTGATAGAGAAGTTTGGAAACACTCTTTTTGTAGAATCTGCAAGTGGATATTTGGAGCCGTTTGAGGCCTAGGCTGGAAAAGGAAATATCTTCACATAAAAACTGAACAGAAGCATTCTCAGAAACTTCTGTGTGATGAGTGCATTCAACTCACAGACTTGAACGTTTCTTTTGATAGAACAGTTTGGAAACATTACGTTTGTAGAATCTGCAAGTGCTTATTCGGAGCACCTTTAGGCCTAAGTTGGAAAAGGAAATATCTTCGCATAAAAACTAGAGAGAAGGATTCTCAGAAACTTCTTTGTGATGAGTTCATTCAACTCACAGAGTTGAACCTACCAATTGATAGAGAAGTTTGGAAACACTCTTTTTGTAGAATCTGCAAGTGGATATTTGGAGCCGTTTGAGGCCTATGCTGGAAAAGGAAATATCTTCACATAAAAACTGAACAGAAGCATTCTCAGAAACTTCTTTGTGTTGAGTGCATTCAACTCACAGACTTGAACTTACCTGTAGAAAGAGCAGTTTTGAAACACTCTTTTGGTAAAATCTGCAAGTGGTTATTTGGAGCACTTCGAGGCCTGTGCTGGGATATGGAATATCTTCACCTAAAAACTACAGAGAAGCATTCTCAGAAAGTTCTTCACGATGCATTCATTCAACTCACAGAGTTGAACCTTCCTTTTGATAGAACAGTTTTGAAACACTCTTTTTGTAGAATCTGCAAGAGGATATTTGGAGCGTTTTGAGGCCTATGCTGGAAAAGGAAATATCTTCACCTAAAAACTAGACAGAAGCATTCTCAGAAACTTCTGTGTGATGAGTGCATTCAACTCACAGACTTGAACGTTTCTTTTGATAGAACAGTTTGGAAACATTACGTTTGTAGAATCTGCAAGTGTTTATTCGGAGCACCTTGAGGCCTATGTTGGAAAAGGAAATATCTTCACATAAAAACTAGAGAGAAGGATTCTCAGAAACTTCTTTGTGATGAGTTCATTCAACTCACAGAGTTGAACCTACCAATTGATAGAGAAGTTTGGAAACACTCTTTTTGTAGAATCTGCAAGTGGATATTTGGAGCCGTTTGAGGCCTAGGCTGGAAAAGGAAATATCTTCACATAAAAACTGAACAGAAGCATTCTCAGAAACTTCTGTGTGATGAGTGCATTCAACTCACAGACTTGAACGTTTCTTTTGATAGAACAGTTTGGAAACATTACGTTTGTAGAATCTGCAAGTGCTTATTCGGAGCACCTTGAGGCCTATGTTGGAAAAGGAAATATCTTCGCATAAAAACTAGAGAGAAGGATTCTCAGAAACTTCTTTGTGATGAGTTCATTCAACTCACAGAGTTGAACCTACCAATTGATAGAGAAGTTTGGAAACACTCTTTTTGTACAATCTGCAAGTGGATATTTGGAGCCGTTTGAGGCCTATGCTGGAAAAGGAAATATCTTCACATAAAAACTGAACAGAAGCATTCTCAGAAACTTCTTTGTGTTGAGTGCATTCAACTCACAGACTTGAACTTACCTGTAGAAAGAGCAGTTTTGAAACACTCTTTTGGTAAAATCTGCAAGTGGTTATTTGGAGCACTTCGAGGCCTGTGCTGGGATATGGAATATCTTCACCTAAAAACTACAGAGAAGCATTCTCAGAAAGTTCTTCACGATGCATTCATTCAACTCACAGAGTTGAACCTTCCTTTTGATAGAACAGTTTTGAAACACTCTTTTTGTAGAATCTGCAAGAGGATATTTGGAGCGTTTTGAGGCCTATGCTGGAAAAGGAAATATCTTCACCTAAAAACTAGACAGAAGCATTCTCAGAAACTTCTGTGTGATGAGTGCATTCAACTCACAGACTTGAACGTTTCTTTTGATAGAACAGTTTGGAAACATTACGTTTGTAGAATCTGCAAGTGTTTATTCGGAGCACCTTGAGGCCTATGTTGGAAAAGGAAATATCTTCACATAAAACCTAGAGAGAAGGATTCTCAGAAACTTCTTTGTGATGAGTTCATTCAACTCACAGAGTTGAACCTACCAATTGATAGAGAAGTTTGGAAACACTCTTTTTGTAGAATCTGCAAGTGGATATTTGGAGCCGTTTGAGGCCTATGCTGGAAAAGGAAATATCTTCACATAAAAACTGAACAGAAGCATTCTCAGAAACTTCTTTGTGTTGAGTGCATTCAACTCACAGACTTGAACTTACCTGTAGAAAGAGCAGTTTTGAAACACTCTTTTGGTAAAATCTGCAAGTGGTTATTTGGAGCACTTCGAGGCCTGTGCTGGGATATGGAATATATCCACCTAAAAACTACAGAGAAGCATTCTCAGAAAGTTCTTCACGATGCATTCATTCAACTCACAGAGTTGAACCTTCCTTTTGATAGAACAGTTTTGAAACACTCTTTTTGTAGAATCTGCAAGAGGATATTTGGAGCGTTTTGAGGCCTATGCTGGAAAAGGAAATATCTTCACCTAAAAACTAGACAGAAGCATTCTCAGAAACTTCTGTGTGATGAGTGCATTCAACTCACAGACTTGAACGTTTCTTTTGATAGAACAGTTTGGAAACATTACGTTTGTAGAATCTGCAAGTGTTTATTCGGAGCACCTTGAGGCCTATGTTGGAAAAGGAAATATCTTCACATAAAAACTAGAGAGAAGGATTCTCAGAAACTTCTTTGTGATGAGTTCATTCAACTCACAGAGTTGAACCTACCAATTGATAGAGAAGTTTGGAAACACTCTTTTTGTAGAATCTGCAAGTGGATATTTGGAGCCGTTTGAGGCCTATGCTGGAAAAGGAAATATCTTCACATAAAAACTGAACAGAAGCATTCTCAGAAACTTCTTTGTGTTGAGTGCATTCAACTCACAGACTTGAACTTACCTGTAGAAAGAGCAGTTTTGAAACACTCTTTTGGTAAAATCTGCAAGTGGTTATTTGGAGCACTTCGAGGCCTGTGCTGGGATATGGAATATCTTCACCTAAAAACTACAGAGAAGCATTCTCAGAAAGTTCTTCACGATGCATTCATTCAACTCACAGAGTTGAACTTTCCTTTTGATAGAACAGTTTTGAAACACTCTTTTTGTAGAATCTGCAAGAGGATATTTGGAGCGTTTTGAGGCCTATGCTGGAAAAGGAAATATCTTCACCTAAAAACTAGACAGAAGCATTCTCAGAAACTTCTGTGTGATGAGTGCATTCAACTCACAGACTTGAACGTTTCTTTTGATAGAACAGTTTGGAAACATTACGTTTGTAGAATCTGCAAGTGTTTATTCGGAGCACCTTGAGGCCTATGTTGGAAAAGGAAATATCTTCACATAAAACCTAGAGAGAAGGATTCTCAGAAACTTCTTTGTGATGAGTTCATTCAACTCACAGAGTTGAACCTACCAATTGATAGAGAAGTTTGGAAACACTCTTTTTGTAGAATCTGCAAGTGGATATTTGGAGCCGTTTGAGGCCTATGCTGGAAAAGGAAATATCTTCACATAAAAACTGAACAGAAGCATTCTCAGAAACTTCTTTGTGTTGAGTGCATTCAACTCACAGACTTGAACTTACCTGTAGAAAGAGCAGTTTTGAAACACTCTTTTGGTAAAATCTGCAAGTGGTTATTTGGAGCACTTCGAGGCCTGTGCTGGGATATGGAATATCTTCACCTAAAAACTACAGAGAAGCATTCTCAGAAAGTTCTTCACGATGCATTCATTCAACTCACAGAGTTGAACCTTCCTTTTGATAGAACAGTTTTGAAACACTCTTTTTGTAGAATCTGCAAGAGGATATTTGGAGCGTTTTGAGGCCTATGCTGGAAAAGGAAATATCTTCACCTAAAAACTAGACAGAAGCATTCTCAGAAACTTCTGTGTGATGAGTGCATTCAACTCACAGACTTGAACGTTTCTTTTGATAGAACAGTTTGGAAACATTACGTTTGTAGAATCTGCAAGTGTTTATTCGGAGCACCTTGAGGCCTATGTTGGAAAAGGAAATATCTTCACATAAAAACTAGAGAGAAGGATTCTCAGAAACTTCTTTGTGATGAGTTCATTCAACTCACAGAGTTGAACCTACCAATTGATAGAGAAGTTTGGAAACACTCTTTTTGTAGAATCTGCAAGTGGATATTTGGAGCCGTTTGAGGCCTATGCTGGAAAAGGAAATATCTTCACATAAAAACTGAACAGAAGCATTCTCAGAAACTTCTTTGTGTTGAGTGCATTCAACTCACAGACTTGAACTTACCTGTAGAAAGAGCAGTTTTGAAACACTCTTTTGGTAAAATCTGCAAGTGGTTATTTGGAGCACTTCGAGGCCTGTGCTGGGATATGGAATATCTTCACCTAAAAACTACAGAGAAGCATTCTCAGAAAGTTCTTCACGATGCATTCATTCAACTCACAGAGTTGAACCTTCCTTTTGATAGAACAGTTTTGAAACACTCTTTTTGTAGAATCTGCAAGAGGATATTTGGAGCGTTTTGAGGCCTATGCTGGAAAAGGAAATATCTTCACCTAAAAACTAGACAGAAGCATTCTCAGAAACTTCTGTGTGATGAGTGCATTCAACTCACAGACTTGAACGTTTCTTTTGATAGAACAGTTTGGAAACATTACGTTTGTAGAATCTGCAAGTGTTTATTCGGAGCACCTTGAGGCCTATGTTGGAAAAGGAAATATCTTCACATAAAAACTAGAGAGAAGGATTCTCAGAAACTTCTTTGTGATGAGTTCATTCAACTCACAGAGTTGAACCTACCAATTGATAGAGAAGTTTGGAAACACTCTTTTTGTAGAATCTGCAAGTGGATATTTGGAGCCGTTTGAGGCCTATGCTGGAAAAGGAAATATCTTCACATAAAAACTGAACAGTAGCATTCTCAGAAACTTCTTTGTGTTGAGTGCATTCAACTCACAGACTTGAACTTACCTGTAGAAAGAGCAGTTTTGAAACACTCTTTTGGTAAAATCTGCAAGTGGTTATTTGGAGCACTTCGAGGCCTGTGCTGGGATATGGAATATCTTCACCTAAAAACTACAGAGAAGCATTCTCAGAAAGTTCTTCACGATGCATTCATTCAACTCACAGAGTTGAACCTTCCTTTTGATAGAACAGTTTTGAAACACTCTTTTTGTAGAATCTGCAAGAGGATATTTGGAGCGTTTTGAGGCCTATGCTGGAAAAGGAAATATCTTCACCTAAAAACTAGACAGAAGCATTCTCAGAAACTTCTGTGTGATGAGTGCATTCAACTCACAGACTTGAACGTTTCTTTTGATAGAACAGTTTGGAAACATTACGTTTGTAGAATCTGCAAGTGTTTATTCGGAGCTCCTTGAGGCCTATGTTGGAAAAGGAAATATCTTCACATAAAAACTAGAGAGAAGGATTCTCAGAAACTTCTTTGTGATGAGTTCATTCAACTCACAGAGTTGAACCTACCAATTGATAGAGAAGTTTGGAAACACTCTTTTTGTAGAATCTGCAAGTGGATATTTGGAGCCGTTTGAGGCCTAGGCTGGAAAAGGAAATATCTTCACATAAAAACTGAACAGAAGCATTCTCAGAAACTTCTGTGTGATGAGTGCATTCAACTCACAGACTTGAACGTTTCTTTTGATAGAACAGTTTGGAAACATTACGTTTGTAGAATCTGCAAGTGCTTATTCGGAGCACCTTTAGGCCTAAGTTGGAAAAGGAAATATCTTCGCATAAAAACTAGAGAGAAGGATTCTCAGAAACTTCTTTGTGATGAGTTCATTCAACTCACAGAGTTGAACCTACCAATTGATAGAGAAGTTTGGAAACACTCTTTTTGTAGAATCTGCAAGTGGATATTTGGAGCCGTTTGAGGCCTATGCTGGAAAAGGAAATATCTTCACATAAAAACTGAACAGAAGCATTCTCAGAAACTTCTTTGTGTTGAGTGCATTCAACTCACAGACTTGAACTTACCTGTAGAAAGAGCAGTTTTGAAACACTCTTTTGGTAAAATCTGCAAGTGGTTATTTGGAGCACTTCGAGGCCTGTGCTGGGATATGGAATATCTTCACCTAAAAACTACAGAGAAGCATTCTCAGAAAGTTCTTCACGATGCATTCATTCAACTCACAGAGTTGAACCTTCCTTTTGATAGAACAGTTTTGAAACACTCTTTTTGTAGAATCTGCAAGAGGATATTTGGAGCGTTTTGAGGCCTATGCTGGAAAAGGAAATATCTTCACCTAAAAACTAGACAGAAGCATTCTCAGAAACTTCTGTGTGATGAGTGCATTCAACTCACAGACTTGAACGTTTCTTTTGATAGAACAGTTTGGAAACATTACGTTTGTAGAATCTGCAAGTGTTTATTCGGAGCACCTTGAGGCCTATGTTGGAAAAGGAAATATCTTCACATAAAAACTAGAGAGAAGGATTCTCAGAAACTTCTTTGTGATGAGTTCATTCAACTCACAGAGTTGAACCTACCAATTGATAGAGAAGTTTGGAAACACTCTTTTTGTAGAATCTGCAAGTGGATATTTGGAGCCGTTTGAGGCCTAGGCTGGAAAAGGAAATATCTTCACATAAAAACTGAACAGAAGCATTCTCAGAAACTTCTGTGTGATGAGTGCATTCAACTCACAGACTTGAACGTTTCTTTTGATAGAACAGTTTGGAAACATTACGTTTGTAGAATCTGCAAGTGCTTATTCGGAGCACCTTGAGGCCTATGTTGGAAAAGGAAATATCTTCGCATAAAAACTAGAGAGAAGGATTCTCAGAAACTTCTTTGTGATGAGTTCATTCAACTCACAGAGTTGAACCTACCAATTGATAGAGAAGTTTGGAAACACTCTTTTTGTACAATCTGCAAGTGGATATTTGGAGCCGTTTGAGGCCTATGCTGGAAAAGGAAATATCTTCACATAAAAACTGAACAGAAGCATTCTCAGAAACTTCTTTGTGTTGAGTGCATTCAACTCACAGACTTGAACTTACCTGTAGAAAGAGCAGTTTTGAAACACTCTTTTGGTAAAATCTGCAAGTGGTTATTTGGAGCACTTCGAGGCCTGTGCTGGGATATGGAATATCTTCACCTAAAAACTACAGAGAAGCATTCTCAGAAAGTTCTTCACGATGCATTCATTCAACTCACAGAGTTGAACCTTCCTTTTGATAGAACAGTTTTGAAACACTCTTTTTGTAGAATCTGCAAGAGGATATTTGGAGCGTTTTGAGGCCTATGCTGGAAAAGGAAATATCTTCACCTAAAAACTAGACAGAAGCATTCTCAGAAACTTCTGTGTGATGAGTGCATTCAACTCACAGACTTGAACGTTTCTTTTGATAGAACAGTTTGGAAACATTACGTTTGTAGAATCTGCAAGTGTTTATTCGGAGCACCTTGAGGCCTATGTTGGAAAAGGAAATATCTTCACATAAAACCTAGAGAGAAGGATTCTCAGAAACTTCTTTGTGATGAGTTCATTCAACTCACAGAGTTGAACCTACCAATTGATAGAGAAGTTTGGAAACACTCTTTTTGTAGAATCTGCAAGTGGATATTTGGAGCCGTTTGAGGCCTATGCTGGAAAAGGAAATATCTTCACATAAAAACTGAACAGAAGCATTCTCAGAAACTTCTTTGTGTTGAGTGCATTCAACTCACAGACTTGAACTTACCTGTAGAAAGAGCAGTTTTGAAACACTCTTTTGGTAAAATCTGCAAGTGGTTATTTGGAGCACTTCGAGGCCTGTGCTGGGATATGGAATATATCCACCTAAAAACTACAGAGAAGCATTCTCAGAAAGTTCTTCACGATGCATTCATTCAACTCACAGAGTTGAACCTTCCTTTTGATAGAACAGTTTTGAAACACTCTTTTTGTAGAATCTGCAAGAGGATATTTGGAGCGTTTTGAGGCCTATGCTGGAAAAGGAAATATCTTCACCTAAAAACTAGACAGAAGCATTCTCAGAAACTTCTGTGTGATGAGTGCATTCAACTCACAGACTTGAACGTTTCTTTTGATAGAACAGTTTGGAAACATTACGTTTGTAGAATCTGCAAGTGTTTATTCGGAGCACCTTGAGGCCTATGTTGGAAAAGGAAATATCTTCACATAAAAACTAGAGAGAAGGATTCTCAGAAACTTCTTTGTGATGAGTTCATTCAACTCACAGAGTTGAACCTACCAATTGATAGAGAAGTTTGGAAACACTCTTTTTGTACAATCTGCAAGTGGATATTTGGAGCCGTTTGAGGCCTATGCTGGAAAAGGAAATATCTTCACATAAAAACTGAACAGAAGCATTCTCAGAAACTTCTTTGTGTTGAGTGCATTCAACTCACAGACTTGAACTTACCTGTAGAAAGAGCAGTTTTGAAACACTCTTTTGGTAAAATCTGCAAGTGGTTATTTGGAGCACTTCGAGGCCTGTGCTGGGATATGGAATATCTTCACCTAAAAACTACAGAGAAGCATTCTCAGAAAGTTCTTCACGATGCATTCATTCAACTCACAGAGTTGAACTTTCCTTTTGATAGAACAGTTTTGAAACACTCTTTTTGTAGAATCTGCAAGAGGATATTTGGAGCGTTTTGAGGCCTATGCTGGAAAAGGAAATATCTTCACCTAAAAACTAGACAGAAGCATTCTCAGAAACTTCTGTGTGATGAGTGCATTCAACTCACAGACTTGAACGTTTCTTTTGATAGAACAGTTTGGAAACATTACGTTTGTAGAATCTGCAAGTGTTTATTCGGAGCACCTTGAGGCCTATGTTGGAAAAGGAAATATCTTCACATAAAACCTAGAGAGAAGGATTCTCAGAAACTTCTTTGTGATGAGTTCATTCAACTCACAGAGTTGAACCTACCAATTGATAGAGAAGTTTGGAAACACTCTTTTTGTAGAATCTGCAAGTGGATATTTGGAGCCGTTTGAGGCCTATGCTGGAAAAGGAAATATCTTCACATAAAAACTGAACAGAAGCATTCTCAGAAACTTCTTTGTGTTGAGTGCATTCAACTCACAGACTTGAACTTACCTGTAGAAAGAGCAGTTTTGAAACACTCTTTTGGTAAAATCTGCAAGTGGTTATTTGGAGCACTTCGAGGCCTGTGCTGGGATATGGAATATCTTCACCTAAAAACTACAGAGAAGCATTCTCAGAAAGTTCTTCACGATGCATTCATTCAACTCACAGAGTTGAACCTTCCTTTTGATAGAACAGTTTTGAAACACTCTTTTTGTAGAATCTGCAAGAGGATATTTGGAGCGTTTTGAGGCCTATGCTGGAAAAGGAAATATCTTCACCTAAAAACTAGACAGAAGCATTCTCAGAAACTTCTGTGTGATGAGTGCATTCAACTCACAGACTTGAACGTTTCTTTTGATAGAACAGTTTGGAAACATTACGTTTGTAGAATCTGCAAGTGTTTATTCGGAGCACCTTGAGGCCTATGTTGGAAAAGGAAATATCTTCACATAAAAACTAGAGAGAAGGATTCTCAGAAACTTCTTTGTGATGAGTTCATTCAACTCACAGAGTTGAACCTACCAATTGATAGAGAAGTTTGGAAACACTCTTTTTGTAGAATCTGCAAGTGGATATTTGGAGCCGTTTGAGGCCTATGCTGGAAAAGGAAATATCTTCACATAAAAACTGAACAGAAGCATTCTCAGAAACTTCTTTGTGTTGAGTGCATTCAACTCACAGACTTGAACTTACCTGTAGAAAGAGCAGTTTTGAAACACTCTTTTGGTAAAATCTGCAAGTGGTTATTTGGAGCACTTCGAGGCCTGTGCTGGGATATGGAATATCTTCACCTAAAAACTACAGAGAAGCATTCTCAGAAAGTTCTTCACGATGCATTCATTCAACTCACAGAGTTGAACCTTCCTTTTGATAGAACAGTTTTGAAACACTCTTTTTGTAGAATCTGCAAGAGGATATTTGGAGCGTTTTGAGGCCTATGCTGGAAAAGGAAATATCTTCACCTAAAAACTAGACAGAAGCATTCTCAGAAACTTCTGTGTGATGAGTGCATTCAACTCACAGACTTGAACGTTTCTTTTGATAGAACAGTTTGGAAACATTACGTTTGTAGAATCTGCAAGTGTTTATTCGGAGCACCTTGAGGCCTATGTTGGAAAAGGAAATATCTTCACATAAAAACTAGAGAGAAGGATTCTCAGAAACTTCTTTGTGATGAGTTCATTCAACTCACAGAGTTGAACCTACCAATTGATAGAGAAGTTTGGAAACACTCTTTTTGTAGAATCTGCAAGTGGATATTTGGAGCCGTTTGAGGCCTAGGCTGGAAAAGGAAATATCTTCACATAAAAACTGAACAGAAGCATTCTCAGAAACTTCTGTGTGATGAGTGCATTCAACTCACAGACTTGAACGTTTCTTTTGATAGAACAGTTTGGAAACATTACGTTTGTAGAATCTGCAAGTGCTTATTCGGAGCACCTTGAGGCCTATGTTGGAAAAGGAAATATCTTCGCATAAAAACTAGAGAGAAGGATTCTCAGAAACTTCTTTGTGATGAGTTCATTCAACTCACAGAGTTGAACCTACCAATTGATAGAGAAGTTTGGAAACACTCTTTTTGTACAATCTGCAAGTGGATATTTGGAGCCGTTTGAGGCCTATGCTGGAAAAGGAAATATCTTCACATAAAAACTGAACAGAAGCATTCTCAGAAACTTCTTTGTGTTGAGTGCATTCAACTCACAGACTTGAACTTACCTGTAGAAAGAGCAGTTTTGAAACACTCTTTTGGTAAAATCTGCAAGTGGTTATTTGGAGCACTTCGAGGCCTGTGCTGGGATATGGAATATCTTCACCTAAAAACTACAGAGAAGCAGTCTCAGAAAGTTCTTCACGATGCATTCATTCAACTCACAGAGTTGAACCTTCCTTTTGATAGAACAGTTTTGAAACACTCTTTTTGTAGAATCTGCAAGAGGATATTTGGAGCGTTTTGAGGCCTATGCTGGAAAAGGAAATATCTTCACCTAAAAACTAGACAGAAGCATTCTCAGAAACTTCTGTGTGATGAGTGCATTCAACTCACAGACTTGAACGTTTCTTTTGATAGAACAGTTTGGAAACATTACGTTTGTAGAATCTGCAAGTGTTTATTCGGAGCACCTTGAGGCCTATGTTGGAAAAGGAAATATCTTCACATAAAACCTAGAGAGAAGGATTCTCAGAAACTTCTTTGTGATGAGTTCATTCAACTCACAGAGTTGAACCTACCAATTGATAGAGAAGTTTGGAAACACTCTTTTTGTAGAATCTGCAAGTGGATATTTGGAGCCGTTTGAGGCCTATGGTGGAAAAGGAAATATCTTCACATAAAAACTGAACAGAAGCATTCTCAGAAACTTCTTTGTGTTGAGTGCATTCAACTCACAGACTTGAACTTACCTGTAGAAAGAGCAGTTTTGAAACACTCTTTTGGTAAAATCTGCAAGTGGTTATTTGGAGCACTTCGAGGCCTGTGCTGGGATATGGAATATATCCACCTAAAAACTACAGAGAAGCATTCTCAGAAAGTTCTTCACGATGCATTCATTCAACTCACAGAGTTGAACCTTCCTTTTGATAGAACAGTTTTGAAACACTCTTTTTGTAGAATCTGCAAGAGGATATTTGGAGCGTTTTGAGGCCTATGCTGGAAAAGGAAATATCTTCACCTAAAAACTAGACAGAAGCATTCTCAGAAACTTCTGTGTGATGAGTGCATTCAACTCACAGACTTGAACGTTTCTTTTGATAGAACAGTTTGGAAACATTACGTTTGTAGAATCTGCAAGTGTTTATTCGGAGCACCTTGAGGCCTATGTTGGAAAAGGAAATATCTTCACATAAAAACTAGAGAGAAGGATTCTCAGAAACTTCTTTGTGATGAGTTCATTCAACTCACAGAGTTGAACCTACCAATTGATAGAGAAGTTTGGAAACACTCTTTTTGTAGAATCTGCAAGTGGATATTTGGAGCCGTTTGAGGCCTATGCTGGAAAAGGAAATATCTTCACATAAAAACTGAACAGAAGCATTCTCAGAAACTTCTTTGTGTTGAGTGCATTCAACTCACAGACTTGAACTTACCTGTAGAAAGAGCAGTTTTGAAACACTCTTTTGGTAAAATCTGCAAGTGGTTATTTGGAGCACTTCGAGGCCTGTGCTGGGATATGGAATATCTTCACCTAAAAACTACAGAGAAGCATTCTCAGAAAGTTCTTCACGATGCATTCATTCAACTCACAGAGTTGAACCTTCCTTTTGATAGAACAGTTTTGAAACACTCTTTTTGTAGAATCTGCAAGAGGATATTTGGAGCGTTTTGAGGCCTATGCTGGAAAAGGAAATATCTTCACCTAAAAACTAGACAGAAGCATTCTCAGAAACTTCTGTGTGATGAGTGCATTCAACTCACAGACTTGAACGTTTCTTTTGATAGAACAGTTTGGAAACATTACGTTTGTAGAATCTGCAAGTGTTTATTCGGAGCACCTTGAGGCCTATGTTGGAAAAGGAAATATCTTCACATAAAACCTAGAGAGAAGGATTCTCAGAAACTTCTTTGTGATGAGTTCATTCAACTCACAGAGTTGAACCTACCAATTGATAGAGAAGTTTGGAAACACTCTTTTTGTAGAATCTGCAAGTGGATATTTGGAGCCGTTTGAGGCCTATGCTGGAAAAGGAAATATCTTCACATAAAAACTGAACAGAAGCATTCTCAGAAACTTCTTTGTGTTGAGTGCATTCAACTCACAGACTTGAACTTACCTGTAGAAAGAGCAGTTTTGAAACACTCTTTTGGTAAAATCTGCAAGTGGTTATTTGGAGCACTTCGAGGCCTGTGCTGGGATATGGAATATCTTCACCTAAAAACTACAGAGAAGCATTCTCAGAAAGTTCTTCACGATGCATTCATTCAACTCACAGAGTTGAACCTTCCTTTTGATAGAACAGTTTTGAAACACTCTTTTTGTAGAATCTGCAAGAGGATATTTGGAGCGTTTTGAGGCCTATGCTGGAAAAGGAAATATCTTCACCTAAAAACTAGACAGAAGCATTCTCAGAAACTTCTGTGTGATGAGTGCATTCAACTCACAGACTTGAACGTTTCTTTTGATAGAACAGTTTGGAAACATTACGTTTGTAGAATCTGCAAGTGTTTATTCGGAGCACCTTGAGGCCTATGTTGGAAAAGGAAATATCTTCACATAAAAACTAGAGAGAAGGATTCTCAGAAACTTCTTTGTGATGAGTTCATTCAACTCACAGAGTTGAACCTACCAATTGATAGAGAAGTTTGGAAACACTCTTTTTGTAGAATCTGCAAGTGGATATTTGGAGCCGTTTGAGGCCTATGCTGGAAAAGGAAATATCTTCACATAAAAACTGAACAGAAGCATTCTCAGAAACTTCTTTGTGTTGAGTGCATTCAACTCACAGACTTGAACTTACCTGTAGAAAGAGCAGTTTTGAAACACTCTTTTGGTAAAATCTGCAAGTGGTTATTTGGAGCACTTCGAGGCCTGTGCTGGGATATGGAATATCTTCACCTAAAAACTACAGAGAAGCAGTCTCAGAAAGTTCTTCACGATGCATTCATTCAACTCACAGAGTTGAACCTTCCTTTTGATAGAACAGTTTTGAAACACTCTTTTTGTAGAATCTGCAAGAGGATATTTGGAGCGTTTTGAGGCCTATGCTGGAAAAGGAAATATCTTCACCTAAAAACTAGACAGAAGCATTCTCAGAAACTTCTGTGTGATGAGTGCATTCAACTCACAGACTTGAACGTTTCTTTTGATAGAACAGTTTGGAAACATTACGTTTGTAGAATCTGCAAGTGTTTATTCGGAGCACCTTGAGGCCTATGTTGGAAAAGGAAATATCTTCACATAAAACCTAGAGAGAAGGATTCTCAGAAACTTCTTTGTGATGAGTTCATTCAACTCACAGAGTTGAACCTACCAATTGATAGAGAAGTTTGGAAACACTCTTTTTGTAGAATCTGCAAGTGGATATTTGGAGCCGTTTGAGGCCTATGCTGGAAAAGGAAATATCTTCACATAAAAACTGAACAGAAGCATTCTCAGAAACTTCTTTGTGTTGAGTGCATTCAACTCACAGACTTGAACTTACCTGTAGAAAGAGCAGTTTTGAAACACTCTTTTGGTAAAATCTGCAAGTGGTTATTTGGAGCACTTCGAGGCCTGTGCTGGGATATGGAATATCTTCACCTAAAAACTACAGAGAAGCATTCTCAGAAAGTTCTTCACGATGCATTCATTCAACTCACAGAGTTGAACCTTCCTTTTGATAGAACAGTTTTGAAACACTCTTTTTGTAGAATCTGCAAGAGGATATTTGGAGCGTTTTGAGGCCTATGCTGGAAAAGGAAATATCTTCACCTAAAAACTAGACAGAAGCATTCTCAGAAACTTCTGTGTGATGAGTGCATTCAACTCACAGACTTGAACGTTTCTTTTGATAGAACAGTTTGGAAACATTACGTTTGTAGAATCTGCAAGTGTTTATTCGGAGCACCTTGAGGCCTATGTTGGAAAAGGAAATATCTTCACATAAAACCTAGAGAGAAGCATTCTCAGAAACTTCTTTGTGATGAGTTCATTCAACTCACAGAGTTGAACCTACCAATTGATAGAGAAGTTTGGAAACACTCTTTTTGTAGAATCTGCAAGTGGATATTTGGAGCCGTTTGAGGCCTATGCTGGAAAAGGAAATATCTTCACATAAAAACTGAACAGAAGCATTCTCAGAAACTTCTTTGTGTTGAGTGCATTCAACTCACAGACTTGAACTTACCTGTAGAAAGAGCAGTTTTGAAACACTCTTTTGGTAAAATCTGCAAGTGGTTATTTGGAGCACTTCGAGGCCTGTGCTGGGATATGGAATATCTTCACCTAAAAACTACAGAGAAGCAGTCTCAGAAAGTTCTTCACGATGCATTCATTCAACTCACAGAGTTGAACCTTCCTTTTGATAGAACAGTTTTGAAACACTCTTTTTGTAGAATCTGCAAGAGGATATTTGGAGCGTTTTGAGGCCTATGCTGGAAAAGGAAATATCTTCACCTAAAAACTAGACAGAAGCATTCTCAGAAACTTCTGTGTGATGAGTGCATTCAACTCACAGACTTGAACGTTTCTTTTGATAGAACAGTTTGGAAACATTACGTTTGTAGAATCTGCAAGTGTTTATTCGGAGCACCTTGAGGCCTATGTTGGAAAAGGAAATATCTTCACATAAAACCTAGAGAGAAGGATTCTCAGAAACTTCTTTGTGATGAGTTCATTCAACTCACAGAGTTGAACCTACCAATTGATAGAGAAGTTTGGAAACACTCTTTTTGTAGAATCTGCAAGTGGATATTTGGAGCCGTTTGAGGCCTATGCTGGAAAAGGAAATATCTTCACATAAAAACTGAACAGAAGCATTCTCAGAAACTTCTTTGTGTTGAGTGCATTCAACTCACAGACTTGAACTTACCTGTAGAAAGAGCAGTTTTGAAACACTCTTTTGGTAAAATCTGCAAGTGGTTATTTGGAGCACTTCGAGGCCTGTGCTGGGATATGGAATATCTTCACCTAAAAACTACAGAGAAGCATTCTCAGAAAGTTCTTCACGATGCATTCATTCAACTCACAGAGTTGAACCTTCCTTTTGATAGAACAGTTTTGAAACACTCTTTTTGTAGAATCTGCAAGAGGATATTTGGAGCGTTTTGAGGCCTATGATGGAAAAGGAAATATCTTCACCTAAAAACTAGACAGAAGCATTCTCAGAAACTTCTGTGTGATGAGTGCATTCAACTCACAGACTTGAACGTTTCTTTTGATAGAACAGTTTGGAAACATTACGTTTGTAGAATCTGCAAGTGTTTATTCGGAGCACCTTGAGGCCTATGTTGGAAAAGGAAATATCTTCACATAAAAACTAGAGAGAAGGATTCTCAGAAACTTCTTTGTGATGAGTTCATTCAACTCACAGAGTTGAACCTACCAATTGATAGAGAAGTTTGGAAACACTCTTTTTGTGGAATCTGCAAGTGGATATTTGGAGCCGTTTGAGGCCTAGGCTGGAAAAGGAAATATCTTCACATAAAAACTGAACAGAAGCATTCTCAGAAACTTCTGTGTGATGAGTGCATTCAACTCACAGACTTGAATGTTTCTTTTGATAGAACAGTTTGGAAACCTTACGTTTGTAGAATCTGCAAGTGTTTATTCGGAGCACATTGAGGCCTATGTTGGAAAAGGAAATATCTTCGCATAAAAACTAGAGAGAAGGATTCTCAGAAACTTCTTTGTGATGAGTTGATTCAACTCACAGAGTTGAACCTACCAATTGATAGAGAAGTTTGGAAACACTCTTTTTGTAGAATCTGCAAGTGGATATTTGGAGCCGTTTGTGGCCTATGCTGGAAAAGGAAATATCTTCACATAAAAACTGAACAGAAGCATTCTCAGAAACTTCTTTGTGTTGAGTGCATTCAACTCACAGACTTGAACTTACCTGTAGAAAGAGCAGTTTTGAAACACTCTTTTGGTAAAATCTGCAAGTGGTTATTTGGAGCACTTCGAGGCCTGTGCTGGGATATGGAATATCTTCACTTAAAAACTACAGAGAAGCATTCTCAGAAAGTTCTTCACGATGCATTCATTCAACTCACAGAGTTGAACCTTCCTTTTGATAGAACAGTTTTGAAACACTCTTTTTGTAGAATCTCCAAGAGGATATTTGGAGCGTTTTGAGGCCTATGCTGGAAAAGGAAATATCTTCACCTAAAAACTAGACAGAAGCATTCTCAGAAACTTCTGTGTGATGAGTGCATTCAACTCACAGACTTGAACGTTTCTTTTGATAGAACAGTTTGGAAACATTACGTTTGTAGAATCTGCAAGTGTTTATTCGGAGCACCTTGAGGCCTATGTTGGAAAAGGAAATATCTTCACATAAAACCTAGAGAGAAGGATTCTCAGAAACTTCTTTGTGATGAGTTCATTCAACTCACAGAGTTGAACCTACCAATTGATAGAGAAGTTTGGAAACACTCTTTTTGTAGAATCTGCAAGTGGATATTTGGAGCCGTTTGAGGCCTATGCTGGAAAAGGAAATATCTTCACATAAAAACTGAACAGAAGCATTCTCAGAAACTTCTTTGTGTTGAGTGCATTCAACTCACAGACTTGAACTTACCTGTAGAAAGAGCAGTTTTGAAACACTCTTTTGGTAAAATCTGCAAGTGGTTATTTGGAGCACTTCGAGGCCTGTGCTGGGATATGGAATATCTTCACCTAAAAACTACAGAGAAGCATTCTCAGAAAGTCCTTCATGATGCATTCATTCAACTCACAGAGTTGAACCTTCCTTTTGATAGAACAGTTTTGAAACACTCTTTTTGTAGAATCTGCAAGAGGATATTTGGAGCGTTTTGAGGCCTATGCTGGAAAAGGAAATATCTTCACCTAAAAACTAGACAGAAGCATTCTCAGAAACTTCTGTGTGATGAGTGCATTCAACTCACAGACTTGAACGTTTCTTTTGATAGAACAGTTTGGAAACATTACGTTTGTAGAATCTGCAAGTGTTTATTCGGAGCACCTTGAGGCCTATGTTGGAAAAGGAAATATCTTCACATAAAACATAGAGCGAAGGATTCTCAGAAACTTCTTTGTGATGAGTTCATTCAACTCACAGAGTTGAACCTACCAATTGATAGAGAAGTTTGGAAACACTCTTTTTGTAGAATCTGCAAGTGGATATTTGGAGCCGTTTGAGGCCTATGCTGGAAAAGGAAATATCTTCACATAAAAACTGAACAGGAGCATTCTCAGAAACTTCTTTGTGTTGAGTGCATTCAACTCACAGACTTGAACTTACCTGTAGAAAGAGCAGTTTTGAAACACTCTTTTGGTAAAATCTGCAAGTGGTTATTTGGAGCACTTCGAGGCCTGTGCTGGGATATGGAATATCTTCACCTAAAAACTACAGAGAAGCATTCTCAGAAAGTTCTTCACGATGCATTCATTCAACTCACAGAGTTGAACCTTCCTTTTGATAGAACAGTTTTGAAACACTCTTTTTGTAGAATCTGCAAGAGGATATTTGGAGCGTTTTGAGGCCTATGCTGGAAAAGGAAATATCTTCACCTAAAAACTAGACAGAAGCATTCTCAGAAACTTCTGTGTGATGAGTGCATTCAACTCACAGACTTGAACGTTTCTTTTGATAGAACAGTTTGGAAACATTACGTTTGTAGAATCTGCAAGTGTTTATTCGGAGCACCTTGAGGCCTATGTTGGAAAAGGAAATATCTTCACATAAAAACTAGAGAGAAGGATTCTCAGAAACTTCTTTGTGATGAGTTCATTCAACTCACAGAGTTGAACCTACCAATTGATAGAGAAGTTTGGAAACACTCTTTTTGTAGAATCTGCAAGTGGATATTTGGAGCCGTTTGAGGCCTAGGCTGGAAAAGGAAATATCTTCACATAAAAACTGAACAGAAGCATTCTCAGAAACTTCTTTGTGTTGAGTGCATTCAACTCACAGACTTGAACTTACCTGTAGAAAGAGCAGTTTTGAAACACTCTTTTGGTAAAATCTGCAAGTGGTTATTTGGAGCACTTCGAGGCCTGTGCTGGGATATGGAATATCTTCACCTAAAAACTACAGAGAAGCATTCTCAGAAAGTTCTTCACGATGCATTCATTCAACTCACAGAGTTGAACCTTCCTTTTGATAGAACAGTTTTGAAACACTCTTTTTGTAGAATCTGCAAGAGGATATTTGGAGCGTTTTGAGGCCTATGCTGGAAAAGGAAATATCTTCACCTAAAAACTAGACAGAAGCATTCTCAGAAACTTCTGTGTGATGAGTGCATTCAACTCACAGACTTGAACGTTTCTTTTGATAGAACAGTTTGGAAACATTACGTTTGTAGAATCTGCAAGTGTTTATTCGGAGCACCTTGAGGCCTATGTTGGAAAAGGAAATATCTTCACATAAAAACTAGAGAGAAGGATTCTCAGAAACTTCTTTGTGATGAGTTCATTCAACTCACAGAGTTGAACCTACCAATTGATAGAGAAGTTTGGAAACACTCTTTTTGTAGAATCTGCAAGTGGATATTTGGAGCCGTTTGAGGCCTATGCTGGAAAAGGAAATATCTTCACATAAAAACTGAACAGAAGCATTCTCAGAAACTTCTGTGTGATGAGTGCATTCAACTCACAGACTTGAACGTTTCTTTTGATAGAACAGTTTGGAAACATTACGTTTGTAGAATCTGCAAGTGTTTATTCGGAGCACCTTGAGGCCTATGTTGGAAAAGGAAATATCTTCACATAAAACCTAGAGAGAAGGATTCTCAGAAACTTCTTTGTGATGAGTTCATTCAACTCACAGAGTTGAACCTACCAATTGATAGAGAAGTTTGGAAACACTCTTTTTGTAGAATCTGCAAGTGGATATTTGGAGCCGTTTGAGGCCTATGCTGGAAAAGGAAATATCTTCACATAAAAACTGAACAGAAGCATTCTCAGAAACTTCTTTGTGTTGAGTGCATTCAACTCACAGACTTGAACTTACCTGTAGAAAGAGCAGTTTTGAAACACTCTTTTGGTAAAATCTGCAAGTGGTTATTTGGAGCACTTCGAGGCCTGTGCTGGGATATGGAATATCTTCACCTAAAAACTACAGAGAAGCATTCTCAGAAAGTTCTTCACGATGCATTCATTCAACTCACAGAGTTGAACCTTCCTTTTGATAGAACAGTTTGGAAACACTCTTTTTGTAGAATCTGCAAGAGGATATTTGGAGCGTTTTGAGGCCTATGCTGGAAAAGGAAATATCTTCACCTAAAAACTAGACAGAAGCATTCTCAGAAACTTCTGTGTGATGAGTGCATTCAACTCACAGACTTGAACGTTTCTTTTGATAGAACAGTTTGGAAACATTACGTTTGTAGAATCTGCAAGTGTTTATTCGGAGCACCTTGAGGCCTATGTTGGAAAAGGAAATATCTTCACATAAAAACTAGAGAGAAGGATTCTCAGAAACTTCTTTGTGATGAGTTCATTCAACTCACAGAGTTGAACCTACCAATTGATAGAGAAGTTTGGAAACACTCTTTTTGTAGAATCTGCAAGTGGATATTTGGAGCCGTTTGAGGCCTATGCTGGAAAAGGAAATATCTTCACATAAAAACTGAACAGAAGCATTCTCAGAAACTTCTTTGTGTTGAGTGCATTCAACTCACAGACTTGAACTTACCTGTAGAAAGAGCAGTTTTGAAACACTCTTTTGGTAAAATCTGCAAGTGGTTATTTGGAGCACTTCGAGGCCTGTGCTGGGATATGGAATATCTTCACCTAAAAACTACAGAGAAGCATTCTCAGAAAGTTCTTCACGATGCATTCATTCAACTCACAGAGTTGAACCTTCCTTTTGATAGAACAGTTTTGAAACACTCTTTTTGTAGAATCTGCAAGAGGATATTTGGAGCGTTTTGAGGCCTATGCTGGAAAAGGAAATATCTTCACCTAAAAACTAGACAGAAGCATTCTCAGAAACTTCTGTGTGATGAGTGCATTCAACTCACAGACTTGAACGTTTCTTTTGATAGAACAGTTTGGAAACATTACGTTTGTAGAATCTGCAAGTGTTTATTCGGAGCACCTTGAGGCCTATGTTGGAAAAGGAAATATCTTCACATAAAAACTAGAGAGAAGGATTCTCAGAAACTTCTTTGTGATGAGTTCATTCAACTCACAGAGTTGAACCTACCAATTGATAGAGAAGTTTGGAAACACTCTTTTTGTAGAATCTGCAAGTGGATATTTGGAGCCGTTTGAGGCCTATGCTGGAAAAGGAAATATCTTCACATAAAAACTGAACAGAAGCATTCTCAGAAACTTCTTTGTGTTGAGTGCATTCAACTCACAGACTTGAACTTACCTGTAGAAAGAGCAGTTTTGAAACACTCTTTTGGTAAAATCTGCAAGTGGTTATTTGGAGCACTTCGAGGCCTGTGCTGGGATATGGAATATCTTCACCTAAAAACTACAGAGAAGCATTCTCAGAAAGTTCTTCACGATGCATTCATTCAACTCACAGAGTTGAACCTTCCTTTTGATAGAACAGTTTTGAAACACTCTTTTTGTAGAATCTGCAAGAGGATATTTGGAGCGTTTTGAGGCCTATGCTGGAAAAGGAAATATCTTCACCTAAAAACTAGACAGAAGCATTCTCAGAAACTTCTGTGTGATGAGTGCATTCAACTCACAGACTTGAACGTTTCTTTTGATAGAACAGTTTGGAAACATTACGTTTGTAGAATCTGCAAGTGTTTATTCGGAGCACCTTGAGGCCTATGTTGGAAAAGGAAATATCTTCACATAAAACCTAGAGAGAAGGATTCTCAGAAACTTCTTTGTGATGAGTTCATTCAACTCACAGAGTTGAACCTACCAATTGATAGAGAAGTTTGGAAACACTCTTTTTGTAGAATCTGCAAGTGGATATTTGGAGCCGTTTGAGGCCTATGCTGGAAAAGGAAATATCTTCACATAAAAACTGAACAGAAGCATTCTCAGAAACTTCTTTGTGTTGAGTGCATTCAACTCACAGACTTGAACTTACCTGTAGAAAGAGCAGTTTTGAAACACTCTTTTGGTAAAATCTGCAAGTGGTTATTTGGAGCACTTCGAGGCCTGTGCTGGGATATGGAATATCTTCACCTAAAAACTACAGAGAAGCATTCTCAGAAAGTTCTTCACGATGCATTCATTCAACTCACAGAGTTGAACCTTCCTTTTGATAGAACAGTTTTGAAACACTCTTTTTGTAGAATCTGCAAGAGGATATTTGGAGCGTTTTGAGGCCTATGCTGGAAAAGGAAATATCTTCACCTAAAAACTAGACAGAAGCATTCTCAGAAACTTCTGTGTGATGAGTGCATTCAACTCACAGACTTGAACGTTTCTTTTGATAGAACAGTTTGGAAACATTACGTTTGTAGAATCTGCAAGTGTTTATTCGGAGCACCTTGAGGCCTATGTTGGAAAAGGAAATATCTTCACATAAAACCTAGAGAGAAGGATTCTCAGAAACTTCTTTGTGATGAGTTCATTCAACTCACAGAGTTGAACCTACCAATTGATAGAGAAGTTTGGAAACACTCTTTTTGTAGAATCTGCAAGTGGATATTTGGAGCCGTTTGAGGCCTATGCTGGAAAAGGAAATATCTTCACATAAAAACTGAACAGAAGCATTCTCAGAAACTTCTTTGTGTTGAGTGCATTCAACTCACAGACTTGAACTTACCTGTAGAAAGAGCAGTTTTGAAACACTCTTTTGGTAAAATCTGCAAGTGGTTATTTGGAGCACTTCGAGGCCTGTGCTGGGATATGGAATATCTTCACCTAAAAACTACAGAGAAGCATTCTCAGAAAGTTCTTCACGATGCATTCATTCAACTCACGGAGTTGAACCTTCCTTTTGATAGAACAGTTTTGAAACACTCTTTTTGTAGAATCTGCAAGAGGATATTTGGAGCGTTTTGAGGCCTATGCTGGAAAAGGAAATATCTTCACCTAAAAACTAGACAGAAGCATTCTCAGAAACTTCTGTGTGATGAGTGCATTCAACTCACAGACTTGAACGTTTCTTTTGATAGAACAGTTTGGAAACATTACGTTTGTAGAATCTGCAAGTGTTTATTCGGAGCACCTTGAGGCCTATGTTGGAAAAGGAAATATCTTCACATAAAACCTAGAGAGAAGGATTCTCAGAAACTTCTTTGTGATGAGTTCATTCAACTCACAGAGTTGAACCTACCAATTGATAGAGAAGTTTGGAAACACTCTTTTTGTAGAATCTGCAAGTGGATATTTGGAGCCGTTTGAGGCCTATGCTGGAAAAGGAAATATCTTCACATAAAAACTGAACAGAAGCATTCTCAGAAACTTCTTTGTGTTGAGTGCATTCAACTCACAGACTTGAACTTACCTGTAGAAAGAGCAGTTTTGAAACACTCTTTTGGTAAAATCTGCAAGTGGTTATTTGGAGTACTTCGAGGCCTGTGCTGGGATATGGAATATCTTCACCTAAAAACTACAGAGAAGCATTCTCAGAAAGTTCTTCACGATGCATTCATTCAACTCACAGAGTTGAACCTTCCTTTTGATAGAACAGTTTTGAAACACTCTTTTTGTAGAATCTGCAAGAGGATATTTGGAGCGTTTTGAGGCCTATGCTGGAAAAGGAAATATCTTCACCTAAAAACTAGACAGAAGCATTCTCAGAAACTTCTGTGTGATGAGTGCATTCAACTCACAGACTTGAACGTTTCTTTTGATAGAACAGTTTGGAAACATTACGTTTGTAGAATCTGCAAGTGTTTATTCGGAGCACCTTGAGGCCTATGTTGGAAAAGGAAATATCTTCACATAAAAACTAGAGAGAAGGATTCTCAGAAACTTCTTTGTGATGAGTTCATTCAACTCACAGAGTTGAACCTACCAATTGATAGAGAAGTTTGGAAACACTCTTTTTGTAGAATCTGCAAGTGGATATTTGGAGCCGTTTGAGGCCTATGCTGGAAAAGGAAATATCTTCACATAAAAACTGAACAGAAGCATTCTCAGAAACTTCTTTGTGTTGAGTGCATTCAACTCACAGACTTGAACTTACCTGTAGAAAGAGCAGTTTTGAAACACTCTTTTGGTAAAATCTGCAAGTGGTTATTTGGAGCACTTCGAGGCCTGTGCTGGGATATGGAATATCTTCACCTAAAAACTACAGAGAAGCAGTCTCAGAAAGTTCTTCACGATGCATTCATTCAACTCACAGAGTTGAACCTTCCTTTTGATAGAACAGTTTTGAAACACTCTTTTTGTAGAATCTGCAAGAGGATATTTGGAGCGTTTTGAGGCCTATGCTGGAAAAGGAAATATCTTCACCTAAAAACTAGACAGAAGCATTCTCAGAAACTTCTGTGTGATGAGTGCATTCAACTCACAGACTTGAACGTTTCTTTTGATAGAACAGTTTGGAACCATTACGTTTGTAGAATCTGCAAGTGTTTATTCGGAGCACCTTGAGGCCTATGTTGGAAAAGGAAATATCTTCACATAAAACCTAGAGAGAAGGATTCTCAGAAACTTCTTTGTGATGAGTTCATTCAACTCACAGAGTTGAACCTACCAATTGATAGAGAAGTTTGGAAACACTCTTTTTGTAGAATCTGCAAGTGGATATTTGGAGCCGTTTGAGGCCTATGCTGGAAAAGGAAATATCTTCACATAAAAACTGAACAGAAGCATTCTCAGAAACTTCTTTGTGTTGAGTGCATTCAACTCACAGACTTGAACTTACCTGTAGAAAGAGCAGTTTTGAAACACTCTTTTGGTAAAATCTGCAAGTGGTTATTTGGAGCACTTCGAGGCCTGTGCTGGGATATGGAATATCTTCACCTAAAAACTACAGAGAAGCATTCTCAGAAAGTTCTTCACGATGCATTCATTCAACTCACAGAGTTGAACCTTCCTTTTGATAGAACAGTTTTGAAACACTCTTTTTGTAGAATCTGCAAGAGGATATTTGGAGCGTTTTGAGGCCTATGCTGGAAAAGGAAATATCTTCACCTAAAAACTAGACAGAAGCATTCTCAGAAACTTCTGTGTGATGAGTGCATTCAACTCACAGACTTGAACGTTTCTTTTGATAGAACAGTTTGGAAACATTACGTTTGTAGAATCTGCAAGTGTTTATTCGGAGCACCTTGAGGCCTATGTTGGAAAAGGAAATATCTTCACATAAAACCTAGAGAGAAGGATTCTCAGAAACTTCTTTGTGATGAGTTCATTCAACTCACAGAGTTGAACCTACCAATTGATAGAGAAGTTTGGAAACACTCTTTTTGTAGAATCTGCAAGTGGATATTTGGAGCCGTTTGAGGCCTATGCTGGAAAAGGAAATATCTTCACATAAAAACTGAACAGAAGCATTCTCAGAAACTTCTTTGTGTTGAGTGCATTCAACTCACAGACTTGAACTTACCTGTAGAAAGAGCAGTTTTGAAACACTCTTTTGGTAAAATCTGCAAGTGGTTATTTGGAGCACTTCGAGGCCTGTGCTGGGATATGGAATATCTTCACCTAAAAACTACAGAGAAGCATTCTCAGAAAGTTCTTCATGATGCATTCATTCAACTCACAGAGTTGAACCTTCCTTTTGATAGAACAGTTTTGAAACACTCTTTTTGTAGAATCTGCAAGAGGATATTTGGAGCGTTTTGAGGCCTATGCTGGAAAAGGAAATATCTTCACCTAAAAACTAGACAGAAGCATTCTCAGAAACTTCTATGTGATGAGTGCATTCAACTCACAGACTTGAACGTTTCTTTTGATAGAACAGTTTGGAAACATTACGTTTGTAGAATCTGCAAGTGTTTAATCGGAGCACCTTGAAGCCTATGTTGGAAAAGGAAATATCTTCACATAAAAACTAGAGAGAAGGATTCTCAGAAACTTCTTTGTGATGAGTTCATTCAACTCACAGAGTTGAACCTACCAATTGATAGAGAAGTTTGGAAACACTCTTTTTGTAGAATCTGCAAGTGGATATTTGGAGCCGTTTGAGGCCTATGCTGGAAAAGGAAATATCCTCACATAAAAACTGAACAGAAGCATTCTCAGAAACTTCTTTGTGTTGAGTGCATTCAACTCACAGACTTGAACTTACCTGTAGAAAGAGCAGTTTTGAAACACTCTTTTGGTAAAATCTGCAAGTGGTTATTTGGAGCACTTCGAGGCCTGTGCTGGGATATGGAATATCTTCACCTAAAAACTACAGAGAAGCATTCTCAGAAATTTCTTCACGATGCATTCATTCAACTCACAGAGTTGAACCTTCCTTTTGATAAAACAGTTTTGAAACACTCTTTTTGTAGAATCTGCAAGAGGATATTTGGAGCGTTTTGAGGCCTATGCTGGAAAAGGAAATATCTTCACCTAAAAACTAGACAGAAGCATTCTCAGAAACTTCTGTGTGATGAGTGCATTCAACTCACAGACTTGAACGTTTCTTTTGATAGAACAGTTTGGAAACATTACGTTTGTAGAATCTGCAAGTGTTTATTCGGAGCACCTTGAGGCCTATGTTGGAAAAGGAAATATCTTCACATAAAACCTAGAGAGAAGGATTCTCAGAAACTTCTTTGTGATGAGTTCATTCAACTCACAGAGTTGAACCTACCAATTGATAGAGAAGTTTGGAAACACTCTTTTTGTAGAATCTGCAAGTGGATATTTGGAGCCGTTTGAGGCCTATGCTGGAAAAGGAAATATCTTCACATAAAAACTGAACAGAAGCATTCTCAGAAACTTCTTTGTGTTGAGTGCATTCAACTCACAGACTTGAACTTACCTGTAGAAAGAGCAGTTTTGAAACACTCTTTTGGTAAAATCTGCAAGTGGTTATTTGGAGCACTTCGAGGCCTGTGCTGGGATATGGAATATCTTCACCTAAAAACTACAGAGAAGCAGTCTCAGAAAGTTCTTCACGATGCATTCATTCAACTCACAGAGTTGAACCTTCCTTTTGATAGAACAGTTTTGAAACACTCTTTTTGTAGAATCTGCAAGAGGATATTTGGAGCGTTTTGAGGCCTATGCTGGAAAAGGAAATATCTTCACCTAAAAACTAGACAGAAGCATTCTCAGAAACTTCTGTGTGATGAGTGCATTCAACTCACAGACTTGAACGTTTCTTTTGATAGAACAGTTTGGAAACATTACGTTTGTAGAATCTGCAAGTGTTTATTCGGAGCACCTTGAGGCCTATGTTGGAAAAGGAAATATCTTCACATAAAACCTAGAGAGAAGGATTCTCAGAAACTTCTTTGTGATGAGTTCATTCAACTCACAGAGTTGAACCTACCAATTGATAGAGAAGTTTGGAAACACTCTTTTTGTAGAATCTGCAAGTGGATATTTGGAGCCGTTTGAGGCCTATGCTGGAAAAGGAAATATCTTCACATAAAAACTGAACAGAAGCATTCTCAGAAACTTCTTTGTGTTGAGTGCATTCAACTCACAGACTTGACCTTACCTGTAGAAAGAGCAGTTTTGAAACACTCTTTTGGTAAATTCTGCAAGTGGTTATTTGGAGCACTTCGAGGCCTGTGCTGGGATATGGAATATCTTCACCTAAAAACTACAGAGAAGCATTCTCAGAAAGTTCTTCATGATGCATTCATTCAACTCACAGAGTTGAACCTTCCTTTTGATAGAACAGTTTTGAAACACTCTTTTTGTAGAATCTGCAAGAGGATATTTGGAGCGTTTTGAGGCCTATGCTGGAAAAGGAAATATCTTCACCTAAAAACTAGACAGAAGCATTCTCAGAAACTTCTGTGTGATGAGTGCATTCAACTCACAGACTTGAACGTTTCTTTTGATAGAACAGTTTGGAAACATTACGTTTGTAGAATCTGCAAGTGTTTATTCGGAGCACCTTGAGGCCTATGTTGGAAAAGGAAATATCTTCACATAAAAACTAGAGAGAAGGATTCTCAGAAACTTCTTTGTGATGAGTTCATTCAACTCACAGAGTTGAACCTACCAATTGATAGAGAAGTTTGGAAACACTCTTTTTGTAGAATCTGCAAGTGGATATTTGGAGCCGTTTGAGGCCTATGCTGGAAAAGGAAATATCTTCACATAAAAACTGAACAGAAGCATTCTCAGAAACTTCTTTGTGTTGAGTGCATTCAACTCACAGACTTGAACTTACCTGTAGAAAGAGCAGTTTTGAAACACTCTTTTGGTAAAATCTGCAAGTGGTTATTTGGAGCACTTCGAGGCCTGTGCTGGGATATGGAATATCTTCACCTAAAAACTACAGAGAAGCATTCTCAGAAAGTTCTTCACGATGCATTCATTCAACTCACAGAGTTGAACCTTCCTTTTGATAAAACAGTTTTGAAACACTCTTTCTGTAGAATCTGCAAGAGGATATTTGGAGCGTTTTGAGGCCTATGCTGGAAAAGGAAATATCTTCACCTAAAAACTAGACAGAAGCATTCTCAGAAACTTCTGTGTGATGAGTGCATTCAACTCACAGACTTGAACGTTTCTTTTGATAGAACAGTTTGGAAACATTACGTTTGTAGAATCTGCAAGTGTTTATTCGGAGCACCTTGAGGCCTATGTTGGAAAAGGAAATATCTTCACATAAAACCTAGAGAGAAGGATTCTCAGAAACTTCTTTGTGATGAGTTCATTCAACTCACAGAGTTGAACCTACCAATTGATAGAGAAGTTTGGAAACACTCTTTTTGTAGAATCTGCAAGTGGATATTTGGAGCCGTTTGAGGCCTATGCTGGAAAAGGAAATATCTTCACATAAAAACTGAACAGAAGCATTCTCAGAAACTTCTTTGTGTTGAGTGCATTCAACTCACAGACTTGAAATTACCTGTAGAAAGAGCAGTTTTGAAACACTCTTTTGGTAAAATCTGCAAGTGGTTATTTGGAGCACTTGGAGGCCTGTGCTGGGATATGGAATATCTTCACCTAAAAACTACAGAGAAGCATTCTCAGAAAGTTCTTCACGATGCATTCATTCAACTCACAGAGTTGAACCTTCCTTTTGATAGAACAGTTTTGAAACACTCTTTTTGTAGAATCTGCAAGAGGATATTTGGAGCGTTTTGAGGCCTATGCTGGAAAAGGAAATATCTTCACCTAAAAACTAGACAGAAGCATTCTCAGAAACTTCTGTGTGATGAGTGCATTCAACTCACAGACTTGAACGTTTCTTTTGATAGAACAGTTTGGAAACATTACGTTTGTAGAATCTGCAAGTGTTTATTCGGAGCACCTTGAGGCCTATGTTGGAAAAGGAAATATCTTCACATAAAAACTAGAGAGAAGGATTCTCAGAAACTTCTTTGTGATGAGTTCATTCAACTCACAGAGTTGAACCTACCAATTGATAGAGAAGTTTGGAAACACTCTTTTTGTAGAATCTGCAAGTGGATATTTGGAGCCGTTTGAGGCCTAGGCTGGAAAAGGAAATATCTTCACATAAAAACTGAACAGAAGCATTCTCAGAAACTTCTGTGTGATGAGTGCATTCAACTCACAGACTTGAACGTTTCTTTTGATAGAACAGTTTGGAAACATTACGTTTGTAGAATCTGCAAGTGCTTATTCGGAGCACCTTGAGGCCTATGTTGGAAAAGGAAATATCTTCGCATAAAAACTAGAGAGAAGGATTCTCAGAAACTTCTTTGTGATGAGTTCATTCAACTCACAGAGTTGAACCTACCAATTGATAGAGAAGTTTGGAAACACTCTTTTTGTACAATCTGCAAGTGGATATTTGGAGCCGTTTGAGGCCTATGCTGGAAAAGGAAATATCTTCACATAAAAACTGAACAGAAGCATTCTCAGAAACTTCTTTGTGTTGAGTGCATTCAACTCACAGACTTGAACTTACCTGTAGAAAGAGCAGTTTTGAAATACTCTTTTGGTAAAATCTGCAAGTGGTTATTTGGAGCACTTCGAGGCCTGTGCTGGGATATGGAATATCTTAACCTAAAAACTACAGAGAAGCATTCTCAGAAAGTTCTTCATGATGCATTCATTCAACTCACAGAGTTGAACCTTCCTTTTGATAGAACAGTTTTGAAACACTCTTTTTGTAGAATCTGCAGGAGGATATTTGGAGCGTTTTGAGGCCTATGCTGGAAAAGGAAATATCTTCACCTAAAAACTAGACAGAAGCATTCTCAGAAACTTCTGTGTGATGAGTGCATTCAACTCACAGACTTGAACGTTTCTTTTGATAGAACAGTTTGGAAACATTACGTTTGTAGAATCTGCAAGTGTTTATTCGGAGCACCTTGAGGCCTATGTTGGAAAAGGAAATATCTTCACATAAAAACTAGAGAGAAGGATTCTCAGAAACTTCTTTGTGATGAGTTCATTCAACTCACAGAGTTGAACCTACCAATTGATAGAGAAGTTTGGAAACACTCTTTTTGTAGAATCTGCAAGTGGATATTTGGAGCCGTTTGAGGCCTATGCTGGAAAAGGAAATATCTTCACATAAAAACTGAACAGAAGCATTCTCAGAAACTTCTTTGTGTTGAGTGCATTCAACTCACAGACTTGAACTTACCTGTAGAAAGAGCAGTTTTGAAACACTCTTTTGGTAAAATCTGCAAGTGGTTATTTGGAGCACTTCGAGGCCTGTGCTGGGATATGGAATATCTTCACCTAAAAACTACAGAGAAGCATTCTCAGAAAGTTCTTCACGATGCATTCATTCAACTCACAGAGTTGAACCTTCCTTTTGATAGAACAGTTTTGAAACACTCTTTTTGTAGAATCTGCAAGAGGATATTTGGAGCGTTTTGAGGCCTATGCTGGAAAAGGAAATATCTTCACCTAAAAACTAGACAGAAGCATTCTCAGAAACTTCTGTGTGATGAGTGCATTCAACTCACAGACTTGAACGTTTCTTTTGATAGAACAGTTTGGAAACATTACGTTTGTAGAATCTGCAAGTGTTTATTCGGAGCACCTTGAGGCCTATGTTGGAAAAGGAAATATCTTCACATAAAACCTAGAGAGAAGGATTCTCAGAAACTTCTTTGTGATGAGTTCATTCAACTCACAGAGTTGAACCTACCAATTGATAGAGAAGTTTGGAAACACTCTTTTTGTAGAATCTGCAAGTGGATATTTGGAGCCGTTTGAGGCCTATGCTGGAAAAGGAAATATCTTCACATAAAAACTGAACAGAAGCATTCTCAGAAACTTCTTTGTGTTGAGTGCATTCAACTCACAGACTTGAACTTACCTGTAGAAAGAGCAGTTTTGAAACACTCTTTTGGTAAAATCTGCAAGTGGTTATTTGGAGCACTTCGAGGCCTGTGCTGGGATATGGAATATCTTCACCTAAAAACTACAGAGAAGCATTCTCAGAAAGTTCTTCACGATGCATTCATTCAACTCACAGAGTTGAACCTTCCTTTTGATAGAACAGTTTTGAAACACTCTTTTTGTAGAATCTGCAAGAGGATATTTGGAGCGTTTTGAGGCCTATGCTGGAAAAGGAAATATCTTCACCTAAAAACTAGACAGAAGCATTCTCAGAAACTTCTGTGTGATGAGTGCATTCAACTCACAGACTTGAACGTTTCTTTTGATAGAACAGTTTGGAAACATTACGTTTGTAGAATCTGCAAGTGTTTATTCGGAGCACCTTGAGGCCTATGTTGGAAAAGGAAATATCTTCACATAAAACCTAGAGAGAAGGATTCTCAGAAACTTCTTTGTGATGAGTTCATTCAACTCACAGAGTTGAACCTACCAATTGATAGAGAAGTTTGGAAACACTCTTTTTGTACAATCTGAAAGTGGATATTTGGAGCCGTTTGAGGCCTATGCTGGAAAAGGAAATATCTTCACATAAAAACTGAACAGAAGCATTCTCAGAAACTTCTTTGTGTTGAGTGCATTCAACTCACAGACTTGAACTTACCTGTAGAAAGAGCAGTTTTGAAACACTCTTTTGGTAAAATCTGCAAGTGGTTATTTGGAGCACTTCGAGGCCTGTGCTGGGATATGGAATATCTTCACCTAAAAACTACAGAGAAGCATTCTCAGAAAGTTCTTCACGATGCATTCATTCAACTCACGGAGTTGAACCTTCCTTTTGATAGAACAGTTTTGAAACACTCTTTTTGTAGAATCTGCAAGAGGATATTTGGAGCGTTTTGAGGCCTATGCTGGAAAAGGAAATATCTTCACCTAAAAACTAGACAGAAGCATTCTCAGAAACTTCTGTGTGATGAGTGCATTCAACTCACAGACTTGAACGTTTCTTTTGATAGAACAGTTTGGAAACATTACGTTTGTAGAATCTGCAAGTGTTTATTCGGAGCACCTTGAGGCCTATGTTGGAAAAGGAAATATCTTCACATAAAACCTAGAGAGAAGGATTCTCAGAAACTTCTTTGTGATGAGTTCATTCAACTCACAGAGTTGAACCTACCAATTGATAGAGAAGTTTGGAAACACTCTTTTTGTAGAATCTGCAAGTGGATATTTGGAGCCGTTTGAGGCCTATGCTGGAAAAGGAAATATCTTCACATAAAAACTGAACAGAAGCATTCTCAGAAACTTCTTTGTGTTGAGTGCATTCAACTCACAGACTTGAACTTACCTGTAGAAAGAGCAGTTTTGAAACACTCTTTTGGTAAAATCTGCAAGTGGTTATTTGGAGTACTTCGAGGCCTGTGCTGGGATATGGAATATCTTCACCTAAAAACTACAGAGAAGCATTCTCAGAAAGTTCTTCACGATGCATTCATTCAACTCACAGAGTTGAACCTTCCTTTTGATAGAACAGTTTTGAAACACTCTTTTTGTAGAATCTGCAAGAGGATATTTGGAGCGTTTTGAGGCCTATGCTGGAAAAGGAAATATCTTCACCTAAAAACTAGACAGAAGCATTCTCAGAAACTTCTGTGTGATGAGTGCATTCAACTCACAGACTTGAACGTTTCTTTTGATAGAACAGTTTGGAAACATTACGTTTGTAGAATCTGCAAGTGTTTATTCGGAGCACCTTGAGGCCTACGTTGGAAAAGGAAATATCTTCACATAAAAACTAGAGAGAAGGATTCTCAGAAACTTCTTTGTGATGAGTTCATTCAACTCACAGAGTTGAACCTACCAATTGATAGAGAAGTTTGGAAACACTCTTTTTGTAGAATCTGCAAGTGGATATTTGGAGCCGTTTGAGGCCTATGCTGGAAAAGGAAATATCTTCACATAAAAACTGAACAGAAGCATTCTCAGAAACTTCTTTGTGTTGAGTGCATTCAACTCACAGACTTGAACTTACCTGTAGAAAGAGCAGTTTTGAAACACTCTTTTGGTAAAATCTGCAAGTGGTTATTTGGAGCACTTCGAGGCCTGTGCTGGGATATGGAATATCTTCACCTAAAAACTACAGAGAAGCAGTCTCAGAAAGTTCTTCACGATGCATTCATTCAACTCACAGAGTTGAACCTTCCTTTTGATAGAACAGTTTTGAAACACTCTTTTTGTAGAATCTGCAAGAGGATATTTGGAGCGTTTTGAGGCCTATGCTGGAAAAGGAAATATCTTCACCTAAAAACTAGACAGAAGCATTCTCAGAAACTTCTGTGTGATGAGTGCATTCAACTCACAGACTTGAACGTTTCTTTTGATAGAACAGTTTGGAAACATTACGTTTGTAGAATCTGCAAGTGTTTATTCGGAGCACCTTGAGGCCTATGTTGGAAAAGGAAATATCTTCACATAAAACCTAGAGAGAAGGATTCTCAGAAACTTCTTTGTGATGAGTTCATTCAACTCACAGAGTTGAACCTACCAATTGATAGAGAAGTTTGGAAACACTCTTTTTGTAGAATCTGCAAGTGGATATTTGGAGCCGTTTGAGGCCTATGCTGGAAAAGGAAATATCTTCACATAAAAACTGAACAGAAGCATTCTCAGAAACTTCTTTGTGTTGAGTGCATTCAACTCACAGACTTGAACTTACCTGTAGAAAGAGCAGTTTTGAAACACTCTTTTGGTAAAATCTGCAAGTGGTTATTTGGAGCACTTCGAGGCCTGTGCTGGGATATGGAATATCTTCACCTAAAAACTACAGAGAAGCATTCTCAGAAAGTTCTTCATGATGCATTCATTCAACTCACAGAGTTGAACCTTCCTTTTGATAGAACAGTTTTGAAACACTCTTTTTGTAGAATCTGCAAGAGGATATTTGGAGCGTTTTGAGGCCTATGCTGGAAAAGGAAATATCTTCACCTAAAAACTAGACAGAAGCATTCTCAGAAACTTCTATGTGATGAGTGCATTCAACTCACAGACTTGAACGTTTCTTTTGATAGAACAGTTTGGAAACATTACGTTTGTAGAATCTGCAAGTGTTTATTCGGAGCACCTTGAAGCCTATGTTGGAAAAGGAAATATCTTCACATAAAAACTAGAGAGAAGGATTCTCAGAAACTTCTTTGTGATGAGTTCATTCAACTCACAGAGTTGAACCTACCAATTGATAGAGAAGTTTGGAAACACTCTTTTTGTAGAATCTGCAAGTGGATATTTGGAGCCGTTTGAGGCCTATGCTGGAAAAGGAAGTATCCTCACATAAAAACTGAACAGAAGCATTCTCAGAAACTTCTTTGTGTTGAGTGCATTCAACTCACAGACTTGAACTTACCTGTAGAAAGAGCAGTTTTGAAACACTCTTTTGGTAAAATCTGCAAGTGGTTATTTGGAGCACTTCGAGGCCTGTGCTGGGATATGGAATATCTTCACCTAAAAACTACAGAGAAGCATTCTCAGAAAGTTCTTCACGATGCATTCATTCAACTCACAGAGTTGAACCTTCCTTTTGATAAAACAGTTTTGAAACACTCTTTTTGTAGAATCTGCAAGAGGATATTTGGAGCGTTTTGAGGCCTATGCTGGAAAAGGAAATATCTTCACCTAAAAACTAGACAGAAGCATTCTCAGAAACTTCTGTGTGATGAGTGCATTCAACTCACAGACTTGAACGTTTCTTTTGATAGAACAGTTTGGAAACATTACGTTTGTAGAATCTGCAAGTGTTTATTCGGAGCACCTTGAGGCCTATGTTGGAAAAGGAAATATCTTCACATAAAACCTAGAGAGAAGGATTCTCAGAAACTTCTTTGTGATGAGTTCATTCAACTCACAGAGTTGAACCTACCAATTGATAGAGAAGTTTGGAAACACTCTTTTTGTAGAATCTGCAAGTGGATATTTGGAGCCGTTTGAGGCCTATGCTGGAAAAGGAAATATCTTCACATAAAAACTGAACAGAAGCATTCTCAGAAACTTCTTTGTGTTGAGTGCATTCAACTCACAGACTTGAACTTACCTGTAGAAAGAGCAGTTTTGAAACACTCTTTTGGTAAAATCTGCAAGTGGTTATTTGGAGCACTTCGAGGCCTGTGCTGGGATATGGAATATCTTCACCTAAAAACTACAGAGAAGCAGTCTCAGAAAGTTCTTCACGATGCATTCATTCAACTCACAGAGTTGAACCTTCCTTTTGATAGAACAGTTTTGAAACACTCTTTTTGTAGAATCTGCAAGAGGATATTTGGAGCGTTTTGAGGCCTATGCTGGAAAAGGAAATATCTTCACCTAAAAACTAGACAGAAGCATTCTCAGAAACTTCTGTGTGATGAGTGCATTCAACTCACAGACTTGAACGTTTCTTTTGATAGAACAGTTTGGAAACATTACGTTTGTAGAATCTGCAAGTGTTTATTCGGAGCACCTTGAGGCCTATGTTGGAAAAGGAAATATCTTCACATAAAACCTAGAGAGAAGGATTCTCAGAAACTTCTTTGTGATGAGTTCATTCAACTCACAGAGTTGAACCTACCAATTGATAGAGAAGTTTGGAAACACTCTTTTTGTAGAATCTGCAAGTGGATATTTGGAGCCGTTTGAGGCCTATGCTGGAAAAGGAAATATCTTCACATAAAAACTGAACAGAAGCATTCTCAGAAACTTCTTTGTGTTGAGTGCATTCAACTCACAGACTTGACCTTACCTGTAGAAAGAGCAGTTTTGAAACACTCTTTTGGTAAATTCTGCAAGTGGTTATTTGGAGCACTTCGAGGCCTGTGCTGGGATATGGAATATCTTCACCTAAAAACTACAGAGAAGCATTCTCAGAAAGTTCTTCATGATGCATTCATTCAACTCACAGAGTTGAACCTTCCTTTTGATAGAACAGTTTTGAAACACTCTTTTTGTAGAATCTGCAAGAGGATATTTGGAGCGTTTTGAGGCCTATGCTGGAAAAGGAAATATCTTCACCTAAAAACTAGACAGAAGCATTCTCAGAAACTTCTGTGTGATGAGTGCATTCAACTCACAGACTTGAACGTTTCTTTTGATAGAACAGTTTGGAAACATTACGTTTGTAGAATCTGCAAGTGTTTATTCGGAGCACCTTGAGGCCTATGTTGGAAAAGGAAATATCTTCACATAAAAACTAGAGAGAAGGATTCTCAGAAACTTCTTTGTGATGAGTTCATTCAACTCACAGAGTTGAACCTACCAATTGATAGAGAAGTTTGGAAACACTCTTTTTGTAGAATCTGCAAGTGGATATTTGGAGCCGTTTGAGGCCTATGCTGGAAAAGGAAATATCTTCACATAAAAACTGAACAGAAGCATTCTCAGAAACTTCTTTGTGTTGAGTGCATTCAACTCACAGACTTGAACTTACCTGTAGAAAGAGCAGTTTTGAAACACTCTTTTGGTAAAATCTGCAAGTGGTTATTTGGAGCACTTCGAGGCCTGTGCTGGGATATGGAATATCTTCACCTAAAAACTACAGAGAAGCATTCTCAGAAAGTTCTTCACGATGCATTCATTCAACTCACAGAGTTGAACCTTCCTTTTGATAAAACAGTTTTGAAACACTCTTTCTGTAGAATCTGCAAGAGGATATTTGGAGCGTTTTGAGGCCTATGCTGGAAAAGGAAATATCTTCACCTAAAAACTAGACAGAAGCATTCTCAGAAACTTCTGTGTGATGAGTGCATTCAACTCACAGACTTGAACGTTTCTTTTGATAGAACAGTTTGGAAACATTACGTTTGTAGAATCTGCAAGTGTTTATTCGGAGCACCTTGAGGCCTATGTTGGAAAAGGAAATATCTTCACATAAAACCTAGAGAGAAGGATTCTCAGAAACTTCTTTGTGATGAGTTCATTCAACTCACAGAGTTGAACCTACCAATTGATAGAGAAGTTTGGAAACACTCTTTTTGTAGAATCTGCAAGTGGATATTTGGAGCCGTTTGAGGCCTATGCTGGAAAAGGAAATATCTTCACATAAAAACTGAACAGAAGCATTCTCAGAAACTTCTTTGTGTTGAGTGCATTCAACTCACAGACTTGAACTTACCTGTAGAAAGAGCAGTTTTGAAACACTCTTTTGGTAAAATCTGCAAGTGGTTATTTGGAGCACTTCGAGGCCTGTGCTGGGATATGGAATATCTTCACCTAAAAACTACAGAGAAGCATTCTCAGAAAGTTCTTCACGATGCATTCATTCAACTCACAGAGTTGAACCTTCCTTTTGATAGAACAGTTTTGAAACACTCTTTTTGTAGAATCTGCAAGAGGATATTTGGAGCGTTTTGAGGCCTATGCTGGAAAAGGAAATATCTTCACCTAAAAACTAGACAGAAGCATTCTCAGAAACTTCTGTGTGATGAGTGCATTCAACTCACAGACTTGAACGTTTCTTTTGATAGAACAGTTTGGAAACATTACGTTTGTAGAATCTGCAAGTGTTTATTCGGAGCACCTTGAGGCGTATGTTGGAAAAGGAAATATCTTCACATAAAAACTAGAGAGAAGGATTCTCAGAAACTTCTTTGTGATGAGTTCATTCAACTCACAGAGTTGAACCTACCAATTGATAGAGAAGTTTGGAAACACTCTTTTTGTAGAATCTGCAAGTGGATATTTGGAGCCGTTTGAGGCCTATGCTGGAAAAGGAAATATCTTCACATAAAAACTGAACAGAAGCATTCTCAGAAACTTCTTTGTGTTGAGTGCATTCAACTCACAGACTTGAACTTACCTGTAGAAAGAGCAGTTTTGAAACACTCTTTTGGTAAAATCTGCAAGTGGTTATTTGGAGCACTTCGAGGCCTGTGCTGGGATATGGAATATCTTCACCTAAAAACTACAGAGAAGCATTCTCAGAAAGTTCTTCACGATGCATTCATTCAACTCACATAGTTGAACCTTCCTTTTGATAAAACAGTTTTGAAACACTCTTTCTGTAGAATCTGCAAGAGGATATTTGGAGCGTTTTGAGGCCTATGCTGGAAAAGGAAATATCTTCACCTAAAAACTAGACAGAAGCATTCTCAGAAACTTCTGTGTGATGAGTGCATTCAACTCACAGACTTGAACGTTTCTTTTGATAGAACAGTTTGGAAACATTACGTTTGTAGAATCTGCAAGTGTTTATTCGGAGCACCTTGAGGCCTATGTTGGAAAAGGAAATATCTTCACATAAAACCTAGAGAGAAGGATTCTCAGAAACTTCTTTGTGATGAGTTCATTCAACTCACAGAGTTGAACCTACCAATTGATAGAGAAGTTTGGAAACACTCTTTTTGTAGAATCTGCAAGTGGATATTTGGAGCCGTTTGAGGCCTATGCTGGAAAAGGAAATATCTTCACATAAAAACTGAACAGAAGCATTCTCAGAAACTTCTTTGTGTTGAGTGCATTCAACTCACAGACTTGAAATTACCTGTAGAAAGAGCAGTTTTGAAACACTCTTTTGGTAAAATCTGCAAGTGGTTATTTGGAGCACTTCGAGGCCTGTGCTGGGATATGGAATATCTTCACCTAAAAACTACAGAGAAGCATTCTCAGAAAGTTCTTCACGATGCATTCATTCAACTCACAGAGTTGAACCTTCCTTTTGATAGAACAGTTTTGAAACACTCTTTTTGTAGAATCTGCAAGAGGATATTTGGAGCGTTTTGAGGCCTATGCTGGAAAAGGAAATATCTTCACCTAAAAACTAGACAGAAGCATTCTCAGAAACTTCTGTGTGATGAGTGCATTCAACTCACAGACTTGAACGTTTCTTTTGATAGAACAGTTTGGAAACATTACGTTTGTAGAATCTGCAAGTGTTTATTCGGAGCACCTTGTGGCCTATGTTGGAAAAGGAAATATCTTCACATAAAAACTAGAGAGAAGGATTCTCAGAAACTTCTTTGTGATGAGTTCATTCAACTCACAGAGTTGAACCTACCAATTGATAGAGAAGTTTGGAAACACTCTTTTTGTAGAATCTGCAAGTGGATATTTGGAGCCGTTTGAGGCCTAGGCTGGAAAAGGAAATATCTTCACATAAAAACTGAACAGAAGCATTCTCAGAAACTTCTGTGTGATGAGTGCATTCAACTCACAGACTTGAACGTTTCTTTTGATAGAACAGTTTGGAAACATTACGTTTGTAGAATCTGCAAGTGCTTATTCGGAGCACCTTGAGGCCTATGTTGGAAAAGGAAATATCTTCGCATAAAAACTAGAGAGAAGGATTCTCAGAAACTTCTTTGTGATGAGTTCATTCAACTCACAGAGTTGAACCTACCAATTGATAGAGAAGTTTGGAAACACTCTTTTTGTACAATCTGCAAGTGGATATTTGGAGCCGTTTGAGGCCTATGCTGGAAAAGGAAATATCTTCACATAAAAACTGAACAGAAGCATTCTCAGAAACTTCTTTGTGTTGAGTGCATTCAACTCACAGACTTGAACTTACCTGTAGAAAGAGCAGTTTTGAAATACTCTTTTGGTAAAATCTGCAAGTGGTTATTTGGAGCACTTCGAGGCCTGTGCTGGGATATGGAATATCTTCACCTAAAAACTACAGAGAAGCATTCTCAGAAAGTTCTTCATGATGCATTCATTCAACTCACAGAGTTGAACCTTCCTTTTGATAGAACAGTTTTGAAACACTCTTTTTGTAGAATCTGCAGGAGGATATTTGGAGCGTTTTGAGGCCTATGCTGGAAAAGGAAATATCTTCACCTAAAAACTAGACAGAAGCATTCTCAGAAACTTCTGTGTGATGAGTGCATTCAACTCACAGACTTGAACGTTTCTTTTGATAGAACAGTTTGGAAACATTACGTTTGTAGAATCTGCAAGTGTTTATTCGGAGCACCTTGAGGCGTATGTTGGAAAAGGAAATATCTTCACATAAAAACTAGAGAGAAGGATTCTCAGAAACTTCTTTGTGATGAGTTCATTCAACTCACAGAGTTGAACCTACCAATTGATAGAGAAGTTTGGAAACACTCTTTTTGTAGAATCTGCAAGTGGATATTTGGAGCCGTTTGAGGCCTATGCTGGAAAAGGAAATATCTTCACATAAAAACTGAACAGAAGCATTCTCAGAAACTTCTTTGTGTTGAGTGCATTCAACTCACAGACTTGAACTTACCTGTAGAAAGAGCAGTTTTGAAACACTCTTTTGGTAAAATCTGCAAGTGGTTATTTGGAGCACTTCGAGGCCTGTGCTGGGATATGGAATATCTTCACCTAAAAACTACAGGGAAGCAGTCTCAGAAAGTTCTTCACGATGCATTCATTCAACTCACAGAGTTGAACCTTCCTTTTGATAGAACAGTTTTGAAACACTCTTTTTGTAGAATCTGCAAGAGGATATTTGGAGCGTTTTGAGGCCTATGCTGGAAAAGGAAATATCTTCACCTAAAAACTAGACAGAAGCATTCTCAGAAACTTCTGTGTGATGAGTGCATTCAACTCACAGACTTGAACGTTTCTTTTGATAGAACAGTTTGGAAACATTACGTTTGTAGAATCTGCAAGTGTTTATTCGGAGCACCTTGAGGCCTATGTTGGAAAAGGAAATATCTTCACATAAAAACTAGAGAGAAGGATTCTCAGAAACTTCTTTGTGATGAGTTCATTCAACTCACAGAGTTGAACCTACCAATTGATAGAGAAGTTTGGAAACACTCTTTTTGTAGAATCTGCAAGTGGATATTTGGAGCCGTTTGAGGCCTATGCTGGAAAAGGAAATATCTTCACATAAAAACTGAACAGAAGCATTCTCAGAAACTTCTTTGTGTTGAGTGCATTCAACTCACAGACTTGAACTTACCTGTAGAAAGAGCAGTTTTGAAACACTCTTTTGGTAAAATCTGCAAGTGGTTATTTGGAGCACTTCGAGGCCTGTGCTGGGATATGGAATATCTTCACCTAAAAACTACAGGGAAGCAGTCTCAGAAAGTTCTTCACGATGCATTCATTCAACTCACAGAGTTGAACCTTCCTTTTGATAGAACAGTTTTGAAACACTCTTTTTGTAGAATCTGCAAGAGGATATTTGGAGCGTTTTGAGGCCTATGCTGGAAAAGGAAATATCTTCACCTAAAAACTAGACAGAAGCATTCTCAGAAACTTCTGTGTGATGAGTGCATTCAACTCACAGACTTGAACGTTTCTTTTGATAGAACAGTTTGGAAACATTACGTTTGTAGAATCTGCAAGTGTTTATTCGGAGCACCTTGAGGCCTATGTTGGAAAAGGAAATATCTTCACATAAAACCTAGAGAGAAGGATTCTCAGAAACTTCTTTGTGATGAGTTCATTCAACTCACAGAGTTGAACCTACCAATTGATAGAGAAGTTTGGAAACACTCTTTTTGTAGAATCTGCAAGTGGATATTTGGAGCCGTTTGAGGCCTATGCTGGAAAAGGAAATATCTTCACATAAAAACTGAACAGAAGCATTCTCAGAAACTTCTTTGTGTTGAGTGCATTCAACTCACAGACTTGAACTTACCTGTAGAAAGAGCAGTTTTGAAACACTCTTTTGGTAAAATCTGCAAGTGGTTATTTGGAGCACTTCGAGGCCTGTGCTGGGATATGGAATATCTTCACCTAAAAACTACAGAGAAGCATTCTCAGAAAGTTCTTCACGATGCATTCATTCAACTCACAGAGTTGAACCTTCCTTTTGATAGAACAGTTTTGAAACACTCTTTTTGTAGAATCTGCAAGAGGATATTTGGAGCGTTTTGAGGCCTATGCTGGAAAAGGAAATATCTTCACCTAAAAACTAGACAGAAGCATTCTCAGAAACTTCTGTGTGATGAGTGCATTCAACTCACAGACTTGAACGTTTCTTTTGATAGAACAGTTTTGAAACATTACGTTTGTAGAATCTGCAAGTGTTTATTCGGAGCACCTTGAGGCCTATGTTGGAAAAGGAAATATCTTCACATAAAACCTAGAGAGAAGGATTCTCAGAAACTTCTTTGTGATGAGTTCATTCAACTCACAGAGTTGAACCTACCAATTGATAGAGAAGTTTGGAAACACTCTTTTTGTAGAATCTGCAAGTGGATATTTGGAGCCGTTTGAGGCCTATGCTGGAAAAGGAAATATCTTCACATAAAAACTGAACAGAAGCATTCTCAGAAACTTCTTTGTGTTGAGTGCATTCAACTCACAGACTTGAACTTACCTGTAGAAAGAGCAGTTTTGAAACACTCTTTTGGTAAAATCTGCAAGTGGTTATTTGGAGCACTTCGAGGCCTGTGCTGGGATATGGAATATCTTCACCTAAAAACTACAGGGAAGCAGTCTCAGAAAGTTCTTCACGATGCATTCATTCAACTCACAGAGTTGAACCTTCCTTTTGATAGAACAGTTTTGAAACACTCTTTTTGTAGAATCTGCAAGAGGATATTTGGAGCGTTTTGAGGCCTATGCTGGAAAAGGAAATATCTTCACCTAAAAACTAGACAGAAGCATTCTCAGAAACTTCTGTGTGATGAGTGCATTCAACTCACAGACTTGAACGTTTCTTTTGATAGAACAGTTTGGAAACATTACGTTTGTAGAATCTGCAAGTGTTTATTCGGAGCACCTTGAGGCCTATGTTGGAAAAGGAAATATCTTCACATAAAACCTAGAGAGAAGGATTCTCAGAAACTTCTTTGTGATGAGTTCATTCAACTCACAGAGTTGAACCTACCAATTGATAGAGAAGTTTGGAAACACTCTTTTTGTAGAATCTGCAAGTGGATATTTGGAGCCGTTTGAGGCCTATGCTGGAAAAGGAAATATCTTCACATAAAAACTGAACAGAAGCATTCTCAGAAACTTCTTTGTGTTGAGTGCATTCAACTCACAGACTTGAACTTACCTGTAGAAAGAGCAGTTTTGAAACACTCTTTTGGTAAAATCTGCAAGTGGTTATTTGGAGCACTTCGAGGCCTGTGCTGGGATATGGAATATCTTCACCTAAAAACTACAGAGAAGCATTCTCAGAAAGTTATTCACGATGCATTCATTCAACTCACAGAGTTGAACCTTCCTTTTGATAGAACAGTTTTGAAACAGTCTTTTTGTAGAATCTGCAAGAGGATATTTGGAGCGTTTTGAGGCCTATGCTGGAAAAGGAAATATCTTCACCTAAAAACTAGACAGAAGCATTCTCAGAAACTTCTGTGTGATGAGTGCATTCAACTCACAGACTTGAACGTTTCTTTTGATAGAACAGTTTGGAAACATTACGTTTGTAGAATCTGCAAGTGTTTATTCGGAGCACCTTGAGGCCTATGTTGGAAAAGGAAATATCTTCACATAAAAACTAGAGAGAAGGATTCTCAGAAACTTCTTTGTGATGAGTTCATTCAACTCACAGAGTTGAACCTACCAATTGATAGAGAAGTTTGGAAACACTCTTTTTGTGGAATCTGCAAGTGGATATTTGGAGCCGTTTGAGGCCTAGGCTGGAAAAGGAAATATCTTCACATAAAAACTGAACAGAAGCATTCTCAGAAACTTCTGTGTGATGAGTGCATTCAACTCACAGACTTGAATGTTTCTTTTGATAGAACAGTTTGGAAACATTACGTTTGTAGAATCTGCAAGTGTTTATTCGGAGCACATTGAGGCCTATGTTGGAAAAGGAAATATCTTCGCATAAAAACTAGAGAGAAGGATTCTCAGAAACTTCTTTGTGATGAGTTGATTCAACTCACAGAGTTGAACCTACCAATTGATAGAGAAGTTTGGAAACACTCTTTTTGTAGAATCTGCAAGTGGATATTTGGAGCCGTTTGAGGCCTATGCTGGAAAAGGAAATATCTTCACATAAAAACTGAACAGAAGCATTCTCTGAAACTTCTTTGTGTTGAGTGCATTCAACTCACAGACGTGAACTTACCTGTAGAAAGAGCAGTTTTGAAACACTCTTTTGGTAAAATCTGCAAGTGGTTATTTGGAGCACTTCGAGGCCTGTGCTGGGATATGGAATATCTTCACCTAAAAACTACAGAGAAGCATTCTCAGAAAGTTCTTCACGATGCATTCATTCAACTCACAGAGTTGAACCTTCCTTTTGATAGAACAGTTTTGAAACACTCTTTTTGTAGAATCTGCAAGAGGATATTTGGAGCGTTTTGAGGCCTATGCTGGAAAAGGAAATATCTTCACCTAAAAACTAGACAGAAGCATTCTCAGAAACTTCTGTGTGATGAGTGCATTCAACTCACAGACTTGAACGTTTCCTTTGATAGAACAGTTTGGAAACATTACGTTTGTAGAATCTGCAAGTGTTTATTCGGAGCACCTTGAGGCCTATGTTGGAAAAGGAAATATCTTCACATAAAACCTAGAGAGAAGGATTCTCAGAAACTTCTTTGTGATGAGTTCATTCAACTCACAGAGTTGAACCTACCAATAGATAGAGAAGTTTGGAAACACTCTTTTTGTAGAATCTGCAAGTGGATATTTGGAGCCGTTTGAGGCCTATGCTGGAAAAGGAAATATCTTCACATAAAAACTGAACAGAAGCATTCTCAGAAACTTCTTTGTGTTGAGTGCATTCAACTCACAGACTTGAACTTACCTGTAGAAAGAGCAGTTTTGAAACACTCTTTTGGTAAAATCTGCAAGTGGTTATTTGGAGCACTTCGAGGCCTGTGCTGGGATATGGAATATCTTCACTTAAAAACTACAGAGAAGCATTCTCAGAAAGTTCTTCACGATGCATTCATTCAACTCACAGAGTTGAACCTTCCTTTTGATAGAACAGTTTTGAAACACTCTTTTTGTAGAATCTCCAAGAGGATATTTGGAGCGTTTTGAGGCCTATGCTGGAAAAGGAAATATCTTCACCTAAAAACTAGACAGAAGCATTCTCAGAAACTTCTGTGTGATGAGTGCATTCAACTCACAGACTTGAACGTTTCTTTTGATAGAACAGTTTGGAAACATTACGTTTGTAGAATCTGCAAGTGTTTATTCGGAGCACCTTGAGGCCTATGTTGGAAAAGGAAATATCTTCACATAAAAACTAGAGAGAAGGATTCTCAGAAACTTCTTTGTGATGAGTTCATTCAACTCACAGAGTTGAACCTACCAATTGATAGAGAAGTTTGGAAACACTCTTTTTGTAGAATCTGCAAGTGGATATTTGGAGCCGTTTGAGGCCTATGCTGGAAAAGGAAATATCTTCACATAAAAACTGAACAGTAGCATTCTCAGAAACTTCTTTGTGTTGAGTGCATTCAACTCACAGACTTGAACTTACCTGTAGAAAGAGCAGTTTTGAAACACTCTTTTGGTAAAATCTGCAAGTGGTTATTTGGAGCACTTCGAGGCCTGTGCTGGGATATGGAATATCTTCACCTAAAAACTACAGAGAAGCATTCTCAGAAAGTTCTTCATGATGCATTCATTCAACTCACAGAGTTGAACCTTCCTTTTGATAGAACAGTTTTGAAACAGTCTTTTTGTAGAATCTGCAAGAGGATATTTGGAGCGTTTTGAGGCCTATGCTGGAAAAGGAAATATCTTCACCTAAAAACTAGACAGAAGCATTCTCAGAAACTTCTGTGTGATGAGTGCATTCAACTCACAGACTTGAACGTTTCTTTTGATAGAACAGTTTGGAAACATTACGTTTGTAGAATCTGCAAGTGTTTATTCGGAGCACCTTGAGGCCTATGTTGGAAAAGGAAATATCTTCACATAAAACCTAGAGAGAAGGATTCTCAGAAACTTCTTTGTGATGAGTTCATTCAACTCACAGAGTTGAACCTACCAATTGATAGAGAAGTTTGGAAACACTCTTTTTGTAGAATCTGCAAGTGGATATTTGGAGCCGTTTGAGGCCTATGCTGGAAAAGGAAATATCTTCACATAAAAACTGAACAGAAGCATTCTCAGAAACTTCTTTGTGTTGAGTGCATTCAACTCACAGACTTGAACTTACCTGTAGAAAGAGCAGTTTTGAAACACTCTTTTGGTGAAATCTGCAAGTGGTTATTTGGAGCACTTCGAGGCCTGTGCTGGGATATGGAATATCTTCACCTAAAAACTACAGAGAAGCATTCTCAGAAAGTTCTTCACGATGCATTCATTCAACTCACAGAGTTGAACCTTCCTTTTGATAGAACAGTTTTGAAACAGTCTTTTTGTAGAATCTGCAAGAGGATATTTGGAGCGTTTTGAGGCCTATGCTGGAAAAGGAAATATCTTCACCTAAAAACTAGACAGAAGCATTCTCAGAAACTTCTGTGTGATGAGTGCATTCAACTCACAGACTTGAACGTTTCTTTTGATAGAACAGTTTGGAAACATTACGTTTGTAGAATCTGCAAGTGTTTATTCGGAGCACCTTGAGGCCTATGTTGGAAAAGGAAATATCTTCACATAAAAACTAGAGAGAAGGATTCTCAGAAACTTCTTTGTGATGAGTTCATTCAACTCACAGAGTTGAACCTACCAATTGATAGAGAAGTTTGGAAACACTCTTTTTGTAGAATCTGCAAGTGGATATTTGGAGCCGTTTGAGGCCTATGCTGGAAAAGGAAATATCTTCACATAAAAACTGAACAGAAGCATTCTCAGAAACTTCTTTGTGTTGAGTGCATTCAACTCACAGACTTGAACTTACCTGTAGAAAGAGCAGTTTTGAAACACTCTTTTGGTAAAATCTGCAAGTGGTTATTTGGAGCACTTCGAGGCCTGTGCTGGGATATGGAATATCTTCACCTAAAAACTACAGAGAAGCAGTCTCAGAAAGTTCTTCACGATGCATTCATTCAACTCACAGAGTTGAACCTTCCTTTTGATAGAACAGTTTTGAAACACTCTTTTTGTAGAATCTGCAAGAGGATATTTGGAGCGTTTTGAGGCCTATGCTGGAAAAGGAAATATCTTCACCTAAAAACTAGACAGAAGCATTCTCAGAAACTTCTGTGTGATGAGTGCATTCAACTCACAGACTTGAACGTTTCTTTTGATAGAACAGTTTGGAAACATTACGTTTGTAGAATCTGCAAGTGTTTATTCGGAGCACCTTGAGGCCTATGTTGGAAAAGGAAATATCTTCACATAAAACCTAGAGAGAAGGATTCTCAGAAACTTCTTTGTGATGAGTTCATTCAACTCACAGAGTTGAACCTACCAATGGATAGAGAAGTTTGGAAACACTCTTTTTGTAGAATCTGCAAGTGGATATTTGGAGCCGTTTGAGGCCTATGCTGGAAAAGGAAATATCTTCACATAAAAACTGAACAGAAGCATTCTCAGAAACTTCTTTGTGTTGAGTGCATTCAACTCACAGACTTGAACTTACCTGTAGAAAGAGCAGTTTTGAAACACTCTTTTGGTAAAATCTGCAAGTGGTTATTTGGAGCACTTCGAGGCCTGTGCTGGGATATGGAATATCTTCACCTAAAAACTACAGAGAAGCATTCTCAGAAAGTTCTTCACGATGCATTCATTCAACTCACAGAGTTGAACCTTCCTTTTGATAGAACAGTTTTGAAACACTCTTTTTGTAGAATCTGCAAGAGGATATTTGGAGCGTTTTGAGGCCTATGCTGGAAAAGGAAATATCTTCACCTAAAAACTAGACAGAAGCATTCTCAGAAACTTCTGTGTGATGAGTGCATTCAACTCACAGACTTGAACGTTTCTTTTGATAGAACAGTTTGGAAACATTACGTTTGTAGAATCTGCAAGTGTTTATTCGGAGCACCTTGAGGCCTATGTTGGAAAAGGAAATATCTTCACATAAAACCTAGAGAGAAGGATTCTCAGAAACTTCTTTGTGATGAGTTCATTCAACTCACAGAGTTGAACCTACCAATTGATAGAGAAGTTTGGAAACACTCTTTTTGTAGAATCTGCAAGTGGATATTTGGAGCCGTTTGAGGCCTATGCTGGAAAAGGAAATATCTTCACATAAAAACTGAACAGAAGCATTCTCAGAAACTTCTTTGTGTTGAGTGCATTCAACTCACAGACTTGAACTTACCTGTAGAAAGAGCAGTTTTGAAACACTCTTTTGGTAAAATCTGCAAGTGGTTATTTGGAGCACTTCGAGGCCTGTGCTGGGATATGGAAAATCTTCACCTAAAAACTACAGAGAAGCATTCTCAGAAAGTTCTTCACGATGCATTCATTCAACTCACAGAGTTGAACCTTCCTTTTGATAGAACAGTTTTGAAACACTCTTTTTGTAGAATCTGCAAGAGGATATTTGGAGCGTTTTGAGGCCTATGCTGGAAAAGGAAATATCTTCACCTAAAAACTAGACAGAAGCATTCTCAGAAACTTCTGTGTGATGAGTGCATTCAACTCACAGACTTGAACGTTTCTTTTGATAGAACAGTTTGGAAACATTACGTTTGTAGAATCTGCAAGTGTTTATTCGGAGCACCTTGAGGCCTATGTTGGAAAAGGAAATATCTTCACATAAAAACTAGAGAGAAGGATTCTCAGAAACTTCTTTGTGATGAGTTCATTCAACTCACAGAGTTGAACCTACCAATTGATAGAGAAGTTTGGAAACACTCTTTTTGTAGAATCTGCAAGTGGATATTTGGAGCCGTTTGAGGCCTATGCTGGAAAAGGAAATATCTTCACATAAAAACTGAACAGAAGCATTCTCAGAAACTTCTTTGTGTTGAGTGCATTCAACTCACAGACTTGAACTTACCTGTAGAAAGAGCAGTTTTGAAACACTCTTTTGGTAAAATCTGCAAGTGGTTATTTGGAGCACTTCGAGGCCTGTGCTGGGATATGGAATATCTTCACCTAAAAACTACAGAGAAGCAGTCTCAGAAAGTTCTTCACGATGCATTCATTCAACTCACAGAGTTGAACCTTCCTTTTGATAGAACAGTTTTGAAACACTCTTTTTGTAGAATCTGCAAGAGGATATTTGGAGCGTTTTGAGGTCTATGCTGGAAAAGGAAATATCTTCACCTAAAAACTAGACAGAAGCATTCTCAGAAACTTCTGTGTGATGAGTGCATTCAACTCACAGACTTGAACGTTTCTTTTGATAGAACAGTTTGGAAACATTACGTTTGTAGAATCTGCAAGTGTTTATTCGGAGCACCTTGAGGCCTATGTTGGAAAAGGAAATATCTTCACATAAAACCTAGAGAGAAGGATTCTCAGAAACTTCTTTGTGATGAGTTCATTCAACTCACAGAGTTGAACCTACCAATTGATAGAGAAGTTTGGAAACACTCTTTTTGTAGAATCTGCAAGTGGATATTTGGAGCCGTTTGAGGCCTATGCTGGAAAAGGAAATATCTTCACATAAAAACTGAACAGAAGCATTCTCAGAAACTTCTTTGTGTTGAGTGCATTCAACTCACAGACTTGAACTTACCTGTAGAAAGAGCAGTTTTGAAACACTCTTTTGGTAAAATCTGCAAGTGGTTATTTGGAGCACTTCGAGGCCTGTGCTGGGATATGGAATATCTTCACCTAAAAACTACAGAGAAGCATTCTCAGAAAGTTCTTCACGATGCATTCATTCAACTCACAGAGTTGAACCTTCCTTTTGATAGAACAGTTTTGAAACACTCTTTTTGTAGAATCTGCAAGAGGATATTTGGAGCGTTTTGAGGCCTATGCTGGAAAAGGAAATATCTTCACCTAAAAACTAGACAGAAGCATTCTCAGAAACTTCTGTGTGATGAGTGCATTCAACTCACAGACTTGAACGTTTCTTTTGATAGAACAGTTTGGAAACATTACGTTTGTAGAATCTGCAAGTGTTTATTCGGAGCACCTTGAGGCCTATGTTGGAAAAGGAAATATCTTCACATAAAACCTAGAGAGAAGGATTCTCAGAAACTTCTTTGTGATGAGTTCATTCAACTCACAGAGTTGAACCTACCAATTGATAGAGAAGTTTGGAAACACTCTTTTTGTAGAATCTGCAAGTGGATATTTGGAGCCGTTTGAGGCCTATGCTGGAAAAGGAAATATCTTCACATAAAAACTGAACAGAAGCATTCTCAGAAACTTCTTTGTGTTGAGTGCATTCAACTCACAGACTTGAACTTACCTGTAGAAAGAGCAGTTTTGAAACACTCTTTTGGTAAAATCTGCAAGTGGTTATTTGGAGTATTTCGAGGCCTGTGCTGGGATATGGAATATCTTCACCTAAAAACTACAGAGAAGCATTCTCAGAAAGTTCTTCACGATGCATTCATTCAACTCACAGAGTTGAACCTTCCTTTTGATAGAACAGTTTTGAAACACTCTTTTTGTAGAATCTGCAAGAGGATATTTGGAGCGTTTTGAGGCCTATGCTGGAAAAGGAAATATCTTCACCTAAAAACTAGACAGAAGCATTCTCAGAAACTTCTGTGTGATGAGTGCATTCAACTCACAGACTTGAACGTTTCTTTTGATTGAACAGTTTGGAAACATTACGTTTGTAGAATCTGCAAGTGTTTATTCGGAGCACCTTGAAGCCTATGTTGGAAAAGGAAATATCTTCACATAAAAACTAGAGAGAAGGATTCTCAGAAACTTCTTTGTGATGAGTTCATTCAACTCACAGAGTTGAACCTACCAATTGATAGAGAAGTTTGGAAACACTCTTTTTGTAGAATCTGCAAGTGGATATTTGGAGCCGTTTGAGGCCTATGCTGGAAAAGGAAATATCCTCACATAAAAACTGAACAGAAGCATTCTCAGAAACTTCTTTGTGTTGAGTGCATTCAACTCACAGACTTGAACTTACCTGTAGAAAGAGCAGTTTTGAAACACTCTTTTGGTAAAATCTGCAAGTGGTTATTTGGAGCACTTCGAGGCCTGTGCTGGGATATGGAATATCTTCACCTAAAAACTACAGAGAAGCATTCTCAGAAAGTTCTTCACGATGCATTCATTCAACTCACAGAGTTGAACCTTCCTTTTGATAAAACAGTTTTGAAACACTCTTTTTGTAGAATCTGCAAGAGGATATTTGGAGTGTTTTGAGGCCTATGCTGGAAAAGGAAATATCTTCACCTAAAAACTAGACAGAAGCATTCTCAGAAACTTCTGTGTGATGAGTGCATTCAACTCACAGACTTGAACGTTTCTTTTGATAGAACAGTTTGGAAACATTACGTTTGTAGAATCTGCAAGTGTTTATTCGGAGCACCTTGAGGCCTATGTTGGAAAAGGAAATATCTTCACATAAAACTTAGGGAGAAGGATTCTCAGAAACTTCTTTGTGATGAGTTCATTCAACTCACAGAGTTGAACCTACCAATTGATAGAGAAGTTTGGAAACACTCTTTTTGTAGAATCTGCAAGTGGATATTTGGAGCCGTTTGAGGCCTATGCTGGAAAAGGAAATATCTTCACATAAAAACTGAACAGAAGCATTCTCAGAAACTTCTTTGTGTTGAGTGCATTCAACTCACAGACTTGAACTTACCTGTAGAAAGAGCAGTTTTGAAACACTCTTTTGGTAAAATCTGCAAGTGGTTATTTGGAGCACTTCGAGGCCTGTGCTGGGATATGGAATATCTTCACCTAAAAACTACAGAGAAGCATTCTCAGAAAGTTCTTCACGATGCATTCATTCAACTCACAGAGCTGAACCTTCCTTTTGACAGAAGAGTTTTGAAACAGTCTTTTTGTAGAATCTGCAAGAGGATATTTCGAGCGTTTTGAGGCCTATGCTGGAAAAGGAAATATCTTCACCTAAAAACTAGACAGAAGCATTCTCAGAAACTTCTGTGTGATGAGTGCATTCAACTCACAGACTTGAACGTTTCTTTTGATAGAACAGTTTGGAAACATTACGTTTGTAGAATCTGCAAGTGTTTATTCGGAGCACCTTGAGGCCTATGTTGGAAAAGGAAATATCTTCACATAAAAACTAGAGAGAAGGATTCTCAGAAACTTCTTTGTGATGAGTTCATTCAACTCACAGAGTTGAACCTACCAATTGATAGAGAAGTTTGGAAACACTCTTTTTGTAGAATCTGCAAGTGGATATTTGGAGCCGTTTGAGGCCTATGCTGGAAAAGGAAATATCTTCACATAAAAACTGAACAGAAGCATTCTCAGAAACTTCTTTGTGTTGAGTGCATTCAACTCACAGACTTGAACTTACCTGTAGAAAGAGCAGTTTTGAAACACTCTTTCGGTAAAATCTGCAAGTGGTTATTTGGAGCACTTCGAGGCCTGTGCTGGGATATGGAATACCTTCACCTAAAAACTACAGAGAAGCATTCTCAGAAAGTTCTTCACGATGCATTCATTCAACTCACAGAGTTGAACCTTCCTTTTGATAGAACAGTTTTGAGACACTCTTTTTGTAGAATCTGCAAGAGGATATTTGGAGCGTTTTGAGGCCTATGCTGGAAAAGGAAATATCTTCACCTAAAAACTAGACAGAAGCATTCTCAGAAACTTCTGTGTGATGAGTGCATTCAACTCACAGACTTGAACGTTTCTTTTGATAGAACAGTTTGGAAACATTACGTTTGTAGAATCTGCAAGTGTTTATTCGGAGCACCTTGAGGCCTATGTTGGAAAAGGAAATATCTTCACATAAAAACTAGAGAGAAGGATTCTCAGAAACTTCTTTGTGATGAGTTCATTCAACTCACAGAGTTGAACCTACCAATTGATAGAGAAGTTTGGAAACACTCTTTTTGTAGAATCTGCAAGTGGATATTTGGAGCCGTTTGAGGCCTATGCTGGAAAAGGAAATATCTTCACATAAAAACTGAACAGAAGCATTCTCAGAAACTTCTTTGTGTTGAGTGCATTCAACTCACAGACTTGAACTTACCTGTAGAAAGAGCAGTTTTGAAACACTCTTTTGGTAAAATCTGCAAGTGGTTATTTGGAGCACTTCGAGGCCTGTGCTGGGATATGGAATATCTTCACCTAAAAACTACAGAGAAGCAGTCTCAGAAAGTTCTTCACGATGCATTCATTCAACTCACAGAGTTGAACCTTCCTTTTGATAGAACAGTTTTGAAACACTCTTTTTGTAGAATCTGCAAGAGGATATTTGGAGCGTTTTGAGGCCTATGCTGGAAAAGGAAATATCTTCACCTAAAAACTAGACAGAAGCATTCTCAGAAACTTCTGTGTGATGAGTGCATTCAACTCACAGACTTGAACGTTTCTTTTGATAGAACAGTTTGGAAACATTACGTTTGTAGAATCTGCAAGTGTTTATTCGGAGCACCTTGAGGCCTATGTTGGAAAAGGAAATATCTTCACATAAAACCTAGAGAGAAGGATTCTCAGAAACTTCTTTGTGATGAGTTCATTCAACTCACAGAGTTGAACCTACCAATTGATAGAGAAGTTTGGAAACACTCTTTTGTAGAATCTGCAAGTGGATATTTGGAGCCGTTTGAGGCCTATGCTGGAAAAGGAAATATCTTCACATAAAAACTGAACAGAAGCATTCTCAGAAACTTCTTTGTGTTGAGTGCATTCAACTCACAGACTTGAACTTACCTGTAGAAAGAGCAGTTTTGAAACACTCTTTTGGTAAAATCTGCAAGTGGTTATTTGGAGCACTTCGAGGCCTGTGCTGGGATATGGAATATCTTCACCTAAAAACTACAGAGAAGCATTCTCAGAAAGTTCTTCACGATGCATTCATTCAACTCACAGAGTTGAACCTTCCTTTTGATAGAACAGTTTTGAAACACTCTTTTTGTAGAATCTGCAAGAGGATATTTGGAGCGTTTTGAGGCCTATGCTGGAAAAGGAAATATCTTCACCTAAAAACTAGACAGAAGCATTCTCAGAAACTTCTGTGTGATGAGTGCATTCAACTCACAGACTTGAACGTTTCTTTTGATAGAACAGTTTGGAAACATTACGTTTGTAGAATCTGCAAGTGTTTATTCGGAGCACCTTGAGGCCTATGTTGGAAAAGGAAATATCTTCACATAAAACCTAGAGAGAAGGATTCTCAGAAACTTCTTTGTGATGAGTTCATTCAACTCACAGAGTTGAACCTACCAATTGATAGAGAAGTTTGGAAACACTCTTTTTGTAGAATCTGCAAGTGGATATTTGGAGCCGTTTGAGGCCTATGCTGGAAAAGGAAATATCTTCACATAAAAACTGAACAGAAGCATTCTCAGAAACTTCTTTGTGTTGAGTGCATTCAACTCACAGACTTGAACTTACCTGTAGAAAGAGCAGTTTTGAAACACTCTTTTGGTAAAATCTGCAAGTGGTTATTTGGAGCACTTCGAGGCCTGTGCTGGGATATGGAATATCTTCACCTAAAAACTACAGAGAAGCATTCTCAGAAAGTTCTTCACGATGCATTCATTCAACTCACAGAGTTGAACCTTCCTTTTGATAGAACAGTTTTGAAACACTCTTTTTGTAGAATCTGCAAGAGGATATTTGGAGCGTTTTGTGGCCTATGCTGGAAAAGGAAATATCTTCACCTAAAAACTAGACAGAAGCATTCTCAGAAACTTCTATGTGATGAGTGCATTCAACTCACAGACTTGAACGTTTCTTTTGATAGAACAGTTTGGAAACATTACGTTTGTAGAATCTGCAAGTGTTTATTCGGAGCACCTTGAAGCCTATGTTGGAAAAGGAAATATCTTCACATAAAACCTAGAGAGAAGGATTCTCAGAAACTTCTTTGTGATGAGTTCATTCAACTCACAGAGTTGAACCTACCAATTGATAGAGAAGTTTGGAAACACTCTTTTTGTAGAATCTGCAAGTGGATATTTGGAGCCGTTTGAGGCCTATGCTGGAAAAGGAAATATCCTCACATAAAAACTGAACAGAAGCATTCTCAGAAACTTCTTTGTGTTGAGTGCATTCAACTCACAGACTTGAACTTACCTGTAGAAAGAGCAGTTTTGAAACACTCTTTTGGTAAAATCTGCAAGTGGTTATTTGGAGCACTTCGAGGCCTGTGCTGGGATATGGAATATCTTCACCTAAAAACTACAGAGAAGCATTCTCAGAAAGTTCTTCATGATGCATTCATTCAACTCACAGAGTTGAACCTTCCTTTTGATAGAACAGTTTTGAAACACTCTTTTTGTAGAATCTGCAAGAGGATATTTGGAGCGTTTTGAGGCCTATGCTGGAAAAGGAAATATCTTCACCTAAAAACTAGACAGAAGCATTCTCAGAAACTTCTGTGTGATGAGTGCATTCAACTCACAGACTTGAACGTTTCTTTTGATAGAACAGTTTGGAAACATTACGTTTGTAGAATCTGCAAGTGTTTATTCGGAGCACCTTGAGGCCTATGTTGGAAAAGGAAATATCTTCACATAAAACCTAGGGAGAAGGATTCTCAGAAACTTCTTTGTGATGAGTTCATTCAACTCACAGAGTTGAACCTACCAATTGATAGAGAAGTTTGGAAACACTCTTTTTGTAGAATCTGCAAGTGGATATTTGGAGCCGTTTGAGGCCTATGCTGGAAAAGGAAATATCTTCACATAAAAACTGAACAGAAACATTCTCAGAAACTTCTTTGTGTTGAGTGCATTCAACTCACAGACTTGAACTTACCTGTAGAAAGAGCAGTTTTGAAACACTCTTTTGGTAAAATCTGCAAGTGGTTATTTGGAGCACTTCGAGGCCTGTGCTGGGATATGGAATATCTTCACCTAAAAACTACAGAGAAGCATTCTCAGAAAGTTCTTCACGATGCATTCATTCAACTCACAGAGTTGAACCTTCCTTTTGACAGAACAGTTTTGAAACAGTCTTTTTGTAGAATCTGCAAGAGGATATTTCGAGCGTTTTGAGGCCTATGCTGGAAAAGGAAATATCTTCACCTAAAAACTAGACAGAAGCATTCTCAGAAACTTCTGTGTGATGAGTGCATTCAACTCACAGACTTGAACGTTTCTTTTGATAGAACAGTTTGGAAACATTACGTTTGTAGAATCTGCAAGTGTTTATTCGGAGCACCTTGAGGCCTATGTTGGAAAAGGAAATATCTTCACATAAAAACTAGAGAGAAGGATTCTCAGAAACTTCTTTGTGATGAGTTCATTCAACTCACAGAGTTGAACCTACCAATTGATAGAGAAGTTTGGAAACACTCTTTTTGTAGAATCTGCAAGTGGATATTTGGAGCCGTTTGAGGCCTATGCTGGAAAAGGAAATATCTTCACATAAAAACTGAACAGAAGCATTCTCAGAAACTTCTTTGTGTTGAGTGCATTCAACTCACAGACTTGAACTTACCTGTAGAAAGAGCAGTTTTGAAACACTCTTTCGGTAAAATCTGCAAGTGGTTATTTGGAGCACTTCGAGGCCTGTGCTGGGATATGGAATACCTTCACCTAAAAACTACAGAGAAGCATTCTCAGAAAGTTCTTCACGATGCATTCATTCAACTCACAGATTTGAACCTTCCTTTTGATAGAACAGTTTTGAGACACTCTTTTTGTAGAATCTGCAAGAGGATATTTGGAGCGTTTTGAGGCCTATGCTGGAAAAGGAAATATCTTCACCTAAAAACTAGACAGAAGCATTCTCAGAAACTTCTGTGTGATGAGTGCATTCAACTCACAGACTTGAACGTTTCTTTTGATAGAACAGTTTGGAAACATTACGTTTGTAGAATCTGCAAGTGTTTATTCGGAGCACCTTGAGGCCTATGTTGGAAAAGGAAATATCTTCACATAAAAACTAGAGAGAAGGATTCTCAGAAACTTCTTTGTGATGAGTTCATTCAACTCACAGAGTTGAACCTACCAATTGATAGAGAAGTTTGGAAACACTCTTTTTGTAGAATCTGCAAGTGGATATTTGGAGCCGTTTGAGGCCTATGCTGGAAAAGGAAATATCTTCACATAAAAACTGAACAGAAGCATTCTCAGAAACTTCTTTGTGTTGAGTGCATTCAACTCACAGACTTGAACTTACCTGTAGAAAGAGCAGTTTTGAAACACTCTTTTGGTAAAATCTGCAAGTGGTTATTTGGAGCACTTCGAGGCCTGTGCTGGGATATGGAATATCTTCACCTAAAAACTACAGAGAAGCAGTCTCAGAAAGTTCTTCACGATGCATTCATTCAACTCACAGAGTTGAACCTTCCTTTTGATAGAACAGTTTTGAAACACTCTTTTTGTAGAATCTGCAAGAGGATATTTGGAGCGTTTTGAGGCCTATGCTGGAAAAGGAAATATCTTCACCTAAAAACTAGACAGAAGCATTCTCAGAAACTTCTGTGTGATGAGTGCATTCAACTCACAGACTTGAACGTTTCTTTTGATAGAACAGTTTGGAAACATTACGTTTGTAGAATCTGCAAGTGTTTATTCGGAGCACCTTGAGGCCTATGTTGGAAAAGGAAATATCTTCACATAAAAACTAGAGAGAAGGATTCTCAGAAACTTCTTTGTGATGAGTTCATTCAACTCACAGAGTTGAACCTACCAATTGATAGAGAAGTTTGGAAACACTCTTTTTGTAGAATCTGCAAGTGGATATTTGGAGCCGTTTGAGGCCTATGCTGGAAAAGGAAATATCTTCACATAAAAACTGAACAGAAGCATTCTCAGAAACTTCTTTGTGTTGAGTGCATTCAACTCACAGACTTGAACTTACCTGTAGAAAGAGCAGTTTTGAAACACTCTTTCGGTAAAATCTGCAAGTGGTTATTTGGAGCACTTCGAGGCCTGTGCTGGGATATGGAATACCTTCACCTAAAAACTACAGAGAAGCATTCTCAGAAAGTTCTTCACGATGCATTCATTCAACTCACAGAGTTGAACCTTCCTTTTGATAGAACAGTTTTGAGACACTCTTTTTGTAGAATCTGCAAGAGGATATTTGGAGCGTTTTGAGGCCTATGCTGGAAAAGGAAATATCTTCACCTAAAAACTAGACAGAAGCATTCTCAGAAACTTCTGTGTGATGAGTGCATTCAACTCACAGACTTGAACGTTTCTTTTGATAGAACAGTTTGGAAACATTACGTTTGTAGAATCTGCAAGTGTTTATTCGGAGCACCTTGAGGCCTATGTTGGAAAAGGAAATATCTTCACATAAAAACTAGAGAGAAGGATTCTCAGAAACTTCTTTGTGATGAGTTCATTCAACTCACAGAGTTGAACCTACCAATTGATAGAGAAGTTTGGAAACACTCTTTTTGTAGAATCTGCAAGTGGATATTTGGAGCCGTTTGAGGCCTATGCTGGAAAAGGAAATATCTTCACATAAAAACTGAACAGAAGCATTCTCAGAAACTTCTTTGTGTTGAGTGCATTCAACTCACAGACTTGAACTTACCTGTAGAAAGAGCAGTTTTGAAACACTCTTTTGGTAAAATCTGCAAGTGGTTATTTGGAGCACTTCGAGGCCTGTGCTGGGATATGGAATATCTTCACCTAAAAACTACAGAGAAGCAGTCTCAGAAAGTTCTTCACGATGCATTCATTCAACTCACAGAGTTGAACCTTCCTTTTGATAGAACAGTTTTGAAACACTCTTTTTGTAGAATCTGCAAGAGGATATTTGGAGCGTTTTGAGGCCTATGCTGGAAAAGGAAATATCTTCACCTAAAAACTAGACAGAAGCATTCTCAGAAACTTCTGTGTGATGAGTGCATTCAACTCACAGACTTGAACGTTTCTTTTGATAGAACAGTTTGGAAACATTACGTTTGTAGAATCTGCAAGTGTTTATTCGGAGCACCTTGAGGCCTATGTTGGAAAAGGAAATATCTTCACATAAAACCTAGAGAGAAGGATTCTCAGAAACTTCTTTGTGATGAGTTCATTCAACTCACAGAGTTGAACCTACCAATTGATAGAGAAGTTTGGAAACACTCTTTTTGTAGAATCTGCAAGTGGATATTTGGAGCCGTTTGAGGCCTATGCTGGAAAAGGAAATATCTTCACATAAAAACTGAACAGAAGCATTCTCAGAAACTTCTTTGTGTTGAGTGCATTCAACTCACAGACTTGAACTTACCTGTAGAAAGAGCAGTTTTGAAACACTCTTTCGGTAAAATCTGCAAGTGGTTATTTGGAGCACTTCGAGGCCTGTGCTGGGATATGGAATATCTTCACCTAAAAACTACAGAGAAGCATTCTCAGAAAGTTCTTCACGATGCATTCATTCAACTCACAGAGTTGAACCTTCCTTTTGATAGAACAGTTTTGAAACACTCTTTTTGTAGAATCTGCAAGAGGATATTTGGAGCGTTTTGAGGCCTATGCTGGAAAAGGAAATATCTTCACCTAAAAACTAGACAGAAGCATTCTCAGAAACTTCTGTGTGATGAGTGCATTCAACTCACAGACTTGAACGTTTCTTTTGATAGAACAGTTTGGAAACATTACGTTTGTAGAATCTGCAAGTGTTTATTCGGAGCACCTTGAGGCCTATGTTGGAAAAGGAAATATCTTCACATAAAACCTAGAGAGAAGGATTCTCAGAAACTTCTTTGTGATGAGTTCATTCAACTCACAGAGTTGAACCTACCAATTGATAGAGAAGTTTGGAAACACTCTTTTTGTAGAATCTGCAAGTGGATATTTGGAGCCGTTTGAGGCCTATGCTGGAAAAGGAAATATCTTCACATAAAAACTGAACAGAAGCATTCTCAGAAACTTCTTTGTGTTGAGTGCATTCAACTCACAGACTTGAACTTACCTGTAGAAAGAGCAGTTTTGAAACACTCTTTTGGTAAAATCTGCAAGTGGTTATTTGGAGCACTTCGAGGCCTGTGCTGGGATATGGAATATCTTCACCTAAAAACTACAGAGAAGCATTCTCAGAAAGTTCTTCACGATGCATTCATTCAACTCACAGAGTTGAACCTTCCTTTTGATAGAACAGTTTTGAAACACTCTTTTTGTAGAATCTGCAAGAGGATATTTGGAGCGTTTTGAGGCCTATGCTGGAAAAGGAAATATCTTCACCGAAAAACTAGACAGAAGCATTCTCAGAAACTTCTATGTGATGAGTGCATTCAACTCACAGACTTGAACGTTTCTTTTGATAGAACAGTTTGGAAACATTACGTTTGTAGAATCTGCAAGTGTTTATTCGGAGCACCTTGAAGCCTATGTTGGAAAAGGAAATATCTTCACATAAAACCTAGAGAGAAGGATTCTCAGAAACTTCTTTGTGATGAGTTCATTCAACTCACAGAGTTGAACCTACCAATTGATAGAGAAGTTTGGAAACACTCTTTTTGTAGAATCTGCAAGTGGATATTTGGAGCCGTTTGAGGCCTATGCTGGAAAAGGAAATATCCTCACATAAAAACTGAACAGAAGCATTCTCAGAAACTTCTTTGTGTTGAGTGCATTCAACTCACAGACTTGAACTTACCTGTAGAAAGAGCAGTTTTGAAACACTCTTTTGGTAAAATCTGCAAGTGGTTATTTGGAGCACTTCGAGGCCTGTGCTGGGATATGGAATATCTTCACCTAAAAACTACAGAGAAGCATTCTCAGAAAGTTCTTCATGATGCATTCATTCAACTCACAGAGTTGAACCTTCCTTTTGATAGAACAGTTTTGAAACACTCTTTTTGTAGAATCTGCAAGAGGATATTTGGAGCGTTTTGAGGCCTATGCTGGAAAAGGAAATATCTTCACCTAAAAACTAGACAGAAGCATTCTCAGAAACTTCTGTGTGATGAGTGCATTCAACTCACAGACTTGAACGTTTCTTTTGATAGAACAGTTTGGAAACATTACGTTTGTAGAATCTGCAAGTGTTTATTCGGAGCACCTTGAGGCCTATGTTGGAAAAGGAAATATCTTCACATAAAACCTAGGGAGAAGGATTCTCAGAAACTTCTTTGTGATGAGTTCATTCAACTCACAGAGTTGAACCTACCAATTGATAGAGAAGTTTGGAAACACTCTTTTTGTAGAATCTGCAAGTGGATATTTGGAGCCGTTTGAGGCCTATGCTGGAAAAGGAAATATCTTCACATAAAAACTGAACAGAAGCATTCTCAGAAACTTCTTTGTGTTGAGTGCATTCAACTCACAGACTTGAACTTACCTGTAGAAAGAGCAGTTTTGAAACACTCTTTTGGTAAAATCTGCAAGTGGTTATTTGGAGCACTTCGAGGCCTGTGCTGGGATATGGAATATCTTCACCTAAAAACTACAGAGAAGCATTCTCAGAAAGTTCTTCACGATGCATTCATTCAACTCACAGAGTTGAACCTTCCTTTTGACAGAACAGTTTTGAAACAGTCTTTTTGTAGAATCTGCAAAAGGATATTTCGAGCGTTTTGAGGCCTATGCTGGAAAAGGAAATATCTTCACCTAAAAACTAGACAGAAGCATTCTCAGAAACTTCTGTGTGATGAGTGCATTCAACTCACAGACTTGAACGTTTCTTTTGATAGAACAGTTTGGAAACATTACGTTTGTAGAATCTGCAAGTGTTTATTCGGAGCACCTTGAGGCCTATGTTGGAAAAGGAAATATCTTCACATAAAAACTAGAGAGAAGGATTCTCAGAAACTTCTTTGTGATGAGTTCATTCAACTCACAGAGTTGAACCTACCAATTGATAGAGAAGTTTGGAAACACTCTTTTTGTAGAATCTGCAAGTGGATATTTGGAGCCGTTTGAGGCCTATGCTGGAAAAGGAAATATCTTCACATAAAAACTGAACAGAAGCATTCTCAGAAACTTCTTTGTGTTGAGTGCATTCAACTCACAGACTTGAACTTACCTGTAGAAAGAGCAGTTTTGAAACACTCTTTCGGTAAAATCTGCAAGTGGTTATTTGGAGCACTTCGAGGCCTGTGCTGGGATATGGAATACCTTCACCTAAAAACTACAGAGAAGCATTCTCAGAAAGTTCTTCACGATGCATTCATTCAACTCACAGAGTTGAACCTTCCTTTTGATAGAACAGTTTTGAGACACTCTTTTTGTAGAATCTGCAAGAGGATATTTGGAGCGTTTTGAGGCCTATGCTGGAAAAGGAAATATCTTCACCTAAAAACTAGACAGAAGCATTCTCAGAAACTTCTGTGTGATGAGTGCATTCAACTCACAGACTTGAACGTTTCTTTTGATAGAACAGTTTGGAAACATTACGTTTGTAGAATCTGCAAGTGTTTATTCGGAGCACCTTGAGGCCTATGTTGGAAAAGGAAATATCTTCACATAAAACCTAGAGAGAAGGATTCTCAGAAACTTCTTTGTGATGAGTTCATTCAACTCACAGAGTTGAACCTACCAATTGATAGAGAAGTTTGGAAACACTCTTTTTGTAGAATCTGCAAGTGGATATTTGGAGCCGTTTGAGGCCTATGCTGGAAAAGGAAATATCTTCACATAAAAACTGAACAGAAGCATTCTCAGAAACTTCTTTGTGTTGAGTGCATTCAACTCACAGACTTGAACTTACCTGTAGAAAGAGCAGTTTTGAAACACTCTTTTGGTAAAATCTGCAAGTGGTTATTTGGAGCACTTCGAGGCCTGTGCTGGGATATGGAATATCTTCACCTAAAAACTACAGAGAAGCATTCTCAGAAAGTTCTTCACGATGCATTCATTCAACTCACAGAGTTGAACCTTCCTTTTGATAGAACAGTTTTGAAACACTCTTTTTGTAGAATCTGCAAGAGGATATTTGGAGCGTTTTGAGGCCTATGCTGGAAAAGGAAATATCTTCACCTAAAAACTAGACAGAAGCATTCTCAGAAACTTCTGTGTGATGAGTGCATTCAACTCACAGACTTGAACGTTTCTTTTGATAGAACAGTTTGGAAACATTACGTTTGTAGAATCTGCAAGTGTTTATTCGGAGCACCTTGAGGCCTGTGTTGGAAAAGGAAATATCTTCACATAAAAACTAGAGAGAAGGATTCTCAGAAACTTCTTTGTGATGAGTTCATTCAACTCACAGAGTTGAACCTACCAATTGATAGAGAAGTTTGGAAACACTCTTTTTGTAGAATCTGCAAGTGGATATTTGGAGCCGTTTGAGGCCTATGCTGGAAAAGGAAATATCTTCACATAAAAACTGAACAGAAGCATTCTCAGAAACTTCTTTGTGTTGAGTGCATTCAACTCACAGACTTGAACTTACCTGTAGAAAGAGCAGTTTTGAAACACTCTTTTGGTAAAATCTGCAAGTGGTTATTTGGAGCACTTCGAGGCCTGTGCTGGGATATGGAATATCTTCACCTAAAAACTACAGGGAAGCAGTCTCAGAAAGTTCTTCACGATGCATTCATTCAACTCACAGAGTTGAACCTTCCTTTTGATAGAACAGTTTTGAAACACTCTTTTTGTAGAATCTGCAAGAGGATATTTGGAGCGTTTTGAGGCCTATGCTGGAAAAGGAAATATCTTCACCTAAAAACTAGACAGAAGCATTCTCAGAAACTTCTGTGTGATGAGTGCATTCAACTCACAGACTTGAACGTTTCTTTTGATAGAACAGTTTGGAAACATTACGTTTGTAGAATCTGCAAGTGCTTATTCGGAGCACCTTGAGGCCTATGTTGGAAAAGGAAATATCTTCGCATAAAAACTAGAGAGAAGGATTCTCAGAAACTTCTTTGTGATGAGTTCATTCAACTCACAGAGTTGAACCTACCAATTGATAGAGAAGTTTGGAAACACTCTTTTTGTAGAATCTGCAAGTGGATATTTGGAGCCGTTTGAGGCCTATGCTGGAAAAGGAAATATCTTCACATAAAAACTGAACAGAAGCATTCTCAGAAACTTCTTTGTGTTGAGTGCATTCAACTCACAGACTTCAACTTACCTGTAGAAAGAGCAGTTTTGAAACACTCTTTTGGTAAAATCTGCAAGTGGTTATTTGGAGCACTTCGAGGCCTGTGCTGGGATATGGAATATCTTCACCTAAAAACTACAGAGAAGCAGTCTCAGAAAGTTCTTCACGATGCATTCATTCAACTCACAGAGTTGAACCTTCCTTTTGATAGAACAGTTTTGAAACACTCTTTTTGTAGAATCTGCAAGAGGATATTTGGAGCGTTTTGAGGCCTATGCTGGAAAAGGAAATATCTTCACCTAAAAACTAGACAGAAGCATTCTCAGAAACTTCTGTGTGATGAGTGCATTCAACTCACAGACTTGAACGTTTCTTTTGATAGAACAGTTTGGAAACATTACGTTTGTAGAATCTGCAAGTGTTTATTCGGAGCACCTTGAGGCCTATGTTGGAAAAGGAAATATCTTCACATAAAAACTAGAGAGAAGGATTCTCAGAAACTTCTTTGTGATGAGTTCATTCAACTCACAGAGTTGAACCTACCAATTGATAGAGAAGTTTGGAAACACTCTTTTTGTAGAATCTGCAAGTGGATATTTGGAGCCGTTTGAGGCCTATGCTGGAAAAGGAAATATCTTCACATAAAAACTGAACAGAAGCATTCTCAGAAACTTCTTTGTGTTGAGTGCATTCAACTCACAGACTTGAACTTACCTGTAGAAAGAGCAGTTTTGAAACACTCTTTTGGTAAAATCTGCAAGTGGTTATTTGGAGCACTTCGAGGCCTGTGTTGGGATATGGAATATCTTCACCTAAAAACTACAGAGAAGCATTCTCAGAAAGTTCTTCACGATGCATTCATTCAACTCACAGAGTTGAACCTTCCTTTTGATAAAACAGTTTTGAAACACTCTTTTTGTAGAATCTGCAAGAGGATATTTGGAGCGTTTTGAGGCCTATGCTGGAAAAGGAAATATCTTCACCTAAAAACTAGACAGAAGCATTCTCAGAAACTTCTGTGTGATGAGTGCATTCAACTCACAGACTTGAACGTTTCTTTTGATAGAACAGTTTGGAAACATTACGTTTGTAGAATCTGCAAGTGTTTATTCGGAGCACCTTGAGGCCTATGTTGGAAAAGGAAATATCTTCACATAAAAACTAGAGAGAAGGATTCTCAGAAACTTCTTTGTGATGAGTTCATTCAACTCACAGAGTTGAACCTACCAATTGATAGAGAAGTTTGGAAACACTCTTTTTGTAGAATCTGCAAGTGGATATTTGGAGCCGTTTGAGGCCTATGCTGGAAAAGGAAATATCTTCACATAAAAACTGAACAGAAGCATTCTCAGAAACTTCTTTGTGTTGAGTGCATTCAACTCACAGACTTGAAATTACCTGTAGAAAGAGCAGTTTTGAAACACTCTTTTGGTAAAATCTGCAAGTGGTTATTTGGAGCACTTCGAGGCCTGTGCTGGGATATGGAATATCTTCACCTAAAAACTACAGAGAAGCATTCTCAGAAAGTTCTTCACGATGCATTCATTCAACTCACAGAGTTGAACCTTCCTTTTGATAGAACAGTTTTGAAACACTCTTTTTGTAGAATCTGCAAGAGGATATTTGGAGCGTTTTGAGGCCTATGCTGGAAAAGGAAATATCTTCACCTAAAAACTAGACAGAAGCATTCTCAGAAACTTCTGTGTGATGAGTGCATTCAACTCACAGACTTGAACGTTTCTTTTGATAGAACAGTTTGGAAACATTACGTTTGTAGAATCTGCAAGTGTTTATTCGGAGCACCTTGAGGCCTATGTTGGAAAAGGAAATATCTTCACATAAAAACTAGAGAGAAGGATTCTCAGAAACTTCTTTGTGATGAGTTCATTCAACTCACAGAGTTGAACCTACCAATTGATAGAGAAGTTTGGAAACACTCTTTTTGTAGAATCTGCAAGTGGATATTTGGAGCCGTTTGAGGCCTAGGCTGGAAAAGGAAATATCTTCACATAAAAACTGAACAGAAGCATTCTCAGAAACTTCTGTGTGATGAGTGCATTCAACTCACAGACTTGAACGTTTCTTTTGATAGAACAGTTTGGAAACATTACGTTTGTAGAATCTGCAAGTGCTTATTCGGAGCACCTTGAGGCCTATGTTGGAAAAGGAAATATCTTCGCATAAAAACTAGAGAGAAGGATTCTCAGAAACTTCTTTGTGATGAGTTCATTCAACTCACAGAGTTGAACCTACCAATTGATAGAGAAGTTTGGAAACACTCTTTTTGTAGAATCTGCAAGTGGATATTTGGAGCCGTTTGAGGCCTATGCTGGAAAAGGAAATATCTTCACATAAAAACTGAACAGAAGCATTCTCAGAAACTTCTTTGTGTTGAGTGCATTCAACTCACAGACTTGAACTTACCTGTAGAAAGAGCAGTTTTGAAATACTCTTTTGGTAAAATCTGCAAGTGGTTATTTGGAGCACTTCGAGGCCTGTGCTGGGATATGGAATATCTTAACCTAAAAACTACAGAGAAGCATTCTCAGAAAGTTCTTCACGATGCATTCATTCAACTCACAGAGTTGAACCTTCCTTTTGATAGAACAGTTTTGAAACACTCTTTTTGTAGAATCTGCAAGAGGATATTTGGAGCGTTTTGAGGCCTATGCTGGAAAAGGAAATATCTTCACCTAAAAACTAGACAGAAGCATTCTCAGAAACTTCTGTGTGATGAGTGCATTCAACTCACAGACTTGAACGTTTCTTTTGATAGAACAGTTTGGAAACATTACGTTTGTAGAATCTGCAAGTGTTTATTCGGAGCACCTTGAGGCGTATGTTGGAAAAGGAAATATCTTCACATAAAAACTAGAGAGAAGGATTCTCAGAAACTTCTTTGTGATGAGTTCATTCAACTCACAGAGTTGAACCTACCAATTGATAGAGAAGTTTGGAAACACTCTTTTTGTAGAATCTGCAAGTGGATATTTGGAGCCGTTTGAGGCCTAGGCTGGAAAAGGAAATATCTTCACATAAAAACTGAACAGAAGCATTCTCAGAAACTTCTGTGTGATGAGTGCATTCAACTCACAGACTTGAATGTTTCTTTTGATAGAACAGTTTGGAAACATTACGTTTGTAGAATCTGCAAGTGTTTATTCGGAGCACATTAAGGCCTATGTTGGAAAAGGAAATATCTTCGCATAAAAACTAGAGAGAAGGATTCTCAGAAACTTCTTTGTGATGAGTTCATTCAACTCACAGAGTTGAACCTACCAATTGATAGAGAAGTTTGGAAACACTCTTTTTGTAGAATCTGCAAGTGGATATTTGGAGCCGTTTGAGGCCTAGGCTGGAAAAGGAAATATCTTCACATAAAAACTGAACAGAAGCATTCTCTGAAACTTCTTTGTGTTGAGTGCATTCAACTCACAGACGTGAACTTACCTGTAGAAAGAGCAGTTTTGAAACACTCTTTTGGTAAAATCTGCAAGTGGTTATTTGGAGCACTTCGAGGCCTGTGCTGGGATATGGAATATCTTCACCTAAAAACTACAGAGAAGCATTCTCAGAAAGTTCTTCACGATGCATTCATTCAACTCACAGAGTTGAACCTTCCTTTTGATAGAACAGTTTTGAAACACTCTTTTTGTAGAATCTGCAAGAGGATATTTGGAGCGTTTTGAGGCCTATGCTGGAAAAGGAAATATCTTCACCTAAAAACTAGACAGAAGCATTCTCAGAAACTTCTGTGTGATGAGTGCATTCAACTCACAGACTTGAACGTTTCTTTTGATAGAACAGTTTGGAAACATTACGTTTGTAGAATCTGCAAGTGTTTATTCGGAGCACCTTGAGGCCTATGTTGGAAAAGGAAATATCTTCACATAAAACCTAGAGAGAAGGATTCTCAGAAACTTCTTTGTGATGAGTTCATTCAACTCACAGAGTTGAACCTACCAATAGATAGAGAAGTTTGGAAACACTCTTTTTGTAGAATCTGCAAGTGGATATTTGGAGCCGTTTGAGGCCTATGCTGGAAAAGGAAATATCTTCACATAAAAACTGAACAGAAGCATTCTCAGAAACTTCTTTGTGTTGAGTGCATTCAACTCACAGACTTGAACTTACCTGTAGAAAGAGCAGTTTTGAAACACTCTTTTGGTAAAATCTGCAAGTGGTTATTTGGAGCACTTCGAGGCCTGTGCTGGGATATGGAATATCTTCACTTAAAAACTACAGAGAAGCATTCTCAGAAAGTTCTTCACGATGCATTCATTCAACTCACAGAGTTGAACCTTCCTTTTGATAGAACAGTTTTGAAACACTCTTTTTGTAGAATCTGCAAGAGGATATTTGGAGCGTTTTGAGGCCTATGCTGGAAAAGGAAATATCTTCACCTAAAAACTAGACAGAAGCATTCTCAGAAACTTCTGTGTGATGAGTGCATTCAACTCACAGACTTGAACGTTTCTTTTGATAGAACAGTTTGGAAACATTACGTTTGTAGAATCTGCAAGTGTTTATTCGGAGCACCTTGAGGCCTATGTTGGAAAAGGAAATATCTTCACATAAAACCTAGAGAGAAGGATTCTCAGAAACTTCTTTGTGATGAGTTCATTCAACTCACAGAGTTGAACCTACCAATTGATAGAGAAGTTTGGAAACACTCTTTTTGTAGAATCTGCAAGTGGATATTTGGAGCCGTTTGAGGCCTATGCTGGAAAAGGAAATATCTTCACATAAAAACTGAACAGAAGCATTCTCAGAAACTTCTTTGTGTTGAGTGCATTCAACTCACAGACTTGAACTTACCTGTAGAAAGAGCAGTTTTGAAACACTCTTTTGGTAAAATCTGCAAGTGGTTATTTGGAGCACTTCGAGGCCTGTGCTGGGATATGGAATATCTTCACCTAAAAACTACAGAGAAGCATTCTCAGAAAGTCCTTCATGATGCATTCATTCAACTCACAGAGTTGAACCTTCCTTTTGATAGAACAGTTTTGAAACAGTCTTTTTGTAGAATCTGCAAGAGGATATTTGGAGCGTTTTGAGGCCTATGCTGGAAAAGGAAATATCTTCACCTAAAAACTAGACAGAAGCATTTTCAGAAACTTCTGTGTGATGAGTGCATTCAACTCACAGACTTGAACGTTTCTTTTGATAGAACAGTCTGGAAACATTACGTTTGTAGAATCTGCAAGTGTTTATTCGGAGCACCTTGAGGCCTATGTTGGAAAAGGAAATATCTTCACATAAAACCTAGAGCGAAGGATTCTCAGAAACTTCTTTGTGATGAGTTCATTCAACTCACAGAGTTGAACCTACCAATTGATAGAGAAGTTTGGAAACACTCTTTTTGTAGAATCTGCAAGTGGATATTTGGAGCCGTTTGAGGCCTATGCTGGAAAAGGAAATATCTTCACATAAAAACTGAACAGAAGCATTCTCAGAAACTTCTTTGTGTTGAGTGCATTCAACTCACAGACTTGAACTTACCTGTAGAAAGAGCAGTTTTGAAACACTCTTTTGGTAAAATCTGCAAGTGGTTATTTGGAGCACTTCGAGGCCTGTGCTGGGATATGGAATATCTTCACCTAAAAACTACAGAGAAGCATTCTCAGAAAGTTCTTCACGATGCATTCATTCAACTCACAGAGTTGAACCTTCCTTTTGATAGAACAGTTTTGAAACACTCTTTTTGTAGAATCTGCAAGAGGATATTTGGAGCGTTTTGAGGCCTATGCTGGAAAAGGAAATATCTTCACCTAAAAACTAGACAGAAGCATTCTCAGAAACTTCTGTGTGATGAGTGCATTCAACTCACAGACTTGAACGTTTCTTTTGATAGAACAGTTTGGAAACATTACGTTTGTAGAATCTGCAAGTGTTTATTCGGAGCACCTTGAGGCCTATGTTGGAAAAGGAAATATCTTCACATAAAAACTAGAGAGAAGGATTCTCAGAAACTTCTTTGTGATGAGTTCATTCAACTCACAGAGTTGAACCTACCAATTGATAGAGAAGTTTGGAAACACTCTTTTTGTAGAATCTGCAAGTGGATATTTGGAGCCGTTTGAGGCCTATGCTGGAAAAGGAAATATCTTCACATAAAAACTGAACAGAAGCATTCTCAGAAACTTCTTTGTGTTGAGTGCATTCAACTCACAGACTTGAACTTACCTGTAGAAAGAGCAGTTTTGAAACACTCTTTTGGTAAAATCTGCAAGTGGTTATTTGGAGCACTTCGAGGCCTGTGCTGGGATATGGAATATCTTCACCTAAAAACTACAGAGAAGCATTCTCAGAAAGTTCTTCACGATGCATTCATTCAACTCACAGAGTTGAACCTTCCTTTTGATAGAACAGTTTTGAAACACTCTTTTTGTAGAATCTGCAAGAGGATATTTGGAGCGTTTTGAGGCCTATGCTGGAAAAGGAAATATCTTCACCTAAAAACTAGACAGAAGCATTCTCAGAAACTTCTGTGTGATGAGTGCATTCAACTCACAGACTTGAACGTTTCTTTTGATAGAACAGTTTGGAAACATTACGTTTGTAGAATCTGCAAGTGTTTATTCGGAGCACCTTGAGGCCTATGTTGGAAAAGGAAATATCTTCACATAAAAACTAGAGAGAAGGATTCTCAGAAACTTCTTTGTGATGAGTTCATTCAACTCACAGAGTTGAACCTACCAATTGATAGAGAAGTTTGGAAACACTCTTTTTGTAGAATCTGCAAGTGGATATTTGGAGCCGTTTGAGGCCTAGGCTGGAAAAGGAAATATCTTCACATAAAAACTGAACAGAAGCATTCTCAGAAACTTCTGTGTGATGAGTGCATTCAACTCACAGACTTGAACGTTTCTTTTGATAGAACAGTTTGGAAACATTACGATTGTAGAATCTGCAAGTGCTTATTCGGAGCACCTTGAGGCCTATGTTGGAAAAGGAAATATCTTCGCATAAAAACTAGAGAGAAGGATTCTCAGAAACTTCTTTGTGATGAGTTCATTCAACTCACAGAGTTGAACCTACCAATTGATAGAGAAGTTTGGAAACACTCTTTTTGTAGAATCTGCAAGTGGATATTTGGAGCCGTTTGAGGCCTATGCTGGAAAAGGAAATATCTTCACATAAAAACTGAACAGAAGCATTCTCAGAAACTTCTTTGTGTTGAGTGCATTCAACTCACAGACTTCAACTTACCTGTAGAAAGAGCAGTTTTGAAACACTCTTTTGGTAAAATCTGCAAGTGGTTATTTGGAGCACTTCGAGGCCTGTGCTGGGATATGGAGTATCTTCACCTAAAAACTACAGAGAAGCATTCTCAGAAAGTTCTTCACGATGCATTCATTCAACTCACAGAGTTGAACCTTCCTTTTGATAGAACAGTTTTGAAACACTCTTTTTGTAGAATCTGCAAGAGGATATTTGGAGCGTTTTGAGGCCTATGCTGGAAAAGGAAATATCTTCACCTAAAAACTAGACAGAAGCATTCTCAGAAACTTCTGTGTGATGAGTGCATTCAACTCACAGACTTGAACGTTTCTTTTGATAGAACAGTTTGGAAACATTACGTTTGTAGAATCTGCAAGTGTTTATTCGGAGCACCTTGAGGCCTATGTTGGAAAAGGAAATATCTTCACATAAAACCTAGAGAGAAGGATTCTCAGAAACTTCTTTGTGATGAGTTCATTCAACCCACAGAGTTGAACCTACCAATTGATAGAGAAGTTTGGAAACACTCTTTTTGTAGAATCTGCAAGTGGATATTTGGAGCCGTTTGAGGCCTATGCTGGAAAAGGAAATATCTTCACATAAAAACTGAACAGAAGCATTCTCAGAAACTTCTTTGTGTTGAGTGCATTCAACTCACAGACTTGAACTTACCTGTAGAAAGAGCAGTTTTGAAACACTCTTTTGGTAAAATCTGCAAGTGGTTATTTGGAGCACTTCGAGGCCTGTGCTGGGATATGGAATATCTTCACCTAAAAACTACAGAGAAGCATTCTCAGAAAGTTCTTCACGATGCATTCATTCAACTCACAGAGTTGAACCTTCCTTTTGATAGAACAGTTTTGAAACACTCTTTTTGTAGAATCTGCAAGAGGATATTTGGAGCGTTTTGAGGCCTATGCTGGAAAAGGAAATATCTTCACCTAAAAACTAGACAGAAGCATTCTCAGAAACTTCTGTGTGATGAGTGCATTCAACTCACAGACTTGAACGTTTCTTTTGATAGAACAGTTTGGAAACATTACGTTTGTAGAATCTGCAAGTGTTTATTCGGAGCACCTTGAGGCCTATGTTGGAAAAGGAAATATCTTCACATAAAAACTAGAGAGAAGGATTCTCAGAAACTTCTTTGTGATGAGTTCATTCAACTCACAGAGTTGAACCTACCAATTGATAGAGAAGTTTGGAAACACTCTTTTTGTAGAATCTGCAAGTGGATATTTGGAGCCGTTTGAGGCCTATGCTGGAAAAGGAAATATCTTCACATAAAAACTGAACAGAAGCATTCTCAGAAACTTCTTTGTGTTGAGTGCATTCAACTCACAGACTTGAACTTACCTGTAGAAAGAGCAGTTTTGAAACACTCTTTTGGTAAAATCTGCAAGTGGTTATTTGGAGCACTTCGAGGCCTGTGCTGGGATATGGAATATCTTCACCTAAAAACTACAGAGAAGCATTCTCAGAAAGTTCTTCACGATGCATTCATTCAACTCACAGAGTTGAACCTTCCTTTTGATAGAACAGTTTTGAAACACTCTTTTTGTAGAATCTGCAAGAGGATATTTGGAGCGTTTTGAGGCCTATGCTGGAAAAGGAAATATCTTCACCTAAAAACTAGACAGAAGCATTCTCAGAAACTTCTGTGTGATGAGTGCATTCAACTCACAGACTTGAACGTTTCTTTTGATAGAACAGTTTGGAAACATTACGTTTGTAGAATCTGCAAGTGTTTATTCGGAGCACCTTGAGGCCTATGTTGGAAAAGGAAATATCTTCACATAAAACCTAGAGAGAAGGATTCTCAGAAACTTCTTTGTGATGAGTTCATTCAACTCACAGAGTTGAACCTACCAATTGATAGAGAAGTTTGGAAACACTCTTTTTGTAGAATCTGCAAGTGGATATTTGGAGCCGTTTGAGGCCTATGCTGGAAAAGGAAATATCTTCACATAAAAACTGAACAGAAGCATTCTCAGAAACTTCTTTGTGTTGAGTGCATTCAACTCACAGACTTGAACTTACCTGTAGAAAGAGCAGTTTTGAAACACTCTTTTGGTAAAATCTGCAAGTGGTTATTTGGAGCACTTCGAGGCCTGTGCTGGGATATGGAATATCTTCACCTAAAAACTACAGAGAAGCATTCTCAGAAAGTTCTTCACGATGCATTCATTCAACTCACAGAGTTGAACCTTCCTTTTGATAGAACAGTTTTGAAACACTCTTTTTGTAGAATCTGCAAGAGGATATTTGGAGCGTTTTGAGGCCTATGCTGGAAAAGGAAATATCTTCACCTAAAAACTAGACAGAAGCATTCTCAGAAACTTCTGTGTGATGAGTGCATTCAACTCACAGACTTGAACGTTTCTTTTGATAGAACAGTTTGGAAACATTACGTTTGTAGAATCTGCAAGTGTTTATTCGGAGCACCTTGAGGCCTATGTTGGAAAAGGAAATATCTTCACATAAAACCTAGAGAGAAGGATTCTCAGAAACTTCTTTGTGATGAGTTCATTCAACTCACAGAGTTGAACCTACCAATTGATAGAGAAGTTTGGAAACACTCTTTTTGTAGAATCTGCAAGTGGATATTTGGAGCCGTTTGAGGCCTATGCTGGAAAAGGAAATATCTTCACATAAAAACTGAACAGAAGCATTCTCAGAAACTTCTTTGTGTTGAGTGCATTCAAGTCACAGACTTGAACTTACCTGTAGAAAGAGCAGTTTTGAAACACTCTTTTGGTAAAATCTGCAAGTGGTTATTTGGAGCACTTCGAGGCCTGTGCTGGGATATGGAATATCTTCACCTAAAAACTACAGAGAAGCATTCTCAGAAAGTTCTTCACGATGCATTCATTCAACTCACAGAGTTGAACCTTCCTTTTGATAGAACAGTTTTGAAACACTCTTTTTGTAGAATCTGCAAGAGGATATTTGGAGCGTTTTGAGGCCTATGCTGGAAAAGGAAATATCTTCACCTAAAAACTAGACAGAAGCATTCTCAGAAACTTCTGTGTGATGAGTGCATTCAACTCACAGACTTCAACGTTTCTTTTGATAGAACAGTTTGGAAACATTACGTTTGTAGAATCTGCAAGTGTTTATTCGGAGCACCTTGAGGCCTATGTTGGAAAAGGAAATATCTTCACATAAAAACTAGAGAGAAGGATTCTCAGAAACTTCTTTGTGATGAGTTCATTCAACTCACAGAGTTGAACCTACCAATTGATAGAGAAGTTTGGAAACACTCTTTTTGTAGAATCTGCAAGTGGATATTTGGAGCCGTTTGAGGCCTATGCTGGAAAAGGAAATATCTTCACATAAAAACTGAACAGAAGCATTCTCAGAAACTTCTGTGTGATGAGTGCATTCAACTCACAGACTTGAACGTTTCTTTTGATAGAACAGTTTGGAAACATTACGTTTGTAGAATCTGCAAGTGCTTATTCGGAGCACCTTGAGGCCTATGTTGGAAAAGGAAATATCTTCGCATAAAAACTAGAGAGAAGGATTCTCAGAAACTTCTTTGTGATGAGTTCATTCAACTCACAGAGTTGAACCTACCAATTGATAGAGAAGTTTGGAAACACTCTTTTTGTAGAATCTGCAAGTGGATATTTGGAGCCGTTTGAGGCCTATGCTGGAAAAGGAAATATCTTCACATAAAAACTGAACAGAAGCATTCTCAGAAACTTCTTTGTGTTGAGTGCATTCAACTCACAGACTTGAACTTACCTGTAGAAAGAGCAGTTTTGAAACACTCTTTTGGTAAAATCTGCAAGTGGTTATTTGGAGCACTTCGAGGCCTGTGCTGGGATATGGAATATCTTCACCTAAAAACTACAGAGAAGCAGTCTCAGAAAGTTCTTCACGATGCATTCATTCAACTCACAGAGTTGAACCTTCCTTTTGATAGAACAGTTTTGAAACACTCTTTTTGTAGAATCTGCAAGAGGATATTTGGAGCGTTTTGAGGCCTATGCTGGAAAAGGAAATATCTTCACCTAAAAACTAGACAGAAGCATTCTCAGAAACTTCTGTGTGATGAGTGCATTCAACTCACAGACTTGAACGTTTCTTTTGATAGAACAGTTTGGAAACATTACGTTTGTAGAATCTGCAAGTGTTTATTCGGAGCACCTTGAGGCCTATGTTGGAAAAGGAAATATCTTCACATAAAACCTAGAGAGAAGGATTCTCAGAAACTTCTTTGTGATGAGTTCATTCAACCCACAGAGTTGAACCTACCAATTGATAGAGAAGTTTGGAAACACTCTTTTTGTAGAATCTGCAAGTGGATATTTGGAGCCGTTTGAGGCCTATGCTGGAAAAGGAAATATCTTCACATAAAAACTGAACAGAAGCATTCTCAGAAACTTCTTTGTGTTGAGTGCATTCAACTCACAGACTTGAACTTACCTGTAGAAAGAGCAGTTTTGAAACACTCTTTTGGTAAAATCTGCAAGTGGTTATTTGGAGCACTTCGAGGCCTGTGCTGGGATATGGAATATCTTCACCTAAAAACTACAGAGAAGCATTCTCAGAAAGTTCTTCACGATGCATTCATTCAACTCACAGAGTTGAACCTTCCTTTTGATAGAACAGTTTTGAAACACTCTTTTTGTAGAATCTGCAAGAGGATATTTGGAGCGTTTTGAGGCCTATGCTGGAAAAGGAAATATCTTCACCTAAAAACTAGACAGAAGCATTCTCAGAAACTTCTGTGTGATGAGTGCATTCAACTCACAGACTTGAACGTTTCTTTTGATAGAACAGTTTGGAAACATTACGTTTGTAGAATCTGCAAGTGTTTATTCGGAGCACCTTGAGGCCTATGTTGGAAAAGGAAATATCTTCACATAAAAACTAGAGAGAAGGATTCTCAGAAACTTCTTTGTGATGAGTTCATTCAACTCACAGAGTTGAACCTACCAATTGATAGAGAAGTTTGGAAACACTCTTTTTGTAGAATCTGCAAGTGGATATTTGGAGCCGTTTGAGGCCTATGCTGGAAAAGGAAATATCTTCACATAAAAACTGAACAGAAGCATTCTCAGAAACTTCTTTGTGTTGAGTGCATTCAACTCACAGACTTGAACTTACCTGTAGAAAGAGCAGTTTTGAAACACTCTTTTGGTAAAATCTGCAAGTGGTTATTTGGAGCACTTCGAGGCCTGTGCTGGGATATGGAATATCTTCACCTAAAAACTACAGAGAAGCATTCTCAGAAAGTTCTTCACGATGCATTCATTCAACTCACAGAGTTGAACCTTCCTTTTGATAGAACAGTTTTGAAACACTCTTTTTGTAGAATCTGCAAGAGGATATTTGGAGCGTTTTGAGGCCTATGCTGGAAAAGGAAATATCTTCACCTAAAAACTAGACAGAAGCATTCTCAGAAACTTCTGTGTGATGAGTGCATTCAACTCACAGACTTGAACGTTTCTTTTGATAGAACAGTTTGGAAACATTACGTTTGTAGAATCTGCAAGTGTTTATTCGGAGCACCTTGAGGCCTATGTTGGAAAAGGAAATATCTTCACATAAAACCTAGAGAGAAGGATTCTCAGAAACTTCTTTGTGATGAGTTCATTCAACTCACAGAGTTGAACCTACCAATTGATAGAGAAGTTTGGAAACACTCTTTTTGTAGAATCTGCAAGTGGATATTTGGAGCCGTTTGAGGCCTATGCTGGAAAAGGAAATATCTTCACATAAAAACTGAACAGAAGCATTCTCAGAAACTTCTTTGTGTTGAGTGCATTCAACTCACAGACTTGAACTTACCTGTAGAAAGAGCAGTTTTGAAACACTCTTTTGGTAAAATCTGCAAGTGGTTATTTGGAGCACTTCGAGGCCTGTGCTGGGATATGGAATATCTTCACCTAAAAACTACAGAGAAGCAGTCTCAGAAAGTTCTTCACGATGCATTCATTCAACTCACAGAGTTGAACCTTCCTTTTGATAGAACAGTTTTGAAACACTCTTTTTGTAGAATCTGCAAGAGGATATTTGGAGCGTTTTGAGGCCTATGCTGGAAAAGGAAATATCTTCACCTAAAAACTAGACAGAAGCATTCTCAGAAACTTCTGTGTGATGAGTGCATTCAACTCACAGACTTGAACGTTTCTTTTGATAGAACAGTTTGGAAACATTACGTTTGTAGAATCTGCAAGTGTTTATTCGGAGCACCTTGAGGCCTATGTTGGAAAAGGAAATATCTTCACATAAAAACTAGAGAGAAGGATTCTCAGAAACTTCTTTGTGATGAGTTCATTCAACTCACAGAGTTGAACCTACCAATTGATAGAGAAGTTTGGAAACACTCTTTTTGTAGAATCTGCAAGTGGATATTTGGAGCCGTTTGAGGCCTATGCTGGAAAAGGAAATATCTTCACATAAAAACTGAACAGAAGCATTCTCAGAAACTTCTTTGTGTTGAGTGCATTCAACTCACAGACTTGAACTTACCTGTAGAAAGAGCAGTTTTGAAACACTCTTTTGGTAAAATCTGCAAGTGGTTATTTGGAGCACTTCGAGGCCTGTGCTGGGATATGGAATATCTTCACCTAAAAACTACAGAGAAGCATTCTCAGAAAGTTCTTCACGATGCATTCATTCAACTCACAGAGTTGAACCTTCCTTTTGATAGAACAGTTTTGAAACAGTCTTTTTGTAGAATCTGCAAGAGGATATTTGGAGCGTTTTGAGGCCTATGCTGGAAAAGGAAATATCTTCACCTAAAAACTAGACAGAAGCATTCTCAGAAACTTCTGTGTGATGAGTGCATTCAACTCACAGACTTGAACGTTTCTTTTGATAGAACAGTTTGGAAACATTACGTTTGTAGAATCTGCAAGTGTTTATTCGGAGCACCTTGAGGCCTATGTTGGAAAAGGAAATATCTTCACATAAAACCTAGAGAGAAGGATTCTCAGAAACTTCTTTGTGATGAGTTCATTCAACTCACAGAGTTGAACCTACCAATTGATAGAGAAGTTTGGAAACACTCTTTTTGTAGAATCTGCAAGAGGATATTTGGAGCCGTTTGAGGCCTATGCTGGAAAAGGAAATATCTTCACATAAAAACTGAACAGAAGCATTCTCAGAAACTTCTTTGTGTTGAGTGCATTCAACTCACAGACTTGAACTTACCTGTAGAAAGAGCAGTTTTGAAACACTCTTTTGGTAAAATCTGCAAGTGGTTATTTGGAGCACTTCGAGGCCTGTGCTGGGATATGGAATATCTTCACCTAAAAATTACAGAGAAGCAGTCTCAGAAAGTTCTTCACGATGCATTCATTCAACTCACAGAGTTGAACCTTCCTTTTGATAGAACAGTTTTGAAACACTCTTTTTGTAGAATCTGCAAGAGGATATTTGGAGCGTTTTGAGGCCTATGCTGGAAAAGGAAATATCTTCACCTAAAAACTAGACAGAAGCATTCTCAGAAACTTCTGTGTGATGAGTGCATTCAACTCACAGACTTGAACGTTTCTTTTGATAGAACAGTTTGGAAACATTACGTTTGTAGAATCTGCAAGTGTTTATTCGGAGCACCTTGAGGCCTATGTTGGAAAAGGAAATATCTTCACATAAAACCTAGAGAGAAGGATTCTCAGAAACTTCTTTGTGATGAGTTCATTCAACTCACAGAGTTGAACCTACCAATGGATAGAGAAGTTTGGAAACACTCTTTTTGTAGAATCTGCAAGTGGATATTTGGAGCCGTTTGAGGCCTATGCTGGAAAAGGAAATATCTTCACATAAAAACTGAACAGAAGCATTCTCAGAAACTTCTTTGTGTTGAGTGCATTCAACTCACAGACTTGAACTTACCTGTAGAAAGAGCAGTTTTGAAACACTCTTTTGGTAAAATCTGCAAGTGGTTATTTGGAGCACTTCGAGGCCTGTGCTGGGATATGGAATATCTTCACCCAAAAACTACAGAGAAGCATTCTCAGAAAGTTCTTCACGATGCATTCATTCAACTCACAGAGTTGAACCTTCCTTTTGATAGAACAGTTTTGAAACACTCTTTTTGTAGAATCTGCAAGAGGATATTTGGAGCGTTTTGAGGCCTATGCTGGAAAAGGAAATATCTTCACCTAAAAACTAGACAGAAGCATTCTCAGAAACTTCTGTGTGATGAGTGCATTCAACTCACAGACTTGAACGTTTCTTTTGATAGAACAGTTTGGAAACATTACGTTTGTAGAATCTGCAAGTGTTTATTCGGAGCACCTTGAGGCCTATGTTGGAAAAGGAAATATCTTCACATAAAACCTAGAGAGAAGGATTCTCAGAAACTTCTTTGTGATGAGTTCATTCAACTCACAGAGTTGAACCTACCAATTGATAGAGAAGTTTGGAAACACTCTTTTTGTAGAATCTGCAAGTGGATATTTGGAGCCGTTTGAGGCCTATGCTGGAAAAGGAAATATCTTCACATAAAAACTGAACAGAAGCATTCTCAGAAACTTCTTTGTGTTGAGTGCATTCAACTCACAGACTTGAACTTACCTGTAGAAAGAGCAGTTTTGAAACACTCTTTTGGTAAAATCTGCAAGTGGTTATTTGGAGCACTTCGAGGCCTGTGCTGGGATATGGAATATCTTCACCTAAAAACTACAGAGAAGCATTCTCAGAAAGTTCTTCACGATGCATTCATTCAACTCACAGAGTTGAACCTTCCTTTTGATAGAACAGTTTTGAAACACTCTTTTTGTAGAATCTGCAAGAGGATATTTGGAGCGTTTTGAGGCCTATGCTGGAAAAGGAAATATCTTCACCTAAAAACTAGACAGAAGCATTCTCAGAAACTTCTGTGTGATGAGTGCATTCAACTCACAGACTTGAACGTTTCTTTTGATAGAACAGTTTGGAAACATTACGTTTGTAGAATCTGCAAGTGTTTATTCGGAGCACCTTGAGGCCTATGTTGGAAAAGGAAATATCTTCACATAAAAACTAGAGAGAAGGATTCTCAGAAACTTCTTTGTGATGAGTTCATTCAACTCACAGAGTTGAACCTACCAATTGATAGAGAAGTTTGGAAACACTCTTTTTGTAGAATCTGCAAGTGGATATTTGGAGCCGTTTGAGGCCTATGCTGGAAAAGGAAATATCTTCACATAAAAACTGAACAGAAGCATTCTCAGAAACTTCTTTGTGTTGAGTGCATTCAACTCACAGACTTGAACTTACCTGTAGAAAGAGCAGTTTTGAAACACTCTTTTGGTAAAATCTGCAAGTGGTTATTTGGAGCACTTCGAGGCCTGTGCTGGGATATGGAATATCTTCACCTAAAAACTACAGAGAAGCAGTCTCAGAAAGTTCTTCACGATGCATTCATTCAACTCACAGAGTTGAACCTTCCTTTTGATAGAACAGTTTGGAAACACTCTTTTTGTAGAATCTGCAAGAGGATATTTGGAGCGTTTTGAGGCCTATGCTGGAAAAGGAAATATCTTCACCTAAAAACTAGACAGAAGCATTCTCAGAAACTTCTGTGTGATGAGTGCATTCAACTCACAGACTTGAACGTTTCTTTTGATAGAACAGTTTGGAAACATTACGTTTGTAGAATCTGCAAGTGTTTATTCGGAGCACCTTGAGGCCTATGTTGGAAAAGGAAATATCTTCACATAAAACCCAGAGAGAAGGATTCTCAGAAACTTCTTTGTGATGAGTTCATTCAACTCACAGAGTTGAACCTACCAATTGATAGAGAAGTTTGGAAACACTCTTTTTGTAGAATCTGCAAGTGGATATTTGGAGCCGTTTGAGGCCTATGCTGGAAAAGGAAATATCTTCACATAAAAACTGAACAGAAGCATTCTCAGAAACTTCTTTGTGTTGAGTGCATTCAACTCACAGACTTGAACTTACCTGTAGAAAGAGCAGTTTTGAAACACTCTTTTGGTAAAATCTGCAAGTGGTTATTTGGAGCACTTCGAGGCCTGTGCTGGGATATGGAATATCTTCACCTAAAAACTACAGAGAAGCATTCTCAGAAAGTTCTTCACGATGCATTCATTCCACTCACAGAGTTGAACCTTCCTTTTGATAGAACAGTTTTGAAACAGTCTTTTTGTAGAATCTGCAAGAGGATATTTGGAGCGTTTTGAGGCCTATGCTGGAAAAGGAAATATCTTCACCTAAAAACTAGACAGAAGCATTCTCAGAAACTTCTGTGTGATGAGTGCATTCAACTCACAGACTTGAACGTTTCTTTTGATAGAACAGTTTGGAAACATTACGTTTGTAGAATCTGCAAGTGTTTATTCGGAGCACCTTGAGGACTATGTTGGAAAAGGAAATATCTTCACATAAAACCTAGAGAGAAGGATTCTCAGAAACTTCTTTGTGATGAGTTCATTCAACTCACAGAGTTGAACCTACCAATTGATAGAGAAGTTTGGAAACACTCTTTTTGTAGAATCTGCAAGTGGATATTTGGAGCCGTTTGAGGCCTATGCTGGAAAAGGAAATATCTTCACATAAAAACTGAACAGAAGCATTCTCAGAAACTTCTTTGTGTTGAGTGCATTCAACTCACAGACTTGAACTTACCTGTAGAAAGAGCAGTTTTGAAACACTCTTTTGGTAAAATCTGCAAGTGGTTATTTGGAGCACTTCGAGGCCTGTGCTGGGATATGGAATATCTTCACCTAAAAACTACAGAGAAGCATTCTCAGAAAGTTCTTCACGATGCATTCATTCAACTCACAGAGTTGAACCTTCCTTTTGATAGAACAGTTTTGAAACACTCTTTTTGTAGAATCTGCAAGAGGATATTTGGAGCGTTTTGAGGCCTATGCTGGAAAAGGAAATATCTTCACCTAAAAACTAGACAGAAGCATTCTCAGAAACTTCTATGTGATGAGTGCATTCAACTCACAGACTTGAACTTTTCTTTTGATAGAACAGTTTGGAAACATTACGTTTGTAGAATCTGCAAGTGTTTATTCGGAGCACCTTGAGGCCTATGTTGGAAAAGGAAATATCTTCACATAAAAACTAGAGAGAAGGATTCTCAGAAACTTCTTTGTGATGAGTTCATTCAACTCACAGAGTTGAACCTACCAATTGATAGAGAAGTTTGGAAACACTCTTTTTGTAGAATCTGCAAGTGGATATTTGGAGCCGTTTGAGGCCTATGCTGGAAAAGGAAATATCTTCACATAAAAACTGAACAGAAGCATTCTCAGAAACTTCTTTGTGTTGAGTGCATTCAACTCACAGACTTGAACTTACCTGTAGAAAGAGCAGTTTTGAAACACTCTTTTGGTAAAATCTGCAAGTGGTTATTTGGAGCACTTCGAGGCCTGTGCTGGGATATGGAATATCTTCACCTAAAAACTACAGAGAAGCAGTCTCAGAAAGTTCTTCACGATGCATTCATTCAACTCACAGAGTTGAACCTTCCTTTTGATAGAACAGTTTTGAAACACTCTTTTTGTAGAATCTGCAAGAGGATATTTGGAGCGTTTTGAGGCCTATGCTGGAAAAGGAAATATCTTCACCTAAAAACTAGACAGAAGCATTCTCAGAAACTTCTGTGTGATGAGTGCATTCAACTCACAGACTTGAACGTTTCTTTTGATAGAACAGTTTGGAAACATTACGTTTGTAGAATCTGCAAGTGTTTATTCGGAGCACCTTGAGGCCTATGTTGGAAAAGGAAATATCTTCACATAAAACCTAGAGAGAAGGATTCTCAGAAACTTCTTTGTGATGAGTTCATTCAACTCACAGAGTTGAACCTACCAATTGATAGAGAAGTTTGGAAACACTCTTTTTGTAGAATCTGCAAGTGGATATTTGGAGCCGTTTGAGGCCTATGCTGGAAAAGGAAATATCTTCACATAAAAACTGAACAGAAGCATTCTCAGAAACTTCTTTGTGTTGAGTGCATTCAACTCACAGACTTGAACTTACCTGTAGAAAGAGCAGTTTTGAAACACTCTTTTGGTAAAATCTGCAAGTGGTTATTTGGAGCACTTCGAGGCCTGTGCTGGGATATGGAATATCTTCACCTAAAAACTACAGAGAAGCATTCTCAGAAAGTTCTTCACGATGCATTCATTCCACTCACAGATTTGAACCTTCCTTTTGATAGAACAGTTTTGAAACAGTCTTTTTGTAGAATCTGCAAGAGGATATTTGGAGCGTTTTGAGGCCTATGCTGGAAAAGGAAATATCTTCACCTAAAAACTAGACAGAAGCATTCTCAGAAACTTCTGTGTGATGAGTGCATTCAACTCACAGACTTGAACGTTTCTTTTGATAGAACAGTTTGGAAACATTACGTTTGTAGAATCTGCAAGTGTTTATTCGGAGCACCTTGAGGCCTATGTTGGAAAAGGAAATATCTTCACATAAAACCTAGAGAGAAGGATTCTCAGAAACTTCTTTGTGATGAGTTCATTCAACTCACAGAGTTGAACCTACCAATTGATAGAGAAGTTTGGAAACACTCTTTTTGTAGAATCTGCAAGTGGATATTTGGAGCCGTTTGAGGCCTATGCTGGAAAAGGAAATATCTTCACATAAAAACTGAACAGAAGCATTCTCAGAAACTTCTTTGTGTTGAGTGCATTCAACTCACAGACTTGAACTTACCTGTAGAAAGAGCAGTTTTGAAACACTCTTTTGGTAAAATCTGCAAGTGGTTATTTGGAGCACTTCGAGGCCTGTGCTGGGATATGGAATATCTTCACCTAAAAACTACAGAGAAGCATTCTCAGAAAGTTCTTCACGATGCATTCATTCAACTCACAGAGTTGAACCTTCCTTTTGATAGAACAGTTTTGAAACACTCTTTTTGTAGAATCTGCAAGAAGATATTTGGAGCGCTTTGAGGCCTATGCTGGAAAAGGAAATATCTTCACCTAAAAACTAGACAGAAGCATTCTCAGAAACTTCTGTGTGATGAGTGCATTCAACTCACAGACTTGAACGTTTCTTTTGATAGAACAGTTTGGAAACATTACGTTTGTAGAATCTGCAAGTGTTTATTCGGAGCACCTTGAGGCCTATGTTGGAAAAGGAAATATCTTCACATAAAACCTAGAGAGAAGGATTCTCAGAAACTTCTTTGTGATGAGTTCATTCAACTCACAGAGTTGAACCTACCAATTGATAGAGAAGTTTGGAAACACTCTTTTTGTAGAATCTGCAAGTGGATATTTGGAGCCGTTTGAGGCCTATGCTGGAAAAGGAAATATCTTCACATAAAAACTGAACAGAAGCATTCTCAGAAACTTCTTTGTGTTGAGTGCATTCAACTCACAGACTTGAACTTACCTGTAGAAAGAGCAGTTTTGAAACACTCTTTTGGTAAAATCTGCAAGTGGTTATTTGGAGCACTTCGAGGCCTGTGCTGGGATATGGAATATCTTCACCTAAAAACTACAGAGAAGCATTCTCAGAAAGTTCTTCACGATGCATTCATTCAACTCACAGAGTTGAACCTTCCTTTTGATAGAACAGTTTTGAAACACTCTTTTTGTAGAATCTGCAAGAGGATATTTGGAGCGTTTTGAGGCCTATGCTGGAAAAGGAAATATCTTCACCTAAAAACTAGACAGAAGCATTCTCAGAAACTTCTGTGTGATGAGTGCATTCAACTCACAGACTTGAACGTTTCTTTTGATAGAACAGTTTGGAAACATTACGTTTGTAGAATCTGCAAGTGTTTATTCGGAGCACCTTGAGGCCTATGTTGGAAAAGGAAATATCTTCACATAAAACCTAGAGAGAAGGATTCTCAGAAACTTCTTTGTGATGAGTTCATTCAACTCACAGAGTTGAACCTACCAATGGATAGAGAAGTTTGGAAACACTCTTTTTGTAGAATCTGCAAGTGGATATTTGGAGCCGTTTGAGGCCTATGCTGGAAAAGGAAATATCTTCACATAAAAACTGAACAGAAGCATTCTCAGAAACTTCTTTGTGTTGAGTGCATTCAACTCACAGACTTGAACTTACCTGTAGAAAGAGCAGTTTTGAAACACTCTTTTGGTAAAATCTGCAAGTGGTTATTTGGAGCACTTCGAGGCCTGTGCTGGGATATGGAATATCTTCACCTAAAAACTACAGAGAAGCATTCTCAGAAAGTTCTTCACGATGCATTCATTCAACTCACAGAGTTGAACCTTCCTTTTGATAGAACAGTTTTGAAACACTCTTTTTGTAGAATCTGCAAGAGGATATTTGGAGCGTTTTGAGGCCTATGCTGGAAAAGGAAATATCTTCACCTAAAAACTAGACAGAAGCATTCTCAGAAACTTCTGTGTGATGAGTGCATTCAACTCACAGACTTGAGCGTTTCTTTTGATAGAAGAGTTTGGAAACATTACGTTTGTAGAATCTGCAAGTGTTTATTCGGAGCACCTTGAGGCCTATGTTGGAAAAGGAAATATCTTCACATAAAAACTAGAGAGAAGGATTCTCAGAAACTTCTTTGTGATGAGTTCATTCAACTCACAGAGTTGAACCTACCAATTGATAGAGAAGTTTGGAAACACTCTTTTTGTAGAATCTGCAAGTGGATATTTGGAGCCGTTTGAGGCCTATGCTGGAAAAGGAAATATCTTCACATAAAAACTGAACAGAAGCATTCTCAGAAACTTCTTTGTGTTGAGTGCATTCAACTCACAGACTTGAACTTACCTGTAGAAAGAGCAGTTTTGAAACACTCTTTTGGTAAAATCTGCAAGTGGTTATTTGGAGCACTTCGAGGCCTGTGCTGGGATATGGAATATCTTCACCTAAAAACTACAGAGAAGCATTCTCAGAAAGTTCTTCACGATGCATTCATTCAACTCACAGAGTTGAACCTTCCTTTTGATAGAACAGTTTTGAAACACTCTTTTTGTAGAATCTGCAAGAGGATATTTGGAGCGCTTTGAGGCCTATGCTGGAAAAGGAAATATCTTCACCTAAAAACTAGACAGAAGCATTCTCAGAAACTTCTGTGTGATGAGTGCATTCAACTCACAGACTTGAACGTTTCTTTTGATAGAACAGTTTGGAAACATTACGTTTGTAGAATCTGCAAGTGTTTATTCGGAGCACCTTGAGGCCTATGTTGGAAAAGGAAATATCTTCACATAAAAACTAGAGAGAAGGATTCTCAGAAACTTCTTTGTGATGAGTTCATTCAACTCACAGAGTTGAACCTACCAATTGATAGAGAAGTTTGGAAACACTCTTTTTGTAGAATCTGCAAGTGGATATTTGGAGCCGTTTGAGGCCTATGCTGGAAAAGGAAATATCTTCACATAAAAACTGAACAGAAGCATTCTCAGAAACTTCTTTGTGTTGAGTGCATTCAACTCACAGACTTGAACTTACCTGTAGAAAGAGCAGTTTTGAAACACTCTTTTGGTAAAATCTGCAAGTGGTTATTTGGAGCACTTCGAGGCCTGTGCTGGGATATGGAATATCTTCACCTAAAAACTACAGAGAAGCAGTCTCAGAAAGTTCTTCACGATGCATTCATTCAACTCACAGAGTTGAACCTTCCTTTTGATAGAACAGTTTTGAAACACTCTTTTTGTAGAATCTGCAAGAGGATATTTGGAGCGTTTTGAGGCCTATGCTGGAAAAGGAAATATCTTCACCTAAAAACTAGACAGAAGCATTCTCAGAAACTTCTGTGTGATGAGTGCATTCAACTCACAGACTTGAGCGTTTCTTTTGATAGAAGAGTTTGGAAACATTACGTTTGTAGAATCTGCAAGTGTTTATTCGGAGCACCTTGAGGCCTATGTTGGAAAAGGAAATATCTTCACATAAAAACTAGAGAGAAGGATTCTCAGAAACTTCTTTGTGATGAGTTCATTCAACTCACAGAGTTGAACCTACCAATTGATAGAGAAGTTTGGAAACACTCTTTTTGTAGAATCTGCAAGTGGATATTTGGAGCCGTTTGAGGCCTATGCTGGAAAAGGAAATATCTTCACATAAAAACTGAACAGAAGCATTCTCAGAAACTTCTTTGTGTTGAGTGCATTCAACTCACAGACTTGAACTTACCTGTAGAAAGAGCAGTTTTGAAACACTCTTTTGGTAAAATCTGCAAGTGGTTATTTGGAGCACTTCGAGGCCTGTGCTGGGATATGGAATATCTTCACCTAAAAACTACAGAGAAGCATTCTCAGAAAGTTCTTCACGATGCATTCATTCAACTCACAGAGTTGAACCTTCCTTTTGATAGAACAGTTTTGAAACACTCTTTTTGTAGAATCTGCAAGAGGATATTTGGAGCGCTTTGAGGCCTATGCTGGAAAAGGAAATATCTTCACCTAAAAACTAGACAGAAGCATTCTCAGAAACTTCTGTGTGATGAGTGCATTCAACTCACAGACTTGAACGTTTCTTTTGATAGAACAGTTTGGAAACATTACGTTTGTAGAATCTGCAAGTGTTTATTCGGAGCACCTTGAGGCCTATGTTGGAAAAGGAAATATCTTCACATAAAAACTAGAGAGAAGGATTCTCAGAAACTTCTTTGTGATGAGTTCATTCAACTCACAGAGTTGAACCTACCAATTGATAGAGAAGTTTGGAAACACTCTTTTTGTAGAATCTGCAAGTGGATATTTGGAGCCGTTTGAGGCCTATGCTGGAAAAGGAAATATCTTCACATAAAAACTGAACAGAAGCATTCTCAGAAACTTCTTTGTGTTGAGTGCATTCAACTCACAGACTTGAACTTACCTGTAGAAAGAGCAGTTTTGAAACACTCTTTTGGTAAAATCTGCAAGTGGTTATTTGGAGCACTTCGAGGCCTGTGCTGGGATATGGAATATCTTCACCTAAAAACTACAGAGAAGCAGTCTCAGAAAGTTCTTCACGATGCATTCATTCAACTCACAGAGTTGAACCTTCCTTTTGATAGAACAGTTTTGAAACACTCTTTTTGTAGAATCTGCAAGAGGATATTTGGAGCGTTTTGAGGCCTATGCTGGAAAAGGAAATATCTTCACCTAAAAACTAGACAGAAGCATTCTCAGAAACTTCTGTGTGATGAGTGCATTCAACTCACAGACTTGAACGTTTCTTTTGATAGAACAGTTTGGAAACATTACGTTTGTAGAATCTGCAAGTGTTTATTCGGAGCACCTTGAGGCCTATGTTGGAAAAGGAAATATCTTCACATAAAACCTAGAGAGAAGGATTCTCAGAAACTTCTTTGTGATGAGTTCATTCAACTCACAGAGTTGAACCTACCAATTGATAGAGAAGTTTGGAAACACTCTTTTTGTAGAATCTGCAAGTGGATATTTGGAGCCGTTTGAGGCCTATGCTGGAAAAGGAAATATCTTCACATAAAAACTGAACAGAAGCATTCTCAGAAACTTCTTTGTGTTGAGTGCATTCAACTCACAGACTTGAACTTACCTGTAGAAAGAGCAGTTTTGAAACACTCTTTTGGTAAAATCTGCAAGTGGTTATTTGGAGCACTTCGAGGCCTGTGCTGGGATATGGAATATCTTCACCTAAAAACTACAGAGAAGCATTCTCAGAAAGTTCTTCACGATGCATTCATTCCACTCACAGATTTGAACCTTCCTTTTGATAGAACAGTTTTGAAACAGTCTTTTTGTAGAATCTGCAAGAGGATATTTGGAGCGTTTTGAGGCCTATGCTGGAAAAGGAAATATCTTCACCTAAAAACTAGACAGAAGCATTCTCAGAAACTTCTGTGTGATGAGTGCATTCAACTCACAGACTTGAACGTTTCTTTTGATAGAACAGTTTGGAAACATTACGTTTGTAGAATCTGCAAGTGTTTATTCGGAGCACCTTGAGGCCTATGTTGGAAAAGGAAATATCTTCACATAAAACCTAGAGAGAAGGATTCTCAGAAACTTCTTTGTGATGAGTTCATTCAACTCACAGAGTTGAACCTACCAATTGATAGAGAAGTTTGGAAACACTCTTTTTGTAGAATCTGCAAGTGGATATTTGGAGCCGTTTGAGGCCTATGCTGGAAAAGGAAATATCTTCACATAAAAACTGAACAGAAGCATTCTCAGAAACTTCTTTGTGTTGAGTGCATTCAACTCACAGACTTGAACTTACCTGTAGAAAGAGCAGTTTTGAAACACTCTTTTGGTAAAATCTGCAAGTGGTTATTTGGAGCACTTCGAGGCCTGTGCTGGGATATGGAATATCTTCACCTAAAAACTACAGAGAAGCATTCTCAGAAAGTTCTTCACGATGCATTCATTCAACTCACAGAGTTGAACCTTCCTTTTGATAGAACAGTTTTGAAACACTCTTTTTGTAGAATCTGCAAGAAGATATTTGGAGCGCTTTGAGGCCTATGCTGGAAAAGGAAATATCTTCACCTAAAAACTAGACAGAAGCATTCTCAGAAACTTCTGTGTGATGAGTGCATTCAACTCACAGACTTGAACGTTTCTTTTGATAGAACAGTTTGGAAACATTACGTTTGTAGAATCTGCAAGTGTTTATTCGGAGCACCTTGAGGCCTATGTTGGAAAAGGAAATATCTTCACATAAAACCTAGAGAGAAGGATTCTCAGAAACTTCTTTGTGATGAGTTCATTCAACTCACAGAGTTGAACCTACCAATTGATAGAGAAGTTTGGAAACACTCTTTTTGTAGAATCTGCAAGTGGATATTTGGAGCCGTTTGAGGCCTATGCTGGAAAAGGAAATATCTTCACATAAAAACTGAACAGAAGCATTCTCAGAAACTTCTTTGTGTTGAGTGCATTCAACTCACAGACTTGAACTTACCTGTAGAAAGAGCAGTTTTGAAACACTCTTTTGGTAAAATCTGCAAGTGGTTATTTGGAGCACTTCGAGGCCTGTGCTGGGATATGGAATATCTTCACCTAAAAACTACAGAGAAGCATTCTCAGAAAGTTCTTCACGATGCATTCATTCAACTCACAGAGTTGAACCTTCCTTTTGATAGAACAGTTTTGAAACACTCTTTTTGTAGAATCTGCAAGAGGATATTTGGAGCGTTTTGAGGCCTATGCTGGAAAAGGAAATATCTTCACCTAAAAACTAGACAGAAGCATTCTCAGAAACTTCTGTGTGATGAGTGCATTCAACTCACAGACTTGAACGTTTCTTTTGATAGAACAGTTTGGAAACATTACGTTTGTAGAATCTGCAAGTGTTTATTCGGAGCACCTTGAGGCCTATGTTGGAAAAGGAAATATCTTCACATAAAACCTAGAGAGAAGGATTCTCAGAAACTTCTTTGTGATGAGTTCATTCAACTCACAGAGTTGAACCTACCAATGGATAGAGAAGTTTGGAAACACTCTTTTTGTAGAATCTGCAAGTGGATATTTGGAGCCGTTTGAGGCCTATGCTGGAAAAGGAAATATCTTCACATAAAAACTGAACAGAAGCATTCTCAGAAACTTCTTTGTGTTGAGTGCATTCAACTCACAGACTTGAACTTACCTGTAGAAAGAGCAGTTTTGAAACACTCTTTTGGTAAAATCTGCAAGTGGTTATTTGGAGCACTTCGAGGCCTGTGCTGGGATATGGAATATCTTCACCTAAAAACTACAGAGAAGCATTCTCAGAAAGTTCTTCACGATGCATTCATTCAACTCACAGAGTTGAACCTTCCTTTTGATAGAACAGTTTTGAAACACTCTTTTTGTAGAATCTGCAAGAGGATATTTGGAGCGTTTTGAGGCCTATGCTGGAAAAGGAAATATCTTCACCTAAAAACTAGACAGAAGCATTCTCAGAAACTTCTGTGTGATGAGTGCATTCAACTCACAGACTTGAGCGTTTCTTTTGATAGAAGAGTTTGGAAACATTACGTTTGTAGAATCTGCAAGTGTTTATTCGGAGCACCTTGAGGCCTATGTTGGAAAAGGAAATATCTTCACATAAAAACTAGAGAGAAGGATTCTCAGAAACTTCTTTGTGATGAGTTCATTCAACTCACAGAGTTGAACCTACCAATTGATAGAGAAGTTTGGAAACACTCTTTTTGTAGAATCTGCAAGTGGATATTTGGAGCCGTTTGAGGCCTATGCTGGAAAAGGAAATATCTTCACATAAAAACTGAACAGAAGCATTCTCAGAAACTTCTTTGTGTTGAGTGCATTCAACTCACAGACTTGAACTTACCTGTAGAAAGAGCAGTTTTGAAACACTCTTTTGGTAAAATCTGCAAGTGGTTATTTGGAGCACTTCGAGGCCTGTGCTGGGATATGGAATATCTTCACCTAAAAACTACAGAGAAGCAGTCTCAGAAAGTTCTTCACGATGCATTCATTCAACTCACAGAGTTGAACCTTCCTTTTGATAGAACAGTTTTGAAACACTCTTTTTGTAGAATCTGCAAGAGGATATTTGGAGCGTTTTGAGGCCTATGCTGGAAAAGGAAATATCTTCACCTAAAAACTAGACAGAAGCATTCTCAGAAACTTCTGTGTGATGAGTGCATTCAACTCACAGACTTGAACGTTTCTTTTGATAGAACAGTTTGGAAACATTACGTTTGTAGAATCTGCAAGTGTTTATTCGGAGCACCTTGAGGCCTATGTTGGAAAAGGAAATATCTTCACATAAAACCTAGAGAGAAGGATTCTCAGAAACTTCTTTGTGATGAGTTCATTCAACTCACAGAGTTGTACCTACCAATTGATAGAGAAGTTTGGAAACACTCTTTTTGTAGAATCTGCAAGTGGATATTTGGAGCCGTTTGAGGCCTATGCTGGAAAAGGAAATATCTTCACATAAAAACTGAACAGAAGCATTCTCAGAAACTTCTTTGTGTTGAGTGCATTCAACTCACAGACTTGAACTTACCTGTAGAAAGAGCAGTTTTGAAACACTCTTTTGGTAAAATCTGCAAGTGGTTATTTGGAGCACTTCGAGGCCTGTGCTGGGATATGGAATATCTTCACCTAAAAACTACAGAGAAGCATTCTCAGAAAGTTCTTCACGATGCATTCATTCAACTCACAGAGTTGAACCTTCCTTTTGATAGAACAGTTTTGAAACACTCTTTTTGTAGAATCTGCAAGAGGATATTTGGAGCGTTTTGAGGCCTATGCTGGAAAAGGAAATATCTTCACCTAAAAACTAGACAGAAGCATTCTCAGAAACTTCTATGTGATGAGTGCATTCAACTCACAGACTTGAACGTTTCTTTTGATAGAACAGTTTGGAAACATTACGTTTGTAGAATCTGCAAGTGTTTATTCGGAGCACCTTGAGGCCTATGTTGGAAAAGGAAATATCTTCACATAAAAACTAGAGAGAAGGATTCTCAGAAACTTCTTTGTGATGAGTTCATTCAACTCACAGAGTTGAACCTACCAATTGATAGAGAAGTTTGGAAACACTCTTTTTGTAGAATCTGCAAGTGGATATTTGGAGCCGTTTGAGGCCTATGCTGGAAAAGGAAATATCTTCACATAAAAACTGAACAGAAGCATTCTCAGAAACTTCTTTGTGTTGAGTGCATTCAACTCACAGACTTGAACTTACCTGTAGAAAGAGCAGTTTTGAAACACTCTTTTGGTAAAATCTGCAAGTGGTTATTTGGAGCACTTCGAGGCCTGTGCTGGGATATGGAATATCTTCACCTAAAAACTACAGAGAAGCATTCTCAGAAAGTTCTTCACGATGCATTCATTCAACACACAGAGTTGAACCTTCCTTTTGATAGAACAGTTTTGAAACACTCTTTTTGTAGAATCTGCAAGAGGATATTTGGAGCGCTTTGAGGCCTATGCTGGAAAAGGAAATATCTTCACCTAAAAACTAGACAGAAGCATTCTCAGAAACTTCTGTGTGATGAGTGCATTCAACTCACAGACTTGAACGTTTCTTTTGATAGAACAGTTTGGAAACATTACGTTTGTAGAATCTGCAAGTGTTTATTCGGAGCACCTTGAGGCCTATGTTGGAAAAGGAAATATCTTCACATAAAAACTAGAGAGAAGGATTCTCAGAAACTTCTTTGTGATGAGTTCATTCAACTCACAGAATTGAACCTACCAATTGATAGAGAAGTTTGGAAACACTCTTTTTGTAGAATCTGCAAGTGGATATTTGGAGCCGTTTGAGGCCTATGCTGGAAAAGGAAATATCTTCACATAAAAACTGAACAGAAGCATTCTCAGAAACTTCTTTGTGTTGAGTGCATTCAACTCACAGACTTGAACTTACCTGTAGAAAGAGCAGTTTTGAAACACTCTTTTGGTAAAATCTGCAAGTGGTTATTTGGAGCACTTCGAGGCCTGTGCTGGGATATGGAATATCTTCACCTAAAAACTACAGAGAAGCATTCTCAGAAAGTTCTTCATGATGCATTCATTCAACTCACAGAGTTGAACCTTCCTTTTGATAGAACAGTTTTGAAACACTCTTTTTGTAGAATCTGCAAGAGGATATTTGGAGCGTTTTGAGGCCTATGCTGGAAAAGGAAATATCTTCACCTAAAAACTAGACAGAAGCATTCTCAGAAACTTCTGTGTGATGAGTGCATTCAACTCACAGACTTGAACGTTTCTTTTGATAGAACAGTTTGGAAACATTACGTTTGTAGAATCTGCAAGTGTTTATTCGGAGCACCTTGAGGCCTATGTTGGAAAAGGAAATATCTTCACATAAAAACTAGAGAGAAGGATTCTCAGAAACTTCTTTGTGATGAGTTCATTCAACTCACAGAGTTGAACCTACCAATTGATAGAGAAGTTTGGAAACACTCTTTTTGTAGAATCTGCAAGTGGATATTTGGAGCCGTTTGAGGCCTATGCTGGAAAAGGAAATATCTTCACATAAAAACTGAACAGAAGCATTCTCAGAAACTTCTTTGTGTTGAGTGCATTCAACTCACAGACTTGAACTTACCTGTAGAAAGAGCAGTTTTGAAACACTCTTTTGGTAAAATCTGCAAGTGGTTATTTGGAGCACTTCGAGGCCTGTGCTGGGATATGGAATATCTTCACCTAAAAACTACAGAGAAGCAGTCTCAGAAAGTTCTTCACGATGCATTCATTCAACTCACAGAGTTGAACCTTCCTTTTGATAGAACAGTTTTGAAACACTCTTTTTGTAGAATCTGCAAGAGGATATTTGGAGCGTTTTGAGGCCTATGCTGGAAAAGGAAATATCTTCACCTAAAAACTAGACAGAAGCATTCTCAGAAACTTCTGTGTGATGAGTGCATTCAACTCACAGACTTGAACGTTTCTTTTGATAGAACAGTTTGGAAACATTACGTTTGTAGAATCTGCAAGTGTTTATTCGGAGCACCTTGAGGCCTATGTTGGAAAAGGAAATATCTTCACATAAAACCTAGAGAGAAGGATTCTCAGAAACTTCTTTGTGATGAGTTCATTCAACTCACAGAGTTGAACCTACCAATTGATAGAGAAGTTTGGAAACACTCTTTTTGTAGAATCTGCAAGTGGATATTTGGAGCCGTTTGAGGCCTATGCTGGAAAAGGAAATATCTTCACATAAAAACTGAACAGAAGCATTCTCAGAAACTTCTTTGTGTTGAGTGCATTCAACTCACAGACTTGAACTTACCTGTAGAAAGAGCAGTTTTGAAACACTCTTTTGGTAAAATCTGCAAGTGGTTATTTGGAGCACTTCGAGGCCTGTGCTGGGATATGGAATATCTTCACCTAAAAACTACAGAGAAGCATTCTCAGAAAGTTCTTCACGATGCATTCATTCAACTCACAGAGTTGAACCTTCCTTTTGATAGAACAGTTTTGAAACACTCTTTTTGTAGAATCTGCAAGAGGATATTTGGAGCGTTTTGAGGCCTATGCTGGAAAAGGAAATATCTTCACCTAAAAACTAGACAGAAGCATTCTCAGAAACTTCTGTGTGATGAGTGCATTCAACTCACAGACTTGAACGTTTCTTTTGATAGAACAGTTTGGAAACATTACGTTTGTAGAATCTGCAAGTGTTTATTCGGAGCACCTTGAGGCCTATGTTGGAAAAGGAAATATCTTCACATAAAACCTAGAGAGAAGGATTCTCAGAAACTTCTTTGTGATGAGTTCATTCAACTCACAGAGTTGAACCTACCAATTGATAGAGAAGTTTGGAAACACTCTTTTTGTAGAATCTGCAAGTGGATATTTGGAGCCGTTTGAGGCCTATGCTGGAAAAGGAAATATCTTCACATAAAAACTGAACAGAAGCATTCTCAGAAACTTCTTTGTGTTGAGTGCATTCAACTCACAGACTTGAACTTACCTGTAGAAAGAGCAGTTTTGAAACACTCTTTTGGTAAAATCTGCAAGTGGTTATTTGGAGCACTTCGAGGCCTGTGCTGGGATATGGAATATCTTCACCTAAAAACTACAGAGAAGCATTCTCAGAAAGTTCTTCACGATGCATTCATTCAACTCACAGAGTTGAACCTTCCTTTTGATAGAACAGTTTTGAAACAGTCTTTTTGTAGAATCTCCAAGAGGATATTTGGAGCGTTTTGAGGCCTATGCTGGAAAAGGAAATATCTTCACCTAAAAACTAGACAGAAGCATTCTCAGAAACTTCTGTGTGATGAGTGCATTCAACTCACAGACTTGAACGTTTCTTTTGATAGAACAGTTTGGAAACATTACGTTTGTAGAATCTGCAAGTGTTTATTCGGAGCACCTTGAGGCCTATGTTGGAAAAGGAAATATCTTCACATAAAACCTAGAGAGAAGGATTCTCAGAAACTTCTTTGTGATGAGTTCATTCAACTCACAGAGTTGAACCTACCAATGGATAGAGAAGTTTGGAAACACTCTTTTTGTAGAATCTGCAAGTGGATATTTGGAGCCGTTTGAGGCCTATGCTGGAAAAGGAAATATCTTCACATAAAAACTGAACAGAAGCATTCTCAGAAACTTCTTTGTGTTGAGTGCATTCAACTCACAGACTTGAACTTACCTGTAGAAAGAGCAGTTTTGAAACACTCTTTTGGTAAAATCTGCAAGTGGTTATTTGGAGCACTTCGAGGCCTGTGCTGGGATATGGAATATCTTCACCTAAAAACTACAGAGAAGCATTCTCAGAAAGTTCTTCACGATGCATTCATTCAACTCACAGAGTTGAACCTTCCTTTTGATAGAACAGTTTTGAAACACTCTTTTTGTAGAATCTGCAAGAGGATATTTGGAGCGTTTTGAGGCCTATGCTGGAAAAGGAAATATCTTCACCTAAAAACTAGACAGAAGCATTCTCAGAAACTTCTGTGTGATGAGTGCATTCAACTCACAGACTTGAACGTTTCTTTTGATAGAACAGTTTGGAAACATTACGTTTGTAGAATCTGCAAGTGTTTATTCGGAGCACCTTGAGGCCTATGTTGGAAAAGGAAATATCTTCACATAAAAACTAGAGAGAAGGATTCTCAGAAACTTCTTTGTGATGAGTTCATTCAACTCACAGAGTTGAACCTACCAATTGATAGAGAAGTTTGGAAACACTCTTTTTGTAGAATCTGCAAGTGGATATTTGGAGCCGTTTGAGGCCTATGCTGGAAAAGGAAATATCTTCACATAAAAACTGAACAGAAGCATTCTCAGAAACTTCTTTGTGTTGAGTGCATTCAACTCACAGACTTGAACTTACCTGTAGAAAGAGCAGTTTTGAAACACTCTTTTGGTAAAATCTGCAAGTGGTTATTTGGAGCACTTCGAGGCCTGTGCTGGGATATGGAATATCTTCACCTAAAAACTACAGAGAAGCAGTCTCAGAAAGTTCTTCACGATGCATTCATTCAACTCACAGAGTTGAACCTTCCTTTTGATAGAACAGTTTTGAAACACTCTTTTTGTAGAATCTGCAAGAGGATATTTGGAGCGTTTTGAGGCCTATGCTGGAAAAGGAAATATCTTCACCTAAAAACTAGACAGAAGCATTCTCAGAAACTTCTGTGTGATGAGTGCATTCAACTCACAGACTTGAACGTTTCTTTTGATAGAACAGTTTGGAAACATTACGTTTGTAGAATCTGCAAGTGTTTATTCGGAGCACCTTGAGGCCTATGTTGGAAAAGGAAATATCTTCACATAAAACCTAGAGAGAAGGATTCTCAGAAACTTCTTTGTGATGAGTTCATTCAACTCACAGAGTTGAACCTACCAATTGATAGAGAAGTTTGGAAACACTCTTTTTGTAGAATCTGCAAGTGGATATTTGGAGCCGTTTGAGGCCTATGCTGGAAAAGGAAATATCTTCACATAAAAACTGAACAGAAGCATTCTCAGAAACTTCTTTGTGTTGAGTGCATTCAACTCACAGACTTGAACTTACCTGTAGAAAGAGCAGTTTTGAAACACTCTTTTGGTAAAATCTGCAAGTGGTTATTTGGAGCACTTCGAGGCCTGTGCTGGGATATGGAATATCTTCACCTAAAAACTACAGAGAAGCATTCTCAGAAAGTTCTTCATGATGCATTCATTCAACTCACAGAGTTGAACCTTCCTTTTGATAGAACAGTTTTGAAACACTCTTTTTGTAGAATCTGCAAGAGGATATTTGGAGCGTTTTGAGGCCTATGCTGGAAAAGGAAATATCTTCACCTAAAAACTAGACAGAAGCATTCTCAGAAACTTCTGTGTGATGAGTGCATTCAACTCACAGACTTGAACGTTTCTTTTGATAGAACAGTTTGGAAACATTACGTTTGTAGAATCTGCAAGTGTTTATTCGGAGCACCTTGAGGCCTATGTTGGAAAAGGAAATATCTTCACATAAAACCTAGAGAGAAGGATTCTCAGAAACTTCTTTGTGATGAGTTCATTCAACTCACAGAGTTGAACCTACCAATTGATAGAGAAGTTTGGAAACACTCTTTTTGTAGAATCTGCAAGTGGATATTTGGAGCCGTTTGAGGCCTATGCTGGAAAAGGAAATATCTTCACATAAAAACTGAACAGAAGCATTCTCAGAAACTTCTTTGTGTTGAGTGCATTCAACTCACAGACTTGAACTTACCTGTAGAAAGAGCAGTTTTGAAACACTCTTTTGGTAAAATCTGCAAGTGGTTATTTGGAGCACTTCGAGGCCTGTGCTGGGATATGGAATATCTTCACCTAAAAACTACAGAGAAGCATTCTCAGAAAGTTCTTCACGATGCATTCATTCAACTCACAGAGTTGAACCTTCCTTTTGATAGAACAGTTTTGAAACACTCTTTTTGTAGAATCTGCAAGAGGATATTTGGAGCGTTTTGAGGCCTATGCTGGAAAAGGAAATATCTTCACCTAAAAACTAGACAGAAGCATTCTCAGAAACTTCTATGTGATGAGTGCATTCAACTCACAGACTTGAACGTTTCTTTTGATAGAACAGTTTGGAAACATTACGTTTGTAGAATCTGCAAGTGTTTATTCGGAGCACCTTGAGGCCTATGTTGGAAAAGGAAATATCTTCACATAAAAACTAGAGAGAAGGATTCTCAGAAACTTCTTTGTGATGAGTTCATTCAACTCACAGAGTTGAACCTACCAATTGATAGAGAAGTTTGGAAACACTCTTTTTGTAGAATCTGCAAGTGGATATTTGGAGCCGTTTGAGGCCTATGCTGGAAAAGGAAATATCTTCACATAAAAACTGAACAGAAGCATTCTCAGAAACTTCTTTGTGTTGAGTGCATTCAACTCACAGACTTGAACTTACCTGTAGAAAGAGCAGTTTTGAAACACTCTTTTGGTAAAATCTGCAAGTGGTTATTTGGAGCACTTCGAGGCCTGTGCTGGGATATGGAATATCTTCACCTAAAAACTACAGAGAAGCATTCTCAGAAAGTTCTTCACGATGCATTCATTCAACTCACAGAGTTGAACCTTCCTTTTGATAAAACAGTTTTGAAACACTCTTTTTGTAGAATCTGCAAGAGGATATTTGGAGCGATTTGAGGCCTATGCTGGAAAAGGAAATATCTTCACCTAAAAACTAGACAGAAGCATTCTCAGAAACTTCTGTGTGATGAGTGCATTCAACTCACAGACTTGAACGTTTCTTTTGATAGAACAGTTTGGAAACATTACGTTTGTAGAATCTGCAAGTGTTTATTCGGAGCACCTTGAGGCCTATGTTGGAAAAGGAAATATCTTCACATAAAACCTAGGGAGAAGGATTCTCAGAAACTTCTTTGTGATGAGTTCATTCAACTCACAGAGTTGAACCTACCAATTGATAGAGAAGTTTGGAAACACTCTTTTTGTAGAATCTGCAAGTGGATATTTGGAGCCGTTTGAGGCCTATGCTGGAAAAGGAAATATCTTCACATAAAAACTGAACAGAAGCATTCTCAGAAACTTCTTTGTGTTGAGTGCATTCAACTCACAGACTTGAACTTACCTGTAGAAAGAACAGTTTTGAAACACTCTTTTGGTAAAATCTGCAAGTGGTTATTTGGAGCACTTCGAGGCCTGTGCTGGGATATGGAATATCTTCACCTAAAAACTACAGAGAAGCATTCTCAGAAAGTTCTTCACGATGCATTCATTCAACTCACAGAGTTGAACCTTCCTTTTGATAGAACAGTTTTGAAACACTCTTTTTGTAGAATCTGCAAGAGGATATTTGGAGCGCTTTGAGGCCTATGCTGGAAAAGGAAATATCTTCACCTAAAAACTAGACAGAAGCATTCTCAGAAACTTCTGTGTGATGAGTGCATTCAACTCACAGACTTGAACGTTTCTTTTGATAGAACAGTTTGGAAACATTACGTTTGTAGAATCTGCAAGTGTTTATTCGGAGCACCTTGAGGCCTATGTTGGAAAAGGAAATATCTTCACATAAAAACTAGAGAGAAGGATTCTCAGAAACTTCTTTGTGATGAGTTCATTCAACTCACAGAGTTGACCCTACCAATTGATAGAGAAGTTTGGAAACACTCTTTTTGTAGAATCTGCAAGTGGATATTTGGAGCCGTTTGAGGCCTATGCTGGAAAAGGAAATATCTTCACATAAAAACTGAACAGAAGCATTCTCAGAAACTTCTTTGTGTTGAGTGCATTCAACTCACAGACTTGAACTTACCTGTAGAAAGAGCAGTTTTGAAACACTCTTTTGGTAAAATCTGCAGGTGGTTATTTGGAGCACTTCGAGGCCTGTGCTGGGATATGGAATATCTTCACCTAAAAACTACAGAGAAGCATTCTCAGAAAGTTCTTCACGATGCATTCATTCAACTCACAGAGTTGAACCTTCCTTTTGATAGAACAGTTTTGAAACACTCTTTTTGTAGAATCTGCAAGAGGATATTTGGAGCGTTTTGAGGCCTATGCTGGAAAAGGAAATATCTTCACCTAAAAACTAGACAGAAGCATTCTCAGAAACTTCTGTGTGATGAGTGCATTCAACTCACAGACTTGAACGTTTCTTTTGATAGAACAGTTTGGAAACATTACGTTTGTAGAATCTGCAAGTGTTTATTCGGAGCACCTTGAGGCCTATGTTGGAAAAGGAAATATCTTCACATAAAACCTAGAGAGAAGGATTCTCAGAAACTTCTTTGTGATGAGTTCATTCAACTCACAGAGTTGAACCTACCAATTGATAGAGAAGTTTGGAAACACTCTTTTTGTAGAATCTGCAAGTGGATATTTGGAGCCGTTTGAGGCCTATGCTGGAAAAGGAAATATCTTCACATAAAAACTGAACAGAAGCATTCTCAGAAACTTCTTTGTGTTGAGTGCATTCAACTCACAGACTTGAACTTACCTGTAGAAAGAGCAGTTTTGAAACACTCTTTTGGTAAAATCTGCAAGTGGTTATTTGGAGCACTTCGAGGCCTGTGCTGGGATATGGAATATCTTCACCTAAAAACTACAGAGAAGCATTCTCAGAAAGTTCTTCACGATGCATTCATTCAACTCACAGAGTTGAACCTTCCTTTTGATAGAACAGTTTTGAAACAGTCTTTTTGTAGAATCTGCAAGAGGATATTTGGAGCGTTTTGAGGCCTATGCTGGAAAAGGAAATATCTTCACCTAAAAACTAGACAGAAGCATTCTCAGAAACTTCTGTGTGATGAGTGCATTCAACTCACAGACTTGAACGTTTCTTTTGATAGAACAGTTTGGAAACATTACGTTTGTAGAATCTGCAAGTGTTTATTCGGAGCACCTTGAGGCCTATGTTGGAAAAGGAAATATCTTCACATAAAACCTAGAGAGAAGGATTCTCAGAAACTTCTTTGTGATGAGTTCATTCAACTCACAGAGTTGAACCTACCAATGGATAGAGAAGTTTGGAAACACTCTTTTTGTAGAATCTGCAAGTGGATATTTGGAGCCGTTTGAGGCCTATGCTGGAAAAGGAAATATCTTCACATAAAAACTGAACAGAAGCATTCTCAGAAACTTCTTTGTGTTGAGTGCATTCAACTCACAGACTTGAACTTACCTGTAGAAAGAGCAGTTTTGAAACACTCTTTTGGTAAAATCTGCAAGTGGTTATTTGGAGCACTTCGAGGCCTGTGCTGGGATATGGAATATCTTCACCTAAAAACTACAGAGAAGCATTCTCAGAAAGTTCTTCACGATGCATTCATTCAACTCACAGAGTTGAACCTTCCTTTTGATAGAACAGTTTTGAAACACTCTTTTTGTAGAATCTGCAAGAGGATATTTGGAGCGTTTTGAGGCCTATGCTGGAAAAGGAAATATCTTCACCTAAAAACTAGACAGAAGCATTCTCAGAAACTTCTGTGTGATGAGTGCATTCAACTCACAGACTTGAACGTTTCTTTTGATAGAACAGTTTGGAAACATTACGTTTGTAGAATCTGCAAGTGTTTATTCGGAGCACCTTGAGGCCTATGTTGGAAAAGGAAATATCTTCACATAAAACCTAGAGAGAAGGATTCTCAGAAACTTCTTTGTGATGAGTTCATTCAACTCACAGAGTTGAACCTACCAATGGATAGAGAAGTTTGGAAACACTCTTTTTGTAGAATCTGCAAGTGGATATTTGGAGCCGTTTGAGGCCTATGCTGGAAAAGGAAATATCTTCACATAAAAACTGAACAGAAGCATTCTCAGAAACTTCTTTGTGTTGAGTGCATTCAACTCACAGACTTGAACTTACCTGTAGAAAGAGCAGTTTTGAAACACTCTTTTGGTAAAATCTGCAAGTGGTTATTTGGAGCACTTCGAGGCCTGTGCTGGGATATGGAATATCTTCACCTAAAAACTACAGAGAAGCATTCTCAGAAAGTTCTTCACGATGCATTCATTCAACTCACAGAGTTGAACCTTCCTTTTGATAGAACAGTTTTGAAACACTCTTTTTGTAGAATCTGCAAGAGGATATTTGGAGCGTTTTGAGGCCTATGCTGGAAAAGGAAATATCTTCACCTAAAAACTAGACAGAAGCATTCTCAGAAACTTCTGTGTGATGAGTGCATTCAACTCACAGACTTGAACGTTTCTTTTGATAGAACAGTTTGGAAACATTACGTTTGTAGAATCTGCAAGTGTTTATTCGGAGCACCTTGAGGCCTATGTTGGAAAAGGAAATATCTTCACATAAAACCTAGAGAGAAGGATTCTCAGAAACTTCTTTGTGATGAGTTCATTCAACTCACAGAGTTGAACCTACCAATTGATAGAGAAGTTTGGAAACACTCTTTTTGTAGAATCTGCAAGTGGATATTTGGAGCCGTTTGAGGCCTATGCTGGAAAAGGAAATATCTTCACATAAAAACTGAACAGAAGCATTCTCAGAAACTTCTTTGTGTTGAGTGCATTCAACTCACAGACTTCAACTTACCTGTAGAAAGAGCAGTTTTGAAACACTCTTTTGGTAAAATCTGCAAGTGGTTATTTGGAGCACTTCGAGGCCTGTGCTGGGATATGGAATATCTTCACCTAAAAACTACAGAGAAGCATTCTCAGAAAGTTCTTCACGATGCATTCATTAAACTCACAGAGTTGAACCTTCCTTTTGATAGAACAGTTTTGAAACACTCTTTTTGTAGAATCTGCAAGAGGATATTTGGAGCGTTTTGAGGCCTATGCTGGAAAAGGAAATATCTTCACCTAAAAACTAGACAGAAGCATTCTCAGAAACTTCTGTGTGATGAGTGCATTCAACTCACAGACTTGAACGTTTCTTTTGATAGAACAGTTTGGAAACATTACGTTTGTAGAATCTGCAAGTGTTTATTTGGAGCACCTTGAGGCCTATGTTGGAAAAGGAAATATCTTCACATAAAACCTAGAGAGAAGGATTCTCAGAAACTTCTTTGTGATGAGTTCATTCAACTCACAGAGTTGAACCTACCAATTGATAGAGAAGTTTGGAAACACTCTTTTTGTAGAATCTGCAAGTGGATATTTGGAGCCGTTTGAGGCCTATGCTGGAAAAGGAAATATCTTCACATAAAAACTGAACAGAAGCATTCTCAGAAACTTCTTTGTGTTGAGTGCATTCAACTCACAGACTTGAACTTACCTGTAGAAAGAGCAGTTTTGAAACACTCTTTTGGTAAAATCTGCAAGTGGTTATTTGGAGCACTTCGAGGCCTGTGCTGGGATATGGAATATCTTCACCTAAAAACTACAGAGAAGCATTCTCAGAAAGTTCTTCACGATGCATTCATTCAACTCACAGAGTTGAACCTTCCTTTTGATAGAACAGTTTTGAAACACTCTTTTTGTAGAATCTGCAAGAGGATATTTGGAGCGTTTTGAGGCCTATGCTGGAAAAGGAAATATCTTCACCTAAAAACTAGACAGAAGCATTCTCAGAAACTTCTGTGTGATGAGTGCATTCAACTCACAGACTTGAACGTTTCTTTTGATAGAACAGTTTGGAAACATTACGTTTGTAGAATCTGCAAGTGTTTATTTGGAGCACCTTGAGGCCTATGTTGGAAAAGGAAATATCTTCACATAAAAACTAGAGAGAAGGATTCTCAGAAACTTCTTTGTGATGAGTTCATTCAACTCACAGAGTTGAACCTACCAATTGATAGAGAAGTTTGGAAACACTCTTTTTGTAGAATCTGCAAGTGGATATTTGGAGCCGTTTGAGGCCTATGCTGGAAAAGGAAATATCTTCACATAAAAACTGAACAGAAGCATTCTCAGAAACTTCTTTGTGTTGAGTGCATTCAACTCACAGACTTGAACTTACCTGTAGAAAGAGCAGTTTTGAAACACCCTTTTGGTAAAATCTGCAAGTGGTTATTTGGAGCACTTCGAGGCCTGTGCTGGGATATGGAATATCTTCACCTAAAAACTACAGAGAAGCAGTCTCAGAAAGTTCTTCACGATGCATTCATTCAACTCACAGAGTTGAACCTTCCTTTTGATAGAACAGTTTTGAAACACTCTTTTTGTAGAATCTGCAAGAGGATATTTGGAGCGTTTTGAGGCCTATGCTGGAAAAGGAAATATCTTCACCTAAAAACTAGACAGAAGCATTCTCAGAAACTTCTGTGTGATGAGTGCATTCAACTCACAGACTTGAACGTTTCTTTTGATAGAACAGTTTGGAAACATTACGTTTGTAGAATCTGCAAGTGTTTATTCGGAGCACCTTGAGGCCTATGTTGGAAAAGGAAATATCTTCACATAAAACCTAGAGAGAAGGATTCTCAGAAACTTCTTTGTGATGAGTTCATTCAACTCACAGAGTTGAACCTACCAATTGATAGAGAAGTTTGGAAACACTCTTTTTGTAGAATCTGCAAGTGGATATTTGGAGCCGTTTGAGGCCTATGCTGGAAAAGGAAATATCTTCACATAAAAACTGAACAGAAGCATTCTCAGAAACTTCTTTGTGTTGAGTGCATTCAACTCACAGACTTGAACTTACCTGTAGAAAGAGCAGTTTTGAAACACTCTTTTGGTAAAATCTGCAAGTGGTTATTTGGAGCACTTCGAGGCCTGTGCTGGGATATGGAATATCTTCACCTAAAAACTACAGAGAAGCATTCTCAGAAAGTTCTTCACGATGCATTCATTCAACTCACAGAGTTGAACCTTCCTTTTGATAGAACAGTTTTGAAACACTCTTTTTGTAGAATCTGCAAGAGGATATTTGGAGCGTTTTGAGGCCTATGCTGGAAAAGGAAATATCTTCACCTAAAAACTAGACAGAAGCATTCTCAGAAACTTCTATGTGATGAGTGCATTCAACTCACAGACTTGAACGTTTCTTTTGATAGAACAGTTTGGAAACATTACGTTTGTAGAATCTGCAAGTGTTTATTCGGAGCACCTTGAGGCCTATGTTGGAAAAGGAAATATCTTCACATAAAAACTAGAGAGAAGGATTCTCAGAAACTTCTTTGTGATGAGTTCATTCAACTCACAGAGTTGAACCTACCAATTGATAGAGAAGTTTGGAAACACTCTTTTTGTAGAATCTGCAAGTGGATATTTGGAGCCGTTTGAGGCCTATGCTGGAAAAGGAAATATCTTCACATAAAAACTGAACAGAAGCATTCTCAGAAACTTATTTGTGTTGAGTGCATTCAACTCACAGACTTGAACTTACCTGTAGAAAGAGCAGTTTTGAAACACTCTTTTGGTAAAATCTGCAAGTGGTTATTTGGAGCACTTCGAGGCCTGTGCTGGGATATGGAATATCTTCACCTAAAAACTACAGAGAAGCATTCTCAGAAAGTTCTTCACGATGCATTCATTCAACTCACAGAGTTGAACCTTCCTTTTGATAGAACAGTTTTGAAACACTCTTTTTGTAGAATCTGCAAGAGGATATTTGGAGCGTTTTGAGGCCTATGCTGGAAAAGGAAATATCTTCACCTAAAAACTAGACAGAAGCATTCTCAGAAACTTCTGTGTGATGAGTGCATTCAACTCACAGACTTGAACGTTTCTTTTGATAGAACAGTTTGGAAACATTACGTTTGTAGAATCTGCAAGTGTTTATTCGGAGCACCTTGAGGCCTATGTTGGAAAAGGAAATATCTTCACATAAAACCTAGAGAGAAGGATTCTCAGAAACTTCTTTGTGATGAGTTCATTCAACTCACAGAGTTGAACCTACCAATTGATAGAGAAGTTTGGAAACACTCTTTTTGTAGAATCTGCAAGTGGATATTTGGAGCCGTTTGAGGCCTATGCTGGAAAAGGAAATATCTTCACATAAAAACTGAACAGAAGCATTCTCAGAAACTTCTTTGTGTTGAGTGCATTCAACTCACAGACTTGAACTTACCTGTAGAAAGAGCAGTTTTGAAACACTCTTTTGGTAAAATCTGCAAGTGGTTATTTGGAGCACTTCGAGGCCTGTGCTGGGATATGGAATATCTTCACCTACAAACTACAGAGAAGCATTCTCAGAAAGTTCTTCACGATGCATTCATTCAACTCACAGAGTTGAACCTTCCTTTTGATAGAACAGTTTTGAAACACTCTTTTTGTAGAATCTGCAAGAGGATATTTGGAGCGTTTTGAGGCCTATGCTGGAAAAGGAAATATCTTCACCTAAAAACTAGACAGAAGCATTCTCAGAAACTTCTGTGTGATGAGTGCATTCAACTCACAGACTTGAACGTTTCTTTTGATAGAACAGTTTGGAAACATTACGTTTGTAGAATCTGCAAGTGTTTATTCGGAGCACCTTGAGGCCTATGTTGGAAAAGGAAATATCTTCACATAAAAACTAGAGAGAAGGATTCTCAGAAACTTCTTTGTGATGAGTTCATTCAACTCACAGAGTTGAACCTACCAATTGATAGAGAAGTTTGGAAACACTCTTTTTGTAGAATCTGCAAGTGGATATTTGGAGCCGTTTGAGGCCTATGCTGGAAAAGGAAATATCTTCACATAAAAACTGAACAGAAGCATTCTCAGAAACTTCTTTGTGTTGAGTGCATTCAACTCACAGACTTGAACTTACCTGTAGAAAGAGCAGTTTTGAAACACTCTTTTGGTAAAATCTGCAAGTGGTTATTTGGAGCACTTCGAGGCCTGTGCTGGGATATGGAATATCTTCACCTAAAAACTACAGAGAAGCAGTCTCAGAAAGTTCTTCACGATGCATTCATTCAACTCACAGAGTTGAACCTTCCTTTTGATAGAACAGTTTTGAAACACTCTTTTTGTAGAATCTGCAAGAGGATATTTGGAGCGTTTTGAGGCCTATGCTGGAAAAGGAAATATCTTCACCTAAAAACTAGACAGAAGCATTCTCAGAAACTTCTGTGTGATGAGTGCATTCAACTCACAGACTTGAACGTTTCTTTTGATAGAACAGTTTGGAAACATTACGTTTGTAGAATCTGCAAGTGTTTATTCGGAGCACCTTGAGGCCTATGTTGGAAAAGGAAATATCTTCACATAAAACCTAGAGAGAAGGATTCTCAGAAACTTCTTTGTGATGAGTTCATTCAACTCACAGAGTTGAACCTACCAATTGATAGAGAAGTTTGGAAACACTCTTTTTGTAGAATCTGCAAGTGGATATTTGGAGCCGTTTGAGGCCTATGCTGGAAAAGGAAATATCTTCACATAAAAACTGAACAGAAGCATTCTCAGAAACTTCTTTGTGTTGAGTGCATTCAACTCACAGACTTGAACTTACCTGTAGAAAGAGCAGTTTTGAAACACTCTTTTGGTAAAATCTGCAAGTGGTTATTTGGAGCACTTCGAGGCCTGTGCTGGGATATGGAATATCTTCACCTAAAAACTACAGAGAAGCATTCTCAGAAAGTTCTTCACGATGCATTCATTCAACTCACAGAGTTGAACCTTCCTTTTGATAGAACAGTTTTGAAACACTCTTTTTGTAGAATCTGCAAGAGGATATTTGGAGCGTTTTGAGGCCTATGCTGGAAAAGGAAATATCTTCACCTAAAAACTAGACAGAAGCATTCTCAGAAACTTCTGTGTGATGAGTGCATTCAACTCACAGACTTGAACGTTTCTTTTGATAGAACAGTTTGGAAACATTACGTTTGTAGAATCTGCAAGTGTTTATTCGGAGCACCTTGAGGCCTATGTTGGAAAAGGAAATATCTTCACATAAAACCTAGAGAGAAGGATTCTCAGAAACTTCTTTGTGATGAGTTCATTCAACTCACAGAGTTGAACCTACCAATTGATAGAGAAGTTTGGAAACACTCTTTTTGTAGAATCTGCAAGTGGATATTTGGAGCCGTTTGAGGCCTATGCTGGAAAAGGAAATATCTTCACATAAAAACTGAACAGAAGCATTCTCAGAAACTTCTTTGTGTTGAGTGCATTCAACTCACAGACTTGAACTTACCTGTAGAAAGAGCAGTTTTGAAACACTCTTTTGGTAAAATCTGCAAGTGGTTATTTGGAGCACTTCGAGGCCTGTGCTGGGATATGGAATATCTTCACCTAAAAACTACAGAGAAGCATTCTCAGAAAGTTCTTCACGATGCATTCATTCAACTCACAGAGTTGAACCTTCCTTTTGATAGAACAGTTTTGAAACACTCTTTTTGTAGAATCTGCAAGAGGATATTTGGAGCGTTTTGAGGCCTATGCTGGAAAAGGAAATATCTTCACCTAAAAACTAGACAGAAGCATTCTCAGAAACTTCTATGTGATGAGTGCATTCAACTCACAGACTTGAACGTTTCTTTTGATAGAACAGTTTGGAAACATTACGTTTGTAGAATCTGCAAGTGTTTATTCGGAGCACCTTGAGGCCTATGTTGGAAAAGGAAATATCTTCACATAAAAACTAGAGAGAAGGATTCTCAGAAACTTCTTTGTGATGAGTTCATTCAACTCACAGAGTTGAACCTACCAATTGATAGAGAAGTTTGGAAACACTCTTTTTGTAGAATCTGCAAGTGGATATTTGGAGCCGTTTGAGGCCTATGCTGGAAAAGGAAATATCTTCACATAAAAACTGAACAGAAGCATTCTCAGAAACTTATTTGTGTTGAGTGCATTCAACTCACAGACTTGAACTTACCTGTAGAAAGAGCAGTTTTGAAACACTCTTTTGGTAAAATCTGCAAGTGGTTATTTGGAGCACTTCGAGGCCTGTGCTGGGATATGGAATATCTTCACCTAAAAACTACAGAGAAGCATTCTCAGGAAGTTCTTCACGATGCATTCATTCAACTCACAGAGTTGAACCTTCCTTTTGATAAAACAGTTTTGAAACACTCTTTTTGTAGAATCTGCAAGAGGATATTTGGAGCGTTTTGAGGCCTATGCTGGAAAAGGAAATATCTTCACCTAAAAACTAGACAGAAGCATTCTCAGAAACTTCTGTGTGATGAGTGCATTCAACTCACAGACTTGAACGTTTCTTTTGATAGAACAGTTTGGAAACATTACGTTTGTAGAATCTGCAAGTGTTTATTCGGAGCACCTTGAGGCCTATGTTGGAAAAGGAAATATCTTCACATAAAACCTAGGGAGAAGGATTCTCAGAAACTTCTTTGTGATGAGTTCATTCAACTCACAGAGTTGAACCTACCAATTGATAGAGAAGTTTGGAAACACTCTTTTTGTAGAATCTGCAAGTGGATATTTGGAGCCGTTTGAGGCCTATGCTGGAAAAGGAAATATCTTCACATAAAAACTGAACAGAAGCATTCTCAGAAACTTCTTTGTGTTGAGTGCATTCAACTCACGGACTTGAACTTACCTGTAGAAAGAGCAGTTTTGAAACACTCTTTTGGTAAAATCTGCAAGTGGTTATTTGGAGCACTTCGAGGCCTGTGCTGGGATATGGAATATCTTCACCTAAAAACTACAGAGAAGCATTCTCAGAAAGTTCTTCACGATGCATTCATTCAACTCACAGAGTTGAACCTTCCTTTTGATAGAACAGTTTTGAAACACTCTTTTTGTAGAATCTGCAAGAGGATATTTGGAGCGCTTTGAGGCCTATGCTGGAAAAGGAAATATCTTCACCTAAAAACTAGACAGAAGCATTCTCAGAAACTTCTGTGTGATGAGTGCATTCAACTCACAGACTTGAACGTTTCTTTTGATAGAACAGTTTGGAAACATTACGTTTGTAGAATCTGCAAGTGTTTATTCGGAGCACCTTGAGGCCTATGTTGGAAAAGGAAATATCTTCACATAAAAACTAGAGAGAAGGATTCTCAGAAACTTCTTTGTGATGAGTTCATTCAACTCACAGAGTTGAACCTACCAATTGATAGAGAAGTTTGGAAACACTCTTTTTGTAGAATCTGCAAGTGGATATTTGGAGCCGTTTGAGGCCTATGCTGGAAAAGGAAATATCTTCACATAAAAACTGAACAGAAGCATTCTCAGAAACTTCTTTGTGTTGAGTGCATTCAACTCACAGACTTGAACTTACCTGTAGAAAGAGCAGTTTTGAAACACTCTTTTGGTAAAATCTGCAAGTGGTTATTTGGAGCACTTCGAGGCCTGTGCTGGGATATGGAATATCTTCACCTAAAAACTACAGAGAAGCATTCTCAGAAAGTTCTTCACGATGCATTCATTCAACTCACAGAGTTGAACCTTCCTTTTGATAGAACAGTTTTGAGACACTCTTTTTGTAGAATCTGCAAGAGGATATTTGGAGCGTTTTGAGGCCTATGCTGGAAAAGGAAATATCTTCACCTAAAAACTAGACAGAAGCATTCTCAGAAATTTCTGTGTGATGAGTGCATTCAACTCACAGACTTGAACGTTTCTTTTGATAGAACAGTTTGGAAACATTACGTTTGTAGAATCTGCAAGTGTTTATTCGGAGCACCTTGAGGTCTATGTTGGAAAAGGAAATATCTTCACATAAAAACTAGAGAGAAGGATTCTCAGAAACTTCTTTGTGATGAGTTCATTCAACTCACAGAGTTGAACCTACCAATTGATAGAGAAGTTTGGAAACACTCTTTTTGTAGAATCTGCAAGTGGATATTTGGAGCCGTTTGAGGCCTATGCTGGAAAAGGAAATATCTTCAAAAAAAACTGAACAGAAGCATTCTCAGAAACTTCTTTGTGTTGAGTGCATTCAACTCACAGACTTGAACTTACCTGTAGAAAGAGCAGTTTTGAAACACTCTTTTGGTAAAATCTGCAAGTGGTTATTTGGAGCACTTCGAGGCCTGTGCTGGGATATGGAATATCTTCACCTAAAAACTACAGGGAAGCAGTCTCAGAAAGTTCTTCACGATGCATTCATTCAACTCACAGAGTTGAACCTTCCTTTTGATAGAACAGTTTTGAAACACTCTTTTTGGAGAATCTGCAAGAGGATATTTGGAGCGTTTTGAGGCCTATGCTGGAAAAGGAAATATCTTCACCTAAAAACTAGACAGAAGCATTCTCAGAAACTTCTGTGTGATGAGTGCATTCAACTCACAGACTTGAACGTTTCTTTTGATAGAACAGTTTGGAAACATTACGTTTGTAGAATCTGCAAGTGTTTATTCGGAGCACCTTGAGGCCTATGTTGGAAAAGGAAATATCTTCACATAAAACCTAGAGAGAAGGATTCTCAGTAACTTCTTTGTGATGAGTTCATTCAACTCACAGAGTTGAACCTACCAATTGATAGAGAAGTTTGGAAACACTCTTTTTGTAGAATCTGCAAGTGGATATTTGGAGCCGTTTGAGGCCTATGCTGGAAAAGGAAATATCTTCACATAAAAACTGAACAGAAGCATTCTCAGAAACTTCTTTGTGTTGAGTGCATTCAACTCACAGACTTGAACTTACCTGTAGAAAGAGCAGTTTTGAAACACTCTTTTGGTAAAATCTGCAAGTGGTTATTTGGAGCACTTCGAGGCCTGTGCTGGGATATGGAATATCTTCACCTAAAAACTACAGAGAAGCAGTCTCAGAAAGTTCTTCACGATGCATTCATTCAACTCACAGAGTTGAACCTTCCTTTTGATAGAACAGTTTTGAAACACTCTTTTTGTAGAATCTGCAAGAGGATATTTGGAGCGTTTTGAGGCCTATGCTGGAAAAGGAAATATCTTCACCTAAAAACTAGACAGAAGCATTCTCAGAAACTTCTGTGTGATGAGTGCATTCAACTCACAGACTTGAACGTTTCTTTTGATAGAACAGTTTGGAAACATTACGTTTGTAGAATCTGCAAGTGTTTATTCGGAGCACCTTGAGGCCTATGTTGGAAAAGGAAATATCTTCACATAAAACCTAGAGAGAAGGATTCTCAGAAACTTCTTTGTGATGAGTTCATTCAACTCACAGAGTTGAACCTACCAATTGATAGAGAAGTTTGGAAACACTCTTTTTGTGGAATCTGCAAGTGGATATTTGGAGCCGTTTGAGGCCTATGCTGGAAAAGGAAATATCTTCACATAAAAACTGAACAGAAGCATTCTCAGAAACTTCTTTGTGTTGAGTGCATTCAACTCACAGACTTCAACTTACCTGTAGAAAGAGCAGTTTTGAAACACTCTTTTGGTAAAATCTGCAAGTGGTTATTTGGAGCACTTCGAGGCCTGTGCTGGGATATGGAATATCTTCACCTAAAAACTACAGAGAAGCATTCTCAGAAAGTTCTTCACGATGCATTCATTCAACTCACAGAGTTGAACCTTCCTTTTGATAGAACAGTTTTGAAACACTCTTTTTGTAGAATCTGCAAGAGGATATTTGGAGCGTTTTGAGGCCTATGCTGGAAAAGGAAATATCTTCACCTAAAAACTAGACAGAAGCATTCTCAGAAACTTCTGTGTGATGAGTGCATTCAACTCACAGACTTGAACGTTTCTTTTGATAGAACAGTTTGGAAACATTACGTTTGTAGAATCTGCAAGTGTTTATTCGGAGCACCTTGAGGCCTATGTTGGAAAAGGAAATATCTTCACATAAAACCTAGAGAGAAGGATTCTCAGAAACTTCTTTGTGATGAGTTCATTCAACTCACAGAGTTGAACCTACCAATTGATAGAGAAGTTTGGAAACACTCTTTTTGTAGAATCTGCAAGTGGATATTTGGAGCCGTTTGAGGCCTATGCTGGAAAAGGAAATATCTTCACATAAAAACTGAACAGAAGCATTCTCAGAAACTTCTTTGTGTTGAGTGCATTCAACTCACAGACTTCAACTTACCTGTAGAAAGAGCAGTTTTGAAACACTCTTTTGGTAAAATCTGCAAGTGGTTATTTGGAGCACTTCGAGGCCTGTGCTGGGATATGGAATATCTTCACCTAAAAACTACAGAGAAGCATTCTCAGAAAGTTCTTCACGATGCATTCATTCAACTCACAGAGTTGAACCTTCCTTTTGATAGAACAGTTTTGAAACACTCTTTTTGTAGAATCTGCAAGAGGATATTTGGAGCGTTTTGAGGCCTATGCTGGAAAAGGAAATATCTTCACCTAAAAACTAGACAGAAGCATTCTCAGAAACTTCTGTGTGATGAGTGCATTCAACTCACAGACTTGAACGTTTCTTTTGATAGAACAGTTTGGAAACATTACGTTTGTAGAATCTGCAAGTGTTTATTCGGAGCACCTTGAGGCCTATGTTGGAAAAGGAAATATCTTCACATAAAACCTAGAGAGAAGGATTCTCAGAAACTTCTTTGTGATGAGTTCATTCAACTCACAGAGTTGAACCTACCAATTGATAGAGAAGTTTGGAAACACTCTTTTTGTAGAATCTGCAAGTGGATATTTGGAGCCGTTTGAGGCCTATGCTGGAAAAGGAAATATCTTCACATAAAAACTGAACAGAAGCATTCTCAGAAACTTCTTTGTGTTGAGTGCATTCAACTCACAGACTTGAACTTACCTGTAGAAAGAGCAGTTTTGAAACACTCTTTTGGTAAAATCTGCAAGTGGTTATTTGGAGCACTTCGAGGCCTGTGCTGGGATATGGAATATCTTCACCTAAAAATTACAGGGAAGCAGTCTCAGAAAGTTCTTCACGATGCATTCATTCAACTCACAGAGTTGAACCTTCCTTTTGATAAAACAGTTTTGAAACACTCTTTTTGTAGAATCTGCAAGAGGATATTTGGAGCGTTTTGAGGCCTATGCTGGAAAAGGAAATATCTTCACCTAAAAACTAGACAGAAGCATTCTCAGAAACTTCTGTGTGATGAGTGCATTCAACTCACAGACTTGAACGTTTCTTTTGATAGAACAGTTTGGAAACATTACGTTTGTAGAATCTGCAAGTGTTTATTCGGAGCACCTTGAGGCCTATGTTGGAAAAGGAAATATCTTCACATAAAACCTAGGGAGAAGGATTCTCAGAAACTTCTTTGTGATGAGTTCATTCAACTCACAGAGTTGAACCTACCAATTGATAGAGAAGTTTGGAAACACTCTTTTTGTAGAATCTGCAAGTGGATATTTGGAGCCGTTTGAGGCCTATGCTGGAAAAGGAAATATCTTCACATAAAAACTGAACAGAAGCATTCTCAGAAACTTCTTTGTGTTGAGTGCATTCAACTCACAGACTTGAACTTACCTGTAGAAAGAGCAGTTTTGAAACACTCTTTTGGTAAAATCTGCAAGTGGTTATTTGGAGCACTTCGAGGCCTGTGCTGGGATATGGAATATCTTCACCTAAAAACTACAGAGAAGCAGTCTCAGAAAGTTCTTCACGATGCATTCATTCAACTCACAGAGTTGAACCTTCCTTTTGATAGAACAGTTTTGAAACACTCTTTTTGTAGAATCTGCAAGAGGATATTTGGAGCGTTTTGAGGCCTATGCTGGAAAAGGAAATATCTTCACCTAAAAACTAGACAGAAGCATTCTCAGAAACTTCTGTGTGATGAGTGCATTCAACTCACAGACTTGAACGTTTCTTTTGATAGAACAGTTTGGAAACATTACGTTTGTAGAATCTGCAAGTGTTTATTCGGAGCACCTTGAGGCCTATGTTGGAAAAGGAAATATCTTCACATAAAACCTAGAGAGAAGGATTCTCAGAAACTTCTTTGTGATGAGTTCATTCAACTCACAGAGTTGAACCTACCAATTGATAGAGAAGTTTGGAAACACTCTTTTTGTAGAATCTGCAAGTGGATATTTGGAGCCGTTTGAGGCCTATGCTGGAAAAGGAAATATCTTCACATAAAAACTGAACAGAAGCATTCTCAGAAACTTCTTTGTGTTGAGTGCATTCAACTCACAGACTTGAACTTACCTGTAGAAAGAGCAGTTTTGAAACACTCTTTTGGTAAAATCTGCAAGTGGTTATTTGGAGCACTTCGAGGCCTGTGCTGGGATATGGAATATCTTCACCTAAAAACTACAGAGAAGCATTCTCAGAAAGTTCTTCACGATGCATTCATTCAACTCACAGAGTTGAACCTTCCTTTTGATAGAACAGTTTTGAAACACTCTTTTTGGAGAATCTGCAAGAGGATATTTGGAGCGTTTTGAGGCCTATGCTGGAAAAGGAAATATCTTCACCTAAAAACTAGACAGAAGCATTCTCAGAAACTTCTGTGTGATGAGTGCATTCAACTCACAGACTTGAACGTTTCTTTTGATAGAACAGTTTGGAAACATTACGTTTGTAGAATCTGCAAGTGTTTATTCGGAGCACCTTGAGGCCTATGTTGGAAAAGGAAATATCTTCACATAAAACCTAGGGAGAAGGATTCTCAGAAACTTCTTTGTGATGAGTTCATTCAACTCACAGAGTTGAACCTACCAATTGATAGAGAAGTTTGGAAACACTCTTTTTGTAGAATCTGCAAGTGGATATTTGGAGCCGTTTGAGGCCTATGCTGGAAAAGGAAATATCTTCACATAAAAACTGAACAGAAGCATTCTCAGAAACTTCTTTGTGTTGAGTGCATTCAACTCACAGACTTGAACTTACCTGTAGAAAGAGCAGTTTTGAAACACTCTTTTGGTAAAATCTGCAAGTGGTTATTTGGAGCACTTCGAGGCCTGTGCTGGGATATGGAATATCTTCACCTAAAAACTACAGAGAAGCATTCTCAGAAAGTTCTTCACGATGCTTTCATTCAACACACAGAGTTGAACATTCCTTTTGATAGAACAGTTTAGAAACACTCTTTTTGTAGAATCTGCAAGAGGATATTTGGAGCGTTTTGAGGCCTATGCTGGAAAAGGAAATATCTTCACCTAAAAACTAGACAGAAGCATTCTCAGAAACTTCTGTGTGATGAGTGCATTCAACTCACAGACTTGAACGTTTCTTTTGATAGAACAGTTTGGAAACATTACGTTTGTAGAATCTGCAAGTGTTTATTCGGAGCACCTTGAGGCCTATGTTGGAAAAGGAAATATCTTCACATAAAACCTAGAGAGAAGGATTCTCAGAAACTTCTTTGTGATGAGTTCATTCAACTCACAGAGTTGAACCTACCAATTGATAGAGAAGTTTGGAAACACTCTTTTTGTAGAATCTGCAAGTGGATATTTGGAGCCGTTTGAGGCCTATGCTGGAAAAGGAAATATCTTCACATAAAAACTGAACAGAAGCATTCTCAGAAACTTCTTTGTGTTGAGTGCATTCAACTCACAGACTTGAACTTACCTGTAGAAAGAGCAGTTTTGAAACACTCTTTTGGTAAAATCTGCAAGTGGTTATTTGGAGCACTTCGAGGCCTGTGCTGGGATATGGAATATCTTCACCTAAAAATTACAGGGAAGCAGTCTCAGAAAGTTCTTCACGATGCATTCATTCAACTCACAGAGTTGAACCTTCCTTTTGATAAAACAGTTTTGAAACACTCTTTTTGTAGAATCTGCAAGAGGATATTTGGAGCGTTTTGAGGCCTATGCTGGAAAAGGAAATATCTTCACCTAAAAACTAGACAGAAGCATTCTCAGAAACTTCTGTGTGATGAGTGCATTCAACTCACAGACTTGAACGTTTCTTTTGATAGAACAGTTTGGAAACATTACGTTTGTAGAATCTGCAAGTGTTTATTCGGAGCACCTTGAGGCCTATGTTGGAAAAGGAAATATCTTCACATAAAACCTAGGGAGAAGGATTCTCAGAAACTTCTTTGTGATGAGTTCATTCAACTCACAGAGTTGAACCTACCAATTGATAGAGAAGTTTGGAAACACTCTTTTTGTAGAATCTGCAAGTGGATATTTGGAGCCGTTTGAGGCCTATGCTGGAAAAGGAAATATCTTCACATAAAAACTGAACAGAAGCATTCTCAGAAACTTCTTTGTGTTGAGTGCATTCAACTCACAGACTTGAACTTACCTGTAGAAAGAGCAGTTTTGAAACACTCTTTTGGTAAAATCTGCAAGTGGTTATTTGGAGCACTTCGAGGCCTGTGCTGGGATATGGAATATCTTCACCTAAAAATTACAGGGAAGCAGTCTCAGAAAGTTCTTCACGATGCATTCATTCAACTCACAGAGTTGAACCTTCCTTTTGATAAAACAGTTTTGAAACACTCTTTTTGTAGAATCTGCAAGAGGATATTTGGAGCGTTTTGAGGCCTATGCTGGAAAAGGAAATATCTTCACCTAAAAACTAGACAGAAGCATTCTCAGAAACTTCTGTGTGATGAGTGCATTCAACTCACAGACTTGAACGTTTCTTTTGATAGAACAGTTTGGAAACATTACGTTTGTAGAATCTGCAAGTGTTTATTCGGAGCACCTTGAGGCCTATGTTGGAAAAGGAAATATCTTCACATAAAACCTAGGGAGAAGGATTCTCAGAAACTTCTTTGTGATGAGTTCATTCAACTCACAGAGTTGAACCTACCAATTGATAGAGAAGTTTGGAAACACTCTTTTTGTAGAATCTGCAAGTGGATATTTGGAGCCGTTTGAGGCCTATGCTGGAAAAGGAAATATCTTCACATAAAAACTGAACAGAAGCATTCTCAGAAACTTCTTTGTGTTGAGTGCATTCAACTCACAGACTTGAACTTACCTGTAGAAAGAGCAGTTTTGAAACACTCTTTTGGTAAAATCTGCAAGTGGTTATTTGGAGCACTTCGAGGCCTGTGCTGGGATATGGAATATCTTCACCTAAAAACTACAGAGAAGCATTCTCAGAAAGTTCTTCACGATGCTTTCATTCAACACACAGAGTTGAACATTCCTTTTGATAGAACAGTTTAGAAACACTCTTTTTGTAGAATCTGCAAGAGGATATTTGGAGCGTTTTGAGGCCTATGCTGGAAAAGGAAATATCTTCACCTAAAAACTAGACAGAAGCATTCTCAGAAACTTCTGTGTGATGAGTGCATTCAACTCACAGACTTGAACGTTTCTTTTGATAGAACAGTTTGGAAACATTACGTTTGTAGAATCTGCAAGTGTTTATTCGGAGCACCTTGAGGCCTATGTTGGAAAAGGAAATATCTTCACATAAAACCTAGAGAGAAGGATTCTCAGAAACTTCTTTGTGATGAGTTCATTCAACTCACAGAGTTGAACCTACCAATTGATAGAGAAGTTTGGAAACACTCTTTTTGTAGAATCTGCAAGTGGATATTTGGAGCCGTTTGAGGCCTATGCTGGAAAAGGAAATATCTTCACATAAAAACTGAACAGAAGCATTCTCAGAAACTTCTTTGTGTTGAGTGCATTCAACTCACAGACTTGAACTTACCTGCAGAAAGAGCAGTTTTGAAACACTCTTTTGGTAAAATCTGCAAGTGGTTATTTGGAGCACTTCGAGGCCTGTGCTGGGATATGGAATATCTTCACCTAAAAACTACAGGGAAGCAGTCTCAGAAAGTTCTTCACGATGCATTCATTCAACTCACAGAGTTGAACCTTCCTTTTGATAGAACAGTTTTGAAACACTCTTTTTGTAGAATCTGCAAGAGGATATTTGGAGCGTTTTGAGGCCTATGCTGGAATAGGAAATATCTTCACCTAAAAACTAGACAGAAGCATTCTGAGAAACTTCTGTGTGATGAGTGCATTCAACTCACAGACTTGAACGTTTCTTTTGATAGAACAGTTTGGAAACATTACGTTTGTAGAATCTGCAAGTGTTTATTCGGAGCACCTTGAGGCCTATGTTGGAAAAGGAAATATCTTCACATAAAACCTAGAGAGAAGGATTCTCAGAAACTTCTTTGTGATGAGTTCATTCAACTCACAGAGTTGAACCTACCAATTGATAGAGAAGTTTGGAAACACTCTTTTTGTAGAATCTGCAAGTGGATATTTGGAGCCGTTTGAGGCCTATGCTGGAAAAGGAAATATCTTCACATAAAAACTGAACAGAAGCATTCTCAGAAACTTCTTTGTGTTGAGTGCATTCAACTCACAGACTTGAACTTACCTGTAGAAAGAGCAGTTTTGAAACACTCTTTTGGTAAAATCTGCAAGTGGTTATTTGGAGCACTTCGAGGCCTGTGCTGGGATATGGAATATCTTCACCTAAAAACTACAGAGAAGCATTCTCAGAAAGTTCTTCACGATGCATTCATTCAACTCACAGAGTTGAACCTTCCTTTTGATAGAACAGTTTTGAAACACTCTTTTTGTAGAATCTGCAAGAGGATATTTGGAGCGTTTTGAGGCCTATGCTGGAAAAGGAAATATCTTCACCTAAAAACTAGACAGAAGCATTCTCAGAAACTTCTGTGTGATGAGTGCATTCAACTCACAGACTTGAACGTTTCTTTTGATAGAACAGTTTGGAAACATTACGTTTGTAGAATCTGCAAGTGTTTATTCGGAGCACCTTGAGGCCTATGTTGGAAAAGGAAATATCTTCACATAAAAACTAGAGAGAAGGATTCTCAGAAACTTCTTTGTGATGAGTTCATTCAACTCACAGAGTTGAACCTGCCAATTGATAGAGAAGTTTGGAAACACTCTTTTTGTAGAATCTGCAAGTGGATATTTGGAGCCGTTTGAGGCCTATGCTGGAAAAGGAAATATCTTCACATAAAAACTGAACAGAAGCATTCTCAGAAACTTCTTTGTGTTGAGTGCATTCAACTCACAGACTTGAACTTACCTGTAGAAAGAGCAGTTTTGAAACACTCTTTTGGTAAAATCTGCAAGTGGTTATTTGGAGCACTTCGAGGCCTGTGCTGTGATATGGAATATCTTCACCTAAAAACTACAGAGAAGCAGTCTCAGAAAGTTCTTCACGATGCATTCATTCAACTCACAGAGTTGAACCTTCCTTTTGATAGAACAGTTTTGAAACACTCTTTTTGTAGAATCTGCAAGAGGATATTTGGAGCGTTTTGAGGCCTATGCTGGAAAAGGAAATATCTTCACCTAAAAACTAGACAGAAGCATTCTCAGAAACTTCTGTGTGATGAGTGCATTCAACTCACAGACTTGAACGTTTCTTTTGATAGAACAGTTTGGAAACATTACGTTTGTAGAATCTGCAAGTGTTTATTCGGAGCACCTTGAGGCCTATGTTGGAAAAGGAAATATCTTCACATAAAAACTAGAGAGAAGGATTCTCAGAAACTTCTTTGTGATGAGTTCATTCAACTCACAGAGTTGAACCTACCAATTGATAGAGAAGTTTGGAAACACTCTTTTTGTAGAATCTGCAAGTGGATATTTGGAGCCGTTTGAGGCCTATGCTGGAAAAGGAAATATCTTCACATAAAAACTGAACAGAAGCATTCTCAGAAACTTCTTTGTGTTGAGTGCATTCAACTCACAGACTTGAACTTACCTGTAGAAAGAGCAGTTTTGAAACACTCTTTTGGTAAAATCTGCAAGTGGTTATTTGGAGCACTTCGAGGCCTGTGCTGGGATATGGAATATCTTCACCTAAAAACTACAGAGAAGCAGTCTCAGAAAGTTCTTCACGATGCATTCATTCAACTCACAGAGTTGAACCTTCCTTTTGATAGAACAGTTTTGAAACACTCTTTTTGTAGAATCTGCAAGAGGATATTTGGAGCGTTTTGAGGCCTATGCTGGAAAAGGAAATATCTTCACCTAAAAACTAGACAGAAGCATTCTCAGAAACTTCTGTGTGATGAGTGCATTCAACTCACAGACTTGAACGTTTCTTTTGATAGAACAGTTTGGAAACATTACGTTTGTAGAATCTGCAAGTGTTTATTCGGAGCACCTTGAGGCCTATGTTGGAAAAGGAAATATCTTCACATAAAAACTAGAGAGAAGGATTCTCAGAAACTTCTTTGTGATGAGTTCATTCAACTCACAGAGTTGAACCTACCAATTGATAGAGAAGTTTGGAAACACTCTTTTTGTAGAATCTGCAAGTGGATATTTGGAGCCGTTTGAGGCCTATGCTGGAAAAGGAAATATCTTCACATAAAAACTGAACAGAAGCATTCTCAGAAACTTCTTTGTGTTGAGTGCATTCAACTCACAGACTTGAACTTACCTGTAGAAAGAGCAGTTTTGAAACACTCTTTTGGTAAAATCTGCAAGTGGTTATTTGGAGCACTTCGAGGCCTGTGCTGGGATATGGAATATCTTCACCTAAAAACTACAGGGAAGCAGTCTCAGAAAGTTCTTCACGATGCATTCATTCAACTCACAGAGTTGAACCTTCCTTTTGATAGAACAGTTTTGAAACACTCTTTTTGTAGAATCTGCAAGAGGATATTTGGAGCGTTTTGAGGCCTATGCTGGAAAAGGAAATATCTTCACCTAAAAACTAGACAGAAGCATTCTCAGAAACTTCTGTGTGATGAGTGCATTCAACTCACAGACTTGAACGTTTCTTTTGATAGAACAGTTTGGAAACATTACGTTTGTAGAATCTGCAAGTGTTTATTCGGAGCACCTTGAGGCCTATGTTGGAAAAGGAAATATCTTCACATAAAAACTAGAGAGAAGGATTCTCAGAAACTTCTTTGTGATGAGTTCATTCAACTCACAGAGTTGAACCTACCAATTGATAGAGAAGTTTGGAAACACTCTTTTTGTAGAATCTGCAAGTGGATATTTGGAGCCGTTTGAGGCCTATGCTGGAAAAGGAAATATCTTCACATAAAAACTGAACAGAAGCATTCTCAGAAACTTCTTTGTGTTGAGTGCATTCAACTCACAGACTTGAACTTACCTGTAGAAAGAGCAGTTTTGAAACACTCTTTTGGTAAAATCTGCAAGTGGTTATTTGGAGCACTTCGAGGCCTGTGCTGGGATATGGAATATCTTCACCTAAAAACTACAGGGAAGCAGTCTCAGAAAGTTCTTCACGATGCATTCATTCAACTCACAGAGTTGAACCTTCCTTTTGATAGAACAGTTTTGAAACACTCTTTTTGTAGAATCTGCAAGAGGATATTTGGAGCGTTTTGAGGCCTATGCTGGAAAAGGAAATATCTTCACCTAAAAACTAGACAGAAGCATTCTCAGAAACTTCTGTGTGATGAGTGCATTCAACTCACAGACTTGAACGTTTCTTTTGATAGAACAGTTTGGAAACATTACGTTTGTAGAATCTGCAAGTGTTTATTCGGAGCACCTTGAGGCCTATGTTGGAAAAGGAAATATCTTCACATAAAACCTAGGGAGAAGGATTCTCAGAAACTTCTTTGTGATGAGTTCATTCAACTCACAGAGTTGAACCTACCAATTGATAGAGAAGTTTGGAAACACTCTTTTTGTAGAATCTGCAAGTGGATATTTGGAGCCGTTTGAGGCCTATGCTGGAAAAGGAAATATCTTCACATAAAAACTGAACAGAAGCATTCTCAGAAACTTCTTTGTGTTGAGTGCATTCAACTCACAGACTTGAACTTACCTGTAGAAAGAGCAGTTTTGAAACACTCTTTTGGTAAAATCTGCAAGTGGTTATTTGGAGCACTTCGAGGCCTGTGCTGGGATATGGAATATCTTCACCTAAAAACTACAGAGAAGCATTCTCAGAAAGTTCTTCACGATGCATTCATTCAACTCACAGAGTTGAACCTTCCTTTTGATAAAACAGTTTTGAAACACTCTTTTTGTAGAATCTGCAAGAGGATATTTGGAGCGTTTTGAGGCCTATGCTGGAAAAGGAAATATCTTCACCTAAAAACTAGACAGAAGCATTCTCAGAAACTTCTGTGTGATGAGTGCATTCAACTCACAGACTTGAACGTTTCTTTTGATAGAACAGTTTGGAAACATTACGTTTGTAGAATCTGCAAGTGTTTATTCGGAGCACCTTGAGGCCTATGTTGGAAAAGGAAATATCTTCACATAAAACCTAGGGAGAAGGATTCTCAGAAACTTCTTTGTGATGAGTTCATTCAACTCACAGAGTTGAACCTACCAATTGATAGAGAAGTTTGGAAACACTCTTTTTGTAGAATCTGCAAGTGGATATTTGGAGCCGTTTGAGGCCTATGCTGGAAAAGGAAATATCTTCACATAAAAACTGAACAGAAGCATTCTCAGAAACTTCTTTGTGTTGAGTGCATTCAACTCACAGACTTGAACTTACCTGTAGAAAGAGCAGTTTTGAAACACTCTTTTGGTAAAATCTGCAAGTGGTTATTTGGAGCACTTCGAGGCCTGTGCTGGGATATGGAATATCTTCACCTAAAAACTACAGAGAAGCAGTCTCAGAAAGTTCTTCACGATGCATTCATTCAACTCACAGAGTTGAACCTTCCTATTGATAGAACAGTTTTGAAACACTCTTTTTGTAGAATCTGCAAGAGGATATTTGGAGCGTTTTGAGGCCTATGCTGGAAAAGGAAATATCTTCACCTAAAAACTAGACAGAAGCATTCTCAGAAACTTCTGTGTGATGAGTGCATTCAACTCACAGACTTGAACGTTTCTTTTGATAGAACAGTTTGGAAACATTACGTTTGTAGAATCTGCAAGTGTTTATTCGGAGCACCTTGAGGCCTATGTTGGAAAAGGAAATATCTTCACATAAAACCTAGAGAGAAGGATTCTCAGAAACTTCTTTGTGATGAGTTCATTCAACTCACAGAGTTGAACCTACCAATTGATAGAGAAGTTTGGAAACACTCTTTTTGTAGAATCTGCAAGTGGATATTTGGAGCCGTTTGAGGCCTATGCTGGAAAAGGAAATATCTTCACATAAAAACTGAACAGAAGCATTCTCAGAAACTTCTGTGTGTTGAGTGCATTCAACTCACAGACTTGAACTTACCTGTAGAAAGAGCAGTTTTGAAACACTCTTTTGGTAAAATCTGCAAGTGGTTATTTGGAGCACTTCGAGGCCTGTGCTGGGATATGGAATATCTTCACCTAAAAACTACAGAGAAGCATTCTCAGAAAGTTCTTCACGATGCATTCATTCAACTCACAGAGTTGAACCTTCCTTTTGATAGAACAGTTTTGAAACACTCTTTTTGTAGAATCTGCAAGAGGATATTTGGAGCGTTTTGAGGCCTATGCTGGAAAAGGAAATATCTTCACCTAAAAACTAGACAGAAGCATTCTCAGAAACTTCTGTGGATGAGTGCATTCAACTCACAGACTTGAACGTTTCTTTTGATAGAACAGTTTGGAAACATTACGTTTGTAGAATCTGCAAGTGTTTATTCGGAGCACCTTGAGGCCTATGTTGGAAAAGGAAATATCTTCACATAAAACCTAGAGAGAAGGATTCTCAGAAACTTCTTTGTGATGAGTTCATTCAACTCACAGAGTTGAACCTACCAATTGATAGAGAAGTTTGGAAACACTCTTTTTGTAGAATCTGCAAGTGGATATTTGGAGCCGTTTGAGGCCTATGCTGGAAAAGGAAATATCTTCACATAAAAACTGAACAGAAGCATTCTCAGAAACTTCTTTGTGTTGAGTGCATTCAACTCACAGACTTGAACTTACCTGTAGAAAGAGCAGTTTTGAAACACTCTTTTGGTAAAATCTGCAAGTGGTTATTTGGAGCACTTCGAGGCCTGTGCTGGGATATGGAATATCTTCACCTAAAAACTACAGAGAAGCATTCTCAGAAAGTTCTTCACGATGCATTCATTCAACTCACAGAGTTGAACCTTCCTTTTGATAGAACAGTTTTGAAACACTCTTTTTGTAGAATCTGCAAGAGGATATTTGGAGCGTTTTGAGGCCTATGCTGGAAAAGGAAATATCTTCACCTAAAAACTAGACAGAAGCATTCTCAGAAACTTCTGTGTGATGAGTGCATTCAACTCACAGACTTGAACGTTTCTTTTGATAGAACAGTTTGGAAACATTACGTTTGTAGAATCTGCAAGTGTTTATTCGGAGCACCTTGAGGCCTATGTTGGAAAAGGAAATATCTTCACATAAAACCTAGAGAGAAGGATTCTCAGAAACTTCTTTGTGATGAGTTCATTCAACTCACAGAGTTGAACCTACCAATTGATAGAGAAGTTTGGAAACACTCTTTTTGTAGAATCTGCAAGTGGATATTTGGAGCCGTTTGAGACCTATGCTGGAAAAGGAAATATCTTCACATAAAAACTGAACAGAAGCATTCTCAGAAACTTCTTTGTGTTGAGTGCATTCAACTCACAGACTTGAACTTACCTGTAGAAAGAGCAGTTTTGAAACACTCTTTTGGTAAAATCTGCAAGTGGTTATTTGGAGCACTTCGAGGCCTGTGCTGGGATATGGAATATCTTCACCTAAAAACTACAGAGAAGCATTCTCAGAAAGTTCTTCACGATGCATTCATTCAACTCACAGAGTTGAACCTTCCTTTTGATAGAACAGTTTTGAAACACTCTTTTTGTAGAATCTGCAAGAGGATATTTGGAGCGTTTTGAGGCCTATGCTGGAAAAGGAAATATCTTCACCTAAAAACTAGACAGAAGCATTCTCAGAAACTTCTATGTGATGAGTGCATTCAACTCACAGACTTGAACGTTTCTTTTGATAGAACAGTTTGGAAACATTACGTTTGTAGAATCTGCAAGTGTTTATTCGGAGCACCTTGAGGCCTATGTTGGAAAAGGAAATATCTTCACATAAAACCTAGAGAGAAGGATTCTCAGAAACTTCTTTGTGATGAGTTCATTCAACTCACAGAGTTGAACCTACCAATTGATAGAGAAGTTTGGAAACACTCTTTTTGTAGAATCTGCAAGTGGATATTTGGAGCCGTTTGAGGCCTATGCTGGAAAAGGAAATATCTTCACATAAAAACTGAACAGAAGCATTCTCAGAAACTTCTTTGTGTTGAGTGCATTCAACTCACAGACTTGAACTTACCTGTAGAAAGAGCAGTTTTGAAACACTCTTTTGGTAAAATCTGCAAGTGGTTATTTGGAGCACTTCGAGGCCTGTGCTGGGATATGGAATATCTTCACCTAAAAACTACAGAGAAGCATTCTCAGAAAGTTCTTCACGATGCATTCATTCAACTCACAGAGTTGAACCTTCCTTTTGATAGAACAGTTTTGAAACACTCTTTTTGTAGAATCTGCAAGAGGATATTTGGAGCGTTTTGAGGCCTATGCTGGAAAAGGAAATATCTTCACCTAAAAACTAGACAGAAGCATTCTCAGAAACTTCTGTGTGATGAGTGCATTCAACTCACAGACTTGAACGTTTCTTTTGATAGAACAGTTTGGAAACATTACGTTTGTAGAATCTGCAAGTGTTTATTCGGAGCACCTTGAGGCCTATGTTGGAAAAGGAAATATCTTCACATAAAACCTAGGGAGAAGGATTCTCAGAAACTTCTTTGTGATGAGTTCATTCAACTCACAGAGTTGAACCTACCAATTGATAGAGAAGTTTGGAAACACTCTTTTTGTAGAATCTGCAAGTGGATATTTGGAGCCGTTTGAGGCCTATGCTGGAAAAGGAAATATCTTCACATAAAAACTGAACAGAAGCATTCTCAGAAACTTCTTTGTGTTGAGTGCATTCAACTCACAGACTTGAACTTACCTGTAGAAAGAGCAGTTTTGAAACACTCTTTTGGTAAAATCTGCAAGTGGTTATTTGGAGCACTTCGAGGCCTGTGCTGGGATATGGAATATCTTCACCTAAAAACTACAGAGAAGCATTCTCAGAAAGTTCTTCACGATGCATTCATTCAACTCACAGAGTTGAACCTTCCTTTTGATAAAACAGTTTTGAAACACTCTTTTTGTAGAATCTGCAAGAGGATATTTGGAGCGTTTTGAGGCCTATGCTGGAAAAGGAAATATCTTCACCTAAAAACTAGACAGAAGCATTCTCAGAAACTTCTGTGTGATGAGTGCATTCAACTCACAGACTTGAACGTTTCTTTTGATAGAACAGTTTGGAAACATTACGTTTGTAGAATCTGCAAGTGTTTATTCGGAGCACCTTGAGGCCTATGTTGGAAAAGGAAATATCTTCACATAAAACCTAGGGAGAAGGATTCTCAGAAACTTCTTTGTGATGAGTTCATTCAACTCACAGAGTTGAACCTACCAATTGATAGAGAAGTTTGGAAACACTCTTCTTGTAGAATCTGCAAGTGGATATTTGGAGCCGTTTGAGGCCTATGCTGGAAAAGGAAATATCTTCACATAAAAACTGAACAGAAGCATTCTCAGAAACTTCTTTGTGTTGAGTGCATTCAACTCACAGACTTGAACTTACCTGTAGAAAGAGCAGTTTTGAAACACTCTTTTGGTAAAATCTGCAAGTGGTTATTTGGAGCACTTCGAGGCCTGTGCTGGGATATGGAATATCTTCACCTAAAAACTACAGAGAAGCATTCTCAGAAAGTTCTTCACGATGCATTCATTCAACTCACAGAGTTGAACCTTCCTTTTGATAGAACAGTTTTGAAACACTCTTTTTGTAGAATCTGCAAGAGGATATTTGGAGCGTTTTGAGGCCTATGCTGGAAAAGGAAATATCTTCACCTAAAAACTAGACAGAAGCATTCTCAGAAACTTCTGGTGTGATGAGTGCATTCAACTCACAGACTTGAACGTTTCTTTTGATAGAACAGTTTGGAAACATTACGTTTGTAGAATCTGCAAGTGTTTATTCGGAGCACCTTGAGGCCTATGTTGGAAAAGGAAATATCTTCACATAAAAACTAGAGAGAAGGATTCTCAGAAACTTCTTTGTGATGAGTTCATTCAACTCACAGAGTTGAACCTACCAATTGATAGAGAAGTTTGGAAACACTCTTTTTGTAGAATCTGCAAGTGGATATTTGGAGCCGTTTGAGGCCTATGCTGGAAAAGGAAATATCTTCACATAAAAACTGAACAGAAGCATTCTCAGAAACTTCTTTGTGTTGAGTGCATTCAACTCACAGACTTGAACTTACCTGTAGAAAGAGCAGTTTTGAAACACTCTTTTGGTAAAATATGCAAGTGGTTATTTGGAGCACTTCGAGGCCTGTGCTGGGATATGGAATATCTTCACCTAAAAACTACAGAGAAGCATTCTCAGAAAGTTCTTCACGATGCATTCATTCAACTCACAGAGTTGAACCTTCCTTTTGATAGAACAGTTTAGAAACACTCTTTTTGTAGAATCTGCAAGAGGATATTTGGAGCGTTTTGAGGCCTATGCTGGAAAAGGAAATATCTTCACCTAAAAACTAGACAGAAGCATTCTCAGAAACTTCTGTGTGATGAGTGCATTCAACTCACAGACTTGAACGTTTCTTTTGATAGAACAGTTTGGAAACATTACGTTTGTAGAATCTGCAAGTGTTTATTCGGAGCACCTTGAGGCCTATGTTGGAAAAGGAAATATCTTCACATAAAACCTAGAGAGAAGGATTCTCAGAAACTTCTTTGTGATGAGTTCATTCAACTCACAGAGTTGAACCTACCAATTGATAGAGAAGTTTGGAAACACTCTTTTTGTAGAATCTGCAAGTGGATATTTGGAGCCGTTTGAGGCCTATGCTGGAAAAGGAAATATCTTCACATAAAAACTGAACAGAAGCATTCTCAGAAACTTCTTTGTGTTGAGTGCATTCAACTCACAGACTTGAACTTACCTGTAGAAAGAGCAGTTTTGAAACACTCTTTTGGTAAAATCTGCAAGTGGTTATTTGGAGCACTTCGAGGCCTGTGCTGGGATATGGAATATCTTCACCTAAAAACTACAGGGAAGCAGTCTCAGAAAGTTCTTCACGATGCATTCATTCAACTCACAGAGTTGAAACTTCCTATTGATAGAACAGTTTTGAAACACTCTTTTTGTAGAATCTGCAAGAGGATATTTGGAGCGTTTTGAGGCCTATGCTGGAAAAGGAAATATCTTCACCTAAAAACTAGACAGAAGCATTCTCAGAAACTTCTGTGTGATGAGTGCATTCAACTCACAGACTTGAACGTTTCTTTTGATAGAACAGTTTGGAAACATTACGTTTGTAGAATCTGCAAGTGTTTATTCGGAGCACCTTGAGGCCTATGTTGGAAAAGGAAATATCTTCACATAAAACCTAGAGAGAAGGATTCTCAGAAACTTCTTTGTGATGAGTTCATTCAACTCACAGAGTTGAACCTACCAATTGATAGAGAAGTTTGGAAACACTCTTTTTGTAGAATCTGCAAGTGGATATTTGGAGCCGTTTGAGGCCTATGCTGGAAAAGGAAATATCTTCACATAAAAACTGAACAGAAGCATTCTCAGAAACTTCTTTGTGTTGAGTGCATTCAACTCACAGACTTGAACTTACCTGTAGAAAGAGCAGTTTTGAAACACTCTTTTGGTAAAATCTGCAAGTGGTTATTTGGAGCACTTCGAGGCCTGTGCTGGGATATGGAATATCTTCACCTAAAAACTACAGAGAAGCATTCTCAGAAAGTTCTTCACGATGCATTCATTCAACTCACAGAGTTGAACCTTCCTTTTGATAGAACAGTTTTGAAACACTCTTTTTGTAGAATCTACAAGAGGATATTTGGAGCGTTTTGAGGCCTATGCTGGAAAAGGAAATATCTTCACCTAAAAACTAGACAGAAGCATTCTCAGAAACTTCTGTGGATGAGTGCATTCAACTCACAGACTTGAACGTTTCTTTTGATAGAACAGTTTGGAAACATTACGTTTGTAGAATCTGCAAGTGTTTATTCGGAGCACCTTGAGGCCTATGTTGGAAAAGGAAATATCTTCACATAAAACCTAGAGAGAAGGATTCTCAGAAACTTCTTTGTGATGAGTTCATTCAACTCACAGAGTTGAACCTACCAATTGATAGAGAAGTTTGGAAACACTCTTTTTGTAGAATCTGCAAGTGGATATTTGGAGCCGTTTGAGGCCTATGCTTGAAAAGGAAATATCTTCACATAAAAACTGAACAGAAGCATTCTCAGAAACTTCTTTGTGTTGAGTGCATTCAACTCACAGACTTGAACTTACCTGCAGAAAGAGCAGTTTTGAAACACTCTTTTGGTAAAATCTGCAAGTGGTTATTTGGAGCACTTCGAGGCCTGTGCTGGGATATGGAATATCTTCACCTAAAAACTACAGGGAAGCAGTCTCAGAAAGTTCTTCACGATGCATTCATTCAACTCACAGAGTTGAACCTTCCTTTTGATAGAACAGTTTTGAAACACTCTTTTTGTAGAATCTGCAAGAGGATATTTGGAGCGTTTTGAGGCCTATGCTGGAAAAGGAAATATCTTCACCTAAAAACTAGACAGAAGCATTCTCAGAAACTTCTGTGTGATGAGTGCATTCAACTCACAGACTTGAACGTTTCTTTTGATAGAACAGTTTGGAAACATTACGTTTGTAGAATCTGCAAGTGTTTATTCGGAGCACCTTGAGGCCTATGTTGGAAAAGGAAATATCTTCACATAAAACCTAGAGAGAAGGATTCTCAGAAACTTCGTTGTGATGAGTTCATTCAACTCACAGAGTTGAACCTGCCAATTGATAGAGAAGTTTGGAAACACTCTTTTTGTAGAATCTGCAAGTGGATATTTGGAGCCGTTTGAGGCCTATGCTGGAAAAGGAAATATCTTCACATAAAAACTGAACAGAAGCATTCTCAGAAACTTCTTTGTGTTGAGTGCATTCAACTCACAGACTTGAACTTACCTGTAGAAAGAGCAGTTTTGAAACACTCTTTTGGTAAAATCTGCAAGTGGTTATTTGGAGCACTTCGAGGCCTGTGCTGTGATATGGAATATCTTCACCTAAAAACTACAGAGAAGCAGTCTCAGAAAGTTCTTCACGATGCATTCATTCAACTCACAGAGTTGAACCTTCCTTTTGATAGAACAGTTTTGAAACACTCTTTTTGTAGAATCTGCAAGAGGATATTTGGAGCGTTTTGAGGCCTATGCTGGAAAAGGAAATATCTTCACCTAAAAACTAGACAGAAGCATTCTCAGAAACTTCTGTGTGATGAGTGCATTCAACTCACAGACTTGAACGTTTCTTTTGATAGAACAGTTTGGAAACATTACGTTTGTAGAATCTGCAAGTGTTTATTCGGAGCACCTTGAGGCCTATGTTGGAAAAGGAAATATCTTCACATAAAAACTAGAGAGAAGGATTCTCAGAAACTTCTTTGTGATGAGTTCATTCAACTCACAGAGTTGAACCTACCAATTGATAGAGAAGTTTGGAAACACTCTTTTTGTAGAATCTGCAAGTGGATATTTGGAGCCGTTTGAGGCCTATGCTGGAAAAGGAAATATCTTCACATAAAAACTGAACAGAAGCATTCTCAGAAACTTCTTTGTGTTGAGTGCATTCAACTCACAGACTTGAACTTACCTGTAGAAAGAGCAGTTTTGAAACACTCTTTTGGTAAAATCTGCAAGTGGTTATTTGGAGCACTTCGAGGCCTGTGCTGGGATATGGAATATCTTCACCTAAAAACTACAGGGAAGCAGTCTCAGAAAGTTCTTCACGATGCATTCATTCAACTCACAGAGTTGAACCTTCCTTTTGATAGAACAGTTTTGAAACACTCTTTTTGTAGAATCTGCAAGAGGATATTTGGAGCGTTTTGAGGCCTATGCTGGAAAAGGAAATATCTTCACCTAAAAACTAGACAGAAGCATTCTCAGAAACTTCTGTGTGATGAGTGCATTCAACTCACAGACTTGAACGTTTCTTTTGATAGAACAGTTTGGAAACATTACGTTTGTAGAATCTGCAAGTGTTTATTCGGAGCACCTTGAGGCCTATGTTGGAAAAGGAAATATCTTCACATAAAAACTAGAGAGAAGGATTCTCAGAAACTTCTTTGTGATGAGTTCATTCAACTCACAGAGTTGAACCTACCAATTGATAGAGAAGTTTGGAAACACTCTTTTTGTAGAATCTGCAAGTGGATATTTGGAGCCGTTTGAGGCCTATGCTGGAAAAGGAAATATCTTCACATAAAAACTGAACAGAAGCATTCTCAGAAACTTCTTTGTGTTGAGTGCATTCAACTCACAGACTTGAACTTACCTGTAGAAAGAGCAGTTTTGAAACACTCTTTTGGTAAAATCTGCAAGTGGTTATTTGGAGCACTTCGAGGCCTGTGCTGGGATATGGAATATCTTCACCTAAAAACTACAGGGAAGCAGTCTCAGAAAGTTCTTCACGATGCATTCATTCAACTCACAGAGTTGAACCTTCCTTTTGATAGAACAGTTTTGAAACACTCTTTTTGTAGAATCTGCAAGAGGATATTTGGAGCGTTTTGAGGCCTATGCTGGAAAAGGAAATATCTTCACCTAAAAACTAGACAGAAGCATTCTCAGAAACTTCTGTGTGATGAGTGCATTCAACTCACAGACTTGAACGTTTCTTTTGATAGAACAGTTTGGAAACATTACGTTTGTAGAATCTGCAAGTGTTTATTCGGAGCACCTTGAGGCCTATGTTGGAAAAGGAAATATCTTCACATAAAACCTAGGGAGAAGGATTCTCAGAAACTTCTTTGTGATGAGTTCATTCAACTCACAGAGTTGAACCTACCAATTGATAGAGAAGTTTGGAAACACTCTTTTTGTAGAATCTGCAAGTGGATATTTGGAGCCGTTTGAGGCCTATGCTGGAAAAGGAAATATCTTCACATAAAAACTGAACAGAAGCATTCTCAGAAACTTCTTTGTGTTGAGTGCATTCAACTCACAGACTTGAACTTACCTGTAGAAAGAGCAGTTTTGAAACACTCTTTTGGTAAAATCTGCAAGTGGTTATTTGGAGCACTTCGAGGCCTGTGCTGGGATATGGAATATCTTCACCTAAAAACTACAGAGAAGCATTCTCAGAAAGTTCTTCACGATGCATTCATTCAACTCACAGAGTTGAACCTTCCTTTTGATAAAACAGTTTTGAAACACTCTTTTTGTAGAATCTGCAAGAGGATATTTGGAGCGTTTTGAGGCCTATGCTGGAAAAGGAAATATCTTCACCTAAAAACTAGACAGAAGCATTCTCAGAAACTTCTGTGTGATGAGTGCATTCAACTCACAGACTTGAACGTTTCTTTTGATAGAACAGTTTGGAAACATTACGTTTGTAGAATCTGCAAGTGTTTATTCGGAGCACCTTGAGGCCTATGTTGGAAAAGGAAATATCTTCACATAAAACCTAGGGAGAAGGATTCTCAGAAACTTCTTTGTGATGAGTTCATTCAACTCACAGAGTTGAACCTACCAATTGATAGAGAAGTTTGGAAACACTCTTTTTGTAGAATCTGCAAGTGGATATTTGGAGCCGTTTGAGGCCTATGCTGGAAAAGGAAATATCTTCACATAAAAACTGAACAGAAGCATTCTCAGAAACTTCTTTGTGTTGAGTGCATTCAACTCACAGACTTGAACTTACCTGTAGAAAGAGCAGTTTTGAAACACTCTTTTGGTAAAATCTGCAAGTGGTTATTTGGAGCACTTCGAGGCCTGTGCTGGGATATGGAATATCTTCACCTAAAAACTACAGAGAAGCAGTCTCAGAAAGTTCTTCACGATGCATTCATTCAACTCACAGAGTTGAACCTTCCTATTGATAGAACAGTTTTGAAACACTCTTTTTGTAGAATCTGCAAGAGGATATTTGGAGCGTTTTGAGGCCTATGCTGGAAAAGGAAATATCTTCACCTAAAAACTAGACAGAAGCATTCTCAGAAACTTCTGTGTGATGAGTGCATTCAACTCACAGACTTGAACGTTTCTTTTGATAGAACAGTTTGGAAACATTACGTTTGTAGAATCTGCAAGTGTTTATTCGGAGCACCTTGAGGCCTATGTTGGAAAAGGAAATATCTTCACATAAAACCTAGAGAGAAGGATTCTCAGAAACTTCTTTGTGATGAGTTCATTCAACTCACAGAGTTGAACCTACCAATTGATAGAGAAGTTTGGAAACACTCTTTTTGTAGAATCTGCAAGTGGATATTTGGAGCCGTTTGAGGCCTATGCTGGAAAAGGAAATATCTTCACATAAAAACTGAACAGAAGCATTCTCAGAAACTTCTGTGTGTTGAGTGCATTCAACTCACAGACTTGAACTTACCTGTAGAAAGAGCAGTTTTGAAACACTCTTTTGGTAAAATCTGCAAGTGGTTATTTGGAGCACTTCGAGGCCTGTGCTGGGATATGGAATATCTTCACCTAAAAACTACAGAGAAGCATTCTCAGAAAGTTCTTCACGATGCATTCATTCAACTCACAGAGTTGAACCTTCCTTTTGATAGAACAGTTTTGAAACACTCTTTTTGTAGAATCTGCAAGAGGATATTTGGAGCGTTTTGAGGCCTATGCTGGAAAAGGAAATATCTTCACCTAAAAACTAGACAGAAGCATTCTCAGAAACTTCTGTGGATGAGTGCATTCAACTCACAGACTTGAACGTTTCTTTTGATAGAACAGTTTGGAAACATTACGTTTGTAGAATCTGCAAGTGTTTATTCGGAGCACCTTGAGGCCTATGTTGGAAAAGGAAATATCTTCACATAAAACCTAGAGAGAAGGATTCTCAGAAACTTCTTTGTGATGAGTTCATTCAACTCACAGAGTTGAACCTACCAATTGATAGAGAAGTTTGGAAACACTCTTTTTGTAGAATCTGCAAGTGGATATTTGGAGCCGTTTGAGGCCTATGCTGGAAAAGGAAATATCTTCACATAAAAACTGAACAGAAGCATTCTCAGAAACTTCTTTGTGTTGAGTGCATTCAACTCACAGACTTGAACTTACCTGTAGAAAGAGCAGTTTTGAAACACTCTTTTGGTAAAATCTGCAAGTGGTTATTTGGAGCACTTCGAGGCCTGTGCTGGGATATGGAATATCTTCACCTAAAAACTACAGAGAAGCATTCTCAGAAAGTTCTTCACGATGCATTCATTCAACTCACAGAGTTGAACCTTCCTTTTGATAGAACAGTTTTGAAACACTCTTTTTGTAGAATCTGCAAGAGGATATTTGGAGCGTTTTGAGGCCTATGCTGGAAAAGGAAATATCTTCACCTAAAAACTAGACAGAAGCATTCTCAGAAACTTCTGTGTGATGAGTGCATTCAACTCACAGACTTGAACGTTTCTTTTGATAGAACAGTTTGGAAACATTACGTTTGTAGAATCTGCAAGTGTTTATTCGGAGCACCTTGAGGCCTATGTTGGAAAAGGAAATATCTTCACATAAAACCTAGAGAGAAGGATTCTCAGAAACTTCTTTGTGATGAGTTCATTCAACTCACAGAGTTGAACCTACCAATTGATAGAGAAGTTTGGAAACACTCTTTTTGTAGAATCTGCAAGTGGATATTTGGAGCCGTTTGAGACCTATGCTGGAAAAGGAAATATCTTCACATAAAAACTGAACAGAAGCATTCTCAGAAACTTCTTTGTGTTGAGTGCATTCAACTCACAGACTTGAACTTACCTGTAGAAAGAGCAGTTTTGAAACACTCTTTTGGTAAAATCTGCAAGTGGTTATTTGGAGCACTTCGAGGCCTGTGCTGGGATATGGAATATCTTCACCTAAAAACTACAGAGAAGCATTCTCAGAAAGTTCTTCACGATGCATTCATTCAACTCACAGAGTTGAACCTTCCTTTTGATAGAACAGTTTTGAAACACTCTTTTTGTAGAATCTGCAAGAGGATATTTGGAGCGTTTTGAGGCCTATGCTGGAAAAGGAAATATCTTCACCTAAAAACTAGACAGAAGCATTCTCAGAAACTTCTATGTGATGAGTGCATTCAACTCACAGACTTGAACGTTTCTTTTGATAGAACAGTTTGGAAACATTACGTTTGTAGAATCTGCAAGTGTTTATTCGGAGCACCTTGAGGCCTATGTTGGAAAAGGAAATATCTTCACATAAAACCTAGAGAGAAGGATTCTCAGAAACTTCTTTGTGATGAGTTCATTCAACTCACAGAGTTGAACCTACCAATTGATAGAGAAGTTTGGAAACACTCTTTTTGTAGAATCTGCAAGTGGATATTTGGAGCCGTTTGAGGCCTATGCTGGAAAAGGAAATATCTTCACATAAAAACTGAACAGAAGCATTCTCAGAAACTTCTTTGTGTTGAGTGCATTCAACTCACAGACTTGAACTTACCTGTAGAAAGAGCAGTTTTGAAACACTCTTTTGGTAAAATCTGCAAGTGGTTATTTGGAGCACTTCGAGGCCTGTGCTGGGATATGGAATATCTTCACCTAAAAACTACAGAGAAGCATTCTCAGAAAGTTCTTCACGATGCATTCATTCAACTCACAGAGTTGAACCTTCCTTTTGATAGAACAGTTTTGAAACACTCTTTTTGTAGAATCTGCAAGAGGATATTTGGAGCGTTTTGAGGCCTATGCTGGAAAAGGAAATATCTTCACCTAAAAACTAGACAGAAGCATTCTCAGAAACTTCTGTGTGATGAGTGCATTCAACTCACAGACTTGAACGTTTCTTTTGATAGAACAGTTTGGAAACATTACGTTTGTAGAATCTGCAAGTGTTTATTCGGAGCACCTTGAGGCCTATGTTGGAAAAGGAAATATCTTCACATAAAACCTAGGGAGAAGGATTCTCAGAAACTTCTTTGTGATGAGTTCATTCAACTCACAGAGTTGAACCTACCAATTGATAGAGAAGTTTGGAAACACTCTTTTTGTAGAATCTGCAAGTGGATATTTGGAGCCGTTTGAGGCCTATGCTGGAAAAGGAAATATCTTCACATAAAAACTGAACAGAAGCATTCTCAGAAACTTCTTTGTGTTGAGTGCATTCAACTCACAGACTTGAACTTACCTGTAGAAAGAGCAGTTTTGAAACACTCTTTTGGTAAAATCTGCAAGTGGTTATTTGGAGCACTTCGAGGCCTGTGCTGGGATATGGAATATCTTCACCTAAAAACTACAGAGAAGCATTCTCAGAAAGTTCTTCACGATGCATTCATTCAACTCACAGAGTTGAACCTTCCTTTTGATAAAACAGTTTTGAAACACTCTTTTTGTAGAATCTGCAAGAGGATATTTGGAGCGTTTTGAGGCCTATGCTGGAAAAGGAAATATCTTCACCTAAAAACTAGACAGAAGCATTCTCAGAAACTTCTGTGTGATGAGTGCATTCAACTCACAGACTTGAACGTTTCTTTTGATAGAACAGTTTGGAAACATTACGTTTGTAGAATCTGCAAGTGTTTATTCGGAGCACCTTGAGGCCTATGTTGGAAAAGGAAATATCTTCACATAAAACCTAGGGAGAAGGATTCTCAGAAACTTCTTTGTGATGAGTTCATTCAACTCACAGAGTTGAACCTACCAATTGATAGAGAAGTTTGGAAACACTCTTCTTGTAGAATCTGCAAGTGGATATTTGGAGCCGTTTGAGGCCTATGCTGGAAAAGGAAATATCTTCACATAAAAACTGAACAGAAGCATTCTCAGAAACTTCTTTGTGTTGAGTGCATTCAACTCACAGACTTGAACTTACCTGTAGAAAGAGCAGTTTTGAAACACTCTTTTGGTAAAATCTGCAAGTGGTTATTTGGAGCACTTCGAGGCCTGTGCTGGGATATGGAATATCTTCACCTAAAAACTACAGAGAAGCATTCTCAGAAAGTTCTTCACGATGCATTCATTCAACTCACAGAGTTGAACCTTCCTTTTGATAGAACAGTTTTGAAACACTCTTTTTGTAGAATCTGCAAGAGGATATTTGGAGCGTTTTGAGGCCTATGCTGGAAAAGGAAATATCTTCACCTAAAAACTAGACAGAAGCATTCTCAGAAACTTCTGGTGTGATGAGTGCATTCAACTCACAGACTTGAACGTTTCTTTTGATAGAACAGTTTGGAAACATTACGTTTGTAGAATCTGCAAGTGTTTATTCGGAGCACCTTGAGGCCTATGTTGGAAAAGGAAATATCTTCACATAAAAACTAGAGAGAAGGATTCTCAGAAACTTCTTTGTGATGAGTTCATTCAACTCACAGAGTTGAACCTACCAATTGATAGAGAAGTTTGGAAACACTCTTTTTGTAGAATCTGCAAGTGGATATTTGGAGCCGTTTGAGGCCTATGCTGGAAAAGGAAATATCTTCACATAAAAACTGAACAGAAGCATTCTCAGAAACTTCTTTGTGTTGAGTGCATTCAACTCACAGACTTGAACTTACCTGTAGAAAGAGCAGTTTTGAAACACTCTTTTGGTAAAATATGCAAGTGGTTATTTGGAGCACTTCGAGGCCTGTGCTGGGATATGGAATATCTTCACCTAAAAACTACAGAGAAGCATTCTCAGAAAGTTCTTCACGATGCATTCATTCAACTCACAGAGTTGAACCTTCCTTTTGATAGAACAGTTTAGAAACACTCTTTTTGTAGAATCTGCAAGAGGATATTTGGAGCGTTTTGAGGCCTATGCTGGAAAAGGAAATATCTTCACCTAAAAACTAGACAGAAGCATTCTCAGAAACTTCTGTGTGATGAGTGCATTCAACTCACAGACTTGAACGTTTCTTTTGATAGAACAGTTTGGAAACATTACGTTTGTAGAATCTGCAAGTGTTTATTCGGAGCACCTTGAGGCCTATGTTGGAAAAGGAAATATCTTCACATAAAACCTAGAGAGAAGGATTCTCAGAAACTTCTTTGTGATGAGTTCATTCAACTCACAGAGTTGAACCTACCAATTGATAGAGAAGTTTGGAAACACTCTTTTTGTAGAATCTGCAAGTGGATATTTGGAGCCGTTTGAGGCCTATGCTGGAAAAGGAAATATCTTCACATAAAAACTGAACAGAAGCATTCTCAGAAACTTCTTTGTGTTGAGTGCATTCAACTCACAGACTTGAACTTACCTGTAGAAAGAGCAGTTTTGAAACACTCTTTTGGTAAAATCTGCAAGTGGTTATTTGGAGCACTTCGAGGCCTGTGCTGGGATATGGAATATCTTCACCTAAAAACTACAGGGAAGCAGTCTCAGAAAGTTCTTCACGATGCATTCATTCAACTCACAGAGTTGAAACTTCCTATTGATAGAACAGTTTTGAAACACTCTTTTTGTAGAATCTGCAAGAGGATATTTGGAGCGTTTTGAGGCCTATGCTGGAAAAGGAAATATCTTCACCTAAAAACTAGACAGAAGCATTCTCAGAAACTTCTGTGTGATGAGTGCATTCAACTCACAGACTTGAACGTTTCTTTTGATAGAACAGTTTGGAAACATTACGTTTGTAGAATCTGCAAGTGTTTATTCGGAGCACCTTGAGGCCTATGTTGGAAAAGGAAATATCTTCACATAAAACCTAGAGAGAAGGATTCTCAGAAACTTCTTTGTGATGAGTTCATTCAACTCACAGAGTTGAACCTACCAATTGATAGAGAAGTTTGGAAACACTCTTTTTGTAGAATCTGCAAGTGGATATTTGGAGCCGTTTGAGGCCTATGCTGGAAAAGGAAATATCTTCACATAAAAACTGAACAGAAGCATTCTCAGAAACTTCTTTGTGTTGAGTGCATTCAACTCACAGACTTGAACTTACCTGTAGAAAGAGCAGTTTTGAAACACTCTTTTGGTAAAATCTGCAAGTGGTTATTTGGAGCACTTCGAGGCCTGTGCTGGGATATGGAATATCTTCACCTAAAAACTACAGAGAAGCATTCTCAGAAAGTTCTTCACGATGCATTCATTCAACTCACAGAGTTGAACCTTCCTTTTGATAGAACAGTTTTGAAACACTCTTTTTGTAGAATCTACAAGAGGATATTTGGAGCGTTTTGAGGCCTATGCTGGAAAAGGAAATATCTTCACCTAAAAACTAGACAGAAGCATTCTCAGAAACTTCTGTGGATGAGTGCATTCAACTCACAGACTTGAACGTTTCTTTTGATAGAACAGTTTGGAAACATTACGTTTGTAGAATCTGCAAGTGTTTATTCGGAGCACCTTGAGGCCTATGTTGGAAAAGGAAATATCTTCACATAAAACCTAGAGAGAAGGATTCTCAGAAACTTCTTTGTGATGAGTTCATTCAACTCACAGAGTTGAACCTACCAATTGATAGAGAAGTTTGGAAACACTCTTTTTGTAGAATCTGCAAGTGGATATTTGGAGCCGTTTGAGGCCTATGCTTGAAAAGGAAATATCTTCACATAAAAACTGAACAGAAGCATTCTCAGAAACTTCTTTGTGTTGAGTGCATTCAACTCACAGACTTGAACTTACCTGCAGAAAGAGCAGTTTTGAAACACTCTTTTGGTAAAATCTGCAAGTGGTTATTTGGAGCACTTCGAGGCCTGTGCTGGGATATGGAATATCTTCACCTAAAAACTACAGGGAAGCAGTCTCAGAAAGTTCTTCACGATGCATTCATTCAACTCACAGAGTTGAACCTTCCTTTTGATAGAACAGTTTTGAAACACTCTTTTTGTAGAATCTGCAAGAGGATATTTGGAGCGTTTTGAGGCCTATGCTGGAAAAGGAAATATCTTCACCTAAAAACTAGACAGAAGCATTCTCAGAAACTTCTGTGTGATGAGTGCATTCAACTCACAGACTTGAACGTTTCTTTTGATAGAACAGTTTGGAAACATTACGTTTGTAGAATCTGCAAGTGTTTATTCGGAGCACCTTGAGGCCTATGTTGGAAAAGGAAATATCTTCACATAAAACCTAGAGAGAAGGATTCTCAGAAACTTCGTTGTGATGAGTTCATTCAACTCACAGAGTTGAACCTGCCAATTGATAGAGAAGTTTGGAAACACTCTTTTTGTAGAATCTGCAAGTGGATATTTGGAGCCGTTTGAGGCCTATGCTGGAAAAGGAAATATCTTCACATAAAAACTGAACAGAAGCATTCTCAGAAACTTCTTTGTGTTGAGTGCATTCAACTCACAGACTTGAACTTACCTGTAGAAAGAGCAGTTTTGAAACACTCTTTTGGTAAAATCTGCAAGTGGTTATTTGGAGCACTTCGAGGCCTGTGCTGTGATATGGAATATCTTCACCTAAAAACTACAGAGAAGCAGTCTCAGAAAGTTCTTCACGATGCATTCATTCAACTCACAGAGTTGAACCTTCCTTTTGATAGAACAGTTTTGAAACACTCTTTTTGTAGAATCTGCAAGAGGATATTTGGAGCGTTTTGAGGCCTATGCTGGAAAAGGAAATATCTTCACCTAAAAACTAGACAGAAGCATTCTCAGAAACTTCTGTGTGATGAGTGCATTCAACTCACAGACTTGAACGTTTCTTTTGATAGAACAGTTTGGAAACATTACGTTTGTAGAATCTGCAAGTGTTTATTCGGAGCACCTTGAGGCCTATGTTGGAAAAGGAAATATCTTCACATAAAAACTAGAGAGAAGGATTCTCAGAAACTTCTTTGTGATGAGTTCATTCAACTCACAGAGTTGAACCTACCAATTGATAGAGAAGTTTGGAAACACTCTTTTTGTAGAATCTGCAAGTGGATATTTGGAGCCGTTTGAGGCCTATGCTGGAAAAGGAAATATCTTCACATAAAAACTGAACAGAAGCATTCTCAGAAACTTCTTTGTGTTGAGTGCATTCAACTCACAGACTTGAACTTACCTGTAGAAAGAGCAGTTTTGAAACACTCTTTTGGTAAAATCTGCAAGTGGTTATTTGGAGCACTTCGAGGCCTGTGCTGGGATATGGAATATCTTCACCTAAAAACTACAGAGAAGCAGTCTCAGAAAGTTCTTCACGATGCATTCATTCAACTCACAGAGTTGAACCTTCCTTTTGATAGAACAGTTTTGAAACACTCTTTTTGTAGAATCTGCAAGAGGATATTTGGAGCGTTTTGAGGCCTATGCTGGAAAAGGAAATATCTTCACCTAAAAACTAGACAGAAGCATTCTCAGAAACTTCTGTGTGATGAGTGCATTCAACTCACAGACTTGAACGTTTCTTTTGATAGAACAGTTTGGAAACATTACGTTTGTAGAATCTGCAAGTGTTTATTCGGAGCACCTTGAGGCCTATGTTGGAAAAGGAAATATCTTCACATAAAAACTAGAGAGAAGGATTCTCAGAAACTTCTTTGTGATGAGTTCATTCAACTCACAGAGTTGAACCTACCAATTGATAGAGAAGTTTGGAAACACTCTTTTTGTAGAATCTGCAAGTGGATATTTGGAGCCGTTTGAGGCCTATGCTGGAAAAGGAAATATCTTCACATAAAAACTGAACAGAAGCATTCTCAGAAACTTCTTTGTGTTGAGTGCATTCAACTCACAGACTTGAACTTACCTGTAGAAAGAGCAGTTTTGAAACACTCTTTTGGTAAAATCTGCAAGTGGTTATTTGGAGCACTTCGAGGCCTGTGCTGGGATATGGAATATCTTCACCTAAAAACTACAGGGAAGCAGTCTCAGAAAGTTCTTCACGATGCATTCATTCAACTCACAGAGTTGAACCTTCCTTTTGATAGAACAGTTTTGAAACACTCTTTTTGTAGAATCTGCAAGAGGATATTTGGAGCGTTTTGAGGCCTATGCTGGAAAAGGAAATATCTTCACCTAAAAACTAGACAGAAGCATTCTCAGAAACTTCTGTGTGATGAGTGCATTCAACTCACAGACTTGAACGTTTCTTTTGATAGAACAGTTTGGAAACATTACGTTTGTAGAATCTGCAAGTGTTTATTCGGAGCACCTTGAGGCCTATGTTGGAAAAGGAAATATCTTCACATAAAAACTAGAGAGAAGGATTCTCAGAAACTTCTTTGTGATGAGTTCATTCAACTCACAGAGTTGAACCTACCAATTGATAGAGAAGTTTGGAAACACTCTTTTTGTAGAATCTGCAAGTGGATATTTGGAGCCGTTTGAGGCCTATGCTGGAAAAGGAAATATCTTCACATAAAAACTGAACAGAAGCATTCTCAGAAACTTCTTTGTGTTGAGTGCATTCAACTCACAGACTTGAACTTACCTGTAGAAAGAGCAGTTTTGAAACACTCTTTTGGTAAAATCTGCAAGTGGTTATTTGGAGCACTTCGAGGCCTGTGCTGGGATATGGAATATCTTCACCTAAAAACTACAGGGAAGCAGTCTCAGAAAGTTCTTCACGATGCATTCATTCAACTCACAGAGTTGAACCTTCCTTTTGATAGAACAGTTTTGAAACACTCTTTTTGTAGAATCTGCAAGAGGATATTTGGAGCGTTTTGAGGCCTATGCTGGAAAAGGAAATATCTTCACCTAAAAACTAGACAGAAGCATTCTCAGAAACTTCTGTGTGATGAGTGCATTCAACTCACAGACTTGAACGTTTCTTTTGATAGAACAGTTTGGAAACATTACGTTTGTAGAATCTGCAAGTGTTTATTCGGAGCACCTTGAGGCCTATGTTGGAAAAGGAAATATCTTCACATAAAAACTAGAGAGAAGGATTCTCAGAAACTTCTTTGTGATGAGTTCATTCAACTCACAGAGTTGAACCTACCAATTGATAGAGAAGTTTGGAAACACTCTTTTTGTAGAATCTGCAAGTGGATATTTGGAGCCGTTTGAGGCCTATGCTGGAAAAGGAAATATCTTCACATAAAAACTGAACAGAAGCATTCTCAGAAACTTCTTTGTGTTGAGTGCATTCAACTCACAGACTTGAACTTACCTGTAGAAAGAGCAGTTTTGAAACACTCTTTTGGTAAAATCTGCAAGTGGTTATTTGGAGCACTTCGAAGCCTGTGCTGGGATATGGAATATCTTCACCTAAAAACTACAGAGAAGCATTTTCAGAAAGTTCTTCACGATGCATTCATTCAACTCACAGAGTTGAACCTTCCTTTTGATAGAACAGTTTTGAAACACTCTTTTTGTAGAATCTGCAAGAGGATATTTGGAGCGTTTTGAGGCCTATGCTGGAAAAGGAAATATCGTCACCTAAAAACTAGACAGAAGCATTCTCAGAAACTTCTATGTGATGAGTGCATTCAACTCACAGACTTGAACGTTTCTTTTGATAGAACAGTTTGGAAACATTACGTTTGTAGAATCTGCAAGTGTTTATTCGGAGCACCTTGAGGCCTATGTTGGAAAAGGAAATATCTTCACATAAAAACTAGAGAGAAGGATTCTCAGAAACTTCTTTGTGATGAGTTCATTCAACTCACAGAGTTGAACCTACCAATTGATAGAGAAGTTTGGAAACACTCTTTTTGTAGAATCTGCAAGTGGATATTTGGAGCCGTTTGAGGCCTATGCTGGAAAAGGAAATATCTTCACATAAAAACTGAACAGAAGCATTCTCAGAAACTTCTTTGTGTTGAGTGCATTCAACTCACAGACTTGAACTTACCTGTAGAAAGAGCAGTTTTGAAACACTCTTTTGGTAAAATCTGCAAGTGGTTATTTGGAGCACTTCGAGGCCTGTGCTGGGATATGGAATATCTTCACCTAAAAACTACAGAGAAGCATTCTCAGAAAGTTCTTCACGATGCATTCATTCAACTCACAGGGTTGAACCTTCCTTTTGATAAAACAGTTTTGAAACACTCTTTTTGTAGAATCTGCAAGAGGATATTTGGAGCGTTTTGAGGCCTATGCTGGAAAAGGAAATATCTTCACCTAAAAACTAGACAGAAGCATTCTCAGAAACTTCTGTGTGATGAGTGCATTCAACTCACAGACTTGAACGTTTCTTTTGATAGAACAGTTTGGAAACATTACGTTTGTAGAATCTGCAAGTGTTTATTCGGAGCACCTTGAGGCCTATGTTGGAAAAGGAAATATCTTCACATAAAACCTAGGGAGAAGGATTCTCAGAAACTTCTTTGTGATGAGTTCATTCAACTCACAGAGTTGAACCTACCAATTGATAGAGAAGTTTGGAAACACTCTTTTTGTAGAATCTGCAAGTGGATATTTGGAGCCGTTTGAGGCCTATGCTGGAAAAGGAAATATCTTCACATAAAAACTGAACAGAAGCATTCTCAGAAACTTCTTTGTGTTGAGTGCATTCAACTCACAGACTTGAACTTACCTGTAGAAAGAGCAGTTTTGAAACACTCTTTTGGTAAAATCTGCAAGTGGTTATTTGGAGCACTTCGAGGCCTGTGCTGGGATATGGAATATCTTCACCTAAAAACTACAGAGAAGCATTCTCAGAAAGTTCTTCACGATGCATTCATTCAACTCACAGAGTTGAACCTTCCTTTTGATAAAACAGTTTTGAAACACTCTTTTTGTAGAATCTGCAAGAGGATATTTGGAGCGTTTTGAGGCCTATGCTGGAAAAGGAAATATCTTCACCTAAAAACTAGACAGAAGCATTCTCAGAAACTTCTGTGTGATGAGTGCATTCAACTCACAGACTTGAACGTTTCTTTTGATAGAACAGTTTGGAAACATTACGTTTGTAGAATCTGCAAGTGTTTATTCGGAGCACCTTGAGGCCTATGTTGGAAAAGGAAGTATCTTCACATAAAACCTAGGGAGAAGGATTCTCAGAAACTTCTTTGTGATGAGTTCATTCAACTCACAGAGTTGAACCTACCAATTGATAGAGAAGTTTGGAAACACTCTTTTTGTAGAATCTGCAAGTGGATATTTGGAGCCGTTTGAGGCCTATGCTGGAAAAGGAAATATCTTCACATAAAAACTGAACAGAAGCATTCTCAGAAACTTCTTTGTGTTGAGTGAATTCAACTCACAGACTTGAACTTACCTGTAGAAAGAGCAGTTTTGAAACACTCTTTTGGTAAAATCTGCAAGTGGTTATTTGGAGCACTTCGAGGCCTGTGCTGGGATATGGAATATCTTCACCTAAAAACTACAGAGAAGCATTCTCAGAAAGTTCTTCACGATGCATTCATTCAACTCACAGAGTTGAACCTTCCTTTTGATAGAACAGTTTTGAAACACTCTTTTTGTAGAATCTGCAAGAGGATATTTGGAGCGTTTTGAGGCCTATGCTGGAAAAGGAAATATCTTCACCTAAAAACTAGACAGAAGCATTCTCAGAAACTTCTGTGTGATGAGTGCATTCAACTCACAGACTTGAACGTTTCTTTTGATAGAACAGTTTGGAAACATTACGTTTGTAGAATCTGCAAGTGTTTATTCGGAGCACCTTGAGGCCTATGTTGGAAAAGGAAATATCTTCACATAAAAACTAGAGAGAAGGATTCTCAGAAACTTCTTTGTGATGAGTTCATTCAACTCACAGAGTTGAACCTACCAATTGATAGAGAAGTTTGGAAACACTCTTTTTGTAGAATCTGCAAGTGGATATTTGGAGCCGTTTGAGGCCTATGCTGGAAAAGGAAATATCTTCACATAAAAACTGAACAGAAGCATTCTCAGAAACTTCTTTGTGTTGAGTGCATTCAACTCACAGACTTGAACTTACCTGTAGAAAGAGCAGTTTTGAAACACTCTTTTGGTAAAATCTGCAAGTGGTTATTTGGAGCACTTCGAGGCCTGTGCTGGGATATGGAATATCTTCACCTAAAAACTACAGAGAAGCAGTCTCAGAAAGTTCTTCACGATGCATTCATTCAACTCACAGAGTTGAACCTTCCTATTGATAGAACAGTTTTGAAACACTCTTTTTGTAGAATCTGCAAGAGGATATTTGGAGCGTTTTGAGGCCTATGCTGGAAAAGGAAATATCTTCACCTAAAAACTAGACAGAAGCATTCTCAGAAACTTCTGTGTGATGAGTGCATTCAACTCACAGACTTGAACGTTTCTTTTGATAGAACAGTTTGGAAACATTACGTTTGTAGAATCTGCAAGTGTTTATTCGGAGCACCTTGAGGCCTATGTTGGAAAAGGAAATATCTTCACATAAAACCTAGAGAGAAGGATTCTCAGAAACTTCTTTGTGATGAGTTCATTCAACTCACAGAGTTGAACCTACCAATTGATAGAGAAGTTTGGAAACACTCTTTTTGTAGAATCTGCAAGTGGATATTTGGAGCCGTTTGAGGCCTATGCTGGAAAAGGAAATATCTTCACATAAAAACTGAACAGAAGCATTCTCAGAAACTTCTTTGTGTTGAGTGCATTCAACTCACAGACTTGAACTTACCTGTAGAAAGAGCAGTTTTGAAACACTCTTTTGGTAAAATCTGCAAGTGGTTATTTGGAGCACTTCGAGGCCTGTGCTGGGATATGGAATATCTTCACCTAAAAACTACAGAGAAGCATTCTCAGAAAGTTCTTCACGATGCATTCATTCAACTCACAGAGTTGAACCTTCCTTTTGATAGAACAGTTTTGAAACACTCTTTTTGTAGAATCTGCAAGAGGATATTTGGAGCGTTTTGAGGCCTATGCTGGAAAAGGAAATATCTTCACCTAAAAACTAGACAGAAGCATTCTCAGAAACTTCTATGTGATGAGTGCATTCAACTCACAGACTTGAACGTTTCTTTTGATAGAACAGTTTGGAAACATTACGTTTGTAGAATCTGCAAGTGTTTATTCGGAGCACCTTGAGGCCTATGTTGGAAAAGGAAATATCTTCACATAAAACCTAGGGAGAAGGATTCTCAGAAACTTCTTTGTGATGAGTTCATTCAACTCACAGAGTTGAACCTACCAATTGATAGAGAAGTTTGGAAACACTCTTTTTGTAGAATCTGCAAGTGGATATTTGGAGCCGTTTGAGGCCTATGCTGGAAAAGGAAATATCTTCACATAAAAACTGAACAGAAGCATTCTCAGAAACTTCTTTGTGTTGAGTGCATTCAACTCACAGACTTGAACTTACCTGTAGAAAGAGCAGTTTTGAAACACTCTTTTGGTAAAATCTGCAAGTGGTTATTTGGAGCACTTCGAGGCCTGTGCTGGGATATGGAATATCTTCACCTAAAAACTACAGAGAAGCATTCTCAGAAAGTTCTTCACGATGCATTCATTCAACTCACAGAGTTGAACCTTCCTTTTGATAAAACAGTTTTGAAACACTCTTTTTGTAGAATCTGCAAGAGGATATTTGGAGCGTTTTGAGGCCTATGCTGGAAAAGGAAATATCTTCACCTAAAAACTAGACAGAAGCATTCTCAGAAACTTCTGTGTGATGAGTGCATTCAACTCACAGACTTGAACGTTTCTTTTGATAGAACAGTTTGGAAACATTACGTTTGTAGAATCTGCAAGTGTTTATTCGGAGCACCTTGAGGCCTATGTTGGAAAAGGAAATATCTTCACATAAAACCTAGGGAGAAGGATTCTCAGAAACTTCTTTGTGATGAGTTCATTCAACTCACAGAGTTGAACCTACCAATTGATAGAGAAGTTTGGAAACACTCTTTTTGTAGAATCTGCAAGTGGATATTTGGAGCCGTTTGAGGCCTATGCTGGAAAAGGAAATATCTTCACATAAAAACTGAACAGAAGCATTCTCAGAAACTTCTTTGTGTTGAGTGCATTCAACTCACAGACTTGAACTTACCTGTAGAAAGAGCAGTTTTGAAACACTCTTTTGGTAAAATCTGCAAGTGGTTATTTGGAGCACTTCGAGGCCTGTGCTGGGATATGGAATATCTTCACCTAAAAACTACAGAGAAGCATTCTCAGAAAGTTCTTCACGATGCATTCATTCAACTCACAGAGTTGAACCTTCCTTTTGATAGAACAGTTTTGAAACACTCTTTTTGTAGAATCTGCAAGAGGATATTTGGAGCGTTTTGAGGCCTATGCTGGAAAAGGAAATATCTTCACCTAAAAACTAGACAGAAGCATTCTCAGAAACTTCTGGTGTGATGAGTGCATTCAACTCACAGACTTGAACGTTTCTTTTGATAGAACAGTTTGGAAACATTACGTTTGTAGAATCTGCAAGTGTTTATTCGGAGCACCTTGAGGCCTATGTTGGAAAAGGAAATATCTTCACATAAAAACTAGAGAGAAGGATTCTCAGAAACTTCTTTGTGATGAGTTCATTCAACTCACAGAGTTGAACCTACCAATTGATAGAGAAGTTTGGAAACACTCTTTTTGTAGAATCTGCAAGTGGATATTTGGAGCCGTTTGAGGCCTATGCTGGAAAAGGAAATATCTTCACATAAAAACTGAACAGAAGCATTCTCAGAAACTTCTTTGTGTTGAGTGCATTCAACTCACAGACTTGAACTTACCTGTAGAAAGAGCAGTTTTGAAACACTCTTTTGGTAAAATCTGCAAGTGGTTATTTGGAGCACTTCGAGGCCTGTGCTGGGATATGGAATATCTTCACCTAAAAACTACAGAGAAGCATTCTCAGAAAGTTCTTCACGATGCATTCATTCAACTCACAGAGTTGAACCTTCCTTTTGATAGAACAGTTTAGAAACACTCTTTTTGTAGAATCTGCAAGAGGATATTTGGAGCGTTTTGAGGCCTATGCTGGAAAAGGAAATATCTTCACCTAAAAACTAGACAGAAGCATTCTCAGAAACTTCTGTGTGATGAGTGCATTCAACTCACAGACTTGAACGTTTCTTTTGATAGAACAGTTTGGAAACATTACGTTTGTAGAATCTGCAAGTGTTTATTCGGAGCACCTTGAGGCCTATGTTGGAAAAGGAAATATCTTCACATAAAACCTAGAGAGAAGGATTCTCAGAAACTTCTTTGTGATGAGTTCATTCAACTCACAGAGTTGAACCTACCAATTGATAGAGAAGTTTGGAAACACTCTTTTTGTAGAATCTGCAAGTGGATATTTGGAGCCGTTTGAGGCCTATGCTGGAAAAGGAAATATCTTCACATAAAAACTGAACAGAAGCATTCTCAGAAACTTCTTTGTGTTGAGTGCATTCAACTCACAGACTTGAACTTACCTGTAGAAAGAGCAGTTTTGAAACACTCTTTTGGTAAAATCTGCAAGTGGTTATTTGGAGCACTTCGAGGCCTGTGCTGGGATATGGAATATCTTCACCTAAAAACTACAGGGAAGCAGTCTCAGAAAGTTCTTCACGATGCATTCATTCAACTCACAGAGTTGAACCTTCCTATTGATAGAACAGTTTTGAAACACTCTTTTTGTAGAATCTGCAAGAGGATATTTGGAGCGTTTTGAGGCCTATGCTGGAAAAGGAAATATCTTCACCTAAAAACTAGACAGAAGCATTCTCAGAAACTTCTGTGTGATGAGTGCATTCAACTCACAGACTTGAACGTTTCTTTTGATAGAACAGTTTGGAAACATTACGTTTGTAGAATCTGCAAGTGTTTATTCGGAGCACCTTGAGGCCTATGTTGGAAAAGGAAATATCTTCACATAAAACCTAGAGAGAAGGATTCTCAGAAACTTCTTTGTGATGAGTTCATTCAACTCACAGAGTTGAACCTACCAATTGATAGAGAAGTTTGGAAACACTCTTTTTGTAGAATCTGCAAGTGGATATTTGGAGCCGTTTGAGGCCTATGCTGGAAAAGGAAATATCTTCACATAAAAACTGAACAGAAGCATTCTCAGAAACTTCTTTGTGTTGAGTGCATTCAACTCACAGACTTGAACTTACCTGTAGAAAGAGCAGTTTTGAAACACTCTTTTGGTAAAATCTGCAAGTGGTTATTTGGAGCACTTCGAGGCCTGTGCTGGGATATGGAATATCTTCACCTAAAAACTACAGAGAAGCATTCTCAGAAAGTTCTTCACGATGCATTCATTCAACTCACAGAGTTGAACCTTCCTTTTGATAGAACAGTTTTGAAACACTCTTTTTGTAGAATCTACAAGAGGATATTTGGAGCGTTTTGAGGCCTATGCTGGAAAAGGAAATATCTTCACCTAAAAACTAGACAGAAGCATTCTCAGAAACTTCTGTGGATGAGTGCATTCAACTCACAGACTTGAACGTTTCTTTTGATAGAACAGTTTGGAAACATTACGTTTGTAGAATCTGCAAGTGTTTATTCGGAGCACCTTGAGGCCTATGTTGGAAAAGGAAATATCTTCACATAAAACCTAGAGAGAAGGATTCTCAGAAACTTCTTTGTGATGAGTTCATTCAACTCACAGAGTTGAACCTACCAATTGATAGAGAAGTTTGGAAACGCTCTTTTTGTAGAATCTGCAAGTGGATATTTGGAGCCGTTTGAGGCCTATGCTGGAAAAGGAAATATCTTCACATAAAAACTGAACAGGAGCATTCTCAGAAACTTCTTTGTGTTGAGTGCATTCAACTCACAGACTTGAACTTACCTGTAGAAAGAGCAGTTTTGAAACACTCTTTTGGTAAAATCTGCAAGTGGTTATTTGGAGCACTTCGAGGCCTGTGCTGGGATATGGAATATCTTCACCTAAAAACTACAGAGAAGCATTCTCAGAAAGTTCTTCACGATGCATTCATTCAACTCACAGAGTTGAACCTTCCTTTTGATAGAACAGTTTTGAAACACTCTTTTTGTAGAATCTGCAAGAGGATATTTGGAGCGTTTTGAGGCCTATGCTGGAAAAGGAAATATCTTCACCTAAAAACTAGACAGAAGCATTCTCAGAAACTTCTGTGTGATGAGTGCATTCAACTCACAGACTTGAACGTTTCTTTTGATAGAACAGTTTGGAAACATTACGTTTGTAGAATCTGCAAGTGTTTATTCGGAGCACCTTGAGGCCTATGTTGGAAAAGGAAATATCTTCACATAAAACCTAGAGAGAAGGATTCTCAGAAACTTCTTTGTGATGAGTTCATTCAACTCACAGAGTTGAACCTACCAATTGATAGAGAAGTTTGGAAACACTCTTTTTGTAGAATCTGCAAGTGGATATTTGGAGCCGTTTGAGGCCTATGCTGGAAAAGGAAATATCTTCACATAAAAACTGAACAGAAGCATTCTCAGAAACTTCTTTGTGTTGAGTGCATTCAACTCACAGACTTGAACTTACCTGTAGAAAGAGCAGTTTTGAAACACTCTTTTGGTAAAATCTGCAAGTGGTTATTTGGAGCACTTCGAGGCCTGTGCTGGGATATGGAATATCTTCACCTAAAAACTACAGGGAAGCAGTCTCAGAAAGTTCTTCACGATGCATTCATTCAACTCACAGAGTTGAACCTTCCTATTGATAGAACAGTTTTGAAACACTCTTTTTGTAGAATCTGCAAGAGGATATTTGGAGCGTTTTGAGGCCTATGCTGGAAAAGGAAATATCTTCACCTAAAAACTAGACAGAAGCATTCTCAGAAACTTCTGTGTGATGAGTGCATTCAACTCACAGACTTGAACGTTTCTTTTGATAGAACAGTTTGGAAACATTACGTTTGTAGAATCTGCAAGTGTTTATTCGGAGCACCTTGAGGCCTATGTTGGAAAAGGAAATATCTTCACATAAAACCTAGAGAGAAGGATTCTCAGAAACTTCTTTGTGATGAGTTCATTCAACTCACAGAGTTGAACCTACCAATTGATAGAGAAGTTTGGAAACACTCTTTTTGTAGAATCTGCAAGTGGATATTTGGAGCCGTTTGAGGCCTATGCTGGAAAAGGAAATATCTTCACATAAAAACTGAACAGAAGCATTCTCAGAAACTTCTTTGTGTTGAGTGCATTCAACTCACAGACTTGAACTTACCTGTAGAAAGAGCAGTTTTGAAACACTCTTTTGGTAAAATCTGCAAGTGGTTATTTGGAGCACTTCGAGGCCTGTGCTGGGATATGGAATATCTTCACCTAAAAACTACAGAGAAGCATTCTCAGAAAGTTCTTCACGATGCATTCATTCAACTCACAGAGTTGAACCTTCCTTTTGATAGAACAGTTTTGAAACACTCTTTTTGTAGAATCTACAAGAGGATATTTGGAGCGTTTTGAGGCCTATGCTGGAAAAGGAAATATCTTCACCTAAAAACTAGACAGAAGCATTCTCAGAAACTTCTGTGGATGAGTGCATTCAACTCACAGACTTGAACGTTTCTTTTGATAGAACAGTTTGGAAACATTACGTTTGTAGAATCTGCAAGTGTTTATTCGGAGCACCTTGAGGCCTATGTTGGAAAAGGAAATATCTTCACATAAAACCTAGAGAGAAGGATTCTCAGAAACTTCTTTGTGATGAGTTCATTCAACTCACAGAGTTGAACCTACCAATTGATAGAGAAGTTTGGAAACGCTCTTTTTGTAGAATCTGCAAGTGGATATTTGGAGCCGTTTGAGGCCTATGCTGGAAAAGGAAATATCTTCACATAAAAACTGAACAGGAGCATTCTCAGAAACTTCTTTGTGTTGAGTGCATTCAACTCACAGACTTGAACTTACCTGTAGAAAGAGCAGTTTTGAAACACTCTTTTGGTAAAATCTGCAAGTGGTTATTTGGAGCACTTCGAGGCCTGTGCTGGGATATGGAATATCTTCACCTAAAAACTACAGAGAAGCATTCTCAGAAAGTTCTTCACGATGCATTCATTCAACTCACAGAGTTGAACCTTCCTTTTGATAGAACAGTTTTGAAACACTCTTTTTGTAGAATCTGCAAGAGGATATTTGGAGCGTTTTGAGGCCTATGCTGGAAAAGGAAATATCTTCACCTAAAAACTAGACAGAAGCATTCTCAGAAACTTCTGTGTGATGAGTGCATTCAACTCACAGACTTGAACGTTTCTTTTGATAGAACAGTTTGGAAACATTACGTTTGTAGAATCTGCAAGTGTTTATTCGGAGCACCTTGAGGCCTATGTTGGAAAAGGAAATATCTTCACATAAAACCTAGAGAGAAGGATTCTCAGAAACTTCTTTGTGATGAGTTCATTCAACTCACAGAGTTGAACCTACCAATTGATAGAGAAGTTTGGAAACACTCTTTTTGTAGAATCTGCAAGTGGATATTTGGAGCCGTTTGAGGCCTATGCTGGAAAAGGAAATATCTTCACATAAAAACTGAACAGAAGCATTCTCAGAAACTTCTTTGTGTTGAGTGCATTCAACTCACAGACTTGAACTTACCTGTAGAAAGAGCAGTTTTGAAACACTCTTTTGGTAAAATCTGCAAGTGGTTATTTGGAGCACTTCGAGGCCTGTGCTGGGATATGGAATATCTTCACCTAAAAACTACAGAGAAGCATTCTCAGAAAGTTCTTCACGATGCATTCATTCAACTCACAGAGTTGAACCTTCCTTTTGATAGAACAGTTTTGAAACACTCTTTTTGTAGAATCTGCAAGAGGATATTTGGAGCGTTTTGAGGCCTATGCTGGAAAAGGAAATATCTTCACCTAAAAACTAGACAGAAGCATTCTCAGAAACTTCTGTGTGATGAGTGCATTCAACTCACAGACTTGAACGTTTCTTTTGATAGAACAGTTTGGAAACATTACGTTTGTAGAATCTGCAAGTGTTTATTCGGAGCACCTTGAGGCCTATGTTGGAAAAGGAAATATCTTCACATAAAACCTAGAGAGAAGGATTCTCAGAAACTTCTTTGTGATGAGTTCATTCAACTCACAGAGTTGAACCTACCAATTGATAGAGAAGTTTGGAAACACTCTTTTTGTAGAATCTGCAAGTGGATATTTGGAGCCGTTTGAGGCCTATGCTGGAAAAGGAAATATCTTCACATAAAAACTGAACAGAAGCATTCTCAGAAACTTCTTTGTGTTGAGTGCATTCAACTCACAGACTTGAACTTACCTGTAGAAAGAGCAGTTTTGAAACACTCTTTTGGTAAAATCTGCAAGTGGTTATTTGGAGCACTTCGAGGCCTGTGCTGGGATATGGAATATCTTCACCTAAAAACTAAAGGGAAGCATTCTCAGAAAGTTCTTCACGATGCATTCATTCAACTCACAGAGTTGAACCTTCCTTTTGATAGAACAGTTTTGAAACACTCTTTTTGTAGAATCTGCAAGAGGATATTTGGAGCGTTTTGAGGCCTATGCTGGAAAAGGAAATATCTTCACCTAAAAACTAGACAGAAGCATTCTCAGAAACTTCTGTGTGATGAGTGCATTCAACTCACAGACTTGAACGTTTCTTTTGATAGAACAGTTTGGAAACATTACGTTTGTAGAATCTGCAAGTGTTTATTCGGAGCACCTTGAGGCCTATGTTGGAAAAGGAAATATCTTCACATAAAACCTAGAGAGAAGGATTCTCAGAAACTTCTTTGTGATGAGTTCATTCAACTCACAGAGTTGAACCTACCAATTGATAGAGAAGTTTGGAAACACTCTTTTTGTAGAATCTGCAAGTGGATATTTGGAGCCGTTTGAGGCCTATGCTGGAAAAGGAAATATCTTCACATAAAAACTGAACAGAAGCATTCTCAGAAACTTCTTTGTGTTGAGTGCATTCAACTCACAGACTTGAACTTACCTGTAGAAAGAGCAGTTTTGAAACACTCTTTTGGTAAAATCTGCAAGTGGTTATTTGGAGCACTTCGAGGCCTGTGCTGGGATATGGAATATCTTCACCTAAAAACTACAGAGAAGCATTCTCAGAAAGTTCTTCACGATGCATTCATTCAACTCACAGAGTTGAACCTTCCTTTTGATAGAACAGTTTTGAAACACTCTTTTTGTAGAATCTGCAAGAGGATATTTGGAGCGTTTTGAGGCCTATGCTGGAAAAGGAAATATCTTCACCTAAAAACTAGACAGAAGCATTCTCAGAAACTTCTGTGGATGAGTGCATTCAACTCACAGACTTGAACGTTTCTTTTGATAGAACAGTTTGGAAACATTACGTTTGTAGAATCTGCAAGTGTTTATTCGGAGCACCTTGAGGCCTATGTTGGAAAAGGAAATATCTTCACATAAAACCTAGAGAGAAGGATTCTCAGAAACTTCTTTGTGATGAGTTCATTCAACTCACAGAGTTGAACCTACCGATTGATAGAGAAGTTTGGAAACACTCTTTTTGTAGAATCTGCAAGTGGATATTTGGAGCCGTTTGAGGCCTATGCTGGAAAAGGAAATATCTTCACATAAAAACTGAACAGAAGCATTCTCAGAAACTTCTTTGTGTTGAGTGCATTCAACTCACAGACTTGAACTTACCTGTAGAAAGAGCAGTTTTGAAACACTCTTTTGGTAAAATCTGCAAGTGGTTATTTGGAGCACTTCGAGGCCTGTGCTGGGATATGGAATATCTTCACCTAAAAACTACAGAGAAGCATTCTCAGAAAGTTCTTCACGATGCATTCATTCAACTCACAGAGTTGAACCTTCCTTTTGATAGAACAGTTTTGAAACACTCTTTTTGTAGAATCTGCAAGAGGATATTTGGAGCGTTTTGAGGCCTATGCTGGAAAAGGAAATATCTTCACCTAAAAACTAGACAGAAGCATTCTCAGAAACTTCTGTGTGATGAGTGCATTCAACTCACAGACTTGAACGTTTCTTTTGATAGAACAGTTTGGAAACATTACGTTTGTAGAATCTGCAAGTGTTTATTCGGAGCACCTTGAGGCCTATGTTGGAAAAGGAAATATCTTCACATAAAACCTAGAGAGAAGGATTCTCAGAAACTTCTTTGTGATGAGTTCATTCAACTCACAGAGTTGAACCTACCAATTGATAGAGAAGTTTGGAAACACTCTTTTTGTAGAATCTGCAAGTGGATATTTGGAGCCGTTTGAGGCCTATGCTGGAAAAGGAAATATCTTCACATAAAACCTGAACAGGAGCATTCTCAGAAACTTCTTTGTGTTGAGTGCATTCAACTCACAGACTTGAACTTACCTGTAGAAAGAGCAGTTTTGAAACACTCTTTTGGTAAAATCTGCAAGTGGTTATTTGGAGCACTTCGAGGCCTGTGCTGGGATATGGAATATCTTCACCTAAAAACTACAGAGAAGCATTCTCAGAAAGTTCTTCACGATGCATTCATTCAACTCACAGAGTTGAACCTTCCTTTTGATAGAACAGTTTTGAAACACTCTTTTTGTAGAATCTGCAAGAGGATATTTGGAGCGTTTTGAGGCCTATGCTGGAAAAGGAAATATCTTCACCTAAAAACTAGACAGAAGCATTCTCAGAAACTTCTGAGGATGAGTGCATTCAACTCACAGACTTGAACGTTTCTTTTGATAGAACAGTTTGGAAACATTACGTTTGTAGAATCTGCAAGTGTTTATTCGGAGCACCTTGAGGCCTATGTTGGAAAAGGAAATATCTTCACATAAAACCTAGAGAGAAGGATTCTCAGAAACTTCTTTGTGATGAGTTCATTCAACTCACAGAGTTGAACCTACCAATTGATAGAGAAGTTTGGAAACACTCTTTTTGTAGAATCTGCAAGTGGATATTTGGAGCCGTTTGAAGCCTATGCTGGAAAAGGAAATATCTTCACATAAAAACTGAACAGAAGCATTCTCAGAAACTTCTTTGTGTTGAGTGCATTCAACTCACAGACTTGAACTTACCTGTAGAAAGAGCAGTTTTGAAACACTCTTTTGGTAAAATCTGCAAGTGGTTATTTGGAGCACTTCGAGGCCTGTGCTGGGATATGGAATATCTTCACCTAAAAACTACAGAGAAGCAGTCTCAGAAAGTTCTTCACGATGCATTCATTCAACTCACAGAGTTGAACCTTCCTTTTGATAGAACAGTTTTGAAACACTCTTTTTGTAGAATCTGCAAGAGGATATTTGGAGCGTTTTGAGGCCTATGCTGGAAAAGGAAATATCTTCACCTAAAAACTAGACAGAAGCATTCTCAGAAACTTCTGTGTGATGAGTGCATTCAACTCACAGACTTGAACGTTTCTTTTGATAGAACAGTTTGGAAACATTACGTTTGTAGAATCTGCAAGTGTTTATTCGGAGCACCTTGAGGCCTATGTTGGAAAAGGAAATATCTTCACATAAAACCTAGAGAGAAGGATTCTCAGAAACTTCTTTGTGATGAGTTCATTCAACTCACAGAGTTGAACCTACCAATTGATAGAGAAGTTTGGAAACACTCTTTTTGTAGAATCTGCAAGTGGATATTTGGAGCCGTTTGAGGCCTATGCTGGAAAAGGAAATATCTTCACGTAAAAACTGAACAGAAGCATTCTCAGAAACTTCTTTGTGTTGAGTGCATTCAACTCACAGACTTGAACTTACCTGTAGAAAGAGCAGTTTTGAAACACTCTTTTGGTAAAATCTGCAAGTGGTTATTTGGAGCACTTCGAGGCCTGTGCTGGGATATGGAATATCTTCACCTAAAAACTACAGAGAAGCATTCTCAGAAAGTTCTTCACGATGCATTCATTCAACTCACAGAGTTGAACCTTCCTTTTGATAGAACAGTTTTGAAACACTCTTTTTGTAGAATCTGCAAGAGGATATTTGGAGCGTTTTGAGGCCTATGCTGGAAAAGGAAATATCTTCACCTAAAAACTAGACAGAAGCATTCTCAGAAACTTCTGTGTGATGAGTGCATTCAACTCACAGACTTGAACGTTTCTTTTGATAGAACAGTTTGGAAACATTACGTTTGTAGAATCTGCAAGTGTTTATTCGGAGCACCTTGAGGCCTATGTTGGAAAAGGAAATATCTTCACATAAAACCTAGAGAGAAGGATTCTCAGAAACTTCTTTGTGATGAGTTCATTCAACTCACAGAGTTGAACCTACCAATTGATAGAGAAGTTTGGAAACACTCTTTTTGTAGAATCTGCAAGTGGATATTTGGAGCCGTTTGAGGCCTATGCTGGAAAAGGAAATATCTTCACATAAAAACTGAACAGAAGCATTCTCAGAAACTTCTTTGTGTTGAGTGCATTCAACTCACAGACTTGAACTTACCTGTAGAAAGAGCAGTTTTGAAACACTCTTTTGGTAAAATCTGCAAGTGGTTATTTGGAGCACTTCGAGGCCTGTGCTGGGATATGGAATATCTTCACCTAAAAACTACAGAGAAGCAGTCTCAGAAAGTTCTTCACGATGCATTCATTCAACTCACAGAGTTGAACCTTCCTTTTGATAGAACAGTTTTGAAACACTCTTTTTGTAGAATCTGCAAGAGGATATTTGGAGCGTTTTGAGGCCTATGCTGGAAAAGGAAATATCTTCACCTAAAAACTAGACAGAAGCATTCTCAGAAACTTCTGTGTGATGAGTGCATTCAACTCACAGACTTGAACGTTTCTTTTGATAGAACAGTTTGGAAACATTACGTTTGTAGAATCTGCAAGTGTTTATTCGGAGCACCTTGAGGCCTATGTTGGAAAAGGAAATATCTTCACATAAAACCTAGAGAGAAGGATTCTCAGAAACTTCTTTGTGATGAGTTCATTCAACTCACAGAGTTGAACCTACCAATTGATAGAGAAGTTTGGAAACACTCTTTTTGTAGAATCTGCAAGTGGATATTTGGAGCCGTTTGAGGCCTATGCTGGAAAAGGAAATATCTTCACATAAAAACTGAACAGAAGCATTCTCAGAAACTTCTTTGTGTTGAGTGCATTCAACTCACAGACTTGAACTTACCTGTAGAAAGAGCAGTTTTGAAACACTCTTTTGGTAAAATCTGCAAGTGGTTATTTGGAGCACTTCGAGGCCTGTGCTGGGATATGGAATATCTTCACCTAAAAACTACAGAGAAGCATTCTCAGAAAGTTCTTCACGATGCATTCATTCAACTCACAGAGTTGAACCTTCCTTTTGATAGAACAGTTTTGAAACACTCTTTTTGTAGAATCTGCAAGAGGATATTTGGAGCGTTTTGAGGCCTATGCTGGAAAAGGAAATATCTTCACCTAAAAACTAGACAGAAGCATTCTCAGAAACTTCTGTGTGATGAGTGCATTCAACTCACAGACTTGAACGTTTCTTTTGATAGAACAGTTTGGAAACATTACGTTTGTAGAATCTGCAAGTGTTTATTCGGAGCACCTTGAGGCGTATGTTGGAAAAGGAAATATCTTCACATAAAAACTAGAGAGAAGGATTCTCAGAAACTTCTTTGTGATGAGTTCATTCAACTCACAGAGTTGAACCTACCAATTGATAGAGAAGTTTGGAAACACTCTTTTTGTAGAATCTGCAAGTGGATATTTGGAGCCGTTTGAGGCCTATGCTGGAAAAGGAAATATCTTCACATAAAAACTGAACAGAAGCATTCTCAGAAACTTCTTTGTGTTGAGTGCATTCAACTCACAGACTTGAACTTACCTGTAGAAAGAGCAGTTTTGAAACACTCTTTTGGTAAAATCTGCAAGTGGTTATTTGGAGCACTTCGAGGCCTGTGCTGGGATATGGAATATCTTCACCTAAAAGCTACAGAGAAGCATTCTCAGAAAGTTCTTCACGATGCATTCATTCAACTCACAGAGTTGAACCTTCCTTTTGATAGAACAGTTTTGAAACACTCTTTTTGTAGAATCTGCAAGAGGATATTTGGAGCGTTTTGAGGCCTATGCTGGAAAAGGAAATATCTTCACCTAAAAACTAGACAGAAGCATTCTCAGAAACTTCTGTGTGATGAGTGCATTCAACTCACAGACTTGAACGTTTCTTTTGATAGAACAGTTTGGAAACATTACGTTTGTAGAATCTGCAAGTGTTTATTCGGAGCACCTTGAGGCCTATGTTGGAAAAGGAAATATCTTCACATAAAACCTAGAGAGAAGGATTCTCAGAAACTTCTTTGTGATGAGTTCATTCAACTCACAGAGTTGAACCTACCAATTGATAGAGAAGTTTGGAAACACTCTTTTTGTAGAATCTGCAAGTGGATATTTGGAGCCGTTTGAGGCCTATGCTGGAAAAGGAAATATCTTCACATAAAAACTGAACAGAAGCATTCTCAGAAACTTCTTTGTGTTGAGTGCATTCAACTCACAGACTTGAACTTACCTGTAGAAAGAGCAGTTTTGAAACACTCTTTTGGTAAAATCTGCAAGTGGTTATTTGGAGCACTTCGAGGCCTGTGCTGGGATATGGAATATCTTCACCTAAAAACTACAGAGAAGCAGTCTCAGAAAGTTCTTCACGATGCATTCATTCAACTCACAGAGTTGAACCTTCCTTTTGATAGAACAGTTTTGAAACACTCTTTTTGTAGAATCTGCAAGAGGATATTTGGAGCGTTTTGAGGCCTATGCTGGAAAAGGAAATATCTTCACCTAAAAACTAGACAGAAGCATTCTCAGAAACTTCTGTGTGATGAGTGCATTCAACTCACAGACTTGAACGTTTCTTTTGATAGAACAGTTTGGAAACATTACGTTTGTAGAATCTGCAAGTGTTTATTCGGAGCACCTTGAGGCCTATGTTGGAAAAGGAAATATCTTCACATAAAACCTAGAGAGAAGGATTCTCAGAAACTTCTTTGTGATGAGTTCATTCAACTCACAGAGTTGAACCTACCAATTGATAGAGAAGTTTGGAAACACTCTTTTTGTAGAATCTGCAAGTGGATATTTGGAGCCGTTTGAGGCCTATGCTGGAAAAGGAAATATCTTCACATAAAAACTGAACAGAAGCATTCTCAGAAACTTCTTTGTGTTGAGTGCATTCAACTCACAGACTTGAACTTACCTGTAGAAAGAGCAGTTTTGAAACACTCTTTTGGTAAAATCTGCAAGTGGTTATTTGGAGCACTTCGAGGCCTGTGCTGGGATATGGAATATCTTCACCTAAAAACTACAGAGAAGCATTCTCAGAAAGTTCTTCACGATGCATTCATTCAACTCACAGAGTTGAACCTTCCTTTTGATAGAACAGTTTTGAAACACTCTTTTTGTAGAATCTGCAAGAGGATATTTGGAGCGTTTTGAGGCCTATGCTGGAAAAGGAAATATCTTCACCTAAAAACTAGACAGAAGCATTCTCAGAAACTTCTGTGTGATGAGTGCATTCAACTCACAGACTTGAACGTTTCTTTTGATAGAACAGTTTGGAAACATTACGTTTGTAGAATCTGGAAGTGTTTATTCGGAGCACCTTGAGGCGTATGTTGGAAAAGGAAATATCTTCACATAAAAACTAGAGAGAAGGATTCTCAGAAACTTCTTTGTGATGAGTTCATTCAACTCACAGAGTTGAACCTACCAATTGATAGAGAAGTTTGGAAACACTCTTTTTGTAGAATCTGCAAGTGGATATTTGGAGCCGTTTGAGGCCTATGCTGGAAAAGGAAATATCTTCACATAAAAACTGAACAGAAGCATTCTCAGAAACCTCTTTGTGTTGAGTGCATTCAACTCACAGACTTGAACTTACCTGTAGAAAGAGCAGTTTTGAAACACTCTTTTGGTAAAATCTGCAAGTGGTTATTTGGAGCACTTCGAGGCCTGTGCTGGGATATGGAATATCTTCACCTAAAAACTACAGAGAAGCATTCTCAGAAAGTTCTTCACGATGCATTCATTCAACTCACAGAGTTGAACCTTCCTTTTGATAGAACAGTTTTGAAACACTCTTTTTGTAGAATCTGCAAGAGGATATTTGGAGCGTTTTGAGGCCTATGCTGGAAAAGGAAATATCTTCACCTAAAAACTAGACAGAAGCATTCTCAGAAACTTCTGTGTGATGAGTGCATTCAACTCACAGACTTGAACGTTTCTTTTGATAGAACAGTTTGGAAACATTACGTTTGTAGAATCTGCAAGTGTTTATTCGGAGCACCTTGAGGCGTATGTTGGAAAAGGAAATATCTTCACATAAAAACTAGAGAGAAGGATTCTCAGAAACTTCTTTGTGATGAGTTCATTCAACTCACAGAGTTGAACCTACAAATTGATAGAGAAGTTTGGAAACACTCTTTTTGTAGAATCTGCAAGTGGATATTTGGAGCCGTTTGAGGCCTATGCTGGAAAAGGAAATATCTTCACATAAAAACTGAACAGAAGCATTCTCAGAAACTTCTTTGTGTTGAGTGCATTCAACTCACAGACTTGAACTTACCTGTAGAAAGAGCAGTTTTGAAACACTCTTTTGGTAAAATCTGCAAGTGGTTATTTGGAGCACTTCGAGGCCTGTGCTGGGATATGGAATATCTTCACCTAAAAGCTACAGAGAAGCATTCTCAGAAAGTTCTTCACGATGCATTCATTCAACTCACAGAGTTGAACCTTCCTTTTGATAGAACAGTTTTGAAACACTCTTTTTGTAGAATCTCCAAGAGGATATTTGGAGCGTTTTGAGGCCTATGCTGGAAAAGGAAATATCTTCACCTAAAAACTAGACAGAAGCATTCTCAGAAACTTCTGTGTGATGAGTGCATTCAACTCACAGACTTGAACGTTTCTTTTGATAGAACAGTTTGGAAACATTACGTTTGTAGAATCTGCAAGTGTTTATTCGGAGCACCTTGAGGCCTATGTTGGAAAAGGAAATATCTTCACATAAAACCTAGAGAGAAGGATTCTCAGAAACTTCTTTGTGATGAGTTCATTCAACTCACAGAGTTGAACCTACCAATTGATAGAGAAGTTTGGAAACACTCTTTTTGTAGAATCTGCAAGTGGATATTTGGAGCCGTTTGAGGCCTATGCTGGAAAAGGAAATATCTTCACATAAAAACTGAACAGAAGCATTCTCAGAAACTTCTTTGTGTTGAGTGCATTCAACTCACAGACTTGAACTTACCTGTAGAAAGAGCAGTTTTGAAACACTCTTTTGGTAAAATCTGCAAGTGGTTATTTGGAGCACTTCGAGGCCTGTGCTGGGATATGGAATATCTTCACCTAAAAACTACAGAGAAGCAGTCTCAGAAAGTTCTTCACGATGCATTCATTCAACTCACAGAGTTGAACCTTCCTTTTGATAGAACAGTTTTGAAACACTCTTTTTGTAGAATCTGCAAGAGGATATTTGGAGCGTTTTGAGGCCTATGCTGGAAAAGGAAATATCTTCACCTAAAAACTAGACAGAAGCATTCTCAGAAACTTCTGTGTGATGAGTGCATTCAACTCACAGACTTGAACGTTTCTTTTGATAGAACAGTTTGGAAACATTACGTTTGTAGAATCTGCAAGTGTTTATTCGGAGCACCTTGAGGCCTATGTTGGAAAAGGAAATATCTTCACATAAAACCTAGAGAGAAGGATTCTCAGAAACTTCTTTGTGATGAGTTCATTCAACTCACAGAGTTGAACCTACCAATTGATAGAGAAGTTTGGAAACACTCTTTTTGTAGAATCTGCAAGTGGATATTTGGAGCCGTTTGAGGCCTATGCTGGAAAAGGAAATATCTTCACATAAAAACTGAACAGAAGCATTCTCAGAAACTTCTTTGTGTTGAGTGCATTCAACTCACAGACTTGAACTTACCTGTAGAAAGAGCAGTTTTGAAACACTCTTTTGGTAAAATCTGCAAGTGGTTATTTGGAGCACTTCGAGGCCTGTGCTGGGATATGGAATATCTTCACCTAAAAACTACAGAGAAGCATTCTCAGAAAGTTCTTCACGATGCATTCATTCAACTCACAGAGTTGAACCTTCCTTTTGATAGAACAGTTTTGAAACACTCTTTTTGTAGAATCTGCAAGAGGATATTTGGAGCGTTTTGAGGCCTATGCTGGAAAAGGAAATATCTTCACCTAAAAACTAGACAGAAGCATTCTCAGAAACTTCTGTGTGATGAGTGCATTCAACTCACAGACTTGAACGTTTCTTTTGATAGAACAGTTTGGAAACATTACGTTTGTAGAATCTGCAAGTGTTTATTCGGAGCACCTTGAGGCGTATGTTGGAAAAGGAAATATCTTCACATAAAAACTAGAGAGAAGGATTCTCAGAAACTTCTTTGTGATGAGTTCATTCAACTCACAGAGTTGAACCTACCAATTGATAGAGAAGTTTGGAAACACTCTTTTTGTAGAATCTGCAAGTGGATATTTGGAGCCGTTTGAGGCCTATGCTGGAAAAGGAAATATCTTCACATAAAAACTGAACAGAAGCATTCTCAGAAACTTCTTTGTGTTGAGTGCATTCAACTCACAGACTTGAACTTACCTGTAGAAAGAGCAGTTTTGAAACACTCTTTTGGTAAAATCTGCAAGTGGTTATTTGGAGCACTTCGAGGCCTGTGCTGGGATATGGAATATCTTCACCTAAAAGCTACAGAGAAGCATTCTCAGAAAGTTCTTCACGATGCATTCATTCAACTCACAGAGTTGAACCTTCCTTTTGATAGAACAGTTTTGAAACACTCTTTTTGTAGAATCTGCAAGAGGATATTTGGAGCGTTTTGAGGCCTATGCTGGAAAAGGAAATATCTTCACCTAAAAACTAGACAGAAGCATTCTCAGAAACTTCTGTGTGATGAGTGCATTCAACTCACAGACTTGAACGTTTCTTTTGATAGAACAGTTTGGAAACATTACGTTTGTAGAATCTGCAAGTGTTTATTCGGAGCACCTTGAGGCCTATGTTGGAAAAGGAAATATCTTCACATAAAACCTAGAGAGAAGGATTCTCAGAAACTTCTTTGTGATGAGTTCATTCAACTCACAGAGTTGAACCTACCAATTGATAGAGAAGTTTGGAAACACTCTTTTTGTAGAATCTGCAAGTGGATATTTTGAGCCGTTTGAGGCCTATGCTGGAAAAGGAAATATCTTCACATAAAAACTGAACAGAAGCATTCTCAGAAACTTCTTTGTGTTGAGTGCATTCAACTCACAGACTTGAACTTACCTGTAGAAAGAGCAGTTTTGAAACACTCTTTTGGTAAAATCTGCAAGTGGTTATTTGGAGCACTTCGAGGCCTGTGCTGGGATATGGAATATCTTCACCTAAAAACTACAGAGAAGCAGTCTCAGAAAGTTCTTCACGATGCATTCATTCAACTCACAGAGTTGAACCTTCCTTTTGATAGAACAGTTTTGAAACACTCTTTTTGTAGAATCTGCAAGAGGATATTTGGAGCGTTTTGAGGCCTATGCTGGAAAAGGAAATATCTTCACCTAAAAACTAGACAGAAGCATTCTCAGAAACTTCTGTGTGATGAGTGCATTCAACTCACAGACTTGAACGTTTCTTTTGATAGAACAGTTTGGAAACATTACGTTTGTAGAATCTGCAAGTGTTTATTCGGAGCACCTTGAGGCCTATGTTGGAAAAGGAAATATCTTCACATAAAACCTAGAGAGAAGGATTCTCAGAAACTTCTTTGTGATGAGTTCATTCAACTCACAGAGTTGAACCTACCAATTGATAGAGAAGTTTGGAAACACTCTTTTTGTAGAATCTGCAAGTGGATATTTGGAGCCGTTTGAGGCCTATGCTGGAAAAGGAAATATCTTCACATAAAAACTGAACAGAAGCATTCTCAGAAACTTCTTTGTGTTGAGTGCATTCAACTCACAGACTTGAACTTACCTGTAGAAAGAGCAGTTTTGAAACACTCTTTTGGTAAAATCTGCAAGTGGTTATTTGGAGCACTTCGAGGCCTGTGCTGGGATATGGAATATCTTCACCTAAAAACTACAGAGAAGCAGTCTCAGAAAGTTCTTCACGATGCATTCATTCAACTCACAGAGTTGAACCTTCCTTTTGATAGAACAGTTTTGAAACACTCTTTTTGTAGAATCTGCAAGAGGATATTTGGAGCGTTTTGAGGCCTATGCTGGAAAAGGAAATATCTTCACCTAAAAACTAGACAGAAGCATTCTCAGAAACTTCTGTGTGATGAGTGCATTCAACTCACAGACTTGAACGTTTCTTTTGATAGAACAGTTTGGAAACATTACGTTTGTAGAATCTGCAAGTGTTTATTCGGAGCACCTTGAGGCCTATGTTGGAAAAGGAAATATCTTCACATAAAACCTAGAGAGAAGGATTCTCAGAAACTTCTTTGTGATGAGTTCATTCAACTCACAGAGTTGAACCTACCAATTGATAGAGAAGTTTGGAAACACTCTTTTTGTAGAATCTGCAAGTGGATATTTGGAGCCGTTTGAGGCCTATGCTGGAAAAGGAAATATCTTCACATAAAAACTGAACAGAAGCATTCTCAGAAACTTCTTTGTGTTGAGTGCATTCAACTCACAGACTTGAACTTACCTGTAGAAAGAGCAGTTTTGAAACACTCTTTTGGTAAAATCTGCAAGTGGTTATTTGGAGCACTTCGAGGCCTGTGCTGGGATATGGAATATCTTCACCTAAAAACTACAGAGAAGCATTCTCAGAAAGTTCTTCACGATGCATTCATTCAACTCACAGAGTTGAACCTTCCTTTTGATAGAACAGTTTTGAAACACTCTTTTTGTAGAATCTGCAAGAGGATATTTGGAGCGTTTTGAGGCCTATGCTGGAAAAGGAAATATCTTCACCTAAAAACTAGACAGAAGCATTCTCAGAAACTTCTGTGTGATGAGTGCATTCAACTCACAGACTTGAACGTTTCTTTTGATAGAACAGTTTGGAAACATTACGTTTGTAGAATCTGCAAGTGTTTATTCGGAGCACCTTGAGGCGTATGTTGGAAAAGGAAATATCTTCACATAAAAACTAGAGAGAAGGATTCTCAGAAACTTCTTTGTGATGAGTTCATTCAACTCACAGAGTTGAACCTACCAATTGATAGAGAAGTTTGGAAACACTCTTTTTGTAGAATCTGCAAGTGGATATTTGGAGCCGTTTGAGGCCTATGCTGGAAAAGGAAATATCTTCACATAAAAACTGAACAGAAGCATTCTCAGAAACTTCTTTGTGTTGAGTGCATTCAACTCACAGACTTGAACTTACCTGTAGAAAGAGCAGTTTTGAAACACTCTTTTGGTAAAATCTGCAAGTGGTTATTTGGAGCACTTCGAGGCCTGTGCTGGGATATGGAATATCTTCACCTAAAAGCTACAGAGAAGCATTCTCAGAAAGTTCTTCACGATGCATTCATTCAACTCACAGAGTTGAACCTTCCTTTTGATAGAACAGTTTTGAAACACTCTTTTTGTAGAATCTGCAAGAGGATATTTGGAGCGTTTTGAGGCCTATGCTGGAAAAGGAAATATCTTCACCTAAAAACTAGACAGAAGCATTCTCAGAAACTTCTGTGTGATGAGTGCATTCAACTCACAGACTTGAACGTTTCTTTTGATAGAACAGTTTGGAAACATTACGTTTGTAGAATCTGCAAGTGTTTATTCGGAGCACCTTGAGGCGTATGTTGGAAAAGGAAATATCTTCACATAAAAACTAGAGAGAAGGATTCTCAGAAACTTCTTTGTGATGAGTTCATTCAACTCACAGAGTTGAACCTACCAATTGATAGAGAAGTTTGGAAACACTCTTTTTGTAGAATCTGCAAGTGGATATTTGGAGCCGTTTGAGGCCTATGCTGGAAAAGGAAATATCTTCACATAAAAACTGAACAGAAGCATTCTCAGAAACTTCTTTGTGTTGAGTGCATTCAACTCACAGACTTGAACTTACCTGTAGAAAGAGCAGTTTTGAAACACTCTTTTGGTAAAATCTGCAAGTGGTTATTTGGAGCACTTCGAGGCCTGTGCTGGGATATGGAATATCTTCACCTAAAAGCTACAGAGAAGCATTCTCAGAAAGTTCTTCACGATGCATTCATTCAACTCACAGAGTTGAACCTTCCTTTTGATAGAACAGTTTTGAAACACTCTTTTTGTAGAATCTGCAAGAGGATATTTGGAGCGTTTTGAGGCCTATGCTGGAAAAGGAAATATCTTCACCTAAAAACTAGACAGAAGCATTCTCAGAAACTTCTGTGTGATGAGTGCATTCAACTCACAGACTTGAACGTTTCTTTTGATAGAACAGTTTGGAAACATTACGTTTGTAGAATCTGCAAGTGTTTATTCGGAGCACCTTGAGGCCTATGTTGGAAAAGGAAATATCTTCACATAAAACCTAGAGAGAAGGATTCTCAGAAACTTCTTTGTGATGAGTTCATTCAACTCACAGAGTTGAACCTACCAATTGATAGAGAAGTTTGGAAACACTCTTTTTGTAGAATCTGCAAGTGGATATTTGGAGCCGTTTGAGGCCTATGCTGGAAAAGGAAATATCTTCACATAAAAACTGAACAGAAGCATTCTCAGAAACTTCTTTGTGTTGAGTGCATTCAACTCACAGACTTGAACTTACCTGTAGAAAGAGCAGTTTTGAAACACTCTTTTGGTAAAATCTGCAAGTGGTTATTTGGAGCACTTCGAGGCCTGTGCTGGGATATGGAATATCTTCACCTAAAAACTACAGAGAAGCAGTCTCAGAAAGTTCTTCACGATGCATTCATTCAACTCACAGAGTTGAACCTTCCTTTTGATAGAACAGTTTTGAAACACTCTTTTTGTAGAATCTGCAAGAGGATATTTGGAGCGTTTTGAGGCCTATGCTGGAAAAGGAAATATCTTCACCTAAAAACTAGACAGAAGCATTCTCAGAAACTTCTGTGTGATGAGTGCATTCAACTCACAGACTTGAACGTTTCTTTTGATAGAACAGTTTGGAAACATTACGTTTGTAGAATCTGCAAGTGTTTATTCGGAGCACCTTGAGGCCTATGTTGGAAAAGGAAATATCTTCACATAAAACCTAGAGAGAAGGATTCTCAGAAACTTCTTTGTGATGAGTTCATTCAACTCACAGAGTTGAACCTACCAATTGATAGAGAAGTTTGGAAACACTCTTTTTGTAGAATCTGCAAGTGGATATTTGGAGCCGTTTGAGGCCTATGCTGGAAAAGGAAATATCTTCACATAAAAACTGAACAGAAGCATTCTCAGAAACTTCTTTGTGTTGAGTGCATTCAACTCACAGACTTGAACTTACCTGTAGAAAGAGCAGTTTTGAAACACTCTTTTGGTAAAATCTGCAAGTGGTTATTTGGAGCACTTCGAGGCCTGTGCTGGGATATGGAATATCTTCACCTAAAAACTACAGAGAAGCATTCTCAGAAAGTTCTTCACGATGCATTCATTCAACTCACAGAGTTGAACCTTCCTTTTGATAGAACAGTTTTGAAACACTCTTTTTGTAGAATCTGCAAGAGGATATTTGGAGCGTTTTGAGGCCTATGCTGGAAAAGGAAATATCTTCACCTAAAAACTAGACAGAAGCATTCTCAGAAACTTCTGTGTGATGAGTGCATTCAACTCACAGACTTGAAAGTTTCTTTTGATAGAACAGTTTGGAAACATTACGTTTGTAGAATCTGCAAGTGTTTATTCGGAGCACCTTGAGGCCTATGTTGGAAAAGGAAATATCTTCACATAAAACCTAGAGAGAAGGATTCTCAGAAACTTCTTTGTGATGAGTTCATTCAACTCACAGAGTTGAACCTACCAATTGATAGAGAAGTTTGGAAACACTCTTTTTGTAGAATCTGCAAGTGGATATTTGGAGCCGTTTGAGGCCTATGCTGGAAAAGGAAATATCTTCACATAAAAACTGAACAGAAGCATTCTCAGAAACTTCTTTGTGTTGAGTGCATTCAACTCACAGACTTGAACTTACCTGTAGAAAGAGCAGTTTTGAAACACTCTTTTGGTAAAATCTGCAAGTGGTTATTTGGAGCACTTCGAGGCCTGTGCTGGGATATGGAATATCTTCACCTAAAAACTACAGAGAAGCAGTCTCAGAAAGTTCTTCACGATGCATTCATTCAACTCACAGAGTTGAACCTTCCTTTTGATAGAACAGTTTTGAAACACTCTTTTTGTAGAATCTGCAAGAGGATATTTGGAGCGTTTTGAGGCCTATGCTGGAAAAGGAAATATCTTCACCTAAAAACTAGACAGAAGCATTCTCAGAAACTTCTGTGTGATGAGTGCATTCAACTCACAGACTTGAACGTTTCTTTTGATAGAACAGTTTGGAAACATTACGTTTGTAGAATCTGCAAGTGTTTATTCGGAGCACCTTGAGGCCTATGTTGGAAAAGGAAATATCTTCACATAAAACCTAGAGAGAAGGATTCTCAGAAACTTCTTTGTGATGAGTTCATTCAACTCACAGAGTTGAACCTACCAATTGATAGAGAAGTTTGGAAACACTCTTTTTGTAGAATCTGCAAGTGGATATTTGGAGCCGTTTGAGGCCTATGCTGGAAAAGGAAATATCTTCACATAAAAACTGAACAGAAGCATTCTCAGAAACTTCTTTGTGTTGAGTGCATTCAACTCACAGACTTGAACTTACCTGTAGAAAGAGCAGTTTTGAAACACTCTTTTGGTAAAATCTGCAAGTGGTTATTTGGAGCACTTCGAGGCCTGTGCTGGGATATGGAATATCTTCACCTAAAAACTACAGAGAAGCATTCTCAGAAAGTTCTTCACGATGCATTCATTCAACTCACAGAGTTGAACCTTCCTTTTGATAGAACAGTTTTGAAACACTCTTTTTGTAGAATCTGCAAGAGGATATTTGGAGCGTTTTGAGGCCTATGCTGGAAAAGGAAATATCTTCACCTAAAAACTAGACAGAAGCATTCTCAGAAACTTCTGTGTGATGAGTGCATTCAACTCACAGACTTGAACGTTTCTTTTGATAGAACAGTTTGGAAACATTACGTTTGTAGAATCTGCAAGTGTTTATTCGGAGCACCTTGAGGCGTATGTTGGAAAAGGAAATATCTTCACATAAAAACTAGAGAGAAGGATTCTCAGAAACTTCTTTGTGATGAGTTCATTCAACTCACAGAGTTGAACCTACCAATTGATAGAGAAGTTTGGAAACACTCTTTTTGTAGAATCTGCAAGTGGATATTTGGAGCCGTTTGAGGCCTATGCTGGAAAAGGAAATATCTTCACATAAAAACTGAACAGAAGCATTCTCAGAAACTTCTTTGTGTTGAGTGCATTCAACTCACAGACTTGAACTTACCTGTAGAAAGAGCAGTTTTGAAACACTCTTTTGGTAAAATCTGCAAGTGGTTATTTGGAGCACTTCGAGGCCTGTGCTGGGATATGGAATATCTTCACCTAAAAACTACGGAGAAGCAGTCTCAGAAAGTTCTTCACGATGCATTCATTCAACTCACAGAGTTGAACCTTCCTTTTGATAGAACAGTTTTGAAACACTCTTTTTGTAGAATCTGCAAGAGGATATTTGGAGCGTTTTGAGGCCTATGCTGGAAAAGGAAATATCTTCACCTAAAAACTAGACAGAAGCATTCTCAGAAACTTCTGTGTGATGAGTGCATTCAACTCACAGACTTGAACGTTTCTTTTGATAGAACAGTTTGGAAACATTACGTTTGTAGAATCTGCAAGTGTTTATTCGGAGCACCTTGAGGCCTATGTTGGAAAAGGAAATATCTTCACATAAAAAGTAGAGAGAAGGATTCCCAGAAACTTCTTTGTGATGAGTTCATTCAACTCACAGAGTTGAACCTACCAATTGATAGAGAAGTCTGGAAACACTCTTTTTGTAGAATCTGCAAGTGGATATTTGGAGCCGTTTGAGGCCTAGGCTGGAAAAGGAAATATCTTCACATAAAAACTGAACAGAAGCATTCTCAGAACCTTCTGTGTGATGAGTGCATTCAACTCACAGACTTGAACGTTTCTTTTGATAGAACAGTTTGGAAACATTACGTTTGTAGAATCTGCAAGTGTTTATTCGGAGCACATTGAGGCCTATGTTGGAAAAGGAAATATCTTCGCATAAAAACTAGAGAGAAGGATTCTCAGAAACTTCTTTGTGATGAGTTCATTCAACTCACAGAGTTGAACCTACCAATTGATAGAGAAGTTTGGAAACACTCTTTTTGTAGAATCTGCAAGTGGATATTTGGAGCCGTTTGAGGCCTATGCTGGAAAAGGAAATATCTTCACATAAAAACTGAACAGAAGCATTCTCAGAAACTTCTTTGTGTTGAGTGCATTCAACTCACAGACTTGAACTTACCTGTAGAAAGAGCAGTTTTGAAACACTCTTTTGGTAAAATCTGCAAGTGGTTATTTGGAGCACTTCGAGGCCTGTGCTGGGATATGGAATATCTTCACCTAAAAGCTACAGAGAAGCATTCTCAGAAAGTTCTTCACGATGCATTCATTCAACTCACAGAGTTGAACCTTCCTTTTGATAGAACAGTTTTGAAACACTCTTTTTGTAGAATCTGCAAGAGGATATTTGGAGCGTTTTGAGGCCTATGCTGGAAAAGGAAATATCTTCACCTAAAAACTAGACAGAAGCATTCTCAGAAACTTCTGTGTGATGAGTGCATTCAACTCACAGACTTGAACGTTTCTTTTGATAGAACAGTTTGGAAACATTACGTTTGTAGAATCTGCAAGTGTTTATTCGGAGCACCTTGAGGCCTATGTTGGAAAAGGAAATATCTTCACATAAAACCTAGAGAGAAGGATTCTCAGAAACTTCTTTGTGATGAGTTCATTCAACTCACAGAGTTGAACCTACCAATTGATAGAAAAGTTTGGAAACACTCTTTTTGTAGAATCTGCAAGTGGATATTTGGAGCCGTTTGAGGCCTATGCTGGAAAAGGAAATATCTTCACATAAAAACTGAACAGAAGCATTCTCAGAAACTTCTTTGTGTTGAGTGCATTCAACTCACAGACTTGAACTTACCTGTAGAAAGAGCAGTTTTGAAACACTCTTTTGGTAAAATCTGCAAGTGGTTATTTGGAGCACTTCGAGGCCTGTGCTGGGATATGGAATATCTTCACCTAAAAACTACAGAGAAGCAGTCTCAGAAAGTTCTTCACGATGCATTCATTCAACTCACAGAGTTGAACCTTCCTTTTGATAGAACAGTTTTGAAACACTCTTTTTGTAGAATCTGCAAGAGGATATTTGGAGCGTTTTGAGGCCTATGCTGGAAAAGGAAATATCTTCACCTAAAAACTAGACAGAAGCATTCTCAGAAACTTCTGTGTGATGAGTGCATTCAACTCACAGACTTGACCGTTTCTTTTGATAGAACAGTTTGGAAACATTACGTTTGTAGAATCTGCAAGTGTTTATTCGGAGCACCTTGAGGCCTATGTTGGAAAAGGAAATATCTTCACATAAAAACTAGAGAGAAGGATTCTCAGAAACTTCTTTGTGATGAGTTCATTCAACTCACAGAGTTGAACCTACCAATTGATAGAGAAGTTTGCAAGCACTCTTTTTGTAGAATCTGCAAGTGGATATTTGGAGCCGTTTGAGGCCTATGCTGGAAAAGGAAATATCTTCACATAAAAACTGAACAGAAACATTCTCAGAAACTTCTTTGTGTTGAGTGCATTCAACTCACAGACTTGAACTTACCTGTAGAAAGAGCAGTTTTGAAACACTCTTTTGGTAAAATCTGCAAGTGGTTATTTGGAGCACTTCGAGGCCTGTGCTGGGATATGGAATATCTTCACCTAAAAACTACAGAGAAGCATTCTCAGAAAGTTCTTCACGATGCATTCATTCAACTCACAGAGTTGAACCTTCCTTTTGATAGAACAGTTTTGAAACACTCTTTTTGTAGAATCTGCAAGAGGATATTTGGAGCGTTTTGAGGCCTATGCTGGAAAAGGAAATATCTTCACCTAAAAACTAGACAGAAGCATTCTCAGAAACTTCTGTGTGATGAGTGCATTCAACTCACAGACTTGAACGTTTCTTTTGATAGAACAGTTTGGAAACATTACGTTTGTAGAATCTGCAAGTGTTTATTCGGAGCACCTTGAGGCCTATGTTGGAAAAGGAAATATCTTCACATAAAACCTAGAGAGAAGGATTCTCAGAAACTTCTTTGTGATGAGTTCATTCAACTCACAGAGTTGAACCTAGCAATTGATAGAGAAGTTTGGAAACACTCTTTTTGTAGAATCTGCAAGTGGATATTTGGAGCCGTTTGAGGCCTATGCTGGAAAAGGAAATATCTTCACATAAAAACTGAACAGAAGCATTCTCAGAAACTTCTTTGTGTTGAGTGCATTCAACTCACAGACTTGAACTTACCTGTAGAAAGAGCAGTTTTGAAACACTCTTTTGGTAAAATCTGCAAGTGGTTATTTGGAGCACTTCGAGGCCTGTGCTGGGATATGGAATATCTTCACCTAAAAACTACAGAGAAGCATTCTCAGAAAGTTCTTCACGATGCATTCATTCAACTCACAGAGTTGAACCTTCCTTTTGATAGAACAGTTTTGAAACACTCTTTTTGTAGATTCTGCAAGAGGATATTTGGAGCGTTTTGAGGCCTATGCTGGAAAAGGAAATATCTTCACCTAAAAACTAGACAGAAGCATTCTCAGAAACTTCTGTGTGATGAGTGCATTCAACTCACAGACTTGAACGTTTCTTTTGATAGAACAGTTTGGAAACATTACGTTTGTAGAATCTGCAAGTGTTTATTCGGAGCACCTTGAGGCCTATGTTGGAAAAGGAAATATCTTCACATAAAAACTAGAGAGAAGGATTCTCAGAAACTTCTTTGTGATGAGTTCATTCAACTCACAGAGTTGAACCTACCAATTGATAGAGAAGTTTGGAAACACTCTTTTTGTAGAATCTGCAAGTGGATATTTGGAGCCGTTTGAGGCCTATGCTGGAAAAGGAAATATCTTCACATAAAAACTGAACAGAAGCATTCTCAGAAACTTCTTTGTGTTGAGTGCATTCAACTCACAGACTTGAACTTACCTGTAGAAAGAGCAGTTTTGAAACACTCTTTTGGTAAAATCTGCAAGTGGTTATTTGGAGCACTTCGAGGCCTGTGCTGGGATATGGAATATCTTCACCTAAAAACTACAGAGAAGCATTCTCAGAAAGTTCGTCACGATGCATTCATTCAACTCACAGAGTTGAACCTTCCTTTTGATAGAACAGTTTTGAAACACTCTTTTTGTAGAATCTGCAAGAGGATATTTGGAGCGTTTTGAGGCCTATGCTGGAAAAGGAAATATCTTCACCTAAAAACTAGACAGAAGCATTCTCAGAAACTTCTGTGTGATGAGTGCATTCAACTCACAGACTTGAACGTTTCTTTTGATAGAACAGTTTGGAAACATTACGTTTGTAGAATCTGCAAGTGTTTATTCGGAGCACCTTGAGGCCTATGTTGGAAAAGGAAATATCTTCACATAAAAACTAGAGAGAAGGATTCTCAGAAATTTCTTTGTGATGAGTTCATTCAACTCACAGAGTTGAACCTACCAATTGATAGAGAAGTTTGGAAACACTCTTTTTGTAGAATCTGCAAGTGGATATTTGGAGCCGTTTGAGGCCTATGCTGGAAAAGGAAATAGCTTCACATAAAAACTGAACAGAAGCATTCTCAGAAACTTCTTTGTGTTGAGTGCATTCAACTCACAGGCTTGAACTTACCTGTAGAAAGAGCAGTTTTGAAACACTCTTTTGGTAAAATCTGCAAGTGGTTATTTGGAGCACTTCGAGGCCTGTGCTGGGATATGGAATATCTTCACCTAAAAACTACAGAGAAGCAGTCTCAGAAAGTTCTTCACGATGCATTCATTCAACTCACAGAGTTGAACCTTCCTTTTGATAGAACAGTTTTGAAACACTCTTTTTGTAGAATCTGCAAGAGGATATTTGGAGCGTTTTGAGGCCTATGCTGGAAAAGGAAATATCTTCACCTAAAAACTAGACAGAAGCATTCTCAGAAACTTCTTTGTGATGAGTGCATTCAACTCACAGACTTGAACGTTTCTTTTGATAGAACAGTTTGGAAACATTACGTTTGTAGAATCTGCAAGTGTTTATTCGGAGCACCTTGAGGCCTATGTTGGAAAAGGAAATGTCTTCACATAAAACCTAGAGAGAAGGATTCTCAGAAACTTCTTTGTGATGAGTTCATTCAACTCACAGAGTTGAACCTACCAATTGATAGAGAAGTTTGGAAACACTCTTTTTGTAGAATCTGCAAGTGGATATTTGGAGCCGTTTGAGGCCTATGCTGGAAAAGGAAATATCTTCACATAAAAACTGAACAGAAGCATTCTCAGAAACTTCTTTGTGTTGAGTGCATTCAACTCACAGACTTGAACTTACCTGTAGGAAGAGCAGTTTTGAAACACTCTTTTGGTAAAATCTGCAAGTGGTTATTTGGAGCACTTCGAGGCCTGTGCTGGGATATGGAATATCTTCACCTAAAAACTACAGAGAAGAATTCTCAGAAAGTTCTTCACGATGCATTCATTCAACTCACAGAGTTGAACCTTCCTTTTGATAGAACAGTTTTGAAACACTCTTTTTGGAGAATCTGCAAGAGGATATGTGGAGCGATTTGAGGCCTATGCTGGAAAAGGAAATATCTTCACCTAAAAACTAGACAGAAGCATTCTCAGAAACTTCTGTGTGATGAGTGCATTCAACTCACAGACTTGAACGTTTCTTTTCATAGAACAGTTTGGAAACATTACGTTTGTAGAATCTGCAAGTGTTTATTCGGAGCACCATGAGGCCTATGTTGGAAAAGGAAATATCTTCACATAAAAACTAGAGAGAAGGATTCTGAGAAACTTCTTTGTGATGAGTTCATTGAACTCACAGAGTTGAACCTACCAATTGATAGAGAAGTTTGGTAACACTCTTTTTGTAGAATCTGCAAGTGGATATTTGGAGCCGTTTGAGGCCTATGCTGGAAAAGGAAATATCTTCACATAAAAACTGAACAGAAGCATTCTCAGAAACTTCTTTGTGTTGAGTGCATTCAACTCACAGACTTGAACTTACCTGTAGAAAGAGCAGTTTTGAAACACTCTTTTGGTAAAATCTGCAAGTGGTTATTTGGAGCACTTCGAGGCCTGTGCTGGGATATGGAATATCTTCACCTAAAAACTACAGAGAAGCAGTCTCAGAAAGTTCTTCACGATGCATTCATTCAACACACAGAGTTGAACCTTCCTTTTGATAGAACAGTTTTGAAACACTCTTTTTGTAGAATCTGCAAGAGGATATTTGGAGCGTTTTGAGGCCTATGCTGGAAAAGGAAATATCTTCACCTAAAAACTAGACAGAAGCATTCTCAGAAACTTCTGTGTGATGAGTGCATTCAACTCACAGACTTGAACGTTTCTTTTGATAGAACAGTTTGGAAACATTACGTTTGTAGAATCTGCAAGTGTTTATTCGGAGCACCTTGAGGCCTATGTTGGAAAAGGAAATATCTTCACATAAAACCTAGAGAGAAGGATTCTCAGAAACTTCTTTGTGATGAGTTCATTCAACTCACAGAGTTGAACCTACCAATTGATAGAGAAGTTTGGAAACACTCTTTTTGTAGAATCTGCAAGTGGATATTTGGAGCCGTTTGAGGCCTATGCTGGAAAAGGAAATATCTTCACATAAAAACTGAACAGAAGCATTCTCAGAAACTTCTTTGTGTTGAGTGCATTCAACTCACAGACTTGAACTTACCTGTAGAAAGAGCAGTTTTGAAACACTCTTTTGGTAAAATCTGCAAGTGGTTATTTGGAGCACTTCGAGGCCTGTGCTGGGATATGGAATATCTTCACCTAAAAACTACAGAGAAGCATTCTCAGAAAGTTCTTCACGATGCATTCATTCAACTCACAGAGTTGAACCTTCCTTTTGATAGAACAGTTTTGAAACACTCTTTTTGTAGAATCTGCAAGAGGATATTTGGAGCGTTTTGAGGCCTATGCTGGAAAAGGAAATATCTTCACCTAAAAACTAGACAGAAGCATTCTCAGAAACTTCTGTGTGATGAGTGCATTCAACTCACAGACTTGAACGTTTCTTTTGATAGAACAGTTTGGAAACATTACGTTTGTAGAATCTGCAAGTGTTTATTCGGAGCACCTTGAGGCGTATGTTGGAAAAGGAAATATCTTCACATAAAAACTAGAGAGAAGGATTCTCAGAAACTTCTTTGTGATGAGTTCATTCAACTCACAGAGTTGAACCTACCAATTGATAGAGAAGTTTGGAAACACTCTTTTTGTAGAATCTGCAAGTGGATATTTGGAGCCGTTTGAGGCCTATGCTGGAAAAGGAAATATCTTCACATAAAAACTGAACAGAAGCATTCTCAGAAACTTCTTTGTGTTGAGTGCATTCAACTCACAGACTTGAACTTACCTGTAGAAAGAGCAGTTTTGAAACACTCTTTTGGTAAAATCTGCAAGTGGTTATTTGGAGCACTTCGAGGCCTGTGCTGGGATATGGAATATCTTCACCTAAAAGCTACAGAGAAGCATTCTCAGAAAGTTCTTCACGATGCATTCATTCAACTCACAGAGTTGAACCTTCCTTTTGATAGAACAGTTTTGAAACACTCTTTTTGTAGAATCTGCAAGAGGATATTTGGAGCGTTTTGAGGCCTATGCTGGAAAAGGAAATATCTTCACCTAAAAACTAGACAGAAGCATTCTCAGAAACTTCTGTGTGATGAGTGCATTCAACTCACAGACTTGAACGTTTCTTTTGATAGAACAGTTTGGAAACATTACGTTTGTAGAATCTGCAAGTGTTTATTCGGAGCACCTTGAGGCCTATGTTGGAAAAGGAAATATCTTCACATAAAACCTAGAGAGAAGGATTCTCAGAAACTTCTTTGTGATGAGTTCATTCAACTCACAGAGTTGAACCTACCAATTGATAGAGAAGTTTGGAAACACTCTTTTTGTAGAATCTGCAAGTGGATATTTTGAGCCGTTTGAGGCCTATGCTGGAAAAGGAAATATCTTCACATAAAAACTGAACAGAAGCATTCTCAGAAACTTCTTTGTGTTGAGTGCATTCAACTCACAGACTTGAACTTACCTGTAGAAAGAGCAGTTTTGAAACACTCTTTTGGTAAAATCTGCAAGTGGTTATTTGGAGCACTTCGAGGCCTGTGCTGGGATATGGAATATCTTCACCTAAAAACTACAGAGAAGCAGTCTCAGAAAGTTCTTCACGATGCATTCATTCAACTCACAGAGTTGAACCTTCCTTTTGATAGAACAGTTTTGAAACACTCTTTTTGTAGAATCTGCAAGAGGATATTTGGAGCGTTTTGAGGCCTATGCTGGAAAAGGAAATATCTTCACCTAAAAACTAGACAGAAGCATTCTCAGAAACTTCTGTGTGATGAGTGCATTCAACTCACAGACTTGAACGTTTCTTTTGATAGAACAGTTTGGAAACATTACGTTTGTAGAATCTGCAAGTGTTTATTCGGAGCACCTTGAGGCCTATGTTGGAAAAGGAAATATCTTCACATAAAACCTAGAGAGAAGGATTCTCAGAAACTTCTTTGTGATGAGTTCATTCAACTCACAGAGTTGAACCTACCAATTGATAGAGAAGTTTGGAAACACTCTTTTTGTAGAATCTGCAAGTGGATATTTGGAGCCGTTTGAGGCCTATGCTGGAAAAGGAAATATCTTCACATAAAAACTGAACAGAAGCATTCTCAGAAACTTCTTTGTGTTGAGTGCATTCAACTCACAGACTTGAACTTACCTGTAGGAAGAGCAGTTTTGAAACACTCTTTTGGTAAAATCTGCAAGTGGTTATTTGGAGCACTTCGAGGCCTGTGCTGGGATATGGAATATCTTCACCTAAAAACTACAGAGAAGAATTCTCAGAAAGTTCTTCACGATGCATTCATTCAACTCACAGAGTTGAACCTTCCTTTTGATAGAACAGTTTTGAAACACTCTTTTTGTAGAATCTGCAAGAGGATATGTGGAGCGATTTGAGGCCTATGCTGGAAAAGGAAATATCTTCACCTAAAAACTAGACAGAAGCATTCTCAGAAACTTCTGTGTGATGAGTGCATTCAACTCACAGACTTGAACGTTTCTTTTCATAGAACAGTTTGGAAACATTACGTTTGTAGAATCTGCAAGTGTTTATTCGGAGCACCATGAGGCCTATGTTGGAAAAGGAAATATCTTCACATAAAAACTAGAGAGAAGGATTCTGAGAAACTTCTTTGTGATGAGTTCATTGAACTCACAGAGTTGAACCTACCAATTGATAGAGAAGTTTGGTAACACTCTTTTTGTAGAATCTGCAAGTGGATATTTGGAGCCGTTTGAGGCCTATGCTGGAAAAGGAAATATCTTCACATAAAAACTGAACAGAAGCATTCTCAGAAACTTCTTTGTGTTGAGTGCATTCAACTCACAGACTTGAACTTACCTGTAGAAAGAGCAGTTTTGAAACACTCTTTTGGTAAAATCTGCAAGTGGTTATTTGGAGCACTTCGAGGCCTGTGCTGGGATATGGAATATCTTCACCTAAAAACTACAGAGAAGCAGTCTCAGAAAGTTCTTCACGATGCATTCATTCAACACACAGAGTTGAACCTTCCTTTTGATAGAACAGTTTTGAAACACTCTTTTTGTAGAATCTGCAAGAGGATATTTGGAGCGTTTTGAGGCCTATGCTGGAAAAGGAAATATCTTCACCTAAAAACTAGACAGAAGCATTCTCAGAAACTTCTGTGTGATGAGTGCATTCAACTCACAGACTTGAACGTTTCTTTTGATAGAACAGTTTGGAAACATTACGTTTGTAGAATCTGCAAGTGTTTATTCGGAGCACCTTGAGGCCTATGTTGGAAAAGGAAATATCTTCACATAAAACCTAGAGAGAAGGATTCTCAGAAACTTCTTTGTGATGAGTTCATTCAACTCACAGAGTTGAACCTACCAATTGATAGAGAAGTTTGGAAACACTCTTTTTGTAGAATCTGCAAGTGGATATTTGGAGCCGTTTGAGGCCTATGCTGGAAAAGGAAATATCTTCACATAAAAACTGAACAGAAGCATTCTCAGAAACTTCTTTGTGTTGAGTGCATTCAACTCACAGACTTGAACTTACCTGTAGAAAGAGCAGTTTTGAAACACTCTTTTGGTAAAATCTGCAAGTGGTTATTTGGAGCACTTCGAGGCCTGTGCTGGGATATGGAATATCTTCACCTAAAAACTACAGAGAAGCATTCTCAGAAAGTTCTTCACGATGCATTCATTCAACTCACAGAGTTGAACCTTCCTTTTGATAGAACAGTTTTGAAACACTCTTTTTGTAGAATCTGCAAGAGGATATTTGGAGCGTTTTGAGGCCTATGCTGGAAAAGGAAATATCTTCACCTAAAAACTAGACAGAAGCATTCTCAGAAACTTCTGTGTGATGAGTGCATTCAACTCACAGACTTGAACGTTTCTTTTGATAGAACAGTTTGGAAACATTACGTTTGTAGAATCTGCAAGTGTTTATTCGGAGCACCTTGAGGCGTATGTTGGAAAAGGAAATATCTTCACATAAAAACTAGAGAGAAGGATTCTCAGAAACTTCTTTGTGATGAGTTCATTCAACTCACAGAGTTGAACCTACCAATTGATAGAGAAGTTTGGAAACACTCTTTTTGTAGAATCTGCAAGTGGATATTTGGAGCCGTTTGAGGCCTATGCTGGAAAAGGAAATATCTTCACATAAAAACTGAACAGAAGCATTCTCAGAAACTTCTTTGTGTTGAGTGCATTCAACTCACAGACTTGAACTTACCTGTAGAAAGAGCAGTTTTGAAACACTCTTTTGGTAAAATCTGCAAGTGGTTATTTGGAGCACTTCGAGGCCTGTGCTGGGATATGGAATATCTTCACCTAAAAGCTACAGAGAAGCATTCTCAGAAAGTTCTTCACGATGCATTCATTCAACTCACAGAGTTGAACCTTCCTTTTGATAGAACAGTTTTGAAACACTCTTTTTGTAGAATCTGCAAGAGGATATTTGGAGCGTTTTGAGGCCTATGCTGGAAAAGGAAATATCTTCACCTAAAAACTAGACAGAAGCATTCTCAGAAACTTCTGTGTGATGAGTGCATTCAACTCACAGACTTGAACGTTTCTTTTGATAGAACAGTTTGGAAACATTACGTTTGTAGAATCTGCAAGTGTTTATTCGGAGCACCTTGAGGCCTATGTTGGAAAAGGAAATATCTTCACATAAAACCTAGAGAGAAGGATTCTCAGAAACTTCTTTGTGATGAGTTCATTCAACTCACAGAGTTGAACCTACCAATTGATAGAGAAGTTTGGAAACACTCTTTTTGTAGAATCTGCAAGTGGATATTTGGAGCCGTTTGAGGCCTATGCTGGAAAAGGAAATATCTTCACATAAAAACTGAACAGAAGCATTCTCAGAAACTTCTTTGTGTTGAGTGCATTCAACTCACAGACTTGAACTTACCTGTAGAAAGAGCAGTTTTGAAACACTCTTTTGGTAAAATCTGCAAGTGGTTATTTGGAGCACTTCGAGGCCTGTGCTGGGATATGGAATATCTTCACCTAAAAACTACAGAGAAGCAGTCTCAGAAAGTTCTTCACGATGCATTCATTCAACTCACAGAGTTGAACCTTCCTTTTGATAGAACAGTTTTGAAACACTCTTTTTGTAGAATCTGCAAGAGGATATTTGGAGCGTTTTGAGGCCTATGCTGGAAAAGGAAATATCTTCACCTAAAAACTAGACAGAAGCATTCTCAGAAACTTCTGTGTGATGAGTGCATTCAACTCACAGACTTGAACGTTTCTTTTGATAGAACAGTTTGGAAACATTACGTTTGTAGAATCTGCAAGTGTTTATTCGGAGCACCTTGAGGCCTATGTTGGAAAAGGAAATATCTTCACATAAAACCTAGAGAGAAGGATTCTCAGAAACTTCTTTGTGATGAGTTCATTCAACTCACAGAGTTGAACCTACCAATTGATAGAGAAGTTTGGAAACACTCTTTTTGTAGAATCTGCAAGTGGATATTTGGAGCCGTTTGAGGCCTATGCTGGAAAAGGAAATATCTTCACATAAAAACTGAACAGAAGCATTCTCAGAAACTTCTTTGTGTTGAGTGCATTCAACTCACAGACTTGAACTTACCTGTAGAAAGAGCAGTTTTGAAACACTCTTTTGGTAAAATCTGCAAGTGGTTATTTGGAGCACTTCGAGGCCTGTGCTGGGATATGGAATATCTTCACCTAAAAACTACAGAGAAGCATTCTCAGAAAGTTCTTCACGATGCATTCATTCAACTCACAGAGTTGAACCTTCCTTTTGATAGAACAGTTTTGAAACACTCTTTTTGTAGAATCTGCAAGAGGATATTTGGAGCGTTTTGAGGCCTATGCTGGAAAAGGAAATATCTTCACCTAAAAACTAGACAGAAGCATTCTCAGAAACTTCTGTGTGATGAGTGCATTCAACTCACAGACTTGAACGTTTCTTTTGATAGAACAGTTTGGAAACATTACGTTTGTAGAATCTGCAAGTGTTTATTCGGAGCACCTTGAGGCGTATGTTGGAAAAGGAAATATCTTCACATAAAAACTAGAGAGAAGGATTCTCAGAAACTTCTTTGTGATGAGTTCATTCAACTCACAGAGTTGAACCTACCAATTGATAGAGAAGTTTGGAAACACTCTTTTTGTAGAATCTGCAAGTGGATATTTGGAGCCGTTTGAGGCCTATGCTGGAAAAGGAAATATCTTCACATAAAAACTGAACAGAAGCATTCTCAGAAACTTCTTTGTGTTGAGTGCATTCAACTCACAGACTTGAACTTACCTGTAGAAAGAGCAGTTTTGAAACACTCTTTTGGTAAAATCTGCAAGTGGTTATTTGGAGCACTTCGAGGCCTGTGCTGGGATATGGAATATCTTCACCTAAAAACTACGGAGAAGCAGTCTCAGAAAGTTCTTCACGATGCATTCATTCAACTCACAGAGTTGAACCTTCCTTTTGATAGAACAGTTTTGAAACACTCTTTTTGTAGAATCTGCAAGAGGATATTTGGAGCGTTTTGAGGCCTATGCTGGAAAAGGAAATATCTTCACCTAAAAACTAGACAGAAGCATTCTCAGAAACTTCTGTGTGATGAGTGCATTCAACTCACAGACTTGAACGTTTCTTTTGATAGAACAGTTTGGAAACATTACGTTTGTAGAATCTGCAAGTGTTTATTCGGAGCACCTTGAGGCCTATGTTGGAAAAGGAAATATCTTCACATAAAAACTAGAGAGAAGGATTCCCAGAAACTTCTTTGTGATGAGTTCATTCAACTCACAGAGTTGAACCTACCAATTGATAGAGAAGTCTGGAAACACTCTTTTTGTAGAATCTGCAAGTGGATATTTGGAGCCGTTTGAGGCCTAGGCTGGAAAAGGAAATATCTTCACATAAAAACTGAACAGAAGCATTCTCAGAAACTTCTGTGTGATGAGTGCATTCAACTCACAGACTTGAACGTTTCTTTTGATAGAACAGTTTGGAAACATTACGTTTGTAGAATCTGCAAGTGTTTATTCGGAGCACATTGAGGCCTATGTTGGAAAAGGAAATATCTTCGCATAAAAACTAGAGAGAAGGATTCTCAGAAACTTCTTTGTGATGAGTTCATTCAACTCACAGAGTTGAACCTACCAATTGATAGAGAAGTTTGGAAACACTCTTTTTGTTGAATCTGCAAGTGGATATTTGGAGCCGTTTGAGGCCTATGCTGGAAAAGGAAATATCTTCACATAAAAACTGAACAGAAGCATTCTCAGAAACTTCTTTGTGTTGAGTGCATTCAACTCACAGACTTGAACTTACCTGTAGAAAGAGCAGTTTTGAAACACTCTTTTGGTAAAATCTGCAAGTGGTTATTTGGAGCACTTCGAGGCCTGTGCTGGGATATGGAATATCTTCACCTAAAAGCTACAGAGAAGCATTCTCAGAAAGTTCTTCACGATGCATTCATTCAACTCACAGAGTTGAACCTTCCTTTTGATAGAACAGTTTTGAAACACTCTTTTTGTAGAATCTGCAAGAGGATATTTGGAGCGTTTTGAGGCCTATGCTGGAAAAGGAAATATCTTCACCTAAAAACTAGACAGAAGCATTCTCAGAAACTTCTGTGTGATGAGTGCATTCAACTCACAGACTTGAACGTTTCTTTTGATAGAACAGTTTGGAAACATTACGTTTGTAGAATCTGCAAGTGTTTATTCGGAGCACCTTGAGGCCTATGTTGGAAAAGGAAATATCTTCACATAAAACCTAGAGAGAAGGATTCTCAGAAACTTCTTTGTGATGAGTTCATTCAACTCACAGAGTTGAACCTACCAATTGATAGAAAAGTTTGGAAACACTCTTTTTGTAGAATCTGCAAGTGGATATTTGGAGCCGTTTGAGGCCTATGCTGGAAAAGGAAATATCTTCACATAAAAACTGAACAGAAGCATTCTCAGAAACTTCTTTGTGTTGAGTGCATTCAACTCACAGACTTGAACTTACCTGTAGAAAGAGCAGTTTTGAAACACTCTTTTGGTAAAATCTGCAAGTGGTTATTTGGAGCACTTCGAGGCCTGTGCTGGGATATGGAATATCTTCACCTAAAAACTACAGAGAAGCAGTCTCAGAAAGTTCTTCACGATGCATTCATTCAACTCACAGAGTTGAACCTTCCTTTTGATAGAACAGTTTTGAAACACTCTTTTTGTAGAATCTGCAAGAGGATATTTGGAGCGTTTTGAGGCCTATGCTGGAAAAGGAAATATCTTCACCTAAAAACTAGACAGAAGCATTCTCAGAAACTTCTGTGTGATGAGTGCATTCAACTCACAGACTTGACCGTTTCTTTTGATAGAACAGTTTGGAAACATTACGTTTGTAGAATCTGCAAGTGTTTATTCGGAGCACCTTGAGGCCTATGTTGGAAAAGGAAATATCTTCACATAAAAACTAGAGAGAAGGATTCTCAGAAACTTCTTTGTGATGAGTTCATTCAACTCACAGAGTTGAACCTACCAATTGATAGAGAAGTTTGCAAGCACTCTTTTTGTAGAATCTGCAAGTGGATATTTGGAGCCGTTTGAGGCCTATGCTGGAAAAGGAAATATCTTCACATAAAAACTGAACAGAAACATTCTCAGAAACTTCTTTGTGTTGAGTGCATTCAACTCACAGACTTGAACTTACCTGTAGAAAGAGCAGTTTTGAAACACTCTTTTGGTAAAATCTGCAAGTGGTTATTTGGAGCACTTCGAGGCCTGTGCTGGGATATGGAATATCTTCACCTAAAAACTACAGAGAAGCATTCTCAGAAAGTTCTTCACGATGCATTCATTCAACTCACAGAGTTGAACCTTCCTTTTGATAGAACAGTTTTGAAACACTCTTTTTGTAGAATCTGCAAGAGGATATTTGGAGCGTTTTGAGGCCTATGCTGGAAAAGGAAATATCTTCACCTAAAAACTAGACAGAAGCATTCTGAGAAACTTCTGTGTGATGAGTGCATTCAACTCACAGACTTGAACGTTTCTTTTGATAGAACAGTTTGGAAACATTACGTTTGTAGAATCTGCAAGTGTTTATTCGGAGCACCTTGAGGCCTATGTTGGAAAAGGAAATATCTTCACATAAAACCTAGAGAGAAGGATTCTCAGAAACTTCTTTGTGATGAGTTCATTCAACTCACAGAGTTGAACCTAGCAATTGATAGAGAAGTTTGGAAACACTCTTTTTGTAGAATCTGCAAGTGGATATTTGGAGCCGTTTGAGGCCTATGCTGGAAAAGGAAATATCTTCACATAAAAACTGAACAGAAGCATTCTCAGAAACTTCTTTGTGTTGAGTGCATTCAACTCACAGACTTGAACTTACCTGTAGAAAGAGCAGTTTTGAAACACTCTTTTGGTAAAATCTGCAAGTGGTTATTTGGAGCACTTCGAGGCCTGTGCTGGGATATGGAATATCTTCACCTAAAAACTACAGAGAAGCATTCTCAGAAAGTTCTTCACGATGCATTCATTCAACTCACAGAGTTGAACCTTCCTTTTGATAGAACAGTTTTGAAACACTCTTTTTGTAGATTCTGCAAGAGGATATTTGGAGCGTTTTGAGGCCTATGCTGGAAAAGGAAATATCTTCACCTAAAAACTAGACAGAAGCATTCTCAGAAACTTCTGTGTGATGAGTGCATTCAACTCACAGACTTGAACGTTTCTTTTGATAGAACAGTTTGGAAACATTACGTTTGTAGAATCTGCAAGTGTTTATTCGGAGCACCTTGAGGCCTATGTTGGAAAAGGAAATATCTTCACATAAAAACTAGAGAGAAGGATTCTCAGAAACTTCTTTGTGATGAGTTCATTCAACTCACAGAGTTGAACCTACCAATTGATAGAGAAGTTTGGAAACACTCTTTTTGTAGAATCTGCAAGTGGATATTTGGAGCCGTTTGAGGCCTATGCTGGAAAAGGAAATATCTTCACATAAAAACTGAACAGAAGCATTCTCAGAAACTTCTTTGTGTTGAGTGCATTCAACTCACAGACTTGAACTTACCTGTAGAAAGAGCAGTTTTGAAACACTCTTTTGGTAAAATCTGCAAGTGGTTATTTGGAGCACTTCGAGGCCTGTGCTGGGATATGGAATATCTTCACCTAAAAACTACAGAGAAGCATTCTCAGAAAGTTCGTCACGATGCATTCATTCAACTCACAGAGTTGAACCTTCCTTTTGATAGAACAGTTTTGAAACACTCTTTTTGTAGAATCTGCAAGAGGATATTTGGAGCGTTTTGAGGCCTATGCTGGAAAAGGAAATATCTTCACCTAAAAACTAGACAGAAGCATTCTCAGAAACTTCTGTGTGATGAGTGCATTCAACTCACAGACTTGAACGTTTCTTTTGATAGAACAGTTTGGAAACATTACGTTTGTAGAATCTGCAAGTGTTTATTCGGAGCACCTTGAGGCCTATGTTGGAAAAGGAAATATCTTCACATAAAAACTAGAGAGAAGGATTCTCAGAAATTTCTTTGTGATGAGTTCATTCAACTCACAGAGTTGAACCTACCAATTGATAGAGAAGTTTGGAAACACTCTTTTTGTAGAATCTGCAAGTGGATATTTGGAGCCGTTTGAGGCCTATGCTGGAAAAGGAAATAGCTTCACATAAAAACTGAACAGAAGCATTCTCAGAAACTTCTTTGTGTTGAGTGCATTCAACTCACAGGCTTGAACTTACCTGTAGAAAGAGCAGTTTTGAAACACTCTTTTGGTAAAATCTGCAAGTGGTTATTTGGAGCACTTCGAGGCCTGTGCTGGGATATGGAATATCTTCACCTAAAAACTACAGAGAAGCAGTCTCAGAAAGTTCTTCACGATGCATTCATTCAACTCACAGAGTTGAACCTTCCTTTTGATAGAACAGTTTTGAAACACTCTTTTTGTAGAATCTGCAAGAGGATATTTGGAGCGTTTTGAGGCCTATGCTGGAAAAGGAAATATCTTCACCTAAAAACTAGACAGAAGCATTCTCAGAAACTTCTTTGTGATGAGTGCATTCAACTCACAGACTTGAACGTTTCTTTTGATAGAACAGTTTGGAAACATTACGTTTGTAGAATCTGCAAGTGTTTATTCGGAGCACCTTGAGGCCTATGTTGGAAAAGGAAATGTCTTCACATAAAACCTAGAGAGAAGGATTCTCAGAAACTTCTTTGTGATGAGTTCATTCAACTCACAGAGTTGAACCTACCAATTGATAGAGAAGTTTGGAAACACTCTTTTTGTAGAATCTGCAAGTGGATATTTGGAGCCGTTTGAGGCCTATGCTGGAAAAGGAAATATCTTCACATAAAAACTGAACAGAAGCATTCTCAGAAACTTCTTTGTGTTGAGTGCATTCAACTCACAGACTTGAACTTACCTGTAGGAAGAGCAGTTTTGAAACACTCTTTTGGTAAAATCTGCAAGTGGTTATTTGGAGCACTTCGAGGCCTGTGCTGGGATATGGAATATCTTCACCTAAAAACTACAGAGAAGAATTCTCAGAAAGTTCTTCACGATGCATTCATTCAACTCACAGAGTTGAACCTTCCTTTTGATAGAACAGTTTTGAAACACTCTTTTTGTAGAATCTGCAAGAGGATATGTGGAGCGATTTGAGGCCTATGCTGGAAAAGGAAATATCTTCACCTAAAAACTAGACAGAAGCATTCTCAGAAACTTCTGTGTGATGAGTGCATTCAACTCACAGACTTGAACGTTTCTTTTCATAGAACAGTTTGGAAACATTACGTTTGTAGAATCTGCAAGTGTTTATTCGGAGCACCATGAGGCCTATGTTGGAAAAGGAAATATCTTCACATAAAAACTAGAGAGAAGGATTCTGAGAAACTTCTTTGTGATGAGTTCATTGAACTCACAGAGTTGAACCTACCAATTGATAGAGAAGTTTGGTAACACTCTTTTTGTAGAATCTGCAAGTGGATATTTGGAGCCGTTTGAGGCCTATGCTGGAAAAGGAAATATCTTCACATAAAAACTGAACAGAAGCATTCTCAGAAACTTCTTTGTGTTGAGTGCATTCAACTCACAGACTTGAACTTACCTGTAGAAAGAGCAGTTTTGAAACACTCTTTTGGTAAAATCTGCAAGTGGTTATTTGGAGCACTTCGAGGCCTGTGCTGGGATATGGAATATCTTCACCTAAAAACTACAGAGAAGCAGTCTCAGAAAGTTCTTCACGATGCATTCATTCAACACACAGAGTTGAACCTTCCTTTTGATAGAACAGTTTTGAAACACTCTTTTTGTAGAATCTGCAAGAGGATATTTGGAGCGTTTTGAGGCCTATGCTGGAAAAGGAAATATCTTCACCTAAAAACTAGACAGAAGCATTCTCAGAAACTTCTGTGTGATGAGTGCATTCAACTCACAGACTTGAACGTTTCTTTTGATAGAACAGTTTGGAAACATTACGTTTGTAGAATCTGCAAGTGTTTATTCGGAGCACCTTGAGGCCTATGTTGGAAAAGGAAATATCTTCACATAAAACCTAGAGAGAAGGATTCTCAGAAACTTCTTTGTGATGAGTTCATTCAACTCACAGAGTTGAACCTACCAATTGATAGAGAAGTTTGGAAACACTCTTTTTGTAGAATCTGCAAGTGGATATTTGGAGCCGTTTGAGGCCTATGCTGGAAAAGGAAATATCTTCACATAAAAACTGAACAGAAGCATTCTCAGAAACTTCTTTGTGTTGAGTGCATTCAACTCACAGACTTGAACTTACCTGTAGAAAGAGCAGTTTTGAAACACTCTTTTGGTAAAATCTGCAAGTGGTTATTTGGAGCACTTCGAGGCCTGTGCTGGGATATGGAATATCTTCACCTAAAAACTACAGAGAAGCATTCTCAGAAAGTTCTTCACGATGCATTCATTCAACTCACAGAGTTGAACCTTCCTTTTGATAGAACAGTTTTGAAACACTCTTTTTGTAGAATCTGCAAGAGGATATTTGGAGCGTTTTGAGGCCTATGCTGGAAAAGGAAATATCTTCACCTAAAAACTAGACAGAAGCATTCTCAGAAACTTCTGTGTGATGAGTGCATTCAACTCACAGACTTGAACGTTTCTTTTGATAGAACAGTTTGGAAACATTACGTTTGTAGAATCTGCAAGTGTTTATTCGGAGCACCTTGAGGCCTATGTTGGAAAAGGAAATATCTTCACATAAAACCTAGAGAGAAGGATTCTCAGAAACTTCTTTGTGATGAGTTCATTCAACTCACAGAGTTGAACGTACCAATTGATAGAGAAGTTTGGAAACACTCTTTTTGTAGAATCTGCAAGTGGATATTTGGAGCCGTTTGAGGCCTATGCTGGAAAAGGAAATATCTTCACATAAAAACTGAACAGAAGCATTCTCAGAAACTTCTTTGTGTTGAGTGCATTCAACTCACAGACTTGAACTTACCTGTAGAAAGAGCAGTTTTGAAACACTCTTTTGGTAAAATCTGCAAGTGGTTATTTGGAGCACTTCGAGGCCTGTGCTGGGATATGGAATATCTTCACCTAAAAACTACAGAGAAGCAGTCTCAGAAAGTTCTTCACGATGCATTCATTCAACTCGCAGAGTTGAACCTTCCTTTTGATAGAACAGTTTTGAAACACTCTTTTTGTAGAATCTGCAAGAGGATATTTGGAGCGTTTTGAGGCCTATGCTGGAAAAGGAAATATCTTCACCTAAAAACTAGACAGAAGCATTCTCAGAAACTTCTGTGTGATGAGTGCATTCAACTCACAGACTTGACCGTTTCTTTTGATAGAACAGTTTGGAAACATTACGTTTGTAGAATCTGCAAGTGTTTATTCGGAGCACCTTGAGGCCTATGTTGGAAAAGGAAATATCTTCACATAAAAACTAGAGAGAAGGATTCTCAGAAACTTCTTTGTGATGAGTTCATTCAACTCACAGAGTTGAACCTACCAATTGATAGAGAAGTTTGGAAACACTCTTTTTGTAGAATCTGCAAGTGGATATTTGGAGCCGTTTGAGGCCTATGCTGGAAAAGGAAATATCTTCACATAAAAACTGAACAGAAGCATTCTCAGAAACTTCTTTGTGTTGAGTGCATTCAACTCACAGACTTGAACTTACCTGTAGAAAGAGCAGTTTTGAAACACTCTTTTGGTAAAATCTGCAAGTGGTTATTTGGAGCACTTCGAGGCCTGTGCTGGGATATGGAATATCTTCACCTAAAAACTACAGAGAAGCATTCTCAGAAAGTTCTTCACGATGCATTCATTCAACTCACAGAGTTGAACCTTCCTTTTGATAGAACAGTTTTGAAACACTCTTTTTGTAGATTCTGCAAGAGGATATTTGGAGCGTTTTGAGGCCTATGCTGGAAAAGGAAATATCTTCACCTAAAAACTAGACAGAAGCATTCTCAGAAACTTCTGTGTGATGAGTGCATTCAACTCACAGACTTGAACGTTTCTTTTGATAGAACAGTTTGGAAACATTACGTTTGTAGAATCTGCAAGTGTTTATTCGGAGCACCTTGAGGCCTATGTTGGAAAAGGAAGTATCTTCACATAAAAACTAGAGAGAAGGATTCTCAGAAACTTCTTTGTGATGAGTTCATTCAACTCACAGAGTTGAACCTACCAATTGATAGAGAAGTTTGGAAACACTCTTTTTGTAGAATCTGCAAGTGGATATTTGGAGCCGTTTGAGGCCTATGCTGGAAAAGGAAATATCTTCACATAAAAACTGAACAGAAGCATTCTCAGAAACTTCTTTGTGTTGAGTGCATTCAACTCACAGACTTGAACTTACCTGTAGAAAGAGCAGTTTTGAAACACTCTTTTGGTAAAATCTGCAAGTGGTTATTTGGAGCACTTCGAGGCCTGTGCTGGGATATGGAATATCTTCACCTAAAAACTACAGAGAAGCATTCTCAGAAAGTTCTTCACGATGCATTCATTCAACTCACAGAGTTGAACCTTCCTTTTGATAGAACAGTTTAGAAACACTCTTTTTGTAGAATCTGCAAGAGGATATTTGGAGCGTTTTGAGGCCTATGCTGGAAAAGGAAATATCTTCACCTAAAAACTAGACAGAAGCATTCTCAGAAACTTCTGTGTGATGAGTGCATTCAACTCACAGACTTGAACGTTTCTTTTGATAGAACAGTTTGGAAACATTACGTTTGTAGAATCTGCAAGTGTTTATTCGGAGCACCTTGAGGCCTATGTTGGAAAAGGAAATATCTTCACATAAAACCTAGAGAGAAGGATTCTCAGAAACTTCTTTGTGATGAGTTCATTCAACTCACAGAGTTGAACCTACCAATTGATAGAGAAGTTTGGAAACACTCTTTTTGTAGAATCTGCAAGTGGATATTTGGAGCCGTTTGAGGCCTATGCTGGAAAAGGAAATATCTTCACATAAAAACTGAACAGAAGCATTCTCAGAAACTTCTTTGTGTTGAGTGCATTCAACTCACAGACTTGAACTTACCTGTAGAAAGAGCAGTTTTGAAACACTCTTTTGGTAAAATCTGCAAGTGGTTATTTGGAGCACTTCGAGGCCTGTGCTGGGATATGGAATATCTTCACCTAAAAACTACAGAGAAGCATTCTCAGAAAGTTCTTCACGATGCATTCATTCAACTCACAGAGTTGAACCTTCCTTTTGATAGAACAGTTTTGAAACACTCTTTTTGTAGAATCTGCAAGAGGATATTTGGAGCGTTTTGAGGCCTATGCTGGAAAAGGAAATATCTTCACCTAAAAACTAGACAGAAGCATTCTCAGAAACTTCTGTGTGATGAGTGCATTCAACTCACAGACTTGAACGTTTCTTTTGATAGAACAGTTTGGAAACATTACGTTTGTAGAATCTGCAAGTGTTTATTCGGAGCACCTTGAGGCCTATGTTGGAAAAGGAAATATCTTCACATAAAAACTAGAGAGAAGGATTCTCAGAAACTTCTTTGTGATGAGGTCATTCAACTCACAGAGTTGAACCTACCAATTGATAGAGAAGTTTGGAAACACTCTTTTTGTAGAATCTGCAAGTGGATATTTGGAGCCGTTTGAGGCCTATGCTGGAAAAGGAAATATCTTCACATAAAAACTGAACAGAAGCATTCTCAGAAACTTCTTTGTGTTGAGTGCATTCAACTCACAGACTTGAACTCACCTGTAGAAAGAGCAGTTTTGAAACACTCTTTTGGTAAAATCTGCAAGTGGTTATTTGGAGCACTTCGAGGCCTGTGCTGGGATATGGAATATCTTCACCTAAAAACTACAGAGAAGCATTCTCAGAAAGTTCTTCACGATGCATTCATTCAACTCACAGAGTTGAACCTTCCTTTTGATAGAACAGTTTTGAAACACTCTTTTTGTAGAATCTGCAAGAGGATATTTGGAGCGTTTTGAGGCCTATGCTGGAAAAGGAAATATCTTCACCTAAAAACTAGACAGAAGCATTCTCAGAAACTTCTGTGTGATGAGTGCATTCAACTCACAGACTTGAACGTTTCTTTTGATAGAACAGTTTGGAAACATTACGTTTGTAGAATCTGCAAGTGTTTATTCGGAGCACCTTGAGGCCTATGTTGGAAAAGGAAATATCTTCACATAAAAACTAGAGAGAAGGATTCTCAGAAACTTCTTTGTGATGAGTTCATTCAACTCACAGAGATGAACCTACCAATTGATAGAGAAGTTTGGAAACACTCTTTTTGTAGAATCTGCAAGTGGATATTTGGAGCCGTTTGAGGCCTATGCTGGAAAAGGAAATATCTTCACATAAAAACTGAACAGAAGCATTCTCAGAAACTTCTTTGTGTTGAGTGCATTCAACTCACAGACTTGAACTTACCTGTAGAAAGAGCAGTTTTGAAACACTCTTTTGGTAAAATCTGCAAGTGGTTATTTGGAGCACTTCGAGGCCTGTGCTGGGATATGGAATATCTTCACCTAAAAACTACAGAGAAGCAGTCTCAGAAAGTTCTTCACGATGCATTCCTTCAACTCACAGAGTTGAACCTTCCTTTTGATAGAACAGTTTTGAAACACTCTTTTTGTAGAATCTGCAAGAGGATATTTGGAGCGTTTTGAGGCCTATGCTGGAAAAGGAAATATCTTCACCTAAAAACTAGACAGAAGCATTCTCAGAAACTTCTGTGTGATGAGTGCATTCAACTGACAGACCTGAACGTTTCTTTTGATAGAACAGTTTGGAAACATTACGTTTGTAGAATCTGCAAGTGTTTATTCGGAGCACCTTGATGCCTATGTTGGAAAAGGAAATATCTTCACATAAAACCTAGAGAGAAGGATTCTCAGAAACTTCTTTGTGATGAGTTCATTCAACTCACAGAGTTGAACCTACCAATTGATAGAGAAGTTTGGAAACACTCCTTTTCTAGAATCTGCAAGTGGATATTTGGAGCCGTTTGAGGCCTATGCTGGAAAAGGAAATATCTTCACATAAAAACTGAACAGAAGCATTCTCAGAAACTTCCTTGTGTTGAGTGCATTCAACTCACAGACTTGAACTTACCTGTAGAAAGAGCAGTTTTGAAACACTCTTTTGGTAAAATCTGCAAGTGGTTATTTGGAGCACTTCGAGGCCTGTGCTGGGATATGGAATATCTTCACCTAAAAACTACAGAGAAGCATTCTCAGAAAGTTCTTCACGATGCATTCATTCAACTCACAGAGTTGAACCTTCCTTTTGATAGAACAGTTTTGAAACACTCTTTTTGTAGAATCTGCAAGAGGATATTTGGAGCGTTTTGAGGCCTATGCTGGAAAAGGAAATATCTTCACCTAAAAACTAGACAGAAGCATTCTCAGAAACTTCTGTGTGATGAGTGCATTCAACTCACAGACTTGAACGTTTCTTTTGATAGAACAGTTTGGAAACATTACGTTTGTAGAATCTGCAAGTGTTTATTCGGAGCACCTTGAGGCCTATGTTGGAAAAGGAAATATCTTCACATAAAACCTAGAGAGAAGGATTCTCAGAAACTTCTTTGTGATGAGTTCATTCAACTCACAGAGTTGAACCTACCAATTGATAGAGAAGTTTGGAAACACTCTTTTTGTAGAATCTGCAAGTGGATATTTGGAGCCGTTTGAGGCCTATGCTGGAAAAGGAAATATCTTCACATAAAAACTGAACAGAAGCATTCTCAGAAACTTCTTTGTGTTGAGTGCATTCAACTCACAGACTTGAACTTACCTGTAGAAAGAGCAGTTTTGAAACACTCTTTTGGTAAAATCTGCAAGTGGTTATTTGGAGCACTTCGAGGCCTGTGCTGGGATATGGAATATCTTCACCTAAAAACTACAGAGAAGCAGTCTCAGAAAGTTCTTCACGATGCATTCATTCAACTCACAGAGTTGAACCTTCCTTTTGATAGAACAGTTTTGAAACACTCTTTTTGTAGAATCTGCAAGAGGATATTTGGAGCGTTTTGAGGCCTATGCTGGAAAAGGAAATATCTTCACCTAAAAACTAGACAGAAGCATTCTCAGAAACTTCTGTGTGATGAGTGCATTCAACTCACAGACTTGAACGTTTCTTTTGATAGAACAGTTTGGAAACATTACGTTTGTAGAATCTGCAAGTGTTTATTCGGAGCACCTTGAGGCCTATGTTGGAAAAGGAAATATCTTCACATAAAACCTAGAGAGAAGGATTCTCAGAAACTTCTTTGTGATGAGTTCATTCAACTCACAGAGTTGAACCTACCAATTGATAGAGAAGTTTGGAAACACTCTTTTTGTAGAATCTGCAAGTGGATATTTGGAGCCGTTTGAGGCCTATGCTGGAAAAGGAAATATCTTCACATAAAAACTGAACAGAAGCATTCTCAGAAACTTCTTTGTGTTGAGTGCATTCAACTCACAGACTTGAACTTACCTGTAGAAAGAGCAGTTTTGAAACACTCTTTTGGTAAAATCTGCAAGTGGTTATTTGGAGCACTTTGAGGCCTGTGCTGGGATATGGAATATCTTCACCTAAAAACTACAGAGAAGCATTCTCAGAAAGTTCTTCACGATGCATTCATTCAACTCACAGAGTTGAACCTTCCTTTTGATAGAACAGTTTTGAAACACTCTTTTTGTAGAATCTGCAAGAGGATATTTGGAGCGTTTTGAGGCCTATGCTGGAAAAGGAAATATCTTCACCTAAAAACTAGACAGAAGCATTCTCAGAAACTTCTGTGTGATGAGTGCATTCAACTCACAGACTTGAACGTTTCTTTTGATAGAACAGTTTGGAAACATTACGTTTGTAGAATCTGCAAGTGTTTATTCGGAGCACCTTGAGGCGAATGTTGGAAAAGGAAATATCTTCACATAAAAACTAGAGAGAAGGATTCTCAGAAACTTCTTTGTGATGAGTTCATTCAACTCACAGAGTTGAACCTACCAATTGATAGAGAAGTTTGGAAACACTCTTTTTGTAGAATCTGCAAGTGGATATTTGGAGCCGTTTGAGGCCTATGCTGGAAAAGGAAATATCTTCACATAAAAACTGAACAGAAGCATTCTCAGAAACTTCTTTGTGTTGAGTGCATTCAACTCACAGACTTGAACTTACCTGTAGAAAGAGCAGTTTTGAAACACTCTTTTGGTAAAATCTGCAAGTGGTTATTTGGAGCACTTCGAGGCCTGTGCTGGGATATGGAATATCTTCACCTAAAAACTACAGAGAAGCATTCTCAGAAAGTTCTTCACGATGCATTCATTCAACTCACAGAGTTGAACCTTCCTTTTGATAGAACAGTTTGGAAACACTCTTTTTGTAGAATCTGCAAGAGGATATTTGGAGCGTTTTGAGGCCTATGCTGGAAAAGGAAATATCTTCACCTAAAAACTAGACAGAAGCATTCTCAGAAACTTCTGTGTGATGAGTGCATTCAACTCACAGACTTGAACGTTTCTTTTGATAGAACAGTTTGGAAACATTACGTTTGTAGAATCTGCAAGTGTTTATTCGGAGCACCTTGAGGCCTATGTTGGAAAAGGAAATATCTTCACATAAAACCTAGAGAGAAGGATTCTCAGAAACTTCTTTGTGATGAGTTCATTCAACTCACAGAGTTGAACCTACCAATTGATAGAGAAGTTTGGAAACACTCTTTTTGTAGAATCTGCAAGTGGATATTTGGAGCCGTTTGAGGCCTATGCTGGAAAAGGAAATATCTTCACATAAAAACTGAACAGAAGCATTCTCAGAAACTTCTTTGTGTTGAGTGCATTCAACTCACAGACTTGAACTTACCTGTAGAAAGAGCAGTTTTGAAACACTCTTTTGGTAAAATCTGCAAGTGGTTATTTGGAGCACTTCGAGGCCTGTGCTGGGATATGGAATATCTTCACCTAAAAACTACAGAGAAGCATTCTCAGAAAGTTCTTCACGATGCATTCATTCAACTCACAGAGTTGAACCTTCCTTTTGATAGAACAGTTTGGAAACACTCTTTTTGTAGAATCTGCAAGAGGATATTTGGAGCGTTTTGAGGCCTATGCTGGAAAAGGAAATATCTTCACCTAAAAACTAGACAGAAGCATTCTCAGAAACTTCTGTGTGATGAGTGCATTCAACTCACAGACTTGAACGTTTCTTTTGATAGAACAGTTTGGAAACATTACGTTTGTAGAATCTGCAAGTGTTTATTCGGAGCACCTTGAGGCCTATGTTGGAAAAGGAAATATCTTCACATAAAACCTAGAGAGAAGGATTCTCAGAAACTTCTTTGTGATGAGTTCATTCAACTCACAGAGTTGAACCTACCAATTGATAGAGAAGTTTGGAAACACTCTTTTTGTAGAATCTGCAAGTGGATATTTGGAGCCGTTTGAGGCCTATGCTGGAAAAGGAAATATCTTCACATAAAAACTGAACAGAAGCATTCTCAGAAACTTCTTTGTGTTGAGTGCATTCAACTCACAGACTTGAACTTACCTGTAGAAAGAGCAGTTTTGAAACACTCTTTTGGTAAAATCTGCAAGTGGTTATTTGGAGCACTTCGAGGCCTGTGCTGGGATATGGAATATCTTCACCTAAAAACTACAGAGAAGCAGTCTCAGAAAGTTCTTCACGATGCATTCATTCAACTCACAGAGTTGAACCTTCCTTTTGATAGAACAGTTTTGAAACACTCTTTTTGTAGAATCTGCAAGAGGATATTTGGAGCGTTTTGAGGCCTATGCTGGAAAAGGAAATATCTTCACCTAAAAACTAGACAGAAGCATTCTCAGAAACTTCTGTGTGATGAGTGCATTCAACTCACAGACTTGAACGTTTCTTTTGATAGAACAGTTTGGAAACATTACGTTTGTAGAATCTGCAAGTGTTTATTCGGAGCACCTTGAGGCCTATGTTGGAAAAGGAAATATCTTCACATAAAAACTAGAGAGAAGGATTCCCAGAAACTTCTTTGTGATGAGTTCATTCAACTCACAGAGTTGAACCTACCAATTGATAGAGAAGTCTGGAAACACTCTTTTTGTAGAATCTGCAAGTGGATATTTGGAGCCGTTTGAGGCCTAGGCTGGAAAAGGAAATATCTTCACATAAAAACTGAACAGAAGCATTCTCAGAAACTTCTGTGTGATGAGTGCATTCAACTCACAGACTTGAACGTTTCTTTTGATAGAACAGTTTGGAAACATTACGTTTGTAGAATCTGCAAGTGTTTATTCGGAGCACATTGAGGCCTATGTTGGAAAAGGAAATATCTTCGCATAAAAACTAGAGAGAAGGATTCTCAGAAACTTCTTTGTGATGAGTTCATTCAACTCACAGAGTTGAACCTACCAATTGATAGAGAAGTTTGGAAACACTCTTTTTGTAGAATCTGCAAGTGGATATTTGGAGCCGTTTGAGGCCTATGCTGGAAAAGGAAATATCTTCACATAAAAACTGAACAGAAGCATTCTCAGAAACTTCTTTGTGTTGAGTGCATTCAACTCACAGACTTGAACTTACCTGTAGAAAGAGCAGTTTTGAAACACTCTTTTGGTAAAATCTGCAAGTGGTTATTTGGAGCACTTCGAGGCCTGTGCTGGGATATGGAATATCTTCACCTAAAAGCTACAGAGAAGCATTCTCAGAAAGTTCTTCACGATGCATTCATTCAACTCACAGAGTTGAACCTTCCTTTTGATAGAACAGTTTTGAAACACTCTTTTTGTAGAATCTGCAAGAGGATATTTGGAGCGTTTTGAGGCCTATGCTGGAAAAGGAAATATCTTCACCTAAAAACTAGACAGAAGCATTCTCAGAAACTTCTGTGTGATGAGTGCATTCAACTCACAGACTTGAACGTTTCTTTTGATAGAACAGTTTGGAAACATTACGTTTGTAGAATCTGCAAGTGTTTATTCGGAGCACCTTGAGGCCTATGTTGGAAAAGGAAATATCTTCACATAAAACCTAGAGAGAAGGATTCTCAGAAACTTCTTTGTGATGAGTTCATTCAACTCACAGAGTTGAACCTACCAATTGATAGAGAAGTTTGGAAACACTCTTTTTGTAGAATCTGCAAGTGGATATTTGGAGCCGTTTGAGGCCTATGCTGGAAAAGGAAATATCTTCACATAAAAACTGAACAGAAGCATTCTCAGAAACTTCTTTGTGTTGAGTGCATTCAACTCACAGACTTGAACTTACCTGTAGAAAGAGCAGTTTTGAAACACTCTTTTGGTAAAATCTGCAAGTGGTTATTTGGAGCACTTCGAGGCCTGTGCTGGGATATGGAATATCTTCACCTAAAAACTACAGAGAAGCAGTCTCAGAAAGTTCTTCACGATGCATTCATTCAACTCACAGAGTTGAACCTTCCTTTTGACAGAACAGTTTTGAAACACTCTTTTTGTAGAATCTGCAAGAGGATATTTGGAGCGTTTTGAGGCCTATGCTGGAAAAGGAAATATCTTCACCTAAAAACTAGACAGAAGCATTCTCAGAAACTTCTGTGTGATGAGTGCATTCAACTCACAGACTTGACCGTTTCTTTTGATAGAACAGTTTGGAAACATTACGTTTGTAGAATCTGCAAGTGTTTATTCGGAGCACCTTGAGGCCTATGTTGGAAAAGGAAATATCTTCACATAAAAACTAGAGAGAAGGATTCTCAGAAACTTCTTTGTGATGAGTTCATTCAACTCACAGAGTTGAACCTACCAATTGATAGAGAAGTTTGCAAGCACTCTTTTTGTAGAATCTGCAAGTGGATATTTGGAGCCGTTTGAGGCCTATGCTGGAAAAGGAAATATCTTCACATAAAAACTGAACAGAAACATTCTCAGAAACTTCTTTGTGTTGAGTGCATTCAACTCACAGACTTGAACTTACCTGTAGAAAGAGCAGTTTTGAAACACTCTTTTGGTAAAATCTGCAAGTGGTTATTTGGAGCACTTCGAGGCCTGTGCTGGGATATGGAATATCTTCACCTAAAAACTACAGAGAAGCATTCTCAGAAAGTTCTTCACGATGCATTCATTCAACTCACAGAGTTGAACCTTCCTTTTGATAGAACAGTTTTGAAACACTCTTTTTGTAGAATCTGCAAGAGGATATTTGGAGCGTTTTGAGGCCTATGCTGGAAAAGGAAATATCTTCACCTAAAAACTAGACAGAAGCATTCTCAGAAACTTCTGTGTGATGAGTGCATTCAACTCACAGACTTGAACGTTTCTTTTGATAGAACAGTTTGGAAACATTACGTTTGTAGAATCTGCAAGTGTTTATTCGGAGCACCTTGAGGCCTATGTTGGAAAAGGAAATATCTTCACATAAAACCTAGAGAGAAGGATTCTCAGAAACTTCTTTGTGATGAGTTCATTCAACTCACAGAGTTGAACCTACCAATTGATAGAGAAGTTTGGAAACACTCTTTTTGTAGAATCTGCAAGTGGATATTTGGAGCCGTTTGAGGCCTATGCTGGAAAAGGAAATATCTTCACATAAAAACTGAACAGAAGCATTCTCAGAAACTTCTTTGTGTTGAGTGCATTCAACTCACAGACTTGAACTTACCTGTAGAAAGAGCAGTTTTGAAACACTCTTTTGGTAAAATCTGCAAGTGGTTATTTGGAGCACTTCGAGGCCTGTGCTGGGATATGGAATATCTTCACCTAAAAACTACAGAGAAGCATTCTCAGAAAGTTCTTCACGATGCATTCATTCAACTCACAGAGTTGAACCTTCCTTTTGATAGAACAGTTTTGAAACACTCTTTTTGTAGATTCTGCAAGAGGATATTTGGAGCGTTTTGAGGCCTATGCTGGAAAAGGAAATATCTTCACCTAAAAACTAGACAGAAGCATTCTCAGAAACTTCTGTGTGATGAGTGCATTCAACTCACAGACTTGAACGTTTCTTTTGATAGAACAGTTTGGAAACATTACGTTTGTAGAATCTGCAAGTGTTTATTCGGAGCACCTTGAGGCCTATGTTGGAAAAGGAAATATCTTCACATAAAAACTAGAGAGAAGGATTCTCAGAAACTTCTTTGTGATGAGTTCATTCAACTCACAGAGTTGAACCTACCAATTGATAGAGAAGTTTGGAAACACTCTTTTTGTAGAATCTGCAAGTGGATATTTGGAGCCGTTTGAGGCCTATGCTGGAAAAGGAAATATCTTCACATAAAAACTGAACAGAAGCATTCTCAGAAACTTCTTTGTGTTGAGTGCATTCAACTCACAGACTTGAACTTACCTGTAGAAAGAGCAGTTTTGAAACACTCTTTTGGTAAAATCTGCAAGTGGTTATTTGGAGCACTTCGAGGCCTGTGCTGGGATATGGAATATCTTCACCTAAAAACTACAGAGAAGCAGTCTCAGAAAGTTCTTCACGATGCATTCATTCAACTCACAGAGTTGAACCTTCCCTTTGATAGAACAGTTTTGAAACACTCTTTTTGTAGAATCTGCAAGAGGATATTTGGAGCGTTTTGAGGCCTATGCTGGAAAAGGAAATATCTTCCCCTAAAAACTAGACAGAAGCATTCTCAGAAACTTCTGTGTGATGAGTGCATTCAACTCACAGACTTGAACGTTTCTTTTGATAGAACAGTTTGGAAACATTACGTTTGTAGAATCTGCAAGTGTTTATTCGGAGCACCTTGAGGCCTATGTTGGAAAAGGAAATATCTTCACATAAAAACTAGAGAGAAGGATTCCCAGAAACTTCTTTGTGATGAGTTCATTCAACTCACAGAGTTGAACCTACCAATTGATAGAGAAGTCTGGAAACACTCTTTTTGTAGAATCTGCAAGTGGATATTTGGAGCCGTTTGAGGCCTAGGCTGGAAAAGGAAATATCTTCACATAAAAACTGAACAGAAGCATTCTCAGAAACTTCTGTGTGATGAGTGCATTCAACTCACAGACTTGAACGTTTCTTTTGATAGAACAGTTTGGAAACATTACGTTTGTAGAATCTGCAAGTGTTTATTCGGAGCACATTGAGGCCTATGTTGGAAAAGGAAATATCTTCGCATAAAAACTAGAGAGAAGGATTCTCAGAAACTTCTTTGTGATGAGTTCATTCAACTCACAGAGTTGAACCTACCAATTGATAGAGAAGTTTGGAAACACTCTTTTTGTAGAATCTGCAAGTGGATATTTGGAGCCGTTTGAGGCCTATGCTGGAAAAGGAAATATCTTCACATAAAAACTGAACAGAAGCATTCTCAGAAACTTCTTTGTGTTGAGTGCATTCAACTCACAGACTTGAACTTACCTGTAGAAAGAGCAGTTTTGAAACACTCTTTTGGTAAAATCTGCAAGTGGTTATTTGGAGCACTTCGAGGCCTGTGCTGGGATATGGAATATCTTCACCTAAAAGCTACAGAGAAGCATTCTCAGAAAGTTCTTCACGATGCATTCATTCAACTCACAGAGTTGAACCTTCCTTTTGATAGAACAGTTTTGAAACACTCTTTTTGTAGAATCTGCAAGAGGATATTTGGAGCGTTTTGAGGCCTATGCTGGAAAAGGAAATATCTTCACCTAAAAACTAGACAGAAGCATTCTCAGAAACTTCTGTGTGATGAGTGCATTCAACTCACAGACTTGAACGTTTCTTTTGATAGAACAGTTTGGAAACATTACGTTTGTAGAATCTGCAAGTGTTTATTCGGAGCACCTTGAGGCCTATGTTGGAAAAGGAAATATCTTCACATAAAACCTAGAGAGAAGGATTCTCAGAAACTTCTTTGTGATGAGTTCATTCAACTCACAGAGTTGAACCTACCAATTGATAGAGAAGTTTGGAAACACTCTTTTTGTAGAATCTGCAAGTGGATATTTGGAGCCGTTTGAGGCCTATGCTGGAAAAGGAAATATCTTCACATAAAAACTGAACAGAAGCATTCTCAGAAACTTCTTTGTGTTGAGTGCATTCAACTCACAGACTTGAACTTACCTGTAGAAAGAGCAGTTTTGAAACACTCTTTTGGTAAAATCTGCAAGTGGTTATTTGGAGCACTTCGAGGCCTGTGCTGGGATATGGAATATCTTCACCTAAAAACTACAGAGAAGCAGTCTCAGAAAGTTCTTCACGATGCATTCATTCAACTCACAGAGTTGAACCTTCCTTTTGACAGAACAGTTTTGAAACACTCTTTTTGTAGAATCTGCAAGAGGATATTTGGAGCGTTTTGAGGCCTATGCTGGAAAAGGAAATATCTTCACCTAAAAACTAGACAGAAGCATTCTCAGAAACTTCTGTGTGATGAGTGCATTCAACTCACAGACTTGACCGTTTCTTTTGATAGAACAGTTTGGAAACATTACGTTTGTAGAATCTGCAAGTGTTTATTCGGAGCACCTTGAGGCCTATGTTGGAAAAGGAAATATCTTCACATAAAAACTAGAGAGAAGGATTCTCAGAAACTTCTTTGTGATGAGTTCATTCAACTCACAGAGTTGAACCTACCAATTGATAGAGAAGTTTGCAAGCACTCTTTTTGTAGAATCTGCAAGTGGATATTTGGAGCCGTTTGAGGCCTATGCTGGAAAAGGAAATATCTTCACATAAAAACTGAACAGAAACATTCTCAGAAACTTCTTTGTGTTGAGTGCATTCAACTCACAGACTTGAACTTACCTGTAGAAAGAGCAGTTTTGAAACACTCTTTTGGTAAAATCTGCAAGTGGTTATTTGGAGCACTTCGAGGCCTGTGCTGGGATATGGAATATCTTCACCTAAAAACTACAGAGAAGCATTCTCAGAAAGTTCTTCACGATGCATTCATTCAACTCACAGAGTTGAACCTTCCTTTTGATAGAACAGTTTTGAAACACTCTTTTTGTAGAATCTGCAAGAGGATATTTGGAGCGTTTTGAGGCCTATGCTGGAAAAGGAAATATCTTCACCTAAAAACTAGACAGAAGCATTCTCAGAAACTTCTGTGTGATGAGTGCATTCAACTCACAGACTTGAACGTTTCTTTTGATAGAACAGTTTGGAAACATTACGTTTGTAGAATCTGCAAGTGTTTATTCGGAGCACCTTGAGGCCTATGTTGGAAAAGGAAATATCTTCACATAAAACCTAGAGAGAAGGATTCTCAGAAACTTCTTTGTGATGAGTTCATTCAACTCACAGAGTTGAACCTACCAATTGATAGAGAAGTTTGGAAACACTCTTTTTGTAGAATCTGCAAGTGGATATTTGGAGCCGTTTGAGGCCTATGCTGGAAAAGGAAATATCTTCACATAAAAACTGAACAGAAGCATTCTCAGAAACTTCTTTGTGTTGAGTGCATTCAACTCACAGACTTGAACTTACCTGTAGAAAGAGCAGTTTTGAAACACTCTTTTGGTAAAATCTGCAAGTGGTTATTTGGAGCACTTCGAGGCCTGTGCTGGGATATGGAATATCTTCACCTAAAAACTACAGAGAAGCATTCTCAGAAAGTTCTTCACGATGCATTCATTCAACTCACAGAGTTGAACCTTCCTTTTGATAGAACAGTTTTGAAACACTCTTTTTGTAGATTCTGCAAGAGGATATTTGGAGCGTTTTGAGGCCTATGCTGGAAAAGGAAATATCTTCACCTAAAAACTAGACAGAAGCATTCTCAGAAACTTCTGTGTGATGAGTGCATTCAACTCACAGACTTGAACGTTTCTTTTGATAGAACAGTTTGGAAACATTACGTTTGTAGAATCTGCAAGTGTTTATTCGGAGCACCTTGAGGCCTATGTTGGAAAAGGAAATATCTTCACATAAAAACTAGAGAGAAGGATTCTCAGAAACTTCTTTGTGATGAGTTCATTCAACTCACAGAGTTGAACCTACCAATTGATAGAGAAGTTTGGAAACACTCTTTTTGTAGAATCTGCAAGTGGATATTTGGAGCCGTTTGAGGCCTATGCTGGAAAAGGAAATATCTTCACATAAAAACTGAACAGAAGCATTCTCAGAAACTTCTTTGTGTTGAGTGCATTCAACTCACAGACTTGAACTTACCTGTAGAAAGAGCAGTTTTGAAACACTCTTTTGGTAAAATCTGCAAGTGGTTATTTGGAGCACTTCGAGGCCTGTGCTGGGATATGGAATATCTTCACCTAAAAACTACAGAGAAGCAGTCTCAGAAAGTTCTTCACGATGCATTCATTCAACTCACAGAGTTGAACCTTCCCTTTGATAGAACAGTTTTGAAACACTCTTTTTGTAGAATCTGCAAGAGGATATTTGGAGCGTTTTGAGGCCTATGCTGGAAAAGGAAATATCTTCCCCTAAAAACTAGACAGAAGCATTCTCAGAAACTTCTGTGTGATGAGTGCATTCAACTCACAGACTTGAACGTTTCTTTTGATAGAACAGTTTGGAAACATTACGTTTGTAGAATCTGCAAGTGTTTATTCGGAGCACCTTGAGGCCTATGTTGGAAAAGGAAATATCTTCACATAAAACCTAGAGAGAAGGATTCTCAGAAACTTCTTTGTGATGAGTTCATTCAACTCACAGAGTTGAACCTACCAATTGATAGAGAAGTTTGGAAACACTCTTTTTGTAGAATCTGCAAGTGGATATTTGGAGCCGTTTGAGGCCTATGCTGGAAAAGGAAATATCTTCACATAAAAACTGAACAGAAGCATTCTCAGAAACTTCTTTGTGTTGAGTGCATTCAACTCACAGACTTGAACTTACCTGTAGAAAGAGCAGTTTTGAAACACTCTTTTGGTAAAATCTGCAAGTGGTTATTTGGAGCACTTCGAGGCCTGTGCTGGGATATGGAATATCTTCACCTAAAAACTACAGAGAAGCATTCTCAGAAAGTTCTTCACGATGCATTCATTCAACTCACAGAGTTGAACCTTCCTTTTGATAGAACAGTTTTGAAACACTCTTTTTGTAGAATCTGCAAGAGGATATTTGGAGCGTTTTGAGGCCTATGCTGGAAAAGGAAATATCTTCACCTAAAAACTAGACAGAAGCATTCTCAGAAACTTCTGTGTGATGAGTGCATTCAACTCACAGACTTGAACGTTTCTTTTGATAGAACAGTTTGGAAACATTACGTTTGTAGAATCTGCAAGTGTTTATTCGGAGCACCTTGAGGCGTATGTTGGAAAAGGAAATATCTTCACATAAAACCTAGAGAGAAGGATTCTCAGAAACTTCTTTGTGATGAGTTCATTCAACTCACAGAGTTGAACCTACCAATTGATAGAGAAGTTTGGAAACACTCTTTTTGTAGAATCTGCAAGTGGATATTTGGAGCCGTTTGAGGCCTATGCTGGAAAAGGAAATATCTTCACATAAAAACTGAACAGAAGCATTCTCAGAAACTTCTTTGTGTTGAGTGCATTCAACTCACAGACTTGAACTTACCTGTAGAAAGAGCAGTTTTGAAACACTCTTTTGGTAAAATCTGCAAGTGGTTATTTGGAGCACTTCGAGGCCTGTGCTGGGATATGGAATATCTTCACCTAAAAACTACAGAGAAGCATTCTCAGAAAGTTCTTCACGATGCATTCATTCAACTCACAGAGTTGAACCTTCCTTTTGATAGAACAGTTTGGAAACACTCTTTTTGTAGAATCTGCAAGAGGATATTTGGAGCGTTTTGAGGCCTATGCTGGAAAAGGAAATATCTTCACCTAAAAACTAGACAGAAGCATTCTCAGAAACTTCTGTGTGATGAGTGCATTCAACTCACAGACTTGAACGTTTCTTTTGATAGAACAGTTTGGAAACATTACGTTTGTAGAATCTGCAAGTGTTTATTCGGAGCACCTTGAGGCCTATGTTGGAAAAGGAAATATCTTCACATAAAACCTAGAGAGAAGGATTCTCAGAAACTTCTTTGTGATGAGTTCATTCAACTCACAGAGTTGAACCTACCAATTGATAGAGAAGTTTGGAAACACTCTTTTTGTAGAATCTGCAAGTGGATATTTGGAGCCGTTTGAGGCCTATGCTGGAAAAGGAAATATCTTCACATAAAAACTGAACAGAAGCATTCTCAGAAACTTCTTTGTGTTGAGTGCATTCAACTCACAGACTTGAACTTACCTGTAGAAAGAGCAGTTTTGAAACACTCTTTTGGTAAAATCTGCAAGTGGTTATTTGGAGCACTTCGAGGCCTGTGCTGGGATATGGAATATCTTCACCTAAAAACTACAGAGAAGCAGTCTCAGAAAGTTCTTCACGATGCATTCATTCAACTCACAGAGTTGAACCTTCCTTTTGATAGAACAGTTTTGAAACACTCTTTTTGTAGAATCTGCAAGAGGATATTTGGAGCGTTTTGAGGCCTATGCTGGAAAAGGAAATATCTTCACCTAAAAACTAGACAGAAGCATTCTCAGAAACTTCTGTGTGATGAGTGCATTCAACTCACAGACTTGAACGTTTCTTTTGATAGAACAGTTTGGAAACATTACGTTTGTAGAATCTGCAAGTGTTTATTCGGAGCACCTTGAGGCCTATGTTGGAAAAGGAAATATCTTCACATAAAAACTAGAGAGAAGGATTCCCAGAAACTTCTTTGTGATGAGTTCATTCAACTCACAGAGTTGAACCTACCAATTGATAGAGAAGTCTGGAAACACTCTTTTTGTAGAATCTGCAAGTGGATATTTGGAGCCGTTTGAGGCCTAGGCTGGAAAAGGAAATATCTTCACATAAAAACTGAACAGAAGCATTCTCAGAAACTTCTGTGTGATGAGTGCATTCAACTCACAGACTTGAACGTTTCTTTTGATAGAACAGTTTGGAAACATTACGTTTGTAGAATCTGCAAGTGTTTATTCGGAGCACATTGAGGCCTATGTTGGAAAAGGAAATATCTTCGCATAAAAACTAGAGAGAAGGATTCTCAGAAACTTCTTTGTGATGAGTTCATTCAACTCACAGAGTTGAACCTACCAATTGATAGAGAAGTTTGGAAACACTCTTTTTGTAGAATCTGCAAGTGGATATTTGGAGCCGTTTGAGGCCTATGCTGGAAAAGGAAATATCTTCACATAAAAACTGAACAGAAGCATTCTCAGAAACTTCTTTGTGTTGAGTGCATTCAACTCACAGACTTGAACTTACCTGTAGAAAGAGCAGTTTTGAAACACTCTTTTGGTAAAATCTGCAAGTGGTTATTTGGAGCACTTCGAGGCCTGTGCTGGGATATGGAATATCTTCACCTAAAAGCTACAGAGAAGCATTCTCAGAAAGTTCTTCACGATGCATTCATTCAACTCACAGAGTTGAACCTTCCTTTTGATAGAACAGTTTTGAAACACTCTTTTTGTAGAATCTGCAAGAGGATATTTGGAGCGTTTTGAGGCCTATGCTGGAAAAGGAAATATCTTCACCTAAAAACTAGACAGAAGCATTCTCAGAAACTTCTGTGTGATGAGTGCATTCAACTCACAGACTTGAACGTTTCTTTTGATAGAACAGTTTGGAAACATTACGTTTGTAGAATCTGCAAGTGTTTATTCGGAGCACCTTGAGGCCTATGTTGGAAAAGGAAATATCTTCACATAAAACCTAGAGAGAAGGATTCTCAGAAACTTCTTTGTGATGAGTTCATTCAACTCACAGAGTTGAACCTACCAATTGATAGAGAAGTTTGGAAACACTCTTTTTGTAGAATCTGCAAGTGGATATTTGGAGCCGTTTGAGGCCTATGCTGGAAAAGGAAATATCTTCACATAAAAACTGAACAGAAGCATTCTCAGAAACTTCTTTGTGTTGAGTGCATTCAACTCACAGACTTGAACTTACCTGTAGAAAGAGCAGTTTTGAAACACTCTTTTGGTAAAATCTGCAAGTGGTTATTTGGAGCACTTCGAGGCCTGTGCTGGGATATGGAATATCTTCACCTAAAAACTACAGAGAAGCAGTCTCAGAAAGTTCTTCACGATGCATTCATTCAACTCACAGAGTTGAACCTTCCTTTTGATAGAACAGTTTTGAAACACTCTTTTTGTAGAATCTGCAAGAGGATATTTGGAGCGTTTTGAGGCCTATGCTGGAAAAGGAAATATCTTCACCTAAAAACTAGACAGAAGCATTCTCAGAAACTTCTGTGTGATGAGTGCATTCAACTCACAGACTTGACCGTTTCTTTTGATAGAACAGTTTGGAAACATTACGTTTGTAGAATCTGCAAGTGTTTATTCGGAGCACCTTGAGGCCTATGTTGGAAAAGGAAATATCTTCACATAAAAACTAGAGAGAAGGATTCTCAGAAACTTCTTTGTGATGAGTTCATTCAACTCACAGAGTTGAACCTACCAATTGATAGAGAAGTTTGCAAGCACTCTTTTTGTAGAATCTGCAAGTGGATATTTGGAGCCGTTTGAGGCCTATGCTGGAAAAGGAAATATCTTCACATAAAAACTGAACAGAAACATTCTCAGAAACTTCTTTGTGTTGAGTGCATTCAACTCACAGACTTGAACTTACCTGTAGAAAGAGCAGTTTTGAAACACTCTTTTGGTAAAATCTGCAAGTGGTTATTTGGAGCACTTCGAGGCCTGTGCTGGGATATGGAATATCTTCACCTAAAAACTACAGAGAAGCATTCTCAGAAAGTTCTTCACGATGCATTCATTCAACTCACAGAGTTGAACCTTCCTTTTGATAGAACAGTTTTGAAACACTCTTTTTGTAGAATCTGCAAGAGGATATTTGGAGCGTTTTGAGGCCTATGCTGGAAAAGGAAATATCTTCACCTAAAAACTAGACAGAAGCATTCTCAGAAACTTCTGTGTGATGAGTGCATTCAACTCACAGACTTGAACGTTTCTTTTGATAGAACAGTTTGGAAACATTACGTTTGTAGAATCTGCAAGTGTTTATTCGGAGCACCTTGAGGCCTATGTTGGAAAAGGAAATATCTTCACATAAAACCTAGAGAGAAGGATTCTCAGAAACTTCTTTGTGATGAGTTCATTCAACTCACAGAGTTGAACCTACCAATTGATAGAGAAGTTTGGAAACACTCTTTTTGTAGAATCTGCAAGTGGATATTTGGAGCCGTTTGAGGCCTATGCTGGAAAAGGAAATATCTTCACATAAAAACTGAACAGAAGCATTCTCAGAAACTTCTTTGTGTTGAGTGCATTCAACTCACAGACTTGAACTTACCTGTAGAAAGAGCAGTTTTGAAACACTCTTTTGGTAAAATCTGCAAGTGGTTATTTGGAGCACTTCGAGGCCTGTGCTGGGATATGGAATATCTTCACCTAAAAACTACAGAGAAGCATTCTCAGAAAGTTCTTCACGATGCATTCATTCAACTCACAGAGTTGAACCTTCCTTTTGATAGAACAGTTTTGAAACACTCTTTTTGTAGATTCTGCAAGAGGATATTTGGAGCGTTTTGAGGCCTATGCTGGAAAAGGAAATATCTTCACCTAAAAACTAGACAGAAGCATTCTCAGAAACTTCTGTGTGATGAGTGCATTCAACTCACAGACTTGAACGTTTCTTTTGATAGAACAGTTTGGAAACATTACGTTTGTAGAATCTGCAAGTGTTTATTCGGAGCACCTTGAGGCCTATGTTGGAAAAGGAAATATCTTCACATAAAAACTAGAGAGAAGGATTCTCAGAAACTTCTTTGTGATGAGTTCATTCAACTCACAGAGTTGAACCTACCAATTGATAGAGAAGTTTGGAAACACTCTTTTTGTAGAATCTGCAAGTGGATATTTGGAGCCGTTTGAGGCCTATGCTGGAAAAGGAAATATCTTCACATAAAAACTGAACAGAAGCATTCTCAGAAACTTCTTTGTGTTGAGTGCATTCAACTCACAGACTTGAACTTACCTGTAGAAAGAGCAGTTTTGAAACACTCTTTTGGTAAAATCTGCAAGTGGTTATTTGGAGCACTTCGAGGCCTGTGCTGGGATATGGAATATCTTCACCTAAAAACTACAGAGAAGCATTCTCAGAAAGTTCTTCACGATGCATTCATTCAACTCACAGAGTTGAACCTTCCTTATGATAGAACAGTTTTGAAACACTCTTTTTGTAGAATCTGCAAGAGGATATTTGGAGCGTTTTGAGGCCTATGCTGGAAAAGGAAATATCTTCACCTAAAAACTAGACAGAAGCATTCTCAGAAACTTCTGTGTGATGAGTGCATTCAACTCACAGACTTGAACGTTTCTTTTGATAGAACAGTTTGGAAACATTACGTTTGTAGAATCTGCAAGTGTTTATTCGGAGCACCTTGAGGCCTATGTTGGAAAAGGAAATATCTTCACATAAAAACTAGAGAGAAGGATTCTCAGAAATTTCTTTGTGATGAGTTCATTCAACTCACAGAGTTGAACCTACCAATTGATAGAGAAGTTTGGAAACACTCTTTTTGTAGAATCTGCAAGTGGATATTTGGAGCCGTTTGAGGCCTATGCTGGAAAAGGTAATAACTTCACATAAAAACTGAACAGAAGCATTCTCAGAAACTTCTTTGTGTTGAGTGCATTCAACTCACAGGCTTGAACTTACCTGTAGAAAGAGCAGTTTTGAAACACTCTTTTGGTAAAATCTGCAAGTGGTTATTTGGAGCACTTCGAGGCCTGTGCTGGGATATGGAATATCTTCACCTAAAAACTACAGAGAAGCAGTCTCAGAAAGTTCTTCACGATGCATTCATTCAACTCACAGAGTTGAACCTTCCTTTTGATGGAACAGTTTTGAAACACTCTTTTTGTAGAATCTGCAAGAGGATATTTGGAGCGTTTTGAGGCCTATGCTGGAAAAGGAAATATCTTCACCTAAAAACTAGACAGAAGCATTCTCAGAAACTTCTTTGTGATGAGTGCATTCAACTCACAGACTTGAACGTTTCTTTTGATAGAACAGTTTGGAAACATTACGTTTGTAGAATCTGCAAGTGTTTATTCGGAGCACCTTGAGGCCTATGTTGGAAAAGGAAATGTCTTCACATAAAACCTAGAGAGAAGGATTCTCAGAAACTTCTTTGTGATGAGTTCATTCAACTCACAGAGTTGAACCTACCAATTGATAGAGAAGTTTGGAAACACTCTTTTTGTAGAATCTGCAAGTGGATATTTGGAGCCGTTTGAGGCCTATGCTGGAAAAGGAAATATCTTCACATAAAAACTGAACAGAAGCATTCTCAGAAACTTCTTTGTGTTGAGTGCATTCACCTCACAGACTTGAACTTACCTGTAGGAAGAGCAGTTTTGAAACACTCTTTTGGTAAAATCTGCAAGTGGTTATTTGGAGCACTTCGAGGCCTGTGCTGGGATATGGAATATCTTCACCTAAAAACTACAGAGAAGAATTCTCAGAAAGTTCTTCACGATGCATTCATTCAACTCACAGAGTTGAACCTTCCTTTTGATAGAACAGTTTTGAAACACTCTTTTTGTAGAATCTGCAAGAGGATATGTGGAGCGATTTGAGGCCTATGCTGGAAAAGGAAATATCTTCACCTAAAAACTAGACAGAAGCATTCTCAGAAACTTCTGTGTGATGAGTGCATTCAACTCACAGACTTGAACGTTTCTTTTCATAGAACAGTTTGGAAACATTACGTTTGTAGAATCTGCAAGTGTTTATTCGGAGCACCATGAGGCCTATGTTGGAAAAGGAAATATCTTCACATAAAAACTAGAGAGAAGGATTCTGAGAAACTTCTTTGTGATGAGTTCATTCAACTCACAGAGTTGAACCTACCAATTGATAGAGAAGTTTGGTAACACTCTTTTTGTAGAATCTGCAAGTGGATATTTGGAGCCGTTTGAGGCCTATGCTGGAAAAGGAAATATCTTCACATAAAAACTGAACAGAAGCATTCTCAGAAACTTCTTTGTGTTGAGTGCATTCAACTCACAGACTTGAACTTACCTGTAGAAAGAGCAGTTTTGAAACACTCTTTTGGTAAAATCTGCAAGTGGTTATTTGGAGCACTTCGAGGCCTGTGCTGGGATATGGAATATCTTCACCTAAAAACTACAGAGAAGCAGTCTCAGAAAGTTCTTCACGATGCATTCATTCAACACACAGAGTTGAACCTTCCTTTTGATAGAACAGTTTTGAAACACTCTTTTTGTAGAATCTGCAAGAGGATATTTGGAGCGTTTTGAGGCCTATGCTGGAAAAGGAAATATCTTCACCTAAAAACTAGACAGAAGCATTCTCAGAAACTTCTGTGTGATGAGTGCATTCAACTCACAGACTTGAACGTTTCTTTTGATAGAACAGTTTGGAAACATTACGTTTGTAGAATCTGCAAGTGTTTATTCGGAGCACCTTGAGGCCTATGTTGGAAAAGGAAATATCTTCACATAAAACCTAGAGAGAAGGATTCTCAGAAACTTCTTTGTGATGAGTTCATTCAACTCACAGAGTTGAACGTACCAATTGATAGAGAAGTTTGGAAACACTCTTTTTGTAGAATCTGCAAGTGGATATTTGGAGCCGTTTGAGGCCTATGCTGGAAAAGGAAATATCTTCACATAAAAACTGAACAGAAGCATTCTCAGAAACTTCTTTGTGTTGAGTGCATTCAACTCACAGACTTGAACTTACCTGTAGAAAGAGCAGTTTTGAAACACTCTTTTGGTAAAATCTGCAAGTGGTTATTTGGAGCACTTCGAGGCCTGTGCTGGGATATGGAATATCTTCACCTAAAAACTACAGAGAAGCATTCTCAGAAAGTTCTTCACGATGCATTCATTCAACTCACAGAGTTGAACCTTCCTTTTGATAGAACAGTTTTGAAACACTCTTTTTGTAGAATCTGCAAGAGGATATTTGGAGCGTTTTGAGGCCTATGCTGGAAAAGGAAATATCTTCACCTAAAAACTAGACAGAAGCATTCTCAGAAACTTCTGTGTGATGAGTGCATTCAACTCACAGACTTGAACGTTTCTTTTGATAGAACAGTTTGGAAACATTACGTTTGTAGAATCTGCAAGTGTTTATTCGGAGCACCTTGAGGCCTATGTTGGAAAAGGAAATATCTTCACATAAAACCTAGAGAGAAGGATTCTCAGAAACTTCTTTGTGATGAGTTCATTCAACTCACAGAGTTGAACGTACCAATTGATAGAGAAGTTTGGAAACACTCTTTTTGTAGAATCTGCAAGTGGATATTTGGAGCCGTTTGAGGCCTATGCTGGAAAAGGAAATATCTTCACATAAAAACTGAACAGAAGCATTCTCAGAAACTTCTTTGTGTTGAGTGCATTCAACTCACAGACTTGAAATTACCTGTAGAAAGAGCAGTTTTGAAACACTCTTTTGGTAAAATCTGCAAGTGGTTATTTGGAGCACTTCGAGGCCTGTGCTGGGATATGGAATATCTTCACCTAAAAACTACAGAGAAGCATTCTCAGAAAGTTCTTCACGATGCATTCATTCAACTCACAGAGTTGAACCTTCCTTTTGATAGAACAGTTTTGAAACACTCTTTTTGTAGAATCTGCAAGAGGATATTTGGAGCGTTTTGAGGCCTATGCTGGAAAAGGAAATATCTTCACCTAAAAACTAGACAGAAGCATTCTCAGAAACTTCTGTGTGATGAGTGCATTCAACTCACAGACTTGACCGTTTCTTTTGATAGAACAGTTTGGAAACATTACGTTTGTAGAATCTGCAAGTGTTTACTCGGAGCACCTTGAGGCCTATGTTGGAAAAGGAAATATCTTCACATAAAAACTAGAGAGAAGGATTCTCAGAAACTTCTTTGTGATGAGTTCATTCAACTCACAGAGTTGAACCTACCAATTGATAGAGAAGTTTGGAAACACTCTTTTTGTAGAATCTGCAAGTGGATATTTGGAGCCGTTTGAGGCCTATGCTGGAAAAGGAAATATCTTCACATAAAAACTGAACAGAAGCATTCTCAGAAACTTCTTTGTGTTGAGTGCATTCAACTCACAGACTTGAACTCACCTGTAGAAAGAGCAGTTTTGAAACACTCTTTTGGTAAAATCTGCAAGTGGTTATTTGGAGCACTTCGAGGCCTCTGCTGGGATATGGAATATCTTCACCTAAAAACTACAGAGAAGCATTCTCAGAAAGTTCTTCACGATGCATTCATTCAACTCACAGAGTTGAACCTTCCTATTGATAGAACAGTTTTGAAACACTCTTTTTGTAGAATCTGCAAGAGGATATTTGGAGCGTTTTGAGGCCTATGCTGGAAAAGGAAATATCTTCACCTAAAAACTAGACAGAAGCATTCTCAGAAACTTCTGTGTGATGAGTGCATTCAACTCACAGACTTGAACGTTTCTTTTGATAGAACAGTTTGGAAACATTACGTTTGTAGAATCTGCAAGTGTTTATTCGGAGCACCTTGAGGCCTATGTTGGAAAAGGAAATATCTTCACATAAAACCTAGAGAGAAGGATTCTCAGAAACTTCTTTGTGATGAGTTCATTCAACTCACAGAGTTGAACCTACCAATTGATAGAGAAGTTTGGAAACACTCTTTTTGTAGAATCTGCAAGTGGATATTTGGAGCCGTTTGAGGCCTATGCTGGAAAAGGAAATATCTTCACATAAAAACTGAACAGAAGCATTCTCAGAAACTTCTTTGTGTTGAGTGCATTCAACTCACAGACTTGAACTTACCTGTAGAAAGAGCAGTTTTGAAACACTCTTTTGGTAAAATCTGCAAGTGGTTATTTGGAGCACTTCGAGGCCTGTGCTGGGATATGGAATATCTTCACCTAAAAACTACAGAGAAGCATTCTCAGAAAGTTCTTCACGATGCATTCATTCAACTCACAGAGTTGAACCTTCCTATTGATAGAACAGTTTTGAAACACTCTTTTTGTAGAATCTGCAAGAGGATATTTGGAGCGTTTTGAGGCCTATGCTGGAAAAGGAAATATCTTCACCTAAAAACTAGACAGAAGCATTCTCAGAAACTTCTGTGTGATGAGTGCATTCAACTCACAGACTTGAACGTTTCTTTTGATAGAACAGTTTGGAAACATTACGTTTGTAGAATCTGCAAGTGTTTATTCGGAGCACCTTGAGGCCTATGTTGGAAAAGGAAATATCTTCACATAAAACCTAGAGAGAAGGATTCTCAGAAACTTCTTTGTGATGAGTTCATTCAACTCACAGAGTTGAACCTACCAATTGATAGAGAAGTTTGGAAACACTCTTTTTGTAGAATCTGCAAGTGGATATTTGGAGCCGTTTGAGGCCTATGCTGGAAAAGGAAATATCTTCACATAAAAACTGAACAGAAGCATTCTCAGAAACTTCTTTGTGTTGAGTGCATTCAACTCACAGACTTGAACTTACCTGTAGAAAGAGCAGTTTTGAAACACTCTTTTGGTAAAATCTGCAAGTGGTTATTTGGAGCACTTCGAGGCCTGTGCTGGGATATGGAATATCTTCACCTAAAAACTACAGAGAAGCAGTCTCAGAAAGTTCTTCACGATGCATTCATTCAACTCACAGAGTTGAACCTTCCTTTTGATAGAACAGTTTTGAAACACTCTTTTTGTAGAATCTGCAAGAGGATATTTGGAGCGTTTTGAGGCCTATGCTGGAAAACGAAATATCTTCACCTAAAAACTAGACAGAAGCATTCTCAGAAACTTCTGTGTGATGAGTGCATTCAACTCACAGACTTGAACGTTTCTTTTGATAGAACAGTTTGGAAACATTACGTTTGTAGAATCTGCAAGTGTTTATTCGGAGCACCTTGAGGCCTATGTTGGAAAAGGAAATATCTTCACATAAAAACTAGAGAGAAGGATTCTCAGAAACTTCTTTGTGATGAGTTCATTCAACTCACAGAGTTGAACCTACCAATTGATAGAGAAGTTTGCAAGCACTCTTTTTGTAGAATCTGCAAGTGGATATTTGGAGCCGTTTGAGGCCTATGCTGGAAAAGGAAATATCTTCACATAAAAACTGAACAGAAGCATTCTCAGAAACTTCTTTGTGTTGAGTGCATTCAACTCACAGACTTGAACTTACCTGTAGAAAGAGCAGTTTTGAAACACTCTTTTGGTAAAATCTGCAAGTGGTTATTTGGAGCACTTCGAGGCCTGTGCTGGGATATGGAATATCTTCACCTAAAAACTACAGAGAAGCATTCTCAGAAAGTTCTTCACGATGCATTCATTCAACTCACAGAGTTGAACCTTCCTTTTGATAGAACAGTTTTGAAACACTCTTTTTGTAGAATCTGCAAGAGGATATTTGGAGCGTTTTGAGGCCTATGCTGGAAAAGGAAATATCTTCACCTAAAAACTAGACAGAAGCATTCTCAGAAACTTCTGTGTGATGAGTGCATTCAACTCACAGACTTGAACGTTTCTTTTGATAGAACAGTTTGGAAACATTACGTTTGTAGAATCTGCAAGTGTTTATTCGGAGCACCTTGAGGCCTATGTTGGAAAAGGAAATATCTTCACATAAAACCTAGAGAGAAGGATTCTCAGAAACTTCTTTGTGATGAGTTCATTCAACTCACAGAGTTGAACCTACCAATTGATAGAGAAGTTTGGAAACACTCTTTTTGTAGAATCTGCAAGTGGATATTTGGAGCCGTTTGAGGCCTATGCTGGAAAAGGAAATATCTTCACATAAAAACTGAACAGAAGCATTCTCAGAAACTTCTTTGTGTTGAGTGCATTCAACTCACAGACTTGAACTTACCTGTAGAAAGAGCAGTTTTGAAACACTCTTTTGGTAAAATCTGCAAGTGGTTATTTGGAGCACTTCGAGGCCTGTGCTGGGATATGGAATATCTTCACCTAAAAACTACAGAGAAGCATTCTCAGAAAGTTCTTCACGATGCATTCATTCAACTCACAGAGTTGAACCTTCCTTTTGATAGAACAGTTTTGAAACACTCTTTTTGTAGAATCTGCAAGAGGATATTTGGAGCGTTTTGAGGCCTATGCTGGAAAAGGAAATATCTTCACCTAAAAACTAGACAGAAGCATTCTCAGAAACTTCTGTGTGATGAGTGCATTCAACTCACAGACTTGAACGTTTCTTTTGATAGAACAGTTTGGAAACATTACGTTTGTAGAATCTGCAAGTGTTTATTCGGAGCACCTTGAGGCCTATGTTGGAAAAGGAAATATCTTCACATAAAACCTAGAGAGAAGGATTCTCAGAAACTTCTTTGTGATGAGTTCATTCAACTCACAGAGTTGAACGTACCAATTGATAGAGAAGTTTGGAAACACTCTTTTTGTAGAATCTGCAAGTGGATATTTGGAGCCGTTTGAGGCCTATGCTGGAAAAGGAAATATCTTCACATAAAAACTGAACAGAAGCATTCTCAGAAACTTCTTTGTGTTGAGTGCATTCAACTCACAGACTTGAAATTACCTGTAGAAAGAGCAGTTTTGAAACACTCTTTTGGTAAAATCTGCAAGTGGTTATTTGGAGCACTTCGAGGCCTGTGCTGGGATATGGAATATCTTCACCTAAAAACTACAGAGAAGCAGTCTCAGAAAGTTCTTCACGATGCATTCATTCAACTCACAGAGTTGAACCTTCCTTTTGATAGAACAGTTTTGAAACACTCTTTTTGTAGAATCTGCAAGAGGATATTTGGAGCGTTTTGAGGCCTATGCTGGAAAAGGAAATATCTTCACCTAAAAACTAGACAGAAGCATTCTCAGAAACTTCTGTGTGATGAGTGCATTCAACTCACAGACTTGACCGTTTCTTTTGATAGAACAGTTTGGAAACATTACGTTTGTAGAATCTGCAAGTGTTTATTCGGAGCACCTTGAGGCCTATGTTGGAAAAGGAAATATCTTCACATAAAAACTAGAGAGAAGGATTCTCAGAAACTTCTTTGTGATGAGTTCATTCAACTCACAGAGTTGAACCTACCAATTGATAGAGAAGTTTGGAAACACTCTTTTTGTAGAATCTGCAAGTGGATATTTGGAGCCGTTTGAGGCCTATGCTGGAAAAGGAAATATCTTCACATAAAAACTGAACAGAAGCATTCTCAGAAACTTCTTTGTGTTGAGTGCATTCAACTCACAGACTTGAACTCACCTGTAGAAAGAGCAGTTTTGAAACACTCTTTTGGTAAAATCTGCAAGTGGTTATTTGGAGCACTTCGAGGCCTGTGCTGGGATATGGAATATCTTCACCTAAAAACTACAGAGAAGCATTCTCAGAAAGTTCTTCACGATGCATTCATTCAACTCACAGAGTTGAACCTTCCTATTGATAGAACAGTTTTGAAACACTCTTTTTGTAGAATCTGCAAGAGGATATTTGGAGCGTTTTGAGGCCTATGCTGGAAAAGGAAATATCTTCACCTAAAAACTAGACAGAAGCATTCTCAGAAACTTCTGTGTGATGAGTGCATTCAACTCACAGACTTGAACGTTTCTTTTGATAGAACAGTTTGGAAACATTACGTTTGTAGAATCTGCAAGTGTTTATTCGGAGCACCTTGAGGCCTATGTTGGAAAAGGAAATATCTTCACATAAAACCTAGAGAGAAGGATTCTCAGAAACTTCTTTGTGATGAGTTCATTCAACTCACAGAGTTGAACCTACCAATTGATAGAGAAGTTTGGAAACACTCTTTTTGTAGAATCTGCAAGTGGATATTTGGAGCCGTTTGAGGCCTATGCTGGAAAAGGAAATATCTTCACATAAAAACTGAACAGAAGCATTCTCAGAAACTTCTTTGTGTTGAGTGCATTCAACTCACAGACTTGAACTTACCTGTAGAAAGAGCAGTTTTGAAACACTCTTTTGGTAAAATCTGCAAGTGGTTATTTGGAGCACTTCGAGGCCTGTGCTGGGATATGGAATATCTTCACCTAAAAACTACAGAGAAGCAGTCTCAGAAAGTTCTTCACGATGCATTCATTCAACTCACAGAGTTGAACCTTCCTTTTGATAGAACAGTTTTGAAACACTCTTTTTGTAGAATCTGCAAGAGGATATTTGGAGCGTTTTGAGGCCTATGCTGGAAAACGAAATATCTTCACCTAAAAACTAGACAGAAGCATTCTCAGAAACTTCTGTGTGATGAGTGCATTCAACTCACAGACTTGAACGTTTCTTTTGATAGAACAGTTTGGAAACATTACGTTTGTAGAATCTGCAAGTGTTTATTCGGAGCACCTTGAGGCCTATGTTGGAAAAGGAAATATCTTCACATAAAAACTAGAGAGAAGGATTCTCAGAAACTTCTTTGTGATGAGTTCATTCAACTCACAGAGTTGAACCTACCAATTGATAGAGAAGTTTGCAAGCACTCTTTTTGTAGAATCTGCAAGTGGATATTTGGAGCCGTTTGAGGCCTATGCTGGAAAAGGAAATATCTTCACATAAAAACTGAACAGAAGCATTCTCAGAAACTTCTTTGTGTTGAGTGCATTCAACTCACAGACTTGAACTTACCTGTAGAAAGAGCAGTTTTGAAACACTCTTTTGGTAAAATCTGCAAGTGGTTATTTGGAGCACTTCGAGGCCTGTGCTGGGATATGGAATATCTTCACCTAAAAACTACAGAGAAGCATTCTCAGAAAGTTCTTCACGATGCATTCATTCAACTCACAGAGTTGAACCTTCCTTTTGATAGAACAGTTTTGAAACACTCTTTTTGTAGAATCTGCAAGAGGATATTTGGAGCGTTTTGAGGCCTATGCTGGAAAAGGAAATATCTTCACCTAAAAACTAGACAGAAGCATTCTCAGAAACTTCTGTGTGATGAGTGCATTCAACTCACAGACTTGAACGTTTCTTTTGATAGAACAGTTTGGAAACATTACGTTTGTAGAATCTGCAAGTGTTTATTCGGAGCACCTTGAGGCCTATGTTGGAAAAGGAAATATCTTCACATAAAACCTAGAGAGAAGGATTCTCAGAAACTTCTTTGTGATGAGTTCATTCAACTCACAGAGTTGAACCTACCAATTGATAGAGAAGTTTGGAAACACTCTTTTTGTAGAATCTGCAAGTGGATATTTGGAGCCGTTTGAGGCCTATGCTGGAAAAGGAAATATCTTCACATAAAAACTGAACAGAAGCATTCTCAGAAACTTCTTTGTGTTGAGTGCATTCAACTCACAGACTTGAACTTACCTGTAGAAAGAGCAGTTTTGAAACACTCTTTTGGTAAAATCTGCAAGTGGTTATTTGGAGCACTTCGAGGCCTGTGCTGGGATATGGAATATCTTCACCTAAAAACTACAGAGAAGCATTCTCAGAAAGTTCTTCACGATGCATTCATTCAACTCACAGAGTTGAACCTTCCTATTGATAGAACAGTTTTGAAACACTCTTTTTGTAGAATCTGCAAGAGGATATTTGGAGCGTTTTGAGGCCTATGCTGGAAAAGGAAATATCTTCACCTAAAAACTAGACAGAAGCATTCTCAGAAACTTCTGTGTGATGAGTGCATTCAACTCACAGACTTGAACGTTTCTTTTGATAGAACAGTTTGGAAACATTACGTTTGTAGAATCTGCAAGTGTTTATTCGGAGCACCTTGAGGCCTATGTTGGAAAAGGAAATATCTTCACATAAAACCTAGAGAGAAGGATTCTCAGAAACTTCTTTGTGATGAGTTCATTCAACTCACAGAGTTGAACGTACCAATTGATAGAGAAGTTTGGAAACACTCTTTTTGTAGAATCTGCAAGTGGATATTTGGAGCCGTTTGAGGCCTATGCTGGAAAAGGAAATATCTTCACATAAAAACTGAACAGAAGCATTCTCAGAAACTTCTTTGTGTTGAGTGCATTCAACTCACAGACTTGAACTTACCTGTAGAAAGAGCAGTTTTGAAACACTCTTTTGGTAAAATCTGCAAGTGGTTATTTGGAGCACTTCGAGGCCTGTGCTGGGATATGGAATATCTTCACCTAAAAACTACAGAGAAGCAGTCTCAGAAAGTTCTTCACGATGCATTCATTCAACTCACAGAGTTGAACCTTCCTTTTGATAGAACAGTTTTGAAACACTCTTTTTGTAGAATCTGCAAGAGGATATTTGGAGCGTTTTGAGGCCTATGCTGGAAAAGGAAATATCTTCACCTAAAAACTAGACAGAAGCATTCTCAGAAACTTCTGTGTGATGAGTGCATTCAACTCACAGACTTGACCGTTTCTTTTGATAGAACAGTTTGGAAACATTACGTTTGTAGAATCTGCAAGTGTTTATTCGGAGCACCTTGAGGCCTATGTTGGAAAAGGAAATATCTTCACATAAAAACTAGAGAGAAGGATTCTCAGAAACTTCTTTGTGATGAGTTCATTCAACTCACAGAGTTGAACCTACCAATTGATAGAGAAGTTTGGAAACACTCTTTTTGTAGAATCTGCAAGTGGATATTTGGAGCCGTTTGAGGCCTATGCTGGAAAAGGAAATATCTTCACATAAAAACTGAACAGAAGCATTCTCAGAAACTTCTTTGTGTTGAGTGCATTCAACTCACAGACTTGAACTCACCTGTAGAAAGAGCAGTTTTGAAACACTCTTTTGGTAAAATCTGCAAGTGGTTATTTGGAGCACTTCGAGGCCTGTGCTGGGATATGGAATATCTTCACCTAAAAACTACAGAGAAGCATTCTCAGAAAGTTCTTCACGATGCATTCATTCAACTCACAGAGTTGAACCTTCCTATTGATAGAACAGTTTTGAAACACTCTTTTTGTAGAATCTGCAAGAGGATATTTGGAGCGTTTTGAGGCCTATGCTGGAAAAGGAAATATCTTCACCTAAAAACTAGACAGAAGCATTCTCAGAAACTTCTGTGTGATGAGTGCATTCAACTCACAGACTTGAACGTTTCTTTTGATAGAACAGTTTGGAAACATTACGTTTGTAGAATCTGCAAGTGTTTATTCGGAGCACCTTGAGGCCTATGTTGGAAAAGGAAATATCTTCACATAAAACCTAGAGAGAAGGATTCTCAGAAACTTCTTTGTGATGAGTTCATTCAACTCACAGAGTTGAACCTACCAATTGATAGAGAAGTTTGGAAACACTCTTTTTGTAGAATCTGCAAGTGGATATTTGGAGCCGTTTGAGGCCTATGCTGGAAAAGGAAATATCTTCACATAAAAACTGAACAGAAGCATTCTCAGAAACTTCTTTGTGTTGAGTGCATTCAACTCACAGACTTGAACTTACCTGTAGAAAGAGCAGTTTTGAAACACTCTTTTGGTAAAATCTGCAAGTGGTTATTTGGAGCACTTCGAGGCCTGTGCTGGGATATGGAATATCTTCACCTAAAAACTACAGAGAAGCATTCTCAGAAAGTTCTTCACGATGCATTCATTCAACTCACAGAGTTGAACCTTCCTATTGATAGAACAGTTTTGAAACACTCTTTTTGTAGAATCTGCAAGAGGATATTTGGAGCGTTTTGAGGCCTATGCTGGAAAAGGAAATATCTTCACCTAAAAACTAGACAGAAGCATTCTCAGAAACTTCTGTGTGATGAGTGCATTCAACTCACAGACTTGAACGTTTCTTTTGATAGAACAGTTTGGAAACATTACGTTTGTAGAATCTGCAAGTGTTTATTCGGAGCACCTTGAGGCCTATGTTGGAAAAGGAAATATCTTCACATAAAACCTAGAGAGAAGGATTCTCAGAAACTTCTTTGTGATGAGTTCATTCAACTCACAGAGTTGAACCTACCAATTGATAGAGAAGTTTGGAAACACTCTTTTTGTAGAATCTGCAAGTGGATATTTGGAGCCGTTTGAGGCCTATGCTGGAAAAGGAAATATCTTCACATAAAAACTGAACAGAAGCATTCTCAGAAACTTCTTTGTGTTGAGTGCATTCAACTCACAGACTTGAACTTACCTGTAGAAAGAGCAGTTTTGAAACACTCTTTTGGTAAAATCTGCAAGTGGTTATTTGGAGCACTTCGAGGCCTGTGCTGGGATATGGAATATCTTCACCTAAAAACTACAGAGAAGCAGTCTCAGAAAGTTCTTCACGATGCATTCATTCAACTCACAGAGTTGAACCTTCCTTTTGATAGAACAGTTTTGAAACACTCTTTTTGTAGAATCTGCAAGAGGATATTTGGAGCGTTTTGAGGCCTATGCTGGAAAACGAAATATCTTCACATAAAACTGGACAGAAGCATTCTCAGAAACTTCTGTGTGATGAGTGCATTCAACTCACAGACTTGAACGTTTCTTTTGATAGAACAGTTTGGAAACATTACGTTTGTAGAATCTGCAAGTGTTTATTCGGAGCACCTTGAGGCCTATGTTGGAAAAGGAAATATCTTCACATAAAAACTAGAGAGAAGGATTCTCAGAAACTTCTTTGTGATGAGTTCATTCAACTCACAGAGTTGAACCTACCAATTGATAGAGAAGTTTGCAAGCACTCTTTTTGTAGAATCTGCAAGTGGATATTTGGAGCCGTTTGAGGCCTATGCTGGAAAAGGAAATATCTTCACATAAAAACTGAACAGAAGCATTCTCAGAAACTTCTTTGTGTTGAGTGCATTCAACTCACAGACTTGAACTTACCTGTAGAAAGAGCAGTTTTGAAACACTCTTTTGGTAAAATCTGCAAGTGGTTATTTGGAGCACTTCGAGGCCTGTGCTGGGATATGGAATATCTTCACCTAAAAACTACAGAGAAGCATTCTCAGAAAGTTCTTCACGATGCATTCATTCAACTCACAGAGTTGAACCTTCCTTTTGATAGAACAGTTTTGAAACACTCTTTTTGTAGAATCTGCAAGAGGATATTTGGAGCGTTTTGAGGCCTATGCTGGAAAAGGAAATATCTTCACCTAAAAACTAGACAGAAGCATTCTCAGAAACTTCTGTGTGATGAGTGCATTCAACTCACAGACTTGAACGTTTCTTTTGATAGAACAGTTTGGAAACATTACGTTTGTAGAATCTGCAAGTGTTTATTCGGAGCACCTTGAGGCCTATGTTGGAAAAGGAAATATCTTCACATAAAACCTAGAGAGAAGGATTCTCAGAAACTTCTTTGTGATGAGTTCATTCAACTCACAGAGTTGAACCTACCAATTGATAGAGAAGTTTGGAAACACTCTTTTTGTAGAATCTGCAAGTGGATATTTGGAGCCGTTTGAGGCCTATGCTGGAAAAGGAAATATCTTCACATAAAAACTGAACAGAAGCATTCTCAGAAACTTCTTTGTGTTGAGTGCATTCAACTCACAGACTTGAACTTACCTGTAGAAAGAGCAGTTTTGAAACACTCTTTTGGTAAAATCTGCAAGTGGTTATTTGGAGCACTTCGAGGCCTGTGCTGGGATATGGAATATCTTCACCTAAAAACTACAGAGAAGCAGTCTCAGAAAGTTCTTCACGATGCATTCATTCAACTCACAGAGTTGAACCTTCCTTTTGATAGAACAGTTTTGAAACACTCTTTTTGTAGAATCTGCAAGAGGATATTTGGAGCGTTTTGAGGCCTATGCTGGAAAAGGAAATATCTTCACCTAAAAACTAGACAGAAGCATTCTCAGAAACTTCTGTGTGATGAGTGCATTCAACTCACAGACTTGACCGTTTCTTTTGATAGAACAGTTTGGAAACATTACGTTTGTAGAATCTGCAAGTGTTTATTCGGAGCACCTTGAGGCCTATGTTGGAAAAGGAAATATCTTCACATAAAAACTAGAGAGAAGGATTCTCAGAAACTTCTTTGTGATGAGTTCATTCAACTCACAGAGTTGAACCTACCAATTGATAGAGAAGTTTGGAAACACTCTTTTTGTAGAATCTGCAAGTGGATATTTGGAGTCGTTTGAGGCCTATGCTGGAAAAGGAAATATCTTCACATAAAAACTGAACAGAAGCATTCTCAGAAACTTCTTTGTGTTGAGTGCATTCAACTCACAGACTTGAACTCACCTGTAGAAAGAGCAGTTTTGAAACACTCTTTTGGTAAAATCTGCAAGTGGTTATTTGGAGCACTTCGAGGCCTGTGCTGGGATATGGAATATCTTCACCTAAAAACTACAGAGAAGCATTCTCAGAAAGTTCTTCACGATGCATTCATTCAACTCACAGAGTTGAACCTTCCTATTGATAGAACAGTTTTGAAACACTCTTTTTGTAGAATCTGCAAGAGGATATTTGGAGCGTTTTGAGGCCTATGCTGGAAAAGGAAATATCTTCACCTAAAAACTAGACAGAAGCATTCTCAGAAACTTCTGTGTGATGAGTGCATTCAACTCACAGACTTGAACGTTTCTTTTGATAGAACAGTTTGGAAACATTACGTTTGTAGAATCTGCAAGTGTTTATTCGGAGCACCTTGAGGCCTATGTTGGAAAAGGAAATATCTTCACATAAAACCTAGAGAGAAGGATTCTCAGAAACTTCTTTGTGATGAGTTCATTCAACTCACAGAGTTGAACCTACCAATTGATAGAGAAGTTTGGAAACACTCTTTTTGTAGAATCTGCAAGTGGATATTTGGAGCCGTTTGAGGCCTATGCTGGAAAAGGAAATATCTTCACATAAAAACTGAACAGAAGCATTCTCAGAAACTTCTTTGTGTTGAGTGCATTCAACTCACAGACTTGAACTTACCTGTAGAAAGAGCAGTTTTGAAACACACTTTTGGTAAAATCTGCAAGTGGTTATTTGGAGCACTTCGAGGCCTGTGCTGGGATATGGAATATCTTCACCTAAAAACTACAGAGAAGCAGTCTCAGAAAGTTCTTCACGATGCATTCATTCAACTCACAGAGTTGAACCTTCCTTTTGATAGAACAGTTTTGAAACACTCTTTTTGTAGAATCTGCAAGAGGATATTTGGAGCGTTTTGAGGCCTATGCTGGAAAACGAAATATCTTCACCTAAAAACTAGACAGAAGCATTCTCAGAAACTTCTGTGTGATGAGTGCATTCAACTCACAGACTTGACCGTTTCTTTTGATAGAACAGTTTGGAAACATTACGTTTGTAGAATCTGCAAGTGTTTATTCGGAGCACCTTGAGGCCTATGTTGGAAAAGGAAATATCTTCACATAAAAACTAGAGAGAAGGATTCTCAGAAACTTCTTTGTGATGAGTTCATTCAACTCACAGAGTTGAACCTACCAATTGATAGAGAAGTTTGCAAGCACTCTTTTTGTAGAATCTGCAAGTGGATATTTGGAGCCGTTTGAGGCCTATGCTGGAAAAGGAAATATCTTCACATAAAAACTGAACAGAAGCATTCTCAGAAACTTCTTTGTGTTGAGTGCATTCAACTCACAGACTTGAACTTACCTGTAGAAAGAGCAGTTTTGAAACACTCTTTTGGTAAAATCTGCAAGTGGTTATTTGGAGCACTTCGAGGCCTGTGCTGGGATATGGAATATCTTCACCTAAAAACTACAGAGAAGCATTCTCAGAAAGTTCTTCAAGATGCATTCATTCAACTCACAGAGTTGAACCTTCCTTTTGATAGAACAGTTTTGAAACACTCTTTTTGTAGAATCTGCAAGAGGATATTTGGAGCGTTTTGAGGCCTATGCTGGAAAAGGAAATATCTTCACCTAAAAACTAGACAGAAGCATTCTCAGAAACTTCTGTGTGATGAGTGCATTCAACTCACAGACTTGAACGTTTCTTTTGATAGAACAGTTTGGAAACATTACGTTTGTAGAATCTGCAAGTGTTTATTCGGAGCACCTTGAGGCCTATGTTGGAAAAGGAAATATCTTCACATAAAACCTAGAGAGAAGGATTCTCAGAAACTTCTTTGTGATGAGTTCATTCAACTCACAGAGTTGAACCTACCAATTGATAGAGAAGTTTGGAAACACTCTTTTTGTAGAATCTGCAAGTGGATATTTGGAGCCGTTTGAGGCCTATGCTGGAAAAGGAAATATCTTCACATAAAAACTGAACAGAAGCATTCTCAGAAACTTCTTTGTGTTGAGTGCATTCAACTCACAGACTTGAACTTACCTGTAGAAAGAGCAGTTTTGAAACACTCTTTTGGTAAAATCTGCAAGTGGTTATTTGGAGCACTTCGAGGCCTGTGCTGGGATATGGAATATCTTCACCTAAAAACTACAGAGAAGCATTCTCAGAAAGTTCTTCACGATGCATTCATTCAACTCACAGAGTTGAACCTTCCTTTTGATAGAACAGTTTTGAAACACTCTTTTTGTAGATTCTGCAAGAGGATATTTGGAGCGTTTTGAGGCCTATGCTGGAAAAGGAAATATCTTCACCTAAAAACTAGACAGAAGCATTCTCAGAAACTTCTGTGTGATGAGTGCATTCAACTCACAGACTTGAACGTTTCTTTTGATAGAACAGTTTGGAAACATTACGTTTGTAGAATCTGCAAGTGTTTATTCGGAGCACCTTGAGGCCTATGTTGGAAAAGGAAATATCTTCACATAAAAACTAGAGAGAAGGATTCTCAGAAACTTCTTTGTGATGAGTTCATTCAACTCACAGAGTTGAACCTACCAATTGATAGAGAAGTTTGGAAACACTCTTTTTGTAGAATCTGCAAGTGGATATTTGGAGCCGTTTGAGGCCTATGCTGGAAAAGGAAATATCTTCACATAAAAACTGAACAGAGGCATTCTCAGAAACTTCTTTGTGTTGAGTGCATTCAACTCACAGACTTGAACTTACCTGTAGAAAGAGCAGTTTTGAAACACTCTTTTGGTAAAATCTGCAAGTGGTTATTTGGAGCACTTCGAGGCCTGTGCTGGGATATGGAATATCTTCACCTAAAAACTACAGAGAAGCATTCTCAGAAAGTTCTTCACGATGCATTCATTCAACTCACAGAGTTGAACCTTCCTTTTGATAGAACAGTTTTGAAACACTCTTTTTGTAGAATCTGCAAGAGGATATTTGGAGCGTTTTGAGGCCTATGCTGGAAAAGGAAATATCTTCACCTAAAAACTAGACAGAAGCATTCTCAGAAACTTCTGTGTGATGAGTGCATTCAACTCACAGACTTGAACGTTTCTTTTGATAGAACAGTTTGGAAACATTACGTTTGTAGAATCTGCAAGTGTTTATTCGGAGCACCTTGAGGCCTATCTTGGAAAAGGAAATATCTTCACATAAAAACTAGAGAGAAGGATTCTCAGAAATTTCTTTGTGATGAGTTCATTCAACTCACAGAGTTGAACCTACCAATTGATAGAGAAGTTTGGAAACACTCTTTTTGTAGAATCTGCAAGTGGATATTTGGAGCCGTTTGAGGCCTATGCTGGAAAAGGAAATAACTTCACATAAAAACTGAACAGAAGCATTCTCAGAAACTTCTTTGTGTTGAGTGCATTCAACTCACAGGCTTGAACTTACCTGTAGAAAGAGCAGTTTTGAAACACTCTTTTGGTAAAATCTGCAAGTGGTTATTTGGAGCACTTCGAGGCCTGTGCTGGGATATGGAATATCTTCACCTAAAAACTACAGAGAAGCAGTCTCAGAAAGTTCTTCATGATGCATTCATTCAACTCACAGAGTTGAACCTTCCTTTTGATAGAACAGTTTTGAAACACTCTTTTTGTAGAATCTGCAAGAGGATATTTGGAGCGTTTTGAGGCCTATGCTGGAAAAGGAAATATCTTCACCTAAAAACTAGACAGAAGCATTCTCAGAAACTTCTTTGTGATGAGTGCATTCAACTCACAGACTTGAACGTTTCTTTTGATAGAACAGTTTGGAAACATTACGTTTGTAGAATCTGCAAGTGTTTATTCGGAGCACCTTGAGGCCTATGTTGGAAAAGGAAATATCTTCACATAAAACCTAGAGAGAAGGATTCTCAGAAACTTCTTTGTGATGAGTTCATTCAACTCACAGAGTTGAACCTACCAATTGATAGAGAAGTTTGGAAACACTCTTTTTGTAGAATCTGCAAGTGGATATTTGGAGCCGTTTGAGGCCTATGCTGGAAAAGGAAATATCTTCACATAAAAACTGAACAGAAGCATTCTCAGAAACTTCTTTGTGTTGAGTGCATTCAACTCACAGACTTGAACTTACCTGTAGGAAGAGCAGTTTTGAAACACTCTTTTCGTAAAATCTGCAAGTGGTTATTTGGAGCACTTCGAGGCCTGTGCTGGGATATGGAATATCTTCACCTAAAAACTACAGAGAAGAATTCTCAGAAAGTTCTTCACGATGCATTCATTCAACTCACAGAGTTGAACCTTCCTTTTGATAGAACAGTTTTGAAACACTCTTTTTGTAGAATCTGCAAGAGGATATTTGGAGCGTTTTGAGGCCTATGCTGGAAAAGGAAATATCTTCACCTAAAAACTAGACAGAAGCATTCTCAGAAACTTCTGTGTGATGAGTGCATTCAACTCACAGACTTGAACGTTTCTTTTCATAGAACAGTTTGGAAACATTACGTTTGTAGAATCTGCAAGTGTTTATTCGGAGCACCATGAGGCCTATGTTGGAAAAGGAAATATCTTCACATAAAAACTAGAGAGAAGGATTCTGAGAAACTTCTTTGTGATGAGTTCATTCAACTCACAGAGTTGAACCTACCAATTGATAGAGAAGTTTGGTAACACTCTTTTTGTAGAATCTGCAAGTGGATATTTGGAGCCGTTTGAGGCCTATGCTGGAAAAGGAAATATCTTCACATAAAAACTGAACAGAAGCATTCTCAGAAACTTCTTTGTGTTGAGTGCATTCAACTCACAGACTTGAACTTACCTGTAGAAAGAGCAGTTTTGAAACACTCTTTTGGTAAAATCTGCAAGTGGTTATTTGGAGCACTTCGAGGCCTGTGCTGGGATATGGAATATCTTCACCTAAAAACTACAGAGAAGCAGTCTCAGAAAGTTCTTCACGATGCATTCATTCAACACACAGAGTTGAACCTTCCTTTTGATAGAACAGTTTTGAAACACTCTTTTTGTAGAATCTGCAAGAGGATATTTGGAGCGTTTTGAGGCCTATGCTGGAAAAGGAAATATCTTCACCTAAAAACTAGACAGAAGCATTCTCAGAAACTTCTGTGTGATGAGTGCATTCAACTCACAGACTTGAACGTTTCTTTTGATAGAACAGTTTGGAAACATTACGTTTGTAGAATCTGCAAGTGTTTATTCGGAGCACCTTGAGGCCTATGTTGGAAAAGGAAATATCTTCACATAAAACCTAGAGAGAAGGATTCTCAGAAACTTCTTTGTGATGAGTTCATTCAACTCACAGAGTTGAACGTACCAATTGATAGAGAAGTTTGGAAACACTCTTTTTGTAGAATCTGCAAGTGGATATTTGGAGCCGTTTGAGGCCTATGCTGGAAAAGGAAATATCTTCACATAAAAACTGAACAGAAGCATTCTCAGAAACTTCTTTGTGTTGAGTGCATTCAACTCACAGACTTGAACTTACCTGTAGAAAGAGCAGTTTTGAAACACTCTTTTGGTAAAATCTGCAAGTGGTTATTTGGAGCACTTCGAGGCCTGTGCTGGGATATGGAATATCTTCACCTAAAAACTACAGAGAAGCATTCTCAGAAAGTTCTTCACGATGCATTCATTCAACTCACAGAGTTGAACCTTCCTTTTGATAGAACAGTTTTGAAACACTCTTTTTGTAGAATCTGCAAGAGGATATTTGGAGCGTTTTGAGGCCTATGCTGGAAAAGGAAATATCTTCACCTAAAAACTAGACAGAAGCATTCTCAGAAACTTCTGTGTGATGAGTGCATTCAACTCACAGACTTGAACGTTTCTTTTGATAGAACAGTTTGGAAACATTACGTTTGTAGAATCTGCAAGTGTTTATTCGGAGCACCTTGAGGCCTATGTTGGAAAAGGAAATATCTTCACATAAAACCTAGAGAGAAGGATTCTCAGAAACTTCTTTGTGATGAGTTCATTCAACTCACAGAGTTGAACGTACCAATTGATAGAGAAGTTTGGAAACACTCTTTTTGTAGAATCTGCAAGTGGATATTTGGAGCCGTTTGAGGCCTATGCTGGAAAAGGAAATATCTTCACATAAAAACTGAACAGAAGCATTCTCAGAAACTTCTTTGTGTTGAGTGCATTCAACTCACAGACTTGAAATTACCTGTAGAAAGAGCAGTTTTGAAACACTCTTTTGGTAAAATCTGCAAGTGGTTATTTGGAGCACTTCGAGGCCTGTGCTGGGATATGGAATATCTTCACCTAAAAACTACAGAGAAGCATTCTCAGAAAGTTCTTCACGATGCATTCATTCAACTCACAGAGTTGAACCTTCCTTTTGATAGAACAGTTTTGAAACACTCTTTTTGTAGAATCTGCAAGAGGATATTTGGAGCGTTTTGAGGCCTATGCTGGAAAAGGAAATATCTTCACCTAAAAACTAGACAGAAGCATTCTCAGAAACTTCTGTGTGATGAGTGCATTCAACTCACAGACTTGACCGTTTCTTTTGATAGAACAGTTTGGAAACATTACGTTTGTAGAATCTGCAAGTGTTTACTCGGAGCACCTTGAGGCCTATGTTGGAAAAGGAAATATCTTCACATAAAAACTAGAGAGAAGGATTCTCAGAAACTTCTTTGTGATGAGTTCATTCAACTCACAGAGTTGAACCTACCAATTGATAGAGAAGTTTGGAAACACTCTTTTTGTAGAATCTGCAAGTGGATATTTGGAGCCGTTTGAGGCCTATGCTGGAAAAGGAAATATCTTCACATAAAAACTGAACAGAAGCATTCTCAGAAACTTCTTTGTGTTGAGTGCATTCAACTCACAGACTTGAACTCACCTGTAGAAAGAGCAGTTTTGAAACACTCTTTTGGTAAAATCTGCAAGTGGTTATTTGGAGCACTTCGAGGCCTGTGCTGGGATATGGAATATCTTCACCTAAAAACTACAGAGAAGCATTCTCAGAAAGTTCTTCACGATGCATTCATTCAACTCACAGAGTTGAACCTTCCTATTGAAAGAACAGTTTTGAAACACTCTTTTTGTAGAATCTGCAAGAGGATATTTGGAGCGTTTTGAGGCCTATGCTGGAAAAGGAAATATCTTCACCTAAAAACTAGACAGAAGCATTCTCAGAAACTTCTGTGTGATGAGTGCATTCAACTCACAGACTTGAACGTTTCTTTTGATAGAACAGTTTGGAAACATTACGTTTGTAGAATCTGCAAGTGTTTATTCGGAGCACCTTGAGGCCTATGTTGGAAAAGGAAATATCTTCACATAAAACCTAGAGAGAAGGATTCTCAGAAACTTCTTTGTGATGAGTTCATTCAACTCACAGAGTTGAACCTACCAATTGATAGAGAAGTTTGGAAACACTCTTTTTGTAGAATCTGCAAGTGGATATTTGGAGCCGTTTGAGGCCTATGCTGGAAAAGGAAATATCTTCACATAAAAACTGAACAGAAGCATTCTCAGAAACTTCTTTGTGTTGAGTGCATTCAACTCACAGACTTGAACTTACCTGTAGAAAGAGCAGTTTTGAAACACTCTTTTGGTAAAATCTGCAAGTGGTTATTTGGAGCACTTCGAGGCCTGTGCTGGGATATGGAATATCTTCACCTAAAAACTACAGAGAAGCATTCTCAGAAAGTTCTTCACGATGCATTCATTCAACTCACAGAGTTGAACCTTCCTATTGATAGAACAGTTTTGAAACACTCTTTTTGTAGAATCTGCAAGAGGATATTTGGAGCGTTTTGAGGCCTATGCTGGAAAAGGAAATATCTTCACCTAAAAACTAGACAGAAGCATTCTCAGAAACTTCTGTGTGATGAGTGCATTCAACTCACAGACTTGAACGTTTCTTTTGATAGAACAGTTTGGAAACATTACGTTTGTAGAATCTGCAAGTGTTTATTCGGAGCACCTTGAGGCCTATGTTGGAAAAGGAAATATCTTCACATAAAACCTAGAGAGAAGGATTCTCAGAAACTTCTTTGTGATGAGTTCATTCAACTCACAGAGTTGAACCTACCAATTGATAGAGAAGTTTGGAAACACTCTTTTTGTAGAATCTGCAAGTGGATATTTGGAGCCGTTTGAGGCCTATGCTGGAAAAGGAAATATCTTCACATAAAAACTGAACAGAAGCATTCTCAGAAACTTCTTTGTGTTGAGTGCATTCAACTCACAGACTTGAACTTACCTGTAGAAAGAGCAGTTTTGAAACACTCTTTTGGTAAAATCTGCAAGTGGTTATTTGGAGCACTTCGAGGCCTGTGCTGGGATATGGAATATCTTCACCTAAAAACTACAGAGAAGCAGTCTCAGAAAGTTCTTCACGATGCATTCATTCAACTCACAGAGTTGAACCTTCCTTTTGATAGAACAGTTTTGAAACACTCTTTTTGTAGAATCTGCAAGAGGATATTTGGAGCGTTTTGAGGCCTATGCTGGAAAACGAAATATCTTCACCTAAAAACTAGACAGAAGCATTCTCAGAAACTTCTGTGTGATGAGTGCATTCAACTCACAGACTTGAACGTTTCTTTTGATAGAACAGTTTGGAAACATTACGTTTGTAGAATCTGCAAGTGTTTATTCGGAGCACCTTGAGGCCTATGTTGGAAAAGGAAATATCTTCACATAAAAACTAGAGAGAAGGATTCTCAGAAACTTCTTTGTGATGAGTTCATTCAACTCACAGAGTTGAACCTACCAATTGATAGAGAAGTTTGCAAGCACTCTTTTTGTAGAATCTGCAAGTGGATATTTGGAGCCGTTTGAGGCCTATGCTGGAAAAGGAAATATCTTCACATAAAAACTGAACAGAAGCATTCTCAGAAACTTCTTTGTGTTGAGTGCATTCAACTCACAGACTTGAACTTACCTGTAGAAAGAGCAGTTTTGAAACACTCTTTTGGTAAAATCTGCAAGTGGTTATTTGGAGCACTTCGAGGCCTGTGCTGGGATATGGAATATCTTCACCTAAAAACTACAGAGAAGCATTCTCAGAAAGTTCTTCACGATGCATTCATTCAACTCACAGAGTTGAACCTTCCTTTTGATAGAACAGTTTTGAAACACTCTTTTTGTAGAATCTGCAAGAGGATATTTGGAGCGTTTTGAGGCCTATGCTGGAAAAGGAAATATCTTCACCTAAAAACTAGACAGAAGCATTCTCAGAAACTTCTGTGTGATGAGTGCATTCAACTCACAGACTTGAACGTTTCTTTTGATAGAACAGTTTGGAAACATTACGTTTGTAGAATCTGCAAGTGTTTATTCGGAGCACCTTGAGGCCTATGTTGGAAAAGGAAATATCTTCACATAAAACCTAGAGAGAAGGATTCTCAGAAACTTCTTTGTGATGAGTTCATTCAACTCACAGAGTTGAACCTACCAATTGATAGAGAAGTTTGGAAACACTCTTTTTGTAGAATCTGCAAGTGGATATTTGGAGCCGTTTGAGGCCTATGCTGGAAAAGGAAATATCTTCACATAAAAACTGAACAGAAGCATTCTCAGAAACTTCTTTGTGTTGAGTGCATTCAACTCACAGACTTGAACTTACCTGTAGAAAGAGCAGTTTTGAAACACTCTTTTGGTAAAATCTGCAAGTGGTTATTTGGAGCACTTCGAGGCCTGTGCTGGGATATGGAATATCTTCACCTAAAAACTACAGAGAAGCATTCTCAGAAAGTTCTTCACGATGCATTCATTCAACTCACAGAGTTGAACCTTCCTTTTGATAGAACAGTTTTGAAACACTCTTTTTGTAGAATCTGCAAGAGGATATTTGGAGCGTTTTGAGGCCTATGCTGGAAAAGGAAATATCTTCACCTAAAAACTAGACAGAAGCATTCTCAGAAACTTCTGTGTGATGAGTGCATTCAACTCACAGACTTGAACGTTTCTTTTGATAGAACAGTTTGGAAACATTACGTTTGTAGAATCTGCAAGTGTTTATTCGGAGCACCTTGAGGCCTATGTTGGAAAAGGAAATATCTTCACATAAAACCTAGAGAGAAGGATTCTCAGAAACTTCTTTGTGATGAGTTCATTCAACTCACAGAGTTGAACGTACCAATTGATAGAGAAGTTTGGAAACACTCTTTTTGTAGAATCTGCAAGTGGATATTTGGAGCCGTTTGAGGCCTATGCTGGAAAAGGAAATATCTTCACATAAAAACTGAACAGAAGCATTCTCAGAAACTTCTTTGTGTTGAGTGCATTCAACTCACAGACTTGAAATTACCTGTAGAAAGAGCAGTTTTGAAACACTCTTTTGGTAAAATCTGCAAGTGGTTATTTGGAGCACTTCGAGGCCTGTGCTGGGATATGGAATATCTTCACCTAAAAACTACAGAGAAGCAGTCTCAGAAAGTTCTTCACGATGCATTCATTCAACTCACAGAGTTGAACCTTCCTTTTGATAGAACAGTTTTGAAACACTCTTTTTGTAGAATCTGCAAGAGGATATTTGGAGCGTTTTGAGGCCTATGCTGGAAAAGGAAATATCTTCACCTAAAAACTAGACAGAAGCATTCTCAGAAACTTCTGTGTGATGAGTGCATTCAACTCACAGACTTGACCGTTTCTTTTGATAGAACAGTTTGGAAACATTACGTTTGTAGAATCTGCAAGTGTTTATTCGGAGCACCTTGAGGCCTATGTTGGAAAAGGAAATATCTTCACATAAAAACTAGAGAGAAGGATTCTCAGAAACTTCTTTGTGATGAGTTCATTCAACTCACAGAGTTGAACCTACCAATTGATAGAGAAGTTTGGAAACACTCTTTTTGTAGAATCTGCAAGTGGATATTTGGAGCCGTTTGAGGCCTATGCTGGAAAAGGAAATATCTTCACATAAAAACTGAACAGAAGCATTCTCAGAAACTTCTTTGTGTTGAGTGCATTCAACTCACAGACTTGAACTCACCTGTAGAAAGAGCAGTTTTGAAACACTCTTTTGGTAAAATCTGCAAGTGGTTATTTGGAGCACTTCGAGGCCTGTGCTGGGATATGGAATATCTTCACCTAAAAACTACAGAGAAGCATTCTCAGAAAGTTCTTCACGATGCATTCATTCAACTCACAGAGTTGAACCTTCCTATTGATAGAACAGTTTTGAAACACTCTTTTTGTAGAATCTGCAAGAGGATATTTGGAGCGTTTTGAGGCCTATGCTGGAAAAGGAAATATCTTCACCTAAAAACTAGACAGAAGCATTCTCAGAAACTTCTGTGTGATGAGTGCATTCAACTCACAGACTTGAACGTTTCTTTTGATAGAACAGTTTGGAAACATTACGTTTGTAGAATCTGCAAGTGTTTATTCGGAGCACCTTGAGGCCTATGTTGGAAAAGGAAATATCTTCACATAAAACCTAGAGAGAAGGATTCTCAGAAACTTCTTTGTGATGAGTTCATTCAACTCACAGAGTTGAACCTACCAATTGATAGAGAAGTTTGGAAACACTCTTTTTGTAGAATCTGCAAGTGGATATTTGGAGCCGTTTGAGGCCTATGCTGGAAAAGGAAATATCTTCACATAAAAACTGAACAGAAGCATTCTCAGAAACTTCTTTGTGTTGAGTGCATTCAACTCACAGACTTGAACTTACCTGTAGAAAGAGCAGTTTTGAAACACTCTTTTGGTAAAATCTGCAAGTGGTTATTTGGAGCACTTCGAGGCCTGTGCTGGGATATGGAATATCTTCACCTAAAAACTACAGAGAAGCAGTCTCAGAAAGTTCTTCACGATGCATTCATTCAACTCACAGAGTTGAACCTTCCTTTTGATAGAACAGTTTTGAAACACTCTTTTTGTAGAATCTGCAAGAGGATATTTGGAGCGTTTTGAGGCCTATGCTGGAAAACGAAATATCTTCACCTAAAAACTAGACAGAAGCATTCTCAGAAACTTCTGTGTGATGAGTGCATTCAACTCACAGACTTGAACGTTTCTTTTGATAGAACAGTTTGGAAACATTACGTTTGTAGAATCTGCAAGTGTTTATTCGGAGCACCTTGAGGCCTATGTTGGAAAAGGAAATATCTTCACATAAAACCTAGAGAGAAGGATTCTCAGAAACTTCTTTGTGATGAGTTCATTCAACTCACAGAGTTGAACCTACCAATTGATAGAGAAGTTTGGAAACACTCTTTTTGTAGAATCTGCAAGTGGATATTTGGAGCCGTTTGAGGCCTATGCTGGAAAAGGAAATATCTTCACATAAAAACTGAACAGAAGCATTCTCAGAAACTTCTTTGTGTTGAGTGCATTCAACTCACAGACTTGAACTTACCTGTAGAAAGAGCAGTTTTGAAACACTCTTTTGGTAAAATCTGCAAGTGGTTATTTGGAGCACTTCGAGGCCTGTGCTGGGATATGGAATATCTTCACCTAAAAACTACAGAGAAGCATTCTCAGAAAGTTCTTCACGATGCATTCATTCAACTCACAGAGTTGAACCTTCCTTTTGATAGAACAGTTTTGAAACACTCTTTTTGTAGAATCTGCAAGAGGATATTTGGAGCGTTTTGAGGCCTATGCTGGAAAAGGAAATATCTTCACCTAAAAACTAGACAGAAGCATTCTCAGAAACTTCTGTGTGATGAGTGCATTCAACTCACAGACTTGAACGTTTCTTTTGATAGAACAGTTTGGAAACATTACGTTTGTAGAATCTGCAAGTGTTTATTCGGAGCACCTTGAGGCCTATGTTGGAAAAGGAAATATCTTCACATAAAACCTAGAGAGAAGGATTCTCAGAAACTTCTTTGTGATGAGTTCATTCAACTCACAGAGTTGAACGTACCAATTGATAGAGAAGTTTGGAAACACTCTTTTTGTAGAATCTGCAAGTGGATATTTGGAGCCGTTTGAGGCCTATGCTGGAAAAGGAAATATCTTCACATAAAAACTGAACAGAAGCATTCTCAGAAACTTCTTTGTGTTGAGTGCATTCAACTCACAGACTTGAACTTACCTGTAGAAAGAGCAGTTTTGAAACACTCTTTTGGTAAAATCTGCAAGTGGTTATTTGGAGCACTTCGAGGCCTGTGCTGGGATATGGAATATCTTCACCTAAAAACTACAGAGAAGCAGTCTCAGAAAGTTCTTCACGATGCATTCATTCAACTCACAGAGTTGAACCTTCCTTTTGATAGAACAGTTTTGAAACACTCTTTTTGTAGAATCTGCAAGAGGATATTTGGAGCGTTTTGAGGCCTATGCTGGAAAAGGAAATATCTTCACCTAAAAACTAGACAGAAGCATTCTCAGAAACTTCTGTGTGATGAGTGCATTCAACTCACAGACTTGACCGTTTCTTTTGATAGAACAGTTTGGAAACATTACGTTTGTAGAATCTGCAAGTGTTTATTCGGAGCACCTTGAGGCCTATGTTGGAAAAGGAAATATCTTCACATAAAAACTAGAGAGAAGGATTCTCAGAAACTTCTTTGTGATGAGTTCATTCAACTCACAGAGTTGAACCTACCAATTGATAGAGAAGTTTGGAAACACTCTTTTTGTAGAATCTGCAAGTGGATATTTGGAGCCGTTTGAGGCCTATGCTGGAAAAGGAAATATCTTCACATAAAAACTGAACAGAAGCATTCTCAGAAACTTCTTTGTGTTGAGTACATTCAACTCACAGACTTGAACTCACCTGTAGAAAGAGCAGTTTTGAAACACTCTTTTGGTAAAATCTGCAAGTGGTTATTTGGAGCACTTCGAGGCCTGTGCTGGGATATGGAATATCTTCACCTAAAAACTACAGAGAAGCATTCTCAGAAAGTTCTTCACGATGCATTCATTCAACTCACAGAGTTGAACCTTCCTATTGATAGAACAGTTTTGAAACACTCTTTTTGTAGAATCTGCAAGAGGATATTTGGAGCGTTTTGAGGCCTATGCTGGAAAAGGAAATATCTTCACCTAAAAACTAGACAGAAGCATTCTCAGAAACTTCTGTGTGATGAGTGCATTCAACTCACAGACTTGAACGTTTCTTTTGATAGAACAGTTTGGAAACATTACGTTTGTAGAATCTGCAAGTGTTTATTCGGAGCACCTTGAGGCCTATGTTGGAAAAGGAAATATCTTCACATAAAACCTAGAGAGAAGGATTCTCAGAAACTTCTTTGTGATGAGTTCATTCAACTCACAGAGTTGAACCTACCAATTGATAGAGAAGTTTGGAAACACTCTTTTTGTAGAATCTGCAAGTGGATATTTGGAGCCGTTTGAGGCCTATGCTGGAAAAGGAAATATCTTCACATAAAAACTGAACAGAAGCATTCTCAGAAACTTCTTTGTGTTGAGTGCATTCAACTCACAGACTTGAACTTACCTGTAGAAAGAGCAGTTTTGAAACACTCTTTTGGTAAAATCTGCAAGTGGTTATTTGGAGCACTTCGAGGCCTGTGCTGGGATATGGAATATCTTCACCTAAAAACTACAGAGAAGCATTCTCAGAAAGTTCTTCACGATGCATTCATTCAACTCACAGAGTTGAACCTTCCTATTGATAGAACAGTTTTGAAACACTCTTTTTGTAGAATCTGCAAGAGGATATTTGGAGCGTTTTGAGGCCTATGCTGGAAAAGGAAATATCTTCACCTAAAAACTAGACAGAAGCATTCTCAGAAACTTCTGTGTGATGAGTGCATTCAACTCACAGACTTGAACGTTTCTTTTGATAGAACAGTTTGGAAACATTACGTTTGTAGAATCTGCAAGTGTTTATTCGGAGCACCTTGAGGCCTATGTTGGAAAAGGAAATATCTTCACATAAAACCTAGAGAGAAGGATTCTCAGAAACTTCTTTGTGATGAGTTCATTCAACTCACAGAGTTGAACCTACCAATTGATAGAGAAGTTTGGAAACACTCTTTTTGTAGAATCTGCAAGTGGATATTTGGAGCCGTTTGAGGCCTATGCTGGAAAAGGAAATATCTTCACATAAAAACTGAACAGAAGCATTCTCAGAAACTTCTTTGTGTTGAGTGCATTCAACTCACAGACTTGAACTTACCTGTAGAAAGAGCAGTTTTGAAACACTCTTTTGGTAAAATCTGCAAGTGGTTATTTGGAGCACTTCGAGGCCTGTGCTGGGATATGGAATATCTTCACCTAAAAACTACAGAGAAGCAGTCTCAGAAAGTTCTTCACGATGCATTCATTCAACTCACAGAGTTGAACCTTCCTTTTGATAGAACAGTTTTGAAACACTCTTTTTGTAGAATCTGCAAGAGGATATTTGGAGCGTTTTGAGGCCTATGCTGGAAAACGAAATATCTTCACCTAAAAACTAGACAGAAGCATTCTCAGAAACTTCTGTGTGATGAGTGCATTCAACTCACAGACTTGAACGTTTCTTTTGATAGAACAGTTTGGAAACATTACGTTTGTAGAATCTGCAAGTGTTTATTCGGAGCACCTTGAGGCCTATGTTGGAAAAGGAAATATCTTCACATAAAAACTAGAGAGAAGGATTCTCAGAAACTTCTTTGTGATGAGTTCATTCAACTCACAGAGTTGAACCTACCAATTGATAGAGAAGTTTGCAAGCACTCTTTTTGTAGAATCTGCAAGTGGATATTTGGAGCCGTTTGAGGCCTATGCTGGAAAAGGAAATATCTTCACATAAAAACTGAACAGAAGCATTCTCAGAAACTTCTTTGTGTTGAGTGCATTCAACTCACAGACTTGAACTTACCTGTAGAAAGAGCAGTTTTGAAACACTCTTTTGGTAAAATCTGCAAGTGGTTATTTGGAGCACTTCGAGGCCTGTGCTGGGATATGGAATATCTTCACCTAAAAACTACAGAGAAGCATTCTCAGAAAGTTCTTCACGATGCATTCATTCAACTCACAGAGTTGAACCTTCCTTTTGATAGAACAGTTTTGAAACACTCTTTTTGTAGAATCTGCAAGAGGATATTTGGAGCGTTTTGAGGCCTATGCTGGAAAAGGAAATATCTTCACCTAAAAACTAGACAGAAGCATTCTCAGAAACTTCTGTGTGATGAGTGCATTCAACTCACAGACTTGAACGTTTCTTTTGATAGAACAGTTTGGAAACATTACGTTTGTAGAATCTGCAAGTGTTTATTCGGAGCACCTTGAGGCCTATGTTGGAAAAGGAAATATCTTCACATAAAACCTAGAGAGAAGGATTCTCAGAAACTTCTTTGTGATGAGTTCATTCAACTCACAGAGTTGAACCTACCAATTGATAGAGAAGTTTGGAAACACTCTTTTTGTAGAATCTGCAAGTGGATATTTGGAGCCGTTTGAGGCCTATGCTGGAAAAGGAAATATCTTCACATAAAAACTGAACAGAAGCATTCTCAGAAACTTCTTTGTGTTGAGTGCATTCAACTCACAGACTTGAACTTACCTGTAGAAAGAGCAGTTTTGAAACACTCTTTTGGTAAAATCTGCAAGTGGTTATTTGGAGCACTTCGAGGCCTGTGCTGGGATATGGAATATCTTCACCTAAAAACTACAGAGAAGCAGTCTCAGAAAGTTCTTCACGATGCATTCATTCAACTCACAGAGTTGAACCTTCCTTTTGATAGAACAGTTTTGAAACACTCTTTTTGTAGAATCTGCAAGAGGATATTTGGAGCGTTTTGAGGCCTATGCTGGAAAAGGAAATATCTTCACCTAAAAACTAGACAGAAGCATTCTCAGAAACTTCTGTGTGATGAGTGCATTCAACTCACAGACTTGACCGTTTCTTTTGATAGAACAGTTTGGAAACATTACGTTTGTAGAATCTGCAAGTGTTTATTCGGAGCACCTTGAGGCCTATGTTGGAAAAGGAAATATCTTCACATAAAAACTAGAGAGAAGGATTCTCAGAAACTTCTTTGTGATGAGTTCATTCAACTCACAGAGTTGAACCTACCAATTGATAGAGAAGTTTGGAAACACTCTTTTTGTAGAATCTGCAAGTGGATATTTGGAGTCGTTTGAGGCCTATGCTGGAAAAGGAAATATCTTCACATAAAAACTGAACAGAAGCATTCTCAGAAACTTCTTTGTGTTGAGTGCATTCAACTCACAGACTTGAACTCACCTGTAGAAAGAGCAGTTTTGAAACACTCTTTTGGTAAAATCTGCAAGTGGTTATTTGGAGCACTTCGAGGCCTGTGCTGGGATATGGAATATCTTCACCTAAAAACTACAGAGAAGCATTCTCAGAAAGTTCTTCACGATGCATTCATTCAACTCACAGAGTTGAACCTTCCTATTGATAGAACAGTTTTGAAACACTCTTTTTGTAGAATCTGCAAGAGGATATTTGGAGCGTTTTGAGGCCTATGCTGGAAAAGGAAATATCTTCACCTAAAAACTAGACAGAAGCATTCTCAGAAACTTCTGTGTGATGAGTGCATTCAACTCACAGACTTGAACGTTTCTTTTGATAGAACAGTTTGGAAACATTACGTTTGTAGAATCTGCAAGTGTTTATTCGGAGCACCTTGAGGCCTATGTTGGAAAAGGAAATATCTTCACATAAAACCTAGAGAGAAGGATTCTCAGAAACTTCTTTGTGATGAGTTCATTCAACTCACAGAGTTGAACCTACCAATTGATAGAGAAGTTTGGAAACACTCTTTTTGTAGAATCTGCAAGTGGATATTTGGAGCCGTTTGAGGCCTATGCTGGAAAAGGAAATATCTTCACATAAAAACTGAACAGAAGCATTCTCAGAAACTTCTTTGTGTTGAGTGCATTCAACTCACAGACTTGAACTTACCTGTAGAAAGAGCAGTTTTGAAACACACTTTTGGTAAAATCTGCAAGTGGTTATTTGGAGCACTTCGAGGCCTGTGCTGGGATATGGAATATCTTCACCTAAAAACTACAGAGAAGCAGTCTCAGAAAGTTCTTCACGATGCATTCATTCAACTCACAGAGTTGAACCTTCCTTTTGATAGAACAGTTTTGAAACACTCTTTTTGTAGAATCTGCAAGAGGATATTTGGAGCGTTTTGAGGCCTATGCTGGAAAACGAAATATCTTCACCTAAAAACTAGACAGAAGCATTCTCAGAAACTTCTGTGTGATGAGTGCATTCAACTCACAGACTTGACCGTTTCTTTTGATAGAACAGTTTGGAAACATTACGTTTGTAGAATCTGCAAGTGTTTATTCGGAGCACCTTGAGGCCTATGTTGGAAAAGGAAATATCTTCACATAAAAACTAGAGAGAAGGATTCTCAGAAACTTCTTTGTGATGAGTTCATTCAACTCACAGAGTTGAACCTACCAATTGATAGAGAAGTTTGCAAGCACTCTTTTTGTAGAATCTGCAAGTGGATATTTGGAGCCGTTTGAGGCCTATGCTGGAAAAGGAAATATCTTCACATAAAAACTGAACAGAAGCATTCTCAGAAACTTCTTTGTGTTGAGTGCATTCAACTCACAGACTTGAACTTACCTGTAGAAAGAGCAGTTTTGAAACACTCTTTTGGTAAAATCTGCAAGTGGTTATTTGGAGCACTTCGAGGCCTGTGCTGGGATATGGAATATCTTCACCTAAAAACTACAGAGAAGCATTCTCAGAAAGTTCTTCAAGATGCATTCATTCAACTCACAGAGTTGAACCTTCCTTTTGATAGAACAGTTTTGAAACACTCTTTTTGTAGAATCTGCAAGAGGATATTTGGAGCGTTTTGAGGCCTATGCTGGAAAAGGAAATATCTTCACCTAAAAACTAGACAGAAGCATTCTCAGAAACTTCTGTGTGATGAGTGCATTCAACTCACAGACTTGAACGTTTCTTTTGATAGAACAGTTTGGAAACATTACGTTTGTAGAATCTGCAAGTGTTTATTCGGAGCACCTTGAGGCCTATGTTGGAAAAGGAAATATCTTCACATAAAACCTAGAGAGAAGGATTCTCAGAAACTTCTTTGTGATGAGTTCATTCAACTCACAGAGTTGAACCTACCAATTGATAGAGAAGTTTGGAAACACTCTTTTTGTAGAATCTGCAAGTGGATATTTGGAGCCGTTTGAGGCCTATGCTGGAAAAGGAAATATCTTCACATAAAAACTGAACAGAAGCATTCTCAGAAACTTCTTTGTGTTGAGTGCATTCAACTCACAGACTTGAACTTACCTGTAGAAAGAGCAGTTTTGAAACACTCTTTTGGTAAAATCTGCAAGTGGTTATTTGGAGCACTTCGAGGCCTGTGCTGGGATATGGAATATCTTCACCTAAAAACTACAGAGAAGCATTCTCAGAAAGTTCTTCACGATGCATTCATTCAACTCACAGAGTTGAACCTTCCTTTTGATAGAACAGTTTTGAAACACTCTTTTTGTAGATTCTGCAAGAGGATATTTGGAGCGTTTTGAGGCCTATGCTGGAAAAGGAAATATCTTCACCTAAAAACTAGACAGAAGCATTCTCAGAAACTTCTGTGTGATGAGTGCATTCAACTCACAGACTTGAACGTTTCTTTTGATAGAACAGTTTGGAAACATTACGTTTGTAGAATCTGCAAGTGTTTATTCGGAGCACCTTGAGGCCTATGTTGGAAAAGGAAATATCTTCACATAAAAACTAGAGAGAAGGATTCTCAGAAACTTCTTTGTGATGAGTTCATTCAACTCACAGAGTTGAACCTACCAATTGATAGAGAAGTTTGGAAACACTCTTTTTGTAGAATCTGCAAGTGGATATTTGGAGCCGTTTGAGGCCTATGCTGGAAAAGGAAATATCTTCACATAAAAACTGAACAGAGGCATTCTCAGAAACTTCTTTGTGTTGAGTGCATTCAACTCACAGACTTGAACTTACCTGTAGAAAGAGCAGTTTTGAAACACTCTTTTGGTAAAATCTGCAAGTGGTTATTTGGAGCACTTCGAGGCCTGTGCTGGGATATGGAATATCTTCACCTAAAAACTACAGAGAAGCATTCTCAGAAAGTTCTTCATGATGCATTCATTCAACTCACAGAGTTGAACCTTCCTTTTGATAGAACAGTTTTGAAACACTCTTTTTGTAGAATCTGCAAGAGGATATTTGGAGCGTTTTGAGGCCTATGCTGGAAAAGGAAATATCTTCACCTAAAAACTAGACAGAAGCATTCTCAGAAACTTCTGTGTGATGAGTGCATTCAACTCACAGACTTGAACGTTTCTTTTGATAGAACAGTTTGGAAACATTACGTTTGTAGAATCTGCAAGTGTTTATTCGGAGCACCTTGAGGCCTATCTTGGAAAAGGAAATATCTTCACATAAAAACTAGAGAGAAGGATTCTCAGAAATTTCTTTGTGATGAGTTCATTCAACTCACAGAGTTGAACCTACCAATTGATAGAGAAGTTTGGAAACACTCTTTTTGTAGAATCTGCAAGTGGATATTTGGAGCCGTTTGAGGCCTATGCTGGAAAAGGAAATAACTTCACATAAAAACTGAACAGAAGCATTCTCAGAAACTTCTTTGTGTTGAGTGCATTCAACTCACAGGCTTGAACTTACCTGTAGAAAGAGCAGTTTTGAAACACTCTTTTGGTAAAATCTGCAAGTGGTTATTTGGAGCACTTCGAGGCCTGTGCTGGGATATGGAATATCTTCACCTAAAAACTACAGAGAAGCAGTCTCAAAAAGTTCTTCATGATGCATTCATTCAACTCACAGAGTTGAACCTTCCTTTTGATAGAACAGTTTTGAAACACTCTTTTTGTAGAATCTGCAAGAGGATATTTGGAGCGTTTTGAGGCCTATGCTGGAAAAGGAAATATCTTCACCTAAAAACTAGACAGAAGCATTCTCAGAAACTTCTTTGTGATGAGTGCATTCAACTCACAGACTTGAACGTTTCTTTTGATAGAACAGTTTGGAAACATTACGTTTGTAGAATCTGCAAGTGTTTATTCGGAGCACCTTGAGGCCTATGTTGGAAAAGGAAATATCTTCACATAAAACCTAGAGAGAAGGATTCTCAGAAACTTCTTTGTGATGAGTTCATTCAACTCACAGAGTTGAACCTACCAATTGATAGAGAAGTTTGGAAACACTCTTTTTGTAGAATCTGCAAGTGGATATTTGGAGCCGTTTGAGGCCTATGCTGGAAAAGGAAATATCTTCACATAAAAACTGAACAGAAGCATTCTCAGAAACTTCTTTGTGTTGAGTGCATTCAACTCACAGACTTGAACTTACCTGTAGGAAGAGCAGTTTTGAAACACTCTTTTCGTAAAATCTGCAAGTGGTTATTTGGAGCACTTCGAGGCCTGTGCTGGGATATGGAATATCTTCACCTAAAAACTACAGAGAAGAATTCTCAGAAAGTTCTTCACGATGCATTCATTCAACTCACAGAGTTGAACCTTCCTTTTGATAGAACAGTTTTGAAACACTCTTTTTGTAGAATCTGCAAGAGGATATTTGGAGCGTTTTGAGGCCTATGCTGGAAAAGGAAATATCTTCACCTAAAAACTAGACAGAAGCATTCTCAGAAACTTCTGTGTGATGAGTGCATTCAACTCACAGACTTGAACGTTTCTTTTCATAGAACAGTTTGGAAACATTACGTTTGTAGAATCTGCAAGTGTTTATTCGGAGCACCATGAGGCCTATGTTGGAAAAGGAAATATCTTCACATAAAAACTAGAGAGAAGGATTCTCAGAAACTTCTTTGTGATGAGTTCATTCAACTCACAGAGTTGAACCTACCAATTGATAGAGAAGTTTGGAAACACTCTTTTTGTAGAATCTGCAAGTGGATATTTGGAGCCGTTTGAGGCCTATGCTGGAAAAGGAAATATCTTCACATAAAAACTGAACAGAAGCATTCTCAGAAACTTCTTTGTGTTGAGTGCATTCAACTCACAGACTTGAACTTACCTGTAGAAAGAGCAGTTTTGAAACACTCTTTTGGTAAAATCTGCAAGTGGTTATTTGGAGCACTTCGAGGCCTGTGCTGGGATATGGAATATCTTCACCTAAAAACTACAGAGAAGCAGTCTCAGAAAGTTCTTCATGATGCATTCATTCAACTCACAGAGTTGAACCTTCCTTTTGATAGAACAGTTTTGAAACACTCTTTTTGTAGAATCTGCAAGAGGATATTTGGAGCGTTTTGAGGCCTATGCTGGAAAAGGAAATATCTTCACCTAAAAACTAGACAGAAGCATTCTCAGAAACTTCTGTGTGATGAGTGCATTCAACTCACAGACTTGACCGTTTCTTTGGATAGAACAGTTTGGAAACATAACGTTTGTAGAATCTGCAAGTGTTTATTCGGAGCACCTTGAGGCCTATGTTGGAAAAGGAAATATCTTCACATAAAAACTAGAGAGAAGGATTCTCAGAAACTTCTTTGTGATGAGTTCATTCAACTCACAGAGTTGAACCTACCAATTGATAGAGAAGTTTGGAAACACTCTTTTTGTAGAATCTGCAAGTGGATATTTGGAGCCGTTTGAGGCCTATGCTGGAAAAGGAAATATCTTCACATAAAAACTGAACAGAAGCATTCTCAGAAACTTCTTTGTGTTGAGTGCATTCAACTCACAGACTTGAACTTACCTGTAGAAAGAGCAGTTTTGAAACACTCTTTTGGTAAAATCTGCAAGTGGTTATTTGGAGCACTTCGAGGCCTGTGCTGGGATATGGAATATCTTCACCTAAAAACTACAGAGAAGCATTCTCAGAAAGTTCTTCACGATGCATTCATTCAACTCACAGAGTTGAACCTTCCTTTTGATAGAACAGTTTTGAAACACTCTTTTTGTAGATTCTGCAAGAGGATATTTGGAGCGTTTTGAGGCCTATGCTGGAAAAGGAAATATCTTCACCTAAAAACTAGACAGAAGCATTCTCAGAAACTTCTGTGTGATGAGTGCATTCAACTCACAGACTTGAACGTTTCTTTTGATAGAACAGTTTGGAAACATTACGTTTGTAGAATCTGCAAGTGTTTATTCGGAGCACCTTGAGGCCTATGTTGGAAAAGGAAGTATCTTCACATAAAAACTAGAGAGAAGGATTCTCAGAAACTTCTTTGTGATGAGTTCATTCAACTCACAGAGTTGAACCTACCAATTGATAGAGAAGTTTGGAAACACTCTTTTTGTAGAATCTGCAAGTGGATATTTGGAGCCGTTTGAGGCCTATGCTGGAAAAGGTAATATCTTCACATAAAAACTGAACAGAAGCATTCTCAGAAACTTCTTTGTGTTGAGTGCATTCAACTCACAGACTTGAACTTACCTGTAGAAAGAGCAGTTTTGAAACACTCTTTTGGTAAAATCTGCAAGTGGTTATTTGGAGCACTTCGAGGCCTGTGCTGGGATATGGAATATCTTCACCTAAAAACTACAGAGAAGCATTCTCAGAAAGTTCTTCACGATGCATTCATTCAACTCACAGAGTTGAACCTTCCTTTTGATAGAACAGTTTTGAAACACTCTTTTTGTAGAATCTGCAAGAGGATATTTGGAGCGTTTTGAGGCCTATGCTGGAAAAGGAAATATCTTCACCTAAAAACTAGACAGAAGCATTCTCAGAAACTTCTGTGTGATGAGTGCATTCAACTCACAGACTTGAACGTTTCTTTTGATAGAACAGTTTGGAAACATTACGTTTGTAGAATCTGCAAGTGTTTATTCGGAGCACCTTGAGGCCTATGTTGGAAAAGGAAATATCTTCACATAAAACCTAGAGAGAAGGATTCTCAGAAACTTCTTTGTGATGAGTTCATTCAACTCACAGAGTTGAACCTACCAATTGATAGAGAAGTTTGGAAACACTCTTTTTGTAGAATCTGCAAGTGGATATTTGGAGCCGTTTGAGGCCTATGCTGGAAGAGGAAATATCTTCACATAAAAACTGAACAGAAGCATTCTCAGAAACTTCTTTGTGTTGAGTGCATTCAACTCGCAGACTTGAACTTACCTGTAGAAAGAGCAGTTTTGAAACACTCTTTTGGTAAAATCTGCAAGTGGTTATTTGGAGCACTTCGAGGCCTGTGCTGGGATATGGAATATCTTCACCTAAAAACTACAGAGAAGCAGTCTCAGAAAGTTCTTCACGATGCATTCATTCAACTCACAGAGTTGAACCTTCCTTTTGATAGAACAGTTTTGAAACACTCTTTTTGTAGAATCTGCAAGAGGATATTTGGAGCGTTTTGAGGCCTATGCTGGAAAAGGAAATATCTTCACCTAAAAACTAGACAGAAGCATTCTCAGAAACTTCTGTGTGATGAGTGCATTCAACTCACAGACTTGACCGTTTCTTTGGATAGAACAGTTTGGAAACATTACGTTTGTAGAATCTGCAAGTGTTTATTCGGAGCACCTTGAGGCCTATGTTGGAAAAGGAAATATCTTCACATAAAAACTAGAGAGAAGGATTCTCAGAAACTTCTTTGTGATGAGTTCATTCAACTCACAGAGTTGAACCTACCAATTGATAGAGAAGTTTGGAAACACTCTTTTTGTAGAATCTGCAAGTGGATATTTGGAGCCGTTTGAGGCCTATGCTGGAAAAGGAAATATCTTCACATAAAAACTGAACAGAAGCATTCTCAGAAACTTCTTTGTGTTGAGTGCATTCAACTCACAGACTTGAACTTACCTGTAGAAAGAGCAGTTTTGAAACACTCTTTTGGTAAAATCTGCAAGTGGTTATTTGGAGCACTTCGAGGCCTGTGCTGGGATATGGAATATCTTCACCTAAAAACTACAGAGAAGCATTCTCAGAAAGTTCTTCACGATGCATTCATTCAACTCACAGAGTTGAACCTTCCTTTTGATAGAACAGTTTTGAAACACTCTTTTTGTAGATTCTGCAAGAGGATATTTGGAGCGTTTTGAGGCCTATGCTGGAAAAGGAAATATCTTCACCTAAAAACTAGACAGAAGCATTCTCAGAAACTTCTGTGTGATGAGTGCATTCAACTCACAGACTTGAACGTTTCTTTTGATAGAACAGTTTGGAAACATTACGTTTGTAGAATCTGCAAGTGTTTATTCGGAGCACCTTGAGGCCTATGTTGGAAAAGGAAGTATCTTCACATAAAAACTAGAGAGAAGGATTCTCAGAAACTTCTTTGTGATGAGTTCATTCAACTCACAGAGTTGAACCTACCAATTGATAGAGAAGTTTGGAAACACTCTTTTTGTAGAATCTGCAAGTGGATATTTGGAGCCGTTTGAGGCCTATGCTGGGAAAGGAAATATCTTCACATAAAAACTGAACAGAAGCATTCTCAGAAACTTCTTTGTGTTGAGTGCATTCAACTCACAGACTTGAACTTACCTGTAGAAAGAGCAGTTTTGAAACACTCTTTTGGTAAAATCTGCAAGTGGTTATTTGGAGCACTTCGAGGCCTGTGCTGGGATATGGAATATCTTCACCTAAAAACTACAGAGAAGCATTCTCAGAAAGTTCTTCACGATGCATTCATTCAACTCACAGAGTTGAACCTTCCTTTTGATAGAACAGTTTTGAAACACTCTTTTTGTAGAATCTGCAAGAGGATATTTGGAGCGTTTTGAGGCCTATGCTGGAAAAGGAAATATCTTCACCTAAAAACTAGACAGAAGCATTCTCAGAAACTTCTGTGTGATGAGTGCATTCAACTCACAGACTTGAACGTTTCTTTTGATAGAACAGTTTGGAAACATTACGTTTGTAGAATCTGCAAGTGTTTATTCGGAGCACCTTGAGGCCTATGTTGGAAAAGGAAATATCTTCACATAAAAACTAGAGAGAAGGATTCTCAGAAACTTCTTTGTGATGAGTTCATTCAACTCACAGAGTTGAACCTACCAATTGATAGAGAAGTTTGGAAACACTCTTTTTGTAGAATCTGCAAGTGGATATTTGGAGCCGTTTGAGGCCTATGCTGGAAAAGGAAATATCTTCACATAAAAACTGAACAGAAGCATTCTCAGAAACTTCTTTGTGTTGAGTGCATTCAACTCACAGACTTGAACTTACCTGTAGAAAGAGCAGTTTTGAAACACTCTTTTGGTAAAATCTGCAAGTGGTTATTTGGAGCACTTCGAGGCCTGTGCTGGGATATGGAATATCTTCACCTAAAAACTACAGAGAAGCATTCTCAGAAAGTTCTTCACGATGCATTCATTCAACTCACAGAGTTGAACCTTCCTTTTGATAGAACAGTTTTGAAACACTCTTTTTGTAGAATCTGCAAGAGGATGTTTGGAGCGTTTTGAGGCCTATGCTGGAAAAGGAAATATCTTCACCTAAAAACTAGACAGAAGCATTCTCAGAAACTTCTGTGTGATGAGTGCATTCAACTCACAGACTTGAACGTTTCTTTTGATAGAACAGTTTGGAAACATTACGTTTGTAGAATCTGCAAGTGTTTATTCGGAGCACCTTGAGGCCTATGTTGGAAAAGGAAATATCTTCACATAAAAACTAGAGAGAAGGATTCTCAGAAATTTCTTTGTGATGAGTTCATTCAACTCACAGAGTTGAACCTACCAATTGATAGAGAAGTTTGGAAACACTCTTTTTGTAGAATCTGCAAGTGGATATTTGGAGCCGTTTGAGGCCTATGCTGGAAAAGGAAATAACTTCACATAAAAACTGAACAGAAGCATTCTCAGAAACTTCTTTGTGTTGAGTGCATTCAACTCACAGACTTGAACTTACCTGTAGAAAGAGCAGTTTTGAAACACTCTTTTGGTAAAATCTGCAAGTGGTTATTTGGAGCACTTCGAGGCCTGTGCTGGGATATGGAATATCTTCACCTAAAAACTACAGAGAAGCATTCTCAGAAAGTTCTTCACGATGCATTCATTCAACTCACAGAGTTGAACCTTCCTTTTGATAGAACAGTTTTGAAACACTCTTTTTGTAGAATCTGCAAGAGGATATTTGGAGCGTTTTGAGGCCTATGCTGGAAAAGGAAATATCTTCACCTAAAAACTAGACAGAAGCATTCTCAGAAACTTCTGTGTGATGAGTGCATTCAACTCACAGACTTGAACGTTTCTTTTCATAGAACAGTTTGGAAACATTACGTTTGTAGAATCTGCAAGTGTTTATTCGGAGCACCTTGAGGCCTATGTTGGAAAAGGAAATATCTTTACATAAAAACTAGAGAGAAGGATTCTCAGAAACTTCTTTGTGATGAGTTCATTCAACTCACAGAGTTGAACCTACCAATTCATAGAGAAGTTTGGTAACACTCTTTTTGTAGAATCTGCAAGTGGATATTTGGAGCCGTTTGAGGCCTATGCTGGAAAAGGAAATATCTTCACATAAAAACTGAACAGAAGCATTCTCAGAAACTTCTTTGTGTTGAGTGCATTCAACTCACAGACTTGAACTTACCTGTAGAAAGAGCAGTTTTGAAACACTCTTTTGGTAAAATCTGCAAGTGGTTATTTGGAGCACTTCGAGGCCTGTGCTGGGATATGGAATATCTTCACCTAAAAACTACAGAGAAGCAGTCTCAGAAAGTTCTTCACAATGCATTCATTCAACACACAGAGTTGAACCTTCCTTTTGATAGAACAGTTTTGAAACACTCTTTTTGTAGAATCTGCAAGAGGATATTTGGAGCGTTTTGAGGCCTATGCTGGAAAAGGAAATATCTTCACCTAAAAACTAGACAGAAGCATTCTCAGAAACTTCTGTGTGATGAGTGCATTCAACTCAGAGACTTGAACGTTTCTTTTGATAGAACAGTTTGGAAACATTACGTTTGTAGAATCTGCAAGTGTTTATTCGGAGCACCTTGAGGCCTATGTTGGAAAAGGAAATATCTTCACATAAAAACTAGAGAGAAGGATTCTCAGAAACTTCTTTGTGATGAGGTCATTCAACTCACAGAGTTGAACCTACCAATTGATAGAGAAGTTTGGAAACACTCTTTTTGTAGAATCTGCAAGTGGATATTTGGAGCCGTTTGAGGCCTATGCTGGAAAAGGAAATATCTTCACATAAAAACTGAACAGAAGCATTCTCAGAAACTTCTTTGTGTTGAGTGCATTCAACTCACAGACTTGAACTCACCTGTAGAAAGAGCAGTTTTGAAACACTCTTTTGGTAAAATCTGCAAGTGGTTATTTGGAGCACTTCGATTCCTGTGCTGGGATATGGAATACCTTCACCTAAAAACTACAGAGAAGCATTCTCAGAAAGTTCTTCACGATGCATTCATTCAACTCACAGAGTTGAACCTTCCTTTTGATAGAACAGTTTTGAAACACTCTTTTTGTAGAATCTGCAAGAGGATATTTGGAGCGTTTTGAGGCCTATGCTGGAAAAGGAAATATCTTCACCTAAAAACTAGACAGAAGCATTCTCAGAAACTTATGTGTGATGAGTGCATTCAACTCACAGACTTGAACGTTTCTTTTGATAGAACAGTTTGGAAACATTACGTTTGTAGAATCTGCAAGTGTTTATTCGGAGCACCTTGAGGCCTATGTTGGAAAAGGAAATATCTTCACATAAAAACTAGAGAGAAGGATTCTCAGAAACTTCTTTGTGATGAGTTCATTCAACTCACAGAGTTGAACCTACCAATTGATAGAGAAGTTTGGAAACACTCTTTTTGTAGAATCTGCAAGTGGATATTTGGAGCCGTTTGAGGCCTATGCTGGAAAAGGAAATATCTTCACATAAAAACTGAACAGAAGCATTCTCAGAAACTTCTTTGTGTTGAGTGCATTCAACTCACAGACTTGAACTTACCTGTAGAAAGAGCAGTTTTGAAACACTCTTTTGGTAAAATCTGCAAGTGGTTATTTGGAGCACTTCGAGGCCTGTGCTGGGATATGGAATATCTTCACCTAAAAACTACAGAGAAGCAGTCTCAGAAAGTTCTTCACGATGCATTCATTCAACTCACAGAGTTGAACCTTCCTTTTGATAGAACAGTTTTGAAACACTCTTTTTGTAGAATCTGCAAGAGGATATTTGGAGCGTTTTGAGGCCTATGCTGGAAAAGGAAATATCTTCACCTAAAAACTAGACAGAAGCATTCTCAGAAACTTCTGTGTGATGAGTGCATTCAACTCAGAGACTTGAACGTTTCTTTTGATAGAACAGTTTGGAAACATTACGTTTGTAGAATCTGCAAGTGTTTATTCGGAGCACCTTGAGGCCTATGTTGGAAAAGGAAATATCTTCACATAAAAACTAGAGAGAAGGATTCTCAGAAACTTCTTTGTGATGAGGTCATTCAACTCACAGAGTTGAACCTACCAATTGATAGAGAAGTTTGGAAACACTCTTTTTGTAGAATCTGCAAGTGGATATTTGGAGCCGTTTGAGGCCTATGCTGGAAAAGGAAATATCTTCACATAAAAACTGAACAGAAGCATTCTCAGAAACTTCTTTGTGTTGAGTGCATTCAACTCACAGACTTGAACTCACCTGTAGAAAGAGCAGTTTTGAAACACTCTTTTGGTAAAATCTGCAAGTGGTTATTTGGAGCACTTCGATTCCTGTGCTGGGATATGGAATATCTTCACCTAAAAACTACAGAGAAGCATTCTCAGAAAGTTCTTCACGATGCATTCATTCAACTCACAGAGTTGAACCTTCCTTTTGATAGAACAGTTTTGAAACACTCTTTTTGTAGAATCTGCAAGAGGATATTTGGAGCGTTTTGAGGCCTATGCTGGAAAAGGAAATATCTTCACCTAAAAACTAGACAGAAGCATTCTCAGAAACTTATGTGTGATGAGTGCATTCAACTCACAGACTTGAACGTTTCTTTTGATAGAACAGTTTGGAAACATTACGTTTGTAGAATCTGCAAGTGTTTATTCGGAGCACCTTGAGGCCTATGTTGGAAAAGGAAATATCTTCACATAAAAACTAGAGAGAAGGATTCTCAGAAACTTCTTTGTGATGAGTTCATTCAACTCACAGAGTTGAACCTACCAATTGATAGAGAAGTTTGGAAACACTCTTTTTGTAGAATCTGCAAGTGGATATTTGGAGCCGTTTGAGGCCTATGCTGGAAAAGGAAATATCTTCACATAAAAACTGAACAGAAGCATTCTCAGAAACTTCTTTGTGTTGAGTGCATTCAACTCACAGACTTGAACTTACCTGTAGAAAGAGCAGTTTTGAAACACTCTTTTGGTAAAATCTGCAAGTGGTTATTTGGAGCACTTCGAGGCCTGTGCTGGGATATGGAATATCTTCACCTAAAAACTACAGAGAAGCAGTCTCAGAAAGTTCTTCACGATGCATTCATTCAACTCACAGAGTTGAACCTTCCTTTTGATAGAACAGTTTTGAAACACTCTTTTTGTAGAATCTGCAAGAGGATATTTGGAGCGTTTTGAGGCCTATGCTGGAAAAGGAAATATCTTCACCTAAAAACTAGACAGAAGCATTCTCAGAAACTTCTGTGTGATGACTGCATTCAACTCACAGACTTGACCGTTTCTTTTGATAGAACAGTTTGGAAACATTACGTTTGTAGAATCTGCAAGTGTTTATTCGGAGCACCTTGAGGCCTATGTTGGAAAAGGAAATATCTTCACATAAAAACTAGAGAGAAGGATTCTCAAAAACTTCTTTGTGATGAGTTCATTCAACTCACAGAGTTGAACCTACCAATTGATAGAGAAGTTTGCAAGCACTCTTTTTGTAGAATCTGCAAGTGGATATTTGGAGCCGTTTGAGGCCTATGCTGGAAAAGGAAATATCTTCACATAAAAACTGAACAGAAGCATTCTCAGAAACTTCTTTGTGTTGAGTGCATTCAACTCACAGACTTGAACTTACCTGTAGAAAGAGCAGTTTTGAAACACTCTTTTGGTAAAATCTGCAAGTGGTTATTTGGAGCACTTCGAGGCCTGTGCTGGGATATGGAATATCTTCACCTAAAAACTACAGAGAAGCATTCTCAGAAAGTTCTTCACGATGCATTCATTCAACTCACAGAGTTGAACCTTCCTTTTGATAGAACAGTTTTGAAACACTCTTTTTGTAGAATCTGCAAGAGGATATTTGGAGCGTTTTGAGGCCTATGCTGGAAAAGGAAATATCTTCACCTAAAAACTAGACAGAAGCATTCTCAGAAACTTCTGTGTGATGAGTGCATTCAACTCACAGACTTGAACGTTTCTTTTGATAGAACAGTTTGGAAACATTACGTTTGTAGAATCTGCAAGTGTTTATTCGGAGCACCTTGAGGCCTATGTTGGAAAAGGAAATATCTTCACATAAAACCTAGAGAGAAGGATTCTCAGAAACTTCTTTGTGATGAGTTCATTCAACTCACAGAGTTGAACCTACCAATTGATAGAGAAGTTTGGAAACACTCTTTTTGTAGAATCTGCAAGTGGATATTTGGAGCCGTTTGAGGCCTATGCTGGAAAAGGAAATATCTTCACATAAAAACTGAACAGAAGCATTCTCAGAAACTTCTTTGTGTTGAGTGCATTCAACTCACAGACTTGAACTTACCTGTAGAAAGAGCAGTTTTGAAACACTCTTTTGGTAAAATCTGCAAGTGGTTATTTGGAGCACTTCGAGGCCTGTGCTGGGATATGGAATATCTTCACCTAAAAACTACAGAGAAGCATTCTCAGAAAGTTCTTCACGATGCATTCATTCAACTCACAGAGTTGAACCTTCCTTTTGATAGAACAGTTTTGAAACACTCTTTTTGTAGATTCTGCAAGAGGATATTTGGAGCGTTTTGAGGCCTATGCTGGAAAAGGAAATATCTTCACCTAAAAACTAGACAGAAGCATTCTCAGAAACTTCTGTGTGATGAGTGCATTCAACTGACAGACCTGAACGTTTCTTTTGATACAACAGTTTGGAAACATTACGTTTGTAGAATCTGCAAGTGTTTATTCGGAGCACCTTGAGGCCTATGTTGGAAAAGGAAATATCTTCACATAAAACCTAGAGAGAAGGATTCTCAGAAACTTCTTTGTGATGAGTTCATTCAACTCACAGAGTTGAACCTACCAATTGATAGAGAAGTTTGGAAACACTCCTTTTCTAGAATCTGCAAGTGGATATTTGGAGCCGTTTGAGGCCTATGCTGGAAAAGGAAATATCTTCACATAAAAACTGAACAGAAGCATTCTCAGAAACTTCTTTGTGTTGAGTGCATTCAACTCACAGACTTGAACTTACCTGTAGAAAGAGCAGTTTTGAAACATTCTTTTGGTAAAATCTGCAAGTGGTTATTTGGAGCACTTCGAGGCCTGTGCTGGGATATGGAATATCTTCACCTAAAAACTACAGAGAAGCATTCTCAGAAAGTTCTTCACGATGCATTCATTCAACTCACAGAGTTGAACCTTCCTTTTGATAGAACAGTTTTGAAACACTCTTTTTGTAGAATCTGCAAGAGGATATTTGGAGCGTTTTGAGGCCTATGCTGGAAAAGGAAATATCTTCACCTAAAAACTAGACAGAAGCATTCTCAGAAACTTCTGTGTGATGAGTGCATTCAACTCACAGACTTGAACGTTTCTTTTGATAGAACAGTTTGGAAACATTACGTTTGTAGAATCTGCAAGTGTTTATTCGGAGCACCTTGAGGCCTATGTTGGAAAAGGAAATATCTTCACATAAAACCTAGAGAGAAGGATTCTCAGAAACTTCTTTGTGATGAGTTCATTCAACTCACAGAGTTGAACCTACCAATTGATAGAGAAGTTTGGAAACACTCTTTTTGTAGAATCTGCAAGTGGATATTTGGAGCCGTTTGAGGCCTATGCTGGAAAAGGAAATATCTTCACATAAAAACTGAACAGAAGCATTCTCAGAAACTTCTTTGTGTTGAGTGCATTCAACTCACAGACTTGAACTTACCTGTAGAAAGAGCAGTTTTGAAACACTCTTTTGGTAAAATCTGCAAGTGGTTATTTGGAGCACTTCGAGGCCTGTGCTGGGATATGGAATATCTTCACCTAAAAACTACAGAGAAGCATTCTCAGAAAGTTCTTCACGATGCATTCATTCAACTCACAGAGTTGAACCTTCCTTTTGATAGAACAGTTTTGAAACACTCTTTTTGTAGAATCTGCAAGAGGATATTTGGAGCGTTTTGAGGCCTATGCTGGAAAAGGAAATATCTTCACCTAAAAACTAGACAGAAGCATTCTCAGAAACTTCTGTGTGATGAGTGCATTCAACTCACAGACTTGAACGTTTCTTTTGATAGAACAGTTTGGAAACATTACGTTTGTAGAATCTGCAAGTGTTTATTCGGAGCACCTTGAGGCCTATGTTGGAAAAGGAAATATCTTCACATAAAACCTAGAGAGAAGGATTCTCAGAAACTTCTTTGTGATGAGTTCATTCAACTCACAGAGTTGAACGTACCAATTGATAGAGAAGTTTGGAAACACTCTTTTTGTAGAATCTGCAAGTGGATATTTGGAGCCGTTTGAGGCCTATGCTGGAAAAGGAAATATCTTCACATAAAAACTGAACAGAAGCATTCTCAGAAACTTCTTTGTGTTGAGTGCATTCAACTCACAGACTTGAACTTACCTGTAGAAAGAGCAGTTTTGAAACACTCTTTTGGTAAAATCTGCAAGTGGTTATTTGGAGCACTTCGAGGCCTGTGCTGGGATATGGAATATCTTCACCTAAAAACTACAGAGAAGCATTCTCAGAAAGTTCTTCACGATGCATTCATTCAACTCACAGAGTTGAACCTTCCTTTTGATAGAACAGTTTAGAAACACTCTTTTTGTAGAATCTGCAAGAGGATATTTGGAGCGTTTTGAGGCCTATGCTGGAAAAGGAAATATCTTCACCTAAAAACTAGACAGAAGCATTCTCAGAAACTTCTGTGTGATGAGTGCATTCAACTCACAGACTTGAACGTTTCTTTTGATAGAACAGTTTGGAAACATTACGTTTGTAGAATCTGCAAGTGTTTATTCGGAGCACCTTGAGGCCTATGTTGGAAAAGGAAATATCTTCACATAAAAACTAGAGAGAAGGATTCTCAGAAACTTCTTTGTGATGAGTTCATTCAACTCACAGAGTTGAACCTACCAATTGATAGAGAAGTTTGGAAACACTCTTTTTGTAGAATCTGCAAGTGGATATTTGGAGCCGTTTGAGGCCTATGCTGGAAAAGGAAATATCTTCACATAAAAACTGAACAGAAGCATTCTCAGAAACTTCTTTGTGTTGAGTGCATTCAACTCACAGACTTGAACTTACCTGTAGAAAGAGCAGTTTTGAAACACTCTTTTGGTAAAATCTGCAAGTGGTTATTTGGAGCACTTCGAGGCCTGTGCTGGGATATGGAATATCTTCACCTAAAAACTACAGAGAAGCATTCTCAGAAAGTTCTTCACGATGCATTCATTCAACTCACAGAGTTGAACCTTCCTTTTGATAGAACAGTTTTGAAACACTCTTTTTTTAGATTCTGCAAGAGGATATTTGGAGCGTTTTGAGGCCTATGCTGGAAAAGGAAATATCTTCACCTAAAAACTAGACAGAAGCATTCTCAGAAACTTCTGTGTGATGAGTGCATTCAACTCACAGACTTGAACGTTTCTTTTGATAGAACAGTTTGGAAACATTACGTTTGTAGAATCTGCAAGTGTTTATTCGGAGCACCTTGAGGCCTATGTTGGAAAAGGAAATATCTTCACATAAAACCTAGAGAGAAGGATTCTCAGAAACTTCTTTGTGATGAGTTCATTCAACTCACAGAGTTGAACCTACCAATTGATAGAGAAGTTTGGAAACACTCTTTTTGTAGAATCTGCAAGTGGATATTTGGAGCCGTTTGAGGCCTATGCTGGAAAAGGAAATATCTTCACATAAAAACTGAACAGAAGCATTCTCAGAAACTTCTTTGTGTTGAGTGCATTCAACTCACAGACTTGAACTTACCTGTAGAAAGAGCAGTTTTGAAACACTCTTTTGGTAAAATCTGCAAGTGGTTATTTGGAGCACTTCGAGGCCTGTGCTGGGATATGGAATATCTTCACCTAAAAACTACAGAGAAGCAGTCTCAGAAAGTTCTTCACGATGCATTCCTTCAACTCACAGAGTTGAACCTTCCTTTTGATAGAACAGTTTTGAAACACTCTTTTTGTAGAATCTGCAAGAGGATATTTGGAGCGTTTTGAGGCCTATGCTGGAAAAGGAAATATCTTCACCTAAAAACTAGACAGAAGCATTCTCACAAACTTCTGTGTGATGAGTGCATTCAACTCACAGACTTGAACGTTTCTTTTGATAGAACAGTTTGGAAACATTACGTTTGTAGAATCTGCAAGTGTTTATTCGGAGCACCTTGAGGCCTATGTTGGAAAAGGAAATATCTTCACATAAAAACTAGAGAGAAGGATTCTCAGAAACTTCTTTGTGATGAGTTCATTCAACTCACAGAGTTGAACCTACCAATTGATAGAGAAGTTTGGAAACACTCTTTTTGTAGAATCTGCAAGTGGATATTTGGAGCCGTTTGAGGCCTATGCTGGAAAAGGAAATATCTTCACATAAAAACTGAACAGAAGCATTCTCAGAAACTTCTTTGTGTTGAGTGCATTCAACTCACAGACTTGAACTTACCTGTAGAAAGAGCAGTTTTGAAACACTCTTTTGGTAAAATCTGCAAGTGGTTATTTGGAGCACTTCGAGGCCTGTGCTGGGATATGGAATATCTTCACCTAAAAACTACAGAGAAGCATTCTCAGAAAGTTCTTCACGATGCATTCATTCAACTCACAGAGTTGAACCTTCCTTTTGATAGAACAGTTTTGAAACACTCTTTTTGTAGAATCTGCAAGAGGATGTTTGGAGCGTTTTGAGGCCTATGCTGGAAAAGGAAATATCTTCACCTAAAAACTAGACAGAAGCATTCTCAGAAACTTCTGTGTGATGAGTGCATTCAACTCACAGACTTGAACGTTTCTTTTGATAGAACAGTTTGGAAACATTACGTTTGTAGAATCTGCAAGTGTTTATTCGGAGCACCTTGAGGCCTATGTTGGAAAAGGAAATATCTTCACATAAAAACTAGAGAGAAGGATTCTCAGAAATTTCTTTGTGATGAGTTCATTCAACTCACAGAGTTGAACCTACCAATTGATAGAGAAGTTTGGAAACACTCTTTTTGTAGAATCTGCAAGTGGATATTTGGAGCCGTTTGAGGCCTATGCTGGAAAAGGAAATAACTTCACATAAAAACTGAACAGAAGCATTCTCAGAAACTTCTTTGTGTTGAGTGCATTCAACTCACAGACTTGAACTTACCTGTAGGAAGAGCAGTTTTGAAACACTCTTTTGGTAAAATCTGCAAGTGGTTATTTGGAGCACTTCGAGGCCTGTGCTGGGATATGGAATATCTTCACCTAAAAACTACAGAGAAGCATTCTCAGAAAGTTCTTCACGATGCATTCATTCAACTCACAGAGTTGAACCTTCCTTTTGATAGAACAGTTTTGAAACACTCTTTTTGTAGAATCTGCAAGAGGATATTTGGAGCGTTTTGAGGCCTATGCTGGAAAAGGAAATATCTTCACCTAAAAACTAGACAGAAGCATTCTCAGAAACTTCTGTGTGATGAGTGCATTCAACTCACAGACTTGAACGTTTCTTTTCATAGAACAGTTTGGAAACATTACGTTTGTAGAATCTGCAAGTGTTTATTCGGAGCACCTTGAGGCCTATGTTGGAAAAGGAAATATCTTTACATAAAAACTAGAGAGAAGGATTCTCAGAAACTTCTTTGTGATGAGTTCATTCAACTCACAGAGTTGAACCTACCAATTCATAGAGAAGTTTGGTAACACTCTTTTTGTAGAATCTGCAAGTGGATATTTGGAGCCGTTTGAGGCCTATGCTGGAAAAGGAAATATCTTCACATAAAAACTGAACAGAAGCATTCTCAGAAACTTCTTTGTGTTGAGTGCATTCAACTCACAGACTTGAACTTACCTGTAGAAAGAGCAGTTTTGAAACACTCTTTTGGTAAAATCTGCAAGTGGTTATTTGGAGCACTTCGAGGCCTGTGCTGGGATATGGAATATCTTCACCTAAAAACTACAGAGAAGCAGTCTCAGAAAGTTCTTCACAATGCATTCATTCAACACACAGAGTTGAACCTTCCTTTTGATAGAACAGTTTTGAAACACTCTTTTTGTAGAATCTGCAAGAGGATATTTGGAGCGTTTTGAGGCCTATGCTGGAAAAGGAAATATCTTCACCTAAAAACTAGACAGAAGCATTCTCAGAAACTTCTGTGTGATGAGTGCATTCAACTCAGAGACTTGAACGTTTCTTTTGATAGAACAGTTTGGAAACATTACGTTTGTAGAATCTGCAAGTGTTTATTCGGAGCACCTTGAGGCCTATGTTGGAAAAGGAAATATCTTCACATAAAAACTAGAGAGAAGGATTCTCAGAAACTTCTTTGTGATGAGGTCATTCAACTCACAGAGTTGAACCTACCAATTGATAGAGAAGTTTGGAAACACTCTTTTTGTAGAATCTGCAAGTGGATATTTGGAGCCGTTTGAGGCCTATGCTGGAAAAGGAAATATCTTCACATAAAAACTGAACAGAAGCATTCTCAGAAACTTCTTTGTGTTGAGTGCATTCAACTCACAGACTTGAACTCACCTGTAGAAAGAGCAGTTTTGAAACACTCTTTTGGTAAAATCTGCAAGTGGTTATTTGGAGCACTTCGATTCCTGTGCTGGGATATGGAATACCTTCACCTAAAAACTACAGAGAAGCATTCTCAGAAAGTTCTTCACGATGCATTCATTCAACTCACAGAGTTGAACCTTCCTTTTGATAGAACAGTTTTGAAACACTCTTTTTGTAGAATCTGCAAGAGGATATTTGGAGCGTTTTGAGGCCTATGCTGGAAAAGGAAATATCTTCACCTAAAAACTAGACAGAAGCATTCTCAGAAACTTATGTGTGATGAGTGCATTCAACTCACAGACTTGAACGTTTCTTTTGATAGAACAGTTTGGAAACATTACGTTTGTAGAATCTGCAAGTGTTTATTCGGAGCACCTTGAGGCCTATGTTGGAAAAGGAAATATCTTCACATAAAAACTAGAGAGAAGGATTCTCAGAAACTTCTTTGTGATGAGTTCATTCAACTCACAGAGTTGAACCTACCAATTGATAGAGAAGTTTGGAAACACTCTTTTTGTAGAATCTGCAAGTGGATATTTGGAGCCGTTTGAGGCCTATGCTGGAAAAGGAAATATCTTCACATAAAAACTGAACAGAAGCATTCTCAGAAACTTCTTTGTGTTGAGTGCATTCAACTCACAGACTTGAACTTACCTGTAGAAAGAGCAGTTTTGAAACACTCTTTTGGTAAAATCTGCAAGTGGTTATTTGGAGCACTTCGAGGCCTGTGCTGGGATATGGAATATCTTCACCTAAAAACTACAGAGAAGCAGTCTCAGAAAGTTCTTCACGATGCATTCATTCAACTCACAGAGTTGAACCTTCCTTTTGATAGAACAGTTTTGAAACACTCTTTTTGTAGAATCTGCAAGAGGATATTTGGAGCGTTTTGAGGCCTATGCTGGAAAAGGAAATATCTTCACCTAAAAACTAGACAGAAGCATTCTCAGAAACTTCTGTGTGATGAGTGCATTCAACTCAGAGACTTGAACGTTTCTTTTGATAGAACAGTTTGGAAACATTACGTTTGTAGAATCTGCAAGTGTTTATTCGGAGCACCTTGAGGCCTATGTTGGAAAAGGAAATATCTTCACATAAAAACTATAGAGAAGGATTCTCAGAAACTTCTTTGTGATGAGGTCATTCAACTCACAGAGTTGAACCTACCAATTGATAGAGAAGTTTGGAAACACTCTTTTTGTAGAATCTGCAAGTGGATATTTGGAGCCGTTTGAGGCCTATGCTGGAAAAGGAAATATCTTCACATAAAAACTGAACAGAAGCATTCTCAGAAACTTCTTTGTGTTGAGTGCATTCAACTCACAGACTTGAACTCACCTGTAGAAAGAGCAGTTTTGAAACACTCTTTTGGTAAAATCTGCAAGTGGTTATTTGGAGCACTTCGATTCCTGTGCTGGGATATGGAATATCTTCACCTAAAAACTACAGAGAAGCATTCTCAGAAAGTTCTTCACGATGCATTCATTCAACTCACAGAGTTGAACCTTCCTTTTGATAGAACAGTTTTGAAACACTCTTTTTGTAGAATCTGCAAGAGGATATTTGGAGCGTTTTGAGGCCTATGCTGGAAAAGGAAATATCTTCACCTAAAAACTAGACAGAAGCATTCTCAGAAACTTATGTGTGATGAGTGCATTCAACTCACAGACTTGAACGTTTCTTTTGATAGAACAGTTTGGAAACATTACGTTTGTAGAATCTGCAAGTGTTTATTCGGAGCACCTTGAGGCCTATGTTGGAAAAGGAAATATCTTCACATAAAAACTAGAGAGAAGGATTCTCAGAAACTTCTTTGTGATGAGTTCATTCAACTCACAGAGTTGAACCTACCAATTGATAGAGAAGTTTGGAAACACTCTTTTTGTAGAATCTGCAAGTGGATATTTGGAGCCGTTTGAGGCCTATGCTGGAAAAGGAAATATCTTCACATAAAAACTGAACAGAAGCATTCTCAGAAACTTCTTTGTGTTGAGTGCATTCAACTCACAGACTTGAACTTACCTGTAGAAAGAGCAGTTTTGAAACACTCTTTTGGTAAAATCTGCAAGTGGTTATTTGGAGCACTTCGAGGCCTGTGCTGGGATATGGAATATCTTCACCTAAAAACTACAGAGAAGCAGTCTCAGAAAGTTCTTCACGATGCATTCATTCAACTCACAGAGTTGAACCTTCCTTTTGATAGAACAGTTTTGAAACACTCTTTTTGTAGAATCTGCAAGAGGATATTTGGAGCGTTTTGAGGCCTATGCTGGAAAAGGAAATATCTTCACCTAAAAACTAGACAGAAGCATTCTCAGAAACTTCTGTGTGATGACTGCATTCAACTCACAGACTTGACCGTTTCTTTTGATAGAACAGTTTGGAAACATTACGTTTGTAGAATCTGCAAGTGTTTATTCGGAGCACCTTGAGGCCTATGTTGGAAAAGGAAATATCTTCACATAAAAACTAGAGAGAAGGATTCTCAAAAACTTCTTTGTGATGAGTTCATTCAACTCACAGAGTTGAACCTACCAATTGATAGAGAAGTTTGCAAGCACTCTTTTTGTAGAATCTGCAAGTGGATATTTGGAGCCGTTTGAGGCCTATGCTGGAAAAGGAAATATCTTCACATAAAAACTGAACAGAAGCATTCTCAGAAACTTCTTTGTGTTGAGTGCATTCAACTCACAGACTTGAACTTACCTGTAGAAAGAGCAGTTTTGAAACACTCTTTTGGTAAAATCTGCAAGTGGTTATTTGGAGCACTTCGAGGCCTGTGCTGGGATATGGAATATCTTCACCTAAAAACTACAGAGAAGCATTCTCAGAAAGTTCTTCACGATGCATTCATTCAACTCACAGAGTTGAACCTTCCTTTTGATAGAACAGTTTTGAAACACTCTTTTTGTAGAATCTGCAAGAGGATATTTGGAGCGTTTTGAGGCCTATGCTGGAAAAGGAAATATCTTCACCTAAAAACTAGACAGAAGCATTCTCAGAAACTTCTGTGTGATGAGTGCATTCAACTCACAGACTTGAACGTTTCTTTTGATAGAACAGTTTGGAAACATTACGTTTGTAGAATCTGCAAGTGTTTATTCGGAGCACCTTGAGGCCTATGTTGGAAAAGGAAATATCTTCACATAAAACCTAGAGAGAAGGATTCTCAGAAACTTCTTTGTGATGAGTTCATTCAACTCACAGAGTTGAACCTACCAATTGATAGAGAAGTTTGGAAACACTCTTTTTGTAGAATCTGCAAGTGGATATTTGGAGCCGTTTGAGGCCTATGCTGGAAAAGGAAATATCTTCACATAAAAACTGAACAGAAGCATTCTCAGAAACTTCTTTGTGTTGAGTGCATTCAACTCACAGACTTGAACTTACCTGTAGAAAGAGCAGTTTTGAAACACTCTTTTGGTAAAATCTGCAAGTGGTTATTTGGAGCACTTCGAGGCCTGTGCTGGGATATGGAATATCTTCACCTAAAAACTACAGAGAAGCATTCTCAGAAAGTTCTTCACGATGCATTCATTCAACTCACAGAGTTGAACCTTCCTTTTGATAGAACAGTTTTGAAACACTCTTTTTGTAGATTCTGCAAGAGGATATTTGGAGCGTTTTGAGGCCTATGCTGGAAAAGGAAATATCTTCACCTAAAAACTAGACAGAAGCATTCTCAGAAACTTCTGTGTGATGAGTGCATTCAACTGACAGACCTGAACGTTTCTTTTGATACAACAGTTTGGAAACATTACGTTTGTAGAATCTGCAAGTGTTTATTCGGAGCACCTTGAGGCCTATGTTGGAAAAGGAAATATCTTCACATAAAACCTAGAGAGAAGGATTCTCAGAAACTTCTTTGTGATGAGTTCATTCAACTCACAGAGTTGAAAATACCAATTGATAGAGAAGTTTGGAAACACTCCTTTTCTAGAATCTGCAAGTGGATATTTGGAGCCGTTTGAGGCCTATGCTGGAAAAGGAAATATCTTCACATAAAAACTGAACAGAAGCATTCTCAGAAACTTCTTTGTGTTGAGTGCATTCAACTCACAGACTTGAACTTACCTGTAGAAAGAGCAGTTTTGAAACATTCTTTTGGTAAAATCTGCAAGTGGTTATTTGGAGCACTTCGAGGCCTGTGCTGGGATATGGAATATCTTCACCTAAAAACTACAGAGAAGCATTCTCAGAAAGTTCTTCACGATGCATTCATTCAACTCACAGAGTTGAACCTTCCTTTTGATAGAACAGTTTTGAAACACTCTTTTTGTAGAATCTGCAAGAGGATATTTGGAGCGTTTTGAGGCCTATGCTGGAAAAGGAAATATCTTCACCTAAAAACTAGACAGAAGCATTCTCAGAAACTTCTGTGTGATGAGTGCATTCAACTCACAGACTTGAACGTTTCTTTTGATAGAACAGTTTGGAAACATTACGTTTGTAGAATCTGCAAGTGTTTATTCGGAGCACCTTGAGGCCTATGTTGGAAAAGGAAATATCTTCACATAAAACCTAGAGAGAAGGATTCTCAGAAACTTCTTTGTGATGAGTTCATTCAACTCACAGAGTTGAACCTACCAATTGATAGAGAAGTTTGGAAACACTCTTTTTGTAGAATCTGCAAGTGGATATTTGGAGCCGTTTGAGGCCTATGCTGGAAAAGGAAATATCTTCACATAAAAACTGAACAGAAGCATTCTCAGAAACTTCTTTGTGTTGAGTGCATTCAACTCACAGACTTGAACTTACCTGTAGAAAGAGCAGTTTTGAAACACTCTTTTGGTAAAATCTGCAAGTGGTTATTTGGAGCACTTCGAGGCCTGTGCTGGGATATGGAATATCTTCACCTAAAAACTACAGAGAAGCATTCTCAGAAAGTTCTTCACGATGCATTCATTCAACTCACAGAGTTGAACCTTCCTTTTGATAGAACAGTTTTGAAACACTCTTTTTGTAGAATCTGCAAGAGGATATTTGGAGCGTTTTGAGGCCTATGCTGGAAAAGGAAATATCTTCACCTAAAAACTAGACAGAAGCATTCTCAGAAACTTCTGTGTGATGAGTGCATTCAACTCACAGACTTGAACGTTTCTTTTGATAGAACAGTTTGGAAACATTACGTTTGTAGAATCTGCAAGTGTTTATTCGGAGCACCTTGAGGCCTATGTTGGAAAAGGAAATATCTTCACATAAAACCTAGAGAGAAGGATTCTCAGAAACTTCTTTGTGATGAGTTCATTCAACTCACAGAGTTGAACGTACCAATTGATAGAGAAGTTTGGAAACACTCTTTTTGTAGAATCTGCAAGTGGATATTTGGAGCCGTTTGAGGCCTATGCTGGAAAAGGAAATATCTTCACATAAAAACTGAACAGAAGCATTCTCAGAAACTTCTTTGTGTTGAGTGCATTCAACTCACAGACTTGAACTTACCTGTAGAAAGAGCAGTTTTGAAACACTCTTTTGGTAAAATCTGCAAGTGGTTATTTGGAGCACTTCGAGGCCTGTGCTGGGATATGGAATATCTTCACCTAAAAACTACAGAGAAGCATTCTCAGAAAGTTCTTCACGATGCATTCATTCAACTCACAGAGTTGAACCTTCCTTTTGATAGAACAGTTTAGAAACACTCTTTTTGTAGAATCTGCAAGAGGATATTTGGAGCGTTTTGAGGCCTATGCTGGAAAAGGAAATATCTTCACCTAAAAACTAGACAGAAGCATTCTCAGAAACTTCTGTGTGATGAGTGCATTCAACTCACAGACTTGAACGTTTCTTTTGATAGAACAGTTTGGAAACATTACGTTTGTAGAATCTGCAAGTGTTTATTCGGAGCACCTTGAGGCCTATGTTGGAAAAGGAAATATCTTCACATAAAAACTAGAGAGAAGGATTCTCAGAAACTTCTTTGTGATGAGTTCATTCAACTCACAGAGTTGAACCTACCAATTGATAGAGAAGTTTGGAAACACTCTTTTTGTAGAATCTGCAAGTGGATATTTGGAGCCGTTTGAGGCCTATGCTGGAAAAGGAAATATCTTCACATAAAAACTGAACAGAAGCATTCTCAGAAACTTCTTTGTGTTGAGTGCATTCAACTCACAGACTTGAACTTACCTGTAGAAAGAGCAGTTTTGAAACACTCTTTTGGTAAAATCTGCAAGTGGTTATTTGGAGCACTTCGAGGCCTGTGCTGGGATATGGAATATCTTCACCTAAAAACTACAGAGAAGCATTCTCAGAAAGTTCTTCACGATGCATTCATTCAACTCACAGAGTTGAACCTTCCTTTTGATAGAACAGTTTTGAAACACTCTTTTTTTAGATTCTGCAAGAGGATATTTGGAGCGTTTTGAGGCCTATGCTGGAAAAGGAAATATCTTCACCTAAAAACTAGACAGAAGCATTCTCAGAAACTTCTGTGTGATGAGTGCATTCAACTCACAGACTTGAACGTTTCTTTTGATAGAACAGTTTGGAAACATTACGTTTGTAGAATCTGCAAGTGTTTATTCGGAGCACCTTGAGGCCTATGTTGGAAAAGGAAATATCTTCACATAAAACCTAGAGAGAAGGATTCTCAGAAACTTCTTTGTGATGAGTTCATTCAACTCACAGAGTTGAACCTACCAATTGATAGAGAAGTTTGGAAACACTCTTTTTGTAGAATCTGCAAGTGGATATTTGGAGCCGTTTGAGGCCTATGCTGGAAAAGGAAATATCTTCACATAAAAACTGAACAGAAGCATTCTCAGAAACTTCTTTGTGTTGAGTGCATTCAACTCACAGACTTGAACTTACCTGTAGAAAGAGCAGTTTTGAAACACTCTTTTGGTAAAATCTGCAAGTGGTTATTTGGAGCACTTCGAGGCCTGTGCTGGGATATGGAATATCTTCACCTAAAAACTACAGAGAAGCAGTCTCAGAAAGTTCTTCACGATGCATTCCTTCAACTCACAGAGTTGAACCTTCCTTTTGATAGAACAGTTTTGAAACACTCTTTTTGTAGAATCTGCAAGAGGATATTTGGAGCGTTTTGAGGCCTATGCTGGAAAAGGAAATATCTTCACCTAAAAACTAGACAGAAGCATTCTCAGAAACTTCTGTGTGATGAGTGCATTCAACTGACAGACCTCAACGTTTCTTTTGATAGAACAGTTTGGAAACATTACGTTTGTAGAATCTGCAAGTGTTTATTCGGAGCACCTTGAGGCCTATGTTGGAAAAGGAAATATCTTCACATAAAACCTAGAGAGAAGGATTCTCAGAAACTTCTTTGTGATGAGTTCATTCAACTCACAGAGTTGAACCTACCAATTGATAGAGAAGTTTGGAAACACTCTTTTTGTAGAATCTGCAAGTGGATATTTGGAGCCGTTTGAGGCCTATGCTGGAAAAGGAAATATCTTCACATAAAAACTGAACAGAAGCATTCTCAGAAACTTCTTTGTGTTGAGTGCATTCAACTCACAGACTTGAACTTACCTGTAGAAAGAGCAGTTTTGAAACACTCTTTTGGTAAAATCTGCAAGTGGTTATTTGGAGCACTTCGAGGCCTGTGCTGGGATATGGAATATCTTCACCTAAAAACTACAGAGAAGCATTCTCAGAAAGTTCTTCACGATGCATTCATTCAACTCACAGAGTTGAACCTTCCTTTTGATAGAACAGTTTTGAAACACTCTTTTTGTAGAATCTGCAAGAGGATATTTGGAGCGTTTTGAGGCCTATGCTGGAAAAGGAAATATCTTCACCTAAAAACTAGACAGAAGCATTCTCAGAAACTTCTGTGTGATGAGTGCATTCAACTCACAGACTTGAACGTTTCTTTTGATAGAACAGTTTGGAAACATTACGTTTGTAGAATCTGCAAGTGTTTATTCGGAGCACCTTGAGGCCTATGTTGGAAAAGGAAATATCTTCACATAAAAACTAGAGAGAAGGATTCTCAGAAATTTCTTTGTGATGAGTTCATTCAACTCACAGAGTTGAACCTACCAATTGATAGAGAAGTTTGGAAACACTCTTTTTGTAGAATCTGCAAGTGGATATTTGGAGCCGTTTGAGGCCTATGCTGGAAAAGGAAATAACTTCACATAAAAACTGAACAGAAGCATTCTCAGAAACTTCTTTGTGTTGAGTGCATTCAACTCACAGGCTTGAACTTACCTGTAGAAAGAGCAGTTTTGAAACACTCTTTTGGTAAAATCTGCAAGTGGTTATTTGGAGCACATCGAGGCCTGTGCTGGGATATGGAATATCTTCACCTAAAAACTACAGAGAAGCAGTCTCAGAAAGTTCTTCACGATGCATTCATTCAACTCACAGAGTTGAACCTTCCTTTTGATAGAACAGTTTTGAAACACTCTTTTTGTAGAATCTGCAAGAGGATATTTGGAGCGTTTTGAGGCCTATGCTGGAAAAGGAAATATCTTCACCTAAAAACTAGACAGAAGCATTCTCAGAAACTTCTTTGTGATGAGTGCATTCAACTCACAGACTTGAACGTTTCTTTTGATAGAACAGTTTGGAAACATTACGTTTGTAGAATCTGCAAGTGTTTATTCGGAGCACCTTGAGGCCTATGTTGGAAAAGGAAATATCTTCACATAAAACCTAGAGAGAAGGATTCTCAGAAACTTCTTTGTGATGAGTTCATTCAACTCACAGAGTTGAACCTACCAATTGATAGAGAAGTTTGGAAACACTCTTTTTGTAGAATCTGCAAGTGGATATTTGGAGCCGTTTGAGGCCTATGCTGGAAAAGGATATATCTTCACATAAAAACTGAACAGAAGCATTCTCAGAAACTTCTTTGTGTTGAGTGCATTCAACTCACAGACTTGAACTTACCTGTAGAAAGAGCAGTTTTGAAACACTCTTTTGGTAAAATCTGCAAGTGGTTATTTGGAGCACTTCGAGGCCTGTGCTGGGATATGGAATATCTTCCCCTAAAAACTACAGAGAAGCATTCTCAGAAAGTTCTTCACGATGCATTCATTCAACTCACAGAGTTGAACCTTCCTTTTGATAGAACAGTTTTGAAACACTCTTTTTGTAGAATCTGCAAGAGGATATTTGGAGCGTTTTGAGGCCTATGCTGGAAAAGGAAATATCTTCACCTAAAAACTAGACAGAAGCATTCTCAGAAACTTCTGTGTGATGAGTGCATTCAACTCACAGACTTGAACGTTCCTTTTGATAGAACAGTTTGGAAACATTACGTTTGTAGAATCTGCAAGTGTTTATTCGGAGCACCTTGAGGCCTATGTTGGAAAAGGAAATATCTTCACATAAAAACTAGAGAGAAGGATTCTCAGAAACTTCTTTGTGATGAGTTCATTCAACTCACAGAGTTGAACCTACCAATTGATAGAGAAGTTTGGTAACACTCTTTTTGTAGAATCTGCAAGTGGATATTTGGAGCCGTTTGAGGCCTATGCTGGAAAAGGAAATATCTTCACATAAAAACTGAACAGAAGCATTCTCAGAAACTTCTTTGTGTTGAGTGCATTCAACTCACAGACTTGAACTTACCTGTAGAAAGAGCAGTTTTGAAACACTCTTTTGGTAAAATCTGCAAGTGGTTATTTGGAGCACTTCGAGGCCTGTGCTGGGATATGGAATATCTTCACCTAAAAACTACAGAGAAGCAGTCTCAGAAAGTTCTTCACGATGCATTCATTCAACACACAGAGTTGAACCTTCCTTTTGATAGAACAGTTTTGAAACACTCTTTTTGTAGAATCTGCAAGAGGATATTTGGAGCGTTTTGAGGCCTATGCTGGAAAAGGAAATATCTTCACCTAAAAACTAGACAGAAGCATTCTCAGAAACTTCTGTGTGATGAGTGCATTCAACTCACAGACTTGACCGTTTCTTTTGATAGAACAGTTTGGAAACATTACGTTTGTAGAATCTGCAAGTGTTTATTCGGAGCACCTTGAGGCCTATGTTGGAAAAGGAAATATCTTCACATAAAAACTAGAGAGAAGGATTCTCAGAAACTTCTTTGTGATGAGGTCATTCAACTCACAGAGTTGAACCTACCAATTGATAGAGAAGTTTGGAAACACTCTTTTTGTAGAATCTGCAAGTGGATATTTGGAGCCGTTTGAGGCCTATGCTGGAAAAGGAAATATCTTCACATAAAAACTGAACAGAAGCATTCTCAGAAACTTCTTTGTGTTGAGTGCATTCAACTCACAGACTTGAACTTACCTGTAGAAAGAGCAGTTTTGAAACACTCTTTTGGTAAAATCTGCAAGTGGTTATTTGGAGCACTTCGAGGCCTGTGCTGGGATATGGAATATCTTCATCTAAAAACTACAGAGAAGCATTCTCAGAAAGTTCTTCACGATGCATTCATTCAACTCACAGAGTTGAACCTTCCTTTTGATAGAACAGTTTTGAAACACTCTTTTTGTAGAATCTGCAAGAGGATATTTGGAGCGTTTTGAGGCCTATGCTGGAAAAGGAAATATCTTCACCTAAAAACTAGACAGAAGCATTCTCAGAAACTTCTGTGTGATGAGTGCATTCAACTCACAGACTTGAACGTTTCTTTTGATAGAACAGTTTGGAAACATTACGTTTGTAGAATCTGCAAGTGTTTATTCGGAGCACCTTGAGGCCTATGTTGGAAAAGGAAATATCTTCACATAAAAACTAGAGAGAAGGATTCTCAGAAACTTCTTTGTGATGAGTTCATTCAACTCACAGAGATGAACCTACCAATTGATAGAGAAGTTTGGAAACACTCTTTTTGTAGAATCTGCAAGTGGATATTTGGAGCCGTTTGAGGCCTATGCTGGAAAAGGAAATAACTTCACATAAAAACTGAACAGAAGCATTCTCAGAAACTTCTTTGTGTTGAGTGCATTCAACTCACAGACTTGAACTTACCTGTAGAAAGAGCAGTTTTGAAACACTCTTTTGGTAAAATCTGCAAGTGGTTATTTGGAGCACTTCGAGGCCTGTGCTGGGATATGGAATATCTTCACCTAAAAACTACAGAGAAGCAGTCTCAGAAAGTTCTTCACGATGCATTCCTTCAACTCACAGAGTTGAACCTTCCTTTTGATAGAACAGTTTTGAAACACTCTTTTTGTAGAATCTGCAAGAGGATATTTGGAGCGTTTTGAGGCCTATGCTGGAAAAGGAAATATCTTCACCTAAAAACTAGACAGAAGCATTCTCAGAAACTTCTGTGTGATGAGTGCATTCAACTCACGGACCTGAACGTTTCTTTTGATAGAACAGTTTGGAAACATTACGTTTGTAGAATCTGCAAGTGTTTATTCGGAGCACCTTGAGGCCTATGTTGGAAAAGGAAATATCTTCACATAAAACCTAGAGAGAAGGATTCTCAGAAACTTCTTTGTGATGAGTTCATTCAACTCACAGAGTTGAACCTACCAATTGATAGAGAAGTTTGGAAACACTCCTTTTCTAGAATCTGCAAGTGGATATTTGGAGCCGTTTGAGGCCTATGCTGGAAAAGGAAATATCTTCACATAAAAACTGAACAGAAACATTCTCAGAAACTTCTTTGTGTTGAGTGCATTCAACTCACAGACTTGAACTTACCTGTAGAAAGAGCAGTTTTGAAACACTCTTTTGGTAAAATCTGCAAGTGGTTATTTGGAGCACTTCGAGGCCTGTGCTGGGATATGGAATATCTTCACCTAAAAACTACAGAGAAGCATTCTCAGAAAGTTCTTCACGATGCATTCATTCAACTCACAGAGTTGAACCTTCCTTTTGATAGAACAGTTTGGAAACACTCTTTTTGTAGAATCTGCAAGAGGATATTTGGAGCGTTTTGAGGCCTATGCTGGAAAAGGAAATATCTTCACCTAAAAACTAGACAGAAGCATTCTCAGAAACTTCTGTGTGATGAGTGCATTCAACTCACAGACTTGAACGTTTCTTTTGATAGAACAGTTTGGAAACATTACGTTTGTAGAATCTGCAAGTGTTTATTCGGAGCACCTTGAGGCCTATGTTGGAAAAGGAAATATCTTCACATAAAACCTAGAGAGAAGGATTCTCAGAAACTTCTTTGTGATGAGTTCATTCAACTCACAGAGTTGAACCTACCAATTGATAGAGAAGTTTGGAAACACTCTTTTTGTAGAATCTGCAAGTGGATATTTGGAGCCGTTTGAGGCCTATGCTGGAAAAGGAAATATCTTCACATAAAAACTGAACAGAAGCATTCTCAGAAACTTCTTTGTGTTGAGTGCATTCAACTCACAGACTTGAACTTACCTGTAGAAAGAGCAGTTTTGAAACACTCTTTTGGTAAAATCTGCAAGTGGTTATTTGGAGCACTTCGAGGCCTGTGCTGGGATATGGAATATCTTCACCTAAAAACTACAGAGAAGCATTCTCAGAAAGTTCTTCACGATGCATTCATTCAACTCACAGAGTTGAACCTTCCTTTTGATAGAACAGTTTTGAAACACTCTTTTTGTAGAATCTGCAAGAGGATATTTGGAGCGTTTTGAGGCCTATGCTGGAAAAGGAAATATCTTCACCTAAAAACTAGACAGAAGCATTCTCAGAAACTTCTGTGTGATGAGTGCATTCAACTCACAGACTTGAACGTTTCTTTTGATAGAACAGTTTGGAAACATTACGTTTGTAGAATCTGCAAGTGTTTATTCGGAGCACCTTGAGGCCTATGTTGGAAAAGGAAATATCTTCACATAAAACCTAGAGAGAAGGATTCTCAGAAACTTCTTTGTGATGAGTTCATTCAACTCACAGAGTTGAACCTACCAATTGATAGAGAAGTTTGGAAACACTCTTTTTGTAGAATCTGCAAGTGGATATTTGGAGCCGTTTGAGGCCTATGCTGGAAGAGGAAATATCTTCACATAAAAACTGAACAGAAGCATTCTCAGAAACTTCTTTGTGTTGAGTGTATTCAACTCACAGACTTGAACTTACCTGTGGAAAGAGCAGTTTTGAAACACTCTTTTGGTAAAATCTGCAAGTGGTTATTTGGAGCACTTCGAGGCCTGTGCTGGGATATGGAATATCTTCACCTAAAAACTACAGAGAAGCATTCTCAGAAAGTTCTTCACGATGCATTCATTCAACTCACAGAGTTGAACCTTCCTTTTGATAGAATAGTTTTGAAACAGTCTTTTTGTAGAATCTGCAAGAGGATATTTGGAGCGTTTTGAGGCCTATGCTGGAAAAGGAAATATCTTCACCTAAAAACTAGACAGAAGCATTCTCAGAAACTTCTGTGTGATGAGTGCATTCAACTCACAGACTTGAACGTTTCTTTTGATAGAACAGTTTGGAAACATTACGTTTGTAGAATCTGCAAGTGTTTATTCGGAGCACCTTGAGGCCTATGTTGGAAAAGGAAATATCTTCACATAAAACCTAGAGAGAAGGATTCTCAGAAACTTCTTTGTGATGAGTTCATTCAACTCACAGAGTTGACCCTACCAATTGATAGAGAAGTTTGGAAACACTCTTTTTGTAGAATCTGCAAGTGGATATTTGGAGCCGTTTGAGGCCTATGCTGGAAAAGGAAATATCTTCACATAAAAACTGAACAGAAGCATTCTCAGAAACTTCTTTGTGTTGAGTGCATTCAACTCACAGACTTGAACTTACCTGTAGAAAGAGCAGTTTTGAAACACTCTTTTGGTAAAATCTGCAGGTGGTTATTTGGAGCACTTCGAGGCCTGTGCTGGGATATGGAATATCTTCACCTAAAAACTACAGAGAAGCATTCTCAGAAAGTTCTTCACGATGCATTCATTCAACTCACAGAGTTGAACCTTCCTTTTGATAGAACAGTTTTGAAACACTCTTTTTGTAGAATCTGCAAGAGGATATTTGGAGCGTTTTGAGGCCTATGCTGGAAAAGGAAATATCTTCACCTAAAAACTAGACAGAAGCATTCTCAGAAACTTCTGTGTGATGAGTGCATTCAACTCACAGACTTGAACGTTTCTTTTGATAGAACAGTTTGGAAACATTACGTTTGTAGAATCTGCAAGTGTTTATTCGGAGCACCTTGAGGCCTATGTTGGAAAAGGAAATATCTTCACATAAAACCTAGAGAGAAGGATTCTGAGACACTTCTTTGTGATGAGTTCATTCAACTCACAGAGTTGAACCTACCAATTGATAGAGAAGTTTGGAAACACTCTTTTTGTAGAATCTGCAAGTGGATATTTGGAGCCGTTTGAGGCCTATGCTGGAAAAGGAAATATCTTCACCTAAAAACTGAACAGAAGCATTCTCAGAAACTTCTTTGTGTTGAGTGCATTCAACTCACAGACTTGAACTTACCTGTAGAAAGAGCAGTTTTGAAACACTCTTTTGGTAAAATCTGCAAGTGGTTATTTGGAGCACTTCGAGGCCTGTGCTGGGATATGGAATATCTTCACCTAAAAACTACAGAGAAGCAGTCTCAGAAAGTTCTTCACGATGCATTCCTTCAACTCACAGAGTTGAACCTTCCTTTTGATAGAACAGTTTTGAAACACTCTTTTTGTAGAATCTGCAAGAGGATATTTGGAGCGTTTTGAGGCCTATGCTGGAAAAGGAAATATCTTCACCTAAAAACTAGACAGAAGCATTCTCAGAAACTTCTGTGTGATGAGTGCATTCAACTGACAGACCTGAACGTTTCTTTTGATAGAACAGTTTGGAAACATTACGTTTGTAGAATCTGCAAGTGTTTATTCGGAGCACCTTGAGGCCTATGTTGGAAAAGGAAATATCTTCACATAAAACCTAGAGAGAAGGATTCTCAGAAACTTCTTTGTGATGAGTTGATTCAACTCACAGAGTTGAACCTACCAATTGATAGAGAAGTTTGGAAACACTCCTTTTCTAGAATCTGCAAGTGGATATTTGGAGCCGTTTGAGGCCTATGCTGGAAAAGGAAATATCTTCACATAAAAACTGAACAGAAGCATTCTCAGAAACTTCTTTGTGTTGAGTGCATTCACCTCACAGACTTGAACTTACCTGTAGAAAGAGCAGTTTTGAAACACTCTTTTGGTAAAATCTGCAAGTGGTTATTTGGAGCACTTCGAGGCCTGTGCTGGGATATGGAATATCTTCACCTAAAAACTACAGAGAAGCATTCTCAGAAAGTTCTTCACGATGCATTCATTCAACTCACAGAGTTGAACCTTCCTTTTGATAGGACAGTTTGGAAACACTCTTTTTGTAGAATCTGCAAGAGGATATTTGGAGCGTTTTGAGGCCTATGCTGGAAAAGGAAATATCTTCACCTAAAAACTAGACAGAAGCATTCTCAGAAACTTCTGTGTGATGAGTGCATTCAACTCACAGACTTGAACGTTTCTTTTGATAGAACAGTTTGGAAACATTACGTTTGTAGAATCTGCAAGTGTTTATTCGGAGCACCTTGAGGCCTATGTTGGAAAAGGAAATATCTTCACATAAAACCTAGAGAGAAGGATTCTCAGAAACTTCTTTGTGATGAGTTCATTCAACTCACAGAGTTGAACCTACCAATTGATAGAGAAGTTTGGAAACACTCTTTTTGTAGAATCTGCAAGTGGATATTTGGAGCCGTTTGAGGCCTATGCTGGAAAAGGAAATATCTTCACATAAAAACTGAACAGAAGCATTCTCAGAAACTTCTTTGTTTTGAGAGCATTCAACTCACAGACTTCAACTTACCTGTTGAAAGAGCAGTTTTGAAACACTCTTTTGGTAAAATCTGCAAGTGGTTATTTGGAGCACTTCGAGGCCTGTGCTGGGATATGGAATATCTTCACCTAAAAACTACAGAGAAGCATTCTCAGAAAGTTCTTCACGATGCATTCATTCAACTCACAGAGTTGAACCTTCCTTTTGATAGAACAGTTTTGAAACACTCTTTTTGTAGAATCTGCAAGAGGATATTTGGAGCGTTTTGAGGCCTGTGCTGGAAAAGGAAATATCTTCACCTAAAAACTAGACAGAAGCATTCTCAGAAACTTCTGTGTGATGAGTGCATTCAACTCACAGACTTGAACGTTTCTTTTGATAGAACAGTTCGGAAACATTACGTTTGTAGAATCTGCAAGTGTTTATTCGGAGCACATTGAGGCCTATGTTGGAAAAGGAAATATCTTCGCATAAAAACTAGAGAGAAGGATTCTCAGAAACTTCTTTGTGATGAGTTCATTCAACTCACAGAGTTGAACCTACCAATTGATAGAGAAGTTTGGAAACACTCTTTTTGTAGAATCTGCAAGTGGATATTTGGAGCCGTTTGAGGCCTATGCTGGAAAAGGAAATATCTTCACATAAAAACTGAACAGAAGCATTCTCAGAAACTTCTTTGTGTTGAGTGCATTCAACTCACAGACTTGAACTTACCTATAGAAAGAGCAGTTATGAAACACTCTTTTGGTAAAATCTGCAAGTGGTTATTTGGAACACTTCGAGGCCTGTGGTGGGATGTGGAATATCTTCACCTAAAAACTACAGAGAAGCATTCTCCCAAAGTTCTTCACGATGCATTCATTCAACTCACAGAGTTGAACCTTCCTTTTGATAGAACAGTTTTGAAACACTCTTTTTGTAGAATCTGCAAGAGGATATTTGGAGCGTTTTGAGGCCTATGCTGGAAAAGGAAATATCTTCACCTAAAAACTAGACAGAAGCATTCTCAGAAACTTCTGTGTGATGAGTGCATTCAACTCACAGACTTGAACGTTTCTTTTGATAGAACAGTTTGGAAACATTACGTTTGTAGAATCTGCAAGTGTTTATTCGGAGCACCTTGAGGCCTATGTTGGAAAAGGAAATATCTTCACATAAAACCTAGAGAGAAGGATTCTCAGAAACTTCTTTGTGATGAGTTCATTCAACTCACAGAGTTGAACCTACCAATTGATAGAGAAGTTTGGAAACACTCTTTTTGTAGAATCTGCAAGTGGATATTTGGAGCCGTTTGAGGCCTATGCTGGAAAAGGAAATATCTTCACATAAAAACTGAACAGAAGCATTCTCAGAAACTTCTTTGTGTTGAGTGCATTCAACTCACAGACTTGAACTTACCTGTAGAAAGAGCAGTTTTGAAACACTCTTTTGGTAAAATCTGCAAGTGGTTATTTGGAGCACTTCGAGGCCTGTGCTGGGATATGGAATATCTTCACCTAAAAACTACAGAGAAGCAGTCTCAGAAAGTTCTTCACGATGCATTCCTTCAACTCACAGAGTTGAACCTTCCTTTTGATAGAACAGTTTTGAAACACTCTTTTTGTAGAATCTGCAAGAGGATATTTGGAGCGTTTTGAGGCCTATGCTGGAAAAGGAAATATCTTCACCTAAAAACTAGACAGAAGCATTCTCAGAAACTTCTGTTTGATGAGTGCATTCAACTCACAGACCTGAACGTTTCTTTTGATAGAACAGTTTGGAAACATTACGTTTGTATAATCTGCAAGTGTTTATTCGGAGCACCTTGAGGCCTATGTTGGAAAAGGAAATATCTTCACATAAAACCTAGAGAGAAGGATTCTCAGAAACTTCTTTGTGATGAGTTCATTCAACTCACAGAGTTGAACCTACCAATTGATAGAGAAGTTTGGAAACACTCCTTTTCTAGAATCTGCAAGTGGATATTTGGAGCCGTTTGAGGCCTATGCTGGAAAAGGAAATATCTTCACATAAAAACTGAACAGAAACATTCTCAGAAACTTCTTTGTGTTGAGTGCATTCAACTCACAGACTTGAACTTACCTGTAGAAAGAGCAGTTTTGAAACACTCTTTTGGTAAAATCTGCAAGTGGTTATTTGGAGCACTTCGAGGCCTGTGCTGGGATATGGAATATCTTCACCTAAAAACTACAGAGAAGCATTCTCAGAAAGTTCTTCACGATGCATTCATTCAACTAACAGAGTTGAACCTTCCTTTTGATAGAACAGTTTGGAAACACTCTTTTTGTAGAATCTGCAAGAGGATATTTGGAGCGTTTTGAGGCCTATGCTGGAAAAGGAAATATCTTCACCTAAAAACTAGACAGAAGCATTCTCAGAAACTTCTGTGTGATGAGTGCATTCAACTCACAGACTTGAACGTTTCTTTTGATAGAACAGTTTGGAAACATTACGTTTGTAGAATCTGCAAGTGTTTATTCGGAGCACCTTGAGGCCTATGTTGGAAAAGGAAATATCTTCACATAAAACCTAGAGAGAAGGATTCTCAGAAACTTCTTTGTGATGAGTTCATTCAACTCACAGAGTTGAACCTACCAATTGATAGAGAAGTTTGGAAACACTCTTTTTGTAGAATCTGCAAGTGGATATTTGGAGCCGTTTGAGGCCTATGCTGGAAAAGGAAATATCTTCACATAAAAACTGAACAGAAGCATTCTCAGAAACTTCTTTGTGTTGAGTGCATTCAACTCACAGACTTGAACTTACCTGTAGAAAGAGCAGTTTTGAAACACTCTTTTGGTAAAATCTGCAAGTGGTTATTTGGAGCACTTCGAGGCCTGTGCTGTGATATGGAATATCTTCACCTAAAAACTACAGAGAAGCATTCTCAGAAAGTTCTTCACGATGCATTCATTCAACTCACAGAGTTGAACCTTCCTTTTGATAGAACAGTTTGGAAACACTCTTTTTGTAGAATCTGCAAGAGGATATTTGGAGCGTTTTGAGGCCTATGCTGGAAAAGGAAATATCTTCACCTAAAAACTAGACAGAAGCATTCTCAGAAACTTCTGTGTGATGAGTGTATTCAACTCACAGACTTGAACGTTTCTTTTGATAGAACAGTTTGGAAACATTACGTTTGTAGAATCTGCAAGTGTTTATTCGGAGCACCTTGAGGCCTATGTTGGAAAAGGAAATATCTTCACATAAAACCTAGAGAGAAGGATTCTCAGAAACTTCTTTGTGATGAGTTCATTCAACTCACAGAGTTGAACCTACCAATTGATAGAGAAGTTTGGAAACACTCTTTTTGTAGAATCTGCAAGTGGATATTTGGAGCCGTTTGAGGCCTATGCTGGAAGAGGAAATATCTTCACATAAAAACTGAACAGAAGCATTCTCAGAAACTTCTTTGTGTTGAGTGTATTCAACTCACAGACTTGAACTTACCTGTAGAAAGAGCAGTTTTGAAACACTCTTTTGGTAAAATCTGCAAGTGGTTATTTGGAGCACTTCGAGGCCTGTGCTGGGATATGGAATATCTTCACCTAAAAACTACAGAGAAGCATTCTCAGAAAGTTCTTCACGATGCATTCATTCAACTCACAGAGTTGAACCTTCCTTTTGATAGAATAGTTTTGAAACAGTCTTTTTGTAGAATCTGCAAGAGGATATTTGGAGCGTTTTGAGGCCTATGCTGGAAAAGGAAATATCTTCACCTAAAAACTAGACAGAAGCATTCTCAGAAACTTCTGTGTGATGAGTGCATTCAACTCACAGACTTGAACGTTTCTTTTGATAGAACAGTTTGGAAACATTACGTTTGTAGAATCTGCAAGTGTTTATTCGGAGCACCTTGAGGCCTATGTTGGAAAAGGAAATATCTTCACATAAAACCTAGAGAGAAGGATTCTCAGAAACTTCTTTGTGATGAGTTCATTCAACTCACAGAGTTGACCCTACCAATTGATAGAGAAGTTTGGAAACACTCTTTTTGTAGAATCTGCAAGTGGATATTTGGAGCCGTTTGAGGCCTATGCTGGAAAAGGAAATATCTTCACATAAAAACTGAACAGAAGCATTCTCAGAAACTTCTTTGTGTTGAGTGCATTCAACTCACAGACTTGAACTTACCTGTAGAAAGAGCAGTTTTGAAACACTCTTTTGGTAAAATCTGCAGGTGGTTATTTGGAGCACTTCGAGGCCTGTGCTGGGATATGGAATATCTTCACCTAAAAACTACAGAGAAGCATTCTCAGAAAGTTCTTCACGATGCATTCATTCAACTCACAGAGTTGAACCTTCCTTTTGATAGAACAGTTTTGAAACACTCTTTTTGTAGAATCTGCAAGAGGATATTTGGAGCGTTTTGAGGCCTATGCTGGAAAAGGAAATATCTTCACCTAAAAACTAGACAGAAGCATTCTCAGAAACTTCTGTGTGATGAGTGCATTCAACTCACAGACTTGAACGTTTCTTTTGATAGAACAGTTTGGAAACATTACGTTTGTAGAATCTGCAAGTGTTTATTCGGAGCACCTTGAGGCCTATGTTGGAAAAGGAAATATCTTCACATAAAACCTAGAGAGAAGGATTCTGAGACACTTCTTTGTGATGAGTTCATTCAACTCACAGAGTTGAACCTACCAATTGATAGAGAAGTTTGGAAACACTCTTTTTGTAGAATCTGCAAGTGGATATTTGGAGCCGTTTGAGGCCTATGCTGGAAAAGGAAATATCTTCACCTAAAAACTGAACAGAAGCATTCTCAGAAACTTCTTTGTGTTGAGTGCATTCAACTCACAGACTTGAACTTACCTGTAGAAAGAGCAGTTTTGAAACACTCTTTTGGTAAAATCTGCAAGTGGTTATTTGGAGCACTTCGAGGCCTGTGCTGGGATATGGAATATCTTCACCTAAAAACCACAGAGAAGCAGTCTCAGAAAGTTCTTCACGATGCATTCCTTCAACTCACAGAGTTGAACCTTCCTTTTGATAGAACAGTTTTGAAACACTCTTTTTGTAGAATCTGCAAGAGGATATTTGGAGCGTTTTGAGGCCTATGCTGGAAAAGGAAATATCTTCACCTAAAAACTAGACAGAAGCATTCTCAGAAACTTCTGTGTGATGAGTGCATTCAACTCACAGACCTGAACGTTTCTTTTGATAGAACAGTTTGGAAACATTACGTTTGTAGAATCTGCAAGTGTTTATTCGGAGCACCTTGAGGCCTATGTTGGAAAAGGAAATATCTTCACATAAAACCTAGAGAGAAGGATTCTCAGAAACTTCTTTGTGATGAGTTGATTCAACTCACAGAGTTGAACCTACCAATTGATAGAGAAGTTTGGAAACACTCCTTTTCTAGAATCTGCAAGTGGATATTTGGAGTCGTTTGAGGCCTATGCTGGAAAAGGAAATATCTTCACATAAAAACTGAACAGAAGCATTCTCAGAAACTTCTTTGTGTTGAGTGCATTCACCTCACAGACTTGAACTTACCTGTAGAAAGAGCAGTTTTGAAACACTCTTTTGGTAAAATCTGCAAGTGGTTATTTGGAGCACTTCGAGGCCTGTGCTGGGATATGGAATATCTTCACCTAAAAACTACAGAGAAGCATTCTCAGAAAGTTCTTCACGATGCATTCATTCAACTCACAGAGTTGAACCTTCCTTTTGATAGAACAGTTTGGAAACACTCTTTTTGTAGAATCTGCAAGAGGATATTTGGAGCGTTTTGAGGCCTATGCTGGAAAAGGAAATATCTTCACCTAAAAACTAGACAGAAGCATTCTCAGAAACTTCTGTGTGATGAGTGCATTCAACTCACAGACTTGAACGTTTCTTTTGATAGAACAGTTTGGAAACATTACGTTTGTAGAATCTGCAAGTGTTTATTCGGAGCACCTTGAGGCCTATGTTGGAAAAGGAAATATCTTCACATAAAACCTAGAGAGAAGGATTCTCAGAAACTTCTTTGTGATGAGTTCATTCAACTCACAGAGTTGAACCTACCAATTGATAGAGAAGTTTGGAAACACTCTTTTTGTAGAATCTGCAAGTGGATATTTGGAGCCGTTTGAGGCCTATGCTGGAAAAGGAAATATCTTCACATAAAAACTGAACAGAAGCATTCTCAGAAACTTCTTTGTTTTGAGAGCATTCAACTCACAGACTTCAACTTACCTGTTGAAAGAGCAGTTTTGAAACACTCTTTTGGTAAAATCTGCAAGTGGTTATTTGGAGCACTTCGAGGCCTGTGCTGGGATATGGAATATCTTCACCTAAAAACTACAGAGAAGCATTCTCAGAAAGTTCTTCACGATGCATTCATTCAACTCACAGAGTTGAACCTTCCTTTTGATAGAACAGTTTTGAAACACTCTTTTTGTAGAATCTGCAAGAGGATATTTGGAGCGTTTTGAGGCCTGTGCTGGAAAAGGAAATATCTTCACCTAAAAACTAGACAGAAGCATTCTCAGAAACTTCTGTGTGATGAGTGCATTCAACTCACAGACTTGAACGTTTCTTTTGATAGAACAGTTCGGAAACATTACGTTTGTAGAATCTGCAAGTGTTTATTCGGAGCACATTGAGGCCTATGTTGGAAAAGGAAATATCTTCGCATAAAAACTAGAGAGAAGGATTCTCAGAAACTTCTTTGTGATGAGTTCATTCAACTCACAGAGTTGAACCTACCAATTGATAGAGAAGTTTGGAAACACTCTTTTTGTAGAATCTGCAAGTGGATATTTGGAGCCGTTTGAGGCCTATGCTGGAAAAGGAAATATCTTCACATAAAAACTGAACAGAAGCATTCTCAGAAACTTCTTTGTGTTGAGTGCATTCAACTCACAGACTTGAACTTACCTATAGAAAGAGCAGTTATGAAACACTCTTTTGGTAAAATCTGCAAGTGGTTATTTGGAACACTTCGAGGCCTGTGGTGGGATGTGGAATATCTTCACCTAAAAACTACAGAGAAGCATTCTCCCAAAGTTCTTCACGATGCATTCATTCAACTCACAGAGTTGAACCTTCCTTTTGATAGAACAGTTTTGAAACACTCTTTTTGTAGAATCTGCAAGAGGATATTTGGAGCGTTTTGAGGCCTATGCTGGAAAAGGAAATATCTTCACCTAAAAACTAGACAGAAGCATTCTCAGAAACTTCTGTGTGATGAGTGCATTCAACTCACAGACTTGAACGTTTCTTTTGATAGAACAGTTTGGAAACATTACGTTTGTAGAATCTGCAAGTGTTTATTCGGAGCACCTTGAGGCCTATGTTGGAAAAGGAAATATCTTCACATAAAACCTAGAGAGAAGGATTCTCAGAAACTTCTTTGTGATGAGTTCATTCAACTCACAGAGTTGAACCTACCAATTGATAGAGAAGTTTGGAAACACTCTTTTTGTAGAATCTGCAAGTGGATATTTGGAGCCGTTTGAGGCCTATGCTGGAAAAGGAAATATCTTCACATAAAAACTGAACAGAAGCATTCTCAGAAACTTCTTTGTGTTGAGTGCATTCAACTCACAGACTTGAACTTACCTGTAGAAAGAGCAGTTTTGAAACACTCTTTTGGTAAAATCTGCAAGTGGTTATTTGGAGCACTTCGAGGCCTGTGCTGGGATATGGAATATCTTCACCTAAAAACTACAGAGAAGCAGTCTCAGAAAGTTCTTCACGATGCATTCCTTCAACTCACAGAGTTGAACCTTCCTTTTGATAGAACAGTTTTGAAACACTCTTTTTGTAGAATCTGCAAGAGGATATTTGGAGCGTTTTGAGGCCTATGCTGGAAAAGGAAATATCTTCACCTAAAAACTAGACAGAAGCATTCTCAGAAACTTCTGTGTGATGAGTGCATTCAACTCACAGACCTGAACGTTTCTTTTGATAGAACAGTTTGGAAACATTACGTTTGTAGAATCTGCAAGTGTTTATTCGGAGCACCTTGAGGCCTATGTTGGAAAAGGAAATATCTTCACATAAAACCTAGAGAGAAGGATTCTCAGAAACTTCTTTGTGATGAGTTCATTCAACTCACAGAGTTGAACCTACCAATTGATAGAGAAGTTTGGAAACACTCCTTTTCTAGAATCTGCAAGTGGATATTTGGAGCCGTTTGAGGCCTATGCTGGAAAAGGAAATATCTTCACATAAAAACTGAACAGAAACATTCTCAGAAACTTCTTTGTGTTGAGTGCATTCAACTCACAGACTTGAACTTACCTGTAGAAAGAGCAGTTTTGAAACACTCTTTTGGTAAAATCTGCAAGTGGTTATTTGGAGCACTTCGAGGCCTGTGCTGGGATATGGAATATCTTCACCTAAAAACTACAGAGAAGCATTCTCAGAAAGTTCTTCACGATGCATTCATTCAACTCACAGAGTTGAACCTTCCTTTTGATAGAACAGTTTGGAAACACTCTTTTTGTAGAATCTGCAAGAGGATATTTGGAGCGTTTTGAGGCCTATGCTGGAAAAGGAAATATCTTCACCTAAAAACTAGACAGAAGCATTCTCAGAAACTTCTGTGTGATGAGTGCATTCAACTCACAGACTTGAACGTTTCTTTTGATAGAACAGTTTGGAAACATTACGTTTGTAGAATCTGCAAGTGTTTATTCGGAGCACCTTGAGGCCTATGTTGGAAAAGGAAATATCTTCACATAAAAACTAGAGAGAAGTATTCTCAGAAACTTTTTGTGATGAGTTCATTCAACTCACAGAGTTGAACCTACCAATTGATAGAGAAGTTTGGAAACACTCTTTTTGTAGAATCTGCAAGTGGATATTTGGAGCCGTTTGAGGCCTATGCTGGAAAAGGAAATATCTTCACATAAAAACTGAACAGAAGCATTCTCAGAAACTTCTTTGTGTTGAGTGCATTCAACTCACAGACTTGAACTTACCTGTAGAAAGAGCAGTTTTGAAACACACTTTTGGTAAAATCTGCAAGTGGTTATTTGGAGCACTTCGAGGCCTGTGCTGGGATATGGAATATCTTCACCTAAAAACTACAGAGAAGCATTCTCAGAAAGTTCTTCACGATGCATTCATTCAACTCACAGAGTTGAACCTTCCTTTTGATAGAACAGTTTTGAAACACTCTTTTTGTAGAATCTGCAAGAGGATATTTGGAGCGTTTTGAGGCCTATGCTGGAAAAGGAAATATCTTCACCTAAAAACTAGACAGAAGCATTCTCAGAAACTTCTGTGTGATGAGTGCATTCAACTCACAGACTTGAACGTTTCTTTTGATAGAACAGTTTGGAAACATTACGTTTGTAGAATCTGCAAGTGTTTATTCGGAGCACCTTGAGGCCTATGTTGGAAAAGGAAATATCTTCACATAAAACCTAGAGAGAAGGATTCTCAGAAACTTCTTTGTGATGAGTTCATTCAACTCACAGAGTTGAACCTACCAATTGATAGAGAAGTTTGGAAACACTCTTTTTGTAGAATCTGCAAGTGGATATTTGGAGCCGTTTGAGGCCTATGCTGGAAGAGGAAATATCTTCACATAAAAACTGAACACAAGCATTCTCAGAAACTTCTTTGTGTTGAGTGTATTCAACTCACAGACTTGAACTTACCTGTAGAAAGAGCAGTTTTGAAACACTCTTTTGGTAAAATCTGCAAGTGGTTATTTGGAGCACTTCGAGGCCTGTGCTGGGATATGGAATATCTTCACCTAAAAACTACAGTGAAGCATTCTCAGAAAGTTCTTCACGATGCATTCATTCAACTCACAGAGTTGAACCTTCCTTTTGATAGAATAGTTTTGAAACAGTCTTTTTGTAGAATCTGCAAGAGGATATTTGGAGCGTTTTGAGGCCTATGCTGGAAAAGGAAATATCTTCACCTAAAAACTAGACAGAAGCATTCTCAGAAACTTCTGTGTGATGAGTGCATTCAACTCACAGACTTGAACGTTTCTTTTCATAGAACAGTTTGGAAACATTACGTTTGTAGAATCTGCAAGTGTTTATTCGGAGCACCTTGAGGCCTATGTTGGAAAAGGAAATATCTTCACATAAAACCTAGAGAGAAGGATTCTCAGAAACTTCTTTGTGATGAGTTCATTCAACTCACAGAGTTGACCCTACCAATTGATAGAGAAGTTTGGAAACACTCTTTTTGTAGAATCTGCAAGTGGATATTTGGAGCCGTTTGAGGCCTATGCTGGAAAAGGAAATATCTTCACATAAAAACTGAACAGAAGCATTCTCAGAAACTTCTTTGTGTTGAGTGCATTCAACTCACAGACTTGAACTTACCTGTAGAAAGAGCAGTTTTGAAACACTCTTTTGGTAAAATCTGCAAGTGGTTATTTGGAGCACTTCGAGGCCTGTGCTGGGATATGGAATATCTTCACCTAAAAACTACAGAGAAGCATTCTCAGAAAGTTCTTCACGATGCATTCATTCAACTCACAGAGTTGAACCTTCCTTTTGATAGAACAGTTTTGAAACACTCTTTTTGTAGAATCTGCAAGAGGATATTTGGAGCGTTTTGAGGCCTATGCTGGAAAAGGAAATATCTTCACCTAAAAACTAGACAGAAGCATTCTCAGAAACTTCTGTGTGATGAGTGCATTCAACTCACAGACTTGAACGTTTCTTTTGATAGAACAGTTTGGAAACATTACGTTTGTAGAATCTGCAAGTGTTTATTCGGAGCACCTTGAGGCCTATGTTGGAAAAGGAAATATCTTCACATAAAACCTAGAGAGAAGGATTCTCAGAAACTTCTTTGTGATGAGTTCATTCAACTCACAGAGTTGAACCTACCAATTGATAGAGAAGTTTGGAAACACTCTTTTTGTAGAATCTGCAAGTGGATATTTGGAGCCGTTTGAGGCCTATGCTGGAAGAGGAAATATCTTCACATAAAAACTGAACACAAGCATTCTCAGAAACTTCTTTGTGTTGAGTGTATTCAACTCACAGACTTGAACTTACCTGTAGAAAGAGCAGTTTTGAAACACTCTTTTGGTAAAATCTGCAAGTGGTTATTTGGAGCACTTCGAGGCCTGTGCTGGGATATGGAATATCTTCACCTAAAAACTACAGTGAAGCATTCTCAGAAAGTTCTTCACGATGCATTCATTCAACTCACAGAGTTGAACCTTCCTTTTGATAGAATAGTTTTGAAACAGTCTTTTTGTAGAATCTGCAAGAGGATATTTGGAGCGTTTTGAGGCCTATGCTGGAAAAGGAAATATCTTCACCTAAAAACTAGACAGAAGCATTCTCAGAAACTTCTGTGTGATGAGCGCATTCAACTCACAGACTTGAACGTTTCTTTTCATAGAACAGTTTGGAAACATTACGTTTGTAGAATCTGCAAGTGTTTATTCGGAGCACCTTGAGGCCTATGTTGGAAAAGGAAATATCTTCACATAAAACCTAGACAGAAGGATTCTCAGAAACTTCTTTGTGATGAGTTCATTCAACTCACAGAGTTGACCCTACCAATTGATAGAGAAGTTTGGAAACACTCTTTTTGTAGAATCTGCAAGTGGATATTTGGAGCCGTTTGAGGCCTATGCTGGAAAAGGAAATATCTTCACATAAAAACTGAACAGAAGCATTCTCAGAAACTTCTTTGTGTTGAGTGCATTCAACTCACAGACTTGAACTTACCTGTAGAAAGAGCAGTTTTGAAACACTCTTTTGGTAAAATCTGCAAGTGGTTATTTGGAGCACTTCGAGGCCTGTGCTGGGATATGGAATATCTTCACCTAAAAACTACAGAGAAGCATTCTCAGAAAGTTCTTCACGATGCATTCATTCAACTCACAGAGTTGAACCTTCCTTTTGATAGAACAGTTTTGAAACACTCTTTTTGTAGAATCTGCAAGAGGATATTTGGAGCGTTTTGAGGCCTATGCTGGAAAAGGAAATATCTTCACCTAAAAACTAGACAGAAGCATTCTCAGAAACTTCTGTGTGATGAGTGCATTCAACTCACAGACTTGAACGTTTCTTTTGATAGAACAGTTTGGAAACATTACGTTTGTAGAATCTGCAAGTGTTTATTCGGAGCACCTTGAGGCCTATGTTGGAAAAGGAAATATCTTCACATAAAAACTAGAGAGAAGGATTCTCAGAAACTTCTTTGTGATGAGGTCATTCAACTCACAGAGTTGAACCTACCAATTGATAGAGAAGTTTGGAAACACTCTTTTTGTAGAATCTGCAAGTGGATATTTGGAGCCGTTTGAGGCCTATGCTGGAAAAGGAAATATCTTCACATAAAAACTGAACAGAAGCATTCTCAGAAACTTCTTTGTGTTGAGTGCATTCAACTCACAGACTTGAACTTACCTGTAGAAAGAGCAGTTTTGAAACACTCTTTTGGTAAAATCTGCAAGTGGTTATTTGGAGCACTTCGAGGCCTGTGCTGGGATATGGAATATCTTCACCTAAAAACTACAGAGAAGCAGTCTCAGAAAGTTCTTCACGATGCATTCCTTCAACTCACAGAGTTGAACCTTCCTTTTGATAGAACAGTTTTGAAACACTCTTTTTGTAGAATCTGCAAGAGGATATTTGGAGCGTTTTGAGGCCTATGCTGGAAAAGGAAATATCTTCACCTAAAAACTAGACAGAAGCATTCTCAGAAACTTCTGTGTGATGAGTGCATTCAACTGACAGACCTGAACGTTTCTTTTGATAGAACAGTTTGGAAACATTACGTTTGTAGAATCTGCAAGTGTTTATTCGGAGCACATTGAGGCCTATGTTGGAAAAGGAAATATCTTCACATAAAACCTAGAGAGAAGGATTCTCAGAAACTTCTTTGTGATGAGTTGATTCAACTCACAGAGTTGAACCTACCAATTGATAGAGAAGTTTGGAAACACTCCTTTTCTAGAATCTGCAAGTGGATATTTGGAGCCGTTTGAGGCCTATGCTGGAAAAGGAAATATCTTCACATAAAAACTGAACAGAAGCATTCTCAGAAACTTCTTTGTGTTGAGTGCATTCACCTCAAAGACTTGAACTTACCTGTAGAAAGAGCAGTTTTGAAACACTCTTTTGGTAAAATCTGCAAGTGGTTATTTGGAGCACTTCGAGGCCTGTGCTGGGATATGGAATATCTTCACCTAAAAACTACAGAGAAGCATTCTCAGAAAGTTCTTCACGATGCATTCATTCAACTCACAGAGTTGAACCTTCCTTTTGATAGAACAGTTTGGAAACACTCTTTTTGTAGAATCTGCAAGAGGATATTTGGAGCGTTTTGAGGCCTATGCTGGAAAAGGAAATATCTTCACCTAAAAACTAGACAGAAGCATTCTCAGAAACTTCTGTGTGATGAGTGCATTCAACTCACAGACTTGAACGTTTCTTTTGATAGAACAGTTTGGAAACATTACGTTTGTAGAATCTGCAAGTGTTTATTCGGAGCACCTTGAGGCCTATGTTGGAAAAGGAAATATCTTCACATAAAACCTAGAGAGAAGGATTCTCAGAAACTTCTTTGTGATGAGTTCATTCAACTCACAGAGTTGAACCTACCAATTGATAGAGAAGTTTGGAAACACTCTTTTTGTAGAATCTGCAAGTGGATATTTGGAGCCGTTTGAGGCCTATGCTGGAAAAGGAAATATCTTCACATAAAAACTGAACAGAAGCATTCTCAGAAACTTCTTTGTGTTGAGTGCATTCAACTCACAGACTTGAACTTACCTGTAGAAAGAGCAGTTTTGAAACACTCTTTTGGTAAAATCTGCAAGTGGTTATTTGGAGCACTTCGAGGCCTGTGCTGGGATATGGAATATCTTCACCTAAAAACTACAGAGAAGCATTCTCAGAAAGTTCTTCACGATGCATTCATTCAACTCACAGAGTTGAACCTTCCTTTTGATAGAACAGTTTTGAAACACTCTTTTTGTAGAATCTGCAAGAGGATATTTGGAGCGTTTTGAGGCCTATGCTGGAAAAGGAAATATCTTCACCTAAAAACTAGACAGAAGCATTCTCAGAAACTTCTGTGTGATGAGTGCATTCAACTCACAGACTTGAACGTTTCTTTTGATAGAACAGTTTGGAAACATTACGTTTGTAGAATCTGCAAGTGTTTATTCGGAGCACCTTGAGGCCTATGTTGGAAAAGGAAATATCTTCACATAAAAACTAGAGAGAAGGATTCTCAGAAACTTCTTTGTGATGAGTTCATTCAACTCACAGAGTTGAACCTACCAATTGATAGAGAAGTTTGGAAACACTCCTTTTCTATAATCTGCAAGTGGATATTTGGAGCCGTTTGAGGCCTATGCTGGAAAAGGAAATATCTTCACATAAAAACTGAACAGAAGCATTCTCAGAAACTTCTTTGTGTTGAGTGCATTCAACTCACAAACTTGAACTTACCTGTAGAAAGAGCAGTTTTGAAACACTCTTTTGGTAAAATCTGCAAGTGGTTATTTGGAGCACTTCGAGGCCTGTGCTGGGATATGGAATATCTTCACCTAAAAACTACAGAGAAGCATTCTCAGAAAGTTCTTCACGATGCATTCATTCAACTCACAGAGTTGAACCTTCCTTTTGATAGAACAGTTTTGAAACACTCTTTTTGTAGAATCTGCAAGAGGATATTTGGAGCGTTTTGAGGCCTGTGCTGGAAAAGGAAATATCTTCACCTAAAAACTAGACAGAAGCATTCTCAGAAACTTCTGTGTGATGAGTGCATTCAACTCACAGACTTGAACGTTTCTTTTGATAGAACAGTTCGGAAACATTACGTTTGTAGAATCTGCAAGTGTTTATTCGGAGCACATTGAGGCCTATGTTGGAAAAGGAAATATCTTCGCATAAAAACTAGAGAGAAGGATTCTCAGAAACTTCTTTGTGATGAGTTCATTCAACTCACAGAGTTGAACCTACCAATTGATAGAGAAGTTTGGAAACACTCTTTTTGTAGAATCTGCAAGTGGATATTTGGAGCCGTTTGAGGCCTATGCTGGAAAAGGAAATATCTTCACATAAAAACTGAACAGAAGCATTCTCAGAAACTTCTTTGTGTTGAGTGCATTCAACTCACAGACTTGAACTTACCTATAGAAAGAGCAGTTATGAAACACTCTTTTGGTAAAATCTGCAAGTGGTTATTTGGAACACTTCGAGGCCTGTGGTGGGATGTGGAATATCTTCACCTAAAAACTACAGAGAAGCATTCTCCCAAAGTTCTTCACGATGCATTCATTCAACTCACAGAGTTGAACCTTCCTTTTGATAGAACAGTTTTGAAACACTCTTTTTGTAGAATCTGCAAGAGGATATTTGGAGCGTTTTGAGGCCTATGCTGGAAAAGGAAATATCTTCACCTAAAAACTAGACAGAAGCATTCTCAGAAACTTCTGTGTGATGAGTGCATTCAACTCACAGACTTGAACGTTTCTTTTGATAGAACAGTTTGGAAACATTACGTTTGTAGAATCTGCAAGTGTTTATTCGGAGCACCTTGAGGCCTATGTTGAAAAAGGAAATATCTTCACATAAAACCTAAAGAGAAGGATTCTCAGAAACTTCTTTGTGATGAGTTCATTCAACTCACAGAGTTGAACCTACCAATTGATAGAGAAGTTTGGAAACACTCTTTTTGTAGAATCTGCAAGTGGATATTTGGAGCCGTTTGAGGCCTATGCTGGAAAAGGAAATATCTTCACATAAAAACTGAACAGAAGCATTCTCAGAAACTTCTTTGTGTTGAGTGCATTCAACTCACAGACTTGAACTTACCTGTAGAAAGAGCAGTTTTGAAACACTCTTTTGGTAAAATCTGCAAGTGGTTATTTGGAGCACTTCGAGGCCTGTGCTGGGATATGGAATATCTTCACCTAAAAACTACAGAGAAGCAGTCTCAGAAAGTTCTTCACGATGCATTCCTTCAACTCACAGAGTTGAACCTTCCTTTTGATAGAACAGTTTTGAAACACTCTTTTTGTAGAATCTGCAAGAGGATATTTGGAGCGTTTTGAGGCCTATGCTGGAAAAGGAAATATCTTCACCTAAAAACTAGACAGAAGCATTCTCAGAAACTTCTGTGTGATGAGTGCATTCAACTCACAGACCTGAACGTTTCTTTTGATAGAACAGTTTGGAAACATTACGTTTGTAGAATCTGCAAGTGTTTATTCGGAGCACCTTGAGGCCTATGTTGGAAAAGGAAATATCTTCACATAAAACCTAGAGAGAAGGATTCTCAGAAACTTCTTTGTGATGAGTTCATTCAACTCACAGAGTTGAACCTACCAATTGATAGAGAAGTTTGGAAACACTCCTTTTCTAGAATCTGCAAGTGGATATTTGGAGCCGTTTGAGGCCTATGCTGGAAAAGGAAATATCTTCACATAAAAACTGAACAGAAACATTCTCAGAAACTTCTTTGTGTTGAGTGCATTCAACTCACAGACTTGAACTTACCTGTAGAAAGAGCAGTTTTGAAACACTCTTTTGGTAAAATCTGCAAGTGGTTATTTGGAGCACTTCGAGGCCTGTGCTGGGATATGGAATATCTTCACCTAAAAACTACAGAGAAGCATTCTCAGAAAGTTCTTCACGATGCATTCATTCAACTCACAGAGTTGAACCTTCCTTTTGATAGAACAGTTTGGAAACACTCTTTTTGTAGAATCTGCAAGAGGATATTTGGAGCGTTTTGAGGCCTATGCTGGAAAAGGAAATATCTTCACCTAAAAACTAGACAGAAGCATTCTCAGAAACTTCTGTGTGATGAGTGCATTCAACTCACAGACTTGAACGTTTCTTTTGATAGAACAGTTTGGAAACATTACGTTTGTAGAATCTGCAAGTGTTTATTCGGAGCACCTTGAGGCCTATGTTGGAAAAGGAAATATCTTCACATAAAACCTAGAGAGAAGGATTCTCAGAAACTTCTTTGTGATGAGTTCATTCAACTCACAGAGTTGAACCTACCAATTGATAGAGAAGTTTGGAAACACTCTTTTTGTAGAATCTGCAAGTGGATATTTGGAGCCGTTTGAGGCCTATGCTGGAAAAGGAAATATCTTCACATAAAAACTGAACAGAAGCATTCTCAGAAACTTCTTTGTGTTGAGTGCATTCAACTCACAGACTTGAACTTACCTGTAGAAAGAGCAGTTTTGAAACACTCTTTTGGTAAAATCTGCAAGTGGTTATTTGGAGCACTTCGAGGCCTGTGCTGGGATATGGAATATCTTCACCTAAAAACTACAGAGAAGCATTCTCAGAAAGTTCTTCACGATGCATTCATTCAACTCACAGAGTTGAACCTTCCTTTTGATAGAACAGTTTTGAAACACTCTTTTTGTAGAATCTGCAAGAGGATATTTGGAGCGTTTTGAGGCCTATGCTGGAAAAGGAAATATCTTCACCTAAAAACTAGACAGAAGCATTCTCAGAAACTTCTGTGTGATGAGTGCATTCAACTCACAGACTTGAACGTTTCTTTTGATAGAACAGTTTGGAAACATTACGTTTGTAGAATCTGCAAGTGTTTATTCGGAGCACCTTGAGGCCTATGTTGGAAAAGGAAATATCTTCACATAAAACCTAGAGAGAAGGATTCTCAGAAACTTCTTTGTGATGAGTTCATTCAACTCACAGAGTTGAACCTACCAATTGATAGAGAAGTTTGGAAACACTCTTTTTGTAGAATCTGCAAGTGGATATTTGGAGCCGTTTGAGGCCTATGCTGGAAGAGGAAATATCTTCACATAAAAACTGAACAGAAGCATTCTCAGAAACTTCTTTGTGTTGAGTGTATTCAACTCACAGACTTGAACTTACCTGTAGAAAGAGCAGTTTTGAAACACTCTTTTGGTAAAATCTGCAAGTGGTTATTTGGAGCACTTCGAGGCCTGTGCTGGGATATGGAATATCTTCACCTAAAAACTACAGAGAAGCATTCTCAGAAAGTTCTTCACGATGCATTCATTCAACTCACAGAGTTGAACCTTCCTTTTGATAGAATAGTTTTGAAACAGTCTTTTTGTAGAATCTGCAAGAGGATATTTGGAGCGTTTTGAGGCCTATGCTGGAAAAGGAAATATCTTCACCTAAAAACTAGACAGAAGCATTCTCAGAAACTTCTGTGTGATGAGTGCATTCAACTCACAGACTTGAACGTTTCTTTTGATAGAACAGTTTGGAAACATTACGTTTGTAGAATCTGCAAGTGTTTATTCGGAGCACCTTGAGGCCTATGTTGGAAAAGGAAATATCTTCACATAAAACCTAGAGAGAAGGATTCTCAGAAACTTCTTTGTGATGAGTTCATTCAACTCACAGAGTTGACCCTACCAATTGATAGAGAAGTTTGGAAACACTCTTTTTGTAGAATCTGCAAGTGGATATTTGGAGCCGTTTGAGGCCTATGCTGGAAAAGGAAATATCTTCACATAAAAACTGAGCAGAAGCATTCTCAGAAACTTCTTTGTGTTGAGTGCATTCAACTCACAGACTTGAACTTACCTGTAGAAAGAGCAGTTTTGAAACACTCTTTTGGTAAAATCTGCAGGTGGTTATTTGGAGCACTTCGAGGCCTGTGCTGGGATATGGAATATCTTCACCTAAAAACTACAGAGAAGCATTCTCAGAAAGTTCTTCACGATGCATTCATTCAACTCACAGAGTTGAACCTTCCTTTTGATAGAACAGTTTGGAAACACTCTTTTTGTAGAATCTGCAAGAGGATATTTGGAGCGTTTTGAGGCCTATGCTGGAAAAGGAAATATCTTCACCTAAAAACTAGACAGAAGCATTCTCAGAAACTTCTGTGTGATGAGTGCATTCAACTCACAGACTTGAACGTTTCTTTTGATAGAACAGTTTGGAAACATTACGTTTGTAGAATCTGCAAGTGTTTATTCGGAGCACCTTGAGGCCTATGTTGGAAAAGGAAATATCTTCACATAAAACCTAGAGAGAAGGATTCTGAGACACTTCTTTGTGATGAGTTCATTCAACTCACAGAGTTGAACCTACCAATTGATAGAGAAGTTTGGAAACACTCTTTTTGTAGAATCTGCAAGTGGATATTTGGAGCCGTTTGAGGCCTATGCTGGAAAAGGAAATATCTTCACCTAAAAACTGAACAGAAGCATTCTCAGAAACTTCTTTGTGTTGAGTGCATTCAACTCACAGACTTGAACTTACCTGTAGAAAGAGCAGTTTTGAAACACTCTTTTGGTAAAATCTGCAAGTGGTTATTTGGAGCACTTCGAGGCCTGTGCTGGGATATGGAATATCTTCACCTAAAAACTACAGAGAAGCAGTCTCAGAAAGCTCTTCACGATGCATTCCTTCAACTCACAGAGTTGAACCTTCCTTTTGATAGAACAGTTTTGAAACACTCTTTTTGTAGAATCTGCAAGAGGATATTTGGAGCGTTTTGAGGCCTATGCTGGAAAAGGAAATATCTTCACCTAAAAACTAGACAGAAGCATTCTCAGAAACTTCTGTGTGATGAGTGCATTCAACTGACAGACCTGAACGTTTCTTTTGATAGAACAGTTTGGAAACATTACGTTTGTAGAATCTGCAAGTGTTTATTCGGAGCACCTTGAGGCCTATGTTGGAAAAGGAAATATCTTCACATAAAACCTAGAGAGAAGGATTCTCAGAAACTTCTTTGTGATGAGTTGATTCAACTCACAGAGTTGAACCTACCAATTGATAGAGAAGTTTGGAAACACTCCTTTTCTAGAATCTGCAAGTGGATATTTGGAGCCGTTTGAGGCCTATGCTGGAAAAGGAAATATCTTCACATAAAAACTGAACAGAAGCATTCTCAGAAACTTCTTTGTGTTGAGTGCATTCACCTCACAGACTTGAACTTACCTGTAGAAAGAGCAGTTTTGAAACACTCTTTTGGTAAAATCTGCAAGTGGTTATTTGGAGCACTTCGAGGCCTGTGCTGGGATATGGAATATCTTCACCTAAAAACTACAGAGAAGCATTCTCAGAAAGTTCTTCACGATGCATTCATTCAACTCACAGAGTTGAACCTTCCTTTTGATAGAACAGTTTGGAAACACTCTTTTTGTAGAATCTGCAAGAGGATATTTGGAGCGTTTTGAGGCCTATGCTGGAAAAGGAAATATCTTCACCTAAAAACTAGACAGAAGCATTCTCAGAAACTTCTGTGTGATGAGTGCATTCAACTCACAGACTTGAACGTTTCTTTTGATAGAACAGTTTGGAAACATTACGTTTGTAGAATCTGCAAGTGTTTATTCGGAGCACCTTGAGGCCTATGTTGGAAAAGGAAATATCTTCACATAAAAACTAGAGAGAAGGATTCTCAGAAACTTCTTTGTGATGAGTTCATTCAACTCACAGAGTTGAACCTACCAATTGATAGAGAAGTTTGGAAACACTCCTTTTCTATAATCTGCAAGTGGATATTTGGAGCCGTTTGAGGCCTATGCTGGAAAAGGAAATATCTTCACATAAAAACTGAACAGAAGCATTCTCAGAAACTTCTTTGTGTTGAGTGCATTCAACTCACAGACTTGAACTTACCTGTAGAAAGAGCAGTTTTGAAACACTCTTTTGGTAAAATCTGCAAGTGGTTATTTGGAGCACTTCGAGGCCTGTGCTGGGATATGGAATATCTTCACCTAAAAACTACAGAGAAGCATTCTCAGAAAGTTCTTCACGATGCATTCATTCAACTCACAGAGTTGAACCTTCCTTTTGATAGAACAGTTTTGAAACACTCTTTTTGTAGAATCTGCAAGAGGATATTTGGAGCGTTTTGAGGCCTATGCTGGAAAAGGAAATATCTTCACCAAAAAACTAGACAGAAGCATTCTCAGAAACTTCTGTGTGATGAGTGCATTCAACTCACAGACTTGAACGTTTCTTTTGATAGAACAGTTTGGAAACATTACGTTTGTAGAATCTGCAAGTGTTTATTCGGAGCACCTTGAGGCCTATGTTGAAAAAGGAAATATCTTCACATAAAACCTAGAGAGAAGGATTCTCAGAAACTTCTTTGTGATGAGTTCATTCAACTCACAGAGTTGAACCTACCAATTGATAGAGAAGTTTGGAAACACTCTTTTTGTAGAATCTGCAAGTGGATATTTGGAGCCGTTTGAGGCCTATGCTGGAAAAGGAAATATCTTCACATAAAAACTGAACAGAAGCATTCTCAGAAACTTCTTTGTGTTGAGTGCATTCAACTCACAGACTTGAACTTACCTGTAGAAAGAGCAGTTTTGAAACACTCTTTTGGTAAAATCTGCAAGTGGTTATTTGGAGCACTTCGAGGCCTGTGCTGGGATATGGAATATCTTCACCTAAAAACTACAGAGAAGCAGTCTCAGAAAGTTCTTCACGATGCATTCCTTCAACTCACAGAGTTGAACCTTCCTTTTGATAGAACAGTTTTGAAACACTCTTTTTGTAGAATCTGCAAGAGGATATTTGGAGCGTTTTGAGGCCTATGCTGGAAAAGGAAATATCTTCACCTAAAAACTAGACAGAAGCATTCTCAGAAACTTCTGTGTGATGAGTGCATTCAACTCACAGACCTGAACGTTTCTTTTGATAGAACAGTTTGGAAACATTACGTTTGTAGAATCTGCAAGTGTTTATTCGGAGCACCTTGAGGCCTATGTTGGAAAAGGAAATATCTTCACATAAAACCTAGAGAGAAGGATTCTCAGAAACTTCTTTGTGATGAGTTCATTCAACTCACAGAGTTGAACCTACCAATTGATAGAGAAGTTTGGAAACACTCCTTTTCTAGAATCTGCAAGTGGATATTTGGAGCCGTTTGAGGCCTATGCTGGAAAAGGAAATATCTTCACCTAAAAACTGAACAGAAGCATTCTCAGAAACTTCTTTGTGTTGAGTGCATTCAACTCACAGACTTGAACTTACCTGTAGAAAGAGCAGTTTTGAAACACTCTTTTGGTAAAATCTGCAAGTGGTTATTTGGAGCACTTCGAGGCCTGTGCTGGGATATGGAATATCTTCACCTAAAAACTACAGAGAAGCAGTCTCAGAAAGCTCTTCACGATGCATTCCTTCAACTCACAGAGTTGAACCTTCCTTTTGATAGAACAGTTTTGAAACACTCTTTTTGTAGAATCTGCAAGAGGATATTTGGAGCGTTTTGAGGCCTATGCTGGAAAAGGAAATATCTTCACCTAAAAACTAGACAGAAGCATTCTCAGAAACTTCTGTGTGATGAGTGCATTCAACTGACAGACCTGAACGTTTCTTTTGATAGAACAGTTTGGAAACATTACGTTTGTAGAATCTGCAAGTGTTTATTCGGAGCACCTTGAGGCCTATGTTGGAAAAGGAAATATCTTCACATAAAACCTAGAGAGAAGGATTCTCAGAAACTTCTTTGTGATGAGTTGATTCAACTCACAGAGTTGAACCTACCAATTGATAGAGAAGTTTGGAAACACTCCTTTTCTAGAATCTGCAAGTGGATATTTGGAGCCGTTTGAGGCCTATGCTGGAAAAGGAAATATCTTCACATAAAAACTGAACAGAAGCATTCTCAGAAACTTCTTTGTGTTGAGTGCATTCACCTCACAGACTTGAACTTACCTGTAGAAAGAGCAGTTTTGAAACACTCTTTTGGTAAAATCTGCAAGTGGTTATTTGGAGCACTTCGAGGCCTGTGCTGGGATATGGAATATCTTCACCTAAAAACTACAGAGAAGCATTCTCAGAAAGTTCTTCACGATGCATTCATTCAACTCACAGAGTTGAACCTTCCTTTTGATAGAACAGTTTGGAAACACTCTTTTTGTAGAATCTGCAAGAGGATATTTGGAGCGTTTTGAGGCCTATGCTGGAAAAGGAAATATCTTCACCTAAAAACTAGACAGAAGCATTCTCAGAAACTTCTGTGTGATGAGTGCATTCAACTCACAGACTTGAACGTTTCTTTTGATAGAACAGTTTGGAAACATTACGTTTGTAGAATCTGCAAGTGTTTATTCGGAGCACCTTGAGGCCTATGTTGGAAAAGGAAATATCTTCACATAAAAACTAGAGAGAAGGATTCTCAGAAACTTCTTTGTGATGAGTTCATTCAACTCACAGAGTTGAACCTACCAATTGATAGAGAAGTTTGGAAACACTCTTTTTGTAGAATCTGCAAGTGGATATTTGGAGCCGTTTGAGGCCTATGCTGGAAAAGGAAATATCTTCACATAAAAACTGAACAGAAGCATTCTCAGAAACTTCTTTGTGTTGAGTGCATTCAACTCACAGACTTGAACTTACCTGTAGAAAGAGCAGTTTTGAAACACTCTTTTGGTAAAATCTGCAAGTGGTTATTTGGAGCACTTCGAGGCCTGTGCTGGGATATGGAATATCTTCACCTAAAAACTACAGAGAAGCATTCTCAGAAAGTTCTTCACGATGCATTCATTCAACTCACAGAGTTGAACCTTCCTTTTGATAGAACAGTTTGGAAACACTCTTTTTGTAGAATCTGCAAGAGGATATTTGGAGCGTTTTGAGGCCTATGCTGGAAAAGGAAATATCTTCACCTAAAAACTAGACAGAAGCATTCTCAGAAACTTCTGTGTGATGAGTGCATTCAACTCACAGACTTGAACGTTTCTTTTGATAGAACAGTTTGGAAACATTACGTTTGTAGAATCTGCAAGTGTTTATTCGGAGCACCTTGAGGCCTATGTTGAAAAAGGAAATATCTTCACATAAAACCTAGAGAGAAGGATTCTCAGAAACTTCTTTGTGATGAGTTCATTCAACTCACAGAGTTGAACCTACCAATTGATAGAGAAGTTTGGAAACACTCTTTTTGTAGAATCTGCAAGTGGATATTTGGAGCCGTTTGAGGCCTATGCTGGAAAAGGAAATATCTTCACATAAAAACTGAACAGAAGCATTCTCAGAAACTTCTTTGTGTTGAGTGCATTCAACTCACAGACTTGAACTTACCTGTAGAAAGAGCAGTTTTGAAACACTCTTTTGGTAAAATCTGCAAGTGGTTATTTGGAGCACTTCGAGGCCTGTGCTGGGATATGGAATATCTTCACCTAAAAACTACAGAGAAGCAGTCTCAGAAAGTTCTTCACGATGCATTCCTTCAACTCACAGAGTTGAACCTTCCTTTTGATAGAACAGTTTTGAAACACTCTTTTTGTAGAATCTGCAAGAGGATATTTGGAGCGTTTTGAGGCCTATGCTGGAAAAGGAAATATCTTCACCTAAAAACTAGACAGAAGCATTCTCAGAAACTTCTGTGTGATGAGTGCATTCAACTCACAGACCTGAACGTTTCTTTTGATAGAACAGTTTGGAAACATTACGTTTGTAGAATCTGCAAGTGTTTATTCGGAGCACCTTGAGGCCTATGTTGGAAAAGGAAATATCTTCACATAAAACCTAGAGAGAAGGATTCTCAGAAACTTCTTTGTGATGAGTTCATTCAACTCACAGAGTTGAACCTACCAATTGATAGAGAAGTTTGGAAACACTCCTTTTCTAGAATCTGCAAGTGGATATTTGGAGCCGTTTGAGGCCTATGCTGGAAAAGGAAATATCTTCACATAAAAATTGAACAGAAACATTCTCAGAAACTTCTTTGTGTTGAGTGCATTCAACTCACAGACTTGAACTTACCTGTAGAAAGAGCAGTTTTGAAACACTCTTTTGGTAAAATCTGCAAGTGGTTATTTGGAGCACTTCGAGGCCTGTGCTGGGATATGGCATATCTTCACCTAAAAACTACAGAGAAGCATTCTCAGAAAGTTCTTCACGATGCATTCATTCAACTCACAGAGTTGAACCTTCCTTTTGATAGAACAGTTTGGAAACACTCTTTTTGTAGAATCTGCAAGAGGATATTTGGAGCGTTTTGAGGCCTATGCTGGAAAAGGAAATATCTTCACCTAAAAACTAGACAGAAGCATTCTCAGAAACTTCTGTGTGATGAGTGCATTCAACTCACAGACTTGAACGTTTCTTTTGATAGAACAGTTTGGAAACATTACGTTTGTAGAATCTGCAAGTGTTTATTCGGAGCACCTTGAGGCCTATGTTGGAAAAGGAAATATCTTCACATAAAACCTAGAGAGAAGGATTCTCAGAAACTTCTTTGTGATGAGTTCATTCACCTCACAGAGTTGAACCTACCAATTGATAGAGAAGTTTGGAAACACTCTTTTTGTAGAATCTGCAAGTGGATATTTGGAGCCGTTTGAGGCCTATGCTGGAAAAGGAAATATCTTCACATAAAAACTGAACAGAAGCATTCTCAGAAACTTCTTTGTGTTGAGTGCATTCAACTCACAGACTTGAACTTACCTGTAGAAAGAGCAGTTTTGAAACACTCTTTTGGTAAAATCTGCAAGTGGTTATTTGGAGCACTTCGAGGCCTGTGCTGGGATATGGAATATCTTCACCTAAAAACTACAGAGAAGCATTCTCAGAAAGTTCTTCACGATGCATTCATTCAACTCACAGAGTTGAACCTTCCTTTTGATAGAACAGTTTGGAAACACTCTTTTTGTAGAATCTGCAAGAGGATATTTGGAGCGTTTTGAGGCCTATGCTGGAAAAGGAAATATCTTCACCTAAAAACTAGACAGAAGCATTCTCAGAAACTTCTGTGTGATGAGTGCATTCAACTCACAGACTTGAACGTTTCTTTTGATAGAACAGTTTGGAAACATTACGTTTGTAGAATCTGCAAGTGTTTATTCGGAGCACCTTGAGGCCTATGTTGGAAAAGGAAATATCTTCACATAAAACCTAGAGAGAAGGATTCTCAGAAACTTCTTTGTGATGAGTTCATTCAACTCACAGAGTTGAACCTACCAATTGATAGAGAAGTTTGGAAACACTCTTTTTGTAGAATCTGCAAGTGGATATTTGGAGCCGTTTGAGGCCTATGCTGGAAGAGGAAATATCTTCACATAAAAACTGAACAGAAGCATTCTCAGAAACTTCTTTGTGTTGAGTGTATTCAACTCACAGACTTGAACTTACCTGTAGAAAGAGCAGTTTTGAAACACTCTTTTGGTAAAATCTGCAAGTGGTTATTTGGAGCACTTCGAGGCCTGTGCTGGGATATGGAATATCTTCACCTAAAAACTACAGAGAAGCATTCTCAGAAAGTTCTTCACGATGCATTCATTCAACTCACAGAGTTGAACCTTCCTTTTGATAGAATAGTTTTGAAACAGTCTTTTTGTAGAATCTGCAAGAGGATATTTGGAGCGTTTTGAGGCCTATGCTGGAAAAGGAAATATCTTCACCTAAAAACTAGACAGAAGCATTCTCAGAAACTTCTGTGTGATGAGTGCATTCAACTCACAGACTTGAACGTTTCTTTTGATAGAACAGTTTGGAAACATTACGTTTGTAGAATCTGCAAGTGTTTATTCGGAGCACCTTGAGGCCTATGTTGGAAAAGGAAATATCTTCACATAAAACCTAGAGAGAAGGATTCTCAGAAACTTCTTTGTGATGAGTTCATTCAACTCACAGAGTTGACCCTACCAATTGATAGAGAAGTTTGGAAACACTCTTTTTGTAGAATCTGCAAGTGGATATTTGGAGCCGTTTGAGGCCTATGCTGGAAAAGGAAATATCTTCACATAAAAACTGAACAGAAGCATTCTCAGAAACTTCTTTGTGTTGAGTGCATTCAACTCACAGACTTGAACTTACCTGTAGAAAGAGCAGTTTTGAAACACTCTTTTGGTAAAATCTGCAGGTGGTTATTTGGAGCACTTCGAGGCCTGTGCTGGGATATGGAATATCTTCACCTAAAAACTACAGAGAAGCATTCTCAGAAAGTTCTTCACGATGCATTCATTCAACTCACAGAGTTGAACCTTCCTTTTGATAGAACAGTTTTGAAACACTCTTTTTGTAGAATCTGCAAGAGGATATTTGGAGCGTTTTGAGGCCTATGCTGGAAAAGGAAATATCTTCACCTAAAAACTAGACAGAAGCATTCTCAGAAACTTCTGTGTGATGAGTGCATTCAACTCACAGACTTGAACGTTTCTTTTGATAGAACAGTTTGGAAACATTACGTTTGTAGAATCTGCAAGTGTTTATTCGGAGCACCTTGAGGCCTATGTTGGAAAAGGAAATATCTTCACATAAAACCTAGAGAGAAGGATTCTGAGACACTTCTTTGTGATGAGTTCATTCAACTCACAGAGTTGAACCTACCAATTGATAGAGAAGTTTGGAAACACTCTTTTTGTAGAATCTGCAAGTGGATATTTGGAGCCGTTTGAGGCCTATGCTGGAAAAGGAAATATCTTCACCTAAAAACTGAACAGAAGCATTCTCAGAAACTTCTTTGTGTTGAGTGCATTCAACTCACAGACTTGAACTTACCTGTAGAAAGAGCAGTTTTGAAACACTCTTTTGGTAAAATCTGCAAGTGGTTATTTGGAGCACTTCGAGGCCTGTGCTGGGATATGGAATATCTTCACCTAAAAACTACAGAGAAGCAGTCTCAGAAAGTTCTTCACGATGCATTCCTTCAACTCACAGAGTTGAACCTTCCTTTTGATAGAACAGTTTTGAAACACTCTTTTTGTAGAATCTGCAAGAGGATATTTGGAGCGTTTTGAGGCCTATGCTGGAAAAGGAAATATCTTCACCTAAAAACTAGACAGAAGCATTCTCAGAAACTTCTGTGTGATGAGTGCATTCAACTGACAGACCTGAACGTTTCTTTTGATAGAACAGTTTGGAAACATTACGTTTGTAGAATCTGCAAGTGTTTATTCGGAGCACCTTGAGGCCTATGTTGGAAAAGGAAATATCTTCACATAAAACCTAGAGAGAAGGATTCTGAGAAACTTCTTTGTGATGAGTTGATTCAACTCACAGAGTTGAACCTACCAATTGATAGAGAAGTTTGGAAACACTCCTTTTCTAGAATCTGCAAGTGGATATTTGGAGCCGTTTGAGGCCTATGCTGGAAAAGGAAATATCTTCACATAAAAACTGAACAGAAGCATTCTCAGAAACTTCTTTGTGTTGAGTGCATTCACCTCACAGACTTGAACTTACCTGTAGAAAGAGCAGTTTTGAAACACTCTTTTGGTAAAATCTGCAAGTGGTTATTTGGAGCACTTCGAGGCCTGTGCTGGGATATGGAATATCTTCACCTAAAAACTACAGAGAAGCATTCTCAGAAAGTTCTTCACGATGCATTCATTCAACTCACAGAGTTGAACCTTCCTTTTGATAGAACAGTTTGGAAACACTCTTTTTGTAGAATCTGCAAGAGGATATTTGGAGCGTTTTGAGGCCTATGCTGGAAAAGGAAATATCTTCACCTAAAAACTAGACAGAAGCATTCTCAGAAACTTCTGTGTGATGAGTGCATTCAACTCACAGACTTGAACGTTTCTTTTGATAGAACAGTTTGGAAACATTACGTTTGTAGAATCTGCAAGTGTTTATTCGGAGCACCTTGAGGCCTATGTTGGAAAAGGAAATATCTTCACATAAAAACTAGAGAGAAGGATTCTCAGAAACTTCTTTGTGATGAGTTCATTCAACTCACAGAGTTGAACCTACCAATTGATAGAGAAGTTTGGAAACACTCCTTTTCTATAATCTGCAAGTGGATATTTGGAGCCGTTTGAGGCCTATGCTGGAAAAGGAAATATCTTCACATAAAAACTGAACAGAAGCATTCTCAGAAACTTCTTTGTGTTGAGTGCATTCAACTCACAGACTTGAACTTACCTGTAGAAAGAGCAGTTTTGAAACACTCTTTTGGTAAAATCTGCAAGTGGTTATTTGGAGCACTTCGAGGCCTGTGCTGGGATATGGAATATCTTCACCTAAAAACTACAGAGAAGCATTCTCAGAAAGTTCTTCACGATGCATTCATTCAACTCACAGAGTTGAACCTTCCTTTTGATAGAACAGTTTGGAAACACTCTTTTTGTAGAATCTGCAAGAGGATATTTGGAGCGTTTTGAGGCCTATGCTGGAAAAGGAAATATCTTCACCTAAAAACTAGACAGAAGCATTCTCAGAAACTTCTGTGTGATGAGTGCATTCAACTCACAGACTTGAACGTTTCTTTTGATAGAACAGTTTGGAAACATTACGTTTGTAGAATCTGCAAGTGTTTATTCGGAGCACCTTGAGGCCTATGTTGAAAAAGGAAATATCTTCACATAAAACCTAGAGAGAAGGATTCTCAGAAACTTCTTTGTGATGAGTTCATTCAACTCACAGAGTTGAACCTACCAATTGATAGAGAAGTTTGGAAACACTCTTTTTGTAGAATCTGCAAGTGGATATTTGGAGCCGTTTGAGGCCTATGCTGGAAAAGGAAATATCTTCACATAAAAACTGAACAGAAGCATTCTCAGAAACTTCTTTGTGTTGAGTGCATTCAACTCACAGACTTGAACTTACCTGTAGAAAGAGCAGTTTTGAAACACTCTTTTGGTAAAATCTGCAAGTGGTTATTTGGAGCACTTCGAGGCCTGTGCTGGGATATGGAATATCTTCACCTAAAAACTACAGAGAAGCAGTCTCAGAAAGTTCTTCACGATGCATTCCTTCAACTCACAGAGTTGAACCTTCCTTTTGATAGAACAGTTTTGAAACACTCTTTTTGTAGAATCTGCAAGAGGATATTTGGAGCGTTTTGAGGCCTATGCTGGAAAAGGAAATATCTTCACCTAAAAACTAGACAGAAGCATTCTCAGAAACTTCTGTGTGATGAGTGCATTCAACTCACAGACCTGAACGTTTCTTTTGATAGAACAGTTTGGAAACATTACGTTTGTAGAATCTGCAAGTGTTTATTCGGAGCACCTTGAGGCCTATGTTGGAAAAGGAAATATCTTCACATAAAACCTAGAGAGAAGGATTCTCAGAAACTTCTTTGTGATGAGTTCATTCAACTCACAGAGTTGAACCTACCAATTGATAGAGAAGTTTGGAAACACTCCTTTTCTAGAATCTGCAAGTGGATATTTGGAGCCGTTTGAGGCCTATGCTGGAAAAGGAAATATCTTCACATAAAAATTGAACAGAAACATTCTCAGAAACTTCTTTGTGTTGAGTGCATTCAACTCACAGACTTGAACTTACCTGTAGAAAGAGCAGTTTTGAAACACTCTTTTGGTAAAATCTGCAAGTGGTTATTTGGAGCACTTCGAGGCCTGTGCTGGGATATGGAATATCTTCACCTAAAAACTACAGAGAAGCATTCTCAGAAAGTTCTTCACGATGCATTCATTCAACTCACAGAGTTGAACCTTCCTTTTGATAGAACAGTTTGGAAACACTCTTTTTGTAGAATCTGCAAGAGGATATTTGGAGCGTTTTGAGGCCTATGCTGGAAAAGGAAATATCTTCACCTAAAAACTAGACAGAAGCATTCTCAGAAACTTCTGTGTGATGAGTGCATTCAACTCACAGACTTGAACGTTTCTTTTGATAGAACAGTTTGGAAACATTACGTTTGTAGAATCTGCAAGTGTTTATTCGGAGCACCTTGAGGCCTATGTTGGAAAAGGAAATATCTTCACATAAAACCTAGAGAGAAGGATTCTCAGAAACTTCTTTGTGATGAGTTCATTCAACTCACAGAGTTGAACCTACCAATTGATAGAGAAGTTTGGAAACACTCTTTTTGTAGAATCTGCAAGTGGATATTTGGAGCCGTTTGAGGCCTATGCTGGAAAAGGAAATATCTTCACATAAAAACTGAACAGAAGCATTCTCAGAAACTTCTTTGTGTTGAGTGCATTCAACTCACAGACTTGAACTTACCTGTAGAAAGAGCAGTTTTGAAACACTCTTTTGGTAAAATCTGCAAGTGGTTATTTGGAGCACTTCGAGGCCTGTGCTGGGATATGGAATATCTTCACCTAAAAACTACAGAGAAGCATTCTCAGAAAGTTCTTCACGATGCATTCATTCAACTCACAGAGTTGAACCTTCCTTTTGATAGAACAGTTTTGAAACACTCTTTTTGTAGAATCTGCAAGAGGATATTTGGAGCGTTTTGAGGCCTATGCTGGAAAAGGAAATATCTTCACCTAAAAACTAGACAGAAGCATTCTCAGAAACTTCTGTGTGATGAGTGCATTCAACTCACAGACTTGAACGTTTCTTTTGATAGAACAGTTTGGAAACATTACGTTTGTAGAATCTGCAAGTGTTTATTCGGAGCACCTTGAGGCCTATGTTGGAAAAGGAAATATCTTCACATAAAACCTAGAGAGAAGGATTCTCAGAAACTTCTTTGTGATGAGTTCATTCAACTCACAGAGTTGAACCTACCAATTGATAGAGAAGTTTGGAAACACTCTTTTTGTAGAATCTGCAAGTGGATATTTGGAGCCGTTTGAGGCCTATGCTGGAAGAGGAAATATCTTCACATAAAAACTGAACAGAAGCATTCTCAGAAACTTCTTTGTGTTGAGTGTATTCAACTCACAGACTTGAACTTACCTGTAGAAAGAGCAGTTTTGAAACACTCTTTTGGTAAAATCTGCAAGTGGTTATTTGGAGCACTTCGAGGCCTGTGCTGGGATATGGAATATCTTCACCTAAAAACTACAGAGAAGCATTCTCAGAAAGTTCTTCACGATGCATTCATTCAACTCACAGAGTTGAACCTTCCTTTTGATAGAATAGTTTTGAAACAGTCTTTTTGTAGAATCTGCAAGAGGATATTTGGAGCGTTTTGAGGCCTATGCTGGAAAAGGAAATATCTTCACCTAAAAACTAGACAGAAGCATTCTCAGAAACTTCTGTGTGATGAGTGCATTCAACTCACAGACTTGAACGTTTCTTTTGATAGAACAGTTTGGAAACATTACGTTTGTAGAATCTGCAAGTGTTTATTCGGAGCACCTTGAGGCCTATGTTGGAAAAGGAAATATCTTCACATAAAACCTAGAGAGAAGGATTCTCAGAAACTTCTTTGTGATGAGTTCATTCAACTCACAGAGTTGACCCTACCAATTGATAGAGAAGTTTGGAAACACTCTTTTTGTAGAATCTGCAAGTGGATATTTGGAGCCGTTTGAGGCCTATGCTGGAAAAGGAAATATCTTCACATAAAAACTGAACAGAAGCATTCTCAGAAACTTCTTTGTGTTGAGTGCATTCAACTCACAGACTTGAACTTACCTGTAGAAAGAGCAGTTTTGAAACACTCTTTTGGTAAAATCTGCAGGTGGTTATTTGGAGCACTTCGAGGCCTGTGCTGGGATATGGAATATCTTCACCTAAAAACTACAGAGAAGCATTCTCAGAAAGTTCTTCACGATGCATTCATTCAACTCACAGAGTTGAACCTTCCTTTTGATAGAACAGTTTTGAAACACTCTTTTTGTAGAATCTGCAAGAGGATATTTGGAGCGTTTTGAGGCCTATGCTGGAAAAGGAAATATCTTCACCTAAAAACTAGACAGAAGCATTCTCAGAAACTTCTGTGTGATGAGTGCATTCAACTCACAGACTTGAACGTTTCTTTTGATAGAACAGTTTGGAAACATTACGTTTGTAGAATCTGCAAGTGTTTATTCGGAGCACCTTGAGGCCTATGTTGGAAAAGGAAATATCTTCACATAAAACCTAGAGAGAAGGATTCTGAGACACTTCTTTGTGATGAGTTCATTCAACTCACAGAGTTGAACCTACCAATTGATAGAGAAGTTTGGAAACACTCTTTTTGTAGAATCTGCAAGTGGATATTTGGAGCCGTTTGAGGCCTATGCTGGAAAAGGAAATATCTTCACCTAAAAACTGAACAGAAGCATTCTCAGAAACTTCTTTGTGTTGAGTGCATTCAACTCACAGACTTGAACTTACCTGTAGAAAGAGCAGTTTTGAAACACTCTTTTGGTAAAATCTGCAAGTGGTTATTTGGAGCACTTCGAGGCCTGTGCTGGGATATGGAATATCTTCACCTAAAAACTACAGAGAAGCAGTCTCAGAAAGTTCTTCACGATGCATTCCTTCAACTCACAGAGTTGAACCTTCCTTTTGATAGAACAGTTTTGAAACACTCTTTTTGTAGAATCTGCAAGAGGATATTTGGAGCGTTTTGAGGCCTATGCTGGAAAAGGAAATATCTTCACCTAAAAACTAGACAGAAGCATTCTCAGAAACTTCTGTGTGATGAGTGCATTCAACTGACAGACCTGAACGTTTCTTTTGATAGAACAGTTTGGAAACATTACGTTTGTAGAATCTGCAAGTGTTTATTCGGAGCACCTTGAGGCCTATGTTGGAAAAGGAAATATCTTCACATAAAACCTAGAGAGAAGGATTCTGAGAAACTTCTTTGTGATGAGTTGATTCAACTCACAGAGTTGAACCTACCAATTGATAGAGAAGTTTGGAAACACTCCTTTTCTAGAATCTGCAAGTGGATATTTGGAGCCGTTTGAGGCCTATGCTGGAAAAGGAAATATCTTCACATAAAAACTGAACAGAAGCATTCTCAGAAACTTCTTTGTGTTGAGTGCATTCACCTCACAGACTTGAACTTACCTGTAGAAAGAGCAGTTTTGAAACACTCTTTTGGTAAAATCTGCAAGTGGTTATTTGGAGCACTTCGAGGCCTGTGCTGGGATATGGAATATCTTCACCTAAAAACTACAGAGAAGCATTCTCAGAAAGTTCTTCACGATGCATTCATTCAACTCACAGAGTTGAACCTTCCTTTTGATAGAACAGTTTGGAAACACTCTTTTTGTAGAATCTGCAAGAGGATATTTGGAGCGTTTTGAGGCCTATGCTGGAAAAGGAAATATCTTCACCTAAAAACTAGACAGAAGCATTCTCAGAAACTTCTGTGTGATGAGTGCATTCAACTCACAGACTTGAACGTTTCTTTTGATAGAACAGTTTGGAAACATTACGTTTGTAGAATCTGCAAGTGTTTATTCGGAGCACCTTGAGGCCTATGTTGGAAAAGGAAATATCTTCACATAAAACCTAGAGAGAAGGATTCTCAGAAACTTCTTTGTGATGAGTTCATTCAACTCACAGAGTTGAACCTACCAATTGATAGAGAAGTTTGGAAACACTCTTTTTGTAGAATCTGCAAGTGGATATTTGGAGCCGTTTGAGGCCTATGCTGGAAAAGGAAATATCTTCACATAAAAACTGAACAGAAGCATTCTCAGAAACTTCTTTGTTTTGAGAGCATTCAACTCACAGACTTCAACTTACCTGTTGAAAGAGCAGTTTTGAAACACTCTTTTGGTAAAATCTGCAAGTGGTTATTTGGAGCACTTCGAGGCCTGTGCTGGGATATGGAATATCTTCACCTAAAAACTACAGAGAAGCATTCTCAGAAAGTTCTTCACGATGCATTCATTCAACTCACAGAGTTGAACCTTCCTTTTGATAGAACAGTTTTGAAACACTCTTTTTGTAGAATCTGCAAGAGGATATTTGGAGCGTTTTGAGGCCTGTGCTGGAAAAGGAAATATCTTCACCTAAAAACTAGACAGAAGCATTCTCAGAAACTTCTGTGTGATGAGTGCATTCAACTCACAGACTTGAACGTTTCTTTTGATAGAACAGTTCGGAAACATTACGTTTGTAGAATCTGCAAGTGTTTATTCGGAGCACATTGAGGCCTATGTTGGAAAAGGAAATATCTTCGCATAAAAACTAGAGAGAAGGATTCTCAGAAACTTCTTTGTGATGAGTTCATTCAACTCACAGAGTTGAACCTACCAATTGATAGAGAAGTTTGGAAACACTCTTTTTGTAGAATCTGCAAGTGGATATTTGGAGCCGTTTGAGGCCTATGCTGGAAAAGGAAATATCTTCACATAAAAACTGAACAGAAGCATTCTCAGAAACTTCTTTGTGTTGAGTGCATTCAACTCACAGACTTGAACTTACCTATAGAAAGAGCAGTTATGAAACACTCTTTTGGTAAAATCTGCAAGTGGTTATTTGGAACACTTCGAGGCCTGTGGTGGGATGTGGAATATCTTCACCTAAAAACTACAGAGAAGCATTCTCCCAAAGTTCTTCACGATGCATTCATTCAACTCACAGAGTTGAACCTTCCTTTTGATAGAACAGTTTTGAAACACTCTTTTTGTAGAATCTGCAAGAGGATATTTGGAGCGTTTTGAGGCCTATGCTGGAAAAGGAAATATCTTCACCTAAAAACTAGACAGAAGCATTCTCAGAAACTTCTGTGTGATGAGTGCATTCAACTCACAGACTTGAACGTTTCTTTTGATAGAACAGTTTGGAAACATTACGTTTGTAGAATCTGCAAGTGTTTATTCGGAGCACCTTGAGGCCTATGTTGGAAAAGGAAATATCTTCACATAAAACCTAGAGAGAAGGATTCTGAGACACTTCTTTGTGATGAGTTCATTCAACTCACAGAGTTGAACCTACCAATTGATAGAGAAGTTTGGAAACACTCTTTTTGTAGAATCTGCAAGTGGATATTTGGAGCCGTTTGAGGCCTATGCTGGAAAAGGAAATATCTTCACCTAAAAACTGAACAGAAGCATTCTCAGAAACTTCTTTGTGTTGAGTGCATTCAACTCACAGACTTGAACTTACCTGTAGAAAGAGCAGTTTTGAAACACTCTTTTGGTAAAATCTGCAAGTGGTTATTTGGAGCACTTCGAGGCCTGTGCTGGGATATGGAATATCTTCACCTAAAAACTACAGAGAAGCAGTCTCAGAAAGTTCTTCACGATGCATTCCTTCAACTCACAGAGTTGAACCTTCCTTTTGATAGAACAGTTTTGAAACACTCTTTTTGTAGAATCTGCAAGAGGATATTTGGAGCGTTTTGAGGCCTATGCTGGAAAAGGAAATATCTTCACCTAAAAACTAGACAGAAGCATTCTCAGAAACTTCTGTGTGATGAGTGCATTCAACTGACAGACCTGAACGTTTCTTTTGATAGAACAGTTTGGAAACATTACGTTTGTAGAATCTGCAAGTGTTTATTCGGAGCACCTTGAGGCCTATGTTGGAAAAGGAAATATCTTCACATAAAACCTAGAGAGAAGGATTCTCAGAAACTTCTTTGTGATGAGTTGATTCAACTCACAGAGTTGAACCTACCAATTGATAGAGAAGTTTGGAAACACTCCTTTTCTAGAATCTGCAAGTGGATATTTGGAGCCGTTTTAGGCCTATGCTGGAAAAGGAAATATCTTCACATAAAAACTGAACAGAAGCATTCTCAGAAACTTCTTTGTGTTGAGTGCATTCACCTCACAGACTTGAACTTACCTGTAGAAAGAGCAGTTTTGAAACACTCTTTTGGTAAAATCTGCAAGTGGTTATTTGGAGCACTTCGAGGCCTGTGCTGGGATATGGAATATCTTCACCTAAAAACTACAGAGAAGCATTCTCAGAAAGTTCTTCACGATGCATTCATTCAACTCACAGAGTTGAACCTTCCTTTTGATAGAACAGTTTGGAAACACTCTTTTTGTAGAATCTGCAAGAGGATATTTGGAGCGTTTTGAGGCCTATGCTGGAAAAGGAAATATCTTCACCTAAAAACTAGACAGAAGCATTCTCAGAAACTTCTGTGTGATGAGTGCATTCAACTCACAGACTTGAACGTTTCTTTTGATAGAACAGTTTGGAAACATTACGTTTGTAGAATCTGCAAGTGTTTATTCGGAGCACCTTGAGGCCTATGTTGGAAAAGGAAATATCTTCACATAAAACCTAGAGAGAAGGATTCTCAGAAACTTCTTTGTGATGAGTTCATTCAACTCACAGAGTTGAACCTACCAATTGATAGAGAAGTTTGGAAACACTCTTTTTGTAGAATCTGCAAGTGGATATTTGGAGCCGTTTGAGGCCTATGCTGGAAAAGGAAATATCTTCACATAAAAACTGAACAGAAGCATTCTCAGAAACTTCTTTGTTTTGAGAGCATTCAACTCACAGACTTCAACTTACCTGTTGAAAGAGCAGTTTTGAAACACTCTTTTGGTAAAATCTGCAAGTGGTTATTTGGAGCACTTCGAGGCCTGTGCTGGGATATGGAATATCTTCACCTAAAAACTACAGAGAAGCATTCTCAGAAAGTTCTTCACGATGCATTCATTCAACTCACAGAGTTGAACCTTCCTTTTGATAGAACAGTTTTGAAACACTCTTTTTGTAGAATCTGCAAGAGGATATTTGGAGCGTTTTGAGGCCTGTGCTGGAAAAGGAAATATCTTCACCTAAAAACTAGACAGAAGCATTCTCAGAAACTTCTGTGTGATGAGTGCATTCAACTCACAGACTTGAACGTTTCTTTTGATAGAACAGTTCGGAAACATTACGTTTGTAGAATCTGCAAGTGTTTATTCGGAGCACATTGAGGCCTATGTTGGAAAAGGAAATATCTTCGCATAAAAACTAGAGAGAAGGATTCTCAGAAACTTCTTTGTGATGAGTTCATTCAACTCACAGAGTTGAACCTACCAATTGATAGAGAAGTTTGGAAACACTCTTTTTGTAGAATCTGCAAGTGGATATTTGGAGCCGTTTGAGGCCTATGCTGGAAAAGGAAATATCTTCACATAAAAACTGAACAGAAGCATTCTCAGAAACTTCTTTGTGTTGAGTGCATTCAACTCACAGACTTGAACTTACCTATAGAAAGAGCAGTTATGAAACACTCTTTTGGTAAAATCTGCAAGTGGTTATTTGGAACACTTCGAGGCCTGTGGTGGGATGTGGAATATCTTCACCTAAAAACTACAGAGAAGCATTCTCCCAAAGTTCTTCACGATGCATTCATTCAACTCACAGAGTTGAACCTTCCTTTTGATAGAACAGTTTTGAAACACTCTTTTTGTAGAATCTGCAAGAGGATATTTGGAGCGTTTTGAGGCCTATGCTGGAAAAGGAAATATCTTCACCTAAAAACTAGACAGAAGCATTCTCAGAAACTTCTGTGTGATGAGTGCATTCAACTCACAGACTTGAACGTTTCTTTTGATAGAACAGTTTGGAAACATTACGTTTGTAGAATCTGCAAGTGTTTATTCGGAGCACCTTGAGGCCTATGTTGGAAAAGGAAATATCTTCACATAAAACCTAGAGAGAAGGATTCTCAGAAACTTCTTTGTGATGAGTTCATTCAACTCACAGAGTTGAACCTACCAATTGATAGAGAAGTTTGGAAACACTCTTTTTGTAGAATCTGCAAGTGGATATTTGGAGCCGTTTGAGGCCTATGCTGGAAAAGGAAATATCTTCACATAAAAACTGAACAGAAGCATTCTCAGAAACTTCTTTGTGTTGAGTGCATTCAACTCACAGACTTGAACTTACCTGTAGAAAGAGCAGTTTTGAAACACTCTTTTGGTAAAATCTGCAAGTGGTTATTTGGAGCACTTCGAGGCCTGTGCTGGGATATGGAATATCTTCACCTAAAAACTACAGAGAAGCAGTCTCAGAAAGTTCTTCACGATGCATTCCTTCAACTCACAGAGTTGAACCTTCCTTTTGATAGAACAGTTTTGAAACACTCTTTTTGTAGAATCTGCAAGAGGATATTTGGAGCGTTTTGAGGCCTATGCTGGAAAAGGAAATATCTTCACCTAAAAACTAGACAGAAGCATTCTCAGAAACTTCTGTGTGATGAGTGCATTCAACTGACAGACCTGAACGTTTCTTTTGATAGAACAGTTTGGAAACATTACGTTTGTAGAATCTGCAAGTGTTTATTCGGAGCACCTTGAGGCCTATGTTGGAAAAGGAAATATCTTCACATAAAACCTAGAGAGAAGGATTCTCAGAAACTTCTTTGTGATGAGTTCATTCAACTCACAGAGTTGAACCTACCAATTGATAGAGAAGTTTGGAAACACTCCTTTTCTAGAATCTGCAAGTGGATATTTGGAGCCGTTTGAGGCCTATGCTGGAAAAGGAAATATCTTCACATAAAAACTGAACAGAAACATTCTCAGAAACTTCTTTGTGTTGAGTGCATTCAACTCACAGACTTGAACTTACCTGTAGAAAGAGCAGTTTTGAAACACTCTTTTGGTAAAATCTGCAAGTGGTTATTTGGAGCACTTCGAGGCCTGTGCTGGGATATGGAATATCTTCACCTAAAAACTACAGAGAAGCATTCTCAGAAAGTTCTTCACGATGCATTCATTCAACTCACAGAGTTGAACCTTCCTTTTGATAGAACAGTTTTGAAACACTCTTTTTGTAGAATCTGCAAGAGGATATTTGGAGCGTTTTGAGGCCTATGCTGGAAAAGGAAATATCTTCACCTAAAAACTAGACAGAAGCATTCTCAGAAACTTCTGTGTGATGAGTGCATTCAACTCACAGACTTGAACGTTTCTTTTGATAGAACAGTTTGGAAACATTACGTTTGTAGAATCTGCAAGTGTTTATTCGGAGCACCTTGAGGCCTATGTTGGAAAAGGAAATATCTTCACATAAAAACTAGAGAGAAGGATTCTCAGAAACTTCTTTGTGATGAGTTCATTCAACTCACAGAGTTGAACCTACCAATTGATAGAGAAGTTTGGAAACACTCTTTTTGTAGAATCTGCAAGTGGATATTTGGAGCCGTTTGAGGCCTATGCTGGAAAAGGAAATATCTTCACATAAAAACTGAACAGAAGCATTCTCAGAAACTTCTTTGTGTTGAGTGCATTCAACTCACAGACTTGAACTTACCTGTAGAAAGAGCAGTTTTGAAACACTCTTTTGGTAAAATCTGCAAGTGGTTATTTGGAGCACTTCGAGGCCTGTGCTGGGATATGGAATATCTTCACCTAAAAACTACAGAGAAGCATTCTCAGAAAGTTCTTCACGATGCATTCATTCAACTCACAGAGTTGAACCTTCCTTTTGATAGAACAGTTTTGAAACACTCTTTTTGTAGAATCTGCAAGAGGATATTTGGAGCGTTTTGAGGCCTATGCTGGAAAAGGAAATATCTTCACCTAAAAACTAGACAGAAGCATTCTCAGAAACTTCTGTGTGATGAGTGCATTCAACTCACAGACTTGAACGTTTCTTTTGATAGAACAGTTTGGAAACATTACGTTTGTAGAATCTGCAAGTGTTTATTCGGAGCACCTTGAGGCCTATGTTGGAAAAGGAAATATCTTCACATAAAACCTAGAGAGAAGGATTCTCAGAAACTTCTTTGTGATGAGTTCATTCAACTCACAGAGTTGAACCTACCAATTGATAGAGAAGTTTGGAAACACTCTTTTTGTAGAATCTGCAAGTGGATATTTGGAGCCGTTTGAGGCCTATGCTGGAAGAGGAAATATCTTCACATAAAAACTGAACACAAGCATTCTCAGAAACTTCTTTGTGTTGAGTGTATTCAACTCACAGACTTGAACTTACCTGTAGAAAGAGCAGTTTTGAAACACTCTTTTGGTAAAATCTGCAAGTGGTTATTTGGAGCACTTCGAGGCCTGTGCTGGGATATGGAATATCTTCACCTAAAAACTACAGAGAAGCATTCTCAGAAAGTTCTTCACGATGCATTCATTCAACTCACAGAGTTGAACCTTCCTTTTGATAGAATAGTTTTGAAACAGTCTTTTTGTAGAATCTGCAAGAGGATATTTGGAGCGTTTTGAGGCCTATGCTGGAAAAGGAAATATCTTCACCTAAAAACTAGACAGAAGCATTCTCAGAAACTTCTGTGTGATGAGTGCATTCAACTCACAGACTTGAACGTTTCTTTTCATAGAACAGTTTGGAAACATTACGTTTGTAGAATCTGCAAGTGTTTATTCGGAGCACCTTGAGGCCTATGTTGGAAAAGGAAATATCTTCACATAAAACCTAGAGAGAAGGATTCTCAGAAACTTCTTTGTGATGAGTTCATTCAACTCACAGAGTTGACCCTACCAATTGATAGAGAAGTTTGGAAACACTCTTTTTGTAGAATCTGCAAGTGGATATTTGGAGCCGTTTGAGGCCTATGCTGGAAAAGGAAATATCTTCACATAAAAACTGAACAGAAGCATTCTCAGAAACTTCTTTGTGTTGAGTGCATTCAACTCACAGACTTGAACTTACCTGTAGAAAGAGCAGTTTTGAAACACTCTTTTGGTAAAATCTGCAAGTGGTTATTTGGAGCACTTCGAGGCCTGTGCTGGGATATGGAATATCTTCACCTAAAAACTACAGAGAAGCATTCTCAGAAAGTTCTTCACGATGCATTCATTCAACTCACAGAGTTGAACCTTCCTTTTGATAGAACAGTTTTGAAACACTCTTTTTGTAGAATCTGCAAGAGGATATTTGGAGCGTTTTGAGGCCTATGCTGGAAAAGGAAATATCTTCACCTAAAAACTAGACAGAAGCATTCTCAGAAACTTCTGTGTGATGAGTGCATTCAACTCACAGACTTGAACGTTTCTTTTGATAGAACAGTTTGGAAACATTACGTTTGTAGAATCTGCAAGTGTTTATTCGGAGCACCTTGAGGCCTATGTTGGAAAAGGAAATATCTTCACATAAAAACTAGAGAGAAGGATTCTCAGAAACTTCTTTGTGATGAGGTCATTCAACTCACAGAGTTGAACCTACCAATTGATAGAGAAGTTTGGAAACACTCTTTTTGTAGAATCTGCAAGTGGATATTTGGAGCCGTTTGAGGCCTATGCTGGAAAAGGAAATATCTTCACATAAAAACTGAACAGAAGCATTCTCAGAAACTTCTTTGTGTTGAGTGCATTCAACTCACAGACTTGAACTTACCTGTAGAAAGAGCAGTTTTGAAACACTCTTTTGGTAAAATCTGCAAGTGGTTATTTGGAGCACTTCGAGGCCTGTGCTGGGATATGGAATATCTTCACCTAAAAACTACAGAGAAGCAGTCTCAGAAAGTTCTTCACGATGCATTCCTTCAACTCACAGAGTTGAACCTTCCTTTTGATAGAACAGTTTTGAAACACTCTTTTTGTAGAATCTGCAAGAGGATATTTGGAGCGTTTTGAGGCCTATGCTGGAAAAGGAAATATCTTCACCTAAAAACTAGACAGAAGCATTCTCAGAAACTTCTGTGTGATGAGTGCATTCAACTGACAGACCTGAACGTTTCTTTTGATAGAACAGTTTGGAAACATTACGTTTGTAGAATCTGCAAGTGTTTATTCGGAGCACCTTGAGGCCTATGTTGGAAAAGGAAATATCTTCACATAAAACCTAGAGAGAAGGATTCTCAGAAACTTCTTTGTGATGAGTTGATTCAACTCACAGAGTTGAACCTACCAATTGATAGAGAAGTTTGGAAACACTCCTTTTCTAGAATCTGCAAGTGGATATTTGGAGCCGTTTGAGGCCTATGCTGGAAAAGGAAATATCTTCACATAAAAACTGAACAGAAGCATTCTCAGAAACTTCTTTGTGTTGAGTGCATTCACCTCAAAGACTTGAACTTACCTGTAGAAAGAGCAGTTTTGAAACACTCTTTTGGTAAAATCTGCAAGTGGTTATTTGGAGCACTTCGAGGCCTGTGCTGGGATATGGAATATCTTCACCTAAAAACTACAGAGAAGCATTCTCAGAAAGTTCTTCACGATGCATTCATTCAACTCACAGAGTTGAACCTTCCTTTTGATAGAACAGTTTGGAAACACTCTTTTTGTAGAATCTGCAAGAGGATATTTGGAGCGTTTTGAGGCCTATGCTGGAAAAGGAAATATCTTCACCTAAAAACTAGACAGAAGCATTCTCAGAAACTTCTGTGTGATGAGTGCATTCAACTCACAGACTTGAACGTTTCTTTTGATAGAACAGTTTGGAAACATTACGTTTGTAGAATCTGCAAGTGTTTATTCGGAGCACCTTGAGGCCTATGTTGGAAAAGGAAATATCTTCACATAAAACCTAGAGAGAAGGATTCTCAGAAACTTCTTTGTGATGAGTTCATTCAACTCACAGAGTTGAACCTACCAATTGATAGAGAAGTTTGGAAACACTCTTTTTGTAGAATCTGCAAGTGGATATTTGGAGCCGTTTGAGGCCTATGCTGGAAAAGGAAATATCTTCACATAAAAACTGAACAGAAGCATTCTCAGAAACTTCTTTGTGTTGAGTGCATTCAACTCACAGACTTGAACTTACCTGTAGAAAGAGCAGTTTTGAAACACTCTTTTGGTAAAATCTGCAAGTGGTTATTTGGAGCACTTCGAGGCCTGTGCTGGGATATGGAATATCTTCACCTAAAAACTACAGAGAAGCATTCTCAGAAAGTTCTTCACGATGCATTCATTCAACTCACAGAGTTGAACCTTCCTTTTGATAGAACAGTTTTGAAACACTCTTTTTGTAGAATCTGCAAGAGGATATTTGGAGCGTTTTGAGGCCTATGCTGGAAAAGGAAATATCTTCACCTAAAAACTAGACAGAAGCATTCTCAGAAACTTCTGTGTGATGAGTGCATTCAACTCACAGACTTGAACGTTTCTTTTGATAGAACAGTTTGGAAACATTACGTTTGTAGAATCTGCAAGTGTTTATTCGGAGCACCTTGAGGCCTATGTTGGAAAAGGAAATATCTTCACATAAAACCTAGAGAGAAGGATTCTCAGAAACTTCTTTGTGATGAGTTCATTCAACTCACAGAGTTGAACCTACCAATGGATAGAGAAGTTTGGAAACACTCTTTTTGTAGAATCTGCAAGTGGATATTTGGAGCCGTTTGAGGCCTATGCTGGAAAAGGAAATATCTTCACATAAAAACTGAACAGAAGCATTCTCAGAAACTTCTTTGTGTTGAGTGCATTCAACTCACAGACTTGAACTTACCTGTAGAAAGAGCAGTTTTGAAACACTCTTTTGGTAAAATCTGCAAGTGGTTATTTGGAGCACTTCGAGGCCTGTGCTGGGATATGGAATATCTTCACCTAAAAACTACAGAGAAGCATTCTCAGAAAGTTCTTCACGATGCATTCATTCAACTCACAGAGTTGAACCTTCCTTTTGATAGAACAGTTTTGAAACACTCTTTTTGTAGAATATGCAAGAGGATATTTGGAGCGTTTTGAGGCCTATGCTGGAAAAGGAAATATCTTCACCTAAAAACTAGACAGAAGCATTCTCAGAAACTTCTGTGTGATGAGTGCATTCAACTGACAGACCTGAACGTTTCTTTTGATAGAACAGTTTGGAAACATTACGTTTGTAGAATCTGCAAGTGTTTATTCGGAGCACCTTGAGGCCTATGTTGGAAAAGGAAATATCTTCACATAAAACCTAGAGAGAAGGATTCTCAGAAACTTCTTTGTGATGAGTTCATTCAACTCACAGAGTTGAACCTACCAATTGATAGAGAAGTTTGGAAACACTCCTTTTCTAGAATCTGCAAGTGGATATTTGGAGCCGTTTGAGGCCTATGCTGGAAAAGGAAATATCTTCACATAAAAACTGAACAGAAGCATTCTCAGAAACTTCTTTGTGTTGAGTGCATTCAACTCACAGACTTGAACTTACCTGTAGAAAGAGCAGTTTTGAAACACTCTTTTGGTAAAATCTGCAAGTGGTTATTTGGAGCACTTCGAGGCCTGTGCTGGGATATGGAATATCTTCACCTAAAAACTACAGAGAAGCATTCTCAGAAAGTTCTTCACGATGCATTCATTCAACTCACAGAGTTGAACCTTCCTTTTGATAGAACAGTTTTGAAACACTCTTTTTGTAGAATCTGCAAGAGGATATTTGGAGCGTTTTGAGGCCTATGCTGGAAAAGGAAATATCTTCACCTAAAAACTAGACAGAAGCATTCTCAGAAACTTCTGTGTGATGAGTGCATTCAACTCACAGACCTGAACGTTTCTTTTGATAGAACAGTTTGGAAACATTACGTTTGTAGAATCTGCAAGTGTTTATTCGGAGCACCTTGAGGCCTATGTTGGAAAAGGAAATATCTTCACATAAAAACTAGAGAGAAGGATTCTCAGAAACTTCTTTGTGATGAGTTCATTCAACTCACAGAGTTGAACCTACCAATTGATAGAGAAGTTTGGAAACACTCTTTTTGTAGAATCTGCAAGTGGATATTTGGAGCCGTTTGAGGCCTATGCTGGAAAAGGAAATATCTTCACATAAAAACTGAACAGAAGCATTCTCAGAAACTTCTTTGTGTTGAGTGCATTCAACTCACAGACTTGAACTTACCTGTAGAAAGAGCAGTTTTGAAACACTCTTTTGGTAAAATCTGCAAGTGGTTATTTGGAGCACTTCGAGGCCTGTGCTGGGATATGGAATATCTTCACCTAAAAACTACAGAGAAGCAGTCTCAGAAAGTTCTTCACGATGCATTCATTCAACTCACAGAGTTGAACCTTCCTTTTGATAGAACAGTTTGGAAACACTCTTTTTGTAGAATCTGCAAGAGGATATTTGGAGCGTTTTGAGGCCTATGCTGGAAAAGGAAATATCTTCACCTAAAAACTAGACAGAAGCATTCTCAGAAACTTCTGTGTGATGAGTGCATTCAACTCACAGACTTGAACGTTTCTTTTGATAGAACAGTTTGGAAACATTACGTTTGTAGAATCTGCAAGTGTTTATTCGGAGCACCTTGAGGCCTATGTTGGAAAAGGAAATATCTTCACATAAAACCTAGAGAGAAGGATTCTCAGAAACTTCTTTGTGATGAGTTCATTCAACTCACAGAGTTGAACCTACCAATGGATAGAGAAGTTTGGAAACACTCTTTTTGTAGAATCTGCAAGTGGATATTTGGAGCCGTTTGAGGCCTATGCTGGAAAAGGAAATATCTTCACATAAAAACTGAACAGAAGCATTCTCAGAAACTTCTTTGTGTTGAGTGCATTCAACTCACAGACTTGAACTTACCTGTAGAAAGAGCAGTTTTGAAACACTCTTTTGGTAAAATCTGCAAGTGGTTATTTGGATCACTTCGAGGCCTGTGCTGGGATATGGAATATCTTCACCTAAAAACTACAGAGAAGCATTCTCAGAAAGTTCTTCACGATGCATTCATTCAACTCACAGAGTTGAACCTTCCTTTTGATAGAACAGTTTTGAAACACTCTTTTTGTAGAATCTGCAAGAGGATATTTGGAGCGTTTTGAGGCCTATGCTGGAAAAGGAAATATCTTCACCTAAAAACTAGACAGAAGCATTCTCAGAAACTTCTGTGTGATGAGTGCATTCAACTCACAGACCTGAACGTTTCTTTTGATAGAACAGTTTGGAAACATTACGTTTGTAGAATCTGCAAGTGTTTATTCGGAGCACCTTGAGGCCTATGTTGGAAAAGGAAATATCTTCACATAAAACCTAGAGAGAAGGATTCTCAGAAACTTCTTTGTGATGAGTTCATTCAACTCACAGAGTTGAACCTACCAATTGATAGAGAAGTTTGGAAACACTCTTTTTGTAGAATCTGCAAGTGGATATTTGGAGCCGTTTGAGGCCTATGCTGGAAAAGGAAATATCTTCACATAAAAACTGAACAGAAGCATTCTCAGAAACTTCTTTGTGTTGAGTGCATTCAACTCACAGACTTGAACTTACCTGTAGAAAGAGCAGTTTTGAAACACTCTTTTGGTAAAATCTGCAAGTGGTTATTTGGAGCACTTCGAGGCCTGTGCTGGGATATGGAATATCTTCACCTAAAAACTACAGAGAAGCATTCTCAGAAAGTTCTTCACGATGCATTCATTCAACTCACAGAATTGAACCTTCCTTTTGATAGAACAGTTTTGAAACACTCTTTTTGTAGAATCTGCAAGAGGATATTTGGAGCGTTTTGAGGCCTATGCTGGAAAAGGAAATATCTTCACCTAAAAACTAGACAGAAGCATTCTCAGAAACTTCTGTGTGATGAGTGCATTCAACTCACAGACTTGAACGTTTCTTTTGATAGAACAGTTTGGAAACATTACGTTTGTAGAATCTGCAAGTGTTTATTCGGAGCACCTTGAGGCCTATGTTGGAAAAGGAAATATCTTCACATAAAACCTAGAGAGAAGGATTCTCAGAAACTTCTTTGTGATGAGTTCATTCAACTCACAGAGTTGAACCTACCAATGGATAGAGAAGTTTGGAAACACTCTTTTTGTAGAATCTGCAAGTGGATATTTGGAGCCGTTTGAGGCCTATGCTGGAAAAGGAAATATCTTCACATAAAAACTGAACAGAAGCATTCTCAGAAACTTCTTTGTGTTGAGTGCATTCAACTCACAGACTTGAACTTACCTGTAGAAAGAGCAGTTTTGAAACACTCTTTTGGTAAAATCTGCAAGTGGTTATTTGGAGCACTTCGAGGCCTGTGCTGGGATATGGAATATCTTCACCTAAAAACTACAGAGAAGCATTCTCAGAAAGTTCTTCACGATGCATTCATTCAACTCACAGAGTTGAACCTTCCTTTTGATAGAACAGTTTTGAAACACTCTTTTTGTAGAATATGCAAGAGGATATTTGGAGCGTTTTGAGGCCTATGCTGGAAAAGGAAATATCTTCACCTAAAAACTAGACAGAAGCATTCTCAGAAACTTCTGTGTGATGAGTGCATTCAACTGACAGACCTGAACGTTTCTTTTGATAGAACAGTTTGGAAACATTACGTTTGTAGAATCTGCAAGTGTTTATTCGGAGCACCTTGAGGCCTATGTTGGAAAAGGAAATATCTTCACATAAAACCTAGAGAGAAGGATTCTCAGAAACTTCTTTGTGATGAGTTCATTCAACTCACAGAGTTGAACCTACCAATTGATAGAGAAGTTTGGAAACACTCCTTTTCTAGAATCTGCAAGTGGATATTTGGAGCCGTTTGAGGCCTATGCTGGAAAAGGAAATATCTTCACATAAAAACTGAACAGAAGCATTCTCAGAAACTTCTTTGTGTTGAGTGCATTCAACTCACAGACTTGAACTTACCTGTAGAAAGAGCAGTTTTGAAACACTCTTTTGGTAAAATCTGCAAGTGGTTATTTGGAGCACTTCGAGGCCTGTGCTGGGATATGGAATATCTTCACCTAAAAACTACAGAGAAGCATTCTCAGAAAGTTCTTCACGATGCATTCATTCAACTCACAGAGTTGAACCTTCCTTTTGATAGAACAGTTTTGAAACACTCTTTTTGTAGAATCTGCAAGAGGATATTTGGAGCGTTTTGAGGCCTATGCTGGAAAAGGAAATATCTTCACCTAAAAACTAGACAGAAGCATTCTCAGAAACTTCTGTGTGATGAGTGCATTCAACTCACAGACCTGAACGTTTCTTTTGATAGAACAGTTTGGAAACATTACGTTTGTAGAATCTGCAAGTGTTTATTCGGAGCACCTTGAGGCCTATGTTGGAAAAGGAAATATCTTCACATAAAAACTAGAGAGAAGGATTCTCAGAAACTTCTTTGTGATGAGTTCATTCAACTCACAGAGTTGAACCTACCAATTGATAGAGAAGTTTGGAAACACTCCTTTTCTAGAATCTGCAAGTGGATATTTGGAGCCGTTTGAGGCCTATGCTGGAAAAGGAAATATCTTCACATAAAAACTGAACAGAAGCATTCTCAGAAACTTCTTTGTGTTGAGTGCATTCAACTCACAGACTTGAACTTACCTGTAGAAAGAGCAGTTTTGAAACACTCTTTTGGTAAAATCTGCAAGTGGTTATTTGGAGCACTTCGAGGCCTGTGCTGGGATATGGAATATCTTCACCTAAAAACTACAGAGAAGCAGTCTCAGAAAGTTCTTCACGATGCATTCATTCAACTCACAGAGTTGAACCTTCCTTTTGATAGAACAGTTTTGAAACACTCTTTTTGTAGAATCTGCAAGAGGATATTTGGAGCGTTTTGAGGCCTATGCTGGAAAAGGAAATATCTTCACCTAAAAACTAGACAGAAGCATTCTCAGAAACTTCTGTGTGATGAGTGCATTCAACTCACAGACTTGAACGTTTCTTTTGATAGAACAGTTTGGAAACATTACGTTTGTAGAATCTGCAAGTGTTTATTCGGAGCACCTTGAGGCCTATGTTGGAAAAGGAAATATCTTCACATAAAACCTAGAGAGAAGGATTCTCAGAAACTTCTTTGTGATGAGTTCATTCAACTCACAGAGTTGAACCTACCAATGGATAGAGAAGTTTGGAAACACTCTTTTTGTAGAATCTGCAAGTGGATATTTGGAGCCGTTTGAGGCCTATGCTGGAAAAGGAAATATCTTCACATAAAAACTGAACAGAAGCATTCTCAGAAACTTCTTTGTGTTGAGTGCATTCAACTCACAGACTTGAACTTACCTGTAGAAAGAGCAGTTTTGAAACACTCTTTTGGTAAAATCTGCAAGTGGTTATTTGGAGCACTTCGAGGCCTGTGCTGGGATATGGAATATCTTCACCTAAAAACTACAGAGAAGCATTCTCAGAAAGTTCTTCACGATGCATTCATTCAACTCACAGAGTTGAACCTTCCTTTTGATAGAACAGTTTTGAAACACTCTTTTTGTAGAATCTGCAAGAGGATATTTGGAGCGTTTTGAGGCCTATGCTGGAAAAGGAAATATCTTCACCTAAAAACTAGACAGAAGCATTCTCAGAAACTTCTATGTGATGAGTGCATTCAACTCACAGACTTGAACGTTTCTTTTGATAGAACAGTTTGGAAACATTACGTTTGTAGAATCTGCAAGTGTTTATTCGGAGCACCTTGAGGCCTATGTTGGAAAAGGAAATGTCTTCACATAAAAACTAGAGAGAAGGATTCTCAGAAACTTCTTTGTGATGAGTTCATTCAACTCACAGAGTTGAACCTACCAATTGATAGAGAAGTTTGGAAACACTCTTTTTGTAGAATCTCCAAGTGGATATTTGGAGCCGTTTGAGGCCTATGCTGGAAAAGGAAATATCTTCACATAAAAACTGAACAGAAGCATTCTCAGAAACTTCTTTGTGTTGAGTGCATTCAACTCACAGACTTGAACTTACCTGTAGAAAGAGCAGTTTTGAAACACTCTTTTGGTAAAATCTGCAAGTGGTTATTTGGAGCACTTCGAGGCCTGTGCTGGGATATGGAATATCTTCACCTAAAAACTACAGAGAAGCATTCTCAGAAAGTTCTTCACGATGCATTCATTCAACTCACAGAGTTGAACCTTCCTTTTGATAGAACAGTTTTGAAACACTCTTTTTGTAGAATCTGCAAGAGGATATTTGGAGCGCTTTGAGGCCTATACTGGAAAAGGAAATATCTTCACCTAAAAACTAGACAGAAGCATTCTCAGAAACTTCTGTGTGATGAGTGCATTCAACTCACAGACTTGAACGTTTCTTTTGATAGAACAGTTTGGAAACATTACGTTTGTAGAATCTGCAAGTGTTTATTCGGAGCACCTTGAGGCCTATGTTGGAAAAGGAAATATCTTCACATAAAAACTAGAGAGAAGGATTCTCAGAAACTTCTTTGTGATGAGTTCATTCAACTCACAGAGTTGAACCTACCAATTGATAGAGAAGTTTGGAAACACTCTTTTTGTAGAATCTGCAAGTGGATATTTGGAGCCGTTTGAGGCCTATGCTGGAAAAGGAAATATCTTCACATAAAAACTGAACAGAAGCATTCTCAGAAACTTCTTTGTGTTGAGTGCATTCAACTCACAGACTTGAACTTACCTGTAGAAAGAGCAGTTTTGAAACACTCTTTTGGTAAAATCTGCAAGTGGTTATTTGGAGCACTTCGAGGCCTGTGCTGGGATATGGAATATCTTCACCTAAAAACTACAGAGAAGCATTCTCAGAAAGTTCTTCACGATGCATTCATTCAACTCACAGAGTTGAACCTTCCTTTTGATAGAACAGTTTTGAAACACTCTTTTTGTAGAATCTGCAAGAGGATATTTGGAGCGTTTTGAGGCCTATGCTGGAAAAGGAAATATCTTCACCTAAAAACTAGACAGAAGCATTCTCAGAAACTTCTGTGTGATGAGTGCATTCAACTCACAGACTTGAACGTTTCTTTTGATAGAACAGTTTGGAAACATTACGTTTGTAGAATCTGCAAGTGTTTATTCGGAGCACCTTGAGGCCTATGTTGGAAAAGGAAATATCTTCACATAAAACCTAGAGAGAAGGATTCTCAGAAACTTCTTTGTGATGAGTTCATTCAACTCACAGAGTTGAACCTACCAATTGATAGAGAAGTTTGGAAACACTCTTTTTGTAGAATCTGCAAGTGGATATTTGGAGCCGTTTGAGGCCTATGCTGGAAAAGGAAATATCTTCACATAAAAACTGAACAGAAGCATTCTCAGAAACTTCTTTGTGTTGAGTGCATTCAACTCACAGACTTCAACTTCCCTGTAGAAAGAGCAGTTTTGAAACACTCTTTTGGTAAAATCTGCAAGTGGTTATTTGGAGCACTTCGAGGCCTGTGCTGGGATATGGAATATCTTCACCTAAAAACTACAGAGAAGCATTCTCAGAAAGTTCTTCACGATGCATTCATTCAACTCACAGAGTTGAACCTTCCTTTTGATAGAACAGTTTTGAAACACTCTTTTTGTAGAATCTGCAAGAGGATATTTGGAGCGTTTTGAGGCCTATGCTGGAAAAGGAAATATCTTCACCTAAAAACTAGACAGAAGCATTCTCAGAAACTTCTGTGTGATGAGTGCATTCAACTCACAGACTTGAACGTTTCTTTTGATAGAACAGTTTGGAAACATTACGTTTGTAGAATCTGCAAGTGTTTATTCGGAGCACCTTGAGGCCTATGTTGGAAAAGGAAATATCTTCACATAAAACCTAGAGAGAAGGATTCTCAGAAACTTCTTTGTGATGAGTTCATTCAACTCACAGAGTTGAACCTACCAATTGATAGAGAAGTTTGGAAACACTCTTTTTGTAGAATCTGCAAGTGGATATTCGGAGCCGTTTGAGGCCTATGCTGGAAAAGGAAATATCTTCACATAAAAACTGAACAGAAGCATTCTCAGAAACTTCTTTGTGTTGAGTGCATTCAACTCACAGACTTGAACTTACCTGTAGAAAGAGCAGTTTTGAAACACTCTTTTGGTAAAATCTGCAAGTGGTTATTTGGAGCACTACGAGGCCTGTGCTGGGATATGGAATATCTTCACCTAAAAACTACAGAGAAGCATTCTCAGAAAGTTCTTCACGATGCATTCATTCAACTCACAGAGTTGAACCTTCCTTTTGATAGAACAGTTTTGAAACAGTCTTTTTGTAGAATCTGCAAGAGGATATTTGGAGCGTTTTGAGGCCTTTGCTGGAAAAGGAAATATCTTCACCTAAAAACTAGACAGAAGCATTCTCAGAAACTTCTGTGTGATGAGTGCATTCAACTCACAGACTTGAACGTTTCTTTTGATAGAACAGTTTGGAAACATTACGTTTGTAGAATCTGCAAGTGTTTATTCGGAGCACCTTGAGGCCTATGTTGGAAAAGGAAATATCTTCACATAAAACCTAGAGAGAAGGATTCTCAGAAACTTCTTTGTGATGAGTTCATTCAACTCACAGAGTTGAACCTACCAATGGATAGAGAAGTTTGGAAACACTCTTTTTGTAGAATCTGCAAGTGGATATTTGGAGCCGTTTGAGGCCTATGCTGGAAAAGGAAATATCTTCACATTAAAACTGAACAGAAGCATTCTCAGAAACTTCTTTGTGTTGAGTGCATTCAACTCACAGACTTGAACTTACCTGTAGAAAGAGCAGTTTTGAAACACTCTTTTGGTAAAATCTGCAAGTGGTTATTTGGAGCACTTCGAGGCCTGTGCTGGGATATGGAATATCTTCACCTAAAAACTACAGAGAAGCATTCTCAGAAAGTTCTTCACGATGCATTCATTCAACTCACAGAGTTGAACCTTCCTTTTGATAGAACAGTTTTGAAACACTCTTTTTGTAGAATCTGCAAGAGGATATTTGGAGCGTTTTGAGGCCTATGCTGGAAAAGGAAATATCTTCACCTAAAAACTAGACAGAAGCATTCTCAGAAACTTCTGTGTGATGAGTGCATTCAACTCACAGACTTGAACGTTTCTTTTGATAGAACAGTTTGGAAACATTACGTTTGTAGAATCTGCAAGTGTTTATACGGAGCACCTTGAGGCCTATGTTGGAAAAGGAAATATCTTCACATAAAACCTAGAGAGAAGGATTCTCAGAAACTTCTTTGTGATGAGTTCATTCAACTCACAGAGTTGAACCTACCAATTGATAGAGAAGTTTGGAAACACTCTTTTTGTAGAATCTGCAAGTGGATATTTGGAGCCGTTTGAGGCCTATGCTGGAAAAGGAAATATCTTCACATAAAAACTGAACAGAAGCATTCTCAGAAACTTCTTTGTGTTGAGTGCATTCAACTCACAGACTTGAACTTACCTGTAGAAAGAGCAGTTTTGAAACACTCTTTTGGTAAAATCTGCAAGTGGTTATTTGGAGCACTTCGAGGCCTGTGCTGGGATATGGAATATCTTCACCTAAAAACTACAGAGAAGCAGTCTCAGAAAGTTCTTCACGATGCATTCATTCAACTCACAGAGTTGAACCTTCCTTTTGATAGAACAGTTTGGAAACACTCTTTTTGTAGAATCTGCAAGAGGATATTTGGAGCGTTTTGAGGCCTATGCTGGAAAAGGAAATATCTTCACCTAAAAACTAGACAGAAGCATTCTCAGAAACTTCTGTGTGATGAGTGCATTCAACTCACAGACTTGAACGTTTCTTTTGATAGAACAGTTTGGAAACATTACGTTTGTAGAATCTGCAAGTGTTTATTCGGAGCACCTTGAGGCCTATGTTGGAAAAGGAAATATCTTCACATAAAACCTAGAGAGAAGGATTCTCAGAAACTTCTTTGTGATGAGTTCATTCAACTCACAGAGTTGAACCTACCAATTGATAGAGAAGTTTGGAAACACTCTTTTTGTAGAATCTGCAAGTGGATATTTGGAGCCGTTTGAGGCCTATGCTGGAAAAGGAAATATCTTCACATAAAAACTGAACAGAAGCATTCTCAGAAACTTCTTTGTGTTGAGTGCATTCAACTCACAGACTTGAACTTACCTGTAGAAAGAGCAGTTTTGAAACACTCTTTTGGTAAAATCTGCAAGTGGTTATTTGGATCACTTCGAGGCCTGTGCTGGGATATGGAATATCTTCACCTAAAAACTACAGAGAAGCATTCTCAGAAAGTTCTTCACGATGCATTCATTCAACTCACAGAGTTGAACCTTCCTTTTGATAGAACAGTTTTGAAACACTCTTTTTGTAGAATCTGCAAGAGGATATTTGGAGCGTTTTGAGGCCTATGCTGGAAAAGGAAATATCTTCACCTAAAAACTAGACAGAAGCATTCTCAGAAACTTCTGTGTGATGAGTGCATTCAACTCACAGACTTGAACGTTTCTTTTGATAGAACAGTTTGGAAACATTACGTTTGTAGAATCTGCAAGTGTTTATTCGGAGCACCTTGAGGCCTATGTTGGAAAAGGAAATATCTTCACATAAAAACTAGAGAGAAGGATTCTCAGAAACTTCTTTGTGATGAGTTCATTCAACTCACAGAGTTGAACCTACCAATTGATAGAGAAGTTTGGAAACACTCTTTTTGTAGAATCTGCAAGTGGATATTTGGAGCCGTTTGAGGCCTATGCTGGAAAAGGAAATATCTTCACATAAAAACTGAACAGAAGCATTCTCAGAAACTTCTTTGTGTTGAGTGCATTCAACTCACAGACTTGAACTTACCTGTAGAAAGAGCAGTTTTGAAACACTCTTTTGGTAAAATCTGCAAGTGGTTATTTGGAGCACTTCGAGGCCTGTGCTGGGATATGGAATATCTTCACCTAAAAACTACAGAGAAGCAGTCTCAGAAAGTTCTTCACGATGCATTCATTCAACTCACAGAGTTGAACCTTCCTTTTGATAGAACAGTTTTGAAACACTCTTTTTGTAGAATCTGCAAGAGGATATTTGGAGCGTTTTGAGGCCTATGCTGGAAAAGGAAATATCTTCACCTAAAAACTAGACAGAAGCATTCTCAGAAACTTCTGTGTGATGAGTGCATTCAACTCACAGACTTGAACGTTTCTTTTGATAGAACAGTTTGGAAACATTACGTTTGTAGAATCTGCAAGTGTTTATTCGGAGCACCTTGAGGCCTATGTTGGAAAAGGAAATATCTTCACATAAAACCTAGAGAGAAGGATTCTCAGAAACTTCTTTGTGATGAGTTCATTCAACTCACAGAGTTGAACCTACCAATTGATAGAGAAGTTTGGAAACACTCTTTTTGTAGAATCTGCAAGTGGATATTTGGAGCCGTTTGAGGCCTATGCTGGAAAAGGAAATATCTTCACATAAAAACTGAACAGAAGCATTCTCAGAAACTTCTTTGTGTTGAGTGCATTCAACTCACAGACTTGAACTTACCTGTAGAAAGAGCAGTTTTGAAACACTCTTTTGGTAAAATCTGCAAGTGGTTATTTGGAGCACTTCGAGGCCTGTGCTGGGATATGGAATATCTTCACCTAAAAACTACAGAGAAGCATTCTCAGAAAGTTCTTCACGATGCATTCATTCAACTCACAGAGTTGAACCTTCCTTTTGATAGAACAGTTTTGAAACACTCTTTTTGTAGAATCTGCAAGAGGATATTTGGAGCGTTTTGAGGCCTATGCTGGAAAAGGAAATATCTTCACCTAAAAACTAGACAGAAGCATTCTCAGAAACTTCTGTGTGATGAGTGCATTCAACTCACAGACTTGAACGTTTCTTTTGATAGAACAGTTTGGAAACATTACGTTTGTAGAATCTGCAAGTGTTTATTCGGAGCACCTTGAGGCCTATGTTGGAAAAGGAAATATCTTCACATAAAAACTAGAGAGAAGGATTCTGAGAAACTTCTTTGTGATGAGTTCATTCAACTCACAGAGTTGAACCTACCAATTGATAGAGAAGTTTGGAAACACTCTTTTTGTAGAATCTGCAAGTGGATATTTGGAGCCGTTTGAGGCCTATGCTGGAAAAGGAAATATCTTCACATAAAAACTGAACAGAAGCATTCTCAGAAACTTCTTTGTGTTGAGTGCATTCAACTCACAGACTTGAACTTACCTGTAGAAAGAGCAGTTTTGAAACACTCTTTTGGTAAAATCTGCAAGTGGTTATTTGGAGCACTTCGAGGCCTGTGCTGGGATATGGAATATCTTCACCTAAAAACTACAGAGAAGCATTCTCAGAAAGTTCTTCACGATGCATTCATTCAACTCACAGAGTTGAACCTTCCTTTTGATAGAACAGTTTTGAAACACTCTTTTTGTAGAATCTGCAAGAGGATATTTGGAGCGTTTTGAGGCCTATGCTGGAAAAGGAAATATCTTCACCTAAAAACTAGACAGAAGCATTCTCAGAAACTTCTGTGTGATGAGTGCATTCAACTCACAGACTTGAACGTTTCTTTTGATAGAACAGTTTGGAAACATTACGTTTGTAGAATCTGCAAGTGTTTATTCGGAGCACCTTGAGGCCTATGTTGGAAAAGGAAATATCTTCACATAAAACCTAGAGAGAAGGATTCTCAGAAACTTCTTTGTGATGAGTTCATTCATCTCACAGAGTTGAACCTACCAATTGATAGAGAAGTTTGGAAACACTCTTTTTGTAGAATATGCAAGTGGATATTTGGAGCCGTTTGAGGCCTATGCTGGAACAGGAAATATCTTCACATAAAAACTGAACAGAAGCATTCTCAGAAACTTCTTTGTGTTGAGTGCATTCAACTCACAGACTTGAACTTACCTGTAGAAAGAGCAGTTTTGAAACACTCTTTTGGTAAAATCTGCAAGTGGTTATTTGGAGCACTTCGAGGCCTGTGCTGGGATATGGAATATCTTCACCTAAAAACTACAGAGAAGCATTCTCAGAAAGTTCTTCACGATGCATTCATTCAACTCACAGAGTTGAACCTTCCTTTTGATAGAACAGTTTTGAAACACTCTTTTTGTAGAATCTGCAAGAGGATATTTGGAGCGTTTTGAGGTCTATGCTGGAAAAGGAAATATCTTCACCTAAAAACTAGACAGAAGCATTCTCAGAAACTTCTGTGTGATGAGTGCATTCAACTCACAGACTTGAACGTTTCTTTTGATAGAACAGTTTGGAAACATTACGTTTGTAGAATCTGCAAGTGTTTATTCGGAGCACCTTGAGGCCTATGTTGGAAAAGGAAATATCTTCACATAAAAACTAGAGAGAAGGATTCTCAGAAACTTCTTTGTGATGAGTTCATTCAACTCACAGAGTTGAACCTACCAATTGATAGAGAAGTTTGGAAACACTCTTTATGTAGAATCTGCAAGTGGATATTTGGAGCCGTTTGAGGCCTATGCTGGAAAAGGAAATATCTTCACATAAAAACTGAACAGAAGCATTCTCAGAAACTTCTTTGTGTTGAGTGCATTCAACTCACAGACTTGAACTTACCTGTAGAAAGAGCAGTTTTGAAACACTCTTTTGGTAAAATCTGCAAGTGGTTATTTGAAGCACTTCGAGGCCTGTGCTGGGATATGGAATATCTTCACCTAAAAACTACAGAGAAGCATTCTCAGAAAGTACTTCACGATGCATTCATTCAACTCACAGAGTTGAACCTTCCTTTTGATAGAACAGTTTTGAAACACTCTTTTTGTAGAATCTGCAAGAGGATATTTGGAGGGTTTTGAGGCCTATGCTGGAAAAGGAAATATCTTCACCTAAAAACTAGACAGAAGCATTCTCAGAAACTTCTGTGTGATGAGTGCATTCAACTCACAGACTTGAACGTTTCTTTTGATAGAACAGTTTGGAAACATTACGTTTGTAGAATCTGCAAGTGTTTATTCGGAGCACCTTGAGGCCTATGTTGGAAAAGGAAATATCTTCACATAAAAACTAGAGAGAAGGATTCTCAGAAATTTCTTTGTGATGAGTTCATTCAACTCACAGAGTTGAACCTACCAATTGATAGAGAAGTTTGGAAACACTCTTTTTGTAGAATCTGCAAGTGGATATTTGGAGCCGTTTGAGGCCTATGCTGGAAAAGGAAATAACTTCACATAAAAACTGAACAGAAGCATTCTCAGAAACTTCTTTGTGTTGAGTGCATTCAACTCACAGGCTTGAACTTACCTGTAGAAAGAGCAGTTTTGAAACACTCTTTTGGTAAAATCTGCAAGTGGTTATTAGGAGCACTTCGAGGCCTGTGCTGGGATATGGAATATCTTCACCTAAAAACTACAGAGAAGCAGTCTCAGAAAGTTCTTCACGATGCATTCATTCAACTCACAGAGTTGAACCTTCCTTTTGATAGAACAGTTTTGAAACACTCTTTTTGTAGAATCTGCAAGAGGATATTTGGAGCGTTTTGAGGCCTATGCTGGAAAAGGAAATATCTTCACCTAAAAACTAGACAGAAGCATTCTCAGAAACTTCTTTGTGATGAGTGCATTCAACTCACAGACTTGAACGTTTCTTTTGATAGAACAGTTTGGAAACATTACGTTTGTAGAATCTGCAAGTGTTTATTCGGAGCACCTTGAGGCCTATGTTGGAAAAGGAAATATCTTCACATAAAACCTAGAGAGAAGGATTCTCAGAAACTTCTTTGTGATGAGTTCATTCAACTCACAGAGTTGAACCTACCAATTGATAGAGAAGTTTGGAAACACTCTTTTTGTAGAATCTGCAAGTGGATATTTGGAGCCGTTTGAGGCCTATGCTGGAAAAGGAAATATCTTCACATAAAAACTGAACAGAAGCATTCTCAGAAACTTCTTTGTGTTGAGTGCATTCAACTCACAGACTTGAACTTACCTGTAGGAAGAGCAGTTTTGAAACACTCTTTTGGTAAAATCTGCAAGTGGTTATTTGGAGCACTTCGAGGCCTGTGCTGGGATATGGAATATCTTCACCTAAAAACTACAGAGAAGCATTCTCAGAAAGTTCTTCACGATGCATTCATTCAACTCACAGAGTTGAACCTTCCTTTTGATAGAACAGTTTTGAAACACTCTTTTTGTAGAATCTGCAAGAGGATATTTGGAGCGTTTTGAGGCCTATGCTGGAAAAGGAAATATCTTCACCTAAAAACTAGACAGAAGCATTCTCAGAAACTTCTGTGTGATGAGTGCATTCAACTCACAGACTTGAACGTTTCTTTTCATAGAACAGTTTGGAAACATTACGTTTGTAGAATCTGCAAGTGTTTATTCGGAGCACCTTGAGGCCTATGTTGGAAAAGGAAATATCTTCACATAAAAACTAGAGAGAAGGATTCTCAGAAACTTCTTTGTGATGAGTTCATTCAACTCACAGAGTTGAACCTACCAATTCATAGAGAAGTTTGGTAACACTCTTTTTGTAGAATCTGCAAGTGGATATTTGGAGCCGTTTGAGGCCTATGCTGGAAAAGGAAATATCTTCACATAAAAACTGAACAGAAGCATTCTCAGAAACTTCTTTGTGTTGAGTGCATTCAACTCACAGACTTGAACTTACCTGTAGAAAGAGCAGTTTTGAAACACTCTTTTGGTAAAATCTGCAAGTGGTTATTTGGAGCACTTCGAGGCCTGTGCTGGGATATGGAATATCTTCACCTAAAAACTACAGAGAAGCAGTCTCAGAAAGTTCTTCACGATGCATTCATTCAACTCACAGAGTTGAACCTTCCTTTTGATAGAACAGTTTTGAAACACTCTTTTTGTAGAATCTGCAAGAGGATATTTGGAGCGTTTTGAGGCCTATGCTGGAAAAGGAAATATCTTCACCTAAAAACTAGACAGAAGCATTCTCAGAAACTTCTGTGTGATGAGTGCATTCAACTCACAGACTTGAACGTTTCTTTTGATAGAACAGTTTGGAAACATTACGTTTGTAGAATCTGCAAGTGTTTATTCGGAGCACCTTGAGGCCTATGTTGGAAAAGGAAATATCTTCACATAAAACCTAGAGAGAAGGATTCTCAGAAACTTCTTTGTGATGAGTTCATTCAACTCACAGAGTTGAACCTACCAATTGATAGAGAAGTTTGGAAACACTCTTTTTGTAGAATCTGCAAGTGGATATTTGGAGCCGTTTGAGGCCTATGCTGGAAAAGGAAATATCTTCACATAAAAACTGAACAGAAGCATTCTCAGAAACTTCTTTGTGTTGAGTGCATTCAACTCACAGACTTGAACTTACCTGTAGAAAGAGCAGTTTTGAAACACTCTTTTGGTAAAATCTGCAAGTGGTTATTTGGATCACTTCGAGGCCTGTGCTGGGATATGGAATATCTTCACCTAAAAACTACAGAGAAGCATTCTCAGAAAGTTCTTCACGATGCATTCATTCAACTCACAGAGTTGAACCTTCCTTTTGATAGAACAGTTTTGAAACACTCTTTTTGTAGAATCTGCAAGAGGATATTTGGAGCGTTTTGAGGCCTATGCTGGAAAAGGAAATATCTTCACCTAAAAACTAGACAGAAGCATTCTCAGAAACTTCTGTGTGATGAGTGCATTCAACTCACAGACTTGAACGTTTCTTTTGATAGAACAGTTTGGAAACATTACGTTTGTAGAATCTGCAAGTGTTTATTCGGAGCACCTTGAGGCCTATGTTGGAAAAGGAAATATCTTCACATAAAAACTAGAGAGAAGGATTCTCAGAAACTTCTTTGTGATGAGTTCATTCAACTCACAGAGTTGAACCTACCAATTGATAGAGAAGTTTGGAAACACTCTTTTTGTAGAATCTGCAAGTGGATATTTGGAGCCGTTTGAGGCCTATGCTGGAAAAGGAAATATCTTCACATAAAAACTGAACAGAAGCATTCTCAGAAACTTCTTTGTGTTGAGTGCATTCAACTCACAGACTTGAACTTACCTGTAGAAAGAGCAGTTTTGAAACACTCTTTTGGTAAAATCTGCAAGTGGTTATTTGGAGCACTTCGAGGCCTGTGCTGGGATATGGAATATCTTCACCTAAAAACTACAGAGAAGCAGTCTCAGAAAGTTCTTCACGATGCATTCATTCAACTCACAGAGTTGAACCTTCCTTTTGATAGAACAGTTTTGAAACACTCTTTTTGTAGAATCTGCAAGAGGATATTTGGAGCGTTTTGAGGCCTATGCTGGAAAAGGAAATATCTTCACCTAAAAACTAGACAGAAGCATTCTCAGAAACTTCTGTGTGATGAGTGCATTCAACTCACAGACTTGAACGTTTCTTTTGATAGAACAGTTTGGAAACATTACGTTTGTAGAATCTGCAAGTGTTTATTCGGAGCACCTTGAGGCCTATGTTGGAAAAGGAAATATCTTCACATAAAACCTAGAGAGAAGGATTCTCAGAAACTTCTTTGTGATGAGTTCATTCAACTCACAGAGTTGAACCTACCAATTGATAGAGAAGTTTGGAAACACTCTTTTTGTAGAATCTGCAAGTGGATATTTGGAGCCGTTTGAGGCCTATGCTGGAAAAGGAAATATCTTCACATAAAAACTGAACAGAAGCATTCTCAGAAACTTCTTTGTGTTGAGTGCATTCAACTCACAGACTTGAACTTACCTGTAGGAAGAGCAGTTTTGAAACACTCTTTTGGTAAAATCTGCAAGTGGTTATTTGGAGCACTTCGAGGCCTGTGCTGGGATATGGAATATCTTCACCTAAAAACTACAGAGAAGCATTCTCAGAAAGTTCTTCACGATGCATTCATTCAACTCACAGAGTTGAACCTTCCTTTTGATAGAACAGTTTTGAAACACTCTTTTTGTAGAATCTGCAAGAGGATATTTGGAGCGTTTTGAGGCCTATGCTGGAAAAGGAAATATCTTCACCTAAAAACTAGACAGAAGCATTCTCAGAAACTTCTGTGTGATGAGTGCATTCAACTCACAGACTTGAACGTTTCTTTTGATAGAACAGTTTGGAAACATTACGTTTGTAGAATCTGCAAGTGTTTATTCGGAGCACCTTGAGGCCTATGTTGGAAAAGGAAATATCTTCACATAAAACCTAGAGAGAAGGATTCTCAGAAACTTCTTTGTGATGAGTTCATTCAACTCACAGAGTTGAACCTACCAATTGATAGAGAAGTTTGGAAACACTCTTTTTGTAGAATCTGCAAGTGGATATTTGGAGCCGTTTGAGGCCTATGCTGGAAAAGGAAATATCTTCACATAAAAACTGAACAGAAGCATTCTCAGAAACTTCTTTGTGTTGAGTGCATTCAACTCACAGACTTGAACTTACCTGTAGAAAGAGCAGTTTTGAAACACTCTTTTGGTAAAATCTGCAAGTGGTTATTTGGAGCACTTCGAGGCCTGTGCTGGGATATGGAATATCTTCACCTAAAAACTACAGAGAAGCATTCTCAGAAAGTTCTTCACGATGCATTCATTCAACTCACAGAGTTGAACCTTCCTTTTGATAGAACAGTTTTGAAACACTCTTTTTGTAGAATCTGCAAGAGGATATTTGGAGCGTTTTGAGGCCTATGCTGGAAAAGGAAATATCTTCACCTAAAAACTAGACAGAAGCATTCTCAGAAACTTCTGTGTGATGAGTGCATTCAACTCACAGACTTGAACGTTTCTTTTGATAGAACAGTTTGGAAACATTACGTTTGTAGAATCTGCAAGTGTTTATTCGGAGCACCTTGAGGCCTATGTTGGAAAAGGAAATATCTTCACATAAAAACTAGAGAGAAGGATTCTCAGAAACTTCTTTGTGATGAGTTCATTCAACTCACAGAGTTGAACCTACCAATTGATAGAGAAGTTTGGAAACACTCTTTATGTAGAATCTGCAAGTGGATATTTGGAGCCGTTTGAGGCCTATGCTGGAAAAGGAAATATCTTCACATAAAAACTGAACAGAAGCATTCTCAGAAACTTCTTTGTGTTGAGTGCATTCAACTCACAGACTTGAACTTACCTGTAGAAAGAGCAGTTTTGAAACACTCTTTTGGTAAAATCTGCAAGTGGTTATTTGAAGCACTTCGAGGCCTGTGCTGGGATATGGAATATCTTCACCTAAAAACTACAGAGAAGCATTCTCAGAAAGTTCTTCACGATGCATTCATTCAACTCACAGAGTTGAACCTTCCTTTTGATAGAACAGTTTTGAAACACTCTTTTTGTAGAATCTGCAAGAGGATATTTGGAGGGTTTTGAGGCCTATGCTGGAAAAGGAAATATCTTCACCTAAAAACTAGACAGAAGCATTCTCAGAAACTTCTGTGTGATGAGTGCATTCAACTCACAGACTTGAACGTTTCTTTTGATAGAACAGTTTGGAAACATTACGTTTGTAGAATCTGCAAGTGTTTATTCGGAGCACCTTGAGGCCTATGTTGGAAAAGGAAATATCTTCACATAAAACCTAGAGAGAAGGATTCTCAGAAACTTCTTTGTGATGAGTTCATTCAACTCACAGAGTTGAACCTACCAATTGATAGAGAAGTTTGGAAACACTCTTTTTGTAGAATCTGCAAGTGGATATTTGGAGCCGTTTGAGGCCTATGCTGGAAAAGGAAATATCTTCACATAAAAACTGAACAGAAGCATTCTCAGAAACTTCTTTGTGTTGAGTGCATTCAACTCACAGACTTGAACTTACCTGTAGGAAGAGCAGTTTTGAAACACTCTTTTGGTAAAATCTGCAAGTGGTTATTTGGAGCACTTCGAGGCCTGTGCTGGGATATGGAATATCTTCACCTAAAAACTACAGAGAAGCATTCTCAGAAAGTTCTTCACGATGCATTCATTCAACTCACAGAGTTGAACCTTCCTTTTGATAGAACAGTTTTGAAACACTCTTTTTGTAGAATCTGCAAGAGGATATTTGGAGCGTTTTGAGGCCTATGCTGGAAAAGGAAATATCTTCACCTAAAAACTAGACAGAAGCATTCTCAGAAACTTCTGTGTGATGAGTGCATTCAACTCACAGACTTGAACGTTTCTTTTGATAGAACAGTTTGGAAACATTACGTTTGTAGAATCTGCAAGTGTTTATTCGGAGCACCTTGAGGCCTATGTTGGAAAAGGAAATATCTTCACATAAAACCTAGAGAGAAGGATTCTCAGAAACTTCTTTGTGATGAGTTCATTCAACTCACAGAGTTGAACCTACCAATTGATAGAGAAGTTTGGAAACACTCTTTTTGTAGAATCTGCAAGTGGATATTTGGAGCCGTTTGAGGCCTATGCTGGAAAAGGAAATATCTTCACATAAAAACTGAACAGAAGCATTCTCAGAAACTTCTTTGTGTTGAGTGCATTCAACTCACAGACTTGAACTTACCTGTAGAAAGAGCAGTTTTGAAACACTCTTTTGGTAAAATCTGCAAGTGGTTATTTGGAGCACTTCGAGGCCTGTGCTGGGATATGGAATATCTTCACCTAAAAACTACAGAGAAGCATTCTCAGAAAGTTCTTCACGATGCATTCATTCAACTCACAGAGTTGAACCTTCCTTTTGATAGAACAGTTTTGAAACACTCTTTTTGTAGAATCTGCAAGAGGATATTTGGAGCGTTTTGAGGCCTATGCTGGAAAAGGAAATATCTTCACCTAAAAACTAGACAGAAGCATTCTCAGAAACTTCTGTGTGATGAGTGCATTCAACTCACAGACTTGAACGTTTCTTTTGATAGAACAGTTTGGAAACATTACGTTTGTAGAATCTGCAAGTGTTTATTCGGAGCACCTTGAGGCCTATGTTGGAAAAGGAAATATCTTCACATAAAAACTAGAGAGAAGGATTCTCAGAAACTTCTTTGTGATGAGTTCATTCAACTCACAGAGTTGAACCTACCAATTGATAGAGAAGTTTGGAAACACTCTTTATGTAGAATCTGCAAGTGGATATTTGGAGCCGTTTGAGGCCTATGCTGGAAAAGGAAATATCTTCACATAAAAACTGAACAGAAGCATTCTCAGAAACTTCTTTGTGTTGAGTGCATTCAACTCACAGACTTGAACTTACCTGTAGAAAGAGCAGTTTTGAAACACTCTTTTGGTAAAATCTGCAAGTGGTTATTTGAAGCACTTCGAGGCCTGTGCTGGGATATGGAATATCTTCACCTAAAAACTACAGAGAAGCATTCTCAGAAAGTTCTTCACGATGCATTCATTCAACTCACAGAGTTGAACCTTCCTTTTGATAGAACAGTTTTGAAACACTCTTTTTGTAGAATCTGCAAGAGGATATTTGGAGGGTTTTGAGGCCTATGCTGGAAAAGGAAATATCTTCACCTAAAAACTAGACAGAAGCATTCTCAGAAACTTCTGTGTGATGAGTGCATTCAACTCACAGACTTGAACGTTTCTTTTGATAGAACAGTTTGGAAACATTACGTTTGTAGAATCTGCAAGTGTTTATTCGGAGCACCTTGAGGCCTATGTTGGAAAAGGAAATATCTTCACATAAAAACTAGAGAGAAGGATTCTCAGAAATTTCTTTGTGATGAGTTCATTCAACTCACAGAGTTGAACCTACCAATTGATAGAGAAGTTTGGAAACACTCTTTTTGTAGAATCTGCAAGTGGATATTTGGAGCCGTTTGAGGCCTATGCTGGAAAAGGAAATAACTTCACATAAAAACTGAACAGAAGCATTCTCAGAAACTTCTTTGTGTTGAGTGCATTCAACTCACAGGCTTGAACTTACCTGTAGAAAGAGCAGTTTTGAAACACTCTTTTGGTAAAATCTGCAAGTGGTTATTAGGAGCACTTCGAGGCCTGTGCTGGGATATGGAATATCTTCACCTAAAAACTACAGAGAAGCAGTCTCAGAAAGTTCTTCACGATGCATTCATTCAACTCACAGAGTTGAACCTTCCTTTTGATAGAACAGTTTTGAAACACTCTTTTTGTAGAATCTGCAAGAGGATATTTGGAGCGTTTTGAGGCCTATGCTGGAAAAGGAAATATCTTCACCTAAAAACTAGACAGAAGCATTCTCAGAAACTTCTTTGTGATGAGTGCATTCAACTCACAGACTTGAACGTTTCTTTTGATAGAACAGTTTGGAAACATTACGTTTGTAGAATCTGCAAGTGTTTATTCGGAGCACCTTGAGGCCTATGTTGGAAAAGGAAATATCTTCACATAAAACCTAGAGAGAAGGATTCTCAGAAACTTCTTTGTGATGAGTTCATTCAACTCACAGAGTTGAACCTACCAATTGATAGAGAAGTTTGGAAACACTCTTTTTGTAGAATCTGCAAGTGGATATTTGGAGCCGTTTGAGGCCTATGCTGGAAAAGGAAATATCTTCACATAAAAACTGAACAGAAGCATTCTCAGAAACTTCTTTGTGTTGAGTGCATTCAACTCACAGACTTGAACTTACCTGTAGGAAGAGCAGTTTTGAAACACTCTTTTGGTAAAATCTGCAAGTGGTTATTTGGAGCACTTCGAGGCCTGTGCTGGGATATGGAATATCTTCACCTAAAAACTACAGAGAAGCATTCTCAGAAAGTTCTTCACGATGCATTCATTCAACTCACAGAGTTGAACCTTCCTTTTGATAGAACAGTTTTGAAACACTCTTTTTGTAGAATCTGCAAGAGGATATTTGGAGCGTTTTGAGGCCTATGCTGGAAAAGGAAATATCTTCACCTAAAAACTAGACAGAAGCATTCTCAGAAACTTCTGTGTGATGAGTGCATTCAACTCACAGACTTGAACGTTTCTTTTCATAGAACAGTTTGGAAACATTACGTTTGTAGAATCTGCAAGTGTTTATTCGGAGCACCTTGAGGCCTATGTTGGAAAAGGAAATATCTTCACATAAAAACTAGAGAGAAGGATTCTCAGAAACTTCTTTGTGATGAGTTCATTCAACTCACAGAGTTGAACCTACCAATTCATAGAGAAGTTTGGTAACACTCTTTTTGTAGAATCTGCAAGTGGATATTTGGAGCCGTTTGAGGCCTATGCTGGAAAAGGAAATATCTTCACATAAAAACTGAACAGAAGCATTCTCAGAAACTTCTTTGTGTTGAGTGCATTCAACTCACAGACTTGAACTTACCTGTAGAAAGAGCAGTTTTGAAACACTCTTTTGGTAAAATCTGCAAGTGGTTATTTGGAGCACTTCGAGGCCTGTGCTGGGATATGGAATATCTTCACCTAAAAACTACAGAGAAGCAGTCTCAGAAAGTTCTTCACGATGCATTCATTCAACTCACAGAGTTGAACCTTCCTTTTGATAGAACAGTTTTGAAACACTCTTTTTGTAGAATCTGCAAGAGGATATTTGGAGCGTTTTGAGGCCTATGCTGGAAAAGGAAATATCTTCACCTAAAAACTAGACAGAAGCATTCTCAGAAACTTCTGTGTGATGAGTGCATTCAACTCACAGACTTGAACGTTTCTTTTGATAGAACAGTTTGGAAACATTACGTTTGTAGAATCTGCAAGTGTTTATTCGGAGCACCTTGAGGCCTATGTTGGAAAAGGAAATATCTTCACATAAAACCTAGAGAGAAGGATTCTCAGAAACTTCTTTGTGATGAGTTCATTCAACTCACAGAGTTGAACGTACCAATTGATAGAGAAGTTTGGAAACACTCTTTTTGTAGAATCTGCAAGTGGATATTTGGAGCCGTTTGAGGCCTATGCTGGAAAAGGAAATATCTTCACATAAAAACTGAACAGAAGCATTCTCAGAAACTTCTTTGTGTTGAGTGCATTCAACTCACAGACTTGAACTTACCTGTAGAAAGAGCAGTTTTGAAACACTCTTTTGGTAAAATCTGCAAGTGGTTATTTGGAGCACTTCGAGGCCTGTGCTGGGATATGGAATATCTTCACCTAAAAACTACAGAGAAGCATTCTCAGAAAGTTCTTCACGATGCATTCATTCAACTCACAGAGTTGAACCTTCCTTTTGATAGAACAGTTTTGAAACACTCTTTTTGTAGAATCTGCAAGAGGATATTTGGAGCGTTTTGAGGCCTATGCTGGAAAAGGAAATATCTTCACCTAAAAACTAGACAGAAGCATTCTCAGAAACTTCTGTGTGATGAGTGCATTCAACTCACAGACTTGAACGTTTCTTTTGATAGAACAGTTTGGAAACATTACGTTTGTAGAATCTGCAAGTGTTTATTCGGAGCACCTTGAGGCCTATGTTGGAAAAGGAAATATCTTCACATAAAAACTAGAGAGAAGGATTCTCAGAAACTTCTTTGTGATGAGTTCATTCAACTCACAGAGTTGAACCTACCAATTGATAGAGAAGTTTGGAAACACTCTTTTTGTAGAATCTGCAAGTGGATATTTGGAGCCGTTTGAGGCCTATGCTGGAAAAGGAAATATCTTCACATAAAAACTGAACAGAAGCATTCTCAGAAACTTCTTTGTGTTGAGTGCATTCAACTCACAGACTTGAACTTACCTGTAGAAAGAGCAGTTTTGAAACACTCTTTTGGTAAAATCTGCAAGTGGTTATTTGGAGCACTTCGAGGCCTGTGCTGGGATATGGAATATCTTCACCTAAAAACTACAGAGAAGCATTCTCAGAAACTTCTTCACGATGCATTCATTCAACTCACAGAGTTGAACCTTCCTTTTGATAGAACAGTTTTGAAACACTCTTTTTGTAGAATCTGCAAGAGGATATTTGGAGCGTTTTGAGGCCTATGCTGGAAAAGGAAATATCTTCACCTAAAAACTAGACAGAAGCATTCTCAGAAACTTCTGTGTGATGAGTGCATTCAACTCACAGACTTGAACGTTTCTTTTGATAGAACAGTTTGGAAACATTACGTTTGTAGAATCTGCAAGTGTTTATTCGGAGCACCTTGAGGCCTATGTTGGAAAAGGAAATATCTTCACATAAAAACTAGAGAGAAGGATTCTCAGAAACTTCTTTGTGATGAGTTCATTCAACTCACAGAGTTGAACCTACCAATTGATAGAGAAGTTTGGAAACACTCTTTTTGTAGAATCTGCAAGTGGATATTTGGAGCCGTTTGAGGCCTATGCTGGAAAAGGAAATATCTTCACATAAAAACTGAACAGAAGCATTCTCAGAAACTTCTTTGTGTTGAGTGCATTCAACTCACAGACTTGAACTTACCTGTAGAAAGAGCAGTTTTGAAACACTCTTTTGGTAAAATCTGCAAGTGGTTATTTGGAGCACTTCGAGGCCTGTGCTGGGATATGGAATATCTTCACCTAAAAACTACAGAGAAGCATTCTCAGAAAGTTCTTCACGATGCATTCATTCAACTCACAGAGTTGAACCTTCCTTTTGATAGAACAGTTTTGAAACACTCTTTTTGTAGAATCTGCAAGAGGATATTTGGAGCGTTTTGAGGCCTATGCTGGAAAAGGAAATATCTTCACCTAAAAACTAGACAGAAGCATTCTCAGAAACTTCTGTGTGATGAGTGCATTCAACTCACAGACTTGAACGTTTCTTTTGATAGAACAGTTTGGAAACATTACGTTTGTAGAATCTGCAAGTGTTTATTCGGAGCACCTTGAGGCCTATGTTGGAAAAGGAAATATCTTCACATAAAACCTAGAGAGAAGGATTCTCAGAAACTTCTTCGTGATGAGTTCATTCAACTCACAGAGTTGAACCTACCAATTGATAGAGAAGTTTGGAAACACTCTTTTTGTAGAATCTGCAAGTGGATATTTGGAGCCGTTTGAGGCCTATGCTGGAAAAGGAAATATCTTCACATAAAAACTGAACAGAAGCATTCTCAGAAACTTCTTTGTGTTGAGTGCATTCAACTCACAGACTTGAACTTACCTGTAGGAAGAGCAGTTTTGAAACACTCTTTTGGTAAAATCTGCAAGTGGTTATTTGGAGCACTTCGAGGCCTGTGCTGGGATATGGAATATCTTCACCTAAAAACTACAGAGAAGCATTCTCAGAAAGTTCTTCACGATGCATTCATTCAACTCACAGAGTTGAACCTTCCTTTTGATAGAACAGTTTTGAAACACTCTTTTTGTAGAATCTGCAAGAGGATATTTGGAGCGTTTTGAGGCCTATGCTGGAAAAGGAAATATCTTCACCTAAAAACTAGACAGAAGCATTCTCAGAAACTTCTGTGTGATGAGTGCATTCAACTCACAGACTTGAACGTTTCTTTTCATAGAACAGTTTGGAAACATTACGTTTGTAGAATCTGCAAGTGTTTATTCGGAGCACCTTGAGGCCTATGTTGGAAAAGGAAATATCTTCACATAAAAACTAGAGAGAAGGATTCTCAGAAACTTCTTTGTGATGAGTTCATTCAACTCACAGAGTTGAACCTACCAATTCATAGAGAAGTTTGGTAACACTCTTTTTGTAGAATCTGCAAGTGGATATTTGGAGCCGTTTGAGGCCTATGCTGGAAAAGGAAATATCTTCACATAAAAACTGAACAGAAGCATTCTCAGAAACTTCTTTGTGTTGAGTGCATTCAACTCACAGACTTGAACTTACCTGTAGAAAGAGCAGTTTTGAAACACTCTTTTGGTAAAATCTGCAAGTGGTTATTTGGAGCACTTCGAGGCCTGTGCTGGGATATGGAATATCTTCACCTAAAAACTACAGAGAAGCAGTCTCAGAAAGTTCTTCACGATGCATTCATTCAACTCACAGAGTTGAACCTTCCTTTTGATAGAACAGTTTTGAAACACTCTTTTTGTAGAATCTGCAAGAGGATATTTGGAGCGTTTTGAGGCCTATGCTGGAAAAGGAAATATCTTCACCTAAAAACTAGACAGAAGCATTCTCAGAAACTTCTGTGTGATGAGTGCATTCAACTCACAGACTTGAACGTTTCTTTTGATAGAACAGTTTGGAAACATTACGTTTGTAGAATCTGCAAGTGTTTATTCGGAGCACCTTGAGGCCTATGTTGGAAAAGGAAATATCTTCACATAAAACCTAGAGAGAAGGATTCTCAGAAACTTCTTTGTGATGAGTTCATTCAACTCACAGAGTTGAACGTACCAATTGATAGAGAAGTTTGGAAACACTCTTTTTGTAGAATCTGCAAGTGGATATTTGGAGCCGTTTGAGGCCTATGCTGGAAAAGGAAATATCTTCACATAAAAACTGAACAGAAGCATTCTCAGAAACTTCTTTGTGTTGAGTGCATTCAACTCACAGACTTGAACTTACCTGTAGAAAGAGCAGTTTTGAAACACTCTTTTGGTAAAATCTGCAAGTGGTTATTTGGAGCACTTCGAGGCCTGTGCTGGGATATGGAATATCTTCACCTAAAAACTACAGAGAAGCATTCTCAGAAAGTTCTTCACGATGCATTCATTCAACTCACAGAGTTGAACCTTCCTTTTGATAGAACAGTTTTGAAACACTCTTTTTGTAGAATCTGCAAGAGGATATTTGGAGCGTTTTGAGGCCTATGCTGGAAAAGGAAATATCTTCACCTAAAAACTAGACAGAAGCATTCTCAGAAACTTCTGTGTGATGAGTGCATTCAACTCACAGACTTGAACGTTTCTTTTGATAGAACAGTTTGGAAACATTACGTTTGTAGAATCTGCAAGTGTTTATTCGGAGCACCTTGAGGCCTATGTTGGAAAAGGAAATATCTTCACATAAAAACTAGAGAGAAGGATTCTCAGAAACTTCTTTGTGATGAGTTCATTCAACTCACAGAGTTGAACCTACCAATTGATAGAGAAGTTTGGAAACACTCTTTTTGTAGAATCTGCAAGTGGATATTTGGAGCCGTTTGAGGCCTATGCTGGAAAAGGAAATATCTTCACATAAAAACTGAACAGAAGCATTCTCAGAAACTTCTTTGTGTTGAGTGCATTCAACTCACAGACTTGAACTTACCTGTAGAAAGAGCAGTTTTGAAACACTCTTTTGGTAAAATCTGCAAGTGGTTATTTGGAGCACTTCGAGGCCTGTGCTGGGATATGGAATATCTTCACCTAAAAACTACAGAGAAGCATTCTCAGAAAGTTCTTCACGATGCATTCATTCAACTCACAGAGTTGAACCTTCCTTTTGATAGAACAGTTTTGAAACACTCTTTTTGTAGAATCTGCAAGAGGATATTTGGAGCGTTTTGAGGCCTATGCTGGAAAAGGAAATATCTTCACCTAAAAACTAGACAGAAGCATTCTCAGAAACTTCTGTGTGATGAGTGCATTCAACTCACAGACTTGAACGTTTCTTTTGATAGAACAGTTTGGAAACATTACGTTTGTAGAATCTGCAAGTGTTTATTCGGAGCACCTTGAGGCCTATGTTGGAAAAGGAAATATCTTCACATAAAACCTAGAGAGAAGGATTCTCAGAAACTTCTTCGTGATGAGTTCATTCAACTCACAGAGTTGAACCTACCAATTGATAGAGAAGTTTGGAAACACTCTTTTTGTAGAATCTGCAAGTGGATATTTGGAGCCGTTTGAGGCCTATGCTGGAAAAGGAAATATCTTCACATAAAAACTGAACAGAAGCATTCTCAGAAACTTCTTTGTGTTGAGTGCATTCAACTCACAGACTTGAACTTACCTGTAGAAAGAGCAGTTTTGAAACACTCTTTTGGTAAAATCTGCAAGTGGTTATTTGGAGCACTTCGAGGCCTGTGCTGGGATATGGAATATCTTCACCTAAAAACTACAGAGAAGCATTCTCAGAAAGTTCTTCACGATGCATTCATTCAACTCACAGAGTTGAACCTTCCTTTTGATAGAACAGTTTTGAAACACTCTTTTTGTAGAATCTGCAAGAGGATATTTGGAGCGTTTTGAGGCCTATGCTGGAAAAGGAAATATCTTCACCTAAAAACTAGACAGAAGCATTCTCAGAAACTTCTGTGTGATGAGTGCATTCAACTCACAGACTTGAACGTTTCTTTTGATAGAACAGTTTGGAAACATTACGTTTGTAGAATCTGCAAGTGTTTATTCGGAGCACCTTGAGGCCTATGTTGGAAAAGGAAATATCTTCACATAAAAACTAGAGAGAAGGATTCTCAGAAACTTCTTTGTGATGAGTTCATTCAACTCACAGAGTTGAACCTACCAATTGATAGAGAAGTTTGGAAACACTCTTTATGTAGAATCTGCAAGTGGATATTTGGAGCCGTTTGAGGCCTATGCTGGAAAAGGAAATATCTTCACATAAAAACTGAACAGAAGCATTCTCAGAAACTTCTTTGTGTTGAGTGCATTCAACTCACAGACTTGAACTTACCTGTAGAAAGAGCAGTTTTGAAACACTCTTTTGGTAAAATCTGCAAGTGGTTATTTGAAGCACTTCGAGGCCTGTGCTGGGATATGGAATATCTTCACCTAAAAACTACAGAGAAGCATTCTCAGAAAGTTCTTCACGATGCATTCATTCAACTCACAGAGTTGAACCTTCCTTTTGATAGAACAGTTTTGAAACACTCTTTTTGTAGAATCTGCAAGAGGATATTTGGAGGGTTTTGAGGCCTATGCTGGAAAAGGAAATATCTTCACCTAAAAACTAGACAGAAGCATTCTCAGAAACTTCTGTGTGATGAGTGCATTCAACTCACAGACTTGAACGTTTCTTTTGATAGAACAGTTTGGAAACATTACGTTTGTAGAATCTGCAAGTGTTTATTCGGAGCACCTTGAGGCCTATGTTGGAAAAGGAAATATCTTCACATAAAAACTAGAGAGAAGGATTCTCAGAAATTTCTTTGTGATGAGTTCATTCAACTCACAGAGTTGAACCTACCAATTGATAGAGAAGTTTGGAAACACTCTTTTTGTAGAATCTGCAAGTGGATATTTGGAGCCGTTTGAGGCCTATGCTGGAAAAGGAAATAACTTCACATAAAAACTGAACAGAAGCATTCTCAGAAACTTCTTTGTGTTGAGTGCATTCAACTCACAGGCTTGAACTTACCTGTAGAAAGAGCAGTTTTGAAACACTCTTTTGGTAAAATCTGCAAGTGGTTATTAGGAGCACTTCGAGGCCTGTGCTGGGATGTGGAATATCTTCACCTAAAAACTACAGAGAAGCAGTCTCAGAAAGTTCTTCACGATGCATTCATTCAACTCACAGAGTTGAACCTTCCTTTTGATAGAACAGTTTTGAAACACTCTTTTTGTAGAATCTGCAAGAGGATATTTGGAGCGTTTTGAGGCCTATGCTGGAAAAGGAAATATCTTCACCTAAAAACTAGACAGAAGCATTCTCAGAAACTTCTTTGTGATGAGTGCATTCAACTCACAGACTTGAACGTTTCTTTTGATAGAACAGTTTGGAAACATTACGTTTGTAGAATCTGCAAGTGTTTATTCGGAGCACCTTGAGGCCTATGTTGGAAAAGGAAATATCTTCACATAAAACCTAGAGAGAAGGATTCTCAGAAACTTCTTTGTGATGAGTTCATTCAACTCACAGAGTTGAACCTACCAATTGATAGAGAAGTTTGGAAACACTCTTTTTGTAGAATCTGCAAGTGGATATTTGGAGCCGTTTGAGGCCTATGCTGGAAAAGGAAATATCTTCACATAAAAACTGAACAGAAGCATTCTCAGAAACTTCTTTGTGTTGAGTGCATTCAACTCACAGACTTGAACTTACCTGTAGGAAGAGCAGTTTTGAAACACTCTTTTGGTAAAATCTGCAAGTGGTTATTTGGAGCACTTCGAGGCCTGTGCTGGGATATGGAATATCTTCACCTAAAAACTACAGAGAAGCATTCTCAGAAAGTTCTTCACGATGCATTCATTCAACTCACAGAGTTGAACCTTCCTTTTGATAGAACAGTTTTGAAACACTCTTTTTGTAGAATCTGCAAGAGGATATTTGGAGCGTTTTGAGGCCTATGCTGGAAAAGGAAATATCTTCACCTAAAAACTAGACAGAAGCATTCTCAGAAACTTCTGTGTGATGAGTGCATTCAACTCACAGACTTGAACGTTTCTTTTCATAGAACAGTTTGGAAACATTACGTTTGTAGAATCTGCAAGTGTTTATTCGGAGCACCTTGAGGCCTATGTTGGAAAAGGAAATATCTTCACATAAAAACTAGAGAGAAGGATTCTCAGAAACTTCTTTGTGATGAGTTCATTCAACTCACAGAGTTGAACCTACCAATTCATAGAGAAGTTTGGTAACACTCTTTTTGTAGAATCTGCAAGTGGATATTTGGAGCCGTTTGAGGCCTATGCTGGAAAAGGAAATATCTTCACATAAAAACTGAACAGAAGCATTCTCAGAAACTTCTTTGTGTTGAGTGCATTCAACTCACAGACTTGAACTTACCTGTAGAAAGAGCAGTTTTGAAACACTCTTTTGGTAAAATCTGCAAGTGGTTATTTGGAGCACTTCGAGGCCTGTGCTGGGATATGGAATATCTTCACCTAAAAACTACAGAGAAGCAGTCTCAGAAAGTTCTTCACGATGCATTCATTCAACACACAGAGTTGAACCTTCCTTTTGATAGAACAGTTTTGAAACACTCTTTTTGTAGAATCTGCAAGAGGATATTTGGAGCGTTTTGAGGCCTATGCTGGAAAAGGAAATATCTTCACCTAAAAACTAGACAGAAGCATTCTCAGAAACTTCTGTGTGATGAGTGCATTCAACTCACAGACTTGACCGTTTCTTTTGATAGAACAGTTTGGAAACATTACGTTTGTAGAATCTGCAAGTGTTTATTCGGAGCACCTTGAGGCCTATGTTGGAAAAGGAAATATCTTCACATAAAACCTAGAGAGAAGGATTCTCAGAAACTTCTTTGTGATGAGGTCATTCAACTCACAGAGTTGAACCTACCAATTGATAGAGAAGTTTGGAAACACTCTTTTTGTAGAATCTGCAAGTGGATATTTGGAGCCGTTTGAGGCCTATGCTGGAAAAGGAAATATCTTCACATAAAAACTGAACAGAAGCATTCTCAGAAACTTCTTTGTGTTGAGTGCATTCAACTCACGGACTTGAACTTACTTGTAGAAAGAGCAGTTTTGAAACACTCTTTTGGTAAAATCTGCAAGTGGTTATTTGGAGCACTTCGAGGCCTGTGCTGGGATATGGAATATCTTCACCTAAAAACTACAGAGAAGCATTCTCAGAAAGTTCTTCACGATGCATTCATTCAACTCACAGAGTTGAACCTTCCTTTTGATAGAACAGTTTTGAAACACTCTTTTTGTAGAATCTGCAAGAGGATATTTGGAGCGTTTTGAGGCCTATGCTGGAAAAGGAAATATCTTCACCTAAAAACTAGACAGAAGCATTCTCAGAAACTTCTGTGTGATGAGTGCATTCAACTCACAGACTTGAACGTTTCTTTTGATAGAACAGTTTGGAAACATTACGTTTGTAGAATCTGCAAGTGTTTATTCGGAGCACCTTGAGGCCTATGTTGGAAAAGGAAATATCTTCACATAAAAACTAGAGAGAAGGATTCTCAGAAACTTCTTTGTGATGAGTTCATTCAACTCACAGAGATGAACCTACCAATTGATAGAGAAGTTTGGAAACACTCTTTTTGTAGAATCTGCAAGTGGATATTTGGAGCCGTTTGAGGCCTATGCTGGAAAAGGAAATATCTTCACATAAAAACTGAACAGAAGCATTCTCAGAAACTTCTTTGTGTTGAGTGCATTCAACTCACAGACTTGAACTTACCTGTAGAAAGAGCAGTTTTGAAACACTCTTTTGGTAAAATCTGCAAGTGGTTATTTGGAGCACTTCGAGGCCTGTGCTGGGATATGGAATATCTTCACCTAAAAACTACAGAGAAGCAGTCTCAGAAAGTTCTTCACGATGCATTCCTTCAACTTACAGAGTTGAACCTTCCTTTTGATAGAACAGTTTTGAAACACTCTTTTTGTAGAATCTGCAAGAGGATATTTGGAGCGTTTTGAGGCCTATGCTGGAAAAGGAAATATCTTCACCTAAAAACTAGACAGAAGCATTCTCAGAAACTTCTGTGTGATGAGTGCATTCAACTGACAGACCTGAACGTTTCTTTTGATAGAACAGTTTGGAAACATTACGTTTGTAGAATCTGCAAGTGTTTATTCGGAGCACATTGAGGCCTATGTTGGAAAAGGAAATATCTTCACATAAAATCTAGAGAGAAGGATTCTCAGAAACTTCTTTGTGATGAGTTCATTCAACTCACAGAGTTGAACCTACCAATTGATAGAGAAGTTTGGAAACACTCTTTTTGTAGAATCTGCAAGTGGATATTTGGAGCCGTTTGAGGCCTATGCTGGAAAAGGAAATATCTTCACATAAAAACTGAACAGAAGCATTCTCAGAAACTTCTTTGTGTTGAGTGCATTCAACTCACAGACTTGAACTTACCTGTAGAAAGAGCAGTTTTGAAACACTCTTTTGGTAAAATCTGCAAGTGGTTATTTGGAGCACTTCGAGGCCTGTGCTGGGATATGGAATATCTTCACCTAAAAACTACAGAGAAGCATTCTCAGAAAGTTCTTCACGATGCATTCATTCAACTCACAGAGTTGAACCTTCCTTTTGATAGAACAGTTTTGAAACACTCTTTTTGTAGAATCTGCAAGAGGATATTTGGAGCGTTTTGAGGCCTATGCTGGAAAAGGAAATATCTTCACCTAAAAACTAGACAGAAGCATTCTCAGAAACTTCTGTGTGATGAGTGCATTCAACTCACAGACTTGAACGTTTCTTTTGATAGAACAGTTTGGAAACATTACGTTTGTAGAATCTGCAAGTGTTTATTCGGAGCACCTTGAGGCCTATGTTGGAAAAGGAAATATCTTCACATAAAACCTAGAGAGAAGGATTCTCAGAAACTTCTTTGTGATGAGTTCATTCAACTCACAGAGTTGAACCTACCAATTGATAGAGAAGTTTGGAAACACTCTTTTTGTAGAATCTGCAAGTGGATATTTGGAGCCGTTTGAGGCCTATGCTGGAAAAGGAAATATCTTCACATAAAAACTGAACAGAAGCATTCTCAGAAACTTCTTTGTGTTGAGTGCATTCAACTCACAGACTTGAACTTACCTGTAGAAAGAGCAGTTTTGAAACACTCTTTTGGTAAAATCTGCAAGTGGTTACTTGGAGCACTTCGAGGCCTGTGCTGGGATATGGAATATCTTCACCTAAAAACTACAGAGAAGCATTCTCAGAAAGTTCTTCACGATGCATTCATTCAACTCACAGAGTTGAACCTTCCTTTTGATAGAACAGTTTTGAAACACTCTTTTTGTAGAATCTGCAAGAGGATATTTGGAGCGTTTTGAGGCCTATGCTGGAAAAGGAAATATCTTCACCTAAAAACTAGACAGAAGCATTCTCAGAAACTTCTGTGTGATGAGTGCATTCAACTCACAGACTTGAACGTTTCTTTTGATAGAACAGTTTGGAAACATTACGTTTGTAGAATCTGCAAGTGTTTATTCGGAGCACCTTGAGGCCTATGTTGGAAAAGGAAATATCTTCACATAAAACCTAGAGAGAAGGATTCTCAGAAACTTCTTTGTGATGAGTTCATTCAACTCACAGAGTTGAACCTACCAATTGATAGAGAAGTTTGGAAACACTCTTTTTGTAGAATCTGCAAGTGGATATTTGGAGCCGTTTGAGGCCTATGCTGGAAAAGGAAATAACTTCACATAAAAACTGAACAGAAGCATTCTCAGAAACTTCTTTGTGTTGAGTGCATTCAACTCACAGGCTTGAACTTACCTGTAGAAAGAGCAGTTTTGAAACACTCTTTTGGTAAAATCTGCAAGTGGTTATTGGGAGCACTTCGAGGCCTGTGCTGGGATATGGAATATCTTCACCTAAAAACTACAGAGAAGCAGTCTCAGAAAGTTCTTCACGATGCATTCATTCAACTCACAGAGTTGAACCTTCCTTTTGATAGAACAGTTTTGAAACACTCTTTTTGTAGAATCTGCAAGAGGATATTTGGAGCGTTTTGAGGCCTATGCTGGAAAAGGAAATATCTTCACCTAAAAACTAGACAGAAGCATTCTCAGAAACTTCTTTGTGATGAGTGCATTCAACTCACAGACTTGAACGTTTCTTTTGATAGAACAGTTTGGAAACATTACGTTTGTAGAATCTGCAAGTGTTTATTCGGAGCACCTTGAGGCCTATGTTGGAAAAGGAAATATCTTCACATAAAACCTAGAGAGAAGGATTCTCAGAAACTTCTTTGTGATGAGTTCATTCAACTCACAGAGTTGAACCTACCAATTGATAGAGAAGTTTGGAAACACTCTTTTTGTAGAATCTGCAAGTGGATATTTGGAGCCGTTTGAGGCCTATGCTGGAAAAGGAAATATCTTCACATAAAAACTGAACAGAAGCATTCTCAGAAACTTCTTTGTGTTGAGTGCATTCAACTCACAGACTTGAACTTACCTGTAGGAAGAGCAGTTTTGAAACACTCTTTTGGTAAAATCTGCAAGTGGTTATTTGGAGCACTTCGAGGCCTGTGCTGGGATATGGAATATCTTCACCTAAAAACTACAGAGAAGCATTCTCAGAAAGTTCTTCACGATGCATTCATTCAACTCACAGAGTTGAACCTTCCTTTTGATAGAACAGTTTTGAAACACTCTTTTTGTAGAATCTGCAAGAGGATATTTGGAGCGTTTTGAGGCCTATGCTGGAAAAGGAAATATCTTCACCTAAAAACTAGACAGAAGCATTCTCAGAAACTTCTGTGTGATGAGTGCATTCAACTCACAGACTTGAACGTTTCTTTTCATAGAACAGTTTGGAAACATTACGTTTGTAGAATCTGCAAGTGTTTATTCGGAGCACCTTGAGGCCTATGTTGGAAAAGGAAATATCTTCACATAAAACCTAGAGAGAAGGATTCTCAGAAACTTCTTTGTGATGAGTTCATTCAACTCACAGAGTTGAACCTACCAATTGATAGAGAAGTTTGGTAACACTCTTTTTGTAGAATCTGCAAGTGGATATTTGGAGCCGTTTGAGGCCTATGCTTGAAAAGGAAATATCTTCACATAAAAACTGAACAGAAGCATTCTCAGAAACTTCTTTGTGTTGAGTGCATTCAACTCACAGACTTGAACTTACCTGTAGAAAGAGCAGTTTTGAAACACTCTTTTGGTAAAATCTGCAAGTGGTTATTTGGAGCACTTCGAGGCCTGTGCTGGGATATGGAATATCTTCACCTAAAAACTACAGAGAAGCAGTCTCAGAAAGTTCTTCACGATGCATTCATTCAACACACAGAGTTGAACCTTCCTTTTGATAGAACAGTTTTGAAACACTCTTTTTGTAGAATCTGCAAGAGGATATTTGGAGCGTTTTGAGGCCTATGCTGGAAAAGGAAATATCTTCACCTAAAAACTAGACAGAAGCATTCTCAGAAACTTCTGTGTGATGAGTGCATTCAACTCACAGACTTGACCGTTTCTTTTGATAGAACAGTTTGGAAACATTACGTTTGTAGAATCTGCAAGTGTTTATTCGGAGCACCTTGAGGCCTATGTTGGAAAAGGAAATATCTTCACATAAAAACTAGAGAGAAGGATTCTCAGAAACTTCTTTGTGATGAGGTCATTCAACTCACAGAGTTGAACCTACCAATTGATAGAGAAGTTTGGAAACACTCTTTTTGTAGAATCTGCAAGTGGATATTTGGAGCCGTTTGAGGCCTATGCTGGAAAAGGAAATATCTTCACATAAAAACTGAACAGAAGCATTCTCAGAAACTTCTTTGTGTTGAGTGCATTCAACTCACAGACTTGAACTTACTTGTAGAAAGAGCAGTTTTGAAACACTCTTTTGGTAAAATCTGCAAGTGGTTATTTGGAGCACTTCGAGGCCTGTGCTGGGATATGGAATATCTTCACCTAAAAACTACAGAGAAGCATTCTCAGAAAGTTCTTCACGATGCATTCATTCAACTCACAGAGTTGAACCTTCCTTTTGATAGAACAGTTTTGAAACACTCTTTTTGTAGAATCTGCAAGAGGATATTTGGAGGGTTTTGAGGCCTATGCTGGAAAAGGAAATATCTTCACCTAAAAACTAGACAGAAGCATTCTCAGAAACTTCTGTGTGATGAGTGCATTCAACTCACAGACTTGAACGTTTCTTTTGATAGAACAGTTTGGAAACATTACGTTTGTAGAATCTGCAAGTGTTTATTCGGAGCACCTTGAGGCCTATGTTGGAAAAGGAAATATCTTCACATAAAAACTAGAGAGAAGGATTCTCAGAAACTTCTTTGTGATGAGTTCATTCAACTCACAGAGATGAACCTACCAATTGATAGAGAAGTTTGGAAACACTCTTTTTGTAGAATCTGCAAGTGGATATTTGGAGCCGTTTGAGGCCTATGCTGGAAAAGGAAATATCTTCACATAAAAACTGAACAGAAGCATTCTCAGAAACTTCTTTGTGTTGAGTGCATTCAACTCACAGACTTGAACTTACCTGTAGAAAGAGCAGTTTTGAAACACTCTTTTGGTAAAATCTGCAAGTGGTTATTTGGAGCACTTCGAGACCTGTGCTGGGATATGGAATATCTTCACCTAAAAACTACAGAGAAGCAGTCTCAGAAAGTTCTTCACGATGCATTCCTTCAACTCACAGAGTTGAACCTTCCTTTTGATAGAACAGTTTTGAAACACTCTTTTTGTAGAATCTGCAAGAGGATATTTGGAGCGTTTTGAGGCCTATGCTGGAAAAGGAAATATCTTCACCTAAAAACTAGACAGAAGCATTCTCAGAAACTTCTGTGTGATGAGTGCATTCAACTGACAGACCTGAACGTTTCTTTTGATAGAACAGTTTGGAAACATTACGTTTGTAGAATCTGCAAGTGTTTATTTGGAGCACCTTGAGGCCTATGTTGGAAAAGGAAATATCTTCACATAAAATCTAGAGAGAAGGATTCTCAGAAACTTCTTTGTGATGAGTTCATTCAACTCACAGAGTTGAACCTACCAATTGATAGAGAAGTTTGGAAACACTCTTTTTGTAGAATCTGCAAGTGGATATTTGGAGCCGTTTGAGGCCTATGCTGGAAAAGGAAATATCTTCACATAAAAACTGAACAGAAGCATTCTCAGAAACTTCTTTGTGTTGAGTGCATTCAACTCACAGACTTGAACTTACCTGTAGAAAGAGCAGTTTTGAAACACTCTTTTGGTAAAATCTGCAAGTGGTTACTTGGAGCACTTCGAGGCCTGTGCTGGGATATGGAATATCTTCACCTAAAAACTACAGAGAAGCATTCTCAGAAAGTTCTTCACGATGCATTCATTCAACTCACAGAGTTGAACCTTCCTTTTGATAGAACAGTTTTGAAACACTCTTTTTGTAGAATCTGCAAGAGGATATTTGGAGCGTTTTGAGGCCTATGCTGGAAAAGGAAATATCTTCACCTAAAAACTAGACAGAAGCATTCTCAGAAACTTCTGTGTGATGAGTGCATTCAACTCACAGACTTGAACGTTTCTTTTGATAGAACAGTTTGGAAACATTACGTTTGTAGAATCTGCAAGTGTTTATTCGGAGCACCTTGAGGCCTATGTTGGAAAAGGAAATATCTTCACATAAAAACTAGAGAGAAGGATTCTCAGAAACTTCTCTGTGATGAGTTCATTCAACTCACAGAGTTGAACCTACCAATTGATAGAGAAGTTTGGAAACACTCTTTTTGTAGAATCTGCAAGTGGATATTTGGAGCCGTTTGAGGCCTATGCTGGAAAAGGAAATATCTTCACATAAAAACTGAACAGAAGCATTCTCAGAAACTTCTTTGTGTTGAGTGCATTCAACTCACAGACTTGAACTTACCTGTAGAAAGAGCAGTTTTGAAACACTCTTTTGGTAAAATCTGCAAGTGGTTATTTGGAGCACTTCGAGGCCTGTGCTGGGATATGGAATATCTTCACCTAAAAACTACAGAGAAGCAGTCTCAGAAAGTTCTTCACGATGCATTCATTCAACTCACAGAGTTGAACCTTCCTTTTGATAGAACAGTTTTGAAACACTCTTTTTGTAGAATCTGCAAGAGGATATTTGGAGCGTTTTGAGGCCTATGCTGGAAAAGGAAATATCTTCACCTAAAAACTAGACAGAAGCATTCTCAGAAACTTCTGTGTGATGAGTGCATTCAACTCACAGACTTGACCGTTTCTTTTGATAGAACAGTTTGGAAACATTACGTTTGTAGAATCTGCAAGTGTTTATTCGGAGCACCTTGAGGCCTATGTTGGAAAAGGAAATATCTTCACATAAAAACTAGAGAGAAGGATTCTCAGAAACTTCTTTGTGATGAGTTCATTCAACTCACAGAGTTGAACCTACCAATGGATAGAGAAGTTTGGAAACACTCTTTTTGTAGAATCTGCTAGTGGATATTTGGAGCCGTTTGAGGCCTATGCTGGAAAAGGAAATATCTTCACATAAAAACTGAACAGAAGCATTCTCAGAAACTTCTTTGTGTTGAGTGGATTCAACTCACAGACTTGAACTTACCTGTAGAAAGAGCAGTTTTGAAACACTCTTTTGGTAAAATCTGCAAGTGGTTATTTGGAGCACTTCGAGGCCTGTGCTGGGATATGGAATATCTTCACCTAAAAACTACAGAGAAGCATTCTCAGAAAGTTCTTCACGATGCATTCATTCAACTCACAGAGTTGAACCTTCCTTTTGATAGAACAGTTTTGAAACACTCTTTTTGTAGAATCTGCAAGAGGATATTTGGAGCGTTTTGAGGCCTATGCTGGAAAAGGAAATATCTTCACCTAAAAACTAGACAGAAGCATTCTCAGAAACTTCTGTGTGATGAGTGCATTCAACTCACAGACTTGAACGTTTCTTTTGATAGAACAGTTTGGAAACATTACGTTTGTAGAATCTGCAAGTGTTTATTCGGAGCACCTTGAGGCCTATGTTGGAAAAGGAAATATCTTCACATAAAACCTAGAGAGAAGGATTCTCAGAAACTTCTTTGTGATGAGTTCATTCAACTCACAGAGTTGAACCTACCAATTGATAGAGAAGTTTGGAAACACTCTTTTTGTAGAATCTGCAAGTGGATATTTGGAGCCGTTTGAGGCCTATGCTGGAAAAGGAAATATCTTCACATAAAAACTGAACAGAAGCATTCTCAGAAACTTCTTTGTGTTGAGTGCATTCAACTCACAGACTTCAACTTCCCTGTAGAAAGAGCAGTTTTGAAACACTCTTTTGGTAAAATCTGCAAGTGGTTATTTGGAGCACTTCGAGGCCTGTGCTGGGATATGGAATATCTTCACCTAAAAACTACAGAGAAGCATTCTCAGAAAGTTCTTCACGATGCATTCATTCAACTCACAGAGTTGAACCTTCCTTTTGATAGAACAGTTTTGAAACACTCTTTTTGTAGAATCTGCAAGAGGATATTTGGAGCGTTTTGAGGCCTATGCTGGAAAAGGAAATATCTTCACCTAAAAACTAGACAGAAGCATTCTCAGAAACTTCTGTGTGATGAGTGCATTCAACTCACAGACTTGAACGTTTCTTTTGATAGAACAGTTTGGAAACATTACGTTTGTAGAATCTGCAAGTGTTTATTCGGAGCACCTTGAGGCCTATGTTGGAAAAGGAAATATCTTCACATAAAACCTAGAGAGAAGGATTCTCAGAAACTTCTTTGTGATGAGTTCATTCAACTCACAGAGTTGAACCTACCAATTGATAGAGAAGTTTGGAAACACTCTTTTTGTAGAATCTGCAAGTGGATATTTGGAGCCGTTTGAGGCCTATGCTGGAAAAGGAAATATCTTCACATAAAAACTGAACAGAAGCATTCTCAGAAACTTCTTTGTGTTGAGTGCATTCAACTCACAGACTTGAACTTACCTGTAGAAAGAGCAGTTTTGAAACACTCTTTTGGTAAAATCTGCAAGTGGTTATTTGGAGCACTTCGAGGCCTGTGCTGGGATATGGAATATCTTCACCTAAAAACTACAGAGAAGCATTCTCAGAAAGTTCTTCACGATGCATTCATTCAACTCACAGAGTTGAACCTTCCTTTTGATAGAACAGTTTTGAAACAGTCTTTTTGTAGAATCTGCAAGAGGATATTTGGAGCGTTTTGAGGCCTTTGCTGGAAAAGGAAATATCTTCACCTAAAAACTAGACAGAAGCATTCTCAGAAACTTCTGTGTGATGAGTGCATTCAACTCACAGACTTGAACGTTTCTTTTGATAGAACAGTTTGGAAACATTACGTTTGTAGAATCTGCAAGTGTTTATTCGGAGCACCTTGAGGCCTATGTTGGAAAAGGAAATATCTTCACATAAAACCTAGAGAGAAGGATTCTCAGAAACTTCTTTGTGATGAGTTCATTCAACTCACAGAGTTGAACCTACCAATGGATAGAGAAGTTTGGAAACACTCTTTTTGTAGAATCTGCAAGTGGATATTTGGAGCCGTTTGAGGCCTATGCTGGAAAAGGAAATATCTTCACATAAAAACTGAACAGAAGCATTCTCAGAAACTTCTTTGTGTTGAGTGCATTCAACTCACAGACTTGAACTTACCTGTAGAAAGAGCAGTTTTGAAACACTCTTTTGGTAAAATCTGCAAGTGGTTATTTGGAGCACTTCGAGGCCTGTGCTGGGATATGGAATATCTTCACCTAAAAACTACAGAGAAGCATTCTCAGAAAGTTCTTCACGATGCATTCATTCAACTCACAGAGTTGAACCTTCCTTTTGATAGAACAGTTTTGAAACACTCTTTTTGTAGAATCTGCAAGAGGATATTTGGAGCGTTTTGAGGCCTATGCTGGAAAAGGAAATATCTTCACCTAAAAACTAGACAGAAGCATTCTCAGAAACTTCTGTGTGATGAGTGCATTCAACTCACAGACTTGAACGTTTCTTTTGATAGAACAGTTTGGAAACATTACGTTTGTAGAATCTGCAAGTGTTTATTCGGAGCACCTTGAGGCCTATGTTGGAAAAGGAAATATCTTCACATAAAACCTAGAGAGAAGGATTCTCAGAAACTTCTTTGTGATGAGTTCATTCAACTCACAGAGTTGAACCTACCAATTGATAGAGAAGTTTGGAAACACTCTTTTTGTAGAATCTGCAAGTGGATATTTGGAGCCGTTTGAGGCCTATGCTGGAAAAGGAAATATCTTCACATAAAAACTGAACAGAAGCATTCTCAGAAACTTCTTTGTGTTGAGTGCATTCAACTCACAGACTTGAACTTACCTGTAGAAAGAGCAGTTTTGAAACACTCTTTTGGTAAAATCTGCAAGTGGTTATTTGGAGCACTTCGAGGCCTGTGCTGGGATATGGAATATCTTCACCTAAAAACTACAGAGAAGCATTCTCAGAAAGTTCTTCACGATGCATTCATTCAACTCACAGAGTTGAACCTTCCTTTTGATAGAACAGTTTGGAAACACTCTTTTTGTAGAATCTGCAAGAGGATATTTGGAGCGTTTTGAGGCCTATGCTGGAAAAGGAAATATCTTCACCTAAAAACTAGACAGAAGCATTCTCAGAAACTTCTGTGTGATGAGTGCATTCAACTCACAGACTTGAACGTTTCTTTTGATAGAACAGTTTTGAAACATTACGTTTGTAGAATCTGCAAGTGTTTATTCGGAGCACCTTGAGGCCTATGTTGGAAAAGGAAATATCTTCACATAAAAACTAGAGAGAAGGATTCTCAGAAACTTCTTTGTGATGAGTTCATTCAACTCACAGAGTTGAACCTACCAATGGATAGAGAAGTTTGGAAACACTCTTTTTGTAGAATCTGCAAGTGGATATTTGGAGCCGTTTGAGGCCTATGCTGGAAAAGGAAATATCTTCACATAAAAACTGAACAGAAGCATTCTCAGAAACTTCTTTGTGTTGAGTGCATTCAACTCACAGACTTGAACTTACCTGTAGAAAGAGCAGTTTTGAAACACTCTTTTGGTAAAATCTGCAAGTGGTTATTTGGATCACTTCGAGGCCTGTGCTGGGATATGGAATATCTTCACCTAAAAACTACAGAGAAGCATTCTCAGAAAGTTCTTCACGATGCATTCATTCAACTCACAGAGTTGAACCTTCCTTTTGATAGAACAGTTTTGAAACACTCTTTTTGTAGAATCTGCAAGAGGATATTTGGAGCGTTTTGAGGCCTATGCTGGAAAAGGAAATATCTTCACCTAAAAACTAGACAGAAGCATTCTCAGAAACTTCTGTGTGATGAGTGCATTCAACTCACAGACTTGAACGTTTCTTTTGATAGAACAGTTTGGAAACATTACGTTTGTAGAATCTGCAAGTGTTTATTCGGAGCACCTTGAGGCCTATGTTGGAAAAGGAAATATCTTCACATAAAAACTAGAGAGAAGGATTCTCAGAAACTTCTTTGTGATGAGTTCATTCAACTCACAGAGTTGAACCTACCAATTGATAGAGAAGTTTGGAAACACTCTTTTTGTAGAATCTGCAAGTGGATATTTGGAGCCGTTTGAGGCCTATGCTGGAAAAGGAAATATCTTCACATAAAAACTGAACAGAAGCATTCTCAGAAACTTCTTTGTGTTGAGTGCATTCAACTCACAGACTTGAACTTACCTGTAGAAAGAGCAGTTTTGAAACACTCTTTTGGTAAAATCTGCAAGTGGTTATTTGGAGCACTTCGAGGCCTGTGCTGGGATATGGAATATCTTCACCTAAAAACTACAGAGAAGCAGTCTCAGAAAGTTCTTCACGATGCATTCATTCAACTCACAGAGTTGAACCTTCCTTTTGATAGAACAGTTTTGAAACACTCTTTTTGTAGAATCTGCAAGAGGATATTTGGAGCGTTTTGAGGCCTATGCTGGAAAAGGAAATATCTTCACCTAAAAACTAGACAGAAGCATTCTCAGAAACTTCTGTGTGATGAGTGCATTCAACTCACAGACTTGAACGTTTCTTTTGATAGAACAGTTTGGAAACATTACGTTTGTAGAATCTGCAAGTGTTTATTCGGAGCACCTTGTGGCCTATGTTGGAAAAGGAAATATCTTCACATAAAACCTAGAGAGAAGGATTCTCAGAAACTTCTTTGTGATGAGTTCATTCAACTCACAGAGTTGAACCTACCAATTGATAGAGAAGTTTGGAAACACTCTTTTTGTAGAATCTGCAAGTGGATATTTGGAGCCGTTTGAGGCCTATGCTGGAAAAGGAAATATCTTCACATAAAAACTGAACAGAAGCATTCTCAGAAACTTCTTTGTGTTGAGTGCATTCAACTCACAGACTTGAACTTACCTGTAGAAAGAGCAGTTTTGAAACACTCTTTTGGTAAAATCTGCAAGTGGTTATTTGGAGCACTTCGAGGCCTGTGCTGGGATATGGAATATCTTCACCTAAAAACTACAGAGAAGCATTCTCAGAAAGTTCTTCACGATGCATTCATTCAACTCACAGAGTTGAACCTTCCTTTTGATAGAACAGTTTGGAAACACTCTTTTTGTAGAATCTGCAAGAGGATATTTGGAGCGTTTTGAGGCCTATGCTGGAAAAGGAAATATCTTCACCTAAAAACTAGACAGAAGCATTCTCAGAAACTTCTGTGTGATGAGTGCATTCAACTCACAGACTTGAACGTTTCTTTTGATAGAACAGTTTGGAAACATTACGTTTGTAGAATCTGCAAGTGTTTATTCGGAGCACCTTGAGGCCTATGTTGGAAAAGGAAATATCTTCACATAAAAACTAGAGAGAAGGATTCTCAGAAACTTCTTTGTGATGAGTTCATTCAACTCACAGAGTTGAACCTACCAATTGATAGAGAAGTTTGGAAACACTCTTTTTGTAGAATCTGCAAGTGGATATTTGGAGCCGTTTGAGGCCTATGCTGGAAAAGGAAATAACTTCACATAAAAACTGAACAGAAGCATTCTCAGAAACTTCTTTGTGTTGAGTGCATTCAACTCACAGGCTTGAACTTACCTGTAGAAAGAGCAGTTTTGAAACACTCTTTTGGTAAAATCTGCAAGTGGTTATTAGGAGCACTTCGAGGCCTGTGCTGGGATATGGAATATCTTCACCTAAAAACTACAGAGAAGCAGTCTCAGAAAGTTCTTCACGATGCATTCATTCAACTCACAGAGTTGAACCTTCCTTTTGATAGAACAGTTTTGAAACACTCTTTTTGTAGAATCTGCAAGAGGATATTTGGAGCGTTTTGAGGCCTATGCTGGAAAAGGAAATATCTTCACCTAAAAACTAGACAGAAGCATTCTCAGAAACTTCTTTGTGATGAGTGCATTCAACTCACAGACTTGAACGTTTCTTTTGATAGAACAGTTTGGAAACATTACGTTTGTAGAATCTGCAAGTGTTTATTCGGAGCACCTTGAGGCCTATGTTGGAAAAGGAAATATCTTCACATAAAACCTAGAGAGAAGGATTCTCAGAAACTTCTTTGTGATGAGTTCATTCAACTCACAGAGTTGAACCTACCAATTGATAGAGAAGTTTGGAAACACTCTTTTTGTAGAATCTGCAAGTGGATATTTGGAGCCGTTTGAGGCCTATGCTGGAAAAGGAAATATCTTCACATAAAAACTGAACAGAAGCATTCTCAGAAACTTCTTTGTGTTGAGTGCATTCAACTCACAGACTTGAACTTACCTGTAGGAAGAGCAGTTTTGAAACACTCTTTTGGTAAAATCTGCAAGTGGTTATTTGGAGCACTTCGAGGCCTGTGCTGGGATATGGAATATCTTCACCTAAAAACTACAGAGAAGCATTCTCAGAAAGTTCTTCACGATGCATTCATTCAACTCACAGAGTTGAACCTTCCTTTTGATAGAACAGTTTTGAAACACTCTTTTTGTAGAATCTGCAAGAGGATATTTGGAGCGTTTTGAGGCCTATGCTGGAAAAGGAAATATCTTCACCTAAAAACTAGACAGAAGCATTCTCAGAAACTTCTGTGTGATGAGTGCATTCAACTCACAGACTTGAACGTTTCTTTTCATAGAACAGTTTGGAAACATTACGTTTGTAGAATCTGCAAGTGTTTATTCGGAGCACCTTGAGGCCTATGTTGGAAAAGGAAATATCTTCACATAAAAACTAGAGAGAAGGATTCTCAGAAACTTCTTTGTGATGAGTTCATTCAACTCACAGAGTTGAACCTACCAATTCATAGAGAAGTTTGGTAACACTCTTTTTGTAGAATCTGCAAGTGGATATTTGGAGCCGTTTGAGGCCTATGCTGGAAAAGGAAATATCTTCACATAAAAACTGAACAGAAGCATTCTCAGAAACTTCTTTGTGTTGAGTGCATTCAACTCACAGACTTGAACTTACCTGTAGAAAGAGCAGTTTTGAAACACTCTTTTGGTAAAATCTGCAAGTGGTTATTTGGAGCACTTCGAGGCCTGTGCTGGGATATGGAATATCTTCACCTAAAAACTACAGAGAAGCAGTCTCAGAAAGTTCTTCACGATGCATTCATTCAACTCACAGAGTTGAACCTTCCTTTTGATAGAACAGTTTTGAAACACTCTTTTTGTAGAATCTGCAAGAGGATATTTGGAGCGTTTTGAGGCCTATGCTGGAAAAGGAAATATCTTCACCTAAAAACTAGACAGAAGCATTCTCAGAAACTTCTGTGTGATGAGTGCATTCAACTCACAGACTTGAACGTTTCTTTTGATAGAACAGTTTGGAAACATTACGTTTGTAGAATCTGCAAGTGTTTATTCGGAGCACCTTGAGGCCTATGTTGGAAAAGGAAATATCTTCACATAAAACCTAGAGAGAAGGATTCTCAGAAACTTCTTTGTGATGAGTTCATTCAACTCACAGAGTTGAACCTACCAATTGATAGAGAAGTTTGGAAACACTCTTTTTGTAGAATCTGCAAGTGGATATTTGGAGCCGTTTGAGGCCTATGCTGGAAAAGGAAATATCTTCACATAAAAACTGAACAGAAGCATTCTCAGAAACTTCTTTGTGTTGAGTGCATTCAACTCACAGACTTGAACTTACCTGTAGAAAGAGCAGTTTTGAAACACTCTTTTGGTAAAATCTGCAAGTGGTTATTTGGAGCACTTCGAGGCCTGTGCTGGGATATGGAATATCTTCACCTAAAAACTACAGAGAAGCATTCTCAGAAAGTTCTTCACGATGCATTCATTCAACTCACAGAGTTGAACCTTCCTTTTGATAGAACAGTTTGGAAACACTCTTTTTGTAGAATCTGCAAGAGGATATTTGGAGCGTTTTGAGGCCTATGCTGGAAAAGGAAATATCTTCACCTAAAAACTAGACAGAAGCATTCTCAGAAACTTCTGTGTGATGAGTGCATTCAACTCACAGACTTGAACGTTTCTTTTGATAGAACAGTTTGGAAACATTACGTTTGTAGAATCTGCAAGTGTTTATTCGGAGCACCTTGAGGCCTATGTTGGAAAAGGAAATATCTTCACATAAAAACTAGAGAGAAGGATTCTCAGAAACTTCTTTGTGATGAGTTCATTCAACTCACAGAGTTGAACCTACCAATTGATAGAGAAGTTTGGAAACACTCTTTTTGTAGTATCTGCAAGTGGATATTTGGAGCCGTTTGAGGCCTATGCTGGAAAAGGAAATATCTTCACATAAAAACTGAACAGAAGCATTCTCAGAAACTTCTTTGTGTTGAGTGCATTCAACTCACAGACTTGAACTTACCTGTAGAAAGAGCAGTTTTGAAACACTCTTTTGGTAAAATCTGCAAGTGGTTATTTGGAGCACTTCGAGGCCTGTGCTGGGATATGGAATATCTTCACCTAAAAACTACAGAGAAGCAGTCTCAGAAAGTTCTTCACGATGCATTCATTCAACTCACAGAGTTGAACCTTCCTTTTGATAGAACAGTTTTGAAACACTCTTTTTGTAGAATCTGCAAGAGGATATTTGGAGCGTTTTGAGGCCTATGCTGGAAAAGGAAATATCTTCACCTAAAAACTAGACAGAAGCATTCTCAGAAACTTCTGTGTGATGAGTGCATTCAACTCACAGACTTGAACGTTTCTTTTGATAGAACAGTTTGGAAACATTACGTTTGTAGAATCTGCAAGTGTTTATTCGGAGCACCTTGAGGCCTATGTTGGAAAAGGAAATATCTTCACATAAAACCTAGAGAGAAGGATTCTCAGAAACTTCTTTGTGATGAGTTCATTCAACTCACAGAGTTGAACCTACCAATTGATAGAGAAGTTTGGAAACACTCTTTTTGTAGAATCTGCAAGTGGATATTTGGAGCCGTTTGAGGCCTATGCTGGAAAAGGAAATATCTTCACATAAAAACTGAACAGAAGCATTCTCAGAAACTTCTTTGTGTTGAGTGCATTCAACTCACAGACTTGAACTTACCTGTAGAAAGAGCAGTTTTGAAACACTCTTTTGGTAAAATCTGCAAGTGGTTATTTGGAGCACTTCGAGGCCTGTGCTGGGATATGGAATATCTTCACCTAAAAACTACAGAGAAGCATTCTCAGAAAGTTCTTCACGATGCATTCATTCAACTCACAGAGTTGAACCTTCCTTTTGATAGAACAGTTTTGAAACACTCTTTTTGTAGAATCTGCAAGAGGATATTTGGAGCGTTTTGAGGCCTATGCTGGAAAAGGAAATATCTTCACCTAAAAACTAGACAGAAGCATTCTCAGAAACTTCTGTGTGATGAGTGCATTCAACTCACAGACTTGAACGTTTCTTTTGATAGAACAGTTTGGAAACATTACGTTTGTAGAATCTGCAAGTGTTTATTCGGAGCACCTTGAGGCCTATGTTGGAAAAGGAAATATCTTCACATAAAAACTAGAGAGAAGGATTCTCAGAAACTTCTTTGTGATGAGTTCATTCAACTCACAGAGTTGAACCTACCAATTGATAGAGAAGTTTGGAAACACTCTTTTTGTAGAATCTGCAAGTGGATATTTGGAGCCGTTTGAGGCCTATGCTGCAAAAGGAAATATCTTCACATAAAAACTGAACAGAAGCATTCTCAGAAACTTCTTTGTGTTGAGTGCATTCAACTCACAGACTTGAACTTACCTGTAGAAAGAGCAGTTTTGAAACACTCTTTTGGTAAAATCTGCAAGTGGTTATTTGGAGCACTTCGAGGCCTGTGCTGGGATATGGAATATCTTCACCTAAAAACTACAGAGAAGCATTCTCAGAAAGTTCTTCACGATGCATTCATTCAACTCACAGAGTTGAACCTTCCTTTTGATAGAACAGTTTTGAAACACTCTTTTTGTAGAATCTGCAAGAGGATATTTGGAGCGTTTTGAGGCCTATGCTGGAAAAGGAAATATCTTCACCTAAAAACTAGACAGAAGCATTCTCAGAAACTTCTGTGTGATGAGTGCATTCAACTCACAGACTTGAACGTTTCTTTTGATAGAACAGTTTGGAAACATTACGTTTGTAGAATCTGCAAGTGTTTATTCGGAGCACCTTGAGGCCTATGTTGGAAAAGGAAATATCTTCACATAAAACCTAGAGAGAAGGATTCTCAGAAACTTCTTTGTGATGAGTTCATTCAACTCACAGAGTTGAACCTACCAATTGATAGAGAAGTTTGGAAACACTCTTTTTGTAGAATCTGCAAGTGGATATTTGGAGCCGTTTGAGGCCTATGCTGGAAAAGGAAATATCTTCACATAAAAACTGAACAGAAGCATTCTCAGAAACTTCTTTGTGTTGAGTGCATTCAACTCACAGACTTGAACTTACCTGTAGAAAGAGCAGTTTTGAAACACTCTTTTGGTAAAATCTGCAAGTGGTTATTTGGAGCACTTCGAGGCCTGTGCTGGGATATGGAATATCTTCACCTAAAAACTACAGAGAAGCATTCTCAGAAAGTTCTTCACGATGCATTCATTCAACTCACAGAGTTGAACCTTCCTTTTGATAGAACAGTTTTGAAACACTCTTTTTGTAGAATCTGCAAGAGGATATTTGGAGCGTTTTGAGGCCTATGCTGGAAAAGGAAATATCTTCACCTAAAAACTAGACAGAAGCATTCTCAGAAACTTCTGTGTGATGAGTGCATTCAACTCACAGACTTGAACGTTTCTTTTCATAGAACAGTTTGGAAACATTACGTTTGTAGAATCTGCAAGTGTTTATTCGGAGCACCTTGAGGCCTATGTTGGAAAAGGAAATATCTTCACATAAAAACTAGAGAGAAGGATTCTCAGAAACTTCTTTGTGATGAGTTCATTCAACTCACAGAGTTGAACCTACCAATTGATAGAGAAGTTTGGAAACACTCTTTATGTAGAATCTGCAAGTGGATATTTGGAGCCGTTTGAGGCCTATGCTGGAAAAGGAAATATCTTCACATAAAAACTGAACAGAAGCATTCTCAGAAACTTCTTTGTGTTGAGTGCATTCAACTCACAGACTTGAACTTACCTGTAGAAAGAGCAGTTTTGAAACACTCTTTTGGTAAAATCTGCAAGTGGTTATTTGAAGCACTTCGAGGCCTGTGCTGGGATATGGAATATCTTCACCTAAAAACTACAGAGAAGCATTCTCAGAAAGTTCTTCACGATGCATTCATTCAACTCACAGAGTTGAACCTTCCTTTTGATAGAACAGTTTTGAAACACTCTTTTTGTAGAATCTGCAAGAGGATATTTGGAGCGTTTTGAGGCCTATGCTGGAAAAGGAAATATCTTCACCTAAAAACTAGACAGAAGCATTCTCAGAAACTTCTGTGTGATGAGTGCATTCAACTCACAGACTTGAACGTTTCTTTTGATAGAACAGTTTGGAAACATTACGTTTGTAGAATCTGCAAGTGTTTATTCGGAGCACATTGAGGCCTATGTTGGAAAAGGAAATATCTTCACATAAAAACTAGAGAGAAGGATTCTCAGAAATTTCTTTGTGATGAGTTCATTCAACTCACAGAGTTGAACCTACCAATTGATAGAGAAGTTTGGAAACACTCTTTTTGTAGAATCTGCAAGTGGATATTTGGAGCCGTTTGAGGCCTATGCTGGAAAAGGAAATAACTTCACATAAAAACTGAACAGAAGCATTCTCAGAAACTTCTTTGTGTTGAGTGCATTCAACTCACAGGCTTGAACTTACCTGTAGAAAGAGCAGTTTTGAAACACTCTTTTGGTAAAATCTGCAAGTGGTTATTAGGAGCACTTCGAGGCCTGTGCTGGGATATGGAATATCTTCACCTAAAAACTACAGAGAAGCAGTCTCAGAAAGTTCTTCACGATGCATTCATTCAACTCACAGAGTTGAACCTTCCTTTTGATAGAACAGTTTTGAAACACTCTTTTTGTAGAATCTGCAAGAGGATATTTGGAGCGTTTTGAGGCCTATGCTGGAAAAGGAAATATCTTCACCTAAAAACTAGACAGAAGCATTCTCAGAAACTTCTTTGTGATGAGTGCATTCAACTCACAGACTTGAACGTTTCTTTTGATAGAACAGTTTGGAAACATTACGTTTGTAGAATCTGCAAGTGTTTATTCGGAGCACCTTGAGGCCTATGTTGGAAAAGGAAATATCTTCACATAAAACCTAGAGAGAAGGATTCTCAGAAACTTCTTTGTGATGAGTTCATTCAACTCACAGAGTTGAACCTACCAATTGATAGAGAAGTTTGGAAACACTCTTTTTGTAGAATCTGCAAGTGGATATTTGGAGCCGTTTGAGGCCTATGCTGGAAAAGGAAATATCTTCACATAAAAACTGAACAGAAGCATTCTCAGAAACTTCTTTGTGTTGAGTGCATTCAACTCACAGACTTGAACTTACCTGTAGGAAGAGCAGTTTTGAAACACTCTTTTGGTAAAATCTGCAAGTGGTTATTTGGAGCACTTCGAGGCCTGTGCTGGGATATGGAATATCTTCACCTAAAAACTACAGAGAAGCATTCTCAGAAAGTTCTTCACGATGCATTCATTCAACTCACAGAGTTGAACCTTCCTTTTGATAGAACAGTTTTGAAACACTCTTTTTGTAGAATCTGCAAGAGGATATTTGGAGCGTTTTGAGGCCTATGCTGGAAAAGGAAATATCTTCACCTAAAAACTAGACAGAAGCATTCTCAGAAACTTCTGTGTGATGAGTGCATTCAACTCACAGACTTGAACGTTTCTTTTCATAGAACAGTTTGGAAACATTACGTTTGTAGAATCTGCAAGTGTTTATTCGGAGCACCTTGAGGCCTATGTTGGAAAAGGAAATATCTTCACATAAAAACTAGAGAGAAGGATTCTCAGAAACTTCTTTGTGATGAGTTCATTCAACTCACAGAGTTGAACCTACCAATTCATAGAGAAGTTTGGTAACACTCTTTTTGTAGAATCTGCAAGTGGATATTTGGAGCCGTTTGAGGCCTATGCTGGAAAAGGAAATATCTTCACATAAAAACTGAACAGAAGCATTCTCAGAAACTTCTTTGTGTTGAGTGCATTCAACTCACAGACTTGAACTTACCTGTAGAAAGAGCAGTTTTGAAACACTCTTTTGGTAAAATCTGCAAGTGGTTATTTGGAGCACTTCGAGGCCTGTGCTGGGATATGGAATATCTTCACCTAAAAACTACAGAGAAGCAGTCTCAGAAAGTTCTTCACGATGCATTCATTCAACACACAGAGTTGAACCTTCCTTTTGATAGAACAGTTTTGAAACACTCTTTTTGTAGAATCTGCAAGAGGATATTTGGAGTGTTTTGAGGCCTATGCTGGAAAAGGAAATATCTTCACCTAAAAACTAGACAGAAGCATTCTCAGAAACTTCTGTGTGATGAGTGCATTCAACTCACAGACTTGACCGTTTCTTTTGATAGAACAGTTTGGAAACATTACGTTTGTAGAATCTGCAAGTGTTTATTCGGAGCACCTTGAGGCCTATGTTGGAAAAGGAAATATCTTCACATAAAACCTAGAGAGAAGGATTCTCAGAAACTTCTTTGTGATGAGGTCATTCAACTCACAGAGTTGAACCTACCAATTGATAGAGAAGTTTGGAAACACTCTTTTTGTAGAATCTGCAAGTGGATATTTGGAGCCGTTTGAGGCCTATGCTGGAAAAGGAAATATCTTCACATAAAAACTGAACAGAAGCATTCTCAGAAACTTCTTTGTGTTGAGTGCATTCAACTCACAGACTTGAACTTACTTGTAGAAAGAGCAGTTTTGAAACACTCTTTTGGTAAAATCTGCAAGTGGTTATTTGGAGCACTTCGAGGCCTGTGCTGGGATATGGAATATCTTCACCTAAAAACTACAGAGAAGCATTCTCAGAAAGTTCTTCACGATGCATTCATTCAACTCACAGAGTTGAACCTTCCTTTTGATAGAACAGTTTTGAAACACTCTTTTTGTAGAATCTGCAAGAGGATATTTGGAGCGTTTTGAGGCCTATGCTGGAAAAGGAAATATCTTCACCTAAAAACTAGACAGAAGCATTCTCAGAAACTTCTGTGTGATGAGTGCATTCAACTCACAGACTTGAACGTTTCTTTTGATAGAACAGTTTGGAAACATTACGTTTGTAGAATCTGCAAGTGTTTATTCGGAGCACCTTGAGGCCTATGTTGGAAAAGGAAATATCTTCACATAAAAACTAGAGAGAAGGATTCTCAGAAACTTCTTTGTGATGAGTTCATTCAACTCACAGAGATGAACCTACCAATTGATAGAGAAGTTTGGAAACACTCTTTTTGTAGAATCTGCAAGTGGATATTTGGAGCCGTTTGAGGCCTATGCTGGAAAAGGAAATATCTTCACATAAAAACTGAACAGAAGCATTCTCAGAAACTTCTTTGTGTTGAGTGCATTCAACTCACAGACTTGAACTTACCTGTAGAAAGAGCAGTTTTGAAACACTCTTTTGGTAAAATCTGCAAGTGGTTATTTGGAGCACTTCGAGGCCTGTGCTGGGATATGGAATATCTTCACCTAAAAACTACAGAGAAGCAGTCTCAGAAAGTTCTTCACGATGCATTCCTTCAACTTACAGAGTTGAACCTTCCTTTTGATAGAACAGTTTTGAAACACTCTTTTTGTAGAATCTGCAAGAGGATATTTGGAGCGTTTTGAGGCCTATGCTGGAAAAGGAAATATCTTCACCTAAAAACTAGACAGAAGCATTCTCAGAAACTTCTGTGTGATGAGTGCATTCAACTGACAGACCTGAACGTTTCTTTTGATAGAACAGTTTGGAAACATTACGTTTGTAGAATCTGCAAGTGTTTATTCGGAGCACATTGAGGCCTATGTTGGAAAAGGAAATATCTTCACATAAAATCTAGAGAGAAGGATTCTCAGAATCTTCTTTGTGATGAGTTCATTCAACTCACAGAGTTGAACCTACCAATTGATAGAGAAGTTTGGAAACACTCTTTTTGTAGAATCTGCAAGTGGATATTTGGAGCCGTTTGAGGCCTATGCTGGAAAAGGAAATATCTTCACATAAAAACTGAACAGAAGCATTCTCAGAAACTTCTTTGTGTTGAGTGCATTCAACTCACAGACTTGAACTTACCTGTAGAAAGAGCAGTTTTGAAACACTCTTTTGGTAAAATCTGCAAGTGGTTATTTGGAGCACTTCGAGGCCTGTGCTGGGATATGGAATATCTTCACCTAAAAACTACAGAGAAGCATTCTCAGAAAGTTCTTCACGATGCATTCATTCAACTCACAGAGTTGAACCTTCCTTTTGATAGAACAGTTTTGAAACACTCTTTTTGTAGAATCTGCAAGAGGATATTTGGAGCGTTTTGAGGCCTATGCTGGAAAAGGAAATATCTTCACCTAAAAACTAGACAGAAGCATTCTCAGAAACTTCTGTGTGATGAGTGCATTCAACTGACAGACCTGAACGTTTCTTTTGATAGAACAGTTTGGAAACATTACGTTTGTAGAATCTGCAAGTGTTTATTCGGAGCACATTGAGGCCTATGTTGGAAAAGGAAATATCTTCACATAAAATCTAGAGAGAAGGATTCTCAGAAACTTCTTTGTGATGAGTTCATTCAACTCACAGAGTTGAACCTACCAATTGATAGAGAAGTTTGGAAACACTCTTTTTGTAGAATCTGCAAGTGGATATTTGGAGCCGTTTGAGGCCTATGCTGGAAAAGGAAATATCTTCACATAAAAACTGAACAGAAGCATTCTCAGAAACTTCTTTGTGTTGAGTGCATTCAACTCACAGACTTGAACTTACCTGTAGAAAGAGCAGTTTTGAAACACTCTTTTGGTAAAATCTGCAAGTGGTTATTTGGAGCACTTCGAGGCCTGTGCTGGGATATGGAATATCTTCACCTAAAAACTACAGAGAAGCATTCTCAGAAAGTTCTTCACGATGCATTCATTCAACTCACAGAGTTGAACCTTCCTTTTGATAGAACAGTTTTGAAACACTCTTTTTGTAGAATCTGCAAGAGGATATTTAGAGCGTTTTGAGGCCTATGCTGGAAAAGGAAATATCTTCACCTAAAAACTAGACAGAAGCATTCTCAGAAACTTCTGTGTGATGAGTGCATTCAACTCACAGACTTGAACGTTTCTTTTGATAGAACAGTTTGGAAACATTACGTTTGTAGAATCTGCAAGTGTTTATTCGGAGCACCTTGAGGCCTATGTTGGAAAAGGAAATATCTTCACATAAAACCTAGAGAGAAGGATTCTCAGAAACTTCTTTGTGATGAGTTCATTCAACTCACAGAGTTGAACCTACCAATTGATAGAGAAGTTTGGAAACACTCTTTTTGTAGAATCTGCAAGTGGATATTTGGAGCCGTTTGAGGCCTATGCTGGAAAAGGAAATATCTTCACATAAAAACTGAACAGAAGCATTCTCAGAAACTTCTTTGTGTTGAGTGCATTCAACTCACAGACTTGAACTTACCTGTAGAAAGAGCAGTTTTGAAACACTCTTTTGGTAAAATCTGCAAGTGGTTACTTGGAGCACTTCGAGGCCTGTGCTGGGATATGGAATATCTTCACCTAAAAACTACAGAGAAGCATTCTCAGAAAGTTCTTCACGATGCATTCATTCAACTCACAGAGTTGAACCTTCCTTTTGATAGAACAGTTTTGAAACACTCTTTTTGTAGAATCTGCAAGAGGATATTTGGAGCGTTTTGAGGCCTATGCTGGAAAAGGAAATATCTTCACCTAAAAACTAGACAGAAGCATTCTCAGAAACTTCTGTGTGATGAGTGCATTCAACTCACAGACTTGAACGTTTCTTTTGATAGAACAGTTTGGAAACATTACGTTTGTAGAATCTGCAAGTGTTTATTCGGAGCACCTTGAGGCCTATGTTGGAAAAGGAAATATCTTCACATAAAACCTAGAGAGAAGGATTCTCAGAAACTTCTTTGTGATGAGTTCATTCAACTCACAGAGTTGAACCTACCAATTGATAGAGAAGTTTGGAAACACTCTTTTTGTAGAATCTGCAAGTGGATATTTGGAGCCGTTTGAGGCCTATGCTGGAAAAGGAAATAACTTCACATAAAAACTGAACAGAAGCATTCTCAGAAACTTCTTTGTGTTGAGTGCATTCAACTCACAGGCTTGAACTTACCTGTAGAAAGAGCAGTTTTGAAACACTCTTTTGGTAAAATCTGCAAGTGGTTATTGGGAGCACTTCGAGGCCTGTGCTGGGATATGGAATATCTTCACCTAAAAACTACAGAGAAGCAGTCTCAGAAAGTTCTTCACGATGCATTCATTCAACTCACAGAGTTGAACCTTCCTTTTGATAGAACAGTTTTGAAACACTCTTTTTGTAGAATCTGCAAGAGGATATTTGGAGCGTTTTGAGGCCTATGCTGGAAAAGGAAATATCTTCACCTAAAAACTAGACAGAAGCATTCTCAGAAACTTCTTTGTGATGAGTGCATTCAACTCACAGACTTGAACGTTTCTTTTGATAGAACAGTTTGGAAACATTACGTTTGTAGAATCTGCAAGTGTTTATTCGGAGCACCTTGAGGCCTATGTTGGAAAAGGAAATATCTTCACATAAAACCTAGAGAGAAGGATTCTCAGAAACTTCTTTGTGATGAGTTCATTCAACTCACAGAGTTGAACCTACCAATTGATAGAGAAGTTTGGAAACACTCTTTTTGTAGAATCTGCAAGTGGATATTTGGAGCCGTTTGAGGCCTATGCTGGAAAAGGAAATATCTTCACATAAAAACTGAACAGAAGCATTCTCAGAAACTTCTTTGTGTTGAGTGCATTCAACTCACAGACTTGAACTTACCTGTAGGAAGAGCAGTTTTGAAACACTCTTTTGGTAAAATCTGCAAGTGGTTATTTGGAGCACTTCGAGGCCTGTGCTGGGATATGGAATATCTTCACCTAAAAACTACAGAGAAGCATTCTCAGAAAGTTCTTCACGATGCATTCATTCAACTCACAGAGTTGAACCTTCCTTTTGATAGAACAGTTTTGAAACACTCTTTTTGTAGAATCTGCAAGAGGATATTTGGAGCGTTTTGAGGCCTATGCTGGAAAAGGAAATATCTTCACCTAAAAACTAGACAGAAGCATTCTCAGAAACTTCTGTGTGATGAGTGCATTCAACTCACAGACTTGAACGTTTCTTTTCATAGAACAGTTTGGAAACATTACGTTTGTAGAATCTGCAAGTGTTTATTCGGAGCACCTTGAGGCCTATGTTGGAAAAGGAAATATCTTCACATAAAACCTAGAGAGAAGGATTCTCAGAAACTTCTTTGTGATGAGTTCATTCAACTCACAGAGTTGAACCTACCAATTGATAGAGAAGTTTGGTAACACTCTTTTTGTAGAATCTGCAAGTGGATATTTGGAGCCGTTTGAGGCCTATGCTGGAAAAGGAAATATCTTCACATAAAAACTGAACAGAAGCATTCTCAGAAACTTCTTTGTGTTGAGTGCATTCAACTCACAGACTTGAACTTACCTGTAGAAAGAGCAGTTTTGAAACACTCTTTTGGTAAAATCTGCAAGTGGTTATTTGGAGCACTTCGAGGCCTGTGCTGGGATATGGAATATCTTCACCTAAAAACTACAGAGAAGCAGTCTCAGAAAGTTCTTCACGATGCATTCATTCAACACACAGAGTTGAACCTTCCTTTTGATAGAACAGTTTTGAAACACTCTTTTTGTAGAATCTGCAAGAGGATATTTGGAGCGTTTTGAGGCCTATGCTGGAAAAGGAAATATCTTCACCTAAAAACTAGACAGAAGCATTCTCAGAAACTTCTGTGTGATGAGTGCATTCAACTCACAGACTTGACCGTTTCTTTTGATAGAACAGTTTGGAAACATTACGTTTGTAGAATCTGCAAGTGTTTATTCGGAGCACCTTGAGGCCTATGTTGGAAAAGGAAATATCTTCACATAAAAACTAGAGAGAAGGATTCTCAGAAACTTCTTTGTGATGAGGTCATTCAACTCACAGAGTTGAACCTACCAATTGATAGAGAAGTTTGGAAACACTCTTTTTGTAGAATCTGCAAGTGGATATTTGGAGCCGTTTGAGGCCTATGCTGGAAAAGGAAATATCTTCACATAAAAACTGAACAGAAGCATTCTCAGAAACTTCTTTGTGTTGAGTACATTCAACTCACAGACTTGAACTTACTTGTAGAAAGAGCAGTTTTGAAACACTCTTTTGGTAAAATCTGCAAGTGGTTATTTGGAGCACTTCGAGGCCTGTGCTGGGATATGGAATATCTTCACCTAAAAACTACAGAGAAGCATTCTCAGAAAGTTCTTCACGATGCATTCATTCAACTCACAGAGTTGAACCTTCCTTTTGATAGAACAGTTTTGAAACACTCTTTTTGTAGAATCTGCAAGAGGATATTTGGAGGGTTTTGAGGCCTATGCTGGAAAAGGAAATATCTTCACCTAAAAACTAGACAGAAGCATTCTCAGAAACTTCTGTGTGATGAGTGCATTCAACTCACAGACTTGAACGTTTCTTTTGATAGAACAGTTTGGAAACATTACGTTTGTAGAATCTGCAAGTGTTTATTCGGAGCACCTTGAGGCCTATGTTGGAAAAGGAAATATCTTCACATAAAAACTAGAGAGAAGGATTCTCAGAAACTTCTTTGTGATGAGTTCATTCAACTCACAGAGATGAACCTACCAATTGATAGAGAAGTTTGGAAACACTCTTTTTGTAGAATCTGCAAGTGGATATTTGGAGCCGTTTGAGGCCTATGCTGGAAAAGGAAATATCTTCACATAAAAACTGAACAGAAGCATTCTCAGAAACTTCTTTGTGTTGAGTGCATTCAACTCACAGACTTGAACTTACCTGTAGAAAGAGCAGTTTTGAAACACTCTTTTGGTAAAATCTGCAAGTGGTTATTTGGAGCACTTCGAGACCTGTGCTGGGATATGGAATATCTTCACCTAAAAACTACAGAGAAGCAGTCTCAGAAAGTTCTTCACGATGCATTCCTTCAACTCACAGAGTTGAACCTTCCTTTTGATAGAACAGTTTTGAAACACTCTTTTTGTAGAATCTGCAAGAGGATATTTGGAGCGTTTTGAGGCCTATGCTGGAAAAGGAAATATCTTCACCTAAAAACTAGACAGAAGCATTCTCAGAAACTTCTGTGTGATGAGTGCATTTAACTGACAGACCTGAACGTTTCTTTTGATAGAACAGTTTGGAAACATTACGTTTGTAGAATCTGCAAGTGTTTATTCGGAGCACCTTGAGGCCTATGTTGGAAAAGGAAATATCTTCACATAAAATCTAGAGAGAAGGATTCTCAGAAACTTCTTTGTGATGAGTTCATTCAACTCACAGAGTTGAACCTACCAATTGATAGAGAAGTTTGGAAACACTCTTTTTGTAGAATCTGCAAGTGGATATTTGGAGCCGTTTGAGGCCTATGCTGGAAAAGGAAATATCTTCACATAAAAACTGAACAGAAGCATTCTCAGAAACTTCTTTGTGTTGAGTGCATTCAACTCACAGACTTGAACTTACCTGTAGAAAGAGCAGTTTTGAAACACTCTTTTGGTAAAATCTGCAAGTGGTTATTTGGAGCACTTCGAGGCCTGTGCTGGGATATGGAATATCTTCACCTAAAAACTACAGAGAAGCATTCTCAGAAAGTTCTTCACGATGCATTCATTCAACTCACAGAGTTGAACCTTCCTTTTGATAGAACAGTTTTGAAACACTCTTTTTGTAGAATCTGCAAGAGGATATTTGGAGCGTTTTGAGGCCTATGCTGGAAAAGGAAATATCTTCACCTAAAAACTAGACAGAAGCATTCTCAGAAACTTCTGTGTGATGAGTGCATTCAACTCACAGACTTGAACGTTTCTTTTGATAGAACAGTTTGGAAACATTACGTTTGTAGAATCTGCAAGTTTTTATTCGGAGCACCTTGAGGCCTATGTTGGAAAAGGAAATATCTTCACATAAAACCTAGAGAGAAGGATTCTCAGAAACTTCTTTGTGATGAGTTCATTCAACTCACAGAGTTGAACGTACCAATTGATAGAGAAGTTTGGAAACACTCTTTTTGTAGAATCTGCAAGTGGATATTTGGAGCCGTTTGAGGCCTATGCTGGAAAAGGAAATATCTTCACATAAAAACTGAACAGAAGCATTCTCAGAAACTTCTTTGTGTTGAGTGCATTCAACTCACAGACTTGAACTTACCTGTAGAAAGAGCAGTTTTGAAACACTCTTTTGGTAAAATCTGCAAGTGGTTACTTGGAGCACTTCGAGGCCTGTGCTGGGATATGGAATATCTTCACCTAAAAACTACAGAGAAGCATTCTCAGAAAGTTCTTCACGATGCATTCATTCAACTCACAGAGTTGAACCTTCCTTTTGATAGAACAGTTTTGAAACACTCTTTTTGTAGAATCTGCAAGAGGATATTTGGAGCGTTTTGAGGCCTATGCTGGAAAAGGAAATATCTTCACCTAAAAACTAGACAGAAGCATTCTCAGAAACTTCTGTGTGATGAGTGCATTCAACTCACAGACTTGAACGTTTCTTTTGATAGAACAGTTTGGAAACATTACGTTTGTAGAATCTGCAAGTGTTTATTCGGAGCACCTTGAGGCCTATGTTGGAAAAGGAAATATCTTCACATAAAACCTAGAGAGAAGGATTCTCAGAAACTTCTTTGTGATGAGTTCATTCAACTCACAGAGTTGAACCTACCAATTGATAGAGAAGTTTGGAAACACTGTTTTTGTAGAATCTGCAAGTGGATATTTGGAGCCGTTTGAGGCCTATGCTGGAAAAGGAAATATCTTCACATAAAAACTGAACAGAAGCATTCTCAGAAAATTCTTTGTGTTGAGTGCATTCAACTCACAGACTTGAACTTACCTGTAGAAAGAGCAGTTTTGAAACACTCTTTTGGTAAAATCTGCAAGTGGATATTTGGAGCACTTCGAGGCCTGTGCTGGGATATGGAATATCTTCACCTAAAAATTACAGAGAAGCAGTCTCAGAAAGTTCTTCACGATGCATTCATTCAACTCACAGAGTTGAACCTTCCTTTTGATAGAACAGTTTTGAAACACTCTTTTTGTAGAATCTGCAAGAGGATATTTGGAGCGTTTTGAGGCCTATGCTGGAAAAGGAAATATCTTCACCTAAAAACTAGACAGAAGCATTCTCAGAAACTTCTGTGTGATGAGTGCATTCAACTCACAGACTTGAACGTTTCTTTTCATAGAACAGTTTGGAAACATTACGTTTGTAGAATCTGCAAGTGTTTATTCGGAGCACCTTGAGGCCTATGTTGGAAAAGGAAATATCTTCACATAAAAACTAGAGAGAAGGATTCTCAGAAACTTCTCTGTGATGAGTTCATTCAACTCACAGAGTTGAACCTACCAATTGATAGAGAAGTTTGGAAACACTCTTTTTGTAGAATCTGCAAGTGGATATTTGGAGCCGTTTGAGGCCTATGCTGGAAAAGGAAATATCTTCACATAAAAACTGAACAGAAGCATTCTCAGAAACTTCTTTGTGTTGAGTGCATTCAACTCACAGACTTGAACTTACCTGTAGAAAGAGCAGTTTTGAAACACTCTTTTGGTAAAATCTGCAAGTGGTTATTTGGAGCACTTCGAGGCCTGTGCTGGGATATGGAATATCTTCACCTAAAAACTACAGAGAAGCAGTCTCAGAAAGTTCTTCACGATGCATTCATTCAACTCACAGAGTTGAACCTTCCTTTTGATAGAACAGTTTTGAAACACTCTTTTTGTAGAATCTGCAAGAGGATATTTGGAGCGTTTTGAGGCCTATGCTGGAAAAGGAAATATCTTCACCTAAAAACTAGACAGAAGCATTCTCAGAAACTTCTGTGTGATGAGTGCATTCAACTCACAGACTTGACCGTTTCTTTTGATAGAACAGTTTGGAAACATTACGTTTGTAGAATCTGCAAGTGTTTATTCGGAGCACCTTGAGGCCTATGTTGGAAAAGGAAATATCTTCACATAAAAACTAGAGAGAAGGATTCTCAGAAACTTCTTTGTGATGAGTTCATTCAACTCACAGAGTTGAACCTACCAATTGATAGAGAAGTTTGGAAACACTCTTTTTGTAGAATCTGCTAGTGGATATTTGGAGCCGTTTGAGGCCTATGCTGGAAAAGGAAATATCTTCACATAAAAACTGAACAGAAGCATTCTCAGAAACTTCTTTGTTTTGAGTGCATTCAACTCACAGACTTGAACTTACCTGTAGAAAGAGCAGTTTTGAAACACTCTTTTGGTAAAATCTGCAAGTGGTTATTTGGAGCACTTCGAGGCCTGTGCTGGGATATGGAATATCTTCACCTAAAAACTACAGAGAAGCATTCTCAGAAAGTTCTTCACGATGCATTCATTCAACTCACAGAGTTGAACCTTCCTTTTGATAGAACAGTTTTGAAACACTCTTTTTGTAGAATCTGCAAGAGGATATTTGGAGCGTTTTGAGGCCTATGCTGGAAAAGGAAATATCTTCACCTAAAAACTAGACAGAAGCATTCTCAGAAACTTCTGTGTGATGAGTGCATTCAACTCACAGACTTGAACGTTTCTTTTGATAGAACAGTTTGGAAACATTACGTTTGTAGAATCTGCAAGTGTTTATTCGGAGCACCTTGAGGCCTATGTTGGAAAAGGAAATATCTTCACATAAAAACTAGAGAGAAGGATTCTCAGAAACTTCTTTGTGATGAGTTCATTCATCTCACAAAGGTGAACCTACCAATTGATAGAGAAGTTTGGAAACACTCTTTTTGTAGAATCTGCAAGTGGATATTTGGAGCCGTTTGAGGCCTATGCTGGAAAAGGAAATATCTTCACATAAAAACTGAACAGAAGCATTCTCAGAAACTTCTTTGTGTTGAGTGCATTCAACTCACAGACTTCAACTTACCTATAGAAAGAGCAGTTTTGAAACACTCTTTTGGTAAAATCTGCAAGTGGTTATTTGGAGCACTTCGAGGCCTGTGCTGGGATATGGAATATCTTCACCTAAAAACTACAGAGAAGCATTCTCAGAAAGTTCTTCACGACGCATTCATTCAACTCACAGAGTTGAACCTTCCTTTTGATAGAACAGTTTTGAAACACTCTTTTTGTAGAATCTGCAAGAGGATATTTGGAGCGTTTTGAGGTCTATGCTGGAAAAGGAAATATCTTCACCTAAAAACTAGACAGAAGCAATCTCAGAAACTTCTGTGTGATGAGTGCATTCAACTCACAGACTTGAACGTTTCTTTTGATAGAACAGTTTGGAAACATTACGTTTGTAGAATCTGCAAGTGTTTATTCGGAGCACCTTGAGGCCTATGTTGGAAAAGGAAATATCTTCACATAAAAACTAGAGAGAAGGATTCTCAGAAACTTCTTTGTGATGAGTTCATTCAACTCACAGGGTTGAACCTACCAATTGATAGAGAAGTTTGGAAACACTCTTTTTGTAGAATCTGCAAGTGGATATTTGGAGCCGTTTGAGGCCTATGCTGGAAAAGGAAATATCTTCACATAAAAACTGAACAGAAGCATTCTCAGAAACTTCTTTGTGTTGAGTGCATTCAACTCACAGACTTGAACTTACCTGTAGAAAGAGCAGTTTTGAAACACTCTTTTGGTAAAATCTGCAAGTGGTTATTTGGAGCACTTCGAGGCCTGTGCTGGGATATGGAATATCTTCACCTAAAAACTACAGAGAAGCATTCTCAGAAAGTTCTTCACGATGCATTCATTCAACTCACAGAGTTGAACCTTCCTTTTGATAGAACAGTTTTGAAACACTCTTTTTGTAGAATCTGCAAGAGGATATTTGGAGCGTTTTGAGGCCTATGCTGGAAAAGGAAATATCTTCACCTAAAAACTAGACAGAAGCATTCTCAGAAACTTCTGTGGATGAGTGCATTCAACTCACACACTTGAACGTTTCTTTTGATAGAACAGTTTGGAAACATTACGTTTGTAGAATCTGCAAGTGTTTATTCGGAGCACCTTGAGGCCTATGTTGGAAAAGGAAATATCTTCACATAAAAACTAGAGAGAAGGATTCTCAGAAACTTCTTTGTGATGAGTTCATTCAACTCACAGAGTTGAACCTACCAATTGATAGAGAAGTTTGGAAACACTCTTTTTGTAGAATCTGCAAGTGGATATTTGGAGCTGTTTGAGGCCTATGCTGGAAAAGGAAATATCTTCACATAAAAACTGAACAGAAGCATTCTCAGAAACTTCTTTGTGTTGAGTGCATTCAACTCACAGACTTGAACTTACCTGTAGAAAGAGCAGTTTTGAAACACTCTTTTGGTAAAATCTGCAAGTGGTTATTTGGAGCACTTCGAGGCCTGTGCTGGGATATGGAATATCTTCACCTAAAAACTACAGAGAAGCATTCTCAGAAAGTTCTTCACGATGCATTCATTCAACTCACACAGTTGAACCTTCCTTTTGATAGAACAGTTTTGAAACACTCTTTTTGTAGAATCTGCAAGAGGATATTTGGAGCGTTTTGAGGCCTATGCTGGAAAAGGAAATATCTTCACCTAAAAACTAGACAGAAGCATTCTCAGAAACTTCTGTGTGATGAGTGCATTCAACTCACAGACTTGAACGTTTCTTTTGATAGAACAGTTTGGAAACATTACGTTTGTAGAATCTGCAGGTGTTTATTCGGAGCACCTTGAGGCCTATGTTGGAAAAGGAAATATCTTCACATAAAAACTAGAGACAAGGATTCTCAGAAACTTCTTTGTGATGAGTTCATTCAACTCACAGAGTTGAACCTACCAATTGATAGAGAAGTTTGGAAACACTCTTTTTGTAGAATCTGCAAGTGGATATTTGGAGCCGTTTGAGGCCTATGCTGGAAAAGGAAATATCTTCACATAAAAACTGAACAGAAGCATTCTCAGAAACTTCTTTGTGTTGAGTGCATTCAACTCACAGACTTGAACTTACCTGTCGAAAGAGCAGTTTTGAAACACTCTTTTGGTACAATCTGCAAGTGGTTATTTGGAGCACTTCGAGGCCTGTGCTGGGATATGGAATATCTTCACCTAAAAACTACAGAGAAGCATTCTCAGAAAGTTCTTCACGATGCATTCATTCAACTCACACAGTTGAACCTTCCTTTTGATAGAACAGTTTTGAAACACTCTTTTTGTAGAATCTGCAAGAGGATATTTGGAGCGTTTTGAGGCCTATGCTGGAAAAGGAAATATCTTCACCTAAAAACTAGACAGAAGCATTCTCAGAAACTTCTGTGTGATGAGTGCATTCAACTCACAGACTTGAACGTTTCTTTTGATAGAACAGTTTGGAAACATTACGTTTGTAGAATCTGCAGGTGTTTATTCGGAGCACCTTGAGGCCTATGTTGGAAAAGGAAATATCTTCAAATAAAAACTAGAGAGAAGGATTCTCAGAAACTTCTTTGTGATGAGTTCATTCAACTCACAGAGTTGAACCTACCAATTGATAGAGAAGTTTGGAAACACTCTTTTTGTAGAATCTGCAAGTGGATATTTGGAGCCGTTTGAGGCCTATGCTGGAAAAGGAAATATCTTCACATAAAAACTGAACAGAAGCATTCTCAGAAACTTCTTTGTGTTGAGTGCATTCAACTCACAGACTTGAACTTACCTGTAGAAAGAGCAGTTTTGAAACACTCTTTTGGTAAAATCTGCAAGTGGTTATTTGGAGCACTTCGAGGCCTGTGCTGGGATATGGAACATCTTCACCTAAAAACTACAGAGAAGCAGTCTCAGAAAGTTCTTCACGATGCATTCATTCAACTCACAGAGTTGAACCTTCCTTTTGATAGAACAGTTTTGAAACACTCTTTTTGTAGATTCTGCAAGAGGATATTTGGAGCGTTTTGAGGCCTATGCTGGAAAAGGAAATATCTTCACCTAAAAACTAGACAGAAGCATTCTCAGAAACTTCTGTGTGATGAGTGCATTCAACTCACAGACTTGAACGTTTCTTTTGATAGAACAGTTTGGAAACATTACGTTTGTAGAATCTGCAAGTGTTTATTCGGAGCACCTTGAGGCCTATGTTGGAAAAGGAAATATCTTCACATAAAACCTAGAGAGAAGGATTCTCAGAAACTTCTTTGTGATGAGTTCATTCAACTCACAGAGTTGAACCTACCAATTGATAGAGAAGTTTGGAAACACTCTTTTTGTAGAATCTGCAAGTGGATATTTGGAGCCGTTTGAGGCCTATGCTGGAAAAGGAAATATCTTCACATAAAAACTGAACAGAAGCATTCTCAGAAACTTCTTTGTGTTGAGTGCATTCAACTCACAGACTTGAACTTACCTGTAGAAAGGGCAGTTTTGAAACACTCTTTTGGTAAAATCTGCAAGTGGTTATTTGGAGCACTTCGAGGCCTGTGCTGGGATATGGAATATCTTCACCTAAAAACTACAGAGAAGCATTCTCAGAAAGTTCTTCACGATGCATTCATTCAACTCACAGAGTTGAACCTTCCTTTTGATAGAACAGTTTTGAAACACTCTTTTTGTAGAATCTGCAAGAGGATATTTGGAGCGTTTTGAGGCCTATGCTGGAAAAGGAAATATCTTCACCTAAAAACTAGACAGAAGCATTCTCAGAAACTTCTGTGTGATGAGTGCATTCAACTCACAGACTTGAACGTTTCTTTTGATAGAACAGTTTGGAAACATTACGTTTGTAGAAACTGCAAGTGTTTATTCGGAGCACCTTGAGGCGTATGTTGGAAAAGGAAATATCTTCACATAAAAACTAGAGAGAAGGATTCTCAGAAACTTCTTTGTGATGAGTTCATTCAACTCACAGAGTTTAACCTACCAATTGATAGAGAAGTTTGGAAACACTCTTTTTGTAGAATCTGCAAGTGGATATTTGGAGCCGTTTGAGGCCTAGGCTGGAAAAGGAAATATCTTCACATAAAAACTGAACAGAAGCATTCTCAGAAACTTCTGTGTTATGAGTGCATTCAACTCACAGACTTGAACGTTTCTTTTGATAGAACAGTTTGGAAACATTACGTTTGTAGAATCTGCAAGTGTTTATTCAGAGCACATTGAGGCCTATGTTGGAAAAGGAAATATCTTCGCATAAAAACTAGAGAGAAGGATTCTCAGAAACTTCTTTGTGATGAGTTCATTCAACTCACAGAGTTGAACCTACCAATTGATAGAGAAGTTTGGAAACACTCTTTTTGTAGAATCTGCAAGTGGATATTTGGAGCCGTTTGAGGCCTATGCTGGAAAAGGAAATATCTTCACATAAAAACTGAACAGAAGCATTCTCAGAAACTTCTTTGTGTTGAGTGCATTCAACTCACAGACTTGAACTTACCTGTAGAAAGAGCAGTTTTGAAACACTCTTTTGGTAAAATCTGCAAGTGGTTATTTGGAGCACTTCGAGGCCTGTGCTGGGATATGGAATATCTTCACCTAAAAACTACAGAGAAGCATTCTCAGAAAGTTCTTCATGATGCATTCATTCAACTCACAGAGTTGAACCTTCCTTTTGATAGAACAGTTTTGAAACACTCTTTTTGTAGAATCTGCAAGAGGATATTTGGAGCGTTTTGAGGCCTATGCTGGAAAAGGAAATATGTTCACCTAAAAACTAGACAGAAGCATTCTCAGAAACTTCTGTGTGATGAGTGCGTTCAACTCACAGACTTGAACGTTTCTTTTGATAGAACAGTTTGGAAACATTACGTTTGTAGAATCTGCAAGTGTTTATTCGGAGCACCTTGAGGCCTATGTTGGAAAAGGAAATATCTTCACATAAAAACTAGAGAGAAGGATTCTCAGAAACTTCTTTGTGATGAGTTCATTCAACTCACAGAGTTGAACCTACCAATTGATAGAGAAGTTTGGAAACACTCTTTTTGTAGAATCTGCAAGTGGATATTTGGAGCCGTTTGAGGCCTATGCTGGATAAGGAAATATCTTCACATAAAAACTGAACAGAAGCATTCTCAGAAACTTCTTTGTGTTGAGTGCATTCAACTCACAGACTTGAACTTACCTGTACAAAGAGCAGTTTTGAAACACTCTTTCGGTAAAATCTGCAAGTGGTTATTTGGAGCACTTCGAGGCCTGTGCTGGGATATGGAATATCTTCACCTAAAAACTACAGAGAAGCATTCTCAGAAAGTTCTTCACGATGCATTCATTCAACTCACAGAGTTGAACCTTCCTTTTGATAGAACAGTTTTGAAACACTCTTTTTGTAGAATCTGCAAGAGGATATTTGGAGCGTTTTGAGGCCTATGCTGGAAAAGGAAATATCTTCACCTAAAAACTAGACAGAAGCATTCTCAGAAACTTCTGTGTGATGAGTGCATTCAACTCACAGACTTGAACGTTTCTTTTGATAGAACAGTTTGGAAACATTACGTTTGTAGAATCTGCAAGTGTTTATTCGGAGCACCTTGAGGCCTATGTTGGAAAAGGAAATAGCTTCACATAAAAACTAGAGAGAAGGATTCTCAGAAACTTCTTTGTGATGAGTTCATTCAACTCACAGTGTTGAACCTACCAATTGATAGAGAAGTTTGGAAACACTCTTTTTGTAGAATCTGCAAGTGGATATTTGGAGCCGTTTGAGGCCTATGCTGGAAAAGGAAATATCTTCACATAAAAACTGAACAGAAGGATTCTCAGAAACTTCTTTGTGTTGAGTGCATTCAACTCACAGACTTGAACTTACCTGTAGAAAGAGCAGTTTTGAAACACTCTTTTGGTAAAATCTGCAAGTGGTTATTTGGAGCACTTCGAGGCCTGTGCTGGGATATGGAATATCTTCACCTAAAAACTACAGAGAAGCATTCTCAGAAAGTTCTTCATGATGCATTCATTCAACTCACAGAGTTGAACCTTCCTTTTGATAGAACAGTTTTGAAACACTCTTTTTGTAGAATCTGCAAGAGGATATTTGGAGCGTTTTGAGGCCTATGCTGGAAAAGGAAATATCTTCACCTAAAAACTAGACAGAAGCATTCTCAGAAACTTCTGTGTGATGAGTGCATTCAACTCACAGACTTGAACGTTTCTTTTGATAGAACAGTTTGGAAACATTACGTTTGTAGAATCTGCAAGTGTTTATTCGGAGCACCTTGAGGCCTATGTTGGAAAAGGAAATATCTTCACATAAAAACTAGAGAGAAGGATTCTCAGAAACTTCTTTGTGATGAGTTCATTCAACTCACAGAGTTGAACCTACCAATTGATAGAGAAGTTTGGAAACACTCTTTTTGTAGAATCTGCAAGTGGATATTTGGAGCCGTTTGAGGCCTATGCTGGAAAAGGAAATATCTTCACATAAAAACTGAACAGAAGCATTCTCAGAAACTTCTTTGTGTTGAGTGCATTCAACTCACAGACTTGAACTTACCTGTAGAAAGAGCAGTTTTGAAACACTCTTTTGGTAAAATCTGCAAGTGGTTATTTGGAGCACTTCGAGGCCTGTGCTGGGATATGGAATATCTTCACCTAAAAACTACAGAGAAGCATTCTCAGAAAGTTCTTCATGATGCATTCATTCAACTCACAGAGTTGAACCTTCCTTTTGATAGAACAGTTTTGAAACACTCTTTTTGTAGAATCTGCAAGAGGATATTTGGAGCGTTTTGAGGCCTATGCTGGAAAAGGAAATATCTTCACCTAAAAACTAGACAGAAGCATTCTCAGAAACTTCTGTGTGATGAGTGCATTCAACTCACAGACTTGAACGTTTCTTTTGATAGAACAGTTTGGAAACATTACGTTTATAGAATCTGCAAGTGTTTATTCGGAGCACCTTGAGGCCTATGTTGGAAAAGGAAATATCTTCACATAAAAACTAGAGAGAAGGATTCTCAGAAACTTCTTTGTGATGAGTTCATTCAACTCACAGAGTTGAACCTACCAATTGATAGAGAAGTTTGGAAACACTCTTTTTGTAGAATCTGCAAGTGGATATTTGGAGCCGTTTGTGGCCTATGCTGGAAAAGGCAATATCTTCACATAAAAACTGAACAGAAGCATTCTCAGAAACTTCTTTGTGTTGAGTGCATGCAACTCACAGACTTGAACTTACCTGTAGAAAGAGCAGTTTTGAAACACTCTTTTGGTAAAATCTGCAAGTGGTTATTTGGAGCACTTCGAGGCCTGTGCTGGGATATGGAATATCTTCACCTAAAAACTACAGAGAAGCATTCTCAGAAAGTTCTTCACGATGCATTCATTCAACTCACAGAGTTGAACCTTCCTTTTGATAGAACAGCTTTGAAACACTCTTTTTGTAGAATCTGCAAGAGGATATTTGGAGCGTTTTGAGGCCTATGCTGGAAAAGGAAATATCTTCACCTAAAAACTAGACAGAAGCATTCTCAGAAACTTCTGTGTGATGAGTGCGTTCAACTCACAGACTTGAACGTTTCTTTTGATAGAACAGTTTGGAAACATTACGTTTGTAGAATCTGCAAGTGTTTATTCGGAGCACCTTGAGGCCTATGTTGGAAAAGGAAATATCTTCACATAAAAACTAGAGAGAAGGATTCTCAGAAACTTCTTTGTGATGAGTTCATTCAACTCACAGAGTTGAACCTACCAATTGATAGAGAAGTTTGGAAACACTCTTTTTGTAGAATCTGCAAGTGGATATTTGGAGCCGTTTGAGGCCTATGCTGGAAAAGGAAATATCTTCACATAAAAACTGAACAGAAGCATTCTCAGAAACTTCTTTGTGTTGAGTGCATTCAACTCACAGACTTGAACTTACCTGTAGAAAGAGCAGTTTTGAAACACTCTTTTGGTAAAATCTGCAAGTGGTTATTTGGAGCACTTCGAGGCCTGTGATGGGATATGGAATATCTTCACCTAAAAACTAAGGAGAAGCATTCTCAGAAAGTTCTTCATGATGCATTCATTCAACTCACAGAGTTGAACCTTTCTTTTGATAGAACAGTTTTGAGACACTCTTTTTGTAGAATCTGCAAGAGGATATTTGGAGCGTTTTGAGGCCTATGCTGGAAAAGGAAATATCTTCACCTAAAAACTAGACAGAAGCATTCTCAGAAACTTCTGTGTGATGAGTGCATTCAACTCACAGACTTGAACGTTTCTTTTGATAGAACAGTTTGGAAATATTACGTTTGTAGAATCTGCAAGTGTTTATTCGGAGCACCTTGAGGCCTATGTTGGAAAAGGAAATAACTTCACATAAAAACTAGAGAGAAGGATTCTCAGAAACTTCTTTGTGATGAGTTCATTCAACTCACAGAGTTGAACCTACCAATTGATAGAGAAGTTTGGAAACACTCTTTTTGTAGAATCTGCAAGTGGATATTTGGAGCCGTTTGAGGCCTATGCTGGAAAAGGAAATATCTTCACATAAAAACTGAACAGAAGCATTCTCAGAAACTTCTTTGTGTTGAGTGCATTCAACTCACAGACTTGAACTTACCTGTAGAAAGAGCAGTTTTGAAACACTCTTTTGGTACAATCTGCAAGTGGTTATTTGGAGCACTTCGAGGCCTGTGCTGGGATATGGAATATCTTCACCTAAAAACTACAGAGAAGCATTCTCAGAAAGTTCTTCACGATGCATTCATTCAACTCACAGAGTTGAACCTTCCTTTTGATAGAACAGTTTTGAAACACTCTTTTTGTAGAATCTGCAAGAGGATATTTGGAGCGTTTTGAGGCCTATGCTGGAAAAGGAAATATCTTCACCTAAAAACTAGACAGAAGCATTCTCAGAAACTTCTGTGTGATGAGTGCATTCAACTCACAGACTTGAACGTTTCTTTTGATAGAACAGTTTGGAAACATTACGTTTGTAGAATCTGCAAGTGTTTATTCGGAGCACCTTGAGGCCTATGTTGTAAAAGGAAATATCTTCGCATAAAAACTAGAGAGAAGGATTCTCAGAAACTTCTTTGTGATGAGTTCATTCATCTCACAAAGGTGAACCTACCAATTGATAGAGAAGTTTGGAAACACTCTTTTTGTAGAATCTGCAAGTGGATATTTGGAGCCGTTTGAGGCCTATGCTGGAAAAGGAAATATCTTCACATAAAAACTGAACAGAAGCATTCTCAGAAACTTCTTTGTGTTGAGTGCATTCAACTCACAGACTTCAACTTACCTATAGAAAGAGCAGTTTTGAAACACTCTTTTGGTAAAATCTGCAAGTGGTTATTTGGAGCACTTCGAGGCCTGTGCTGGGATATGGAATATCTTCACCTAAAAACTACAGAGAAGCATTCTCAGAAAGTTCTTCACGACGCATTCATTCAACTCACAGAGTTGAACCTTCCTTTTGATAGAACAGTTTTGAAACACTCTTTTTGTAGAATCTGCAAGAGGATATTTGGAGCGTTTTGAGGTCTATGCTGGAAAAGGAAATATCTTCACCTAAAAACTAGACAGAAGCAATCTCAGAAACTTCTGTGTGATGAGTGCATTCAACTCACAGACTTGAACGTTTCTTTTGATAGAACAGTTTGGAAACATTACGTTTGTAGAATCTGCAAGTGTTTATTCGGAGCACCTTGAGGCCTATGTTGGAAAAGGAAATATCTTCACATAAAACCTAGAGAGAAGGATTCTCAGAAACTTCTTTGTGATGAGTTCATTCAACTCACAGAGTTGAACCTACCAATTGATAGAGAAGTTTGGAAACACTCTTTTTGTAGAATCTGCAAGTGGATATTTGGAGCCGTTTGAGGCCTATGCTGGAAAAGGAAATATCTTCACATAAAAACTGAACAGAAGCATTTTCAGAAACTTCTTTGTGTTGAGTGCATTCAACTCACAGACTTGAACTTACCTGTAGAAAGAGCAGTTTTGAAACACTCTTTTGGTAAAATCTGCAAGTGGTTATTTGGAGCACTTCGAGGCCTGTGCTGGGATATGGAATATCTTCACCTAAAAACTACAGAGAAGCATTCTCAGAAAGTTCTTCACGATGCATTCATTCAACTCACAGAGTTGAACCTTCCTTTTGATAGAACAGTTTTGAAACACTCTTTTTGTAGAATCTGCAAGAGGATATTTGGAGCGTTTTGAGGCCTATGCTGGAAAAGGAAATATCTTCACCTAAAAACTAGACAGAAGCATTCTCAGAAACTTCTGTGGATGAGTGCATTCAACTCACACACTTGAACGTTTCTTTTGATAGAACAGTTTGGAAACATTACGTTTGTAGAATCTGCAAGTGTTTATTCGGAGCACCTTGAGGCCTATGTTGGAAAAGGAAATATCTTCACATAAAACCTAGAGAGAAGGATTCTCAGAAACTTCTTTGTGATGAGTTCATTCAACTCACAGAGTTGAACCTACCAATTGAGAGAGAAGTTTGGAAACACTCTTTTTGTAGAATCTGCAAGTGGATATTTGGAGCTGTTTGAGGCCTATGCTGGAAAAGGAAATATCTTCACATAAAAACTGAACAGAAGCATTCTCAGAAACTTCTTTGTGTTGAGTGCATTCAACTCACAGACTTGAACTTACCTGTAGAAAGAGCAGTTTTGAAACACTCTTTTGGTAAAATCTGCAAGTGGTTATTTGGAGCACTTCGAGGCCTGTGCTGGGATATGGAATATCTTCACCTAAAAACTACAGAGAAGCATTCTCAGAAAGTTCTTCATGATGCATTCATTCAACTCACAGAGTTGAACCTTCCTTTTGATAGAACAGTTTTGAGACACTCTTTTTGTAGAATCTGCAAGAGGATATTTGGAGCGTTTTGAGGCCTATGCTGGAAAAGGAAATATCTTCACCTAAAAACTAGACAGAAGCATTCTCAGAAACTTCTGTGTGATGAGTGCATTCAACTCACAGACTTGAACGTTTCTTTTGATAGAACAGTTTGGAAACATTACGTTTGTAGAATCTGCAGGTGTTTATTCGGAGCACCTTGAGGCCTATGTTGGAAAAGGAAATATCTTCACATAAAAACTAGAGAGAAGGATTCTCAGAAACTTCTTTGTGATGAGTTCATTCAACTCACAGAGTTGAACCTACCAATTGATAGAGAAGTTTGGAAACACTCTTTTTGTAGAATCTGCAAGTGGATATTTGGAGCCGTTTGAGGCCTATGCTGGAAAAGGAAATATCTTCACATAAAAACTGAACAGAAGGATTCTCAGAAACTTCTTTGTGTTGAGTGCATTCAACTCACAGACTTGAACTTACCTGTAGAAAGAGCAGTTTTGAAACACTCTTTTGGTAAAATCTGCAAGTGGTTATTTGGAGCACTTCGAGGCCTGTGCTGGGATATGGAATATCTTCACCTAAAAACTACAGAGAAGCATTCTCAGAAAGTTCTTCATGATGCATTCATTCAACTCACAGAGTTGAACCTTCCTTTTGATAGAACAGTTTTGAAACACTCTTTTTGTAGAATCTGCAAGAGGATATTTGGAGCGTTTTGAGGCCTATGCTGGAAAAGGAAATATCTTCACCTAAAAACTAGACAGAAGCATTCTCAGAAACTTCTGTGTGATGAGTGCATTCAACTCACAGACTTGAACGTTTCTTTTGATAGAACAGTTTGGAAACATTACGTTTGTAGAATCTGCAAGTGTTTATTCGGAGCACCTTGAGGCCTATGTTGGAAAAGGAAATATCTTCACATAAAAACTAGAGAGAAGGATTCTCAGAAACTTCTTTGTGATGAGTTCATTCAACTCACAGAGTTGAACCTACCAATTGATAGAGAAGTTTGGAAACACTCTTTTTGTAGAATCTGCAAGTGGATATTTGGAGCCGTTTGAGGCCTATGCTGGAAAAGGAAATATCTTCACATAAAAACTGAACAGAAGCATTCTCAGAAACTTCTTTGTGTTGAGTGCATTCAACTCACAGACTTGAACTTACCTGTAGAAAGAGCAGTTTTGAAACACTCTTTTGGTAAAATCTGCAAGTGGTTATTTGGAGCACTTCGAGGCCTGTGCTGGGATATGGAATATCTTCACCTAAAAACTACAGAGAAGCATTCTCAGAAAGTTCTTCACGATGCATTCATTCAACTCACAGAGTTGAACCTTCCTTTTGATAGAACAGTTTTGAAACACTCTTTTTGTAGAATCTGCAAGAGGATATTTGGAGCGTTTTGAGGCCTATGCTGGAAAAGGAAATATCTTCACCTAAAAACTAGACAGAAGCATTCTCAGAAACTTCTGTGTGATGAGTGCATTCAACTCACAGACTTGAACGTTTCTTTTGATAGAACAGTTTGGAAACATTACGTTTGTAGAATCTGCAAGTGTTTATTCGGAGCACCTTGAGGCCTATGTTGGAAAAGGAAATAGCTTCACATAAAAACTAGAGAGAAGGATTCTCAGAAACTTCTTTGTGATGAGTTCATTCAACTCACAGTGTTGAACCTACCAATTGATAGAGAAGTTTGGAAACACTCTTTTTGTAGAATCTGCAAGTGGATATTTGGAGCCGTTTGAGGCCTATGCTGGAAAAGGAAATATCTTCACATAAAAACTGAACAGAAGGATTCTCAGAAACTTCTTTGTGTTGAGTGCATTCAACTCACAGACTTGAACTTACCTGTAGAAAGAGCAGTTTTGAAACACTCTTTTGGTAAAATCTGCAAGTGGTTATTTGGAGCACTTCGAGGCCTGTGCTGGGATATGGAATATCTTCACCTAAAAACTACAGAGAAGCATTCTCAGAAAGTTCTTCATGATGCATTCATTCAACTCACAGAGTTGAACCTTCCTTTTGATAGAAGAGTTTTGAAACACTCTTTTTGTAGAATCTGCAAGAGGATATTTGGAGCGTTTTGAGGCCTATGCTGGAAAAGGAAATATCTTCACCTAAAAACTAGACAGAAGCATTCTCAGAAACTTCTGTGTGATGAGTGCATTCAACTCACAGACTTGAACGTTTCTGTTGATAGAACAGTTTGGAAACATTACGTTTGTAGAATCTGCAAGTGTTTTTCGGAGCACCTTGAGGCCTATGTTGGAAAAGGAAATATCTTCACATAAAAACTAGAGAGAAGGATTCTCAGAAACTTCTTTGTGATGAGTTCATTCAACTCACAGAGTTGAACCTACCAATTGATAGAGAAGTTTGGAAACACTCTTTTTGTAGAATCTGCAAGTGGATATTTGGAGCCGTTTGTGGCCTATGCTGGAAAAGGCAATATCTTCACATAAAAACTGAACAGAAGCATTCTCAGAAACTTCTTTGTGTTGAGTGCATGCAACTCACAGACTTGAACTTACCTGTAGAAAGAGCAGTTTTGAAACACTCTTTTGGTAAAATCTGCAAGTGGTTATTTGGAGCACTTCGAGGCCTGTGCTGGGATATGGAATATCTTCACCTAAAAACTACAGAGAAGCATTCTCAGAAAGTTCTTCACGATGCATTCATTCAACTCACAGAGTTGAACCTTCCTTTTGATAGAACAGCTTTGAAACACTCTTTTTGTAGAATCTGCAAGAGGATATTTGGAGCGTTTTGAGGCCTATGCTGGAAAAGGAAATATCTTCACCTAAAAACTAGACAGAAGCATTCTCAGAAACTTCTGTGTGATGAGTGCGTTCAACTCACAGACTTGAACGTTTCTTTTGATAGAACAGTTTGGAAACATTACGTTTGTAGAATCTGCAAGTGTTTATTCGGAGCACCTTGAGGCCTATGTTGGAAAAGGAAATATCTTCACATAAAAACTAGAGAGAAGGATTCTCAGAAACTTCTTTGTAATGAGTTCATTCAACTCACAGAGTTGAACCTACCAATTGATAGAGAAGTTTGGAAACACTCTTTTTGTAGAATCTGCAAGTGGATATTTGGAGCCGTTTGAGGCCTATGCTGGAAAAGGAAATATCTTCACATAAAAACTGAACAGAAGCATTCTCAGAAACTTCTTTGTGTTGAGTGCATTCAACTCACAGACTTGAACTTACCTGTAGAAAGAGCAGTTTTGAAACACTCTTTCGGTAAAATCTGCAAGTGGTTATTTGGAGCACTTCGAGGCCTGTGCTGGGATATGGAATATCTTCACCTAAAAACTACAGAGAAGCATTCTCAGAAAGTTCTTCACGATGCATTCATTCAACTCACAGAGTTGAACCTTCCTTTTGATAGAACAGTTTTGAAACACTCTTTTTGTAGAATCTACAAGAGGATATTTGGAGCGTTTTGAGGCCTATGTTGGAAAAGGAAATATCTTCACCTAAAAACTAGACAGAAGCATTCTCAGAAACTTCTGTGTGATGAGTGCATTCAACTCACAGACTTGAACGTTTCTTTTCATAGAACAGTTTGGAAACATTACGTTTGTAGAATCTGCAAGTGTTTATTCGGAGCACATTGAGGCCTATGTTGTAAAAGGAAATATCTTCGCATAAAAACTAGAGAGAAGGATTCTCAGAAACTTCTTTGTGATGAGTTCATTCATCTCACAAAGGTGAACCTACCAATTGATAGAGAAGTTTGGAAACACTCTTTTTGTAGAATCTGCAAGTGGATATTTGGAGCCATTTGAGGCCTATGCTGGAAAAGGAAATATCTTCACATAAAAACTGAACAGAAGCATTCTCAGAAACTTCTTTGTGTTGAGTGCATTCAACTCACAGACTTCAACTTACCTATAGAAAGAGCAGTTTTGAAACACTCTTTTGGTAAAATCTGCAAGTGGTTATTTGGAGCACTTCGAGGCCTGTGCTGGGATATGGAATATCTTCACCTAAAAACTACAGAGAAGCATTCTCAGAAAGTTCTTCACGACGCATTCATTCAACTCACAGAGTTGAACCTTCCTTTTGATAGAACAGTTTTGAAACACTCTTTTTGTAGAATCTGCAAGAGGATATTTGGAGCGTTTTGAGGTCTATGCTGGAAAAGGAAATATCTTCACCTAAAATCTAGACAGAAGCAATCTCAGAAACTTCTGTGTGATGAGTGCATTCAACTCACAGACTTGAACGTTTCTTTTGATAGAACAGTTTGGAAACATTACGTTTGTAGAATCTGCAAGTGTTTATTCGGAGCACCTTGAGGCCTATGTTGGAAAAGGAAATATCTTCACATAAAAACTAGAGAGAAGGATTCTCAGAAACTTCTTTGTGATGAGTTCATTCAACTCACAGAGTTGAACCTACCAATTGATAGAGAAGTTTGGAAACACTCTTTTTGTAGAATCTGCAAGTGGATATTTGGAGCCGTTTGAGGCCTATGCTGGAAAAGGAAATATCTTCACATAAAAACTGAACAGAAGCATTCTCAGAAACTTCTTTGTGTTGAGTGCATTCAACTCACAGACTTGAACTTACCTGTAGAAAGAGCAGTTTTGAAACACTCTTTTGGTAAAAGCTGCAAGTGGTTATTTGGAGCACTTCGAGGCCTGTGCTGGGATATGGAATATCTTCACCTAAAAACTACAGAGAAGCATTCTCAGAAAGTTCTTCACGATGCATTCATTCAACTCACAGAGTTGAACCTTCCTTTTGATAGAACAGTTTTGAAACACTCTTTTTGTAGAATCTGCAAGAGGATATTTGGAGCGTTTGGAGGCCTATGCTGGAAAAGGAAATATCTTCACCTAAAAACTAGACAGAAGCATTCTCAGAAACTTCTGTGGATGAGTGCATTCAACTCACACACTTGAACGTTTCTTTTGATAGAACAGTTTGGAAACATTACGTTTGTAGAATCTGCAAGTGTTTATTCGGAGCACCTTGAGGCCTATGTTGGAAAAGGAAATATCTTCACATAAAAACTAGAGAGAAGGATTCTCAGAAACTTCTTTGTGATGAGTTCATTCAACTCACAGAGTTGAACCTACCAATTGATAGAGAAGTTTGGAAACACTCTTTTTGTAGAATCTGCAAGTGGATATTTGGAGCTGTTTGAGGCCTATGCTGGAAAAGGAAATATCTTCACATAAAAACTGAACAGAAGCATTCTCAGAAACTTCTTTGTGTTGAGTGCATTCAACTCACAGACTTGAACTTACCTGTAGAAAGAGCAGTTTTGAAACACTCTTTTGGTAAAATCTGCAAGTGGTTATTTGGAGCACTTCGAGGCCTGTGCTGGGATATGGAATATCTTCACCTAAAAACTACAGAGAAGCATTCTCAGAAAGTTCTTCATGATGCATTCATTCAACTCACAGAGTTGAACCTTCCTTTTGATAGAACAGTTTTGAGACACTCTTTTTGTAGAATCTGCAAGAGGATATTTGGAGCGTTTTGAGGCCTATGCTGGAAAAGGAAATATCTTCACCTAAAAACTAGACAGAAGCATTCTCAGAAACTTCTGTGTGATGAGTGCATTCAACTCACAGACTTGAACGTTTCTTTTGATAGAACAGTTTGGAAACATTACGTTTGTAGAATCTGCAGGTGTTTATTCGGAGCACCTTAAGGCCTATGTTGGAAAAGGAAATATCTTCACATAAAAACTAGAGAGAAGGATTCTCAGAAACTTCTTTGTGATGAGTTCATTCAACTCACAGAGTTGAACCTACCAATTCATAGAGAAGTTTGGAAACACTCTTTTTGTAGAATCTGCAAGTGGATATTTGGAGCCGTTTGAGGCCTATGCTGGAAAAGGAAATATCTTCACATAAAAACTGAACAGAAGCATTCTCAGAAACTTCTTTGTGTTGAGTGCATTCAACTCACAGACTTGAACTTACCTGTAGAAAGAGCAGTTTTGAAACACTCTTTTGGTAAAATCTGCAAGTGGTTATTTGGAGCACTTCGAGGCCTGTGCTGGGATATGGAATATCTTCACCTAAAAACTACAGAGAAGCAGTCTCAGAAAGTTCTTCACGATGCATTCATTCAACTCACAGAGTTGAACCTTCCTTTTGATAGAACAGTTTTGAAACACTCTTTTTGTAGATTCTGCAAGAGGATATTTGGAGCGTTTTGAGGCCTATGCTGGAAAAGGAAATATCTTCACCTAAAAACTAGACAGAAGCATTCTCAGAAACTTCTGTGTGATGAGTGCATTCAACTCACAGACTTGAACGTTTCTTTTGATAGAACAGTTTGGAAACATTACGTTTGTAGAATCTGCAAGTGTTTATTCGGAGCACCTTGAGGCCTATGTTGGAAAAGGAAATATCTTCACATAAAACCTAGAGAGAAGGATTCTCAGAAACTTCTTTGTGATGAGTTCATTCAACTCACAGAGTTGAACCTACCAATTGATAGAGAAGTTTGGAAACACTCTTTTTGTAGAATCTGCAAGTGGATATTTGGAGCCGTTTGAGGTCTATGCTGGAAAAGGAAATATCTTCACATAAAAACTGAACAGAAGCATTCTCAGAAACTTCTTTGTGTTGAGTGCATTCAACTCACAGACTTGAACTTACCTGTAGAAAGAGCAGTTTTGAAACACTCTTTTGGTAAAATCTGCAAGTGGTTATTTGGAGCACTTCGAGGCCTGTGCTGGGATATGGAATATCTTCACCTAAAAACTACAGAGAAGCATTCTCAGAAAGTTCTTCACGATGCATTCATTCAACTCACAGAGTTGAACCTTCCTTTTGATAGAACAGTTTTGAAACACTCTTTTTGTAGAATCTGCAAGAGGATATTTGGAGCGTTTTGAGGCCTATGCTGGAAAAGGAAATATCTTCACCTAAAAACTAGACAGAAGCATTCTCAGAAACTTCTGTGTGATGAGTGCATTCAACTCACAGACTTGAACGTTTCTTTTGATAGAACAGTTTGGAAACATTACGTTTGTAGAATCTGCAAGTGTTTATTCGGAGCACCTTGAGGCCTATGTTGGAAAAGGAAATATCTTCACATAAAAACTAGAGAGAAGGATTCTCAGAAACTTCTTTGTGATGAGTTCATTCAACTCACAGAGTTGAACCTACCAATTGATAGAGAATTTTGGAAACACTCTTTTTGTAGAATATGCAAGTGGATATTTGGAGCCGTTTGAGGCCTATGCTGGAAAAGGAAATATCTTCACATAAAAACTGAACAGAAGCATTCTCAGAAACTTCTTTGTGTTGAGTGCATTCAACTCACAGACTTGAACTTACCTGTAGAAAGAGCAGTTTTGAAACACTCTTTCGGTAAAATCTGCAAGTGGTTATTTGGAGCACTTCGAGGCCTGTGCTGGGATATGGAATATCTTCACCTAAAAACTACAGAGAAGCATTCTCAGAAAGTTCTTCACGATGCATTCATTCAACTCACAGAGTTGAACCTTCCTTTTGATAGAACAGTTTTGAAACACTCTTTTTGTAGAATCTGCAAGAGGATATTTGGAGCGTTTTGAGGCCTATGCTGGAAAAGGAAATATCTTCACCTAAAAACTAGACAGAAGCATTCTCAGAAACTTCTGTGTGATGAGTGCATTCAACTCACAGACTTGAACGTTTCTTTTGATAGAACAGTTTGGAAACATTACGTTTGTAGAATCTGCAAGTGTTTATTCGGAGCACCTTGAGGCCTATGTTGGAAAAGGAAATAGCTTCACATAAAAACTAGAGAGAAGGATTCTCAGAAACTTCTTTGTGATGAGTTCATTCAACTCACAGTGTTGAACCTACCAATTGATAGAGAAGTTTGGAAACACTCTTTTTGTAGAATCTGCAAGTGGATATTTGGAGCCGTTTGAGGCCTATGCTGGAAAAGGAAATATCTTCACATAAAAACTGAACAGAAGGATTCTCAGAAACTTCTTTGTGTTGAGTGCATTCAACTCACAGACTTGAACTTACCTGTAGAAAGAGCAGTTTTGAAACACTCTTTTGGTAAAATCTGCAAGTGGTTATTTGGAGCACTTCGAGGCCTGTGCTGGGATATGGAATATCTTCACCTAAAAACTACAGAGAAGCATTCTCAGAAAGTTCTTCATGATGCATTCATTCAACTCACAGAGTTGAACCTTCCTTTTGATAGAAGAGTTTTGAAACACTCTTTTTGTAGAATCTGCAAGAGGATATTTGGAGCGTTTTGAGGCCTATGCTGGAAAAGGAAATATCTTCACCTAAAAACTAGACAGAAGCATTCTCAGAAACTTCTGTGTGATGAGTGCATTCAACTCACAGACTTGAACGTTTCTTTTGATAGAACAGTTTGGAAACATTACGTTTGTAGAATCTGCAAGTGTTTATTCGGAGCACCTTGAGGCCTATGTTGGAAAAGGAAATATCTTCACATAAAAACTAGAGAGAAGGATTCTCAGAAACTTCTTTGTGATGAGTTCATTCAACTCACAGAGTTGAACCTACCAATTGATAGAGAAGTTTGGAAACACTCTTTTTGTAGAATCTGCAAGTGGATATTTGGAGCCGTTTGAGGCCTATGCTGGAAAAGGAAATATCTTCACATAAAAACTGAACAGAAGCATTCTCAGAAAATTCTTTGTGTTGAGTGCATTCAACTCACAGACTTGAACTTACCTGTAGAAAGAGCAGTTTTGAAACACTCTTTTGGTAAAATCTGCAAGTGGTTATTTGGAGCACTTCGAGGCCTGTGCTGGGATATGGAATATCTTCACCTAAAAACTACAGAGAAGCATTCTCAGAAAGTTCTTCACGATGCATTCATTCAACTCACAGAGTTGAACCTTCCTTTTGATAGAACAGTTTTGAAACACTCTTTTTGTAGAATCTGCAAGAGGATATTTGGAGCGTTTTGAGGCCTATGCTGGAAAAGGAAATATCTTCACCTAAAAACTAGACAGAAGCATTCTCAGAAACTTCTGTGTGATGAGTGCATTCAACTCACAGACTTGAACGTTTCTTTTGATAGAACAGTTTGGAAACATTACGTTTGTAGAATCTGCAAGTGTTTATTCGGAGCACCTTGAGGCCTATGTTGGAAAAGGAAATAGCTTCACATAAAAACTAGAGAGAAGGATTCTCAGAAACTTCTTTGTGATGAGTTCATTCAACTCACAGTGTTGAACCTACCAATTGATAGAGAAGTTTGGAAACACTCTTTTTGTAGAATCTGCAAGTGGATATTTGGAGCCGTTTGAGGCCTATGCTGGAAAAGGAAATATCTTCACATAAAAACTGAACAGAAGGATTCTCAGAAACTTCTTTGTGTTGAGTGCATTCAACTCACAGACTTGAACTTACCTGTAGAAAGAGCAGTTTTGAAACACTCTTTTGGTAAAATCTGCAAGTGGTTATTTGGAGCACTTCGAGGCCTGTGCTGGGATATGGAATATCTTCACCTAAAAACTACAGAGAAGCATTCTCAGAAAGTTCTTCATGATGCATTCATTCAACTCACAGAGTTGAACCTTCCTTTTGATAGAAGAGTTTTGAAACACTCTTTTTGTAGAATCTGCAAGAGGATATTTGGAGCGTTTTGAGGCCTATGCTGGAAAAGGAAATATCTTCACCTAAAAACTAGACAGAAGCATTCTCAGAAACTTCTGTGTGATGAGTGCATTCAACTCACAGACTTGAACGTTTCTTTTGATAGAACAGTTTGGAAACATTACGTTTGTAGAATCTGCAAGTGTTTATTCGGAGCACCTTGAGGCCTATGTTGGAAAAGGAATTATCTTCACATAAAAACTAGAGAGAAGGATTCTCAGAAACTTCTTTGTGATGAGTTCATTCAACTCACAGAGTTGAACCTACCAATTGATAGAGAAGTTTGGAAACACTCTTTTTGTAGAATCTGCAAGTGGATATTTGGAGCCGTTTGTGGCCTATGCTGGAAAAGGCAATATCTTCACATAAAAACTGAACAGAAGCATTCTCAGAAACTTCTTTGTGTTGAGTGCATGCAACTCACAGACTTGAACTTACCTGTAGAAAGAGCAGTTTTGAAACACTCTTTTGGTAAAATCTGCAAGTGGTTATTTGGAGCACTTCGAGGCCTGTGCTGGGATATGGAATATCTTCACCTAAAAACTACAGAGAAGCATTCTCAGAAAGTTCTTCACGATGCATTCATTCAACTCACAGAGTTGAACCTTCCTTTTGATAGAACGGCTTTGAAACACTCTTTTTGTAGAATCTGCAAGAGGATATTTGGAGCGTTTTGAGGCCTATGCTGGAAAAGGAAATATCTTCACCTAAAAACTAGACAGAAGCATTCTCAGAAACTTCTGTGTGATGAGTGCGTTCAACTCACAGACTTGAACGTTTCTTTTGATAGAACAGTTTGGAAACATTACGTTTGTAGAATCTGCAAGTGTTTATTCGGAGCACCTTGAGGCCTATGTTGGAAAAGGAAATATCTTCACATAAAAACTAGAGAGAAGGATTCTCAGAAACTTCTTTGTGATGAGTTCATTCATCTCACAGAGTTGAACCTACCAATTGATAGAGAAGTTTGGAAACACTCTTTTTGTAGAATCTGCAAGTGGATATTTGGAGCCGTTTGAGGCCTATGCTGGAAAAGGAAATATCTTCACATAAAAACTGAACAGAAGCATTCTCAGAAACTTCTTTGTGTTGAGTGCATTCAACTCACAGACTTGAACTTACCTGTAGAAAGAGCAGTTTTGAAACACTCTTTCGGTAAAATCTGCAAGTGGTTATTTGGAGCACTTCGAGGCCTGTGCTGGGATATGGAATATCTTCACCTAAAAACTACAGAGAAGCATTCTCAGAAAGTTCTTCACGATGCATTCATTCAACTCACAGAGTTGAACCTTCCTTTTGATAGAACAGTTTTGAAACACTCTTTTTGTAGAATCTACAAGAGGATATTTGGAGCGTTTTGAGGCCTATGTTGGAAAAGGAAATATCTTCACCTAAAAACTAGACAGAAGCATTCTCAGAAACTTCTGTGTGATGAGTGCATTCAACTCACAGACTTGAACGTTTCTTTTCATAGAACAGTTTGGAAACATTACGTTTGTAGAATCTGCAAGTGTTTATTCGGAGCACCTTGAGGCCTATGTTGGAAAAGGAAATATCTTCACATAAAACCTAGAGAGAAGGATTCTCAGAAACTTCTTTGTGATGAGTTCATTCAACTCACAGAGTTGAACCTACCAATTGATAGAGAAGTTTGGAAACACTCTTTTTGTAGAATCTGCAAGTGGATATTTGGAGCCGTTTGAGGCCTATGCTGGAAAAGGAAATATCTTCACATAAAAACTGAACAGAAGCATTCTCAGAAACTTCTTTGTGTTGAGTGCATTCAACTCACAGACTTGAACTTACCTGTAGAAAGAGCAGTTTTGAAACACTCTTTTGGTAAAAGCTGCAAGTGGTTATTTGGAGCACTTCGAGGCCTGTGCTGGGATATGGAATATCTTCACCTAAAAACTACAGAGAAGCATTCTCAGAAAGTTCTTCACGATGCATTCATTCAACTCACAGAGTTGAACCTTCCTTTTGATAGAACAGTTTTGAAACACTCTTTTTGTAGAATCTGCAAGAGGATATTTGGAGCGTTTGGAGGCCTATGCTGGAAAAGGAAATATCTTCACCTAAAAACTAGACAGAAGCATTCTCAGAAACTTCTGTGGATGAGTGCATTCAACTCACACACTTGAACGTTTCTTTTGATAGAACAGTTTGGAAACATTACGTTTGTAGAATCTGCAAGTGTTTATTCGGAGCACCTTGAGGCCTATGTTGGAAAAGGAAATATCTTCACATAAAAACTAGAGAGAAGGATTCTCAGAAACTTCTTTGTGATGAGTTCATTCAACTCACAGAGTTGAACCTACCAATTGATAGAGAAGTTTGGAAACACTCTTTTTGTAGAATCTGCAAGTGGATATTTGGAGCTGTTTGAGGCCTATGCTGGAAAAGGAAATATCTTCACATAAAAACTGAACAGAAGCATTCTCAGAAACTTCTTTGTGTTGAGTGCATTCAACTCACAGACTTGAACTTACCTGTAGAAAGAGCAGTTTTGAAACACTCTTTTGGTAAAATCTGCAAGTGGTTATTTGGAGCACTTCGAGGCCTGTGCTGGGATATGGAATATCTTCACCTAAAAACTACAGAGAAGCATTCTCAGAAAGTTCTTCATGATGCATTCATTCAACTCACAGAGTTGAACCTTCCTTTTGATAGAACAGTTTTGAGACACTCTTTTTGTAGAATCTGCAAGAGGATATTTGGAGCGTTTTGAGGCCTATGCTGGAAAAGGAAATATCTTCACCTAAAAACTAGACAGAAGCATTCTCAGAAACTTCTGTGTGATGAGTGCATTCAACTCACAGACTTGAACGTTTCTTTTGATAGAACAGTTTGGAAACATTACGTTTGTAGAATCTGCAGGTGTTTATTCGGAGCACCTTAAGGCCTATGTTGGAAAAGGAAATATCTTCACATAAAAACTAGAGAGAAGGATTCTCAGAAACTTCTTTGTGATGAGTTCATTCAACTCACAGAGTTGAACCTACCAATTGATAGAGAAGTTTGGAAACACTCTTTTTGTAGAATCTGCAAGTGGATATTTGGAGCCGTTTGAGGCCTATGCTGGAAAAGGAAATATCTTCACATAAAAACTGAACAGAAGCATTCTCAGAAACTTCTTTGTGTTGAGTGCATTCAACTCACAGACTTGAACTTACCTGTAGAAAGAGCAGTTTTGAAACACTCTTTTGGTAAAATCTGCAAGTGGTTATTTGGAGCACTTCGAGGCCTGTGCTGGGATATGGAATATCTTCACCTAAAAACTACAGAGAAGCAGTCTCAGAAAGTTCTTCACGATGCATTCATTCAACTCACAGAGTTGAACCTTCCTTTTGATAGAACAGTTTTGAAACACTCTTTTTGTAGATTCTGCAAGAGGATATTTGGAGCGTTTTGAGGCCTATGCTGGAAAAGGAAATATCTTCACCTAAAAACTAGACAGAAGCATTCTCAGAAACTTCTGTGTGATGAGTGCATTCAACTCACAGACTTGAACGTTTCTTTTGATAGAACAGTTTGGAAACATTACGTTTGTAGAATCTGCAAGTGTTTATTCGGAGCACCTTGAGGCCTATGTTGGAAAAGGAAATATCTTCACATAAAACCTAGAGAGAAGGATTCTCAGAAACTTCTTTGTGATGAGTTCATTCAACTCACAGAGTTGAACCTACCAATTGATAGAGAAGTTTGGAAACACTCTTTTTGTAGAATCTGCAAGTGGATATTTGGAGCCGTTTGAGGCCTATGCTGGAAAAGGAAATATCTTCACATAAAAACTGAACAGAAGCATTCTCAGAAACTTCTTTGTGTTGAGTGCATTCAACTCACAGACTTGAACTTACCTGTAGAAAGAGCAGTTTTGAAACACTCTTTTGGTAAAATCTGCAAGTGGTTATTTGGAGCACTTCGAGGCCTGTGCTGGGATATGGAATATCTTCACCTAAAAACTACAGAGAAGCATTCTCAGAAAGTTCTTCACGATGCATTCATTCAACTCACAGAGTTGAACCTTCCTTTTGATAGAACAGTTTTGAAACACTCTTTTTGTAGAATCTGCAAGAGGATATTTGGAGCGTTTTGAGGCCTATGCTGGAAAAGGAAATATCTTCACCTAAAAACTAGACAGAAGCATTCTCAGAAACTTCTGTGTGATGAGTGCATTCAACTCACAGACTTGAACGTTTCTTTTGATAGAACAGTTTGGAAACATTACGTTTGTAGAATCTGCAAGTGTTTATTCGGAGCACCTTGAGGCCTATGTTGGAAAAGGAAATATCTTCACATAAAAACTAGAGAGAAGGATTCTCAGAAACTTCTTTGTGATGAGTTCATTCAACTCACAGAGTTGAACCTACCAATTGATAGAGAATTTTGGAAACACTCTTTTTGTAGAATATGCAAGTGGATATTTGGAGCCGTTTGAGGCCTATGCTGGAAAAGGAAATATCTTCACATAAAAACTGAACAGAAGCATTCTCAGAAACTTCTTTGTGTTGAGTGCATTCAACTCACAGACTTGAACTTACCTGTAGAAAGAGCAGTTTTGAAACACTCTTTCGGTAAAATCTGCAAGTGGTTATTTGGAGCACTTCGAGGCCTGTGCTGGGATATGGAATATCTTCACCTAAAAACTACAGAGAAGCATTCTCAGAAAGTTCTTCACGATGCATTCATTCAACTCACAGAGTTGAACCTTCCTTTTGATAGAACAGTTTTGAAACACTCTTTTTGTAGAATCTGCAAGAGGATATTTGGAGCGTTTTGAGGCCTATGCTGGAAAAGGAAATATCTTCACCTAAAAACTAGACAGAAGCATTCTCAGAAACTTCTGTGTGATGAGTGCATTCAACTCACAGACTTGAACGTTTCTTTTGATAGAACAGTTTGGAAACATTACGTTTGTAGAATCTGCAAGTGTTTATTCGGAGCACCTTGAGGCCTATGTTGGAAAAGGAAATAGCTTCACATAAAAACTAGAGAGAAGGATTCTCAGAAACTTCTTTGTGATGAGTTCATTCAACTCACAGTGTTGAACCTACCAATTGATAGAGAAGTTTGGAAACACTCTTTTTGTAGAATCTGCAAGTGGATATTTGGAGCCGTTTGAGGCCTATGCTGGAAAAGGAAATATCTTCACATAAAAACTGAACAGAAGGATTCTCAGAAACTTCTTTGTGTTGAGTGCATTCAACTCACAGACTTGAACTTACCTGTAGAAAGAGCAGTTTTGAAACACTCTTTTGGTAAAATCTGCAAGTGGTTATTTGGAGCACTTCGAGGCCTGTGCTGGGATATGGAATATCTTCACCTAAAAACTACAGAGAAGCATTCTCAGAAAGTTCTTCATGATGCATTCATTCAACTCACAGAGTTGAACCTTCCTTTTGATAGAAGAGTTTTGAAACACTCTTTTTGTAGAATCTGCAAGAGGATATTTGGAGCGTTTTGAGGCCTATGCTGGAAAAGGAAATATCTTCACCTAAAAACTAGACAGAAGCATTCTCAGAAACTTCTGTGTGATGAGTGCATTCAACTCACAGACTTGAACGTTTCTTTTGATAGAACAGTTTGGAAACATTACGTTTGTAGAATCTGCAAGTGTTTATTCGGAGCACCTTGAGGCCTATGTTGGAAAAGGAAATATCTTCACATAAAAACTAGAGAGAAGGATTCTCAGAAACTTCTTTGTGATGAGTTCATTCAACTCACAGAGTTGAACCTACCAATTGATAGAGAAGTTTGGAAACACTCTTTTTGTAGAATCTGCAAGTGGATATTTGGAGCCGTTTGAGGCCTATGCTGGAAAAGGAAATATCTTCACATAAAAACTGAACAGAAGCATTCTCAGAAAATTCTTTGTGTTGAGTGCATTCAACTCACAGACTTGAACTTACCTGTAGAAAGAGCAGTTTTGAAACACTCTTTTGGTAAAATCTGCAAGTGGTTATTTGGAGCACTTCGAGGCCTGTGCTGGGATATGGAATATCTTCACCTAAAAACTACAGAGAAGCATTCTCAGAAAGTTCTTCACGATGCATTCATTCAACTCACAGAGTTGAACCTTCCTTTTGATAGAACAGTTTTGAAACACTCTTTTTGTAGAATCTGCAAGAGGATATTTGGAGCGTTTTGAGGCCTATGCTGGAAAAGGAAATATCTTCACCTAAAAACTAGACAGAAGCATTCTCAGAAACTTCTGTGTGATGAGTGCATTCAACTCACAGACTTGAACGTTTCTTTTGATAGAACAGTTTGGAAACATTACGTTTGTAGAATCTGCAAGTGTTTATTCGGAGCACCTTGAGGCCTATGTTGGAAAAGGAAATAGCTTCACATAAAAACTAGAGAGAAGGATTCTCAGAAACTTCTTTGTGATGAGTTCATTCAACTCACAGTGTTGAACCTACCAATTGATAGAGAAGTTTGGAAACACTCTTTTTGTAGAATCTGCAAGTGGATATTTGGAGCCGTTTGAGGCCTATGCTGGAAAAGGAAATATCTTCACATAAAAACTGAACAGAAGGATTCTCAGAAACTTCTTTGTGTTGAGTGCATTCAACTCACAGACTTGAACTTACCTGTAGAAAGAGCAGTTTTGAAACACTCTTTTGGTAAAATCTGCAAGTGGTTATTTGGAGCACTTCGAGGCCTGTGCTGGGATATGGAATATCTTCACCTAAAAACTACAGAGAAGCATTCTCAGAAAGTTCTTCATGATGCATTCATTCAACTCACAGAGTTGAACCTTCCTTTTGATAGAAGAGTTTTGAAACACTCTTTTTGTAGAATCTGCAAGAGGATATTTGGAGCGTTTTGAGGCCTATGCTGGAAAAGGAAATATCTTCACCTAAAAACTAGACAGAAGCATTCTCAGAAACTTCTGTGTGATGAGTGCATTCAACTCACAGACTTGAACGTTTCTTTTGATAGAACAGTTTGGAAACATTACGTTTGTAGAATCTGCAAGTGTTTATTCGGAGCACCTTGAGGCCTATGTTGGAAAAGGAATTATCTTCACATAAAAACTAGAGAGAAGGATTCTCAGAAACTTCTTTGTGATGAGTTCATTCAACTCACAGAGTTGAACCTACCAATTGATAGAGAAGTTTGGAAACACTCTTTTTGTAGAATCTGCAAGTGGATATTTGGAGCCGTTTGTGGCCTATGCTGGAAAAGGCAATATCTTCACATAAAAACTGAACAGAAGCATTCTCAGAAACTTCTTTGTGTTGAGTGCATGCAACTCACAGACTTGAACTTACCTGTAGAAAGAGCAGTTTTGAAACACTCTTTTGGTAAAATCTGCAAGTGGTTATTTGGAGCACTTCGAGGCCTGTGCTGGGATATGGAATATCTTCACCTAAAAACTACAGAGAAGCATTCTCAGAAAGTTCTTCACGATGCATTCATTCAACTCACAGAGTTGAACCTTCCTTTTGATAGAACGGCTTTGAAACACTCTTTTTGTAGAATCTGCAAGAGGATATTTGGAGCGTTTTGAGGCCTATGCTGGAAAAGGAAATATCTTCACCTAAAAACTAGACAGAAGCATTCTCAGAAACTTCTGTGTGATGAGTGCGTTCAACTCACAGACTTGAACGTTTCTTTTGATAGAACAGTTTGGAAACATTACGTTTGTAGAATCTGCAAGTGTTTATTCGGAGCACCTTGAGGCCTATGTTGGAAAAGGAAATATCTTCACATAAAAACTAGAGAGAAGGATTCTCAGAAACTTCTTTGTGATGAGTTCATTCATCTCACAGAGTTGAACCTACCAATTGATAGAGAAGTTTGGAAACACTCTTTTTGTAGAATCTGCAAGTGGATATTTGGAGCCGTTTGAGGCCTATGCTGGAAAAGGAAATATCTTCACATAAAAACTGAACAGAAGCATTCTCAGAAACTTCTTTGTGTTGAGTGCATTCAACTCACAGACTTGAACTTACCTGTAGAAAGAGCAGTTTTGAAACACTCTTTCGGTAAAATCTGCAAGTGGTTATTTGGAGCACTTCGAGGCCTGTGCTGGGATATGGAATATCTTCACCTAAAAACTACAGAGAAGCATTCTCAGAAAGTTCTTCACGATGCATTCATTCAACTCACAGAGTTGAACCTTCCTTTTGATAGAACAGTTTTGAAACACTCTTTTTGTAGAATCTACAAGAGGATATTTGGAGCGTTTTGAGGCCTATGTTGGAAAAGGAAATATCTTCACCTAAAAACTAGACAGAAGCATTCTCAGAAACTTCTGTGTGATGAGTGCATTCAACTCACAGACTTGAACGTTTCTTTTCATAGAACAGTTTGGAAACATTACGTTTGTAGAATCTGCAAGTGTTTATTCGGAGCACCTTGAGGCCTATGTTGGAAAAGGAAATATCTTCACATAAAACCTAGAGAGAAGGATTCTCAGAAACTTCTTTGTGATGAGTTCATTCAACTCACAGAGTTGAACCTACCAATTGATAGAGAAGTTTGGAAACACTCTTTTTGTAGAATCTGCAAGTGGATATTTGGAGCCGTTTGAGGCCTATGCTGGAAAAGGAAATATCTTCACATAAAAACTGAACAGAAGCATTCTCAGAAACTTCTTTGTGTTGAGTGCATTCAACTCACAGACTTGAACTTACCTGTAGAAAGAGCAGTTTTGAAACACTCTTTTGGTAAAATCTGCAAGTGGTTATTTGGAGCACTTCGAGGCCTGTGCTGGGATATGGAATATCTTCACCTAAAAACTACAGAGAAGCATTCTCAGAAAGTTCTTCACGATGCATTCATTCAACTCACAGAGTTGAACCTTCCTTTTGATAGAACAGCTTTGAAACACTCTTTTTGTAGAATCTGCAAGAGGATATTTGGAGCGTTTTGAGGCCTATGCTGGAAAAGGAAATATCTTCACCTAAAAACTAGACAGAAGCATTCTCAGAAACTTCTGTGTGATGAGTGCGTTCAACTCACAGACTTGAACGTTTCTTTCGATAGAACAGTTTGGAAACATTACGTTTGTAGAATCTGCAAGTGTTTATTCGGAGCACCATGAGGCCTATGTTGGAAAAGGAAATATCTTCACATAAAAACTAGAGAGAAGGATTCTCAGAAACTTCTTTGTGATGAGTTCATTCAACTCACAGAGTTGAACCTACCAATTGATAGAGAAGTTTGGAAACACTCTTTTTGTAGAATCTGCAAGTGGATATTTGGAGCCGTTTGAGGCCTATGCTGGAAAAGGAAATATCTTCACATAAAAACTGAACAGAAGCATTCTCAGAAACTTCTTTGTGTTGAGTGCATTCAACTCACAGACTTGAACTTACCTGTAGAAAGAGCAGTTTTGAAACACTCTTTCGGTAAAATCTGCAAGTGGTTATTTGGAGCACTTCGAGGCCTGTGCTGGGATATGGAATATCTTCACCTAAAAACTACAGAGAAGCATTCTCAGAAAGTTCTTCACGATGCATTCATTCAACTCACAGAGTTGAACCTTCCTTTTGATAGAACAGTTTTGAAACACTCTTTTTGTAGAATCTACAAGAGGATATTTGGAGCGTTTTGAGGCCTATGTTGGAAAAGGAAATATCTTCACCTAAAAACTAGACAGAAGCATTCTCAGAAACTTCTGTGTGATGAGTGCATTCAACTCACAGACTTGAACGTTTCTTTTCATAGAACAGTTTGGAAACATTACGTTTGTAGAATCTGCAAGTGTTTATTCGGAGCACCTTGAGGCCTATGTTGGAAAAGGAAATATCTTCACATAAAACCTAGAGAGAAGGATTCTCAGAAACTTCTTTGTGATGAGTTCATTCAACTCACAGAGTTGAACCTACCAATTGATAGAGAAGTTTGGAAACACTCTTTTTGTAGAATCTGCAAGTGGATATTTGGAGCCGTTTGAGGCCTATGCTGGAAAAGGAAATATCTTCACATAAAAACTGAACAGAAGCATTCTCAGAAACTTCTTTGTGTTGAGTGCATTCAACTCACAGACTTGAACTTACCTGTAGAAAGAGCAGTTTTGAAACACTCTTTTGGTAAAATCTGCAAGTGGTTATTTGGAGCACTTCGAGGCCTGTGCTGGGATATGGAATATCTTCACCTAAAAACTACAGAGAAGCATTCTCAGAAAGTTCTTCATGATGCATTCATTCAACTCACAGAGTTGAACCTTCCTTTTGATAGAACAGTTTTGAGACACTCTTTTTGTAGAATCTGCCAGAGGATATTTGGAGCGTTTTGAGGCCTATGCTGGAAAAGGAAATATCTTCACCTAAAAACTAGACAGAAGCATTCTCAGAAACTTCTGTGTGATGAGTGCATTCAACTCACAGACTTGAACGTTTCTTTTGATGGAACAGTTTGGAAATATTACGTTTGTAGAATCTGCAAGTGTTTATTCGGAGCACCTTGAGGCCTATGTTGGAAAAGGAAATAACTTCACATAAAAACTAGAGAGAAGGATTCTCAGAAACTTCTTTGTGATGAGTTCATTCAACTCACAGAGTTGAACCTACCAATTGATAGAGAAGTTTGGAAACACTCTTTTTGTAGAATCTGCAAGTGGATATTTGGAGCCGTTTGTGGCCTATGCTGGAAAAGGAAATATCTTCACATAAAAACTGAACAGAAGCATTCTCAGAAACTTCTTTGTGTTGAGTGCATTCAACTCACAGACTTGAACTTACCTGTAGAAAGAGCAGTTTTGAAACACTCTTTTGGTACAATCTGCAAGTGGTTATTTGGAGCACTTCGAGGCCTGTGCTGGGATATGGAATATCTTCACCTAAAAACTACAGAGAAGCATTCTCAGAAAGTTCTTCATGATACATTCATTCAACTCACAGAGTTGAACCTTCCTTTTGATAGAACAGTTTTGAAACACTCTTTTTGTAGAATCTGCAAGAGGATATTTGGAGCGTTTTGAGGCCTATGCTGGAAAAGGAAATATCTTCACCTAAAAACTAGACAGAAGCATTCTCAGAAACTTCTGTGTGATGAGTGCATTCAACTCACAGACTTGAACGTTTCTTTTGATAGAACAGTTTGGAAACATTACGTTTGTAGAATCTGCAAGTGTTTATTCGGAGCACATTGAGGCCTATGTTGTAAAAGGAAATATCTTCGCATAAAAACTAGAGAGAAGGATTCTCAGAAACTTCTTTGTGATGAGTTCATTCATCTCACAAAGGTGAACCTACCAATTGATAGAGAAGTTTGGAAACACTCTTTTTGTAGAATCTGCAAGTGGATATTTGGAGCCGTTTGAGGCCTATGCTGGAAAAGGAAATATCTTCACATAAAAACTGAACAGAAGCATTCTCAGAAACTTCTTTGTGTTGAGTGCATTCAACTCACAGACTTCAACTTACCTATAGAAAGAGCAGTTTTGAAACACTCTTTTGGTAAAATCTGCAAGTGGTTATTTGGAGCACTTCGAGGCCTGTGCTGGGATATGGAATATCTTCACCTAAAAACTACAGAGAAGCATTCTCAGAAAGTTCTTCATGACGCATTCATTCAACTCACAGAGTTGAACCTTCCTTTTGATAGAACAGTTTTGAAACACTCTTTTTGTAGAATCTGCAAGAGGATATTTGGAGCGTTTTGAGGTCTATGCTGGAAAAGGAAATATCTTCACCTAAAACCTAGACAGAAGCAATCTCAGAAACTTCTGTGTGATGAGTGCATTCAACTCACAGACTTGAACGTTTCTTTTGATAGAACAGTTTTGAAACATTACGTTTGTAGAATCTGCAAGTGTTTATTCGGAGCACCTTGAGGCCTATGTTGGAAAAGGAAATATCTTCACATAAAACCTAGAGAGAAGGATTCTCAGAAACTTCTTTGTGATGAGTTCATTCAACTCACAGAGTTGAACCTACCAATTGATAGAGAAGTTTGGAAACACTCTTTTTGTAGAATCTGCAAGTGGATATTTGGAGCCGTTTGAGGCCTATGCTGGAAAAGGAAATATCTTCACATAAAAACTGAACAGAAGCATTCTCAGAAACTTCTTTGTGTTGAGTGCATTCAACTCACAGACTTGAACTTACCTGTAGAAAGAGCAGTTTTGAAACACTCTTTTGGTAAAATCTGCAAGTGGTTATTTGGAGCACTTCGAGGCCTGTGCTGGGATATGGAATATCTTCACCTAAAAACTACAGAGAAGCATTCTCAGAAAGTTCTTCACGATGCATTCATTCAACTCACAGAGTTGAACCTTCCTTTTGATAGAACAGTTTTGAAACACTCTTTTTGTAGAATCTGCAAGAGGATATTTGGAGCGTTTTGAGGCCTATGCTGGAAAAGGAAATATCTTCACCTAAAAACTAGACAGAAGCATTCTCAGAAACTTCTGTGGATGAGTGCATTCAACTCACACACTTGAACGTTTCTTTTGATAGAACAGTTTGGAAACATTACGTTTGTAGAAACTGCAAGTGTTTATTCGGAGCACCTTGAGGCCTATGTTGGAAAAGGAAATATCTTCACATAAAAACTAGAGAGAAGGATTCTCAGAAACTTCTTTGTGATGAGTTCATTCAACTCACAGAGTTGAACCTACCAATTGATAGAGAAGTTTGGAAACACTCTTTTTGTAGAATCTGCAAGTGGATATTTGGATCTGTTTGAGGCCTATGCTGGAAAAGGAAATATCTTCACATAAAAACTGAACAGAAGCATTCTCAGAAACTTCTTTGTGTTGAGTGCATTCAACTCACAGACTTGAACTTACCTGTAGAAAGAGCAGTTTTGAAACACTCTTTTGGTAAAATCTGCAAGTGGTTATTTGGAGCACTTCGAGGCCTGTGCTGGGATATGGAATATCTTCACCTAAAAACTACAGAGAAGCATTCTCAGAAAGTTCTTCACGATGCATTCATTCAACTCACACAGTTGAACCTTCCTTTTGATAGAACAGTTTTGAAACACTCTTTTTGTAGAATCTGCAAGAGGATATTTGGAGCGTTTTGAGGCCTATGCTGGAAAAGGAAATATCTTCACATAAAAACTAGACAGAAGCATTCTCAGAAACTTCTGTGTGATGAGTGCATTCAACTCACAGACTTGAACGTTTCTTTTGATAGAACAGTTTGGAAACATTACGTTTGTAGAATCTGCAGGTGTTTATTCGGAGCACCTTGAGGCCTATGTTGGAAAAGGAAATATCTTCACATAAAAACTAGAGAGAAGGATTCTCAGAAACTTCTTTGTGATGAGTTCATTCAACTCACAGAGTTGAACCTACCAATTGATAGAGAAGTTTGGAAACACTCTTTTTGTAGAATCTGCAAGTGGATATTTGGAGCCGTTTGAGGCCTATGCTGGAAAAGGAAATATCTTCACATAAAAACTGAACAGAAGCATTCTCAGAAACTTCTTTGTGTTGAGTGCATTCAATTCACAGACTTGAACTTACCTGTAGAAAGAGCAGTTTTGAAACACTCTTTTGGTAAAATCTGCAAGTGGTTATTTGGAGCACTTCGAGGCCTGTGCTGGGATATGGAATATCTTCACCTAAAAACTACAGAGAAGCAGTCTCAGAAAGTTCTTCACGATGCATTCATTCAACTCACAGAGTTGAACCTTCCTTTTGATAGAACAGTTTTGAAACACTCTTTTTGTAGATTCTGCAAGAGGATATTTGGAGTGTTTTGAGGCCTATGCTGGAAAAGGAAATATCTTCACCTAAAAACTAGACAGAAGCATTCTCAGAAACTTCTGTGTGATGAGTGCATTCAACTCACAGACTTGAACGTTTCTTTTGATAGAACAGTTTGGAAACATTACGTTTGTAGAATCTGCAAGTGTTTATTCGGAGCACCTTGAGGCCTATGTTGGAAAAGGAAATATCTTCACATAAAACCTAGAGAGAAGGATTCTCAGAAACTTCTTTGTGATGAGTTCATTCAACTCACAGAGTTGAACCTACCAATTGATAGAGAAGTTTGGAAACACTCTTTTTGTAGAATATGCAAGTGGATATTTGGAGCCGTTTGAGGCCTACGCTGGATAAGGAAATATCTTCACATAAAAACTGAACAGAAGCATTCTCAGAAACTTCTTTGTGTTGAGTGCATTCAACTCACAGACTTGAACTTACCTGTAGAAAGAGCAGTTTTGAAACACTCTTTCGGTAAAATCTGCAAGTGGTTATTTGGAGCACTTCGAGGCCTGTGCTGGGATATGGAATATCTTCACCTAAAAACTACAGAGAAGCATTCTCAGAAAGTTCTTCACGATGCATTCATTCAACTCACAGAGTTGAACCTTCCTTTTGATAGAACAGTTTTGAAACACTCTTTTTGTAGAATCTGCAAGAGGATATTTGGAGCCTTTTGAGGCCTATGCTGGAAAAGGAAATATCTTCACCTAAAAACTAGACAGAAGCATTCTCAGAAACTTCTGTGTGATGAGTGCGTTCAACTCACAGACTTGAACGTTTCTTTTGATAGAACAGTTTGGAAACATTACGTTTGTAGAATCTGCAAGTGTTTATTCGGAGCACCTTGAGGCCTATGTTGGAAAGGGAAATATCTTCACATAAAAACTAGAGAGAAGGATTCTCAGAAACTTCTTTGTGATGAGTTCATTCAACTCACAGAGTTGAACCTACCAATTGATAGAGAAGTTTGGAAACACTTTTTTTGTAGAATCTGCAAGTGGATATTTGGAGCCGTTTGAGGCCTATGCTGGAAAAGGAAATATCTTCACATAAAAACTGAACAGAAGCATTCTCAGAAACTTCTTTGTGTTGAGTGCATTCAACTCACAGACTTGAACTTACCTGTAGAAAGAGCAGTTTTGAAACACTCTTTCGGTAAAATCTGCAAGTGGTTATTTGGAGCACTTCGAGGCCTGTGCTGGGATATGGAATATCTTCACCTAAAAACTACAGAGAAGCATTCTCAGAAAGTTCTTCACGATGCATTCATTCAACTCACAGAGTTGAACCTTCCTTTTGATAGAACAGTTTTGAAACACTCTTTTTGTAGAATCTGCAAGAGGATATTTGGAGCGTTTTGAGGCCTATGTTGGAAAAGGAAATATCTTCACCTAAAAACTAGACAGAAGCATTCTCAGAAACTTCTGTGTGATGAGTGCATTCAACTCACAGACTTGAACGTTTCTTTTCATAGAACAGTTTGGAAACATTACGTTTGTAGAATCTGCAAGTGTTTATTCGGAGCACCTTGAGGCCTATGCTGGAAAAGGAAATATCTTCACATAAAACCTAGAGAGAAGGATTCTCAGAAACTTCTTTGTGATGAGTTCATTCAACTCACAGAGTTGAACCTACCAATTGATAGAGAAGTTTGGAAACACTCTTTTTGTAGAATCTGCAAGTGGATATTTGGAGCCGTTTGAGGCCTATGCTGGAAAAGGAAATATCTTCACATAAAAACTGAACAGAAGCATTCTCAGAAACTTCTTTGTGTTGAGTGCATTCAACTCACAGACTTGAACTTACCTGTAGAAAGAGCAGTTTTGAAACACTCTTTTGGTAAAATCTGCAAGTGGTTATTTGGAGCACTTCGAGGCCTGTGCTGGGATATGGAATATCTTCACCTAAAAACTACAGAGAAGCATTCTCAGAAAGTTCTTCATGATGCATTCATTCAACTCACAGAGTTGAACCTTCCTTTTGATAGAACAGTTTTGAGACACTCTTTTTGTAGAATCTGCAAGAGGATATTTGGAGCGTTTTGAGGCCTATGCTGGAAAAGGAAATATCTTCACCTAAAAACTAGACAGAAGCATTCTCAGAAACTTCTGTGTGATGAGTGCATTCAACTCACAGACTTGAACGTTTCTTTTGATAGAACAGTTTGGAAATATTACGTTTGTAGAATCTGCAAGTGTTTATTCGGAGCACCTTGAGGCCTATGTTGGAAAAGGAAATATCTTCACATAAAAACTAGAGAGAAGGATTCTCAGAAACTTCTTTGTGATGAGTTCATTCAACTCACAGAGTTGAACCTACCAATTGATAGAGAAGTTTGGAAACACTCTTTTTGTAGAATATGCAAGTGGATATTTGGAGCCGTTTGTGGCCTATGCTGGAAAAGGAAATATCTTCACATAAAAACTGAACAGAAGCATTCTCAGAAACTTCTTTGTGTTGAGTGCATTCAACTCACAGACTTGAACTTACCTGTAGAAAGAGCAGTTTTGAAACACTCTTTTGGTACAATCTGCAAGTGGTTATTTGGAGCACTTCGAGGCCTGTGCTGGGATATGGAATATCTTCACCTAAAAACTACAGAGAAGCATTCTCAGAAAGTTCTTCATGATGCATTCATTCAACTCACAGAGTTGAACCTTCCTTTTGATAGAAGAGTTTTGAAACACTCTTTTTGTAGAATCTGCAAGAGGATATTTGGAGCGTTTTGAGGCCTATGCTGGAAAAGGAAATATCTTCACCTAAAAACTAGACAGAAGCATTCTCAGAAACTTCTGTGTGATGAGTGCATTCAACTCACAGACTTGAACGTTTCTTTTGATAGAACAGTTTGGAAACATTACGTTTGTAGAATCTGCAAGTGTTTATTCGGAGCACCTTGAGGCCTATGTTGGAAAAGGAAATATCTTCACATAAAAACTAGAGAGAAGGATTCTCAGAAACTTCTTTGTGATGAGTTCATTCAACTCACAGAGTTGAACCTACCAATTGATAGAGAAGTTTGGAAACACTCTTTTTGTAGAATCTGCAAGTGGATATTTGGAGCCGTTTGAGGCCTATGCTGGATAAGGAAATATCTTCACATAAAAACTGAACAGAAGCATTCTCAGAAACTTCTTTGTGTTGAGTGCATTCAACTCACAGACTTGAACTTACCTGTAGAAAGAGCAGTTTTGAAACACTCTTTCGGTAAAATCTGCAAGTGGTTATTTGGAGCACTTCGAGGCCTGTGCTGGGATATGGAATATCTTCACCTAAAAACTACAGAGAAGCATTCTCAGAAAGTTCTTCACGATGCATTCATTCAACTCACAGAGTTGAACCTTCCTTTTGATAGAACAGTTTTGAAACACTCTTTTTGTAGAATCTGCAAGAGGATATTTGGAGCGTTTTGAGGCCTATGCTGGAAAAGGAAATATCTTCACCTAAAAACTAGACAGAAGCATTCTCAGAAACTTCTGTGTGATGAGTGCATTCAACTCACAGACTTGAACGTTTCTTTTGATAGAACAGTTTGGAAACATTACGTTTGTAGAATCTGCAAGTGTTTATTCGGAGCACCTTGAGGCATATGTTGGAAAAGGAAATAGCTTCACATAAAAACTAGAGAGAAGGATTCTCAGAAACTTCTTTGTGATGAGTTCATTCAACTCACAGTGTTGAACCTACCAATTGATAGAGAAGTTTGGAAACACTCTTTTTGTAGAATCTGCAAGTGGATATTTGGAGCCGTTTGAGGCATATGCTGGAAAAGGAAATATCTTCACATAAAAACTGAACAGAAGGATTCTCAGAAACTTCTTTGTGTTGAGTGCATTCAACTCACAGACTTGAACTTACCTGTAGAAAGAGCAGTTTTGAAACACTCTTTTGGTAAAATCTGCAAGTGGTTATTTGGAGCACTTCGAGGCCTGTGCTGGGATATGGAATATCTTCACCTAAAAACTACAGAGAAGCATTCTCAGAAAGTTCTTCATGATGCATTCATTCAACTCACAGAGTTGAACCTTCCTTTTGATAGAAGAGTTTTGAAACACTCTTTTTGTAGAATCTGCAAGAGGATATTTGGAGCGTTTTGAGGCCTATGCTGGAAAAGGAAATATCTTCACCTAAATACTAGACAGAAGCATTCTCAGAAACTTCTGTGTGATGAGTGCATTCAACTCACAGACTTGAACGTTTCTTTTGATAGAACAGTTTGGAAACATTACGTTTGTAGAATCTGCAAGTGTTTATTCGGAGCACCTTGAGGCCTATGTTGGAAAAGGAAATATCTTCACATAAAAACTAGAGAGAAGGATTCTCAGAAACTTCTTTGTGATGAGTTCATTCAACTCACAGAGTTGAACCTACCAATTGATAGAGAAGTTTGGAAACACTCTTTTTGTAGAATCTGCAAGTGGATATTTGGAGCCGTTTGAGGCCTATGCTGGAAAAGGAAGTATCTTCACATAAAAACTGAACAGAAGCATTCTCAGAAACTTCTTTGTGTTGAGTGCATTCAACTCACAGACTTGAACTTACCTGTAGAAAGAGCAGTTTTGAAACACTCTTTCGGTAGAATCTGCAAGTGGTTATTTGGAGCACTTCGAGGCCTGTGCTGGGATATGGAATATCTTCACCTAAAAACTACAGAGAAGCATTCTCAGAAAGTTCTTCACGATGCATTCATTCAACTCACAGAGTTGAACCTTCCTTTTGATAGAACAGTTTTGAAACACTCTTTTTGTAGAATCTACAAGAGGATATTTGGAGCCTTTTGAGGCCTATGTTGGAAAAGGAAATATCTTCACCTAAAAACTAGACAGAAGCATTCTCAGAAACTTCTGTGTGATGAGTGCGTTCAACTCACAGACTTGAACGTTTCTTTTGATAGAACAGTTTGGAAACATTACGTTTGTAGAATCTGCAAGTGTTTATTCGGAGCACCTTGAGGCCTATGTTGGAAAAGGAAATATCTTCACATAAAAACTAGAGAGAAGGATTCTCAGAAACTTCTTTGTGATGAGTTCATTCAACTCACAGAGTTGAACCTACCAATTGATAGAGAAGTTTGGAAACACTCTTTTTGTAGAATCTGCAAGTGGATATTTGGAGCCGTTTGAGGCCTATGCTGGAAAAGGAAATATCTTCACATAAAAACTGAACAGAAGCATTCTCAGAAACTTCTTTGTGTTGAGTGCATTCAACTCACAGACTTGAACTTACCTGTAGAAAGCAGTTTTGAAACACTCTTTCGGTAAAATTTGCAAGTGGTTATTTGGAGCACTTCGAGGCCTGTGCTGGGATATGGAATATCTTCACCTAAAAACTACAGAGAAGCATTCTCAGAAAGTTCTTCATGATGCATTCATTCAACTCACAGAGTTGAACCTTCCTTTTGATAGAACAGTTTTGAGGTACTCTTTTTGTAGAATCTGCAAGAGGATATTTGGAGCGTTTTGAGGCCTATGCTGGAAAAGGAAATATCTTCACCTAAAAACTAGACAGAAGCATTCTCAGAAACTTCTGTGGATGAGTGCATTCAACTCACAGACTTGAACGTTTCTTTTGATAGAACAGTTTGGAAACATTACGTTTGTAGAATCTGCAAGTGTTTATTCGGAGCACATTGAGGCCTATGTTGTAAAAGGAAATATCTTCGCATAAAAACTAGAGAGAAGGATTCTCAGAAACTTCTTTGTGATGAGTTCATTCATCTCACAAAGGTGAACCTACCAATTGATAGAGAAGTTTGGAAACACTCTTTTTGTAGAATCTGCAAGTGGATATTTGGAGCCGTTTGAGGCCTATGCTGGAAAAGGAAATATCTTCACATAAAAACTGAACAGAAGCATTCTCAGAAACTTCTTTGTGTTGAGTGCATTCAACTCACAGACTTCAACTTACCTATAGAAAGAGCAGTTTTGAAACACTCTTTTGGTAAAATCTGCAAGTGGTTATTTGGAGCACTTCGAGGCCTGTGCTGGGATATGGAATATCTTCACCTAAAAACTACAGAGAAGCATTCTCAGAAAGTTCTTCATGACGCATTCATTCAACTCACAGAGTTGAACCTTCCTTTTGATAGAACAGTTTTGAAACACTCTTTTTGTAGAATCTGCAAGAGGATATTTGGAGCGTTTTGAGGTCTATGCTGGAAAAGGAAATATCTTCACCTAAAACCTAGACAGAAGCAATCTCAGAAACTTCTGTGTGATGAGTGCATTCAACTCACAGACTTGAACGTTTCTTTTGATAGAACAGTTTTGAAACATTACGTTTGTAGAATCTGCAAGTGTTTATTCGGAGCACCTTGAGGCCTATGTTGGAAAAGGAAATATCTTCACATAAAACCTAGAGAGAAGGATTCTCAGAAACTTCTTTGTGATGAGTTCATTCAACTCACAGAGTTGAACCTACCAATTGATAGAGAAGTTTGGAAACACTCTTTTTGTAGAATCTGCAAGTGGATATTTGGAGCCGTTTGAGGCCTATGCTGGAAAAGGAAATATCTTCACATAAAAACTGAACAGAAGCATTCTCAGAAACTTCTTTGTGTTGAGTGCATTCAACTCACAGACTTGAACTTACCTGTAGAAAGAGCAGTTTTGAAACACTCTTTTGGTAAAATCTGCAAGTGGTTATTTGGAGCACTTCGAGGCCTGTGCTGGGATATGGAATATCTTCACCTAAAAACTACAGAGAAGCATTCTCAGAAAGTTCTTCACGATGCATTCATTCAACTCACAGAGTTGAACCTTCCTTTTGATAGAACAGTTTTGAAACACTCTTTTTGTAGAATCTGCAAGAGGATATTTGGAGCGTTTTGAGGCCTATGCTGGAAAAGGAAATATCTTCACCTAAAAACTAGACAGAAGCATTCTCAGAAACTTCTGTGGATGAGTGCATTCAACTCACACACTTGAACGTTTCTTTTGATAGAACAGTTTGGAAACATTACGTTTGTAGAAACTGCAAGTGTTTATTCGGAGCACCTTGAGGCCTATGTTGGAAAAGGAAATATCTTCACATAAAAACTAGAGAGAAGGATTCTCAGAAACTTCTTTGTGATGAGTTCATTCAACTCACAGAGTTGAACCTACCAATTGATAGAGAAGTTTGGAAACACTCTTTTTGTAGAATCTGCAAGTGGATATTTGGATCTGTTTGAGGCCTATGCTGGAAAAGGAAATATCTTCACATAAAAACTGAACAGAAGCATTCTCAGAAACTTCTTTGTGTTGAGTGCATTCAACTCACAGACTTGAACTTACCTGTAGAAAGAGCAGTTTTGAAACACTCTTTTGGTAAAATCTGCAAGTGGTTATTTGGAGCACTTCGAGGCCTGTGCTGGGATATGGAATATCTTCACCTAAAAACTACAGAGAAGCATTCTCAGAAAGTTCTTCACGATGCATTCATTCAACTCACACAGTTGAACCTTCCTTTTGATAGAACAGTTTTGAAACACTCTTTTTGTAGAATCTGCAAGAGGATATTTGGAGCGTTTTGAGGCCTATGCTGGAAAAGGAAATATCTTCACATAAAAACTAGACAGAAGCATTCTCAGAAACTTCTGTGTGATGAGTGCATTCAACTCACAGACTTGAACGTTTCTTTTGATAGAACAGTTTGGAAACATTACGTTTGTAGAATCTGCAGGTGTTTATTCGGAGCACCTTGAGGCCTATGTTGGAAAAGGAAATATCTTCACATAAAAACTAGAGAGAAGGATTCTCAGAAACTTCTTTGTGATGAGTTCATTCAACTCACAGAGTTGAACCTACCAATTGATAGAGAAGTTTGGAAACACTCTTTTTGTAGAATCTGCAAGTGGATATTTGGAGCCGTTTGAGGCCTATGCTGGAAAAGGAAATATCTTCACATAAAAACTGAACAGAAGCATTCTCAGAAACTTCTTTGTGTTGAGTGCATTCAATTCACAGACTTGAACTTACCTGTAGAAAGAGCAGTTTTGAAACACTCTTTTGGTAAAATCTGCAAGTGGTTATTTGGAGCACTTCGAGGCCTGTGCTGGGATATGGAATATCTTCACCTAAAAACTACAGAGAAGCAGTCTCAGAAAGTTCTTCACGATGCATTCATTCAACTCACAGAGTTGAACCTTCCTTTTGATAGAACAGTTTTGAAACACTCTTTTTGTAGATTCTGCAAGAGGATATTTGGAGTGTTTTGAGGCCTATGCTGGAAAAGGAAATATCTTCACCTAAAAACTAGACAGAAGCATTCTCAGAAACTTCTGTGTGATGAGTGCATTCAACTCACAGACTTGAACGTTTCTTTTGATAGAACAGTTTGGAAACATTACGTTTGTAGAATCTGCAAGTGTTTATTCGGAGCACCTTGAGGCCTATGTTGGAAAAGGAAATATCTTCACATAAAACCTAGAGAGAAGGATTCTCAGAAACTTCTTTGTGATGAGTTCATTCAACTCACAGAGTTGAACCTACCAATTGATAGAGAAGTTTGGAAACACTCTTTTTGTAGAATATGCAAGTGGATATTTGGAGCCGTTTGAGGCCTACGCTGGATAAGGAAATATCTTCACATAAAAACTGAACAGAAGCATTCTCAGAAACTTCTTTGTGTTGAGTGCATTCAACTCACAGACTTGAACTTACCTGTAGAAAGAGCAGTTTTGAAACACTCTTTCGGTAAAATCTGCAAGTGGTTATTTGGAGCACTTCGAGGCCTGTGCTGGGATATGGAATATCTTCACCTAAAAACTACAGAGAAGCATTCTCAGAAAGTTCTTCACGATGCATTCATTCAACTCACAGAGTTGAACCTTCCTTTTGATAGAACAGTTTTGAAACACTCTTTTTGTAGAATCTGCAAGAGGATATTTGGAGGGTTTTGAGGCCTATGCTGGAAAAGGAAATATCTTCACCTAAAAACTAGACAGAAGCATTCTCAGAAACTTCTGTGTGATGAGTGCGTTCAACTCACAGACTTGAACGTTTCTTTTGATAGAACAGTTTGGAAACATTACGTTTGTAGAATCTGCAAGTGTTTATTCGGAGCACCTTGAGGCCTATGTTGGAAAGGGAAATATCTTCACATAAAAACTAGAGAGAAGGATTCTCAGAAACTTCTTTGTGATGAGTTCATTCAACTCACAGAGTTGAACCTACCAATTGATAGAGAAGTTTGGAAACACTTTTTTTGTAGAATCTGCAAGTGGATATTTGGAGCCGTTTGAGGCCTATGCTGGAAAAGGAAATATCTTCACATAAAAACTGAACAGAAGCATTCTCAGAAACTTCTTTGTGTTGAGTGCATTCAACTCACAGACTTGAACTTACCTGTAGAAAGAGCAGTTTTGAAACACTCTTTCGGTAAAATCTGCAAGTGGTTATTTGGAGCACTTCGAGGCCTGTGCTGGGATATGGAATATCTTCACCTAAAAACTACAGAGAAGCATTCTCAGAAAGTTCTTCACGATGCATTCATTCAACTCACAGAGTTGAACCTTCCTTTTGATAGAACAGTTTTGAAACACTCTTTTTGTAGAATCTGCAAGAGGATATTTGGAGCGTTTTGAGGCCTATGTTGGAAAAGGAAATATCTTCACCTAAAAACTAGACAGAAGCATTCTCAGAAACTTCTGTGTGATGAGTGCATTCAACTCACAGACTTGAACGTTTCTTTTCATAGAACAGTTTGGAAACATTACGTTTGTAGAATCTGCAAGTGTTTATTCGGAGCACCTTGAGGCCTATCCTGGAAAAGGAAATATCTTCACATAAAAACTAGAGAGAAGGATTCTCAGAAACTTCTTTGTGATGAGTTCATTCAACTCACAGAGTTGAACCTACCAATTGATAGAGAAGTTTGGAAACACTCTTTTTGTAGAATCTGCAAGTGGATATTTGGAGCCGTTTGAGGCCTATGCTGGAAAAGGAAATATCTTCACATAAAAACTGAACAGAAGCATTCTCAGAAACTTCTTTGTGTTGAGTGCATTCAACTCACAGACTTGAACTTACCTGTAGAAAGAGCAGTTTTGAAACACTCTTTTGGTAAAATCTGCAAGTGGTTATTTGGAGCACTTCGAGGCCTGTGCTGGGATATGGAATATCTTCACCTAAAAACTACAGAGAAGCATTCTCAGAAAGTTCTTCATGATGCATTCATTCAACTCACAGAGTTGAACCTTCCTTTTGATAGAACAGTTTTGAGACACTCTTTTTGTAGAATCTGCAAGAGGATATTTGGAGCGTTTTGAGGCCTATGCTGGAAAAGGAAATATCTTCACCTAAAAACTAGACAGAAGCATTCTCAGAAACTTCTGTGTGATGAGTGCATTCAACTCACAGACTTGAACGTTTCTTTTGATAGAACAGTTTGGAAATATTACGTTTGTAGAATCTGCAAGTGTTTATTCGGAGCACCTTGAGGCCTATGTTGGAAAAGGAAATATCTTCACATAAAAACTAGAGAGAAGGATTCTCAGAAACTTCTTTGTGATGAGTTCATTCAACTCACAGAGTTGAACCTACCAATTGATAGAGAAGTTTGGAAACACTCTTTTTGTAGAATATGCAAGTGGATATTTGGAGCCGTTTGTGGCCTATGCTGGAAAAGGAAATATCTTCACATAAAAACTGAACAGAAGCATTCTCAGAAACTTCTTTGTGTTGAGTGCATTCAACTCACAGACTTGAACTTACCTGTAGAAAGAGCAGTTTTGAAACACTCTTTTGGTACAATCTGCAAGTGGTTATTTGGAGCACTTCGAGGCCTGTGCTGGGATATGGAATATCTTCACCTAAAAACTACAGAGAAGCATTCTCAGAAAGTTCTTCATGATGCATTCATTCAACTCACAGAGTTGAACCTTCCTTTTGATAGAAGAGTTTTGAAACACTCTTTTTGTAGAATCTGCAAGAGGATATTTGGAGCGTTTTGAGGCCTATGCTGGAAAAGGAAATATCTTCACCTAAAAACTAGACAGAAGCATTCTCAGAAACTTCTGTGTGATGAGTGCATTCAACTCACAGACTTGAACGTTTCTTTTGATAGAACAGTTTGGAAACATTACGTTTGTAGAATCTGCAAGTGTTTATTCGGAGCACCTTGAGGCCTATGTTGGAAAAGGAAATATCTTCACATAAAAACTAGAGAGAAGGATTCTCAGAAACTTCTTTGTGATGAGTTCATTCAACTCACAGAGTTGAACCTACCAATTGATAGAGAAGTTTGGAAACACTCTTTTTGTAGAATCTGCAAGTGGATATTTGGAGCCGTTTGAGGCCTATGCTGGATAAGGAAATATCTTCACATAAAAACTGAACAGAAGCATTCTCAGAAACTTCTTTGTGTTGAGTGCATTCAACTCACAGACTTGAACTTACCTGTAGAAAGAGCAGTTTTGAAACACTCTTTCGGTAAAATCTGCAAGTGGTTATTTGGAGCACTTCGAGGCCTGTGCTGGGATATGGAATATCTTCACCTAAAAACTACAGAGAAGCATTCTCAGAAAGTTCTTCACGATGCATTCATTCAACTCACAGAGTTGAACCTTCCTTTTGATAGAACAGTTTTGAAACACTCTTTTTGTAGAATCTGCAAGAGGATATTTGGAGCGTTTTGAGGCCTATGCTGGAAAAGGAAATATCTTCACCTAAAAACTAGACAGAAGCATTCTCAGAAACTTCTGTGTGATGAGTGCATTCAACTCACAGACTTGAACGTTTCTTTTGATAGAACAGTTTGGAAACATTACGTTTGTAGAATCTGCAAGTGTTTATTCGGAGCACCTTGAGGCATATGTTGGAAAAGGAAATAGCTTCACATAAAAACTAGAGAGAAGGATTCTCAGAAACTTCTTTGTGATGAGTTCATTCAACTCACAGTGTTGAACCTACCAATTGATAGAGAAGTTTGGAAACACTCTTTTTGTAGAATCTGCAAGTGGATATTTGGAGCCGTTTGAGGCATATGCTGGAAAAGGAAATATCTTCACATAAAAACTGAACAGAAGGATTCTCAGAAACTTCTTTGTGTTGAGTGCATTCAACTCACAGACTTGAACTTACCTGTAGAAAGAGCAGTTTTGAAACACTCTTTTGGTAAAATCTGCAAGTGGTTATTTGGAGCACTTCGAGGCCTGTGCTGGGATATGGAATATCTTCACCTAAAAACTACAGAGAAGCATTCTCAGAAAGTTCTTCATGATGCATTCATTCAACTCACAGAGTTGAACCTTCCTTTTGATAGAAGAGTTTTGAAACACTCTTTTTGTAGAATCTGCAAGAGGATATTTGGAGCGTTTTGAGGCCTATGCTGGAAAAGGAAATATCTTCACCTAAATACTAGACAGAAGCATTCTCAGAAACTTCTGTGTGATGAGTGCATTCAACTCACAGACTTGAACGTTTCTTTTGATAGAACAGTTTGGAAACATTACGTTTGTAGAATCTGCAAGTGTTTATTCGGAGCACCTTGAGGCCTATGTTGGAAAAGGAAATATCTTCACATAAAAACTAGAGAGAAGGATTCTCAGAAACTTCTTTGTGATGAGTTCATTCAACTCACAGAGTTGAACCTACCAATTGATAGAGAAGTTTGGAAACACTCTTTTTGTAGAATCTGCAAGTGGATATTTGGAGCCGTTTGAGGCCTATGCTGGAAAAGGAAGTATCTTCACATAAAAACTGAACAGAAGCATTCTCAGAAACTTCTTTGTGTTGAGTGCATTCAACTCACAGACTTGAACTTACCTGTAGAAAGAGCAGTTTTGAAACACTCTTTCGGTAGAATCTGCAAGTGGTTATTTGGAGCACTTCGAGGCCTGTGCTGGGATATGGAATATCTTCACCTAAAAACTACAGAGAAGCATTCTCAGAAAGTTCTTCACGATGCATTCATTCAACTCACAGAGTTGAACCTTCCTTTTGATAGAACAGTTTTGAAACACTCTTTTTGTAGAATCTACAAGAGGATATTTGGAGCCTTTTGAGGCCTATGTTGGAAAAGGAAATATCTTCACCTAAAAACTAGACAGAAGCATTCTCAGAAACTTCTGTGTGATGAGTGCGTTCAACTCACAGACTTGAACGTTTCTTTTGATAGAACAGTTTGGAAACATTACGTTTGTAGAATCTGCAAGTGTTTATTCGGAGCACCTTGAGGCCTATGTTGGAAAAGGAAATATCTTCACATAAAAACTAGAGAGAAGGATTCTCAGAAACTTCTTTGTGATGAGTTCATTCAACTCACAGAGTTGAACCTACCAATTGATAGAGAAGTTTGGAAACACTCTTTTTGTAGAATCTGCAAGTGGATATTTGGAGCCGTTTGAGGCCTATGCTGGAAAAGGAAATATCTTCACATAAAAACTGAACAGAAGCATTCTCAGAAACTTCTTTGTGTTGAGTGCATTCAACTCACAGACTTGAACTTACCTGTAGAAAGCAGTTTTGAAACACTCTTTCGGTAAAATTTGCAAGTGGTTATTTGGAGCACTTCGAGGCCTGTGCTGGGATATGGAATATCTTCACCTAAAAACTACAGAGAAGCATTCTCAGAAAGTTCTTCATGATGCATTCATTCAACTCACAGAGTTGAACCTTCCTTTTGATAGAACAGTTTTGAGGTACTCTTTTTGTAGAATCTGCAAGAGGATATTTGGAGCGTTTTGAGGCCTATGCTGGAAAAGGAAATATCTTCACCTAAAAACTAGACAGAAGCATTCTCAGAAACTTCTGTGTGATGAGTGCATTCAACTCACAGACTTGAACGTTTCTTTTGATAGAACAGTTTGGAAACATTACGTTTGTAGAATCTGCAAGTGTTTATTCGGAGCACCTTGAGGCCTATGTTGGAAAAGGAAATATCTTCACATAAAAACTAGAGAGAAGGATTCTCAGAAACTTCTTTGTGATGAGTTCATTCAACTCACAGAGTTGAACCTACCAATTGATAGAGAAGTTTGGAAACACTCTTTTTGTAGAATCTGCAAGTGGATATTTGGAGCCGTTTGTGGCCTATGCTGGAAAAGGAAATATCTTCACATAAAAACTGAACAGAAGCATTCTCAGAAACTTCTTTGTGTTGAGTGCATTCAACTCACAGACTTGAACTTACCTGTAGAAAGAGCAGTTTTGAAACACTCTTTTGGTACAATCTGCAAGTGGTTATTTGGAGCACTTCGAGGCCTGTGCTGGGATATGGAATATCTTCACCTAAAAACTACAGAGAAGCAGTCTCAGAAAGTTCTTCACCATGCATTCATTCAACTCACACAGTTGAACCTTCCTTTTGATAGAACAGTTTTGAAACACTCTTTTTGTAGAATCTGCAAGAGGATATTTGGAGCGTTTTGAGGCCTATGCTGGAAAAGGAAATATCTTCACCTAAAAACTAGACAGAAGCATTCTCAGAAACTTCTGTGTGATGAGTGCATTCAACTCACAGACTTGAACGTTTCTTTTGATAGAACAGTTTGGAAACATTACGTTTGTAGAATCTGCAGGTGTTTATTCGGAGCACCTTGAGGCCTATGTTGGAAAAGGAAATATCTTCACATAAAAACTAGAGAGAAGGATTCCCAGAAACTTCTTTGTGATGAGTTCATTCAACTCACAGAGTTGAACCTACCAATTGATAGAGAAGTTTGGAAACACTCTTTTTGTAGAATCTGCAAGAGGATATTTGGAGCGTTTTGAGGCCTATGCTGGAAAAGGAAATATCTTCACCTAAAAACTAGACAGAAGCATTCTCAGAAACTTCTGTGTGATGAGTGCATTCAACTCACAGACTTGAACGTTTCTTTTGATAGAACAGTTTGGAAACATTACGTTTGTAGAATCTGCAAGTGTTTATTCGGAGCACATTGAGGCCTATGTTGTAAAAGGAAATATCTTCGCATAAAAACTAGAGAGAAGGATTCTCAGAAACTTCTTTGTGATGAGTTCATTCATCTCACAAAGGTGAACCTACCAATTGATAGAGAAGTTTGGAAACACTCTTTTTGTAGAATCTGCAAGTGGATATTTGGAGCCGTTTGAGGCCTATGCTGGAAAAGGAAATATCTTCACATAAAAACTGAACAGAAGCATTCTCAGAAACTTCTTTGTGTTGAGTGCATTCAACTCACAGACTTGAACTTACCTATAGAAAGAGCAGTTTTGAAACACTCTTTTGGTAAAATCTGCAAGTGGTTATTTGGAGCACTTCGAGGCCTGTGCTGGGATATGGAATATCTTCACCTAAAAACTACAGAGAAGCATTCTCAGAAAGTTCTTCACGACGCATTCATTCAACTCACAGAGTTGAACCTTCCTTTTGATAGAACAGTTTTGAAACACTCTTTTTGTAGAATCTGCAAGAGGATATTTGGAGCGTTTTGAGGTCTATGCTGGAAAAGGAAATATCTTCACCTAAAACCTAGACAGAAGCAATCTCAGAAACTTCTGTGTGATGAGTGCATTCAACTCACAGACTTGAACGTTTCTTTTGATAGAACAGTTTTGAAACATTACGTTTGTAGAATCTGCAAGTGTTTATTCGGAGCACCTTGAGGCCTATGTTGGAAAAGGAAATATCTTCACATAAAACCTAGAGAGAAGGATTCTCAGAAACTTCTTTGTGATGAGTTCATTCAACTCACAGAGTTGAACCTACCAATTGATAGAGAAGTTTGGAAACACTCTTTTTGTAGAATCTGCAAGTGGATATTTGGAGCCGTTTGAGGCCTATGCTGGAAAAGGAAATATCTTCACATAAAAACTGAACAGAAGCATTCTCAGAAACTTCTTTGTGTTGAGTGCATTCAACTCACAGACTTGAACTTACCTGTAGAAAGAGCAGTTTTGAAACACTCTTTTGCTAAAATCTGCAAGTGGTTATTTGGAGCACTTCGAGGCCTGTGCTGGGATATGGAATATCTTCACCTAAAAACTACAGAGAAGCATTCTCAGAAAGTTCTTCACGATGCATTCATTCAACTCACAGAGTTGAACCTTCCTTTTGATAGAACAGTTTTGAAACACTCTTTTTGTAGAATCTGCAAGAGGATATTTGGAGCGTTTTGAGGCCTATGCTGGAAAAGGAAATATCTTCACCTAAAAACTAGACAGAAGCATTCTCAGAAACTTCTGTGGATGAGTGCATTCAACTCACACACTTGAACGTTTCTTTTGATAGAACAGTTTGGAAACATTACGTTTGTAGAAACTGCAAGTGTTTATTCGGAGCACCTTGAGGCCTATGTTGGAAAAGGAAATATCTTCACATAAAAACTAGAGAGAAGGATTCTCAGAAACTTCTTTGTGATGAGTTCATTCAACTCACAGAGTTGAACCTACCAATTGATAGAGAAGTTTGGAAACACTCTTTTTGTAGAATCTGCAAGTGGATATTTGGATCTGTTTGAGGCCTATGCTGGAAAAGGAAATATCTTCACATAAAAACTGAACAGAAGCATTCTCAGAAACTTCTTTGTGTTGAGTGCATTCAACTCACAGACTTGAACTTACCTGTAGAAAGAGCAGTTTTGAAACACTCTTTTGGTAAAATCTGCAAGTGGTTATTTGGAGCACTTCGAGGCCTGTGCTGGGATATGGAATATCTTCACCTAAAAACTACAGAGAAGCATTCTCAGAAAGTTCTTCACGATGCATTCATTCAACTCACACAGTTGAACCTTCCTTTTGATAGAACAGTTTTGAAACACTCTTTTTGTAGAATCTGCAAGAGGATATTTGGAGCGTTTTGAGGCCTATGCTGGAAAAGGAAATATCTTCACATAAAAACTAGACAGAAGCATTCTCAGAAACTTCTGTGTGATGAGTGCATTCAACTCACAGACTTGAACGTTTCTTTTGATAGAACAGTTTGGAAACATTACGTTTGTAGAATCTGCAGGTGTTTATTCGGAGCACCTTGAGGCCTATGTTGGAAAAGGAAATATCTTCACATAAAAACTAGAGAGAAGGATTCTCAGAAACTTCTTTGTGATGAGTTCATTCAACTCACAGAGTTGAACCTACCAATTGATAGAGAAGTTTGGAAACACTCTTTTTGTAGAATCTGCAAGTGGATATTTGGAGCCGTTTGAGGCCTATGCTGGAAAAGGAAATATCTTCACATAAAAACTGAACAGAAGCATTCTCAGAAACTTCTTTGTGTTGAGTGCATTCAATTCACAGACTTGAACTTACCTGTAGAAAGAGCAGTTTTGAAACACTCTTTTGGTAAAATCTGCAAGTGGTTATTTGGAGCACTTCGAGGCCTGTGCTGGGATATGGAATATCTTCACCTAAAAACTACAGAGAAGCAGTCTCAGAAAGTTCTTCACGATGCATTCATTCAACTCACAGAGTTGAACCTTCCTTTTGATAGAACAGTTTTGAAACACTCTTTTTGTAGATTCTGCAAGAGGATATTTGGAGTGTTTTGAGGCCTATGCTGGAAAAGGAAATATCTTCACCTAAAAACTAGACAGAAGCATTCTCAGAAACTTCTGTGTGATGAGTGCATTCAACTCACAGACTTGAACGTTTCTTTTGATAGAACAGTTTGGAAACATTACGTTTGTAGAATCTGCAAGTGTTTATTCGGAGCACCTTGAGGCCTATGTTGGAAAAGGAAATATCTTCACATAAAACCTAGAGAGAAGGATTCTCAGAAACTTCTTTGTGATGAGTTCATTCAACTCACAGAGTTGAACCTACCAATTGATAGAGAAGTTTGGAAACACTCTTTTTGTAGAATATGCAAGTGGATATTTGGAGCCGTTTGAGGCCTACGCTGGATAAGGAAATATCTTCACATAAAAACTGAACAGAAGCATTCTCAGAAACTTCTTTGTGTTGAGTGCATTCAACTCACAGACTTGAACTTACCTGTAGAAAGAGCAGTTTTGAAACACTCTTTCGGTAAAATCTGCAAGTGGTTATTTGGAGCACTTCGAGGCCTGTGCTGGGATATGGAATATCTTCACCTAAAAACTACAGAGAAGCATTCTCAGAAAGTTCTTCACGATGCATTCATTCAACTCACAGAGTTGAACCTTCCTTTTGATAGAACAGTTTTGAAACACTCTTTTTGTAGAATCTGCAAGAGGATATTTGGAGCGTTTTGAGGCCTATGCTGGAAAAGGAAATATCTTCACCTAAAAACTAGACAGAAGCATTCTCAGAAACTTCTGTGTGATGAGTGCGTTCAACTCACAGACTTGAACGTTTCTTTTGATAGAACAGTTTGGAAACATTACGTTTGTAGAATCTGCAAGTGTTTATTCGGAGCACCTTGAGGCCTATGTTGGAAAGGGAAATATCTTCACATAAAAACTAGAGAGAAGGATTCTCAGAAACTTCTTTGTGATGAGTTCATTCAACTCACAGAGTTGAACCTACCAATTGATAGAGAAGTTTGGAAACACTTTTTTTGTAGAATCTGCAAGTGGATATTTGGAGCCGTTTGAGGCCTATGCTGGAAAAGGAAATATCTTCACATAAAAACTGAACAGAAGCATTCTCAGAAACTTCTTTGTGTTGAGTGCATTCAACTCACAGACTTGAACTTACCTGTAGAAAGAGCAGTTTTGAAACACTCTTTCGGTAAAATCTGCAAGTGGTTATTTGGAGCACTTCGAGGCCTGTGCTGGGATATGGAATATCTTCACCTAAAAACTACAGAGAAGCATTCTCAGAAAGTTCTTCACGATGCATTCATTCAACTCACAGAGTTGAACCTTCCTTTTGATAGAACAGTTTTGAAACACTCTTTTTGTAGAATCTGCAAGAGGATATTTGGAGCGTTTTGAGGCCTATGTTGGAAAAGGAAATATCTTCACCTAAAAACTAGACAGAAGCATTCTCAGAAACTTCTGTGTGATGAGTGCATTCAACTCACAGACTTGAACGTTTCTTTTCATAGAACAGTTTGGAAACATTACGTTTGTAGAATCTGCAAGTGTTTATTCGGAGCACCTTGAGGCCTATGCTGGAAAAGGAAATATCTTCACATAAAAACTAGAGAGAAGGATTCTCAGAAACTTCTTTGTGATGAGTTCATTCAACTCACAGAGTTGAACCTACCAATTGATAGAGAAGTTTGGAAACACTCTTTTTGTAGAATCTGCAAGTGGATATTTGGAGCCGTTTGAGGCCTATGCTGGAAAAGGAAATATCTTCACATAAAAACTGAACAGAAGCATTCTCAGAAACTTCTTTGTGTTGAGTGCATTCAACTCACAGACTTGAACTTACCTGTAGAAAGAGCAGTTTTGAAACACTCTTTTGGTAAAATCTGCAAGTGGTTATTTGGAGCACTTCGAGGCCTGTGCTGGGATATGGAATATCTTCACCTAAAAACTACAGAGAAGCATTCTCAGAAAGTTCTTCATGATGCATTCATTCAACTCACAGAGTTGAACCTTCCTTTTGATAGAACAGTTTTGAGACACTCTTTTTGTAGAATCTGCAAGAGGATATTTGGAGCGTTTTGAGGCCTATGCTGGAAAAGGAAATATCTTCACCTAAAAACTAGACAGAAGCATTCTCAGAAACTTCTGTGTGATGAGTGCATTCAACTCACAGACTTGAACGTTTCTTTTGATAGAACAGTTTGGAAATATTACGTTTGTAGAATCTGCAAGTGTTTATTCGGAGCACCTTGAGGCCTATGTTGGAAAAGGAAATATCTTCACATAAAAACTAGAGAGAAGGATTCTCAGAAACTTCTTTGTGATGAGTTCATTCAACTCACAGAGTTGAACCTACCAATTGATAGAGAAGTTTGGAAACACTCTTTTTGTAGAATATGCAAGTGGATATTTGGAGCCGTTTGTGGCCTATGCTGGAAAAGGAAATATCTTCACATAAAAACTGAACAGAAGCATTCTCAGAAACTTCTTTGTGTTGAGTGCATTCAACTCACAGACTTGAACTTACCTGTAGAAAGAGCAGTTTTGAAACACTCTTTTGGTACAATCTGCAAGTGGTTATTTGGAGCACTTCGAGGCCTGTGCTGGGATATGGAATATCTTCACCTAAAAACTACAGAGAAGCATTCTCAGAAAGTTCTTCATGATGCATTCATTCAACTCACAGAGTTAAACCTTCCTTTTGATAGAAGAGTTTTGAAACACTCTTTTTGTAGAATCTGCAAGAGGATATTTGGAGCGTTTTGAGGCCTATGCTGGAAAAGGAAATATCTTCACCTAAAAACTAGACAGAAGCATTCTCAGAAACTTCTGTGTGATGAGTGCATTCAACTCACAGACTTGAACGTTTCTTTTGATAGAACAGTTTGGAAACATTACGTTTGTAGAATCTGCAAGTGTTTATTCGGAGCACCTTGAGGCCTATGTTGGAAAAGGAAATATCTTCACATAAAAACTAGAGAGAAGGATTCTCAGAAACTTCTTTGTGATGAGTTCATTCAACTCACAGAGTTGAACCTACCAATTGATAGAGAAGTTTGGAAACACTCTTTTTGTAGAATCTGCAAGTGGATATTTGGAGCCGTTTGAGGCCTATGCTGGATAAGGAAATATCTTCACATAAAAACTGAACAGAAGCATTCTCAGAAACTTCTTTGTGTTGAGTGCATTCAACTCACAGACTTGAACTTACCTGTAGAAAGAGCAGTTTTGAAACACTCTTTCGGTAAAATCTGCAAGTGGTTATTTGGAGCACTTCGAGGCCTGTGCTGGGATATGGAATATCTTCACCTAAAAACTACAGAGAAGCATTCTCAGAAAGTTCTTCACGATGCATTCATTCAACTCACAGAGTTGAACCTTCCTTTTGATAGAACAGTTTTGAAACACTCTTTTTGTAGAATCTGCAAGAGGATATTTGGAGCGTTTTGAGGCCTATGCTGGAAAAGGAAATATCTTCACCTAAAAACTAGACAGAAGCATTCTCAGAAACTTCTGTGTGATGAGTGCATTCAACTCACAGACTTGAACGTTTCTTTTGATAGAACAGTTTGGAAACATTACGTTTGTAGAATCTGCAAGTGTTTATTCGGAGCACCTTGAGGCATATGTTGGAAAAGGAAATAGCTTCACATAAAAACTAGAGAGAAGGATTCTCAGAAACTTCTTTGTGATGAGTTCATTCAACTCACAGTGTTGAACCTACCAATTGATAGAGAAGTTTGGAAACACTCTTTTTGTAGAATCTGCAAGTGGATATTTGGAGCCGTTTGAGGCATATGCTGGAAAAGGAAATATCTTCACATAAAAACTGAACAGAAGGATTCTCAGAAACTTCTTTGTGTTGAGTGCATTCAACTCACAGACTTGAACTTACCTGTAGAAAGAGCAGTTTTGAAACACTCTTTTGGTAAAATCTGCAAGTGGTTATTTGGAGCACTTCGAGGCCTGTGCTGGGATATGGAATATCTTCACCTAAAAACTACAGAGAAGCATTCTCAGAAAGTTCTTCATGATGCATTCATTCAACTCACAGAGTTGAACCTTCCTTTTGATAGAAGAGTTTTGAAACACTCTTTTTGTAGAATCTGCAAGAGGATATTTGGAGCGTTTTGAGGCCTATGCTGGAAAAGGAAATATCTTCACCTAAATACTAGACAGAAGCATTCTCAGAAACTTCTGTGTGATGAGTGCATTCAACTCACAGACTTGAACGTTTCTTTTGATAGAACAGTTTGGAAACATTACGTTTGTAGAATCTGCAAGTGTTTATTCGGAGCACCTTGAGGCCTATGTTGGAAAAGGAAATATCTTCACATAAAAACTAGAGAGAAGGATTCTCAGAAACTTCTTTGTGATGAGTTCATTCAACTCACAGAGTTGAACCTACCAATTGATAGAGAAGTTTGGAAACACTCTTTTTGTAGAATCTGCAAGTGGATATTTGGAGCCGTTTGAGGCCTATGCTGGAAAAGGAAGTATCTTCACATAAAAACTGAACAGAAGCATTCTCAGAAACTTCTTTGTGTTGAGTGCATTCAACTCACAGACTTGAACTTACCTGTAGAAAGAGCAGTTTTGAAACACTCTTTCGGTAGAATCTGCAAGTGGTTATTTGGAGCACTTCGAGGCCTGTGCTGGGATATGGAATATCTTCACCTAAAAACTACAGAGAAGCATTCTCAGAAAGTTCTTCACGATGCATTCATTCAACTCACAGAGTTGAACCTTCCTTTTGATAGAACAGTTTTGAAACACTCTTTTTGTAGAATCTACAAGAGGATATTTGGAGCCTTTTGAGGCCTATGTTGGAAAAGGAAATATCTTCACCTAAAAACTAGACAGAAGCATTCTCAGAAACTTCTGTGTGATGAGTGCGTTCAACTCACAGACTTGAACGTTTCTTTTGATAGAACAGTTTGGAAACATTACGTTTGTAGAATCTGCAAGTGTTTATTCGGAGCACCTTGAGGCCTATGTTGGAAAAGGAAATATCTTCACATAAAAACTAGAGAGAAGGATTCTCAGAAACTTCTTTGTGATGAGTTCATTCAACTCACAGAGTTGAACCTACCAATTGATAGAGAAGTTTGGAAACACTCTTTTTGTAGAATCTGCAAGTGGATATTTGGAGCCGTTTGAGGCCTATGCTGGAAAAGGAAATATCTTCACATAAAAACTGAACAGAACCATTCTCAGAAACTTCTTTGTGTTGAGTGCATTCAACTAACAGACTTGAACTTACCTGTAGAAAGCAGTTTTGAAACACTCTTTCGGTAAAATTTGCAAGTGGTTATTTGGAGCACTTCGAGGCCTGTGCTGGGATATGGAATATCTTCACCTAAAAACTACAGAGAAGCATTCTCAGAAAGTTCTTCATGATGCATTCATTCAACTCACAGAGTTGAACCTTCCTTTTGATAGAACAGTTTTGAGGTACTCTTTTTGTAGAATCTGCAAGAGGATATTTGGAGCGTTTTGAGGCCTATGCTGGAAAAGGAAATATCTTCACCTAAAAACTAGACAGAAGCATTCTCAGAAACTTCTGTGTGATGAGTGCATTCAACTCACAGACTTGAACGTTTCTTTTGATAGAACAGTTTGGAAACATTACGTTTGTAGAATCTGCAAGTGTTTATTCGGAGCACCTTGAGGCCTATGTTGGAAAAGGAAATATCTTCACATAAAAACTAGAGAGAAGGATTCTCAGAAACTTCTTTGTGATGAGTTCATTCAACTCACAGAGTTGAACCTACCAATTGATAGAGAAGTTTGGAAACACTCTTTTTGTAGAATCTGCAAGTGGATATTTGGAGCCGTTTGTGGCCTATGCTGGAAAAGGAAATATCTTCACATAAAAACTGAACAGAAGCATTCTCAGAAACTTCTTTGTGTTGAGTGCATTCAACTCACAGACTTGAACTTACCTGTAGAAAGAGCAGTTTTGAAACACTCTTTTGGTACAATCTGCAAGTGGTTATTTGGAGCACTTCGAGGCCTGTGCTGGGATATGGAATATCTTCACCTAAAAACTACAGAGAAGCAGTCTCAGAAAGTTCTTCACCATGCATTCATTCAACTCACACAGTTGAACCTTCCTTTTGATAGAACAGTTTTGAAACACTCTTTTTGTAGAATCTGCAAGAGGATATTTGGAGCGTTTTGAGGCCTATGCTGGAAAAGGAAATATCTTCACCTAAAAACTAGACAGAAGCATTCTCAGAAACTTCTGTGTGATGAGTGCATTCAACTCACAGACTTGAACGTTTCTTTTGATAGAACAGTTTGGAAACATTACGTTTGTAGAATCTGCAGGTGTTTATTCGGAGCACCTTGAGGCCTATGTTGGAAAAGGAAATATCTTCACATAAAAACTAGAGAGAAGGATTCTCAGAAACTTCTTTGTGATGAGTTCATTCAACTCACAGAGTTGAACCTACCAATTGATAGAGAAGTTTGGAAACACTCTTTTTGTAGAATCTGCAAGAGGATATTTGGAGCGTTTTGAGGCCTATGCTGGAAAAGGAAATATCTTCACCTAAAAACTAGACAGAAGCATTCTCAGAAACTTCTGTGTGATGAGTGCGTTCAACTCACAGACTTGAACGTTTCTTTTGATAGAACAGTTTGGAAACATTACGTTTGTAGAATCTGCAAGTGTTTATTCGGAGCACCTTGAGGCCTATGTTGGAAAGGGAAATATCTTCACATAAAAACTAGAGAGAAGGATTCTCAGAAACTTCTTTGTGATGAGTTCATTCAACTCACAGAGTTGAACCTACCAATTGATAGAGAAGTTTGGAAACACTCTTTTTGTAGAATCTGCAAGTGGATATTTGGAGCCGTTTGAGGCCTATGCTGGAAAAGGAAATATCTTCACATAAAAACTGAACAGAAGCATTCTCAGAAACTTCTTTGTGTTGAGTGCATTCAACTCACAGACTTGAACTTACCTGTAGAAAGAGCAGTTTTGAAACACTCTTTCGGTAAAATCTGCAAGTGGTTATTTGGAGCACTTCGAGGCCTGTGCTGGGATATGGAGTATCTTCACCTAAAAACTACAGAGAAGCATTCTCAGAAAGTTCTTCACGATGCATTCATTCAACTCACAGAGTTGAACCTTCCTTTTGATAGAACAGTTTTGAAACACTCTTTTTGTAGAATCTACAAGAGGATATTTGGAGCGTTTTGAGGCCTATGTTGGAAAAGGAAATATCTTCACCTAAAAACTAGACAGAAGCATTCTCAGAAACTTCTGTGTGATGAGTGCATTCAACTCACAGACTTGAACGTTTCTTTTCATAGAACAGTTTGGAAACATTACGTTTGTAGAATCTGCAAGTGTTTATTCGGAGCACCTTGAGGCCTATGCTGGAAAAGGAAATATCTTCACATAAAAACTAGAGAGAAGGATTCTCAGAAACTTCTTTGTGATGAGTTCATTCAACTCACAGAGTTGAACCTACCAATTGATAGAGAAGTTTGGAAACACTCTTTTTGTAGAATCTGCAAGTGGATATTTGGAGCCGTTTGAGGCCTATGCTGGAAAAGGAAATATCTTCACATAAAAACTGAACAGAAGCATTCTCAGAAACTTCTTTGTGTTGAGTGCATTCAACTCACAGACTTGAACTTACCTGTAGAAAGAGCAGTTTTGAAACACTCTTTTGGTAAAATCTGCAAGTGGTTATTTGGAGCACTTCGAGGCCTGTGCTGGGATATGGAATATCTTCACCTAAAAACTACAGAGAAGCATTCTCAGAAAGTTCTTCATGATGCATTCATTCAACTCACAGAGTTGAACCTTCCTTTTGATAGAACAGTTTTGAGACACTCTTTTTGTAGAATCTGCAAGAGGATATTTGGAGCGTTTTGAGGCCTATGCTGGAAAAGGAAATATCTTCACCTAAAAACTAGACAGAAGCATTCTCAGAAACTTCTGTGTGATGAGTGCATTCAACTCACAGACTTGAACGTTTCTTTTGATAGAACAGTTTGGAAATATTACGTTTGTAGAATCTGCAAGTGTTTATTCGGAGCACCTTGAGGCCTATGTTGGAAAAGGAAATATCTTCACATAAAAACTAGAGAGAAGGATTCTCAGAAACTTCTTTGTGATGAGTTCATTCAACTCACAGAGTTGAACCTACCAATTGATAGAGAAGTTTGGAAACACTCTTTTTGTAGAATCTGCAAGTGGATATTTGGAGCCGTTTGTGGCCTATGCTGGAAAAGGAAATATCTTCACATAAAAACTGAACAGAAGCATTCTCAGAAACTTCTTTGTGTTGAGTGCATTCAACTCACAGACTTGAACTTACCTGTAGAAAGAGCAGTTTTGAAACACTCTTTTGGTACAATCTGCAAGTGGTTATTTGGAGCACTTCGAGGCCTGTGCTGGGATATGGAATATCTTCACCTAAAAACTACAGAGAAGCATTCTCAGAAAGTTCTTCACGATGCATTCATTCAACTCACAGAGTTGAACCTTCCTTTTGATAGAACAGTTTTGAAACACTCTTTTTGTAGAATCTGCAAGAGGATATTTGGAGCGTTTTGAGGCCTATGCTGGAAAAGGAAATATCTTCACCTAAAAACTAGACAGAAGCATTCTCAGAAACTTCTGTGTGATGAGTGCATTCAACTCACAGACTTGAACGTTTCTTTTGATAGAACAGTTTGGAAACATTACGTTTGTAGAATCTGCAAGTGTTTATTCGGAGCACATTGAGGCCTATGTTGTAAAAGGAAATATCTTCGCATAAAAACTAGAGAGAAGGATTCTCAGAAACTTCTTTGTGATGAGTTCATTCATCTCACAAAGGTGAACCTACCAATTGATAGAGAAGTTTGGAAACACTCTTTTTGTAGAATCTGCAAGTGGATATTTGGAGCCGTTTGAGGCCTATGCTGGAAAAGGAAATATCTTCACATAAAAACTGAACAGAAGCATTCTCAGAAACTTCTTTGTGTTGAGTGCATTCAACTCACAGACTTGAACTTACCTATAGAAAGAGCAGTTTTGAAACACTCTTTTGGTAAAATCTGCAAGTGGTTATTTGGAGCACTTCGAGGCCTGTGCTGGGATATGGAATATCTTCACCTAAAAACTACAGAGAAGCATTCTCAGAAAGTTCTTCACGACGCATTCATTCAACTCACAGAGTTGAACCTTCCTTTTGATAGAACAGTTTTGAAACACTCTTTTTGTAGAATCTGCAAGAGGATATTTGGAGCGTTTTGAGGTCTATGCTGGAAAAGGAAATATCTTCACCTAAAAACTAGACAGAAGCAATCTCAGAAACTTCTGTGTGATGAGTGCATTCAACTCACAGACTTGAACGTTTCTTTTGATAGAACAGTTTGGAAACATTACGTTTGTAGAATCTGCAAGTGTTTATTCGGAGCACCTTGAGGCCTATGTTGGAAAAGGAAATATCTTCACATAAAAACTAGAGAGAAGGATTCTCAGAAACTTCTTTGTGATGAGTTCATTCAACTCACAGAGTTGAACCTACCAATTGATAGAGAAGTTTGGAAACACTCTTTTTGTAGAATCTGCAACTGGATATTTGGAGCCGTTTGAGGCCTATGCTGGAAAAGGAAATATCTTCACATAAAAACTGAACAGAAGCATTCTCAGAAACTTCTTTGTGTTGAGTGCATTCAACTCACAGACTTGAACTTACCTGTAGAAAGAGCAGTTTTGAAACACTCTTTTGCTAAAATCTGCAAGTGGTTATTTGGAGCACTTCGAGGCCTGTGCTGGGATATGGAATATCTTCACCTAAAAGCTACAGAGAAGCATTCTCAGAAAGTTCTTCATGATGCATTCATTCAACTCACAGAGTTGAACCTTCCTTTTGATAGAACAGTTTTGAAACACTCTTTTTGTAGAATCTGCAAGAGGATATTTGGAGCGTTTTGAGGCCTATGCTGGAAAAGGAAATATCTTCACCTAAAAACTAGACAGAAGCATTCTCAGAAACTTCTGTGGATGAGTGCATTCAACTCACACACTTGAACGTTTCTTTTGATAGAACAGTTTGGAAACATTACGTTTGTAGAATCTGCAAGTGTTTATTCGGAGCACCTTGAGGCCTATGTTGGAAAAGGAAATATCTTCACATAAAACCTAGAGAGAAGGATTCTCAGAAACTTCTTTGTGATGAGTTCATTCAACTCACAGAGTTGAACCTACCAATTGATAGAGAAGTTTGGAAACACTCTTTTTGTAGAATCTGCAAGTGGATATTTGGAGCTGTTTGAGGCCTATGCTGGAAAAGGAAATATCTTCACATAAAAACTGAACAGAAGCATTCTCAGAAACTTCTTTGTGATGAGTGCATTCAACTCACAGACTTGAACTTACCTGTAGAAAGAGCAGTTTTGAAACACTCTTTTGGTAAAATCTGCAAGTGGTTATTTGGAGCACTTCGAGGCCTGTGCTGGGATATGGAATATCTTCACCTAAAAACTACAGAGAAGCATTCTCAGAAAGTTCTTCATGATGCATTCATTCAACTCACAGATTTGAACCTTCCTTTTGATAGAACAGTTTTGAGACACTCTTTTTGTAGAATATGCAAGAGGATATTTGGAGCGTTTTGAAGCCTATGCTGGAAAAGGAAATATCTTCACCTAAAAACTAGACAGAAGCATTCTCAGAAATTTCTGTGTGATGAGTGCATTCAACTCACAGACTTGAACGTTTCTTTTGATAGAACAGATTGGAAACATTACGTTTGTAGAATCTGCAAGTGTTTATTCGGAGCACCTTGAGGCCTATGTTGGAAAAGGAAATATCTTCACATAAAAACTAGAGAGAAGGATTCTCAGAAACTTCTTTGTGATGAGTTCATTCAACTCACAGATTTGAACCTACCAATTGATAGAGAAGTTTGGAAACACTCTTTTTGTAGAATCTGCAAGTGGATATTTGGAGCCGTTTGTGGCCTATGCTGGAAAAGGAAATATCTTCACATAAAAACTGAACAGAAGCATTCTCAGAAACTTCTTTGTGTTGAGTGCATTCAACTCACAGACTTGAACTTACCTGTAGAAAGAGCAGTTTTGAAACACTCTTTTGGTAAAATCTGCAAGTGGTTATTTGGAGCACTTCGAGGCCTGTGCTGGGATATGGAATATCTTCACCTAAAAACTACAGAGAAGCAGTCTCAGAAAGTTCTTCACGATGCATTCATTCAACTCACAGACTTGAACCTTCCTTTTGATAGAACAGTTTTGAAACACTCTTTTTGTAGATTCTGCAAGAGGATATTTGGAGCGTTTTGAGGCCTATGCTGGAAAAGGAAATATCTTCACCTAAAAACTAGACAGAAGCATTCTCAGAAACTTCTGTGTGATCAGTGCATTCAACTCACAGACTTGAACGTTTCTTTTGATAGAACAGTTTGGAAACATTGCGTTTGTAGAATCTGCAAGTGTTTATTTGGAGCACCTTGAGGCCTATGTTGGAAAAGGAAATATCTTCACATAAAACCTAGAGAGAAGGATTCTCAGAAACTTCTTTGTGATGAGTTCATTCAACTCACAGAGTTGAACCTACCAATTGATAGAGAAGTTTGGAAACACTCTTTTTGTAGAATCTGCAAGTGGATATTTGGAGCCGTTTGAGGCCTATGCTGGAAAAGGAAATATCTTCACATAAAAACTGAACAGAAGCATTCTCAGAAACTTCTTTGTGTTGAGGGCATTCAACTCACAGACTTGAACTTACCTGTAGAAAGAGCAGTTTTGAAACACTCTTTTGGTAAAATCTGCAAGTGGTTATTTGGAGCACTTCGAGGCCTGTGCTGGGATATGGAATATCTTCACCTAAAAACTACAGAGAAGCATTCTCAGAAAGTTCTTCACGATGCATTCATTCAACTCACAGAGTTGAACCTTCCTTTTGATAGAACAGTTTTGAAACACTCTTTTTGTAGAATCTGCAAGAGGATATTTGGAGCGTTTTGAGGCCTATGCTGGAAAAGGAAATATCTTCACCTAAAAACTAGACAGAAGCATTCTCAGAAACTTCTGTGTGATGAGTGCATTCAACTCACAGACTTGAACGTTTCTTTTGATAGAACAGTTTGGAAACATTACGTTTGTAGAATCTGCAAGTGTTTATTCGGAGCACCTTGAGGCCTATGTTGGAAAAGGAAATATCTTCACATAAAAACTAGAGAGAAGGATTCTCAGAAACTTCTTTGTGATGAGTTCATTCAACTCACAGAGTTGAACCTACCAATTGATAGAGAAGTTTGGAAACACTCTTTTTGTAGAATCTGCAAGTGGATATTTGGAGCCGTTTGAGGCCTATGCTGGAAAAGGAAATATCTTCACATAAAAACTGAACAGAAGCATTCTCAGAAACTTCTTTGTGTTGAGTGCATTCAACTCACAGACTTGAACTTACCTGTAGAAAGAGCAGTTTTGAAACACTCTTTTGGTACAATCTGCAAGTGGTTATTTGGAGCACTTCGAGGCCTGTGCTGGGATATGGAATATCTTCACCTAAAAACTACAGAGAAGCATTCTCAGAAAGTTCTTAACGATGCATTCATTCAACTCACAGAGTTGAACCTTCCTTTTGATAGAACAGTTTTGAAACACTCTTTTTGTAGAATCTGCAAGAGGATATTTGGAGCGTTTTGAGGCCTATGCTGGAAAAGGAAATATCTTCACCTAAAAACTAGACAGAAGCATTCTCAGAAACTTCTGTGTGATGAGTGCATTCAACTCACAGACTTGAACGTTTCTTTTGATAGAACAGTTTGGAAACTTTACGTTTGTAGAATCTGCAAGTGTTTATTCGGAGCACATTGAGGCCTATGTTGGAAAAGGAAAATCTTCGCATAAAAACTAGAGAGAAGGATTCTCAGAAACTTCTTTGTGATGAGTTCATTCATCTCACAAAGGTGAACCTACCAATTGATAGAGAAGTTTGGAAACACTCTTTTTGTAGAATCTGCAAGTGGATATTTGGAGCCGTTTGAGGCCTATGCTGGAAAAGGAAATATCTTCACATAAAAACTGAACAGAAGCATTCTCAGAAACTTCTTTGTGTTGAGTGCATTCATCTCACAGACTTGAACTTACCTATAGAGGGAGCAGTTTTGAAACACTCTTTTGGTAAAATCTGCAAGTGGTTATTTGGAGCACTTCGAGGCCTGTGCTGGGATATGGAATATCTTCACCTAAAAACTACAGAGAAGCATTCTCAGAAAGTTCTTCACGATGCATTCATTCAACTCACAGAGTTGAACCTTCCTTTTGATAGAACAGTTTTGAAACACTCTTTTTGTAGAATCTGCAAGAGGATATTTGGAGCGTTTTGAGTCCTATGCTGGAAAAGGAAATATCTTCACCTAAAAACTAGACAGAAGCATTCTCAGAAACTTCTGTGTGATGAGTGCATTCAACTCACAGATTTGAGCGTTTCTTTTGATAGAACAGTTTGGAAACGTTACGTTTGTAGAATCTGCAAGTGTTTATTCGGAGCACCTTGAGGCCTATGTTGGAAAAGGAAATATCTTCACATAAAACCTACAGAGAAGGATTCTCAGAAACTTCTTTGTGATGAGTTCATTCAACTCACAGAGTTGAACCTACCAATTGATAGAGAAGTTTGGAAACACTCTTTTTGTAGAATCTGCAAGTGGATATTTGGAGCCGTTTGAGGCCTATGCTGGAAAAGGAAATATCTTCACATAAAAACTGAACAGAAGCATTCTCAGAAACTTCTTTGTGTTGAGTGCATTCAACTCACAGACTTGAACTTACCTGTAGAAAGAGCAGTTTTGAAACACTCTTTTGGTAAAATCTGTAAGTGGTTATTTGGAGCACTTCGAGGCCTGTGCTGGGATATGGAATATCTTCACCTAAAAACTACAGAGAAGCATTCTCAGAAAGTTCTTCATGATGCATTCATTCAACTCACAGAGTTGAACCTTCCTTTTGATAGAACAGTTTTGAAACACTCTTTTTGTAGAATCTGCAAGAGGATATTTGGAGCGTTTTGAGGCCTATGCTGGAAAAGGAAATATCTTCACCTAAAAACTAGACAGAAGCATTCTCAGAAACTTCTGTGTGATGAGTGCATTCAACTCACAGACTTGAACGTTTCTTTTGACAGAACAGTTTGGAAACATTACGTTTGTAGAAACTGCAAGTGTTTATTCGGAGCACCTTGAGGCGGATGTTGGAAAAGGAAATATCTTCACATAAAAACTAGAGAGAAGGATTCTCAGAAACTTCTTTGTGATGAGTTCATTCAACTCACAGAGTTGAACCTACCAATTGATAGAGAAGATTGGAAACACTCTTTTTGTAGAATCTGCAAGTGGATATTTGGAGCCGTTTGAGGCCTAGGCTGGAAAAGGAAATATCTTCACATAAAAACTGAACAGAAGCATTCTCAGAAACTTCTGTGTGATGAGTGCGTTCAACTCACAGACTTGAACGTTTCTTTTGATAGAACAGTTTGGAAACATTACGTTTGTAGAATCTGCAAGTGTTTATTCGGAGCACCTTGAGGCCTATGTTGGAAAAGGAAATATCTTCACATAAAAACTAGAGAGAAGGATTCTCAGAAACTTCTTTGTGATGAGTTCATTCAACTCACAGAGTTGAACCTACCAATTGATAGAGAAGTTTGGAAACACTCTTTTTGTAGAATCTGCAAGTGGATATTTGGAGCCGTTTGAGGCCTATGCTGGAAAAGGAAATATCTTCACATAAAAACTGAACAGAAGCATTCTCAGAAACTTCTTTGTGTTGAGTGCATTCAACTCACAGACTTGAACTTACCTGTAGAAAGAGCAGTTTTGAAACACTCTTTTGGTAAAATCTGCAAGTGGTTATTTGGAGCACTTCGAGGCCTGTGCTGGGATATGGAATATCTTCACCTAAAAACTACAGAGAAGCATTCTCAGAAAGTTCTTCACGACGCATTCATTCAACTCACAGAGTTGAACCTTCCTTTTGATAGAACAGTTTTGAGACACTCTTTTTGTAGAATCTGCAAGAGGATATTTGGAGCGTTTTGAGGCCTATGCTGGAAAAGGAAATATCTTCACCTAAAAACTAGACAGAAGCAATCTCAGAAACTTCTGTGTGATGAGTGCATTCAACTCACAGACTTGTACGTTTCTTTTGATAGAACAGTTTGGAAACATTACATTTGTAGAATCTGCAAGTGTTTATTCGGAGCACCTTGAGGCCTATGTTGGAAAAGGAAATATCTTCACATAAAAACTAGAGAGAAGGATTCTCAGAAACTTCTTTGTGATGAGTTCATTCAACTCACAGAGTTGAACCTACCAATTGATAGAGAAGTTTGGAAACACTCTTTTTGTAGAATCTGCAAGTGGATATTTGGAGCCGTTTGAGGCCTATGCTGGAAAAGGAAATATCTTCACATAAAAACTGAACAGAAGCATTCTCAGAAACTTCTTTGTGTTGAGTGCATTCAACTCACAGACTTGAACTTACCTGTAGAAAGAGCAGTTTTGAAACACTCTTTTGCTAAAATCTGCAAGTGGTTATTTGGAGCACTTCGAGGCCTGTGCTGGGATATGGAATATCTTCACCTAAAAGCTACAGAGAAGCATTCTCAGAAAGTTCTTCATGATGCATTCATTCAACTCACAGAGTTGAACCTTCCTTTTGATAGAACAGTTTTGAAACACTCTTTTTGTAGAATCTGCAAGAGGATATTTGGAGCGTTTTGAGGCCTATGCTGGAAAAGGAAATATCTTCACCTAAAAACTAGACAGAAGCATTCTCAGAAACTTCTGTGGATGAGTGCATTCAACTCACACACTTGAACGTTTCTTTTGATAGAACAGTTTGGAAACATTACGTTTGTAGAATCTGCAAGTGTTTATTCGGAGCACCTTGAGGCCTATGTTGGAAAAGGAAATATCTTCACATAAAACCTAGAGAGAAGGATTCTCAGAAACTTCTTTGTGATGAGTTCATTCAACTCACAGAGTTGAACCTACCAATTGATAGAGAAGTTTGGAAACACTCTTTTTGTAGAATCTGCAAGTGGATATTTGGAGCTGTTTGAGGCCTATGCTGGAAAAGGAAATATCTTCACATAAAAACTGAACAGAAGCATTCTCAGAAACTTCTTTGTGATGAGTGCATTCAACTCACAGACTTGAACTTACCTGTAGAAAGAGCAGTTTTGAAACACTCTTTTGGTAAAATCTGCAAGTGGTTATTTGGAGCACTTCGAGGCCTGTGCTGGGATATGGAATATCTTCACCTAAAAACTACAGAGAAGCATTCTCAGAAAGTTCTTCATGATGCATTCATTCAACTCACAGAGTTGAACCTTCCTTTTGATAGAACAGTTTTGAGACACTCTTTTTGTAGAATCTGCAAGAGGATATTTGGAGCGTTTTGAGGCCTAGGCTGGAAAAGGAAATATCTACACCTAAAAACTAGACAGAAGCATTCTCAGAAATTTCTGTGTGATGAGTGCATTCAACTCACAGACTTGAACGTTTCTTTTGATAGAACAGATTGGAAACATTACGTTTGTAGAATCTGCAAGTGTTTATTCGGAGCACCTTGAGGCCTATGTTGGAAAAGGAAATATCTTCACATAAAAACTAGAGAGAAGGATTCTCAGAAACTTCTTTGTGATGAGTTCATTCAACTCACAGATTTGAACCTACCAATTGATAGAGAAGTTTGGAAACACTCTTTTTGTAGAATCTGCAAGTGGATATTTGGAGCCGTTTGTGGCCTATGCTGGAAAAGGAAATATCTTCACATAAAAACTGAACAGAAGCATTCTCAGAAACTTCTTTGTGTTGAGTGCATTCAACTCACAGACTTGAACTTACCTGTAGAAAGAGCAGTTTTGAAACACTCTTTTGGTAAAATCTGCAAGTGGTTATTTGGAGCACTTCGAGGCCTGTGCTGGGATATGGAATATCTTCACCTAAAAACTACAGAGAAGCAGTCTCAGAAAGTTCTTCACGATGCATTCATTCAACTCACAGACTTGAACCTTCCTTTTGATAGAACAGTTTTGAAACACTCTTTTTGTAGATTCTGCAAGAGGATATTTGGAGCGTTTTGAGGCCTATGCTGGAAAAGGAAATATCTTCACCTAAAAACTAGACAGAAGCATTCTCAGAAACTTCTGTGTGATCAGTGCATTCAACTCACAGACTTGAACGTTTCTTTTGATAGAACAGTTTGGAAACATTGCGTTTGTAGAATCTGCAAGTGTTTATTTGGAGCACCTTGAGGCCTATGTTGGAAAAGGAAATATCTTCACATAAAACCTAGAGAGAAGGATTCTCAGAAACTTCTTTGTGATGAGTTCATTCAACTCACAGAGTTGAACCTACCAATTGATAGAGAAGTTTGGAAACACTCTTTTTGTAGAATCTGCAAGTGGATATTTGGAGCCGTTTGAGGCCTATGCTGGAAAAGGAAATATCTTCACATAAAAACTGAACAGAAGCATTCTCAGAAACTTCTTTGTGTTGAGTGCATTCAACTCACAGACTTGAACTTACCTGTAGAAAGAGCAGTTTTGAAACACTCTTTTGGTAAAATCTGCAAGTGGTTATTTGGAGCACTTCGAGGCCTGTGCTGGGATATGGAATATCTTCACCTAAAAACTACAGAGAAGCATTCTCAGAAAGTTCTTCACGATGCATTCATTCAACTCACAGAGTTGAACCTTCCTTTTGATAGAACAGTTTTGAAACACTCTTTTTGTAGAATCTGCAAGAGGATATTTGGAGCGTTTTGAGGCCTATGCTGGAAAAGGAAATATCTTCACCTAAAAACTAGACAGAAGCATTCTCAGAAACTTCTGTGTGATGAGTGCATTCAACTCACAGACTTGAACGTTTCTTTTGATAGAACAGTTTGGAAACATTACGTTTGTAGAATCTGCAAGTGTTTATTCGGAGCACCTTGAGGCCTATGTTGGAAAAGGAAATATCTTCACATAAAAACTAGAGAGAAGGATTCTCAGAAACTTCTTTGTGATGAGTTCATTCAACTCACAGAGTTGAACCTACCAATTGATAGAGAAGTTTGGAAACACTCTTTTTGTAGAATCTGCAAGTGGATATTTGGAGCCGTTTGAGGCCTATGCTGGAAAAGGAAATATCTTCACATAAAAACTGAACAGAAGCATTCTCAGAAACTTCTTTGTGTTGAGTGCATTCAACTCACAGACTTGAACTTACCTGTAGAAAGAGCAGTTTTGAAACACTCTTTTGGTACAATCTGCAAGTGGTTATTTGGAGCACTTCGAGGCCTGTGCTGGGATATGGAATATCTTCACCTAAAAACTACAGAGAAGCATTCTCAGAAAGTTCTTCACGATGCATTCATTCAACTCACAGAGTTGAACCTTCCTTTTGATAGAACAGTTTTGAAACACTCTTTTTGTAGAATCTGCAAGAGGATATTTGGAGCGTTTTGAGGCCTATGCTGGAAAAGGAAATATCTTCACCTAAAAACTAGACAGAAGCATTCTCAGAAACTTCTGTGTGATGAGTGCATTCAACTCACAGACTTGAACGTTTCTTTTGATAGAACAGTTTGGAAACTTTACGTTTGTAGAATCTGCAAGTGTTTATTCGGAGCACATTGAGGCCTATGTTGGAAAAGGAAAATCTTCGCATAAAAACTAGAGAGAAGGATTCTCAGAAACTTCTTTGTGATGAGTTCATTCATCTCACAAAGGTGAACCTACCAATTGATAGAGAAGTTTGGAAACACTCTTTTTGTAGAATCTGCAAGTGGATATTTGGAGCCGTTTGAGGCCTATGCTGGAAAAGGAAATATCTTCACATAAAAACTGAACAGAAGCATTCTCAGAAACTTCTTTGTGTTGAGTGCATTCAACTCACAGACTTGAACTTACCTATAGAGGGAGCAGTTTTGAAACACTCTTTTGGTAAAATCTGCAAGTGGTTATTTGGAGCACTTCGAGGCCTGTGCTGGGATATGGAATATCTTCACCTAAAAACTACAGAGAAGCATTCTCAGAAAGTTCTTCACGATGCATTCATTCAACTCACAGAGTTGAACCTTCCTTTTGATAGAACAGTTTTGAAACACTCTTTTTGTAGAATCTGCAAGAGGATATTTGGAGCGTTTTGAGTCCTATGCTGGAAAAGGAAATATCTTCACCTAAAAACTAGACAGAAGCATTCTCAGAAACTTCTGTGTGATGAGTGCATTCAACTCACAGATTTGAGCGTTTCTTTTGATAGAACAGTTTGGAAACGTTACGTTTGTAGAATCTGCAAGTGTTTATTCGGAGCACCTTGAGGCCTATGTTGGAAAAGGAAATATCTTCACATAAAACCTACAGAGAAGGATTCTCAGAAACTTCTTTGTGATGAGTTCATTCAACTCACAGAGTTGAACCTACCAATTGATAGAGAAGTTTGGAAACACTCTTTTTGTAGAATCTGCAAGTGGATATTTGGAGCCGTTTGAGGCCTATGCTGGAAAAGGAAATATCTTCACATAAAAACTGAACAGAAGCATTCTCAGAAACTTCTTTGTGTTGAGTGCATTCAACTCACAGACTTGAACTTACCTGTAGAAAGAGCAGTTTTGAAACACTCTTTTGGTAAAATCTGTAAGTGGTTATTTGGAGCACTTCGAGGCCTGTGCTGGGATATGGAATATCTTCACCTAAAAACTACAGAGAAGCATTCTCAGAAAGTTCTTCACGATGCATTCATTCAACTCACAGAGTTGAACCTTCCTTTTGATAGAACAGTTTTGAAACACTCTTTTTGTAGAATCTGCAAGAGGATATTTGGAGCGTTTTGAGGCCTATGCTGGAAAAGAAAATATCTTCACCTAAAAACTAGACAGAAGCATTCTCAGAAACTTCTGTGTGATGAGTGCATTCAACTCACAGACTTGAACGTTTCTTTTGACAGAACAGTTTGGAAACATTACGTTTGTAGAAACTGCAAGTGTTTATTCGGAGCACCTTGAGGCGTATGTTGGAAAAGGAAATATCTTCACATAAAAACTAGAGAGAAGGATTCTCAGAAACTTCTTTGTGATGAGTTCATTCAACTCACAGAGTTTAACCTACCAATTGATAGAGAAGTTTGGAAACACTCTTTTTGTAGAATCTGCAAGTGGATATTTGGAGCCGTTTGAGGCCTAGGCTGGAAAAGGAAATATCTTCACATAAAAACTGAACAGAAGCATTCTCAGAAACTTCTGTGTGATGAGTGCGTTCAACTCACAGACTTGAACGTTTCTTTTGATAGAACAGTTTGGAAACATTACGTTTGTAGAATCTGCAAGTGTTTATTCGGAGCACCTTGAGGCCTATGTTGGAAAAGGAAATATCTTCACATAAAAACTAGAGAGAAGGATTCTCAGAAACTTCTTTGTGATGAGTTCATTCAACTCAAAGAGTTGAACCTACCAATTGATAGAGAAGTTTGGAAACACTCTTTTTGTAGAATCTGCAAGTGGATATTTGGAGCCGTTTGAGGCCTATGCTGGAAAAGGAAATATCTTCACATAAAAACTGAACAGAAGCATTCTCAGAAACTTCTTTGTGTTGAGTGCATTCAACTCACAGACTTGAACTTACCTGTAGAAAGAGCAGTTTTGAAACACTCTTTTGGTAAAATCTGCAAGTGGTTATTTGGAGCACTTCGAGGCCTGTGCTGGGATATGGAATATCTTCACCTAAAAACTACAGAGAAGCATTCTCAGAAAGTTCTTCACGACGCATTCATTCAACTCACAGAGTTGAACCTTCCTTTTGATAGAACAGTTTTGAGACACTCTTTTTGTAGAATCTGCAAGAGGATATTTGGAGCGTTTTGAGGCCTATGCTGGAAAAGGAAATATCTTCACCTAAAAACTAGACAGAAGCAATCTCAGAAACTTCTGTGTGATGAGTGCATTCAACTCACAGACTTGAACGTTTCTTTTGATAGAACAGTTTGGAAACATTACGTTTGTAGAATCTGCAAGTGTTTATTCGGAGCACCTTGAGGCGTATGTTGGAAAAGGAAATATCTTCACATAAAAACTAGAGAGAAGGATTCTCAGAAACTTCTTTGTGATGAGTTCATTCAACTCACAGAGTTGAACCTACCAATTGATAGAGAAGTTTGGAAACACTCTTTTTGCAGAATCTGCAAGTGGATATTTGGAGCCGTTTGAGGCCTATGCTGGAAAAGGAAATATCTTCACATAAAAACTGAACAGAAGCATTCTCAGAAACTTCTTTGTGTTGAGTGCATTCAACTCACAGACTTGAACTTACCTGTAGAAAGAGCAGTTTTGAAACACTCTTTTGCTAAAATCTGCAAGTGGTTATTTGGAGCACTTCGAGGCCTGTGCTGGGATATGGAATATCTTCACCTAAAAGCTACAGAGAAGCATTCTCAGAAAGTTCTTCATGATGCATTCATTCAACTCACAGAGTTGAACCTTCCTTTTGATAGAACAGTTTTGAAACACTCTTTTTGTAGAATCTGCAAGAGGATATTTGGAGCGTTTTGAGGCCTATGCTGGAAAAGGAAATATCTTCACCTAAAAACTAGACAGAAGCATTCTCAGAAACTTCTGTGGATGAGTGCATTCAACTCACACACTTGAACGTTTCTTTTGATAGAACAGTTTGGAAACATTACGTTTGTAGAATCTGCAAGTGTTTATTCGGAGCACCTTGAGGCCTATGTTGGAAAAGGAAATATCTTCACATAAAACCTAGAGAGAAGGATTCTCAGAAACTTCTTTGTGATGAGTTCATTCAACTCACAGAGTTGAACCTACCAATTGATAGAGAAGTTTGGAAACACTCTTTTTGTAGAATCTGCAAGTGGATATTTGGAGCTGTTTGAGGCCTATGCTGGAAAAGGAAATATCTTCACATAAAAACTGAACAGAAGCATTCTCAGAAACTTCTTTGTGATGAGTGCATTCAACTCACAGACTTGAACTTACCTGTAGAAAGAGCAGTTTTGAAACACTCTTTTGGTAAAATCTGCAAGTGGTTATTTGGAGCACTTCGAGGCCTGTGCTGGGATATGGAATATCTTCACCTAAAAACTACAGAGAAGCATTCTCAGAAAGTTCTTCATGATGCATTCATTCAACTCACAGAGTTGAACCTTCCTTTTGATAGAACAGTTTTGAGACACTCTTTTTGTAGAATCTGCAAGAGGATATTTGGAGCGTTTTGAGGCCTATGCTGGAAAAGGAAATATCTTCACCTAAAAACTAGACAGAAGCATTCTCAGAAATTTCTGTGTGATGAGTGCATTCAACTCACCGACTTGAACGTTTCTTTTGATAGAACAGATTGGAAACATTACGTTTGTAGAATCTGCAAGTGTTTATTCAGAGCACCTTGAGGCCTATGTTGGAAAAGGAAATATCTTCACATAAAAACTAGAGAGAAGGATTCTCAGAAACTTCTTTGTGATGAGTTCATTCAACTCACAGAGTTGAACCTACCAATTGATAGAGAAGTTTGGAAACACTCTTTTTGTAGAATCTGCAAGTGGATATTTGGAGCCGTTTGTGGCCTATGCTGGAAAAGGAAATATCTTCACATAAAAACTGAACAGAAGCATTCTCAGAAACTTCTTTGTGTTGAGTGCATTCAACTCACAGACTTGAACTTACCTGTAGAAAGAGCAGTTTTGAAACACTCTTTTGGTAAAATCTGCAAGTGGTTATTTGGAGCACTTCGAGGCCTGTGCTGGGATATGGAATATCTTCACCTAAAAACTACAGAGAAGCAGTCTCAGAAAGTTCTTCACGATGCATTCATTCAACTCACAGACTTGAACCTTCCTTTTGATAGAACAGTTTTGAAACACTCTTTTTGTAGATTCTGCAAGAGGATATTTGGAGCGTTTTGAGGCCTATGCTGGAAAAGGAAATATCTTCACCTAAAAACTAGACAGAAGCATTCTCAGAAACTTCTGTGTGATCAGTGCATTCAACTCACAGACTTGAACGTTTCTTTTGATAGAACAGTTTGGAAACATTGCGTTTGTAGTATCTGCAAGTGTTTATTTGGAGCACCTTGAGGCCTATGTTGGAAAAGGAAATATCTTCACATAAAACCTAGAGAGAAGGATTCTCAGAAACTTCTTTGTGATGAGTTCATTCAACTCACAGAGTTGAACCTACCAATTGATAGAGAAGTTTGGAAACACTCTTTTTGTAGAATCTGCAAGTGGATATTTGGAGCCGTTTGAGGCCTATGCTGGAAAAGGAAATATCTTCACATAAAAACTGAACAGAAGCATTCTCAGAAACTTCTTTGTGTTGAGTGCATTCAACTCACAGACTTGAACTTACCTGTAGAAAGAGCAGTTTTGAAACACTCTTTTGGTAAAATCTGCAAGTGGTTATTTGGAGCACTTCGAGGCCTGTGCTGGGATATGGAATATCTTCACCTAAAAACTACAGAGAAGCATTCTCAGAAAGTTCTTCACGATGCATTCATTCAACTCACAGAGTTGAACCTTCCTTTTGATAGAACAGTTTTGAAACACTCTTTTTGTAGAATCTGCAAGAGGATATTTGGAGCGTTTTGAGGCCTATGCTGGAAAAGGAAATATCTTCACCTAAAAACTAGACAGAAGCATTCTCAGAAACTTCTGTGTGATGAGTGCATTCAACTCACAGACTTGAACGTTTCTTTTGATAGAACAGTTTGGAAACATTACGTTTGTAGAATCTGCAAGTGTTTATTCGGAGCACCTTGAGGCCTATGTTGGAAAAGGAAATATCTTCACATAAAAACTAGAGAGAAGGATTCTCAGAAACTTCTTTGTGATGAGTTCATTCAACTCACAGAGTTGAACCTACCAATTGATAGAGAAGTTTGGAAACACTCTTTTTGTAGAATCTGCAAGTGGATATTTGGAGCCGTTTGTGGCCTATGCTGGAAAAGGAAATATCTTCACATAAAAACTGAACAGAAGCATTCTCAGAAACTTCTTTGTGTTGAGTGCATTCAACTCACAGACTTGAACTTACCTGTAGAAAGAGCAGTTTTGAAACACTCTTTTGGTACAATCTGCAAGTGGTTATTTGGAGCACTTCGAGGCCTGTGCTGGGATATGGAATATCTTCACCTAAAAACTACAGAGAAGCATTCTCAGAAAGTTCTTCACGATGCATTCATTCAACTCACAGAGTTGAACCTTCCTTTTGATAGAACAGTTTTGAAACACTCTTTTTGTAGAATCTGCAAGAGGATATTTGGAGCGTTTTGAGGCCTATGCTGGAAAAGGAAATATCTTCACCTAAAAACTAGACAGAAGCATTCTCAGAAACTTCTGTGTGATGAGTGCATTCAACTCACAGACCTGAACGTTTCTTTTGATAGAACAGTTTGGAAACCTTACGTTTGTAGAATCTGCAAGTGTTTATTCGGAGCACATTGAGGCCTATGTTGGAAAAGGAAAATCTTTGCATAAAAACTAGAGAGAAGGATTCTCAGAAACTTCTTTGTGATGAGTTCATTCATCTCACAAAGGTGAACCTACCAATTGATAGAGAAGTTTGGAAACACTCTTTTTATAGAATCTGCAAGTGGATATTTGGAGCCGTTTGAGGCCTATGCTGGAAAAGGAAATATCTTCACATAAAAACTGAACAGAAGCATTCTCAGAAACTTCTTTGTGTTGAGTGCATTCAACTCACAGACTTGAACTTACCTATAGAGGGAGCAGTTTTGAAACACTCTTTTGGTAAAATCTGCAAGTGGTTATTTGGAGCACTTCGAGGCCTGTGCTGGGATATGGAATATCTTCACCTAAAAACTACAGAGAAGCATTCTCAGAAAGTTCTTCACGATGCATTCATTCAACTCACAGAGTTGAACCTTCCTTTTGATAGAACAGTTTTGAAACACTCTTTTTGTAGAATCTGCAAGAGGATATTTGGAGCGTTTTGAGGCCTATGCTAGAAAAGGAAATATCTTCACCTAAAAACTAGACAGAAGCATTCTCAGAAACTTCTGTGTGATGAGTGCATTCAACTCACAGACTTGAACGTTTCTTTTGATAGAACAGTTTGGAAACATTACGTTTGTAGAAACTGCAAGTGTTTATTCGGAGCACCTTGAGGCGTATGTTGGAAAAGGAAATATCTTCACATAAAAACTAGAGAGAAGGATTCTCAGAAACTTCTTTGTGATGAGTTCATTCAACTCACAGAGTTTAACCTACCAATTGATAGAGAAGTTTGGAAACACTCTTTTTGTAGAATCTGCAAGTGGATATTTGGAGCCGTTTGAGGCCTAGGCTGGAAAAGGAAATATCTTCACATAAAAACTGAACAGAAGCATTCTCAGAAACTTCTGTGTGATGAGTGCGTTCAACTCACAGACTTGAACGTTTCTTTTGATAGAACAGTTTGGAAACATTACGTTTGTAGAATCTGCAAGTGTTTATTCGGAGCACCTTGAGGCCTATGTTGGAAAAGGAAATATCTTCACATAAAAACTAGAGAGAAGGATTCTCAGAAACTTCTTTGTGATGAGTTCATTCAACTCACAGAGTTGAACCTACCAATTGATAGAGAAGTTTGGAAACACTCTTTTTGTAGAATCTGCAAGTGGATATTTGGAGCCGTTTGAGGCCTATGCTGGAAAAGGAAATATCTTCACATAAAAACTGAACAGAAGGATTCTCAGAAACTTCTTTGTGTTGAGTGCATTCAACTCACAGACTTGAACTTACCTGTAGAAAGAGCAGTTTTGAAACACTCTTTTGGTAAAATCTGCAAGTGGTTATTTGGAGCACTTCGAGGCCTGTGCTGGGATATGGAATATCTTCACCTAAAAACTACAGAGAAGCATTCTCAGAAAGTTCTTCATGATGCATTCATTCAACTCACAGAGTTGAACCTTCCTTTTGATAGAGGAGTTTTGAAACACTCTTTTTGTAGAATCTGCAAGAGGATATTTGGAGCGTTTTGAGGCCTATGCTGGAAAAGGAAATATCTTCACCTAAAAACTAGACAGAAGCATTCTCAGAAACTTCTGTGTGATGAGTGCATTCAACTCACAGACTTGAACGTTTCTTTTGATAGAACAGTTTGGAAACATTACGTTTGTAGAATCTGCAAGTGTTTATTCGGAGCACCTTGAGGCCTATGTTGGAAAAGGAAATATCTTCACATAAAAACTAGAGAGAAGGATTCTCAGAAACTTCTTTGTGATGAGTTCATTCTACTCACAGAGTTGAACCTAACAATTGATAGAGAAGTTTGGAAACACTCTTTTTGTAGAATCTGCAAGTGGATATTTGGAGCCGTTTGTGGCCTATGCTGGAAAAGGAAATATCTTCACATAAAAACTGAACAGAAGCATTCTCAGAAACTTCTTTGTGTTGAGTGCATTCAACTCACAGACTTGAACTTACCTGTAGAAAGAGCAGTTTTGAAACACTCTTTTGGTAAAATCTGCAAGTGGTTATTTGGAGCACTTCGAGGCCTGTGCTGGGATATGGAATATCTTCACCTAAAAACTACAGAGAAGCAGTCTCAGAAATTTCTTCACGATGCATTCATTCAACTCACAGAGTTGAACCTTCCTTTTGATAGAACAGTTTTGAAACACTCTTTTTGTAGAATCTGCAAGAGGATATTTGGAGCGTTTTGAGGCCTATGCTGGAAAAGGAAATATCTTCACCTAAAAACTAGACAGAAGCATTCTCGAAACTTCTGTGTGATGAGTGCGTTCAACTCACAGACTTGAACGTTTCTTTTGATAGAACAGTTTGGAAACATTACGTTTGTAGAATCTGCAAGTGTTTATTCGGAGCACCTTGAGGCCTATGTTGGAAAAGGAAATATCTTCACATAAAAACTAGAGAGAAGGATTCTCAGAAACTTCTTTGTGATGAGTTCATTCAACTCACAGAGTTGAACGTACCAATTGATAGAGAAGTTTGGAAACACTCTTTTTGTAGAATCTGCAAGTGGATATTTGGAGCCGTTTGAGGCCTATGGTGGAAAAGGTAGTATCTTCACATAAAAACTGAACAGAAGCATTCTCAGAAACTTCTTTGTGTTGAGTGCATTCAACTCACAGACTTGAACTTACCTGTAGAAAGAGCAGTTTTGAAACACTCTTTCGGTAGAATCTGCAAGTGGTTATTTGGAGCACTTCGAGGCCTGTGCTGGGATATGGAATATCTTCACCTAAAAACTACAGAGAAGCATTCTCAGAAAGTTCTTCATGATGCATTCATTCAACTCACAGAGTTGAACCTTCCTTTTGATAGAACAGTTTTGAAACACTCTTTTTGTAGAATCTGCAAGAGGATATTTGGAGCGTTTAGAGGCCTATGCTGGAAAAGGAAATATCTTCACCTAAAAACTAGACAGAAGCATTCTCAGAAACTTCTGTGTGATGAGTGCATTCAACACACAGACTTGAACGTTTCTTTTGATAGAACAGTTTGGAAACATTACGTTTGTAGAATCTGCAAGTGTTTATTCGGAGCACATTGAGGCCTATGTTGGAAAAGGAAATATCTTCGCATAAAAACTAGAGAGAAGGATTCTCAGAAACTTCTTTGTGATGAGTTCATTCAACTCACAAAGTTGAACCTACCAATTGATAGAGAAGTTTGGAAACACTCTTTTTGTAGAATCTGCAAGTGGATATTTGGAGCCGTTTGAGGCCTATGCTGGAAAAGGAAATATCTTCACATAAAAACTGAACAGAAGCATTCTCAGAAACTTCTTTGTGTTGAGTGCATTCAACTCACAGACTTGAACTTACCTGTAGAAAGAGCAGTTTTGAAACACTCTTTTGGTAAAATCTGTAAGTGGTTATTTGGAGCACTTCGAGGCCTGTGCTGGGATATGGAATATCTTCACCTAAAAACTACAGAGAAGCATTCTCAGAAAGTTCTTCACGATGCATTCATTCAACTCACAGAGTTGAACCTTCCTTTTGATAGAACAGTTTTGAAACACTCTTTTTGTAGAATCTGCAAGAGGATATTTGGAGCGTTTTGAGGCCTATGCTGGAAAAGGAAATATCTTCACCTAAAAACTAGACAGAAGCATTCTCAGAAACTTCTGTGTGATGAGTGCATTCAACTCACAGACTTGAACGTTTCTTTTGATAGAACAGTTTGGAAACATTACGTTTGTAGAAACTGCAAGTGTTTATTCGGAGCACCTTGAGGCGTATGTTGGAAAAGGAAATATCTTCACATAAAAACTAGAGAGAAGGATTCTCAGAAACTTCTTTGTGATGAGTTCATTCAACTCACAGAGTTGAACTTACCAATTGATAGAGAAGTTTGGAAACACTCTTTTTGTAGAATCTGCAAGTGGATATTTGGAGCCGTTTGAGGCCTAGGCTGGAAAAGGAAATATCTTCACATAAAAACTGAACAGAAGCATTCTCAGAAACTTCTGTGTGATGAGTGCGTTCAACTCACAGACTTGAACGTTTCTTTTGATAGAACAGTTTGGAAACATTACGTTTGTAGAATCTGCAAGTGTTTATTCGGAGCACCTTGAGGCCTATGTTGGAAAAGGAAATATCTTCACATAAAAACTAGAGAGAAGGATTCTCAGAAACTTCTTTGTGATGAGTTCATTCAACTCACAGAGTTGAACCTACCAATTGATAGAGAAGTTTGGAAACACTCTTTTTGTAGAATCTGCAAGTGGATATTTGGAGCCGTTTGAGGCCTATGCTGGAAAAGGAAATATCTTCACATAAAAACTGAACAGAAGCATTCTCAGAAACTTCTTTGTGTTGAGTGCATTCAACTCACAGACTTGAACTTACCTGTAGAAAGAGCAGTTTTGAAACACTCTTTTGGTAAAATCTGCAAGTGGTTATTTGGAGCACTACGAGGCCTGTGCTGGGATATGGAATATCTTCACCTAAAAACTACAGAGAAGCATTCTCAGAAAGTTCTTAACGACGCATTCATTCAACTCACAGAGTTGAACCTTCCTTTTGATAGAACAGTTTTGAGACACTCTTTTTGTAGAATCTGCAAGAGGATATTTGGAGCGTTTTGAGGCCTATGCTGGAAAAGGAAATATCTTCACCTAAAAACTAGACAGAAGCAATCTCAGAAACTTCTGTGTGATGAGTGCATTCAACTCACAGACTTGAACGTTTCTTTTGATAGAACAGTTTGGAAACATTACGTTTGTAGAATCTGCAAGTGTTTATTCGGAGCACCTTGAGGCCTATGTTGGAAAAGGAAATATCTTCACATAAAAACTAGAGAGAAGGATTCTCAGAAACTTCTTTGTGATGAGTTCATTCAACTCACAGAGTTGAACCTACCAATTGATAGAGAAGTTTGGAAACACTCTTTTTGCAGAATCTGCAAGTGGATATTTGGAGCCGTTTGAGGCCTATGCTGGAAAAGGAAATATCTTCACATAAAAACTGAACAGAAGCATTCTCAGAAACTTCTTTGTGTTGAGTGCATTCAACTCACAGACTTGAACTTACCTGTAGAAAGAGCAGTTTTGAAACACTCTTTTGCTAAAATCTGCAAGTGGTTATTTGGAGCACTTCGAGGCCTGTGCTGGGATATGGAATATCTTCACCTAAAAGCTACAGAGAAGCATTCTCAGAAAGTTCTTCATGATGCATTCATTCAACTCACGGAGTTGAACCTTCCTTTTGATAGAACAGTTTTGAAACACTCTTTTTGTAGAATCTGCAAGAGGATATTTGGAGCGTTTTGAGGCCTATGCTGGAAAAGGAAATATCTTCACCTAAAAACTAGACAGAAGCATTCTCAGAAACTTCTGTGGATGAGTGCATTCAACTCACACACTTGAACGTTTCTTTTGATAGAACAGTTTGGAAACATTACGTTTGTAGAATCTGCAAGTGTTTATTCGGAGCACCTTGAGGCCTATGTTGGAAAAGGAAATATCTTCACATAAAACCTAGAGAGAAGGATTCTCAGAAACTTCTTTGTGATGAGTTCATTCAACTCACAGAGTTGAACCTACCAATTGATAGAGAAGTTTGGAAACACTCTTTTGGTAGAATCTGCAAGTGGATATTTGGAGCTGTTTGAGGCCTATGCTGGAAAAGGAAATATCTTCACATAAAAACTGAACAGAAGCATTCTCAGAAACTTCTTTGTGATGAGTGCATTCAACTCACAGACTTGAACTTACCTGTAGAAAGAGCAGTTTTGAAACACTCTTTTGGTAAAATCTGCAAGTGGTTATTTGGAGCACTTCGAGGCCTGTGCTGGGATATGGAATATCTTCACCTTAAAACTACAGAGAAGCATTCTCAGAAAGTTCTTCATGATGCATTCATTCAACTCACAGAGTTGAACCTTCCTTTTGATAGAACAGTTTTGAGACACTCTTTTTGTAGAATCTGCAAGAGGATATTTGGAGCGTTTTGAGGCCTATGCTGGAAAAGGAAATATCTTCACCTAAAAACTAGACAGAAGCATTCTCAGAAACTTCTGTGTGATGAGTGCATTCAACTCACAGACTTGAACGTTTCTTTTGATAGAACAGTTTGGAAACATTGCGTTTGTAGAATCTGCAGGTGTTTATTTGGAGCACCTTGAGGCCTATGTTGGAAAAGGAAATATCTTCACATAAAACCTAGAGAGAAGGATTCTCAGAAACTTCTTTGTGATGAGTTCATTCAACTCACAGAGTTGAACCTACCAATTGATAGAGAAGTTTGGAAACACTCTTTTTGTAGAATCTTCAAGTGGATATTTGGAGCCGTTTGAGGCCTATGCTGGAAAAGGAAATATCTTCACATAAAAACTGAACAGAAGCATTCTCAGAAACTTCTTTGTGTTGAGTGCATTCAACTCACAGACTTGAACTTACCTGTAGAAAGAGCAGTTTTGAAACACTCTTTTGGTAAAATCTGCAAGTGGTTATTTGGAGCACTTCGAGGCCTGTGCTGGGATATGGAATATCTTCACCTAAAAACTACAGAGAAGCATTCTCAGAAAGTTCTTCACGATGCATTCATTCAACTCACAGAGTTGAACCTTCCTTTTGATAGAACAGTTTTGAAACACTCTTTTTGTAGAATCTGCAAGAGGATATTTGGAGCGTTTTGAGGCCTATGCTGGAAAAGGAAATATCTTCACCTAAAAACTAGACAGAAGCATTCTCAGAAACTTCTGTGTGATGAGTGCATTCAACTCACAGACTTGAACGTTTCTTTTGATAGAACAGTTTGGAAACATTACGTTTGTAGAATCTGCAAGTGTTTATTCGGAGCACCTTGAGGCCTATGTTGGAAAAGGAAATATCTTCACATAAAAACTAGAGAGAAGGATTCTCAGAAACTTCTTTGTGATGAGTTCATTCAACTCACAGAGTTGAACCTACCAATTGATAGAGAAGTTTGGAAACACTCTTTTTGTAGAATCTGCAAGTGGATATTTGGAGCCGTTTGAGGCCTATGCTGGAAAAGGAAATATCTTCACATAAAAACTGAACAGAAGCATTCTCAGAAACTTGTTTGTGTTGAGTGCATTCAACTCACAGACTTGAACTTACCTATAGAGGGAGCAGTTTTGAAACACTCTTTTGGTAAAATCTGCAAGTGGTTATTTGGAGCACTTCGAGGCCTGTGCTGGGATATGGAATATCTTCACCTAAAAACTACAGAGAAGCATTCTCAGAAAGTTCTTCACGATGCATTCATTCAACTCACAGAGTTGAACCTTCCTTTTGATAGAACAGTTTTGAAACACTCTTTTTGTAGAATCTGCAAGAGGATATTTGGAGCGTTTTGAGTCCTATGCTGGAAAAGGATATATCTTCACCTAAAAACTAGACAGAAGCATTCTCAGAAACTTCTGTGTGATGAGTGCATTCAACTCACAGATTTGAGCGTTTCTTTTGATAGAACAGTTTGGAAACGTTACGTTTGTAGAATCTGCAAGTGTTTATTCGGAGCACCCTGAGGCCTATGTTGGAAAAGGAAATATCTTCACATAAAACCTACAGAGAAGGATTCTCAGAAACTTCTTTGTGATGAGTTCATTCAACTCACAGAGTTGAACCTACCAATTGATAGAGAAGTTTGGAAACACTCTTTTTGTAGAATCTGCAAGTGGATATTTGGAGCCGTTTGAGGCCTATGCTGGAAAAGGAAATATCTTCACATAAAAACTGAACAGAAGCATTCTCAGAAACTTCTTTGTGTTGAGTGCATTCATCTCACAGACTTGAACTTACCTGTAGAAAGAGCAGTTTTGAAACACTCTTTTGGTAAAATCTGTAAGTGGTTATTTGGAGCACTTCGAGGCCTGTGCTGGGATATGGAATATCTTCACCTAAAAACTACAGAGAAGCATTCTCAGAAAGTTCTTCACGATGCATTCATTCAACTCACAGAGTTGAACCTTCCTTTTGATAGAACAGTTTTGAAACACTCTTTTTGTAGAATCTGCAAGAGGATATTTGGAGCGTTTTGAGGCCTATGCTAGAAAAGGAAATATCTTCACCTAAAAACTAGACAGAAGCATTCTCAGAAACTTCTGTGTGATGAGTGCATTCAACTCACAGACTTGAACGTTTCTTTTGATAGAACAGTTTGGAAACATTACGTTTGTAGAAACTGCAAGTGTTTATTCGGAGCACCTTGAGGCGTATGTTGGAAAAGGAAATATCTTCACATAAAAACTAGAGAGAAGGATTCTCAGAAACTTCTTTGTGATGAGTTCATTCAACTCACAGAGTTTAACCTACCAATTGATAGAGAAGTTTGGAAACACTCTTTTTGTAGAATCTGCAAGTGGATATTTGGAGCCGTTTGAGGCCTAGGCTGGAAAAGGAAATATCTTCACATAAAAACTGAACAGAAGCATTCTCAGAAACTTCTGTGTGATGAGTGCGTTCAACTCACAGACTTGAACGTTTCTTTTGATAGAACAGTTTGGAAACATTACGTTTGTAGAATCTGCAAGTGTTTATTCGGAGCACCTTGAGGCCTATGTTGGAAAAGGAAATATCTTCACATAAAAACTAGAGAGAAGGATTCTCAGAAACTTCTTTGTGATGAGTTCATTCAACTCACAGAGTTGAACCTACCAATTGATAGAGAAGTTTGGAAACACTCTTTTTGTAGAATCTGCAAGTGGATATTTGGAGCCGTTTGAGGCCTATGCTGGAAAAGGAAATATCTTCACATAAAAACTGAACAGAAGCATTCTCAGAAACTTCTTTGTGTTGAGTGCATTCAACTCACAGACTTGAACTTACCTGTAGAAAGAGCAGTTTTGAAACACTCTTTTGGTAAAATCTGCAAGTGGTTATTTGGAGCACTTCGAGGCCTGTGCTGGGATATGGAATATCTTCACCTAAAAACTACAGAGAAGCATTCTCAGAAAGTTCCTCACGATGCATTCATTCAACTCACAGAGTTGAACCTTCCTTTTCATAGAACAGTTTTGAAACACTCTTTTTGTAGAATCTGCAAGAGGATATTTGGAGCGTTTTGAGGCCTATGCTGGAAAAGGAAATATCTTCACCTAAAAACTAGACAGAAGCATTCTCAGAAACTTCTGTGTGATGAGTGCATTCAACTCACAGACTTGAACGTTTCTTTTGATAGAACAGTTTGGAAACATTACGTTTGTAGAATCTGCAAGTGTTTATTCGGAGCACCTTGAGGCCTATGTTGGAAAAGGAAATATCTTCACATAAAAACTAGAGAGAAGGATTCTCAGAAACTTCTTTGTGATGAGTTCATTCAACTCACAGAGTTGAACCTACCAATTGATAGAGAAGTTTGGAAACACTCTTTTTGTAGAATCTGCAAGTGGATATTTGGAGCCGTTTGAGGCCTATGCTGGAAAAGGAAATATCTTCACATAAAAACTGAACAGAAGCATTCTCAGAAACTTCTTTGTGTTGAGTGCATTCAACTCACAGACTTGAACTTACCTGTAGAAAGAGCAGTTTTGAAACACTCTTTTGGTAAAATCTGCAAGTGGTTATTTGGAGCACTTCGAGGCCTGTGCTGGGATATGGAATATCTTCACCTAAAAACTACAGAGAAGCATTCTCAGAAAGTTCTTCATGATGCATTCATTCAACTCACAGAGTTGAACCTTCCTTTTGATAGAGGAGTTTTGAAACACTCTTTTTGTAGAATCTGCAAGAGGATATTTGGAGCGTTTTGAGGCCTATGCTGGAAAAGGAAATATCTTCACCTAAAAACTAGACAGAAGCATTCTCAGAAACTTCTGTGTGATGAGTGCATTCAACTCACAGACTTGAACGTTTCTTTTGATAGAACAGTTTGGAAACATTACGTTTGTAGAATCTGCAAGTGTTTATTCGGAGCACCTTGAGGCCTACGTTGGAAAAGGAAATATCTTCACATAAAAACTAGAGAGAAGGATTCTCAGAAACTTCTTTGTGATGAGTTCATTCTACTCACAGAGTTGAACCTAACAATTGATAGAGAAGTTTGGAAACACTCTTTTTGTAGAATCTGCAAGTGGATATTTGGAGCCGTTTGTGGCCTATGCTGGAAAAGGAAATATCTTCACATAAAAACTGAACAGAAGCATTCTCAGAAACTTCTTTGTGTTGAGTGCATTCAACTCACAGACTTGAACTTACCTGTAGAAAGAGCAGTTTTGAAACACTCTTTTGGTAAAATCTGCAAGTGGTTATTTGGAGCACTTCGAGGCCTGTGCTGGGATATGGAATATCTTCACCTAAAAACTACAGAGAAGCAGTCTCAGAAATTTCTTCACGATGCATTCATTCAACTCACAGAGTTGAACCTTCCTTTTGATAGAACAGTTTTGAAACACTCTTTTTGTAGAATCTGCAAGAGGATATTTGGAGCGTTTTGAGGCCTATGCTGGAAAAGGAAATATCTTCACCTAAAAACTAGACAGAAGCATTCTCGAAACTTCTGTGTGATGAGTGCGTTCAACTCACAGACTTGAACGTTTCTTTTGATAGAACAGTTTGGAAACATTACGTTTGTAGAATCTGCAAGTGTTTATTCGGAGCACCTTGAGGCCTATGTTGGAAAAGGAAATATCTTCACATAAAAACTAGAGAGAAGGATTCTCAGAAACTTCTTTGTGATGAGTTCATTCAACTCACAGAGTTGAACCTACCAATTGATAGAGAAGTTTGGAAACACTCTTTTTGTAGAATCTGCAAGTGGATATTTGGAGCCGTTTGAGGCCTATGGTGGAAAAGGAAGTATCTTCACATAAAAACTGAACAGAAGCATTCTCAGAAACTTCTTTGTGTTGAGTGCATTCAACTCACAGACTTGAACTTACCTGTAGAAAGAGCAGTTTTGAAACACTCTTTCGGTAGAATCTGCAAGTGGTTATTTGGAGCACTTCGAGGCCTGTGCTGGGATATGGAATATCTTCACCTAAAAACTACAGAGAAGCATTCTCAGAAAGTTCTTCATGATGCATTCATTCAACTCACAGAGTTGAACCTTCCTTTTGATAGAACAGTTTTGAAACACTCTTTTTGTAGAATCTGCAAGAGGATATTTGGAGCGTTTAGAGGCCTATGCTGGAAAAGGAAATATCTTCACCTAAAAACTAGACAGAAGCATTCTCAGAAACTTCTGTGTGATGAGTGTATTCAACTCACAGACTTGAACGTTTCTTTTGATAGAACAGTTTGGAAACATTACGTTTGTAGAATCTGCAAGTGTTTATTCGGAGCACATTGAGGCCTATGTTGGAAAAGGAAATATCTTCGCATAAAAACTAGAGAGAAGGATTCTCAGAAACTTCTTTGTGATGAGTTCATTCAACTCACAAAGTTGAACCTACCAATTGATAGAGAAGTTTGGAAACACTCTTTTTGTAGAATCTGCAAGTGGATATTTCGAGCCGTTTGAGGCCTATGCTGGAAAAGGAAATATCTTCACATAAAAACTGAACAGAAGCATTCTCAGAAACTTCTTTGTGTTGAGTGCATTCAAGTCACAGACTTGAACTTACCTATAGAAAGAGCAGTTTTGAAACACTCTTTTGGTAAAATCTGCAAGTGGTTATTTGGAGCACTTCGAGGCCTGTGCTGGGATATGGAATATCTTCACCTAAAAACTACAGAGAAGCATTCTCAGAAAGTTCTTCACGATGCATTCATTCAACTCACAGAGTTGAACCTTCCTTTTGATAGAACAGTTTTGAAACACTCTTTTTGTAGAATCTGCAAGAGGATATTTGGAGCGTTTTGAGGCCTATGCTGGAAAAGGAAATATCTTCACCTAAAAACTAGACAGAAGCATTCTCAGAAACTTCTGTGTGATGAGTGCGTTCAACTCACATACTTGAACGTTTCTTTTGATAGAACAGTTTGGAAACATTACGTTTGTAGAATCTGCAAGTGTTTATTCGGAGCACCTTGAGGCCTATGTTGGAAAAGGAAATATCTTCACATAAAAACTAGAGAGAAGGATTCTCAGAAACTTCTTTGTGATGAGTTCATTCAACTCACAGAGTTGAACCTACCAATTGATAGAGAAGTTTGGAAACACTCTTTTTGTAGAATCTGCAAGTGGATATTTGGAGCCGTTTGAGGCCTACGCTGGAAAAGGAAATATCTTCACATAAAAACTGAACAGAAGCATTCTCAGAAACTTCTTTGTGTTGAGTGCATTCAACTCACAGACTTGAACTTACCTGTAGAAAGAGCAGTTTTGAAACACTCTTTTGGTAAAATCTGCAAGTGGTTATTTGGAGCACTTCGAGGCCTGTGCTGGGATATGGAATATCTTCACCTAAAAACTACAGAGAAGCATTCTCAGAAAGTTCTTCATGATGCATTCATTCAACTCACAGAGTTGAACCTTCCTTTTGATAGAACAGTTTTGAAACACTCTTTTTGTAGAATCTGCAAGAGGATATTTGGAGCGTTTAGAGGCCTATGCTGGAAAAGGAAATATCTTCACCTAAAATCTAGACAGAAGCATTCTCAGAAACTTCTGTGTGATGAGTGCATTCAATTCACAGACTTGAACGTTTCTTTTGATAGAACAGTTTGGAAACATTACGTTTGTAGAATCTGCAAGTGTTTATTCGGAGCACATTGAGGCCTATGTTGGAAAAGGAAATATCTTCGCATAAAAACTAGAGAGAAGGATTCTCAGAAACTTCTTTGTGATGAGTTCTTTCAACTCACAAAGTTGAACCTACCAATTGATAGAGAAGTTTGGAAACACTCTTTTTGTAGAATCTGCAAGTGGATATTTGGAGCCGTTTGAGGCCTATGCTGGAAAAGGAAATATCTTCACATAAAAACTGAACAGAAGCATTCTCAGAAACTTCTTTGTGTTGAGTGCATTCAAGTCACAGACTTGAACTTACCTATAGAAAGAGCAGTTTTGAAACACTCTTTTGGTAAAATCTGCAAGTGGTTATTTGGAGCACTTCGAGGCCTGTGCTGGGATATGGAATATCTTCACCTAAAAACTACAGAGAAGCATTCTCAGAAAGTTCTTCACGATGCATTCATTCAACTCACAGAGTTGAACCTTCCTTTTGATAGAACAGTTTTGAAACACTCTTTTTGTAGAATCTGCAAGAGGATATTTGGAGCGTTTTGAGGCCTATGCTGGAAAAGGAAATATCTTCACCTAAAAACTAGACAGAAGCATTCTCAGAAACTTCTGTGTGATGAGTGCATTCAACTCACAGACTTGAACGTTTCTTTTGATAGAACAGTTTGGAAACATTACGTTTGTAGAATCTGCAGGTGTTTATTCGGAGCACCTTGAGGCCTATGTTGGAAAATGAAATATCTTCACATAAAAACTAGAGAGAAGGATTCTCAGAAACTTCTTTGTGATGAGTTCATTCAACTCACAGAGTTGAACCTACCAATTGATAGAGAAGTTTGGAAACACTCTTTTTGTAGAATCTGCAAGTGGATATTTGGAGCCGTTTGAGGCCTATGCTGGAAAAGGAAATATCTTCACATAAAAACTGAACAGAAGCATTCTCAGAAACTTCTTTGTGTTGAGTGCATTCAACTCACAGACTTGAACTTACCTGTAGAAAGAGCAGTTTTGAAACACTCTTTTGGTAAAATCTGCAAGTGGTTATTTGGAGCACTTCGAGGCCTGTGCTGGGATATGGAATATCTTCACCTAAAAACTACAGAGAAGCAGTCTCAGAAAGTTCTTCACGATGCATTCATTCAACTCACAGAGTTGAACCTTCCTTTTGATAGAACAGTTTTGAAACACTCTTTTTGTAGAATCTGCAAGAGGATATTTGGAGCGTTTTGAGGCCTATGCTGGAAAAGGAAATATCTTCACCTAAAAACTAGACAGAAGCATTCTCAGAAACTTCTGTGTGATGAGTGCGTTCAACTCACAGACTTGAACGTTTCTTTTGATAGAACAGTTTGGAAACATTACGTTTGTAGAATCTGCAAGTGTTTATTCGGAGCACCTTGAGGCCTATGTTGGAAAAGGAAATATCTTCACATAAAAACTAGAGAGAAGGATTCTCAGAAACTTCTTTGTGATGAGTTCATTCAACTCACAGAGTTGAACCTACCAATTGATAGAGAAGTTTGGAAACACTCTTTTTGTAGAATCTGCAAGTGGATATTTGGAGCCGTTTGAGGCCTATGCTGGAAAAGGAAATATCTTCACATAAAAACTGAACAGAAGCATTCTCAGAAACTTCTTTGTGTTGAGTGCATTCAACTCACAGACTTGAACTTACCTGTAGAAAGAGCAGTTTTGAAACACTCTTTTGGTAAAATCTGCAAGTGGTTATTTGGAGCACTTCGAGGCCTGTGCAGGGATATGGAATATCTTCACCTAAAAACTACAGAGAAGCATTCTCAGAAAGTTCTTCATGATGCATTCATTCAACTCACAGAGTTGAACCTTCCTTTTGATAGAACAGTTTTGAAACACTCTTTTTGTAGAATCTGCAAGAGGATATTTGGAGCGTTTTGAGGCCTATGCTGGAAAAGGAAATATCTTCACCTAAAAACTAGACAGAAGCATTCTCAGAAACTTCTGTGTGATGAGTGCATTCAACTCACAGACTTGAACGTTTCTTTTGATAGAACAGTTTGGAAACATTACGTTTGTAGAATCTGCAAGTGTTTATTCGGAGCACCTTGAGGCCTATGTTGGAAAAGGAAATATCTTCACATAAAAACTAGAGAGAAGGATTCTCAGAAACTTCTTTGTGATGAGTTCATTCAACTCACAGAGTTGAACCTACCAATTGATAGAGAAGTTTGGAAACACTCTTTTTGTAGAATCTGCAAGTGGATATTTGGAGCCGTTTGAGGCCTATGCTGGAAAAGGAAATATCTTCACATAAAAACTGAACAGAAGCATTCTCAGAAACTTCTTTGTGTTGAGTGCATTCAACTCACAGACTTGAACTTACCTGTAGAAAGAGCAGTTTTGAAACACTCTTTTGGTACAATCTGCAAGTGGTTATTTGGAGCACTTCGAGGCCTGTGCTGGGATATGGAATAGCTTCACCTAAAAGCTACAGAGAAGCATTCTCAGAAAGTTCTTCATGATGCATTCATTCAACTCACAGAGTTGAACCTTCCTTTTGATAGAACAGTTTTGAGGCACTCTTTTTGTAAAATCTGCAAGAGGATATTTGGAGCGTTTTGAGGCCTATGCTGGAAAAGGAAATATCTTCACCTAAAAACTAGACAGAAGCATTCTCAGAAACTTCTGTGTGATGAGTGCATTCAACTCACAGACTTGAACGTTTCTTTTGATAGAACAGTTTGGAAACATTACGTTTGTAGAATCTGCAAGTGTTTATTCGGAGCACCTTGAGGCCTATGTTGGAAAAGGAAATATCTTCACATAAAAACTAGAGAGAAGGATTCTCAGAAACTTCTTTGTGATGAGTTCATTCAACTCACAGAGTTGAACCTACCAATTGATAGAGAAGTTTGGAAACACTCTTTTTGTAGAATCTGCAAGTGGATATTTGGAGCCGTTTGTGGCCTATGCTGGAAAAGGAAATATCATCACATAAAAACTGAACAGAAGCATTCTCAGAAACTTCTTTGTGTTGCGTGCATTCAACTCACAGACTTGAACTTACCTGTAGAAAGAGCAGTTTTGAAACACTCTTTTGGTACAATCTGCAAGTGGTTATTTGGAGCACTTCGAGGCCTGTGCTTGGATATGGAATATCTTCACCTAAAAACTACAGAGAAGCATTCTCAGAAAGTTCTTCACGATGCATTCATTCAACTCACAGAGTTGAACCATCCTTTTGATAGAGGAGTTTTGAAACACTCTTTTTGTAGAATCTGCAAGAGGATATTTGGAGCGTTTTGAGGCCTATGCTGGAAAAGGAAATATCTTCACCTAAAAACTAGACAGAAGCATTCTCAGAAACTTCTGTGTGATGAGTGCATTCAACTCACAGACTTGAACGTTTCTTTTGATAGAACAGTTTGGAAACATTACGTTTGTAGAATCTGCAAGTGTTTATTCGGAGCACCTTGAGGCCTATGTTGGAAAAGGAAATATCTTCACATAAAAACTAGAGAGAAGGATTCTCAGAAACTTCTTTGTGATGAGTTCATTCTACTCACAGAGTTGAACCTAACAATTGATAGAGAAGTTTGGAAACACTCTTTTTGTAGAATCTGCAAGTGGATATTTGGAGCCGTTTGTGGCCTATGCTGGAAAAGGAAATATCTTCACATAAAAACTGAACAGAAGCATTCTCAGAAACTTCTTTGTGTTGAGTGCATTCAACTCACAGACTTGAACTTACCTGTAGAAAGAGCAGTTTTGAAACACTCTTTTGGTAAAATCTGCAAGTGGTTATTTGGAGCACTTCGAGGCCTGTGCTGGGATATGGAATATCTTCACCTAAAAACTACAGAGAAGCAGTCTCAGAAATTTCTTCACGATGCATTCATTCAACTCACAGAGTTGAACCTTCCTTTTGATAGAACAGTTTTGAAACACTCTTTTTGTAGAATCTGCAAGAGGATATTTGGAGCGTTTTGAGGCCTATGCTGGAAAAGGAAATATCTTCACCTAAAAACTAGACAGAAGCATTCTCGAAACTTCTGTGTGATGAGTGCGTTCAACTCACAGACTTGAACGTTTCTTTTGATAGAACAGTTTGGAAACATTACGTTTGTAGAATCTGCAAGTGTTTATTCGGAGCACCTTGAGGCCTATGTTGGAAAAGGAAATATCTTCACATAAAAACTAGAGAGAAGGATTCTCAGAAACTTCTTTGTGATGAGTTCATTCAACTCACAGAGTTGAACCTACCAATTGATAGAGAAGTTTGGAAACACTCTTTTTGTAGAATCTGCAAGTGGATATTTGGAGCCGTTTGAGGCCTATGGTGGAAAAGGAAGTATCTTCACATAAAAACTGAACAGAAGCATTCTCAGAAACTTCTTTGTGTTGAGTGCATTCAACTCACAGACTTGAACTTACCTGTAGAAAGAGCAGTTTTGAAACACTCTTTCGGTAGAATCTGCAAGTGGTTATTTGGAGCACTTCGAGGCCTGTGCTGGGATATGGAATATCTTCACCTAAAAACTACAGAGAAGCATTCTCAGAAAGTTCTTCATGATGCATTCATTCAACTCACAGAGTTGAACCTTCCTTTTGATAGAACAGTTTTGAAACACTCTTTTTGTAGAATCTGCAAGAGGATATTTGGAGCGTTTAGAGGCCTATGCTGGAAAAGGAAATATCTTCACCTAAAAACTAGACAGAAGCATTCTCAGAAACTTCTGTGTGATGAGTGTATTCAACTCACAGACTTGAACGTTTCTTTTGATAGAACAGTTTGGAAACATTACGTTTGTAGAATCTGCAAGTGTTTATTCGGAGCACATTGAGGCCTATGTTGGAAAAGGAAATATCTTCGCATAAAAACTAGAGAGAAGGATTCTCAGAAACTTCTTTGTGATGAGTTCATTCAACTCACAAAGTTGAACCTACCAATTGATAGAGAAGTTTGGAAACACTCTTTTTGTAGAATCTGCAAGTGGATATTTCGAGCCGTTTGAGGCCTATGCTGGAAAAGGAAATATCTTCACATAAAAACTGAACAGAAGCATTCTCAGAAACTTCTTTGTGTTGAGTGCATTCAAGTCACAGACTTGAACTTACCTATAGAAAGAGCAGTTTTGAAACACTCTTTTGGTAAAATCTGCAAGTGGTTATTTGGAGCACTTCGAGGCCTGTGCTGGGATATGGAATATCTTCACCTAAAAACTACAGAGAAGCATTCTCAGAAAGTTCTTCACGATGCATTCATTCAACTCACAGAGTTGAACCTTCCTTTTGATAGAACAGTTTTGAAACACTCTTTTTGTAGAATCTGCAAGAGGATATTTGGAGCGTTTTGAGGCCTATGCTGGAAAAGGAAATATCTTCACCTAAAAACTAGACAGAAGCATTCTCAGAAACTTCTGTGTGATGAGTGCGTTCAACTCACATACTTGAACGTTTCTTTTGATAGAACAGTTTGGAAACATTACGTTTGTAGAATCTGCAAGTGTTTATTCGGAGCACCTTGAGGCCTATGTTGGAAAAGGAAATATCTTCACATAAAAACTAGAGAGAAGGATTCTCAGAAACTTCTTTGTGATGAGTTCATTCAACTCACAGAGTTGAACCTACCAATTGATAGAGAAGTTTGGAAACACTCTTTTTGTAGAATCTGCAAGTGGATATTTGGAGCCGTTTGAGGCCTACGCTGGAAAAGGAAATATCTTCACATAAAAACTGAACAGAAGCATTCTCAGAAACTTCTTTGTGTTGAGTGCATTCAACTCACAGACTTGAACTTACCTGTAGAAAGAGCAGTTTTGAAACACTCTTTTGGTAAAATCTGCAAGTGGTTATTTGGAGCACTTCGAGGCCTGTGCTGGGATATGGAATATCTTCACCTAAAAACTACAGAGAAGCATTCTCAGAAAGTTCTTCATGATGCATTCATTCAACTCACAGAGTTGAACCTTCCTTTTGATAGAACAGTTTTGAAACACTCTTTTTGTAGAATCTGCAAGAGGATATTTGGAGCGTTTAGAGGCCTATGCTGGAAAAGGAAATATCTTCACCTAAAATCTAGACAGAAGCATTCTCAGAAACTTCTGTGTGATGAGTGCATTCAATTCACAGACTTGAACGTTTCTTTTGATAGAACAGTTTGGAAACATTACGTTTGTAGAATCTGCAAGTGTTTATTCGGAGCACATTGAGGCCTATGTTGGAAAAGGAAATATCTTCGCATAAAAACTAGAGAGAAGGATTCTCAGAAACTTCTTTGTGATGAGTTCTTTCAACTCACAAAGTTGAACCTACCAATTGATAGAGAAGTTTGGAAACACTCTTTTTGTAGAATCTGCAAGTGGATATTTGGAGCCGTTTGAGGCCTATGCTGGAAAAGGAAATATCTTCACATAAAAACTGAACAGAAGCATTCTCAGAAACTTCTTTGTGTTGAGTGCATTCAAGTCACAGACTTGAACTTACCTATAGAAAGAGCAGTTTTGAAACACTCTTTTGGTAAAATCTGCAAGTGGTTATTTGGAGCACTTCGAGGCCTGTGCTGGGATATGGAATATCTTCACCTAAAAACTACAGAGAAGCATTCTCAGAAAGTTCTTCACGATGCATTCATTCAACTCACAGAGTTGAACCTTCCTTTTGATAGAACAGTTTTGAAACACTCTTTTTGTAGAATCTGCAAGAGGATATTTGGAGCGTTTTGAGGCCTATGCTGGAAAAGGAAATATCTTCACCTAAAAACTAGACAGAAGCATTCTCAGAAACTTCTGTGTGATGAGTGCATTCAACTCACAGACTTGAACGTTTCTTTTGATAGAACAGTTTGGAAACATTACGTTTGTAGAATCTGCAGGTGTTTATTCGGAGCACCTTGAGGCCTATGTTGGAAAATGAAATATCTTCACATAAAAACTAGAGAGAAGGATTCTCAGAAACTTCTTTGTGATGAGTTCATTCAACTCACAGAGTTGAACCTACCAATTGATAGAGAAGTTTGGAAACACTCTTTTTGTAGAATCTGCAAGTGGATATTTGGAGCCGTTTGAGGCCTATGCTGGAAAAGGAAATATCTTCACATAAAAACTGAACAGAAGCATTCTCAGAAACTTCTTTGTGTTGAGTGCATTCAACTCACAGACTTGAACTTACCTGTAGAAAGAGCAGTTTTGAAACACTCTTTTGGTAAAATCTGCAAGTGGTTATTTGGAGCACTTCGAGGCCTGTGCTGGGATATGGAATATCTTCACCTAAAAACTACAGAGAAGCAGTCTCAGAAAGTTCTTCACGATGCATTCATTCAACTCACAGAGTTGAACCTTCCTTTTGATAGAACAGTTTTGAAACACTCTTTTTGTAGAATCTGCAAGAGGATATTTGGAGCGTTTTGAGGCCTATGCTGGAAAAGGAAATATCTTCACCTAAAAACTAGACAGAAGCATTCTCAGAAACTTCTGTGTGATGAGTGCGTTCAACTCACAGACTTGAACGTTTCTTTTGATAGAACAGTTTGGAAACATTACGTTTGTAGAATCTGCAAGTGTTTATTCGGAGCACCTTGAGGCCTATGTTGGAAAAGGAAATATCTTCACATAAAAACTAGAGAGAAGGATTCTCAGAAACTTCTTTGTGATGAGTTCATTCAACTCACAGAGTTGAACCTACCAATTGATAGAGAAGTTTGGAAACACTCTTTTTGTAGAATCTGCAAGTGGATATTTGGAGCCGTTTGAGGCCTATGCTGGAAAAGGAAATATCTTCACATAAAAACTGAACAGAAGCATTCTCAGAAACTTCTTTGTGTTGAGTGCATTCAACTCACAGACTTGAACTTACCTGTAGAAAGAGCAGTTTTGAAACACTCTTTTGGTAAAATCTGCAAGTGGTTATTTGGAGCACTTCGAGGCCTGTGCAGGGATATGGAATATCTTCACCTAAAAACTACAGAGAAGCATTCTCAGAAAGTTCTTCATGATGCATTCATTCAACTCACAGAGTTGAACCTTCCTTTTGATAGAACAGTTTTGAAACACTCTTTTTGTAGAATCTGCAAGAGGATATTTGGAGCGTTTTGAGGCCTATGCTGGAAAAGGAAATATCTTCACCTAAAAACTAGACAGAAGCATTCTCAGAAACTTCTGTGTGATGAGTGCATTCAACTCACAGTCTTGAACGTTTCTTTTGATAGAACAGTTTGGAAACATTACGTTTGTAGAATCTGCAAGTGTTTATTCGGAGCACCTTGAGGCCTATGTTGGAAAAGGAAATATCTTCACATAAAAACTAGAGAGAAGGATTCTCAGAAACTTCTTTGTGATGAGTTCATTCAACTCACAGAGTTGAACCTACCAATTGATAGAGAAGTTTGGAAACACTCTTTTTGTAGAATCTGCAAGTGGATATTTGGAGCCGTTTGAGGCCTATGCTGGAAAAGGAAATATCTTCACATAAAAACTGAACAGAAGCATTCTCAGAAACTTCTTTGTGTTGAGTGCATTCAACTCACAGACTTGAACTTACCTGTAGAAAGAGCAGTTTTGAAACACTCTTTTGGTACAATCTGCAAGTGGTTATTTGGAGCACTTCGAGGCCTGTGCTGGGATATGGAATAGCTTCACCTAAAAGCTACAGAGAAGCATTCTCAGAAAGTTCTTCATGATGCATTCATTCAACTCACAGAGTTGAACCTTCCTTTTGATAGAACAGTTTTGAGGCACTCTTTTTGTAAAATCTGCAAGAGGATATTTGGAGCGTTTTGAGGCCTATGCTGGAAAAGGAAATATCTTCACCTAAAAACTAGACAGAAGCATTCTCAGAAACTTCTGTGTGATGAGTGCATTCAACTCACAGACTTGAACGTTTCTTTTGATAGAACAGTTTGGAAACATTACGTTTGTAGAATCTGCAAGTGTTTATTCGGAGCACCTTGAGGCCTATGTTGGAAAAGGAAATATCTTCACATAAAAACTAGAGAGAAGGATTCTCAGAAACTTCTTTGTGATGAGTTCATTCAACTCACAGAGTTGAACCTACCAATTGATAGAGAAGTTTGGAAACACTCTTTTTGTAGAATCTGCAAGTGGATATTTGGAGCCGTTTGTGGCCTATGCTGGAAAAGGAAATATCATCACATAAAAACTGAACAGAAGCATTCTCAGAAACTTCTTTGTGTTGCGTGCATTCAACTCACAGACTTGAACTTACCTGTAGAAAGAGCAGTTTTGAAACACTCTTTTGGTACAATCTGCAAGTGGTTATTTGGAGCACTTCGAGGCCTGTGCTTGGATATGGAATATCTTCACCTAAAAACTACAGAGAAGCATTCTCAGAAAGTTCTTCATGATGCATTCATTCAACTCACAGAGTTAAACCTTCCTTTTGATAGAACAGTTTTGAGACACTCTTTTTGTAGAATCTGCAAGAGGATATTTGGAGCGTTTTGAGGCCTATGCTGGAAAAGGAAATATCTTCACCTAAAAACTAGACAGAAGCATTCTCAGTAACTTCTGTATGATGAGTGCATTTAACTCACAGACTTGAACGTTTCTTTTGATAGAACAGTTTGGAAACATTACGTTTGTAGAATCTGCAAGTGTTTATTCGGAGCACCTTGAGGCCTATGTTGGAAAAGGAAATATCTTCACATAAAAACTAGAGAGAAGGATTCTCAGAAACTTCTTTGTGATGAGGTCATTCAACTCGCAGAGTTGAACCTACCAATTGATAGAGAAGTTTGGAAACACTCTTTTTGTAGAATCTGCAAGTGGATATTTGGAGCCGTTTGTGGCCTATGCTGGAAAAGGAAATATCTTCACATAAAAACTGAACAGAAGCATTCTCAGAAACTTCTTTGTGTTGAGTGCATTCACCTCAGAGACTTGAACTTACCTGTAGAAAGAGCAGTTTTGAAACACTCTTTTGGTACAATCTGCAAGTGGTTATTTGGAGCACTTCGAGGCCTGTGCTGGGATATGGAATATCTTCACCTAAAAACTACAGAGAAGCATTCTCAGAAAGTTCTTCACGATGCATTCATTCAACTCACAGAGTTGAACCTTCCTTTTGATAGAACAGTTTTGAAACACTCTTTTTGTAGAATCTGCAAGAGGATATTTGGAGCGTTTAGAGGCCTATGCTGGAAAAGGAAATATCTTCATCTAAAAACTAGACAGAAGCATTCTCAGAAACTTCTGTGTGATGAGTGCATTCAACTCACAGACTTGAACGTTTCTTTTGATAGAACAGTTTGGAAACATTACGTTTGTAGAATCTGCAAGTGTTTATTCGGAGCACATTGAGGCCTATGTTGGAAAAGGAAATATCTTCACATAAAAACTAGAGAGAAGGATTCTCAGAAACTTCTTTGTGATGAGTTCATTCAACTCATGGAGTTGAACCTACCAATTGATAGAGAAGTCTGGAAACACTCTTTTTGTAGAATCTGCAAGTGGATATTTGGAGCCGTTTGAGGCCTATGCTGGAAAAGGAAATATCTTCACATAAAAACTGAACAGAAGCATTCTCAGAAACTTCTTTGTGTTGAGTGCATTCAACTCACAGACTTGAACTTACCTGTAGAAAGAGCAGTTTTGAAACACTCTTTTGGTAAAATCTGCAAGTGGTTATTTGGAGCACTTCGAGGCCTGTGCTGGGATATGGAATATCTTCACCTAAAAACTACAGAGAAGGATTCTCAGAAAATTCTTCATGATGCATTCATTCAACTCACAGAGTTGAACCTTCCTTTTGATAGAACAGTTTTGAGACACTCTTTTTGTAGAATCTGCAAGAGGATATTTGGAGCGTTTTGAGGCCTATGCTGGAAAAGGAAATATCTTCACCTAAAAACTAGACAGAAGCATTCTCAGAAACTTCTGTGTGATGAGTGCATTCAACTCACAGTCTTGAACGTTTCTTTTGATAGAACAGTTTGGAAACATTACGTTTGTAGAATCTGCAAGTGTTTATTCGGAGCACCTTGAGGCCTATGTTGGAAAAGGAAATATCTTCACATAAAAACTAGAGAGAAGGATTCTCAGAAAATTCTTTGTGATGAGTTCATTCAACTCACAGAGTTGAACTTACCAATTGATAGAGAAGTTTGGAAACACTCTTTTTGTAGAATCTGCGTGTGGATATTTGGAGCCGTTTGTGGCCTATGCTGGAAAAGGAAATATCTTCACATAAAAACTGAACAGAAGCATTCTCAGAAACTTCTTTGTGTTGAGTGCATTCAACTCACAGACTTGAACTTACCTGTAGAAAGAGCAGTTTTGAAACACTCTTTTGGTACAATCTGCAAGTGGTTATTTGGAGCACTTCGAGGCCTGTGCTGGGATATGGAATATCTTCACCTAAAAACTACAGAGAAGCATTCTCAGAAAGTTCTTCACGATGCATTCATTCAACTCACAGAGTTGAACCTTCCTTTTGATAGAACAGTTTTGAAACACTCTTTTTGTAGAATCTGCAAGAGGATATTTGGAGCGTTTTGAGGCCTATGCTGGAAAAGGAAATATCTTCACCTAAAAACTAGACAGAAGCATTGTCAGAAACTTCTGTGTGATGAGTGCATTCAACTCACAGACTTGAACGTTTCTTTTGATAGAACAGTTTGGAAACATTACGTTTGTAGAATCTGCAAGTGTTTATTCGGAGCACCTTGAGGCCTATGTTGGAAAAGGAAATATCTTCACATAAAACCTAGAGAGAAAGATTCTCAGAAACTTCTTTGTGATGAGTTCATTCAACTCACAGAGTTGAACCTACCAATTGATAGAGAAGTTTGGAAACACTCTTTTTGTAGAATCTGCAAGTGGATATTTGGAGCCGTATGAGGCCTATGCTGGAAAAGGAAATATCTTCACATAAAAACTGAACAGAAGCATTCTCAGAAACTTCTTTGTGTTGAGTGCATTCAACTCACAGACTTGAACTTACCTGTAGAAAGAGCAGTTTTGAAACACTCTTTTGGTAAAATCTGCAAGTGGTTATTTGGAGCACTTCGAGGCCTGTGCTGGGATATGGAATATCTTCACCTAAAAACTACAGAGAAGCATTCTCAGAAAGTTCTTCGCGATGCATTCATTCAACTCACAGAGTTGAACCTTCCTTTTGATAGAACAGTTTTGAAACACTCTTTTTGTAGAATCTGCAAGAGGATATTTGGAGCGTTTTGAGGCCTATGCTGGAAAAGGAAATATCTTCACCTAAAAACTAGACAGAAGCATTTTCAGAAACTTCTGTGTGATGAGTGCATTCAACTCACAGACTTGAACGTTTCTTTTGATAGAACAGTTTGGAAACATTACGTTTGTAGAATCTGCAAGTGTTTATTCGGAGCACCTTGAGGCCTATGTTGGAAAAGGAAATATCTTCACATAAAACCTAGAGAGAAGGATTCTCAGAAACTTCTTTGTGATGAGTTCACTCAACTCACAGAGTTGAACCCACCAATTGATAGAGAAGTTTGGAAACACTCTTTTTGTAGAATGTGCAAGTGGATATTTGGAGCCGTTTCAGGCCTATGCTGGAAAAGGAAATATCTTCACATAAAAACTGAACAGAAGCATTCTCAGAAACTTCTTTGTGTTGAGTGCATTCAACCCACAGACTTGAACTTACCTGTAGAAAGAGCAGTTTTGAAACACTCTTTTGGTAAAATCTGCAAGTGGTTATTTGGAGCACTTCGAGGCCTGTGCTGGGATATGGAATATCTTCACCTAAAAACTACAGAGAAGCATTCTCAGAAAGTTCTTCACGATGGATTCATTCAACTCACAGAGTTGAACCTTCCTTTTGATAGAACAGTTTTGAAACACTCTTTTTGTAGAATCTGCAAGAGGATATTTGGAGCGTTTTGAGGCCTATGCTGGAAAAGGAAATATCTTCACCTAAAAACTAGACAGAAGCATTCTCAGAAACTTCTGTGTGATGAGTGCATTCAACTCACAGACTTGAACGTTTCTTTTGATAGAACAGTTTGGAAACATTACGTTTGTAGAATCTGCAAGTGTTTATTCGGAGCACCTTGAGGCCTGTGTTGGAAAAGGAAATATCTTCGCATAAAAACTAGAGAGAAGGATTCTCAGAAACTTCTTTGTGATGAGTTCATTCAACTCACAGAATTGAACCTACCAATTGATAGAGAAGTTTGGAAACACTCTTTTTGTAGAATCTGCAAGTGGATATTTGGAGCCGTTTGAGGCCTATGCTGGAAAAGGAAATATCTTCACATAAAAACTGAACAGAAGCATTCTCAGAAACTTCTTTGTGTTGAGTGCATTCAACTCACAGACTTGAACTTACCTTTAGAAAGAGCAGTTTTGAAACACTCTTTTGGTAAAATCTGCAAGTGGTTATTTGGAGCACTTCGAGGCCTGTGCTGGGATATGGAATATCATCACCTAAAAACTACAGAGAAGCATTCTCAGAAAGTTCTTCACGATGCATTCATTCAACTCACAGAGTTGAACCTTCCTTTTGATAGAACAGTTTTGAAACACTCTTTTTGTAGAATCTGCAAGAGGATATTTGGAGCGTTTTGAGGCCTATGCTGGAAAAGGAAATATCTTCACCTAAAAACTAGACAGAAGCATTCTCAGAAACTTCTGTGTGATGAGTGCATTCAACTCACAGACTTGAACGTTTCTTTTGATAGAACAGTTTGGAAACATTACGTTTGTAGAATCTGCAAGTGTTTATTCGGAGCACCTTGAGGCCTATGTTGGAAAAGGAAATATCTTCACATAAAAACTAGAGAGAAGGATTCTCAGAAACTTCTTTGTGATGAGTTCATTCAACTCACAGAGTTGAACCTACCAATTGATAGAGAAGTTTGGAAACACTCTTTTTGTAGAATCTGCAAGTGGATATTTGGAGCCGTTTGAGGCCTATGCTGGAAAAGGAAATATCTTCACATAAAAACTGAACAGAAGCATTCTCAGAAACTTCTTTGTGTTGAGTGCATTCAACTCACAGACTTGAACTTACCTGTAGAAAGAGCAGTTTTGAAACACTCTTTTGGTAAAATCTGCAAGTGGTTATTTGGAGCACTTCGAGGCCTGTGCTGGGATATGGATTATCTTCACCTAAAAACTACAGAGAAGCATTCTCAGAAAGTTCTTCATGATGCATTCATTCAACTCACAGAGTTGAACCTTCCTTTTGATAGAACAGTTTTGAAACACTCTTTTTGTAGAATCTGCAAGAGGATATTTGGAGCGTTTTGAGGCCTATGCTGGAAAAGGAAATATCTTCACCTAAAAACTAGACAGAAGCTTTCTCAGAAACTTCTGTGTGATGAGTGCATTCAACTCACAGTCTTGAACGTTTCTTTTGATAGAACAGTTTGGAAACATTACGTTTGTAGAATCTGCAAGTGTTTATTCGGAGCACCTTGAGGCCTATGTTGGAAAAGGAAATATCTTCACATAAAAACTAGAGAGAAGGATTCTCAGAAACTTCTTTGTGATGAGTTCATTCAACTCCCAGAGTTGAACCTACCAATTGATAGAGAAGTTTGGAAACACTCTTTCTGTAGAATCTGCAAGTGGATATTTGGAGCCATTTGAGGCCTATGCTGGAAAAGGAAATATCTTCACATAAAAACTGAACAGAAACATTCTCAGAAACTTCTTTGTGTTGAGTGCATTCAACTCACAGACTTGAACTTACCTGTAGAAAGAGCAGTTTTGAAACACTCTTTTGGTAAAATCTGCAAGTGGTTATTTGGAGCACTTCGAGGCCTGTGCTGGGATATGGAATATCTTCACCTAAAAACTACAGAGAAGCATTCTCAGAAAGTTCTTCATGATGCATTCATTCAACTCACAGAGTTAAACCTTCCTTTTGATAGAACAGTTTTGAGACACTCTTTTTGTAGAATCTGCAAGAGGATATTTGGAGCGTTTTGAGGCCTATGCTGGAAAAGGAAATATCTTCACCTAAAAACTAGACAGAAGCATTCTCAGTAACTTCTGTGTGATGAGTGCATTCAACTCACAGACTTGAACGTTTCTTTTGATAGAACAGTTTGGAAACATTACGTTTGTAGAATCTGCAAGTGTTTATTCGGAGCACCTTGAGGCCTATGTTGGAAAAGGAAATATCTTCACATAAAAACTAGAGAGAAGGATTCTCAGAAACTTCTTTGTGATGAGGTCATTCAACTCGCAGAGTTGAACCTACCAATTGATAGAGAAGTTTGGAAACACTCTTTTTGTAGAATCTGCAAGTGGATATTTGGAGCCGTATGAGGCCTATGCTGGAAAAGGAAATATCTTCACATAAAAACTGAACAGAAGCATTCTCAGAAACTTCTTTGTGTTGAGTGCATTCAACTCACAGACTTCAACTTACCTATAGAAAGAGCAGTTTTGAAACACTCTTTTGGTAAAATCTGCAAGTGGTTATTTGGAGCACTTCGAGGCCTGTGCTGGGATATGGAATATCTTCACCTAAAAACTACAGAGAAGCAGTCTCAGAAAGTTCTTTACGATGCATTCACTCAACTCACAGAGTTGAACCTTCCTTTTGATAGAACAGTTTTGAAACACGCTTTTTGTAGAAGCTGCAAGAGGATATTTGGAGCGTTTTGAGGCCTATGCTGGAAAAGGAAATATCTTCACTTAAAAACTAGACAGAAGCATTCTCAGAAACTTCTGTGTGATGAGTGCATTCAACTCACAGACTTGAACGTTTCTTTTGATAGAACAGTTTGGAAACATTACGTTTGTAGAATCTGCAAGTGTTTATTCGGAGCACCTTGAGGCCTATGTTGGAAAAGGAAATATCTTCACATAAAACCTAGAGAGAAAGATTCTCAGAAACTTCTTTGTGATGAGTTCATTCAACTCACAGAGTTGAACCTACGAATTGATAGAGAAGTATGGAAACACTCTTTTTGTAGAATCTGCAAGTGGATATTTGGAGCCGTTTGAGGCCTATGCTGGAAAAGGAAATATCTTCACATAAAAACTGAACAGAAGCATTCTCAGAAACTTCTTTGTGTTGAGTGCATTCAACTCACAGACTTGAACTTACCTGTAGAAAGAGCAGTTTTGAAACACTCTTTTGTTAAAATCTGCAAGTGGTTATTTGGAGCACTTCGAGGCCTGTGCTGGGATATGGAATATCTTCACCTAAAAACTACAGAGAAGCATTCTCAGAAAGTTCTTCACGATGCATTCATTCAACTCACAGAGTTGAACCTTCCTTTTGATAGAACAGTTTTGAAACACTCTTTTTGTAGAATCTGAAAGAGGATATTTGGAGCGTTTTGAGGCCTATGCTGGAAAAGGAAATATCTTCACCTAAAAACTAGACAGAAGCATTCTCAGAAACTTCTGTGTGATGAGTGCATTCAACTCACAGACTTGAACGTTTCTTTTGATAGAACAGTTTGGAAACATTACGTTTGTAGAATCTGCAAGTGTTTATTCGGAGCACCTTGAGGCCTATGTTGGAAAAGGAAATATCTTCGCATAAAAACTAGAGAGAAGGATTCTCAGAAACATCTTTGTGATGAGTTCATTCAACTCACAGAGTTGAACCTACCAATTGATAGAGAAGTTTGGAAACACTCTTTTTGTAGAATCTGCAAGTGGATATTTGGAGCCGTTTGAGGCCTATGCTGGAAAAGGAAATATCTTCACATAAAAACTGAACAGAAGCATTCTCGGAAACTTCTTTGTGTTGAGTGCATTCAACTCACAGACTTGAACTTACCTGTAGAAAGAGCAGTTTTGAAACACTCTTTTGGTTAAATCTGCAAGTGGTTATTTGGAGCACTTCGAGGCCTGTGCTGGGATATGGAATATCTTCACCTAAAAACTACAGAGAAGCATTCTCAGAAAGTTCTTCATGATGCATTCATTCAACTCACAGAGTTAAACCTTCCTTTTGATAGAACAGTTTTGAGACACTCTTTTTGTAGAATCCGCAAGAGGATATTTGGAGCGTTTTGAGGCCTATGCTGGAAAAGGAAATATCTTCACCTAAAAACTAGACAGAAGCATTCTCAGTAACTTCTGTATGATGAGTGCATTTAACTCACAGACTTGAACGTTTCTTTTGATAGAACAGTTTGGAAACATTACGTTTGTAGAATCTGCAAGTGTTTATTCGGAGCACCTTGAGGCCTATGTTGGAAAAGGAAATATCTTCACATAAAAACTAGAGAGAAGGATTCTCAGAAACTTCTTTGTGATGAGGTCATTCAACTCGCAGAGTTGAACCTACCAATTGATAGAGAAGTTTGGAAACACTCTTTTTGTAGAATCTGCAAGTGGATATTTGGAGCCGTTTGTGGCCTATGCTGGAAAAGGAAATATCTTCACATAAAAACTGAACAGAAGCATTCTCAGAAACTTCTTTGTGTTGAGTGCATTCAACTCACAGACTTGAACTTACCTGTAGAAAGAGCAGTTTTGAAACACTCTTTTGGTACAATCTGCAAGTGGTTATTTGGAGCACTTCGAGGCCTGTGCTGGGATATGGAATATCTTCACCTAAAAACTACAGAGAAGCATTCTCAGAAAGTTCTTCACGATGCATTCATTCAACTCACAGAGTTGAACCTTCCTTTTGATAGAACAGTTTTGAAACACTCTTTTTGTAGAATCTGCAAGAGGATATTTGGAGCGTTTAGAGGCCTATGCTGGAAAAGGAAATATCTTCATCTAAAAACTAGACAGAAGCATTCTCAGAAACTTCTGTGTGATGAGTGCATTCAACTCACAGACTTGAACGTTTCTTTTGATAGAACAGTTTGGAAACATTACGTTTGTAGAATCTGCAAGTGTTTATTCGGAGCACATTGAGGCCTATGTTGGAAAAGGAAATATCTTCACATAAAAACTAGAGAGAAGGATTCTCAGAAACTTCTTTGTGATGAGTTCATTCAACTCATGGAGTTGAACCTACCAATTGATAGAGAAGTCTGGAAACACTCTTTTTGTAGAATCTGCAAGTGGATATTTGGAGCCGTTTGAGGCCTATGCTGGAAAAGGAAATATCTTCACATAAAAACTGAACAGAAGCATTCTCAGAAACTTCTTTGTGTTGAGTGCATTCAACTCACAGACTTGAACTTACCTGTAGAAAGAGCAGTTTTGAAACACTCTTTTGGTAAAATCTGCAAGTGGTTATTTGGAGCACTTCGAGGCCTGTGCTGGGATATGGAATATCTTCACCTAAAAACTACAGAGAAGGATTCTCAGAAAATTCTTCATGATGCATTCATTCAACTCACAGAGTTGAACCTTCCTTTTGATAGAACAGTTTTGAGACACTCTTTTTGTAGAATCTGCAAGAGGATATTTGGAGCGTTTTGAGGCCTATGCTGGAAAAGGAAATATCTTCACCTAAAAACTAGACAGAAGCATTCTCAGAAACTTCTGTGTGATGAGTGCATTCAACTCACAGTCTTGAACGTTTCTTTTGATAGAACAGTTTGGAAACATTACGTTTGTAGAATCTGCAAGTGTTTATTCGGAGCACCTTGAGGCCTATGTTGGAAAAGGAAATATCTTCACATAAAAACTAGAGAGAAGGATTCTCAGAAAATTCTTTGTGATGAGTTCATTCAACTCACAGAGTTGAACTTACCAATTGATAGAGAAGTTTGGAAACACTCTTTTTGTAGAATCTGCATGTGGATATTTGGAGCCGTTTGTGGCCTATGCTGGAAAAGGAAATATCTTCACATAAAAACTGAACAGAAGCATTCTCAGAAACTTCTTTGTGTTGAGTGCATTCAACTCACAGACTTGAACTTACCTGTAGAAAGAGCAGTTTTGAAACACTCTTTTGGTACAATCTGCAAGTGGTTATTTGGAGCACTTCGAGGCCTGTGCTGGGATATGGAATATCTTCACCTAAAAACTACAGAGAAGCATTCTCAGAAAGTTCTTCACGATGCATTCATTCAACTCACAGAGTTGAACCTTCCTTTTGATAGAACAGTTTTGAAACACTCTTTTTGTAGAATCTGCAAGAGGATATTTGGAGCGTTTTGAGGCCTATGCTGGAAAAGGAAATATCTTCACCTAAAAACTAGACAGAAGCATTGTCAGAAACTTCTGTGTGATGAGTGCATTCAACTCACAGACTTGAACGTTTCTTTTGATAGAACAGTTTGGAAACATTACGTTTGTAGAATCTGCAAGTGTTTATTCGGAGCACCTTGAGGCCTATGTTGGAAAAGGAAATATCTTCACATAAAACCTAGAGAGAAAGATTCTCAGAAACTTCTTTGTGATGAGTTCATTCAACTCACAGAGTTGAACCTACCAATTGATAGAGAAGTATGGAAACACTCTTTTTGTAGAATCTGCAAGTGGATATTTGGAGCCGTTTGAGGCCTATGCTGGAAAAGGAAATATCTTCACATAAAAACTGAACAGAAGCATTCTCAGAAACTTCTTTGTGTTGAGTGCATTCAACTCACAGACTTGAACTTACCTGTAGAAAGAGCAGTTTTGAAACACTCTTTTGGTAAAATCTGCAAGTGGTTATTTGGAGCACTTCGAGGCCTGTGCTGGGATATGGAATATCTTCACCTAAAAACTACAGAGAAGCATTCTCAGAAAGTTCTTCGCGATGCATTCATTCAACTCACAGAGTTGAACCTTCCTTTTGATAGAACAGTTTTGAAACACTCTTTTTGTAGAATCTGCAAGAGGATATTTGGAGCGTTTTGAGGCCTATGCTGGAAAAGGAAATATCTTCACCTAAAAACTAGACAGAAGCATTTTCAGAAACTTCTGTGTGATGAGTGCATTCAACTCACAGACTTGAACGTTTCTTTTGATAGAACAGTTTGGAAACATTACGTTTGTAGAATCTGCAAGTGTTTATTCGGAGCACCTTGAGGCCTATGTTGGAAAAGGAAATATCTTCACATAAAACCTAGAGAGAAGGATTCTCAGAAACTTCTTTGTGATGAGTTCACTCAACTCACAGAGTTGAACCCACCAATTGATAGAGAAGTTTGGAAACACTCTTTTTGTAGAATGTGCAAGTGGATATTTGGAGCCGTTTCAGGACTATGCTGGAAAAGGAAATATCTTCACATAAAAACTGAACAGAAGCATTCTCAGAAACTTCTTTGTGTTGAGTGCATTCAACCCACAGACTTGAACTTACCTGTAGAAAGAGCAGTTTTGAAACACTCTTTTGGTAAAATCTGCAAGTGGTTATTTGGAGCACTTCGAGGCCTGTGCTGGGATATGGAATATCTTCACCTAAAAACTACAGAGAAGCATTCTCAGAAAGTTCTTCACGATGCATTCATTCAACTCACAGAGTTGAACCTTCCTTTTGATAGAACAGTTTTGAAACACTCTTTTTGTAGAATCTGCAAGAGGATATTTGGAGCGTTTTGAGGCCTATGCTGGAAAAGGAAATATCTTCACCTAAAAACTAGACAGAAGCATTCTCAGAAACTTCTGTGTGATGAGTGCATTCAACTCACAGACTTGAACGTTTCTTTTGATAGAACAGTTTGGAAACATTACGTTTGTAGAATCTGCAAGTGTTTATTCGGAGCACCTTGAGGCCTGTGTTGGAAAAGGAAATATCTTCGCATAAAAACTAGAGAGAAGGATTCTCAGAAACTTCTTTGTGATGAGTTCATTCAACTCACAGAATTGAACCTACCAATTGATAGAGAAGTTTGGAAACACTCTTTTTGTAGAATCTGCAAGTGGATATTTGGAGCCGTTTGAGGCCTATGCTGGAAAAGGAAATATCTTCACATAAAAACTGAACAGAAGCATTCTCAGAAACTTCTTTGTGTTGAGTGCATTCAACTCACAGACTTGAACTTACCTGTAGAAAGAGCAGTTTTGAAACACTCTTTTGGTAAAATCTGCAAGTGGTTATTTGGAGCACTTCGAGGCCTGTGCTGGGATATGGAATATCATCACCTAAAAACTACAGAGAAGCATTCTCAGAAAGTTCTTCACGATGCATTCATTCAACTCACAGAGTTGAACCTTCCTTTTGATAGAACAGTTTTGAAACACTCTTTTTGTAGAATCTGCAAGAGGATATTTGGAGCGTTTTGAGGCCTATGCTGGAAAAGGAAATATCTTCACCTAAAAACTAGACAGAAGCATTCTCAGAAACTTCTGTGTGATGAGTGCATTCAACTCACAGACTTGAACGTTTCTTTTGATAGAACAGTTTGGAAACATTACGTTTGTAGAATCTGCAAGTGTTTATTCGGAGCACCTTGAGGCCTATGTTGGAAAAGGAAATATCTTCACATAAAAACTAGAGAGAAGGATTCTCAGAAACTTCTTTGTGATGAGTTCATTCAACTCACAGAGTTGAACCTACCAATTGATAGAGAAGTTTGGAAACACTCTTTTTGTAGAATCTGCAAGTGGATATTTGGAGCCGTTTGAGGCCTATGCTGGAAAAGGAAATATCTTCACATAAAAACTGAACAGAAGCATTCTCAGAAACTTCTTTGTGTTGAGTGCATTCAACTCACAGACTTGAACTTACCTGTAGAAAGAGCAGTTTTGAAACACTCTTTTGGTAAAATCTGCAAGTGGTTATTTGGAGCACTTCGAGGCCTGTGCTGGGATATGGATTATCTTCACCTAAAAACTACAGAGAAGCATTCTCAGAAAGTTCTTCATGATGCATTCATTCAACTCACAGAGTTGAACCTTCCTTTTGATAGAACAGTTTTGAAACACTCTTTTTGTAGAATCTGCAAGAGGATATTTGGAGCGTTTTGAGGCCTATGCTGGAAAAGGAAATATCTTCACCTAAAAACTAGACAGAAGCTTTCTCAGAAACTTCTGTGTGATGAGTGCATTCAACTCACAGTCTTGAACGTTTCTTTTGATAGAACAGTTTGGAAACATTACGTTTGTAGAATCTGCAAGTGTTTATTCGGAGCACCTTGAGGCCTATGTTGGAAAAGGAAATATCTTCACATAAAAACTAGAGAGAAGGATTCTCAGAAACTTCTTTGTGATGAGTTCATTCAACTCCCAGAGTTGAACCTACCAATTGATAGAGAAGTTTGGAAACACTCTTTTTGTAGAATCTGCAAGTGGATATTTGGAGCCATTTGAGGCCTATGCTGGAAAAGGAAATATCTTCACATAAAAACTGAACAGAAACATTCTCAGAAACTTCTTTGTGTTGAGTGCATTCAACTCACAGACTTGAACTTACCTGTAGAAAGAGCAGTTTTGAAACACTCTTTTGGTAAAATCTGCAAGTGGTTATTTGGAGCACTTCGAGGCCTGTGCTGGGATATGGAATATCTTCACCTAAAAACTACAGAGAAGCATTCTCAGAAAGTTCTTCATGATGCATTCATTCAACTCACAGAGTTAAACCTTCCTTTTGATAGAACAGTTTTGAGACACTCTTTTTGTAGAATCTGCAAGAGGATATTTGGAGCGTTTTGAGGCCTATGCTGGAAAAGGAAATATCTTCACCTAAAAACTAGACAGAAGCATTCTCAGTAACTTCTGTGTGATGAGTGCATTCAACTCACAGACTTGAACGTTTCTTTTGATAGAACAGTTTGGAAACATTACGTTTGTAGAATCTGCAAGTGTTTATTCGGAGCACCTTGAGGCCTATGTTGGAAAAGGAAATATCTTCACATAAAAACTAGAGAGAAGGATTCTCAGAAACTTCTTTGTGATGAGGTCATTCAACTCGCAGAGTTGAACCTACCAATTGATAGAGAAGTTTGGAAACACTCTTTTTGTAGAATCTGCAAGTGGATATTTGGAGCCGTATGAGGCCTATGCTGGAAAAGGAAATATCTTCACATAAAAACTGAACAGAAGCATTCTCAGAAACTTCTTTGTGTTGAGTGCATTCAACTCACAGACTTGAACTTACCTATAGAAAGAGCAGTTTTGAAACACTCTTTTGGTAAAATCTGCAAGTGGTTATTTGGAGCACTTCGAGGCCTGTGCTGGGATATGGAATATCTTCACCTAAAAACTACAGAGAAGCAGTCTCAGAAAGTTCTTTATGATGCATTCACTCAACTCACAGAGTTGAACCTTCCTTTTGATAGAACAGTTTTGAAACACTCTTTTTGTAGAAGCTGCAAGAGGATATTTGGAGCGTTTTGAGGCCTATGCTGGAAAAGGAAATATCTTCACCTAAAAACTAGACAGAAGCATTCTCAGAAACTTCTGTGTGATGAGTGCATTCAACTCACAGACTTGAACGTTTCTTTTGATAGAACAGTTTGGAAACATTACGTTTGTAGAATCTGCAAGTGTTTATTCGGAGCACCTTGAGGCCTATGTTGGAAAAGGAAATATCTTCACATAAAACCTAGAGAGAAAGATTCTCAGAAACTTCTTTGTGATGAGTTCATTCAACTCACAGAGTTGAACCTACGAATTGATAGAGAAGTATGGAAACACTCTTTTTGTAGAATCTGCAAGTGGATATTTGGAGCCGTTTGAGGCCTATGCTGGAAAAGGAAATATCTTCACATAAAAACTGAACAGAAGCATTCTCAGAAACTTCTTTGTGTTGAGTGCATTCAACTCACAGACTTGAACTTACCTGTAGAAAGAGCAGTTTTGAAACACTCTTTTGTTAAAATCTGCAAGTGGTTATTTGGAGCACTTCGAGGCCTGTGCTGGGATATGGAATATCTTCACCTAAAAACTACAGAGAAGCATTCTCAGAAAGTTCTTCACGATGCATTCATTCAACTCACAGAGTTGAACCTTCCTTTTGATAGAACAGTTTTGAAACACTCTTTTTGTAGAATCTGAAAGAGGATATTTGGAGCGTTTTGAGGCCTATGCTGGAAAAGGAAATATCTTCACCTAAAAACTAGACAGAAGCATTCTCAGAAACTTCTGTGTGATGAGTGCATTCAACTCACAGACTTGAACGTTTCTTTTGATAGAACAGATTGGAAACATTACGTTTGTAGAATCTGCAAGTGTTTATTCGGAGCACCTTGAGGCCTATGTTGGAAAAGGAAATATCTTCGCATAAAAACTAGAGAGAAGGATTCTCAGAAACTTCTTTGTGATGAGTTCATTCAACTCACAGAGTTGAACCTACCAATTGATAGAGAAGTTTGGAAACACTCTTTTTGTAGAATCTGCAAGTGGATATTTGGAGCCGTTTGAGGCCTATGCTGGAAAAGGAAATATCTTCACATAAAAACTGAACAGAAGCATTCTCAGAAACTTCTTTGTGTTGAGTGCATTCAACTCACAGACTTGAACTTACCTGTAGAAAGAGCAGTTTTGAAACACTCTTTTGGTAAAATCTGCAAGTGGTTATTTGGAGCACTTCGAGGCCTGTGCTGCGATATGGAATATCTTCACCTAAAAACTACAGAGAAGCATTCTCAGAAAGTTCTTCACGATGCATTCATTCAACTCACAGAGTTGAACCTTCCTTTTGATAGAACAGTTTTGAAACACTCTTTTTGTAGAATCTGCAAGAGGATATTTGGAGCGTTTTTAGGCCTATGCTGGAAAAGGAAATATCTTCACCTAAAAACTAGACAGAAGCATTCTCAGAAACTTCTGTGTGATGAGTGCATTCAACTCACAGACTTGAACGTTTCTTTTGATAGAACAGTTTGGAAACATTACGTTTGTAGAATCTGCAAGTGTTTATTCGGAGCACCTTGAGGCCTGTGTTGGAAAAGGAAATATCTTCGCATAAAAACTAGAGAGAAGGATTCTCAGAAACTTCTTTGTGATGAGTTCATTCAACTCACAGAGTTGAACCTACCAATTGATAGAGAAGTTTGGAAACACTCTTTTTGTAGAATCTGCAAGTGGATATTTGGAGCCGTTTGAGGCCTATGCTGGAAAAGGAAATATCTTCACATAAAAACTGAACAGAAGCATTCTCAGAAACTTCTTTGTGTTGAGTGCATTCAACTCACAGACTTGAACTTACCTGTAGAAAGAGCAGTTTTGAAACACTCTTTTGGTAAAATCTGCAAGTGGTTATTTGGAGCACTTCGAGGCCTGTGCTGGGATATGGAATATCTTCACCTAAAAACTACAGAGAAGCATTCTCAGAAAGTTCTTCACGATGCATTCATTCAACTCACAGAGTTGAACCTTCCTTTTGATAGAACAGTTTTGAAACACTCTTTTTGTAGAATCTGCAAGAGGATATTTGGAGCGTTTTGAGGCCTATGCTGGAAAAGGAAATATCTTCACCTAAAAACTAGACAGAAGCATTCTCAGAAACTTCTGTGTGATGAGTGCATTCAACTCACAGACTTGAACGTTTCTTTTGATAGAACAGTTTGGAAACATTACGTTTGTAGAATCTGCAAGTGTTTATTCGGAGCACCTTGAGGCATATGTTGGAAAAGGAAATAGCTTCACATAAAAACTAGAGAGAAGGATTCTCAGAAACTTCTTTGTGATGAGTTCATTCAACTCACAGTGTTGAACCTACCAATTGATAGAGAAGTTTGGAAACACTCTTTTTGTAGAATCTGCAAGTGGATATTTGGAGCCGTTTGAGGCCTATGCTGGAAAAGGAAATATCTTCACATAAAAACTGAACAGAAGGATTCTCAGAAACTTCTTTGTGTTGAGTGCATTCAACTCACAGACTTGAACTTACCTGTAGAAAGAGCAGTTTTGAAACACTCTTTTGGTAAAATCTGCAAGTGGTTATTTGGAGCACTTCGAGGCCTGTGCTGGGATATGGAATATCTTCACCTAAAAACTACAGAGAAGCATTCTCAGAAAGTTCTTCATGATGCATTCATTCAACTCACAGAGTTGAACCTTCCTTTTGATAGAACAGTTTTGAAACACTCTTTTTGTAGAATCTGCAAGAGGATATTTGGAGCGTTTTGAGGCCTATGCTGGAAAAGGAAATATCTTCACCTAAAAACTAGACAGAAGCATTCTCAGAAACTTCTGTGTGATGAGTGCATTCAACTGACAGACTTGAACGTTTCTTTTGATAGAACAGTTTGGAAACATTACGTTTGTAGAATCTGCAAGTGTTTATTCGGAGCACCTTGAGGCCTATGTTGGAAAAGGAAATATCTTCACATAAAAACTAGAGAGAAGGATTCTCAGAAACTTCTTTGTGATGAGTTCATTCAACTCACAGAGTTGAACCTACCAATTGATAGAGAAGTTTGGAAACACTCTTTTTGTAGAATCTGCAAGTGGATATTTGGAGCCGTTTGTGGCCTATGCTGGAAAAGGCAATATCTTCACATAAAAACTGAACAGAAGCATTCTCAGAAACTTCTTTGTGTTGAGTGCATGCAACTCACAGACTTGAACTTACCTGTAGAAAGAGCAGTTTTGAAACACTCTTTTGGTAAAATCTGCAAGTGGTTATTTGGAGCACTTCGAGGCCTGTGCTGGGATATGGAATATCTTCACCTAAAAACTACAGAGAAGCATTCTCAGAAAGTTCTTCACGATGCATTCATTCAACTCACAGAGTTGAACCTTCCTTTTGATAGAACAGCTTTGAAACACTCTTTTTGTAGAATCTGCAAGAGGATATTTGGAGCGTTTTGAGGCCTATGCTGGAAAAGGAAATATCTTCACCTAAAAACTAGACAGAAGCATTCTCAGAAACTTCTGTGTGATGAGTGCATTCAACTCACAGACTTGAACGTTTCTTTTCATAGAACAGTTTGGAAACATTACGTTTGTAGAATCTGCAAGTGTTTATTCGGAGCACCTTGAGGCGTATGTTGGAAAAGGAAATATCTTCACATAAAAACTAGAGAGAAGGATTCTCAGAAACTTCTTTGTGATGAGTTCATTCAACTCACAGAGTTGAACCTACCAATTGATAGAGAAGTTTGGAAACACTCTTTTTGTAGAATCTGCAAGTGGATATTTGGAGCCGTTTGAGGCCTATGCTGGAAAAGGAAATATCTTCACATAAAAACTGAACAGAAGCATTCTCAGAAACTTCTTCGTGTTGAGTGCATTCAACTCACAGACTTGAACTTACCTGTAGAAAGAGCAGTTTTGAAACACTCTTTTGGTAAAATCTGCAAGTGGTTATTTGGAGCACTTCGAGGCCTGTGCTGGGATATGGAATATCTTCACCTAAAAACTACAGAGAAGCAGTCTCAGAAATTTCTTCACGATGCATTCATTCAACTCACAGAGTTGAACCTTCCTTTTGATAGAACAGTTTTGAAACACTCTTTTTGTAGAATCTGCAAGAGGATATTTGGAGCGTTTTGAGGCCTATGCTGGAAAAGGAAATATCTTCACCTAAAAACTACACAGAAGCATTCTCAGAAACTTCTGTGTGATGAGTGCGTTCAACTCACAGACTTGAACGTTTCTTTTGATAGAACAGTTTGGAAACATTCCGTTTGTAGAATCTGCAAGTGTTTATTCGTAGCACCTTGAGGCCTATGTTGGAAAAGGAAATATCTTCACATAAAAACTAGAGAGAAGGATTCTAAGAAACTTCTTTGTGATGAGTTCATTCAACTCCCAGAGTTGAACCTACCAATTGATAGAGAAGTTTGGAAACACTCTTTTTGTAGAATCTGCAAGTGGATATTTGGAGCCGTTTGAGGCCTATGCTGGAAAAGGAAATATCTTCACATAAAAACTGAACAGAAGCATTCTCAGAAACTTCTTTGTGTTGAGTGCATTGAACTCACAGACTTGAACTTACCTGTAGAAAGAGCAGTTTTGAAACACTCTTTTGGTAAAATCTGCAAGTGGTTATTTGGAGCACTTCGAGGCCTGTGCTGGGATATGGAATATCTTCACCTAAAAACTACAGAGAAGCATTCTCAGAAAGTTCTTCATGATGCATTCATTCAACTCACAGAGTTGAACCTTCCTTTTGATAGAACAGTTTTGAAACACTCTTTTTGTAGAATCTGCAAGTGGATATTTGGAGCCGTATGAGGCCTATGCTGGAAAAGGAAATATCTTCACATAAAAACTGAACAGAAGCATTCTCAGAAACTTCTTTGTGTTGAGTGCATTCAACTCACAGACTTGAACTTACCTATAGAAAGAGCAGTTTTCAAACACTCTTTTGGTAAAATCTGCAAGTGGTTATTTGGAGCACTTCGAGGCCTGTGCTGGGATATGGAATATCTTCACCTAAAAACTACAGAGAAGCAGTCTCAGAAAGTTCTTCACGATGCATTCACTCAACTCACAGAGTTGAACCTTCCTTTTGATAGAACAGTTTTGAAACACTCTTTTTGTAGAAGCTGCAAGAGGATATTTGGAGCGTTTTGAGGCCTATGCTGGAAAAGGAAATATCTTCACCTAAAAACTAGACAGAAGCATTCTCAGAAACTTCTGTGTGATGAGTGCATTCAACTCACAGACTTGAACGTTTCTTTTGATAGAACAGTTTGGAAACATTACGTTTGTAGAATCTGCAAGTGTTTATTCGGAGCACCTTGAGGCCTATGTTGGAAAAGGAAATATCTTCACATAAAACCTAGAGAGAAAGATTCTCAGAAACTACTTTGTGATGAGTTCATTCAACTCACAGAGTTGAACCTACCAATTGATAGAGAAGTATGGAAACACTCTTTTTGTAGAATCTGCAAGTGGATATTTGGAGCCGTTTGAGGCCTATGCTGGAAAAGGAAATATCTTCACATAAAAACTGAACAGAAGCATTCTCAGAAACTTCTTTGTGTTGAGTGCATTCAACTCACAGACTTGAACTTACCTGTAGAAAGAGCAGTTTTGAAACACTCTTTTGGTAAAATCTGCAAGTGGTTATTTGGAGCACTTCGAGGCCTGTGCTGCGATATGGAATATCTTCACCTAAAAACTACAGAGAAGCATTCTCAGAAAGTTCTTCACGATGCATTCATTCAACTCACAGAGTTGAACCTTCCTTTTGATAGAACAGTTTTGAAACACTCTTTTTGTAGAATCTGCAAGAGGATATTTGGAGCGTTTTGAGGCCTATGCTGGAAAAGGAAATATCTTCACCTAAAAACTAGACAGAAGCATTCTCAGAAACTTCTGTGTGATGAGTGCATTCAACTCACAGACTTGAACGTTTCTTTTGATAGAACAGTTTGGAAACATTACGTTTGTAGAATCTGCAAGTGTTTATTCGGAGCACCTTGAGGCCTATGTTGGAAAAGGAAATATCTTCACATAAAACCTAGAGAGAAGGATTCTCAGAAACTTCTTTGTGATGAGTTCATTCAACTCACAGAGTTGAACCTACCAATTGATAGAGAAGTTTGGAAACACTCTTTTTGTAGAATCTGCAAGTGGATATTTGGAGCCGTTTGAGGCCTATGCTGGAAAAGGAAATATCTTCACATAAAAACTGAACAGATGCATTCTCAGAAACTTCTTTGTGTTGAGTGCATTCAACCCACAGACTTGAACTTACCTGTAGAAAGAGCAGTTTTGAAACACTCTTTTGGTAAAATCTGCAAGTGGTTATTTAGAGCACTTCGAGGCCTGTGCTGGGATATGGAATATCTTCACCTAAAACTACAGAGAAGCATTCTCAGAAAGTTCTTCACGATGCATTCATTCAACTCACAGAGTTGAACCTTCCTTTTGATAGAACAGTTTTGAAACACTCTTTTTGTAGAATCTGCAAGAGGATATTTGGAGCGTTTTGAGGCCTATGCTGGAAAAGGAAATATCTTCACCTAAAAACTAGACAGAAGCATTCTCAGAAACTTCTGTGTGATGAGTGCATTCAACTCACAGACTTGAACGTTTCTTTTGATAGAACAGTTTGGAAACATTACGTTTGTAGAATCTGCAAGTGTTTATTCGGAGCACCTTGAGGCCTATGTTGGAAAAGGAAATATCTTCGCATAAAAACTAGAGAGAAGGATTCTCAGAAACTTCTTTGTGATGAGTTCATTCAACTCACAGAGTTGAACCTACCAATTGATAGAGAAGTTTGGAAACACTCTTTTTGTAGAATCTGCAAGTGGATATTTGGAGCCGTTTGAGGCCTATGCTGGAAAAGGAAATATCTTCACATAAAAACTGAACAGAAGCATTCTCAGAAACTTCCTTGTGTTGAGTGCATTCAACTCACAGACTTGAACTTACCTGTAGAAAGAGCAGTTTTGAAACACTCTTTTGGTACAATCTGCAAGTGGTTATTTGGAGCACTTCGAGGCCTGTGCTGGGATATGGAATATCTTCACCTAAAAACTACAGAGAAGCATTCTCAGAAAGTTCTTCACGATGCATTCATTCAACTCACAGAGTTGAACCTTCCTTTTGATAGAACAGTTTGGAAACACTCTTTTTGTAGAATCTGCAAGAGGATATTTGGAGCGTTTTGAGGCCTATGCTGGAAAAGGAAATATCTTCACCTAAAAACTAGACAGAAGCATTCTCAGAAACTTCTGTGTGATGAGTGCATTCAACTCACAGACTTGAACGTTTCTTTTGATAGAACAGTTTGGAAACATTACGTTTGTAGAATCTGCAAGTGTTTATTCGGAGCACCTTGAGGCCTATGTTGGAAAAGGAAATAGCTTCACATAAAAACTAGAGAGAAGGATTCTCAGAAACTTCTTTGTGATGAGTTCATTCAACTCACAGAGTTGAACCTACCAATTGATAGAGAAGTTTGGAAACACTCTTTTTGTAGAATCTGCAAGTGGATATTTGGAGCCGTTTGTGGCCTATGCTGGAAAAGGCAATATCTTCACATAAAAACTGAACAGAAGCATTCTCAGAAACTTCTTTGTGTTGAGTGCATGCAACTCACAGACTTGAACTTACCTGTAGAAAGAGCAGTTTTGAAACACTCTTTTGGTAAAATCTGCAAGTGGTTATTTGGAGCACTTCGAGGCCTGTGCTGGGATATGGAATATCTTCACCTAAAAACTACAGAGAAGCATTCTCAGAAAGTTCTTCACGATGCATTCATTCAACTCACAGAGTTGAACCTTCCTTTTGATAGAACAGCTTTGAAACAGTCTTTTTGTAGAATCTGCAAGAGGATATTTGGAGCGTTTTGAGGCCTATGCTGGAAAAGGAAATATCTTCACCTAAAAACTAGACAGAAGCATTCTCAGAAACTTCTGTGTGATGAGTGCATTCAACTCACAGACTTGAACGTTTCTTTTCATAGAACAGTTTGGAAACATTACGTTTGTAGAATCTGCAAGTGTTTATTCGGAGCACCTTGAGGCGTATGTTGGAAAAGGAAATATCTTCACATAAAAACTAGAGAGAAGGATTCTCAGAAACTTCTTAGTGATGAGTTCATTCAACTCACAGAGTTGAACCTACCAATTGATAGAGAAGTTTGGAAACACTCTTTTTGTAGAATCTGCAAGTGGATATTTGGAGCCGTTTGAGGCCTATGCTGGAAAAGGAAATATCTTCACATAAAAACTGAACAGAAGCATTCTCAGAAACTTCTTCGTGTTGAGTGCATTCAACTCACAGACTTGAACTTACCTGTAGAAAGAGCAGTTTTGAAACACTCTTTTGGTAAAATCTGCAAGTGGTTATTTGGAGCACTTCGAGGCCTGTGCTGGGATATGGAATATCTTCACCTAAAAACTACAGAGAAGCAGTCTCAGAAATTTCTTCACGATGCATTCATTCAACTCACAGAGTTGAACCTTCCTTTTGATAGAACAGTTTTGAAACACTCTTTTTGTAGAATCTGCAAGAGGATATTTGGAGCGTTTTGAGGCCTATGCTGGAAAAGGAAATATCTTCACCTAAAAACTAGACAGAAGCATTCTCAGAAACTTCTGTGTGATGAGTGCGTTCAACTCACAGACTTGAACGTTTCTTTTGATAGAACAGTTTGGAAACATTACGTTTGTAGAATCTGCAAGTGTTTATTCGGAGCACCTTGAGGCCTATGTTGGAAAAGGAAATATCTTCACATAAAAACTAGAGAGAAGGATTCTCAGAAACTTCTTTGTGATGAGTTCATTCAACTCCCAGAGTTGAACCTACCAATTGATAGAGAAGTTTGGAAACACTCTTTTTGTAGAATCTGCAAGTGGATATTTGGAGCCGTTTGAGGCCTATGCTGGAAAAGGAAGTATCTTCACATAAAAACTGAACAGAAGCATTCTCAGAAACTTCTTTGTGTTGAGTGCATTCAACTCACAGACTTGAACTTACCTGTAGAAAGAGCAGTTTTGAAACACTCTTTCGGTAGAATCTGCAAGTGGTTATTTGGAGCACTTCGAGGCCTGTGCTGGGATATGGAATATCTTCACCTAAAAACTACAGAGAAGCATTCTCAGAAAGTTCTTCACGATGCATTCATTCAACTCACAGAGTTGAACCTTCCTTTTGATAGAACAGTTTTGAAACACTCTTTTTGTAGAATCTACAAGAGGATATTTGGAGCGTTTTGAGGCATATGTTGGAAAAGGAAATATCTTCACCTAAAAACTAGACAGAAGCATTCTCAGAAACTTCTGTGTGATGAGTGCGTTCAACTCACAGACTTGAACGTTTCTTTTGATAGAACAGTTTGGAAACATTACGTTTGTAGAATATGCAAGTGTTTATTCGGAGCACCTTGAGGCCTATGTTAGAAAAGGAAATATCTTCACATAAAAACTAGAGAGAAGGATTCTCAGAAACTTCTTTGTGATGAGTTCATTCAACTCACAGAGTTGAACCTACCAATTGATAGAGAAGTTTGGAAACACTCTTTTTGTAGAATCTGCAAGTGGATATTTGGAGCCGTTTGAGGCCTATGCTGGAAAAGGAAATATCTTCACATAAAAACTGAACAGAAGCATTCTCAGAAACTTCTTTGTGTTGAGTGCATTCAACTCACAGACTTGAACTTACCTGTAGAAAGAGCAGTTTTGAAACACTCTTTCGGTAAAATCTGCAAGTGGTTATTTGGAGCACTTCGAGGCCTGTGCTGGGATATGGAATATCTTCACCTAAAAACTACAGAGAAGCATTCTCAGAAAGTTCTTCACGATGCATTCATTCAACTCACAGAGTTGAACCTTCCTTTTGATAGAACAGTTTTGAAACACTCTTTTTGTAGAATCTACAAGAGGATATTTGGAGCGTTTTGAGGCCTATGTTGGAAAAGGAAATATCTTCACCTAAGAAATAGACAGAAGCATTCTCAGAAACTTCTGTGTGATGAGTGCATTCAACTCACAGACTTGAACGTTTCTTTTCATAGAACAGTTTGGAAACATTACGTTTGTAGAATCTGCAAGTGTTTATTCGGAGCACCTTGAGGCCTATGTTGGAAAAGGAAATATCTTCACATAAAAACTAGAGAGAAGGATTCTCAGAAACTTCTTTGTGATGAGTTCATTCAACTCACAGAGTTGAACCTACCAATTGATAGAGAAGTTTGGAAACACTCTTTTTGTAGAATCTGCAAGTGGATATTTGGAGCCGTTTGAGGCCTATGCTGGAAAAGGAAATATCTTCACATAAAAACTGAACAGAAGCATTCTCAGAAACTTCTTTGTGTTGAGTGCATTCAACTCACAGACTTGAACTTACCTGTAGAAAGAGCAGTTTTGAAACACTCTTTTGGTAAAATCTGCAAGTGGTTATTTGGAGCACTTCGAGGCCTGTGCTGGGATATGGAATATCTTCACCTAAAAACTACAGAGAAGCATTCTCAGAAAGTTCTTCATGATGCATTCATTCAACTCACAGAGTTGAACCTTCCTTTTGATAGAACAGTTTTGAGGTACTCTTTTTGTAGAATCTGCAAGAGGATATTTGGAGCGTTTTGAGGCCTATGCTGGAAAAGGAAATATCTTCACCTAAAAACTAGACAGAAGCATTCTCAGAAACTTCTGTGTGATGAGTGCATTCAACTCACAGACTTGAACGTTTCTTTTGATAGAACAGTTTGGAAACATTACGTTTGTAGAATCTGCAAGTGTTTATTCGGAGCACCTTGAGGCCTATGTTGGAAAAGGAAATATCTTCACATAAAAACTAGAGAGAAGGATTCTCAGAAACTTCTTTGTGATGAGTTCATTCAACTCACAGAGTTGAACCTACCAATTGATAGAGAAGTTTGGAAACACTCTTTTTGTAGAATCTGCAAGTGGATATTTGGAGCCGTTTGAGGCCTATGCTGGAAAAGGAAATATCTTCACATAAAAACTGAACAGAAGCATTCTCAGAAACTTCTTTGTGTTGAGTGCATTCAACTCACAGACTTGAACTTACCTGTAGAAAGAGCAGTTTTGAAACACTCTTTTGGTACAATCTGCAAGTGGTTATTTGGAGCACTTCGAGGCCTGTGCTGGGATATGGAATATCTTCACCTAAAAACTACAGAGAAGCATTCTCAGAAAGTTCTTCACGATGCATTCATTCAACTCACAGAGTTGAACCTTCCTTTTGATAGAACAGCTTTGAAACACTCTTTTTGTAGAATCTGCAAGAGGATATTTGGAGCGTTTTGAGGCCTATGCTGGAAAAGGAAATATCTTCACCTAAAAACTAGACAGAAGCATTCTCAGAAACTTCTGTGTGATGAGTGCATTCAACTCACAGACTTGAACGTTTCTTTTCATAGAACAGTTTGGAAACATTACGTTTGTAGAATCTGCAAGTGTTTATTCGGAGCACCTTGAGGCCTATGTTGGAAAAGGAAATATCTTCACATAAAAACTAGAGAGAAGGATTCTCAGAAACTTCTTTGTGATGAGTTCATTCAACTCACAGAGTTGAACCTACCAATTGATAGAGAAGTTTGGAAACACTCTTTTTGTAGAATCTGCAAGTGGATATTTGGAGCCGTTTGAGGCCTATGCTGGAAAAGGAAGTATCTTCACATAAAAACTGAACAGAAGCATTCTCAGAAACTTCTTTGTGTTGAGTGCATTCAACTCACAGACTTGAACTTACCTGTAGAAAGAGCAGTTTTGAAACACTCTTTCGGTAGAATCTGCAAGTGGATATTTGGAGCACTTCGAGGCCGGTGCTGGGATATGGAATATCTTCACCTAAAAACTACAGAGAAGCATTCTCAGAAAGTTCTTCACGATGCATTCATTCAACTCACAGAGTTGAACCTTCCTTTTGATAGAACAGTTTTGAAACACTCTTTTTGTAGAATCTACAAGAGGATATTTGGAGCGTTTTGAGGCCTATGTTGGAAAAGGAAATATCTTCACCTAAGAAATAGACAGAAGCATTCTCAGAAACTTCTGTGTGATGAGTGCATTCAACTCACAGACTTGAACGTTTCTTTTCATAGAACAGTTTGGAAACATTACGTTTGTAGAATCTGCAAGTGTTTATTCGGAGCACCTTGAGGCCTATGTTGGAAAAGGAAATATCTTCACATAAAAACTAGAGAGAAGGATTCTCAGAAACTTCTTTGTGATGAGTTCATTCAACTCACAGAGTTGAACCTACCAATTGATAGAGAAGTTTGGAAACACTCTTTTTGTAGAATCTGCAAGTGGATATTTGGAGCCGTTTGAGGCCTATGCTGGAAAAGGAAATATCTTCACATAAAAACTGAACAGAAGCATTCTCAGAAACTTCTTTGTGTTGAGTGCATTCAACTCACAGACTTGAACTTACCTGTAGAAAGAGCAGTTTTGAAACACTCTTTTGGTACAATCTGCAAGTGGTTATTTGGAGCACTTCGAGGCCTGTGCTGGGATATGGAATATCTTCACCTAAAAACTACAGAGAAGCATTCTCAGAAAGTTCTTCATGATGCATTCATTCAACTCACAGAGTTGAACCTTCCTTTTGATAGAACAGTTTTGAGGTACTCTTTTTGTAGAATCTGCAAGAGGATATTTGGAGCGTTTTGAGGCCTATGCTGGAAAAGGAAATATCTTCACCTAAAAACTAGACAGAAGCATTCTCAGAAACTTCTGTGTGATGAGTGCATTCAACTCACAGACTTGAACGTTTCTTTTGATAGAACAGTTTGGAAACATTACGTTTGTAGAATCTGCAAGTGTTTATTCGGAGCACCTTGAGGCCTATGTTGGAAAAGGAAATATCTTCACATAAAAACTAGAGAGAAGGATTCTCAGAAACTTCTTTGTGATGAGTTCATTCAACTCACAGAGTTGAACCTACCAATTGATAGAGAAGTTTGGAAACACTCTTTTTGTAGAATCTGCAAGTGGATATTTGGAGCCGTTTGTGGCCTATGCTGGAAAAGGAAATATCTTCACATAAAAACTGAACAGAAGCATTCTCAGAAACTTCTTTGTGTTGAGTGCATTCAACTCACAGGCTTGAACTTACCTGTAGAAAGAGCAGGTTTGAAACACTCTTTTGGTACAATCTGCAAGTGGTTATTTGGAGCACTTCGAGGCCTGTGCTGGGATATGGAATATCTTCACCTAAAAACTACAGAGAAGCAGTCTCAGAAAGTTCTTCACGATGCATTCATTCAACTCACACAGTTGAACCTTCCTTTTGATAGAACAGCTTTGAAACACTCTTTTTGTAGAATCTGCAAGAGGATATTTGGAGCGTTTTGAGGCCTATGCTGGAAAAGGAAATATCTTCACCTAAAAACTAGACAGAAGCATTCTCAGAAACTTCTGTGTGATGAGTGCGTTCAACTCACAGACTTGAACGTTTCTTTTGATAGAACAGTTTGGAAACATTACGTTTGTAGAATCTGCAAGTGTTTATTCGGAGCACCTTGAGGCCTATGTTGGAAAAGGAAATATCTTCACATAAAAACTAGAGAGAAGGATTCTCAGAAACTTCTTTGTGATGAGTTCATTCAACTCCCAGAGTTGAACCTACCAATTGATAGAGAAGTTTGGAAACACTCTTTTTGTAGAATCTGCAAGTGGATATTTGGAGCCGTTTGAGGCCTATGCTGGAAAAGGAAGTATCTTCACATAAAAACTGAACAGAAGCATTCTCAGAAACTTCTTTGTGTTGAGTGCATTCAACTCACAGACTTGAACTTACCTGTAGAAAGAGCAGTTTTGAAACACTCTTTCGGTAGAATCTGCAAGTGGTTATTTGGAGCACTTCGAGGCCTGTGCTGGGATATGGAATATCTTCACCTAAAAACTACAGAGAAGCATTCTCAGAAAGTTCTTCACGATGCATTCATTCAACTCACAGAGTTGAACCTTCCTTTTGATAGAACAGTTTTGAAACACTCTTTTTGTAGAATCTACAAGAGGATATTTGGAGCGTTTTGAGGCCTATGTTGGAAAAGGAAATATCTTCACCTAAGAAATAGACAGAAGCATTCTCAGAAACTTCTGTGTGATGAGTGCATTCAACTCACAGACTTGAACGTTTCTTTTCATAGAACAGTTTGGAAACATTACGTTTGTAGAATCTGCAAGTGTTTATTCGGAGCACCTTGAGGCCTATGTTGGAAAAGGAAATATCTTCACATAAAAACTAGAGAGAAGGATTCTCAGAAACTTCTTTGTGATGAGTTCATTCAACTCACAGAGTTGAACCTACCAATTGATAGAGAAGTTTGGAAACACTCTTTTTGTAGAATCTGCAAGTGGATATTTGGAGCCGTTTGAGGCCTATGCTGGAAAAGGAAATATCTTCACATAAAAACTGAACAGAAGCATTCTCAGAAACTTCTTTGTGTTGAGTGCATTCAACTCACAGACTTGAACTTACCTGTAGAAAGAGCAGTTTTGAAACACTCTTTTGGTAAAATCTGCAAGTGGTTATTTGGAGCACTTCGAGGCCTGTGCTGGGATATGGAATATCTTCACCTAAAAACTACAGAGAAGCATTCTCAGAAAGTTCTTCATGATGCATTCATTCAACTCACAGAGTTGAACCTTCCTTTTGATAGAACAGTTTTGAGGTACTCTTTTTGTAGAATCTGCAAGAGGATATTTGGAGCGTTTTGAGGCCTATGCTGGAAAAGGAAATATCTTCACCTAAAAACTAGACAGAAGCATTCTCAGAAACTTCTGTGTGATGAGTGCATTCAACTCACAGACTTGAACGTTTCTTTTGATAGAACAGTTTGGAAACATTACGTTTGTAGAATCTGCAAGTGTTTATTCGGAGCACCTTGAGGCCTATGTTGGAAAAGGAAATATCTTCACATAAAAACTAGAGAGAAGGATTCTCAGAAACTTCTTTGTGATGAGTTCATTCAACTCACAGAGTTGAACCTACCAATTGATAGAGAAGTTTGGAAACACTCTTTTTGTAGAATCTGCAAGTGGATATTTGGAGCCGTTTGAGGCCTATGCTGGAAAAGGAAATATCTTCACATAAAAACTGAACAGAAGCATTCTCAGAAACTTCTTTGTGTTGAGTGCATTCAACTCACAGACTTGAACTTACCTGTAGAAAGAGCAGTTTTGAAACACTCTTTTGGTACAATCTGCAAGTGGTTATTTGGAGCACTTCGAGGCCTGTGCTGGGATATGGAATATCTTCACCTAAAAACTACAGAGAAGCATTCTCAGAAAGTTCTTCACGATGCATTCATTCAACTCACAGAGTTGAACCTTCCTTTTGATAGAACAGCTTTGAAACACTCTTTTTGTAGAATCTGCAAGAGGATATTTGGAGCGTTTTGAGGCCTATGCTGGAAAAGGAAATATCTTCACCTAAAAACTAGACAGAAGCATTCTCAGAAACTTCTGTGTGATGAGTGCATTCAACTCACAGACTTGAACGTTTCTTTTCATAGAACAGTTTGGAAACATTACGTTTGTAGAATCTGCAAGTGTTTATTCGGAGCACCTTGAGGCCTATGTTGGAAAAGGAAATATCTTCACATAAAAACTAGAGAGAAGGATTCTCAGAAACTTCTTTGTGATGAGTTCATTCAACTCACAGAGTTGAACCTACCAATTGATAGAGAAGTTTGGAAACACTCTTTTTGTAGAATCTGCAAGTGGATATTTGGAGCCGTTTGAGGCCTATGCTGGAAAAGGAAGTATCTTCACATAAAAACTGAACAGAAGCATTCTCAGAAACTTCTTTGTGTTGAGTGCATTCAACTCACAGACTTGAACTTACCTGTAGAAAGAGCAGTTTTGAAACACTCTTTCGGTAGAATCTGCAAGTGGATATTTGGAGCACTTCGAGGCCGGTGCTGGGATATGGAATATCTTCACCTAAAAACTACAGAGAAGCATTCTCAGAAAGTTCTTCACGATGCATTCATTCAACTCACAGAGTTGAACCTTCCTTTTGATAGAACAGTTTTGAAACACTCTTTTTGTAGAATCTACAAGAGGATATTTGGAGCGTTTTGAGGCCTATGTTGGAAAAGGAAATATCTTCACCTAAGAAATAGACAGAAGCATTCTCAGAAACTTCTGTGTGATGAGTGCATTCAACTCACAGACTTGAACGTTTCTTTTCATAGAACAGTTTGGAAACATTACGTTTGTAGAATCTGCAAGTGTTTATTCGGAGCACCTTGAGGCCTATGTTGGAAAAGGAAATATCTTCACATAAAAACTAGAGAGAAGGATTCTCAGAAACTTCTTTGTGATGAGTTCATTCAACTCACAGAGTTGAACCTACCAATTGATAGAGAAGTTTGGAAACACTCTTTTTGTAGAATCTGCAAGTGGATATTTGGAGCCGTTTGAGGCCTATGCTGGAAAAGGAAATATCTTCACATAAAAACTGAACAGAAGCATTCTCAGAAACTTCTTTGTGTTGAGTGCATTCAACTCACAGACTTGAACTTACCTGTAGAAAGAGCAGTTTTGAAACACTCTTTTGGTACAATCTGCAAGTGGTTATTTGGAGCACTTCGAGGCCTGTGCTGGGATATGGAATATCTTCACCTAAAAACTACAGAGAAGCATTCTCAGAAAGTTCTTCATGATGCATTCATTCAACTCACAGAGTTGAACCTTCCTTTTGATAGAACAGTTTTGAGGTACTCTTTTTGTAGAATCTGCAAGAGGATATTTGGAGCGTTTTGAGGCCTATGCTGGAAAAGGAAATATCTTCACCTAAAAACTAGACAGAAGCATTCTCAGAAACTTCTGTGTGATGAGTGCATTCAACTCACAGACTTGAACGTTTCTTTTGATAGAACAGTTTGGAAACATTACGTTTGTAGAATCTGCAAGTGTTTATTCGGAGCACCTTGAGGCCTATGTTGGAAAAGGAAATATCTTCACATAAAAACTAGAGAGAAGGATTCTCAGAAACTTCTTTGTGATGAGTTCATTCAACTCACAGAGTTGAACCTACCAATTGATAGAGAAGTTTGGAAACACTCTTTTTGTAGAATCTGCAAGTGGATATTTGGAGCCGTTTGTGGCCTATGCTGGAAAAGGAAATATCTTCACATAAAAACTGAACAGAAGCATTCTCAGAAACTTCTTTGTGTTGAGTGCATTCAACTCACAGACTTGAACTTACCTGTAGAAAGAGCAGTTTTGAAACACTCTTTCGGTAGAATCTGCAAGTGGATATTTGGAGCACTTCGAGGCCGGTGCTGGGATATGGAATATCTTCACCTAAAAACTACAGAGAAGCATTCTCAGAAAGTTCTTCACGATGCATTCATTCAACTCACAGAGTTGAACCTTCCTTTTGATAGAACAGTTTTGAAACACTCTTTTTGTAGAATCTACAAGAGGATATTTGGAGCGTTTTGAGGCCTATGTTGGAAAAGGAAATATCTTCACCTAAGAAATAGACAGAAGCATTCTCAGAAACTTCTGTGTGATGAGTGCATTCAACTCACAGACTTGAACGTTTCTTTTCATAGAACAGTTTGGAAACATTACGTTTGTAGAATCTGCAAGTGTTTATTCGGAGCACCTTGAGGCCTATGTTGGAAAAGGAAATATCTTCACATAAAAACTAGAGAGAAGGATTCTCAGAAACTTCTTTGTGATGAGTTCATTCAACTCACAGAGTTGAACCTACCAATTGATAGAGAAGTTTGGAAACACTCTTTTTGTAGAATCTGCAAGTGGATATTTGGAGCCGTTTGAGGCCTATGCTGGAAAAGGAAATATCTTCACATAAAAACTGAACAGAAGCATTCTCAGAAACTTCTTTGTGTTGAGTGCATTCAACTCACAGACTTGAACTTACCTGTAGAAAGAGCAGTTTTGAAACACTCTTTTGGTACAATCTGCAAGTGGTTATTTGGAGCACTTCGAGGCCTGTGCTGGGATATGGAATATCTTCACCTAAAAACTACAGAGAAGCATTCTCAGAAAGTTCTTCATGATGCATTCATTCAACTCACAGAGTTGAACCTTCCTTTTGATAGAACAGTTTTGAGGTACTCTTTTTGTAGAATCTGCAAGAGGATATTTGGAGCGTTTTGAGGCCTATGCTGGAAAAGGAAATATCTTCACCTAAAAACTAGACAGAAGCATTCTCAGAAACTTCTGTGTGATGAGTGCATTCAACTCACAGACTTGAACGTTTCTTTTGATAGAACAGTTTGGAAACATTACGTTTGTAGAATCTGCAAGTGTTTATTCGGAGCACCTTGAGGCCTATGTTGGAAAAGGAAATATCTTCACATAAAAACTAGAGAGAAGGATTCTCAGAAACTTCTTTGTGATGAGTTCATTCAACTCACAGAGTTGAACCTACCAATTGATAGAGAAGTTTGGAAACACTCTTTTTGTAGAATCTGCAAGTGGATATTTGGAGCCGTTTGTGGCCTATGCTGGAAAAGGAAATATCTTCACATAAAAACTGAACAGAAGCATTCTCAGAAACTTCTTTGTGTTGAGTGCATTCAACTCACAGGCTTGAACTTACCTGTAGAAAGAGCAGTTTTGAAACACTCTTTTGGTACAATCTGCAAGTGGTTATTTGGAGCACTTCGAGGCCTGTGCTGGGATATGGAATATCTTCACCTAAAAACTACAGAGAAGCAGTCTCAGAAAGTTCTTCACGATGCATTCATTCAACTCACACAGTTGAACCTTCCTTTTGATAGAACAGCTTTGAAACACTCTTTTTGTAGAATCTGCAAGAGGATATTTGGAGCGTTTTGAGGCCTATGCTGGAAAAGGAAATATCTTCACCTAAAAACTAGACAGAAGCATTCTCAGAAACTTCTGTGTGATGAGTGCGTTCAACTCACAGACTTGAACGTTTCTTTTGATAGAACAGTTTGGAAACATTACGTTTGTAGAATCTGCAAGTGTTTATTCGGAGCACCTTGAGGCCTATGTTGGAAAAGGAAATATCTTCACATAAAAACTAGAGAGAAGGATTCTCAGAAACTTCTTTGTGATGAGTTCATTCAACTCACAGAGTTGAACCTACCAATTGATAGAGAAGTTTGGAAACATTCTTTTTGTAGAATCTGCAAGTGGATATTTGGAGCCGTTTGAGGCCTATGGTGGAAAAGGAAGTATCTTCACATAAAAACTGAACAGAAGCATTCTCAGAAACTTCTTTGTGTTGAGTGCATTCAACTCACAGACTTGAACTTACCTGTAGAAAGAGCAGTTTTGAAACACTCTTTCGGTAGAATCTGCAAGTGGTTATTTGGAGCACTTCGAGGCCTGTGCTGGGATATGGAATATCTTCACCTAAAAACTACAGAGAAGCATTCTCAGAAAGTTCTTCATGATGCATTCATTCAACTCACAGAGTTGAACCTTCCTTTTGATAGAACAGTTTTGAAACACTCTTTTTGTAGAATCTGCAAGAGGATATTTGGAGCGTTTAGAGGCCTATGCTGGAAAAGGAAATATCTTCACCTAAGAAATAGACAGAAGCATTCTCAGAAACTTCTGTGTGATGAGTGCATTCAACTCACAGACTTGAACGTTTCTTTTCATAGAACAGTTTGGAAACATTACGTTTGTAGAATCTGCAAGTGTTTATTCGGAGCACCTTGAGGCCTATGTTGGAAAAGGAAATATCTTCACATAAAAACTAGAGAGAAGGATTCTCAGAAACTTCTTTGTGATGAGTTCATTCAACTCACAGAGTTGAACCTACCAATTGATAGAGAAGTTTGGAAACACTCTTTTTGTAGAATCTGCAAGTGGATATTTGGAGCCGTTTGAGGCCTATGCTGGAAAAGGAAATATCTTCACATAAAAACTGAACAGAAGCATTCTCAGAAACTTCTTTGTGTTGAGTGCATTCAACTCACAGACTTGAACTTACCTGTAGAAAGAGCAGTTTTGAAACACTCTTTTGGTAAAATCTGCAAGTGGTTATTTGGAGCACTTCGAGGCCTGTGGTGGGATATGGAATATCTTCACCTAAAAACTACAGAGAAGCATTCTCAGAAAGTTCTTCATGATGCATTCATTCAACTCACAGAGTTGAACCTTCCTTTTGATAGAACAGTTTTGAGGTACTCTTTTTGTAGAATCTGCAAGAGGATATTTGGAGCGTTTTGAGGCCTATGCTGGAAAAGGAAATATCTTCACCTAAAAACTAGACAGAAGCATTCTCAGAAACTTCTGTGTGATGAGTGCATTCAACTCACAGACTTGAACGTTTCTTTTGATAGAACAGTTTGGAAACATTACGTTTGTAGAATCTGCAAGTGTTTATTCGGAGCACCTTGAGGCCTATGTTGGAAAAGGAAATATCTTCACATAAAAACTAGAGAGAAGGATTCTCAGAAACTTCTTTGTGATGAGTTCATTCAACTCACAGAGTTGAACCTACCAATTGATAGAGAAGTTTGGAAACACTCTTTTTGTAGAATCTGCAAGTGGATATTTGGAGCCGTTTGAGGCCTATGCTGGAAAAGGAAATATCTTCACATAAAAACTGAACAGAAGCATTCTCAGAAACTTCTTTGTGTTGAGTGCATTCAACTCACAGACTTGAACTTACCTGTAGAAAGAGCAGTTTTGAAACACTCTTTTGGTACAATCTGCAAGTGGTTATTTGGAGCACTTCGAGGCCTGTGCTGGGATATGGAATATCTTCACCTAAAAACTACAGAGAAGCATTCTCAGAAAGTTCTTCACGATGCATTCATTCAACTCACAGAGTTGAACCTTCCTTTTGATAGAACAGCTTTGAAACACTCTTTTTGTAGAATCTGCAAGAGGATATTTGGAGCGTTTTGAGGCCTATGCTGGAAAAGGAAATATCTTCACCTAAAAACTAGACAGAAGCATTCTCAGAAACTTCTGTGTGATGAGTGCATTCAACTCACAGACTTGAACGTTTCTTTTCATAGAACAGTTTGGAAACATTACGTTTGTAGAATCTGCAAGTGTTTATTCGGAGCACCTTGAGGCCTATGTTGGAAAAGGAAATATCTTCACATAAAAACTAGAGAGAAGGATTCTCAGAAACTTCTTTGTGATGAGTTCATTCAACTCACAGAGTTGAACCTACCAATTGATAGAGAAGTTTGGAAACACTCTTTTTGTAGAATCTGCAAGTGGATATTTGGAGCCGTTTGAGGCCTATGCTGGAAAAGGAAGTATCTTCACATAAAAACTGAACAGAAGCATTCTCAGAAACTTCTTTGTGTTGAGTGCATTCAACTCACAGACTTGAACTTACCTGTAGAAAGAGCAGTTTTGAAACACTCTTTCGGTAGAATCTGCAAGTGGATATTTGGAGCACTTCGAGGCCGGTGCTGGGATATGGAATATCTTCACCTAAAAACTACAGAGAAGCATTCTCAGAAAGTTCTTCACGATGCATTCATTCAACTCACAGAGTTGAACCTTCCTTTTGATAGAACAGTTTTGAAACACTCTTTTTGTAGAATCTGCAAGAGGATATTTGGAGCGTTTTGAGGCCTATGCTGGAAAAGGAAATATCTTCACCTAAAAACTAGACAGAAGCATTCTCAGAAACTTCTGTGTGATGAGTGCATTCAACTCACAGACTTGAACGTTTCTTTTGATAGAACAGTTTGGAAACATTACGTTTGTAGAATCTGCAAGTGTTTATTCGGAGCACCTTGAGGCCTATGTTGGAAAAGGAAATATCTTCACATAAAAACTAGAGAGAAGGATTCTCAGAAACTTCTTTGTGATGAGTTCATTCAACTCACAGAGTTGAACCTACCAATTGATAGAGAAGTTTGGAAACACTCTTTTTGTAGAATCTGCAAGTGGATATTTGGAGCCGTTTGTGGCCTATGCTGGAAAAGGCAATATCTTCACATAAAAACTGAACAGAAGCATTCTCAGAAACTTCTTTGTGTTGAGTGCATGCAACTCACAGACTTGAACTTACCTGTAGAAAGAGCAGTTTTGAAACACTCTTTTGGTAAAATCTGCAAGTGGTTATTTGGAGCACTTCGAGGCCTGTGCTGGGATATGGAATATCTTCACCTAAAAACTACAGAGAAGCATTCTCAGAAAGTTCTTCACGATGCATTCATTCAACTCACAGAGTTGAACCTTCCTTTTGATAGAACAGCTTTGAAACACTCTTTTTGTAGAATCTGCAAGAGGATATTTGGAGCGTTTTGAGGCCTATGCTGGAAAAGGAAATATCTTCACCTAAAAACTAGACAGAAGCATTCTCAGAAACTTCTGTGTGATGAGTGCATTCAACTCACAGACTTGAACGTTTCTTTTCATAGAACAGTTTGGAAACATTACGTTTGTAGAATCTGCAAGTGTTTATTCGGAGCACCTTGAGGCGTATGTTGGAAAAGGAAATATCTTCACATAAAAACTAGAGAGAAGGATTCTCAGAAACTTCTTAGTGATGAGTTCATTCAACTCACAGAGTTGAACCTACCAATTGATAGAGAAGTTTGGAAACACTCTTTTTGTAGAATCTGCAAGTGGATATTTGGAGCCGTTTGAGGCCTATGCTGGAAAAGGAAATATCTTCACATAAAAACTGAACAGAAGCATTCTCAGAAACTTCTTCGTGTTGAGTGCATTCAACTCACAGACTTGAACTTACCTGTAGAAAGAGCAGTTTTGAAACACTCTTTTGGTAAAATCTGCAAGTGGTTATTTGGAGCACTTCGAGGCCTGTGCTGGGATATGGAATATCTTCACCTAAAAACTACAGAGAAGCAGTCTCAGAAATTTCTTCACGATGCATTCATTCAACTCACAGAGTTGAACCTTCCTTTTGATAGAACAGTTTTGAAACACTCTTTTTGTAGAATCTGCAAGAGGATATTTGGAGCGTTTTGAGGCCTATGCTGGAAAAGGAAATATCTTCACCTAAAAACTAGACAGAAGCATTCTCAGAAACTTCTGTGTGATGAGTGCGTTCAACTCACAGACTTGAACGTTTCTTTTGATAGAACAGTTTGGAAACATTACGTTTGTAGAATCTGCAAGTGTTTATTCGGAGCACCTTGAGGCCTATGTTGGAAAAGGAAATATCTTCACATAAAAACTAGAGAGAAGGATTCTCAGAAACTTCTTTGTGATGAGTTCATTCAACTCCCAGAGTTGAACCTACCAATTGATAGAGAAGTTTGGAAACACTCTTTTTGTAGAATCTGCAAGTGGATATTTGGAGCCGTTTGAGGCCTATGCTGGAAAAGGAAGTATCTTCACATAAAAACTGAACAGAAGCATTCTCAGAAACTTCTTTGTGTTGAGTGCATTCAACTCACAGACTTGAACTTACCTGTAGAAAGAGCAGTTTTGAAACACTCTTTCGGTAGAATCTGCAAGTGGTTATTTGGAGCACTTCGAGGCCTGTGCTGGGATATGGAATATCTTCACCTAAAAACTACAGAGAAGCATTCTCAGAAAGTTCTTCACGATGCATTCATTCAACTCACAGAGTTGAACCTTCCTTTTGATAGAACAGTTTTGAAACACTCTTTTTGTAGAATCTACAAGAGGATATTTGGAGCGTTTTGAGGCCTATGCTGGAAAAGGAAATATCTTCACATAAAAACTGAACAGAAGCATTCTCAGAAACTTCTTTGTGTTGAGTGCATTCAACTCACAGACTTGAACTTACCTGTAGAAAGAGCAGTTTTGAAACACTCTTTTGGTAAAATCTGCAAGTGGTTATTTGGAGCACTTCGAGGCCTGTGCTGGGATATGGAATATCTTCACCTAAAAACTACAGAGAAGCATTCTCAGAAAGTTCTTCATGATGCATTCATTCAACTCACAGAGTTGAACCTTCCTTTTGATAGAACAGTTTTGAGGTAATCTTTTTGTAGAATCTGCAAGAGGATATTTGGAGCGTTTTGAGGCCTATGCTGGAAAAGGAAATATCTTCACCTAAAAACTAGACAGAAGCATTCTCAGAAACTTCTGTGTGATGAGTGCATTCAACTCACAGACTTGAACGTTTCTTTTGATAGAACAGTTTGGAAACATTACGTTTGTAGAATCTGCAAGTGTTTATTCGGAGCACCTTGAGGCCTATGTTGGAAAAGGAAATATCTTCACATAAAAACTAGAGAGAAGGATTCTCAGAAACTTCTTTGTGATGAGTTCATTCAACTCACAGAGTTGAACCTACCAATTGATAGAGAAGTTTGGAAACACTCTTTTTGTAGAATCTGCAAGTGGATATTTGGAGCCGTTTGAGGCCTATGCTGGAAAAGGAAATATCTTCACATAAAAACTGAACAGAAGCATTCTCAGAAACTTCTTTGTGTTGAGTGCATTCAACTCACAGACTTGAACTTACCTGTAGAAAGAGCAGTTTTGAAACACTCTTTTGGTACAATCTGCAAGTGGTTATTTGGAGCACTTCGAGGCCTGTGCTGGGATATGGAATATCTTCACCTAAAAACTACAGAGAAGCATTCTCAGAAAGTTCTTCACGATGCATTCATTCAACTCACAGAGTTGAACCTTCCTTTTGATAGAACAGCTTTGAAACACTCTTTTTGTAGAATCTGCAAGAGGATATTTGGAGCGTTTTGAGGCCTATGCTGGAAAAGGAAATATCTTCACCTAAAAACTAGACAGAAGCATTCTCAGAAACTTCTGTGTGATGAGTGCATTCAACTCACAGACTTGAACGTTTCTTTTCATAGAACAGTTTGGAAACATTACGTTTGTAGAATCTGCAAGTGTTTATTCGGAGCACCTTGAGGCCTATGTTGGAAAAGGAAATATCTTCACATAAAAACTAGAGAGAAGGATTCTCAGAAACTTCTTTGTGATGAGTTCATTCAACTCACAGAGTTGAACCTACCAATTGATAGAGAAGTTTGGAAACACTCTTTTTGTAGAATCTGCAAGTGGATATTTGGAGCCGTTTGAGGCCTATGCTGGAAAAGGAAGTATCTTCACATAAAAACTGAACAGAAGCATTCTCAGAAACTTCTTTGTGTTGAGTGCATTCAACTCACAGACTTGAACTTACCTGTAGAAAGAGCAGTTTTGAAACACTCTTTCGGTAGAATCTGCAAGTGGATATTTGGAGCACTTCGAGGCCGGTGCTGGGATATGGAATATCTTCACCTAAAAACTACAGAGAAGCATTCTCAGAAAGTTCTTCACGATGCATTCATTCAACTCACAGAGTTGAACCTTCCTTTTGATAGAACAGTTTTGAAACACTCTTTTTGTAGAATCTACAAGAGGATATTTGGAGCGTTTTGAGGCCTATGTTGGAAAAGGAAATATCTTCACCTAAAAACTAGACAGAAGCATTCTCAGAAACTTCTGTGTGATGAGTGCGTTCAACTCACAGACTTGAACGTTTCTTTTGATAGAACAGTTTGGAAACATTACGTTTGTAGAATCTGCAAGTGTTTATTCGGAGCACCTTGAGGCCTATGTTAGAAAAGGAAATATCTTCACATAAAAACTAGAGAGAAGGATTCTCAGAAACTTCTTTGTGATGAGTTCATTCAACTCACAGAGTTGAACCTACCAATTGATAGAGAAGTTTGGAAACACTCTTTTTGTAGAATCTGCAAGTGGATATTTGGAGCCGTTTGAGGCCTATGCTGGAAAAGGAAATATCTTCACATAAAAACTGAACAGAAGCATTCTCAGAAACTTCTTTGTGTTGAGTGCATTCAACTCACAGACTTGAACTTACCTGTAGAAAGAGCAGTTTTGAAACACTCTTTCGGTAAAATCTGCAAGTGGTTATTTGGAGCACTTCGAGGCCTGTGCTGGGATATGGAATATCTTCACCTAAAAACTACAGAGAAGCATTCTCAGAAAGTTCTTCACGATGCATTCATTCAACTCACAGAGTTGAACCTTCCTTTTGATAGAACAGTTTTGAAACACTCTTTTTGTAGAATCTACAAGAGGATATTTGGAGCGTTTTGAGGCCTATGTTGGAAAAGGAAATATCTTCACCTAAGAAATAGACAGAAGCATTCTCAGAAACTTCTGTGTGATGAGTGCATTCAACTCACAGACTTGAACGTTTCTTTTCATAGAACAGTTTGGAAACATTACGTTTGTAGAATCTGCAAGTGTTTATTCGGAGCACCTTGAGGCCTATGTTGGAAAAGGAAATATCTTCACATAAAAACTAGAGAGAAGGATTCTCAGAAACTTCTTTGTGATGAGTTCATTCAACTCACAGAGTTGAACCTACCAATTGATAGAGAAGTTTGGAAACACTCTTTTTGTAGAATCTGCAAGTGGATATTTGGAGCCGTTTGAGGCCTATGCTGGAAAAGGAAATATCTTCACATAAAAACTGAACAGAAGCATTCTCAGAAACTTCTTTGTGTTGAGTGCATTCAACTCACAGACTTGAACTTACCTGTAGAAAGAGCAGTTTTGAAACACTCTTTTGGTAAAATCTGCAAGTGGTTATTTGGAGCACTTCGAGGCCTGTGCTGGGATATGGAATATCTTCACCTAAAAACTACAGAGAAGCATTCTCAGAAAGTTCTTCATGATGCATTCATTCAACTCACAGAGTTGAACCTTCCTTTTGATAGAACAGTTTTGAGGTAATCTTTTTGTAGAATCTGCAAGAGGATATTTGGAGCGTTTTGAGGCCTATGCTGGAAAAGGAAATATCTTCACCTAAAAACTAGACAGAAGCATTCTCAGAAACTTCTGTGTGATGAGTGCATTCAACTCACAGACTTGAACGTTTCTTTTGATAGAACAGTTTGGAAACATTACGTTTGTAGAATCTGCAAGTGTTTATTCGGAGCACCTTGAGGCCTATGTTGGAAAAGGAAATATCTTCACATAAAAACTAGAGAGAAGGATTCTCAGAAACTTCTTTGTGATGAGTTCATTCAACTCACAGAGTTGAACCTACCAATTGATAGAGAAGTTTGGAAACACTCTTTTTGTAGAATCTGCAAGTGGATATTTGGAGCCGTTTGAGGCCTATGCTGGAAAAGGAAATATCTTCACATAAAAACTGAACAGAAGCATTCTCAGAAACTTCTTTGTGTTGAGTGCATTCAACTCACAGACTTGAACTTACCTGTAGAAAGAGCAGTTTTGAAACACTCTTTTGGTACAATCTGCAAGTGGTTATTTGGAGCACTTCGAGGCCTGTGCTGGGATATGGAATATCTTCACCTAAAAACTACAGAGAAGCATTCTCAGAAAGTTCTTCACGATGCATTCATTCAACTCACAGAGTTGAACCTTCCTTTTGATAGAACAGCTTTGAAACACTCTTTTTGTAGAATCTGCAAGAGGATATTTGGAGCGTTTTGAGGCCTATGCTGGAAAAGGAAATATCTTCACCTAAAAACTAGACAGAAGCATTCTCAGAAACTTCTGTGTGATGAGTGCATTCAACTCACAGACTTGAACGTTTCTTTTCATAGAACAGTTTGGAAACATTACGTTTGTAGAATCTGCAAGTGTTTATTCGGAGCACCTTGAGGCCTATGTTGGAAAAGGAAATATCTTCACATAAAAACTAGAGAGAAGGATTCTCAGAAACTTCTTTGTGATGAGTTCATTCAACTCACAGAGTTGAACCTACCAATTGATAGAGAAGTTTGGAAACACTCTTTTTGTAGAATCTGCAAGTGGATATTTGGAGCCGTTTGAGGCCTATGCTGGAAAAGGAAGTATCTTCACATAAAAACTGAACAGAAGCATTCTCAGAAACTTCTTTGTGTTGAGTGCATTCAACTCACAGACTTGAACTTACCTGTAGAAAGAGCAGTTTTGAAACACTCTTTCGGTAGAATCTGCAAGTGGATATTTGGGGCACTTCGAGGCCGGTGCTGGGATATGGAATATCTTCACCTAAAAACTACAGAGAAGCATTCTCAGAAAGTTCTTCACGATGCATTCATTCAACTCACAGAGTTGAACCTTCCTTTTGATAGAACAGTTTTGAAACACTCTTTTTGTAGAATCTACAAGAGGATATTTGGAGCGTTTTGAGGCCTATGTTGGAAAAGGAAATATCTTCACCTAAGAAATAGACAGAAGCATTCTCAGAAACTTCTGTGTGATGAGTGCATTCAACTCACAGACTTGAACGTTTCTTTTCATAGAACAGTTTGGAAACATTACGTTTGTAGAATCTGCAAGTGTTTATTCGGAGCACCTTGAGGCCTATGTTGGAAAAGGAAATATCTTCACATAAAAACTAGAGAGAAGGATTCTCAGAAACTTCTTTGTGATGAGTTCATTCAACTCACAGAGTTGAACCTACCAATTGATAGAGAAGTTTGGAAACACTCTTTTTGTAGAATCTGCAAGTGGATATTTGGAGCCGTTTGAGGCCTATGCTGGAAAAGGAAATATCTTCACATAAAAACTGAACAGAAGCATTCTCAGAAACTTCTTTGTGTTGAGTGCATTCAACTCACAGACTTGAACTTACCTGTAGAAAGAGCAGTTTTGAAACACTCTTTTGGTAAAATCTGCAAGTGGTTATTTGGAGCACTTCGAGGCCTGTGGTGGGATATGGAATATCTTCACCTAAAAACTACAGAGAAGCATTCTCAGAAAGTTCTTCATGATGCATTCATTCAACTCACAGAGTTGAACCTTCCTTTTGATAGAACAGTTTTGAGGTACTCTTTTTGTAGAATCTGCAAGAGGATATTTGGAGCGTTTTGAGGCCTATGCTGGAAAAGGAAATATCTTCACCTAAAAACTAGACAGAAGCATTCTCAGAAACTTCTGTGTGATGAGTGCATTCAACTCACAGACTTGAACGTTTCTTTTGATAGAACAGTTTGGAAACATTACGTTTGTAGAATCTGCAAGTGTTTATTCGGAGCACCTTGAGGCCTATGTTGGAAAAGGAAATATCTTCACATAAAAACTAGAGAGAAGGATTCTCAGAAACTTCTTTGTGATGAGTTCATTCAACTCACAGAGTTGAACCTACCAATTGATAGAGAAGTTTGGAAACACTCTTTTTGTAGAATCTGCAAGTGGATATTTGGAGCCGTTTGAGGCCTATGCTGGAAAAGGAAATATCTTCACATAAAAACTGAACAGAAGCATTCTCAGAAACTTCTTTGTGTTGAGTGCATTCAACTCACAGACTTGAACTTACCTGTAGAAAGAGCAGTTTTGAAACACTCTTTTGGTACAATCTGCAAGTGGTTATTTGGAGCACTTCGAGGCCTGTGCTGGGATATGGAATATCTTCACCTAAAAACTACAGAGAAGCATTCTCAGAAAGTTCTTCACGATGCATTCATTCAACTCACAGAGTTGAACCTTCCTTTTGATAGAACAGCTTTGAAACACTCTTTTTGTAGAATCTGCAAGAGGATATTTGGAGCGTTTTGAGGCCTATGCTGGAAAAGGAAATATCTTCACCTAAAAACTAGACAGAAGCATTCTCAGAAACTTCTGTGTGATGAGTGCATTCAACTCACAGACTTGAACGTTTCTTTTCATAGAACAGTTTGGAAACATTACGTTTGTAGAATCTGCAAGTGTTTATTCGGAGCACCTTGAGGCCTATGTTGGAAAAGGAAATATCTTCACATAAAAACTAGAGAGAAGGATTCTCAGAAACTTCTTTGTGATGAGTTCATTCAACTCACAGAGTTGAACCTACCAATTGATAGAGAAGTTTGGAAACACTCTTTTTGTAGAATCTGCAAGTGGATATTTGGAGCCGTTTGAGGCCTATGCTGGAAAAGGAAGTATCTTCACATAAAAACTGAACAGAAGCATTCTCAGAAACTTCTTTGTGTTGAGTGCATTCAACTCACAGACTTGAACTTACCTGTAGAAAGAGCAGTTTTGAAACACTCTTTCGGTAGAATCTGCAAGTGGATATTTGGAGCACTTCGAGGCCGGTGCTGGGATATGGAATATCTTCACCTAAAAACTACAGAGAAGCATTCTCAGAAAGTTCTTCACGATGCATTCATTCAACTCACAGAGTTGAACCTTCCTTTTGATAGAACAGTTTTGAAACACTCTTTTTGTAGAATCTGCAAGAGGATATTTGGAGCGTTTTGAGGCCTATGCTGGAAAAGGAAATATCTTCACCTAAAAACTAGACAGAAGCATTCTCAGAAACTTCTGTGTGATGAGTGCATTCAACTCACAGACTTGAACGTTTCTTTTGATAGAACAGTTTGGAAACATTACGTTTGTAGAATCTGCAAGTGTTTATTCGGAGCACCTTGAGGCCTATGTTGGAAAAGGAAATATCTTCACATAAAAACTAGAGAGAAGGATTCTCAGAAACTTCTTTGTGATGAGTTCATTCAACTCACAGAGTTGAACCTACCAATTGATAGAGAAGTTTGGAAACACTCTTTTTGTAGAATCTGCAAGTGGATATTTGGAGCCGTTTGTGGCCTATGCTGGAAAAGGCAATATCTTCACATAAAAACTGAACAGAAGCATTCTCAGAAACTTCTTTGTGTTGAGTGCATGCAACTCACAGACTTGAACTTACCTGTAGAAAGAGCAGTTTTGAAACACTCTTTTGGTAAAATCTGCAAGTGGTTATTTGGAGCACTTCGAGGCCTGTGCTGGGATATGGAATATCTTCACCTAAAAACTACAGAGAAGCATTCTCAGAAAGTTCTTCACGATGCATTCATTCAACTCACAGAGTTGAACCTTCCTTTTGATAGAACAGCTTTGAAACACTCTTTTTGTAGAATCTGCAAGAGGATATTTGGAGCGTTTTGAGGCCTATGCTGGAAAAGGAAATATCTTCACCTAAAAACTAGACAGAAGCATTCTCAGAAACTTCTGTGTGATGAGTGCATTCAACTCACAGACTTGAACGTTTCTTTTCATAGAACAGTTTGGAAACATTACGTTTGTAGAATCTGCAAGTGTTTATTCGGAGCACCTTGATGCGTATGTTGGAAAAGGAAATATCTTCACATAAAAACTAGAGAGAAGGATTCTCAGAAACTTCTTAGTGATGAGTTCATTCAACTCACAGAGTTGAACCTACCAATTGATAGAGAAGTTTGGAAACACTCTTTTTGTAGAATCTGCAAGTGGATATTTGGAGCCGTTTGAGGCCTATGCTGGAAAAGGAAATATCTTCACATAAAAACTGAACAGAAGCATTCTCAGAAACTTCTTCGTGTTGAGTGCATTCAACTCACAGACTTGAACTTACCTGTAGAAAGAGCAGTTTTGAAACACTCTTTTGGTAAAATCTGCAAGTGGTTATTTGGAGCACTTCGAGGCCTGTGGTGGGATATGGAATATCTTCACCTAAAAACTACAGAGAAGCATTCTCAGAAAGTTCTTCATGATGCATTCATTCAACTCACAGAGTTGAACCTTCCTTTTGATAGAACAGTTTTGAGGTACTCTTTTTGTAGAATCTGCAAGAGGATATTTGGAGCGTTTTGAGGCCTATGCTGGAAAAGGAAATATCTTCACCTAAAAACTAGACAGAAGCATTCTCAGAAACTTCTGTGTGATGAGTGCATTCAACTCACAGACTTGAACGTTTCTTTTGATAGAACAGTTTGGAAACATTACGTTTGTAGAATCTGCAAGTGTTTATTCGGAGCACCTTGAGGCCTATGTTGGAAAAGGAAATATCTTCACATAAAAACTAGAGAGAAGGATTCTCAGAAACTTCTTTGTGATGAGTTCATTCAACTCACAGAGTTGAACCTACCAATTGATAGAGAAGTTTGGAAACACTCTTTTTGTAGAATCTGCAAGTGGATATTTGGAGCCGTTTGAGGCCTATGCTGGAAAAGGAAATATCTTCACATAAAAACTGAACAGAAGCATTCTCAGAAACTTCTTTGTGTTGAGTGCATTCAACTCACAGACTTGAACTTACCTGTAGAAAGAGCAGTTTTGAAACACTCTTTTGGTACAATCTGCAAGTGGTTATTTGGAGCACTTCGAGGCCTGTGCTGGGATATGGAATATCTTCACCTAAAAACTACAGAGAAGCATTCTCAGAAAGTTCTTCACGATGCATTCATTCAACTCACAGAGTTGAACCTTCCTTTTGATAGAACAGCTTTGAAACACTCTTTTTGTAGAATCTGCAAGAGGATATTTGGAGCGTTTTGAGGCCTATGCTGGAAAAGGAAATATCTTCACCTAAAAACTAGACAGAAGCATTCTCAGAAACTTCTGTGTGATGAGTGCATTCAACTCACAGACTTGAACGTTTCTTTTCATAGAACAGTTTGGAAACATTACGTTTGTAGAATCTGCAAGTGTTTATTCGGAGCACCTTGAGGCCTATGTTGGAAAAGGAAATATCTTCACATAAAAACTAGAGAGAAGGATTCTCAGAAACTTCTTTGTGATGAGTTCATTCAACTCACAGAGTTGAACCTACCAATTGATAGAGAAGTTTGGAAACACTCTTTTTGTAGAATCTGCAAGTGGATATTTGGAGCCGTTTGAGGCCTATGCTGGAAAAGGAAGTATCTTCACATAAAAACTGAACAGAAGCATTCTCAGAAACTTCTTTGTGTTGAGTGCATTCAACTCACAGACTTGAACTTACCTGTAGAAAGAGCAGTTTTGAAACACTCTTTCGGTAGAATCTGCAAGTGGATATTTGGAGCACTTCGAGGCCGGTGCTGGGATATGGAATATCTTCACCTAAAAACTACAGAGAAGCATTCTCAGAAAGTTCTTCACGATGCATTCATTCAACTCACAGAGTTGAACCTTCCTTTTGATAGAACAGTTTTGAAACACTCTTTTTGTAGAATCTGCAAGAGGATATTTGGAGCGTTTTGAGGCCTATGCTGGAAAAGGAAATATCTTCACCTAAAAACTAGACAGAAGCATTCTCAGAAACTTCTGTGTGATGAGTGCATTCAACTCACAGACTTGAACGTTTCTTTTGATAGAACAGTTTGGAAACATTACGTTTGTAGAATCTGCAAGTGTTTATTCGGAGCACCTTGAGGCCTATGTTGGAAAAGGAAATATCTTCACATAAAAACTAGAGAGAAGGATTCTCAGAAACTTCTTTGTGATGAGTTCATTCAACTCACAGAGTTGAACCTACCAATTGATAGAGAAGTTTGGAAACACTCTTTTTGTAGAATCTGCAAGTGGATATTTGGAGCCGTTTGTGGCCTATGCTGGAAAAGGCAATATCTTCACATAAAAACTGAACAGAAGCATTCTCAGAAACTTCTTTGTGTTGAGTGCATGCAACTCACAGACTTGAACTTACCTGTAGAAAGAGCAGTTTTGAAACACTCTTTTGGTAAAATCTGCAAGTGGTTATTTGGAGCACTTCGAGGCCTGTGCTGGGATATGGAATATCTTCACCTAAAAACTACAGAGAAGCATTCTCAGAAAGTTCTTCACGATGCATTCATTCAACTCACAGAGTTGAACCTTCCTTTTGATAGAACAGCTTTGAAACACTCTTTTTGTAGAATCTGCAAGAGGATATTTGGAGCGTTTTGAGGCCTATGCTGGAAAAGGAAATATCTTCACCTAAAAACTAGACAGAAGCATTCTCAGAAACTTCTGTGTGATGAGTGCATTCAACTCACAGACTTGAACGTTTCTTTTCATAGAACAGTTTGGAAACATTACGTTTGTAGAATCTGCAAGTGTTTATTCGGAGCACCTTGAGGCGTATGTTGGAAAAGGAAATATCTTCACATAAAAACTAGAGAGAAGGATTCTCAGAAACTTCTTAGTGATGAGTTCATTCAACTCACAGAGTTGAACCTACCAATTGATAGAGAAGTTTGGAAACACTCTTTTTGTAGAATCTGCAAGTGGATATTTGGAGCCGTTTGAGGCCTATGCTGGAAAAGGAAATATCTTCACATAAAAACTGAACAGAAGCATTCTCAGAAACTTCTTCGTGTTGAGTGCATTCAACTCACAGACTTGAACTTACCTGTAGAAAGAGCAGTTTTGAAACACTCTTTTGGTAAAATCTGCAAGTGGTTATTTGGAGCACTTCGAGGCCTGTGCTGGGATATGGAATATCTTCACCTAAAAACTACAGAGAAGCAGTCTCAGAAATTTCTTCACGATGCATTCATTCAACTCACAGAGTTGAACCTTCCTTTTGATAGAACAGTTTTGAAACACTCTTTTTGTAGAATCTGCAAGAGGATATTTGGAGCGTTTTGAGGCCTATGCTGGAAAAGGAAATATCTTCACCTAAAAACTAGACAGAAGCATTCTCAGAAACTTCTGTGTGATGAGTGCGTTCAACTCACAGACTTGAACGTTTCTTTTGATAGAACAGTTTGGAAACATTACGTTTGTAGAATCTGCAAGTGTTTATTCGGAGCACCTTGAGGCCTATGTTGGAAAAGGAAATATCTTCACATAAAAACTAGAGAGAAGGATTCTCAGAAACTTCTTTGTGATGAGTTCATTCAACTCCCAGAGTTGAACCTACCAATTGATAGAGAAGTTTGGAAACACTCTTTTTGTAGAATCTGCAAGTGGATATTTGGAGCCGTTTGAGGCCTATGCTGGAAAAGGAAGTATCTTCACATAAAAACTGAACAGAAGCATTCTCAGAAACTTCTTTGTGTTGAGTGCATTCAACTCACAGACTTGAACTTACCTGTAGAAAGAGCAGTTTTGAAACACTCTTTCGGTAGAATCTGCAAGTGGTTATTTGGAGCACTTCGAGGCCTGTGCTGGGATATGGAATATCTTCACCTAAAAACTACAGAGAAGCATTCTCAGAAAGTTCTTCACGATGCATTCATTCAACTCACAGAGTTGAACCTTCCTTTTGATAGAACAGTTTTGAAACACTCTTTTTGTAGAATCTACAAGAGGATATTTGGAGCGTTTTGAGGCCTATGTTGGAAAAGGAAATATCTTCACCTAAAAACTAGACAGAAGCATTCTCAGAAACTTCTGTGTGATGAGTGCGTTCAACTCACAGACTTGAACGTTTCTTTTGATAGAACAGTTTGGAAACATTACGTTTGTAGAATCTGCAAGTGTTTATTCGGAGCACCTTGAGGCCTATGTTAGAAAAGGAAATATCTTCACATAAAAACTAGAGAGAAGGATTCTCAGAAACTTCTTTGTGATGAGTTCATTCAACTCACAGAGTTGAACCTACCAATTGATAGAGAAGTTTGGAAACACTCTTTTTGTAGAATCTGCAAGTGGATATTTGGAGCCGTTTGAGGCCTATGCTGGAAAAGGAAATATCTTCACATAAAAACTGAACAGAAGCATTCTCAGAAACTTCTTTGTGTTGAGTGCATTCAACTCACAGACTTGAACTTACCTGTAGAAAGAGCAGTTTTGAAACACTCTTTCGGTAAAATCTGCAAGTGGTTATTTGGAGCACTTCGAGGCCTGTGCTGGGATATGGAATATCTTCACCTAAAAACTACAGAGAAGCATTCTCAGAAAGTTCTTCACGATGCATTCATTCAACTCACAGAGTTGAACCTTCCTTTTGATAGAACAGTTTTGAAACACTCTTTTTGTAGAATCTACAAGAGGATATTTGGAGCGTTTTGAGGCCTATGTTGGAAAAGGAAATATCTTCACCTAAGAAATAGACAGAAGCATTCTCAGAAACTTCTGTGTGATGAGTGCATTCAACTCACAGACTTGAACGTTTCTTTTCATAGAACAGTTTGGAAACATTACGTTTGTAGAATCTGCAAGTGTTTATTCGGAGCACCTTGAGGCCTATGTTGGAAAAGGAAATATCTTCACATAAAAACTAGAGAGAAGGATTCTCAGAAACTTCTTTGTGATGAGTTCATTCAACTCACAGAGTTGAACCTACCAATTGATAGAGAAGTTTGGAAACACTCTTTTTGTAGAATCTGCAAGTGGATATTTGGAGCCGTTTGAGGCCTATGCTGGAAAAGGAAATATCTTCACATAAAAACTGAACAGAAGCATTCTCAGAAACTTCTTTGTGTTGAGTGCATTCAACTCACAGACTTGAACTTACCTGTAGAAAGAGCAGTTTTGAAACACTCTTTTGGTAAAATCTGCAAGTGGTTATTTGGAGCACTTCGAGGCCTGTGCTGGGATATGGAATATCTTCACCTAAAAACTACAGAGAAGCATTCTCAGAAAGTTCTTCATGATGCATTCATTCAACTCACAGAGTTGAACCTTCCTTTTGATAGAACAGTTTTGAGGTAATCTTTTTGTAGAATCTGCAAGAGGATATTTGGAGCGTTTTGAGGCCTATGCTGGAAAAGGAAATATCTTCACCTAAAAACTAGACAGAAGCATTCTCAGAAACTTCTGTGTGATGAGTGCATTCAACTCACAGACTTGAACGTTTCTTTTCATAGAACAGTTTGGAAACATTACGTTTGTAGAATCTGCAAGTGTTTATTCGGAGCACCTTGAGGCCTATGTTGGAAAAGGAAATATCTTCACATAAAAACTAGAGAGAAGGATTCTCAGAAACTTCTTTGTGATGAGTTCATTCAACTCACAGAGTTGAACCTACCAATTGATAGAGAAGTTTGGAAACACTCTTTTTGTAGAATCTGCAAGTGGATATTTGGAGCCGTTTGAGGCCTATGCTGGAAAAGGAAATATCTTCACATAAAAACTGAACAGAAGCATTCTCAGAAACTTCTTTGTGTTGAGTGCATTCAACTCACAGACTTGAACTTACCTGTAGAAAGAGCAGTTTTGAAACACTCTTTTGGTACAATCTGCAAGTGGTTATTTGGAGCACTTCGAGGCCTGTGCTGGGATATGGAATATCTTCACCTAAAAACTACAGAGAAGCATTCTCAGAAAGTTCTTCACGATGCATTCATTCAACTCACAGAGTTGAACCTTCCTTTTGATAGAACAGCTTTGAAACACTCTTTTTGTAGAATCTGCAAGAGGATATTTGGAGCGTTTTGAGGCCTATGCTGGAAAAGGAAATATCTTCACCTAAAAACTAGACAGAAGCATTCTCAGAAACTTCTGTGTGATGAGTGCATTCAACTCACAGACTTGAACGTTTCTTTTCATAGAACAGTTTGGAAACATTACGTTTGTAGAATCTGCAAGTGTTTATTCGGAGCACCTTGAGGCCTATGTTGGAAAAGGAAATATCTTCACATAAAAACTAGAGAGAAGGATTCTCAGAAACTTCTTTGTGATGAGTTCATTCAACTCACAGAGTTGAACCTACCAATTGATAGAGAAGTTTGGAAACACTCTTTTTGTAGAATCTGCAAGTGGATATTTGGAGCCGTTTGAGGCCTATGCTGGAAAAGGAAGTATCTTCACATAAAAACTGAACAGAAGCATTCTCAGAAACTTCTTTGTGTTGAGTGCATTCAACTCACAGACTTGAACTTACCTGTAGAAAGAGCAGTTTTGAAACACTCTTTCGGTAGAATCTGCAAGTGGATATTTGGAGCACTTCGAGGCCGGTGCTGGGATATGGAATATCTTCACCTAAAAACTACAGAGAAGCATTCTCAGAAAGTTCTTCACGATGCATTCATTCAACTCACAGAGTTGAACCTTCCTTTTGATAGAACAGTTTTGAAACACTCTTTTTGTAGAATCTACAAGAGGATATTTGGAGCGTTTTGAGGCCTATGTTGGAAAAGGAAATATCTTCACCTAAAAACTAGACAGAAGCATTCTCAGAAACTTCTGTGTGATGAGTGCGTTCAACTCACAGACTTGAACGTTTCTTTTGATAGAACAGTTTGGAAACATTACGTTTGTAGAATCTGCAAGTGTTTATTCGGAGCACCTTGAGGCCTATGTTAGAAAAGGAAATATCTTCACATAAAAACTAGAGAGAAGGATTCTCAGAAACTTCTTTGTGATGAGTTCATTCAACTCACAGAGTTGAACCTACCAATTGATAGAGAAGTTTGGAAACACTCTTTTTGTAGAATCTGCAAGTGGATATTTGGAGCCGTTTGAGGCCTATGCTGGAAAAGGAAATATCTTCACATAAAAACTGAACAGAAGCATTCTCAGAAACTTCTTTGTGTTGAGTGCATTCAACTCACAGACTTGAACTTACCTGTAGAAAGAGCAGTTTTGAAACACTCTTTCGGTAAAATCTGCAAGTGGTTATTTGGAGCACTTCGAGGCCTGTGCTGGGATATGGAATATCTTCACCTAAAAACTACAGAGAAGCATTCTCAGAAAGTTCTTCACGATGCATTCATTCAACTCACAGAGTTGAACCTTCCTTTTGATAGAACAGTTTTGAAACACTCTTTTTGTAGAATCTACAAGAGGATATTTGGAGCGTTTTGAGGCCTATGTTGGAAAAGGAAATATCTTCACCTAAGAAATAGACAGAAGCATTCTCAGAAACTTCTGTGTGATGAGTGCATTCAACTCACAGACTTGAACGTTTCTTTTCATAGAACAGTTTGGAAACATTACGTTTGTAGAATCTGCAAGTGTTTATTCGGAGCACCTTGAGGCCTATGTTGGAAAAGGAAATATCTTCACATAAAAACTAGAGAGAAGGATTCTCAGAAACTTCTTTGTGATGAGTTCATTCAACTCACAGAGTTGAACCTACCAATTGATAGAGAAGTTTGGAAACACTCTTTTTGTAGAATCTGCAAGTGGATATTTGGAGCCGTTTGAGGCCTATGCTGGAAAAGGAAATATCTTCACATAAAAACTGAACAGAAGCATTCTCAGAAACTTCTTTGTGTTGAGTGCATTCAACTCACAGACTTGAACTTACCTGTAGAAAGAGCAGTTTTGAAACACTCTTTTGGTAAAATCTGCAAGTGGTTATTTGGAGCACTTCGAGGCCTGTGCTGGGATATGGAATATCTTCACCTAAAAACTACAGAGAAGCATTCTCAGAAAGTTCTTCATGATGCATTCATTCAACTCACAGAGTTGAACCTTCCTTTTGATAGAACAGTTTTGAGGTAATCTTTTTGTAGAATCTGCAAGAGGATATTTGGAGCGTTTTGAGGCCTATGCTGGAAAAGGAAATATCTTCACCTAAAAACTAGACAGAAGCATTCTCAGAAACTTCTGTGTGATGAGTGCATTCAACTCACAGACTTGAACGTTTCTTTTGATAGAACAGTTTGGAAACATTACGTTTGTAGAATCTGCAAGTGTTTATTCGGAGCACCTTGAGGCCTATGTTGGAAAAGGAAATATCTTCACATAAAAACTAGAGAGAAGGATTCTCAGAAACTTCTTTGTGATGAGTTCATTCAACTCACAGAGTTGAACCTACCAATTGATAGAGAAGTTTGGAAACACTCTTTTTGTAGAATCTGCAAGTGGATATTTGGAGCCGTTTGAGGCCTATGCTGGAAAAGGAAATATCTTCACATAAAAACTGAACAGAAGCATTCTCAGAAACTTCTTTGTGTTGAGTGCATTCAACTCACAGACTTGAACTTACCTGTAGAAAGAGCAGTTTTGAAACACTCTTTTGGTACAATCTGCAAGTGGTTATTTGGAGCACTTCGAGGCCTGTGCTGGGATATGGAATATCTTCACCTAAAAACTACAGAGAAGCATTCTCAGAAAGTTCTTCACGATGCATTCATTCAACTCACAGAGTTGAACCTTCCTTTTGATAGAACAGCTTTGAAACACTCTTTTTGTAGAATCTGCAAGAGGATATTTGGAGCGTTTTGAGGCCTATGCTGGAAAAGGAAATATCTTCACCTAAAAACTAGACAGAAGCATTCTCAGAAACTTCTGTGTGATGAGTGCATTCAACTCACAGACTTGAACGTTTCTTTTCATAGAACAGTTTGGAAACATTACGTTTGTAGAATCTGCAAGTGTTTATTCGGAGCACCTTGAGGCCTATGTTGGAAAAGGAAATATCTTCACATAAAAACTAGAGAGAAGGATTCTCAGAAACTTCTTTGTGATGAGTTCATTCAACTCACAGAGTTGAACCTACCAATTGATAGAGAAGTTTGGAAACACTCTTTTTGTAGAATCTGCAAGTGGATATTTGGAGCCGTTTGAGGCCTATGCTGGAAAAGGAAGTATCTTCACATAAAAACTGAACAGAAGCATTCTCAGAAACTTCTTTGTGTTGAGTGCATTCAACTCACAGACTTGAACTTACCTGTAGAAAGAGCAGTTTTGAAACACTCTTTCGGTAGAATCTGCAAGTGGATATTTGGGGCACTTCGAGGCCGGTGCTGGGATATGGAATATCTTCACCTAAAAACTACAGAGAAGCATTCTCAGAAAGTTCTTCACGATGCATTCATTCAACTCACAGAGTTGAACCTTCCTTTTGATAGAACAGTTTTGAAACACTCTTTTTGTAGAATCTACAAGAGGATTTTTGGAGCGTTTTGAGGCCTATGTTGGAAAAGGAAATATCTTCACCTAAGAAATAGACAGAAGCATTCTCAGAAACTTCTGTGTGATGAGTGCATTCAACTCACAGACTTGAACGTTTCTTTTCATAGAACAGTTTGGAAACATTACGTTTGTAGAATCTGCAAGTGTTTATTCGGAGCACCTTGAGGCCTATGTTGGAAAAGGAAATATCTTCACATAAAAACTAGAGAGAAGGATTCTCAGAAACTTCTTTGTGATGAGTTCATTCAACTCACAGAGTTGAACCTACCAATTGATAGAGAAGTTTGGAAACACTCTTTTTGTAGAATCTGCAAGTGGATATTTGGAGCCGTTTGAGGCCTATGCTGGAAAAGGAAATATCTTCACATAAAAACTGAACAGAAGCATTCTCAGAAACTTCTTTGTGTGGAGTGCATTCAACTCACAGACTTGAACTTACCTGTAGAAAGAGCAGTTTTGAAACACTCTTTTGGTACAATCTGCAAGTGGTTATTTGGAGCACTTCGAGGCCTGTGCTGGGATATGGAATATCTTCACCTAAAAACTACAGAGAAGCATTCTCAGAAAGTTCTTCATGATGCATTCATTCAACTCACAGAGTTGAACCTTCCTTTTGATAGAACAGTTTTGAGGTACTCTTTTTGTAGAATCTGCAAGAGGATATTTGGAGCGTTTTGAGGCCTATGCTGGAAAAGGAAATATCTTCACCTAAAAACTAGACAGAAGCATTCTCAGAAACTTCTGTGTGATGAGTGCATTCAACTCACAGACTTGAACGTTTCTTTTGATAGAACAGTTTGGAAACATTACGTTTGTAGAATCTGCAAGTGTTTATTCGGAGCACCTTGAGGCCTATGTTGGAAAAGGAAATATCTTCACATAAAAACTAGAGAGAAGGATTCTCAGAAACTTCTTTGTGATGAGTTCATTCAACTCACAGAGTTGAACCTACCAATTGATAGAGAAGTTTGGAAACACTCTTTTTGTAGAATCTGCAAGTGGATATTTGGAGCCGTTTGTGGCCTATGCTGGAAAAGGAAATATCTTCACATAAAAACTGAACAGAAGCATTCTCAGAAACTTCTTTGTGTTGAGTGCATTCAACTCACAGGCTTGAACTTACCTGTAGAAAGAGCAGTTTTGAAACACTCTTTTGGTACAATCTGCAAGTGGTTATTTGGAGCACTTCGAGGCCTGTGCTGGGATATGGAATATCTTCACCTAAAAACTACAGAGAAGCAGTCTCAGAAAGTTCTTCACGATGCATTCATTCAACTCACACAGTTGAACCTTCCTTTTGATAGAACAGCTTTGAAACACTCTTTTTGTAGAATCTGCAAGAGGATATTTGGAGCGTTTTGAGGCCTATGCTGGAAAAGGAAATATCTTCACCTAAAAACTAGACAGAAGCATTCTCAGAAACTTCTGTGTGATGAGTGCGTTCAACTCACAGACTTGAACGTTTCTTTTGATAGAACAGTTTGGAAACATTACGTTTGTAGAATCTGCAAGTGTTTATTCGGAGCACCTTGAGGCCTATGTTGGAAAAGGAAATATCTTCACATAAAAACTAGAGAGAAGGATTCTCAGAAACTTCTTTGTGATGAGTTCATTCAACTCACAGAGTTGAACCTACCAATTGATAGAGAAGTTTGGAAACACTCTTTTTGTAGAATCTGCAAGTGGATATTTGGAGCCGTTTGAGGCCTATGGTGGAAAAGGAAGTATCTTCACATAAAAACTGAACAGAAGCATTCTCAGAAACTTCTTTGTGTTGAGTGCATTCAACTCACAGACTTGAACTTACCTGTAGAAAGAGCAGTTTTGAAACACTCTTTCGGTAGAATCTGCAAGTGGTTATTTGGAGCACTTCGAGGCCTGTGCTGGGATATGGAATATCTTCACCTAAAAACTACAGAGAAGCATTCTCAGAAAGTTCTTCATGATGCATTCATTCAACTCACAGAGTTGAACCTTCCTTTTGATAGAACAGTTTTGAAACACTCTTTTTGTAGAATCTGCAAGAGGATATTTGGAGCGTTTAGAGGCCTATGCTGGAAAAGGAAATATCTTCACCTAAAAACTAGACAGAAGCATTCTCAGAAACTTCTGTGTGATGAGTGCATTCAACTCACAGACTTGAACGTTTCTTTTGATAGAACAGTTTGGAAACATTACGTTTGTAGAATCTGCAAGTGTTTATTCGGAGCACATTGAGGCCTATGTAGGAAAAGGAAATATCTTCGCATAAAAACTAGAGAGAAGGATTCTCAGAAACTTCTTTGTGATGAGTTCATTCAACTCACAAAGTTGAACCTACCAATTGATAGAGAAGTTTGGAAACACTCTTTTTGTAGAATCTGCAATTGGATATTTCGAGCCGTTTGAGGCCTATGCTGGAAAAGGAAATATCTTCACATAAAAACTGAACAGAAGCATTCTCAGAAACTTCTTTGTGTTGAGTGCATTCAAGTCACAGACTTGAACTTACCTATAGAAAGAGCAGTTTTGAAACACTCTTTTGGTAAAATCTGCAAGTGGTTATTTGGAGCACTTCGAGGCCTGTGCTGGGATATGGAATATCTTCACCTAAAAACTACAGAGAAGCATTCTCAGAAAGTTCTTCACGATGCATTCATTCAACTCACAGAGTTGAACCTTCCTTTTGATAGAACAGTTTTGAAACACTCTTTTTGTAGAATCTGCAAGAGGATATTTGGAGCGTTTTGAGGCCTATGCTGGAAAAGGAAATATCTTCACCTAAAAACTAGACAGAAGCATTCTCAGAAACTTCTGTGTGATGAGTGCGTTCAACTCACAGACTTGAACGTTTCTTTTGATAGAACAGTTTGGAAACATTACGTTTGTAGAATCTGCAAGTGTTTATTCGGAGCACCTTGAGGCCTATGTTGGAAAAGGAAATATCTTCACATAAAAACTAGAGAGAAGGATTCTCAGAAACTTCTTTGTGATGAGTTCATTCAACTCACAGAGTTGAACCTACCAATTGATAGAGAAGTTTGGAAACACTCTTTTTGTAGAATCTGCAAGTGGATATTTGGAGCCGTTTGAGGCCTATGCTGGAAAAGGAAATATCTTCACATAAAAACTGAACAGAAGCATTCTCAGAAACTTCTTTGTGTTGAGTGCATTCAACTCACAGACTTGAACTTACCTGTAGAAAGAGCAGTTTTGAAACACTCTTTTGGTAAAATCTGCAAGTGGTTATTTGGAGCACTTCGAGGCCTGTGCTGGGATATGGAATATCTTCACCTAAAAACTACAGAGAAGCATTCTCAGAAAGTTCTTCACGATGCATTCATTCAACTCACAGAGTTGAACCTTCCTTTTGATAGAACAGCTTTGAAACACTCTTTTTGTAGAATCTGCAAGAGGATATTTGGAGCGTTTTGAGGCCTATGCTGGAAAAGGAAATATCTTCACCTAAAAACTAGACAGAAGCATTCTCAGAAACTTCTGTGTGATGAGTGCATTCAACTCACAGACTTGAACGTTTCTTTTCATAGAACAGTTTGGAAACATTAAGTTTGTAGAATCTGCAAGTGTTTATTCGGAGCACCTTGAGGCCTATGTTGGAAAAGGAAATATCTTCACATAAAAACTAGAGAGAAGGATTCTCAGAAACTTCTTTGTGATGAGTTCATTCAACTCACAGAGTTGAACCTACCAATTGATAGAGAAGTTTGGAAACACTCTTTTTGTAGAATCTGCAAGTGGATATTTGGAGCCGTTTGAGGCCTATGCTGGAAAAGGAAGTATCTTCACATAAAAACTGAACAGAAGCATTCTCAGAAACTTCTTTGTGTTGAGTGCATTCAACTCACAGACTTGAACTTACCTGTAGAAAGAGCAGTTTTGAAACACTCTTTCGGTAGAATCTGCAAGTGGATATTTGGAGCACTTCGAGGCCGGTGCTGGGATATGGAATATCTTCACCTAAAAACTACAGAGAAGCATTCTCAGAAAGTTCTTCACGATGCATTCATTCAACTCACAGAGTTGAACCTTCCTTTTGATAGAACAGTTTTGAAACACTCTTTTTGTAGAATCTGCAAGAGGATATTTGGAGCGTTTTGAGGCCTATGTTGGAAAAGGAAATATCTTCACCTAAAAACTAGACAGAAGCATTCTCAGAAACTTCTGTGTGATGAGTGCATTCAACTCACAGACTTGAACGTTTCTTTTGATAGAACAGTTTGGAAACATTACGTTTGTAGAATCTGCAAGTGTTTATTCGGAGCACCTTGAGGCCTATGTTGGAAAAGGAAATATCTTCACATAAAAACTAGAGAGAAGGATTCTCAGAAACTTCTTTGTGATGAGTTCATTCAACTCACAGAGTTGAACCTACCAATTGATAGAGAAGTTTGGAAACACTCTTTTTGTAGAATCTGCAAGTGGATATTTGGAGCCGTTTGTGGCCTATGCTGGAAAAGGCAATATCTTCACATAAAAACTGAACAGAAGCATTCTCAGAAACTTCTTTGTGTTGAGTGCATGCAACTCACAGACTTGAACTTACCTGTAGAAAGAGCAGTTTTGAAACACTCTTTTGGTAAAATCTGCAAGTGGTTATTTGGAGCAATTCGAGGCCTGTGCTGGGATATGGAATATCTTCACCTAAAAACTACAGAGAAGCATTCTCAGAAAGTTCTTCACGATGCATTCATTCAACTCACAGAGTTGAACCTTCCTTTTGATAGAACAGTTTTGAAACACTCTTTTTGTAGAATCTGCAAGAGGATATTTGGAGCGTTTTGAGGCCTATGCTGGAAAAGGAAATATCTTCACCTAAAAACTAGACAGAAGCATTCTCAGAAACTTCTGTGTGATGAGTGCGTTCAACTCACAGACTTGAACGTTTCTTTTGATAGAACAGTTTGGAAACATTACGTTTGTAGAATCTGCAAGTGTTTATTCGGAGCACCTTGAGGCCTATGTTGGAAAAGGAAATATCTTCACATAAAAACTAGAGAGAAGGATTCTCAGAAACTTCTTTGTGATGAGTTCATTCAACTCACAGAGTTGAACCTACCAATTGATAGAGAAGTTTGGAAACACTCTTTTTGTAGAATCTGCAAGTGGATATTTGGAGCCGTTTGAGGCCTATGCTGGAAAAGGAAATATCTTCACATAAAAACTGAACAGAAGCATTCTCAGAAACTTCTTTGTGTTGAGTGCATTCAACTCACAGACTTGAACTTACCTGTAGAAAGAGCAGTTTTGAAACACTCTTTTGGTAAAATCTGCAAGTGGTTATTTGGAGCACTTCGAGGCCTGTGCAGGGATATGGAATATCTTCACCTAAAAACTACAGAGAAGCATTCTCAGAAAGTTCTTCATGATGCATTCATTCAACTCACAGAGTTGAACCTTCCTTTTGATAGAACAGTTTTGAAACACTCTTTTTGTAGAATCTGCAAGAGGATATTTGGAGCGTTTTGAGGCCTATGCTGGAAAAGGAAATATCTTCACCTAAAAACTAGACAGAAGCATTGTCAGAAACTTCTGTGTGATGAGTGCATTCAACTCACGGACTTGAACGTTTCTTTTGATAGAACAGTTTGGAAACATTACGTTTGTAGAATCTGCAAGTGTTTATTCGGAGCACATTGAGGCCTATGTTGGAAAAGGAAATATCTTCGCATAAAAACTAGAGAGAAGGATTCTCAGAAACTTCTTTGTGATGAGTTCATTCAACTCACAAAGTTGAACCTACCAATTGATAGAGAAGTTTGGAAACACTCTTTTTGTAGAATCTGCAAGTGGATATTTGGAGCCGTTTGAGGCCTATGCTGGAAAAGGAAATATCTTCACATAAAAACTGAACAGAAGCATTCTCAGAAACTTCTTTGTGTTGAGTGCTTTCAACTCACAGACTTGAACTTACCTGTAGAAAGAGCAGTTTTGAAACACTCTTTTGGTAAAATCTGCAAGTGGTTATTTGGAGCACTTCGAGGCCTGTGCTGGGATATGGAATATCTTCACCTAAAAACTACAGAGAAGCAGTCTCAGAAAGTTCTTCACGATGCATTCATTCAACTCACAGAGTTGAACCTTCCTTTTGATAGAACAGTTTTGAAACACTCTTTTTGTAGATTCTGCAAGAGGATATTTGGAGCGTTTTGAGGCCTATGCTGGAAAAGGAAATATCTTCACCTAAAAACTAGACAGAAGCATTCTCAGAAACTTCTGTGTGATGGGTGCATTCAACTCACAGACTTGAACGTTTCTTTTGATAGAACAGTTTGGAAACATTACGTTTGTAGAATCTGCAAGTGTTTATTCGGAGCACCTTGAGGCCTATGTTGGAAAAGGAAATATCTTCACATAAAACCTAGAGAGAAGGATTCTCAGAAACTTCTTTGTGATGAGTTCATTCAACTCACAGAGTTGAACCTACCAATTGATAGAGAAGTTTGGAAACACTCTTTTTGTAGAATCTGCAAGTGGATATTTGGGGCCGTTTGAGGCCTATGCTGGAAAAGGAAATATCTTCACATAAAAACTGAACAGAAGCATTCTCAGAAACTTCTTGGTGTTGAGTGCATTCAACTCACAGACTTGAACTTACCTGTAGAAAGAGCAGTTTTGAAACACTCTTTTGGTAAAATCTTCAAGTGGTTATTTGGAGCACTTCGAGGCCTGTGCTGGGATATGGAATATCTTCACCTAAAAACTACAGAGAAGCAGTCTCAGAAAGTTCTTCACGATGCATTCACTCAACTCACAGAGTTGAACCTTCCTTTTGATAGAACAGTTTTGAAACACTCTTTTTGTAGATTCTGCAAGAGGATATTTGGAGCGTTTTGAGGCCTATGCTGGAAAAGGAAATATCTTCACCTAAAAACTAGACAGAAGCATTCTCAGAAACTTCTGTGTGATGAGTGCATTCAACTCACAGACTTGAACGTTTCTTTTGATAGAACAGTTTGGAAACATTAAGTTTGTAGAATCTGCAAGTGTTTATTCGGAGCACCTTGAGGCCTATGTTGGAAAAGGAAATATCTTCACATAAAACCTAGAGAGAAAGATTCTCAGAAACTTCTTTGTGATGAGTTCATTCAACTCACAGAGTTGAACCTACCAATTGATAGAGAAGTATGGAAACACTCTTTTTGTAGAATCTGCAAGTGGATATTTGGAGCCCTTTGAGGCCTATGCTGGAAAAGGAAATATCTTCACATAAAAACTGAACAGAAGCATTCTCAGAAACTTCTTTGTGTTGAGTGCATTCAACTCACAGACTTGAACTTACCTGTAGAAAGAGCAGTTTTGAAACACTCTTTTGGTAAAATCTGCAAGTGGTTATTTGGAGCACTTCGAGGCCTGTGCTGGGATATGGAATATCTTCACCTAAAAACTACAGAGAAGCATTCTCAGAAAGTTCTTCATGATGCATTCATTCAACTCACAGAGTTAAACCTTCCTTTTGAGAGAACAGTTTTGAGACACTCTTTTTGTAGAATCTGCAAGAGGATATTTGGAGCGTTTTGAGGCCTATGCTGGAAAAGGAAATATCTTCACCTAAAAACTAGACAGAAGCATTCTCAGTAACTTCTGTGTGATGAGTGCATTCAACTCACAGACTTGAACGTTTCTTTTGTTAGAACAGTTTGGAAACATTACGTTTGTAGAATCTGCAAGTGTTTATTCGGAGCACCTTGAGGCCTATGTTGGAAAAGGAAATATCTTCACATAAAAACTAGAGAGAAGGATTCTCAGAAACTTCTTTGTGATGAGGTCATTCAACTCGCAGAGTTGAACCTACCAATTGATAGAGAAGTTTGGAAACACTCTTTTTGTAGAATCTGCAAGTGGATATTTGGAGCCGTATGAGGCCTATGCTGGAAAAGGAAATATCTTCACATAAAAACTGAACAGAAGCATTCTCAGAAACTTCTTTGTGTTGAGTGCATTCAACTCACAGACTTGAACTTACCTATAGAAAGAGCAGTTTTGAAACACTCTTTTGGTAAAATCTGCAAGTGGTTATTTGGAGCACTTCGAGGCCTGTGCTGGGATATGGAATATCTTCACCTAAAAACTACAGAGAAGCAGTCTCAGAAAGTTCTTCACGATGCATTCACTCAACTCACAGAGTTGAACCTTCCTTTTGATAGAACAGTTTTGAAACCCTCTTTTTGTAGAAGCTGCAAGAGGATATTTGGAGCGTTTTGAGGCCTATGCTGGAAAAGGAAATATCTTCACCTAAAAACTAGACAGAAGCATTCTCAGAAACTTCTGTGTGATGAGTGCATTCAACTCACAGACTTGAACGTTTCTTTTGATAGAACAGTTTGGAAACATTACGTTTGTAGAATCTGCAAGTGTTTATTCGGAGCACCTTGAGGCCTATGTTGGAAAAGGAAATATCTTCACATAAAACCTAGAGAGAAAGATTCTCAGAAACTTCTTTGTGATGAGTTCATTCAACTCACAGAGTTGAACCTACCAATTGATAGAGAAGTTTGGAAACACTCTTTTTGTAGAATCTGCAAGTGGATATTTGGAGCCGTTTGAGGCCTATGCTGGAAAAGGAAATATCTTCACATAAAAACTGAACAGAAGCATTCTCAGAAACTTCTTTGTGTTGAGTGCATTCAACTCACAGACTTGAACTTACCTGTAGAAAGAGCAGTTTTGAAACACTCTTTTGGTAAAATCTGCAAGTGGTTATTTGGAGCACTTCGAGGCCTGTGCTGGGATATGGAATATCTTCACCTAAAAACTACAGAGAAGCATTCTCAGAAAGTTCTTCATGATGCATTCATTCAACTCACAGAGTTGAACCTTCCTTTTGATAGAACAGTTTTGAGGTACTCTTTTTGTAGAATCTGCAAGAGGATATTTGGAGCGTTTTGAGGCCTATGCTGGAAAAGGAAATATCTTCACCTAAAAACTAGACAGAAGCATTCTCAGAAACTTCTGTGTGATGAGTGCATTCAACTCACAGACTTGAACGTTTCTTTTGATAGAACAGTTTGGAAACATTACGTTTGTAGAATCTGCAAGTGTTTATTCGGAGCACCTTGAGGCCTATGTTGGAAAAGGAAATATCTTCACATAAAAACTAGAGAGAAGGATTCTCAGAAACTTCTTTGTGATGAGTTCATTCAACTCACAGAGTTGAACCTACCAATTGATAGAGAAGTTTGGAAACACTCTTTTTGTAGAATCTGCAAGTGGATATTTGGAGCCGTTTGAGGCCTATGCTGGAAAAGGAAATATCTTCACATAAAAACTGAACAGAAGCATTCTCAGAAACTTCTTTGTGTTGAGTGCATTCAACTCACAGACTTGAACTTACCTGTAGAAAGAGCAGTTTTGAAACACTCTTTTGGTACAATCTGCAAGTGGTTATTTGGAGCACTTCGAGGCCTGTGCTGGGATATGGAATATCTTCACCTAAAAACTACAGAGAAGCATTCTCAGAAAGTTCTTCACGATGCATTCATTCAACTCACAGAGTTGAACCTTCCTTTTGATAGAACAGCTTTGAAACACTCTTTTTGTAGAATCTGCAAGAGGATATTTGGAGCGTTTTGAGGCCTATGCTGGAAAAGGAAATATCTTCACCTAAAAACTAGACAGAAGCATTCTCAGAAACTTCTGTGTGATGAGTGCATTCAACTCACAGACTTGAACGTTTCTTTTCATAGAACAGTTTGGAAACATTACGTTTGTAGAATCTGCAAGTGTTTATTCGGAGCACCTTGAGGCCTATGTTGGAAAAGGAAATATCTTCACATAAAAACTAGAGAGAAGGATTCTCAGAAACTTCTTTGTGATGAGTTCATTCAACTCACAGAGTTGAACCTACCAATTGATAGAGAAGTTTGGAAACACTCTTTTTGTAGAATCTGCAAGTGGATATTTGGAGCCGTTTGAGGCCTATGCTGGAAAAGGAAATATCTTCACATAAAAACTGAACAGAAGCATTCTCAGAAACTTCTTTGTGTTGAGTGCATTCAACTCACAGACTTGAACTTACCTGTAGAAAGAGCAGTTTTGAAACACTCTTTTGGTACAATCTGCAAGTGGTTATTTGGAGCACTTCGAGGCCTGTGCTGGGATATGGAATATCTTCACCTAAAAACTACAGAGAAGCATTCTCAGAAAGTTCTTCATGATGCATTCATTCAACTCACAGAGTTGAACCTTCCTTTTGATAGAACAGTTTTGAGGTACTCTTTTTGTAGAATCTGCAAGAGGATATTTGGAGCGTTTTGAGGCCTATGCTGGAAAAGGAAATATCTTCACCTAAAAACTAGACAGAAGCATTCTCAGAAACTTCTGTGTGATGAGTGCATTCAACTCACAGACTTGAACGTTTCTTTTGATAGAACAGTTTGGAAACATTACGTTTGTAGAATCTGCAAGTGTTTATTCGGAGCACCTTGAGGCCTATGTTGGAAAAGGAAATATCTTCACATAAAAACTAGAGAGAAGGATTCTCAGAAACTTCTTTGTGATGAGTTCATTCAACTCACAGAGTTGAACCTACCAATTGATAGAGAAGTTTGGAAACACTCTTTTTGTAGAATCTGCAAGTGGATATTTGGAGCCGTTTGTGGCCTATGCTGGAAAAGGAAATATCTTCACATAAAAACTGAACAGAAGCATTCTCAGAAACTTCTTTGTGTTGAGTGCATTCAACTCACAGGCTTGAACTTACCTGTAGAAAGAGCAGTTTTGAAACACTCTTTTGGTACAATCTGCAAGTGGTTATTTGGAGCACTTCGAGGCCTGTGCTGGGATATGGAATATCTTCACCTAAAAACTACAGAGAAGCAGTCTCAGAAAGTTCTTCACGATGCATTCATTCAACTCACACAGTTGAACCTTCCTTTTGATAGAACAGCTTTGAAACACTCTTTTTGTAGAATCTGCAAGAGGATATTTGGAGCGTTTTGAGGCCTATGCTGGAAAAGGAAATATCTTCACCTAAAAACTAGACAGAAGCATTCTCAGAAACTTCTGTGTGATGAGTGCGTTCAACTCACAGACTTGAACGTTTCTTTTGATAGAACAGTTTGGAAACATTACGTTTGTAGAATCTGCAAGTGTTTATTCGGAGCACCTTGAGGCCTATGTTGGAAAAGGAAATATCTTCACATAAAAACTAGAGAGAAGGATTCTCAGAAACTTCTTTGTGATGAGTTCATTCAACTCCCAGAGTTGAACCTACCAATTGATAGAGAAGTTTGGAAACACTCTTTTTGTAGAATCTGCAAGTGGATATTTGGAGCCGTTTGAGGCCTATGCTGGAAAAGGAAGTATCTTCACATAAAAACTGAACAGAAGCATTCTCAGAAACTTCTTTGTGTTGAGTGCATTCAACTCACAGACTTGAACTTACCTGTAGAAAGAGCAGTTTTGAAACACTCTTTCGGTAGAATCTGCAAGTGGTTATTTGGAGCACTTCGAGGCCTGTGCTGGGATATGGAATATCTTCACCTAAAAACTACAGAGAAGCATTCTCAGAAAGTTCTTCACGATGCATTCATTCAACTCACAGAGTTGAACCTTCCTTTTGATAGAACAGTTTTGAAACACTCCTTTTGTAGAATCTACAAGAGGATATTTGGAGCGTTTTGAGGCCTATGTTGGAAAAGGAAATATCTTCACCTAAAAACTAGACAGAAGCATTCTCAGAAACTTCTGTGTGATGAGTGCGTTCAACTCACAGACTTGAACGTTTCTTTTGATAGAACAGTTTGGAAACATTACGTTTGTAGAATCTGCAAGTGTTTATTCGGAGCACCTTGAGGCCTATGTTAGAAAAGGAAATATCTTCACATAAAAACTAGAGAGAAGGATTCTCAGAAACTTCTTTGTGATGAGTTCATTCAACTCACAGAGTTGAACCTACCAATTGATAGAGAAGTTTGGAAACACTCTTTTTGTAGAATCTGCAAGTGGATATTTGGAGCCGTTTGAGGCCTATGCTGGAAAAGGAAATATCTTCACATAAAAACTGAACAGAAGCATTCTCAGAAACTTCTTTGTGTTGAGTGCATTCAACTCACAGACTTGAACTTACCTGTAGAAAGAGCAGTTTTGAAACACTCTTTCGGTAAAATCTGCAAGTGGTTATTTGGAGCACTTCGAGGCCTGTGCTGGGATATGGAATATCTTCACCTAAAAACTACAGAGAAGCATTCTCAGAAAGTTCTTCACGATGCATTCATTCAACTCACAGAGTTGAACCTTCCTTTTGATAGAACAGTTTTGAAACACTCTTTTTGTAGAATCTACAAGAGGATATTTGGAGCGTTTTGAGGCCTATGTTGGAAAAGGAAATATCTTCACCTAAGAAATAGACAGAAGCATTCTCAGAAACTTCTGTGTGATGAGTGCATTCAACTCACAGACTTGAACGTTTCTTTTGATAGAACAGTTTGGAAACATTACGTTTGTAGAATCTGCAAGTGTTTATTCGGAGCACCTTGAGGCCTATGTTGGAAAAGGAAATATCTTCACATAAAAACTAGAGAGAAGGATTCTCAGAAACTTCTTTGTGATGAGTTCATTCAACTCACAGAGTTGAACCTACCAATTGATAGAGAAGTTTGGAAACACTCTTTTTGTAGAATCTGCAAGTGGATATTTGGAGCCGTTTGAGGCCTATGCTGGAAAAGGAAATATCTTCACATAAAAACTGAACAGAAGCATTCTCAGAAACTTCTTTGTGTTGAGTGCATTCAACTCACAGACTTGAACTTACCTGTAGAAAGAGCAGTTTTGAAACACTCTTTTGGTACAATCTGCAAGTGGTTATTTGGAGCACTTCGAGGCCTGTGCTGGGATATGGAATATCTTCACCTAAAAACTACAGAGAAGCATTCTCAGAAAGTTCTTCACGATGCATTCATTCAACTCACAGAGTTGAACCTTCCTTTTGATAGAACAGCTTTGAAACACTCTTTTTGTAGAATCTGCAAGAGGATATTTGGAGCGTTTTGAGGCCTATGCTGGAAAAGGAAATATCTTCACCTAAAAACTACACAGAAGCATTCTCAGAAACTTCTGTGTGATGAGTGCATTCAACTCACAGACTTGAACGTTTCTTTTCATAGAACAGTTTGGAAACATTACGTTTGTAGAATCTGCAAGTGTTTATTCGGAGCACCTTGAGGCCTATGTTGGAAAAGGAAATATCTTCACATAAAAACTAGAGAGAAGGATTCTCAGAAACTTCTTTGTGATGAGTTCATTCAACTCACAGAGTTGAACCTACCAATTGATAGAGAAGTTTGGAAACACTCTTTTTGTAGAATCTGCAAGTGGATATTTGGAGCCGTTTGAGGCCTATGCTGGAAAAGGAAGTATCTTCACATAAAAACTGAACAGAAGCATTCTCAGAAACTTCTTTGTGTTGAGTGCATTCAACTCACAGACTTGAACTTACCTGTAGAAAGAGCAGTTTTGAAACACTCTTTCGGTAGAATCTGCAAGTGGATATTTGGAGCACTTCGAGGCCGGTGCTGGGATATGGAATATCTTCACCTAAAAACTACAGAGAAGCATTCTCAGAAAGTTCTTCACGATGCATTCATTCAACTCACAGAGTTGAACCTTCCTTTTGATAGAACAGTTTTGAAACATTCTTTTTGTAGAATCTACAAGAGGATATTTGGAGCGTTTTGAGGCCTATGTTGGAAAAGGAAATATCTTCACCTAAGAAATAGACAGAAGCATTCTCAGAAACTTCTGTGTGATGAGTGCATTCAACTCACAGACTTGAACGTTTCTTTTCATAGAACAGTTTGGAAACATTACGTTTGTAGAATCTGCAAGTGTTTATTCGGAGCACCTTGAGGCCTATGTTGGAAAAGGAAATATCTTCACATAAAACCTAGAGAGAAGGATTCTCAGAAACTTCTTTGTGATGAGTTCATTCAACTCACAGAGTTGAACCTACCAATTGATAGAGAAGTTTGGAAACACTCTTTTTGTAGAATCTGCAAGTGGATATTTGGAGCCGTTTGAGGCCTATGCTGGAAAAGGAAATATCTTCACATAAAAACTGAACAGAAGCATTCTCAGAAACTTCTTTGTGTTGAGTGCATTCAACTCACAGACTTGAACTTACCTGTAGAAAGAGCAGTTTTGAAACACTCTTTTGGTACAATCTGCAAGTGGTTATTTGGAGCACTTCGAGGCCTGTGCTGGGATATGGAATATCTTCACCTAAAAACTACAGAGAAGCATTCTCAGAAAGTTCTTCATGATGCATTCATTCAACTCACAGAGTTGAACCTTCCTTTTGATAGAACAGTTTTGAGGTACTCTTTTTGTAGAATCTGCAAGAGGATATTTGGAGCGTTTTGAGGCCTATGCTGGAAAAGGAAATATCTTCACCTAAAAACTAGACAGAAGCATTCTCAGAAACTTCTGTGTGATGAGTGCATTCAACTCACAGACTTGAACGTTTCTTTTGATAGAACAGTTTGGAAACATTACGTTTGTAGAATCTGCAAGTGTTTATTCGGAGCACCTTGAGGCCTATGTTGGAAAAGGAAATATCTTCACATAAAAACTAGAGAGAAGGATTCTCAGAAACTTCTTTGTGATGAGTTCATTCAACTCACAGAGTTGAACCTACCAATTGATAGAGAAGTTTGGAAACACTCTTTTTGTAGAATCTGCAAGTGGATATTTGGAGCCGTTTGTGGCCTATGCTGGAAAAGGAAATATCTTCACATAAAAACTGAACAGAAGCATTCTCAGAAACTTCTTTGTGTTGAGTGCATTCAACTCACAGGCTTGAACTTACCTGTAGAAAGAGCAGTTTTGAAACACTCTTTTGGTACAATCTGCAAGTGGTTATTTGGAGCACTTCGAGGCCTGTGCTGGGATATGGAATATCTTCACCTAAAAACTACAGAGAAGCAGTCTCAGAAAGTTCTTCACGATGCATTCATTCAACTCACACAGTTGAACCTTCCTTTTGATAGAACAGCTTTGAAACACTCTTTTTGTAGAATCTGCAAGAGGATATTTGGAGCGTTTTGAGGCCTATGCTGGAAAAGGAAATATCTTCACCTAAAAACTAGACAGAAGCATTCTCAGAAACTTCTGTGTGATGAGTGCGTTCAACTCACAGACTTGAACGTTTCTTTTGATAGAACAGTTTGGAAACATTACGTTTGTAGAATCTGCAAGTGTTTATTCGGAGCACCTTGAGGCCTATGTTGGAAAAGGAAATATCTTCACATAAAAACTAGAGAGAAGGATTCTCAGAAACTTCTTTGTGATGAGTTCATTCAACTCACAGAGTTGAACCTACCAATTGATAGAGAAGTTTGGAAACACTCTTTTTGTAGAATCTGCAAGTGGATATTTGGAGCCGTTTGAGGCCTATGCTGGAAAAGGAAATATCTTCACATAAAAACTGAACAGAAGCATTCTCAGAAACTTCTTTGTGTTGAGTGCATTCAACTCACAGACTTGAACTTACCTGTAGAAAGAGCAGTTTTGAAACACTCTTTTGGTACAATCTGCAAGTGGTTATTTGGAGCACTTCGAGGCCTGTGCTGGGATATGGAATATCTTCACCTAAAAACTACAGAGAAGCATTCTCAGAAAGTTCTTCACGATGCATTCATTCAACTCACAGAGTTGAACCTTCCTTTTGATAGAACAGCTTTGAAACACTCTTTTTGTAGAATCTGCAAGAGGATATTTGGAGCGTTTTGAGGCCTATGCTGGAAAAGGAAATATCTTCACCTAAAAACTAGACAGAAGCATTCTCAGAAACTTCTGTGTGATGAGTGCATTCAACTCACAGACTTGAACGTTTCTTTTCATAGAACAGTTTGGAAACATTACGTTTGTAGAATCTGCAAGTGTTTATTCGGAGCACCTTGAGGCCTATGTTGGAAAAGGAAATATCTTCACATAAAAACTAGAGAGAAGGATTCTCAGAAACTTCTTTGTGATGAGTTCATTCAACTCACAGAGTTGAACCTACCAATTGATAGAGAAGTTTGGAAACACTCTTTTTGTAGAATCTGCAAGTGGATATTTGGAGCCGTTTGAGGCCTATGCTGGAAAAGGAAATATCTTCACATAAAAACTGAACAGAAGCATTCTCAGAAACTTCTTTGTGTGGAGTGCATTCAACTCACAGACTTGAACTTACCTGTAGAAAGAGCAGTTTTGAAACACTCTTTTGGTACAATCTGCAAGTGGTTATTTGGAGCACTTCGAGGCCTGTGCTGGGATATGGAATATCTTCACCTAAAAACTACAGAGAAGCATTCTCAGAAAGTTCTTCATGATGCATTCATTCAACTCACAGAGTTGAACCTTCCTTTTGATAGAACAGTTTTGAGGTACTCTTTTTGTAGAATCTGCAAGAGGATATTTGGAGCGTTTTGAGGCCTATGCTGGAAAAGGAAATATCTTCACCTAAAAACTAGACAGAAGCATTCTCAGAAACTTCTGTGTGATGAGTGCATTCAACTCACAGACTTGAACGTTTCTTTTGATAGAACAGTTTGGAAACATTACGTTTGTAGAATCTGCAAGTGTTTATTCGGAGCACCTTGAGGCCTATGTTGGAAAAGGAAATATCTTCACATAAAAACTAGAGAGAAGGATTCTCAGAAACTTCTTTGTGATGAGTTCATTCAACTCACAGAGTTGAACCTACCAATTGATAGAGAAGTTTGGAAACACTCTTTTTGTAGAATCTGCAAGTGGATATTTGGAGCCGTTTGTGGCCTATGCTGGAAAAGGAAATATCTTCACATAAAAACTGAACAGAAGCATTCTCAGAAACTTCTTTGTGTTGAGTGCATTCAACTCACAGGCTTGAACTTACCTGTAGAAAGAGCAGTTTTGAAACACTCTTTTGGTACAATCTGCAAGTGGTTATTTGGAGCACTTCGAGGCCTGTGCTGGGATATGGAATATCTTCACCTAAAAACTACAGAGAAGCAGTCTCAGAAAGTTCTTCACGATGCATTCATTCAACTCACACAGTTGAACCTTCCTTTTGATAAAACAGCTTTGAAACACTCTTTTTGTAGAATCTGCAAGAGGATATTTGGAGCGTTTTGAGGCCTATGCTGGAAAAGGAAATATCTTCACCTAAAAACTAGACAGAAGCATTCTCAGAAACTTCTGTGTGATGAGTGCGTTCAACTCACAGACTTGAACGTTTCTTTTGATAGAACAGTTTGGAAACATTACGTTTGTAGAATCTGCAAGTGTTTATTCGGAGCACCTTGAGGCCTATGTTGGAAAAGGAAATATCTTCACATAAAAACTAGAGAGAAGGATTCTCAGAAACTTCTTTGTGATGAGTTCATTCAACTCACAGAGTTGAACCTACCAATTGATAGAGAAGTTTGGAAACACTCTTTTTGTAGAATCTGCAAGTGGATATTTGGAGCCGTTTGAGGCCTATGGTGGAAAAGGAAGTATCTTCACATAAAAACTGAACAGAAGCATTCTCAGAAACTTCTTTGTGTTGAGTGCATTCAACTCACAGACTTGAACTTACCTGTTGAAAGAGCAGTTTTGAAACACTCTTTCGGTAGAATCTGCAAGTGGTTATTTTGAGCACTTCGAGGCCTGTGCCGGGATATGGAATATCTTCACCTAAAAACTCCAGAGAAGCATTCTCAGAAAGTTCTTCATGATGCATTCATTCAACTCACAGAGTTGAACCTTCCTTTTGATAGAACAGTTTTGAAACACTCTTTTTGTAGAATCTGCAAGAGGATATTTGGAGCGTTTAGAGGCCTATGCTGGAAAAGGAAATATCTTCACCTAAGAAATAGACAGAAGCATTCTCAGAAACTTCTGTGTGATGAGTGCATTCAACTCACAGACTTGAACGTTTCTTTTCATAGAACAGTTTGGAAACATTACGTTTGTAGAATCTGCAAGTGTTTATTCGGAGCACCTTGAGGCCTATGTTGGAAAAGGAAATATCTTCACATAAAAACTAGAGAGAAGGATTCTCAGAAACTTCTTTGTGATGAGTTCATTCAACTCACAGAGTTGAACCTACCAATTGATAGAGAAGTTTGGAAACACTCTTTTTGTAGAATCTGCAAGTGGATATTTGGAGCCGTTTGAGGCCTATGCTGGAAAAGGAAATATCTTCACATAAAAACTGAACAGAAGCATTCTCAGAAACTTCTTTGTGTGGAGTGCATTCAACTCACAGACTTGAACTTACCTGTAGAAAGAGCAGTTTTGAAACACTCTTTTGGTAAAATCTGCAAGTGGTTATTTGGAGCACTTCGAGGCCTGTGCTGGGATATGGAATATCTTCACCTAAAAACTACAGAGAAGCATTCTCAGAAAGTTCTTCATGATGCATTCATTCAACTCACAGAGTTGAACCTTCCTTTTGATAGAACAGTTTTGAGGTACTCTTTTTGTAGAATCTGCAAGAGGATATTTGGAGCGTTTTGAGGCCTATGCTGGAAAAGGAAATATCTTCACCTAAAAACTAGACAGAAGCATTCTCAGAAACTTCTGTGTGATGAGTGCATTCAACTCACAGACTTGAACGTTTCTTTTGATAGAACAGTTTGGAAACATTACGTTTGTAGAATCTGCAAGTGTTTATTCGGAGCACCTTGAGGCCTATGTTGGAAAAGGAAATATCTTCACATAAAAACTAGAGAGAAGGATTCTCAGAAACTTCTTTGTGATGAGTTCATTCAACTCACAGAGTTGAACCTACCAATTGATAGAGAAGTTTGGAAATACTCTTTTTGTAGAATCTGCAAGTGGATATTTGGAGCCGTTTGAGGCCTATGCTGGAAAAGGAAATATCTTCACATAAAAACTGAACAGAAGCATTCTCAGAAACTTCTTTGTGTTGAGTGCATTCAACTCACAGACTTGAACTTACCTGTAGAAAGAGCAGTTTTGAAACACTCTTTTGGTACAATCTGCAAGTGGTTATTTGGAGCACTTCGAGGCCTGTGCTGGGATATGGAATATCTTCACCTAAAAACTACAGAGAAGCATTCTCAGAAAGTTCTTCACGATGCATTCATTCAACTCACAGAGTTGAACCTTCCTTTTGATAGAACAGCTTTGAAACACTCTTTTTGTAGAATCTGCAAGAGGATATTTGGAGCGTTTTGAGGCCTATGCTGGAAAAGGAAATATCTTCACCTAAAAACTAGACAGAAGCATTCTCAGAAACTTCTGTGTGATGAGTGCATTCAACTCACAGACTTGAACGTTTCTTTTCATAGAACAGTTTGGAAACATTACGTTTGTAGAATCTGCAAGTGTTTATTCGGAGCACCTTGAGGCCTATGTTGGAAAAGGAAATATCTTCACATAAAAACTAGAGAGAAGGATTCTCAGAAACTTCTTTGTGATGAGTTCATTCAACTCACAGAGTTGAACCTACCAATTGATAGAGAAGTTTGGAAACACTCTTTTTGTAGAATCTGCAAGTGGATATTTGGAGCCGTTTGAGGCCTATGCTGGAAAAGGAAGTATCTTCACATAAAAACTGAACAGAAGCATTCTCAGAAACTTCTTTGTGTTGAGTGCATTCAACTCACAGACTTGAACTTACCTGTAGAAAGAGCAGTTTTGAAACACTCTTTCGGTAGAATCTGCAAGTGGATATTTGGAGCACTTCGAGGCCGGTGCTGGGATATGGAATATCTTCACCTAAAAACTACAGAGAAGCATTCTCAGAAAGTTCTTCACGATGCATTCATTCAACTCACAGAGTTGAACCTTCCTTTTGATAGAACAGTTTTGAAACACTCTTTTTGTAGAATCTGCAAGAGGATATTTGGAGCGTTTTGAGGCCTATGCTGGAAAAGGAAATATCTTCACCTAAAAACTAGACAGAAGCATTCTCAGAAACTTCTGTGTGATGAGTGCATTCAACTCACAGACTTGAACGTTTCTTTTGATAGAACAGTTTGGAAACATTACGTTTGTAGAATCTGCAAGTGTTTATTCGGAGCACCTTGAGGCCTATGTTGGAAAAGGAAATATCTTCACATAAAAACTAGAGAGAAGGATTCTCAGAAACTTCTTTGTGATGAGTTCATTCAACTCACAGAGTTGAACCTACCAATTGATAGAGAAGTTTGGAAACACTCTTTTTGTAGAATCTGTAAGTGGATATTTGGAGCCGTTTGTGGCCTATGCTGGAAAAGGCAATATCTTCACATAAAAACTGAACAGAAGCATTCTCAGAAACTTCTTTGTGTTGAGTGCATGCAACTCACAGACTTGAACTTACCTGTAGAAAGAGCAGTTTTGAAACACTCTTTTGGTAAAATCTGCAAGTGGTTATTTGGAGCACTTCGAGGCCTGTGCTGGGATATGGAATATCTTCACCTAAAAACTACAGAGAAGCATTCTCAGAAAGTTCTTCACGATGCATTCATTCAACTCACAGAGTTGAACCTTCCTTTTGATAGAACAGCTTTGAAACACTCTTTTTGTAGAATCTGCAAGAGGATATTTGGAGCGTTTTGAGGCCTATGCTGGAAAAGGAAATATCTTCACCTAAAAACTAGACAGAAGCATTCTCAGAAACTTCTGTGTGATGAGTGCGTTCAACTCACAGACTTGAACGTTTCTTTTGATAGAACAGTTTGGAAACATTACGTTTGTAGAATCTGCAAGTGTTTATTCGGAGCACCTTGAGGCCTATGTTAGAAAAGGAAATATCTTCACATAAAAACTAGAGAGAAGGATTCTCAGAAACTTCTTTGTGATGAGTTCATTCAACTCACAGAGTTGAACCTACCAATTGATAGAGAAGTTTGGAAACACTCTTTTTGTAGAATCTGCAAGTGGATATTTGGAGCCGTTTGAGGCCTATGCTGGAAAAGGAAATATCTTCACATAAAAACTGAACAGAAGCATTCTCAGAAACTTCTTTGTGTTGAGTGCATTCAACTCACAGACTTGAACTTACCTGTAGAAAGAGCAGTTTTGAAACACTCTTTCGGTAAAATCTGCAAGTGGTTATTTGGAGCACTTCGAGGCCTGTGCTGGGATATGGAATATCTTCACCTAAAAACTACAGAGAAGCATTCTCAGAAAGTTCTTCACGATGCATTCATTCAACTCACAGAGTTGAACCTTCCTTTTGATAGAACAGTTTTGAAACACTCTTTTTGTAGAATCTACAAGAGGATATTTGGAGCGTTTTGAGGCCTATGTTGGAAAAGGAAATATCTTCACCTAAGAAATAGACAGAAGCATTCTCAGAAACTTCTGTGTGATGAGTGCATTCAACTCACAGACTTGAACGTTTCTTTTCATAGAACAGTTTGGAAACATTACGTTTGTAGAATCTGCAAGTGTTTATTCGGAGCACCTTGAGGCCTATGTTGGAAAAGGAAATATCTTCACATAAAAACTAGAGAGAAGGATTCTCAGAAACTTCTTTGTGATGAGTTCATTCAACTCACAGAGTTGAACCTACCAATTGATAGAGAAGTTTGGAAACACTCTTTTTGTAGAATCTGCAAGTGGATATTTGGAGCCGTTTGAGGCCTATGCTGGAAAAGGAAATATCTTCACATAAAAACTGAACAGAAGCATTCTCAGAAACTTCTTTGTGTTGAGTGCATTCAACTCACAGACTTGAACTTACCTGTAGAAAGAGCAGTTTTGAAACACTCTTTTGGTAAAATCTGCAAGTGGTTATTTGGAGCACTTCGAGGCCTGTGCTGGGATATGGAATATCTTCACCTAAAAACTACAGAGAAGCATTCTCAGAAAGTTCTTCATGATGCATTCATTCAACTCACAGAGTTGAACCTTCCTTTTGATAGAACAGTTTTGAGGTACTCTTTTTGTAGAATCTGCAAGAGGATATTTGGAGCGTTTTGAGGCCTATGCTGGAAAAGGAAATATCTTCACCTAAAAACTAGACAGAAGCATTCTCAGAAACTTCTGTGTGATGAGTGCATTCAACTCACAGACTTGAACGTTTCTTTTGATAGAACAGTTTGGAAACATTACGTTTGTAGAATCTGCAAGTGTTTATTCGGAGCACCTTGAGGCCTATGTTGGAAAAGGAAATATCTTCACATAAAAACTAGAGAGAAGGATTCTCAGAAACTTCTTTGTGATGAGTTCATTCAACTCACAGAGTTGAACCTACCAATTGATAGAGAAGTTTGGAAACACTCTTTTTGTAGAATCTGCAAGTGGATATTTGGAGCCGTTTGAGGCCTATGCTGGAAAAGGAAATATCTTCACATAAAAACTGAACAGAAGCATTCTCAGAAACTTCTTTGTGTTGAGTGCATTCAACTCACAGACTTGAACTTACCTGTAGAAAGAGCAGTTTTGAAACACTCTTTTGGTACAATCTGCAAGTGGTTATTTGGAGCACTTCGAGGCCTGTGCTGGGATATGGAATATCTTCACCTAAAAACTACAGAGAAGCATTCTCAGAAAGTTCTTCACGATGCATTCATTCAACTCACAGAGTTGAACCTTCCTTTTGATAGAACAGCTTTGAAACACTCTTTTTGTAGAATCTGCAAGAGGATATTTGGAGCGTTTTGAGGCCTATGCTGGAAAAGGAAATATCTTCACCTAAAAACTAGACAGAAGCATTCTCAGAAACTTCTGTGTGATGAGTGCATTCAACTCACAGACTTGAACGTTTCTTTTCATAGAACAGTTTGGAAACATTACGTTTGTAGAATCTGCAAGTGTTTATTCGGAGCACCTTGAGGCCTATGTTGGAAAAGGAAATATCTTCACATAAAAACTAGAGAGAAGGATTCTCAGAAACTTCTTTGTGATGAGTTCATTCAACTCACAGAGTTGAACCTACCAATTGATAGAGAAGTTTGGAAACACTCTTTTTGTAGAATCTGCAAGTGGATATTTGGAGCCGTTTGAGGCCTATGCTGGAAAAGGAAGTATCTTCACATAAAAACTGAACAGAAGCATTCTCAGAAACTTCTTTGTGTTGAGTGCATTCAACTCACAGACTTGAACTTACCTGTAGAAAGAGCAGTTTTGAAACACTCTTTCGGTAGAATCTGCAAGTGGATATTTGGAGCACTTCGAGGCCGGTGCTGGGATATGGAATATCTTCACCTAAAAACTACAGAGAAGCATTCTCAGAAAGTTCTTCACGATGCATTCATTCAACTCACAGAGTTGAACCTTCCTTTTGATAGAACAGTTTTGAAACACTCTTTTTGTAGAATCTACAAGAGGATATTTGGAGCGTTTTGAGGCCTATGTTGGAAAAGGAAATATCTTCACCTAAGAAATAGACAGAAGCATTCTCAGAAACTTCTGTGTGATGAGTGCATTCAACTCACAGACTTGAACGTTTCTTTTCATAGAACAGTTTGGAAACATTACGTTTGTAGAATCTGCAAGTGTTTATTCGGAGCACCTTGAGGCCTATGTTGGAAAAGGAAATATCTTCACATAAAAACTAGAGAGAAGGATTCTCAGAAACTTCTTTGTGATGAGTTCATTCAACTCACAGAGTTGAACCTACCAATTGATAGAGAAGTTTGGAAACACTCTTTTTGTAGAATCTGCAAGTGGATATTTGGAGCCGTTTGAGGCCTATGCTGGAAAAGGAAATATCTTCACATAAAAACTGAACAGAAGCATTCTCAGAAACTTCTTTGTGTTGAGTGCATTCAACTCACAGACTTGAACTTACCTGTAGAAAGAGCAGTTTTGAAACACTCTTTTGGTACAATCTGCAAGTGGTTATTTGGAGCACTTCCAGGCCTGTGCTGGGATATGGAATATCTTCACCTAAAAACTACAGAGAAGCATTCTCAGAAAGTTCTTCATGATGCATTCATTCAACTCACAGAGTTGAACCTTCCTTTTGATAGAACAGTTTTGAGGTACTCTTTTTGTAGAATCTGCAAGAGGATATTTGGAGCGTTTTGAGGCCTATGCTGGAAAAGGAAATATCTTCACCTAAAAACTAGACAGAAGCATTCTCAGAAACTTCTGTGTGATGAGTGCATTCAACTCACAGACTTGAACGTTTCTTTTGATAGAACAGTTTGGAAACATTACGTTTGTAGAATCTGCAAGTGTTTATTCGGAGCACCTTGAGGCCTATGTTGGAAAAGGAAATATCTTCACATAAAAACTAGAGAGAAGGATTCTCAGAAACTTCTTTGTGATGAGTTCATTCAACTCACAGAGTTGAACCTACCAATTGATAGAGAAGTTTGGAAACACTCTTTTTGTAGAATCTGCAAGTGGATATTTGGAGCCGTTTGTGGCCTATGCTGGAAAAGGAAATATCTTCACATAAAAACTGAACAGAAGCATTCTCAGAAACTTCTTTGTGTTGAGTGCATTCAACTCACAGGCTTGAACTTACCTGTAGAAAGAGCAGTTTTGAAACACTCTTTTGGTACAATCTGCAAGTGGTTATTTGGAGCACTTCGAGGCCTGTGCTGGGATATGGAATATCTTCACCTAAAAACTACAGAGAAGCAGTCTCAGAAAGTTCTTCACGATGCATTCATTCAACTCACACAGTTGAACCTTCCTTTTGATAGAACAGCTTTGAAACACTCTTTTTGTAGAATCTGCAAGAGGATATTTGGAGCGTTTTGAGGCCTATGCTGGAAAAGGAAATATCTTCATCTAAAAACTAGACAGAAGCATTCTCAGAAACTTCTGTGTGATGAGTGCGTTCAACTCACAGACTTGAACGTTTCTTTTGATAGAACAGTTTGGAAACATTACGTTTGTAGAATCTGCAAGTGTTTATTCGGAGCACCTTGAGGCCTATGTTGGAAAAGGAAATATCTTCACATAAAAACTAGAGAGAAGGATTCTCAGAAACTTCTTTGTGATGAGTTCATTCAACTCACAGAGTTGAACCTACCAATTGATAGAGAAGTATGGAAACACTCTTTTTGTAGAATCTGCAAGTGGATATTTGGAGCCGTTTGAGGCCTATGGTGGAAAAGGAAGTATCTTCACATAAAAACTGAACAGAAGCATTCTCAGAAACTTCTTTGTGTTGAGTGCATTCAACTCACAGACTTGAACTTACCTGTAGAAAGAGCAGTTTTGAAACACTCTTTCGGTAGAATCTGCAAGTGGTTATTTGGAGCACTTCGAGGCCTGTGCTGGGATATGGAATATCTTCACCTAAAAACTACAGAGAAGCATTCTCAGAAAGTTCTTCATGATGCATTCATTCAACTCACAGAGTTGAACCTTCCTTTTGATAGAACAGTTTTGAAACACTCTTTTTGTAGAATCTGCAAGAGGATATTTGGAGCGTTTAGAGGCCTATGCTGGAAAAGGAAATATCTTCACCTAAAAACTAGACAGAAGCATTCTCAGAAACTTCTGTGTGATGAGTGCATTCAACTCACAGACTTGAACGTTTCTTTTGATAGAACAGTTTGGAAACATTACGTTTGTAGAATCTGCAAGTGTTTATTCGGAGCACATTGAGGCCTATGTTGGAAAAGGAAATATCTTCGCATAAAAACTAGAGAGAAGGATTCTCAGAAACTTCTTTGTGATGATTTCATTCAACTCACAAAGTTGAACCTACCAATTGATAGAGAAGTTTGGAAACACTCTTTTTGTAGAATCTGCAATTGGATATTTCGAGCCGTTTGAGGCCTATGCTGGAAAAGGAAATATCTTCACATAAAAACTGAACAGAAGCATTCTCAGAAACTTCTTTGTGTTGAGTGCATTCAAGTCACAGACTTGAACTTACCTATAGAAAGAGCAGTTTTGAAACACTCTTTTGGTAAAATCTGCAAGTGGTTATTTGGAGCACTTCGAGGCCTGTGCTGGGATATGGAATATCTTCACCTAAAAACTACAGAGAAGCATTCTCAGAAAGTTCTTCACGATGCATTCATTCAACTCACAGAGTTGAACCTTCCTTTTGATAGAACAGTTTTGAAACACTCTTTTTGTAGAATCTGCAGGAGGATATTTGGAGCGTTTTGAGGCCTATGCTGGAAAAGGAAATATCTTCACCTAAAAACTAGACAGAAGCATTCTCAGAAACTTCTGTGTGATGAGTGCGTTCAACTCACAGACTTGAACGTTTCTTTTGATAGAACAGTTTGGAAACATTACGTTTGTAGAATCTGCAAGTGTTTATTCGGAGCACCTTGAGGCCTATGTTGGAAAAGGAAATATCTTCACATAAAAACTAGAGAGAAGGATTCTCAGAAACTTCTTTGTGATGAGTTCATTCAACTCACAGAGTTGAACCTACCAATTGATAGAGAAGTTTGGAAACACTCTTTTTGTAGAATCTGCAAGTGGATATTTGGAGCCGTTTGAGGCCTATGCTGGAAAAGGAAATATCTTCACATAAAAACTGAACAGAAGCATTCTCAGAAACTTCTTTGTGTTGAGTGCATTCAACTCACAGACTTGAACTTACCTGTAGAAAGAGCAGTTTTGAAACACTCTTTTGGTAAAATCTGCAAGTGGTTATTTGGAGCACTTCGAGGCCTGTGCTGGGATATGGAATATCTTCACCTAAAAACTACAGAGAAGCATTCTCAGAAAGTTCTTCACGATGCATTCATTCAACTCACAGAGTTGAACCTTCCTTTTGATAGAACAGCTTTGAAACACTCTTTTTGTAGAATCTGCAAGAGGATATTTGGAGCGTTTTGAGGCCTATGCTGGAAAAGGAAATATCTTCACCTAAAAACTAGACAGAAGCATTCTCAGAAACTTCTGTGTGATGAGTGCATTCAACTCACAGACTTGAACGTTTCTTTTCATAGAACAGTTTGGAAACATTACGTTTGTAGAATCTGCAAGTGTTTATTCGGAGCACCTTGAGGCCTATGTTGGAAAAGGAAATATCTTCACATAAAAACTAGAGAGAAGGATTCTCAGAAACTTCTTTGTGATGAGTTCATTCAACTCACAGAGTTGAACCTACCAATTGATAGAGAAGTTTGGAAACACTCTTTTTGTAGAATCTGCAAGTGGATATTTGGAGCCGTTTGAGGCCTATGCTGGAAAAGGAAGTATCTTCACATAAAAACTGAACAGAAGCATTCTCAGAAACTTCTTTGTGTTGAGTGCATTCAACTCACAGACTTGAACTTACCTGTAGAAAGAGCAGTTTTGAAACACTCTTTCGGTAGAATCTGCAAGAGGATATTTGGAGCACTTCGAGGCCGGTGCTGGGATATGGAATATCTTCACCTAAAAACTACAGAGAAGCATTCTCAGAAAGTTCTTCACGATGCATTCATTCAACTCACAGAGTTGAACCTTCCTTTTGATAGAACAGTTTTGAGGTACTCTTTTTGTAGAATCTGCAAGAGGATATTTGGAGCGTTTTGAGGCCTATGCTGGAAAAGGAAATATCTTCACCTAAAAACTAGACAGAAGCATTCTCAGAAACTTCTGTGTGATGAGTGCATTCAACTCACAGACTTGAACGTTTCTTTTGATAGAACAGTTTGGAAACATTACGTTTGTAGAATCTGCAAGTGTTTATTCGGAGCACCTTGAGGCCTATGTTGGAAAAGGAAATATCTTCACATAAAAACTAGAGAGAAGGATTCTCAGAAACTTCTTTGTGATGAGTTCATTCAACTCACAGAGTTGAACCTACCAATTGATAGAGAAGTTTGGAAACACTCTTTTTGTAGAATCTGCAAGTGGATATTTGGAGCCGTTTGTGGCCTATGCTGGAAAAGGCAATATCTTCACATAAAAACTGAACAGAAGCATTCTCAGAAACTTCTTTGTGTTGAGTGCATGCAACTCACAGACTTGAACTTACCTGTAGAAAGAGCAGTTTTGAAACACTCTTTTGGTAAAATCTGCAAGTGGTTATTTGTAGCACTTCGAGGCCTGTGCTGGGAGATGGAATATCTTCACCTAAAAACTACAGAGAAGCATTCTCAGAAAGTTCTTCACGATGCATTCATTCAACTCACAGAGTTGAACCTTCCTTTTGATAGAACAGTTTTGAAACACTCTTTTTGTAGAATCTGCAAGAGGATATTTGGAGCGTTTTGAGGCCTATGCTGGAAAAGGAAATATCTTCACCTAAAAACTAGACAGAAGCATTCTCAGAAACTTCTGTGTGATGAGTGCGTTCAACTCACAGACTTGAACGTTTCTTTTGATAGAACAGTTTGGAAACATTACGTTTGTAGAATCTGCAAGTGTTTATTCGGAGCACCTTGAGGCCTATGTTGGAAAAGGAAATATCTTCACATAAAAACTAGAGAGAAGGATTCTCAGAAACTTCTTTGTGATGAGTTCATTCAACTCACAGAGTTGAACCTACCAATTGATAGAGAAGTTTGGAAACACTCTTTTTGTAGAATCTGCAAGTGGATATTTGGAGCCGTTTGAGGCCTATGCTGGAAAAGGAAATATCTTCACATAAAAACTGAACAGAAGCATTCTCAGAAACTTCTTTGTGTTGAGTGCATTCAACTCACAGACTTGAACTTACCTGTAGAAAGAGCAGTTTTGAAACACTCTTTTGGTAAAATCTGCAAGTGGTTATTTGGAGCACTTCGAGGCCTGTGCAGGGATATGGAATATCTTCACCTAAAAACTACAGAGAAGCATTCTCAGAAAGTTCTTCATGATGCATTCATTCAACTCACAGAGTTGAACCTTCCTTTTGATAGAACAGTTTTGAAACACTCTTTTTGTAGAATCTGCAAGAGGATATTTGGAGCGTTTTGAGGCCTATGCTGGAAAAGGAAATATCTTCACCTAAAAACTAGACAGAAGCATTGTCAGAAACTTCTGTGTGATGAGTGCATTCAACTCACAGACTTGAACGTTTCTTTTGATAGAACAGTTTGGAAACATTACGTTTGTAGAATCTGCAAGTGTTTATTCGGAGCACATTGAGGCCTATGTTGGAAAAGGAAATATCTTCGCATAAAAACTAGAGAGAAGGATTCTCAGAAACTTCTTTGTGATGAGTTCATTCAACTCACAAAGTTGAACCTACCAATTGATAGAGAAGTTTGGAAACACTCTTTTTGTAGAATCTGCAAGTGGATATTTGGAGCCGTTTGAGGCCTATGCTGGAAAAGGAAATATCTTCACATAAAAACTGAACAGAAGCATTCTCAGAAACTTCTTTGTGTTGAGTGCTTTCAACTCACAGACTTGAACTTACCTGTAGAAAGAGCAGTTTTGAAACACTCTTTTGGTAAAATCTGCAAGTGGTTATTTGGAGCACTTCGAGGCCTGTGCTGGGATATTCAATATCTTCACCTAAAAACTACAGAGAAGCAGTCTCAGAAAGTTCTTCACGATGCATTCATTCAACTCACAGAGTTGAACCTTCCTTTTGATAGAACAGTTTTGAAACACTCTTTTTGTAGATTCTGCAAGAGGATATTTGGAGCGTTTTGAGGCCTATGCTGGAAAAGGAAATATCTTCACCTAAAAACTAGACAGAAGCATTCTCAGAAACTTCTGTGTGATGGGTGCATTCAACTCACAGACTTGAACGTTTCTTTTGATAGAACAGTTTGGAAACATTACGTTTGTAGAATCTGCAAGTGTTTATTCGGAGCACCTTGAGGCCTATGTTGGAAAAGGAAATATCTTCACATAAAACCTAGAGAGAAGGATTCTCAGAAACTTCTTTGTGATGAGTTCATTCAACTCACAGAGTTGAACCTACCAATTGATAGAGAAGTTTGGAAACACTCTTTTTGTAGAATCTGCAAGTGGATATTTGGGGCCGTTTGAGGCCTATGCTGGAAAAGGAAATATCTTCACATAAAAACTGAACAGAAGCATTCTCAGAAACTTCTTGGTGTTGAGTGCATTCAACTCACAGACTTGAACTTACCTGTAGAAAGAGCAGTTTTGAAACACTCTTTTGGTAAAATCTTCAAGTGGTTATTTGGAGCACTTCGAGGCCTGTGCTGGGATATGGAATATCTTCACCTAAAAACTACAGAGAAGCAGTCTCAGAAAGTTCTTCACGATGCATTCACTCAACTCACAGAGTTGAACCTTCCTTTTGATAGAACAGTTTTGAAACACTCTTTTTGTAGATTCTGCAAGAGGATATTTGGAGCGTTTTGAGGCCTATGCTGGAAAAGGAAATATCTTCACCTAAAAACTAGACAGAAGCATTCTCAGAAACTTCTGTGTGATGAGTGCATTCAACTCACAGACTTGAACGTTTCTTTTGATAGAACAGTTTGGAAACATTAAGTTTGTAGAATCTGCAAGTGTTTATTCGGAGCACCTTGAGGCCTATGTTGGAAAAGGAAATATCTTCACATAAAACCTAGAGAGAAAGATTCTCAGAAACTTCTTTGTGATGAGTTCATTCAACTCACAGAGTTGAACCTACCAATTGATAGAGAAGTATGGAAACACTCTTTTTGTAGAATCTGCAAGTGGATATTTGGAGCCGTTTGAGGCCTATGCTGGAAAAGGAAATATCTTCACATAAAAACTGAACAGAAGCATTCTCAGAAACTTCTTTGTGTTGAGTGCATTCAACTCACAGACTTGAACTTACCTGTAGAAAGAGCAGTTTTGAAACACTCTTTTGGTAAAATCTGCAAGTGGTTATTTGGAGCACTTCGAGGCCTGTGCTGGGATATGGAATATCTTCACCTAAAAACTACAGAGAAGCATTCTCAGAAAGTTCTTCATGATGCATTCATTCAACTCACAGAGTTAAACCTTCCTTTTGAGAGAACAGTTTTGAGACACTCTTTTTGTAGAATCTGCAAGAGGATATTTGGAGCGTTTTGAGGCCTATGCTGGAAAAGGAAATATCTTCACCTAAAAACTAGACAGAAGCATTCTCAGTAACTTCTGTGTGATGAGTGCATTCAACTCACAGACTTGAACGTTTCTTTTGTTAGAACAGTTTGGAAACATTACGTTTGTAGAATCTGCAAGTGTTTATTCGGAGCACCTTGAGGCCTATGTTGGAAAAGGAAATATCTTCACATAAAAACTAGAGAGAAGGATTCTCAGAAACTTCTTTGTGATGAGGTCATTCAACTCGCAGAGTTGAACCTACCAATTGATAGAGAAGTTTGGAAACACTCTTTTTGTAGAATCTGCAAGTGGATATTTGGAGCCGTATGAGGCCTATGCTGGAAAAGGAAATATCTTCACATAAAAACTGAACAGAAGCATTCTCAGAAACTTCTTTGTGTTGAGTGCATTCAACTCTCAGACTTGAACTTACCTATAGAAAGAGCAGTTTTGAAACACTCTTTTGGTAAAATCTGCAAGTGGTTATTTGGAGCACTTCGAGGCCTGTGCTGGGATATGGAATATCTTCACCTAAAAACTACAGAGAAGCAGTCTCAGAAAGTTCTTCACGATGCATTCACTCAACTCACAGAGTTGAACCTTCCTTTTGATAGAACAGTTTTGAAACCCTCTTTTTGTAGAAGCTGCAAGAGGATATTTGGAGCGTTTTGAGGCCTATGCTGGAAAAGGAAATATCTTCACCTAAAAACTAGACAGAAGCATTCTCAGAAACTTCTGTGTGATGAGTGCATTCAACTCACAGACTTGAACGTTTCTTTTGATAGAACAGTTTGGAAACATTACGTTTGTAGAATCTGCAAGTGTTTATTCGGGGCACCTTGAGGCCTATGTTGGAAAAGGAAATATCTTCACATAAAACCTAGAGAGAAAGATTCTCAGAAACTTCTTTGTGATGAGTTCATTCAACTCACAGAGTTGAACCTACCAATTGATAGAGAAGTATGGAAACACTCTTTTTGTAGAATCTGCAAGTGGATATTTGGAGCCGTTTGAGGCCTATGCTGGAAAAGGAAATATCTTCACATAAAAACTGAACAGAAGCATTCTCAGAAACTTCTTTGTGTTGAGTGCATTCAACTCACAGACTTGAACTTACCTGTAGAAAGAGCAGTTTTGAAACACTCTTTTGGTAAAATCTGCAAGTGGTTATTTGGAGCACTTCGAGGCCTGTGCTGGGATATGGAATATCTTCACCTAAAAACTACAGAGAAGCATTCTCAGAAAGATCTTCACGATGCATTCATGCAACTCACAGAGTTGAACCTTCCTTTTGATAGAACAGTTTTGAAACACTCTTTTTGTAGAATCTGCAAGAGGATATTTGGAGCGTTTTGAGGCCTATGCTGGAAAAGGAAATATCTTCACCTAAAAACTAGACAGAAGCATTCTCAGAAACTTCTGTGTGATGAGTGCATTCAACTCACAGACTTGAACGTTTCTTTTGATAGAACAGTTTGGAAACATTACGTTTGTAGAATCTGCAAGTGTTTATTCGGAGCACCTTGAGGCCTATGTTGGAAAAGGAAATATCTTCACATAAAACCTAGACAGAAGGATTCTCAGAAACTTCTTTGTGATGAGTTCATTCAACTCACAGAGTTGAACCTACCAATTGATAGAGAAGTTTGGAAACACTCTTTTTGTAGAATCTGCAAGTGGATATTTGGAGCCGTTTGAGGCCTATGCTGGAAAAGGAAATATCTTCACATAAAAACTGAACAGAAGCATTCTCAGAAACTTCTTTGTGTTGAGTGCATTCAACCCACAGACTTGAACTTACCTGTAGAAAGAGCAGTTTTGAAACACTCTTTTGGTAAAATCTGCAAGTGGTTATTTGGAGCACTTCGAGGCCTGTGCTGGGATATGGAATATCTTCACCTAAAAACTACAGAGAAGCATTCTCAGAAAGTTCTTCACGATGCATTCATTCAACTCACAGAGTTGAACCTTCCTTTTGATAGAACAGTTTTGAAACACTCTTTTTGTAGAATCTGCAAGAGGATATTTGGAGCGTTTTGAGGCCTATGCTGGAAAAGGAAATATCTTCACCTAAAAACTAGACAGAAGCATTCTCAGAAACTTCTGTGTGATGAGTGCATTCAACTCACAGACTTGAACGTTTCTTTTGATAGAACAGTTTGGAAACATTACGTTTGTAGAATCTGCAAGTGTTTATTCGGAGCACCTTGAGGCCTATGTTGGAAAAGGAAATATCTTCGCATAAAAACTAGAGAGAAGGATTCTCAGAAACTTCTTTGTGATGAGCTCATTCAACTCACAGAGTTGAACCTACCAATTGATAGAGAAGTTTGGAAACACTCTTTTTGTAGAATCTGCAAGTGGATATTTGGAGCCGTTTGAGGCCCATGCTGGAAAAGGAAATATCTTCACATAAAAACTGAACAGAAGCATTCTCAGAAACTTCTTTGTGTTGAGTGCATTCAACTCACAGACTTGAACTTACCTGTAGAAAGAGCAGTTTTGAAACACTCTTTTGGTAAAATCTGCAAGTGGTTATTTGGAGCACTTCGAGGCCTGTGCTGGGATATGGAATATCTTCACCTAAAAACTACAGAGAAGCAGTCTCAGAAAGTTCTTCACGATGCATTCCTTCAACTCACAGAGTTGAACCTTCCTTTTGATAGAACAGTTTTGAAACACTCTTTTTGTAGATTCTGCAAGAGGATATTTGGAGCGTTTTGAGGCCTATGATGGAAAAGGAAATATCTTCACCTAAAAGCTAGACAGAAGCATTCTCAGAAACTTCTGTGTGATGAGTGCATTCAACTCACAGACTTGAACGTTTCTTTTGATAGAACAGTTTGGAAACATTACGTTTGTAGAATCTGCAAGTGTTTATTCGGAGCACCTTGAGGCCTATGTTGGAAAAGGAAATATCTTCACATAAAAACTAGAGAGAAGGATTCTCAGAAACTTCTTTGTGATGAGTTCATTCAACTCACAGAGTTGAACCTACCAATTGATAGAGAAGTTTGGAAACACTCTTTTTGTAGAATCTGCAAGTGGATATTTGGAGTCGTTTGAGGCCTATGCTGGAAAAGGAAATATCTTCACATAAAAACTGAACAGAAGCATTCTCAGAAACTTCTTTGTGTTGAGTGCATTCAACTCACAGACTTGAACTTACCTGTAGAAAGAGCAGTTTTGAAACACTCTCTTGTAAAATCTGCAAGTGGTTATTTGGAACACTTCGAGGCCTGTGCTGGAATATGGAATATCTTCACCTAAAAACTACAGAGAAGCATTCTCAGAAAGTTCTTCACGATGCATTCATTCAACTCACAGAGTTGAACCTTCCTTTTGATAGAACAGTTTTGAAACACTCTTTTTGTAGAATCTGCAAGAGGATATTTGGAGCGTTTTGAGGCCTATGCTGGAAAAGGAAATATCTTCACCTAAAAACTAGACAGAAGCATTCTCAGAAACTTCTGTGTGATGAGTGCATTCAACTCACAGACTTGAACGTTTCTTTTGATAGAACAGTTTGGAAACATTACGTTTGTAGAATCTGCAAGTGTTTATTCGGAGCACCTTGAGGCCTATGTTGGAAAAGGAAATATCTTCACATAAAACCTAGAGAGAAGGATTCTCAGAAACTTCTTTGTGATGAGTTCATTCAACTCACAGAGTTGAACCTACCAATTGATAGAGAAGTTTGGAAACACTCTTTTTGTAGAATCTGCAAGTGGATATTTGGAGCCGTTTGAGGCCTATGCTGGAAAAGGAAATATCTTCACATAAAAACTGAACAGAAGCATTCTCAGAAACTTCTTTGTGTTGAGTGCATTCAACTCACAGACTTGAACTTACCTGTAGAAAGAGCAGTTTTGAAACACTCTTTTGGTAAAATCTGCAAGTGGTTATTTGGAGCACTTCGAGGCCTGTGCTGGGATATGGAATATCTTCACCTAAAAACTACAGAGAAGCATTCTCAGAAAGTTCTTCATGATGCATTCATTCAACTCACAGAGTTGAACCTTCCTTTTGATAGAACAGTTTTGAAACACTCTTTTTGTAGAATCTGCAAGAGGATATTTGGAGCGTTTTGAGGCCTATGCTGGAAAAGGAAATATCTTCACCTAAAAACTAGACAGAAGCATTCTCAGAAACTTCTGTGTGATGAGTGCATTCAACTCACAGACTGTAACGTTTCTTTTGATAGAACAGTTTGGAAACATTACGTTTGTAGAATCTGCAAGTGTTTATTCGGAGCACCTTGAGGCCTATGTTGGAAAAGGAAATATCTTCACATAAAACCTAGAGAGAAGGATTCTCAGAAACTTCTTTGTGATGAGTTCATTCAACTCACAGAGTTGAACCTACCAATTGATAGAGAAGTTTGGAAACACTCTTTTTGTAGAATCTGCAAGTGGATATTTGGAGCCGTTTGAGGCCTATGCTGGAAAAGGAAATATCTTCACATAAAAACTGAACAGAAGCATTCTCAGAAACTTCTTTGTGTTGAGTGCATTCAACTCACAGACTTGAACTTACCTGTAGAAAGAGCAGTTTTGAAACACTATTTTGGTAAAATCTGCAAGTGGTTATTTGGAGCACTTCGAGGCCTGTGCTGGGATATGGAATATCTTCACCTTAAACCTACAGAGAAGCATTCTCAGAAAGTTCTTCATGATGCATTCATTCAATTCACAGAGTTGAACCTTCCTTTTCATAGAACAGTTTTGAGACACTCTTTTTGTAGAATCTGCAAGAGGATATTTGGAGAGTTTTGAGGCCTATGCTGGAAAAGGAAATATCTTCACCTAAAAACTAGACAGAAGCATTCTCAGAAACTTCTTGTGATGAGTGCATTCAACTCACAGACTTGAACGTTTCTTTTGATAGAACAGTTTGGAAACATTACGTTTGTAAAATCTGCAAGTGTTTATTCGGAGCACCTTGAGGCCTATGTTGGAAAAGGAAATATCTTCACATAAAAACTAGAGAGAAGGATTCTCAGAAACTTCTTTGTGATGAGTTCATTCAACTCACAGAGTTGAACCTACCAATTGATAGAGAAGTTTGGAAACACTCTTTTTGTAGAATCTGCAAGTGGATATTTGGAGCCGTTTGTGGCCTATGCTGGAAAAGGAAATATCTTCACATAAAAACTGAACAGAAGCATTCTCAGAAACTTCTTTGTGTTGAGTGCATTCAACTCACAGACTTGAACTTAATTTTAGAAAGAGCAGTTTTGAAACACTCTTTTGGTACAATCTGCAAGTGGTTATTTGGAGCACTTCGAGGCCTGTGCTGGGATATGGAATATCTTCACCTAAAAACTACAGAGAAGCATTCTCAGAAAGTTCTTCACGATGCATTCATTCAACTCACAGAGTTGAACCTTCCTTTTGATAGAACAGTTTTGAAACACTCTTTTTGTAGAATCTGCAACAGGATATTTGGAGCGTTTAGAGGCCTATGCTGGAAAAGGAAATATCTTCACCTAAAAACTAGACAGAAGCATTCTCAGAAACTTCTGTGTGATGAGTACATTCAACTCACGGACTTGAACGTTTCTTTTGATAGAACAGTTTGGAAACATTACGTTTGTAGAATCTGCAAGTGTTTATTCGGAGCACATTGAGGCCTATGTTGGAAAAGGAAATATCTTCGCATAAAAACTAGAGAGAAGGATTCTCAGAAACTTCTTTGTGATGAGTTCATTCAACTCACAAAGTTGAACCTACCAATTGATAGAGAAGTTTGGAAACACTCTTTTTGTAGAATCTGCAGGTGGATATTTGGAGCCGTTTGAGGCCTATGCTGGAAAAGGAAATATCTTCACATAAAAACTGAACAGAAGCATTCTCAGAAACTTCTTTGTGTTGAGTGCATTCAACTCACAGACTTGAACTTACCTGTAGAAAGAGCAGTTTTGAAACACTCTTTTGGTAAAATCTGCAAGTGGTTATTTGGAGCACTTCGAGGCCTGTGCTGGGATATGGAATATCTTCACCTAAAAACTACAGAGAAGCAGTCTCAGAAAGTTCTTCACGATGCATTCACTCAACTCACAGAGTTGATCCTTCCTTTTGATAGAACAGTTTTGAAACACTCTTTTTGTAGAAGCGGCAAGAGGATATTTGGAGCGTTTTGAGGCCTATGCTGGAAAAGGAAATATCTTCACCTAAAAACTAGACAGAAGCATTCTCAGAAACTTCTGTGTGATGAGTGCATTCAACTCACAGACTTGAACGTTTCTTTTGATAGAACAGTTTGGAAACATTACGTTTGTAGAATCTGCAAGTGTTTATTCGGAGCACCTTGAGGCCTATGTTGGAAAAGGAAATATCTTCACATAAAACCTAGAGAGAAAGATTCTCAGAAACTTCTTTGTGATGAGTTCATTCAACTCACAGAGTTGAACCTACCAATTGATAGAGAAGTATGGAAACACTCTTTTTGCAGAATCTGCAAGTGGATATTTGGAGCCGTTTGAGGCCTATGCTGGAAAAGGAAATATCTTCACATAAAAACTGAACAGAAGTATTCTCAGAAACTTCTTTGTGTTGAGTGCATTCAACTCACAGACTTGAACTTACCTGTAGAAAGAGCAGTTTTGAAACACTCTTTTGGTAAAATCTGCAAGTGGTTATTTGGAGCACTTCGAGGCCTGTGCTGGGATATGGAATATCTTCACCTAAAAACTACAGAGAAGCATTCTCAGAAAGTTCTTCGCGATGCATTCATTTAACTCACAGAGTTGAACCTTCCTTTTGATAGAACAGTTTTGAAACACTCTTTTTGTAGAATCTGCAAGAGGATATTTGGAGCGTTTTGAGGCCTATGCTGGAAAAGGAAATATCTTCACCTAAAAACTAGACAGAAGCATTCTCAGAAACTTCTGTGTGATGAGTGCATTCAACTCACAGACTTGAACGTTTCTTTTGATAGAACAGTTTGGAAACATTACGTTTGTAGAATCTGCAAGTGTTTATTCGGAGCACCTTGAGGCCTATGTTGGAAAAGGAAATATCTTCACATAAAACCTAGAGAGAAGGATTCTCAGAAACTTCTTTGTGATGAGTTCATTCAACTCACAGAGTTGAACCTACCAATTGATAGAGAAGTTTGGAAACACTCTTTTTGTAGAATCTGCAAGTGGATATTTGGAGCCGTTTGAGGCCTATGCTGGAAAAGGAAATATCTTCACATAAAAACTGAACAGAAGCATTCTCAGAAACTTCTTTGTGTTGAGTGCATTCAACCCACAGACTTGAACTTACCTGTAGAAAGAGCAGTTTTGAAACACTCTTTTGGTAAAATCTGCAAGTGGTTATTTGGAGCACTTCGAGGCCTGTGCTGGGATATGGAATATCTTCACCTAAAAACTACAGAGAAGCAGTCTCAGAAAGTTCTTCGCGATGCATTCATTCAACTCACAGAGTTGAACCTTCCTTTTGATAGAACAGTTTTGAAACACTCTTTTTGTAGAATCTGCAAGAGGATATTTGGAGCGTTTTGAGGCCTATGCTGGAAAAGGAAATATCTTCACCTAAAAACTAGACAGAAGCATTCTCAGAAACTTCTGTGTGATGAGTGCATTCAACTCACAGACTTGAACGTTTCTTTTGATAGAACAGTTTGGAAACATTACGTTTGTAGAATCTGCAAGTGTTTATTCGGAGCACCTTGAGGCCTATGTTGGAAAAGGAAATATCTTCACATAAAAACTAGAGAGAAGGATTCTCAGAAACTTCTTTGTGATGAGTTCATTCAACTCACAGAGTTGAACCTACCAATTGATAGAGAAGTTTGGAAACACTCTTTTTGTAGAATCTGCAAGTGGATATTTGGAGCCGTTTGTGGCCTATGCTGGAAAAGGAAATATCTTCACATAAAAACTGAACAGAAGCATTCTCAGAAACTTCTTTGTGTTGAGTGCATTCAACTCACAGACTTGAACTTAATTGTAGAAAGAGCAGTTTTGAAACACTCTTTTGGTACAATCTGCAAGTGGTTATTTGGAGCACTTCGAGGCCTGTGCTGGGATATGGAATATCTTCACCTAAAAACTACAGAGAAGCATTCTCAGAAAGTTCTTCACGATGCATTCATTCAACTCACAGAGTTGAACCTTCCTTTTGATAGAACAGTTTTGAAACACTCTTTTTGTAGAATCTGCAACAGGATATTTGGAGCGTTTAGAGGCCTATGCTGGAAAAGGAAATATCTTCACCTAAAAACTAGACAGAAGCATTCTCAGAAACTTCTGTGTGATGAGTACATTCAACTCACGGACTTGAACGTTTCTTTTGATAGAACAGTTTGGAAACATTACGTTTGTAGAATCTGCAAGTGTTTATTCGGAGCACATTGAGGCCTATGTTGGAAAAGGAAATATCTTCGCATAAAAACTAGAGAGAAGGATTCTCAGAAACTTCTTTGTGATGAGTTCATTCAACTCACAAAGTTGAACCTACCAATTGATAGAGAAGTTTGGAAACACTCTTTTTGTAGAATCTGCAAGTGGATATTTGGAGCCGTTTGAGGCCTATGCTGGAAAAGGAAATATCTTCACATAAAAACTGAACAGAAGCATTCTCAGAAACTTCTTTGTGTTGAGTGCATTCAACTCACAGACTTGAACTTACCTGTAGAAAGAGCAGTTTTGAAACACTCTTTTGGTAAAATCTGCAAGTGGTTATTTGGAGCACTTCGAGGCCTGTGCTGGGATATGGAATATCTTCACCTAAAAACTACAGAGAAGCAGTCTCAGAAAGTTCTTCACGATGCATTCACTCAACTCACAGAGTTGATCCTTCCTTTTGATAGAACAGTTTTGAAACACTCTTTTTGTAGAAGCGGCAAGAGGATATTTGGAGCGTTTTGAGGCCTATGCTGGAAAAGGATATATCTTCACCTAAAAACTAGACAGAAGCATTCTCAGAAACTTCTGTGTGATGAGTGCATTCAACTCACAGACTTGAACGTTTCTTTTGATAGAACAGTTTGGAAACATTACGTTTGTAGAATCTGCAAGTGTTTATTCGGAGCACCTTGAGGCCTATGTTGGAAAAGGAAATATCTTCACATAAAACCTAGAGAGAAAGATTCTCAGAAACTTCTTTGTGATGAGTTCATTCAACTCACAGAGTTGAACCTACCAATTGATAGAGAAGTATGGAAACACTCTTTTTGCAGAATCTGCAAGTGGATATTTGGAGCCGTTTGAGGCCTATGCTGGAAAAGGAAATATCTTCACATAAAAACTGAACAGAAGCATTCTCAGAAACTTCTTTGTGTTGAGTGCATTCAACTCACAGACTTGAACTTACCTGTAGAAAGAGCAGTTTTGAAACACTCTTTTGGTAAAATCTGCAAGTGGTTATTTGGAGCACTTCGAGGCCTGTGCTGGGATATGGAATATCTTCACCTAAAAACTACAGAGAAGCATTCTCAGAAAGTTCTTCGCGATGCATTCATTTAACTCACAGAGTTGAACCTTCCTTTTGATAGAACAGTTTTGAAACACTCTTTTTGTAGAATCTGCAAGAGGATATTTGGAGCGTTTTGAGGCCTATGCTGGAAAAGGAAATATCTTCACCTAAAAACTAGACAGAAGCATTCTCAGAAACTTCTGTGTGATGAGTGCATTCAACTCACAGACTTGAACGTTTCTTTTGATAGAACAGTTTGGAAACATTACGTTTGTAGAATCTGCAAGTGTTTATTCGGAGCACCTTGAGGCCTATGTTGGAAAAGGAAATATCTTCACATAAAACCTAGAGAGAAGGATTCTCAGAAACTTCTTTGTGATGAGTTCATTCAACTCACAGAGTTGAACCTACCAATTGATAGAGAAGTTTGGAAACACTCTTTTTGTAGAATCTGCAAGTGGATATTTGGAGCCGTTTGAGGCCTATGCTGGAAAAGGAAATATCTTCACATAAAAACTGAACAGAAGCATTCTCAGAAACTTCTTTGTGTTGAGTGCATTCAACCCACAGACTTGAACTTACCTGTAGAAAGAGCAGTTTTGAAACACTCTTTTGGTAAAATCTGCAAGTGGTTATTTGGAGCACTTCGAGGCCTGTGCTGGGATATGGAATATCTTCACCTAAAAACTACAGAGAAGCATTCTCAGAAAGTTCTTCACGATGCATTCATTCAACTCACAGAGTTGAACCTTCCTTTTGATAGAACAGTTTTGAAACACTCTTTTTGTAGAATCTGCAAGAGGATATTTGGAGCGTTTTGAGGCCTATGCTGGAAAAGGAAATATCTTCACCTAAAAACTAGACAGAAGCATTCTCAGAAACTTCTGTGTGATGAGTGCATTCAACTCACAGACTTGAACGTTTCTTTTGATAGAACAGTTTGGAAACATTACGTTTGTAGAATCTGCAAGTGTTTATTCGGAGCACCTTGAGGCCTATGTTGGAAAAGGAAATATCTTCACATAAAAACTAGAGAGAAGGATTCTCAGAAACTTCTTTGTGATGAGTTCATTCAACTCACAGAGTTGAACCTACCAATTGATAGAGAAGTTTGGAAACACTCTTTTTGTAGAATCTGCAAGTGGATATTTGGAGCCGTTTGAGGCCTATGCTGGAAAAGGAAATATCTTCACATAAAAACTGAACAGAAGCATTCTCAGAAACTTCTTTGTGTTGAGTGCATTCAACTCACAGACTTGAACTTACCTGTAGAAAGAGCAGTTTTGAAACACTCTTTTGGTAAAATCTGCAAGTGGTTATTTGGAGCACTTCGAGGCCTGTGCTGGGATATGGAATATCTTCACCTAAAAACTACAGAGAAGCAGTCTCAGAAAGTTCTTCACGATGCATTCCTTCAACTCACAGAGTTGAACCTTCCTTTTGATAGAACAGTTTTGAAACACTCTTTTTGTAGATTCTGCAAGAGGATATTTGGAGCGTTTTGAGGCCTATGATGGAAAAGGAAATATCTTCACCTAAAAGCTAGACAGAAGCATTCTCAGAAACTTCTGTGTGATGAGTGCATTCAACTCACAGACTTGAACGTTTCTTTTGATAGAACAGTTTGGAAACATTACGTTTGTAGAATCTGCAAGTGTTTATTCGGAGCACCTTGAGGCCTATGTTGGAAAAGGAAATATCTTCACATAAAAACTAGAGAGAAGGATTCTCAGAAACTTCTTTGTGATGAGTTCATTCAACTCACAGAGTTGAACCTACCAATTGATAGAGAAGTTTGGAAACACTCTTTTTGTAGAATCTGCAAGTGGATATTAGGAGCCGTTTGAGGCCTATGCTGGAAAAGGAAATATCTTCACATAAAAACTGAACAGAAGCATTCTCAGAAACTTCTTTGTGTTGAGTGCATTCAACTCACAGACTTGAACTTACCTGTCGAAAGAGCAGTTTTGAAACACTCTTTTGGTACAATCTGCAAGTGGTTATTTGGAACACTTCGAGGCCTGTGCTGGAATATGGAATATCTTCACCTAAAAACTACAGAGAAGCATTCTCAGAAAGTTCTTCACGATGCATTCATTCAACTCACAGAGTTGAACCTTCCTTTTGATAGAACAGTTTTGAAACAGTCTTTTTGTAGAATCTGCAAGAGGATATTTGGAGCGTTTTGAGGCCTATGCTGGAAAAGGAAATATCTTCACCTAAAAACTAGACAGAAGCATTCTCAGAAACTTCTGTGTGATGAGTGCATTCAACTCACAGACTTGAACGTTTCTTTTGATAGAACAGTTTGGAAACATTACGTTTGTAGAATCTGCAAGTGTTTATTCGGAGCACATTGAGGCCTATGTTGGAAAAGGAAATATCTTCACATAAAACCTAGAGAGAAGGATTCTCAGAAACTTCTTTGTGATGAGTTCATTCAACTCACAGAGTTGAACCTACCAATTGATAGAGAAGTTTGGAAACACTCTTTTTGTAGAATCTGCAAGTGGATATTTGGAGCCGTTTGAGGCCTATGCTGGAAAAGGAAATATCTTCACATAAAAACTGAACAGAAGCATTCTCAGAAACTTCTTTGTGTTGAGTGCATTCAACTCACAGACTTGAACTTACCTGTAGAAAGAGCAGTTTTGAAACACTCTTTTGGTAAAATCTGCAAGTGGTTATTTGGAGCACTTCGAGGCCTGTGCTGGGATATGGAATATCTTCACCTAAAACCTACAGAGAAGCATTCTCAGAAAGTTCTTCATGATGCATTCATTCAACTCACAGAGTTGAACCTTCCTTTTCATAGAACAGTTTTGAGACACTCTTTTTGTAGAATCTGCAAGAGGATATTTGGAGAGTTTTGAGGCCTATGCTGGAAAAGGAAATATCTTCACCTAAAAACTAGACAGAAGCATTCTCAGAAACTTCTGTGTGATGAGTGCATTCAACTCACAGACTTGAACGTTTCTTTTGATAGAACAGTTTGGAAACATTACGTTTGTAGAATCTGCAAGTGTTTATTCGGAGCACCTTGAGGCCTATGTTGGAAAAGGAAATATCTTCACATAAAAACTAGAGAGAAGGATTCTCAGAAACTTCTTTGTGATGAGTTCATTCAACTCACAGAGTTGAACCTACCAATTGATAGAGAAGTTTGGAAACATCCTTTTTGTAGAATCTGCAAGTGGATATTTGGAGCCGTTTGTGGCCTATGCTGGAAAAGGAAATATCTTCACATAAAAACTGAACAGAAGCATTCTCAGAAACTTCTTTGTGTTGAGTGCATTCAACTCACAGACTTGAACTTAATTGTAGAAAGAGCAGTTTTGAAACACTCTTTTGGTACAATCTGCAAGTGGTTATTTGGAGCACTTCGAGGCCTGTGCTGGGATATGGAATATCTTCACCTAAAAACTACAGAGAAGCATTCTCAGAAAGTTCTTCACGATGCATTCATTCAACTCACAGAGTTGAACCTTCCTTTTGATAGAACAGTTTTGAAACACTCTTTTTGTAGAATCTGCAACAGGATATTTGGAGCGTTTAGAGGCCTATGCTGGAAAAGGAAATATCTTCACCTAAAAACTAGACAGAAGCATTCTCAGAAACTTCTGTGTGATGAGTATATTCAACTCACAGACTTGAACGTTTCTTTTGATAGAACAGTTTGGAAACATTACGTTTGTAGAATCTGCAAGTGTTTATTCGGAGCACATTGAGGCCTAAGTTGGAAAAGGAAATATCTTCGCATAAAAACTAGAGAGAAGGATTCTCAGAAACTTCTTTGTGATGAGTTCATTCAACTCACAAAGTTGAACCTACCAATTGATAGAGAAGTTTGGAAACACTCTTTTTGTAGAATCTGCAGGTGGATATTTGGAGCCGTTTGAGGCCTATGCTGGAAAAGGAAATATCTTCACATAAAAACTGAACAGAAGCATTCTCAGAAACTTCTTTGTGTTGAGTGCATTCAACTCACAGACTTGAACTTACCTGTAGAAAGAGCAGTTTTGAAACACTCTTTTGGTAAAATCTGCAAGTGGTTATTTGGAGCACTTCGAGGCCTGTGCTGGAATATGGAATATCTTCACCTAAAAACTACAGAGAAGCATTCTCAGAAAGTTCTTCACGATGCATTCATTCAACTCACAGAGTTGAACCTTCCTTTTGATAGAACAGTTTTGAAACACTCTTTTTGTAGAATCTGCAAGAGGATATTTGGAGCGTTTAGAGGCCTATGCTGGAAAAGGAAATATCTTCACCTAAAAACTAGACAGAAGCATTCTCAGAAACTTCTGTGTGATGAGTGCATTCAACTCACAGACTTGAACGTTTCTTTTGATAGAACAGTTTGGAAACATTACGTTTGTAGAATCTGCAAGTGTTTATTCGGAGCACCTTGAGGCCTATGTTGGAAAAGGAAATATCTTCACATAAAAACTAGAGAGAAGGATTCTCAGAAACTTCTTTGTGATGAGTTCATTCAACTCACAGAGTTGAACCTACCAATTGATAGAGAAGTTTGGAAACACTCTTTTTGTAGAATCTGCAAGTGGATATTTGGAGCCGTTTGAGGCCTATGCTGGAAAAGGAAATATCTTCACATAAAAACTGAACAGAAGCATTCTCAGAAACTTCTTTGTGTTGAGTGCATTCAACTCACAGACTTGAACTTACCTGTAGAAAGAGCAGTTTTGAAACACTCTTTTGGTAAAATCTGCAAGTGGTTATTTGGAGCACTTCGAGGCCTGTGCTGGGATATGGAATATCTTCACCTAAAAACTACAGAGAAGCAGTCTCAGAAAGTTCTTCACGATGCATTCCTTCAACTCACAGAGTTGAACCTTCCTTTTGATAGAACAGTTTTGAAACACTCTTTTTGTAGATTCTGCAAGAGGATATTTGGAGCGTTTTGAGGCCTATGATGGAAAAGGAAATATCTTCACCTAAAAGCTAGACAGAAGCATTCTCAGAAACTTCTGTGTGATGAGTGCATTCAACTCACAGACTTGAACGTTTCTTTTGATAGAACAGTTTGGAAACATTACGTTTGTAGAATCTGCAAGTGTTTATTCGGAGCACCTTGAGGCCTATGTTGGAAAAGGAAATATCTTCACATAAAAACTAGAGAGAAGGATTCTCAGAAACTTCTTTGTGATGAGTTCATTCAACTCACAGAGTTGAACCTACCAATTGATAGAGAAGTTTGGAAACACTCTTTTTGTAGAATCTGCAAGTGGATATTAGGAGCCGTTTGAGGCCTATGCTGGAAAAGGAAATATCTTCACATAAAAACTGAACAGAAGCATTCTCAGAAACTTCTTTGTGTTGAGTGCATTCAACTCACAGACTTGAACTTACCTGTCGAAAGAGCAGTTTTGAAACTCTCTTTTGGTACAATCTGCAAGTGGTTATTTGGAACACTTCGAGGCCTGTGCTGGAATATGGAATATCTTCACCTAAAAACTACAGAGAAGCATTCTCAGAAAGTTCTTCACGATGCATTCATTCAACTCACAGAGTTGAACCTTCCTTTTGAGAGAACAGTTTTGAAACAGTCTTTTTGTAGAATCTGCAAGAGGATATTTGGAGCGTTTTGAGGCCTATGCTGGAAAAGGAAATATCTTCACCTAAAAACTAGACAGAAGCATTCTCAGAAACTTCTGTGTGATGAGTGCATTCAACTCACAGACTTGAACGTTTCTTTTGATAGAACAGTTTGGAAACATTACGTTTGTAGAATCTGCAAGTGTTTATTCGGAGCACCTTGAGGTCTATGTTGGAAAAGGAAATATCTTCACATAAAACCTAGAGAGAAGGATTCTCAGAAACTTCTTTGTGATGAGTTCATTCAACTCACAGAGTTGAACCTACCAATTGATAGAGAAGTTTGGAAACACTCTTTTTGTAGAATCTGCAAGTGGATATTTGGAGCCGTTTGAGGCCTATGCTGGAAAAGGAAATATCTTCACATAAAAATTGAACAGAAGCATTCTCAGAAACTTCTTTGTGTTGAGTGCATTCAACTCACAGACTTGAACTTACCTGTAGAAAGAGCAGTTTTGAAACACTCTTTTGGTAAAATCTGCAAGTGGTTATTTGGAGCACTTCGAGGCCTGTGCTGGGATATGGAATATCTTCACCTAAAAACTACAGAGAAGCATTCTCAGAAAGTTCTTCATGATGCATTCATTCAACTCACAGAGTTGAACCTTCCTTTTGATAGAACAGTTTTGAAACACTCTTTTTGTAGAATCTGCAAGAGGATATTTGGAGCGTTTTGAGGCCTATGCTGGAAAAGGAAATATCTTCACCTAAAAACTAGACAGAAGCATTCTCAGAAACTTCTGTGTGATGAGTGCATTCAACTCACAGACTTTAACGTTTCTTTTGATAGAACAGTTTGGAAACATTACGTTTGTAGAATCTGCAAGTGTTTATTCGGAGCACCTTGAGGCCTATGTTGGAAAAGGAAATATCTTCACATAAAACCTAGAGAGAAGGATTCTCAGAAACTTCTTTGTGATGAGTTCATTCAACTCACAGAGTTAAACCTACCAATTGATAGAGAAGTTTGGAAACACTCTTTTTGTAGAATCTGCAAGTGGATATTTGGAGCCGTTTGAGGCCTATGCTGGAAAAGGAAATATCTTCACATAAAAACTGAACAGAAGCATTCTCAGAAACTTCTTTGTGTTGAGTGCATTCAACTCACAGACTTGAACTTACCTGTAGAAAGAGCAGTTTTGAAACACTCTTTTGGTAAAATCTGCAAGTGGTTATTTGGAGCACTTCGAGGCCTGTGCTGGGATATGGAATATCTTCACCTAAAACCTACAGAGAAGCATTCTCAGAAAGTTCTTCATGATGCATTCATTCAACTCACAGAGTTGAACCTTCCTTTTCATAGAACAGTTTTGAGACACTCTTTTTGTAGAATCTGCAAGAGGATATTTGGAGAGTTTTGAGGCCTATGCTGGAAAAGGAAATATCTTCACCTAAAAACTAGACAGAAGCATTCTCAGAAACTTCTGTGTGATGAGTGCATTCAACTCACAGACTTGAACGTTTCTTTTGATAGAACAGTTTGGAAACATTACGTTTGTAGAATCTGCAAGTGTTTATTCGGAGCACCTTGAGGCCTATGTTGGAAAAGGAAATATCTTCACATAAAAACTAGAGAGAAGGATTCTCAGAAACTTCTTTGTGATGAGTTCATTCAACTCACAGAGTTGAACCTACCAATTGATAGAGAAGTTTGGAAACATCCTTTTTGTAGAATCTGCAAGTGGATATTTGGAGCCGTTTGTGGCCTATGCTGGAAAAGGAAATATCTTCACATAAAAACTGAACAGAAGCATTCTCAGAAACTTCTTTGTGTTGAGTGCATTCAACTCACAGACTTGAACTTAATTGTAGAAAGAGCAGTTTTGAAACACTCTTTTGGTACAATCTGCAAGTGGTTATTTGGAGCACTTCGAGGCCTGTGCTGGGATATGGAATATCTTCACCTAAAAACTACAGAGAAGCATTCTCAGAAAGTTCTTCACGATGCATTCATTCAACTCACAGAGTTGAACCTTCCTTTTGATAGAACAGTTTTGAAACACTCTTTTTGTAGAATCTGCAACAGGATATTTGGAGCGTTTAGAGGCCTATGCTGGAAAAGGAAATATCTTCACCTAAAAACTAGACAGAAGCATTCTCAGAAACTTCTGTGTGATGAGTATATTCAACTCACAGACTTGAACGTTTCTTTTGATAGAACAGTTTGGAAACATTACGTTTGTAGAATCTGCAAGTGTTTATTCGGAGCACATTGAGGCCTAAGTTGGAAAAGGAAATATCTTCGCATAAAAACTAGAGAGAAGGATTCTCAGAAACTTCTTTGTGATGAGTTCATTCAACTCACAAAGTTGAACCTACCAATTGATAGAGAAGTTTGGAAACACTCTTTTTGTAGAATCTGCAGGTGGATATTTGGAGCCGTTTGAGGCCTATGCTGGAAAAGGAAATATCTTCACATAAAAACTGAACAGAAGCATTCTCAGAAACTTCTTTGTGTTGAGTGCATTCAACTCACAGACTTGAACTTACCTGTAGAAAGAGCAGTTTTGAAACACTCTTTTGGTAAAATCTGCAAGTGGTTATTTGGAGCACTTCGAGGCCTGTGCTGGAATATGGAATATCTTCACCTAAAAACTACAGAGAAGCATTCTCAGAAAGTTCTTCACGATGCATTCATTCAACTCACAGAGTTGAACCTTCCTTTTGATAGAACAGTTTTGAAACACTCTTTTTGTAGAATCTGCAAGAGGATATTTGGAGCGTTTAGAGGCCTATGCTGGAAAAGGAAATATCTTCACCTAAAAACTAGACAGAAGCATTCTCAGAAACTTCTGTGTGATGAGTGCATTCAACTCACAGACTTGAACGTTTCTTTTGATAGAACAGTTTGGAAACATTACGTTTGTAGAATCTGCAAGTGTTTATTCGGAGCACCTTGAGGCCTATGTTGGAAAAGGAAATATCTTCACATAAAACCTAGAGAGAAGGATTCTCAGAAACTTCTTTGTGATGAGTTCATTCAACTCACAGAGTTGAACCTACCAATTGATAGAGAAGTTTGGAAACACTCTTTTTGTAGAATCTGCAAGTGGATATTTGGAGCCGTTTGAGGCCTATGCTGGAAAAGGAAATATCTTCACATAAAAACTGAACAGAAGCATTCTCAGAAACTTCTTTGTGTTGAGTGCATTCAACTCACAGACTTGAACTTACCTGTAGAAAGAGCAGTTTTGAAACACTCTTTTGGTAAAATCTGGAAGTGGTAATTTGGAGCACTTCGAGGCCTGTGCTGGGATATGGAATATCTTCACCTAAAAACTACAGAGAAGCATTCTCAGAAAGTTCTTCATGATGCATTCATTCAACTCACAGAGTTGAACCTTCCTTTTGATAGAACAGTTTTGAAACACTCTTTTTGTAGAATCTGCAAGAGGATATTTGGAGCGTTTTGAGGCCTATGCTGGAAAAGGAAATATCTTCACCTAAAAACTAGACAGAAGCATTCTCAGAAACTTCTGTGTGATGAGTGCATTCAACTCACAGACTTGAACGTTTCTTTTGATAGAACAGTTTGGAAACATTACGTTTGTAGAATCTGCAAGTGTTTATTCGGAGCACCTTGAGGCCTATGTTGGAAAAGGAAATATCTTCACATAAAAACTAGAGAGAAGGATTCTCAGAAACTTCTTTGTGATGAGTTCATTCAACTCACAGAGTTGAACCTACCAATTGATAGAGAAGTTTGGAAACACTCTTTTTGTAGAATCTGCAAGTGGATATTTGGAGCCGTTTGAGGCCTATGCTGGAAAAGGAAATATCTTCACATAAAAACTGAACAGAAGCATTCTCAGAAACTTCTTTGTGTTGAGTGCATTCAACTCACAGACTTGAACTTACCTGTAGAAAGAGCAGTTTTGAAACACTCTTTTGGTAAAATCTGCAAGTGGTTATTTGGAGCACTTCGAAGCCTGTGCTGGGATATGGAATATCTTCACCTAAAAACTACAGAGAAGCAGTCTCAGAAAGTTATTCACGATGCATTCTTTCAACTCACAGAGTTGAACCTTCCTTTTGATAGAAGAGTTTTGAAACACTCTTTTTGTAGAATCTGCAAGAGGATATTTGGAGCGTTTAGAGGCCTATGCTGGAAAAGGAAATATCTTCACCTAAAAACTAGACAGAAGCATTCTCAGAAACTTCTGTGTGATGAGTGCATTCAACTCACAGACTTGAACGTTTCTTTTGATAGAACAGTTTGGAAACATTACGTTTGTAGAATCTGCAAGTGTTTATTCGGAGCACCTTGAGGCCTATGTTGGAAAAGGAAATATCTTCACATAAAAACTAGAGAGAAGGATTCTCAGAAACTTCTTTGTGATGAGTTCATTCAACTCACAGAGTTGAACCTACCAATTGATAGAGAAGTTTGGAAACACTCTTTTTGTAGAATCTGCAAGTGGATATTTGGAGCCGTTTGAGGCCTATGCTGGAAAAGGAAATATCTTCACATAAAAACTGAACAGAAGCATTCTCAGAAACTTCTTTGTGTTGAGTGCATTCAACTCACAGACTTGAACTTACCTGTAGAAAGAGCAGTTTTGAAACACTCTTTTGGTAAAATCTGCAAGTGGTTATTTGGAGCACTTCGAGGCCTGTGCTGGGATATGGAATATCTTCACCTAAAAACTACAGAGAAGCATTCTCAGAAAGTTCTTCACGATGCATTCATTCAACTCACAGAGTTGAACCTTCCTTTTGATAGAACAGTTTTGAAACACTCTTTTTGTAGAATCTGCAAGAGGATATTTGGAGCGTTTTGAGGCCTATGCTGGAAAAGGAAATATCTTCACCTAAAAACTAGACAGAAGCATTCTCAGAAACTTCTGTGTGATGAGTGCATTCAACTCACAGACTTGAACGTTTCTTTTGATAGAACAGTTTGGAAACATTACGTTTGTAGAATCTGCAAGTGTTTATTCGGAGCACCTTGAGGCCTATGTTGGAAAAGGAAATATCTTCACATAAAAACTAGAGAGAAGGATTCTCAGAAACTTCTTTGTGATGAGTTCATTCAACTCACAGAGTTGAACCTACCAATTGATAGAGAAGTTTGGAAACACTCTTTTTGTAGAATCTGCAAGTGGATATTTGGAGCCGTTTGAGGCCTATGCTGGAAAAGGAAATATCTTCACATAAAAACTGAACAGAAGCATTCTCAGAAACTTCTTTGTGTTGAGTGCATTCAACTCACAGACTTGAACTTACCTGTAGAAAGAGCAGTTTTGAAACACTCTTTTGGTAAAATCTGCAAGTGGTTATTTGGAGCACTTCGAGGCCTGTGCTGGGATATGGAATATCTTCACCTAAAAACTACAGAGAAGCAGTCTCAGAAAGTTATTCACGATGCATTCATTCAACTCACAGAGTTGAACCTTCCTTTTGATAGAACAGTTTTGAAACACTCTTTTTGTAGATTCTGCAAGAGGATATTTGGAGCGTTTTGAGGCCTATGCTGGAAAAGGAAATATCTTCACCTAAAAACTAGACAGAAGCATTCTCAGAAACTTCTGTGTGATGAGTGCGTTCAACTCACAGACTTGAACGTTTCTTTTGATAGAACAGTTTGGAAACATTACGTTTGTAGAATCTGCAAGTGTTTATTCGGAGCACCTTGAGGCCTATGTTGGAAAAGGAAATATCTTCACATAAAAACTAGAGAGAAGGATTCTCAGAAACTTCTTTGTGATGAGTTCATTCAACTCACAGAGTTGAACCTACCAATTGATAGAGAAGTTTGGAAACACTCTTTTTGTAGAATCTGCAAGTGGATATTTGGAGCCGTTTGAGGCCTATGCTGGAAAAGGAAATATCTTCACATAAAAACTGAACAGAAGCATTCTCAGAAACTTCTTTGTGTTGAGTGCATTCAACTCACAGACTTGAACTTACCTGTAGAAAGAGCAGTTTTGAAACACTCTTTTGGTAAAATCTGCAAGTGGTTATTTGGAGCACTTCGAGGCCTGTGCTGGGATATGGAATATCTTCACCTAAAAACTACAGAGAAGCATTCTCAGAAAGTTCTTCATGATGCATTCATTCAACTCACAGAGTTGAACCTTCCTTTTGATAGAACAGTTTTGAAACACTCTTTTCGTAGAATCTGCAAGAGGATATTTGGAGCGTTTTGAGGCCTATGCTGGAAAAGGAAATATCTTCACATAAAAACTGAACAGAAGCATTCTCAGAAACTTCTTTGTGTTGAGTGCATTCAACTCACAGACTTGAACTTACCTGTAGAAAGAGCAGTTTTGAAACACTCTTTTGGTACAATCTGCAAGTGGTTATTTGGAGCACTTCGGGGCCTGTGCTGGGATATGGAATATCTTCACCTACAAACTACAGAGAAGCATTCTCAGAAAGTTCTTCACGATGCATTCATTCAACTCACAGAGTTGAACCTTCCTTTTGATAGAACAGTTTTGAAACACTCTTTTTGTAGAATCTGCAAGAGGATATTTGGAGCGTTTTGAGGCCTATGCTGGAAAAGGAAATATCTTCACCTAAAAACTAGACAGAAGCATTCTCAGAAACTTCTGTGTGATGAGTGCATTCAACTCACAGACTTGAACGTTTCTTTTGATAGAACAGTTTGGAAACATTACGTTTGTAGAATCTGCAGGTGTTTATTCGGAGCACCTTGAGGCCTATGTTGGAAAAGGAAATATCTTCACATAAAAACTAGAGAGAAGGATTCTCAGAAACTTCTTTGTGATGAGTTCATTCAACTCACAGAGTTGAACCTACCAATTGATAGAGAAGTTTGGAAACACTCTTTTTGTAGAATCTGCAAGTGGATATTTGGAGCCGTTTGAGGCCTATGCTGGAAAAGGAAATATCTTCACATAAAAACTGAACAGAAGCATTCTCAGAAACTTCTTTGTGTTGAGTGCATTCAACTCACAGACTTGAAATTACCTGTAGAAAGAGCAGTTTTGAAATACTCTTTTGGTAAAATCTGCAAGTGGTTATTTGGAGCACTTCGAGGCCTGTGCTGGGATATGGAATATCTTCACCTAAAAACTACAGAGAAGCATTCTCAGAAAGTTCTTCACGATGCATTCACTCAACTCACAGAGTTGAACCTTCCTTTTGATAGAACAGTTTTGAAACACTCTTTTTGTAGAATCTGCAAGAGGATATTTGGAGCGTTTTGAGGCCTATGCTGGAAAAGGAAATATCTTCACCTAAAAACTAGACAGAAGCATTCTCAGAAACTTCTGTGTGATGAGTGCATTCAACTCACAGACTTTAACGTTTCTTTTGATAGAACAGTTTGGAAACATTACGTTTGTAGAATCTGCAAGTGTTTATTCGGAGCACCTTGAGGCCTATGTTGGAAAAGGAAATATCTTCACATAAAACCTAGAGAGAAGGATTCTCAGAAACTTCTTTGTGATGAGTTCATTCAACTCACAGAGTTAAACCTACCAATTGATAGAGAAGTTTGGAAACACTCTTTTTGTAGAATCTGCAAGTGGATATTTGGAGCCGTTTGAGGCCTATGCTGGAAAAGGAAATATCTTCACATAAAAACTGAACAGAAGCATTCTCAGAAACTTCTTTGTGTTGAGTGCATTCAACTCACAGACTTGAACTTACCTGTAGAAAGAGCAGTTTTGAAACACTCTTTTGGTAAAATCTGCAAGTGGTTATTTGGAGCACTTCGAGGCCTGTGCTGGGATATGGAATATCTTCACCTAAAACCTACAGAGAAGCATTCTCAGAAAGTTCTTCATGATGCATTCATTCAACTCACAGAGTTGAACCTTCCTTTTCATAGAACAGTTTTGAGACACTCTTTTTGTAGAATCTGCAAGAGGATATTTGGAGAGTTTTGAGGCCTATGCTGGAAAAGGAAATATCTTCACCTAAAAACTAGACAGAAGCATTCTCAGAAACTTCTGTGTGATGAGTGCATTCAACTCACAGACTTGAACGTTTCTTTTGATAGAACAGTTTGGAAACATTACGTTTGTAGAATCTGCAAGTGTTTATTCGGAGCACCTTGAGGCCTATGTTGGAAAAGGAAATATCTTCACATAAAAACTAGAGAGAAGGATTCTCAGAAACTTCTTTGTGATGAGTTCATTCAACTCACAGAGTTGAACCTACCAATTGATAGAGAAGTTTGGAAACATTCTTTTTGTAGAATCTGCAATTGGATATTTGGAGCCGTTTGTGGCCTATGCTGGAAAAGGAAATATCTTCACATAAAAACTGAACAGAAGCATTCTCAGAAACTTCTTTGTGTTGAGTGCATTCAACTCACAGACTTGAACTTAATTGTAGAAAGAGCAGTTTTGAAACACTCTTTTGGTACAATCTGCAAGTGGTTATTTGGAGCACTTCGAGGCCTGTGCTGGGATATGGAATATCTTCACCTAAAAACTACAGAGAAGCATTCTCAGAAAGTTCTTCACGATGCATTCATTCAACTCACAGAGTTGAACCTTCCTTTTGATAGAACAGTTTTGAAACACTCTTTTTGTAGAATCTGCAACAGGATATTTGGAGCGTTTAGAGGCCTATGCTGGAAAAGGAAATATCTTCACCTAAAAACTAGACAGAAGCATTCTCAGAAACTTCTGTGTGATGAGTATATTCAACTCACAGACTTGAACGTTTCTTTTGATAGAACAGTTTGGAAACATTACGTTTGTAGAATCTGCAAGTGTTTATTCGGAGCACATTGAGGCCTAAGTTGGAAAAGGAAATATCTTCGCATAAAAACTAGAGAGAAGGATTCTCAGAAACTTCTTTGTGATGAGTTCATTCAACTCACAAAGTTGAACCTACCAATTGATAGAGAAGTTTGGAAACACTCTTTTTGTAGAATCTGCAGGTGGATATTTGGAGCCGTTTGAGGCCTATGCTGGAAAAGGAAATATCTTCACATAAAAACTGAACAGAAGCATTCTCAGAAACTTCTTTGTGTTGAGTGCATTCAACTCACAGACTTGAACTTACCTGTAGAAAGAGCAGTTTTGAAACACTCTTTTGGTAAAATCTGCAAGTGGTTATTTGGAGCACTTCGAGGCCTGTGCTGGAATATGGAATATCTTCACCTAAAAACTACAGAGAAGCATTCTCAGAAAGTTCTTCACGATGCATTCATTCAACTCACAGAGTTGAACCTTCCTTTTGATAGAACAGTTTTGAAACACTCTTTTTGTAGAATCTGCAAGAGGATATTTGGAGCGTTTAGAGGCCTATGCTGGAAAAGGAAATATCTTCACCTAAAAACTAGACAGAAGCATTCTCAGAAACTTCTGTGTGATGAGTGCATTCAACTCACAGACTTGAACGTTTCTTTTGATAGAACAGTTTGGAAACATTACGTTTGTAGAATCTGCAAGTGTTTATTCGGAGCACCTTGAGGCCTATGTTGGAAAAGGAAATATCTTCACATAAAACCTAGAGAGAAGGATTCTCAGAAACTTCTTTGTGATGAGTTCATTCAACTCACAGAGTTGAACCTACCAATTGATAGAGAAGTTTGGAAACACTCTTTTTGTAGAATCTGCAAGTGGATATTTGGAGCCGTTTGAGGCCTATGCTGGAAAAGGAAATATCTTCACATAAAAACTGAACAGAAGCATTCTCAGAAACTTCTTTGTGTTGAGTGCATTCAACTCACAGACTTGAACTTACCTGTAGAAAGAGCAGTTTTGAAACACTCTTTTGGTAAAATCTGGAAGTGGTAATTTGGAGCACTTCGAGGCCTGTGCTGGGATATGGAATATCTTCACCTAAAAACTACAGAGAAGCATTCTCAGAAAGTTCTTCATGATGCATTCATTCAACTCACAGAGTTGAACCTTCCTTTTGATAGAACAGTTTTGAAACACTCTTTTTGTAGAATCTGCAAGAGGATATTTGGAGCGTTTTGAGGCCTATGCTGGAAAAGGAAATATCTTCACCTAAAAACTAGACAGAAGCATTCTCAGAAACTTCTGTGTGATGAGTGCATTCAACTCACAGACTTGAACGTTTCTTTTGATAGAACAGTTTGGAAACATTACGTTTGTAGAATCTGCAAGTGTTTATTCGGAGCACCTTGAGGCCTATGTTGGAAAAGGAAATATCTTCACATAAAAACTAGAGAGAAGGATTCTCAGAAACTTCTTTGTGATGAGTTCATTCAACTCACAGAGTTGAACCTACCAATTGATAGAGAAGTTTGGAAACACTCTTTTTGTAGAATCTGCAAGTGGATATTTGGAGCCGTTTGAGGCCTATGCTGGAAAAGGAAATATCTTCACATAAAAACTGAACAGAAGCATTCTCAGAAACTTCTTTGTGTTGAGTGCATTCAACTCACAGACTTGAACTTACCTGTAGAAAGAGCAGTTTTGAAACACTCTTTTGGTAAAATCTGCAAGTGGTTATTTGGAGCACTTCGAGGCCTGTGCTGGGATATGGAATATCTTCACCTAAAAACTACAGAGAAGCAGTCTCAGAAAGTTATTCACGATGCATTCTTTCAACTCACAGAGTTGAACCTTCCTTTTGATAGAAGAGTTTTGAAACACTCTTTTTGTAGAATCTGCAAGAGGATATTTGGAGCGTTTAGAGGCCTATGCTGGAAAAGGAAATATCTTCACCTAAAAACTAGACAGAAGCATTCTCAGAAACTTCTGTGTGATGAGTGCATTCAACTCACAGACTTGAACGTTTCTTTTGATAGAACAGTTTGGAAACATTACGTTTGTAGAATCTGCAAGTGTTTATTCGGAGCACCTTGAGGCCTATGTTGGAAAAGGAAATATCTTCACATAAAAACTAGAGAGAAGGATTCTCAGAAACTTCTTTGTGATGAGTTCATTCAACTCACAGAGTTGAACCTACCAATTGATAGAGAAGTTTGGAAACACTCTTTTTGTAGAATCTGCAAGTGGATATTTGGAGCCGTTTGAGGCCTATGCTGGAAAAGGAAATATCTTCACATAAAAACTGAACAGAAGCATTCTCAGAAACTTCTTTGTGTTGAGTGCATTCAACTCACAGACTTGAACTTACCTGTAGAAAGAGCAGTTTTGAAACACTCTTTTGGTAAAATCTGCAAGTGGTTATTTGGAGCACTTCGAGGCCTGTGCTGGGATATGGAATATCTTCACCTAAAAACTACAGAGAAGCATTCTCAGAAAGTTCTTCACGATGCATTCATTCAACTCACAGAGTTGAACCTTCCTTTTGATAGAACAGTTTTGAAACACTCTTTTTGTAGAATCTGCAAGAGGATATTTGGAGCGTTTTGAGGCCTATGCTGGAAAAGGAAATATCTTCACCTAAAAACTAGACAGAAGCATTCTCAGAAACTTCTGTGTGATGAGTGCATTCAACTCACAGACTTGAACGTTTCTTTTGATAGAACAGTTTGGAAACATTACGTTTGTAGAATCTGCAAGTGTTTATTCGGAGCAACTTGAGGCCTATGTTGGAAAAGGAAATATCTTCACATAAAAACTAGAGAGAAGGATTCTCAGAAACTTCTTTGTGATGAGTTCATTCAACTCACAGAGTTGAACCTACCAATTGATAGAGAAGTTTGGAAACACTCTTTTTGTAGAATCTGCAAGTGGATATTTGGAGCCGTTTGAGGCCTATGCTGGAAAAGGAAATATCTTCACATAAAAACTGAACAGAAGCATTCTCAGAAACTTCTTTGTGTTGAGTGCATTCAACTCACAGACTTGAACTTACCTGTAGAAAGAGCAGTTTTGAAACACTCTTTTGGTAAAATCTGCAAGTGGTTATTTGGAGCACTTCGAGGCCTGTGCTGGGATATGGAATATCTTCACCTAAAAACTACAGAGAAGCAGTCTCAGAAAGTTATTATCGATGCATTCATTCAACTCACAGAGTTGAACCTTCCTTTTGATAGAACAGTTTTGAAACACTCTTTTTGTAGATTCTGCAAGAGGATATTTGGAGCGTTTTGAGGCCTATGCTGGAAAAGGAAATATCTTCACCTAAAAACTAGACAGAAGCATTCTCAGAAACTTCTGTGTGATGAGTGCGTTCAACTCACAGACTTGAACGTTTCTTTTGATAGAACAGTTTGGAAACATTACGTTTGTAGAATCTGCAAGTGTTTATTCGGAGCACCTTGAGGCCTATGTTGGAAAAGGAAATATCTTCACATAAAACCTAGAGAGAAGGATTCTCAGAAACTTCTTTGTGATGAGTTCATTCAACTCACAGAGTTGAACCTACCAATTGATAGAGAAGTTTGGAAACACTCTTTTTGTAGAATCTGCAAGTGGATATTTGGAGCCGTTTGAGGCCTATGCTGGAAAAGGAAATATCTTCACATAAAAACTGAACAGAAGCATTCTCAGAAACTTCTTTGTGTTGAGTGCATTCAACTCACAGACTTGAACTTACCTGTAGAAAGAGCAGTTTTGAAACACTCTTTTGGTACAATCTGCAAGTGGTTATTTGGAGCACTTCGGGGCCTGTGCTGGGATATGGAATATCTTCACCTACAAACTACAGAGAAGCATTCTCAGAAAGTTCTTCACGATGCATTCATTCAACTCACAGAGTTGAACCTTCCTTTTGATAGAACAGTTTTGAAACACTCTTTTTGTAGAATCTGCAAGAGGATATTTGGAGCGTTTTGAGGCCTATGCTGGAAAAGGAAATATCTTCACCTAAAAACTAGACAGAAGCATTCTCAGAAACTTCTGTGTGATGAGTGCATTCAACTCACAGACTTGAACGTTTCTTTTGATAGAACAGTTTGGAAACATTACGTTTGTAGAATCTGCAGGTGTTTATTCGGAGCACCTTGAGGCCTATGTTGGAAAAGGAAATATCTTCACATAAAAACTAGAGAGAAGGATTCTCAGAAACTTCTTTGTGATGAGTTCATTCAACTCACAGAGTTGAACCTACCAATTGATAGAGAAGTTTGGAAACACTCTTTTTGTAGAATCTGCAAGTGGATATTTGGAGCCGTTTGAGGCCTATGCTGGAAAAGGAAATATCTTCACATAAAAACTGAACAGAAGCATTCTCAGAAACTTCTTTGTGTTGAGTGCATTCAACTCACAGACTTGAAATTACCTGTAGAAAGAGCAGTTTTGAAATACTCTTTTGGTAAAATCTGCAAGTGGTTATTTGGAGCACTTCGAGGCCTGTGCTGGGATATGGAATATCTTCACCTAAAAACTACAGAGAAGCATTCTCAGAAAGTTCTTCACGATGCATTCACTCAACTCACAGAGTTGAACCTTCCTTTTGATAGAACAGTTTTGAAACACTCTTTTTGTAGAATCTGCAAGAGGATATTTGGAGCGTTTTGAGGCCTATGCTGGAAAAGGAAATATCTTCACCTAAAAACTAGACAGAAGCATTCTCAGAAACTTCTGTGTGATGAGTGCATTCAACTCACAGACTTTAACGTTTCTTTTGATAGAACAGTTTGGAAACATTACGTTTGTAGAATCTGCAAGTGTTTATTCGGAGCACCTTGAGGCCTATGTTGGAAAAGGAAATATCTTCACATAAAACCTAGAGAGAAGGATTCTCAGAAACTTCTTTGTGATGAGTTCATTCAACTCACAGAGTTAAACCTACCAATTGATAGAGAAGTTTGGAAACACTCTTTTTGTAGAATCTGCAAGTGGATATTTGGAGCCGTTTGAGGCCTATGCTGGAAAAGGAAATATCTTCACATAAAAACTGAACAGAAGCATTCTCAGAAACTTCTTTGTGTTGAGTGCATTCAACTCACAGACTTGAACTTACCTGTAGAAAGAGCAGTTTTGAAACACTCTTTTGGTAAAATCTGCAAGTGGTTATTTGGAGCACTTCGAGGCCTGTGCTGGGATATGGAATATCTTCACCTAAAACCTACAGAGAAGCATTCTCAGAAAGTTCTTCATGATGCATTCATTCAACTCACAGAGTTGAACCTTCCTTTTCATAGAACAGTTTTGAGACACTCTTTTTGTAGAATCTGCAAGAGGATATTTGGAGAGTTTTGAGGCCTATGCTGGAAAAGGAAATATCTTCACCTAAAAACTAGACAGAAGCATTCTCAGAAACTTCTGTGTGATGAGTGCATTCAACTCACAGACTTGAACGTTTCTTTTGATAGAACAGTTTGGAAACATTACGTTTGTAGAATCTGCAAGTGTTTATTCGGAGCACCTTGAGGCCTATGTTGGAAAAGGAAATATCTTCACATAAAAACTAGAGAGAAGGATTCTCAGAAACTTCTTTGTGATGAGTTCATTCAACTCACAGAGTTGAACCTACCAATTGATAGAGAAGTTTGGAAACATTCTTTTTGTAGAATCTGCAAGTGGATATTTGGAGCCGTTTGTGGCCTATGCTGGAAAAGGAAATATCTTCACATAAAAACTGAACAGAAGCATTCTCAGAAACTTCTTTGTGTTGAGTGCATTCAACTCACAGACTTGAACTTAATTGTAGAAAGAGCAGTTTTGAAACACTCTTTTGGTACAATCTGCAAGTGGTTATTTGGAGCACTTCGAGGCCTGTGCTGGGATATGGAATATCTTCACCTAAAAACTACAGAGAAGCATTCTCAGAAAGTTCTTCACGATGCATTCATTCAACTCACAGAGTTGAACCTTCCTTTTGATAGAACAGTTTTGAAACACTCTTTTTGTAGAATCTGCAACAGGATATTTGGAGCGTTTAGAGGCCTATGCTGGAAAAGGAAATATCTTCACCTAAAAACTAGACAGAAGCATTCTCAGAAACTTCTGTGTGATGAGTATATTCAACTCACAGACTTGAACGTTTCTTTTGATAGAACAGTTTGGAAACATTACGTTTGTAGAATCTGCAAGTGTTTATTCGGAGCACATTGAGGCCTAAGTTGGAAAAGGAAATATCTTCGCATAAAAACTAGAGAGAAGGATTCTCAGAAACTTCTTTGTGATGAGTTCATTCAACTCACAAAGTTGAACCTACCAATTGATAGAGAAGTTTGGAAACACTCTTTTTGTAGAATCTGCAGGTGGATATTTGGAGCCGTTTGAGGCCTATGCTGGAAAAGGAAATATCTTCACATAAAAACTGAACAGAAGCATTCTCAGAAACTTCTTTGTGTTGAGTGCATTCAACTCACAGACTTGAACTTACCTGTAGAAAGAGCAGTTTTGAAACACTCTTTTGGTAAAATCTGCAAGTGGTTATTTGGAGCACTTCGAGGCCTGTGCTGGAATATGGAATATCTTCACCTAAAAACTACAGAGAAGCATTCTCAGAAAGTTCTTCACGATGCATTCATTCAACTCACAGAGTTGAACCTTCCTTTTGATAGAACAGTTTTGAAACACTCTTTTTGTAGAATCTGCAAGAGGATATTTGGAGCGTTTAGAGGCCTATGCTGGAAAAGGAAATATCTTCACCTAAAAACTAGACAGAAGCATTCTCAGAAACTTCTGTGTGATGAGTGCATTCAACTCACAGACTTGAACGTTTCTTTTGATAGAACAGTTTGGAAACATTACGTTTGTAGAATCTGCAAGTGTTTATTCGGAGCACCTTGAGGCCTATGTTGGAAAAGGAAATATCTTCACATAAAACCTAGAGAGAAGGATTCTCAGAAACTTCTTTGTGATGAGTTCATTCAACTCACAGAGTTGAACCTACCAATTGATAGAGAAGTTTGGAAACACTCTTTTTGTAGAATCTGCAAGTGGATATTTGGAGCCGTTTGAGGCCTATGCTGGAAAAGGAAATATCTTCACATAAAAACTGAACAGAAGCATTCTCAGAAACTTCTTTGTGTTGAGTGCATTCAACTCACAGACTTGAACTTACCTGTAGAAAGAGCAGTTTTGAAACACTCTTTTGGTAAAATCTGGAAGTGGTAATTTGGAGCACTTCGAGGCCTGTGCTGGGATATGGAATATCTTCACCTAAAAACTACAGAGAAGCATTCTCAGAAAGTTCTTCATGATGCATTCATTCAACTCACAGAGTTGAACCTTCCTTTTGATAGAACAGTTTTGAAACACTCTTTTTGTAGAATCTGCAAGAGGATATTTGGAGCGTTTTGAGGCCTATGCTGGAAAAGGAAATATCTTCACCTAAAAACTAGACAGAAGCATTCTCAGAAACTTCTGTGTGATGAGTGCATTCAACTCACAGACTTGAACGTTTCTTTTGATAGAACAGTTTGGAAACATTACGTTTGTAGAATCTGCAAGTGTTTATTCGGAGCACCTTGAGGCCTATGTTGGAAAAGGAAATATCTTCACATAAAAACTAGAGAGAAGGATTCTCTGAAACTTCTTTGTGATGAGTTCATTCAACTCACAGAGTTGAACCTACCAATTGATAGAGAAGTTTGGAAACACTCTTTTTGTAGAATCTGCAAGTGGATATTTGGAGCCGTTTGAGGCCTATGCTGGAAAAGGAAATATCTTCACATAAAAACTGAACAGAAGCATTCTCAGAAACTTCTTTGTGTTGAGTGCATTCAACTCACAGACTTGAACTTACCTGTAGAAAGAGCAGTTTTGAAACACTCTTTTGGTAAAATCTGCAAGTGGTTATTTGGAGCACTTCGAGGCCTGTGCTGGGATATGGAATATCTTCACCTAAAAACTACAGAGAAGCAGTCTCAGAAAGTTATTCACGATGCATTCTTTCAACTCACAGAGTTGAACCTTCCTTTTGATAGAAGAGTTTTGAAACACTCTTTTTGTAGAATCTGCAAGAGGATATTTGGAGCGTTTAGAGGCCTATGCTGGAAAAGGAAATATCTTCACCTAAAAACTAGACAGAAGCATTCTCAGAAACTTCTGTGTGATGAGTGCATTCAACTCACAGACTTGAACGTTTCTTTTGATAGAACAGTTTGGAAACATTACGTTTGTAGAATCTGCAAGTGTTTATTCGGAGCACCTTGAGGCCTATGTTGGAAAAGGAAATATCTTCACATAAAAACTAGAGAGAAGGATTCTCAGAAACTTCTTTGTGATGAGTTCATTCAACTCACAGAGTTGAACCTACCAATTGATAGAGAAGTTTGGAAACACTCTTTTTGTAGAATCTGCAAGTGGATATTTGGAGCCGTTTGAGGCCTATGCTGGAAAAGGAAATATCTTCACATAAAAACTGAACAGAAGCATTCTCAGAAACTTCTTTGTGTTGAGTGCATTCAACTCACAGACTTGAACTTACCTGTAGAAAGAGCAGTTTTGAAACACTCTTTTGGTAAAATCTGCAAGTGGTTATTTGGAGCACTTCGAGGCCTGTGCTGGGATATGGAATATCTTCACCTAAAAACTACAGAGAAGCATTCTCAGAAAGTTCTTCACGATGCATTCATTCAACTCACAGAGTTGAACCTTCCTTTTGATAGAACAGTTTTGAAACACTCTTTTTGTAGAATCTGCAAGAGGATATTTGGAGCGTTTTGAGGCCTATGCTGGAAAAGGAAATATCTTCACCTAAAAACTAGACAGAAGCATTCTCAGAAACTTCTGTGTGATGAGTGCATTCAACTCACAGACTTGAACGTTTCTTTTGATAGAACAGTTTGGAAACATTACGTTTGTAGAATCTGCAAGTGTTTATTCGGAGCAACTTGAGGCCTATGTTGGAAAAGGAAATATCTTCACATAAAAACTAGAGAGAAGGATTCTCAGAAACTTCTTTGTGATGAGTTCATTCAACTCACAGAGTTGAACCTACCAATTGATAGAGAAGTTTGGAAACACTCTTTTTGTAGAATCTGCAAGTGGATATTTGGAGCCGTTTGAGGCCTATGCTGGAAAAGGAAATATCTTCACATAAAAACTGAACAGAAGCATTCTCAGAAACTTCTTTGTGTTGAGTGCATTCAACTCACAGACTTGAACTTACCTGTAGAAAGAGCAGTTTTGAAACACTCTTTTGGTAAAATCTGCAAGTGGTTATTTGGAGCACTTCGAGGCCTGTGCTGGGATATGGAATATCTTCACCTAAAAACTACAGAGAAGCAGTCTCAGAAAGTTATTCACGATGCATTCATTCAACTCACAGAGTTGAACCTTCCTTTTGATAGAACAGTTTTGAAACACTCTTTTTGTAGATTCTGCAAGAGGATATTTGGAGCGTTTTGAGGCCTATGCTGGAAAAGGAAATATCTTCACCTAAAAACTAGACAGAAGCATTCTCAGAAACTTCTGTGTGATGAGTGCGTTCAACTCACAGACTTGAACGTTTCTTTTGATAGAACAGTTTGGAAACATTACGTTTGTAGAATCTGCAAGTGTTTATTCGGAGCACCTTGAGGCCTATGTTGGAAAAGGAAATATCTTCACATAAAACCTAGAGAGAAGGATTCTCAGAAACTTCTTTGTGATGAGTTCATTAAACTCACAGAGTTGAACCTACCAATTGATAGAGAAGTTTGGAAACACTCTTTTTGTAGAATCTGCAAGTGGATATTTGGAGCCGTTTGAGGCCTATGCTGGAAAAGGAAATATCTTCACATAAAAACTGAACAGAAGCATTCTCAGAAACTTCTTTGTGTTGAGTGCATTCAACTCACAGACTTGAACTTACCTGTAGAAAGAGCAGTTTTGAAACACTCTTTTGGTAAAATCTGCAAGTGGTTATTTGGAGCACTTCGAGGCCTGTGCTGGGATATGGAATATCTTCACCTAAAAACTACACAGAAGCAGTCTCAGAAAGTTCTTCACGATGCATTCATTCAACTCACAGAGTTGAACCTTCCTTTTGATAGAACAGTTTTGAAACACTCTTTTTGTAGATTCTGCAAGAGGATATTTGGAGCGTTTTGAGGCCTATGCTGGAAAAGGAAATATCTTCACCTAAAAACTAGACAGAAGCATTCTCAGAAACTTCTGTGTGATGAGTGCATTCAACTCACAGACTTGAACGTTTCTTTTGATAGAACAGTTTGGAAACATTACGTTTGTAGAATCTGCAAGTGTTTATTCGGAGCACCTTGAGGCCTATGTTGGAAAAGGAAATATCTTCACATAAAACCTAGAGAGAAGGATTCTCAGAAACTTCTTTGTGATGAGTTCATTCAACTCACAGAGTTGATCCTACCAATTGATAGAGAAGTTTGGAAACACTCTTTTTGTAGAATCTGCAAGTGGATATTTGGAGCCGTTTGAGGCCTATGCTGGAAAAGGAAATATCTTCACATAAAAACTGAACAGAAGCATTCTCAGAAACTTCTTTGTGTTGAGTGCATTCAACTCACAGGCTTGAACTTACCTGTAGAAAGAGCAGTTTTGAAACACTCTTTTGGTAAAATCTGCAAGTGGTTATTTGGAGCACTTCGAGGCCTGTGCTGGGATATGGAATATCTTCACCTAAAAACTACAGAGAAGCAGTCTCAGAAAGTTCTTCACGATGCATTCATTCAACTCACAGAGTTGAACCTTCCTTTTGATAGAACAGTTTTGAAACACTCTTTTTGTAGAATCTGCAAGAGGATATTTGGAGCGTTTTGAGGCCTATGCTGGAAAAGGAAATATCTTCACCTAAAAACTAGACAGAAGCATTCTCAGAAACTTCTGTGTGATGAGTGCATTCAACTCACAGGCTTGAACGTTTCTTTTGATAGAACAGTTTGGAAACATTACGTTTGTAGAATCTGCAGGTGTTTATTCGGAGCACCTTGAGGCCTATGTTGGAAAAGGAAATATCTTCACATAAAAACTAGAGAGAAGGATTCTGAGAAACTTCTTTGTGATGAGTTCATTCAACTCACAGAGTTGAACCTACCAATTGATAGAGAAGTTTGGAAACACTCTTTTTGTAGAATCTGCAAGTGGATATTTGGAGCCGTTTGAGGCCTAAGCTGGAAAAGGAAATATCTTCACATAAAAACTGAACAGAAGCATTCTCAGAAACTTCTTTGTGTTGAGTGCATTCAACTCACAGACTTGAACTTACCTGTAGAAAGAGCAGTTTTGAAACACTCTTTTGGTAAAATCTGCAAGTGGTTATTTGGAGCACTTCGAGGCCTGTGCTGGGATATGGAATATCTTCACCTAAAAACTACAGAGAAGCAGTCTCAGAAAGTTCTTCACGATGCATTCATTCAACTCACAGAGTTGAACCTTCCTTTTGATAGAACAGTTTTGAAACACTCTTTTTGTAGATTCTGCAAGAGGATATTTGGAGCGTTTTGAGGCCTATGCTGGAAAAGGAAATATCTTCACCTAAAAACTAGACAGAAGCATTCTCAGAAACTTCTGTGTGATGAGTGCATTCAACTCACAGACTTGAAGGTTTCTTTTGATAGAACAGTTTGGAAACATTACGTTTGTAGAATCTGCAAGTGTTTATTCGGAGCACCTTGAGGCCTATGTTGGAAAAGGAAATATCTTCACATAAAACCTAGAGAGAAGGATTCTCAGAAACTTCTTTGTGATGAGTTCATTCAACTCACAGAGTTGAACCTACCAATTGATAGAGAAGTTTGGAAGCACTCTTTTTGTAGAATCTGCAAGTGGATATTTGGAGCCGTTTGAGGCCTATGCTGGAAAAGGAAATATCTTCACATAAAAACTGAACAGAAGCATTCTCAGAAACTTCTTTGTGTTGAGTGCATTCAACTCACAGACTTGAACTTACCTGTAGAAAGAGCAGTTTTGAAACACTCTTTTGGTAAAATCTGGAAGTGGTAATTTGGAGCACTTCGAGGCCTGTGCTGGGATATGGAATATCTTCACCTAAAAACTACAGAGAAGCATTCTCAGAAAGTTCTTCATGATGCATTCATTCAACTCACAGAGTTGAACCTTCCTTTTGATAGAACAGTTTTGAAACACTCTTTTTGTAGAATCTGCAAGAGGATATTTGGAGCGTTTTGAGGCCTATGCTGGAAAAGGAAATATCTTCACCTAAAAACTAGACAGAAGCATTCTCAGAAACTTCTGTGTGATGAGTGCATTCAACTCACAGACTTGAACGTTTCTTTTGATAGAACAGTTTGGAAACATTACGTTTGTAGAATCTGCAAGTGTTTATTCGGAGCACCTTGAGGCCTATGTTGGAAAAGGAAATATCTTCACATAAAAACTAGAGAGAAGGATTCTCAGAAACTTCTTTGTGATGAGTTCATTCAACTCACAGAGTTGAACCTACCAATTGATAGAGAAGTTTGGAAACACTCTTTTTGTAGAATCTGCAAGTGGATATTTGGAGCCGTTTGAGGCCTATGCTGGAAAAGGAAATATCTTCACATAAAAACTGAACAGAAGCATTCTCAGAAACTTCTTTGTGTTGAGTGCATTCAACTCACAGACTTGAACTTACCTGTAGAAAGAGCAGTTTTGAAACACTCTTTTGGTAAAATCTGCAAGTGGTTATTTGGAGCACTTCGAGGCCTGTGCTGGGATATGGAATATCTTCACCTAAAAACTACAGAGAAGCAGTCTCAGAAAGTTCTTCACGATGCATTCATTCAACTCACAGAGTTGAACCTTCCTTTTGATAGAACAGTTTTGAAACACTCTTTTTGTAGAATCTGCAAGAGGATATTTGGAGCGTTTTGAGGCCTATGCTGGAAAAGGAAATATCTTCACCTAAAAACTAGACAGAAGCATTCTCAGAAACTTCTGTGTGATGAGTGCATTCAACTCACAGACTTGAACGTTTCTTTTGATAGAACAGTTTGGAAACATTACGTTTGTAGAATCTGCAAGTGTTTATTCGGAGCAACTTGAGGCCTATGTTGGAAAAGGAAATATCTTCACATAAAAACTAGAGAGAAGGATTCTCAGAAACTTCTTTGTGATGAGTTCATTCAACTCACAGAGTTGAACCTACCAATTGATAGAGAAGTTTGGAAACACTCTTTTTGTAGAATCTGCAAGTGGATATTTGGAGCCGTTTGAGGCCTATGCTGGAAAAGGAAATATCTTCACATAAAAACTGAACAGAAGCATTCTCAGAAACTTCTTTGTGTTGAGTGCATTCAACTCACAGACTTGAACTTACCTGTAGAAAGAGCAGTTTTGAAACACTCTTTTGGTAAAATCTGCAAGTGGTTATTTGGAGCACTTCGAGTCCTGTGCTGGGATATGGAATATCTTCACCTAAAAACTACAGAGAAGCAGTCTCAGAAAGTTATTCACGATGCATTCATTCAACTCACAGAGTTGAACCTTCCTTTTGATAGAACAGTTTTGAAACACTCTTTTTGTAGATTCTGCAAGAGGATATTTGGAGCGTTTTGAGGCCTATGCTGGAAAAGGAAATATCTTCACCTATAAACTGAACAGAAGCATTCTCAGAAACTTCTGTGTGATGAGTGCATTCAACTCACAGACTTGAACGTTTCTTATGATAGAACAGTTTCGAAACATTACGTTTGTAGAATCTGCAAGTGTTTATTCGGAGCACCTTGAGGCCTATGTTGGAAAAGGAAATATCTTCACATAAAAACTAGAGAGAAGGATTCTCAGAAACTTCTTTGTGATGAGTTCATTCAACTCACAGAGTTGAACCTACCAATTGATAGAGAAGTTTGGAAACACTCTTTTTGTAGAATCTGCAAGTGGATATTTGGAGCCGTTTGAGGCCTATGCTGGAAAAGGAAATATCTTCACATAAAAACTGAACAGAAGCATTCTCAGAAACTTCTTTGTGTTGAGTGCATTCAACTCACAGACTTGAACTTACCTGTAGAAAGAGCAGTTTTGAAACACTCTTTTGGTAAAATCTGCAAGTGGTTATTTGGAGCACTTCGAGGCCTGTGCTGGGATATGGAATATCTTCACCTAAAAACTACAGAGAAGCATTCTCAGAAAGTTCTTCACGATGCATTCATTCAACTCACAGAGTTGAACCTTCCTTTTGATAGAACAGTTTTGAGACACTCTTTTTGTAGAATCTGCAAGAGGATATTTGGAGCGTTTTGAGGCCTATGCTGGAAAAGGAAATATCTTCACCTAAAAACTAGACAGAAGCATTCTCAGAAACTTCTGTGTGATGAGTGCATTCAACTCACAGACTTGAACGTTTCTTTTGATAGAACAGTTTGGAAACATTACGTTTGTAGAATCTGCAAGTGTTTATTCGGAGCACCTTGAGGCCTATGTTGGAAAAGGAAATATCTTCACATAAAAACTAGAGAGAAGGATTCTCAGAAACTTCTTTGTGATGAGTTCATTCAACTCACAGAGTTGAACCTACCAATTGATAGAGAAGTTTGGAAACACTCTTTTTGTAGAATCTGCAAGTGGATATTTGGAGCCGTTTGAGGCCTATGCTGGAAAAGGAAATATCTTCACATAAAAACTGAACAGAAGCATTCTCAGAAACTTCTTTGTGTTGAGTGCATTCAACTCACAGACTTGAACTTACCTGTAGAAAGAGCAGTTTTGAAACACTCTTTTGGTAAAATCTGCAAGTGGTTATTTGGAGCACTTCGAGGCCTGTGCTGGGATATGGAATATCTTCACCTAAAAACTACAGAGAAGCATTCTCAGAAAGTTCTTCACGATGCATTCATTCAACTCACACAGTTGAACCTTCCTTTTGATAGAACAGTTTTGAAACACTCTTTTTGTAGAATCTGCAAGAGGATATTTGGAGCGTTTAGAGGCCTATGCTGGAAAAGGAAATATCTTCACCTAAAAACTAGACAGAAGCATTCTCAGAAACTTCTGTGTGATGAGTGCATTCAACTCACAGACTTGAACGTTTCTTTTGATAGAACAGTTTGGAAACATTACGTTTGTAGAACCTGCAAGTGTTTATTCGGAGCACCTTGAGGCCTATGTTGGAAAAGGAAATATCTTCACATAAAACCTAGAGAGAAGGATTCTCAGAAACTTCTTTGTGATGAGTTCATTCAACTCACAGAGTTGATCCTACCAATTGATAGAGAAGTTTGGAAACACTCTTTTTGTAGAATCTGCATGTGGATATTTGGAGCCGTTTGAGGCCTATGCTGGAAAAGGAAATATCTTCACATAAAAACTGAACAGAAGCATTCTCAGAAACTTCTTTGTGTTGAGTGCATTCAACTCACAGACTTGAACTTACCTGTAGAAAGAGCAGTTTTGAAACACTCTTTTGGTAAAATCTGCAAGTGTTTATTTGGAGCACTTCGAGGCCTGTGCTGGGATATGGAATATCTTCACCTAAAAACTACAGAGAAGCAGTCTCAGAAAGTTCTTCACGATGCATTCATTCAACTCACAGAGTTGAACCTTCCTTTTGATAGAACAGTTTTGAAACACTCTTTTTGTAGAATCTGCAAGAGGATATTTGGAGCGTTTTGAGGCCTATGCTGGAAAAGGAAATATCTTCACCTAAAAACTAGACAGAAGCATTCTCAGAAACTTCTGTGTGATGAGTGCATTCAACTCACAGACTTGAACGTTTCTTTTGATAGAACAGTTTGGAAACATTACGTTTGTAGAATCTGCAGGTGTTTATTCGGAGCACCTTGAGGCCTATGTTGGAAAAGGAAATATCTTCACATAAAAACTAGAGAGAAGGATTCTCAGAAACTTCTTTGTGATGAGTTCATTCAACTCACAGAGTTGAACCCACCAATTGATAGAGAAGTTTGGAAACACTCTTTTTGTAGAATCTGCAAGTGGATATTTGGAGCCGTTTGAGGCCTATGCTGGAAAAGGAAATATCTTCACATAAAAACTGAACAGAAGCATTCTCAGAAACTTCTTTGTGTTGAGTGCATTCAACTCACAGACTTGAACTTACCTGTAGAAAGAGCAGTTTTGAAACACTCTTTTGGTAAAATCTGCAAGTGGTTATTTGGAGCACTTCGAGGCCTGTGCTGGGATATGGAATATCTTCACCTAAAAACTACACAGAAGCAGTCTCAGAAAGTTCTTCACGATGCATTCATTCAACTCACAGAGTTGAACCTTCCTTTTGATAGAACAGTTTTGAAACACTCTTTTTGTAGATTCTGCAAGAGGATATTTGGAGCGTTTTGAGGCCTATGCTGGAAAAGGAAATATCTTCACCTAAAAACTAGACAGAAGCATTCTCAGAAACTTCTGTGTGATGAGTGCATTCAACTCACAGACTTGAACGTTTCTTTTGATAGAACAGTTTGGAAACATTACGTTTGTAGAATCTGCAAGTGTTTATTCGGAGCACCTTGAGGCCTATGTTGGAAAAGGAAATATCTTCACATAAAACCTAGAGAGAAGGATTCTCAGAAACTTCTTTGTGATGAGTTCATTCAACTCACAGAGTTGATCCTACCAATTGATAGAGAAGTTTGGAAACACTCTTTTTGTAGAATCTGCAAGTGGATATTTGGAGCCGTTTGAGGCCTATGCTGGAAAAGGAAATATCTTCACATAAAAACTGAACAGAAGCATTCTCAGAAACTTCTTTGTGTTGAGTGCATTCAACTCACAGGCTTGAACTTACCTGTAGAAAGAGCAGTTTTGAAACACTCTTTTGGTAAAATCTGCAAGTGGTTATTTGGAGCACTTCGAGGCCTGTGCTGGGATATGGAATATCTTCACCTAAAAACTACAGAGAAGCAGTCTCAGAAAGTTCTTCACGATGCATTCATTCAACTCACAGAGTTGAACCTTCCTTTTGATAGAACAGTTTTGAAACACTCTTTTTGTAGAATCTGCAAGAGGATATTTGGAGCGTTTTGAGGCCTATGCTGGAAAAGGAAATATCTTCACCTAAAAACTAGACAGAAGCATTCTCAGAAACTTCTGTGTGATGAGTGCATTCAACTCACAGACTTGAACGTTTCTTTTGATAGAACAGTTTGGAAACATTACGTTTGTAGAATCTGCAAGTGTTTATTCGGAGCACCTTGAGGCCTATGTTGGAAAAGGAAATATCTTCACATAAAAACTAGAGAGAAGGATTCTCAGAAACTTCTTTGTGATGAGTTCATTCAACTCACAGAGTTGAACCTACCAATTGATAGAGAAGTTTGGAAACACTCTTTTTGTAGAATCTGCAAGTGGATATTTGGAGCCGTTTGTGGCCTATGCTGGAAAAGGAAATATCTTCACATAAAAACTGAACAGAAGCATTCTCAGAAACTTCTTTGTGTTGAGTGCATTCAACTCACAGGCTTGAACTTACCTGTAGAAAGAGCAGTTTTGAAACACTCTTTTGGTACAATCTGCAAGTGGTTATTTGGAGCACTTCGAGGCCTGTGCTGGGATATGGAATATCTTCACCTAAAAACTACAGAGAAGCAGTCTCAGAAAGTTCTTCACGATGCATTCATTCAACTCACACAGTTGAACCTTCCTTTTGATAGAACAGCTTTGAAACACTCTTTTTGTAGAATCTGCAAGAGGATATTTGGAGCGTTTTGAGGCCTATGCTGGAAAAGGAAATATCTTCACCTAAAAACTAGACAGAAGCATTCTCAGAAACTTCTGTGTGATGAGTGCGTTCAACTCACAGACTTGAACGTTTCTTTTGATAGAACAGTTTGGAAACATTACGTTTGTAGAATCTGCAAGTGTTTATTCGGAGCACCTTGAGGCCTATGTTGGAAAAGGAAATATCTTCACATAAAAACTAGAGAGAAGGATTCTCAGAAACTTCTTTGTGATGAGTTCATTCAACTCACAGAGTTGAACCTACCAATTGATAGAGAAGTTTGGAAACACTCTTTTTGTAGAATCTGCAAGTGGATATTTGGAGCCGTTTGAGGCCTATGGTGGAAAAGGAAGTATCTTCACATAAAAACTGAACAGAAGCATTCTCAGAAACTTCTTTGTGTTGAGTGCATTCAACTCACAGACTTGAACTTACCTGTAGAAAGAGCAGTTTTGAAACACTCTTTCGGTAGAATCTGCAAGTGGTTATTTGGAGCACTTCGAGGCCTGTGCTGGGATATGGAATATCTTCACCTAAAAACTACAGAGAAGCATTCTCAGAAAGTTCTTCATGATGCATTCATTCAACTCACAGAGTTGAACCTTCCTTTTGATAGAACAGTTTTGAAACACTCTTTTTGTAGAATCTGCAAGAGGATATTTGGAGCGTTTAGAGGCCTATGCTGGAAAAGGAAATATCTTCACCTAAGAAATAGACAGAAGCATTCTCAGAAACTTCTGTGTGATGAGTGCATTCAACTCACAGACTTGAACGTTTCTTTTCATAGAACAGTTTGGAAACATTACGTTTGTAGAATCTGCAAGTGTTTATTCGGAGCACCTTGAGGCGTATGTTGGAAAAGGAAATATCTTCACATAAAAACTAGAGAGAAGGATTCTCAGAAACTTCTTAGTGATGAGTTCATTCAACTCACAGAGTTGAACCTACCAATTGATAGAGAAGTTTGGAAACACTCTTTTTGTAGAATCTGCAAGTGGATATTTGGAGCCGTTTGAGGCCTATGCTGGAAAAGGAAATATCTTCACATAAAAACTGAACAGAAGCATTCTCAGAAACTTCTTCGTGTTGAGTGCATTCAACTCACAGACTTGAACTTACCTGTAGAAAGAGCAGTTTTGAAACACTCTTTTGGTAAAATCTGCAAGTGGTTATTTGGAGCACTTCGAGGCCTGTGCTGGGATATGGAATATCTTCACCTAAAAACTACAGAGAAGCAGTCTCAGAAATTTCTTCACGATGCATTCATTCAACTCACAGAGTTGAACCTTCCTTTTGATAGAACAGTTTTGAAACACTCTTTTTGTAGAATCTGCAAGAGGATATTTGGAGCGTTTTGAGGCCTATGCTGGAAAAGGAAATATCTTCACCTAAAAACTAGACAGAAGCATTCTCAGAAACTTCTGTGTGATGAGTGCGTTCAACTCACAGACTTGAACGTTTCTTTTGATAGAACAGTTTGGAAACATTACGTTTGTAGAATCTGCAAGTGTTTATTCGGAGCACCTTGAGGCCTATGTTGGAAAAGGAAATATCTTCACATAAAAACTAGAGAGAAGGATTCTCAGAAACTTCTTTGTGATGAGTTCATTCAACTCCCAGAGTTGAACCTACCAATTGATAGAGAAGTTTGGAAACACTCTTTTTGTAGAATCTGCAAGTGGATATTTGGAGCCGTTTGAGGCCTATGCTGGAAAAGGAAGTATCTTCACATAAAAACTGAACAGAAGCATTCTCAGAAACTTCTTTGTGTTGAGTGCATTCAACTCACAGACTTGAACTTACCTGTAGAAAGAGCAGTTTTGAAACACTCTTTCGGTAGAATCTGCAAGTGGTTATTTGGAGCACTTCGAGGCCTGTGCTGGGATATGGAATATCTTCACCTAAAAACTACAGAGAAGCATTCTCAGAAAGTTCTTCACGATGCATTCATTCAACTCACAGAGTTGAACCTTCCTTTTGATAGAACAGTTTTGAAACACTCTTTTTGTAGAATCTACAAGAGGATATTTGGAGCGTTTTGAGGCCTATGTTGGAAAAGGAAATATCTTCACCTAAAAACTAGACAGAAGCATTCTCAGAAACTTCTGTGTGATGAGTGCGTTCAACTCACAGACTTGAACGTTTCTTTTGATAGAACAGTTTGGAAACATTACGTTTGTAGAATCTGCAAGTGTTTATTCGGAGCACCTTGAGGCCTATGTTAGAAAAGGAAATATCTTCACATAAAAACTAGAGAGAAGGATTCTCAGAAACTTCTTTGTGATGAGTTCATTCAACTCACAGAGTTGAACCTACCAATTGATAGAGAAGTTTGGAAACACTCCTTTTGTAGAATCTGCAAGTGGATATTTGGAGCCGTTTGAGGCCTATGCTGGAAAAGGAAATATCTTCACATAAAAACTGAACAGAAGCATTCTCAGAAACTTCTTTGTGTTGAGTGCATTCAACTCACAGACTTGAACTTACCTGTAGAAAGAGCAGTTTTGAAACACTCTTTCGGTAAAATCTGCAAGTGGTTATTTGGAGCACTTCGAGGCCTGTGCTGGGATATGGAATATCTTCACCTAAAAACTACAGAGAAGCATTCTCAGAAAGTTCTTCACGATGCATTCATTCAACTCACAGAGTTGAACCTTCCTTTTGATAGAACAGTTTTGAAACACTCTTTTTGTAGAATCTACAAGAGGATATTTGGAGCGTTTTGAGGCCTATGTTGGAAAAGGAAATATCTTCACCTAAGAAATAGACAGAAGCATTCTCAGAAACTTCTGTGTGATGAGTGCATTCAACTCACAGACTTGAACGTTTCTTTTCATAGAACAGTTTGGAAACATTACGTTTGTAGAATCTGCAAGTGTTTATTCGGAGCACCTTGAGGCCTATGTTGGAAAAGGAAATATCTTCACATAAAAACTAGAGAGAAGGATTCTCAGAAACTTCTTTGTGATGAGTTCATTCAACTCACAGAGTTGAACCTACCAATTGATAGAGAAGTTTGGAAACACTCTTTTTGTAGAATCTGCAAGTGGATATTTGGAGCCGTTTGAGGCCTATGCTGGAAAAGGAAATATCTTCACATAAAAACTGAACAGAAGCATTCTCAGAAACTTCTTTGTGTTGAGTGCATTCAACTCACAGACTTGAACTTACCTGTAGAAAGAGCAGTTTTGAAACACTCTTTTGGTAAAATCTGCAAGTGGTTATTTGGAGCACTTCGAGGCCTGTGCTGGGATATGGAATATCTTCACCTAAAAACTACAGAGAAGCATTCTCAGAAAGTTCTTCATGATGCATTCATTCAACTCACAGAGTTGAACCTTCCTTTTGATAGAATAGTTTTGAGGTACTCTTTTTGTAGAATCTGCAAGAGGATATTTGGAGCGTTTTGAGGCCTATGCTGGAAAAGGAAATATCTTCACCTAAAAACTAGACAGAAGCATTCTCAGAAACTTCTGTGTGATGAGTGCATTCAACTCACAGACTTGAACGTTTCTTTTGATAGAACAGTTTGGAAACATTACGTTTGTAGAATCTGCAAGTGTTTATTCGGAGCACCTTGAGGCCTATGTTGGAAAAGGAAATATCTTCACATAAAAACTAGAGAGAAGGATTCTCAGAAACTTCTTTGTGATGAGTTCATTCAACTCACAGAGTTGAACCTACCAATTGATAGAGAAGTTTGGAAACACTCTTTTTGTAGAATCTGCAAGTGGATATTTGGAGCCGTTTGAGGCCTATGCTGGAAAAGGAAATATCTTCACATAAAAACTGAACAGAAGCATTCTCAGAAACTTCTTTGTGTTGAGTGCATTCAACTCACAGACTTGAACTTACCTGTAGAAAGAGCAGTTTTGAAACACTCTTTTGGTACAATCTGCAAGTGGTTATTTGGAGCACTTCGAGGCCTGTGCTGGGATATGGAATATCTTCACCTAAAAACTACAGAGAAGCATTCTCAGAAAGTTCTTCACGATGCATTCATTCAACTCACAGAGTTGAACCTTCCTTTTGATAGAACAGCTTTGAAACACTCTTTTTGTAGAATCTGCAAGAGGATATTTGGAGCGTTTTGAGGCCTATGCTGGAAAAGGAAATATCTTCACCTAAAAACTAGACAGAAGCATTCTCAGAAACTTCTGTGTGATGAGTGCATTCAACTCACAGACTTGAACGTTTCTTTTCATAGAACAGTTTGGAAACATTACGTTTGTAGAATCTGCAAGTGTTTATTCGGAGCACCTTGAGGCCTATGTTGGAAAAGGAAATATCTTCACATAAAAACTAGAGAGAAGGATTCTCAGAAACTTCTTTGTGATGAGTTCATTCAACTCACAGAGTTGAACCTACCAATTGATAGAGAAGTTTGGAAACACTCTTTTTGTAGAATCTGCAAGTGGATATTTGGAGCCGTTTGAGGCCTATGCTGGAAAAGGAAGTATCTTCACATAAAAACTGAACAGAAGCATTCTCAGAAACTTCTTTGTGTTGAGTGCATTCAACTCACAGACTTGAACTTACCTGTAGAAAGAGCAGTTTTGAAACACTCTTTCGGTAGAATCTGCAAGTGGATATTTGGAGCACTTCGAGGCCGGTGCTGGGATATGGAATATCTTCACCTAAAAACTACAGAGAAGCATTCTCAGAAAGTTCTTCACGATGCATTCATTCAACTCACAGAGTTGAACCTTCCTTTTGATAGAACAGTTTTGAAACACTCTTTTTGTAGAATCTACAAGAGGATATTTGGAGCGTTTTGAGGCCTATGTTGGAAAAGGAAATATCTTCACCTAAGAAATAGACAGAAGCATTCTCAGAAACTTCTGTGTGATGAGTGCATTCAACTCACAGACTTGAACGTTTCTTTTCATAGAACAGTTTGGAAACATTACGTTTGTAGAATCTGCAAGTGTTTATTCGGAGCACCTTGAGGCCTATGTTGGAAAAGGAAATATCTTCACATAAAAACTAGAGAGAAGGATTCTCAGAAACTTCTTTGTGATGAGTTCATTCAACTCACAGAGTTGAACCTACCAATTGATAGAGAAGTTTGGAAACACTCTTTTTGTAGAATCTGCAAGTGGATATTTGGAGCCGTTTGAGGCCTATGCTGGAAAAGGAAATATCTTCACATAAAAACTGAACAGAAGCATTCTCAGAAACTTCTTTGTGTTGAGTGCATTCAACTCACAGACTTGAACTTACCTGTAGAAAGAGCAGTTTTGAAACACTCTTTTGGTACAATCTGCAAGTGGTTATTTGGAGCACTTCGAGGCCTGTGCTGGGATATGGAATATCTTCACCTAAAAACTACAGAGAAGCATTCTCAGAAAGTTCTTCATGATGCATTCATTCAACTCACAGAGTTGAACCTTCCTTTTGATAGAACAGTTTTGAGGTACTCTTTTTGTAGAATCTGCAAGAGGATATTTGGAGCGTTTTGAGGCCTATGCTGGAAAAGGAAATATCTTCACCTAAAAACTAGACAGAAGCATTCTCAGAAACTTCTGTGTGATGAGTGCATTCAACTCACAGACTTGAACGTTTCTTTTGATAGAACAGTTTGGAAACATTACGTTTGTAGAATCTGCAAGTGTTTATTCGGAGCACCTTGAGGCCTATGTTGGAAAAGGAAATATCTTCACATAAAAACTAGAGAGAAGGATTCTCAGAAACTTCTTTGTGATGAGTTCATTCAACTCACAGAGTTGAACCTACCAATTGATAGAGAAGTTTGGAAACACTCTTTTTGTAGAATCTGCAAGTGGATATTTGGAGCCGTTTGTGGCCTATGCTGGAAAAGGAAATATCTTCACATAAAAACTGAACAGAAGCATTCTCAGAAACTTCTTTGTGTTGAGTGCATTCAACTCACAGGCTTGAACTTACCTGTAGAAAGAGCAGTTTTGAAACACTCTTTTGGTACAATCTGCAAGTGGTTATTTGGAGCACTTCGAGGCCTGTGCTGGGATATGGAATATCTTCACCTAAAAACTACAGAGAAGCAGTCTCAGAAAGTTCTTCACGATGCATTCATTCAACTCACACAGTTGAACCTTCCTTTTGATAGAACAGCTTTGAAACACTCTTTTTGTAGAATCTGCAAGAGGATATTTGGAGCGTTTTGAGGCCTATGCTGGAAAAGGAAATATCTTCACCTAAAAACTAGACAGAAGCATTCTCAGAAACTTCTGTGTGATGAGTGCGTTCAACTCACAGACTTGAACGTTTCTTTTGATAGAACAGTTTGGAAACATTACGTTTGTAGAATCTGCAAGTGTTTATTCGGAGCACCTTGAGGCCTATGTTGGAAAAGGAAATATCTTCACATAAAAACTAGAGAGAAGGATTCTCAGAAACTTCTTTGTGATGAGTTCATTCAACTCACAGAGTTGAACCTACCAATTGATAGAGAAGTTTGGAAACACTCTTTTTGTAGAATCTGCAAGTGGATATTTGGAGCCGTTTGAGGCCTATGGTGGAAAAGGAAGTATCTTCACATAAAAACTGAACAGAAGCATTCTCAGAAACTTCTTTGTGTTGAGTGCATTCAACTCACAGACTTGAACTTACCTGTAGAAAGAGCAGTTTTGAAACACTCTTTCGGTAGAATCTGCAAGTGGTTATTTGGAGCACTTCGAGGCCTGTGCTGGGATATGGAATATCTTCACCTAAAAACTACAGAGAAGCATTCTCAGAAAGTTCTTCATGATGCATTCATTCAACTCACAGAGTTGAACCTTCCTTTTGATAGAACAGTTTTGAAACACTCTTTTTGTAGAATCTGCAAGAGGATATTTGGAGCGTTTAGAGGCCTATGCTGGAAAAGGAAATATCTTCACCTAAAAACTAGACAGAAGCATTCTCAGAAACTTCTGTGTGATGAGTGCATTCAACTCACAGACTTGAACGTTTCTTTTGATAGAACAGTTTGGAAACATTACGTTTGTAGAATCTGCAAGTGTTTATTCGGAGCACATTGAGGCCTATGTTGGAAAAGGAAATATCTTCGCATAAAAACTAGAGAGAAGGATTCTCAGAAACTTCTTTGTGATGAGTTCATTCAACTCACAAAGTTGAACCTACCAATTGATAGAGAAGTTTGGAAACACTCTTTTTGTAGAATCTGCAATTGGATATTTCGAGCCGTTTGAGGCCTATGCTGGAAAAGGAAATATCTTCACATAAAAACTGAACAGAAGCATTCTCAGAAACTTCTTTGTGTTGAGTGCATTCAAGTCACAGACTTGAACTTACCTATAGAAAGAGCAGTTTTGAAACACTCTTTTGGTAAAATCTGCAAGTGGTTATTTGGAGCACTTCGAGGCCTGTGCTGGGATATGGAATATCTTCACCTAAAAACTACAGAGAAGCATTCTCAGAAAGTTCTTCACGATGCATTCATTCAACTCACAGAGTTGAACCTTCCTTTTGATAGAACAGTTTTGAAACACTCTTTTTGTAGAATCTGCAAGAGGATATTTGGAGCGTTTTGAGGCCTATGCTGGAAAAGGAAATATCTTCACCTAAAAACTAGACAGAAGCATTCTCAGAAACTTCTGTGTGATGAGTGCGTTCAACTCACAGACTTGAACGTTTCTTTTGATAGAACAGTTTGGAAACATTACGTTTGTAGAATCTGCAAGTGCTTATTCGGAGCACCTTGAGGCCTATGTTGGAAAAGGAAATATCTTCACATAAAAACTAGAGAGAAGGATTCTCAGAAACTTCTTTGTGATGAGTTCATTCAACTCACAGAGTTGAACCTACCAATTGATAGAGAAGTTTGGAAACACTCTTTTTGTAGAATCTGCAAGTGGATATTTGGAGCCGTTTGAGGCCTATGCTGGAAAAGGAAATATCTTCACATAAAAACTGAACAGAAGCATTCTCAGAAACTTCTTTGTGTTGAGTGCATTCAACTCACAGACTTGAACTTACCTGTAGAAAGAGCAGTTTTGAAACACTCTTTTGGTAAAATCTGCAAGTGGTTATTTGGAGCACTTCGAGGCCTGTGCTGGGATATGGAATATCTTCACCTAAAAACTACAGAGAAGCATTCTCAGAAAGTTCTTCACGATGCATTCATTCAACTCACAGAGTTGAACCTTCCTTTTGATAGAACAGCTTTGAAACACTCTTTTTGTAGAATCTGCAAGAGGATATTTGGAGCGTTTTGAGGCCTATGCTGGAAAAGGAAATATCTTCACCTAAAAACTAGACAGAAGCATTCTCAGAAACTTCTGTGTGATGAGTGCATTCAACTCACAGACTTGAACGTTTCTTTTGATAGAACAGTTTGGAAACATTACGTTTGTAGAATCTGCAAGTGTTTATTCGGAGCACCTTGAGGCCTATGTTGGAAAAGGAAATATCTTCACATAAAAACTAGAGAGAAGGATTCTCAGAAACTTCTTTGTGATGAGTTCATTCAACTCACAGAGTTGAACCTACCAATTGATAGAGAAGTTTGGAAACACTCTTTTTGTAGAATCTGCAAGTGGATATTTGGAGCCGTTTGAGGCCTATGCTGGAAAAGGAAGTATCTTCACATAAAAACTGAACAGAAGCATTCTCAGAAACTTCTTTGTGTTGAGTGCATTCAACTCACAGACTTGAACTTACCTGTAGAAAGAGCAGTTTTGAAACACTCTTTCGGTAGAATCTGCAAGTGGATATTTGGAGCACTTCGAGGCCGGTGCTGGGATATGGAATATCTTCACCTAAAAACTACAGAGAAGCATTCTCAGAAAGTTCTTCACGATGCATTCATTCAACTCACAGAGTTGAACCTTCCTTTTGATAGAACAGTTTTGAAACACTCTTTTTGTAGAATCTGCAAGAGGATATTTGGAGCGTTTTGAGGCCTATGCTGGAAAAGGAAATATCTTCACCTAAAAACTAGACAGAAGCATTCTCAGAAACTTCTGTGTGATGAGTGCATTCAACTCACAGACTTGAACGTTTCTTTTGATAGAACAGTTTGGAAACATTACGTTTGTAGAATCTGCAAGTGTTTATTCGGAGCACCTTGAGGCCTATGTTGGAAAAGGAAATATCTTCACATAAAAACTAGAGAGAAGGATTCTCAGAAACTTCTTTGTGATGAGTTCATTCAACTCACAGAGTTGAACCTACCAATTGATAGAGAAGTTTGGAAACACTCTTTTTGTAGAATCTGCAAGTGGATATTTGGAGCCGTTTGTGGCCTATGCTGGAAAAGGCAATATCTTCACATAAAAACTGAACAGAAGCATTCTCAGAAACTTCTTTGTGTTGAGTGCATGCAACTCACAGACTTGAACTTACCTGTAGAAAGAGCAGTTTTGAAACACTCTTTTGGTAAAATCTGCAAGTGGTTATTTGGAGCACTTCGAGGCCTGTGCTGGGAGATGGAATATCTTCACCTAAAAACTACAGAGAAGCATTCTCAGAAAGTTCTTCACGATGCATTCATTCAACTCACAGAGTTGAACCTTCCTTTTGATAGAACAGTTTTGAAACACTCTTTTTGTAGAATCTGCAAGAGGATATTTGGAGCGTTTTGAGGCCTATGCTGGAAAAGGAAATATCTTCACCTAAAAACTAGACAGAAGCATTCTCAGAAACTTCTGTGTGATGAGTGCGTTCAACTCACAGACTTGAACGTTTCTTTTGATAGAACAGTTTGGAAACATTACGTTTGTAGAATCTGCAAGTGTTTATTCGGAGCACCTTGAGGCCTATGTTGGAAAAGGAAATATCTTCACATAAAAACTAGAGAGAAGGATTCTCAGAAACTTCTTTGTGATGAGTTCATTCAACTCACAGAGTTGAACCTACCAATTGATAGAGAAGTTTGGAAACACTCTTTTTGTAGAATCTGCAAGTGGATATTTGGAGCCGTTTGAGGCCTATGCTGGAAAAGGAAATATCTTCACATAAAAACTGAACAGAAGCATTCTCAGAAACTTCTTTGTGTTGAGTGCATTCAACTCACAGACTTGAACTTACCTGTAGAAAGAGCAGTTTTGAAACACTCTTTTGGTAAAATCTGCAAGTGGTTATTTGGAGCACTTCGAGGCCTGTGCAGGGATATGGAATATCTTCACCTAAAAATTACAGAGAAGCATTCTCAGAAAGTTCTTCATGATGCATTCATTCAACTCACAGAGTTGAACCTTCCTTTTGATAGAACAGTTTTGAAACACTCTTTTTGTAGAATCTGCAAGAGGATATTTGGAGCGTTTTGAGGCCTATGCTGGAAAAGGAAATATCTTCACCTAAAAACTAGACAGAAGCATTGTCAGAAACTTCTGTGTGATGAGTGCATTCAACTCACAGACTTGAACGTTTCTTTTGATAGAACAGTTTGGAAACATTACGTTTGTAGAATCTGCAAGTGTTTATTCGGAGCACATTGAGGCCTATGTTGGAAAAGGAAATATCTTCGCATAAAAACTAGAGAGAAGGATTCTCAGAAACTTCTTTGTGATGAGTTCATTCAACTCACAAAGTTGAACCTACCAATTGATAGAGAAGTTTGGAAACACTCTTTTTGTAGAATCTGCAAGTGGATATTTGGAGCCGTTTGAGGCCTATGCTGGAAAAGGAAATATCTTCACATAAAAACTGAACAGAAGCATTCTCAGAAACTTCTTTGTGTTGAGTGCTTTCAACTCACAGACTTGAACTTACCTGTAGAAAGAGCAGTTTTGAAACACTCTTTTGGTAAAATCTGCAAGTGGTTATTTGGAGCACTTCGAGGCCTGTGCTGGGATATGGAATATCTTCACCTAAAAACTACAGAGAAGCAGTCTCAGAAAGTTCTTCACGATGCATTCATTCAACTCACAGAGTTGAACCTTCCTTTTGATAGAACAGTTTTGAAACACTCTTTTTGTAGATTCTGCAAGAGGATATTTGGAGCGTTTTGAGGCCTATGCTGGAAAAGGAAATATCTTCACCTAAAAACTAGACAGAAGCATTCTCAGAAACTTCTGTGGGATGGGTGCATTCAACTCACAGACTTGAACGTTTCTTTTGATAGAACAGTTTGGAAACATTACGTTTGTAGAATCTGCAAGTGTTTATTCGGAGCACCTTGAGGCCTATGTTGGAAAAGGAAATATCTTCACATAAAACCTAGAGAGAAGGATTCTCAGAAACTTCTTTGTGATGAGTTCATTCAACTCACAGAGTTGAACCTACCAATTGATAGAGAAGTTTGGAAACACTCTTTTTGTAGAATCTGCAAGTGGATATTTGGGGCCGTTTGAGGCCTATGCTGGAAAAGGAAATATCTTCACATAAAAACTGAACAGAAGCATTCTCAGAAACTTCTTGGTGTTGAGTGCATTCAACTCACAGACTTGAACTTACCTGTAGAAAGAGCAGTTTTGAAACACTCTTTTGGTAAAATCTTCAAGTGGTTATTTGGAGCACTTCGAGGCCTGTGCTGGGATATGGAATATCTTCACCTAAAAACTACAGAGAAGCAGTCTCAGAAAGTTCTTCACGATGCATTCACTCAACTCACAGAGTTGAACCTTCCTTTTGATAGAACAGTTTTGAAACACTCTTTTTGTAGATTCTGCAAGAGGATATTTGGAGCGTTTTGAGGCCTATGCTGGAAAAGGAAATATCTTCACCTAAAAACTAGACAGAAGCATTCTCAGAAACTTCTGTGTGATGAGTGCATTCAACTCACAGACTTGAACGTTTCTTTTGATAGAACAGTTTGGAAACATTAAGTTTGTAGAATCTGCAAGTGTTTATTCGGAGCACCTTGAGGCCTATGTTGGAAAAGGAAATATCTTCACATAAAACCTAGAGAGAAAGATTCTCAGAAACTTCTTTGTGATGAGTTCATTCAACTCACAGAGTTGAACCTACCAATTGATAGAGAAGTATGGAAACACTCTTTTTGTAGAATCTGCAAGTGGATATTTGGAGCCGTTTGAGGCCTATGCTGGAAAAGGAAATATCTTCACATAAAAACTGAACAGAAGCATTCTCAGAAACTTCTTTGTGTTGAGTGCATTCAACTCACAGACTTGAACTTACCTGTAGAAAGAGCAGTTTTGAAACACTCTTTTGGTAAAATCTGCAAGTGGTTATTTGGAGCACTTCGAGGCCTGTGCTGGGATATGGAATATCTTCACCTAAAAACTACAGAGAAGCATTCTCAGAAAGTTCTTCATGATGCATTCATTCAACTCACAGAGTTAAACCTTCCTTTTGAGAGAACAGTTTTGAGACACTCTTTTTGTAGAATCTGCAAGAGGATATTTGGAGCGTTTTGAGGCCTATGCTGGAAAAGGAAATATCTTCACCTAAAAACTAGACAGAAGCATTCTCAGTAACTTCTGTGTGATGAGTGCATTCAACTCACAGACTTGAACGTTTCTTTTGTTAGAACAGTTTGGAAACATTACGTTTGTAGAATCTGCAAGTGTTTATTCGGAGCACCTTGAGGCCTATGTTGGAAAAGGAAATATCTTCACATAAAAACTAGAGAGAAGGATTCTCAGAAACTTCTTTGTGATGAGGTTATTCAACTCGCAGAGTTGAACCTACCAATTGATAGAGAAGTTTGGAAACACTCTTTTTGTAGAATCTGCAAGTGGATATTTGGAGCCGTATGAGGCCTATGCTGGAAAAGGAAATATCTTCACATAAAAACTGAACAGAAGCATTCTCAGAAACTTCTTTGTGTTGAGTGCATTCAACTCACAGACTTGAACTTACCTATAGAAAGAGCAGTTTTGAAACACTCTTTTGGTAAAATCTGCAAGTGGTTATTTGGAGCACTTCGAGGCCTGTGCTGGGATATGGAATATCTTCACCTAAAAACTACAGAGAAGCAGTCTCAGAAAGTTCTTCACGATGCATTCACTCAACTCACAGAGTTGAACCTTCCTTTTGATAGAACAGTTTTGAAACCCTCTTTTTGTAGAAGCTGCAAGAGGATATTTGGAGCGTTTTGAGGCCTATGCTGGAAAAGGAAATATCTTCACCTAAAAACTAGACAGAAGCATTCTCAGAAACTTCTGTGTGATGAGTGCATTCAACTCACAGACTTGAACGTTTCTTTTGATAGAACAGTTTGGAAACATTACGTTTGTAGAATCTGCAAGTGTTTATTCGGAGCACCTTGAGGCCTATGTTGGAAAAGGAAATATCTTCACATAAAACCTAGAGAGAAAGATTCTCAGAAACTTCTTTGTGATGAGTTCATTCAACTCACAGAGTTGAACCTACCAATTGATAGAGAAGTATGGAAACACTCTTTTTGTAGAATCTGCAAGTGGATATTTGGAGCCGTTTGAGGCCTATGCTGGAAAAGGAAATATCTTCACATAAAAACTGAACAGAAGCATTCTCAGAAACTTCTTTGTGTTGAGTGCATTCAACTCACAGACTTGAACTTACCTGTAGAAAGAGCAGTTTTGAAACACTCTTTTGGTAAAATCTGCAAGTGGTTATTTGGAGCACTTCGAGGCCTGTGCTGGGATATGGAATATCTTCACCTAAAAACTACAGAGAAGCATTCTCAGAAAGATCTTCACGATGCATTCATGCAACTCACAGAGTTGAACCTTCCTTTTGATAGAACAGTTTTGAAACACTCTTTTTGTAGAATCTGCAAGAGGATATTTGGAGCGTTTTGAGGCCTATGCTGGAAAAGGAAATATCTTCACCTAAAAACTAGACAGAAGCATTCTCAGAAACTTCTGTGTGATGAGTGCATTCAACTCACAGACTTGAACGTTTCTTTTGATAGAACAGTTTGGAAACATTACGTTTGTAGAATCTGCAAGTGTTTATTCGGAGCACCTTGTGGCCTATGTTGGAAAAGGAAATATCTTCACATAAAACCTAGAGAGAAGGATTCTCAGAAACTTCTTTGTGATGAGTTCATTCAACTCACAGAGTTGAACCTACCAATTGATAGAGAAGTTTGGAAACACTCTTTTTGTAGAATCTGCAAGTGGATATTTGGAGCCGTTTGAGGCCTATGCTGGAAAAGGAAATATCTTCACATAAAAACTGAACAGAAGCATTCTCAGAAACTTCTTTGTGTTGAGTGCATTCAACCCACAGACTTGAACTTACCTGTAGAAAGAGCAGTTTTGAAACACTCTTTTGGTAAAATCTGCAAGTGGTTATTTGGAGCACTTCGAGGCCTGTGCTGGGATATGGAATATCTTCACCTAAAAACTACAGAGAAGCATTCTCAGAAAGTTCTTCACGATGCATTCATTCAACTCACAGAGTTGAACCTTCCTTTTGATAGAACAGTTTTGAAACACTCTTTTTGTAGAATCTGCAAGAGGATATTTGGAGCGTTTTGAGGCCTATGCTGGAAAAGGAAATATCTTCACCTAAAAACTAGACAGAAGCATTCTCAGAAACTTCTGTGTGATGAGTGCATTCAACTCACAGACTTGAACGTTTCTTTTGATAGAACAGTTTGGAAACATTACGTTTGTAGAATCTGCAAGTGTTTATTCGGAGCACCTTGAGGCCTATGTTGGAAAAGGAAATATCTTCGCATAAAAACTAGAGAGAAGGATTCTCAGAAACTTCTTTGTGATGAGCTCATTCAACTCACAGAGTTGAACCTACCAATTGATAGAGAAGTTTGGAAACACTCTTTTTGTAGAATCTGCAAGTGGATATTTGGAGCCGTTTGAGGCCCATGCTGGAAAAGGAAATATCTTCACATAAAAACTGAACAGAAGCATTCTCAGAAACTTCTTTGTGTTGAGTGCATTCAACTCACAGACTTGAACTTACCTGTAGAAAGAGCAGTTTTGAAACACTCTTTTGGTAAAATCTGCAAGTGGTTATTTGGAGCACTTCGAGGCCTGTGCTGGGATATGGAATATCTTCACCTAAAAACTACAGAGAAGCAGTCTCAGAAAGTTCTTCACGATGCATTCCTTCAACTCACAGAGTTGAACCTTCCTTTTGATAGAACAGTTTTGAAACACTCTTTTTGTAGATTCTGCAAGAGGATATTTGGAGCGTTTTGAGGCCTATGTTGGAAAAGGAAATATCTTCACCTAAAAGCTAGACAGAAGCATTCTCAGAAACTTCTGTGTGATGAGTGCATTCAACTCACAGACTTGAACGTTTCTTTTGATAGAACAGTTTGGAAACATTACGTTTGTAGAATCTGCAAGTGTTTATTCGGAGCACCTTGAGGCCTATGTTGGAAAAGGAAATATCTTCACATAAAAACTAGAGAGAAGGATTCTCAGAAACTTCTTTGTGATGAGTTCATTCAACTCACAGAGTTGAACCTACCAATTGATAGAGAAGTTTGGAAACACTCTTTTTGTAGAATCTGCAAGTGGATATTTGGAGTCGTTTGAGGCCTATGCTGGAAAAGGAAATATCTTCACATAAAAACTGAACAGAAGCATTCTCAGAAACTTCTTTGTGTTGAGTGCATTCAACTCACAGACTTGAACTTACCTGTAGAAAGAGCAGTTTTGAAACACTCTTTTGTAAAATCTGCAAGTGGTTATTTGGAACACTTCGAGGCCTGTGCTGGAATATGGAATATCTTCACCTAAAAACTACAGAGAAGCATTCTCAGAAAGTTCTTCACGATGCATTCATTCAACTCACAGAGTTGAACCTTCCTTTTGATAGAACAGTTTTGAAACACTCTTTTTGTAGAATCTGCAAGAGGATATTTGGAGCGTTTTGAGGCCTATGCTGGAAAAGGAAATATCTTCACCTAAAAACTAGACAGAAGCATTCTCAGAAACTTCTGTGTGATGAGTGCATTCAACTCACAGACTTGAACGTTTCTTTTGATAGAACAGTTTGGAAACATTACGTTTGTAGAATCTGCAAGTGTTTATTCGGAGCACCTTGAGGCCTATGTTGGAAAAGGAAATATCTTCACATAAAACCTAGAGAGAAGGATTCTCAGAAACTTCTTTGTGATGAGTTCATTCAACTCACAGAGTTGAACCTACCAATTGATAGAGAAGTTTGGAAACACTCTTTTTGTAGAATCTGCAAGTGGATATTTGGAGCCGTTTGAGGCCTATGCTGGAAAAGGAAATATCTTCACATAAAAACTGAACAGAAGCATTCTCAGAAACTTCTTTGTGTTGAGTGCATTCAACTCACAGACTTGAACTTACCTGTAGAAAGAGCAGTTTTGAAACACTCTTTTGGTAAAATCTGCAAGTGGTTATTTGGAGCACTTCGAGGCCTGTGCTGGGATATGGAATATCTTCACCTAAAAACTACAGAGAAGCATTCTCAGAAAGTTCTTCATGATGCATTCATTCAACTCACAGAGTTGAACCTTCCTTTTGATAGAACAGTTTTGAAACACTCTTTTTGTAGAATCTGCAAGAGGATATTTGGAGCGTTTTGAGGCCTATGCTGGAAAAGGAAATATCTTCACCTAAAAACTAGACAGAAGCATTCTCAGAAACTTCTGTGTGATGAGTGCATTCAACTCACAGACTGTAACGTTTCTTTTGATAGAACAGTTTGGAAACATTACGTTTGTAGAATCTGCAAGTGTTTATTCGGAGCACCTTGAGGCCTATGTTGGAAAAGGAAATATCTTCACATAAAACCTAGAGAGAAGGATTCTCAGAAACTCCTTTGTGATGAGTTCATTCAACTCACAGAGTTGAACCTACCAATTGATAGAGAAGTTTGGAAACACTCTTTTTGTAGAATCTGCAAGTGGATATTTGGAGCCGTTTGAGGCCTATGCTGGAAAAGGAAATATCTTCACATAAAAACTGAACAGAAGCATTCTCAGAAACTTCTTTGTGTTGAGTGCATTCAACTCACAGACTTGAACTTACCTGTAGAAAGAGCAGTTTTGAAACACTCTTTTGGTAAAATCTGCAAGTGGTTATTTGGAGCACTTCGAGGCCTGTGCTGGGATATGGAATATCTTCACCTTAAACCTACAGAGAAGCATTCTCAGAAAGTTCTTCATGATGCATTCATTCAATTCACAGAGTTGAACCTTCCTTTTCATAGAACAGTTTTGAGACACTCTTTTTGTAGAATCTGCAAGAGGATATTTGGAGAGTTTTGAGGCCTATGCTGGAAAAGGAAATATCTTCACCTAAAAACTAGACAGAAGCATTCTCAGAAACTTCTTGTGATGAGTGCATTCAACTCACAGACTTGAACGTTTCTTTTGATAGAACAGTTTGGAAACATTACGTTTGTAAAATCTGCAAGTGTTTATTCGGAGCACCTTGAGGCCTATGTTGGAAAAGGAAATATCTTCACATAAAAACTAGAGAGAAGGATTCTCAGAAACTTCTTTGTGATGAGTTCATTCAACTCACAGAGTTGAACCTACCAATTGATAGAGAAGTTTGGAAACACTCTTTTTGTAGAATCTGCAAGTGGATATTTGGAGCCGTTTGTGGCCTATGCTGGAAAAGGAAATATCTTCACATAAAAACTGAACAGAAGCATTCTCAGAAACTTCTTTGTGTTGAGTGCATTCAACTCACAGACTTGAACTTAATTTTAGAAAGAGCAGTTTTGAAACACTCTTTTGGTACAATCTGCAAGTGGTTATTTGGAGCACTTCGAGGCCTGTGCTGGGATATGGAATATCTTCACCTAAAAACTACAGAGAAGCATTCTCAGAAAGTTCTTCACGATGCATTCATTCAACTCACAGAGTTGAACCTTCCTTTTGATAGAACAGTTTTGAAACACTCTTTTTGTAGAATCTGCAACAGGATATTTGGAGCGTTTAGAGGCCTATGCTGGAAAAGGAAATATCTTCACCTAAAAACTAGACAGAAGCATTCTCAGAAACTTCTGTGTGATGAGTACATTCAACTCACGGACTTGAACGTTTCTTTTGATAGAACAGTTTGGAAACATTACGTTTGTAGAATCTGCAAGTGTTTATTCGGAGCACATTGAGGCCTATGTTGGAAAAGGAAATATCTTCGCATAAAAACTAGAGAGAAGGATTCTCAGAAACTTCTTTGTGATGAGTTCATTCAACTCACAAAGTTGAACCTACCAATTGATAGAGAAGTTTGGAAACACTCTTTTTGTAGAATCTGCAGGTGGATATTTGGAGCCGTTTGAGGCCTATGCTGGAAAAGGAAATATCTTCACATAAAAACTGAACAGAAGCATTCTCAGAAACTTCTTTGTGTTGAGTGCATTCAACTCACAGACTTGAACTTACCTGTAGAAAGAGCAGTTTTGAAACACTCTTTTGGTAAAATCTGCAAGTGGTTATTTGGAGCACTTCGAGGCCTGTGCTGGGATATGGAATATCTTCACCTAAAAACTACAGAGAAGCAGTCTCAGAAAGTTCTTCACGATGCATTCACTCAACTCACAGAGTTGATCCTTCCTTTTGATAGAACAGTTTTGAAACACTCTTTTTGTAGAAGCGGCAAGAGGATATTTGGAGCGTTTTGAGGCCTATGCTGGAAAAGGAAATATCTTCACCTAAAAACTAGACAGAAGCATTCTCAGAAACTTCTGTGTGATGAGTGCATTCAACTCACAGACTTGAACGTTTCTTTTGATAGAACAGTTTGGAAACATTACGTTTGTAGAATCTGCAAGTGTTTATTGGGAGCACCTTGAGGCCTATGTTGGAAAAGGAAATATCTTCACATAAAACCTAGAGAGAAAGATTCTCAGAAACTTCTTTGTGATGAGTTCATTCAACTCACAGAGTTGAACCTACCAATTGATAGAGAAGTATGGAAACACTCTTTTTGCAGAATCTGCAAGTGGATATTTGGAGCCGTTTGAGGCCTATGCTGGAAAAGGAAATATCTTCACATAAAAACTGAACAGAAGCATTCTCAGAAACTTCTTTGTGTTGAGTGCATTCAACTCACAGACTTGAACTTACCTGTAGAAAGAGGAGTTTTGAAACACTCTTTTGGTAAAATCTGCAAGTGGTTATTTGGAGCACTTCGAGGCCTGTGCTGGGATATGGAATATCTTCACCTAAAAACTACAGAGAAGCATTCTCAGAAAGTTCTTCGCGATGCATTCATTTAACTCACAGAGTTGAACCTTCCTTTTGATAGAACAGTTTTGAAACACTCTTTTTGTAGAATCTGCAAGAGGATATTTGGAGCGTTTTGAGGCCTATGCTGGAAAAGGAAATATCTTCACCTAAAAACTAGACAGAAGCATTCTCAGAAACTTCTGTGTGATGAGTGCATTCAACTCACAGACTTGAACGTTTCTTTTGATAGAACAGTTTGGAAACATTACGTTTGTAGAATCTGCAAGTGTTTATTCGGAGCACCTTGAGGCCTATGTTGGAAAAGGAAATATCTTCACATAAAACCTAGAGAGAAGGATTCTCAGAAACTTCTTTGTGATGAGTTCATTCAACTCACAGAGTTGAACCTACCAATTGATAGAGAAGTTTGGAAACACTCTTTTTGTAGAATCTGCAAGTGGATATTTGGAGCCGTTTGAGGCCTATGCTGGAAAAGGAAATATCTTCACATAAAAACTGAACAGAAGCATTCTCAGAAACTTCTTTGTGTTGAGTGCATTCAACCCACAGACTTGAACTTACCTGTAGAAAGAGCAGTTTTGAAACACTCTTTTGGTAAAATCTGCAAGTGGTTATTTGGAGCACTTCGAGGCCTGTGCTGGGATATGGAATATCTTCACCTAAAAACTACAGAGAAGCAGTCTCAGAAAGTTCTTCACGATGCATTCATTCAACTCACAGAGTTGAACCTTCCTTTTGATAGAACAGTTTTGAAACACTCTTTTTGTAGAATCTGCAAGAGGATATTTGGAGCGTTTTGAGGCCTATGCTGGAAAAGGAAATATCTTCACCTAAAAACTAGACAGAAGCATTCTCAGAAACTTCTGTGTGATGAGTGCATTCAACTCACAGACTTGAACGTTTCTTTTGATAGAACAGTTTGGAAACATTACGTTTGTAGAATCTGCAAGTGTTTATTCGGAGCACCTTGAGGCCTATGTTGGAAAAGGAAATATCTTCGCATAAAAACTAGAGAGAAGGATTCTCAGAAACTTCTTTGTGATGAGCTCATTCAACTCACAGAGTTGAACCTACCAATTGACAGAGAAGTTTGGAAACACTCTTTTTGTAGAATCTGCAAGTGGATATTTGGAGCCGTTTGAGGCCTATGCTGGAAAAGGAAATATCTTCACATAAAAACTGAACAGAAGCATTCTCAGAAACTTCTTTGTGTTGAGTGCATTCAACTCACAGACTTGAACTTACCTGTAGAAAGAGCAGTTTTGAAACACTCTTTTGGTAAAATCTGCAAGTGGTTATTTGGAGCACTTCGAGGCCTGTGCTGGGATATGGAATATCTTCACCTTAAACCTACAGAGAAGCATTCTCAGAAAGTTCTTCATGATGCATTCATTCAACTCACAGAGTTGAACCTTCCTTTTCATAGAACAGTTTTGAGACACTCTTTTTGTAGAATCTGCAAGAGGATATTTGGAGAGTTTTGAGGCCTATGCTGGAAAAGGAAATATCTTCACCTAAAAACTAGACAGAAGCATTCTCAGAAACTTCTTGTGATGAGTGCATTCAACTCACAGACTTGAACGTTTCTTTTGATAGAACAGTTTGGAAACATTACGTTTGTAGAATCTGCAAGTGTTTATTCGGAGCACCTTGAGGCCTATGTTGGAAAAGGAAATATCTTCACATAAAAACTAGAGAGAAGGATTCTCAGAAACTTCTTTGTGATGAGTTCATTCAACTCACAGAGTTGAACCTACCAATTGATAGAGAAGTTTGGAAACACTCTTTTTGTAGAATCTGCAAGTGGATATTTGGAGCCGTTTGTGGCCTATGCTGGAAAAGGAAATATCTTCACATAAAAACTGAACAGAAGCATTCTCAGAAACTTCTTTGTGTTGAGTGCATTCAACTCACAGACTTGAACTTAATTGTAGAAAGAGCAGTTTTGAAACACTCTTTTGGTACAATCTGCAAGTGGTTATTTGGAGCACTTCGAGGCCTGTGCTGGGATATGGAATATCTTCACCTAAAAACTACAGAGAAGCATTCTCAGAAAGTTCTTCACGATGCATTCATTCAACTCACAGAGTTGAACCTTCCTTTTGATAGAACAGTTTTGAAACACTCTTTTTGTAGAATCTGCAACAGGATATTTGGAGCGTTTAGAGGCCTATGCTGGAAAAGGAAATATCTTCACCTAAAAACTAGACAGAAGCATTCTCAGAAACTTCTGTGTGATGAGTACATTCAACTCACGGACTTGAACGTTTCTTTTGATAGAACAGTTTGGAAACATTACGTTTGTAGAATCTGCAAGTGTTTATTCGGAGCACATTGAGGCCTATGTTGGAAAAGGAAATATCTTCGCATAAAAACTAGAGAGAAGGATTCTCAGAAACTTCTTTGTGATGAGTTCATTCAACTCACAAAGTTGAACCTACCAATTGATAGAGAAGTTTGGAAACACTCTTTTTGTAGAATCTGCAAGTGGATATTTGGAGCCGTTTGAGGCCTATGCTGGAAAAGGAAATATCTTCACATAAAAACTGAACAGAAGCATTCTCAGAAACTTCTTTGTGTTGAGTGCATTCAACCCACAGACTTGAACTTACCTGTAGAAAGAGCAGTTTTGAAACACTCTTTTGGTAAAATCTGCAAGTGGTTATTTGGAGCACTTCGAGGCCTGTGCTGGGATATGGAATATCTTCACCTAAAAACTACAGAGAAGCAGTCTCAGAAAGTTCTTCACGATGCATTCATTCAACTCACAGAGTTGAACCTTCCTTTTGATAGAACAGTTTTGAAACACTCTTTTTGTAGAATCTGCAAGAGGATATTTGGAGCGTTTTGAGGCCTATGCTGGAAAAGGAAATATCTTCACCTAAAAACTAGACAGAAGCATTCTCAGAAACTTCTGTGTGATGAGTGCATTCAACTCACAGACTTGACGTTTCTTTTGATAGAACAGTTTGGAAACATTACGTTTGTAGAATCTGCAAGTGTTTATTCGGAGCACCTTGAGGCCTATGTTGGAAAAGGAAATATCTTCGCATAAAAACTAGAGAGAAGGATTCTCAGAAACTTCTTTGTGATGAGCTCATTCAACTCACAGAGTTGAACCTACCAATTGACAGAGAAGTTTGGAAACACTCTTTTTGTAGAATCTGCAAGTGGATATTTGGAGCCGTTTGAGGCCTATGCTGGAAAAGGAAATATCTTCACATAAAAACTGAACAGAAGCATTCTCAGAAACTTCTTTGTGTTGAGTGCATTCAACTCACAGACTTGAACTTACCTGTAGAAAGAGCAGTTTTGAAACACTCTTTTGGTAAAATCTGCAAGTGGTTATTTGGAGCACTTCGAGGCCTGTGCTGGGATATGGAATATCTTCACCTTAAACCTACAGAGAAGCATTCTCAGAAAGTTCTTCATGATGCATTCATTCAACTCACAGAGTTGAACCTTCCTTTTCATAGAACAGTTTTGAGACACTCTTTTTGTAGAATCTGCAAGAGGATATTTGGAGAGTTTTGAGGCCTATGCTGGAAAAGGAAATATCTTCACCTAAAAACTAGACAGAAGCATTCTCAGAAACTTCTTGTGATGAGTGCATTCAACTCACAGACTTGAACGTTTCTTTTGATAGAACAGTTTGGAAACATTACGTTTGTAGAATCTGCAAGTGTTTATTCGGAGCACCTTGAGGCCTATGTTGGAAAAGGAAATATCTTCACATAAAAACTAGAGAGAAGGATTCTCAGAAACTTCTTTGTGATGAGTTCATTCAACTCACAGAGTTGAACCTACCAATTGATAGAGAAGTTTGGAAACACTCTTTTTGTAGAATCTGCAAGTGGATATTTGGAGCCGTTTGTGGCCTATGCTGGAAAAGGAAATATCTTCACATAAAAACTGAACAGAAGCATTCTCAGAAACTTCTTTGTGTTGAGTGCATTCAACTCACAGACTTGAACTTAATTGTAGAAAGAGCAGTTTTGAAACACTCTTTTGGTACAATCTGCAAGTGGTTATTTGGAGCACTTCGAGGCCTGTGCTGGGATATGGAATATCTTCACCTAAAAACTACAGAGAAGCATTCTCAGAAAGTTCTTCACGATGCATTCATTCAACTCACAGAGTTGAACCTTCCTTTTGATAGAACAGTTTTGAAACACTCTTTTTGTAGAATCTGCAACAGGATATTTGGAGCGTTTAGAGGCCTATGCTGGAAAAGGAAATATCTTCACCTAAAAACTAGACAGAAGCATTCTCAGAAACTTCTGTGTGATGAGTACATTCAACTCACGGACTTGAACGTTTCTTTTGATAGAACAGTTTGGAAACATTACGTTTGTAGAATCTGCAAGTGTTTATTCGGAGCACATTGAGGCCTATGTTGGAAAAGGAAATATCTTCGCATAAAAACTAGAGAGAAGGATTCTCAGAAACTTCTTTGTGATGAGTTCATTCAACTCACAAAGTTGAACCTACCAATTGATAGAGAAGTTTGGAAACACTCTTTTTGTAGAATCTGCAAGTGGATATTTGGAGCCGTTTGAGGCCTATGCTGGAAAAGGAAATATCTTCACATAAAAACTGAACAGAAGCATTCTCAGAAACTTCTTTGTGTTGAGTGCATTCAACTCACAGACTTGAACTTACCTGTAGAAAGAGCAGTTTTGAAACACTCTTTTGGTAAAATCTGCAAGTGGTTATTTGGAGCACTTCGAGGCCTGTGCTGGGATATGGAATATCTTCACCTAAAAACTACAGAGAAGCAGTCTCAGAAAGTTCTTCACGATGCATTCACTCAACTCACAGAGTTGATCCTTCCTTTTGATAGAACAGTTTTGAAACACTCTTTTTGTAGAAGCGGCAAGAGGATATTTGGAGCGTTTTGAGGCCTATGCTGGAAAAGGAAATATCTTCACCTAAAAACTAGACAGAAGCATTCTCAGAAACTTCTGTGTGATGAGTGCATTCAACTCACAGACTTGAACGTTTCTTTTGATAGAACAGTTTGGAAACATTACGTTTGTAGAATCTGCAAGTGTTTATTCGGAGCACCTTGAGGCCTATGTTGGAAAAGGAAATATCTTCACATAAAACCTAGAGAGAAAGATTCTCAGAAACTTCTTTGTGATGAGTTCATTCAACTCACAGAGTTGAACCTACCAATTGATAGAGAAGTATGGAAACACTCTTTTTGCAGAATCTGCAAGTGGATATTTGGAGCCGTTTGAGGCCTATGCTGGAAAAGGAAATATCTTCACATAAAAACTGAACAGAAGCATTCTCAGAAACTTCTTTGTGTTGAGTGCATTCAACTCACAGACTTGAACTTACCTGTAGAAAGAGCAGTTTTGAAACACTCTTTTGGTAAAATCTGCAAGTGGTTATTTGGAGCACTTCGAGGCCTGTGCTGGGATATGGAATATCTTCACCTAAAAACTACAGAGAAGCATTCTCAGAAAGTTCTTCGCGATGCATTCATTTAACTCACAGAGTTGAACCTTCCTTTTGATAGAACAGTTTTGAAACACTCTTTTTGTAGAATCTGCAAGAGGATATTTGGAGCGTTTTGAGGCCTATGCTGGAAAAGGAAATATCTTCACCTAAAAACTAGACAGAAGCATTCTCAGAAACTTCTGTGTGATGAGTGCATTCAACTCACAGACTTGAACGTTTCTTTTGATAGAACAGTTTGGAAACATTACGTTTGTAGAATCTGCAAGTGTTTATTCGGAGCACCTTGAGGCCTATGTTGGAAAAGGAAATATCTTCACATAAAACCTAGAGAGAAGGATTCTCAGAAACTTCTTTGTGATGAGTTCATTCAACTCACAGAGTTGAACCTACCAATTGATAGAGAAGTTTGGAAACACTCTTTTTGTAGAATCTGCAAGTGGATATTTGGAGCCGTTTGAGGCCTATGCTGGAAAAGGAAATATCTTCACATAAAAACTGAACAGAAGCATTCTCAGAAACTTCTTTGTGTTGAGTGCATTCAACCCACAGACTTGAACTTACCTGTAGAAAGAGCAGTTTTGAAACACTCTTTTGGTAAAATCTGCAAGTGGTTATTTGGAGCACTTCGAGGCCTGTGTTGGGATATGGAATATCTTCACCTAAAAACTACAGAGAAGCATTCTCAGAAAGTTCTTCACGATGCATTCATTCAACTCACAGAGTTGAACCTTCCTTTTGATAGAACAGTTTTGAAACACTCTTTTTGTAGAATCTGCAAGAGGATATTTGGAGCGTTTTGAGGCCTATGCTGTAAAAGGAAATATCTTCACCTAAAAACTAGACAGAAGCATTCTCAGAAACTTCTGTGTGATGAGTGCATTCAACTCACAGACTTGAACGTTTCTTTTGATAGAACAGTTTGGAAACATTACGTTTGTAGAATCTGCAAGTGTTTATTCGGAGCACCTTGAGGCCTATGTTGGAAAAGGAAATATCTTCGCATAAAAACTAGAGAGAAGGATTCTCAGAAACTTCTTTGTGATGAGCTCATTCAACTCACAGAGTTGAACCTACCAATTGATAGAGAAGTTTGGAAACACTCTTTTTGTAGAATCTGCAAGTGGATATTTGGAGCCGTTTGAGGCCTATGCTGGAAAAGGAAATATCTTCACATAAAAACTGAACAGAAGCATTCTCAGAAACTTCTTTGTGTTGAGTGCATTCAACTCACAGACTTGAACTTACCTGTAGAAAGAGCAGTTTTGAAACACTCTTTTGGTAAAATCTGCAAGTGGTTATTTGGAGCACTTCGAGGCCTGTGCTGGGATATGGAATATCTTCACCTAAAAACTACAGAGAAGCAGTCTCAGAAAGTTCTTCACGATGCATTCCTTCAACTCACAGAGTTGAACCTTCCTTTTGATAGAACAGTTTTGAAACACTCTTTTTGTAGATTCTGCAAGAGGATATTTGGAGCGTTTTGAGGCCTATGATGGAAAAGGAAATATCTTCACCTAAAAGCTAGACAGAAGCATTCTCAGAAACTTCTGTGTGATGAGTGCATTCAACTCACAGACTTGAACGTTTCTTTTGATAGAACAGTTTGGAAACATTACGTTTGTAGAATCTGCAAGTGTTTATTCGGAGCACCTTGAGGCCTATGTTGGAAAAGGAAATATCTTCACATAAAAACTAGAGAGAAGGATTCTCAGAAACTTCTTTGTGATGAGTTCATTCAACTCACAGAGTTGAACCTACCAATTGATAGAGAAGTTTGGAAACACTCTTTTTGTAGAATCTGCAAGTGGATATTAGGAGCCGTTTGAGGCCTATGCTGGAAAAGGAAATATCTTCACATAAAAACTGAACAGAAGCATTCTCAGAAACTTCTTTGTGTTGAGTGCATTCAACTCACAGACTTGAACTTACCTGTAGAAAGAGCAGTTTTGAAACACTCTTTTGGTACAATCTGCAAGTGGTTATTTGGAACACTTCGAGGCCTGTGCTGGAATATGGAATATCTTCACCTAAAAACTACAGAGAAGCATTCTCAGAAAGTTCTTCACGATGCATTCATTCAACTCACAGAGTTGAACCTTCCTTTTGATAGAACAGTTTTGAAACAGTCTTTTTGTAGAATCTGCAAGAGGATATTTGGAGCGTTTTGAGGCCTATGCTGGAAAAGGAAATATCTTCACCTAAAAACTAGACAGAAGCATTCTCAGAAACTTCTGTGTGATGAGTGCATTCAACTCACAGACTTGAACGTTTCTTTTGATAGAACAGTTTGGAAACATTACGTTTGTAGAATCTGCAAGTGTTTATTCGGAGCACATTGAGGTCTATGTTGGAAAAGGAAATATCTTCACATAAAACCTAGAGAGAAGGATTCTCAGAAACTTCTTTGTGATGAGTTCATTCAACTCACAGAGTTGAACCTACCAATTGATAGAGAAGTTTGGAAACACTCTTTTTGTAGAATCTGCAAGTGGATATTTGGAGCCGTTTGAGGCCTATGCTGGAAAAGGAAATATCTTCACATAAAAACTGAACAGAAGCATTCTCAGAAACTTCTTTGTGTTGAGTGCATTCAACTCACAGACTTGAACTTACCTGTAGAAAGAGCAGTTTTGAAACACTCTTTTGGTAAAATCTGCAAGTGGTTATTTGGAGCACTTCGAGGCCTGTGCTGGGATATGGAATATCTTCACCTAAAAACTACAGAGAAGCATTCTCAGAAAGTTCTTCATGATGCATTCATTCAACTCACAGAGTTGAACCTTCCTTTTGATAGAACAGTTTTGAAACACTCTTTTTGTAGAATCTGCAAGAGGATATTTGGAGCGTTTTGAGGCCTATGCTGGAAAAGGAAATATCTTCACCTAAAAACTAGACAGAAGCATTCTCAGAAACTTCTGTGTGATGAGTGCATTCAACTCACAGACTTTAACGTTTCTTTTGATAGAACAGTTTGGAAACATTACGTTTGTAGAATCTGCAAGTGTTTATTCGGAGCACCTTGAGGCCTATGTTGGAAAAGGAAATATCTTCACATAAAACCTAGAGAGAAGGATTCTCAGAAACTTCTTTGTGATGAGTTCATTCAACTCACAGAGTTAAACCTACCAATTGATAGAGAAGTTTGGAAACACTCTTTTTGTAGAATCTGCAAGTGGATATTTGGAGCCGTTTGAGGCCTATGCTGGAAAAGGAAATATCTTCACATAAAAACTGAACAGAAGCATTCTCAGAAACTTCTTTGTGTTGAGTGCATTCAACTCACAGACTTGAACTTACCTGTAGAAAGAGCAGTTTTGAAACACTCTTTTGGTAAAATCTGCAAGTGGTTATTTGGAGCACTTCGAGGCCTGTGCTGGGATATGGAATATCTTCACCTAAAACCTACAGAGAAGCATTCTCAGAAAGTTCTTCATGATGCATTCATTCAACTCACAGAGTTGAACCTTCCTTTTCATAGAACAGTTTTGAGACACTCTTTTTGTAGAATCTGCAAGAGGATATTTGGAGAGTTTTGAGGCCTATGCTGGAAAAGGAAATATCTTCACCTAAAAACTAGACAGAAGCATTCTCAGAAACTTCTGTGTGATGAGTGCATTCAACTCACAGACTTGAACGTTTCTTTTGATAGAACAGTTTGGAAACATTACGTTTGTAGAATCTGCAAGTGTTTATTCGGAGCACCTTGAGGCCTATGTTGGAAAAGGAAATATCTTCACATAAAAACTAGAGAGAAGGATTCTCAGAAACTTCTTTGTGATGAGTTCATTCAACTCACAGAGTTGAACCTACCAATTGATAGAGAAGTTTGGAAACATCCTTTTTGTAGAATCTGCAAGTGGATATTTGGAGCCGTTTGTGGCCTATGCTGGAAAAGGAAATATCTTCACATAAAAACTGAACAGAAGCATTCTCAGAAACTTCTTTGTGTTGAGTGCATTCAACTCACAGACTTGAACTTAATTGTAGAAAGAGCAGTTTTGAAACACTCTTTTGGTACAATCTGCAAGTGGTTATTTGGAGCACTTCGAGGCCTGTGCTGGGATATGGAATATCTTCACCTAAAAACTACAGAGAAGCATTCTCAGAAAGTTCTTCACGATGCATTCATTCAACTCACAGAGTTGAACCTTCCTTTTGATAGAACAGTTTTGAAACACTCTTTTTGTAGAATCTGCAACAGGATATTTGGAGCGTTTAGAGGCCTATGCTGGAAAAGGAAATATCTTCACCTAAAAACTAGACAGAAGCATTCTCAGAAACTTCTGTGTGATGAGTATATTCAACTCACAGACTTGAACGTTTCTTTTGATAGAACAGTTTGGAAACATTACGTTTGTAGAATCTGCAAGTGTTTATTCGGAGCACATTGAGGCCTAAGTTGGAAAAGGAAATATCTTCGCATAAAAACTAGAGAGAAGGATTCTCAGAAACTTCTTTGTGATGAGTTCATTCAACTCACAAAGTTGAACCTACCAATTGATAGAGAAGTTTGGAAACACTCTTTTTGTAGAATCTGCAGGTGGATATTTGGAGCCGTTTGAGGCCTATGCTGGAAAAGGAAATATCTTCACATAAAAACTGAACAGAAGCATTCTCAGAAACTTCTTTGTGTTGAGTGCATTCAACTCACAGACTTGAACTTACCTGTAGAAAGAGCAGTTTTGAAACACTCTTTTGGTAAAATCTGCAAGTGGTTATTTGGAGCACTTCGAGGCCTGTGCTGGAATATGGAATATCTTCACCTAAAAACTACAGAGAAGCATTCTCAGAAAGTTCTTCACGATGCATTCATTCAACTCACAGAGTTGAACCTTCCTTTTGATAGAACAGTTTTGAAACACTCTTTTTGTAGAATCTGCAAGAGGATATTTGGAGCGTTTAGAGGCCTATGCTGGAAAAGGAAATATCTTCACCTAAAAACTAGACAGAAGCATTCTCAGAAACTTCTGTGTGATGAGTGCATTCAACTCACAGACTTGAACGTTTCTTTTGATAGAACAGTTTGGAAACATTACGTTTGTAGAATCTGCAAGTGTTTATTCGGAGCACCTTGAGGCCTATGTTGGAAAAGGAAATATCTTCACATAAAAACTAGAGAGAAGGATTCTCAGAAACTTCTTTGTGATGAGTTCATTCAACTCACAGAGTTGAACCTACCAATTGATAGAGAAGTTTGGAAACACTCTTTTTGTAGAATCTGCAAGTGGATATTTGGAGCCGTTTGAGGCCTATGCTGGAAAAGGAAATATCTTCACATAAAAACTGAACAGAAGCATTCTCAGAAACTTCTTTGTGTTGAGTGCATTCAACTCACAGACTTGAACTTACCTGTAGAAAGAGCAGTTTTGAAACACTCTTTTGGTAAAATCTGCAAGTGGTTATTTGGAGCACTTCGAGGCCTGTGCTGGGATATGGAATATCTTCACCTAAAAACTACAGAGAAGCAGTCTCAGAAAGTTCTTCACGATGCATTCCTTCAACTCACAGAGTTGAACCTTCCTTTTGATAGAACAGTTTTGAAACACTCTTTTTGTAGATTCTGCAAGAGGATATTTGGAGCGTTTTGAGGCCTATGATGGAAAAGGAAATATCTTCACCTAAAAGCTAGACAGAAGCATTCTCAGAAACTTCTGTGTGATGAGTGCATTCAACTCACAGACTTGAACGTTTCTTTTGATAGAACAGTTTGGAAACATTACGTTTGTAGAATCTGAAAGTGTTTATTCGGAGCACCTTGAGGCCTATGTTGGAAAAGGAAATATCTTCACATAAAAACTAGAGAGAAGGATTCTCAGAAACTTCTTTGTGATGAGTTCATTCAACTCACAGAGTTGAACCTACCAATTGATAGAGAAGTTTGGAAACACTCTTTTTGTAGAATCTGCAAGTGGATATTAGGAGCCGTTTGAGGCCTATGCTGGAAAAGGAAATATCTTCACATAAAAACTGAACAGAAGCATTCTCAGAAACTTCTTTGTGTTGAGTGCATTCAACTCACAGACTTGAACTTACCTGTCGAAAGAGCAGTTTTGAAACACTCTTTTGGTACAATCTGCAAGTGGTTATTTGGAACACTTCGAGGCCTGTGCTGGAATATGGAATATCTTCACATAAAAACTACAGAGAAGCATTCTCAGAAAGTTCTTCACGATGCATTCATTCAACTCACAGAGTTGAACCTTCCTTTTGATAGAACAGTTTTGAAACAGTCTTTTTGTAGAATCTGCAAGAGGATATTTGGAGCGTTTTGAGGCCTATGCTGGAAAAGGAAATATCTTCACCTAAAAACTAGACAGAAGCATTCTCAGAAACTTCTGTGTGATGAGTGCATTCAACTCACAGACTTGAACGTTTCTTTTGATAGAACAGTTTGGAAACATTACGTTTGTAGAATCTGCAAGTGTTTATTCGGAGCACCTTGAGGTCTATGTTGGAAAAGGAAATATCTTCACATAAAACCTAGAGAGAAGGATTCTCAGAAACTTCTTTGTGATGAGTTCATTCAACTCACAGAGTTGAACCTACCAATTGATAGAGAAGTTTGGAAACACTCTTTTTGTAGAATCTGCAAGTGGATATTTGGAGCCGTTTGAGGCCTATGCTGGAAAAGGAAATATCTTCACATAAAAACTGAACAGAAGCATTCTCAGAAACTTCTTTGTGTTGAGTGCATTCAACTCACAGACTTGAACTTACCTGTAGAAAGAGCAGTTTTGAAACACTCTTTTGGTAAAATCTGCAAGTGGTTATTTGGAGCACTTCGAGGCCTGTGCTGGGATATGGAATATCTTCACCTAAAAACTACAGAGAAGCATTCTCAGAAAGTTCTTCATGATGCATTCATTCAACTCACAGAGTTGAACCTTCCTTTTGATAGAACAGTTTTGAAACACTCTTTTTGTAGAATCTGCAAGAGGATATTTGGAGCGTTTTGAGGCCTATGCTGGAAAAGGAAATATCTTCACCTAAAAACTAGACAGAAGCATTCTCAGAAACTTCTGTGTGATGAGTGCATTCAACTCACAGACTTTAACGTTTCTTTTGATAGAACAGTTTGGAAACATTACGTTTGTAGAATCTGCAAGTGTTTATTCGGAGCACCTTGAGGCCTATGTTGGAAAAGGAAATATCTTCACATAAAACCTAGAGAGAAGGATTCTCAGAAACTTCTTTGTGATGAGTTCATTCAACTCACAGAGTTAAACCTACCAATTGATAGAGAAGTTTGGAAACACTCTTTTTGTAGAATCTGCAAGTGGATATTTGGAGCCGTTTGTGGCCTATGCTGGAAAAGGAAATATCTTCACATAAAAACTGAACAGAAGCATTCTCAGAAACTTCTTTGTGTTGAGTGCATTCAACTCACAGACTTGAACTTACCTGTAGAAAGAGCAGTTTTGAAACACTCTTTTGGTAAAATCTGCAAGTGGTTATTTGGAGCACTTCGAGGCCTGTGCTGGGATATGGAATATCTTCACCTAAAACCTACAGAGAAGCATTCTCAGAAAGTTCTTCATGATGCATTCATTCAACTCACAGAGTTGAACCTTCCTTTTCATAGAACAGTTTTGAGACACTCTTTTTGTAGAATCTGCAAGAGGATATTTGGAGAGTTTTGAGGCCTATGCTGGAAAAGGAAATATCTTCACCTAAAAACTAGACAGAAGCATTCTCAGAAACTTCTGTGTGATGAGTGCATTCAACTCACAGACTTGAACGTTTCTTTTGATAGAACAGTTTGGAAACATTACGTTTGTAGAATCTGCAAGTGTTTATTCGGAGCACCTTGAGGCCTATGTTGGAAAAGGAAATATCTTCACATAAAAACTAGAGAGAAGGATTCTCAGAAACTTCTTTGTGATGAGTTCATTCAACTCACAGAGTTGAACCTACCAATTGATAGAGAAGTTTGGAAACATCCTTTTTGTAGAATCTGCAAGTGGATATTTGGAGCCGTTTGAGGCCTATGCTGGAAAAGGAAATATCTTCACATAAAAACTGAACAGAAGCATTCTCAGAAACTTCTTTGTGTTGAGTGCATTCAACTCACAGACTTGAACTTAATTGTAGAAAGAGCAGTTTTGAAACACTCTTTTGGTACAATCTGCAAGTGGTTATTTGGAGCACTTCGAGGCCTGTGCAGGGATATGGAATATCTTCACCTAAAAACTACAGAGAAGCATTCTCAGAAAGTTCTTCACGATGCATTCATTCAACTCACAGAGTTGAACCTTCCTTTTGATAGAACAGTTTTGAAACACTCTTTTTGTAGAATCTGCAACAGGATATTTGGAGCGTTTAGAGGCCTATGCTGGAAAAGGAAATATCTTCACCTAAAAACTAGACAGAAGCATTCTCAGAAACTTCTGTGTGATGAGTATATTCAACTCACAGACTTGAACGTTTCTTTTGATAGAACAGTTTGGAAACATTACGTTTGTAGAATCTGCAAGTGTTTATTCGGAGCACATTGAGGCCTAAGTTGGAAAAGGAAATATCTTCGCATAAAAACTAGAGAGAAGGATTCTCAGAAACTTCTTTGTGATGAGTTCATTCAACTCACAAAGTTGAACCTACCAATTGATAGAGAAGTTTGGAAACACTCTTTTTGTAGAATCTGCAGGTGGATATTTGGAGCCGTTTGAGGCCTATGCTGGAAAAGGAAATATCTTCACATAAAAACTGAACAGAAGCATTCTCAGAAACTTCTTTGTGTTGAGTGCATTCAACTCACAGACTTGAACTTACCTGTAGAAAGAGCAGTTTTGAAACACTCTTTTGGTAAAATCTGCAAGTGGTTATTTGGAGCACTTCGAGGCCTGTGCTGGAATATGGAATATCTTCACCTAAAAACTACAGAGAAGCATTCTCAGAAAGTTCTTCACGATGCATTCATTCAACTCACAGAGTTGAACCTTCCTTTTGATAGAACAGTTTTGAAACACTCTTTTTGTAGAATCTGCAAGAGGATATTTGGAGCGTTTAGAGGCCTATGCTGGAAAAGGAAATATCTTCACCTAAAAACTAGACAGAAGCATTCTCAGAAACTTCTGTGTGATGAGTGCATTCAACTCACAGACTTGAACGTTTCTTTTGATAGAACAGTTTGGAAACATTACGTTTGTAGAATCTGCAAGTGTTTATTCGGAGCACCTTGAGGCCTATGTTGGAAAAGGAAATATCTTCACATAAAACCTAGAGAGAAGGATTCTCAGAAACTTCTTTGTGATGAGTTCATTCAACTCACAGAGTTGAACCTACCAATTGATAGAGAAGTTTGGAAACACTCTTTTTGTAGAATCTGCAAGTGGATATTTGGAGCCGTTTGAGGCCTATGCTGGAAAAGGAAATATCTTCACATAAAAACTGAACAGAAGCATTCTCAGAAACTTCTTTGTGTTGAGTGCATTCAACTCACAGACTTAAACTTACCTGTAGAAAGAGCAGTTTTGAAACACTCTTTTGGTAAAATCTGGAAGTGGTAATTTGGAGCACTTCGAGGCCTGTGCTGGGATATGGAATATCTTCACCTAAAAACTACAGAGAAGCATTCTCAGAAAGTTCTTCATGATGCATTCATTCAACTCACAGAGTTGAACCTTCCTTTTGATAGAACAGTTTTGAAACACTCTTTTTGTAGAATCTGCAAGAGGATATTTGGAGCGTTTTGAGGCCTATGCTGGAAAAGGAAATATCTTCACCTAAAAACTAGACAGAAGCATTCTCAGAAACTTCTGTGTGATGAGTGCATTCAACTCACAGACTTGAACGTTTCTTTTGATAGAACAGTTTGGAAACATTACGTTTGTAGAATCTGCAAGTGTTTATTCGGAGCACCTTGAGGCCTATGTTGGAAAAGGAAATATCTTCACATAAAAACTAGAGAGAAGGATTCTCAGAAACTTCTTTGTGATGAGTTCATTCAACTCACAGAGTTGAACCTACCAATTGATAGAGAAGTTTGGAAACACTCTTTTTGTAGAATCTGCAAGTGGATATTTGGAGCCGTTTGAGGCCTATGCTGGAAAAGGAAATATCTTCACATAAAAACTGAACAGAAGCATTCTCAGAAACTTCTTTGTGTTGAGTGCATTCAACTCACAGACTTGAACTTACCTGTAGAAAGAGCAGTTTTGAAACACTCTTTTGGTAAAATCTGCAAGTGGTTATTTGGAGCACTTCGAGGCCTGTGCTGGGATATGGAATATCTTCACCTAAAAACTACAGAGAAGCAGTCTCAGAAAGTTATTCACGATGCATTCTTTCAACTCACAGAGTTGAACCTTCCTTTTGATAGAAGAGTTTTGAAACACTCTTTTTGTAGAATCTGCAAGAGGATATTTGGAGCGTTTAGAGGCCTATGCTGGAAAAGGAAATATCTTCACCTAAAAACTAGACAGAAGCATTCTCAGAAACTTCTGTGTGATGAGTGCATTCAACTCACAGACTTGAACGTTTCTTTTGATAGAACAGTTTGGAAACATTACGTTTGTAGAATCTGCAAGTGTTTATTCGGAGCACCTTGAGGCCTATGTTGGAAAAGGAAATATCTTCACATAAAAACTAGAGAGAAGGATTCTCAGAAACTTCTTTGTGATGAGTTCATTCAACTCACAGAGTTGAACCTACCAATTGATAGAGAAGTTTGGAAACACTCTTTTTGTAGAATCTGCAAGTGGATATTTGGAGCCGTTTGAGGCCTATGCTGGAAAAGGAAATATCTTCACATAAAAACTGAACAGAAGCATTCTCAGAAACTTCTTTGTGTTGAGTGCATTCAACTCACAGACTTGAACTTACCTGTAGAAAGAGCAGTTTTGAAACACTCTTTTGGTAAAATCTGCAAGTGGTTATTTGGAGCACTTCGAGGCCTGTGCTGGGATATGGAATATCTTCACCTAAAAACTACAGAGAAGCATTCTCAGAAAGTTCTTCACGATGCATTCATTCAACTCACAGAGTTGAACCTTCCTTTTGATAGAACAGTTTTGAAACACTCTTTTTGTAGAATCTGCAAGAGGATATTTGGAGCGTTTTGAGGCCTATGCTGGAAAAGGAAATATCTTCACCTAAAAACTAGACAGAAGCATTCTCAGAAACTTCTGTGTGATGAGTGCATTCAACTCACAGACTTGAACGTTTCTTTTGATAGAACAGTTTGGAAACATTACGTTTGTAGAATCTGCAAGTGTTTATTCGGAGCACCTTGAGGCCTATGTTGGAAAAGGAAATATCTTCACATAAAAACTAGAGAGAAGGATTCTCAGAAACTTCTTTGTGATGAGTTCATTCAACTCACAGAGTTGAACCTACCAATTGATAGAGAAGTTTGGAAACACTCTTTTTGTAGAATCTGCAAGTGGATATTTGGAGCCGTTTGAGGCCTATGCTGGAAAAGGAAATATCTTCACATAAAAACTGAACAGAAGCATTCTCAGAAACTTCTTTGTGTTGAGTGCATTCAACTCACAGACTTGAACTTACCTGTAGAAAGAGCAGTTTTGAAACACTCTTTTGGTAAAATCTGCAAGTGGTTATTTGGAGCACTTCGAGGCCTGTGCTGGGATATGGAATATCTTCACCTAAAAACTACAGAGAAGCAGTCTCAGAAAGTTATTCACGATGCATTCATTCAACTCACAGAGTTGAACCTTCCTTTTGATAGAACAGTTTTGAAACACTCTTTTTGTAGATTCTGCAAGAGGATATTTGGAGCGTTTTGAGGCCTATGCTGGAAAAGGAAATATCTTCACCTAAAAACTAGACAGAAGCATTCTCAGAAACTTCTGTGTGATGAGTGCGTTCAACTCACAGACTTGAACGTTTCTTTTGATAGAACAGTTTGGAAACATTACGTTTGTAGAATCTGCAAGTGTTTATTCGGAGCACCTTGAGGCCTATGTTGGAAAAGGAAATATCTTCACATAAAACCTAGAGAGAAGGATTCTCAGAAACTTCTTTGTGATGAGTTCATTAAACTCACAGAGTTGAACCTACCAATTGATAGAGAAGTTTGGAAACACTCTTTTTGTAGAATCTGCAAGTGGATATTTGGAGCCGTTTGAGGCCTATGCTGGAAAAGGAAATATCTTCACATAAAAACTGAACAGAAGCATTCTCAGAAACTTCTTTGTGTTGAGTGCATTCAACTCACAGACTTGAACTTACCTGTAGAAAGAGCAGTTTTGAAACACTCTTTTGGTAAAATCTGCAAGTGGTTATTTGGAGCACTTCGAGGCCTGTGCTGGGATATGGAATATCTTCACCTAAAAACTACAGAGAAGCATTCTCAGAAAGTTCTTCATGATGCATTCATTCAACTCACAGAGTTGAACCTTCCTTTTGATAGAACAGTTTTGAAACACTCTTTTCGTAGAATCTGCAAGAGGATATTTGGAGCGTTTTGAGGCCTATGCTGGAAAAGGAAATATCTTCACATAAAAACTGAACAGAAGCATTCTCAGAAACTTCTTTGTGTTGAGTGCATTCAACTCACAGACTTGAACTTACCTGTAGAAAGAGCAGTTTTGAAACACTCTTTTGGTACAATCTGCAAGTGGTTATTTGGAGCACTTCGGGGCCTGTGCTGGGATATGGAATATCTTCACCTACAAACTACAGAGAAGCATTCTCAGAAAGTTCTTCACGATGCATTCATTCAACTCACAGAGTTGAACCTTCCTTTTGATAGAACAGTTTTGAAACACTCTTTTTGTAGAATCTGCAAGAGGATATTTGGAGCGTTTTGAGGCCTATGCTGGAAAAGGAAATATCTTCACCTAAAAACTAGACAGAAGCATTCTCAGAAACTTCTGTGTGATGAGTGCATTCAACTCACAGACTTGAACGTTTCTTTTGATAGAACAGTTTGGAAACATTACGTTTGTAGAATCTGCAGGTGTTTATTCGGAGCACCTTGAGGCCTATGTTGGAAAAGGAAATATCTTCACATAAAAACTAGAGAGAAGGATTCTCAGAGACTTCTTTGTGATGAGTTCATTCAACTAACAGAGTTGAACCTACCAATTGATAGAGAAGTTTGGAAACACTCTTTTTGTAGAATCTGCAAGTGGATATTTGGAGCCGTTTGAGGCCTATGCTGGAAAAGGAAATATCTTCACATAAAAACTGAACAGAAGCATTCTCAGAAACTTCTTTGTGTTGAGTGCATTCAACTCACAGACTTGAACTTACCTGTAGAAAGAGCAGTTTTGAAATACTCTTTTGGTAAAATCTGCAAGTGGTTATTTGGAGCACTTCGAGGCCTGTGCTGGGATATGGAATATCTTCACCTAAAAACTACAGAGAAGCATTCTCAGAAAGTTCTTCACGATGCATTCACTCAACTCACAGAGTTGAACCTTCCTTTTGATAGAACAGTTTTGAAACACTCTTTTTGTAGAATCTGCAAGAGGATATTTGGAGCGTTTTGAGGCCTATGCTGGAAAAGGAAATATCTTCACCTAAAAACTAGACAGAAGCATTCTCAGAAACTTCTGTGTGATGAGTGCATTCAACTCACAGACTTGAACGTTTCTTTTGATAGAACAGTTTGGAAACATTACGTTTGTAGAATCTGCAAGTGTTTATTCGGAGCACCTTGAGGCCTATGTTGGAAAAGGAAATATCTTCACATAAAACCTAGAGAGAAGGATTCTCAGAAACTTCTTTGTGATGAGTTCATTCAACTCACAGAGTTAAACCTACCAATTGATAGAGAAGTTTGGAAACACTCTTTTTGTAGAATCTGCAAGTGGATATTTGGAGCCGTTTGAGGCCTATGCTGGAAAAGGAAATATCTTCACATAAAAACTGAACAGAAGCATTCTCAGAAACTTCTTTGTGTTGAGTGCATTCAACTCACAGACTTGAACTTACCTGTAGAAAGAGCAGTTTTGAAACACTCTTTTGGTAAAATCTGCAAGTGGTTATTTGGAGCACTTCGAGGCCTGTGCTGGGATATGGAATATCTTCACCTAAAACCTACAGAGAAGCATTCTCAGAAAGTTCTTCATGATGCATTCATTCAACTCACAGAGTTGAACCTTCCTTTTCATAGAACAGTTTTGAGACACTCTTTTTGTAGAATCTGCAAGAGGATATTTGGAGAGTTTTGAGGCCTATGCTGGAAAAGGAAATATCTTCACCTAAAAACTAGACAGAAGCATTCTCAGAAACTTCTGTGTGATGAGTGCATTCAACTCACAGACTTGAACGTTTCTTTTGATAGAACAGTTTGGAAACATTACGTTTGTAGAATCTGCAAGTGTTTATTCGGAGCACCTTGAGGCCTATGTTGGAAAAGGAAATATCTTCACATAAAAACTAGAGAGAAGGATTCTCAGAAACTTCTTTGTGATGAGTTCATTCAACTCACAGAGTTGAACCTACCAATTGATAGAGAAGTTTGGAAACATTCTTTTTGTAGAATCTGCAAGTGGATATTTGGAGCCGTTTGTGGCCTATGCTGGAAAAGGAAATATCTTCACATAAAAACTGAACAGAAGCATTCTCAGAAACTTCTTTGTGTTGAGTGCATTCAACTCACAGACTTGAACTTAATTGTAGAAAGAGCAGTTTTGAAACACTCTTTTGGTACAATCTGCAAGTGGTTATTTGGAGCACTTCGAGGCCTGTGCTGGGATATGGAATATCTTCACCTAAAAACTACAGAGAAGCATTCTCAGAAAGTTCTTCACGATGCATTCATTCAACTCACAGAGTTGAACCTTCCTTTTGATAGAACAGTTTTGAAACACTCTTTTTGTAGAATCTGCAACAGGATATTTGGAGCGTTTAGAGGCCTATGCTGGAAAAGGAAATATCTTCACCTAAAAACTAGACAGAAGCATTCTCAGAAACTTCTGTGTGATGAGTATATTCAACTCACAGACTTGAACGTTTCTTTTGATAGAACAGTTTGGAAACATTACGTTTGTAGAATCTGCAAGTGTTTATTCGGAGCACATTGAGGCCTAAGTTGGAAAAGGAAATATCTTCGCATAAAAACTAGAGAGAAGGATTCTCAGAAACTTCTTTGTGATGAGTTCATTCAACTCACAAAGTTGAACCTACCAATTGATAGAGAAGTTTGGAAACACTCTTTTTGTAGAATCTGCAGGTGGATATTTGGAGCCTTTTGAGGCCTATGCTGGAAAAGGAAATATCTTCACATAAAAACTGAACAGAAGCATTCTCAGAAACTTCTTTGTGTTGAGTGCATTCAACTCACAGACTTGAACTTACCTGTAGAAAGAGCAGTTTTGAAACACTCTTTTGGTAAAATCTGCAAGTGGTTATTTGGAGCACTTCGAGGCCTGTGCTGGAATATGGAATATCTTCACCTAAAAACTACAGAGAAGCATTCTCAGAAAGTTCTTCACGATGCATTCATTCAACTCACAGAGTTGAACCTTCCTTTTGATAGAACAGTTTTGAAACACTCTTTTTGTAGAATCTGCAAGAGGATATTTGGAGCGTTTAGAGGCCTATGCTGGAAAAGGAAATATCTTCACCTAAAAACTAGACAGAAGCATTCTCAGAAACTTCTGTGTGATGAGTGCATTCAACTCACAGACTTGAACGTTTCTTTTGATAGAACAGTTTGGAAACATTACGTTTGTAGAATCTGCAAGTGTTTATTCGGAGCACCTTGAGGCCTATGTTGGAAAAGGAAATATCTTCACATAAAACCTAGAGAGAAGGATTCTCAGAAACTTCTTTGTGATGAGTTCATTCAACTCACAGAGTTGAACCTACCAATTGATAGAGAAGTTTGGAAACACTCTTTTTGTAGAATCTGCAAGTGGATATTTGGAGCCGTTTGAGGCCTATGCTGGAAAAGGAAATATCTTCACATAAAAACTGAACAGAAGCATTCTCAGAAACTTCTTTGTGTTGAGTGCATTCAACTCACAGACTTGAACTTACCTGTAGAAAGAGCAGTTTTGAAACACTCTTTTGGTAAAATCTGGAAGTGGTAATTTGGAGCACTTCGAGGCCTGTGCTGGGATATGGAATATCTTCACCTAAAAACTACAGAGAAGCATTCTCAGAAAGTTCTTCATGATGCATTCATTCAACTCACAGAGTTGAACCTTCCTTTTGATAGAACAGTTTTGAAACACTCTTTTTGTAGAATCTGCAAGAGGATATTTGGAGCGTTTTGAGGCCTATGCTGGAAAAGGAAATATCTTCACCTAAAAACTAGACAGAAGCATTCTCAGAAACTTCTGTGTGATGAGTGCATTCAACTCACAGACTTGAACGTTTCTTTTGATAGAACAGTTTGGAAACATTACGTTTGTAGAATCTGCAAGTGTTTATTCGGAGCACCTTGAGGCCTATGTTGGAAAAGGAAATATCTTCACATAAAAACTAGAGAGAAGGATTCTCAGAAACTTCTTTGTGATGAGTTCATTCAACTCACAGAGTTGAACCTACCAATTGATAGAGAAGTTTGGAAACACTCTTTTTGTAGAATCTGCAAGTGGATATTTGGAGCCGTTTGAGGCCTATGCTGGAAAAGGAAATATCTTCACATAAAAACTGAACAGAAGCATTCTCAGAAACTTCTTTGTGTTGAGTGCATTCAACTCACAGACTTGAACTTACCTGTAGAAAGAGCAGTTTTGAAACACTCTTTTGGTAAAATCTGCAAGTGGTTATTTGGAGCACTTCGAGGCCTGTGCTGGGATATGGAATATCTTCACCTAAAAACTACAGAGAAGCAGTCTCAGAAAGTTATTCACGATGCATTCTTTCAACTCACAGAGTTGAACCTTCCTTTTGATAGAAGAGTTTTGAAACACTCTTTTTGTAGAATCTGCAAGAGGATATTTGGAGCGTTTAGAGGCCTATGCTGGAAAAGGAAATATCTTCACCTAAAAACTAGACAGAAGCATTCTCAGAAACTTCTGTGTGATGAGTGCATTCAACTCACAGACTTGAACGTTTCTTTTGATAGAACAGTTTGGAAACATTACGTTTGTAGAATCTGCAAGTGTTTATTCGGAGCACCTTGAGGCCTATGTTGGAAAAGGAAATATCTTCACATAAAAACTAGAGAGAAGGATTCTCAGAAACTTCTTTGTGATGAGTTCATTCAACTCACAGAGTTGAACCTACCAATTGATAGAGAAGTTTGGAAACACTCTTTTTGTAGAATCTGCAAGTGGATATTTGGAGCCGTTTGAGGCCTATGCTGGAAAAGGAAATATCTTCACATAAAAATTGAACAGAAGCATTCTCAGAAACTTCTTTGTGTTGAGTGCATTCAACTCACAGACTTGAACTTACCTGTAGAAAGAGCAGTTTTGAAACACTCTTTTGGTAAAATCTGCAAGTGGTTATTTGGAGCACTTCGAGGCCTGTGCTGGGATATGGAATATCTTCACCTAAAAACTACAGAGAAGCATTCTCAGAAAGTTCTTCACGATGCATTCATTCAACTCACAGAGTTGAACCTTCCTTTTGATAGAACAGTTTTGAAACACTCTTTTTGTAGAATCTGCAAGAGGATATTTGGAGCGTTTTGAGGCCTATGCTGGAAAAGGAAATATCTTCACCTAAAAACTAGACAGAAGCATTCTCAGAAACTTCTGTGTGATGAGTGCATTCAACTCACAGACTTGAACGTTTCTTTTGATAGAACAGTTTGGAAACATTACGTTTGTAGAATCTGCAAGTGTTTATTCGGAGCAACTTGAGGCCTATGTTGGAAAAGGAAATATCTTCACATAAAAACTAGAGAGAAGGATTCTCAGAAACTTCTTTGTGATGAGTTCATTCAACTCACAGAGTTGAACCTACCAATTGATAGAGAAGTTTGGAAACACTCTTTTTGTAGAATCTGCAAGTGGATATTTGGAGCCGTTTGAGGCCTATGCTGGAAAAGGAAATATCTTCACATAAAAACTGAACAGAAGCATTCTCAGAAACTTCTTTGTGTTGAGTGCATTCAACTCACAGACTTGAACTTACCTGTAGAAAGAGCAGTTTTGAAACACTCTTTTGGTAAAATCTGCAAGTGGTTATTTGGAGCACTTCGAGGCCTGTGCTGGGATATGGAATATCTTCACCTAAAAACTACAGAGAAGCAGTCTCAGAAAGTTATTATCGATGCATTCATTCAACTCACAGAGTTGAACCTTCCTTTTGATAGAACAGTTTTGAAACACTCTTTTTGTAGATTCTGCAAGAGGATATTTGGAGCGTTTTGAGGCCTATGCTGGAAAAGGAAATATCTTCACCTAAAAACTAGACAGAAGCATTCTCAGAAACTTCTGTGTGATGAGTGCGTTCAACTCACAGACTTGAACGTTTCTTTTGATAGAACAGTTTGGAAACATTACGTTTGTAGAATCTGCAAGTGTTTATTCGGAGCACCTTGAGGCCTATGTTGGAAAAGGAAATATCTTCACATAAAACCTAGAGAGAAGGATTCTCAGAAACTTCTTTGTGATGAGTTCATTAAACTCACAGAGTTGAACCTACCAATTGATAGAGAAGTTTGGAAACACTCTTTTTGTAGAATCTGCAAGTGGATATTTGGAGCCGTTTGAGGCCTATGCTGGAAAAGGAAATATCTTCACATAAAAACTGAACAGAAGCATTCTCAGAAACTTCTTTGTGTTGAGTGCATTCAACTCACAGACTTGAACTTACCTGTAGAAAGAGCAGTTTTGAAACACTCTTTTGGTAAAATCTGCAAGTGGTTATTTGGAGCACTTCGAGGCCTGTGCTGGGATATGGAATATCTTCACCTAAAAACTACAGAGAAGCATTCTCAGAAAGTTCTTCATGATGCATTCATTCAACTCACAGAGTTGAACCTTCCTTTTGATAGAACAGTTTTGAAACACTCTTTTCGTAGAATCTGCAAGAGGATATTTGGAGCGTTTTGAGGCCTATGCTGGAAAAGGAAATATCTTCACATAAAAACTGAACAGAAGCATTCTCAGAAACTTCTTTGTGTTGAGTGCATTCAACTCACAGACTTGAACTTACCTGTAGAAAGAGCAGTTTTGAAACACTCTTTTGGTACAATCTGCAAGTGGTTATTTGGAGCACTTCGGGGCCTGTGCTGGGATATGGAATATCTTCACCTACAAACTACAGAGAAGCATTCTCAGAAAGTTCTTCACGATGCATTCATTCAACTCACAGAGTTGAACCTTCCTTTTGATAGAACAGTTTTGAAACACTCTTTTTGTAGAATCTGCAAGAGGATATTTGGAGCGTTTTGAGGCCTATGCTGGAAAAGGAAATATCTTCACCTAAAAACTAGACAGAAGCATTCTCAGAAACTTCTGTGTGATGAGTGCATTCAACTCACAGACTTGAACGTTTCTTTTGATAGAACAGTTTGGAAACATTACGTTTGTAGAATCTGCAGGTGTTTATTCGGAGCACCTTGAGGCCTATGTTGGAAAAGGAAATATCTTCACATAAAAACTAGAGAGAAGGATTCTCAGAAACTTCTTTGTGATGAGTTCATTCAACTCACAGAGTTGAACCTACCAATTGATAGAGAAGTTTGGAAACACTCTTTTTGTAGAATCTGCAAGTGGATATTTGGAGCCGTTTGAGGCCTATGCTGGAAAAGGAAATATCTTCACATAAAAACTGAACAGAAGCATTCTCAGAAACTTCTTTGTGTTGAGTGCATTCAACTCACAGACTTGAAATTACCTGTAGAAAGAGCAGTTTTGAAATACTCTTTTGGTAAAATCTGCAAGTGGTTATTTGGAGCACTTCGAGGCCTGTGCTGGGATATGGAATATCTTCACCTAAAAACTACAGAGAAGCATTCTCAGAAAGTTCTTCACGATGCATTCACTCAACTCACAGAGTTGAACCTTCCTTTTGATAGAACAGTTTTGAAACACTCTTTTTGTAGAATCTGCAAGAGGATATTTGGAGCGTTTAGAGGCCTATGCTGGAAAAGGAAATATCTTCACCTAAAAACTAGACAGAAGCATTCTCAGAAACTTCTGTGTGATGAGTGCATTCAACTCACAGACTTGAACGTTTCTTTTGATAGAACAGTTTGGAAACATTACGTTTGTAGAATCTGCAAGTGTTTATTCGGAGCACCTTGAGGCCTATGTTGGAAAAGGAAATATCTTCACATAAAAACTAGAGAGAAGGATTCTCAGAAACTTCTTTGTGATGAGTTCATTCAACTCACAGAGTTGAACCTACCAATTGATAGAGAAGTTTGGAAACACTCTTTTTGTAGAATCTGCAAGTGGATATTTGGAGCCGTTTGAGGCCTATGCTGGAAAAGGAAATATCTTCACATAAAAACTGAACAGAAGCATTCTCAGAAACTTCTTTGTGTTGAGTGCATTCAACTCACAGACTTGAACTTACCTGTAGAAAGAGCAGTTTTGAAACACTCTTTTGGTAAAATCTGCAAGTGGTTATTTGGAGCACTTCGAGGCCTGTGCTGGGATATGGAATATCTTCACCTAAAAACTACAGAGAAGCATTCTCAGAAAGTTCTTCACGATGCATTCATTCAACTCACAGAGTTGAACCTTCCTTTTGATAGAACAGTTTTGAAACACTCTTTTTGTAGAATCTGCAAGAGGATATTTGGAGCGTTTTGAGGCCTATGCTGGAAAAGGAAATATCTTCACCTAAAAACTAGACAGAAGCATTCTCAGAAACTTCTGTGTGATGAGTGCATTCAACTCACAGACTTGAACGTTTCTTTTGATAGAACAGTTTGGAAACATTACGTTTGTAGAATCTGCAAGTGTTTATTCGGAGCAACTTGAGGCCTATGTTGGAAAAGGAAATATCTTCACATAAAAACTAGAGAGAAGGATTCTCAGAAACTTCTTTGTGATGAGTTCATTCAACTCACAGAGTTGAACCTACCAATTGATAGAGAAGTTTGGAAACACTCTTTTTGTAGAATCTGCAAGTGGATATTTGGAGCCGTTTGAGGCCTATGCTGGAAAAGGAAATATCTTCACATAAAAACTGAACAGAAGCATTCTCAGAAACTTCTTTGTGTTGAGTGCATTCAACTCACAGACTTGAACTTACCTGTAGAAAGAGCAGTTTTGAAACACTCTTTTGGTAAAATCTGCAAGTGGTTATTTGGAGCACTTCGAGGCCTGTGCTGGGATATGGAATATCTTCACCTAAAAACTACAGAGAAGCAGTCTCAGAAAGTTATTATCGATGCATTCATTCAACTCACAGAGTTGAACCTTCCTTTTGATAGAACAGTTTTGAAACACTCTTTTTGTAGATTCTGCAAGAGGATATTTGGAGCGTTTTGAGGCCTATGCTGGAAAAGGAAATATCTTCACCTAAAAACTAGACAGAAGCATTCTCAGAAACTTCTGTGTGATGAGTGCGTTCAACTCACAGACTTGAACGTTTCTTTTGATAGAACAGTTTGGAAACATTACGTTTGTAGAATCTGCAAGTGTTTATTCGGAGCACCTTGAGGCCTATGTTGGAAAAGGAAATATCTTCACATAAAACCTAGAGAGAAGGATTCTCAGAAACTTCTTTGTGATGAGTTCATTAAACTCACAGAGTTGAACCTACCAATTGATAGAGAAGTTTGGAAACACTCTTTTTGTAGAATCTGCAAGTGGATATTTGGAGCCGTTTGAGGCCTATGCTGGAAAAGGAAATATCTTCACATAAAAACTGAACAGAAGCATTCTCAGAAACTTCTTTGTGTTGAGTGCATTCAACTCACAGACTTGAACTTACCTGTAGAAAGAGCAGTTTTGAAACACTCTTTTGGTAAAATCTGCAAGTGGTTATTTGGAGCACTTCGAGGCCTGTGCTGGGATATGGAATATCTTCACCTAAAAACTACAGAGAAGCATTCTCAGAAAGTTCTTCATGATGCATTCATTCAACTCACAGAGTTGAACCTTCCTTTTGATAGAACAGTTTTGAAACACTCTTTTCGTAGAATCTGCAAGAGGATATTTGGAGCGTTTTGAGGCCTATGCTGGAAAAGGAAATATCTTCACATAAAAACTGAACAGAAGCATTCTCAGAAACTTCTTTGTGTTGAGTGCATTCAACTCACAGACTTGAACTTACCTGTAGAAAGAGCAGTTTTGAAACACTCTTTTGGTACAATCTGCAAGTGGTTATTTGGAGCACTTCGGGGCCTGTGCTGGGATATGGAATATCTTCACCTACAAACTACAGAGAAGCATTCTCAGAAAGTTCTTCACGATGCATTCATTCAACTCACAGAGTTGAACCTTCCTTTTGATAGAACAGTTTTGAAACACTCTTTTTGTAGAATCTGCAAGAGGATATTTGGAGCGTTTTGAGGCCTATGCTGGAAAAGGAAATATCTTCACCTAAAAACTAGACAGAAGCATTCTCAGAAACTTCTGTGTGATGAGTGCATTCAACTCACAGACTTGAACGTTTCTTTTGATAGAACAGTTTGGAAACATTACGTTTGTAGAATCTGCAGGTGTTTATTCGGAGCACCTTGAGGCCTATGTTGGAAAAGGAAATATCTTCACATAAAAACTAGAGAGAAGGATTCTCAGAAACTTCTTTGTGATGAGTTCATTCAACTCACAGAGTTGAACCTACCAATTGATAGAGAAGTTTGGAAACACTCTTTTTGTAGAATCTGCAAGTGGATATTTGGAGCCGTTTGAGGCCTATGCTGGAAAAGGAAATATCTTCACATAAAAACTGAACAGAAGCATTCTCAGAAACTTCTTTGTGTTGAGTGCATTCAACTCACAGACTTGAAATTACCTGTAGAAAGAGCAGTTTTGAAATACTCTTTTGGTAAAATCTGCAAGTGGTTATTTGGAGCACTTCGAGGCCTGTGCTGGGATATGGAATATCTTCACCTAAAAACTACAGAGAAGCATTCTCAGAAAGTTCTTCACGATGCATTCACTCAACTCACAGAGTTGAACCTTCCTTTTGATAGAACAGTTTTGAAACACTCTTTTTGTAGAATCTGCAAGAGGATATTTGGAGCGTTTTGAGGCCTATGCTGGAAAAGGAAATATCTTCACCTAAAAACTAGACAGAAGCATTCTCAGAAACTTCTGTGTGATGAGTGCATTCAACTCACAGACTTTAACGTTTCTTTTGATAGAACAGTTTGGAAACATTACGTTTGTAGAATCTGCAAGTGTTTATTCGGAGCACCTTGAGGCCTATGTTGGAAAAGGAAATATCTTCACATAAAAACTAGAGAGAAGGATTCTCAGAAACTTCTTTGTGATGAGTTCATTCAACTCACAGAGTTGAACCTACCAATTGATAGAGAAGTTTGGAAACATTCTTTTTGTAGAATCTGCAAGTGGATATTTGGAGCCGTTTGTGGCCTATGCTGGAAAAGGAAATATCTTCACATAAAAACTGAACAGAAGCATTCTCAGAAACTTCTTTGTGTTGAGTGCATTCAACTCACAGACTTGAACTTAATTGTAGAAAGAGCAGTTTTGAAACACTCTTTTGGTACAATCTGCAAGTGGTTATTTGGAGCACTTCGAGGCCTGTGCTGGGATATGGAATATCTTCACCTAAAAACTACAGAGAAGCATTCTCAGAAAGTTCTTCACGATGCATTCATTCAACTCACAGAGTTGAACCTTCCTTTTGATAGAACAGTTTTGAAACACTCTTTTTGTAGAATCTGCAACAGGATATTTGGAGCGTTTAGAGGCCTATGCTGGAAAAGGAAATATCTTCACCTAAAAACTAGACAGAAGCATTCTCAGAAACTTCTGTGTGATGAGTATATTCAACTCACAGACTTGAACGTTTCTTTTGATAGAACAGTTTGGAAACATTACGTTTGTAGAATCTGCAAGTGTTTATTCGGAGCACATTGAGGCCTAAGTTGGAAAAGGAAATATCTTCGCATAAAAACTAGAGAGAAGGATTCTCAGAAACTTCTTTGTGATGAGTTCATTCAACTCACAAAGTTGAACCTACCAATTGATAGAGAAGTTTGGAAACACTCTTTTTGTAGAATCTGCAGGTGGATATTTGGAGCCGTTTGAGGCCTATGCTGGAAAAGGAAATATCTTCACATAAAAACTGAACAGAAGCATTCTCAGAAACTTCTTTGTGTTGAGTGCATTCAACTCACAGACTTGAACTTACCTGTAGAAAGAGCAGTTTTGAAACACTCTTTTGGTAAAATCTGCAAGTGGTTATTTGGAGCACTTCGAGGCCTGTGCTGGGATATGGAATATCTTCACCTAAAAACTACACAGAAGCAGTCTCAGAAAGTTCTTCACGATGCATTCATTCAACTCACAGAGTTGAACCTTCCTTTTGATAGAACAGTTTTGAAACACTCTTTTTGTAGATTCTGCAAGAGGATATTTGGAGCGTTTTGAGGCCTATGCTGGAAAAGGAAATATCTTCACCTAAAAACTAGACAGAAGCATTCTCAGAAACTTCTGTGTGATGAGTGCATTCAACTCACAGACTTGAACGTTTCTTTTGATAGAACAGTTTGGAAACATTACGTTTGTAGAATCTGCAAGTGTTTATTCGGAGCACCTTGAGGCCTATGTTGGAAAAGGAAATATCTTCACATAAAACCTAGAGAGAAGGATTCTCAGAAACTTCTTTGTGATGAGTTCATTCAACTCACAGAGTTGATCCTACCAATTGATAGAGAAGTTTGGAAACACTCTTTTTGTAGAATCTGCAAGTGGATATTTGGAGCCGTTTGAGGCCTATGCTGGAAAAGGAAATATCTTCACATAAAAACTGAACAGAAGCATTCTCAGAAACTTCTTTGTGTTGAGTGCATTCAACTCACAGGCTAGAACTTACCTGTAGAAAGAGCAGTTTTGAAACACTCTTTTGGTAAAATCTGCAAGTGGTTATTTGGAGCACTTCGAGGCCTGTGCTGGGATATGGAATATCTTCACCTAAAAACTACAGAGAAGCAGTCTCAGAAAGTTCTTCACGATGCATTCATTCAACTCACAGAGTTGAACCTTCCTTTTGATAGAACAGTTTTGAAACACTCTTTTTGTAGAATCTGCAAGAGGATATTTGGAGCGTTTTGAGGCCTATGCTGGAAAAGGAAATATCTTCACCTAAAAACTAGACAGAAGCATTCTCAGAAACTTCTGTGTGATGAGTGCATTCAACTCACAGGCTTGAACATTTCTTTTGATAGAACAGTTTGGAAACATTACGCTTGTAGAATCTGCAGGTGGTTATTCGGAGCACCTTGAGGCCTATGTTGGAAAAGGAAATATCTTCACATAAAAACTAGAGAGAAGGATTCTGAGAAACTTCTTTGTGATGAGTTCATTCAACTCACAGAGTTGAACCTACCAATTGATAGAGAAGTTTGGAAACACTCTTTTTGTAGAATCTGCAAGTGGATATTTGGAGCCGTTTGAGGCCTAAGCTGGAAAAGGAAATATCTTCACATAAAAACTGAACAGAAGCATTCTCAGAAACTTCTTTGTGTTGAGTGCATTCAACTCACAGACTTGAACTTACCTGTAGAAAGAGCAGTTTTGAAACACTCTTTTGGTAAAATCTGCAAGTGGTTATTTGGAGCACTTCGAGGCCTGTGCTGGGATATGGAATATCTTCACCTAAAAACTACAGAGAAGCAGTCTCAGAAAGTTCTTCACGATGCATTCATTCAACTCACAGAGTTGAACCTTCCTTTTGATAGAACAGTTTTGAAACACTCTTTTTGTAGATTCTGCAAGAGGATATTTGGAGCGTTTTGAGGCCTATGCTGGAAAAGGAAATATCTTCACCTAAAAACTAGACAGAAGCATTCTCAGAAACTTCTGTGTGATGAGTGCATTCAACTCACAGACTTGAAGGTTTCTTTTGATAGAACAGTTTGGAAACATTACGTTTGTAGAATCTGCAAGTGTTTATTCGGAGCACCTTGAGGCCTATGTTGGAAAAGGAAATATCTTCACATAAAACCTAGAGAGAAGGATTCTCAGAAACTTCTTTGTGATGAGTTCATTCAACTCACAGAGTTGACCCTATCAATTGATAGAGAAGATTGGAAGCACTCTTTTTGTAGAATCTGCAAGTGGATATTTGGAGCCGTTTGAGGCCTATGCTGGAAAAGGAAATATCTTCACATGAAAACTGAACAGAAGCATTCTCAGAAACTTCTTTGTGTTGAGTGCATTCAACTCACAGACTTGAACTTACCTGTAGAAAGAGCAGTTTTGAAACACTCTTTTGCTAAAATCTGCAAGTGGTTATTTGGAGCACTTCGAGGCCTGTGCTGGCATATGGAATATCTTCACCTAAAAACTACAGAGAAGCAGTCTCAGAAAGTTCTTCACGATGCATTCATTCAACTCACAGAGTTGAACCTTCCTTTTGATAGAACAGTTTTGAAACACTCTTTTTGTAGAATCTGCAAGAGGATATTTGGAGCGTTTTGAGGCCTATGCTGGAAAAGGAAATATCTTCACCTAAAAACTAGACAGAAGCATTCTCAGAAACTTCTGTGTGATGAGTGCATTCAACTCACAGACTTGAACGTTTCTTTTGATAGAACAGTTTGGAAACATTACGTTTGTAGAATCTGCAAGTGTTTATTCGGAGCACCTTGAGGCCTATGTTGGAAAAGGAAATATCTTCACATAAAACCTAGAGAGAAGGATTCTCAGAAACTTCTTTGTGATGAGTTCATTCAACTCACAGAGTTGAACCTACCAATTGATAGAGAAGTTTGGAAACACTCTTTTTGTAGAATCTGCAAGTGGATATTTGGAGCCGTTTGAGGCCTATGCTGGAAAAGGAAATATCTTCACATAAAAACTGAACAGAAGCATTCTCAGAAACTTCTTTGTGTTGAGTGCATTGAACTCACAGACTTGAACTTACCTGTAGAAAGAGCAGTTTTGAAACACTCTTTTGGTAAAATCTGCAAGTGGTTATTTGGAGCACTTCGAGGCCTGTGCTGGGATATGGAATATCTTCACCTAAAAACTACAGAGAAGCAGTCTCAGAAAGTTATTCACGATGCATTCATTCAACTCACAGAGTTGAACCTTCCTTTTGATAGAACAGTTTTGAAACACTCTTTTTGTAGATTCTGCAAGAGGATATTTGGAGCGTTTTGAGGCCTATGCTGGAAAAGGAAATATCTTCACCTAAAAACTAGACAGAAGCATTCTCAGAAACTTCTGTGTGATGAGTGCGTTCAACTCACAGACTTGAACGTTTCTTTTGATAGAACAGTTTGGAAACATTACGTTTGTAGAATCTGCAAGTGTTTATTCGGAGCACCTTGAGGCCTATGTTGGAAAAGGAAATATCTTCACATAAAAACTAGAGAGAAGGATTCTCAGAAACTTCTTTGTGATGAGTTCATTCAACTCACAGAGTTGAACCTACCAATTGATAGAGAAGTTTGAAAACACTCTTTTTGTAGAATCTGCAAGTGGATATTTGGAGCCGTTTGAGGCCTATGCTGGAAAAGGAAATATCTTCACATAAAAACTGAACAGAAGCATTCTCAGAAACTTCTTTGTGTTGAGTGCATTCAACTCACAGACTTCAACTTACCTGTAGAAAGAGCAGTTTTGAAACACTCTTTTGGTAAAATCTGCAAGTGGTTATTTTGAGCACTTCGAGGCCTGTGCTGGAATATGGAATATCTTCACCTAAAAACTACAGAGAAGCATTCTCAGAAAGTTCTTCACGATGCATTCATTCAACTCACAGAGTTGAACCTTCCTTTTGATAGAACAGTTTTGAAACACTCTTTTTGTAGATTCTGCAAGAGGATATTTGGAGCGATTTGAGGCCTATGCTGGAAAAGGAAATATCTTCACCTAAAAACTAGACAGAAGCATTCTCAGAAATTTCTGTGTGATGAGTGCGTTCAACTCACAGACTTGAACGTTTCTTTTGAGAGAACAGTTTGGAAACATTAAGTTTGTAGAATCTGCAAGTGTTTACTCGGAGAACCTTGAGGCCTATGTTGCAAAAGGAAATATCTTCACATAAAAACTAGAGAGAAGGATTCTCAGAAACTTCTTTGTGATGAGTTCATTCAACTCACAGAGTTGAACCTACCAATTGATAGAGAAGTTTGGAAACACTCTTTTTGTAGAATCTGCAAGTGGATATTTGGAGCCGTTTGAGGCCTATGCTGGAAAAGGAAATATCTTCACATAAAAACTGAACAGAAGCATTCTCAGAAACTTCTTTGTGTTGAGTGCATTCAACTCACAGACTTGAACTTACCTGTAGAAAGAGCAGTTTTGAAACACTCTTTTGGTAAAATCTGCAAGTGGTTATTTGGAGCACTTCGAGTCCTGTGCTGGGATATGGAATATCTTCACCTAAAAACTACAGAGAAGCATTCTCAGAAATTTCTTCATGATGCATTCATTCAACTCAAAGAGTTGAACCTTCCTTTTGATAGAACAGTTTTGAAACACTCTTTTTGTAGAATCTGCAAGAGGATATTTGGAGCGTTTTGAGGCCTATGCTGGAAAAGGAAATATCTTCACCTATAAACTGAACAGAAGCATTCTCAGAAACTTCTGTGTGATGAGTGCATTCAACTCACAGACTTGAACGTTTCTTATGATAGAACAGTTTCGAAACATTACGTTTGTAGAATCTGCAAGTGTTTATTCGGAGCACCTTGAGGCCTATGTTGGAAAAGGAAATATCTTCACATAAAAACTAGAGAGAAGGATTCTCAGAAACTTCTTTGTGATGAGTTCATTCAACTCACAGAGTTGAACCTACCAATTGATAGAGAAGTTTGGAAACACTCTTTTTGTAGAATCTGCAAGTGGATATTTGGAGCCGTTTGAGGCATATGCTGGAAAAGGAAATATCTTCACATAAAAACTGAACAGAAGCATTCTCAGAAACTTCTTTGTGTTGAGTGCATTCAACTCACAGACTTGAACTTACCTGTAGAAAGAGCAGTTTTGAAACACTCTTTTGGTAAAATCTGCAAGTGGTTATTTGGAGCACTTCGAGGCCTGTGCTGGGATATGGAATATCTTCACCTAAAAACTACAGAGAAGCATTCTCAGAAAGTTCTTCATGATGCATTCATTCAACTCACAGAGTTGAACCTTCCTTTTCATAGAACAGTTTTGAGACACTCTTTTTGTAGAATCTGCAAGAGGATATTTGGAGCGTTTTGAGGCCTATGCTGGAAAAGGAAATATCTTCACCTAAAAACTAGACAGAAGCATTCTCAGAAACTTCTGTGTGATGAGTGCATTCAACTCACAGACTTGAACGTTTCTTTTGATAGAACAGTTTGGAAACATTACGTTTGTAGAATCTGCAAGTGTTTATTCGGAGCACCTTGAGGCCTATGTTGGAAAAGGAAATATCTTCACATAAAAACTAGAGAGAAGGATTCTCAGAAACTTCTTTGTGATGAGTTCATTCAACTCACAGAGTTGAACCTACCAATTGATAGAGAAGTTTGGAAACACTCTTTTTGTAGAATCTGCAAGTGGATATTTGGAGCCGTTTGAGGCCTATGCTGGAAAAGGAAATATCTTCACATAAAAACTGAACAGAAGCATTCTCAGAAACTTCTTTGTGTTGAGTGCATTCAACTCACAGACTTGAACTTACCTGTAGAAAGAGCAGTTTTGAAACACTCTTTTGGTAAAATCTGCAAGTGGTTATTTGGAGCACTTCGAGGCCTGTGCTGGGATATGGAATATCTTCACATAAAAACTACAGAGAAGCATTCTCAGAAAGTTCTTCACGATGCATTCATTCAACTCACACAGTTGAACCTTCCTTTTGATAGAACAGTTTTGAAACACTCTTTTTGTAGAATCTGCAAGAGGATATTTGGAGCGTTTAGAGGCCTATGCTGGAAAAGGAAATATCTTCACCTAAAAACTAGACAGAAGCATTCTCAGAAACTTCTGTGTGATGAGTGCATTCAACTCACAGACTTGAACGTTTCTTTTGATAGAACAGTTTGGAAACATTACGTTTGTAGAACCTGCAAGTGTTTATTCGGAGCACCTTGAGGCCTATGTTGGAAAAGGAAATATCTTCACATAAAACCTAGAGAGAAGGATTCTCAGAAACTTCTTTGTGATGAGTTCATTCAACTCACAGAGTTGAACCTACCAATTGATAGAGAAGTTTGGAAACACTCTTTTTGTAGAATCTGCATGTGGATATTTGGAGCCGTTTGAGGCCTATGCTGGAAAAGGAAATATCTTCACATAAAAACTGAACAGAAGCATTCTCAGAAACTTCTTTGTGTTGAGTGCATTCAACTCACAGACTTGAACTTACCTGTAGAAAGAGCAGTTTTGAAACACTCTTTTGGTAAAATCTGCAAGTGTTTATTTGGAGCACTTCGAGGCCTGTGCTGGGATATGGAATATCTTCACCTAAAAACTACAGAGAAGCAGTCTCAGAAAGTTCTTCACGATGCATTCATTCAACTCACAGAGTTGAACCTTCCTTTTGATAGAACAGTTTTGAAACACTCTTTTTGTAGAATCTGCAAGAGGATATTTGGAGCGTTTTGAGGCCTATGCTGGAAAAGGAAATATCTTCACCTAAAAACTAGACAGAAGCATTCTCAGAAACTTCTGTGTGATGAGTGCATTCAACTCACAGACTTGAACGTTTCTTTTGATAGAACAGTTTGGAAACATTACGTTTGTAGAATCTGCAGGTGTTTATTCGGAGCACCTTGAGGCCTATGTTGGAAAAGGAAATATCTTCACATAAAAACTAGAGAGAAGGATTCTCAGAAACTTCTTTGTGATGAGTTCATTCAACTCACAGAGTTGAACCTACCAATTGATAGAGAAGTTTGGAAACACTCTTTTTGTAGAATCTGCAAGTGGATATTTGGAGCCGTTTGAGGCCTATGCTGGAAAAGGAAATATCTTCACATAAAAACTGAACAGAAGCATTCTCAGAAACTTCTTTGTGTTGAGTGCATTCAACTCACAGACATGAACTTACCTGTAGAAAGAGCAGTTTTGAAACACTCTTTTGCTAAAATCTGCAAGTGGTTATTTGGAGCACTTCGAGGCCTGTGCTGGGATATGGAATATCTTCACCTAAAAACTACAGAGAAGCATTCTCAGAAAGTTCTTCACGATGCATTCATTCAACTCACAGAGTTGAACCTTCCTTTTGATAGAACAGTTTTGAAACACTCTTTTTGTAGAATCTGCAAGAGGATATTTGGAGCGTTTTGAGGCCTATGCTGGAAAAGGAAATATCTTCACCTAAAAACTAGACAGAAGCATTCTCAGAAACTTCTGTGTGATGAGTGCATTCAACTCACAGACTTGAACGTTTCTTTTGATAGAACAGTTTGGAAACATTACGTTTGTAGAATCTGCAAGTGTTTATTCGGAGCACCTTGAGGCCTATGTTGGAAAAGGAAATATCTTCACATAAAACCTAGAGAGAAGGATTCTCAGAAACTTCTTTGTGATGAGTTCATTCAACTCACAGAGTTGAACCTACCAATTGATAGAGAAGTTTGGAAACACTCTTTTTGTAGAATCTGCAAGTGGATATTTGGAGCCGTTTGAGGCCTATGCTGGAAAAGGAAATATCTTCACATAAAAACTGAACAGAAGCATTCTCAGAAACTTCTTTGTGTTGAGTGCATTCAACTCACAGGCTTGAACTTACCTGTAGAAAGAGCAGTTTTGAAACACTCTTTTGGTAAAATCTGCAAGTGGTTATTTGGAGCACTTCGAGGCCTGTGCTGGGATATGGAATATCTTCACCTAAAAACTACAGAGAAGCAGTCTCAGAAAGTTCTTCACGATGCATTCATTCAACTCACAGAGTTGAACCTTCCTTTTGATAGAACAGTTTTGAAACACTCTTTTTGTAGAATCTGCAAGAGGATATTTGGAGCGTTTTGAGGCCTATGCTGGAAAAGGAAATATCTTCACCTAAAAACTAGACAGAAGCATTCTCAGAAACTTCTGTGTGATGAGTGCATTCAACTCACAGGCTTGAACGTTTCTTTTGATAGAACAGTTTGGAAACATTACGTTTGTAGAATCTGCAGGTGTTTATTCGGAGCACCTTGAGGCCTATGTTGGAAAAGGAAATATCTTCACATAAAAACTAGAGAGAAGGATTCTCAGAAACTTCTTTGTGATGAGTTCATTCAACTCACAGAGTTGAACCTACCAATTGATAGAGAAGTTTGGAAACACTCTTTTTGTAGAATCTGCAAGTGGATATTTGGAGCCGTTTGAGGCCTAAGCTGGAAAAGGAAATATCTTCACATAAAAACTGAACAGAAGCATTCTCAGAAACTTCTTTGTGTTGAGTGCATTCAACTCACAGACTTGAACTTACCTGTAGAAAGAGCAGTTTTGAAACACTCTTTTGGTAAAATCTGCAAGTGGTTATTTGGAGCACTTCGAGGCCTGTGCTGGGATATGGAATATCTTCACCTAAAAACTACAGAGAAGCAGTCTCAGAAAGTTCTTCACGATGCATTCATTCAACTCACAGAGTTGAACCTTCCTTTTGATAGAACAGTTTTGAAACACTCTTTTTGTAGATTCTGCAAGAGGATATTTGGAGCGTTTTGAGGCCTATGCTGGAAAAGGAAATATCTTCACCTAAAAACTAGACAGAAGCATTCTCAGAAACTTCTGTGTGATGAGTGCATTCAACTCACAGACTTGAAGGTTTCTTTTGATAGAACAGTTTGGAAACATTACGTTTGTAGAATCTGCAAGTGTTTATTCGGAGCACCTTGAGGCCTATGTTGGAAAAGGAAATATCTTCACATAAAACCTAGAGAGAAGGATTCTCAGAAACTTCTTTGTGATGAGTTCATTCAACTCACAGAGTTGACCCTATCAATTGATAGAGAAGTTTGGAAGCACTCTTTTTGTAGAATCTGCAAGTGGATATTTGGAGCCGTTTGAGGCCTATGCTGGAAAAGGAAATATCTTCACATAAAAACTGAACAGAAGCATTCTCAGAAACTTCTTTGTGTTGAGTGCATTCAACTCACAGACTTGAACGTTTCTTTTGATAGAACAGTTTGGAAACATTACGTTTGTAGAATCTGCAAGTGTTTATTCGGAGCACCTTGAGGCCTATGTTGGAAAAGGAAATATCTTCACATAAAACCTAGAGAGAAGGATTCTCAGAAACTTCTTTGTGATGAGTTCATTCAACTCACAGAGTTGAACCTACCAATTGATAGAGAAGTTTGGAAACACTCTTTTTGTAGAATCTGCAAGTGGATATTTGGAGCCGTTTGAGGCCTATGCTGGAAAAGGAAATATCTTCACATAAAAACTGAACAGAAGCATTCTCAGAAACTTCTTTGTGTTGAGTGCATTGAACTCACAGACTTGAACTTACCTGTAGAAAGAGCAGTTTTGAAACACTCTTTTGGTAAAATCTGCAAGTGTTTATTTGGAGCACTTCGAGGCCTGTGCTGGGATATGGAATATCTTCACCTAAAAACTACAGAGAAGCAGTCTCAGAAAGTTATTCACGATGCATTCATTCAACTCACAGAGTTGAACCTTCCTTTTGATAGAACAGTTTTGAAACACTCTTTTTGTAGATTCTGCAAGAGGATATTTGGAGCGTTTTGAGGCCTATGCTGGAAAAGGAAATATCTTCACCTAAAAACTAGACAGAAGCATTCTCAGAAACTTCTGTGTGATGAGTGCGTTCAACTCACAGACTTGAACGTTTCTTTTGATAGAACAGTTTGGAAACATTACGTTTGTAGAATCTGCAAGTGTTTATTCGGAGCACCTTGAGGCCTATGTTGGAAAAGGAAATATCTTCACATAAAAACTAGAGAGAAGGATTCTCAGAAACTTCTTTGTGATGAGTTCATTCAACTCACAGAGTTGAACCTACCAATTGATAGAGAAGTTTGAAAACACTCTTTTTGTAGAATCTGCAAGTGGATATTTGGAGCCGTTTGAGGCCTATGCTGGAAAAGGAAATATCTTCACATAAAAACTGAACAGAAGCATTCTCAGAAACTTCTTTGTGTTGAGTGCATTCAACTCACAGACTTCAACTTACCTGTAGAAAAAGCAGTTTTGAAACACTCTTTTGGTAAAATCTGCAAGTGGTTATTTGGAGCACTTCGAGGCCTGTGCTGGAATATGGAATATCTTCACCTAAAAACTACAGAGAAGCATTCTCAGAAAGTTCTTCACGATGCATTCATTCAACTCACAGAGTTGAACCTTCCTTTTGATAGAACAGTTTTGAAACACTCTTTTTGTAGATTCTGCAAGAGGATATTTGGAGCGATTTGAGGCCTATGCTGGAAAAGGAAATATCTTCACCTAAAAACTAGACAGAAGCATTCTCAGAAATTTCTGTGTGATGAGTGCGTTCATCTCACAGACTTGAACGTTTCTTTTGAGAGAACAGTTTGGAAACATTAAGTTTGTAGAATCTGCAAGTGTTTATTCGGAGAACCTTGAGGCCTATGTTGCAAAAGGAAATATCTTCACATAAAAACTAGAGAGAAGGATTCTCAGAAACTTCTTTGTGATGAGTTCATTCAACTCACAGAGTTGAACCTACCAATTGATAGAGAAGTTTGGAAACACTCTTTTTGTAGAATCTGCAAGTGGATATTTGGAGCCGTTTGAGGCCTATGCTGGAAAAGGAAATATCTTCACATAAAAACTGAACAGAAGCATTCTCAGAAACTTCTTTGTGTTGAGTGCATTCAACTCACAGACTTGAACTTACCTGTAGAAAGAGCAGTTTTGAAACACTCTTTTGGTAAAATCTGCAAGTGGTTATTTGGAGCACTTCGAGTCCTGTGCTGGGATATGGAATATCTTCACCTAAAAACTACAGAGAAGCATTCTCAGAAATTTCTTCATGATGCATTCATTCAACTCAAAGAGTTGAACCTTCCTTTTGATAGAACAGTTTTGAAACACTCTTTTTGTAGAATCTGCAAGAGGATATTTGGAGCGTTTTGAGGCCTATGCTGGAAAAGGAAATATCTTCACCTATAAACTGAACAGAAGCATTCTCAGAAACTTCTGTGTGATGAGTGCATTCAACTCACAGACTTGAACGTTTCTTGTGATAGAACAGTTTCGAAACATTACGTTTGTAGAATCTGCAAGTGTTTATTCGGAGCACCTTGAGGCCTATGTTGGAAAAGGAAATATCTTCACATAAAAACTAGAGAGAAGGATTCTCAGAAACTTCTTTGTGATGAGTTCATTCAACTCACAGAGTTGAACCTACCAATTGATAGAGAAGTTTGGAAACACTCTTTTTGTAGAATCTGCAAGTGGATATTTGGAGCCGTTTGAGGCCTATGCTGGGAAAGGAAATATCTTCACATCAAAACTGAACAGAAGCATTCTCAGAAACTTCTTTGTGTTGAGTGCATTCAACTCACAGACATGAACTTACCTGTAGAAAGAGCAGTTTTGAAACACTCTTTTGCTAAAATCTGCAAGTGGTTATTTGGAGCACTTCGAGGCCTGTGCTGGGATATGGAATATCTTCACCTAAAAACTACAGAGAAGCATTCTCAGAAAGTTCTTCACGATGCATTCATTCAACTCACAGAGTTGAACCTTCCTTTTGATAGAACAGTTTTGAAACACTCTTTTTGTAGAATCTGCAAGAGGATATTTGGAGCGTTTTGAGGCCTATGCTGGAAAAGGAAATATCTTCACCTAAAAACTAGACAGAAGCATTCTCAGAAACTTCTGTGTGATGAGTGCATTCAACTCACAGACTTGAACGTTTCTTTTGATAGAACAGTTTGGAAACATTACGTTTGTAGAATCTGCAAGTGTTTATTCGGAGCACCTTGAGGCCTATGTTGGAAAAGGAAATATCTTCACATAAAACCTAGAGAGAAGGATTCTCAGAAACTTCTTTGTGATGAGTTCATTCAACTCACAGAGTTGAACCTACCAATTGATAGAGAAGTTTGGAAACACTCTTTTTGTAGAATCTGCAAGTGGATATTTGGAGCCGTTTGAGGCCTATGCTGGAAAAGGAAATATCTTCACATAAAAACTGAACAGAAGCATTCTCAGAAACTTCTTTGTGTTGAGTGCATTCAACTCACAGGCTTGAACTTACCTGTAGAAAGAGCAGTTTTGAAACACTCTTTTGGTAAAATCTGCAAGTGGTTATTTGGAGCACTTCGAGGCCTGTGCTGGGATATGGAATATCTTCACCTAAAAACTACAGAGAAGCAGTCTCAGAAAGTTCTTCACGATGCATTCATTCAACTCACAGAGTTGAACCTTCCTTTTGATAGAACAGTTTTGAAACACTCTTTTTGTAGAATCTGCAAGAGGATATTTGGAGCGTTTTGAGGCCTATGCTGGAAAAGGAAATATCTTCACCTAAAAACTAGACAGAAGCATTCTCAGAAACTTCTGTGTGATGAGTGCATTCAACTCACAGGCTTGAACGTTTCTTTTGATAGAACAGTTTGGAAACATTACGTTTGTAGAATCTGCAGGTGTTTATTCGGAGCACCTTGAGGCCTATGTTGGAAAAGGAAATATCTTCACATAAAAACTAGAGAGAAGGATTCTCAGAAACTTCTTTGTGATGAGTTCATTCAACTCACAGAGTTGAACCTACCAATTGATAGAGAAGTTTGGAAACACTCTTTTTGTAGAATCTGCAAGTGGATATTTGGAGCCGTTTGAGGCCTAAGCTGGAAAAGGAAATATCTTCACATAAAAACTGAACAGAAGCATTCTCAGAAACTTCTTTGTGTTGAGTGCATTCAACTCACAGACTTGAACTTACCTGTAGAAAGAGCAGTTTTGAAACACTCTTTTGGTAAAATCTGCAAGTGGTTATTTGGAGCACTTCGAGGCCTGTGCTGGGATATGGAATATCTTCACCTAAAAACTACAGAGAAGCAGTCTCAGAAAGTTCTTCACGATGCATTCATTCAACTCACAGAGTTGAACCTTCCTTTTGATAGAACAGTTTTGAAACACTCTTTTTGTAGATTCTGCAAGAGGATATTTGGAGCGTTTTGAGGCCTATGCTGGAAAAGGAAATATCTTCACCTAAAAACTAGACAGAAGCATTCTCAGAAACTTCTGTGTGATGAGTGCATTCAACTCACAGACTTGAAGGTTTCTTTTGATAGAACAGTTTGGAAACATTACGTTTGTAGAATCTGCAAGTGTTTATTCGGAGCACCTTGAGGCCTATGTTGGAAAAGGAAATATCTTCACATAAAACCTAGAGAGAAGGATTCTCAGAAACTTCTTTGTGATGAGTTCATTCAACTCACAGAGTTGACCCTATCAATTGATAGAGAAGTTTGGAAGCACTCTTTTTGTAGAATCTGCAAGTGGATATTTGGAGCCGTTTGAGGCCTATGCTGGAAAAGGAAATATCTTCACATAAAAACTGAACAGAAGCATTCTCAGAAACTTCTTTGTGTTGAGTGCATTCAACTCACAGACTTGAACGTTTCTTTTGATAGAACAGTTTGGAAACATTACGTTTGTAGAATCTGCAAGTGTTTATTCGGAGCACCTTGAGGCCTATGTTGGAAAAGGAAATATCTTCACATAAAACCTAGAGAGAAGGATTCTCAGAAACTTCTTTGTGATGAGTTCATTCAACTCACAGAGTTGAACCTACCAATTGATAGAGAAGTTTGGAAACACTCTTTTTGTAGAATCTGCAAGTGGATATTTGGAGCCGTTTGAGGCCTATGCTGGAAAAGGAAATATCTTCACATAAAAACTGAACAGAAGCATTCTCAGAAACTTCTTTGTGTTGAGTGCATTGAACTCACAGACTTGAACTTACCTGTAGAAAGAGCAGTTTTGAAACACTCTTTTGGTAAAATCTGCAAGTGTTTATTTGGAGCACTTCGAGGCCTGTGCTGGGATATGGAATATCTTCACCTAAAAACTACAGAGAAGCAGTCTCAGAAAGTTATTCACGATGCATTCATTCAACTCACAGAGTTGAACCTTCCTTTTGATAGAACAGTTTTGAAACACTCTTTTTGTAGATTCTGCAAGAGGATATTTGGAGCGTTTTGAGGCCTATGCTGGAAAAGGAAATATCTTCACCTAAAAACTAGACAGAAGCATTCTCAGAAACTTCTGTGTGATGAGTGCGTTCAACTCACAGACTTGAACGTTTCTTTTGATAGAACAGTTTGGAAACATTACGTTTGTAGAATCTGCAAGTGTTTATTCGGAGCACCTTGAGGCCTATGTTGGAAAAGGAAATATCTTCACATAAAAACTAGAGAGAAGGATTCTCAGAAACTTCTTTGTGATGAGTTCATTCAACTCACAGAGTTGAACCTACCAATTGATAGAGAAGTTTGAAAACACTCTTTTTGTAGAATCTGCAAGTGGATATTTGGAGCCGTTTGAGGCCTATGCTGGAAAAGGAAATATCTTCACATAAAAACTGAACAGAAGCATTCTCAGAAACTTCTTTGTGTTGAGTGCATTCAACTCACAGACTTCAACTTACCTGTAGAAAAAGCAGTTTTGAAACACTCTTTTGGTAAAATCTGCAAGTGGTTATTTGGAGCACTTCGAGGCCTGTGCTGGAATATGGAATATCTTCACCTAAAAACTACAGAGAAGCATTCTCAGAAAGTTCTTCACGATGCATTCATTCAACTCACAGAGTTGAACCTTCCTTTTGATAGAACAGTTTTGAAACACTCTTTTTGTAGATTCTGCAAGAGGATATTTGGAGCGATTTGAGGCCTATGCTGGAAAAGGAAATATCTTCACCTAAAAACTAGACAGAAGCATTCTCAGAAATTTCTGTGTGATGAGTGCGTTCATCTCACAGACTTGAACGTTTCTTTTGAGAGAACAGTTTGGAAACATTAAGTTTGTAGAATCTGCAAGTGTTTATTCGGAGAACCTTGAGGCCTATGTTGCAAAAGGAAATATCTTCACATAAAAACTAGAGAGAAGGATTCTCAGAAACTTCTTTGTGATGAGTTCATTCAACTCACAGAGTTGAACCTACCAATTGATAGAGAAGTTTGGAAACACTCTTTTTGTAGAATCTGCAAGTGGATATTTGGAGCCGTTTGAGGCCTATGCTGGAAAAGGAAATATCTTCACATAAAAACTGAACAGAAGCATTCTCAGAAACTTCTTTGTGTTGAGTGCATTCAACTCACAGACTTGAACTTACCTGTAGAAAGAGCAGTTTTGAAACACTCTTTTGGTAAAATCTGCAAGTGGTTATTTGGAGCACTTCGAGTCCTGTGCTGGGATATGGAATATCTTCACCTAAAAACTACAGAGAAGCATTCTCAGAAATTTCTTCATGATGCATTCATTCAACTCAAAGAGTTGAACCTTCCTTTTGATAGAACAGTTTTGAAACACTCTTTTTGTAGAATCTGCAAGAGGATATTTGGAGCGTTTTGAGGCCTATGCTGGAAAAGGAAATATCTTCACCTATAAACTGAACAGAAGCATTCTCAGAAACTTCTGTGTGATGAGTGCATTCAACTCACAGACTTGAACGTTTCTTGTGATAGAACAGTTTCGAAACATTACGTTTGTAGAATCTGCAAGTGTTTATTCGGAGCACCTTGAGGCCTATGTTGGAAAAGGAAATATCTTCACATAAAAACTAGAGAGAAGGATTCTCAGAAACTTCTTTGTGATGAGTTCATTCAACTCACAGAGTTGAACCTACCAATTGATAGAGAAGTTTGGAAACACTCTTTTTGTAGAATCTGCAAGTGGATATTTGGAGCCGTTTGAGGCCTATGCTGGGAAAGGAAATATCTTCACATCAAAACTGAACAGAAGCATTCTCAGAAACTTCTTTGTGTTGAGTGCATTCAACTCACAGACTTGAACTTACCTGTAGAAAGAGCAGTTTTGAAACACTCTTTTGGTAAAATCTGCAAGTGGTTATTTGGAGCACTTCGAGGCCTGTGCTGGGATATGGAATATCTTCACCTAAAAACTACAGAGAAGCATTCTCTGAAAGTTCTTCATGATGCATTCATTCAACTCAAGAGTTGAACCTTCCTTTTGATAGAACAGTTTTGAAACACTCTTTTTGTAGAATCTGCAAGAGGATATTTGGAGCGTTTTGAGGCCTATGCTGGAAAAGGAAATATCTTCACCTAAAAACTAGACAGAAGCATTCTCAGAAACTTCTGTGTGATGAGTGCATTCAACTCACAGACTTGAACGTTTCTTTTGACAGAACAGTTTGGAAACATTACGTTTGTAGAATCTGCAAGTGTTTATTCGGAGCACCTTGAGGCCTATGTTGGAAAAGGAAATATCTTCACATAAAAACTAGAGAGAAGGATTCTCAGAAACTTCTTTGTGATGAGTTCATTCAACTCACAGAGTTGAACCTACCAATTGATAGAGAAGTTTGGAAACACTCTTTTTGTAGAATGTGCAAGTGGATATTTGGAGCCGTTTGTGGCCTATGCTGGAAAAGGAAATATCTTCACATAAAAACTGAACAGAAGCATTCTCAGAAACTTCTTTGTGTTGAGTGCATTCAACTCACAGACTTGAACTTACCTATAGAAAGAGCAGTTTTGAAACACTCTTTTGGTAAAATCTGCAAGTGTTTATTTGGAGCACTTCGATGCCTGTGCTGGGATATGGAATATCTTCACCTAAAAACTACAGAGAAGCATTCTCAGAAAGTTCTTCACGATGCATTCATTCAACTCACAGAGTTGAACCTTCCTTTTGATAGAACAGTTTTGAAACACTCTTTTTGTAGAATCTGCAAGAGGATATTTGGAGCGTTTTGAGGCCTATGCTGGAAAAGGAAATATCTTCACCTAAAAACTAGACAGAAGCATTCTCAGAAACTTCTGTGTGATGAGTGCATTCAACTCACAGACTTGAACGTTTCTTTTGATAGAACAGTTTGGAAACATTACGTTTGTAGAATCTGCAGGTGTTTATTCGGAGCACCTTGAGGCCTATGTTGGAAAAGGAAATATCTTCACATAAAAACTAGAGAGAAGGATTCTCAGAAACTTCTTTGTGATGAGTTCATTCAACTCACAGAGTTGAACCTACCAATTGATAGAGAAGTTTGGAAACACTCTTTTTGTAGAATCTGCAAGTGGATATTTGGAGCCGTTTGAGGCCTATGCTGGAAAAGGAAATATCTTCACATAAAAACTGAACAGAAGCATTCTCAGAAACTTCTTTGTGTTGAGTGCATTCAACTCACAGACATGAACTTACCTGTAGAAAGAGCAGTTTTGAAACACTCTTTTGGTAAAATCTGCAAGTGGTTATTTGGAGCACTTCGAGGCCTGTGCTGGGATATGGAATATCTTCACCTAAAAACTACAGAGAAGCAGTCTCAGAAAGTTCTTCACGATGCATTCATTCAACTCACAGAGTTGAACCTTCCTTTTGATAGAACAGTTTTGAAACACTCTTTTTGTAGATTCTGCAAGAGGATATTTGGAGCGTTTTGAGGCCTATGCTGGAAAAGGAAATATCTTCACCTAAAAACTAGACAGAAGCATTCTCAGAAACTTCTGTGTGATGAGTGCATTCAACTCACAGACTTGAACGTTTCTTTTGATAGAACAGTTTCGAAACATTACGTTTGTAGAATCTGCAGGTGTTTATTCGGAGCACCTTGAGGCCTATGTTGGAAAAGGAAATATCTTCACATAAAAACTAGAGAGAAGGATTCTCAGAAACTTCTTTGTGATGAGTTCATTCAACTCACAGAGTTGAACCTACCAATTGATAGAGAAGTTTGGAAACACTCTTTTTGTAGAATCTGCAAGTGGATATTTGGAGCCGTTTGAGGCCTATGCTGGAAAAGGAAATATCTTCACATAAAAACTGAACAGAAGCATTCTCAGAAACTTCTTTGTGTTGAGTGCATTCAACTCACAGACATGAACTTACCTGTAGAAAGAGCAGTTTTGAAACACTCTTTTGCTAAAATCTGCAAGTGGTTATTTGGAGCACTTCGAGGCCTGTGCTGGGATATGGAATATCTTCACCTAAAAACTACAGAGAAGCAGTCTCAGAAAGTTCTTCACGATGCATTCATTCAACTCACAGAGTTGAACCTTCCTTTTGATAGAACAGTTTTGAAACACTCTTTTTGTAGAATCTGCAAGAGGATATTTGGAGCGTTTTGAGGCCTATGCTGGAAAAGGAAATATCTTCACCTAAAAACTAGACAGAAGCATTCTCAGAAACTTCTGTGTGATGAGTGCATTCAACTCACAGACTTGAACGTTTCTTTTGATAGAACAGTTTGGAAACATTACGTTTGTAGAATCTGCAAGTGTTTATTCGGAGCACCTTGAGGCCTATGTTGGAAAAGGAAATATCTTCACATAAAACCTAGAGAGAAGGATTCTCAGAAACTTCTTTGTGATGAGTTCATTCAACTCACAGAGTTGAACCTACCAATTGATAGAGAAGTTTGGAAACACTCTTTTTGTAGAATCTGCAAGTGGATATTTGGAGCCGTTTGAGGCCTATGCTGGAAAAGGAAATATCTTCACATAAAAACTGAACAGAAGCATTCTCAGAAACTTCTTTGTGTTGAGTGCATTGAACTCACAGACTTGAACTTACCTGTAGAAAGAGCAGTTTTGAAACACTCTTTTGGTAAAATCTGCAAGTGGTTATTTGGAGCACTTCGAGGCCTGTGCTGGGATATGGAATATCTTCACCTAAAAACTACAGAGAAGCAGTCTCAGAAAGTTATTCACGATGCATTCATTCACCTCACAGAGTTGAACCTTCCTTTTGATAGAACAGTTTTGAAACACTCTTTTTGTAGATTCTGCAAGAGGATATTTGGAGCGTTTTGAGGCCTATGCTGGAAAAGGAAATATCTTCACCTAAAAACTAGACAGAAGCATTCTCAGAAACTTCTGTGTGATGAGTGCGTTCAACTCACAGACTTGAACGTTTCTTTTGAGAGAACAGTTTGGAAACATTACGTTTGTAGAATCTGCAAGTGTTTATTCGGAGCACCTTGAGGCCTATGTTGGAAAAGGAAATATCTTCACATAAAAACTAGAGAGAAGGATTCTCAGAAACTTCTTTGTGATGAGTTCATTCAACTCACAGAGTTGAACCTACCAATTGATAGAGAAGTTTGAAAACACTCTTTTTGTAGAATCTGCAAGTGGATATTTGGAGCCGTTTGAGGCCTATGCTGGAAAAGGAAATAACTTCACATAAAAACTGAACAGAAGCATTCTCAGAAACTTCTTTGTGTTGAGTGCATTCAACTCACAGACTTCAACTTACCTGTAGAAAGAGCAGTTTTGAAACACTCTTTTGGTAAAATCTGCAAGTGGTTATTTGGAGCACTTCGAGTCCTGTGCTGGAATATGGAATATCTTCACCTAAAAACTACAGAGAAGCATTCTCAGAAATTACTTCATGATGCATTCATTCAACTCAAAGAGTTGAACCTTCCTTTTGATAGAACAGTTTTGAAACACTCTTTTTGTAGAATCTGCAAGAGGATATTTGGAGCGTTTTGAGGCCTATGCTGGAAAAGGAAATATCTTCACCTATAAACTGAACAGAAGCATTCTCAGAAACTTCTGTGTGATGAGTGCATTCAACTCACAGACTTGAACGTTTCTTATGATAGAACAGTTTCGAAACATTACGTTTGTAGAATCTGCAAGTGTTTATTCGGAGCACCTTGAGGCCTATGTTGGAAAAGGAAATATCTTCACATAAAAACTAGAGAGAAGGATTCTCAGAAACTTCTTTGTGATGAGTTCATTCAACTCACAGAGTTGAACCTACCAATTGATAGAGAAGTTTGGAAACACTCTTTTTGTAGAATCTGCAAGTGGATATTTGGAGCCGTTTGAGGCCTATGCTGGGAAAGGAAATATCTTCACATCAAAACTGAACAGAAGCATTCTCAGAAACTTCTTTGTGTTGAGTGCATTCAACTCACAGACTTGAACTTACCTGTAGAAAGAGCAGTTTTGAAACACTCTTTTGGTAAAATCTGCAAGTGGTTATTTGGAGCACTTCGAGGCCTGTGCTGGGATATGGAATATCTTCACCTAAAAACTACAGAGAAGCATTCTCTGAAAGTTCTTCATGATGCATTCATTCAACTCAAGAGTTGAACCTTCCTTTTGATAGAACAGTTTTGAAACACTCTTTTTGTAGAATCTGCAAGAGGATATTTGGAGCGTTTTGAGGCCTATGCTGGAAAAGGAAATATCTTCACCTAAAAACTAGACAGAAGCATTCTCAGAAACTTCTGTGTGATGAGTGCATTCAACTCACAGACTTGAACGTTTCTTTTGACAGAACAGTTTGGAAACATTACGTTTGTAGAATCTGCAAGTGTTTATTCGGAGCACCTTGAGGCCTATGTTGGAAAAGGAAATATCTTCACATAAAAACTAGAGAGAAGGATTCTCAGAAACTTCTTTGTGATGAGTTCATTCAACTCACAGAGTTGAACCTACCAATTGATAGAGAAGTTTGGAAACACTCTTTTTGTAGAATGTGCAAGTGGATATTTGGAGCCGTTTGTGGCCTATGCTGGAAAAGGAAATATCTTCACATAAAAACTGAACAGAAGCATTCTCAGAAACTTCTTTGTGTTGAGTGCATTCAACTCACAGACTTGAACTTACCTATAGAAAGAGCAGTTTTGAAACACTCTTTTGGTAAAATCTGCAAGTGTTTATTTGGAGCACTTCGAGGCCTGTGCTGGGATATGGAATATCTTCACCTAAAAACTACAGAGAAGCAGTCTCAGAAAGTTCTTCACGATGCATTCATTCAACTCACAGAGTTGAACCTTCCTTTTGATAGAACAGTTTTGAAACACTCTTTTTGTAGATTCTGCAAGAGGATATTTGGAGCGTTTTGAGGCCTATGCTGGAAAAGGAAATATCTTCACCTAAAAACTAGACAGAAGCATTCTCAGAAACTTCTGTGTGATGAGTGCATTCAACTCACAGACTTGAACGTTTCTTTTGATAGAACAGTTTGGAAACATTACGTTTGTAGAATCTGCAGGTGTTTATTCGGAGCACCTTGAGGCCTATGTTGGAAAAGGAAATATCTTCACATAAAAACTAGAGAGAAGGATTCTCAGAAACTTCTTTGTGATGAGTTCATTCAACTCACAGAGTTGAACCTACCAATTGATAGAGAAGTTTGGAAACACTCTTTTTGTAGAATCTGCAAGTGGATATTTGGAGCCGTTTGAGGCCTATGCTGGAAAAGGAAATATCTTCACATAAAAACTGAACAGAAGCATTCTCAGAAACTTCTTTGTGTTGAGTGCATTCAACTCACAGACATGAACTTACCTGTAGAAAGAGCAGTTTTGAAACACTCTTTTGGTAAAATCTGCAAGTGGTTATTTGGAGCACTTCGAGGCCTGTGCTGGGATATGGAATATCTTCACCTAAAAACTACAGAGAAGCAGTCTCAGAAAGTTCTTCACGATGCATTCATTCAACTCACAGAGTTGAACCTTCCTTTTGATAGAACAGTTTTGAAACACTCTTTTTGTAGATTCTGCAAGAGGATATTTGGAGCGTTTTGAGGCCTATGCTGGAAAAGGAAATATCTTCACCTAAAAACTAGACAGAAGCATTCTCAGAAACTTCTGTGTGATGAGTGCATTCAACTCACAGACTTGAACGTTTCTTTTGATAGAACAGTTTGGAAACATTCCGTTTGTAGAATCTGCAGGTGTTTATTCGGAGCACCTTGAGGCCTATGTTGGAAAAGGAAATATCTTCACATAAAAACTAGAGAGAAGGATTCTCAGAAACTTCTTTGTGATGAGTTCATTCAACTCACAGAGTTGAACCTACCAATTGATAGAGAAGTTTGGAAACACTCTTTTTGTAGAATCTGCAAGTGGATATTTGGAGCTGTTTGAGGCCTATGCTGGAAAAAGAAATATCTTCACATAAAAACTGAACAGAAGCATTCTCAGAAACTTCTTTGTGTTGAGTGCATTCAACTCACAGACTTGAACTTACCTGTAGAAAGAGCAGTTTTGAAACACTCTTTTGGTAAAATCTGCAAGTGGTTATTTGGAGCACTTCGAGGCCTGTGCTGGGATATGGAATATCTTCACCTAAAAACTACAGAGAAGCAGTCTCAGAAAGTTCTTCACGATGCATTCATTCAACTCACAGAGTTGAACTTTCCTTTTGATAGAACAGTTTTGAAACACTCTTTTTGTAGATTCTGCAAGAGGATATTTGGAGCGTTTTGAGGCCTATGCTGGAAAAGGAAATATCTTCACCTAAAAACTAGACAGAAGCATTCTCAGAAACTTCTGTGTGATGAGTGCATTCAACTCACAGACTTGAACGTTTCTTTTGATAGAACAGTTTGGAAACATTACGTTTGTAGAATCTGCAAGTGTTTATTCGGAGCACCTTGAGGCCTATGTTGGAAAAGGAAATATCTTCACATAAAACCTAGAGAGAAGGATTCTCAGAAACTTCTTTGTGATGAGTTCATTCAACTCACAGAGTTGATCCTACCAATTGATAGAGAAGTTTGGAAACACTCTTTTTGTAGAATCTGCAAGTGGATATTTGGAGCCGTTTGAGGCCTATGCTGGAAAAGGAAATATCTTCACATAAAAACTGAACAGAAGCATTCTCAGAAACTTCTTTGTGTTGAGTGCATTCAACTCACAGACTTGAACTTACCTGTAGAAAGAGCAGTTTTGAAACACTCTTTTGGTAAAATCTGCAAGTGGTTATTTGGAGCACTTCGAGGCCTGTGCTGGGATATGGAATATCTTCACCTAAAAACTACAGAGAAGCAGTCTCAGAAAGTTCTTCACGATGCATTCATTCAACTCACAGAGTTGAACCTTCCTTTTGATAGAACAGTTTTGAAACACTCTTTTTGTAGATTCTGCAAGAGGATATTTGGAGCGATTTGAGGCCTATGATGGAAAAGGAAATATCTTCACCTAAAAACTAGACAGAAGCATTCTCAGAAACTTCTGTGTGATGAGTGCGTTCAACTCACACACTTGAACGTTTCTTTTGATAGAACAGTTTGGAAACATTAAGTTTGTAGAATCTGCAAGTGTTTATTCGGAGCACCTTGAGGCCTATGTTGGAAAAGGAAATATCTTCACATAAAAACTAGAGAGAAGGATTCTCAGAAACTTCTTTGGATGAGTTCATTCAACTCACAGAGTTGAACCTACCAATTGATAGAGAAGTTTGGAAACACTCTTTTTGTAGAATCTGCAAGTGGATATTTGGAGCCGTTTGTGGCCTATGCTGGAAAAGGAAATATCTTCACATAAGAACTGAACAGAAGCATTCTCAGAAACTTCTTTGTGTTGAGTGCATTCAACTCACAGACTTGAACTTACCTGTAGAAAGAGCAGTTTTGAAACACTCTTTTGGTACAATCTGCAAGTGGTTATTTGGAGCACTTCGAGGCCTGTGCTGGGATATGGAATATCTTCACCTAAAAACTACAGAGAAGCATTCTCAGAAAGTTCTTCACGATGCATTCATTCAACTCACAGAGTTGAACCTTCCTTTTGATAGAACAGTTTTGAAACACTCTTTTTGTAGAATCTGCAAGAGGATATTTGGAGCGTTTTGAGGCCTATGCTGGAAAAGGAAATATCTTCACCTAAAAACTAGACAGAAGCATTCTCAGAAACTTCTGTGTGATGAGTGCATTCAACTCACAGACTTGAAAGTTTCTTTTGATAGAACAGTTTGGAAACATTACGTTTGTAGAATCTGCAAGTGTTTATTCGGAGCACCTTGAGGCCTATGTTGGAAAAGGAAATATCTTCAGATAAAACCTAGAGAGAAGGATTCTCAGAAACTTCTTTGTGATGAGTTCATTCAACTCACAGAGTTGAACCTACCAATTGATAGAGAAGTTTGGAAACACTCTTTTTGTAGAATCTGCAAGTGGATATTTGGAGCTGTTTGAGGCCTATGCTGGAAAAAGAAATATCTTCACATAAAAACTGAACAGAAGCATTCTCAGAAACTTCTTTGTGTTGAGTGCATTCAACTCACAGACTTGAACTTACCTGTAGAAAGAGCAGTTTTGAAACACTCTTTTGGTAAAATCTGCAAGTGGTTATTTGGAGCACTTCGAGGCCTATGCTGGGATATGGAATATCTTCACCTAAAAACTACAGAGAAGCAGTCTCAGAAAGTTCTTCACGATGCATTCATTCAACTCACAGAGTTGAACCTTCCTTTTGATAGAACAGTTTTGAAACACTCTTTTTGTAGATTCTGCAAGAGGATATTTGGAGCGTTTTGAGGCCTATGCTGGAAAAGGAAATATCTTCACCTAAAAACTAGACAGAAGCATTCTCAGAAACTTCTGTGTGATGAGTGCATTCAACTCACAGACTTGAACGTTTCTTTTGATAGAACAGTTTGGAAACATTACGTTTGTAGAATCTGCAAGTGTTTATTCGGAGCACCTTGAGGCCTATGTTGGAAAAGGAAATATCTTCACATAAAACCTAGAGAGAAGGATTCTCAGAAACTTCTTTGTGATGAGTTCATTCAACTCACAGAGTTGATCCTACCAATTGATAGAGAAGTTTGGAAACACTCTTTTTGTAGAATCTGCAAGTGGATATTTGGAGCCGTTTGAGGCCTATGCTGGAAAAGGAAATATCTTCACATAAAAACTGAACAGAAGCATTCTCAGAAACTTCTTTGTGTTGAGTGCATTCAACTCACAGACTTGAACTTACCTGTAGAAAGAGCAGTTTTGAAACACTCTTTTGGTAAAATCTGCAAGTGGTTATTTGGAGCACTTCGAGGCCTGTGCTGGGATATGGAATATCTTCACCTAAAAACTACAGAGAAGCAGTCTCAGAAAGTTCTTCACGATGCATTCATTCAACTCACAGAGTTGAACCTTCCTTTTGATAGAACAGTTTTGAAACACTCTTTTTGTAGATTCTGCAAGAGGATATTTGGAGCGATTTGAGGCCTATGCTGGAAAAGGAAATATCTTCACCTAAAAACTAGACAGAAGCATTCTCAGAAACTTCTGTGTGATGAGTGCGTTCAACTCACACACTTGAACGTTTCTTTTGATAGAACAGTTTGGAAACATTAAGTTTGTAGAATCTGCAAGTGTTTATTCGGAGCACCTTGAGGCCTATGTTGGAAAAGGAAATATCTTCACATAAAAACTAGAGAGAAGGATTCTCAGAAACTTCTTTGTGATGAGTTCATTCAACTCACAGAGTTGAACCTACCAATTGATAGAGAAGTTTGGAAACACTCTTTTTGTAGAATGTGCAAGTGGATATTTGGAGCCGTTTGAGGCCTATGCTGGAAAAGGAAATATCTTCACATAAGAACTGAACAGAAGCATTCTCAGAAACTTCTTTGTGTTGAGTGCATTCAACTCACAGACTTGAACTTACCTGTAGAAAGAGCAGTTTTGAAACACTCTTTTGGTAAAATCTGCAAGTGGTTATTTGGAGCACTTCGAGGCCTGTGCTGGGATATGGAATATCTTCACCTAAAAACTACAGAGAAGCATTCTCTGAAAGTTCTTCATGATGCATTCATTCAACTCAAGAGTTGAACCTTCCTTTTGATAGAACAGTTTTGAAACACTCTTTTTGTAGAATCTGCAAGAGGATATTTGGAGCGTTTTGAGGCCTATGCTGGAAAAGGAAATATCTTCACCTAAAAACTAGACAGAAGCATTCTCAGAAACTTCTGTGTGATGAGTGCATTCAACTCACAGACTTGAACGTTTCTTTTGACAGAACAGTTTGGAAACATTACGTTTGTAGAATCTGCAAGTGTTTATTCGGAGCACCTTGAGGCCTATGTTGGAAAAGGAAATATCTTCACATAAAAACTAGAGAGAAGGATTCTCAGAAACTTCTTTGTGATGAGTTCATTCAACTCACAGAGTTGAACCTACCAATTGATAGAGAAGTTTGGAAACACTCTTTTTGTAGAATGTGCAAGTGGATATTTGGAGCCGTTTGTGGCCTATGCTGGAAAAGGAAATATCTTCACATAAAAACTGAACAGAAGCATTCTCAGAAACTTCTTTGTGTTGAGTGCATTCAACTCACAGACTTGAACTTACCTATAGAAAGAGCAGTTTTGAAACACTCTTTTGGTAAAATCTGCAAGTGTTTATTTGGAGCACTTCGAGGCCTGTGCTGGGATATGGAATATCTTCACCTAAAAACTACAGAGAAGCATTCTCAGAAAGTTCTTCACGATGCATTCATTCAACTCACAGAGTTGAACCTTCCTTTAGATAGAACAGTTTTGAAACACTCTTTTTGTAGAATCTGCAAGAGGATATTTGGAGCGTTTTGAGGCCTATGCTGGAAAAGGAAATATCTTCACCTAAAAACTAGACAGAAGCATTCTCAGAAACTTCTGTGTGATGAGTGCATTCAACTCACAGACTTGAACGTTTCTTTTGATAGAACAGTTTGGAAACATTACGTTTGTAGAATCTGCAGGTGTTTATTCGGAGCACCTTGAGGCCTATGTTGGAAAAGGAAATATCTTCACATAAAAACTAGAGAGAAGGATTCTCAGAAACTTCTTTGTGATGAGTTCATTCAACTCACAGAGTTGAACCTACCAATTGATAGAGAAGTTTGGAAACACTCTTTTTGTAGAATCTGCAAGTGGATATTTGGAGCCGTTTGAGGCCTATGCTGGAAAAGGAAATATCTTCACATAAAAACTGAACAGAAGCATTCTCAGAAACTTCTTTGTGTTGAGTGCATTCAACTCACAGACATGAACTTACCTGTAGAAAGAGCAGTTTTGAAACACTCTTTTGGTAAAATCTGCAAGTGGTTATTTGGAGCACTTCGAGGCCTGTGCTGGGATATGGAATATCTTCACCTAAAAACTACAGAGAAGCAGTCTCAGAAAGTTCTTCACGATGCATTCATTCAACTCACAGAGTTGAACCTTCCTTTTGATAGAACAGTTTTGAAACACTCTTTTTGTAGATTCTGCAAGAGGATATTTGGAGCGTTTTGAGGCCTATGCTGGAAAAGGAAATATCTTCACCTAAAAACTAGACAGAAGCATTCTCAGAAACTTCTGTGTGATGAGTGCATTCAACTCACAGACTTGAACGTTTCTTTTGATAGAACAGTTTGGAAACATTATGTTTGTAGAATCTGCAGGTGTTTATTCGGAGCACCTTGAGGCCTATGTTGGAAAAGGAAATATCTTCACATAAAAACTAGAGAGAAGGATTGTCAGAAACTTCTTTGTGATGAGTTCATTCAACTCACAGAGTTGAACCTACCAATTGATAGAGAAGTTTGGAAACACTCTTTTTGTAGAATCTGCAAGTGGATATTTGGAGCCGTTTGAGGCCTATGCTGGAAAAGGAAATATCTTCACATAAAAACTGAACAGAAGCATTCTCAGAAACTTCTTTGTGTTGAGTGCATTCAACTCACAGACATGAACTTACCTGTAGAAAGAGCAGTTTTGAAACACTCTTTTGGTAAAATCTGCAAGTGGTTATTTGGAGCACTTCGAGGCCTGTGCTGGGATATGGAATATCTTCACCTAAAAACTACAGAGAAGCAGTCTCAGAAAGTTCTTCACGATGCATTCATTCAACTCACAGAGTTGAACCTTCCTTTTGATAGAACAGTTTTGAAACACTCTTTTTGTAGATTCTGCAAGAGGATATTTGGAGCGTTTTGAGGCCTATGCTGGAAAAGGAAATATCTTCACCTAAAAACTAGACAGAAGCATTCTCAGAAACTTCTGTGTGATGAGTGCATTCAACTCACAGACTTGAACGTTTCTTTTGATAGAACAGTTTGGAAACATTACGTTTGTAGAATCTGCAGGTGTTTATTCGGAGCACCTTGAGGCCTATGTTGGAAAAGGAAATATCTTCACATAAAAACTAGAGAGAAGGATTCTCAGAAACTTCTTTGTGATGAGTTCATTCAACTCACAGAGTTGAACCTACCAATTGATAGAGAAGTTTGGAAACACTCTTTTTGTAGAATCTGCAAGTGGATATTTGGAGCTGTTTGAGGCCTATGCTGGAAAGAGAAATATCTTCACATAAAAACTGAACAGAAGCATTCTCAGAAACTTCTTTGTGTTGAGTGCATTCAACTCACAGACTTGAACTTACCTGTAGAAAGAGCAGTTTTGAAACACTCTTTTGGTAAAATCTGCAAGTGGTTATTTGGAGCACTTCGAGGCCTGTGCTGGGATATGGAATATCTTCACCTAAAAACTACAGAGAAGCAGTCTCAGAAAGTTCTTCACGATGCATTCATTCAACTCACAGAGTTGAACTTTCCTTTTGATAGAACAGTTTTGAAACACTCTTTTTGTAGATTCTGCAAGAGGATATTTGGAGCGTTTTGAGGCCTATGCTGGAAAAGGAAATATCTTCACCTAAAAACTAGACAGAAGCATTCTCAGAAACTTCTGTGTGATGAGTGCATTCAACTCACAGACTTGAACGTTTCTTTTGATAGAACAGTTTGGAAACATTACGTTTGTAGAATCTGCAAGTGTTTATTCGGAGCACCTTGAGGCCTATGTTGGAAAAGGAAATATCTTCACATAAAACCTAGAGAGAAGGATTCTCAGAAACTTCTTTGTGATGAGTTCATTCAACTCACAGAGTTGATCCTACCAATTGATAGAGAAGTTTGGAAACACTCTTTTTGTAGAATCTGCAAGTGGATATTTGGAGCCGTTTGAGGCCTATGCTGGAAAAGGAAATATCTTCACATAAAAACTGAACAGAAGCATTCTCAGAAACTTCTTTGTGTTGAGTGCATTCAACTCACAGACTTGAACTTACCTGTAGAAAGAGCAGTTTTGAAACACTCTTTTGGTAAAATCTGCAAGTGGTTATTTGGAGCACTTCGAGGCCTGTGCTGGGATATGGAATATCTTCACCTAAAAACTACAGAGAAGCAGTCTCAGAAAGTTCTTCACGATGCATTCATTCAACTCACAGAGTTGAACCTTCCTTTTGATAGAACAGTTTTGAAACACTCTTTTTGTAGATTCTGCAAGAGGATATTTGGAGCGATTTGAGGCCTATGCTGGAAAAGGAAATATCTTCACCTAAAAACTAGACAGAAGCATTCTCAGAAACTTCTGTGTGATGAGTGCGTTCAACTCACAGACTTGAACGTTTCTTTTGATAGAACAGTTTGGAAACATTAAGTTTGTAGAATCTGCAAGTGTTTATTCGGAGCACCTTGAGGCCTATGTTGGAAAAGGAAATATCTTCACATAAAAACTAGAGAGAAGGATTCTCAGAAACTTCTTTGTGATGAGTTCATTCAACTCACAGAGTTGAACCTACCAATTGATAGAGGTTTGGAAACACTCTTTTTGTAGAATCTGCAAGTGGATATTTGGAGCCGTTTGTGGCCTATGCTGGAAAAGGAAATATCTTCACATAAGAACTGAACAGAAGCATTCTCAGAAACTTCTTTGTGTTGAGTGCATTCAACTCACAGACTTGAACTTACCTGTAGAAAGAGCAGTTTTGAAACACTCTTTTGGTACAATCTGCAAGTGGTTATTTGGAGCACTTCGAGGCCTGTGCTGGGATATGGAATATCTTCACCTAAAAACTACAGAGAAGCATTCTCAGAAAGTTCTTCACGATGCATTCATTCAACTCACAGAGTTGAACCTTCCTTTTGATAGAACAGTTTTGAAACACTCTTTTTGTAGAATCTGCAAGAGGATATTTGGAGCGTTTTGAGGCCTATGCTGGAAAAGGAAATATCTTCACCTAAAAACTAGACAGAAGCATTCTCAGAAACTTCTGTGTGATGAGTGCATTCAACTCACAGACTTGAAAGTTTCTTTTGATAGAACAGTTTGGAAACATTACGTTTGTAGAATCTGCAAGTGTTTATTCGGAGCACCTTGAGGCCTATGTTGGAAAAGGAAATATCTTCACATAAAACCTAGAGAGAAGGATTCTCAGAAACTTCTTTGTGATGAGTTCATTCAACTCACAGAGTTTATCTTACCAATTGATAGAGAAGTTTGGAAACACTCTTTTTGTAGAATCTGCAAGTGGATATTTGGAGCCGTTTGAGGCCTATGCTGGAAAAGGAAATATCTTCACATAAAAACTGAACAGAAGCATTCTCAGAAACTTCTTTGTGTTGAGTGCATTCAACTCAGAGACTTGAACTTACCTGTAGAAAGAGCAGTTTTGAAACACTCTTTTGGTAAAATCTGCAAGTGGTTATTTGGAGCACTTCCAGGCCTGTGCTGGGATATGGAATATCTTCACCTAAAAACTACAGAGAAGCAGTCTCAGAAAGTTCTTCACGATGCATTCATTCAACTCACAGAGTTGAACCTTCCTTTTGATAGAACAGTTTTGAAACACTCTTTTTGTAGATTCTGCAAGAGGATATTTGGAGCGTTTTGAGGCCTATGCTGGAAAAGGAAATATCTTCACCTAAAAACTAGACAGAAGCATTCTCAGAAACTTCTGTGTGATGAGTGCATTGAACTCACAGACTTGAACGTTTCTTTTGATAGAACAGTTTGGAAACATTACGTTTGTAGAATCTGCAGGTGTTTATTCGGAGCACCTTGAGGCCTATGTTGGAAAAGGAAATATCTTCACATAAAAACTAGAGAGAAGGATTCTCAGAAACTTCTTTGTGATGAGTTCATTCAACTCACAGAGTTGAACCTACCAATTGATAGAGAAGTTTGGAAACACTCTTTTTGTAGAATCTGCAAGTGGATATTTGGAGCTGTTTGAGGCCTATGCTGGAAAACGAAATATCTTCACATAAAAACTGAACAGAAGCATTCTCAGAAACTTCTTTGTGTTGAGTGCATTCAACTCACAGACTTGAACTTACCTGTAGAAAGAGCAGTTTTGAAACACTCTTTTGGTAAAATCTGCAAGTGGTTATTTGGAGCACTTCGAGGCCTGTGCTGGGATATGGAATATCTTCACCTAAAAACTACAGAGAAGCATTCTCAGAAAGTTCTTCACGATGCATTCATTCAACTCACAGAGTTGAACCTTCCTTTTGATAGAACAGTTTTGAAACACTCTTTTTGTAGATTCTGCAAGAGGATATTTGGAGCGTTTTGAGGCCTATGCTGGAAAAGGAAATATCTTCACCTAAAAACTAGACAGAAGCATTCTCAGAAACTTCTGTGTGATGAGTGCATTCAACTCACAGACTTGAACGTTTCTTTTGATAGAACAGTTTGGAAACATTACGTTTGTAGAATCTGCAAGTGTTTATTCGGAGCACCTTGAGGCCTATGTTGGAAAAGGAAATATCTTCACATAAAACCTAGAGAGAAGGATTCTCAGAAACTTCTTTGTGATGAGTTCATTCAACTCACAGAGTTGATCCTACCAATTGATAGAGAAGTTTGGAAACACTCTTTTTGTAGAATCTGCAAGTGGATATTTGGAGCCGTTTGAGGCCTATGCTGGAAAAGGAAATATCTTCACATAAAAACTGAACAGAAGCATTCTCAGAAACTTCTTTGTGTTGAGTGCATTCAACTCACAGACTTGAACTTACCTGTAGAAAGAGCAGTTTTGAAACACTCTTTTGGTAAAATCTGCAAGTGGTTATTTGGAGCACTTCGAGGCCTGTGCTGGGATATGGAATATCTTCACCTAAAAACTACAGAGAAGCAGTCTCAGAAAGTTCTTCACGATGCATTCATTCAACTCACAGAGTTGAACCTTCCTTTTGATAGAACAGTTTTGAAACACTCTTTTTGTAGATTCTGCAAGAGGATATTTGGAGCGATTTGAGGCCTATGCTGGAAAAGGAAATATCTTCACCTAAAAACTAGACAGAAGCATTCTCAGAAACTTCTGTGTGATGAGTGCGTTCAACTCACACACTTGAACGTTTCTTTTGATAGAACAGTTTGGAAACATTAAGTTTGTAGAATCTGCAAGTGTTTATTCGGAGCACCTTGAGGCCTATGTTGGAAAAGGAAATATCTTCACATAAAAACTAGAGAGGATTCTCAGAAACTTCTTTGTGATGAGTTCATTCAACTCACAGAGTTGAACCTACCAATTGATAGAGAAGTTTGGAAACACTCTTTTTGTAGAATGTGCAAGTGGATATTTGGAGCCGTTTGTGGCCTATGCTGGAAAAGGAAATATCTTCACATAAGAACTGAACAGAAGCATTCTCAGAAACTTCTTTGTGTTGAGTGCATTCAACTCACAGACTTGAACTTACCTGTAGAAAGAGCAGTTTTGAAACACTCTTTTAGTACAATCTGCAAGTGGTTATTTGGAGCACTTCGAGGCCTGTGCTGGGATATGGAATATCTTCACCTAAAAACTACAGAGAAGCATTCTCAGAAAGTTCTTCACGATGCATTCATTCAACTCACAGAGTTGAACCTTCCTTTTGATAGAACAGTTTTGAAACACTCTTTTTGTAGAATCTGCAAGAGGATATTTGGAGCGTTTTGAGGCCTATGCTGGAAAAGGAAATATCTTCACCTAAAAACTAGACAGAAGCATTCTCAGAAACTTCTGTGTGATGAGTGCATTCAACTCACAGACTTGAACGTTTCTTTTGATAGAACAGTTTGGAAACATTACGTTTGTAGAATCTGCAAGTGTTTATTCGGAGCACCTTGAGGCCTATGTTGGAAAAGGAAATATCTTCACATAAAACCTAGAGAGAAGGATTCTCAGAAACTTCTTTGTGATGAGTTCATTCAACTCACAGAGTTGATCCTACCAATTGATAGAGAAGTTTGGAAACACTCTTTTTGTAGAATCTGCAAGTGGATATTTGGAGCCGTTTGAGGCCTATGCTGGAAAAGGAAATATCTTCACATAAAAACTGAACAGAAGCATTCTCAGAAACTTCTTTGTGTTGAGTGCATTCAACTCACAGACTTGAACTTACCTGTAGAAAGAGCAGTTTTGAAACACTCTTTTGGTAAAATCTGCAAGTGGTTATTTGGAGCACTTCCAGGCCTGTGCTGGGATATGGAATATCTTCACCTAAAAACTACAGAGAAGCAGTCTCAGAAAGTTCTTCACGATGCATTCATTCAACTCACAGAGTTGAACCTTCCTTTTGATAGAACAGTTTTGAAACACTCTTTTTGTAGATTCTGCAAGAGGATATTTGGAGCGTTTTGAGGCCTATGCTGGAAAAGGAAATATCTTCACCTAAAAACTAGACAGAAGCATTCTCAGAAACTTCTGTGTGATGAGTGCATTCAACTCACAGACTTGAACGTCTCTTTTGATAGAACAGTTTGGAAACATTACGTTTGTAGAATCTGCAGGTGTTTATTCGGAGCACCTTGAGGCCTATGTTGGAAAAGGAAATATCTTCACATAAAAACTAGAGAGAAGGATTCTCAGAAACTTCTTTGTGATGAGTTCATTCAACTCACAGAGTTGAACCTACCAATTGATAGAGAAGTTTGGAAACACTCTTTTTGTAGAATCTGCAAGTGGATATTTGGAGCTGTTTGAGGCCTATGCTGGAAAAAGAAATATCTTCACATAAAAACTGAACAGAAGCATTCTCAGAAACTTCTTTGTGTTGAGTGCATTCAACTCACAGACTTGAACTTACCTGTAGAAAGAGCAGTTTTGAAACACTCTTTTGGTAAAATCTGCAAGTGGTTATTTGGAGCACTTCGAGGCCTGTGCTGGGATATGGAATATCTTCACCTAAAAACTACAGAGAAGCAGTCTCAGAAAGTTCTTCACGATGCATTCATTCAACTCACAGAGTTGAACCTTCCTTTTGATAGAACAGTTTTGAAACACTCTTTTTGTAGATTCTGCAAGAGGATATTTGGAGCGTTTTGAGGCCTATGCTGGAAAAGGAAATATCTTCACCTAAAAACTAGACAGAAGCATTCTCAGAAACTTCTGTGTGATGAGTGCATTCAACTCACAGACTTGAACGTTTCTTTTGATAGAACAGTTTGGAAACATTACGTTTGTAGAATCTGAAAGTGTTTATTCGGAGCACCTTGAGGCCTATGTTGGAAAAGGAAATATCTTCACATAAAACCTAGAGAGAAGGATTCTCAGAAACTTCTTTGTGATGAGTTCATTCAACTTACAGAGTTGATCCTACCAATTGATAGAGAAGTTTGGAAACACTCTTTTTGTAGAATCTGCAAGTGGATATTTGGAGCCGTTTGAGGCCTATGCTGGAAAAGGAAATATCTTCACATAAAAACTGAACAGAAGCATTCTCAGAAACTTCTTTGTGTTGAGTGCATTCAACTCACAGACTTGAACTTACCTGTAGAAAGAGCAGTTTTGAAACACTCTTTTGGTAAAATCTGCAAGTGGTTATTTGGAGCACTTCGAGGCCTGTGCTGGGATATGGAATATCTTCACCTAAAAACTACAGAGAAGCAGTCTCAGAAAGTTCTTCACGATGCATTCATTCAACTCACAGAGTTGAACCTTCCTTTTGATAGAACAGTTTTGAAACACTCTTTTTGTAGATTCTGCAAGAGGATATTTGGAGCGATTTGAGGCCTATGCTGGAAAAGGAAATATCTTCACCTAAAAACTAGACAGAAGCATTCTCAGAAACTTCTGTGTGATGAGTGCGTTCAACTCACACACTTGAACGTTTCTTTTGATAGAACAGTTTGGAAACATTAAGTTTGTAGAATCTGCAAGTGTTTATTCGGAGCACCTTGAGGCCTATGTTGGAAAAGGAAATATCTTCACATAAAAACTAGAGAGAAGGATTCTCAGAAACTTCTTTGTGATGAGTTCATTCAACTCACAGAGTTGAACCTACCAATAGATAGAGAAGTTTGGAAACACTCTTTTTGTAGAATGTGCAAGTGGATATTTGGAGCCGTTTGTGGCCTATGCTGGAAAAGGAAATATCTTCACATAAGAACTGAACAGAAGCATTCTCAGAAACTTCTTTGTGTTGAGTGCATTCAACTCACAGACTTGAACTTACCTGTAGAAAGAGCAGTTTTGAAACACTCTTTTAGTACAATCTGCAAGTGGTTATTTGGAGCACTTCGAGGCCTGTGCTGGGATATGGAATATCTTCACCTAAAAACTACAGAGAAGCATTCTCAGAAAGTTCTTCACGATGCATTCATTCAACTCACAGAGTTGAACCTTCCTTTTGATAGAACAGTTTTGAAACACTCTTTTTGTAGAATCTGCAAGAGGATATTTGGAGCGTTTTGAGGCCTATGCTGGAAAAGGAAATATCTTCACCTAAAAACTAGACAGAAGCATTCTCAGAAACTTCTGTGTGATGAGTGCATTCAACTCACAGACTTGAACGTTTCTTTTGATAGAACAGTTTGGAAACATTACGTTTGTAGAATCTGCAAGTGTTTATTCGGAGCACCTTGAGGCCTATGTTGGAAAAGGAAATATCTTCACATAAAACCTAGAGAGAAGGATTCTCAGAAACTTCTTTGTGATGAGTTCATTCAACTCACAGAGTTGATCCTACCAATTGATAGAGAAGTTTGGAAACACTCTTTTTGTAGAATCTGCAAGTGGATATTTGGAGCCGTTTGAGGCCTATGCTGGAAAAGGAAATATCTTCACATAAAAACTGAACAGAAGCATTCTCAGAAACTTCTTTGTGTTGAGTGCATTCAACTCACAGACTTGAACTTACCTGTAGAAAGAGCAGTTTTGAAACACTCTTTTGGTAAAATCTGCAAGTGGTTATTTGGAGCACTTCGAGGCCTGTGCTGGGATATGGAATATCTTCACCTAAAAACTACAGAGAAGCAGTCTCAGAAAGTTCTTCACGATGCATTCATTCAACTCACAGAGTTGAACCTTCCTTTTGATAGAACAGTTTTGAAACACTCTTTTTGTAGATTCTGCAAGAGGATATTTGGAGCGATTTGAGGCCTATGCTGGAAAAGGAAATATCTTCACCTAAAAACTAGACAGAAGCATTCTCAGAAACTTCTGTGTGATGAGTGCGTTCAACTCACAGACTTGAACGTTTCTTTTGATAGAACAGTTTGGAAACATTAAGTTTGTAGAATCTGCAAGTGTTTATTCGGAGCACCTTGAGGCCTATGTTGGAAAAGGAAATATCTTCACATAAAAACTAGAGAGAAGGATTCTCAGAAACTTCTTTGTGATGAGTTCATTCAACTCACAGAGTTGAACCTACCAATTGATAGAGGTTTGGAAACACTCTTTTTGTAGAATCTGCAAGTGGATATTTGGAGCCGTTTGTGGCCTATGCTGGAAAAGGAAATATCTTCACATAAGAACTGAACAGAAGCATTCTCAGAAACTTCTTTGTGTTGAGTGCATTCAACTCACAGACTTGAACTTACCTGTAGAAAGAGCAGTTTTGAAACACTCTTTTGGTACAATCTGCAAGTGGTTATTTGGAGCACTTCGAGGCCTGTGCTGGGATATGGAATATCTTCACCTAAAAACTACAGAGAAGCATTCTCAGAAAGTTCTTCACGATGCATTCATTCAACTCACAGAGTTGAACCTTCCTTTTGATAGAACAGTTTTGAAACACTCTTTTTGTAGAATCTGCAAGAGGATATTTGGAGCGTTTTGAGGCCTATGCTGGAAAAGGAAATATCTTCACCTAAAAACTAGACAGAAGCATTCTCAGAAACTTCTGTGTGATGAGTGCATTCAACTCACAGACTTGAAAGTTTCTTTTGATAGAACAGTTTGGAAACATTACGTTTGTAGAATCTGCAAGTGTTTATTCGGAGCACCTTGAGGCCTATGTTGGAAAAGGAAATATCTTCACATAAAACCTAGAGAGAAGGATTCTCAGAAACTTCTTTGTGATGAGTTCATTCAACTCACAGAGTTTATCTTACCAATTGATAGAGAAGTTTGGAAACACTCTTTTTGTAGAATCTGCAAGTGGATATTTGGAGCCGTTTGAGGCCTATGCTGGAAAAGGAAATATCTTCACATAAAAACTGAACAGAAGCATTCTCAGAAACTTCTTTGTGTTGAGTGCATTCAACTCACAGACTTGAACTTACCTGTAGAAAGAGCAGTTTTGAAACACTCTTTTGGTAAAATCTGCAAGTGGTTATTTGGAGCACTTCCAGGCCTGTGCTGGGATATGGAATATCTTCACCTAAAAACTACAGAGAAGCAGTCTCAGAAAGTTCTTCACGATGCATTCATTCAACTCACAGAGTTGAACCTTCCTTTTGATAGAACAGTTTTGAAACACTCTTTTTGTAGATTCTGCAAGAGGATATTTGGAGCGTTTTGAGGCCTATGCTGGAAAAGGAAATATCTTCACCTAAAAACTAGACAGAAGCATTCTCAGAAACTTCTGTGTGATGAGTGCATTGAACTCACAGACTTGAACGTTTCTTTTGATAGAACAGTTTGGAAACATTACGTTTGTAGAATCTGCAGGTGTTTATTCGGAGCACCTTGAGGCCTATGTTGGAAAAGGAAATATCTTCACATAAAAACTAGAGAGAAGGATTCTCAGAAACTTCTTTGTGATGAGTTCATTCAACTCACAGAGTTGAACCTACCAATTGATAGAGAAGTTTGGAAACACTCTTTTTGTAGAATCTGCAAGTGGATATTTGGAGCTGTTTGAGGCCTATGCTGGAAAACGAAATATCTTCACATAAAAACTGAACAGAAGCATTCTCAGAAACTTCTTTGTGTTGAGTGCATTCAACTCACAGACTTGAACTTACCTGTAGAAAGAGCAGTTTTGAAACACTCTTTTGGTAAAATCTGCAAGTGGTTATTTGGAGCACTTCGAGGCCTGTGCTGGGATATGGAATATCTTCACCTAAAAACTACAGAGAAGCATTCTCAGAAAGTTCTTCACGATGCATTCATTCAACTCACAGAGTTGAACCTTCCTTTTGATAGAACAGTTTTGAAACACTCTTTTTGTAGATTCTGCAAGAGGATATTTGGAGCGTTTTGAGGCCTATGCTGGAAAAGGAAATATCTTCACCTAAAAACTAGACAGAAGCATTCTCAGAAACTTCTGTGTGATGAGTGCATTCAACTCACAGACTTGAACGTTTCTTTTGATAGAACAGTTTGGAAACATTACGTTTGTAGAATCTGCAAGTGTTTATTCGGAGCACCTTGAGGCCTATGTTGGAAAAGGAAATATCTTCACATAAAACCTAGAGAGAAGGATTCTCAGAAACTTCTTTGTGATGAGTTCATTCAACTCACAGAGTTGATCCTACCAATTGATAGAGAAGTTTGGAAACACTCTTTTTGTAGAATCTGCAAGTGGATATTTGGAGCCGTTTGAGGCCTATGCTGGAAAAGGAAATATCTTCACATAAAAACTGAACAGAAGCATTCTCAGAAACTTCTTTGTGTTGAGTGCATTCAACTCACAGACTTGAACTTACCTGTAGAAAGAGCAGTTTTGAAACACTCTTTTGGTAAAATCTGCAAGTGGTTATTTGGAGCACTTCGAGGCCTGTGCTGGGATATGGAATATCTTCACCTAAAAACTACAGAGAAGCAGTCTCAGAAAGTTCTTCACGATGCATTCATTCAACTCACAGAGTTGAACCTTCCTTTTGATAGAACAGTTTTGAAACACTCTTTTTGTAGATTCTGCAAGAGGATATTTGGAGCGATTTGAGGCCTATGCTGGAAAAGGAAATATCTTCACCTAAAAACTAGACAGAAGCATTCTCAGAAACTTCTGTGTGATGAGTGCGTTCAACTCACACACTTGAACGTTTCTTTTGATAGAACAGTTTGGAAACATTAAGTTTGTAGAATCTGCAAGTGTTTATTCGGAGCACCTTGAGGCCTATGTTGGAAAAGGAAATATCTTCACATAAAAACTAGAGAGGATTCTCAGAAACTTCTTTGTGATGAGTTCATTCAACTCACAGAGTTGAACCTACCAATTGATAGAGAAGTTTGGAAACACTCTTTTTGTAGAATGTGCAAGTGGATATTTGGAGCCGTTTGTGGCCTATGCTGGAAAAGGAAATATCTTCACATAAGAACTGAACAGAAGCATTCTCAGAAACTTCTTTGTGTTGAGTGCATTCAACTCACAGACTTGAACTTACCTGTAGAAAGAGCAGTTTTGAAACACTCTTTTAGTACAATCTGCAAGTGGTTATTTGGAGCACTTCGAGGCCTGTGCTGGGATATGGAATATCTTCACCTAAAAACTACAGAGAAGCATTCTCAGAAAGTTCTTCACGATGCATTCATTCAACTCACAGAGTTGAACCTTCCTTTTGATAGAACAGTTTTGAAACACTCTTTTTGTAGAATCTGCAAGAGGATATTTGGAGCGTTTTGAGGCCTATGCTGGAAAAGGAAATATCTTCACCTAAAAACTAGACAGAAGCATTCTCAGAAACTTCTGTGTGATGAGTGCATTCAACTCACAGACTTGAACGTTTCTTTTGATAGAACAGTTTGGAAACATTACGTTTGTAGAATCTGCAAGTGTTTATTCGGAGCACCTTGAGGCCTATGTTGGAAAAGGAAATATCTTCACATAAAACCTAGAGAGAAGGATTCTCAGAAACTTCTTTGTGATGAGTTCATTCAACTCACAGAGTTGATCCTACCAATTGATAGAGAAGTTTGGAAACACTCTTTTTGTAGAATCTGCAAGTGGATATTTGGAGCCGTTTGAGGCCTATGCTGGAAAAGGAAATATCTTCACATAAAAACTGAACAGAAGCATTCTCAGAAACTTCTTTGTGTTGAGTGCATTCAACTCACAGACTTGAACTTACCTGTAGAAAGAGCAGTTTTGAAACACTCTTTTGGTAAAATCTGCAAGTGGTTATTTGGAGCACTTCCAGGCCTGTGCTGGGATATGGAATATCTTCACCTAAAAACTACAGAGAAGCAGTCTCAGAAAGTTCTTCACGATGCATTCATTCAACTCACAGAGTTGAACCTTCCTTTTGATAGAACAGTTTTGAAACACTCTTTTTGTAGATTCTGCAAGAGGATATTTGGAGCGTTTTGAGGCCTATGCTGGAAAAGGAAATATCTTCACCTAAAAACTAGACAGAAGCATTCTCAGAAACTTCTGTGTGATGAGTGCATTCAACTCACAGACTTGAACGTCTCTTTTGATAGAACAGTTTGGAAACATTACGTTTGTAGAATCTGCAGGTGTTTATTCGGAGCACCTTGAGGCCTATGTTGGAAAAGGAAATATCTTCACATAAAAACTAGAGAGAAGGATTCTCAGAAACTTCTTTGTGATGAGTTCATTCAACTCACAGAGTTGAACCTACCAATTGATAGAGAAGTTTGGAAACACTCTTTTTGTAGAATCTGCAAGTGGATATTTGGAGCTGTTTGAGGCCTATGCTGGAAAAAGAAATATCTTCACATAAAAACTGAACAGAAGCATTCTCAGAAACTTCTTTGTGTTGAGTGCATTCAACTCACAGACTTGAACTTACCTGTAGAAAGAGCAGTTTTGAAACACTCTTTTGGTAAAATCTGCAAGTGGTTATTTGGAGCACTTCGAGGCCTGTGCTGGGATATGGAATATCTTCACCTAAAAACTACAGAGAAGCAGTCTCAGAAAGTTCTTCACGATGCATTCATTCAACTCACAGAGTTGAACCTTCCTTTTGATAGAACAGTTTTGAAACACTCTTTTTGTAGATTCTGCAAGAGGATATTTGGAGCGTTTTGAGGCCTATGCTGGAAAAGGAAATATCTTCACCTAAAAACTAGACAGAAGCATTCTCAGAAACTTCTGTGTGATGAGTGCATTCAACTCACAGACTTGAACGTTTCTTTTGATAGAACAGTTTGGAAACATTACGTTTGTAGAATCTGAAAGTGTTTATTCGGAGCACCTTGAGGCCTATGTTGGAAAAGGAAATATCTTCACATAAAACCTAGAGAGAAGGATTCTCAGAAACTTCTTTGTGATGAGTTCATTCAACTTACAGAGTTGATCCTACCAATTGATAGAGAAGTTTGGAAACACTCTTTTTGTAGAATCTGCAAGTGGATATTTGGAGCCGTTTGAGGCCTATGCTGGAAAAGGAAATATCTTCACATAAAAACTGAACAGAAGCATTCTCAGAAACTTCTTTGTGTTGAGTGCATTCAACTCACAGACTTGAACTTACCTGTAGAAAGAGCAGTTTTGAAACACTCTTTTGGTAAAATCTGCAAGTGGTTATTTGGAGCACTTCGAGGCCTGTGCTGGGATATGGAATATCTTCACCTAAAAACTACAGAGAAGCAGTCTCAGAAAGTTCTTCACGATGCATTCATTCAACTCACAGAGTTGAACCTTCCTTTTGATAGAACAGTTTTGAAACACTCTTTTTGTAGATTCTGCAAGAGGATATTTGGAGCGATTTGAGGCCTATGCTGGAAAAGGAAATATCTTCACCTAAAAACTAGACAGAAGCATTCTCAGAAACTTCTGTGTGATGAGTGCGTTCAACTCACACACTTGAACGTTTCTTTTGATAGAACAGTTTGGAAACATTAAGTTTGTAGAATCTGCAAGTGTTTATTCGGAGCACCTTGAGGCCTATGTTGGAAAAGGAAATATCTTCACATAAAAACTAGAGAGAAGGATTCTCAGAAACTTCTTTGTGATGAGTTCATTCAACTCACAGAGTTGAACCTACCAATAGATAGAGAAGTTTGGAAACACTCTTTTTGTAGAATGTGCAAGTGGATATTTGGAGCCGTTTGTGGCCTATGCTGGAAAAGGAAATATCTTCACATAAGAACTGAACAGAAGCATTCTCAGAAACTTCTTTGTGTTGAGTGCATTCAACTCACAGACTTGAACTTACCTGTAGAAAGAGCAGTTTTGAAACACTCTTTTAGTACAATCTGCAAGTGGTTATTTGGAGCACTTCGAGGCCTGTGCTGGGATATGGAATATCTTCACCTAAAAACTACAGAGAAGCATTCTCAGAAAGTTCTTCACGATGCATTCATTCAACTCACAGAGTTGAACCTTCCTTTTGATAGAACAGTTTTGAAACACTCTTTTTGTAGAATCTGCAAGAGGATATTTGGAGCGTTTTGAGGCCTATGCTGGAAAAGGAAATATCTTCACCTAAAAACTAGACAGAAGCATTCTCAGAAACTTCTGTGTGATGAGTGCATTCAACTCACAGACTTGAACGTTTCTTTTGATAGAACAGTTTGGAAACATTACGTTTGTAGAATCTGCAAGTGTTTATTCGGAGCACCTTGAGGCCTATGTTGGAAAAGGAAATATCTTCACATAAAACCTAGAGAGAAGGATTCTCAGAAACTTCTTTGTGATGAGTTCATTCAACTCACAGAGTTGATCCTACCAATTGATAGAGAAGTTTGGAAACACTCTTTTTGTAGAATCTGCAAGTGGCTATTTGGAGCCGTTTGAGGCCTATGCTGGAAAAGGAAATATCTTCACATAAAAACTGAACAGAAGCATTCTCAGAAACTTCTTTGTGTTGAGTGCATTCAACTCACAGACTTGAACTTACCTGTAGAAAGAGCAGTTTTGAAACACTCTTTTGGTAAAATCTGCAAGTGGTTATTTGGAGCACTTCGAGGCCTGTGCTGGGATATGGAATATCTTCACCTAAAAACTACAGAGAAGCAGTCTCAGAAAGTTCTTCACGATGCATTCATTCAACTCACAGAGTTGAACCTTCCTTTTGATAGAACAGTTTTGAAACACTCTTTTTGTAGATTCTGCAAGAGGATAATTGGAGCGTTTTGAGGCCTATGCTGGAAAAGGAAATATCTTCACCTAAAAACTAGACAGAAGCATTCTCAGAAACTTCTGTGTGATGAGTGAATTGAACTCACAGACTTGAACGTTTCTTTTGATAGAACAGTTTGGAAACATTACGTTTGTAGAATCTGCAAGTGTTTATTCGGAGCACCTTGAGGCCTATGTTGGAAAAGGAAATATCTTCACATAAAAACTAGAGAGAAGGATTCTCAGAAACTTCTTTGTGATGAGTTCATTCAACTCACAGAGTTGAACCTACCGATTGATAGAGAAGTTTGGAAACACTCTTTTTGTAGAATCTGCAACTGGATATTTGGAGCCGTTTGAGGCCTATGCTGGAAAAGGAAATATCTTCACATAAAAACTGAACAGAAGCATTCTCAGAAACTTCTTGGTGTTGAGTGCATTCAACTCACAGACTTGAACTTACCTGTAGAAAGAGCAGTTTTGAAACACTCTTTTGGTAAAATCTGCAAGTGGTTATTTGGAGCACTTCGAGGCCTGTGCTGGGATATGGAATATCTTCACCTAAAAACTACAGAGAAGCATTCTCTGAAAGTTCTTCATGATGCATTCATTCAACTCAAGAGTTGAACCTTCCTTTTGATAGAACAGTTTTGAAACACTCTTTTTGTAGAATCTGCAAGAGGATATTTGGAGCGTTTTGAGGCCTATGCTGGAAAAGGAAATATCTTCACCTAAAAACTAGACAGAAGCATTCTCAGAAACTTCTGTGTGATGAGTGCATTCAACTCACAGACTTGAACGTTTCTTTTGATAGAACAGTTTGGAAACATTACGTTTGTAGAATCTGCAAGTGTTTATTCGGAGCACCTTGAGGCCTATGTTGGAAAAGGAAATATCTTCACATAAAAACTAGAGAGAAGGATTCTCAGAAACTTCTTTGTGATGAGTTCATTCAACTCACAGAGTTGAACCTACCGATTGATAGAGAAGTTTGGAAACACTCTTTTTGTAGAATCTGCAAGTGGATATTTGGAGCCGTTTGAGGCCTATGCTGGAAAAGGAAATATCTTCACATAAAAACTGAACAGAAGCATTCTCAGAAACTTCTTTGTGTTGAGTGCATTCAACTCACAGACTTGAACTTACCTGTAGAAAGAGCAGTTTTGAAACACTCTTTTGGTAAAATCTGCAAGTGGTTATTTGGAGCACTTCGAGGCCTGTGCTGGGATATGGAATATCTTCACCTAAAAACTACAGAGAAGCATTCTCTGAAAGTTCTTCATGATGCATTCATTCAACTCAAGAGTTGAACCTTCCTTTTGATAGAACAGTTTTGAAACACTCTTTTTGTAGAATCTGCAAGAGGATATTTGGAGCGTTTTGAGGCCTATGCTGGAAAAGGAAATATCTTCACCTAAAAACTAGACAGAAGCATTCTCAGAAACTTCTGTGTGATGAGTGCATTCAACTCACAGACTTGAACGTTTCTTTTGATAGAACAGTTTGGAAACATTACGTTTGTAGAATCTGCAGGTGTTTATTCGGAGCACCTTGAGGCCTATGTTGGAAAAGGAAATATCTTCACATAAAAACTAGAGAGAAGGATTCTCAGAAACTTCTTTGTGATGAGTTCATTCAACTCACAGAGTTGAACCTACCAATTGATAGAGAAGTTTGGAAACACTCTTTTTGTAGAATGTGCAAGTGGATATTTGGAGCCGTTTGTGGCCTATGCTGGAAAAGGAAATATCTTCACATAAAAACTGAACAGAAGCATTCTCAGAAACTTCTTTGGTTGAGTGCATTCAACTCACAGACTTGAACTTACCTGTAGAAAGAGCAGTTTTGAAACACTCTTTTAGTACAATCTGCAAGTGGTTATTTGGAGCACTTCGAGGCCTGTGCTGGGATATGGAATATCTTCACCTAAAAACTACAGAGAAGCATTCTCAGAAAGTTCTTCACGATGCATTCATTCAACTCACAGAGTTGAACCTTCCTTTTGATAGAACAGTTTTGAAACACTCTTTTTGTAGAATCTGCAAGAGGATATTTGGAGCGTTTTGAGGCCTATGCTGGAAAAGGAAATATCTTCACCTAAAAACTAGACAGAAGCATTCTCAGAAACTTCTGTGTGATGAGTGCATTCAACTCACAGACTTGAACGTTTCTTTTGATAGAACAGTTTGGAAACATTACGTTTGTAGAATCTGCAAGTGTTTATTCGGAGCACCTTGAGGCCTATGTTGGAAAAGGAAATATCTTCACATAAAACCTAGAGAGAAGGATTCTCAGAAACTTCTTTGTGATGAGTTCATTCAACTCACAGAGTTGATCCTACCAATTGATAGAGAAGTTTGGAAACACTCTTTTTGTAGAATCTGCAAGTGGATATTTGGAGCCGTTTGAGGCCTATGCTGGAAAAGGAAATATCTTCACATAAAAACTGAACAGAAGCATTCTCAGAAACTTCTTTGTGTTGAGTGCATTCAACTCACAGACTTGAACTTACCTGTAGAAAGAGCAGTTTTGAAACACTCTTTTGGTAAAATCTGCAAGTGGTTATTTGGAGCACTTCGAGGCCTGTGCTGGGATATGGAATATCTTCACCTAAAAACTACAGAGAAGCAGTCTCAGAAAGTTCTTCACGATGCATTCATTCAACTCACAGAGTTGAACCTTCCTTTTGATAGAACAGTTTTGAAACACTCTTTTTGTAGATTCTGCAAGAGGATAATTGGAGCGTTTTGAGGCCTATGCTGGAAAAGGAAATATCTTCACCTAAAAACTAGACAGAAGCATTCTCAGAAACTTCTGTGTGATGAGTGAATTGAACTCACAGACTTGAACGTTTCTTTTGATAGAACAGTTTGGAAACATTACGTTTGTAGAATCTGCAAGTGTTTATTCGGAGCACCTTGAGGCCTATGTTGCAAAAGGAAATATCTTCACATAAAAACTAGAGAGAAGGATTCTCAGAAACTTCTTTGTGATGAGTTCATTCAACTCACAGAGTTGAACCTACCAATTGATAGAGAAGTTTGGAAACACTCTTTTTGTAGAATCTGCAAGTGGATATTTGGAGCCGTTTGAGGCCTATGCTGGAAAAGGAAATATCTTCACATAAAAACTGAACAGAAGCATTCTCAGAAACTTCTTGGTGTTGAGTGCATTCAACTCACAGACTTGAACTTACCTGTAGAAAGAGCAGTTTTGAAACACTCTTTTGGTAAAATCTGCAAGTGGTTATTTGGAGCACTTCGAGGCCTGTGCTGGGATATGGAATATCTTCACCTAAAAACTACAGAGAAGCATTCTCAGAAAGTTCTTCATGATGCATTCATTCAACTCACAGAGTTGAACCTTCCTTTTGATAGAACAGTTTTGAAACACTCTTTTTGTAGAATCTGCAAGAGGATATTTGGAGCGTTTTGAGGCCTATGCTGGAAAAGGAAATATCTTCACCTATAAACTGAACAGAAGCATTCTCAGAAACTTCTGTGTGATGAGTGCATTCAACTCACAGACTTGAACGTTTCTTTTGATAGAACAGTTTCGAAACATTACGTTTGTAGAATCTGCAAGTGTTTATTCGGAGCACCTTGAGGCCTATGTTGGAAAAGGAAATATCTTCACATAAAAACTAGAGAGAAGGATTCTCAGAAACTTCTTTGTGATGAGTTCATTCAACTCACAGAGTTGAACCTACCGATTGATAGAGAAGTTTGGAAACACTCTTTTTGTAGAATCTGCAAGTGGATATTTGGAGCCGTTTGAGGCCTATGCTGGAAAAGGAAATATCTTCACATAAAAACTGAACAGAAGCATTCTCAGAAACTTCTTTGTGTTGAGTGCATTCAACTCACAGACTTGAACTTACCTGTAGAAAGAGCAGTTTTGAAACACTCTTTTGGTAAAATCTGCAAGTGGTTATTTGGAGCACTTCGAGGCCTGTGCTGGGATATGGAATATCTTCACCTAAAAACTACAGAGAAGCATTCTCTGAAAGTTCTTCATGATGCATTCATTCAACTCAAGAGTTGAACCTTCCTTTTGATAGAACAGTTTTGAAACACTCTTTTTGTAGAATCTGCAAGAGGATATTTGGAGCGTTTTGAGGCCTATGCTGGAAAAGGAAATATCTTCACCTAAAAACTAGACAGAAGCATTCTCAGAAACTTCTGTGTGATGAGTGCATTCAACTCACAGACTTGAACGTTTCTTTTGATAGAACAGTTTGGAAACATTACGTTTGTAGAATCTGCAAGTGTTTATTCGGAGCACCTTGAGGCCTATGTTGGAAAAGGAAATATCTTCACATAAAAACTAGAGAGAAGGATTCTCAGAAACTTCTTTGTGATGAGTTCATTCAACTCACAGAGTTGAACCTACCGATTGATAGAGAAGTTTGGAAACACTCTTTTTGTAGAATCTGCAAGTGGATATTTGGAGCCGTTTGAGGCCTATGCTGGAAAAGGAAATATCTTCACATAAAAACTGAACAGAAGCATTCTCAGAAACTTCTTTGTGTTGAGTGCATTCAACTCACAGACTTGAACTTACCTGTAGAAAGAGCAGTTTTGAAACACTCTTTTGGTAAAATCTGCAAGTGGTTATTTGGAGCACTTCGAGGCCTGTGCTGGGATATGGAATATCTTCACCTAAAAACTACAGAGAAGCATTCTCTGAAAGTTCTTCATGATGCATTCATTCAACTCAAGAGTTGAACCTTCCTTTTGATAGAACAGTTTTGAAACACTCTTTTTGTAGAATCTGCAAGAGGATATTTGGAGCGTTTTGAGGCCTATGCTGGAAAAGGAAATATCTTCACCTAAAAACTAGACAGAAGCATTCTCAGAAACTTCTGTGTGATGAGTGCATTCAACTCACAGACTTGAACGTTTCTTTTGATAGAACAGTTTGGAAACATTACGTTTGTAGAATCTGCAGGTGTTTATTCGGAGCACCTTGAGGCCTATGTTGGAAAAGGAAATATCTTCACATAAAAACTAGAGAGAAGGATTCTCAGAAACTTCTTTGTGATGAGTTCATTCAACTCACAGAGTTGAACCTACCAATTGATAGAGAAGTTTGGAAACACTCTTTTTGTAGAATGTGCAAGTGGATATTTGGAGCCGTTTGTGGCCTATGCTGGAAAAGGAAATATCTTCACATAAAAACTGAACAGAAGCATTCTCAGAAACTTCTTTGGTTGAGTGCATTCAACTCACAGACTTGAACTTACCTATAGAAAGAGCAGTTTTGAAACACTCTTTTGGTAAAATCTGCAAGTGTTTATTTGGAGCACTTCGAGGCCTGTGCTGGGATATGGAATATCTTCACCTAAAAACTACAGAGAAGCATTCTCAGAAAGTTCTTCACGATGCATTCATTCAACTCACAGAGTTGAACCTTCCTTTTGATAGAACAGTTTTGAAACACTCTTTTTGTAGAATCTGCAAGAGGATATTTGGAGCGTTTTGAGGCCTATGCTGGAAAAGGAAATATCTTCACCTAAAAACTAGACAGAAGCATTCTCAGAAACTTCTGTGTGATGAGTGCATTCAACTCACAGACTTGAACGTTTCTTTTGATAGAACAGTTTGGAAACATTACGTTTGTAGAATCTGCAGGTGTTTATTCGGAGCACCTTGAGGCCTATGTTGGAAAAGGAAATATCTTCACATAAAAACTAGAGAGAAGGATTCTCAGAAACTTCTTTGTGATGAGTTCATTCAACTCACAGAGTTGAACCTACCAATTGATAGAGAAGTTTGGAAACACTCTTTTTGTAGAATCTGCAAGTGGATATTTGGAGCCGTTTGTGGCCTATGCTGGAAAAGGAAATATCTTCACATAAGAACTGAACAGAAGCATTCTCAGAAACTTCTTTGTGTTGAGTGCATTCAACTCACAGACTTGAACTTACCTGTAGAAAGAGCAGTTTTGAAACACTCTTTTGGTACAATCTGCAAGTGGTTATTTGGAGCACTTCGAGGCCTGTGCTGGGATATGGAATATCTTCACCTAAAAACTACAGAGAAGCATTCTCAGAAAGTTCTTCACGATGCATTCATTCAACTCACAGAGTTGAACCTTCCTTTTGATAGAACAGTTTTGAAACACTCTTTTTGTAGAATCTGCAAGAGGATATTTGGAGCGTTTTGAGGCCTATGCTGGAAAAGGAAATATCTTCACCTAATAACTAGACAGAAGCATTCTCAGAAACTTCTGTGTGATGAGTGCATTCAACTCACAGACTTGAACGTTTCTTTCGATAGAACAGTTTGGAAACATTACGTTTGTAGAATCTGCAATTGTTTATTCGGAGCACCTTGAGGCGTATGTTGGAAAAGGAAATATCTTCACATAAAAACTAGAGAGAAGGATTCTCAGAAACTTCTTTGTGATGAGTTCATTCAACTCACAGAGTTGAACCTACCAATTGATAGAGAAGTTTGGAAACACTCTTTTTGTAGAATCTGCAAGTGGATATTTGGAGCCGTTTGAGGCCTATGCTGGAAAAGGAAATATCTTCACATAAAAACTGAACAGAAGCATTCTCAGAAACTTCTTTGTGTTGAGTGCATTCAACTCACAGACTTGAACTTACCTGTAGAAAGAGCAGTTTTGAAACACTCTTTTGGTAAAATCTGCAAGTGGTTATTTGGAGCACTTCGAGGCCTGTGCTGGGATATGGAATATCTTCACCTAAAAACTACAGAGAAGCATTCTCAGAAAGTTCTTCACGATGCATTCATTCAACTCACGGAGTTGAACCTTCCTTTTGATAGAACAGTTTTGAAACACTCTTTTTGTAGAATCTGCAAGAGGATATTTGGAGCGTTTTGAGGCCTATGCTGGAAAAGGAAATATCTTCACCTAAAAACTAGACAGAAGCATTCTCAGAAACTTCTGTGTGATGAGTGCATTCAACTCACAGACTTGAACGTTTCTTTTGATAGAACAGTTTGGAAACATTACGTTTGTAGAATCTGCAAGTGTTTATTCGGAGCACCTTGAGGCGTATGTTGGAAAAGGAAATATCTTCACATAAAACCTAGAGAGAAGGATTCTCAGAAACTTCTTTGTGATGAGTTCATTCAACTCACAGAGGTGAACCTACCAATTGATAGAGAAGTTTGGAAACACTCTTTTTGTAGAATCTGCAAGTGGATATTTGGAGCCGTTTGAGGCCTAGGCTGGAAAAGGAAATATCTTCACATAAAAACTGAACAGAAGCATTCTCAGAAATTTCTGTGTGATGAGTGCATTCAACTCACAGACTTGAACGTTTCTTTTGATAGAACAGTTTGGAAACATTACGTTTGTAGAATCTGCAAGTGTTTATTCGGAGCACCTTGAGGCCTATGTTGGAAAAGGAAATATCTTCGCATAAAAACTAGAGAGAAGGATTCTCAGAAACTTCTTTGTGATGAGTTCATTCAACTCACAGAGTTGAACCTACCAATTGATAGAGAAATTTGGAAACACTCTTTTTGTAGAATGTGCAAGTGGATATTTGGAGCCGTTTGTGGCCTATGCTGGAAAAGGAAATATCTTCACATAAAAACTGAACAGAAGCATTCTCAGAAACCTCTTTGTGTTGAGTGCATTCAACTCACAGACTTGAACTTACCTATAGAAAGAGCAGTTTTGAAACACACTTTTGGTAAAATCTGCAAGTGGTTATTTGGAGCACTTCGAGGCCTGTGCTGGGATATGGAATATCTTCACCTAAAAACTACAGAGAAGCATTCTCAGAAAGTTGTTCACGATGCATTCATTCAACTCACAGAGTTGAACCTTCCTTTTGATAGAACAGTTTTGAAACACTCTTTTTGTAGAATCTGCAAGAGGATATTTGGAGCGTTTTGAGGCCTATGCTGGAAAAGGAAATATCTTCACCTAAAAACTAGACAGAAGCATTCTCAGAAACTTCTGTGTGATGAGTGCATTCAACTCACAGACTTGAATGTTTCTTTTGATAGAACAGTTTGGAAACATTACGTTTGTAGAATCTGCAGGTGTTTATTCGGAGCACCTTGAGGCCTATGTTGGAAAAGGAAATATCTTCACATAAAAACTAGAGAGAAGGATTCTCAGAAACTTCTTTGTGATGAGTTCATTCAACTCACAGAGTTGAACCTACCAATTGATAGAGAAGTTTGGAAACACTCTTTTTGTAGAATCTGCAAGTGGATATTTGGAGCCGTTTGAGGCCTATGCTGGAAAAGGAAATATCTTCACATAAAAACTGAACAGAAGCATTCTCAGAAACTTCTTTGTGTTGAGTGCATTCAACTCACAGACTTGAACTTACCTGTAGAAAGAGCAGTTTTGAAACACTATTTTGGTAAAATCTGCAAGTGGTTATTTGGAGCACTTCGAGGCCTGTGCTGGGATATGGAATATCTTCACCTAAAAACTACAGAGAAGCATTCTCAGAAAGTTCTTCATGATGCATTCATTCAACTCACAGAGTTGAACCTTCCTTTTGATAGAACAGTTTTGAAACACTCTTTTTGTAGAATCTGCAAGAGGATATTTGGAGCGTTTTGAGGCCTATGCTGGAAAAGGAAATATCTTCACCTAAAAACTAGACAGAAGCATTCTCAGAAACTTCTGTGTGATGAGTGCATTCAACTCACAGACTTGAACGTTTCTTTTGATAGAACAGTTTGGAAACATTACGTTTGTAGAATCTGCAAGTGTTTATTCGGAGCACCTTGAGGCCTATGTTGGAAAAGGAAATATCTTCACATAAAAACTAGAGAGAAGGATTCTCAGAAACTTCTTTGTGATGAGTTCATTCAACTCACAGAGTTGAACCTACCAATTGATAGAGAAGTTTGGAAACACTCTTTTTGTAGAATCTGCAAGTGGATATTTGGAGCCGTTTGAGGCCTATGCTGGAAAAGGAAATATCTTCACATAAAAACTGAACAGAAGCATTCTCAGAAACTTCTTTGTGTTGAGTGCATTCAACTCACAGACTTGAACTTACCTGTAGAAAGAGCAGTTTTGAAACACTCTTTTGGTAAAATCTGCAAGTGGTTATTTGGAGCACTTCGAGGCCTGTGCTGGGATATGGAATATCTTCACCTAAAAACTACAGAGAAGCATTCTCAGAAAGTTCTTCATGATGCATTCATTCAACTCACAGAGTTGAACCTTCCTTTTGATAGAACAGTTTTGAAACACTCTTTTTGTAGAATCTGCAAGAGGATATTTGGAGCGTTTTGAGGCCTATGCTGGAAAAGGAAATATCTTCACCTAAAAACTAGACAGAAGCATTCTCAGAAACTTCTGTGTGATGAGTGCATTCAACTCACAGACTTGAACGTTTCTTTTGATAGAACAGTTTGGAAACATTACGTTTGTAGAATCTGCAAGTGTTTATTCGGAGCACCTTGAGGCCTATGTTGGAAAAGGAAATATCTTCACATAAAAACTAGAGAGAAGGATTCTCAGAAACTTCTTTGTGATGAGTTCATTCAACTCACAGAGTTGAACCTACCAATTGATAGAGAAGTTTGGAAACACTCTTTTTGTAGAATCTGCAAGTGGATATTTGGAGCCGTTTGTGGCCTATGCTGGAAAAGGAAATATCTTCACATAAAAACTGAACAGAAGCATTCTCAGAAACTTCTTTGTGTTGAGTGCATTCAACTCACAGACTTGAACTTACCTGTAGAAAGAGCAGTTTTGAAACACTCTTTTGGTACAATCTGCAAGTGGTTATTTGGAGCACTTCGAGGCCTGTGCTGGGATATGGAATATCTTCACCTAAAAACTACAGAGAAGCATTCTCAGAATGTTCTTCACGATGCATTCATTCAACTCACAGAGTTGAACCTTCCTTTTGATAGAACAGTTTTGAAACACTCTTTTTGTAGAATCTGCAAGAGGATATTTGGAGCGTTTAGAGGCCTATGCTGGAAAAGGAAATATCTTCACCTAAAAACTAGACAGAAGCATTCTCAGAAACTTCTGTGTGATGAGTGCATTCAACTCACAGACTTGAACGTTTCTTTTGATAGAACAGTTTGGAAACATTACGTTTGTAGAACCTGCAAGTGTTTATTCGGAGCACCTTGAGGCCTATGTTGGAAAAGGAAATATCTTCACATAAAACCTAGAGAGAAGGATTCTCAGAAACTTCTTTGTGATGAGTTCATTCAACTCACAGAGTTGATCCTACCAATTGATAGAGAAGTTTGGAAACACTCTTTTTGTAGAATCTGCAAGTGGATATTTGGAGCCGTTTGAGGCCTATGCTGGAAAAGGAAATATCTTCACATAAAAACTGAACAGAAGCATTCTCAGAAACTTCTTTGTGTTGAGTGCATTCAACTCACAGACTTGAACTTACCTGTAGAAAGAGCAGTTTTGAAACACTCTTTTGGTAAAATCTGCAAGTGGTTATTTGGAGCACTTCGAGGCCTGTGCTGGGATATGGAATATCTTCACCTAAAAACTACAGAGAAGCAGTCTCAGAAAGTTCTTCACGATGCATTCATTCAACTCACAGAGTTGAACCTTCCTTTTGATAGAACAGTTTTGAAACACTCTTTTTGTAGAATCTGCAAGAGGATATTTGGAGCGTTTTGAGGCCTATGCTGGAAAAGGAAATATCTTCACCTAAGAACTAGACAGAAGCATTCTCAGAAACTTCTGTGTGATGAGTGCATTCAACTCACAGACTTGAACGTTTCTTTTGATAGAACAGTTTGGAAACATTACGTTTGTAGAATCTGCAGGTGTTTATTCGGAGCACCTTGAGGCCTATGTTGGAAAAGGAAATATCTTCACATAAAAACTAGAGAGAAGGATTCTCAGAAACTTCTTTGTGATGAGTTCATTCAACTCACAGAGTTGAACCTACCAATTGATAGAGAAGTTTGGAAACACTCTTTTTGTAGAATCTGCAAGTGGATATTTGGAGCCGTTTGAGGCCTATGCTGGAAAAGGAAATATCTTCACATAAAAACTGAACAGAAGCATTCTCAGAAACTTCTTTGTGTTGAGTGCATTCAACTCACAGACTTGAACTTACCTGTAGAAAGAGCAGTTTTGAAACACTCTTTTGGTAAAATCTGCAAGTGGTTATTTGGAGCACTTCGAGGCCTGTGCTGGGATATGGAATATCTTCACCTAAAAACTACAGAGAAGCAGTCTCAGAAAGTTCTTCACGATGCATTCATTCAACTCACAGAGTTGAACCTTCCTTTTGATAGAACAGTTTTGAAACACTCTTTTTGTAGATTCTGCAAGAGGATATTTGGAGCGTTTTGAGGCCTATGCTGGAAAAGGAAATATCTTCACCTAAAAACTAGACAGAAGCATTCTCAGAAACTTCTGTGTGATGAGTGCATTCAACTCACAGACTTGAACGTTTCTTTTGATAGAACAGTTTGGAAACATTACGTTTGTAGAATCTGCAAGTGTTTATTCGGAGCACCTTGAGGCCTATGTTGGAAAAGGAAATATCTTCACATAAAACCTAGAGAGAAGGATTCTCAGAAACTTCTTTGTGATGAGTTCATTCAACTCACAGAGTTGATCCTACCAATTGATAGAGAAGTTTGGAAACACTCTTTTTGTAGAATCTGCAAGTGGATATTTGGAGCCTTTTGAGGCCTATGCTGGAAAAGGAAATATCTTCACATAAAAACTGAACAGAAGCATTCTCAGAAACTTCTTTGTGTTGAGTGCATTCAACTCACAGACTTGAACTTACCTGTAGAAAGAGCAGTTTTGAAACACTCTTTTGGTACAATCTGCAAGTGGTTATTTGGAGCACTTCGAGGCCTGTGCTGGGATATGGAATATCTTCACCTAAAAACTACACAGAAGCATTCTCAGAAAGTTCTTCATGATGCATTCATTCAACTCACAGAGTTGAACCTTCCTTTTGATAGAACAGTTTTGAGACACTCTTTTTGTAGAATCTGCAAGAGGATATTTGGAGCGTTTTGAGGCCTATGCTGGAAAAGGAAATATCTTCACCTAAAAACTAGACAGAAGCATTCTCAGAAACTTCTGTGTGATGAGTGCATTCAACTCACAGACTTGAACGTTTCTTTTGATAGAACAGTTTGGAAACATTACGTTTGTAGAATCTGCAGGTGTTTATTCGGAGCACCTTGAGGCCTATGTTGGAAAAGGAAATATCTTCACATAAAAACCAGAGAGAAGGATTCTCAGAAACTTCTTTGTGATGAGTTCATTCAACTCACAGAGTTGAACCTACCAATTGATAGAGAAGTTTGGAAACACTCTTTTTGTAGAATCTGCAAGTGGATATTTGGAGCTGTTTGAGGCCTATGCTGGAAAAGGAAATATCTTCACATAAAAACTGAACAGAAGCATTCTCAGAAACTTCTTTGTGTGGAGTGCATTCAACTCACAGACTTGAACTTACCTGTAGAAAGAGCAGTTTTGAAACACTCTTTTGGTAAAATCTGCAAGTGGTTATTTGGAGCACTTCGAGGCCTGTGCTGGGATATGGAATATCTTCACCTAAAAACTACAGAGAAGCAGTCTCAGAAAGTTCTTCACGATGCATTCATTCAACTCACAGAGTTGAACCTTCCTTTTGATAGAACAGTTTTGAAACACTCTTTTTGTAGATTCTGCAAGAGGATATTTGGAGCGATTTGAGGCCTATGCTGGAAAAGGAAATATCTTCACCTAAAAACTAGACAGAAGCATTCTCAGAAACTTCTGTGTGATGAGTGCATTCAACTCACAGACTTGAACGTTTCTTTTGATAGAACAGTTTGGAAACATTAAGTTTGTAGAATCTGCAAGTGTTTATTCGGAGCACCTTGAGGCCTATGTTGGAAAAGGAAATATCTTCACATAAAAACTAGAGAGAAGGATTCTCAGAAACTACTTTGTGATGAGTTCATTCAACTCACAGAGTTGAACCTACCAATTGATAGAGAAGTTTGGAAACACTCTTTTTGTAGAATCTACAAGTGGATATTTGGAGCCGTTTGAGGCCTATGCTGGAAAAGGAAATATCTTCACATAAAAACTGAACAGAAGCATTCTCAGAAACTTCTTTGTGTTGAGTGCATTCAACTCACAGACTTGAACTTACCTGTAGAAAGAGCAGTTTTGAAACACTCTTTTGGTAAAATCTGCAAGTGGTTATTTGGAGCACTTCGAGTCCTGTGCTGGGATATGGAATATCTTCACCTAAAAACTACAGAGAAGCATTCTCAGAAAGTTCTTCACGATGCATTCATTCAACTCACAGAGTTGAACCTTCCTTTTGATAGAACAGTTTTGAAACACTATTTTTGTAGAATCTGCAAGAGGATATTTGGAGCGTTTTGAGGCCTATGCTGGAAAAGGAAATATCTTCACCTAAAAACTAGACAGAAGCATTCTCAGAAATTTCTGTGTGATGAGTGCATTCAACTCACAGACTTGAACGTTTCTTTTGATAGAACAGTTTGGAAACATTACGTTTGTAGAATCTGCAAGTGTTTATTCGGAGCACCTTGAGGCCTATGTTGGAAAAGGAAATATCTTCACATAAAAACTAGAGAGAAGGATTCTCAGAAACTTCTTTGTGATGAGTTCATTCAACTCACAGAGTTGAACCTACCAATTGATAGAGAAGTTTGGAAACACTCTTTTTGTAGAATCTGCAAGTGGATATTTGGAGCCGTTTGAGGCCTATGCTGGAAAAGGAAATATCTTCACATAAAAACTGAACAGAAGCATTCTCAGAAACTTCTTTGTGTTGAGTGCATTCAACTCACAGACTTGAACTTACCTGTAGAAAGAGCAGTTTTGAAACACTCTTTTGGTAAAATCTGCAAGTGGTTATTTGGAGCACTTCGAGGCCTGTGCTGGGATATGGAATATCTTCACCTAAAAACTACAGAGAAGCATTCTCTGAAAGTTCTTCATGATGCATTCATTCAACTCAAGAGTTGAACCTTCCTTTTGATAGAACAGTTTTGAGACACTCTTTTTGTAGAATCTGCAAGAGGATATTTGGAGCGTTTTGAGGCCTATGCTGGAAAAGGAAATATCTTCACCTAAAAACTAGACAGAAGCATTCTCAGAAACTTCTGTCTGATGAGTGCATTCAACTCACAGACTTGAACGTTTCTTTTGATAGAACAGTTTGGAAACATTACGTTTGTAGAATCTGCAAGTGTTTATTCGGAGTACCTTGAGGCCTATGTTGGAAAAGGAAATATCTTCACATAAAAACTAGAGAGAAGGATTCTCAGAAACTTCTTTGTGATGAGTTCATTCAACTCACAGAGTTGAACCTACCAATTGATAGAGAAGTTTGGAAACACTCTTTTTGTAGAATGTGCAAGTGGATATTTGGAGCCGTTTGTGGCCTATGCTGGAAAAGGAAATATCTTCACATAAAAACTGAACAGAAGCATTCTCAGAAACTTCTTTGTGTTGAGTGCATTCAACTCACAGACTTGAACTTACCTGTAGAAAGAGCAGCTTTGAAACACTCTTTTGGTACAATCTGCAAGTGGTTATTTGGAGCACTTCGAGGCCTGTGCTGGGATATGGAATATCTTCACCTAAAAACTACAGAGAAGCATTCTCAGAAAGTTCTTCACGATGCATTCATTCAACTCACAGAGTTGAACCTTCCTTTTGATAGAACAGTTTTGAAACACTCTTTTTGTAGAATCTGCAAGAGGATATTTGGAGCGTTTTGAGGCCTATGCTGGAAAAGGAAATATCTTCACCTAAAAACTAGACAGAAGCATTCTCAGAAACTTCTGTGTGATGAGTGCATTCAACTCACAGACTTGAACGTTTCTTTTGATAGAACAGTTTGGAAACATTACGTTTGTAGAACCTGCAAGTGTTTATTCGGAGCACCTTGAGGCCTATGTTGGAAAAGGAAATATCTTCACATAAAACCTAGAGAGAAGGATTCTCAGAAACTTCTTTGTGATGAGTTCATTCAACTCACAGAGTTGATCCTACCAATTGATAGAGAAGTTTGGAAACACTCTTTTTGTAGAATCTGCAAGTGGATATTTGGAGCCGTTTGAGGCCTATGCTGGAAAAGGAAATATCTTCACATAAAAACTGAACAGAAGCATTCTCAGAAACTTCTTTGTGTTGAGTGCATTCAACTCACAGACTTGAACTTACCTGTAGAAAGAGCAGTTTTGAAACACTCTTTTGGTAAAATCTGCAAGTGGTTATTTGGAGCACTTCGAGGCCTGTGCTGGGATATGGAATATCTTCACCTAAAAACTACAGAGAAGCAGTCTCAGAAAGTTCTTCACGATGCATTCATTCAACTCACAGAGTTGAACCTTCCTTTTGATAGAACAGTTTTGAAACACTCTTTTTGTAGAATCTGCAAGAGGATATTTGGAGCGTTTTGAGGCCTATGCTGGAAAAGGAAATATCTTCACCTAAGAACTAGACAGAAGCATTCTCAGAAACTTCTGTGTGATGAGTGCATTCAACTCACAGACTTGAACGTTTCTTTTGATAGAACAGTTTGGAAACATTACGTTTGTAGAATCTGCAGGTGTTTATTCGGAGCACCTTGAGGCCTATGTTGGAAAAGGAAATATCTTCACATAAAAACTAGAGAGAAGGATTCTCAGAAACTTCTTTGTGATGAGTTCATTCAACTCACAGAGTTGAACCTACCAATTGATAGAGAAGTTTGGAAACACTCTTTTTGTAGAATCTGCAAGTGGATATTTGGAGCCGTTTGAGGCCTATGCTGGAAAAGGAAATATCTTCACATAAAAACTGAACAGAAGCATTCTCAGAAACTTCTTTGTGTTGAGTGCATTCAACTCACAGACTTGAACTTACCTGTAGAAAGAGCAGTTTTGAAACACTCTTTTGGTAAAATCTGCAAGTGGTTATTTGGAGCACTTCGAGGCCTGTGCTGGGATATGGAATATCTTCACCTAAAAACTACAGAGAAGCAGTCTCAGAAAGTTCTTCACGATGCATTCATTCAACTCACAGAGTTGAACCTTCCTTTTGATAGAACAGTTTTGAAACACTCTTTTTGTAGATTCTGCAAGAGGATATTTGGAGCGTTTTGAGGCCTATGCTGGAAAAGGAAATATCTTCACCTAAAAACTAGACAGAAGCATTCTCAGAAACTTCTGTGTGATGAGTGCATTCAACTCACAGACTTGAACGTTTCTTTTGATAGAACAGTTTGGAAACATTACGTTTGTAGAATCTGCAAGTGTTTATTCGGAGCACCTTGAGGCCTATGTTGGAAAAGGAAATATCTTCACATAAAACCTAGAGAGAAGGATTCTCAGAAACTTCTTTGTGATGAGTTCATTCAACTCACAGAGTTGATCCTACCAATTGATAGAGAAGTTTGGAAACACTCTTTTTGTAGAATCTGCAAGTGGATATTTGGAGCCTTTTGAGGCCTATGCTGGAAAAGGAAATATCTTCACATAAAAACTGAACAGAAGCATTCTCAGAAACTTCTTTGTGTTGAGTGCATTCAACTCACAGACTTGAACTTACCTGTAGAAAGAGCAGTTTTGAAACACTCTTTTGGTACAATCTGCAAGTGGTTATTTGGAGCACTTCGAGGCCTGTGCTGGGATATGGAATATCTTCACCTAAAAACTACACAGAAGCATTCTCAGAAAGTTCTTCATGATGCATTCATTCAACTCACAGAGTTGAACCTTCCTTTTGATAGAACAGTTTTGAGACACTCTTTTTGTAGAATCTGCAAGAGGATATTTGGAGCGTTTTGAGGCCTATGCTGGAAAAGGAAATATCTTCACCTAAAAACTAGACAGAAGCATTCTCAGAAACTTCTGTGTGATGAGTGCATTCAACTCACCGACTTGAACGTTTCTTTTGATAGAACAGTTTGGAAACATTACGTTTGTAGAATCTGCAAGTGTTTATTCGGAGCACCTTGAGGCCTATGTTGGAAAAGGAAATATCTTCACATAAAAACTAGAGAGAAGGATTCTCAGAAACTTCTTTGTGATGAGTTCATTCAACTCACAGAGTTGAACCTACCAATTGATAGAGAAGTTTGGAAACACTCTTTTTGTAGAATGTGCATGTGGATATTTGGAGCCGTTTGTGGCCTATGCTGGAAAAGGAAATATCTTCACATAAAAACTGAACAGAAGCATTCTCAGAAACTTCTTTGTGTTGAGTGCATTCAACTAACAGACTTGAACTTACCTGTAGAAAGAGCAGTTTTGAAACACTCTTTTGGTAAAATCTGCAAGTGGTTATTTGGAGCACTTCGAGGCCTGTGCTGGGATATGGAATATCTTCACCTAAAAACTACAGAGAAGCAGTCTCAGAAAGTTCTTCACGATGCATTCATTCAACTCACAGAGTTGAACCTTCCTTTTGATAGAACACTTTTGAAACACTCTTTTTGTAGAATCTGCAAGAGGATATTTGGAGCGTTTTGAGGCCTATGCTGGAAAAGGAAATATCTTCACCTAAAAACTAGACAGAAGCATTCTCAGAAACTTCTGTGTGATGAGTGCATTCAACTCACAGACTTGAACGTTTCTTTTGATAGAACAGTTTGGAAACATTACGTTTGTAGAATCTGCAGGTGTTTATTCGGAGCACCTTGAGGCCTATGTTGGAAAAGGAAATATCTTCACATAAAAACCAGAGAGAAGGATTCTCAGAAACTTCTTTGTGATGAGTTCATTCAACTCACAGAGTTGAACCTACCAATTGATAGAGAAGTTTGGAAACACTCTTTTTGTAGAATCTGCAAGTGGATATTTGGAGCTGTTTGAGGCCTATGCTGGAAAAGGAAATATCTTCACATAAAAACTGAACAGAAGCATTCTCAGAAACTTCTTTGTGTGGAGTGCATTCAACTCACAGACTTGAACTTACCTGTAGAAAGAGCAGTTTTGAAACACTCTTTTGGTAAAATCTGCAAGTGGTTATTTGGAGCACTTCGAGGCCTGTGCTGGGATATGGAATATCTTCACCTAAAAACTACAGAGAAGCAGTCTCAGAAAGTTCTTCACGATGCATTCATTCAACTCACAGAGTTGAACCTTCCTTTTGATAGAACAGTTTTGAAACACTCTTTTTGTAGATTCTGCAAGAGGATATTTGGAGCGATTTGAGGCCTATGCTGGAAAAGGAAATATCTTCACCTAAAAACTAGACAGAAGCATTCTCAGAAACTTCTGTGTGATGAGTGCATTCAACTCACAGACTTGAACGTTTCTTTTGATAGAACAGTTTGGAAACATTACGTTTGTAGAATCTGCAAGTGTTTATTCGGAGCACCTTGAGGCCTATGTTGGAAAAGGAAATATCTTCACATAAAAACTAGAGAGAAGGATTCTCAGAAACTACTTTGTGATGAGTTCATTCAACTCACAGAGTTGAACCTACCAATTGATAGAGAAGTTTGGAAACACTCTTTTTGTAGAATCTACAAGTGGATATTTGGAGCCGTTTGAGGCCTATGCTGGAAAAGGAAATATCTTCACATAAAAACTGAACAGAAGCATTCTCAGAAACTTCTTTGTGTTGAGTGCATTCAACTCACAGACTTGAACTTACCTGTAGAAAGAGCAGTTTTGAAACACTCTTTTGGTAAAATCTGCAAGTGGTTATTTGGAGCACTTCGAGTCCTGTGCTGGGATATGGAATATCTTCACCTAAAAACTACAGAGAAGCATTCTCAGAAAGTTCTTCACGATGCATTCATTCAACTCACAGAGTTGAACCTTCCTTTTGATAGAACAGTTTTGAAACACTCTTTTTGTAGAATCTGCAAGAGGATATTTGGAGCGTTTTGAGGCCTATGCTGGAAAAGGAAATATCTTCACCTAAAAACTAGACAGAAGCATTCTCAGAAATTTCTGTGTGATGAGTGCATTCAACTCACAGACTTGAACGTTTCTTTTGATAGAACAGTTTCGAAACATTACGTTTGTAGAATCTGCAAGTGTTTATTCGGAGCACCTTGAGGCCTATGTTGGAAAAGGAAATATCTTCACATAAAAACTAGAGAGAAGGATTCTCAGAAACTTCTTTGTGATGAGTTCATTCAACTCACAGAGTTGAACCTACCAATTGATAGAGAAGTTTGGAAACACTCTTTTTGTAGAATCTGCAAGTGGATATTTGGAGCCGTTTGAGGCCTATGCTGGAAAAGGAAATATCTTCACATAAAAACTGAACAGAAGCATTCTCAGAAACTTCTTTGTGTTGAGTGCATTCAACTCACAGACTTGAACTTACCTGTAGAAAGAGCAGTTTTGAAACACTCTTTTGGTAAAATCTGCAAGTGGTTATTTGGAGCACTTCGAGGCCTGTGCTGGGATATGGAATATCTTCACCTAAAAACTACAGAGAAGCATTCTCTGAAAGTTCTTCATGATGCATTCATTCAACTCAAGAGTTGAACCTTCCTTTTGATAGAACAGTTTTGAGACACTCTTTTTGTAGAATCTGCAAGAGGATATTTGGAGCGTTTTGAGGCCTATGCTGGAAAAGGAAATATCTTCACCTAAAAACTAGACAGAAGCATTCTCAGAAACTTCTGTCTGATGAGTGCATTCAACTCACAGACTTGAACGTTTCTTTTGATAGAACAGTTTGGAAACATTACGTTTGTAGAATCTGCAAGTGTTTATTCGGAGTACCTTGAGGCCTATGTTGGAAAAGGAAATATCTTCACATAAAAACTAGAGAGAAGGATTCTCAGAAACTTCTTTGTGATGAGTTCATTCAACTCACAGAGTTGAACCTACCAATTGATAGAGAAGTTTGGAAACACTCTTTTTGTAGAATGTGCAAGTGGATATTTGGAGCCGTTTGTGGCCTATGCTGGAAAAGGAAATATCTTCACATAAAAACTGAACAGAAGCATTCTCAGAAACTTCTTTGTGTTGAGTGCATTCAACTCACAGACTTGAACTTACCTGTAGAAAGAGCAGCTTTGAAACACTCTTTTGGTACAATCTGCAAGTGGTTATTTGGAGCACTTCGAGGCCTGTGCTGGGATATGGAATATCTTCACCTAAAAACTACAGAGAAGCATTCTCAGAAAGTTCTTCACGATGCATTCATTCAACTCACAGAGTTGAACCTTCCTTTTGATAGAACAGTTTTGAAACACTCTTTTTGTAGAATCTGCAAGAGGATATTTGGAGCGTTTTGAGGCCTATGCTGGAAAAGGAAATATCTTCACCTAAAAACTAGACAGAAGCATTCTCAGAAACTTCTGTGTGATGAGTGCATTCAACTCACAGACTTGAACGTTTCTTTTGATAGAACAGTTTGGAAACATTACGTTTGTAGAATCTGCAAGTGTTTATTCGGAGCACCTTGAGGCCTATGTTGGAAAAGGAAATATCTTCACATAAAAACTAGAGAGAAGGATTCTCAGAAACTTCTTTGTGATGAGTTCATTCAACTCACAGAGTTGAACCTACCAATTGATAGAGAAGTTTGGAAACACTCTTTTTGTAGAATCTGCAAGTGGATATTTGGAGCCGTTTGAGGCCTATGCTGGAAAAGGAAATATCTTCACATAAAAACTGAACAGAAGCATTCTCAGAAACTTCTTTGTGTTGAGTGCATTCAACTCACAGACTTGAACTTACCTGTAGAAAGAGCAGTTTTGAAACACTCTTTTGGTAAAATCTGCAAGTGGTTATTTGGAGCACTTCGAGGCCTGTGCTGGGATATGGAATATCTTCACCTAAAAACTACAGAGAAGCATTCTCAGAAAGTTCTTCATGATGCATTCATTCAACTCACAGAGTTGAACCTTCCTTTTGATAGAACAGTTTTGAAACACTCTTTTTGTAGAATCTGCAAGAGGATATTTGGAGCGTTTTGAGGCCTATGCTGGAAAAGGAAATATCTTCACCTAAAAACTAGACAGAAGCATTCTCAGAAACTTCTGTGTGATGAGTGCATTCAACTCACAGACTTGAACGTTTCTTTTGATAGAACAGTTTCGAAACATTACGTTTGTAGAATCTGCAAGTGTTTATTCGGAGCACCTTGAGGCCTATGTTGGAAAAGGAAATATCTTCACATAAAAACTAGAGAGAAGGATTCTCAGAAACTTCTTTGTGATGAGTTCATTCAACTCACAGAGTTGAACCTACCAATTGATAGAGAAGTTTGGAAACACTCTTTTTGTAGAATCTGCAAGTGGATATTTGGAGCCGTTTGAGGCCTATGCTGGAAAAGGAAATATCTTCACATAAAAACTGAACAGAAGCATTCTCAGAAACTTCTTTGTGTTGAGTGAATTCAACTCACAGACTTGAACTTACCTGTAGAAAGAGCAGTTTTGAAACACTCTTTTGGTAAAATCTGCAAGTGGTTATTTGGAGCACTTCGAGGCCTGTGCTGGGATATGGAATATCTTCACCTAAAAACTACAGAGAAGCATTCTCTGAAAGTTCTTCATGATGCATTCATTCAACTCAAGAGTTGAACCTTCCTTTTGATAGAACAGTTTTGAGACACTCTTTTTGTAGAATCTGCAAGAGGATATTTGGAGCGTTTTGAGGCCTATGCTGGAAAAGGAAATATCTTCACCTAAAAACTAGACAGAAGCATTCTCAGAAACTTCTGTGTGATGAGTGCATTCAACTCACAGACTTGAACGTTTCTTTTGATAGAACAGTTTGGAAACATTACGTTTGTAGAATCTGCAAGTGTTTATTCGGAGCACATTGAGGCCTATGTTGGAAAAGGAAATATCTTCGCATAAAAACTAGAGAGAAGTATTCTCAGAAACTTCTTTGTGATGAGTTCATTCAACTCACAAAGTTGAACCTACCATTTGATAGAGAAGTTTGGAAACACTCTTTTTGTAGAATCTGCAAGTGGTATTTGGAGCCGTTTGAGGCCTATGCTGGAAAAGGAAATATCTTCACATAAAAACTGAACAGAAGCATTCTCAGAAACTTCTTTGTGTTGAGTGCATTCAACTCACAGACTTGAACTTACCTATAGAAAGAGCAGTTTTGAAACACTCTTTTGGTAAAATCTGCAAGTGTTTATTTGGAGCACTTCGAGGCCTGTGCTGGGATATGGAATATCTTCACCTAAAAACTACAGAGAAGCATTCTCAGAAAGTTCTTCACGATGCATTCATTCAACTCACAGAGTTGAACCTTCCTTTTGATAGAACAGTTTTGAAACACTCTTTTTGTAGAATCTGCAAGAGGATATTTGGAGGGTTTTGAGGCCTATGCTGGAAAAGGAAATATCTTCACCTAAAAACTAGACAGAAGCATTCTCAGAAACTTCTGTGTGATGAGAGCATTCAACTCACAGACTTGAACGTTTCTTTTGATAGAACAGTTTGGAAACATTACGTTTGTAGAATCTGCAAGTGTTTATTCGGAGCACCTTGAGGCCTATGTTGGAAAAGGAAATATCTTCACATAAAAACTAGAGAGAAGGATTCTCAGAAACTTCTTTGTGATGAGTTCATTCAACTCACAGAGTTGAACCTACCAATTGATAGAGAAGTTTGGAAACACTCTTTTTGTAGAATGTGCAAGTGGATATTTGGAGCCGTTTGTGGCCTATGCTGGAAAAGGAAATATCTTCACATAAAAACTGAACAGAAGCATTCTCAGGAACTTCTTTGTGTTGAGTGCATTCAACTCACAGACTTGAACTTACCTGTAGAAAGAGCAGTTTTGAAACACTCTTTTGGTAAAATCTGCAAGTGGTTATTTGGAGCACTTCGAGGCCTGTGCTGGGATATGGAATATCTTCACCTAAAAACTACAGAGAAGCAGTCTCAGAAAGTTCTTCACGATGCATTCATTCAACTCACAGAGTTGAACCTTCCTTTTGATAGAACAGTTTTGAAACACTCTTTTTGTAGAATCTGCAAGAGGATATTTGGAGCGTTTTGAGGCCTATGCTGGAAAAGGAAATATCTTCACCTAAAAACTAGACAGAAGCATTCTCAGAAACTTCTGTGTGATGAGTGCATTCAACTCACAGACTTGAACGTTTCTTTTGAAAGAACAGTTTGGAAACATTACGTTTGTAGAATCTGCAGGTGTTTATTCGGAGCACCTTGAGGCCTATGTTGGAAAAGGAAATATCTTCACATAAAAACCAGAGAGAAGGATTCTCAGAAACTTCTTTGTGATGAGTTCATTCAACTCACAGAGTTGAACCTACCAATTGATAGAGAAGTTTGGAAACACTCTTTTTGTAGAATCTGCAAGTGGATATTTGGAGCTGTTTGAGGCCTATGCTGGAAAAGGAAATATCTTCACATAAAAACTGAACAGAAGCATTCTCAGAAACTTCTTTGTGTGGAGTGCATTCAACTCACAGACTTGAACTTACCTGTAGAAAGAGCAGTTTTGAAACACTCTTTTGGTAAAATCTGCAAGTGGTTATTTGGAGCACTTCGAGGCCTGTGCTGGGATATGGAATATCTTCACCTAAAAACTACAGAGAAGCAGTCTCAGAAAGTTCTTCACGATGCATTCATTCAACTCACAGAGTTGAACCTTCCTTTTGATAGAACAGTTTTGAAACACTCTTTTTGTAGATTCTGCAAGAGGATATTTGGAGCGTTTTGAGGCCTATGCTGGAAAAGGAAATATCTTCACCTAAAAACTAGACAGAAGCATTCTCAGAAACTTCTGTGTGATGAGTGCATTCAACTCACAGACTTGAACGTTTCTTTTGATAGAACAGTTTGGAAACATTACGTTTGTAGAATCTGCAAGTGTTTATTCGGAGCACCTTGAGGCCTATGTTGGAAAAGGAAATATCTTCACATAAAACCTAGAGAGAAGGATTCTCAGAAACTTCTTTGTGATGAGTTCATTCAACTCACAGAGTTGATCCTACCAATTGATAGAGAAGTTTGGAAACACTCTTTTTGTAGAATCTGCAAGTGGATATTTGGAGCCGTTTGAGGCCTATGCTGGAAAAGGAAATATCTTCACATAAAAACTGAACAGAAGCATTCTCAGAAACTTCTTTGTGTTGAGTGCATTCAACTCACAGACTTGAACTTACCTGTAGAAAGAGCAGTTTTGAAACACTCTTTTGGTACAATCTGCAAGTGGTTATTTGGAGCACTTCGAGGCCTGTGCTGGGATATGGAATATCTTCACCTAAAAACTACAGAGAAGCAGTCTCAGAAAGTTCTTCACGATGCATTCATTCAACTCACAGAGTTGAACCTTCCTTTTGATAGAACAGTTTTGAAACACTCTTTTTGTAGAATCTGCAAGAGGATATATGGAGCGTTTTGAGGCCTATGCTGGAAAAGGAAATATCTTCACCTAAAAACTAGACAGAAGCATTCTCAGAAACTTCTGTGTGATGAGTGCATTCAACTCACAGACTTGAACGTTTCTTTTGATAGAACAGTTTGGAAACATTACGTTTGTAGAATCTGCAGGTGTTTATTCGGAGCACCTTGAGGCCTATGTTGGAAAAGGAAATATCTTCACATAAAAACTAGAGAGAAGGATTCTCAGAAACTTCTTTGTGATGAGTTCATTCAACTCACAGAGTTGAACCTACCAATTGATAGAGAAGTTTGGAAACACTCTTTTTGTAGAATCTGCAAGTGGATATTTGGAGCTGTTTGAGGCCTATGCTGGAAAAAGAAATATCTTCACATAAAAACTGAACAGAAGCATTCTCAGAAACTTCTTGTGTTGAGTGCATTCAACTCACAGACTTGAACTTACCTGTAGAAAGAGCAGTTTTGAAACACTCTTGGTAAAATCTGCAAGTGGTTATTTGGAGCACTTCGAGGCCTGTGCTGGGATATGGAATATCTTCACCTAAAAACTACAGAGAAGCAGTCTCAGAAAGTTCTTCACGATGCATTCATTCAACTCACAGAGTTGAACCTTCCTTTTGATAGAACAGTTTTGAAACACTCTTTTTGTAGATTCTGCAAGAGGATATTTGGAGCGTTTTGAGGCCTATGCTGGAAAAGGAAATATCTTCACCTAAAAACTAGACAGAAGCATTCTCAGAAACTTCTCTGTGATGAGTGCATTCAACTCACAGACTTGAACGTTTCTTTTGATAGAACAGTTTGGAAACATTACGTTTGTAGAATCTGCAAGTGTTTATTCGGAGCACCTTGAGGCCAATGTTGGAAAAGGAAATATCTTCACATAAAACCTAGAGAGAAGGATTCTCAGAAACTTCTTTGTGATGAGTTCATTCAACTCACAGAGTTGAACCTACCAATTGATAGAGAAGTTTGGAAACACTCTTTTTGTAGAATCTGCAAGTGGATATTTGGAGCCGTTTGAGGCCTATGCTGGAAAAGGAAATATCTTCACATAAAAACTGAACAGAAGCATTCTCAGAAACTTCTTTGTGTTGAGTGCATTCAACTCACAGACTTGAACTTACCTGTAGAAAGAGCAGTTTTGAAACACTCTTTTGGTAAAATCTGCAAGTGGTTATTTGGAGCACTTCGAGGCCTGTGCTGGGATATGGAATATCTTCACCTAAAAACTACAGAGAAGCAGTCTCAGAAAGTTCTTCACGATGCATTCATTCAACTCACAGAGTTGAACCTTCCTTTTGATAGAACAGTTTTGAAACACTCTTTTTGTAGATTCTGCAAGAGGATATTTGGAGCGTTTTGAGGCCTATGCTGGAAAAGGAAATATCTTCACCTAAAAACTAGACAGAAGCATTCTCAGAAACTTCTGTGTGATGAGTGCGTTCAACTCACAGACTTGAACGTTTCTTTTGATAGAACAGTTTGGAAACATTAAGTTTGTAGAATCTGCAAGTGTTTATTCGGAGCACCTTGAGGCCTATGTTGGAAAAGGAAATATCTTCACATAAAAACTAGAGAGAAGGATTCTCAGAAACTTCTTTGTGATGAGTTCATTCAACTCACAGAGTTGAACCTACCAATTGATAGAGAAGTTTGGAAACACTCTTTTTGTAGAATCTGCAAGTGGATATTTGGAGCCGTTTGAGGCCTATGCTGGAAAAGGAAATATCTTCACATAAAAACTGAACAGAAGCATTCTCAGAAACTTCTTTGTGTTGAGTGCATTCAACTCACAGACTTGAACTTACCTGTAGAAAGAGCAGTTTTGAAACACTCTTTTGGTAAAATCTGCAAGTGGTTATTTGGAGCACTTCGAGTCCTGTGCTGGGATATGGAATATCTTCACCTAAAAACTACAGAGAAGCATTCTCAGAAAGTTCTTCACGATGCATTCATTCAACTCACAGAGTTGAACCTTCCTTTTGATAGAACAGTTTTGAAACACTCTTTTTGTAGAATCTGCAAGAGGATATTTGGAGCGTTTTGAGGCCTATGCTGGAAAAGGAAATATCTTCACCTAAAAACTAGACAGAAGCATTCTCAGAAACTTCTGTGTGATGAGTGCATTCAACTCACAGACTTGAACGTTTCTTTTGATAGAACAGTTTGGAAACATTACGTTTGTAGAATCTGCAACTGTTTATTCGGAGCACCTTGAGGCGTATGTTGGAAAAGGAAATCTCTTCACATAAAAACTAGAGAGAAGGATTCTCAGAAACTTCTTTGTGATGAGTTCATTCAACTCACAGAGTTGAACCTACCAATTGATAGAGAAGTTTGGAAACACTCTTTTTGTAGAATCTGCAAGTGGATATTTGGAGCCGTTTGAGGCCTAGGCTGGAAAAGGAAATATCTTCACATAAAAACTGAACAGAAGCATTCTCAGAAATTTCTGTGTGATGAGTGCATTCAACTCACAGACTTGAACGTTTCTTTTGATAGAACAGTTTGGAAACATTACGTTTGTAGAATCTGCAAGTGTTTATTCAGAGCACATTGAGGCCTATGTTGGAAAAGGAAATATCTTCGCATAAAAACTAGAGAGAAGGATTCTCAGAAACTTCTTTGAGAAGAGTTCATTCAACTCACAGAGTTGAACCTACCAATTGATAGAGAAGTTTGGAAACACTCTTTTTGTAGAATCTGCAAGTGGATATTTGGAGCCGTTTGAGGCCTATGCTGGAAAAGGAAATATCTTCACATAAAAACTGAACAGAAGCATTCTCAGAAACTTCTTTGTGTTGAGTGCATTCAACACACAGACTTGAACTTACCTGTAGAAAGAGCAGTTTTGAAACACTCTTTTGGTAAAATCTGCAAGTGGTTATTTGGAGCACTTCGAGGCCTGTGCTGGGATATGGAATATCTTCACCTAAAAACTACAGAGAAGCATTCTCAGAAAGTTCTTCACGATGCATTCATTCAACTCACAGAGTTGAACCTTCCTTTTGATAGAACAGTTTTGAAACACTCTTTTTGTAGAATCTGCAAGAGGATATTTGGAGCGTTTTGAGGCCTATGCTGGAAAAGGAAATATCTTCACCTAAAAACTAGACAGAAGCATTCTCAGAAACTTCTGTGTGATGAGTGCATTCAACTCACAGACTTGAACGTTTCTTTTGATAGAACAGTTTGGAAACATTACGTTTGTAGAATCTGCAATTGTTTATTCGGAGCACCTTGAGGCGTATGTTGGAAAAGGAAATATCTTCACATAAAAACTAGAGAGAAGGATTCTCAGAAACTTCTTTGTGATGAGTTCATTCAACTCACAGAGTTGAACCTACCAATTGATAGAGAAGTTTGGAAACACTCTTTTTGTAGAATCTGCAAGTGGATATTTGGGGCCGTTTGAGGCCTATGCTGGAAAAGGAAATATCTTCACATAAAAACTGAACAGAAGCATTCTCAGAAACTTCTTTGTGTTGAGTGCATTCAACTCACAGACTTGAACTTACCTGTAGAAAGAGCAGTTTTGAAACACTCTTTTGGTAAAATCTGCAAGTGGTTATTTGGAGCACTTCGAGGCCTGTGCTGGGATATGGAATATCTTCACCTAAAAACTACAGAGAAGCATTCTCAGAAAGTTCTTCACGATGCATTCATTCAACTCACGGAGTTGAACCTTCCTTTTGATAGAACAGTTTTGAAACACTCTTTTTGTAGAATCTGCAAGAGGATATTTGGAGCGTTTTGAGGCCTATGCTGGAAAAGGAAATATCTTCACCTAAAAACTAGACAGAAGCATTCTCAGAAACTTCTGTGTGATGAGTGCATTCAACTCACAGACTTGAACGTTTCTTTTGATAGAACAGTTTGGAAACATTACGTTTGTAGAATCTGCAAGTGTTTATTCGGAGCACCTTGAGGCCTATGTTGGAAAAGGAAATATCTTCACATAAAACCTAGAGAGAAGGATTCTCAGAAACTTCTTTGTGATGAGTTCATTCAACTCACAGAGTTGAACCTACCAATTGATAGAGAAGTTTGGAAACACTCTTTTTGTAGAATCTGCAAGTGGATATTTGGAGCCGTTTGAGGCCTATGCTGGAAAAGGAAATATCTTCACATAAAAACTGAACAGAAGCATTCTCAGAAACTTCTTTGTGTTGAGTGCATTCAACTCACAGACTTGAACTTACCTGTAGAAAGAGCAGTTTTGAAACACTCTTTTGGTACAATCTGCAAGTGGTTATTTGGAGCACTTCGAGGCCTGTGCTGGGATATGGAATATCTTCACCTAAAAACTACAGAGAAGCATTCTCAGAAAGTTCTTCACGATGCATTCATTCAACTCACAGAGTTGAACCTTCCTTTTGATAGAACAGTTTTGAAACACTCTTTTTGTAGAATCTGCAAGAGGATATTTGGAGCGTTTTGAGGCCTATGCTGGAAAAGGAAATATCTTCACCTAAAAACTAGACAGAAGCATTCTCAGAAATTTCTGTGTGATGAGTGCGTTCAACTCACAGACTTGAACGTTTCTTTTGAGAGAACAGTTTGGAAACATTAAGTTTGTAGAATCTGCAAGTGTTTATTCGGAGCACCTTGAGGCCTATGTTGGAAAAGGAAATATCTTCACATAAAAACTAGAGAGAAGGATTCTCAGAAACTTCTTTGTGATGAGTTCATTCAACTCACAGAGTTGAACCTACCAATTGATAGAGAAGTTTGGAAACACTCTTTTTGTAGAATCTGCAAGTGGATATTTGGAGCCGTTTGAGGCCTATGCTGGAAAAGGAAATATCTTCACATAAAAACTGAACAGAAGCATTCTCAGAAACTTCTTTGTGTTGAGTGCATTCAACTCACAGACTTGAACTTACCTGTAGAAAGAGCAGTTTTGAAACACTCTTTTGGTAAAATCTCAAAGTGGTTATTTGGAGCACTTCGAGGCCTGTGCTGGGATATGGAATATCTTCACCTAAAAACTAAAGAGAAGCATTCTCTGAAAGTTCTTCATGATGCATTCATTCAACTCACAGAGTTGAACCTGCCTTTTGATAGAACAGTTTTGAGACACTCTTTTTGTAGAATCTGCAAGAGGATATTTGGAGCGTTTTGAGGCCTATGCTGGAAAAGGAAATATCTTCACCTAAAAACTAGACAGAAGCATTCTCAGAAACTTCTGTGTGATGAGTGCATTCAACTCACAGACTTGAACGTTTCTTTTGATAGAACAGTTTGGAAACATTACGTTTGTAGAATCTGCAAGTGTTTATTCGGAGCACCTTGAGGCCTATGTTGGAAAAGGAAATATCTTCACATAAAAACTAGAGAGAAGGATTCTCAGAAACTTCTTTGTGATGAGTTCATTCAACTCACAGAGTTGAACCTACCAATTGATAGAGAAGTTTGGAAACACTCTTTTTGTAGAATGTGCAAGTGGATATTTGGAGCCGTTTGTGGCCTGTGCTGGAAAAGGAAATATCTTCACATAAAAACTGAACAGAAGCATTCTCAGAAACTTCTTTGTGTTGAGTGCATTCAACTCACAGACTTGAACTTACCTGTAGAAAGAGCAGTTTTGAAACACTCTTTTGGTAAAATCTGCAAGTGGTTATTTGGAGCACTTCGAGGCCTGTGCTGGGATATGGAATATCTTCACCGAAAAACTACAGAGAAGCATTCTCAGAAAGTTCTTCACGATGCATTCATTCAACTCACAGAGTTGAACCTTCCTTTTGATAGAACAGTTTTGAAACACTCTTTTTGTAGAATCTGCAAGAGGATATTTGGAGCGTTTTGAGGCCTATGCTGGAAAAGGAAATATCTTCACCTAAAAACTAGACAGAAGCATTCTCAGAAACTTCTGTGTGATGAGTGCATTCAACTCACAGACTTGAACGTTTCTTTTGATAGAACAGTTTGGAAACATTACGTTTGTAGAATCTGCAGGTGTTTATTCGGAGCACCTTGAGGCCAATGTTGGAAAAGGAAATATCTTCACATAAAAACTAGAGAGAAGGATTCTCAGAAACTTCTTTGTGATGAGTTCATTCAACTCACAGAGTTGAACCTACCAATTGATAGAGAAGTTTGGAAACACTCTTTTTGTAGAATCTGCAAGTGGATATTTGGAGCCGTTTGAGGCCTATGCTGGAAAAGGAAATATCTTCACATAAAAACTGAACAGAAGCATTCTCAGAAACTTCTTTGTGTTGAGTGCATTCAACTCACAGACTTGAACTTACCTGTAGAAAGAGCAGTTTTGAAACACTCTTTTGGTAAAATCTGCAAGTGGTTATTTGGAGCACTTCGAGGCCTGTGCTGGGACATGGAATATCTTCACCTAAAAACTACAGAGAAGCAGTCTCAGAAAGTTCTTCACGAGGCATTCATTCAACTCACAGAGTTGAACCTTCCTTTTGATAGAACAGTTTTGAAACACTCTTTTTGTAGATTCTGCAAGAGGATATTTGGAGCGTTTTGAGGCCTATGCTGGAAAAGGAAATATCTTCACCTAAAAACTAGACAGAAGCATTCTCAGAAACTTCTGTGTGATGAGTGCATTCAACTCACAGACTTGAACGTTTCTTTTGATAGAACAGTTTGGAAACATTACGTTTGTAGAATCTGCAAGTGTTTATTCGGAGCACCTTGAGGCCTATGTTGGAAAAGGAAATATCTTCACATAAAAACTAGAGAGAAGGATTCTCAGAAACTTCTTTGTGATGAGTTCATTCAACTCACAGAGTTGATCCTACCAATTGATAGAGAAGTTTGGAAACACTCTTTTTGTAGAATCTGCAAGTGGATATTTGGAGCCGTTTGAGGCCTATGCTGGAAAAGGAAATATCTTCACATAAAAACTGAACAGAAGCATTCTCAGAAATTTCTTTGTGTTGAGTGCATTCAACTCACAGACTTGAACTTACCTGTAGAAAGAGCAGTTTTGAAACACTCTTTTGGTAAAATCTGCAAGTGGTTATTTGGAGCACTTCGAGGCCTGTGCTGGGATATGGAATATCTTCACCTAAAAACTACAGAGAAGCAGTCTCAGAAAGTTCTTCACGATGCATTCATTCAACTCACAGAGTTGAACCTTCCTTTTGATAGAACAGTTTTGAAACACTCTTTTTGTAGAATCTGCAAGAGGATATATGGAGCGTTTTGAGGCCTATGCTGGAAAAGGAAATATCTTCACCTAAAAACTAGACAGAAGCATTCTCAGAAACTTCTGTGTGATGAGTGCATTCAACTCACAGACTTGAACGTTTCTTTTGATAGAACAGTTTGGAAACATTACGTTTGTAGAATCTGCAGGTGTTTATTCGGAGCACCTTGAGGCCTATGTTGGAAAAGGAAATATCTTCACATAAAAACTAGAGAGAAGGATTCTCAGAAACTTCTTTGTGATGAGTTCATTCAACTCACAGAGTTGAACCTACCAATTGATAGAGAAGTTTGGAAACACTCTTTTTGTAGAATCTGCAAGTGGATATTTGGAGCTGTTTGAGGCCTATGCTGGAATAAGAAATATCTTCACATAAAAACTGAACAGAAGCATTCTCAGAAACTTCTTGTGTTGAGTGCATTCAACTCACAGACTTGAACTTACCTGTAGAAAGAGCAGTTTTGAAACACTCTTGGTAAAATCTGCAAGTGGTTATTTGGAGCACTTCGAGGCCTGTGCTGGGATATGGAATATCTTCACCTAAAAACTACAGAGAAGCAGTCTCAGAAAGTTCTTCACGATGCATTCATTCAACTCACAGAGTTGAACCTTCCTTTTGATAGAACAGTTTTGAAACACTCTTTTTGTAGATTCTGCAAGAGGATATTTGGAGCGTTTTGAGGCCTATGCTGGAAAAGGAAATATCTTCACCTAAAAACTAGACAGAAGCATTCTCAGAAACTTCTCTGTGATGAGTGCATTCAACTCACAGACTTGAACGTTTCTTTTGATAGAACAGTTTGGAAACATTACGTTTGTAGAATCTGCAAGTGTTTATTCGGAGCACCTTGAGGCCAATGTTGGAAAAGGAAATATCTTCACATAAAACCTAGAGAGAAGGATTCTCAGAAACTTCTTTGTGATGAGTTCATTCAACTCACAGAGTTGAACCTACCAATTGATAGAGAAGTTTGGAAACACTCTTTTTGTAGAATCTGCAAGTGGATATTTGGAGCCGTTTGAGGCCTATGCTGGAAAAGGAAATATCTTCACATAAAAACTGAACAGAAGCATTCTCAGAAACTTCTTTGTGTTGAGTGCATTCAACTCACAGACTTGAACTTACCTGTAGAAAGAGCAGTTTTGAAACACTCTTTTGGTAAAATCTGCAAGTGGTTATTTGGAGCACTTCGAGGCCTGTGCTGGGATATGGAATATCTTCACCTGAAAACTACAGAGAAGCAGTCTCAGAAAGTTCTTCACGATGCATTCATTCAACTCACAGAGTTGAACCTTCCTTTTGATAGAACAGTTTTGAAACACTCTTTTTGTAGATTCTGCAAGAGGATATTTGGAGCGTTTTGAGGCCTATGCTGGAAAAGGAAATATCTTCACCTAAAAACTAGACAGAAGCATTCTCAGAAACTTCTGTGTGATGAGTGCATTCAACTCACAGACTTGAACGTTTCTTTTGATAGAACAGTTTGGAAACATTACGTTTGTAGAATCTGCAATTGTTTATTCGGAGCACCTTGAGGCGTATGTTGGAAAAGGAAATATCTTCAGATAAAACCTAGAGAGAAGGATTCTCAGAAACTTCTTTGTGATGAGTTCATTCAACTCACAGAGTTGAACCTACCAATTGATAGAGAAGTTTGGAAACACTCTTTTTGTAGAATCTGCAAGTGGATATTTGGGGCCGTTTGAGGCCTATGCTGGAAAAGGAACTATCTTCACATAAAAACTGAACAGAAGCATTCTCAGAAACTTCTTTGTGTTGAGTGCATTCAACTCACAGACTTGAACTTACCTGTAGAAAGAGCAGTTTTGAAACACTCTTTTGGTAAAATCTGCAAGTGGTTATTTGGAGCACTTCGAGGCCTGTGCTGGGATATGGAATATCTTCACCTAAAAACTACAGAGAAGCATTCTCAGAAAGTTCTTCACGATGCATTCATTCAACTCACGGAGTTGAACCTTCCTTTTGATAGAACAGTTTTGAAACACTCTTTTTGTAGAATCTGCAAGAGGATATTTGGAGCGTTTTGAGGCCTATGCTGGAAAAGGAAATATCTTCACCTAAAAACTAGACAGAAGCATTCTCAGAAACTTCTGTGTGATGAGTGCATTCAACTCACAGACTTGAACGTTTCTTTTGATAGAACAGTTTGGAAACATTACGTTTGTAGAATCTGCAAGTGTTTATTCGGAGCACCTTGAGGCCTATGTTGGAAAAGGAAATATCTTCACATAAAACCTAGAGAGAAGGATTCTCAGAAACTTCTTTGTGATGAGTTCATTCAACTCACAGAGTTGAACCTACCAATTGATAGAGAAGTTTGGAAACACTCTTTTTGTAGAATCTGCAAGTGGATATTTGGAGCCGTTTGAGGCCTATGCTGGAAAAGGAAATATCTTCACATAAAAACTGAACAGAAGCATTCTCAGAAACTTCTTTGTGTTGAGTGCATTCAACTCACAGACTTGAACTTACCTGTAGAAAGAGCAGTTTTGAAACACTCTTTTGGTAAAATCTGCAAGTGGTTATTTGGAGCACTTCGAGGCCTGTGCTGGGATATGGAATATCTTCACCTAAAAACTACAGAGAAGCATTCTCAGAAAGTTCTTCACGATGCATTCATTCAACTCACAGAGTTGAACCTTCCTTTTGATAGAACAGTTTTGAAACACTCTTTTTGTAGATTCTGCAAGAGGATATTTGGAGCGTTTTGAGGCCTATGCTGGAAAAGGAAATATCTTCACCTAAAAACTAGACAGAAGCATTCTCAGAAACTTCTGTGTGATGAGTGCATTCAACTCACAGACTTGAACGTTTCTTTTGATAGAACAGTTTGGAAACATTACGTTTGTAGAATCTGCAAGTGTTTATTCGGAGCACCTTGAGGCCTATGTTGGAAAAGGAAATATCTTCACATAAAAACTAGAGAGAAGGATTCTCAGAAACTTCTTTGTGATGAGTTCATTCAACTCACAGAGTTGAACCTACCAATTGATAGAGAAGTTTGGAAACACTCTTTTTGTAGAATCTGCAAGTGGATATTTGGAGCCGTTTGAGGCCTATGCTGGAAAAGGAAATATCTTCACATAAAAACTGAACAGAAGCATTCTCAGAAACTTCTTTGTGTTGAGTGCATTCAACTCACAGACTTGAACTTACCTGCAGAAAGAGCAGTTTTGAAACACTGTTTTGGTAAAATCTGCAAGTGGTTATTTGGAGCACTTCGAGGCCTGTGCTGGGATATGGAATATCTTCACCTAAAAACTACAGAGAAGCATTCTCAGAAAGTTCTTCACGATGCATTCATTCAACTCACAGAGTTGAACCTTTCTTTTGATAGAACAGTTTTGAAACACTCTTTTTCTAGAATCTGCTAGAGGATATTTGGAGCGTTTTGAGGCCTATGCTGGAAAAGGAAATATCTTCACCTAAAAACTAGACAGAAGCATTCTCAGAAACTTCTGTGTGATGAGTGCATTCAACTCACAGACTTGAACGTTTCTTTTGATAGAACAGTTTGGAAACATTACGTTTGTAGAATCTGCAAGTGTTTATTCGGAGCACCTTGAGGCCTATGTTGGAAAAGGAAATATCTTCACATAAAAACTAGAGAGAAGGATTCTCAGAAACTTCTTTGTGATGAGTTCATTCAACTCACAGAGTTGAACCTACCAATTGATAGAGAAGTTTGGAAACACTCTTTTTGTAGAATCTGCAAGTGGATATTTGGAGCCGTTTGAGGCCTATGCTGGAAAAGGAAATATCTTCACATAAAAACTGAACAGAAGCATTCTCAGAAACTTCTTTGTGTTGAGTGCATTCAACTCACAGACTTGAACTTACCTGCAGAAAGAGCAGTTTTGAAACACTCTTTTGGTAAAATCTGCAAGTGGTTATTTGGAGCACTTCGAGGCCTGTGCTGGGATATGGAATATCTTCACCTAAAAACTACAGAGAAGCATTCTCAGAAAGTTCTTCACGATGCATTCATTCAACTCACAGAGTTGAACCTTTCTTTTGATAGAACAGTTTTGAAACACTCTTTTTCTAGAATCTGCAAGAGGATATTTGGAGCGTTTTGAGGCCTATGCTGGAAAAGGAAATATCTTCACCTAAAAACTAGACAGAAGCATTCTCAGAAACTTCTGTGTGATGAGTGCATTCAACTCACAGACTTGAACGTTTCTTTTGATAGAACAGTTTGGAAACATTACGTTTGTAGAATCTGCAAGTGTTTATTCGGAGCACCTTGAGGCCTATGTTGGAAAAGGAAATATCTTCACATAAAAACTAGAGAGAAGGATTCTCAGAAACTTCTTTGTGATGAGTTCATTCAACTCACAGAGTTGAACCTACCAATTGATAGAGAAGTTTGGAAACACTCTTTTTGTAGAATCTGCAAGTGGATATTTGGAGCCGTTTGAGGCCTATGCTGGAAAAGGAAATATCTTCACATAAAAACTGAACAGAAGCATTCTCAGAAACTTCTTTGTGTTGAGTGCATTCAACTCACAGACTTGAACTTACCTGTAGAAAGAGCAGTTTTGAAACACTCTTTTGGTAAAATCTGCAAGTGGTTATTTGGAGCATTTCGAGGCCTGTGCTGGGATATGGAATATCTTCACCTAAAAACTACAGAGAAGCATTCTCAGAAAGTTCTTCACGATGCATTCATTCAACTCACAGAGTTGAACCTTTCTTTTGATAGAACAGTTTTGAAACACTCTTTTTGTAGAATCTGCAAGAGGATATTTGGAGCGTTTTGAGGCCTATGCTGGAAAAGGAAATATCTTCACCTAAAAATTAGACAGAAGCATTCTCAGAAACTTCTGTGTGATGAGTGCATTCAACTCACAGACTTGAACGTTTCTTTTGATAGAACAGTTTGGAAACATTACGTTTGTAGAATCTGCAAGTGTTTATTCGGAGCACCTTGAGGCCTATGTTGGAAAAGGAAATATCTTCACATAAAACCTAGAGAGAAGGATTCTCAGAAACTTCTTTGTGATGAGTTCATTCCACTCACAGAGTTGAACCTACCAATTGATAGAGAAGTTTGGAAACACTCTTTTTGTAGAATCTGCAAGTGGATATTTGGAGCCGTTTGAGGCCTATGCTGGAAAAGGAAATATCTTCACATAAAAACTGAACAGAAGCATTCTCAGAAACTTCTTTGTGTTGAGTGCATTCAACTCACAGACTTGAACTTACCTGTAGAAAGAGCAGTTTTGAAACACTCTTTTGGTAAAATCTGCAAGTGGTTATTTGGAGCACTTCGAGGCCTGTGCTGGGATATGGAATATCTTCACCTACAAACTACAGAGAAGCATTCTCAGAAAGTTCTTCACGATGCATTCATTCAACTCACAGAGTTGAACCTTCCTTTTGATAGAACAGTTTTGAAACACTCTTTTTGTAGAATCTGCAAGAGGATATTTGGAGCGTTTTGAGGCCTATGCTGGAAAAGGAAATATCTTCACCTAAAAACTAGACAGAAGCATTCTCAGAAACTTCTGTGTGATGAGTGCATTCAACTCACAGACTTGAACGTTTCTTTTGATAGAACAGTTTGGAAACATTACGTTTGTAGAATCTGCAAGTGTTTATTCGGAGCACCTTGAGGCGTATGTTGGAAAAGGAAATATCTTCACATAAAAACTAGAGAGAAGGATTCTCAGAAACTTCTTTGTGATGAGTTCATTTAACTCACAGAGTTGAACCTACCAATTGATAGAGAAGTTTGGAAACACTCTTTTTGTAGAATCTGCAAGTGGATATTTGGAGCCGTTTGAGGCCTAGGCTGGAAAAGGAAATATCTTCACATAAAAACTGAACAGAAGCATTCTCAGAAATTTCTGTGTGATGAGTGCATTCAACTCACAGACTTGAACGTTTCTTTTGATAGAACAGTTTGGAAACATTACGTTTGTAGAATCTGCAAGTGTTTATTCAGAGCACATTGAGGCCTATGTTGGAAAAGGAAATATCTTCGCATAAAAACTAGAGAGAAGGATTCTCAGAAACTTCTTTGTGATGAGTTCATTCAACTCACAGAGTTGAACCTACCAATTGATAGAGAAGTTTGGAAACACTCTTTTTGTAGAATCTGCAAGTGGATATTTGGAGCCGTTTGAGGCCTATGCTGGAAAAGGAAATATCTTCACATAAAAACTGAACAGAAGCATTCTCAGAAACTTCTTTGTGTTGAGTGCATTCAACTCAGAGACTTGAACTTACCTGTAGAAAGAGCAGTTTTGAAACACTCTTTTGGTAAAATCTGCAAGTGGTTATTTGGAGCACTTCGAGGCCTGTGCTGGGATATGGAATATCTTCACCTAAAAACTACAGAGAAGCATTCTCAGAAAGTTCTTCACGATGCATTCATTCAACTCACAGAGTTGAACCTTCCTTTTGATAGAACAGTTTTGAAACACTCTTTTTGTAGAATCTGCAAGAGGATATTTGGAGCGTTTTGAGGCCTATGCTGGAAAAGGAAATATCTTCACCTAAAAACTAGACAGAAGCATTCTCAGAAACTTCTGTGTGATGAGTGCATTCAACTCACAGACTTGAACGTTTCTTTTGATAGAACAGTTTGGAAACATTACGTTTGTAGAATCTGCAAGTGTTTATTCGGAGCACCTTGAGGCCTATGTTGGAAAAGGAAATATCTTCACATAAAAACTAGAGAGAAGGATTCTCAGAAACTTCTTTGTGATGAGTTCATTCAACTCACAGAGTTGAACCTACCAATTGATAGAGAAGTTTGGAAACACTCTTTTTGTAGAATCTGCAAGTGGATATTTGGAGCCGTTTGAGGCCTATGCTGGAAAAGGAAATATCTTCACATAAAAACTGAACAGAAGCATTCTCAGAAACTTCTTTGTGTTGAGTGCATTCAACTCACAGACTTGAACTTACCTGTAGAAAGAGCAGTTTTGAAACACTCTTTTGGTAAAATCTGCAAGTTGTTATTTGGAGCACTTCGAGGCCTGTGCTGGGATATGGAATATCTTCACCTACAAACTACAGAGAAGCATTCTCAGAAAGTTCTTCACGATGCATTCATTCAACTCACAGAGTTGAACCTTCCTTTTGATAGAACAGTTTTGAAACACTCTTTTTGTAGAATCTGCAAGAGGATATTTGGAGCGTTTTGAGGCCTATGCTGGAAAAGGAAATATCTTCACCTAAAAACTAGACAGAAGCATTCTCAGAAACTTCTGTGTGATGAGTGCATTCAACTCACAGACTTGAACGTTTCTTTTGATAGAACAGTTTGGAAACATTACGTTTGTAGAATCTGCAAGTGTTTATTCGGAGCACCTTGAGGCGTATGTTGGAAAAGGAAATATCTTCACATAAAACCTAGAGAGAAGGATTCTCAGAAACTTCTTTGTGATGAGTTCATTCAACTCACAGAGTTGAACCTACCAATTGATAGAGAAGTTTGGAAACACTCTTTTTGTAGAATCTGCAAGTGGATATTTGGAGCCGTTTGAGGCCTAGGCTGGAAAAGGAAATATCTTCACATAAAAACTGAACAGAAGCATTCTCAGAAATTTCTGTGTGATGAGTGCATTCAACTCACAGACTTGAACGTTTCTTTTGATAGAACAGTTTGGAAACATTACGTTTGTAGAATCTGCAAGTGTTTATTCAGAGCACATTGAGGCCTATGTTGGAAAAGGAAATATCTTCGCATAAAAACTAGAGAGAAGGATTCTCAGAAACTTCTTTGTGATGAGTTCATTCAACTCACAGAGTTGAACCTACCAATTGATAGAGAAGTTTGGAAACACTCTTTTTGTAGAATCTGCAAGTGGATATTTGGAGCCGTTTGAGGCCTATGCTGGAAAAGGAAATATCTTCACATAAAAACTGAACAGAAGCATTCTCAGAAACTTCTTTGTGTTGAGTGCATTCAACTCACAGACTTGAACTTACCTGTAGAAAGAGCAGTTTTGAAACACTCTTTTGGTAAAATCTGCAAGTGGTTATTTGGAGCACTTCGAGGCCTGTGCTGGGATATGGAATATCTTCACCTAAAAACTACAGAGAAGCATTCTCAGAAAGTTCTTAACGATGCATTCATTCAACTCACAGAGTTGAACCTTCCTTTTGATAGAACAGTTTTGAAACACTCTTTTTCTAGAATCTGCAAGAGGATATTTGGAGCGTTTTGAGGCCTATGCTGGAAAAGGAAATATCTTCACCTAAAAACTAGACAGAAGCATTCTCAGAAACTTCTGCGTGATGAGTGCATTCAACTCACAGACTTGAACGTTTCTTTTGATAGAACAGTTTGGAAACATTACGTTTGTAGAATCTGCAAGTGTTTATTCGGAGCACCTTGAGGCGTATGTTGGAAAAGGAAATATCTTCACATAAAAACTAGAGAGAAGGATTCTCAGAAACTTCTTTGTGATGAGTTCATTCAACTCACAGAGTTGAACCTACCAATTGATAGAGAAGTTTGGAAACACTCTTTTTGTAGAATCTGCAAGTGGATATTTGGAGCCGTTTGAGGCCTAGGCTGGAAAAGGAAATATCTTCACATAAAAACTGAACAGAAGCATTCTCAGAAATTTCTGTGTGATGAGTGCATTCAACTCACAGACTTGAACGTTTCTTTTGATAGAACAGTTTGGAAACATTACGTTTGTAGAATCTGCAAGTGTTTATTCGGAGCACTTTGAGGCCTATGTTGGAAAAGGAAATATCTTCGCATAAAAACTAGAGAGAAGGATTCTCAGAAACTTCTTTGTGATGAGTTCATTCAACTCACAGAGTTGAACCTACCAATTGATAGAGAAGTTTGGAAACACTCTTTTTGTAGAATCTGCAAGTGGATATTTGGAGCCGTTTGAGGCCTATGCTGGAAAAGGAAATATCTTCACATAAAAACTGAACAGAAGCATTCTCAGAAACTTCTGTGTGTTGAGTGCATTCAACTCACAGACTTGAACTTACCTGTAGAAAGAGCAGTTTTGAAACACTCTTTTGGTAAAATCTGCAAGTGGTTATTTGGAGCACTTCGAGGCCTGTGCTGGGATATGGAATATCTTCACCTAAAAACTACAGAGAAGCATTCTCAGAAAGTTCTTCACGATGCATTCATTCAACTCACAGAGTTGAACCTTCCTTTTGATAGAACAGTTTTGAAACACTCTTTTTGTAGAATCTGCAAGAGGATATTTGGAGCGTTTTGAGGCCTATGCTGGAAAAGGAAATATCTTCACCTAAAAACTAGACAGAAGCATTCTCAGAAACTTCTGTGTGATGAGTGCATTCAACTCACAGACTTGAACGTTTCTTTTGATAGAACAGTTTTGAAACATTACGTTTGTAGAATCTGCAAGTGTTTATTCGGAGCACCTTGAGGCCTATGTTGGAAAAGGAAATATCTTCACATAAAAACTAGAGAGAAGGATTCTCAGAAACTTCTTTGTGATGAGTTCATTCAACTCACAGAGTTGAACCTACCAATTGATAGAGAAGTTTGGAAACACTCTTTTTGTAGAATCTGCAAGTGGATATTTGGAGCCGTTTGAGGCCTATGCTGGAAAAGGAAATATCTTCACATAAAAACTGAACAGAAGCATTCTCAGAAACTTCTTTGTGTTGAGTGCATTCAACTCACAGACTTGAACTTACCTGTAGAAAGAGCAGTTTTGAAACACTCTTTTGGTAAAATCTGCAAGTGGTTATTTGGAGCACTTCGAGGCCTGTGCTGGGATATGGAATATCTTCACCTAAAAACTACAGAGAAGCATTCTCAGAAAGTTCTTCACGATGCATTCATTCAACTCACAGAGTTGAACCTTCCTTTTGATAGAACAGTTTTGAAACACTCTTTTTGTAGAATCTGCAAGAGGATATTTGGAGCGTTTTGAGGCCTATGCTGGAAAAGGAAATATCTTCACCTAAAAACTAGACAGAAGCATTCTCAGAAACTTCTGTGTGATGAGTGCATTCAACTCACAGACTTGAACGTTTCTTTTGATAGAACAGTTTGGAAACATTACGTTTGTAGAATCTGCAAGTGTTTATTCGGAGCACCTTGAGGCGTATGTTGGAAAAGGAAATATCTTCACATAAAAACTAGAGAGAAGGATTCTCAGAAACTTCTTTGTGATGTGTTCATTCAACTCACAGAGTTGAACCTACCAATTGATAGAGAAGTTTGGAAACACTCTTTTTGTAGAATCTGCAAGTGGATATTTGGAGCCGTTTGAGGCCTATGCTGGAAAAGGAAATATCTTCACATAAAAACTGAACAGAAGCATTCTCAGAAACTTCTTTGTGTTGAGTGCATTCAACTCACAGACTTGAACTTACCTGTAGAAAGAGCAGTTTTGAAACACTCTTTTGGTAAAATCTGCAAGTGGTTATTTGGAGCACTTCGAGGCCTGTGCTGGGATATGGAATATCTTCACCTAAAAACTACAGAGAAGCATTCTCAGAAAGTTCTTCACGATGCATTCATTCAACTCACAGAGTTGAACCTTCCTTTTGATAGAACAGTTTTGAAACACTCTTTTTGTAGAATCTGCAAGAGGATATTTGGAGCGTTTTGAGGCCTATGTTGGAAAAGGAAATATCTTCACCTAAAAACTAGACAGAAGCATTCTCAGAAACTTCTGTGTGATGAGTGCATTCAACTCACAGACTTGAACGTTTCTTTTGATAGAACAGTTTGGAAACATTACGTTTGTAGAATCTGCAAGTGTTTATTCGGAGCACCTTGAGGCGTATGTTGGAAAAGGAAATATCTTCACATAAAAACTAGAGAGAAGGATTCTCAGAAACTTCTTTGTGATGAGTTCATTCAACTCACAGAGTTGAACCTACCAATTGATAGAGAAGTTTGGAAACACTCTTTTTGTAGAATCTGCAAGTGGATATTTGGAGCCGTTTGTGGCCTAGGCTGGAAAAGGAAATATCTTCACATAAAAACTGAACAGAAGCATTCTCAGAAATTTCTGTGTGATGAGTGCATTCAACTCACAGACTTGAACGTTTCTTTTGATAGAACAGTTTGGAAACATTACGTTTGTAGAATCTGCAAGTGTTTATTCAGAGCACCTTGAGGCCTATGTTGGAAAAGGAAATATCTTCGCATAAAAACTAGAGAGAAGGATTCTCAGAAACTTCTTTGTGATGAGTTCATTCAACTCACAGAGTTGAACCTACCAATTGATAGAGAAGTTTGGAAACACTCTTTTTGTAGAATCTGCAAGTGGATATTTGGAGCCGTTTGAGGCCTATGCTGGAAAAGGAAATATCTTCACATAAAAACTGAACAGAAGCATTCTCAGAAACTTCTTTGTGTTGAGTGCATTCAACTCAGAGACTTGAACTTACCTGTAGAAAGAGCAGTTTTGAAACACTCTTTTGGTAAAATCTGCAAGTGGTTATTTGGAGCACTTCGAGGCCTGTGCTGGGATATGGAATATCTTCACCTAAAAACTACAGAGAAGCATTCTCAGAAAGTTCTTCACGATGCATTCATTCAACTCACAGAGTTGAACCTTCCTTTTGATAGAACAGTTTTGAAACACTCTTTTTGTAGAATCTGCAAGAGGATATTTGGAGCGTTTTGAGGCCTATGCTGGAAAAGGAAATATCTTCACCTAAAAACTAGACAGAAGCATTCTCAGAAACTTCTGTGTGATGAGTGCATTCAACTCACAGACTTGAACGTTTCTTTTGATAGAACAGTTTGGAAACATTACGTTTGTAGAATCTGCAAGTGTTTATTCGGAGCACCTTGAGGCCTATGTTGGAAAAGGAAATATCTTCACATAAAAACTAGAGAGAAGGATTCTCAGAAACTTCTTTGTGATGAGTTCATTCAACTCACAGAGTTGAACCTACCAATTGATAGAGAAGTTTGGAAACACTCTTTTTGTAGAATCTGCAAGTGGATATTTGGAGCCGTTTGAGGCCTATGCTGGAAAAGGAAATATCTTCACATAAAAACTGAACAGAAGCATTCTCAGAAACTTCTTTGTGTTGAGTGCATTCAACTCACAGACTTGAACTTACCTGTAGAAAGAGCAGTTTTGAAACACTCTTTTGGTAAAATCTGCAAGTGGTTATTTGGAGCACTTCGAGGCCTGTGCTGGGATATGGAATATCTTCACCTAAAAACTACAGAGAAGCATTCTCAGAAAGTTCTTCACGATGCATTCATTCAACTCACAGAGTTGAACCTTCCTTTTGATAGAACAGTTTTGAAACACTCTTTTTGTAGAATCTGCAAGAGGATATTTGGAGCGTTTTGAGGCCTATGCTGGAAAAGGAAATATCTTCACCTAAAAACTAGACAGAAGCATTCTCAGAAACTTCTGTGTGATGAGTGCATTCAACTCACAGACTTGAACGTTTCTTTTGATAGAACAGTTTGGAAACATTACGTTTGTAGAATCTGCAAGTGTTTATTCGGAGCACCTTGAGGCGTATGTTGGAAAAGGAAATATCTTCACATAAAACCTAGAGAGAAGGATTCTCAGAAACTTCTTTGTGATGAGTTCATTCAACTCACAGAGTTGAACCTACCAATTGATAGAGAAGTTTGGAAACACTCTTTTTGTAGAATCTGCAAGTGGATATTTGGAGCCGTTTGAGGCCTAGGCTGGAAAAGGAAATATCTTCACATAAAAACTGAACAGAAGCATTCTCAGAAATTTCTGTGTGATGAGTGCATTCAACTCACAGACTTGAACGTTTCTTTTGATAGAACAGTTTGGAAACATTACGTTTGTAGAATCTGCAAGTGTTTATTCAGAGCACATTGAGGCCTATGTTGGAAAAGGAAATATCTTCGCATAAAAACTAGAGAGAAGGATTCTCAGAAACTTCTTTGTGATGAGTTCATTCAACTCACAGAGTTGAACCTACCAATTGATAGAGAAGTTTGGAAACACTCTTTTTGTAGAATCTGCAAGTGGATATTTGGAGCCGTTTGAGGCCTATGCTGGAAAAGGAAATATCTTCACATAAAAACTGAACAGAAGCATTCTCAGAAACTTCTTTGTGTTGAGTGCATTCAACTCACAGACTTGAACTTACCTGTAGAAAGAGCAGTTTTGAAATACTCTTTGGTAAATTCTGCAAGTGGTTATTTGGAGCACTTCGAGGCCTGTGCTGAGATATGGAATATCTTCACCTAAAAACTACAGAGAAGCATTCTCAGAAAGTTCTTCACGATGCATTCATTCAACTCACAGAGTTGAACCTTCCTTTTGATAGAACAGTTTTGAAACACTCTTTTTGTAGAATCTGCAAGAGGATATTTGGAGCGTTTTGAGGCCTATGCTGGAAAAGGAAATATCTTCACCTAAAAACTAGACAGAAGCATTCTCAGAAACTTCTGTGTGATGAGTGCATTCAACTCACAGACTTGAACGTTTCTTTTGATAGAACAGTTTGGAAACATTACGTTTGTAGAATCTGCAACTGTTTATTCGGAGCACCTTGAGGCGTATGTTGGAAAAGGAAATATCTTCACATAAAAACTAGAGAGAAGGATTCTCAGAAACTTCTTTGTGATGAGTTCATTCAACTCACAGAGTTGAACCTACCAATTGATAGAGAAGTTTGGAAACACTCTTTTTGTAGAATCTGCAAGTGGATATTTGGAGCCGTTTGAGGCCTATGCTGGAAAAGGAAATATCTTCACATAAAAACTGAACAGAAGCATTCTCAGAAACTTCTTTGTGTTGAGTGCATTCAACTCACAGACTTGAACTTACCTGTAGAAAGAGCAGTTTTGAAACACTCTTTTGGTAAAATCTGCAAGTGGTTATTTGGAGCACTTCGAGGCCTGTGCTGGGATATGGAATATCTTCACCTAAAAACTACAGAGAAGCATTCTCAGAAAGTTCTTCACGATGCATTCATTCAACTCACGGAGGTGAACCTTCCTTTTGATAGAACAGTTTTGAAACACTCTTTTTGTAGAATCTGCAAGAGGATATTTGGAGCGTTTTGAGGCCTATGCTGGAAAAGGAAATATCTTCACCTAAAAACTAGACAGAAGCATTCTCAGAAACTTCTGTGTGATGAGTGCATTCAACTCACAGACTTGAACGTTTCTTTTGATAGAACAGTTTTGAAACATTACGTTTGTAGAATCTGCAAGTGTTTATTCGGAGCACCTTGAGGCCTATGTTGGAAAAGGAAATATCTTCACATAAAACCTAGAGAGAAGGATTCTCAGAAACTTCTTTGTGATGAGTTCATTCAACTCACAGAGTTGAACCTACCAATTGATAGAGAAGTTTGGAAACACTCTTTTTGTAGGATCTGCAAGTGGATATTTGGAGCCGTTTGAGGCCTATGCTGGAAAAGGAAATATCTTCACATAAAAACTGAACAGAAGCATTCTCAGAAACTTCTTTGTGTTGAGTGCATTCAACTCACAGACTTGAACTTACCTGTAGAAAGAGCAGTTTTGAAACACTCTTTTGGTAAAATCTGCAAGTGGTTATTTGGAGCACTTCGAGGCCTGTGCTGGGATATGGAATATCTTCACCTAAAAACTACAGAGAAGCATTCTCAGAAAGTTCTTCACGATGCATTCATTCAACTCACGGAGGTGAACCTTCCTTTTGATAGAACAGTTTTGAAACACTCTTTTTGTAGAATCTGCAAGAGGATATTTGGAGCGTTTTGAGGCCTATGCTGGAAAAGGAAATATCTTCACCTAAAAACTAGACAGAAGCATTCTCAGAAACTTCTGTGTGATGAGTGCATTCAACTCACAGACTTGAACGTTTCTTTTGATAGAACAGTTTGGAAACATTACGTTTGTAGAATCTGCAAGTGTTTATTCGGAGCACCTTGAGGCCTATGTTGGAAAAGGAAATATCTTCACATAAAACCTAGAGAGAAGGATTCTCAGAAACTTCTTTGTGATGAGTTCATTCAACTCACAGAGTTGAACCTACCAATTGATAGAGAAGTTTGGAAACACTCTTTTTGTAGAATCTGCAAGTGGATATTTGGAGCCGTTTGAGGCCTATGCTGGAAAAGGAAATATCTTCACATAAAAACTGAACAGAAGCATTCTCAGAAACTTCTTTGTGTTGAGTGCATTCAACTCACAGACTTGAACTTACCTGTAGAAAGAGCAGTTTTGAAACACTCTTTTGGTAAAATCTGCAAGTGGTTATTTGGAGCACTTCGAGGCCTGTGCTGGGATATGGAATATCTTCACCTAAAAACTACAGAGAAGCAGTCTCAGAAAGTTCTTCACGATGCATTCACTCAACTCACAGAGTTGATCCTTCCTTTTGATAGAACAGTTTTGAAACACTCTTTTTGTAGAAGCGGCAAGAGGATATTTGGAGCGTTTTGAGGCCTATGCTGGAAAAGGAAATATCTTCACCTAAAAACTAGACAGAAGCATTCTCAGAAACTTCTGTGTGATGAGTGCATTCAACTCACAGACTTGAACGTTTCTTTTGATAGAACAGTTTGGAAACATTACGTTTGTAGAATCTGCAAGTGTTTATTCGGAGCACCTTGAGGCCTATGTTGGAAAAGGAAATATCTTCACATAAAAACTAGAGAGAAGGATTCTCAGAAACTTCTTTGTGATGAGTTCATTCAACTCACAGAGTTGAACCTACCAATTGATAGAGAAGTTTGGAAACACTCTTTTTGTAGAATCTGCAAGTGGATATTTGGAGCCGTTTGAGGCCTATGCTGGAAAAGGAAATATCTTCACATAAAAACTGAACAGAAGCATTCTCAGAAACTTCTTTGTGTTGAGTGCATTCAACTCACAGACTTGAACTTACCTGTAGAAAGAGCAGTTTTGAAACACTCTTTTGGTAAAATCTGCAAGTTGTTATTTGGAGCACTTCGAGGCCTGTGCTGGGATATGGAATATCTTCACCTACAAACTACAGAGAAGCATTCTCAGAAAGTTCTTCACGATGCATTCATTCAACTCACAGAGTTGAACCTTCCTTTTGATAGAACAGTTTTGAAACACTCTTTTTGTAGAATCTGCAAGAGGATATTTGGAGCGTTTTGAGGCCTATGCTGGAAAAGGAAATATCTTCACCTAAAAACTAGACAGAAGCATTCTCAGAAACTTCTGTGTGATGAGTGCATTCAACTCACAGACTTGAACGTTTCTTTTGATAGAACAGTTTGGAAACATTACGTTTGTAGAATCTGCAAGTGTTTATTCGGAGCACCTTGAGGCGTATGTTGGAAAAGGAAATATCTTCACATAAAACCTAGAGAGAAGGATTCTCAGAAACTTCTTTGTGATGAGTTCATTCAACTCACAGAGTTGAACCTACCAATTGATAGAGAAGTTTGGAAACACTCTTTTTGTAGAATCTGCAAGTGGATATTTGGAGCCGTTTGAGGCCTAGGCTGGAAAAGGAAATATCTTCACATAAAAACTGAACAGAAGCATTCTCAGAAATTTCTGTGTGATGAGTGCATTCAACTCACAGACTTGAACGTTTCTTTTGATAGAACAGTTTGGAAACATTACGTTTGTAGAATCTGCAAGTGTTTATTCAGAGCACATTGAGGCCTATGTTGGAAAAGGAAATATCTTCGCATAAAAACTAGAGAGAAGGATTCTCAGAAACTTCTTTGTGATGAGTTCATTCAACTCACAGAGTTGAACCTACCAATTGATAGAGAAGTTTGGAAACACTCTTTTTGTAGAATCTGCAAGTGGATATTTGGAGCCGTTTGAGGCCTATGCTGGAAAAGGAAATATCTTCACATAAAAACTGAACAGAAGCATTCTCAGAAACTTCTTTGTGTTGAGTGCATTCAACTCACAGACTTGAACTTACCTGTAGAAAGAGCAGTTTTGAAACACTCTTTTGGTAAAATCTGCAAGTGGTTATTTGGAGCACTTCGAGGCCTGTGCTGGGATATGGAATATCTTCACCTAAAAACTACAGAGAAGCATTCTCAGAAAGTTCTTAACGATGCATTCATTCAACTCACAGAGTTGAACCTTCCTTTTGATAGAACAGTTTTGAAACACTCTTTTTCTAGAATCTGCAAGAGGATATTTGGAGCGTTTTGAGGCCTATGCTGGAAAAGGAAATATCTTCACCTAAAAACTAGACAGAAGCATTCTCAGAAACTTCTGCGTGATGAGTGCATTCAACTCACAGACTTGAACGTTTCTTTTGATAGAACAGTTTGGAAACATTACGTTTGTAGAATCTGCAAGTGTTTATTCGGAGCACCTTGAGGCGTATGTTGGAAAAGGAAATATCTTCACATAAAAACTAGAGAGAAGGATTCTCAGAAACTTCTTTGTGATGAGTTCATTCAACTCACAGAGTTGAACCTACCAATTGATAGAGAAGTTTGGAAACACTCTTTTTGTAGAATCTGCAAGTGGATATTTGGAGCCGTTTGAGGCCTAGGCTGGAAAAGGAAATATCTTCACATAAAAACTGAACAGAAGCATTCTCAGAAATTTCTGTGTGATGAGTGCATTCAACTCACAGACTTGAACGTTTCTTTTGATAGAACAGTTTGGAAACATTACGTTTGTAGAATCTGCAAGTGTTTATTCGGAGCACTTTGAGGCCTATGTTGGAAAAGGAAATATCTTCGCATAAAAACTAGAGAGAAGGATTCTCAGAAACTTCTTTGTGATGAGTTCATTCAACTCACAGAGTTGAACCTACCAATTGATAGAGAAGTTTGGAAACACTCTTTTTGTAGAATCTGCAAGTGGATATTTGGAGCCGTTTGAGGCCTATGCTGGAAAAGGAAATATCTTCACATAAAAACTGAACAGAAGCATTCTCAGAAACTTCTGTGTGTTGAGTGCATTCAACTCACAGACTTGAACTTACCTGTAGAAAGAGCAGTTTTGAAACACTCTTTTGGTAAAATCTGCAAGTGGTTATTTGGAGCACTTCGAGGCCTGTGCTGGGATATGGAATATCTTCACCTAAAAACTACAGAGAAGCATTCTCAGAAAGTTCTTCACGATGCATTCATTCAACTCACAGAGTTGAACCTTCCTTTTGATAGAACAGTTTTGAAACACTCTTTTTGTAGAATCTGCAAGAGGATATTTGGAGCGTTTTGAGGCCTATGCTGGAAAAGGAAATATCTTCACCTAAAAACTAGACAGAAGCATTCTCAGAAACTTCTGTGTGATGAGTGCATTCAACTCACAGACTTGAACGTTTCTTTTGATAGAACAGTTTTGAAACATTACGTTTGTAGAATCTGCAAGTGTTTATTCGGAGCACCTTGAGGCCTATGTTGGAAAAGGAAATATCTTCACATAAAAACTAGAGAGAAGGATTCTCAGAAACTTCTTTGTGATGAGTTCATTCAACTCACAGAGTTGAACCTACCAATTGATAGAGAAGTTTGGAAACACTCTTTTTGTAGAATCTGCAAGTGGATATTTGGAGCCGTTTGAGGCCTATGCTGGAAAAGGAAATATCTTCACATAAAAACTGAACAGAAGCATTCTCAGAAACTTCTTTGTGTTGAGTGCATTCAACTCACAGACTTGAACTTACCTGTAGAAAGAGCAGTTTTGAAACACTCTTTTGGTAAAATCTGCAAGTGGTTATTTGGAGCACTTCGAGGCCTGTGCTGGGATATGGAATATCTTCACCTAAAAACTACAGAGAAGCATTCTCAGAAAGTTCTTCACGATGCATTCATTCAACTCACAGAGTTGAACCTTCCTTTTGATAGAACAGTTTTGAAACACTCTTTTTGTAGAATCTGCAAGAGGATATTTGGAGCGTTTTGAGGCCTATGCTGGAAAAGGAAATATCTTCACCTAAAAACTAGACAGAAGCATTCTCAGAAACTTCTGTGTGATGAGTGCATTCAACTCACAGACTTGAACGTTTCTTTTGATAGAACAGTTTGGAAACATTACGTTTGTAGAATCTGCAAGTGTTTATTCGGAGCACCTTGAGGCGTATGTTGGAAAAGGAAATATCTTCACATAAAAACTAGAGAGAAGGATTCTCAGAAACTTCTTTGTGATGTGTTCATTCAACTCACAGAGTTGAACCTACCAATTGATAGAGAAGTTTGGAAACACTCTTTTTGTAGAATCTGCAAGTGGATATTTGGAGCCGTTTGAGGCCTATGCTGGAAAAGGAAATATCTTCACATAAAAACTGAACAGAAGCATTCTCAGAAACTTCTTTGTGTTGAGTGCATTCAACTCACAGACTTGAACTTACCTGTAGAAAGAGCAGTTTTGAAACACTCTTTTGGTAAAATCTGCAAGTGGTTATTTGGAGCACTTCGAGGCCTGTGCTGGGATATGGAATATCTTCACCTAAAAACTACAGAGAAGCATTCTCAGAAAGTTCTTCACGATGCATTCATTCAACTCACAGAGTTGAACCTTCCTTTTGATAGAACAGTTTTGAAACACTCTTTTTGTAGAATCTGCAAGAGGATATTTGGAGCGTTTTGAGGCCTATGTTGGAAAAGGAAATATCTTCACCTAAAAACTAGACAGAAGCATTCTCAGAAACTTCTGTGTGATGAGTGCATTCAACTCACAGACTTGAACGTTTCTTTTGATAGAACAGTTTGGAAACATTACGTTTGTAGAATCTGCAAGTGTTTATTCGGAGCACCTTGAGGCGTATGTTGGAAAAGGAAATATCTTCACATAAAAACTAGAGAGAAGGATTCTCAGAAACTTCTTTGTGATGAGTTCATTCAACTCACAGAGTTGAACCTACCAATTGATAGAGAAGTTTGGAAACACTCTTTTTGTAGAATCTGCAAGTGGATATTTGGAGCCGTTTGTGGCCTAGGCTGGAAAAGGAAATATCTTCACATAAAAACTGAACAGAAGCATTCTCAGAAATTTCTGTGTGATGAGTGCATTCAACTCACAGACTTGAACGTTTCTTTTGATAGAACAGTTTGGAAACATTACGTTTGTAGAATCTGCAAGTGTTTATTCAGAGCACCTTGAGGCCTATGTTGGAAAAGGAAATATCTTCGCATAAAAACTAGAGAGAAGGATTCTCAGAAACTTCTTTGTGATGAGTTCATTCAACTCACAGAGTTGAACCTACCAATTGATAGAGAAGTTTGGAAACACTCTTTTTGTAGAATCTGCAAGTGGATATTTGGAGCCGTTTGAGGCCTATGCTGGAAAAGGAAATATCTTCACATAAAAACTGAACAGAAGCATTCTCAGAAACTTCTTTGTGTTGAGTGCATTCAACTCAGAGACTTGAACTTACCTGTAGAAAGAGCAGTTTTGAAACACTCTTTTGGTAAAATCTGCAAGTGGTTATTTGGAGCACTTCGAGGCCTGTGCTGGGATATGGAATATCTTCACCTAAAAACTACAGAGAAGCATTCTCAGAAAGTTCTTCACGATGCATTCATTCAACTCACAGAGTTGAACCTTCCTTTTGATAGAACAGTTTTGAAACACTCTTTTTGTAGAATCTGCAAGAGGATATTTGGAGCGTTTTGAGGCCTATGCTGGAAAAGGAAATATCTTCACCTAAAAACTAGACAGAAGCATTCTCAGAAACTTCTGTGTGATGAGTGCATTCAACTCACAGACTTGAACGTTTCTTTTGATAGAACAGTTTGGAAACATTACGTTTGTAGAATCTGCAAGTGTTTATTCGGAGCACCTTGAGGCCTATGTTGGAAAAGGAAATATCTTCACATAAAAACTAGAGAGAAGGATTCTCAGAAACTTCTTTGTGATGAGTTCATTCAACTCACAGAGTTGAACCTACCAATTGATAGAGAAGTTTGGAAACACTCTTTTTGTAGAATCTGCAAGTGGATATTTGGAGCCGTTTGAGGCCTATGCTGGAAAAGGAAATATCTTCACATAAAAACTGAACAGAAGCATTCTCAGAAACTTCTTTGTGTTGAGTGCATTCAACTCACAGACTTGAACTTACCTGTAGAAAGAGCAGTTTTGAAACACTCTTTTGGTAAAATCTGCAAGTGGTTATTTGGAGCACTTCGAGGCCTGTGCTGGGATATGGAATATCTTCACCTAAAAACTACAGAGAAGCATTCTCAGAAAGTTCTTCACGATGCATTCATTCAACTCACAGAGTTGAACCTTCCTTTTGATAGAACAGTTTTGAAACACTCTTTTTGTAGAATCTGCAAGAGGATATTTGGAGCGTTTTGAGGCCTATGCTGGAAAAGGAAATATCTTCACCTAAAAACTAGACAGAAGCATTCTCAGAAACTTCTGTGTGATGAGTGCATTCAACTCACAGACTTGAACGTTTCTTTTGATAGAACAGTTTGGAAACATTACGTTTGTAGAATCTGCAAGTGTTTATTCGGAGCACCTTGAGGCGTATGTTGGAAAAGGAAATATCTTCACATAAAACCTAGAGAGAAGGATTCTCAGAAACTTCTTTGTGATGAGTTCATTCAACTCACAGAGTTGAACCTACCAATTGATAGAGAAGTTTGGAAACACTCTTTTTGTAGAATCTGCAAGTGGATATTTGGAGCCGTTTGAGGCCTAGGCTGGAAAAGGAAATATCTTCACATAAAAACTGAACAGAAGCATTCTCAGAAATTTCTGTGTGATGAGTGCATTCAACTCACAGACTTGAACGTTTCTTTTGATAGAACAGTTTGGAAACATTACGTTTGTAGAATCTGCAAGTGTTTATTCAGAGCACATTGAGGCCTATGTTGGAAAAGGAAATATCTTCGCATAAAAACTAGAGAGAAGGATTCTCAGAAACTTCTTTGTGATGAGTTCATTCAACTCACAGAGTTGAACCTACCAATTGATAGAGAAGTTTGGAAACACTCTTTTTGTAGAATCTGCAAGTGGATATTTGGAGCCGTTTGAGGCCTATGCTGGAAAAGGAAATATCTTCACATAAAAACTGAACAGAAGCATTCTCAGAAACTTCTTTGTGTTGAGTGCATTCAACTCACAGACTTGAACTTACCTGTAGAAAGAGCAGTTTTGAAATACTCTTTGGTAAATTCTGCAAGTGGTTATTTGGAGCACTTCGAGGCCTGTGCTGAGATATGGAATATCTTCACCTAAAAACTACAGAGAAGCATTCTCAGAAAGTTCTTCACGATGCATTCATTCAACTCACAGAGTTGAACCTTCCTTTTGATAGAACAGTTTTGAAACACTCTTTTTGTAGAATCTGCAAGAGGATATTTGGAGCGTTTTGAGGCCTATGCTGGAAAAGGAAATATCTTCACCTAAAAACTAGACAGAAGCATTCTCAGAAACTTCTGTGTGATGAGTGCATTCAACTCACAGACTTGAACGTTTCTTTTGATAGAACAGTTTGGAAACATTACGTTTGTAGAATCTGCAACTGTTTATTCGGAGCACCTTGAGGCGTATGTTGGAAAAGGAAATATCTTCACATAAAAACTAGAGAGAAGGATTCTCAGAAACTTCTTTGTGATGAGTTCATTCAACTCACAGAGTTGAACCTACCAATTGATAGAGAAGTTTGGAAACACTCTTTTTGTAGAATCTGCAAGTGGATATTTGGAGCCGTTTGAGGCCTATGCTGGAAAAGGAAATATCTTCACATAAAAACTGAACAGAAGCATTCTCAGAAACTTCTTTGTGTTGAGTGCATTCAACTCACAGACTTGAACTTACCTGTAGAAAGAGCAGTTTTGAAACACTCTTTTGGTAAAATCTGCAAGTGGTTATTTGGAGCACTTCGAGGCCTGTGCTGGGATATGGAATATCTTCACCTAAAAACTACAGAGAAGCATTCTCAGAAAGTTCTTCACGATGCATTCATTCAACTCACGGAGGTGAACCTTCCTTTTGATAGAACAGTTTTGAAACACTCTTTTTGTAGAATCTGCAAGAGGATATTTGGAGCGTTTTGAGGCCTATGCTGGAAAAGGAAATATCTTCACCTAAAAACTAGACAGAAGCATTCTCAGAAACTTCTGTGTGATGAGTGCATTCAACTCACAGACTTGAACGTTTCTTTTGATAGAACAGTTTTGAAACATTACGTTTGTAGAATCTGCAAGTGTTTATTCGGAGCACCTTGAGGCCTATGTTGGAAAAGGAAATATCTTCACATAAAACCTAGAGAGAAGGATTCTCAGAAACTTCTTTGTGATGAGTTCATTCAACTCACAGAGTTGAACCTACCAATTGATAGAGAAGTTTGGAAACACTCTTTTTGTAGGATCTGCAAGTGGATATTTGGAGCCGTTTGAGGCCTATGCTGGAAAAGGAAATATCTTCACATAAAAACTGAACAGAAGCATTCTCAGAAACTTCTTTGTGTTGAGTGCATTCAACTCACAGACTTGAACTTACCTGTAGAAAGAGCAGTTTTGAAACACTCTTTTGGTAAAATCTGCAAGTGGTTATTTGGAGCACTTCGAGGCCTGTGCTGGGATATGGAATATCTTCACCTAAAAACTACAGAGAAGCATTCTCAGAAAGTTCTTCACGATGCATTCATTCAACTCACGGAGGTGAACCTTCCTTTTGATAGAACAGTTTTGAAACACTCTTTTTGTAGAATCTGCAAGAGGATATTTGGAGCGTTTTGAGGCCTATGCTGGAAAAGGAAATATCTTCACCTAAAAACTAGACAGAAGCATTCTCAGAAACTTCTGTGTGATGAGTGCATTCAACTCACAGACTTGAACGTTTCTTTTGATAGAACAGTTTGGAAACATTACGTTTGTAGAATCTGCAAGTGTTTATTCGGAGCACCTTGAGGCCTATGTTGGAAAAGGAAATATCTTCACATAAAACCTAGAGAGAAGGATTCTCAGAAACTTCTTTGTGATGAGTTCATTCAACTCACAGAGTTGAACCTACCAATTGATAGAGAAGTTTGGAAACACTCTTTTTGTAGAATCTGCAAGTGGATATTTGGAGCCGTTTGAGGCCTATGCTGGAAAAGGAAATATCTTCACATAAAAACTGAACAGAAGCATTCTCAGAAACTTCTTTGTGTTGAGTGCATTCAACTCACAGACTTGAACTTACCTGTAGAAAGAGCAGTTTTGAAACACTCTTTTGGTAAAATCTGCAAGTGGTTATTTGGAGCACTTCGAGGCCTGTGCTGGGATATGGAATATCTTCACCTAAAAACTACAGAGAAGCAGTCTCAGAAAGTTCTTCACGATGCATTCATTCAACTCACAGAGTTGAACCTTCCTTTTGATAGAACAGTTTTGAAACACTCTTTTTCTAGAATCTGCAAGAGGATATTTGGAGCGTTTTGAGGCCTATGCTGGAAAAGGAAATATCTTCACCTAAAAACTAGACAGAAGCATTCTCAGAAACTTCTGTGTGATGAGTGCATTCAACTCACAGACTTGAACGTTTCTTTTGATAGAACAGTTTGGAAACATTACGTTTGTAGAATCTGCAAGTGTTTATTCGGAGCACCTTGAGGCCTATGTTGGAAAAGGAAATATCTTCACATAAAACCTAGAGAGAAGGATTCTCAGAAACTTCTTTGTGATGAGTTCATTCAACTCACAGAGTTGAACCTACCAATTGAAAGAGAAGTTTGGAAACACTCTTTTTGTAGAATCTGCAAGTGGATATTTGGAGCCGTTTGAGGCCTATGCTGGAAAAGGAAATATCTTCACATAAAAACTGAACAGAAGCATTCTCAGAAACTTCTTTGTGTTGAGTGCATTCAACTCACAGACTTGAACTTACCTGTAGAAAGAGCAGTTTTGAAACACTCTTTTGGTAAAATCTGCAAGTGGTTATTTGGAGCACTTCGAGGCCTGTGCTGGGATATGGAATATCTTCACCTAAAAACTACAGAGAAGCATTCTCAGAAAGTTCTTCACGATGCATTCATTCAACTCACAGAGTTGAACCTTCCTTTTGATAGAACAGTTTTGAAACACTCTTTTTGTAGAATCTGCAAGAGGATATTTGGAGCGTTTTGAGGCCTATGCTGGACAAGGAAATATCTTCACCTAAAAACTAGACAGAAGCATTCTCAGAAACTTCTGTGTGATGAGTGCATTCAACTCACAGACTTGAACGTTTCTTTTGATAGAACAGTTTGGAAACATTACGTTTGTAGAATCTGCAAGTGTTTATTCGGAGCACCTTGAGGCCTATGTTGGAAAAGGAAATATCTTCACATAAAACCTAGAGAGAAGGATTCTCAGAAACTTCTTTGTGATGAGTTCATTCAACTCACAGAGTTGAACCTACCAATTGATAGAGAAGTTTGGAAACACTCTTTTTGTAGAATCTGCAAGTGGATATTTGGAGCCGTTTGAGGCCTATGCTGGAAAAGGAAATATCTTCACATAAAAACTGAACAGAAGCATTCTCAGAAACTTCTTTGTGTTGAGTGCATTCAACTCACAGACTTGAACTTACCTGTAGAAAGAGCAGTTTTGAAACACTCTTTTGGTAAAATCTGCAAGTGGTTATTTGGAGCACTTCGAGGCCTGTGCTGGGATATGGAATATCTTCACCTAAAAACTACAGAGAAGCATTCTCAGAAAGTTCTTCACGATGCATTCATTCAACTCACAGAGTTGAACCTTCCTTTTGATAGAACAGTTTTGAAACACTCTTTTTGTAGAATCTGCAAGAGGATATTTGGAGCGTTTTGAGGCCTATGCTGGAAAAGGAAATATCTTCACCTAAAAACTAGACAGAAGCATTCTCAGAAACTTCTGTGTGATGAGTGCATTCAACTCACAGACTTGAACGTTTCTTTTGATAGAACAGTTTGGAAACATTACGTTTGTAGAATCTGCAAGTGTTTATTCGGAGCACCTTGAGGCGTATGTTGGAAAAGGAAATATCTTCACATAAAAACTAGAGAGAAGGATTCTCAGAAACTTCTTTGTGATGAGTTCATTCAACTCACAGAGTTGAACCTACCAATTGATAGAGAAGTTTGGAAACACTCTTTTTGTAGAATCTGCAAGTGGATATTTGGAGCAGTTTGAGGCCTAGGCTGGAAAAGGAAATATCTTCACATAAAAACTGAACAGAAGCATTCTCAGAAATTTCTGTGTGATGAGTGCATTCAACTCACAGACTTGAACGTTTCTTTTGATAGAACAGTTTGGAAACATTACGTTTGTAGAATCTGCAAGTGTTTATTCGGAGCACATTGTGGCCTATGTTGGAAAAGGAAATATCTTCGCATAAAAACTAGAGAGAAGGATTCTCAGAAACTTCTTTGGATGAGTTCATTCAACTCACAGAGTTGAACCTACCAATTGATAGAGAAGTTTGGAAACACTCTTTTTGTAGAATCTGCAAGTGGATATTTGGAGCCGTTTGAGGCCTATGCTGGAAAAGGAAATATCTTCACATAAAAACTGAACAGAAGCATTCTCAGAAACTTCTTTGTGTTGAGTACATTCAACTCACAGACTTGAACTTACCTGTAGAAAGAGCAGTTTTGAAACACTCTTTTGGTAAAATCTGCAAGTGGTTATTTGGAGCACTTCGAGGCCTGTGCTGGGATATGGAATATCTTCACCTAAAAACTACAGAGAAGCATTCTCAGAAAGTTCTTCACGATGCATTCATTCAACTCACAGAGTTGAACCTTCCTTTTGATAGAACAGTTTTGAAACACTCTTTTTGTAGAATCTGCAAGAGGATATTTGGAGCGTTTTGAGGCCTATGCTGGAAAAGGAAATACCTTCACCTAAAAACTAGACAGAAGCATTCTGAGAAACTTCTGTGTGATGAGTGCATTCAACTCACAGACTTGAACGTTTCTTTTGATAGAACAGTTTTGAAACATTACGTTTGTAGAATCTGCAAGTGTTTATTCGGAGCACCTTGAGGCCTATGTTGGAAAAGGAAATATCTTCACATAAAAACTAGAGAGAAGGATTCTCAGAAACTTCTTTGTGATGAGTTCATTCAACTCACAGAGTTGAACCTACCAATTGATAGAGAAGTTTGGAAACACTCTTTTTGTAGAATCTGCAAGTGGATATTTGGAGCCGTTTGAGGCCTATGCTGGAAAAGGAAATATCTTCACATAAAAACTGAACAGAAGCATTCTCAGAAACCTCTTTGTGTTGAGTGCATTCAACTCACAGACTTGAACTTACCTGTAGAAAGAGCAGTTTTGAAACACTCTTTTGGTAAAATCTGCAAGTGTTTATTTGGAGCACTTCCAGGCCTGTGCTGGGATATGGAATATCTTCACCTAAAAACTACAGAGAAGCATTCTCAGAAAGTTCTTCACGATGCATTCATTCAACTCACAGAGTTGAACCTTCCTTTTGATAGAACAGTTTGGAAACACTCTTTTTGTAGAATCTGCAAGAGGATATTTGGAGCGTTTTGAGGCCTATGCTGGAAAAGGAAATATCTTCACCTAAAAACTAGACAGAAGCATTCTCAGAAACTTCTGTGTGATGAGTGCATTCAACTCACAGACTTGAACGTTTCTTTTGATAGAACAGTTTGGAAACATTACGTTTGTAGAATCTGCAAGTGTTTATTCGGAGCACCTTGAGGCCTATGTTGGAAAAGGAAATATCTTCACATAAAAACTAGAGAGAAGGATTCTCAGAAACTTCTTTGTGATGAGTTCATTCAACTCACAGAGTTGAACCTACCAATTGATAGAGAAGTTTGGAAACACTCTTTTTGTAGAATCTGCAAGTGGATATTTGGAGCCGTTTGAGGCCTATGCTGGAAAAGGAAATATCTTCACATAAAAACTGAACAGAAGCATTCTCAGAAACTTCTTTGTGTTGAGTGCATTCAACTCACAGACTTGAACTTACCTGTAGAAAGAGCAGTTTTGAAACACTCTTTTGGTAAAATCTGCAAGTGGTTATTTGGAGCACTTCGAGGCCTGTGCTGGGATATGGAATATCTTCACCTAAAAACTACAGAGAAGCAGTCTCAGAAAGTTCTTCACGATGCATTCATTCAACTCACAGAGTTGAACCTTCCTTTTGATAGAACAGTTTTGAAACACTCTTTTTCTAGAATCTGCAAGAGGATATTTGGAGCGTTTTGAGGCCTATGCTGGAAAAGGAAATATCTTCACCTAAAAACTAGACAGAAGCATTCTCAGAAACTTCTGTGTGATGAGTGCATTCAACTCACAGACTTGAACGTTTCTTTTGATAGAACAGTTTGGAAACATTACGTTTGTAGAATCTGCAAGTGTTTATTCGGAGCACCTTGAGGCCTATGTTGGAAAAGGAAATATCTTCACATAAAACCTAGAGAGAAGGATTCTCAGAAACTTCTTTGTGATGAGTTCATTCAACTCACAGAGTTGAACCTACCAATTGAAAGAGAAGTTTGGAAACACTCTTTTTGTAGAATCTGCAAGTGGATATTTGGAGCCGTTTGAGGCCTATGCTGGAAAAGGAAATATCTTCACATAAAAACTGAACAGAAGCATTCTCAGAAACTTCTTTGTGTTGAGTGCATTCAACTCACAGACTTGAACTTACCTGTAGAAAGAGCAGTTTTGAAACACTCTTTTGGTAAAATCTGCAAGTGGTTATTTGGAGCACTTCGAGGCCTGTGCTGGGATATGGAATATCTTCACCTAAAAACTACAGAGAAGCATTCTCAGAAAGTTCTTCACGATGCATTCATTCAACTCACAGAGTTGAACCTTCCTTTTGATAGAACAGTTTTGAAACACTCTTTTTGTAGAATCTGCAAGAGGATATTTGGAGCGTTTTGAGGCCTATGCTGGAAAAGGAAATATCTTCACCTAAAAACTAGACAGAAGCATTCTCAGAAACTTCTGTGTGATGAGTGCATTCAACTCACAGACTTGAACGTTTCTTTTGATAGAACAGTTTGGAAACATTACGTTTGTAGAATCTGCAAGTGTTTATTCGGAGCACCTTGAGGCCTATGTTGGAAAAGGAAATATCTTCACATAAAACCTAGAGAGAAGGATTCTCAGAAACTTCTTTGTGATGAGTTCATTCAACTCACAGAGTTGAACCTACCAATTGATAGAGAAGTTTGGAAACACTCTTTTTGTAGAATCTGCAAGTGGATATTTGGAGCCGTTTGAGGCCTATGCTGGAAAAGGAAATATCTTCACATAAAAACTGAACAGAAGCATTCTCAGAAACTTCTTTGTGTTGAGTGCATTCAACTCACAGACTTGAACTTACCTGTAGAAAGAGCAGTTTTGAAACACTCTTTTGGTAAAATCTGCAAGTGGTTATTTGGAGCACTTCGAGGCCTGTGCTGGGATATGGAATATCTTCACCTAAAAACTACAGAGAAGCATTCTCAGAAAGTTCTTCACGATGCATTCATTCAACTCACAGAGTTGAACCTTCCTTTTGATAGAACAGTTTTGAAACACTCTTTTTCTAGAATCTGCAAGAGGATATTTGGAGCGTTTTGAGGCCTATGCTGGAAAAGGAAATATCTTCACCTAAAAACTAGACAGAAGCATTCTCAGAAACTTCTGTGTGATGAGTGCATTCAACTCACAGACTTGAACGTTTCTTTTGATAGAACAGTTTGGAAACATTACGTTTGTAGAATCTGCAAGTGTTTATTCGGAGCACCTTGAGGCGTATGTTGGAAAAGGAAATATCTTCACATAAAAACTAGAGAGAAGGATTCTCAGAAACTTCTTTGTGATGAGTTCATTCAACTCACAGAGTTGAACCTACCAATTGATAGAGAAGTTTGGAAACACTCTTTTTGTAGAATCTGCAAGTGGATATTTGGAGCAGTTTGAGGCCTAGGCTGGAAAAGGAAATATCTTCACATAAAAACTGAACAGAAGCATTCTCAGAAATTTCTGTGTGATGAGTGCATTCAACTCACAGACTTGAACGTTTCTTTTGATAGAACAGTTTGGAAACATTACGTTTGTAGAATCTGCAAGTGTTTATTCGGAGCACATTGTGGCCTATGTTGGAAAAGGAAATATCTTCGCATAAAAACTAGAGAGAAGGATTCTCAGAAACTTCTTTGGATGAGTTCATTCAACTCACAGAGTTGAACCTACCAATTGATAGAGAAGTTTGGAAACACTCTTTTTGTAGAATCTGCAAGTGGATATTTGGAGCCGTTTGAGGCCTATGCTGGAAAAGGAAATATCTTCACATAAAAACTGAACAGAAGCATTCTCAGAAACTTCTTTGTGTTGAGTACATTCAACTCACAGACTTGAACTTACCTGTAGAAAGAGCAGTTTTGAAACACTCTTTTGGTAAAATCTGCAAGTGGTTATTTGGAGCACTTCGAGGCCTGTGCTGGGATATGGAATATCTTCACCTAAAAACTACAGAGAAGCATTCTCAGAAAGTTCTTCACGATGCATTCATTCAACTCACAGAGTTGAACCTTCCTTTTGATAGAACAGTGTTGAAACACTCTTTTTGTAGAATCTGCAAGAGGATATTTGGAGCGTTTTGAGGCCTATGCTGGAAAAGGAAATACCTTCACCTAAAAACTAGACAGAAGCATTCTGAGAAACTTCTGTGTGATGAGTGCATTCAACTCACAGACTTGAACGTTTCTTTTGATAGAACAGTTTTGAAACATTACGTTTGTAGAATCTGCAAGTGTTTATTCGGAGCACCTTGAGGCCTATGTTGGAAAAGGAAATATCTTCACATAAAAACTAGAGAGAAGGATTCTCAGAAACTTCTTTGTGATGAGTTCATTCAACTCACAGAGTTGAACCTACCAATTGATAGAGAAGTTTGGAAACACTCTTTTTGTAGAATCTGCAAGTGGATATTTGGAGCCGTTTGAGGCCTATGCTGGAAAAGGAAATATCTTCACATAAAAACTGAACAGAAGCATTCTCAGAAACCTCTTTGTGTTGAGTGCATTCAACTCACAGACTTGAACTTACCTGTAGAAAGAGCAGTTTTGAAACACTCTTTTGGTAAAATCTGCAAGTGTTTATTTGGAGCACTTCGAGGCCTGTGCTGGGATATGGAATATCTTCACCTAAAAACTACAGAGAAGCATTCTCAGAAAGTTCTTCACGATGCATTCATTCAACTCACAGAGTTGAACCTTCCTTTTGATAGAACAGTTTGGAAACACTCTTTTTGTAGAATCTGCAAGAGGATATTTGGAGCGTTTTGAGGCCTATGCTGGAAAAGGAAATATCTTCACCTAAAAACTAGACAGAAGCATTCTCAGAAACTTCTGTGTGATGAGTGCATTCAACTCACAGACTTGAACGTTTCTTTTGATAGAACAGTTTGGAAACATTACGTTTGTAGAATCTGCAAGTGTTTATTCGGAGCACCTTGAGGCCTATGTTGGAAAAGGAAATATCTTCACATAAAAACTAGAGAGAAGGATTCTCAGAAACTTCTTTGTGATGAGTTCATTCAACTCACAGAGTTGAACCTACCAATTGATAGAGAAGTTTGGAAACACTCTTTTTGTAGAATCTGCAAGTGGATATTTGGAGCCGTTTGAGGCCTATGCTGGAAAAGGAAATATCTTCACATAAAAACTGAACAGAAGCATTCTCAGAAACTTCTTTGTGTTGAGTGCATTCAACTCACAGACTTGAACTTACCTGTAGAAAGAGCAGTTTTGAAACACTCTTTTGGTAAAATCTGCAAGTGGTTATTTGGAGCACTTCGAGGCCTGTGCTGGGATATGGAATATCTTCACCTAAGAACTACAGAGAAGCATTCTCAGAAAGTTCTTCACGATGCATTCATTCAACTCACAGAGTTGAACCTTTCTTTTGATAGAACAGTTTTGAAACACTCTTTTTCTAGAATCTGCAAGAGGATATTTGGAGCGTTTTGAGGCCTATGCTGGAAAAGGAAATATCTTCACCTAAAAACTAGACAGAAGCATTCTCAGAAACTTCTGTGTGATGAGTGCATTCAACTCACAGACTTGAACGTTTCTTTTGATAGAACAGTTTGGAAACATTACGTTTGTAGAATCTGCAAGTGTTTATTCGGAGCACCTTGAGGCGTATGTTGGAAAAGGAAATATCTTCACATAAAAACTAGAGAGAAGGATTCTCAGAAACTTCTTTGTGATGAGTTCATTCAACTCACAGAGTTGAACCTACCAATTGATAGAGAAGTTTGGAAACACTCTTTTTGTAGAATCTGCAAGTGGATATTAGGAGCAGTTTAAGGCCTAGGCTGGAAAAGGAAATATCTTCACATAAAAACTGAACAGAAGCATTCTCAGAAATTTCTGTGTGATGAGTGCATTCAACTCACAGACTTGAACGTTTCTTTTGATAGAACAGTTTGGAAACATTACGTTTGTAGAATCTGCAAGTGTTTATTCGGAGCACATTGTGGCCTATGTTGGAAAAGGAAATATCTTCGCATAAAAACTAGAGAGAAGGATTCTCAGAAACTTCTTTGGATGAGTTCATTCAACTCACAGAGTTGAACCTACCAATTGATAGAGAAGTTTGGAAACACTCTTTTTGTAGAATCTGCAAGTGGATATTTGGAGCCGTTTGAGGCCTATGCTGGAAAAGGAAATATCTTCACATAAAAACTGAACAGAAGCATTCTCAGAAACTTCTTTGTGTTGAGTACATTCAACTCACAGACTTGAACTTACCTGTAGAAAGAGCAGTTTTGAAACACTCTTTTGGTAAAATCTGCAAGTGGTTATTTGGAGCACTTCGAGGCCTGTGCTGGGATATGGAATATCTTCACCTAAAAACTACAGAGAAGCATTCTCAGAAAGTTCTTCACGATGCATTCATTCAACTCACAGAGTTGAACCTTCCTTTTGATAGAACAGTTTGGAAACACTCTTTTTGTAGAATCTGCAAGAGGATATTTGGAGCGTTTTGAGGCCTATGCTGGAAAAGGAAATATCTTCACCTAAAAACTAGACAGAAGCATTCTCAGAAACTTCTGTGTGATGAGTGCATTCAACTCACAGACTTGAACGTTTCTTTTGATAGAACAGTTTGGAAACATTACGTTTGTAGAATCTGCAAGTGTTTATTCGGAGCACCTTGAGGCCTATGTTGGAAAAGGAAATATCTTCACATAAAAACTAGAGAGAAGGATTCTCAGAAACTTCTTTGTGATGAGTTCATTCAACTCACAGAGTTGAACCTACCAATTGATAGAGAAGTTTGGAAACACTCTTTTTGTAGAATCTGCAAGTGGATATTTGGAGCCGTTTGAGGCCTATGCTGGAAAAGGAAATATCTTCACATAAAAACTGAACAGAAGCATTCTCAGAAACCTCTTTGTGTTGAGTGCATTCAACTCACAGACTTGAACTTACCTGTAGAAAGAGCAGTTTTGAAACACTCTTTTGGTAAAATCTGCAAGTGTTTATTTGGAGCACTTCGAGGCCTGTGCTGGGATATGGAATATCTTCACCTAAAAACTACAGAGAAGCATTCTCAGAAAGTTCTTCACGATGCATTCATTCAACTCACAGAGTTGAACCTTCCTTTTGATAGAACAGTTTGGAAACACTCTTTTTGTAGAATCTGCAAGAGGATATTTGGAGCGTTTTGAGGCCTATGCTGGAAAAGGAAATATCTTCACCTAAAAACTAGACAGAAGCATTCTCAGAAACTTCTGTGTGATGAGTGCATTCAACTCACAGACTTGAACGTTTCTTTTGATAGAACAGTTTGGAAACATTACGTTTGTAGAATCTGCAAGTGTTTATTCGGAGCACCTTGAGGCCTATGTTGGAAAAGGAAATATCTTCACATAAAAACTAGAGAGAAGGATTCTCAGAAACTTCTTTGTGATGAGTTCATTCAACTCACAGAGTTGAACCTACCAATTGATAGAGAAGTTTGGAAACACTCTTTTTGTAGAATCTGCAAGTGGATATTTGGAGCCGTTTGAGGCCTATGCTGGAAAAGGAAATATCTTCACATAAAAACTGAACAGAAGCATTCTCAGAAACTTCTTTGTGTTGAGTGCATTCAACTCACAGACTTGAACTTACCTGTAGAAAGAGCAGTTTTGAAACACTCTTTTGGTAAAATCTGCAAGTGGTTATTTGGAGCACTTCGAGGCCTGTGCTGGGATATGGAATATCTTCACCTAAAAACTACAGAGAAGCATTCTCAGAAAGTTCTTCACGATGCATTCATTCAACTCACAGAGTTGAACCTTTCTTTTGATAGAACAGTTTTGAAACACTCTTTTTCCAGAATCTGCAAGAGGATATTTGGAGCGTTTTGAGGCCTATGCTGGAAAAGGAAATATCTTCACCTAAAAACTAGACAGAAGCATTCTCAGAAACTTCTGTGTGATGAGTGCATTCAACTCACAGACTTGAACGTTTCTTTTGATAGAACAGTTTGGAAACATTACGTTTGTAGAATCTGCAAGTGTTTATTCGGAGCACCTTGAGGCGTATGTTGGAAAAGGAAATATCTTCACATAAAAACTAGAGAGAAGGATTCTCAGAAACTTCTTTGTGATGAGTTCATTCAACTCACAGAGTTGAACCTACCAATTGATAGAGAAGTTTGGAAACACTCTTTTTGTAGAATCTGCAAGTGGATATTTGGAGCCGTTTGAGGCCTAGGCTGGAAAAGGAAATATCTTCACATAAAAACTGAACAGAAGCATTCTCAGAAATTTCTGTGTGATGAGTGCATTCAACTCACAGACTTGAACGTTTCTTTTGATAGAACAGTTTGGAAACATTACGTTTGTAGAATCTGCAAGTGTTTATTCGGAGCACTTTGAGGCCTATGTTGGAAAAGGAAATATCTTCGCATAAAAACTAGAGAGAAGGATTCTCAGAAACTTCTTTGTGATGAGTTCATTCAACTCACAGAGTTGAACCTACCAATTGATAGAGAAGTTTGGAAACACTCTTTTTGTAGAATCTGCAAGTGGATATTTGGAGCCGTTTGAGGCCTATGCTGGAAAAGGAAATATCTTCACATAAAAACTGAACAGAAGCATTCTCAGAAACTTCTTTGTGTTGAGTGCATTCAACTCACAGACTTGAACTTACCTGTAGAAAGAGCAGTTTTGAAACACTCTTTTGGTAAAATCTGCAAGTGGTTATTTGGAGCACTTCGAGGCCTGTGCTGGGATATGGAATATCTTCACCTAAAAACTACAGAGAAGCATTCTCAGAAAGTTCTTCACGATGCATTCATTCAACTCACAGAGTTGAACCTTCCTTTTGATAGAACAGTTTTGAAACACTCTTTTTGTAGAATCTGCAAGAGGATATTTGGAGCGTTTTGAGGCCTATGCTGGAAAAGGAAATATCTTCACCTAAAAACTAGACAGAAGCATTCTCAGAAACTTCTGTGTGATGAGTGCATTCAACTCACAGACTTGAACGTTTCTTTTGATAGAACAGTTTGGAAACATTACGTTTGTAGAATCTGCAAGTGTTTATTCGGAGCACCTTGAGGCGTATGTTGGAAAAGGAAATATCTTCACATAAAAACTAGAGAGAAGGATTCTCAGAAACTTCTTTGTGATGAGTTCATTCAACTCACAGAGTTGAACCTACCAATTGATAGAGAAGTTTGGAAACACTCTTTTTGTAGAATCTGCAAGTGGATATTTGGAGCAGTTTGAGGCCTAGGCTGGAAAAGGAAATATCTTCACATAAAAACTGAACAGAAGCATTCTCAGAAATTTCTGTGTGATGAGTGCATTCAACTCACAGACTTGAACGTTTCTTTTGATAGAACAGTTTGGAAACATTACGTTTGTAGAATCTGCAAGTGTTTATTCGGAGCACATTGTGGCCTATGTTGGAAAAGGAAATATCTTCGCATAAAAACTAGAGAGAAGGATTCTCAGAAACTTCTTTGGATGAGTTCATTCAACTCACAGAGTTGAACCTACCAATTGATAGAGAAGTTTGGAAACACTCTTTTTGTAGAATCTGCAAGTGGATATTTGGAGCCGTTTGAGGCCTATGCTGGAAAAGGAAATATCTTCACATAAAAACTGAACAGAAGCATTCTCAGAAACTTCTTTGTGTTGAGTGCATTCAACTCACAGACTTGAACTTACCTGTAGAAAGAGCAGTTTTGAAACACTCTTTTGGTAAAATCTGCAAGTGGTTATTTGGAGCACTTCGAGGCCTGTGCTGGGATATGGAATATCTTCACCTAAAAACTACAGAGAAGCATTCTCAGAAAGTTCTTCACGATGCATTCATTCAACTCACAGAGTTGAACCTTCCTTTTGATAGAACAGTTTTGAAACACTCTTTTTGTAGAATCTGCAAGAGGATATTTGGAGCGTTTTGAGGCCTATGCTGGAAAAGGAAATACCTTCACCTAAAAACTAGACAGAAGCATTCTGAGAAACTTCTGTGTGATGAGTGCATTCAACTCACAGACTTGAACGTTTCTTTTGATAGAACAGTTTTGAAACATTACGTTTGTAGAATCTGCAAGTGTTTATTCGGAGCACCTTGAGGCCTATGTTGGAAAAGGAAATATCTTCACATAAAAACTAGAGAGAAGGATTCTCAGAAACTTCTTTGTGATGAGTTCATTCAACTCACAGAGTTGAACCTACCAATTGATAGAGAAGTTTGGAAACACTCTTTTTGTAGAATCTGCAAGTGGATATTTGGAGCCGTTTGAGGCCTATGCTGGAAAAGGAAATATCTTCACATAAAAACTGAACAGAAGCATTCTCACAAACCTCTTTGTGTTGAGTGCATTCAACTCACAGACTTGAACTTACCTGTAGAAAGAGCAGTTTTGAAACACTCTTTTGGTAAAATCTGCAAGTGGTTATTTGGAGCACTTCGAGGCCTGTGCTGGGATATGGAATATCTTCACCTAAAAACTACAGAGAAGCATTCTCAGAAAGTTCTTCACGATGCATTCATTCAACTCACAGAGTTGAACCTTCCTTTTGATAGAACAGTTTGGAAACACTCTTTTTGTAGAATCTGCAAGAGGATATTTGGAGCGTTTTGAGGCCTATGCTGGAAAAGGAAATATCTTCACCTAAAAACTAGACAGAAGCATTCTCAGAAACTTCTGTGTGATGAGTGCATTCAACTCACAGACTTGAACGTTTCTTTTGATAGAACAGTTTGGAAACATTACGTTTGTAGAATCTGCAAGTGTTTATTCGGAGCACCTTGAGGCCTATGTTGGAAAAGGAAATATCTTCACATAAAAACTAGAGAGAAGGATTCTCAGAAACTTCTTTGTGATGAGTTCATTCAACTCACAGAGTTGAACCTACCAATTGATAGAGAAGTTTGGAAACACTCTTTTTGTAGAATCTGCAAGTGGATATTTGGAGCCGTTTGAGGCCTATGCTGGAAAAGGAAATATCTTCACATAAAAACTGAACAGAAGCATTCTCAGAAACTTCTTTGTGTTGAGTGCATTCAACTCACAGACTTGAACTTACCTGTAGAAAGAGCAGTTTTGAAACACTCTTTTGGTAAAATCTGCAAGTGGTTATTTGGAGCACTTCGAGGCCTGTGCTGGGATATGGAATATCTTCACCTAAAAACTACAGAGAAGCATTCTCAGAAAGTTCTTCACGATGCATTCATTCAACTCACAGAGTTGAACCTTTCTTTTGATAGAACAGTTTTGAAACACTCTTTTTCTAGAATCTGCAAGAGGATATTTGGAGCGTTTTGAGGCCTATGCTGGAAAAGGAAATATCTTCACCTAAAAACTAGACAGAAGCATTCTCAGAAACTTCTGTGTGATGAGTGCATTCAACTCACAGACTTGAACGTTTCTTTTGATAGAACAGTTTGGAAACATTACGTTTGTAGAATCTGCAAGTGTTTATTCGGAGCACCTTGAGGCCTATGTTGGAAAAGGAAATATCTTCACATAAAAACTAGAGAGAAGGATTCTCAGAAACTTCTTTGTGATGAGTTCATTCAACTCACAGAGTTGAACCTACCAATTGATAGAGAAGTTTGGAAACACTCTTTTTGTAGAATCTGCAAGTGGATATTTGGAGCAGTTTGAGGCCTAGGCTGGAAAAGGAAATATCTTCACATAAAAACTGAACAGAAGCATTCTCAGAAATTTCTGTGTGATGAGTGCATTCAACTCACAGACTTGAACGTTTCTTTTGATAGAACAGTTTGGAAACATTACGTTTGTAGAATCTGCAAGTGTTTATTCGGAGCACATTGTGGCCTATGTTGGAAAAGGAAATATCTTCGCATAAAAACTAGAGAGAAGGATTCTCAGAAACTTCTTTGGATGAGTTCATTCAACTCACAGAGTTGAACCTACCAATTGATAGAGAAGTTTGGAAACACTCTTTTTGTAGAATCTGCAAGTGGATATTTGGAGCCGTTTGAGGCCTATGCTGGAAAAGGAAATATCTTCACATAAAAACTGAACAGAAGCATTCTCAGAAACTTCTTTGTGTTGAGTACATTCAACTCACAGACTTGAACTTACCTGTAGAAAGAGCAGTTTTGAAACACTCTTTTGGTAAAATCTGCAAGTGGTTATTTGGAGCACTTCGAGGCCTGTGCTGGGATATGGAATATCTTCACCTAAAAACTACAGAGAAGCATTCTCAGAAAGTTCTTCACGATGCATTCATTCAACTCACAGAGTTGAACCTTCCTTTTGATAGAACAGTTTTGAAACACTCTTTTTGTAGAATCTGCAAGAGGATATTTGGAGCGTTTTGAGGCCTATGCTGGAAAAGGAAATATCTTCACCTAAAAACTAGACAGAAGCATTCTCAGAAACTTCTGTGTGATGAGTGCATTCAACTCACAGACTTGAACGTTTCTTTTGATAGAACAGTTTGGAAACATTACGTTTGTAGAATCTGCAAGTGTTTATTCGGAGCACCTTGAGGCCTATGTTGGAAAAGGAAATATCTTCACATAAAAACTAGAGAGAAGGATTCTCAGAAACTTCTTTGTGATGAGTTCATTCAACTCACAGAGTTGAACCTACCAATTGATAGAGAAGTTTGGAAACACTCTTTTTGTAGAATCTGCAAGTGGATATTTGGAGCCGTTTGAGGCCTATGCTGGAAAAGGAAATATCTTCACATAAAAACTGAACAGAAGCATTCTCAGAAACTTCTTTGTGTTGAGTGCATTCAACTCACAGACTTGAACTTACCTGTAGAAAGAGCAGTTTTGAAACACTCTTTTGGTAAAATCTGCAAGTGGTTATTTGGAGCACTTCGAGGCCTGTGCTGGGATATGGAATATCTTCACCTAAGAACTACAGAGAAGCATTCTCAGAAAGTTCTTCACGATGCATTCATTCAACTCACAGAGTTGAACCTTTCTTTTGATAGAACAGTTTTGAAACACTCTTTTTCTAGAATCTGCAAGAGGATATTTGGAGCGTTTTGAGGCCTATGCTGGAAAAGGAAATATCTTCACCTAAAAACTAGACAGAAGCATTCTCAGAAACTTCTGTGTGATGAGTGCATTCAACTCACAGACTTGAACGTTTCTTTTGATAGAACAGTTTGGAAACATTACGTTTGTAGAATCTGCAAGTGTTTATTCGGAGCACCTTGAGGCGTATGTTGGAAAAGGAAATATCTTCACATAAAAACTAGAGAGAAGGATTCTCAGAAACTTCTTTGTGATGAGTTCATTCAACTCACAGAGTTGAACCTACCAATTGATAGAGAAGTTTGGAAACACTCTTTTTGTAGAATCTGCAAGTGGATATTAGGAGCAGTTTAAGGCCTAGGCTGGAAAAGGAAATATCTTCACATAAAAACTGAACAGAAGCATTCTCAGAAATTTCTGTGTGATGAGTGCATTCAACTCACAGACTTGAACGTTTCTTTTGATAGAACAGTTTGGAAACATTACGTTTGTAGAATCTGCAAGTGTTTATTCGGAGCACATTGTGGCCTATGTTGGAAAAGGAAATATCTTCGCATAAAAACTAGAGAGAAGGATTCTCAGAAACTTCTTTGGATGAGTTCATTCAACTCACAGAGTTGAACCTACCAATTGATAGAGAAGTTTGGAAACACTCTTTTTGTAGAATCTGCAAGTGGATATTTGGAGCCGTTTGAGGCCTATGCTGGAAAAGGAAATATCTTCACATAAAAACTGAACAGAAGCATTCTCAGAAACTTCTTTGTGTTGAGTACATTCAACTCACAGACTTGAACTTACCTGTAGAAAGAGCAGTTTTGAAACACTCTTTTGGTAAAATCTGCAAGTGGTTATTTGGAGCACTTCGAGGCCTGTGCTGGGATATGGAATATCTTCACCTAAAAACTACAGAGAAGCATTCTCAGAAAGTTCTTCACGATGCATTCATTCAACTCACAGAGTTGAACCTTCCTTTTGATAGAACAGTTTGGAAACACTCTTTTTGTAGAATCTGCAAGAGGATATTTGGAGCGTTTTGAGGCCTATGCTGGAAAAGGAAATATCTTCACCTAAAAACTAGACAGAAGCATTCTCAGAAACTTCTGTGTGATGAGTGCATTCAACTCACAGACTTGAACGTTTCTTTTGATAGAACAGTTTGGAAACATTACGTTTGTAGAATCTGCAAGTGTTTATTCGGAGCACCTTGAGGCCTATGTTGGAAAAGGAAATATCTTCACATAAAAACTAGAGAGAAGGATTCTCAGAAACTTCTTTGTGATGAGTTCATTCAACTCACAGAGTTGAACCTACCAATTGATAGATAAGTTTGGAAACACTCTTTTTGTAGAATCTGCAAGTGGATATTTGGAGCCGTTTGAGGCCTATGCTGGAAAAGGAAATATCTTCACATAAAAACTGAACAGAAGCATTCTCAGAAACCTCTTTGTGTTGAGTGCATTCAACTCACAGACTTGAACTTACCTGTAGAAAGAGCAGTTTTGAAACACTCTTTTGGTAAAATCTGCAAGTGTTTATTTGGAGCACTTCGAGGCCTGTGCTGGGATATGGAATATCTTCACCTAAAAACTACAGAGAAGCATTCTCAGAAAGTTCTTCACGATGCATTCATTCAACTCACAGAGTTGAACCTTCCTTTTGATAGAACAGTTTGGAAACACTCTTTTTGTAGAATCTGCAAGAGGATATTTGGAGCGTTTTGAGGCCTATGCTGGAAAAGGAAATATCTTCACCTAAAAACTAGACAGAAGCATTCTCAGAAACTTCTGTGTGATGAGTGCATTCAACTCACAGACTTGAACGTTTCTTTTGATAGAACAGTTTGGAAACATTACGTTTGTAGAATCTGCAAGTGTTTATTCGGAGCACCTTGAGGCCTATGTTGGAAAAGGAAATATCTTCACATAAAAACTAGAGAGAAGGATTCTCAGAAACTTCTTTGTGATGAGTTCATTCAACTCACAGAGTTGAACCTACCAATTGATAGAGAAGTTTGGAAACACTCTTTTTGTAGAATCTGCAAGTGGATATTTGGAGCCGTTTGAGGCCTATGCTGGAAAAGGAAATATCTTCACATAAAAACTGAACAGAAGCATTCTCAGAAACTTCTTTGTGTTGAGTGCATTCAACTCACAGACTTGAACTTACCTGTAGAAAGAGCAGTTTTGAAACACTCTTTTGGTAAAATCTGCAAGTGGTTATTTGGAGCACTTCGAGGCCTGTGCTGGGATATGGAATATCTTCACCTAAAAACTACAGAGAAGCATTCTCAGAAAGTTCTTCACGATGCATTCATTCAACTCACAGAGTTGAACCTTTCTTTTGATAGAACAGTTTTGAAACACTCTTTTTCCAGAATCTGCAAGAGGATATTTGGAGCGTTTTGAGGCCTATGCTGGAAAAGGAAATATCTTCACCTAAAAACTAGACAGAAGCATTCTCAGAAACTTCTGTGTGATGAGTGCATTCAACTCACAGACTTGAACGTTTCTTTTGATAGAACAGTTTGGAAACATTACGTTTGTAGAATCTGCAAGTGTTTATTCGGAGCACCTTGAGGCGTATGTTGGAAAAGGAAATATCTTCACATAAAAACTAGAGAGAAGGATTCTCAGAAACTTCTTTGTGATGAGTTCATTCAACTCACAGAGTTGAACCTACCAATTGATAGAGAAGTTTGGAAACACTCTTTTTGTAGAATCTGCAAGTGGATATTTGGAGCCGTTTGAGGCCTAGGCTGGAAAAGGAAATATCTTCACATAAAAACTGAACAGAAGCATTCTCAGAAATTTCTGTGTGATGAGTGCATTCAACTCACAGACTTGAACGTTTCTTTTGATAGAACAGTTTGGAAACATTACGTTTGTAGAATCTGCAAGTGTTTATTCGGAGCACTTTGAGGCCTATGTTGGAAAAGGAAATATCTTCGCATAAAAACTAGAGAGAAGGATTCTCAGAAACTTCTTTGTGATGAGTTCATTCAACTCACAGAGTTGAACCTACCAATTGATAGAGAAGTTTGGAAACACTCTTTTTGTAGAATCTGCAAGTGGATATTTGGAGCCGTTTGAGGCCTATGCTGGAAAAGGAAATATCTTCACATAAAAACTGAACAGAAGCATTCTCAGAAACTTCTTTGTGTTGAGTGCATTCAACTCACAGACTTGAACTTACCTGTAGAAAGAGCAGTTTTGAAACACTCTTTTGGTAAAATCTGCAAGTGGTTATTTGGAGCACTTCGAGGCCTGTGCTGGGATATGGAATATCTTCACCTAAAAACTACAGAGAAGCATTCTCAGAAAGTTCTTCACGATGCATTCATTCAACTCACAGAGTTGAACCTTCCTTTTGATAGAACAGTTTTGAAACACTCTTTTTGTAGAATCTGCAAGAGGATATTTGGAGCGTTTTGAGGCCTATGCTGGAAAAGGAAATATCTTCACCTAAAAACTAGACAGAAGCATTCTCAGAAACTTCTGTGTGATGAGTGCATTCAACTCACAGACTTGAACGTTTCTTTTGATAGAACAGTTTGGAAACATTACGTTTGTAGAATCTGCAAGTGTTTATTCGGAGCACCTTGAGGCGTATGTTGGAAAAGGAAATATCTTCACATAAAAACTAGAGAGAAGGATTCTCAGAAACTTCTTTGTGATGAGTTCATTCAACTCACAGAGTTGAACCTACCAATTGATAGAGAAGTTTGGAAACACTCTTTTTGTAGAATCTGCAAGTGGATATTTGGAGCAGTTTGAGGCCTAGGCTGGAAAAGGAAATATCTTCACATAAAAACTGAACAGAAGCATTCTCAGAAATTTCTGTGTGATGAGTGCATTCAACTCACAGACTTGAACGTTTCTTTTGGTAGAACAGTTTGGAAACATTACGTTTGTAGAATCTGCAAGTGTTTATTCGGAGCACATTGTGGCCTATGTTGGAAAAGGAAATATCTTCGCATAAAAACTAGAGAGAAGGATTCTCAGAAACTTCTTTGGATGAGTTCATTCAACTCACAGAGTTGAACCTACCAATTGATAGAGAAGTTTGGAAACACTCTTTTTGTAGAATCTGCAAGTGGATATTTGGAGCCGTTTGAGGCCTATGCTGGAAAAGGAAATATCTTCACATAAAAACTGAACAGAAGCATTCTCAGAAACTTCTTTGTGTTGAGTGCATTCAACTCACAGACTTGAACTTACCTGTAGAAAGAGCAGTTTTGAAACACTCTTTTGGTAAAATCTGCAAGTGGTTATTTGGAGCACTTCGAGGCCTGTGCTGGGATATGGAATATCTTCACCTAAAAACTACAGAGAAGCATTCTCAGAAAGTTCTTCACGATGCATTCATTCAACTCACAGAGTTGAACCTTCCTTTTGATAGAACAGTTTTGAAACACTCTTTTTGTAGAATCTGCAAGAGGATATTTGGAGCGTTTTGAGGCCTATGCTGGAAAAGGAAATACCTTCACCTAAAAACTAGACAGAAGCATTCTGAGAAACTTCTGTGTGATGAGTGCATTCAACTCACAGACTTGAACGTTTCTTTTGATAGAACAGTTTTGAAACATTACGTTTGTAGAATCTGCAAGTGTTTATTCGGAGCACCTTGAGGCCTATGTTGGAAAAGGAAATATCTTCACATAAAAACTAGAGAGAAGGATTCTCAGAAACTTCTTTGTGATGAGTTCATTCAACTCACAGAGTTGAACCTACCAATTGATAGAGAAGTTTGGAAACACTCTTTTTGTAGAATCTGCAAGTGGATATTTGGAGCCGTTTGAGGCCTATGCTGGAAAAGGAAATATCTTCACATAAAAACTGAACAGAAGCATTCTCACAAACCTCTTTGTGTTGAGTGCATTCAACTCACAGACTTGAACTTACCTGTAGAAAGAGCAGTTTTGAAACACTCTTTTGGTAAAATCTGCAAGTGGTTATTTGGAGCACTTCGAGGCCTGTGCTGGGATATGGAATATCTTCACCTAAAAACTACAGAGAAGCATTCTCAGAAAGTTCTTCACGATGCATTCATTCAACTCACAGAGTTGAACCTTCCTTTTGATAGAACAGTTTGGAAACACTCTTTTTGTAGAATCTGCAAGAGGATATTTGGAGCGTTTTGAGGCCTATGCTGGAAAAGGAAATATCTTCACCTAAAAACTAGACAGAAGCATTCTCAGAAACTTCTGTGTGATGAGTGCATTCAACTCACAGACTTGAACGTTTCTTTTGATAGAACAGTTTGGAAACATTACGTTTGTAGAATCTGCAAGTGTTTATTCGGAGCACCTTGAGGCCTATGTTGGAAAAGGAAATATCTTCACATAAAAACTAGAGAGAAGGATTCTCAGAAACTTCTTTGTGATGAGTTCATTCAACTCACAGAGTTGAACCTACCAATTGATAGAGAAGTTTGGAAACACTCTTTTTGTAGAATCTGCAAGTGGATATTTGGAGCCGTTTGAGGCCTATGCTGGAAAAGGAAATATCTTCACATAAAAACTGAACAGAAGCATTCTCAGAAACTTCTTTGTGTTGAGTGCATTCAACTCACAGACTTGAACTTACCTGTAGAAAGAGCAGTTTTGAAACACTCTTTTGGTAAAATCTGCAAGTGGTTATTTGGAGCACTTCGAGGCCTGTGCTGGGATATGGAATATCTTCACCTAAAAACTACAGAGAAGCATTCTCAGAAAGTTCTTCACGATGCATTCATTCAACTCACAGAGTTGAACCTTTCTTTTGATAGAACAGTTTTGAAACACTCTTTTTCTAGAATCTGCAAGAGGATATTTGGAGCGTTTTGAGGCCTATGCTGGAAAAGGAAATATCTTCACCTAAAAACTAGACAGAAGCATTCTCAGAAACTTCTGTGTGATGAGTGCATTCAACTCACAGACTTGAACGTTTCTTTTGATAGAACAGTTTGGAAACATTACGTTTGTAGAATCTGCAAGTGTTTATTCGGAGCACCTTGAGGCCTATGTTGGAAAAGGAAATATCTTCACATAAAAACTAGAGAGAAGGATTCTCAGAAACTTCTTTGTGATGAGTTCATTCAACTCACAGAGTTGAACCTACCAATTGATAGAGAAGTTTGGAAACACTCTTTTTGTAGAATCTGCAAGTGGATATTTGGAGCAGTTTGAGGCCTAGGCTGGAAAAGGAAATATCTTCACATAAAAACTGAACAGAAGCATTCTCAGAAATTTCTGTGTGATGAGTGCATTCAACTCACAGACTTGAACGTTTCTTTTGATAGAACAGTTTGGAAACATTACGTTTGTAGAATCTGCAAGTGTTTATTCGGAGCACATTGTGGCCTATGTTGGAAAAGGAAATATCTTCGCATAAAAACTAGAGAGAAGGATTCTCAGAAACTTCTTTGGATGAGTTCATTCAACTCACAGAGTTGAACCTACCAATTGATAGAGAAGTTTGGAAACACTCTTTTTGTAGAATCTGCAAGTGGATATTTGGAGCCGTTTGAGGCCTATGCTGGAAAAGGAAATATCTTCACATAAAAACTGAACAGAAGCATTCTCAGAAACTTCTTTGTGTTGAGTACATTCAACTCACAGACTTGAACTTACCTGTAGAAAGAGCAGTTTTGAAACACTCTTTTGGTAAAATCTGCAAGTGGTTATTTGGAGCACTTCGAGGCCTGTGCTGGGATATGGAATATCTTCACCTAAAAACTACAGAGAAGCATTCTCAGAAAGTTCTTCACGATGCATTCATTCAACTCACAGAGTTGAACCTTCCTTTTGATAGAACAGTTTTGAAACACTCTTTTTGTAGAATCTGCAAGAGGATATTTGGAGCGTTTTGAGGCCTATGCTGGAAAAGGAAATACCTTCACCTAAAAACTAGACAGAAGCATTCTGAGAAACTTCTGTGTGATGAGTGCATTCAACTCACAGACTTGAACGTTTCTTTTGATAGAACAGTTTTGAAACATTACGTTTGTAGAATCTGCAAGTGTTTATTCGGAGCACCTTGAGGCCTATGTTGGAAAAGGAAATATCTTCACATAAAAACTAGAGAGAAGGATTCTCAGAAACTTCTTTGTGATGAGTTCATTCAACTCACAGAGTTGAACCTACCAATTGATAGAGAAGTTTGGAAACACTCTTTTTGTAGAATCTGCAAGTGGATATTTGGAGCCGTTTGAGGCCTATGCTGGAAAAGGAAATATCTTCACATAAAAACTGAACAGAAGCATTCTCAGAAACCTCTTTGTGTTGAGTGCATTCAACTCACAGACTTGAACTTACCTGTAGAAAGAGCAGTTTTGAAACACTCTTTTGGTAAAATCTGCAAGTGTTTATTTGGAGCACTTCGAGGCCTGTGCTGGGATATGGAATATCTTCACCTAAAAACTACAGAGAAGCATTCTCAGAAAGTTCTTCACGATGCATTCATTCAACTCACAGAGTTGAACCTTCCTTTTGATAGAACAGTTTGGAAACACTCTTTTTGTAGAATCTGCAAGAGGATATTTGGAGCGTTTTGAGGCCTATGCTGGAAAAGGAAATATCTTCACCTAAAAACTAGACAGAAGCATTCTCAGAAACTTCTGTGTGATGAGTGCATTCAACTCACAGACTTGAACGTTTCTTTTGATAGAACAGTTTGGAAACATTACGTTTGTAGAATCTGCAAGTGTTTATTCGGAGCACCTTGAGGCCTATGTTGGAAAAGGAAATATCTTCACATAAAAACTAGAGAGAAGGATTCTCAGAAACTTCTTTGTGATGAGTTCATTCAACTCACAGAGTTGAACCTACCAATTGATAGAGAAGTTTGGAAACACTCTTTTTGTAGAATATGCAAGTGGATATTTGGAGCCGTTTGAGGCCTATGCTGGAAAAGGAAATATCTTCACATAAAAACTGAACAGAAGCATTCTCAGAAACTTCTTGGTGTTGAGTGCATTCAACTCACAGACTTGAACTTACCTGTAGAAAGAGCAGTTTTGAAACACTCTTTTGGTAAAATCTGCAAGTGGTTATTTGGAGCACTTCGAGGCCTGTGCTGGGATATGGAATATCTTCACCTAAAAACTACAGAGAAGCAGTCTCAGAAAGTTCTTCACGATGCATTCATTCAACTCACAGAGTTGAACCTTCCTTTTGATAGAACAGTTTTGAAACACTCTTTTTGTAGAATCTGCAAGAGGATATTTGGAGCGTTTTGAGGCCTATGCTGGAAAAGGAAATATCTTCACCTAAAAACTAGACAGAAGCATTCTCAGAAACTTCTGTGTGATGAGTGCATTCAACTCACAGACTTGAACGTTTCTTTTGATAGAACAGTTTGGAAACATTACGTTTGTAGAATCTGCAAGTGTTTATTCGGAGCACCTTGAGGCCTATGTTGGAAAAGGAAATATCTTCACATAAAACCTAGAGAGAAGGATTCTCAGAAACTTTTTTGTGATGAGTTCATTCAACTCACAGAGTTGAACCTACCAATTGATAGAGAAGTTTGGAAACACTCTTTTTGTAGAATCTGCAAGTGGATATTTGGAGCCGTTTGAGGCCTAGGCTGGAAAAGGAAATATCTTCACATAAAAACTGAACAGAAGCATTCTCAGAAATTTCTGTGTGATGAGTGCATTCAACTCACAGACTTGAACGTTTCTTTTGATAGAACAGTTTGGAAACATTACGTTTGTAGAATCTGCAAGTGTTTATTCAGAGCACATTGAGGCCTATGTTGGAAAAGGAAATATCTTCGCATAAAAACTAGAGAGAAGGATTCTCAGAAACTTCTTTGTGATGAGTTCATTCAACTCACAGAGTTGAACCTACCAATTGATAGAGAAGTTTGGAAACCCTCTTTTTGTAGAATCTGCAAGTGGATATTTGGAGCCGTTTGAGGCCTATGCTGGAAAAGGAAATATCTTCACATAAAAACTGAACAGAAGCATTCTCAGAAACTTCTTTGTGTTGAGTGCATTCAACTCACAGACTTGAACTTACCTGTAGAAAGAGCAGTTTTGAAACACTCTTTTGGTAAAATCTGCAAGTGGTTATTTGGAGCACTTCGAGGCCTGTGCTGGGATATGGAATATCTTCACCTAAAAACTACAGAGAAGCATTCTCAGAAAGTTCTTCACGATGCATTCATTCAACTCACAGAGTTGAACCTTCCTTTTGATAGAACAGTTTTGAAACACTCTTTTTGTAGAATCTGCAAGAGGATATTTGGAGCGTTTTGAGGCCTATGCTGGAAAAGGAAATATCTTCACCTAAAAACTAGACAGAAGCATTCTCAGAAACTTCTGTGTGATGAGTGCATTCAACTCACAGACTTGAACGTTTCTTTTGATAGAACAGTTTGGAAACATTACGTTTGTAGAATCTGCAATTGTTTATTCGGAGCACCTTGAGGCGTATGTTGGAAAAGGAAATATCTTCACATAAAAACTAGAGAGAAGGATTCTCAGAAACTTCTTTGTGATGAGTTCATTCAACTCACAGGGTTGAACCTACCAATTGATAGAGAAGTTTGGAAACACTCTTTTTGTAGAATCTGCAAGTGGATATTTGGAGCCGTTTGAGGCCTATGCTGGAAAAGGAAATATCTTCACATAAAAACTGAACAGAAGCATTCTCACAAACCTCTTTGTGTTGAGTGCATTCAACTCACAGACTTGAACTTACCTGTAGAAAGAGCAGTTTTGAAACACTCTTTTGGTAAAATCTGCAAGTGTTTATTTGGAGCACTTCGAGGCCTGTGCTGGGATATGGAATATCTTCACCTAAAAACTACAGAGAAGCATTCTCAGAAAGTTCTTCACGATGCATTCATTCAACTCACAGAGTTGAACCTTCCTTTTGATAGAACAGTTTGGAAACACTCTTTTTGTAGAATCTGCAAGAGGATATTTGGAGCGTTTTGATGCCTATGCTGGAAAAGGAAATATCTTCACCTAAAAACTAGACAGAAGCATTCTCAGAAACTTCTGTGTGATGAGTGCATTCAACTCACAGACTTGAACGTTTCTTTTGATAGAACAGTTTGGAAACATTACGTTTGTAGAATCTGCAAGTGTTTATTCGGAGCACCTTGAGGCCTATGTTGGAAAAGGAAATATCTTCACATAAAAACTAGAGAGAAGGATTCTCAGAAACTTCTTTGTGATGAGTTCATTCAACTCACAGAGTTGAACCTACCAATTGATAGAGAAGTTTGGAAACACTCTTTTTGTAGAATCTGCAAGTGGATATTTGGAGCCGTTTGAGGCCTATGCTGGAAAAGGAAATATCTTCACATAAAAACTGAACAGAAGCATTCTCAGAAACTTCTTTGTGTTGAGTGCATTCAACTCACAGACTTGAACTTACCTGTAGAAAGAGCAGTTTTGAAACACTCTTTTGGTAAAATCTGCAAGTGGTTATTTGGAGCACTTCGAGGCCTGTGCTGGGATATGGAATATCTTCACCTAAAAACTACAGAGAAGCATTCTCAGAAAGTTCTTCACGATGCATTCATTCAACTCACAGAGTTGAACCTTTCTTTTGATAGAACAGTTTTGAAACACTCTTTTTCTAGAATCTGCAAGAGGATATTTGGAGCGTTTTGAGGCCTATGCTGGAAAAGGAAATATCTTCACCTAAAAACTAGACAGAAGCATTCTCAGAAACTTCTGTGTGATGAGTGCATTCAACTCACAGACTTGAACGTTTCTTTTGATAGAACAGTTTGGAAACATTACGTTTGTGGAATCTGCAAGTGTTTATTCGGAGCACCTTGAGGCGTATGTTGGAAAAGGAAATATCTTCACATAAAAACTAGAGAGAAGGATTCTCAGAAACTTCTTTGTGATGAGTTCATTCAACTCACAGAGTTGAACCTACCAATTGATAGAGAAGTTTGGAAACACTCTTTTTGTAGAATCTGCAAGTGGATATTAGGAGCAGTTTGAGGCCTAGGCTGGAAAAGGAAATATCTTCACATAAAAACTGAACAGAAGCATTCTCAGAAATTTCTGTGTGATGAGTGCATTCAACTCACAGACTTGAACGTTTCTTTTGATAGAACAGTTTGGAAACATTACGTTTGTAGAATCTGCAAGTGTTTATTCGGAGCACATTGTGGCCTATGTTGGAAAAGGAAATATCTTCGCATAAAAACTAGAGAGAAGGATTCTCAGAAACTTCTTTGGATGAGTTCATTCAACTCACAGAGTTGAACCTACCAATTGATAGAGAAGTTTGGAAACACTCTTTTTGTAGAATCTGCAAGTGGATATTTGGAGCCGTTTGAGGCCTATGCTGGAAAAGGAAATATCTTCACATAAAAACTGAACAGAAGCATTCTCAGAAACTTCTTTGTGTTGAGTACATTCAACTCACAGACTTGAACTTACCTGTAGAAAGAGCAGTTTTGAAACACTCTTTTGGTAAAATCTGCAAGTGGTTATTTGGAGCACTTCGAGGCCTGTGCTGGGATATGGAATATCTTCACCTAAAAACTACAGAGAAGCATTCTCAGAAAGTTCTTCACGATGCATTCATTCAACTCACAGAGTTGAACCTTCCTTTTGATAGAACAGTTTGGAAACACTCTTTTTGTAGAATCTGCAAGAGGATATTTGGAGCGTTTTGAGGCCTATGCTGGAAAAGGAAATATCTTCACCTAAAAACTAGACAGAAGCATTCTCAGAAACTTCTGTGTGATGAGTGCATTCAACTCACAGACTTGAACGTTTCTTTTGATAGAACAGTTTGGAAACATTACGTTTGTAGAATCTGCAAGTGTTTATTCGGAGCACCTTGAGGCCTATGTTGGAAAAGGAAATATCTTCACATAAAAACTAGAGAGAAGGATTCTCAGAAACTTCTTTGTGATGAGTTCATTCAACTCACAGAGTTGAACCTACCAATTGATAGAGAAGTTTGGAAACACTCTTTTTGTAGAATCTGCAAGTGGATATTTGGAGCCGTTTGAGGCCTATGCTGGAAAAGGAAATATCTTCACATAAAAACTGAACAGAAGCATTCTCAGAAACCTCTTTGTGTTGAGTGCATTCAACTCACAGACTTGAACTTACCTGTAGAAAGAGCAGTTTTGAAACACTCTTTTGGTAAAATCTGCAAGTGTTTATTTGGAGCACTTCGAGGCCTGTGCTGGGATATGGAATATCTTCACCTAAAAACTACAGAGAAGCATTCTCAGAAAGTTCTTCACGATGCATTCATTCAACTCACAGAGTTGAACCTTCCTTTTGATAGAACAGTTTGGAAACACTCTTTTTGTAGAATCTGCAAGAGGATATTTGGAGCGTTTTGAGGCCTATGCTGGAAAAGGAAATATCTTCACCTAAAAACTAGACAGAAGCATTCTCAGAAACTTCTGTGTGATGAGTGCATTCAACTCACAGACTTGAACGTTTCTTTTGATAGAACAGTTTGGAAACATTACGTTTGTAGAATCTGCAAGTGTTTATTCGGAGCACCTTGAGGCCTATGTTGGAAAAGGAAATATCTTCACATAAAAACTAGAGAGAAGGATTCTCAGAAACTTCTTTGTGATGAGTTCATTCAACTCACAGAGTTGAACCTACCAATTGATAGAGAAGTTTGGAAACACTCTTTTTGTAGAATCTGCAAGTGGATATTTGGAGCCGTTTGAGGCCTATGCTGGAAAAGGAAATATCTTCACATAAAAACTGAACAGAAGCATTCTCAGAAACTTCTTTGTGTTGAGTGCATTCAACTCACAGACTTGAACTTACCTGTAGAAAGAGCAGTTTTGAAACACTCTTTTGGTAAAATCTGCAAGTGGTTATTTGGAGCACTTCGAGGCCTGTGCTGGGATATGGAATATCTTCACCTAAAAACTACAGAGAAGCATTCTCAGAAAGTTCTTCACGATGCATTCATTCAACTCACAGAGTTGAACCTTTCTTTTGATAGAACAGTTTTGAAACACTCTTTTTCCAGAATCTGCAAGAGGATATTTGGAGCGTTTTGAGGCCTATGCTGGAAAAGGAAATATCTTCACCTAAAAACTAGACAGAAGCATTCTCAGAAACTTCTGTGTGATGAGTGCATTCAACTCACAGACTTGAACGTTTCTTTTGATAGAACAGTTTGGAAACATTACGTTTGTAGAATCTGCAAGTGTTTATTCGGAGCACCTTGAGGCGTATGTTGGAAAAGGAAATATCTTCACATAAAAACTAGAGAGAAGGATTCTCAGAAACTTCTTTGTGATGAGTTCATTCAACTCACAGAGTTGAACCTACCAATTGATAGAGAAGTTTGGAAACACTCTTTTTGTAGAATCTGCAAGTGGATATTTGGAGCCGTTTGAGGCCTAGGCTGGAAAAGGAAATATCTTCACATAAAAACTGAACAGAAGCATTCTCAGAAATTTCTGTGTGATGAGTGCATTCAACTCACAGACTTGAACGTTTCTTTTGATAGAACAGTTTGGAAACATTACGTTTGTAGAATCTGCAAGTGTTTATTCGGAGCACATTGAGGCCTATGTTGGAAAAGGAAATATCTTCGCATAAAAACTAGAGAGAAGGATTCTCAGAAACTTCTTTGTGATGAGTTCATTCAACTCACAGAGTTGAACCTACCAATTGATAGAGAAGTTTGGAAACACTCTTTTTGTAGAATCTGCAAGTGGATATTTGGAGCCGTTTGAGGCCTATGCTGGAAAAGGAAATATCTTCACATAAAAACTGAACAGAAGCATTCTCAGAAACTTCTTTGTGTTGAGTGCATTCAACTCACAGACTTGAACTTACCTGTAGAAAGAGCAGTTTTGAAACACTCTTTTGGTAAAATCTGCAAGTGGTTATTTGGAGCACTTCGAGGCCTGTGCTGGGATATGGAATATCTTCACCTAAAAACTACAGAGAAGCATTCTCAGAAAGTTCTTCACGATGCATTCATTCAACTCACAGAGTTGAACCTTCCTTTTGATAGAACAGTTTTGAAACACTCTTTTTGTAGAATCTGCAAGAGGATATTTGGAGCGTTTTGAGGCCTATGCTGGAAAAGGAAATATCTTCACCTAAAAACTAGACAGAAGCATTCTCAGAAACTTCTGTGTGATGAGTGCATTCAACTCACAGACTTGAACGTTTCTTTTGATAGAACAGTTTGGAAACATTACGTTTGTAGAATCTGCAAGTGTTTATTCGGAGCACCTTGAGGCCTATGTTGGAAAAGGAAATATCTTCACATAAAACCTAGAGAGAAGGATTCTCAGAAACTTCTTTGTGATGAGTTCATTCAACTCACAGAGTTGAACCTACCAATTGATAGAGAAGTTTGGAAACACTCTTTTTGTAGAATCTGCAAGTGGATATTTGGAGCCGTTTGAGGCCTATGCTGGAAAAGGAAATATCTTCACATAAAAACTGAACAGAAGCATTCTCAGAAACTTCTTTGTGTTGAGTGCATTCAACTCACAGACTTGAACTTACCTGTAGAAAGAGCAGTTTTGAAACACTCTTTTGGTAAAATCTGCAAGTGGTTATTTGGAGCACTTCGAGGCCTGTGCTGGGATATGGAATATCTTCACCTAAAAACTACAGAGAAGCATTCTCAGAAAGTTCTTCACGATGCATTCATTCAACTCACAGAGTTGAACCTTCCTTTTGATAGAACAGTTATGAAACACTCTTTTTCTAGAATCTGCAAGAGGATATTTGGAGCGTTTTGAGGCCTATGCTGGAAAAGGAAATATCTTCACCTAAAAACTAGACAGAAGCATTCTCAGAAACTTCTGTGTGATGAGTGCATTCAACTCACAGACTTGAACGTTTCTTTTGATAGAACAGTTTGGAAACATTACGTTTGTAGAATCTGCAAGTGTTTATTCCGAGCACCTTGAGGCGTATGTTGGAAAAGGAAATATCTTCACATAAAAACTAGAGAGAAGGATTCTCAGAAACTTCTTTGTGATGAGTTCATTCAACTCACAGAGTTGAACCTACCAATTGATAGAGAAGTTTGGAAACACTCTTTTTGTAGAATCTGCAAGTGGATATTTGGAGCAGTTTGAGGCCTAGGCTGGAAAAGGAAATATCTTCACATAAAAAATGAACAGAAGCATTCTCAGAAATTTCTGTGTGATGAGTGCATTCAACTCACAGACTTGAACGTTTCTTTTGATAGAACAGTTTGGAAACATTACGTTTGTAGAATCTGCAAGTGTTTATTCGGAGCACATTGTGGCCTATGTTGGAAAAGGAAATATCTTCGCATAAAAACTAGAGAGAAGGATTCTCAGAAACTTCTTTGGATGAGTTCATTCAACTCACAGAGTTGAACCTACCAATTGATAGAGAAGTTTGGAAACACTCTTTTTGTAGAATCTGCAAGTGGATATTTGGAGCCGTTTGAGGCCTATGCTGGAAAAGGAAATATCTTCACATAAAAACTGAACAGAAGCATTCTCAGAAACTTCTTTGTGTTGAGTACATTCAACTCACAGACTTGAACTTACCTGTAGAAAGAGCAGTTTTGAAACACTCTTTTGGTAAAATCTGCAAGTGGTTATTTGGAGCACTTCGAGGCCTGTGCTGGGATATGGAATATCTTCACCTAAAAACTACAGAGAAGCATTCTCAGAAAGTTCTTCACGATGCATTCATTCAACTCACAGAGTTGAACCTTCCTTTTGATAGAACAGTTTTGAAACACTCTTTTTGTAGAATCTGCAAGAGGATATTTGGAGCGTTTTGAGGCCTATGCTGGAAAAGGAAATACCTTCACCTAAAAACTAGACAGAAGCATTCTGAGAAACTTCTGTGTGATGAGTGCATTCAACTCACAGACTTGAACGTTTCTTTTGATAGAACAGTTTTGAAACATTACGTTTGTAGAATCTGCAAGTGTTTATTCGGAGCACCTTGAGGCCTATGTTGGAAAAGGAAATATCTTCACATAAAAACTAGAGAGAAGGATTCTCAGAAACTTCTTTGTGATGAGTTCATTCAACTCACAGAGTTGAACCTACCAATTGATAGAGAAGTTTGGAAACACTCTTTTTGTAGAATCTGCAAGTGGATATTTGGAGCCGTTTGAGGCCTATGCTGGAAAAGGAAATATCTTCACATAAAAACTGAACAGAAGCATTCTCACAAACCTCTTTGTGTTGAGTGCATTCAACTCACAGACTTGAACTTACCTGTAGAAAGAGCAGTTTTGAAACACTCTTTTGGTAAAATCTGCAAGTGGTTATTTGGAGCACTTCGAGGCCTGTGCTGGGATATGGAATATCTTCACCTAAAAACTACAGAGAAGCATTCTCAGAAAGTTCTTCACGATGCATTCATTCAACTCACAGAGTTGAACCTTCCTTTTGATAGAACAGTTTGGAAACACTCTTTTTGTAGAATCTGCAAGAGGATATTTGGAGCGTTTTGAGGCCTATGCTGGAAAAGGAAATATCTTCACCTAAAAACTAGACAGAAGCATTCTCAGAAACTTCTGTGTGATGAGTGCATTCAACTCACAGACTTGAACGTTTCTTTTGATAGAACAGTTTGGAAACATTACGTTTGTAGAATCTGCAAGTGTTTATTCGGAGCACCTTGAGGCCTATGTTGGAAAAGGAAATATCTTCACATAAAAACTAGAGAGAAGGATTCTCAGAAACTTCTTTGTGATGAGTTCATTCAACTCACAGAGTTGAACCTACCAATTGATAGAGAAGTTTGGAAACACTCTTTTTGTAGAATCTGCAAGTGGATATTTGGAGCCGTTTGAGGCCTATGCTGGAAAAGGAAATATCTTCACATAAAAACTGAACAGAAGCATTCTCAGAAACTTCTTTGTGTTGAGTGCACTCAACTCACAGACTTGAACTTACCTGTAGAAAGAGCAGTTTTGAAACACTCTTTTGGTAAAATCTGCAAGTGGTTATTTGGAGCACTTCGAGGCCTGTGCTGGGATATGGAATATCTTCACCTAAAAACTACAGAGAAGCATTCTCAGAAAGTTCTTCACGATGCATTCATTCAACTCACAGAGTTGAACCTTTCTTTTGATAGAACAGTTTTGAAACACTCTTTTTCTAGAATCTGCAAGAGGATATTTGGAGCGTTTTGAGGCCTATGCTGGAAAAGGAAATATCTTCACCTAAAAACTAGACAGAAGCATTCTCAGAAACTTCTGTGTGATGAGTGCATTCAACTCACAGACTTGAACGTTTCTTTTGATAGAACAGTTTGGAAACATTACGTTTGTAGAATCTGCAAGTGTTTATTCGGAGCACCTTGAGGCCTATGTTGGAAAAGGAAATATCTTCACATAAAAACTAGAGAGAAGGATTCTCAGAAACTTCTTTGTGATGAGTTCATTCAACTCACAGAGTTGAACCTACCAATTGATAGAGAAGTTTGGAAACACTCTTTTTGTAGAATCTGCAAGTGGATATTTGGAGCAGTTTGAGGCCTAGGCTGGAAAAGGAAATATCTTCACATAAAAACTGAACAGAAGCATTCTCAGAAATTTCTGTGTGATGAGTGCATTCAACTCACAGACTTGAACGTTTCTTTTGATAGAACAGTTTGGAAACATTACGTTTGTAGAATCTGCAAGTGTTTATTCGGAGCACATTGTGGCCTATGTTGGAAAAGGAAATATCTTCGCATAAAAACTAGAGAGAAGGATTCTCAGAAACTTCTTTGGATGAGTTCATTCAACTCACAGAGTTGAACCTACCAATTGATAGAGAAGTTTGGAAACACTCTTTTTGTAGAATCTGCAAGTGGATATTTGGAGCCGTTTGAGGCCTATGCTGGAAAAGGAAGTATCTTCACATAAAAACTGAACAGAAGCATTCTCAGAAACTTCTTTGTGTTGAGTACATTCAACTCACAGACTTGAACTTACCTGTAGAAAGAGCAGTTTTGAAACACTCTTTTGGTAAAATCTGCAAGTGGTTATTTGGAGCACTTCGAGGCCTGTGCTGGGATATGGAATATCTTCACCTAAAAACTACAGAGAAGCATTCTCAGAAAGTTCTTCACGATGCATTCATTCAACTCACAGAGTTGAACCTTCCTTTTGATAGAACAGTTTTGAAACACTCTTTTTGTAGAATCTGCAAGAGGATATTTGGAGCGTTTTGAGGCCTATGCTGGAAAAGGAAATACCTTCACCTAAAAACTAGACAGAAGCATTCTGAGAAACTTCTGTGTGATGAGTGCATTCAACTCACAGACTTGAACGTTTCTTTTGATAGAACAGTTTTGAAACATTACGTTTGTAGAATCTGCAAGTGTTTATTCGGAGCACCTTGAGGCCTATGTTGGAAAAGGAAATATCTTCACATAAAAACTAGAGAGAAGGATTCTCAGAAACTTCTTTGTGATGAGTTCATTCAACTCACAGAGTTGAACCTACCAATTGATAGAGAAGTTTGGAAACACTCTTTTTGTAGAATCTGCAAGTGGATATTTGGAGCCGTTTGAGGCCTATGCTGGAAAAGGAAATATCTTCACATAAAAACTGAACAGAAGCATTCTCAGAAACCTCTTTGTGTTGAGTGCATTCAACTCACAGACTTGAACTTACCTGTAGAAAGAGCAGTTTTGAAACACTCTTTTGGTAAAATCTGCAAGTGTTTATTTGGAGCACTTCGAGGCCTGTGCTGGGATATGGAATATCTTCACCTAAAAACTACAGAGAAGCATTCTCAGAAAGTTCTTCACGATGCATTCATTCAACTCACAGAGTTGAACCTTCCTTTTGATAGAACAGTTTGGAAACACTCTTTTTGTAGAATCTGCAAGAGGATATTTGGAGCGTTTTGAGGCCTATGCTGGAAAAGGAAATATCTTCACCTAAAAACTAGACAGAAGCATTCTCAGAAACTTCTGTGTGATGAGTGCATTCAACTCACAGACTTGAACGTTTCTTTTGATAGAACAGTTTGGAAACATTACGTTTGTAGAATCTGCAAGTGTTTATTCGGAGCACCTTGAGGCCTATGTTGGAAAAGGAAATATCTTCACATAAAAACTAGAGAGAAGGATTCTCAGAAACTTCTTTGTGATGAGTTCATTCAACTCACAGAGTTGAACCTACCAATTGATAGAGAAGTTTGGAAACACTCTTTTTGTAGAATATGCAAGTGGATATTTGGAGCCGTTTGAGGCCTATGCTGGAAAAGGAAATATCTTCACATAAAAACTGAACAGAAGCATTCTCAGAAACTTCTTTGTGTTGAGTGCATTCAACTCACAGACTTGAACTTACCTGTAGAAAGAGCAGTTTTGAAACACTCTTTTGGTAAAATCTGCAAGTGGTTATTTGGAGCACTTCGAGGCCTGTGCTGGGATATGGAATATCTTCACCTAAAAACTACAGAGAAGCAGTCTCAGAAAGTTCTTCACGATGCATTCATTCAACTCACAGAGTTGAACCTTCCTTTTGATAGAACAGTTTTGAAACACTCTTTTTGTAGAATCTGCAAGAGGATATTTGGAGCGTTTTGAGGCCTATGCTGGAAAAGGAAATATCTTCACCTAAAAACTAGACAGAAGCATTCTCAGAAACTTCTGTGTGATGAGTGCATTCAACTCACAGACTTGAACGTTTCTTTTGATAGAACAGTTTGGAAACATTACGTTTGTAGAATCTGCAAGTGTTTATTCGGAGCACCTTGAGGCCTATGTTGGAAAAGGAAATATCTTCACATAAAACCTAGAGAGAAGGATTCTCAGAAACTTCTTTGTGATGAGTTCATTCAACTCACAGAGTTGAACCTACCAATTGATAGAGAAGTTTGGAAACACTCTTTTTGTAGAATCTGCAAGTGGATATTTGGAGCCGTTTGAGGCCTAGGCTGGAAAAGGAAATATCTTCACATAAAAACTGAACAGAAGCATTCTCAGAAATTTCTGTGTGATGAGTGCATTCAACTCACAGACTTGAACGTTTCTTTTGATAGAACAGTTTGGAAACATTACGTTTGTAGAATCTGCAAGTGTTTATTCAGAGCACATTGAGGCCTATGTTGGAAAAGGAAATATCTTCGCATAAAAACTAGAGAGAAGGATTCTCAGAAACTTCTTTGTGATGAGTTCATTCAACTCACAGAGTTGAACCTACCAATTGATAGAGAAGTTTGGAAACCCTCTTTTTGTAGAATCTGCAAGTGGATATTTGGAGCCGTTTGAGGCCTATGCTGGAAAAGGAAATATCTTCACATAAAAACTGAACAGAAGCATTCTCAGAAACTTCTTTGTGTTGAGTGCATTCAACTCACAGACTTGAACTTACCTGTAGAAAGAGCAGTTTTGAAACACTCTTTTGGTAAAATCTGCAAGTGGTTATTTGGAGCACTTCGAGGCCTGTGCTGGGATATGGAATATCTTCACCTAAAAACTACAGAGAAGCATTCTCAGAAAGTTCTTCACGATGCATTCATTCAACTCACAGAGTTGAACCTTCCTTTTGATAGAACAGTTTTGAAACACTCTTTTTGTAGAATCTGCAAGAGGATATTTGGAGCGTTTTGAGGCCTATGCTGGAAAAGGAAATATCTTCACCTAAAAACTAGACAGAAGCATTCTCAGAAACTTCTGTGTGATGAGTGCATTCAACTCACAGACTTGAACGTTTCTTTTGATAGAACAGTTTGGAAACATTACGTTTGTAGAATCTGCAATTGTTTATTCGGAGCACCTTGAGGCGTATGTTGGAAAAGGAAATATCTTCACATAAAAACTAGAGAGAAGGATTCTCAGAAACTTCTTTGTGATGAGTTCATTCAACTCACAGGGTTGAACCTACCAATTGATAGAGAAGTTTGGAAACACTCTTTTTGTAGAATCTGCAAGTGGATATTTGGAGCCGTTTGAGGCCTATGCTGGAAAAGGAAATATCTTCACATAAAAACTGAACAGAAGCATTCTCACAAACCTCTTTGTGTTGAGTGCATTCAACTCACAGACTTGAACTTACCTGTAGAAAGAGCAGTTTTGAAACACTCTTTTGGTAAAATCTGCAAGTGTTTATTTGGAGCACTTCGAGGCCTGTGCTGGGATATGGAATATCTTCACCTAAAAACTACAGAGAAGCATTCTCAGAAAGTTCTTCACGATGCATTCATTCAACTCACAGAGTTGAACCTTCCTTTTGATAGAACAGTTTTGAAACACTCTTTTTGTAGAATCTGCAAGAGGATATTTGGAGCGTTTTGAGGCCTATGCTGGAAAAGGAAATATCTTCACCTAAAAACTAGACAGAAGCATTCTCAGAAACTTCTGTGTGATGAGTGCATTCAACTCACAGACTTGAACGTTTCTTTTGATAGAACAGTTTGGAAACATTACGTTTGTAGAATCTGCAAGTGTTTATTCGGAGCACCTTGAGGCCTATGTTGGAAAAGGAAATATCTTCACATAAAAACTAGAGAGAAGGATTCTCAGAAACTTCTTTGTGATGAGTTCATTCAACTCACAGAGTTGAACCTACCAATTGATAGAGAAGTTTGGAAACACTCTTTTTGTAGAATCTGCAAGTGGATATTTGGAGCCGTTTGAGGCCTATGCTGGAAAAGGAAATATCTTCACATAAAAACTGAACAGAAGCATTCTCAGAAACTTCTTTGTGTTGAGTGCATTCAACTCACAGACTTGAACTTACCTGTAGAAAGAGCAGTTTTGAAACACTCTTTTGGTAAAATCTGCAAGTGGTTATTTGGAGCACTTCGAGGCCTGTGCTGGGATATGGAATATCTTCACCTAAAAACTACAGAGAAGCATTCTCAGAAAGTTCTTCACGATGCATTCATTCAACTCACAGAGTTGAACCTTTCTTTTGATAGAACAGTTTTGAAACACTCTTTTTCTAGAATCTGCAAGAGGATATTTGGAGCGTTTTGAGGCCTATGCTGGAAAAGGAAATATCTTCACCTAAAAACTAGACAGAAGCATTCTCAGAAACTTCTGTGTGATGAGTGCATTCAACTCACAGACTTGAACGTTTCTTTTGATAGAACAGTTTGGAAACATTACGTTTGTAGAATCTGCAAGTGTTTATTCGGAGCACCTTGAGGCCTATGTTGGAAAAGGAAATATCTTCACATAAAAACTAGAGAGAAGGATTCTCAGAAACTTCTTTGTGATGAGTTCATTCAACTCACAGGGTTGAACCTACCAATTGATAGAGAAGTTTGGAAACACTCTTTTTGTAGAATCTGCAAGTGGATATTTGGAGCCGTTTGAGGCCTATGCTGGAAAAGGAAATATCTTCACATAAAAACTGAACAGAAGCATTCTCAGAAACTTCTTTGTGTTGAGTGCATTCAACTCACAGACTTGAACTTACCTGTAGAAAGAGCAGTTTTGAAACACTCTTTTGGTAAAATCTGCAAGTGGTTATTTGGAGCACTTCGAGGCCTGTGCTGGGATATGGAATATCTTCACCTAAAAACTACAGAGAAGCATTCTCAGAAAGTTCTTAACGATGCATTCATTCAACTCACAGAGTTGAACCTTCCTTTTGATAGAACAGTTTTGAAACACTCTTTTTCTAGAATCTGCAAGAGGATATTTGGAGCGTTTTGAGGCCTATGCTGGAAAAGGAAATATCTTCACCTAAAAACTAGACAGAAGCATTCTCAGAAACTTCTGCGTGATGAGTGCATTCAACTCACAGACTTGAACGTTTCTTTTGATAGAACAGTTTGGAAACATTACGTTTGTAGAATCTGCAAGTGTTTATTCGGAGCACCTTGAGGCGTATGTTGGAAAAGGAAATATCTTCACATAAAAACTAGAGAGAAGGATTCTCAGAAACTTCTTTGTGATGAGTTCATTCAACTCACAGAGTTGAACCTACCAATTGATAGAGAAGTTTGGAAACACTCTTTTTGTAGAATCTGCAAGTGGATATTTGGAGCCGTTTGAGGCCTAGGCTGGAAAAGGAAATATCTTCACATAAAAACTGAACAGAAGCATTCTCAGAAATTTCTGTGTGATGAGTGCATTCAACTCACAGACTTGAACGTTTCTTTTGATAGAACAGTTTGGAAACATTACGTTTGTAGAATCTGCAAGTGTTTATTCGGAGCACTTTGAGGCCTATGTTGGAAAAGGAAATATCTTCGCATAAAAACTAGAGAGAAGGATTCTCAGAAACTTCTTTGTGATGAGTTCATTCAACTCACAGAGTTGAACCTACCAATTGATAGAGAAGTTTGGAAACACTCTTTTTGTAGAATCTGCAAGTGGATATTTGGAGCCGTTTGAGGCCTATGCTGGAAAAGGAAATATCTTCACATAAAAACTGAACAGAAGCATTCTCAGAAACTTCTGTGTGTTGAGTGCATTCAACTCACAGACTTGAACTTACCTGTAGAAAGAGCAGTTTTGAAACACTCTTTTGGTAAAATCTGCAAGTGGTTATTTGGAGCACTTCGAGGCCTGTGCTGGGATATGGAATATCTTCACCTAAAAACTACAGAGAAGCATTCTCAGAAAGTTCTTCACGATGCATTCATTCAACTCACAGAGTTGAACCTTCCTTTTGATAGAACAGTTTTGAAACACTCTTTTTGTAGAATCTGCAAGAGGATATTTGGAGCGTTTTGAGGCCTATGCTGGAAAAGGAAATATCTTCACCTAAAAACTAGACAGAAGCATTCTGAGAAACTTCTGTGTGATGAGTGCATTCAACTCACAGACTTGAACGTTTCTTTTGATAGAACAGTTTTGAAACATTACGTTTGTAGAATCTGCAAGTGTTTATTCGGAGCACCTTGAGGCCTATGTTGGAAAAGGAAATATCTTCACATAAAAACTAGAGAGAAGGATTCTCAGAAACTTCTTTGTGATGAGTTCATTCAACTCACAGAGTTGAACCTACCAATTGATAGAGAAGTTTGGAAACACTCTTTTTGTAGAATCTGCAAGTGGATATTTGGAGCCGTTTGAGGCCTATGCTGGAAAAGGAAATATCTTCACATAAAAACTGAACAGAAGCATTCTCAGAAACTTCTTTGTGTTGAGTGCATTCAACTCACAGACTTGAACTTACCTGTAGAAAGAGCAGTTTTGAAACACTCTTTTGGTAAAATCTGCAAGTGGTTATTTGGAGCACTTCGAGGCCTGTGCTGGGATATGGAATATCTTCACCTAAAAACTACAGAGAAGCATTCTCAGAAAGTTCTTCACGATGCATTCATTCAACTCACAGAGTTGAACCTTCCTTTTGATAGAACAGTTTTGAAACACTCTTTTTGTAGAATCTGCAAGAGGATATTTGGAGCGTTTTGAGGCCTATGCTGGAAAAGGAAATATCTTCACCTAAAAACTAGACAGAAGCATTCTCAGAAACTTCTGTGTGATGAGTGCATTCAACTCACAGACTTGAACGTTTCTTTTGATAGAACAGTTTGGAAACATTACGTTTGTAGAATCTGCAAGTGTTTATTCGGAGCACCTTGAGGCGTATGTTGGAAAAGGAAATATCTTCACATAAAAACTAGAGAGAAGGATTCTCAGAAACTTCTTTGTGATGTGTTCATTCAACTCACAGAGTTGAACCTACCAATTGATAGAGAAGTTTGGAAACACTCTTTTTGTAGAATCTGCAAGTGGATATTTGGAGCCGTTTGAGGCCTATGCTGGAAAAGGAAATATCTTCACATAAAAACTGAACAGAAGCATTCTCAGAAACTTCTTTGTGTTGAGTGCATTCAACTCACAGACTTGAACTTACCTGTAGAAAGAGCAGTTTTGAAACACTCTTTTGGTAAAATCTGCAAGTGGTTATTTGGAGCACTTCGAGGCCTGTGCTGGGATATGGAATATCTTCACCTAAAAACTACAGAGAAGCATTCTCAGAAAGTTCTTCACGATGCATTCATTCAACTCACAGAGTTGAACCTTCCTTTTGATAGAACAGTTTTGAAACACTCTTTTTGTAGAATCTGCAAGAGGATATTTGGAGCGTTTTGAGGCCTATGTTGGAAAAGGAAATATCTTCACCTAAAAACTAGACAGAAGCATTCTCAGAAACTTCTGTGTGATGAGTGCATTCAACTCACAGACTTGAACGTTTCTTTTGATAGAACAGTTTGGAAACATTACGTTTGTAGAATCTGCAAGTGTTTATTCGGAGCACCTTGAGGCGTATGTTGGAAAAGGAAATATCTTCACATAAAAACTAGAGAGAAGGATTCTCAGAAACTTCTTTGTGATGAGTTCATTCAACTCACAGAGTTGAACCTACCAATTGATAGAGAAGTTTGGAAACACTCTTTTTGTAGAATCTGCAAGTGGATATTTGGAGCCGTTTGTGGCCTAGGCTGGAAAAGGAAATATCTTCACATAAAAACTGAACAGAAGCATTCTCAGAAATTTCTGTGTGATGAGTGCATTCAACTCACAGACTTGAACGTTTCTTTTGATAGAACAGTTTGGAAACATTACGTTTGTAGAATCTGCAAGTGTTTATTCAGAGCACCTTGAGGCCTATGTTGGAAAAGGAAATATCTTCGCATAAAAACTAGAGAGAAGGATTCTCAGAAACTTCTTTGTGATGAGTTCATTCAACTCACAGAGTTGAACCTACCAATTGATAGAGAAGTTTGGAAACACTCTTTTTGTAGAATCTGCAAGTGGATATTTGGAGCCGTTTGAGGCCTATGCTGGAAAAGGAAATATCTTCACATAAAAACTGAACAGAAGCATTCTCAGAAACTTCTTTGTGTTGAGTGCATTCAACTCAGAGACTTGAACTTACCTGTAGAAAGAGCAGTTTTGAAACACTCTTTTGGTAAAATCTGCAAGTGGTTATTTGGAGCACTTCGAGGCCTGTGCTGGGATATGGAATATCTTCACCTAAAAACTACAGAGAAGCATTCTCAGAAAGTTCTTCACGATGCATTCATTCAACTCACAGAGTTGAACCTTCCTTTTGATAGAACAGTTTTGAAACACTCTTTTTGTAGAATCTGCAAGAGGATATTTGGAGCGTTTTGAGGCCTATGCTGGAAAAGGAAATATTTTCACCTAAAAACTAGACAGAAGCATTCTCAGAAACTTCTGTGTGATGAGTGCATTCAACTCAGAGACTTGAACGTTTCTTTTGATAGAACAGTTTGGAAACATTACGTTTGTAGAATCTGCAAGTGTTTATTCGGAGCACCTTGAGGCCTATGTTGGAAAAGGAAATATCTTCACATAAAAACTAGAGAGAAGGATTCTCAGAAACTTCTTTGTGATGAGTTCATTCAACTCACAGAGTTGAACCTACCAATTGATAGAGAAGTTTGGAAACACTCTTTTTGTAGAATCTGCAAGTGGATATTTGGAGCCGTTTGAGGCCTATGCTGGAAAAGGAAATATCTTCACATAAAAACTGAACAGAAGCATTCTCAGAAACTTCTTTGTGTTGAGTGCATTCAACTCACAGACTTGAACTTACCTGTAGAAAGAGCAGTTTTGAAACACTCTTTTGGTAAAATCTGCAAGTGGTTATTTGGAGCACTTCGAGGCCTGTGCTGGGATATGGAATATCTTCACCTAAAAACTACAGAGAAGCATTCTCAGAAAGTTCTTCACGATGCATTCATTCAACTCACAGAGTTGAACCTTCCTTTTGATAGAACAGTTTTGAAACACTCTTTTTGTAGAATCTGCAAGAGGATATTTGGAGCGTTTTGAGGCCTCTGCTGGAAAAGGAAATATCTTCACCTAAAAACTAGACAGAAGCATTCTCAGAAACTTCTGTGTGATGAGTGCATTCAACTCACAGACTTGAACGTTTCTTTTGATAGAACAGTTTGGAAACATTACGTTTGTAGAATCTGCAAGTGTTTATTCGGAGCACCTTGAGGCGTATGTTGGAAAAGGAAATATCTTCACATAAAACCTAGAGAGAAGGATTCTCAGAAACTTCTTTGTGATGAGTTCATTCAACTCACAGAGTTGAACCTACCAATTGATAGAGAAGTTTGGAAACACTCTTTTTGTAGAATCTGCAAGTGGATATTTGGAGCCGTTTGAGGCCTAGGCTGGAAAAGGAAATATCTTCACATAAAAACTGAACAGAAGCATTCTCAGAAATTTCTGTGTGATGAGTGCATTCAACTCACAGACTTGAACGTTTCTTTTGATAGAACAGTTTGGAAACATTACGTTTGTAGAATCTGCAAGTGTTTATTCAGAGCACATTGAGGCCTATGTTGGAAAAGGAAATATCTTCGCATAAAAACTAGAGAGAAGGATTCTCAGAAACTTCTTTGTGATGAGTTCATTCAACTCACAGAGTTGAACCTACCAATTGATAGAGAAGTTTGGAAACACTCTTTTTGTAGAATCTGCAAGTGGATATTTGGAGCCGTTTGAGGCCTATGCTGGAAAAGGAAATATCTTCACATAAAAACTGAACAGAAGCATTCTCAGAAACTTCTTTGTGTTGAGTGCATTCAACTCAGAGACTTGAACTTACCTGTAGAAAGAGCAGTTTTGAAACACTCTTTGGTAAATTCTGCAAGTGGTTATTTGGAGCACTTCGAGGCCTGTGCTGGGATATGGAATATCTTCACCTAAAAACTACAGAGAAGCATTCTCAGAAAGTTCTTCACGATGCATTCATTCAACTCACAGAGTTGAACCTTCCTTTTGATAGAACAGTTTTGAAACACTCTTTTTGTAGAATCTGCAAGAGGATATTTGGAGCGTTTTGAGGCCTATGCTGGAAAAGGAAATATCTTCACCTAAAAACTAGACAGAAGCATTCTCAGAAACTTCTGTGTGATGAGTGCATTCAACTCACAGACTTGAACGTTTCTTTTGATAGAACAGTTTGGAAACATTACGTTTGTAGAATCTGCAACTGTTTATTCGGAGCACCTTGAGGCGTATGTTGGAAAAGGAAATATCTTCACATAAAAACTAGAGAGAAGGATTCTCAGAAACTTCTTTGTGATGAGTTCATTCAACTCACAGAGTTGAACCTACCAATTGATAGAGAAGTTTGGAAACACTCTTTTTGTAGAATCTGCAAGTGGATATTTGGAGCCGTTTGAGGCCTATGCTGGAAAAGGAAATATCTTCACATAAAAACTGAACAGAAGCATTCTCAGAAACTTCTTTGTGTTGAGTGCATTCAACTCACAGACTTGAACTTACCTGTAGAAAGAGCAGTTTTGAAACACTCTTTTGGTAAAATCTGCAAGTGGTTATTTGGAGCACTTCGAGGCCTGTGCTGGGATATGGAATATCTTCACCTAAAAACTACAGAGAAGCATTCTCAGAAAGTTCTTCACGATGCATTCATTCAACTCACGGAGGTGAACCTTCCTTTTGATAGAACAGTTTTGAAACACTCTTTTTGTAGAATCTGCAAGAGGATATTTGGAGCGTTTTGAGGCCTATGCTGGAAAAGGAAATATCTTCACCTAAAAACTAGACAGAAGCATTCTCAGAAACTTCTGTGTGATGAGTGCATTCAACTCACAGACTTGAACGTTTCTTTTGATAGAACAGTTTTGAAACATTACGTTTGTAGAATCTGCAAGTGTTTATTCGGAGCACCTTGAGGCCTATGTTGGAAAAGGAAATATCTTCACATAAAACCTAGAGAGAAGGATTCTCAGAAACTTCTTTGTGATGAGTTCATTCAACTCACAGAGTTGAACCTACCAATTGATAGAGAAGTTTGGAAACACTCTTTTTGTAGGATCTGCAAGTGGATATTAGGAGCCGTTTGAGGCCTATGCTGGAAAAGGAAATATCTTCACATAAAAACTGAACAGAAGCATTCTCAGAAACTTCTTTGTGTTGAGTGCATTCAACTCACAGACTTGAACTTACCTGTAGAAAGAGCAGTTTTGAAACACTCTTTTGGTAAAATCTGCAAGTGGTTATTTGGAGCACTTCGAGGCCTGTGCTGGGATATGGAATATCTTCACCTAAAAACTACAGAGAAGCAGTCTCAGAAAGTTCTTCACGATGCATTCATTCAACTCACAGAGTTGAACCTTCCTTTTGATAGAACAGTTTTGAAACACTCTTTTTGTAGAATCTGCAAGAGGATATTTGGAGCGTTTTGAGGCCTATGCTGGAAAAGGAAATATCTTCACCTAAAAACTAGACAGAAGCATTCTCAGAAACTTCTGTGTGATGAGTGCATTCAACTCACAGACTTGAACGTTTCTTTTGATAGAACAGTTTGGAAACATTACGTTTGTAGAATCTGCAAGTGTTTATTCGGAGCACCTTGAGGCCTATGTTGGAAAAGGAAATATCTTCACATAAAACCTAGAGAGAAGGATTCTCAGAAACTTCTTTGTGATGAGTTCATTCAACTCACAGAGTTGAACCTACCAATTGATAGAGAAGTTTGGAAACACTCTTTTTGTAGAATCTGCAAGTGGATATTTGGAGCCGTTTGAGGCCTATGCTGGAAAAGGAAATATCTTCACATAAAAACTGAACAGAAGCATTCTCAGAAACTTCTTTGTGTTGAGTGCATTCAACTCACAGACTTGAACTTACCTGTAGAAAGAGCAGTTTTGAAACACTCTTTTGGTAAAATCTGCAAGTGGTTATTTGGAGCACTTCGAGGCCTGTGCTGGGATATGGAATATCTTCACCTAAAAACTACAGAGAAGCATTCTCAGAAAGTTCTTCACGATGCATTCATTCAACTCACGGAGGTGAACCTTCCTTTTGATAGAACAGTTTTGAAACACTCTTTTTGTAGAATCTGCAAGAGGATATTTGGAGCGTTTTGAGGCCTATGCTGGAAAAGGAAATATCTTCACCTAAAAACTAGACAGAAGCATTCTCAGAAACTTCTGTGTGATGAGTGCATTCAACTCACAGACTTGAACGTTTCTTTTGATAGAACAGTTTGGAAACATTACGTTTGTAGAATCTGCAAGTGTTTATTCGGAGCACCTTGAGGCCTATGTTGGAAAAGGAAATATCTTCACATAAAACCTAGAGAGAAGGATTCTCAGAAACTTCTTTGTGATGAGTTCATTCAACTCACAGAGTTGAACCTACCAATTGATAGAGAAGTTTGGAAACACTCTTTTTGTAGAATCTGCAAGTGGATATTTGGAGCCGTTTGAGGCCTATGCTGGAAAAGGAAATATCTTCACATAAAAACTGAACAGAAGCATTCTCAGAAACTTCTTTGTGTTGAGTGCATTCAACTCACAGACTTGAACTTACCTGTAGAAAGAGCAGTTTTGAAACACTCTTTTGGTAAAATCTGCAAGTGGTTATTTGGAGCACTTCGAGGCCTGTGCTGGGATATGGAATATCTTCACCTAAAAACTACAGAGAAGCAGTCTCAGAAAGTTCTTCACGATGCATTCATTCAACTCACAGAGTTGAACCTTCCTTTTGATAGAACAGTTTTGAAACACTCTTTTTCTAGAATCTGCAAGAGGATATTTGGAGCGTTTTGAGGCCTATGCTGGAAAAGGAAATATCTTCACCTAAAAACTAGACAGAAGCATTCTCAGAAACTTCTGTGTGATGAGTGCATTCAACTCACAGACTTGAACGTTTCTTTTGATAGAACAGTTTGGAAACATTACGTTTGTAGAATCTGCAAGTGTTTATTCGGAGCACCTTGAGGCCTATGTTGGAAAAGGAAATATCTTCACATAAAACCTAGAGAGAAGGATTCTCAGAAACTTCTTTGTGATGAGTTCATTCAACTCACAGAGTTGAACCTACCAATTGAAAGAGAAGTTTGGAAACACTCTTTTTGTAGAATCTGCAAGTGGATATTTGGAGCCGTTTGAGGCCTATGCTGGAAAAGGAAATATCTTCACATAAAAACTGAACAGAAGCATTCTCAGAAACTTCTTTGTGTTGAGTGCATTCAACTCACAGACTTGAACTTACCTGTAGAAAGAGCAGTTTTGAAACACTCTTTTGGTAAAATCTGCAAGTGGTTATTTGGAGCACTTCGAGGCCTGTGCTGGGATATGGAATATCTTCACCTAAAAACTACAGAGAAGCATTCTCAGAAAGTTCTTCACGATGCATTCATTCAACTCACAGAGTTGAACCTTCCTTTTGATAGAACAGTTTTGAAACACTCTTTTTGTAGAATCTGCAAGAGGATATTTGGAGCGTTTTGAGGCCTATGCTGGAAAAGGAAATATCTTCACCTAAAAACTAGACAGAAGCATTCTCAGAAACTTCTGTGTGATGAGTGCATTCAACTCACAGACTTGAACGTTTCTTTTGATAGAACAGTTTGGAAACATTACGTTTGTAGAATCTGCAAGTGTTTATTCGGAGCACCTTGAGGCCTATGTTGGAAAAGGAAATATCTTCACATAAAACCTAGAGAGAAGGATTCTCAGAAACTTCTTTGTGATGAGTTCATTCAACTCACAGAGTTGAACCTACCAATTGATAGAGAAGTTTGGAAACACTCTTTTTGTAGAATCTGCAAGTGGATATTTGGAGCCGTTTGAGGCCTATGCTGGAAAAGGAAATATCTTCACATAAAAACTGAACAGAAGCATTCTCAGAAACTTCTTTGTGTTGAGTGCATTCAACTCACAGACTTGAACTTACCTGTAGAAAGAGCAGTTTTGAAACACTCTTTTGGTAAAATCTGCAAGTGGTTATTTGGAGCACTTCGAGGCCTGTGCTGGGATATGGAATATCTTCACCTACAAACTACAGAGAAGCATTCTCAGAAAGTTCTTCACGATGCATTCATTCAACTCACAGAGTTGAACCTTCCTTTTGATAGAACAGTTTTGAAACACTCTTTTTGTAGAATCTGCAAGAGGATATTTGGAGCGTTTTGAGGCCTATGCTGGAAAAGGAAATATCTTCACCTAAAAACTAGACAGAAGCATTCTCAGAAACTTCTGTGTGATGAGTGCATTCAACTCACAGACTTGAACGTTTCTTTTGATAGAACAGTTTGGAAACATTACGTTTGTAGAATCTGCAAGTGTTTATTCGGAGCACCTTGAGGCGTATGTTGGAAAAGGAAATATCTTCACATAAAAACTAGAGAGAAGGATTCTCAGAAACTTCTTTGTGATGAGTTCATTCAACTCACAGAGTTGAACCTACCAATTGATAGAGAAGTTTGGAAACACTCTTTTTGTAGAATCTGCAAGTGGATATTTGGAGCAGTTTGAGGCCTAGGCTGGAAAAGGAAATATCTTCACATAAAAACTGAACAGAAGCATTCTCAGAAATTTCTGTGTGATGAGTGCATTCAACTCACAGACTTGAACGTTTCTTTTGATAGAACAGTTTGGAAACATTACGTTTGTAGAATCTGCAAGTGTTTATTCGGAGCACATTGTGGCCTATGTTGGAAAAGGAAATATCTTCGCATAAAAACTAGAGAGAAGGATTCTCAGAAACTTCTTTGGATGAGTTCATTCAACTCACAGAGTTGAACCTACCAATTGATAGAGAAGTTTGGAAACACTCTTTTTGTAGAATCTGCAAGTGGATATTTGGAGCCGTTTGAGGCCTATGCTGGAAAAGGAAATATCTTCACATAAAAACTGAACAGAAGCATTCTCAGAAACTTCTTTGTGTTGAGTACATTCAACTCACAGACTTGAACTTACCTGTAGAAAGAGCAGTTTTGAAACACTCTTTTGGTAAAATCTGCAAGTGGTTATTTGGAGCACTTCGAGGCCTGTGCTGGGATATGGAATATCTTCACCTAAAAACTACAGAGAAGCATTCTCAGAAAGTTCTTCACGATGCATTCATTCAACTCACAGAGTTGAACCTTCCTTTTGATAGAACAGTTTTGAAACACTCTTTTTGTAGAATCTGCAAGAGGATATTTGGAGCGTTTTGAGGCCTATGCTGGAAAAGGAAATACCTTCACCTAAAAACTAGACAGAAGCATTCTGAGAAACTTCTGTGTGATGAGTGCATTCAACTCACAGACTTGAACGTTTCTTTTGATAGAACAGTTTTGAAACATTACGTTTGTAGAATCTGCAAGTGTTTATTCGGAGCACCTTGAGGCCTATGTTGGAAAAGGAAATATCTTCACATAAAAACTAGAGAGAAGGATTCTCAGAAACTTCTTTGTGATGAGTTCATTCAACTCACAGAGTTGAACCTACCAATTGATAGAGAAGTTTGGAAACACTCTTTTTGTAGAATCTGCAAGTGGATATTTGGAGCCGTTTGAGGCCTATGCTGGAAAAGGAAATATCTTCACATAAAAACTGAACAGAAGCATTCTCAGAAACCTCTTTGTGTTGAGTGCATTCAACTCACAGACTTGAACTTACCTGTAGAAAGAGCAGTTTTGAAACACTCTTTTGGTAAAATCTGCAAGTGTTTATTTGGAGCACTTCGAGGCCTGTGCTGGGATATGGAATAACTTCACCTAAAAACTACAGAGAAGCATTCTCAGAAAGTTCTTCACGATGCATTCATTCAACTCACAGAGTTGAACCTTCCTTTTGATAGAACAGTTTGGAAACACTCTTTTTGTAGAATCTGCAAGAGGATATTTGGAGCGTTTTGAGGCCTATGCTGGAAAAGGAAATATCTTCACCTAAAAACTAGACAGAAGCATTCTCAGAAACTTCTGTGTGATGAGTGCATTCAACTCACAGACTTGAACGTTTCTTTTGATAGAACAGTTTGGAAACATTACGTTTGTAGAATCTGCAAGTGTTTATTCGGAGCACCTTGAGGCCTATGTTGGAAAAGGAAATATCTTCACATAAAAACTAGAGAGAAGGATTCTCAGAAACTTCTTTGTGATGAGTTCATTCAACTCACAGAGTTGAACCTACCAATTGATAGAGAAGTTTGGAAACACTCTTTTTGTAGAATCTGCAAGTGGATATTTGGAGCCGTTTGAGGCCTATGCTGGAAAAGGAAATATCTTCACATAAAAACTGAACAGAAGCATTCTCAGAAACTTCTTTGTGTTGAGTGCATTCAACTCACAGACTTGAACTTACCTGTAGAAAGAGCAGTTTTGAAACACTCTTTTGGTAAAATCTGCAAGTGGTTATTTGGAGCACTTCGAGGCCTGTGCTGGGATATGGAATATCTTCACCTAAAAACTACAGAGAAGCAGTCTCAGAAAGTTCTTCACGATGCATTCATTCAACTCACAGAGTTGAACCTTCCTTTTGATAGAACAGTTTTGAATCACTCTTTTTCTAGAATCTGCAAGAGGATATTTGGAGCGTTTTGAGGCCTATGCTGGAAAAGGAAATATCTTCACCTAAAAACTAGACAGAAGCATTCTCAGAAACTTCTGTGTGATGAGTGCATTCAACTCACAGACTTGAACGTTTCTTTTGATAGAACAGTTTGGAAACATTACGTTTGTAGAATCTGCAAGTGTTTATTCGGAGCACCTTGAGGCCTATGTTGGAAAAGGAAATATCTTCACATAAAACCTAGAGAGAAGGATTCTCAGAAACTTCTTTGTGATGAGTTCATTCAACTCACAGAGTTGAACCTACCAATTGAAAGAGAAGTTTGGAAACACTCTTTTTGTAGAATCTGCAAGTGGATATTTGGAGCCGTTTGAGGCCTATGCTGGAAAAGGAAATATCTTCACATAAAAACTGAACAGAAGCATTCTCAGAAACTTCTTTGTGTTGAGTGCATTCAACTCACAGACTTGAACTTACCTGTAGAAAGAGCAGTTTTGAAACACTCTTTTGGTAAAATCTGCAAGTGGTTATTTGGAGCACTTCGAGGCCTGTGCTGGGATATGGAATATCTTCACCTAAAAACTACAGAGAAGCATTCTCAGAAAGTTCTTCACGATGCATTCATTCAACTCACAGAGTTGAACCTTCCTTTTGATAGAACAGTTTTGAAACACTCTTTTTGTAGAATCTGCAAGAGGATATTTGGAGCGTTTTGAGGCCTATGCTGGAAAAGGAAATATCTTCACCTAAAAACTAGACAGAAGCATTCTCAGAAACTTCTGTGTGATGAGTGCATTCAACTCACAGACTTGAACGTTTCTTTTGATAGAACAGTTTGGAAACATTACGTTTGTAGAATCTGCAAGTGTTTATTCGGAGCACCTTGAGGCGTATGTTGGAAAAGGAAATATCTTCACATAAAACCTAGAGAGAAGGATTCTCAGAAACTTCTTTGTGATGAGTTCATTCAACTCACAGAGTTGAACCTACCAATTGATAGAGAAGTTTGGAAACACTCTTTTTGTAGAATCTGCAAGTGGATATTTGGAGCCGTTTGAGGCCTATGCTGGAAAAGGAAATATCTTCACATAAAAACTGAACAGAAGCATTCTCAGAAACTTCTTTGTGTTGAGTGCATTCAACTCACAGACTTGAACTTACCTGTAGAAAGAGCAGTTTTGAAACACTCTTTTGGTAAAATCTGCAAGTGGTTATTTGGAGCACTTCGAGGCCTGTGCTGGGATATGGAATATCTTCACCTAAAAACTACAGAGAAGCATTCTCAGAAAGTTCTTCACGATGCATTCATTCAACTCACAGAGTTGAACCTTCCTTTTGATAGAACAGTTTTGAAACACTCTTTTTCTAGAATCTGCAAGAGGATATTTGGAGCGTTTTGAGGCCTATGCTGGAAAAGGAAATATCTTCACCTAAAAACTAGACAGAAGCATTCTCAGAAACTTCTGTGTGATGAGTGCATTCAACTCACAGACTTGAACGTTTCTTTTGATAGAACAGTTTGGAAACATTACGTTTGTAGAATCTGCAAGTGTTTATTCGGAGCACCTTGAGGCGTATGTTGGAAAAGGAAATATCTTCACATGAAAACTAGAGAGAAGGATTCTCAGAAACTTCTTTGTGATGAGTTCATTCAACTCACAGAGTTGAACCTACCAATTGATAGAGAAGTTTGGAAACACTCTTTTTGTAGAATCTGCAAGTGGATATTTGGAGCAGTTTGAGGCCTAGGCTGGAAAAGGAAATATCTTCACATAAAAACTGAACAGAAGCATTCTCAGAAATTTCTGTGTGATGAGTGCATTCAACTCACAGACTTGAACGTTTCTTTTGATAGAACAGTTTGGAAACATTACGTTTGTAGAATCTGCAAGTGTTTATTCGGAGCACATTGTGGCCTATGTTGGAAAAGGAAATATCTTCGCATAAAAACTAGAGAGAAGGATTCTCAGAAACTTCTTTGGATGAGTTCATTCAACTCACAGAGTTGAACCTACCAATTGATAGAGAAGTTTGGAAACACTCTTTTTGTAGAATCTGCAAGTGGATATTTGGAGCCGTTTGAGGCCTATGCTGGAAAAGGAAATATCTTCACATAAAAACTGAACAGAAGCATTCTCAGAAACTTCTTTGTGTTGAGTACATTCAACTCACAGACTTGAACTTACCTGTAGAAAGAGCAGTTTTGAAACACTCTTTTGGTAAAATCTGCAAGTGGTTATTTGGAGCACTTCGAGGCCTGTGCTGGGATATGGAATATCTTCACCTAAAAACTACAGAGAAGCATTCTCAGAAAGTTCTTCACGATGCATTCATTCAACTCACAGAGTTGAACCTTCCTTTTGATAGAACAGTTTTGAAACACTCTTTTTGTAGAATCTGCAAGAGGATATTTGGAGCGTTTTGAGGCCTATGCTGGAAAAGGAAATACCTTCACCTAAAAACTAGACAGAAGCATTCTGAGAAACTTCTGTGTGATGAGTGCATTCAACTCACAGACTTGAACGTTTCTTTTGATAGAACAGTTTTGAAACATTACGTTTGTAGAATCTGCAAGTGTTTATTCGGAGCACCTTGAGGCCTATGTTGGAAAAGGAAATATCTTCACATAAAAACTAGAGAGAAGGATTCTCAGAAACTTCTTTGTGATGAGTTCATTCAACTCACAGAGTTGAACCTACCAATTGATAGAGAAGTTTGGAAACACTCTTTTTGTAGAATCTGCAAGTGGATATTTGGAGCCGTTTGAGGCCTAGGCTGGAAAAGGAAATATCTTCACATAAAAACTGAACAGAAGCATTCTCAGAAATTTCTGTGTGATGAGTGCATTCAACTCACAGACTTGAACGTTTCTTTTGATAGAACAGTTTGGAAACATTACGTTTGTAGAATCTGCAAGTGTTTATTCGGAGCACATTGAGGCCTATGTTGGAAAAGGAAATATCTTCGCATAAAAACTAGAGAGAAGGATTCTCAGAAACTTCTTTGTGATGAGTTCATTCAACTCACAGAGTTGAACCTACCAATTGATAGAGAAGTTTGGAAACACTCTTTTTGTAGAATCTGCAAGTGGATATTTGGAGCCGTTTGAGGCCTATGCTGGAAAAGGAAATATCTTCACATAAAAACTGAACAGAAGCATTCTCAGAAACTTCTTTGTGTTGAGTGCATTCAACTCACAGACTTGAACTTACCTGTAGAAAGAGCAGTTTTGAAACACTCTTTTGGTAAAATCTGCAAGTGGTTATTTGGAGCACTTCGAGGCCTTTGCTGGGATATGGAATATCTTCACCTAAAAACTACAGAGAAGCATTCTCAGAAAGTTCTTCACGATGCATTCATTCAACTCACAGAGTTGAACCTTCCTTTTGATAGAACAGTTTTGAAACACTCTTTTTGTAGAATCTGCAAGAGGATATTTGGAGCGTTTTGAGGCCTATGCTGGAAAAGGAAATATCTTCACCTAAAAACTAGACAGAAGCATTCTCAGAAACTTCTGTGTGATGAGTGCATTCAACTCACAGACTTGAACGTTTCTTTTGATAGAACAGTTTGGAAACATTACGTTTGTAGAATCTGCAAGTGTTTATTCGGAGCACCTTGAGGCCTATGTTGGAAAAGGAAATATCTTCACATAAAACCTAGAGAGAAGGATTCTCAGAAACTTCTTTGTGATGAGTTCATTCAACTCACAGAGTTGAACCTACCAATTGATAGAGAAGTTTGGAAACACTCTTTTTGTAGAATCTGCAAGTGGATATTTGGAGCCGTTTGAGGCCTATGCTGGAAAAGGAAATATCTTCACATAAAAACTGAACAGAAGCATTCTCAGAAACTTCTTTGTGTTGAGTGCATTCAACTCACAGACTTGAACTTACCTGTAGAAAGAGCAGTTTTGAAACACTCTTTTGGTAAAATCTGCAAGTGGTTATTTGGAGCACTTCGAGGCCTGTGCTGGGATATGGAATATCTTCACCTAAAGCTACAGAGAAGCATTCTCAGAAAGTTCTTCACGATGCATTCATTCAACTCACAGAGTTGAACCTTCCTTTTGATAGAACAGTTTTGAAACACTCTTTTTCTAGAATCTGCAAGAGGATATTTGGAGCGTTTTGAGGCCTATGCTGGAAAAGGAAATATCTTCACCTAAAAACTAGACAGAAGCATTCTCAGAAACTTCTGTGTGATGAGTGCATTCAACTCACAGACTTGAACGTTTCTTTTGATAGAACAGTTTGGAAACATTACGTTTGTAGAATCTGCAAGTGTTTATTCGGAGCACCTTGAGGCGTATGTTGGAAAAGGAAATATCTTCACATAAAAACTAGAGAGAAGGATTCTCAGAAACTTCTTTGTGATGAGTTCATTCAACTCACAGAGTTGAACCTACCAATTGATAGAGAAGTTTGGAAACACTCTTTTTGTAGAATCTGCAAGTGGATATTTGGAGCAGTTTGAGGCCTAGGCTGGAAAAGGAAATATCTTCACATAAAAACTGAACAGAAGCATTCTCAGAAATTTCTGTGTGATGAGTGCATTCAACTCACAGACTTGAACGTTTCTTTTGATAGAACAGTTTGGAAACATTACGTTTGTAGAATCTGCAAGTGTTTATTCGGAGCACATTGTGGCCTATGTTGGAAAAGGAAATATCTTCGCATAAAAACTAGAGAGAAGGATTCTCAGAAACTTCTTTGGATGAGTTCATTCAACTCACAGAGTTGAACCTACCAATTGATAGAGAAATTTGGAAACACTCTTTTTGTAGAATCTGCAAGTGGATATTTGGAGCCGTTTGAGGCCTATGCTGGAAAAGGAAATATCTTCACATAAAAACTGAACAGAAGCATTCTCAGAAACTTCTTTGTGTTGAGTACATTCAACTCACAGACTTGAACTTACCTGTAGAAAGAGCAGTTTTGAAACACTCTTTTGGTAAAATCTGCAAGTGGTTATTTGGAGCACTTCGAGGCCTGTGCTGGGATATGGAATATCTTCACCTAAAAACTACAGAGAAGCATTCTCAGAAAGTTCTTCACGATGCATTCATTCAACTCACAGAGTTGAACCTTCCTTTTGATAGAACAGTTTTGAAACACTCTTTTTGTAGAATCTGCAAGAGGATATTTGGAGCGTTTTGAGGCCTATGCTGGAAAAGGAAATACCTTCACCTAAAAACTAGACAGAAGCATTCTGAGAAACTTCTGTGTGATGAGTGCATTCAACTCACAGACTTGAACGTTTCTTTTGATAGAACAGTTTTGAAACATTACGTTTGTAGAATCTGCAAGTGTTTATTCGGAGCACCTTGAGGCCTATGTTGGAAAAGGAAATATCTTCACATAAAAACTAGAGAGAAGGATTCTCAGAAACTTCTTTGTGATGAGTTCATTCAACTCACAGAGTTGAACCTACCAATTGATAGAGAAGTTTGGAAACACTCTTTTTGTAGAATCTGCAAGTGGATATTTGGAGCCGTTTGAGGCCTATGCTGGAAAAGGAAATATCTTCACATAAAAACTGAACAGAAGCATTCTCACAAACCTCTTTGTGTTGAGTGCATTCAACTCACAGACTTGAACTTACCTGTAGAAAGAGCAGTTTTGAAACACTCTTTTGGTAAAATCTGCAAGTGTTTATTTGGAGCACTTCGAGGCCTGTGCTGGGATATGGAATATCTTCACCTAAAAACTACAGAGAAGCATTCTCAGAAAGTTCTTCACGATGCATTCATTCAACTCACAGAGTTGAACCTTCCTTTTGATAGAACAGTTTGGAAACACTCTTTTTGTAGAATCTGCAAGAGGATATTTGGAGCGTTTTGAGGCCTATGCTGGAAAAGGAAATATCTTCACCTAAAAACTAGACAGAAGCATTCTCAGAAACTTCTGTGTGATGAGTGCATTCAACTCACAGACTTGAACGTTTCTTTTGATAGAACAGTTTGGAAACATTACGTTTGTAGAATCTGCAAGTGTTTATTCGGAGCACCTTGAGGCCTATGTTGGAAAAGGAAATATCTTCACATAAAAACTAGAGAGAAGGATTCTCAGAAACTTCTTTGTGATGAGTTCATTCAACTCACAGAGTTGAACCTACCAATTGATAGAGAAGTTTGGAAACACTCTTTTTGTAGAATCTGCAAGTGGATATTTGGAGCCGTTTGAGGCCTATGCTGGAAAAGGAAATATCTTCACATAAAAACTGAACAGAAGCATTCTCAGAAACTTCTTTGTGTTGAGTGCATTCAACTCACAGACTTGAACTTACCTGTAGAAAGAGCAGTTTTGAAACACTCTTTTGGTAAAATCTGCAAGTGGTTATTTGGAGCACTTCGAGGCCTGTGCTGGGATATGGAATATCTTCACCTAAAAACTACAGAGAAGCATTCTCAGAAAGTTCTTCACGATGCATTCATTCAACTCACAGAGTTGAACCTTTCTTTTGATAGAACAGTTTTGAAACACTCTTTTTCTAGAATCTGCAAGAGGATATTTGGAGCGTTTTGAGGCCTATGCTGGAAAAGGAAATATCTTCACCTAAAAACTAGACAGAAGCATTCTCAGAAACTTCTGTGTGATGAGTGCATTCAACTCACAGACTTGAACGTTTCTTTTGATAGAACAGTTTGGAAACATTACGTTTGTAGAATCTGCAAGTGTTTATTCGGAGCACCTTGAGGCCTATGTTGGAAAAGGAAATATCTTCACATAAAAACTAGAGAGAAGGATTCTCAGAAACTTCTTTGTGATGAGTTCATTCAACTCACAGAGTTGAACCTACCAATTGATAGAGAAGTTTGGAAACACTCTTTTTGTAGAATCTGCAAGTGGATATTAGGAGCAGTTTGCGGCCTAGGCTGGAAAAGGAAATATCTTCACATAAAAACTGAACAGAAGCATTCTCAGAAATTTCTGTGTGATGAGTGCATTCAACTCACAGACTTGAACGTTTCTTTTGATAGAACAGTTTGGAAACATTACGTTTGTAGAATCTGCAAGTGTTTATTCGGAGCACATTGTGGCCTATGTTGGAAAAGGAAATATCTTCGCATAAAAACTAGAGAGAAGGATTCTCAGAAACTTCTTTGGATGAGTTCATTCAACTCACAGAGTTGAACCTACCAATTGATAGAGAAGTTTGGAAACACTCTTTTTGTAGAATCTGCAAGTGGATATTTGGAGCCGTTTGAGGCCTATGCTGGAAAAGGAAATATCTTCACATAAAAACTGAACAGAAGCATTCTCAGAAACTTCTTTGTGTTGAGTGCATTCAACTCACAGACTTGAACTTACCTGTAGAAAGAGCAGTTTTGAAACACTCTTTTGGTAAAATCTGCAAGTGGTTATTTGGAGCACTTCGAGGCCTGTGCTGGGATATGGAATATCTTCACCTAAAAACTACAGAGAAGCATTCTCAGAAAGTTCTTCACGATGCATTCATTCAACTCACAGAGTTGAACCTTTCTTTTGATAGAACAGTTTTGAAACACTCTTTTTCTAGAATCTGCAAGAGGATATTTGGAGCGTTTTGAGGCCTATGCTGGAAAAGGAAATATCTTCACCTAAAAACTAGACAGAAGCATTCTCAGAAACTTCTGTGTGATGAGTGCATTCAACTCACAGACTTGAACGTTTCTTTTGATAGAACAGTTTGGAAACATTACGTTTGTAGAATCTGCAAGTGTTTATTCGGAGCACCTTGAGGCCTATGTTGGAAAAGGAAATATCTTCACATAAAAACTAGAGAGAAGGATTCTCAGAAACTTCTTTGTGATGAGTTCATTCAACTCACAGAGTTGAACCTACCAATTGATAGAGAAGTTTGGAAACACTCTTTTTGTAGAATCTGCAAGTGGATATTAGGAGCAGTTTGCGGCCTAGGCTGGAAAAGGAAATATCTTCACATAAAAACTGAACAGAAGCATTCTCAGAAATTTCTGTGTGATGAGTGCATTCAACTCACAGACTTGAACGTTTCTTTTGATAGAACAGTTTGGAAACATTACGTTTGTAGAATCTGCAAGTGTTTATTCGGAGCACATTGTGGCCTATGTTGGAAAAGGAAATATCTTCGCATAAAAACTAGAGAGAAGGATTCTCAGAAACTTCTTTGGATGAGTTCATTCAACTCACAGAGTTGAACCTACCAATTGATAGAGAAGTTTGGAAACACTCTTTTTGTAGAATCTGCAAGTGGATATTTGGAGCCGTTTGAGGCCTATGCTGGAAAAGGAAATATCTTCACATAAAAACTGAACAGAAGCATTCTCAGAAACTTCTTTGTGTTGAGTACATTCAACTCACAGACTTGAACTTACCTGTAGAAAGAGCAGTTTTGAAACACTCTTTTGGTAAAATCTGCAAGTGGTTATTTGGAGCACTTCGAGGCCTGTGCTGGGATATGGAATATCTTCACCTAAAAACTACAGAGAAGCATTCTCAGAAAGTTCTTCACGATGCATTCATTCAACTCACAGAGTTGAACCTTCCTTTTGATAGAACAGTTTTGAAACACTCTTTTTGTAGAATCTGCAAGAGGATATTTGGAGCGTTTTGAGGCCTATGCTGGAAAAGGAAATACCTTCACCTAAAAACTAGACAGAAGCATTCTGAGAAACTTCTGTGTGATGAGTGCATTCAACTCACAGACTTGAACGTTTCTTTTGATAGAACAGTTTTGAAACATTACGTTTGTAGAATCTGCAAGTGTTTATTCGGAGCACCTTGAGGCCTATGTTGGAAAAGGAAATATCTTCACATAAAAACTAGAGAGAAGGATTCTCAGAAACTTCTTTGTGATGAGTTCATTCAACTCACAGAGTTGAACCTACCAATTGATAGAGAAGTTTGGAAACACTCTTTTTGTAGAATCTGCAAGTGGATATTTGGAGCCGTTTGAGGCCTATGCTGGAAAAGGAAATATCTTCACATAAAAACTGAACAGAAGCATTCTCAGAAACCTCTTTGTGTTGAGTGCATTCAACTCACAGACTTGAACTTACCTGTAGAAAGAGCAGTTTTGAAACACTCTTTTGGTAAAATCTGCAAGTGTTTATTTGGAGCACTTCGAGGCCTGTGCTGGGATATGGAATATCTTCACCTAAAAACTACAGAGAAGCATTCTCAGAAAGTTCTTCACGATGCATTCATTCAACTCACAGAGTTGAACCTTCCTTTTGATAGAACAGTTTGGAAACACTCTTTTTGTAGAATCTGCAAGAGGATATTTGGAGCGTTTTGAGGCCTATGCTGGAAAAGGAAATATCTTCACCTAAAAACTAGACAGAAGCATTCTCAGAAACTTCTGTGTGATGAGTGCATTCAACTCACAGACTTGAACGTTTCTTTTGATAGAACAGTTTGGAAACATTACGTTTGTAGAATCTGCAAGTGTTTATTCGGAGCACCTTGAGGCCTATGTTGGAAAAGGAAATATCTTCACATAAAAACTAGAGAGAAGGATTCTCAGAAACTTCTTTGTGATGAGTTCATTCAACTCACAGAGTTGAACCTACCAATTGATAGAGAAGTTTGGAAACACTCTTTTTGTAGAATCTGCAAGTGGATATTTGGAGCCGTTTGAGGCCTATGCTGGAAAAGGAAATATCTTCACATAAAAATTGAACAGAAGCATTCTCAGAAACTTCTTTGTGTTGAGTGCATTCAACTCACAGACTTGAACTTACCTGTAGAAAGAGCAGTTTTGAAACACTCATTTGGTAAAATCTGCAAGTGGTTATTTGGAGCACTTCGAGGCCTGTGCTGGGATATGGAATATCTTCACCTAAAAACTACAGAGAAGCATTCTCAGAAAGTTCTTCACGATGCATTCATTCAACTCACAGAGTTGAACCTTCCTTTTGATAGAACAGTTTTGAAACACTCTTTTTGTAGAATCTGCAAGAGGATATTTGGAGCGTTTTGAGGCCTATGCTGGAAAAGGAAATATCTTCACCTAAAAACTAGACAGAAGCATTCTCAGAAACTTCTGTGTGATGAGTGCATTCAACTCACAGACTTGAACGTTTCTTTTGATAGAACAGTTTGGAAACATTACGTTTGTAGAATCTGCAAGTGTTTATTCGGAGCACCTTGAGGCCTATGTTGGAAAAGGAAATATCTTCACATAAAACCTAGAGAGAAGGATTCTCAGAAACTTCTTTGTGATGAGTTCATTCAACTCACAGAGTTGAACGTACCAATTGATAGAGAAGTTTGGAAACACTCTTTTTGTAGAATCTGCAAGTGGATATTTGGAGCCGTTTGAGGCCTATGCTGGAAAAGGAAATATCTTCACATAAAAACTGAACAGAAGCATTCTCAGAAACTTCTTTGTGTTGAGTGCATTCAACTCACAGACTTGAACTTACCTGTAGAAAGAGCAGTTTTGAAACACTCTTTTGGTAAAATCTGCAAGTGGTTATTTGGAGCACTTCGAGGCCTGTGCTGGGATATGGAATATCTTCACCTAAAAACTACAGAGAAGCATTCTCAGAAAGTTCTTCACGATGCATTCATTCAACTCACAGAGTTGAACCTTTCTTTTGATAGAACAGTTTTGAAACACTCTTTTTCCAGAATCTGCAAGAGGATATTTGGAGCGTTTTGAGGCCTATGCTGGAAAAGGAAATATCTTCACCTAAAAACTAGACAGAAGCATTCTCAGAAACTTCTGTGTGATGAGTGCATTCAACTCACAGACTTGAACGTTTCTTTTGATAGAACAGTTTGGAAACATTACGTTTGTAGAATCTGCAAGTGTTTATTCGGAGCACCTTGAGGCGTATGTTGGAAAAGGAAATATCTTCACATAAAAACTAGAGAGAAGGATTCTCAGAAACTTCTTTGTGATGAGTTCATTCAACTCACAGAGTTGAACCTACCAATTGATAGAGAAGTTTGGAAACACTCTTTTTGTAGAATCTGCAAGTGGATATTTGGAGCCGTTTGAGGCCTAGGCTGGAAAAGGAAATATCTTCACATAAAAACTGAACAGAAGCATTCTCAGAAATTTCTGTGTGATGAGTGCATTCAACTCACAGACTTGAACGTTTCTTTTGATAGAACAGTTTGGAAACATTACGTTTGTAGAATCTGCAAGTGTTTTTTCGGAGCACATTGAGGCCTATGTTGGAAAAGGAAATATCTTCGCATAAAAACTAGAGAGAAGGATTCTCAGAAACTTCTTTGTGATGAGTTCATTCAACTCACAGAGTTGAACCTACCAATTGATAGAGAAGTTTGGAAACACTCTTTTTGTAGAATCTGCAAGTGGATATTTGGAGCCGTTTGAGGCCTATGCTGGAAAAGGAAATATCTTCACATAAAAACTGAACAGAAGCATTCTCAGAAACTTCTTTGTGTTGAGTGCATTCAACTCACAGACTTGAACTTACCTGTAGAAAGAGCAGTTTTGAAACACTCTTTTGGTAAAATCTGCAAGTGGTTATTTGGAGCACTTCGAGGCCTGTGCTGGGATATGGAATATCTTCACCTAAAAACTACAGAGAAGCAGTCTCAGAAAGTTCTTCACGATGCATTCATTCAACTCACAGAGTTGAACCTTCCTTTTGATAGAACAGTTTGGAAACACTCTTTTTGTAGAATCTGCAAGAGGATATTAGGAGCGTTTTGAGGCCTATGCTGGAAAAGGAAATATCTTCACCTAAAAACTAGACAGAAGCATTCTCAGAAACTTCTGTGTGATGAGTGCATTCAACTCACAGACTTGAACGTTTCTTTTGATAGAACAGTTTGGAAACATTACGTTTGTAGAATCTGCAAGTGTTTATTCGGAGCACCTTGAGGCCTATGTTGGAAAAGGAAATATCTTCACATAAAACCTAGAGAGAAGGATTCTCAGAAACTTCTTTGTGATGAGTTCATTCAACTCACAGAGTTGAACCTACCAATTGATAGAGAAGTTTGGAAACACTCTTTTTGTAGAATCTGCAAGTGGATATTTGGAGCCGTTTGAGGCCTATGCTGGAAAAGGAAATATCTTCACATAAAAACTGAACAGAAGCATTCTCAGAAACTTCTTTGTGTTGAGTGCATTCAACTCACAGACTTGAACTTACCTGTAGAAAGAGCAGTTTTGAAACACTCTTTTGGTAAAATCTGCAAGTGGTTATTTGGAGCACTTCGAGGCCTGTGCTGGGATATGGAATATCTTCACCTACAAACTACAGAGAAGCATTCTCAGAAAGTTCTTCACGATGCATTCATTCAACTCACAGAGTTGAACCTTCCTTTTGATAGAACAGTTTTGAAACACTCTTTTTGTAGAATCTGCAAGAGGATATTTGGAGCGTTTTGAGGCCTATGCTGGAAAAGGAAATATCTTCACCTAAAAACTAGACAGAAGCATTCTCAGAAACTTCTGTGTGATGAGTGCATTCAACTCACAGACTTGAACGTTTCTTTTGATAGAACAGTTTGGAAACATTACGTTTGTAGAATCTGCAAGTGTTTATTCGGAGCACCTTGAGGCCTATGTTGGAAAAGGAAATATCTTCACATAAAACCTAGAGAGAAGGATTCTCAGAAACTTCTTTGTGATGAGTTCATTCAACTCACAGAGTTGAACCTACCAATTGATAGAGAAGTTTGGAAACACTCTTTTTGTAGAATCTGCAAGTGGATATTTGGAGCCGTTTGAGGCCTATGCTGGAAAAGGAAATATCTTCACATAAAAACTGAACAGAAGCATTCTCAGAAACTTCTTTGTGTTGAGTGCATTCAACTCACAGACTTGAACTTACCTGTAGAAAGAGCAGTTTTGAAACACTCTTTTGGTAAAATCTGCAAGTGGTTATTTGGAGCACTTCGAGGCCTGTGCTGGGATATGGAATATCTTCACCTACAAACTACAGAGAAGCATTCTCAGAAAGTTCTTCACGATGCATTCATTCAACTCACAGAGTTGAACCTTCCTTTTGATAGAACAGTTTTGAAACACTCTTTTTGTAGAATCTGCAAGAGGATATTTGGAGCGTTTTGAGGCCTATGCTGGAAAAGGAAATATCTTCACCTAAAAACTAGACAGAAGCATTCTCAGAAACTTCTGTGTGATGAGTGCATTCAACTCACAGACTTGAACGTTTCTTTTGATAGAACAGTTTGGAAACATTACGTTTGTAGAATCTGCAAGTGTTCATTCGGAGCACCTTGAGGCGTATGTTGGAAAAGGAAATATCTTCACATAAAAACTAGAGAGAAGGATTCTCAGAAACTTCTTTGTGATGAGTTCATTCAACTCACAGAGTTGAACCTACCAATTGATAGAGAAGTTTGGAAACACTCTTTTTGTAGAATCTGCAAGTGGATATTTGGAGCCGTTTGAGGCCTAGGCTGGAAAAGGAAATATCTTCACATAAAAACTGAACAGAAGCATTCTCAGAAATTTCTGTGTGATGAGTGCATTCAACTCACAGACTTGAACGTTTCTTTTGATAGAACAGTTTGGAAACATTACGTTTGTAGAATCTGCAAGTGTTTATTCAGAGCACATTGGGGCCTATGTTGGAAAAGGAAATATCTTCGCATAAAAACTAGAGAGAAGGATTCTCAGAAACTTCTTTGTGATGAGTTCATTCAACTCACAGAGTTGAACCTACCAATTGATAGAGAAGTTTGGAAACACTCTTTTTGTAGAATCTGCAAGTGGATATTTGGAGCCGTTTGAGGCCTATGCTGGAAAAGGAAATATCTTCACATAAAAACTGAACAGAAGCATTCTCAGAAACTTCTTTGTGTTGAGTGCATTCAACTCACAGACTTGAACTTACCTGTAGAAAGAGCAGTTTTGAAACACTCTTTTGGTAAAATCTGCAAGTGGTTATTTGGAGCACTTCGAGGCCTGTGCTGGGATATGGAATATCTTCACCTAAAAACTACAGAGAAGCATTCTCAGAAAGTTCTTCACGATGCATTCATTCAACTCACAGAGTTGAACCTTCCTTTTGATAGAACAGTTTTGAAACACTCTTTTTGTAGAATCTGCAAGAGGATATTTGGAGCGTTTTGAGGCCTATGCTGGAAAAGGAAATATCTTCACCTAAAAACTAGACAGAAGCATTCTCAGAAACTTCTGTGTGATGAGTGCATTCAACTCACAGACTTGAACGTTTCTTTTGATAGAACAGTTTGGAAACATTACGTTTGTAGAATCTGCAATTGTTTATTCGGAGCACCTTGAGGCGTATGTTGGAAAAGGAAATATCTTCACATAAAAACTAGAGAGAAGGATTCTCAGAAACTTCTTTGTGATGAGTTCATTCAACTCACAGAGTTGAACCTACCAATTGATAGAGAAGTTTGGAAACACTCTTTTTGTAGAATCTGCAAGTGGATATTTGGAGCCGTTTGAGGCCTATGCTGGAAAAGGAAATATCTTCACATAAAAACTGAACAGAAGCATTCTCAGAAACTTCTTTGTGTTGAGTGCATTCAACTCACAGACTTGAACTTACCTGTAGAAAGAGCAGTTTTGAAACACTCTTTTGGTAAAATCTGCAAGTGGTTATTTGGAGCACTTCGAGGCCTGTGCTGGGATATGGAGTATCTTCACCTAAAAACTACAGAGAAGCATTCTCAGAAAGTTCCTCACGATGCATTCATTCAACTCACGGAGTTGAACCTTCCTTTTGATAGAACAGTTTTGAAACACTCTTTTTGTAGAATCTGCAAGAGGATATTTGGAGCGTTTTGAGGCCTATGCTGGAAAAGGAAATATCTTCACCTAAAAACTAGACAGAAGCATTCTCAGAAACTTCTGTGTGATGAGTGCATTCAACTCACAGACTTGAACGTTTCTTTTGATAGAACAGTTTGGAAACATTACGTTTGTAGAATCTGCAAGTGTTTATTCGGAGCACCTTGAGGCCTATGTTGGAAAAGGAAATATCTTCACATAAAAACTAGAGAGAAGGATTCTCAGAAACTTCTTTGTGATGAGTTCATTCAACTCACAGAGTTGAACCTACCAATTGATAGAGAAGTTTGGAAACACTCTTTTTGTAGAATCTGCAAGTGGATATTTGGAGCCGTTTGAGGCCTATGCTGGAAAAGGAAATATCTTCACATAAAAACTGAACAGAAGCATTCTCAGAAACTTCTTTGTGTTGACTGCATTCAACTCACAGACTTGAACTTACCTGTAGAAAGAGCGGTTTTGAAACACTCTTTTGGTAAATTCTGCAAGTGGTTATTTGGAGCACTTCGAGGCCTGTGCTGGGATATGGAATATCTTCACCTAAAAACTACAGAGAAGCATTCTCAGAAAGTTCTTCACGATGCATTCATTCAACTCACAGAGTTGAACCTTCCTTTTGATAGAACAGTTTTGAAACACCCTTTTTGTAGAATCTGCAAGAGGATATTTGGAGCGTTTTGAGGCCTATGCTGGAAAAGGAAGTATCTTCACCTAAAAACTAGACAGAAGCATTCTCAGAAACTTCTGTGTGATGAGTGCATTCAACTCACAGACTTGAACGTTTCTTTTGATAGAACAGTTTGGAAACATTACGTTTGTAGAATCTGCAAGTGTTTATTCGGAGCACCTTGAGGCCTATGTTGGAAAAGGAAATATCTTCACATAAAACCTAGAGAGAAGGATTCTCAGAAACTTCTTTGTGATGAGTTCATTCAACTCACAGAGTTGAACCTACCAATTGATAGAGAAGTTTGGAAACACTCTTTTTGTAGAATCTGCAAGTGGATATTTGGAGCCATTTGAGGCCTATGCTGGAAAAGGAAATATCTTCACATAAAAACTGAACAGAAGCATTCTCAGAAACTTCTTTGTGTTGAGTGCATTCAACTCACAGACTTGAACTTACCTGTAGAAAGAGCAGTTTTGAAACACTCTTTTGGTAAAATCTGCAAGTGGTTATTTGGAGCACTTCGAGGCCTGTGCTGGGATATGGAATATCTTCACCTAAAAACTACAGAGAAGCATTCTCAGAAAGTTCTTCACGATGCATTCATTCAACTCACAGAGTTGAACCTTCCTTTTGATAGAACAGTTTTGAAACACTCTTTTTGTAGAATCTGCAAGAGGATATTTGGAGCGTTTTGAGGCCTATGCTGGAAAAGGAAATATCTTCACCTAAAAACTAGACAGAAGCATTCTCAGAAACTTCTGTGTGATGAGTGCATTCAACTCACAGACTTGAACGTTTCTTTTGATAGAACAGTTTGGAAACATTACGTTTGTAGAATCTGCAAGTGTTTATTCGGAGCACCTTGAGGCCTATGTTTGAAAAGGAAATATCTTCACATAAAAACTAGAGAGAAGGATTCTCAGAAACTTCTTTGTGATGAGTTCATTCAACTCACAGAGTTGAACCTACCAATTGATAGAGAAGTTTGGAAACACTCTTTTTGTAGAATCTGCAAGTGGATATTTGGAGCCGTTTGAGGCCTATGCTGGAAAAGGAAATATCTTCACATAAAAACTGAACAGAAGCATTCTCAGAAACTTCTTTGTGTTGAGTGCATTCAACTCACAGACTTGAACTTACCTGTAGAAAGAGCAGTTTTGAAACACTCTTTTGGTAAAATCTGCAAGTGGTTATTTGGAGCACTTCGAGGCCTGTGCTGGGATATGGAATATCTTCACCTAAAAACTACAGAGAAGCATTCTCAGAAAGTTCTTCACGATGCATTCATTCAACTCACAGAGTTGAACCTTCCGTTTGATAGAACAGTTTTGAAACACTCTTTTTCTAGAATCTGCAAGAGGATATTTGGAGCGTTTTGAGGCCTATGCTGGAAAAGGAAATATCTTCACCTAAAAACTAGACAGAAGCATTCTCAGAAACTTCTGTGTGATGAGTGCATTCAACTCACAGACTTGAACGTTTCTTTTGATAGAACAGTTTGGAAACATTACGTTTGTAGAATCTGCAAGTGTTTATTCGGAGCACCTTGAGGCGTATGTTGGAAAAGGAAATATCTTCACATAAAAACTAGAGAGAAGGATTCTCAGAAACTTCTTTGTGATGAGTTCATTCAACTCACAGAGTTGAACCTACCAATTGATAGAGAAGTTTGGAAACACTCTTTTTGTAGAATCTGCAAGTGGATATTTGGAGCCGTTTGAGGCCTAGGCTGGAAAAGGAAATATCTTCACATAAAAACTGAACAGAAGCATTCTCAGAAATTTCTGTGTGATGAGTGCATTCAACTCACAGACTTGAACGTTTCTTTTGATAGAACAGTTTGGAAACATTACGTTTGTTGAATCTGCAAGTGTTTATTCGGAGCACATTGAGGCCCATGTTGGAAAAGGAAATATCTTCGCATAAAAACTAGAGAGAAGGATTCTCAGAAACTTCTTTGTGATGAGTTCATTCAACTCACAGAGTTGAACCTACCAATTGATAGAGAAGTTTGGAAACCCTCTTTTTGTAGAATCTGCAAGTGGATATTTGGAGCCGTTTGAGGCCTATGCTGGAAAAGGAAATATCTTCACATAAAAACTGAACAGAAGCATTCTCAGAAACTTCTTTGTGTTGAGTGCATTCAACCCACAGACTTGAACTTACCTGTAGAAAGAGCAGTTTTGAAACACTCTTTTGGTAAAATCTGCAAGTGGTTATTTGGACCACTTCGAGGCCTGTGCTGGGATATGGAATATCTTCACCTAAAAACTACAGAGAAGCATTCTCAGAAAGTTCTTCATGATGCATTCATTCAACTCACAGAGTTGAACCTTCCTTTTGATAGAACAGTTTTGAAACACTCTTTTTGTAGAATCTGCAAGAGGATATTTGGAGCGTTTTGAGGCCTATGCTGGAAAAGGAAATATCTTCACCTAAAAACTAGACAGAAGCATTCTCAGAAACTTCTGTGTGATGAGTGCATTCAACTCACAGACTTGAACGTTTCTTTTGATAGAACAGTTTGGAAACATTACGTTTGTAGAATCTGCAATTGTTTATTCGGAGCACCTTGAGGCGTATGTTGGAAAAGGAAATATCTTCACATAAAAACTAGAGAGAAGGATTCTCAGAATCTTCTTTGTGATGAGTTCATTCAACTCACAGAGTTGAACCTACCAATTGATAGAGAAGTTTGGAAACACTCTTTTTGTAGAATCTGCAAGTGGATATTTGGAGCCGTTTGAGGCCTATGCTGGAAAAGGAAATATCTTCACATAAAAACTGAACAGAAGCATTCTCAGAAACTTCTTTGTGTTGAGTGCATTCAACTCACAGACTTGAACTTACCTGTAGAAAGAGCAGTTTTGAAACACTCTTTTGGTAAAATCTGCAAGTGGTTATTTGGAGCACTTCGAGGCCTGTGCTGGGATATGGAGTATCTTCACCTAAAAACTACAGAGAAGCATTCTCAGAAAGTTCCTCACGATGCATTCATTCAACTCACAGAGTTGAACCTTCCTTTTGATAGAACAGTTTTGAAACACTCTTTTTGTAGAATCTGCAAGAGGATATTTGGAGCGTTTTGAGGCCTATGCTGGAAAAGGAAATATCTTCACCTAAAAACTAGACAGAAGCATTCTCAGAAACTTCTGTGTGATGAGTGCATTCAACTCACAGACTTGAACGTTTCTTTTGATAGAACAGTTTGGAAACATTACGTTTGTAGAATCTGCAAGTGTTTATTCGGAGCACCTTGAGGCCTATGTTGGAAAAGGAAATATCTTCACATAAAAACTAGAGAGAAGGATTCTCAGAAACTTCTTTGTGATGAGTTCATTCAACTCACAGAGTTGAACCTACCAATTGATAGAGAAGTTTGGAAACACTCTTTTTGTAGAATCTGCAAGTGGATATTTGGAGCCGTTTGAGGCCTATGCTGGAAAAGGAAATATCTTCACATAAAAACTGAACAGAAGCATTCTCAGAAACCTCTTTGTGTTGAGTGCATTCAACTCACAGACTTGAACTTACCTGTAGAAAGAGCAGTTTTGAAACACTCTTTTGGTAAAATCTGCAAGTGTTTATTTGGAGCACTTCGAGGCCTGTGCTGGGATATGGAATATCTTCACCTAAAAACTACAGAGAAGCATTCTCAGAAAGTTCTTCACGATGCATTCATTCAACTCACAGAGTTGAACCTTCCTTTTGATAGAACAGTTTGGAAACACTCTTTTTGTAGAATCTGCAAGAGGATATTTGGAGCGTTTTGAGGCCTATGCTGGAAAAGGAAATATCTTCACCTAAAAACTAGACAGAAGCATTCTCAGAAACTTCTGTGTGATGAGTGCATTCAACTCACAGACTTGAACGTTTCTTTTGATAGAACAGTTTGGAAACATTACGTTTGTAGAATCTGCAAGTGTTTATTCGGAGCACCTTGAGGCCTATGTTGGAAAAGGAAATATCTTCACATAAAAACTAGAGAGAAGGATTCTCAGAAACTTCTTTGTGATGAGTTCATTCAACTCACAGAGTTGAACCTACCAATTGATAGAGAAGTTTGGAAACACTCTTTTTGTAGAATCTGCAAGTGGATATTTGGAGCCGTTTGAGGCCTATGCTGGAAAAGGAAATATCTTCACATAAAAACTGAACAGAAGCATTCTCAGAAACTTCTTTGTGTTGAGTGCATTCAACTCACAGACTTGAACTTACCTGTAGAAAGAGCAGTTTTGAAACACTCTTTTGGTAAAATCTGCAAGTGGTTATTTGGAGCACTTCGAGGCCTGTGCTGGGATATGGAATATCTTCACCTAAAAACTACAGAGAAGCAGTCTCAGAAAGTTCTTCACGATGCATTCATTCAACTCACAGAGTTGAACCTTCCTTTTGATAGAACAGTTTTGAAACACTCTTTTTGTAGAATCTGCAAGAGGATATTTGGAGCGTTTTGAGGCCTATGCTGGAAAAGGAAATATCTTCACCTAAAAACTAGACAGAAGCATTCTCAGAAACTTCTGTGTGATGAGTGCATTCAACTCACAGACTTGAACGTTTCTTTTGATAGAACAGTTTGGAAACATTACGTTTGTAGAATCTGCAAGTGTTTATTCGGAGCACCTTGAGGCCTATGTTGGAAAAGGAAATATCTTCACATAAAACCTAGAGAGAAGGATTCTCAGAAACTTCTTTGTGATGAGTTCATTCAACTCACAGAGTTGAACCTACCAATTGATAGAGAAGTTTGGAAACACTCTTTTTGTAGAATCTGCAAGTGGATATTTGGAGCCGTTTGAGGCCTATGCTGGAAAAGGAAATATCTTCACATAAAAACTGAACAGAAGCATTCTCAGAAACTTCTTTGTGTTGAGTGCATTCAACTCACAGACTTGAACTTACCTGTAGAAAGAGCAGTTTTGAAACACTCTTTTGGTAAAATCTGCAAGTGGTTATTTGGAGCACTTCGAGGCCTGTGCTGGGATATGGAATATCTTCACCTAAAAACTACAGAGAAGCATTCTCAGAAAGTTCTTCACGATGCATTCATTCAACTCACAGAGTTGAACCTTTCTTTTGATAGAACAGTTTTGAAACACTCTTTTTCCAGAATCTGCAAGAGGATATTTGGAGCGTTTTGAGGCCTATGCTGGAAAAGGAAATATCTTCACCTAAAAACTAGACAGAAGCATTCTCAGAAACTTCTGTGTGATGAGTGCATTCAACTCACAGACTTGAACGTTTCTTTTGATAGAACAGTTTGGAAACATTACGTTTGTAGAATCTGCAAGTGTTTATTCGGAGCACCTTGAGGCGTATGTTGGAAAAGGAAATATCTTCACATAAAAACTAGAGAGAAGGATTCTCAGAAACTTCTTTGTGATGAGTTCATTCAACTCACAGAGTTGAACCTACCAATTGATAGAGAAGTTTGGAAACACTCTTTTTGTAGAATCTGCAAGTGGATATTTGGAGCCGTTTGAGGCCTAGGCTGGAAAAGGAAATATCTTCACATAAAAACTGAACAGAAGCATTCTCAGAAATTTCTGTGTGATGAGTGCATTCAACTCACAGACTTGAACGTTTCTTTTGATAGAACAGTTTGGAAACATTACGTTTGTAGAATCTGCAAGTGTTTATTCGGAGCACATTGAGGCCTATGTTGGAAAAGGAAATATCTTCGCATAAAAACTAGAGAGAAGGATTCTCAGAAACTTCTTTGTGATGAGTTCATTCAACTCACAGAGTTGAACCTACCAATTGATAGAGAAGTTTGGAAACACTCTTTTTGTAGAATCTGCAAGTGGATATTTGGAGCCGTTTGAGGCCTATGCTGGAAAAGGAAATATCTTCACATAAAAACTGAACAGAAGCATTCTCAGAAACTTCTTTGTGTTGAGTGCATTCAACTCACAGACTTGAACTTACCTGTAGAAAGAGCAGTTTTGAAACACTCTTTTGGTAAAATCTGCAAGTGGTTATTTGGAGCACTTCGAGGCCTGTGCTGGGATATGGAATATCTTCACCTAAAAACTACAGAGAAGCAGTCTCAGAAAGTTCTTCACGATGCATTCATTCAACTCACAGAGTTGAACCTTCCTTTTGATAGAACAGTTTGGAAACACTCTTTTTGTAGAATCTGCAAGAGGATATTAGGAGCGTTTTGAGGCCTATGCTGGAAAAGGAAATATCTTCACCTAAAAACTAGACAGAAGCATTCTCAGAAACTTCTGTGTGATGAGTGCATTCAACTCACAGACTTGAACGTTTCTTTTGATAGAACAGTTTGGAAACATTACGTTTGTAGAATCTGCAAGTGTTTATTCGGAGCACCTTGAGGCCTATGTTGGAAAAGGAAATATCTTCACATAAAACCTAGAGAGAAGGATTCTCAGAAACTTCTTTGTGATGAGTTCATTCAACTCACAGAGTTGAACCTACCAATTGATAGAGAAGTTTGGAAACACTCTTTTTGTAGAATCTGCAAGTGGATATTTGGAGCCGTTTGAGGCCTATGCTGGAAAAGGAAATATCTTCACATAAAAACTGAACAGAAGCATTCTCAGAAACTTCTTTGTGTTGAGTGCATTCAACTCACAGACTTGAACTTACCTGTAGAAAGAGCAGTTTTGAAACACTCTTTTGGTAAAATCTGCAAGTGGTTATTTGGAGCACTTCGAGGCCTGTGCTGGGATATGGAATATCTTCACCTACAAACTACAGAGAAGCATTCTCAGAAAGTTCTTCACGATGCATTCATTCAACTCACAGAGTTGAACCTTCCTTTTGATAGAACAGTTTTGAAACACTCTTTTTGTAGAATCTGCAAGAGGATATTTGGAGCGTTTTGAGGCCTATGCTGGAAAAGGAAATATCTTCACCTAAAAACTAGACAGAAGCATTCTCAGAAACTTCTGTGTGATGAGTGCATTCAACTCACAGACTTGAACGTTTCTTTTGATAGAACAGTTTGGAAACATTACGTTTGTAGAATCTGCAAGTGTTTATTCGGAGCACCTTGAGGCCTATGTTGGAAAAGGAAATATCTTCACATAAAACCTAGAGAGAAGGATTCTCAGAAACTTCTTTGTGATGAGTTCATTCAACTCACAGAGTTGAACCTACCAATTGATAGAGAAGTTTGGAAACACTCTTTTTGTAGAATCTGCAAGTGGATATTTGGAGCCGTTTGAGGCCTATGCTGGAAAAGGAAATATCTTCACATAAAAACTGAACAGAAGCATTCTCAGAAACTTCTTTGTGTTGAGTGCATTCAACTCACAGACTTGAACTTACCTGTAGAAAGAGCAGTTTTGAAACACTCTTTTGGTAAAATCTGCAAGTGGTTATTTGGAGCACTTCGAGGCCTGTGCTGGGATATGGAATATCTTCACCTACAAACTACAGAGAAGCATTCTCAGAAAGTTCTTCACGATGCATTCATTCAACTCACAGAGTTGAACCTTCCTTTTGATAGAACAGTTTTGAAACACTCTTTTTGTAGAATCTGCAAGAGGATATTTGGAGCGTTTTGAGGCCTATGCTGGAAAAGGAAATATCTTCACCTAAAAACTAGACAGAAGCATTCTCAGAAACTTCTGTGTGATGAGTGCATTCAACTCACAGACTTGAACGTTTCTTTTGATAGAACAGTTTGGAAACATTACGTTTGTAGAATCTGCAAGTGTTCATTCGGAGCACCTTGAGGCGTATGTTGGAAAAGGAAATATCTTCACATAAAAACTAGAGAGAAGGATTCTCAGAAACTTCTTTGTGATGAGTTCATTCAACTCACAGAGTTGAACCTACCAATTGATAGAGAAGTTTGGAAACACTCTTTTTGTAGAATCTGCAAGTGGATATTTGGAGCCGTTTGAGGCCTAGGCTGGAAAAGGAAATATCTTCACATAAAAACTGAACAGAAGCATTCTCAGAAATTTCTGTGTGATGAGTGCATTCAACTCACAGACTTGAACGTTTCTTTTGATAGAACAGTTTGGAAACATTACGTTTGTAGAATCTGCAAGTGTTTATTCAGAGCACATTGGGGCCTATGTTGGAAAAGGAAATATCTTCGCATAAAAACTAGAGAGAAGGATTCTCAGAAACTTCTTTGTGATGAGTTCATTCAACTCACAGAGTTGAACCTACCAATTGATAGAGAAGTTTGGAAACACTCTTTTTGTAGAATCTGCAAGTGGATATTTGGAGCCGTTTGAGGCCTATGCTGGAAAAGGAAATATCTTCACATAAAAACTGAACAGAAGCATTCTCAGAAACTTCTTTGTGTTGAGTGCATTCAACTCAAGACTTGAACTTACCTGTAGAAAGAGCAGTTTTGAAACACTCTTTTGGTAAAATCTGCAAGTGGTTATTTGGAGCACTTCGAGGCCTGTGCTGGGATATGGAATATCTTCACCTAAAAACTACAGAGAAGCATTCTCAGAAAGTTCTTCACGATGCATTCATTCAACTCACAGAGTTGAACCTTCCTTTTGATAGAACAGTTTTGAAACACTCTTTTTGTAGAATCTGCAAGAGGATATTTGGAGCGTTTTGAGGCCTATGCTGGAAAAGGAAATATCTTCACCTAAAAACTAGACAGAAGCATTCTCAGAAACTTCTGTGTGATGAGTGCATTCAACTCACAGACTTGAACGTTTCTTTTGATAGAACAGTTTGGAAACATTACGTTTGTAGAATCTGCAATTGTTTATTCGGAGCACCTTGAGGCGTATGTTGGAAAAGGAAATATCTTCACATAAAAACTAGAGAGAAGGATTCTCAGAAACTTCTTTGTGATGAGTTCATTCAACTCACAGAGTTGAACCTACCAATTGATAGAGAAGTTTGGAAACACTCTTTTTGTAGAATCTGCAAGTGCATATTTGGAGCCGTTTGAGGCCTATGCTGGAAAAGGAAATATCTTCACATAAAAACTGAACAGAAGCATTCTCAGAAACTTCTTTGTGTTGAGTGCATTCAACTCACAGACTTGAACTTACCTGTAGAAAGAGCAGTTTTGAAACACTCTTTTGGTAAATTCTGCAAGTGGTTATTTGGAGCACTTCGAGGCCTGTGCTGGGATATGGAATATCTTCACCTAAAAACTACAGAGAAGCATTCTCAGAAAGTTCTTCACGATGCATTCATTCAACTCACAGAGTTGAACCTTCCTTTTGATAGAACAGTTTTGAAACACCCTTTTTGTAGAATCTGCAAGAGGATATTTGGAGCGTTTTGAGGCCTATGCTGGAAAAGGAAATATCTTCACCTAAAAACTAGACAGAAGCATTCTCAGAAACTTCTGTGTGATGAGTGCATTCAACTCACAGACTTGAACGTTTCTTTTGATAGAACAGTTTGGAAACATTACGTTTGTAGAATCTGCAAGTGTTTATTCGGAGCACCTTGAGGCCTATGTTGGAAAAGGAAATATCTTCACATAAAACCTAGAGAGAAGGATTCTCAGAAACTTCTTTGTGATGAGTTCATTCAACTCACAGAGTTGAACCTACCAATTGATAGAGAAGTTTGGAAACACTCTTTTTGTAGAATCTGCAAGTGGATATTTGGAGCCGTTTGAGGCCTATGCTGGAAAAGGAAATATCTTCACATAAAAACTGAACAGAAGCATTCTCAGAAACTTCTTTGTGTTGAGTGCATTCAACTCACAGACTTGAACTTACCTATAGAAAGAGCAGTTTTGAAACACTCTTTTGGTAAAATCTGCAAGTGGTTATTTTGAACACTTCGAGGCCTGTGCTGGGATATGGAATATCTTCACCTAAAAACTACAGAGAAGCATTCTCAGAAAGTTCTTCACGATGCATTCATTCAACTCACAGAGTTGAACCTTCCTTTTGATAGAACAGTTTTGAAACACTCTTTTTGTAGAATCTGCAAGAGGATATTTGGAGCGTTTTGAGGCCTATGCTGGAAAAGGAAATATCTTCACCTAAAAACTAGACAGAAGCATTCTCAGAAACTTCTGTGTGATGAGTGCATTCAACTCACAGACTTGAACGTTTCTTTTGATAGAACAGTTTGGAAACATTACGTTTGTAGAATCTGCAGGTGTTTATTCGGAGCACCTTGAGGCCTATGTTGGAAAAGGAAATATCTTCACATAAAAACTAGAGAGAAGGATTCTCAGAAACTTCTTTGTGATGAGTTCATTCAACTCACAGAGTTGAACCTACCAATTGATAGAGAAGTTTGGAAACACTCTTTTCGTAGAATCTGCAAGTGGATATTTGGAGCCGTTTGAGGCCTATGCTGGAAAAGGAAATATCTTCACATAAAAACTGAACAGAAGCATTCTCAGAAACTTCTTTGTGTTGAGTGCATTCAACTCACAGACTTGAACTTACCTGTAGAAAGAGCAGTTTTGAAACACTCTTTTGGTAAAATCTGCAAGTGGTTATTTGGAGCACTTCGAGGCCTGTGCTGGGATATGGAATATCTTCACCTAAAAACTACAGAGAAGCAGTCTCAGAAAGTTCTTCACGATGCTTTCATTCAACTCACAGAGTTGAACCTTCCTTTTGATAGAACAGTTTTGAAACACTCTTTTTGTAGAATCTGCAAGAGGATATTTGGAGCGTTTTGAGGCCTATGCTGGAAAAGGAAGTATCTTCACCTAAAAACTAGACAGAAGCATTCTCAGAAACTTCTGTGTGATGAGTGCATTCAACTCACAGACTTGAACGTTTCTTTTGATAGAACAGTTTGGAAACATTACGTTTGTAGAATCTGCAAGTGTTTATTCGGAGCACCTTGAGGCCTATGTTGGAAAAGGAAATATCTTCACATAAAACCTAGAGAGAAGGATTCTCAGAAACTTCTTTGTGATGAGTTCATTCAACTCACAGAGTTGAACCTACCAATTGATAGAGAAGTTTGGAAACACTCTTTTTGTAGAATCTGCAAGTGGATATTTGGAGCCGTTTGAGGCCTATGCTGGAAAAGGAAATATCTTCACATAAAAACTGAACAGAAGCATTCTCAGAAACTTCTTTGTGTTGAGTGCATTCAACTCACAGACTTGAACTTACCTGTAGAAAGAGCAGTTTTGAAACACTCTTTTGGTAAAATCTGCAAGTGGTTATTTGGAGCACTTCGAGGCCTGTGCTGGGATATGGAATATCTTCACCTAAAAACTACAGAGAAGCATTCTCAGAAAGTTCTTCACGATGCATTCATTCAACTCACAGAGTTGAACCTTCCTTTTGATAGAACAGTTTTGAAACACTCTTTTTCTAGAATCTGCAAGAGGATATTTGGAGCGTTTTGAGGCCTATGCTGGAAAAGGAAATATCTTCACCTAAAAACTAGACAGAAGCATTCTCAGAAACTTCTGTGTGATGAGTGCATTCAACTCACAGACTTGAACGTTTCTTTTGATAGAACAGTTTGGAAACATTACGTTTGTAGAATCTGCAAGTGTTTATTCGGAGCACCTTGAGGCGTATGTTGGAAAAGGAAATATCTTCACATAAAAACTAGAGAGAAGGATTCTCAGAAACTTCTTTGTGATGAGTTCATTCAACTCACAGAGTTGAACCTACCAATTGATAGAGAAGTTTGGAAACACTCTTTTTGTAGAATCTGCAAGTGGATATTTGGAGCCGTTTGAGGCCTAGGCTGGAAAAGGAAATATCTTCACATAAAAACTGAACAGAAGCATTCTCAGAAATTTCTGTGTGATGAGTGCATTCAACTCACAGACTTGAACGTTTCTTTTGATAGAACAGTTTGGAAACATTACGTTTGTAGAATCTGCAAGTGTTTATTCGGAGCACATTGAGGCCCATGTTGGAAAAGGAAATATCTTCGCATAAAAACTAGAGAGAAGGATTCTCAGAAACTTCTTTGTGATGAGTTCATTCAACTCACAGAGTTGAACCTACCAATTGATAGAGAAGTTTGGAAACCCTCTTTTTGTAGAATCTGCAAGTGGATATTTGGAGCCGTTTGAGGCCTATGCTGGAAAAGGAAATATCTTCACATAAAAACTGAACAGAAGCATTCTCAGAAACTTCTTTGTGTTGAGTGCATTCAACTCACAGACTTGAACTTACCTGTAGAAAGAGCAGTTTTGAAACACTCTTTTGGTAAAATCTGCAAGTGGTTATTTGGAGCACTTCGAGGCCTGTGCTGGGATATGGAATATCTTCACCTAAAAACTACAGAGAAGCATTCTCAGAAAGTTCTTCACGATGCATTCATTCAACTCACAGAGTTGAACCTTCCTTTTGATAGAACAGTTTTGAAACACTCTTTTTGTAGAATCTGCAAGAGGATATTTGGAGCGTTTTGAGGCCTATGCTGGAAAAGGAAATATCTTCACCTAAAAACTAGACAGAAGCATTCTCAGAAACTTCTGTGTGATGAGTGCATTCAACTCACAGACTTGAACGTTTCTTTTGATAGAACAGTTTGGAAACATTACGTTTGTAGAATCTGCAATTGTTTATTCGGAGCACCTTGAGGCGTATGTTGGAAAAGGAAATATCTTCACATAAAAACTAGAGAGAAGGATTCTCAGAAACTTCTTTGTGATGAGTTCATTCAACTCACAGAGTTGAACCTACCAATTGATAGAGAAGTTTGGAAACACTCTTTTTGTAGAATCTGCAAGTGGATATTTGGAGCCGTTTGAGGCCTATGCTGGAAAAGGAAATATCTTCACATAAAAACTGAACAGAAGCATTCTCAGAAACTTCTTTGTGTTGAGTGCATTCAACTCACAGACTTGAACTTACCTGTAGAAAGAGCAGTTTTGAAACACTCTTTTGGTAAAATCTGCAAGTGGTTATTTGGAGCACTTCGAGGCCTGTGCTGGGATATGGAGTATCTTCACCTAAAAACTACAGAGAAGCATTCTCAGAAAGTTCCTCACGATGCATTCATTCAACTCACGGAGTTGAACCCTCCTTTTGATAGAACAGTTTTGAAACACTCTTTTTGTAGAATCTGCAAGAGGATATTTGGAGCGTTTTGAGGCCTATGCTGGAAAAGGAAATATCTTCACCTAAAAACTAGACAGAAGCATTCTCAGAAACTTCTGTGTGATGAGTGCATTCAACTCACAGACTTGAACGTTTCTTTTGATAGAACAGTTTGGAAACATTACGTTTGTAGAATCTGCAAGTGTTTATTCGGAGCACCTTGAGGCCTATGTTGGAAAAGGAAATATCTTCACATAAAAACTAGAGAGAAGGATTCTCAGAAACTTCTTTGTGATGAGTTCATTCAACTCACAGAGTTGAACCTACCAATTGATAGAGAAGTTTGGAAACACTCTTTTTGTAGAATCTGCAAGTGGATATTTGGAGCCGTTTGAGGCCTATGCTGGAAAAGGAAATATCTTCACATAAAAACTGAACAGAAGCATTCTCAGAAACTTCTTTGTGTTGACTGCATTCAACTCACAGACTTGAACTTACCTGTAGAAAGAGCGGTTTTGAAACACTCTTTTGGTAAATTCTGCAAGTGGTTATTTGGAGCACTTCGAGGCCTGTGCTGGGATATGGAATATCTTCACCTAAAAACTACAGAGAAGCATTCTCAGAAAGTTCTTCACGATACATTCATTCAACTCACAGAGTTGAACCTTCCTTTTGATAGAACAGTTTTGAAACACCCTTTTTGTAGAATCTGCAAGAGGATATTTGGAGCGTTTTGAGGCCTATGCTGGAAAAGGAAATATCTTCACCTAAAAACTAGACAGAAGCATTCTCAGAAACTTCTGTGTGATGAGTGCATTCAACTCACAGACTTGAACGTTTCTTTTGATAGAACAGTTTGGAAACATTACGTTTGTAGAATCTGCAAGTGTTTATTCGGAGCACCTTGAGGCCTATGTTGGAAAAGGAAATATCTTCACATAAAACCTAGAGAGAAGGATTCTCAGAAACTTCTTTGTGATGAGTTCATTCAACTCACAGAGTTGAACCTACCAATTGATAGAGAAGTTTGGAAACACTCTTTTTGTAGAATCTGCAAGTGGATATTTGGAGCCGTTTGAGGCCTATGCTGGAAAAGGAAATATCTTCACATAAAAACTGAACAGAAGCATTCTCAGAAACTTCTTTGTGTTGAGTGCATTCAACTCACAGACTTGAACTTACCTGTAGAAAGAGCAGTTTTGAAACACTCTTTTGGTAAAATCTGCAAGTGGTTATTTTGAACACTTCGAGGCCTGTGCTGGGATATGGAATATCTTCACCTAAAAACTACAGAGAAGCATTCTCAGAAAGTTCTTCACGATGCATTCATTCAACTCACAGAGTTGAACCTTCCTTTTGATAGAACAGTTTTGAAACACTCTTTTTGTAGAATCTGCAAGAGGATATTTGGAGCGTTTTGAGGCCTATGCTGGAAAAGGAAATATCTTCACCTAAAAACTAGACAGAAGCATTCTCAGAAACTTCTGTGTGATGAGTGCATTCAACTCACAGACTTGAACGTTTCTTTTGATAGAACAGTTTGGAAACATTACGTTTGTAGAATCTGCAGGTGTTTATTCGGAGCACCTTGAGGCCTATGTTGGAAAAGGAAATATCTTCACATAAAAACTAGAGAGAAGGATTCTCAGAAACTTCTTTGTGATGAGTTCATTCAACTCACAGAGTTGAACCTACCAATTGATAGAGAAGTTTGGAAACACTCTTTTCGTAGAATCTGCAAGTGGATATTTGGAGCCGTTTGAGGCCTATGCTGGAAAAGGAAATATCTTCACATAAAAACTGAACAGAAGCATTCTCAGAAACTTCTTTGTGTTGAGTGCATTCAACTCACAGACTTGAACTTACCTGTAGAAAGAGCAGTTTTGAAACACTCTTTTGGTAAAATCTGCAAGTGGTTATTAGGAGCACTTCGAGGCCTGTGCTGGGATATGGAATATCTTCACCTAAAAACTACAGAGAAGCATTCTCAGAAAGTTCTTCACGATGCATTCATTCAACTCACAGAGTTGAACCTTCCTTTTGATAGAACAGTTTTGAAACACTCTTTTTCTAGAATCTGCAAGAGGATATTTGGAGCGTTTTGAGGCCTATGCTGGAAAAGGAAATATCTTCACCTAAAAACTAGACAGAAGCATTCTCAGAAACTTCTGTGTGATGAGTGCATTCAACTCACAGACTTGAACGTTTCTTTTGATAGAACAGTTTGGAAATATTACGTTTGTAGAATCTGCAAGTGTTTATTCGGAGCACCTTGAGGCGTATGTTGGAAAAGGAAATATCTTCACATAAAAACTAGAGAGAAGGATTCTCAGAAACTTCTTTGTGATGAGTTCATTCAACTCACAGAGTTGAACCTACCAATTGATAGAGAAGTTTGGAAACACTCTTTTTGTAGAATCTGCAAGTGGATATTTGGAGCCGTTTGAGGCCTAGGCTGGAAAAGGAAATATCTTCACATAAAAACTGAACAGAAGCATTCTCAGAAATTTCTGTGTGATGAGTGCATTCAACTCACAGACTTGAACGTTTCTTTTGATAGAACAGTTTGGAAACATTACGTTTGTAGAATCTGCAAGTGTTTATTCGGAGCACATTGAGGCCCATGTTGGAAAAGGAAATATCTTCGCATAAAAACTAGAGAGAAGGATTCTCAGAAACTTCTTTGTGATGAGTTCATTCAACTCACAGAGTTGAACCTACCAATTGATAGAGAAGTTTGGAAACCCTCTTTTTGTAGAATCTGCAAGTGGATATTTGGAGCCGTTTGAGGCCTATGCTGGAAAAGGAAACATCTTCACATAAAAACTGAACAGAAGCATTCTCAGAAACCTCTTTGTGTTGAGTGCATTCAACTCACAGACTTGAACTTACCTGTAGAAAGAGCAGTTTTGAAACACTCTTTTGGTAAAATCTGCAAGTGGTTATTTGGAGCACTTCGAGGCCTGTGCTGGGATATGGAATATCTTCACCTAAAAACTACAGAGAAGCATTCTCAGAAAGTTCTTCACGATGCATTCATTCAACTCACAGAGTTGAACCTTCCTTTTGATAGAACAGTTTGGAAACACTCTTTTTGTAGAATCTGCAAGAGGATATTTGGAGCGTTTTGAGGCCTATGCTGGAAAAGGAAATATCTTCACCTAAAAACTAGACAGAAGCATTCTCAGAAACTTCTGTGTGATGAGTGCATTCAACTCACAGACTTGAACGTTTCTTTTGATAGAACAGTTTGGAAACATTACGTTTGTAGAATCTGCAAGTGTTTATTCGGAGCACCTTGAGGCCTATGTTGGAAAAGGAAATATCTTCACATAAAAACTAGAGAGAAGGATTCTCAGAAACTTCTTTGTGATGAGTTCATTCAACTCACAGAGTTGAACCTACCAATTGATAGAGAAGTTTGGAAACACTCTTTTTGTAGAATCTGCAAGTGGATATTTGGAGCCGTTTGAGGCCTATGCTGGAAAAGGAAATATCTTCACATAAAAACTGAACAGAAGCATTCTCAGAAACTTCTTTGTGTTGAGTGCATTCAACTCACAGACTTGAACTTACCTGTAGAAAGAGCAGTTTTGAAACACTCTTTTGGTAAAATCTGCAAGTGGTTATTTGGAGCACTTCGAGGCCTGTGCTGGGATATGGAATATCTTCACCTAAAAACTACAGAGAAGCATTCTCAGAAAGTTCTTCACGATGCATTCATTCAACTCACAGAGTTGAACCTTTCTTTTGATAGAACAGTTTTGAAACACTCTTTTTCTAGAATCTGCAAGAGAGTATTTGGAGCGTTTTGAGGCCTATGCTGGAAAAGGAAATATCTTCACCTAAAAACTAGACAGAAGCATTCTCAGAAACTTCTGTGTGATGAGTGCATTCAACTCACAGACTTGAACGTTTCTTTTGATAGAACAGTTTGGAAACATTACGTTTGTAGAATCTGCAAATGTTTATTCGGAGCACCTTGAGGCGTATGTTGGAAAAGGAAATATCTTCACATAAAAACTACAGAGAAGGATTCTCAGAAACTTCTTTGTGATGAGTTCATTCAACTCACAGAGTTGAACCTACCAATTGATAGAGAAGTTTGGAAACACTCTTTTTGTAGAATCTGCAAGTGGATATTTGGAGCCGTTTGAGGCCTAGGCTGGAAAAGGAAATATCTTCACATAAAAACTGAACAGAAGCATTCTCAGAAATTTCTGTGTGATGAGTGCATTCAACTCACAGACTTGAACGTTTCTTTTGATAGAACAGTTTGGAAACATTACGTTTGTAGAATCTGCAAGTGTTTATTCGGAGCACATTGAGGCCTATGTTGGAAAAGGAAATATCTTCGCATAAAAACTAGAGAGAAGGATTCTCAGAAACTTCTTTGTGATGAGTTCATTCAACTCACAGAGTTGAACCTACCAATTGATAGAGAAGTTTGGAAACACTCTTTTTGTAGAATCTGCAAGTGGATATTTGGAGACGTTTGAGGCCTATGCTGGAAAAGGAAATATCTTCACATAAAAACTGAACAGAAGCATTCTCAGAAACTTCTTTGTGTTGAGTGCATTCAACTCACAGACTTGAACTTACCTGTAGAAAGAGCAGTTTTGAAACACTCTTTTGGTAAAATCTGCAAGTGGTTATTTGGAGCACTTCGAGGCCTGTGCTGGGATATGGAATATCTTCACCTAAAAACTACAGAGAAGCAGTCTCAGAAAGTTCTTCACGATGCATTCATTCAACTCACAGAGTTGAACCTTCCTTTTGATAGAACAGTTTGGAAACACTCTTTTTGTAGAATCTGCAAGAGGATATTAGGAGCGTTTTGAGGCCTATGCTGGAAAAGGAAATATCTTCACCTAAAAACTAGACAGAAGCATTCTCAGAAACTTCTGTGTGATGAGTGCATTCAACTCACAGACTTGAACGTTTCTTTTGATAGAACAGTTTTGAAACATTACGTTTGTAGAATCTGCAAGTGTTTATTCGGAGCACCTTGAGGCCTATGTTGGAAAAGGAAATATCTTCACATAAAACCTAGAGAGAAGGATTCTCAGAAACATCTTTGTGATGAGTTCATTCAACTCACAGAGTTGAACCTACCAATTGATAGAGAAGTTTGGAAACACTCTTTTTGTAGAATCTGCAAGTGGATATTTGGAGCCGTTTGAGGCCTATGCTGGAAAAGGAAATATCTTCACATAAAAACTGAACAGAAGCATTCTCAGAAACTTCTTTGTGTTGAGTGCATTCAACTCAGAGACTTGAACTTACCTGTAGAAAGAGCAGTTTTGAAACACTCTTTTGGTAAAATCTGCAAGTGGTTATTTGGAGCACTTCGAGGCCTGTGCTGGGATATGGAATATCTTCACCTAAAAACTACAGAGAAGCATTCTCAGAAAGTTCTTCACGATGCATTCATTCAACTCACAGAGTTGAACCTTCCTTTTGATAGAACAGTTTTGAAACACTCTTTTTGTAGAATCTGCAAGAGGATATTTGGAGCGTTTTGAGGCCTATGCTGGAAAAGGAAATATCTTCACCTAAAAACTAGACAGAAGCATTCTCAGAAACTTCTGTGTGATGAGTGCATTCAACTCAGAGACTTGAACGTTTCTTTTGATAGAACAGTTTGGAAACATTACGTTTGTAGAATCTGCAAGTGTTTATTCGGAGCACCTTGAGGCCTATGTTGGAAAAGGAAATATCTTCACATAAAAACTAGAGAGAAGGATTCTCAGAAACTTCTTTGTGATGAGTTCATTCAACTCACAGAGTTGAACCTACCAATTGATAGAGAAGTTTGGAAACACTCTTTTTGTAGAATCTGCAAGTGGATATTTGGAGCCGTTTGAGGCCTATGCTGGAAAAGGAAATATCTTCACATAAAAACTGAACAGAAGCATTCTCAGAAACTTCTTTGTGTTGAGTGCATTCAACTCACAGACTTGAACTTACCTGTAGAAAGAGCAGTTTTGAAACACTCTTTTGGTAAAATCTGCAAGTGGTTATTTGGAGCACTTCGAGGCCTGTGCTGGGATATGGAATATCTTCACCTACAAACTACAGAGAAGCATTCTCAGAAAGTTCTTCACGATGCATTCATTCAACTCACAGAGTTGAACCTTCCTTTTGATAGAACAGTTTTGAAACACTCTTTTTGTAGAATCTGCAAGAGGATATTTGGAGCGTTTTGAGGCCTATGCTGGAAAAGGAAATATCTTCACCTAAAAACTAGACAGAAGCATTCTCAGAAACTTCTGTGTGATGAGTGCATTCAACTCACAGACTTGAACGTTTCTTTTGATAGAACAGTTTGGAAACATTACGTTTGTAGAATCTGCAGGTGTTTATTCGGAGCACCTTGAGGCCTATGTTGGAAAAGGAAATATCTTCACATAAAAACTAGAGAGAAGGATTCTCAGAAACTTCTTTGGGATGAGTTCATTCAACTCACAGAGTTGAACCTACCAATTGATAGAGAAGTTTGGAAACACTCTTTTCGTAGAATCTGCAAGTGGATATTTGGAGCCGTTTGAGGCCTATGCTGGAAAAGGAAATATCTTCACATAAAAACTGAACAGAAGCATTCTCAGAAACTTCTTTGTGTTGAGTGCATTCAACTCACAGACTTGAACTTACCTGTAGAAAGAGCAGTTTTGAAACACTCTTTTGGTAAAATCTGCAAGTGGTTATTTGGAGCACTTCGAGGCCTGTGCTGGGATATGGAATATCTTCATCTAAAAACTACAGAGAAGCAGTCTCAGAAAGTTCTTCACGATGCATTCATTCAACTCACAGAGTTGAACCTTCCTTTTGATAGAACAGTTTTGAAACACTCTTTTTGTAGAATCTGCAAGAGGATATTTGGAGCGTTTTGAGGCCTATGCTGGAAAAGGAAGTATCTTCACCTAAAAACTAGACAGAAGCATTCTCAGAAACTTCTGTGTGATGAGTGCATTCAACTCACAGACTTGAACGTTTCTTTTGATAGAACAGTTTGGAAACATTACGTTTGTAGAATCTGCAAGTGTTTATTCGGAGCACCTTGAGGCCTATGTTGGAAAAGGAAATATCTTCACATAAAACCTAGAGAGAAGGATTCTCAGAAACTTCTTTGTGATGAGTTCATTCAACTCACAGAGTTGAACCTACCAATTGATAGAGAAGTTTGGAAACCCTCTTTTTGTAGAATCTGCAAGTGGATATTTGGAGCCGTTTGAGGCCTATGCTGGAAAAGGAAATATCTTCACATAAAAACTGAACAGAAGCATTCTCAGAAACTTCTTTGTGTTGAGTGCATTCAACTCACAGACTTGAACTTACCTGTAGAAAGAGCAGTTTTGAAACACTCTTTTGGTAAAATCTGCCAGTGGTTATTTGGAGCACTTCGAGGCCTGTGCTGGGATATGGAATATCTTCACCTAAAAACTACAGAGAAGCATTCTCAGAAAGTTCTTCACGATGCATTCATTCAACTCACAGAGTTGAACCTTCCTTTTGATAGAACAGTTTTGAAACACTCTTTTTGTAGAATCTGCAAGAGGATATTTGGAGCGTTTTGAGGCCTATGCTGGAAAAGGAAATATCTTCACCTAAAAACTAGACAGAAGCATTCTCAGAAACTTCTGTGTGATGAGTGCATTCAACTCACAGACTTGAACGTTTCTTTTGATAGAACAGTTTGGAAACATTACGTTTGTAGAATCTGCAAGTGTTTATTCGGAGCACCTTGAGGCGTATGTTGGAAAAGGAAATATCTTCACATAAAAACTAGAGAGAAGGATTCTCAGAAACTTCTTTGTGATGAGTTCATTCAACTCACAGAGTTGAACCTACCAATTGATAGAGAAGTTTGGAAACACTCTTTTTGTAGAATCTGCAAGTGGATATTTGGAGCCGTTTGAGGCCTAGGCTGGAAAAGGAAATATCTTCACATAAAAACTGAACAGAAGCATTCTCAGAAACTTCTTTGTGTTGAGTGCATTCAACTCACAGACTTGAACGTTTCTTTTGAAAGAACAGTTTGGAAACATTACGTTTGTAGAATCTGCAAGTGTTTATTCGGAGCACATTGAGGCCTATGTTGGAAAAGGAAATATCTTCGCATAAAAACTAGAGAGAAGGATTCTCAGAAACTTCTTTGTGATGAGTTCATTCAACTCACAGAGTTGAACCTACCAATTGATAGAGAAGTTTGGAAACCCTCTTTTTGTAGAATCTGCAAGTGGATATTTGGAGCCGTTTGAGGCCTATGCTGGAAAAGGAAATATCTTCACATAAAAACTGAACAGATGCATTCTCAGAAACTTCTTTGTGTTGAGTGCATTCAACTCACAGACTTGAACTTACCTGTAGAAAGAGCAGTTTTGAAACACTCTTTTGGTAAAATCTGCAAGTGGTTATTTGGAGCACTTCGAGGCCTGTGCTGGGATATGGAATATCTTCACCTAAAAACTACAGAGAAGCATTCTCAGAAAGTTCTTCACGATGCATTCATTCAACTCACAGAGTTGAACCTTCCTTTTGATAGAACAGTTTTGAAACACTCTTTTTGTAGAATCTGCAAGAGGATATTTGGAGCGTTTTGAGGCCTATGCTGGAAAAGGAAATATCTTCACCTAAAAACTAGACAGAAGCATTCTGAGAAACTTCTGTGTGATGAGTGCATTCAACTCACAGACTTGAACGTTTCTTTTGATAGAACAGTTTTGAAACATTACGTTTGTAGAATCTGCAAGTGTTTATTCGGAGCACCTTGAGGCGTATGTTGGAAAAGGAAATATCTTCACATAAAAACTAGAGAGAAGGATTCTCAGAAACTTCTTTGTGATGAGTTCATTCAACTCACAGAGTTGAACCTACCAATTGATAGAGAAGTTTGGAAACACTCTTTTTGTAGAATCTGCAAGTGGATATTTGGAGCCGTTTGAGGCCTAGGCTGGAAAAGGAAATATCTTCACATAAAAACTGAACAGAAGCATTCTCAGAAATTTCTGTGTGATGAGTGCATTCAACTCACAGACTTGAACGTTTCTTTTGATAGAACAGTTTGGAAACATTACGTTTCTAGAATCTGCAAGTGTTTATTCGGAGCACATTGAGGCCTATGTTGGAAAAGGAAATATCTTCGCATAAAAACTAGAGAGAAGGATTCTCAGAAACTTCTTTGTGATGAGTTCATTCAACTCACAGAGTTGAACCTACCAATTGATAGAGAAGTTTGGAAACACTCTTTTTGTAGAATCTGCAAGTGGATATTTGGAGCCGTTTGAGGCCTATGCTGGAAAAGGAAATATCTTCACATAAAAACTGAACAGAAGCATTCTCAGAAACTTCTTTGTGTTGAGTGCATTCAACTCACAGACTTGAACTTACCTGTAGAAAGAGCAGTTTTGAAACACTCTTTTGGTAAAATCTGCAAGTGGTTATTTGGAGCACTTCGAGGCCTGTGCTGGGATATGGAATATCTTCACCTAAAAACTACAGAGAAGCAGTCTCAGAAAGTTCTTCACGATGCATTCATTCAACTCACAGAGTTGAACCTTCCTTTTGATAGAACAGTTTGGAAACACTCTTTTTGTAGAATCTGCACGAGGATATTAGGAGCGTTTTGAGGCCTATGCTGGAAAAGGAAATATCTTCACCTAAAAACTAGACAGAAGCATTCTCAGAAACTTCTGTGTGATGAGTGCATTCAACTCACAGACTTGAACGTTTCTTTTGATAGAACAGTTTTGAAACATTACGTTTGTAGAATCTGCAAGTGTTTATTCGGAGCACCTTGAGGCCTATGTTGGAAAAGGAAATATCTTCACATAAAACCTAGAGAGAAGGATTCTCAGAAACTTCTTTGTGATGAGTTCATTCAACTCACAGAGTTGAACCTACCAATTGATAGAGAAGTTTGGAAACACTCTTTTTGTAGAATCTGCAAGTGGATATTTGGAGCCGTTTGAGGCCTATGCTGGAAAAGGAAATATCTTCACATAAAAACTGAACAGAAGCATTCTCAGAAACTTCTTTGTGTTGAGTGCATTCAACTCACAGACTTGAACTTACCTGTAGAAAGAGCAGTTTTGAAACACTCTTTTGGTAAAATCTGCAAGTGGTTATTTGGAGCACTTCGAGGCCTGTGCTGGGATATGGAATATCTTCACCTAAAAACTACAGAGAAGCATTCTCAGAAAGTTCTTCACGATGCATTCATTCAACTCACAGAGTTGAACCTTCCTTTTGACAGAACAGTTTTGAAACACTCTTTTTGTAGAATCTGCAAGAGGATATTTGGAGCGTTTTGAGGCCTATGCTGGAAAAGGAAATATCTTCACCTAAAAACTAGACAGAAGCATTCTCAGAAACTTCTGTGTGATGAGTGCATTCAACTCACAGACTTGAACGTTTCTTTTGATAGAACAGTTTGGAAACATTACGTTTGTAGAATCTGCAAGTGTTCATTCGGAGCACCTTGAGGCGTATGTTGGAAAAGGAAATATCTTCACATAAAAACTAGAGAGAAGGATTCTCAGAAACTTCTTTGTGATGAGTTCATTCAACTCACAGAGTTGAACCTACCAATTGATAGAGAAGTTTGGAAACACTCTTTTTGTAGAATCTGCAAGTGGATATTTGGAGCCGTTTGAGGCCTAGGCTGGAAAAGGAAATATCTTCACATAAAAACTGAACAGAAGCATTCTCAGAAATTTCTGTGTGATGAGTGCATTCAACTCACAGACTTGAACGTTTCTTTTGATAGAACAGTTTGGAAACATTACGTTTGTAGAATCTGCAAGTGTTTATTCAGAGCACATTGAGGCCTATGCTGGAAAAGGAAATATCTTCACATAAAAACTGAACAGAAGCATTCTCAGAAACTTCTTTGTGTTGAGTGCATTCAACTCACGGACTTGAACTTACCTGTAGAAAGAGCAGTTTTGAAACACTCTTTTGGTAAAATCTGCAAGTGGTTATTTGGAGCACTTCGAGGCCTGTGCTGGGATATGGAATATCTTCACCTAAAAACTACAGAGAAGCATTCTCAGAAAGTTCTTCACGATGCATTCATTCAACTCACAGAGTTGAACCTTCCTTTTGATAGAACAGTTTTGAAACACTCTTTTTGTAGAATCTGCAAGAGGATATTTGGAGCGTTTTGAGGCCTATGCTGGAAAAGGAAATATCTTCACCTAAAAACTAGACAGAAGCATTCTCAGAAACTTCTGTGTGATGAGTGCATTCAACTCACAGACTTGAACGTTTCTTTTGATAGAACAGTTTGGAAACATTACGTTTGTAGAATCTGCAATTGTTTATTCGGAGCACCTTGAGGCGTATGTTGGAAAAGGAAATATCTTCACATAAAAACTAGAGAGAAGGATTCTCAGAAACTTCTTTGTGATGAGTTCATTCAACTCACAGAGTTGAACCTACCAATTGATAGAGAAGTTTGGAAACACTCTTTTTGTAGAATCTGCAAGTGGATATTTGGAGCCGTTTGAGGCCTATGCTGGAAAAGGAAATATCTTCACATAAAAACTGAACAGAAGCATTCTCAGAAACTTCTTTGTGTTGAGTGCATTCAACTCACAGACTTGAACTTACCTGTAGAAAGAGCAGTTTTGAAACACTCTTTTGGTAAAATCTGCAAGTGGTTATTTGGAGCACTTCGAGGCCTGTGCTGGGATATGGAGTATCTTCACCTAAAAACTACAGAGAAGCATTCTCAGAAAGTTCTTCACGATGCATTCATTCAACTCACGGAGTTGAACCTTCCTTTTGATAGAACAGTTTTGAAACACTCTTTTTGTAGAATCTGCAAGAGGATATTTGGAGCGTTTTGAGGCCTATGCTGGAAAAGGAAATATCTTCACCTAAAAACTAGACAGAAGCATTCTCAGAAACTTCTGTGTGATGAGTGCATTCAACTCACAGACTTGAACGTTTCTTTTGATAGAACAGTTTGGAAACATTACGTTTGTAGAATCTGCAAGTGTTTATTCGGAGCACCTTGAGGCCTATGTTGGAAAAGGAAATATCTTCACATAAAAACTAGAGAGAAGGATTCTCAGAAACTTCTTTGTGATGAGTTCATTCAACTCACAGAGTTGAACCTACCAATTGATAGAGAAGTTTGGAAACACTCTTTTTGTAGAATCTGCAAGTGGATATTTGGAGCCGTTTGAGGCCTATGCTGGAAAAGGAAGTATCTTCACATAAAAACTGAACAGAAGCATTCTCAGAAACTTCTTTGTGTTGAGTGCATTCAACTCACAGACTTGAACTTACCTGTAGAAAGAGCGGTTTTGAAACACTCTTTTGGTAAAATCTGCAAGTGGTTATTTGGAGCACTTCGAGGCCTGTGCTGGGATATGGAATATCTTCACCTAAAAACTACAGAGAAGCATTCTCAGAAAGTTCTTCACGATGCATTCATTCAACTCACAGAGTTGAACCTTCCTTTTGATAGAACAGTTTTGAAACACTCTTTTTGTAGAATCTGCAAGAGGATATTTGGAGCGTTTTGAGGCCTATGCTGGAAAAGGAAATATCTTCACCTAAAAACTAGACAGAAGCATTCTCAGAAACTTCTGTGTGATGAGTGCATTCAACTCACAGACTTGAACGTTTCTTTTGATAGAACAGTTTGGAAACATTACGTTTGTAGAATCTGCAAGTGTTTATTCGGAGCACCTTGAGGCCTATGTTGGAAAAGGAAATATCTTCACATAAAACCTAGAGAGAAGGATTCTCAGAAACTTCTTTGTGATGAGTTCATTCAACTCACAGAGTTGAACCTACCAATTGATAGAGAAGTTTGGAAACACTCTTTTTGTAGAATCTGCAAGTGGATATTTGGAGCCGTTTGAGGCCTATGCTGGAAAAGGAAATATCTTCACATAAAAACTGAACAGAAGCATTCTCAGAAACTTCTTTGTGTTGAGTGCATTCAACTCACAGACTTGAACTTACCTGTAGAAAGAGCAGTTTTGAAACACTCTTTTGGTAAAATCTGCAAGTGGTTATTTGGAGCACTTCGAGGCCTGTGCTGGGATATGGAATATCTTCACTTAAAAACTACAGAGAAGCAGTCTCAGAAAGTTCTTCACGATGCATTCATTCAACTCACAGAGTTGAACCTTCCTTTTGATAGAACAGTTTTGAAACACTCTTTTTGTAGAATCTGCAAGAGGATATTTGGAGCGTTTTGAGGCCTATGCTGGAAAAGGAAGTATCTTCACCTAAAAACTAGACAGAAGCATTCTCAGAAACTTCTGTCTGATGAGTGCATTCAACTCACAGACTTGAACGTTTCTTTTGATAGAACAGTTTGGAAACATTACGTTTGTAGAATCTGCAAGTGTTTATTCGGAGCACCTTGAGGCCTATGTTGGAAAAGGAAATATCTTCACATAAAACCTAGAGAGAAGGATTCTCAGAAACTTCTTTGTGATGAGTTCATTCAACTCACAGAGTTGAACCTACCAATTGATAGAGAAGTTTGGAAACACTCTTTTTGTAGAATCTGCAAGTGGATATTTGGAGCCGTTTGAGGCCTATGCTGGAAAAGGAAATATCTTCACATAAAAACTGAACAGAAGCATTCTCAGAAACTTCTTTGTGTTGAGTGCATTCAACTCACAGACTTGAACTTACCTGTAGAAAGAGCAGTTTTGAAACACTCTTTTGGTAAAATCTGCAAGTGGTTATTTGGAGCACTTCGAGGCCTGTGCTGGGATATGGAATATCTTCACCTAAAAACTACAGAGAAGCATTCTCAGAAAGTTCTTCACGATGCATTCATTCAACTCACAGAGTTGAACCTTCCTTTTGATAGAACAGTTTTGAAACACTCTTTTTGTAGAATCTGCAAGAGGATATTTGGAGCGTTTTGAGGCCTATGCTGGAAAAGGAAATATCTTCACCTAAAAACTAGACAGAAGCATTCTCAGAAACTTCTGTGTGATGAGTGCATTCAACTCCCAGACTTGAACGTTCCTTTTGATAGAACAGTTTGGAAACATTACGTTTGTAGAATCTGCAAGTGTTTATTCGGAGCACCTTGAGGCCTATGTTGGAAAAGGAAATATCTTCACATAAAAATTAGAGAGAAGGATTCTCAGAAACTTCTTTGTGATGAGTTCATTCAACTCACAGAGTTGAACCTACCAATTGATAGAGAAGTTTGGAAACACTCTTTTTGTAGAATCTGCAAGTGGATATTTGGAGCCGTTTGAGGCCTATGCTGGAAAAGGAAATATCTTCACATAAAAACTGAACAGAAGCATTCTCAGAAACTTCTTTGTGTTGAGTGCATTCAACTCACAGACTTGAACTTACCTGTAGAAAGAGCAGTTTTGAAACACTCTTTTGGTAAAATCTGCAAGTGGTTATTTGGAGCACTTCGAGGCCTGTGCTGGGATATGGAATATCTTCACCTACAAACTACAGAGAAGCATTCTCAGAAAGTTCTTCACGATGCATTCATTCAACTCACAGAGTTGAACCTTCCTTTTGACAGAACAGTTTTGAAACACTCTTTTTGTAGAATCTGCAAGAGGATATTTGGAGCGTTTTGAAGCCTATGCTGGAAAAGGAAATATCTTCACCTAAAAACTAGACAGAAGCATTCTCAGAAACTTCTGTGTGATGAGTGCATTCAACTCACAGACTTGAACGTTTCTTTTGATAGAACAGTTTGGAAACATTACGTTTGTAGAATCTGCAAGTGTTTATTCGGAGCACCTTGAGGCGTATGTTGGAAAAGGAAATATCTTCACATAAAAACTAGAGAGAAGGATTCTCAGAAACTTCTTTGTGATGAGTTCATTCAACTCACAGAGTTGAACCTACCAATTGATAGAGAAGTTTGGAAACACTCTTTTTGTAGAATCTGCAAGTGGATATTTGGAGCCGTTTGAGGCCTAGGCTGGAAAAGGAAATATCTTCACATAAAAACTGAACAGAAGCATTCTCAGAAATTTCTGTGTGATGAGTGCATTCAACTCACAGACTTGAACGTTTCTTTTGATAGAACAGTTTGGAAACATTACGTTTGTAGAATCTGCAAGTGTTTATTCGGAGCACATTGAGGCCTATGTTGGAAAAGGAAATATCTTCGCATAAAAACTAGAGAGAAGGATTCTCAGAAACTTCTTTGTGATGAGTTCATTCAACTCACAGAGTTGAACCTACCAATTGATAGAGAAGTTTGGAAACACTCTTTTTGTAGAATCTGCAAGTGGATATTTGGAGCCGTTTGAGGCCTATGCTGGAAAAGGAAATATCTTCACATAAAAACTGAACAGAAGCATTCTCAGAAACTTCTTTGTGTTGAGTGCATTCAACTCACAGACTTGAACTTACCTGTAGAAAGAGCAGTTTTGAAACACTCTTTTGGTAAAATCTGCAAGTGGTTATTTGGAGCACTTCGAGGCCTGTGCTGGGATATGGAATATCTTCACCTAAAAACTACAGAGAAGCATTCTCAGAAAGTTCTTCACGATGCATTCATTCAACTCACAGAGTTGAACCTTCCTTTTGATAGAACAGTTTTGAAACACTCTTTTTCTAGAATCTGCAAGAGGATATTTGGAGCGTTTTGAGGCCTATGCTGGAAAAGGAAATATCTTCACCTAAAAACTAGACAGAAGCATTCTCAGAAACTTCTGTGTGATGAGTGCATTCAACTCACAGACTTGAACGTTTCTTTTGATAGAACAGTTTGGAAACATTACGTTTGTAGAATCTGCAAGTGTTTATTCGGAGCACCTTGAGGCGTATGTTGGAAAAGGAAATCTCTTCACATAAAAACTAGAGAGAAGGATTCTCAGAAACTTCTTTGTGATGAGTTCATTCAACTCACAGAGTTGAACCTACCAATTGATAGAGAAGTTTGGAAACACTCTTTTTGTAGAATCTGCAAGTGGATATTTGGAGCCGTTTGAGGCCTAGGCTGGAAAAGGAAATATCTTCACATAAAAACTGAACAGAAGCATTCTCAGAAATTTCTGTGTGATGAGTGCATTCAACTCACAGACTTGAACGTTTCTTTTGATAGAACAGTTTGGAAACATTACGTTTGTAGAATCTGCAAGTGTTTATTCGGAGCACATTGAGGCCTATGTTGGAAAAGGAAATATCTTCGCATAAAAACTAGAGAGAAGGATTCTCAGAAACTTCTTTGTGATGAGTTCATTCAACTCACAGAGTTGAACCTACCAATTGATAGAGAAGTTTGGAAACACTCTTTTTGTAGAATCTGCAAGTGGATATTTGGAGCCGTTTGAGGCCTATGCTGGAAAAGGAAATATCTTCACATAAAAACTGAACAGAAGCATTCTCAGAAACTTCTTTGTGTTGAGTGCATTCAACTCACAGACTTGAACTTACCTGTAGAAAGAGCAGTTTTGAAACACTGTTTTGGTAAAATCTGCAAGTGGTTATTTGGAGCACTTCGAGGCCTGTGCTGGGATATGGAATATCTTCACCTAAAAACTACAGAGAAGCATTCTCAGAAAGTTCTTCACGATGCATTCATTCAACTCACAGAGTTGAACCTTCCTTTTGATAGAACAGTTTTGAAACACTCTTTTTGTAGAATCTGCAAGAGGATATTTGGAGCGTTTTGAGGCCTATGCTGGAAAAGGAAATATCTTCACCTAAAAACTAGACAGAAGCATTCTGAGAAACTTTTGTGTGATGAGTGCATTCAACTCACAGACTTGAACGTTTCTTTTGATAGAACAGTTTTGAAACATTACGTTTGTAGAATCTGCAAGTGTTTATTCGGAGCACCTTGAGGCCTATGTTGGAAAAGGAAATATCTTCACATAAAAACTAGAGAGAAGGATTCTCAGAAACTTCTTTGTGATGAGTTCATTCAACTCACAGAGTTGAACCTACCAATTGATAGAGACGTTTGGAAACACTCTTTTTGTAGAATCTGCAAGTGGATATTTGGAGCCGTTTGAGGCCTATGCTGGAAAAGGAAATATCTTCACATAAAAACTGAACAGAAGCATTCTCAGAAACCTCTTTGTGTTGAGTGCATTCAACTCACAGACTTGAACTTACCTGTAGAAAGAGCAGTTTTGAAACACTCTTTTGGTAAAATCTGCAAGTGTTTATTTGGAGCACTTCGAGGCCTGTGCTGGGATATGGAATATCTTCACCTAAAAACTACAGAGAAGCATTCTCAGAAAGTTCTTCACGATGCATTCATTCAACTCACAGAGTTGAACCTTCCTTTTGATAGAACAGTTTGGAAACACTCTTTTTGTAGAATCTGCAAGAGGATATTTGGAGCGTTTTGAGGCCTATGCTGGAAAAGGAAATATCTTCACCTAAAAACTAGACAGAAGCATTCTCAGAAACTTCTGTGTGATGAGTGCATTCAACTCACAGACTTGAACGTTTCTTTTGATAGAACAGTTTGGAAACATTACGTTTGTAGAATCTGCAAGTGTTTATTCGGAGCACCTTGAGGCCTATGTTGGAAAAGGAAATATCTTCACATAAAAACTAGAGAGAAGGATTCTCAGAAACTTCTTTGTGATGAGTTCATTCAACTCACAGAGTTGAACCTACCAATTGATAGAGAAGTTTGGAAACACTCTTTTTGTAGAATCTGCAAGTGGATATTTGGAGCCGTTTGAGGCCTATGCTGGAAAAGGAAATATCTTCACATAAAAACTGAACAGAAGCATTCTCAGAAACTTCTTTGTGTTGAGTGCATTCAACTCACAGACTTGAACTTACCTGTAGAAAGAGCAGTTTTGAAACACTCTTTTGGTAAAATCTGCAAGTGGTTATTTGGAGCACTTCGAGGCCTGTGCTGGGATATGGAATATCTTCACCTAAAAACTACAGAGAAGCATTCTCAGAAAGTTCTTCACGATGCATTCATTCAACTCACAGAGTTGAACCTTTCTTTTGATAGAACAGTTTTGAAACACTCTTTTTCTAGAATCTGAAAGAGGATAATTGGAACGTTTTGAGGCCTATGCTGGAAAAGGAAATACCTTCACCTAAAAACTAGACAGAAGCATTCTCAGAAACTTCTGTGTGATGAGTGCATTCAACTCACAGACTTGAACGTTTCTTTTGATAGAACAGTTTGGAAACATTACGTTTGTAGAATCTGCAAGTGTTTATTCGGAGCACCTTGAGGCGTATGTTGGAAAAGGAAATATCTTCACATAAAAACTAGAGAGAAGGATTCTCAGAAACTTCTTTGTGATGAGTTCATTCAACTCACAGAGTTGAACCTACCAATTGATAGAGAAGTTTGGAAACACTCTTTTTGTAGAATCTGCAAGTGGATATTTGGAGCCGTTTGAGGCCTAGGCTGGAAAAGGAAATATCTTCACATAAAAACTGAACAGAAGCATTCTCAGAAATTTCTGTGTGATGAGTGCATTCAACTCACAGACTTGAACGTTTCTTTTGATAGAACAGTTTGGAAACATTACGTTTGTAGAATCTGCAAGTGTTTATTCGGAGCACATTGAGGCCTATGTTGGAAAAGGAAATATCTTCGCATAAAAACTAGAGAGAAGGATTCTCAGAAACTTCTTTGTGATGAGTTCATTCACCTCACAGAGTTGAACCTACCAATTGATAGAGAAGTTTGGAAACACTCTTTTTGTAGAATCTGCAAGTGGATATTTGGAGCCGTTTGAGGCCTATGCTGGAAAAGGAAATATCTTCACATAAAAACTGAACAGAAGCATTCTCAGAAACTTCTTTGTGTTGAGTGCATTCAACTCACAGACTTGAACTTACCTGTAGAAAGAGCAGTTTTGAAACACTCTTTTGGTAAAATCTGCAAGTGGTTATTTGGAGCACTTCGAGGCCTGTGCTGGGATATGGAATACTTTCACCTAAAAACTACAGAGAAGCATTCTCAGAAAGTTCTTCACGATGCATTCATTCAACTCACAGAGTTGAACCTTCCTTTTGATAGAACAGTTTTGAAACACTCTTTTTGTAGAATCTGCAAGAGGATATTTGGAGCGTTTTGAGGCCTATGCTGGAAAAGGAAATACCTTCACCTAAAAACTAGACAGAAGCATTCTCAGAAACTTCTGTGTGATGAGTGCATTCAACTCACAGACTTGAACGTTTCTTTTGATAGAACAGTTTGGAAACATTACGTTTGTAGAATCTGCAAGTGTTTATTCGGAGCACCTTGAGGCGTATGTTGGAAAAGGAAATATCTTCACATAAAAACTAGAGAGAAGGATTCTCAGAAACTTCTTTGTGATGAGTTCATTCAACTCACAGAGTTGAACCTACCAATTGATAGAGAAGTTTGGAAACACTCTTTTTGTAGAATCTGCAAGTGGATATTTGGAGCAGTTTGAGGCCTAGGCTGGAAAAGGAAATATCTTCACATAAAAACTGAACAGAAGCATTCTCAGAAATTTCTGTGTGATGAGTGCATTCAACTCACAGACTTGAACGTTTCTTTTGATAGAACAGTTTGGAAACATTACGTTTGTAGAATCTGCAAGTGTTTATTCGGAGCACATTGTGGCCTATGTTGGAAAAGGAAATATCTTCGCATAAAAACTAGAGAGAAGGATTCTCAGAAACTTCTTTGGATGAGTTCATTCAACTCACAGAGTTGAACCTACCAATTGATAGAGAAGTTTGGAAACACTCTTTTTGTAGAATCTGCAAGTGGATATTTGGAGCCGTTTGAGGCCTATGCTGGAAAAGGAAATATCTTCACATAAAAACTGAACAGAAGCATTCTCAGAAACTTCTTTGTGTTGAGTACATTGAACTCACAGACTTGAACTTACCTGTAGAAAGGACAGTTTTGAAACACTCTTTTGGTAAAATCTGCAAGTGGTTATTTGGAGCACTTCGAGGCCTGTGCTGGGATATGGAATATCTTCACCTAAAAACTACAGAGAAGCATTCTCAGAAAGTTCTTCACGATGCATTCATTCAACTCACAGAGTTGAACCTTCCTTTTGATAGAACAGTTTTGAAACACTCTTTTTGTAGAATCTGCAAGAGGATATTTGGAGCGTTTTGAGGCCTATGCTGGAAAAGGAAATATCTTCACCTAAAAACTAGACAGAAGCATTCTCAGAAACTTCTGTGTGATGAGTGCATTCAACTCACAGACTTGAACGTTTCTTTTGATAGAACAGTTTTGAAACATTACGTTTGTAGAATCTGCAAGTGTTTATTCGGAGCACCTTGAGGCCTATGTTGGAAAAGGAAATATCTTCACATAAAAACTAGAGAGAAGGATTCTCAGAAACTTCTTTGTGATGAGTTCATTCAACTCACAGAGTTGAACCTACCAATTGATAGAGAAGTTTGGAAACACTCTTTTTGTAGAATCTGCAAGTGGATATTTGGAGCCGTTTGAGGCCTATGCTGGAAAAGGAAATATCTTCACATAAAAACTGAACAGAAGCATTCTCAGAAACCTCTTTGTGTTGAGTGCATTCAACTCACAGACTTGAACTTACCTGTAGAAAGAGCAGTTTTGAAACACTCTTTTGGTAAAATCTGCAAGTGTTTATTTGGAGCACTTCGAGGCCTGTGCTGGGATATGGAATATCTTCACCTAAAAACTACAGAGAAGCAGTCTCAGAAAGTTCTTCACGATGCATTCATTCAACTCACAGAGTTGAACCTTCCTTTTGATAGAACAGTTTGGAAACACTCTTTTTGTAGAATCTGCAAGAGGATATTTGGAGCGTTTTGAGGCCTATGCTGGAAAAGGAAATATCTTCACCTAAAAACTAGACAGAAGCATTCTCAGAAACTTCTGTGTGATGAGTGCATTCAACTCACAGACTTGAACGTTTCTTTTGATAGAACAGTTTGGAAACATTACGTTTGTAGAATCTGCAGGTGTTTATTCGGAGCACCTTGAGGCCTATGTTGGAAAAGGAAATATCTTCACATAAAAACTAGAGAGAAGGATTCTCAGAAACTTCTTTGTGATGAGTTCATTCAACTCACAGAGTTGAACCTACCAATTGATAGAGAAGTTTGGAAACACTCTTTTTGTAGAATCTGCAAGTGGATATTTGGAGCCGTTTGAGGCCTATGCTGGAAAAGGAAATATCTTCACATAAAAACTGAACAGAAGCATTCTCAGAAACTTCTTTGTGTTGAGTGCATTCAACTCACAGACTTGAACTTACCTGTAGAAAGAGCAGTTTTGAAACACTCTTTTGGTAAAATCTGCAAGTGGTTATTTGGAGCACTTCGAGGCCTGTGCTGGGATATGGAATATCTTCACCTAAAAACTACAGAGAAGCAGTCTCAGAAAGTTCTTCACGATGCATTCATTCAACTCACAGAGTTGAACCTTCCTTTTGATAGAACAGTTTTGAATCACTCTTTTTCTAGAATCTGCAAGAGGATATTTGGAGCGTTTTGAGGCCTATGCTGGAAAAGGAAATATCTTCACCTAAAAACTAGACAGAAGCATTCTCAGAAACTTCTGTGTGATGAGTGCATTCAACTCACAGACTTGAACGTTTCTTTTGATAGAACAGTTTGGAAACATTACGTTTGTAGAATCTGCAAGTGTTTATTCGGAGCACCTTGAGGCCTATGTTGGAAAAGGAAATATCTTCACATAAAACCTAGAGAGAAGGATTCTCAGAAACTTCTTTGTGATGAGTTCATTCAACTCACAGAGTTGAACCTACCAATTGAAAGAGAAGTTTGGAAACACTCTTTTTGTAGAATCTGCAAGTGGATATTTGGAGCCGTTTGAGGCCTATGCTGGAAAAGGAAATATCTTCACATAAAAACTGAACAGAAGCATTCTCAGAAACTTCTTTGTGTTGAGTGCATTCAACTCACAGACTTGAACTTACCTGTAGAAAGAGCAGTTTTGAAACACTCTTTTGGTAAAATCTGCAAGTGGTTATTTGGAGCACTTCGAGGCCTGTGCTGGGATATGGAATATCTTCACCTAAAAACTACAGAGAAGCATTCTCAGAAAGTTCTTCACGATGCATTCATTCAACTCACAGAGTTGAACCTTCCTTTTGATAGAACAGTTTTGAAACACTCTTTTTGTAGAATCTGCAAGAGGATATTTGGAGCGTTTTGAGGCCTATGCTGGAAAAGGAAATATCTTCACCTAAAAACTAGACAGAAGCATTCTGAGAAACTTCTGTGTGATGAGTGCATTCAACTCACAGACTTGAACGTTTCTTTTGATAGAACAGTTTGGAAACATTACGTTTGTAGAATCTGCAAGTGTTTATTCGGAGCACCTTGAGGCCTATGTTGGAAAAGGAAATATCTTCACATAAAAACTAGAGAGAAGGATTCTCAGAAACTTCTTTGTGATGAGTTCATTCAACTCACAGAGTTGAACCTACCAATTGATAGAGACGTTTGGAAACACTCTTTTTGTAGAATCTGCAAGTGGATATTTGGAGCCGTTTGAGGCCTATGCTGGAAAAGGAAATATCTTCACATAAAAACTGAACAGAAGCATTCTCAGAAACCTCTTTGTGTTGAGTGCATTCAACTCACAGACTTGAACTTACCTGTAGAAAGAGCAGTTTTGAAACACTCTTTTGGTAAAATCTGCAAGTGTTTATTTGGAGCACTTCGAGGCCTGTGCTGGGATATGGAATATCTTCACCTAAAAACTACAGAGAAGCATTCTCAGAAAGTTCTTCACGATGCATTCATTCAACTCACAGAGTTGAACCTTCCTTTTGATAGAACAGTTTGGAAACACTCTTTTTGTAGAATCTGCAAGAGGATATTTGGAGCGTTTTGAGGCCTATGCTGGAAAAGGAAATATCTTCACCTAAAAACTAGACAGAAGCATTCTCAGAAACTTCTGTGTGATGAGTGCATTCAACTCACAGACTTGAACGTTTCTTTTGATAGAACAGTTTGGAAACATTACGTTTGTAGAATCTGCAAGTGTTTATTCGGAGCACCTTGAGGCCTATGTTGGAAAAGGAAATATCTTCACATAAAAACTAGAGAGAAGGATTCTCAGAAACTTCTTTGTGATGAGTTCATTCAACTCACAGAGTTGAACCTACCAATTGATAGAGAAGTTTGGAAACACTCTTTTTGTAGAATCTGCAAGTGGATATTTGGAGCCGTTTGAGGCCTATGCTGGAAAAGGAAATATCTTCACATAAAAACTGAACAGAAGCATTCTCAGAAACTTCTTTGTGTTGAGTGCATTCAACTCACAGACTTGAACTTACCTGTAGAAAGAGCAGTTTTGAAACACTCTTTTGGTAAAATCTGCAAGTGGTTATTTGGAGCACTTCGAGGCCTGTGCTGGGATATGGAATATCTTCACCTAAAAACTACAGAGAAGCATTCTCAGAAAGTTCTTCACGATGCATTCATTCAACTCACAGAGTTGAACCTTTCTTTTGATAGAACAGTTTTGAAACACTCTTTTTCTAGAATCTGAAAGAGGATAATTGGAACGTATTGAGGCCTATGCTGGAAAAGGAAATACCTTCACCTAAAAACTAGACAGAAGCATTCTCAGAAACTTCTGTGTGATGAGTGCATTCAACTCACAGACTTGAACGTTTCTTTTGATAGAACAGTTTGGAAACATTACGTTTGTAGAATCTGCAAGTGTTTATTCGGAGCACCTTGAGGCGTATGTTGGAAAAGGAAATATCTTCACATAAAAACTAGAGAGAAGGATTCTCAGAAACTTCTTTGTGATGAGTTCATTCAACTCACAGAGTTGAACCTACCAATTGATAGAGAAGTTTGGAAACACTCTTTTTGTAGAATCTGCAAGTGGATATTTGGAGCCGTTTGAGGCCTAGGCTGGAAAAGGAAATATCTTCACATAAAAACTGAACAGAAGCATTCTCAGAAATTTCTGTGTGATGAGTGCATTCAACTCACAGACTTGAACGTTTCTTTTGATAGAACAGTTTGGAAACATTACGTTTGTAGAATCTGCAAGTGTTTATTCGGAGCACATTGAGGCCTATGTTGGAAAAGGAAATATCTTCGCATAAAAACTAGAGAGAAGGATTCTCAGAAACTTCTTTGTGATGAGTTCATTCACCTCACAGAGTTGAACCTACCAATTGATAGAGAAGTTTGGAAACACTCTTTTTGTAGAATCTGCAAGTGGATATTTGGAGCCGTTTGAGGCCTATGCTGGAAAAGGAAATATCTTCATATAAAAACCGAACAGAAGCATTCTCAGAAACTTCTTTGTGTTGAGTGCATTCAACTCACAGACTTGAACTTACCTGTAGAAAGAGCAGTTTTGAAACACTCTTTTGGTAAAATCTGCAAGTGGTTATTTGGAGCACTTCGAGGCCTGTGCTGGGATATGGAATACTATCACCTAAAAACTACAGAGAAGCATTCTCAGAAAGTTCTTCACGATGCATTCATTCAACTCACAGAGTTGAACCTTCCTTTTGATAGAACAGTTTTGAAACACTCTTTTTGTAGAATCTGCAAGAGGATATTTGGAGCGTTTTGAGGCCTATGCTGGAAAAGGAAATACCTTCACCTAAAAACTAGACAGAAGCATTCTCAGAAACTTCTGTGTGATGAGTGCATTCAACTCACAGACTTGAACGTTTCTTTTGATAGAACAGTTTGGAAACATTACGTTTGTAGAATCTGCAAGTGTTTATTCGGAGCACCTTGAGGCGTATGTTGGAAAAGGAAATATCTTCACATAAAAACTAGAGAGAAGGATTCTCAGAAACTTCTTTGTGATGAGTTCATTCAACTCACAGAGTTGAACCTACCAATTGATAGAGAAGTTTGGAAACACTCTTTTTGTAGAATCTGCAAGTGGATATTTGGAGCAGTTTGAGGCCTAGGCTGGAAAAGGAAATATCTTCACATAAAAACTGAACAGAAGCATTCTCAGAAATTTCTGTGTGATGAGTGCATTCAACTCACAGACTTGAACGTTTCTTTTGATAGAACAGTTTGGAAACATTACGTTTGTAGAATCTGCAAGTGTTTATTCGGAGCACATTGTGGCCTATGTTGGAAAAGGAAATATCTTCGCATAAAAACTAGAGAGAAGGATTCTCAGAAACTTCTTTGGATGAGTTCATTCAACTCACAGAGTTGAACCTACCAATTGATAGAGAAGTTTGGAAACACTCTTTTTGTAGAATCTGCAAGTGGATATTTGGAGCCGTTTGAGGCCTATGCTGGAAAAGGAAATATCTTCACATAAAAACTGAACAGAAGCATTCTCAGAAACTTCTTTGTGTTGAGTACATTGAACTCACAGACTTGAACTTACCTGTAGAAAGGGCAGTTTTGAAACACTCTTTTGGTAAAATCTGCAAGTGGTTATTTGGAGCACTTCGAGGCCTGTGCTGGGATATGGAATATCTTCACCTAAAAACTACAGAGAAGCATTCTCAGAAAGTTCTTCACGATGCATTCATTCAACTCACAGAGTTGAACCTTCCTTTTGATAGAACAGTTTTGAAACACTCTTTTTGTAGAATCTGCAAGAGGATATTTGGAGCGTTTTGAGGCCTATGCTGGAAAAGGAAATATCTTCACCTAAAAACTACACAGAAGCATTCTCAGAAACTTCTGTGTGATGAGTGCATTCAACTCACAGACTTGAACGTTTCTTTTGATAGAACAGTTTTGAAACATTACGTTTGTAGAATCTGCAAGTGTTTATTCGGAGCACCTTGAGGCCTATGTTGGAAAAGGAAATATCTTCACATAAAAACTAGAGAGAAGGATTCTCAGAAACTTCTTTGTGATGAGTTCATTCAACTCACAGAGTTGAACCTACCAATTGATAGAGAAGTTTGGAAACACTCTTTTTGTAGAATCTGCAAGTGGATATTTGGAGCCGTTTGAGGCCTATGCTGGAAAAGGAAATATCTTCACATAAAAACTGAACAGAAGCATTCTCAGAAACCTCTTTGTGTTGAGTGCATTCAACTCACAGACTTGAACTTACCTGTAGAAAGAGCAGTTTTGAAACACTCTTTTGGTAAAATCTGCAAGTGTTTATTTGGAGCACTTCGAGGCCTGTGCTGGGATATGGAATATCTTCACCTAAAAACTACAGAGAAGCAGTCTCAGAAAGTTCTTCACGATGCATTCATTCAACTCACAGAGTTGAACCTTCCTTTTGATAGAACAGTTTGGAAACACTCTTTTTGTAGAATCTGCAAGAGGATATTTGGAGCGTTTTGAGGCCTATGCTGGAAAAGGAAATATCTTCACCTAAAAACTAGACAGAAGCATTCTCAGAAACTTCTGTGTGATGAGTGCATTCAACTCACAGACTTGAACGTTTCTTTTGATAGAACAGTTTGGAAACATTACGTTTGTAGAATCTGCAGGTGTTTATTCGGAGCACCTTGAGGCCTATGTTGGAAAAGGAAATATCTTCACATAAAAACTAGAGAGAAGGATTCTCAGAAACTTCTTTGTGATGAGTTCATTCAACTCACAGAGTTGAACCTACCAATTGATAGAGAAGTTTGGAAACACTCTTTTTGTAGAATCTGCAAGTGGATATTTGGAGCCGTTTGAGGCCTATGCTGGAAAAGGAAATATCTTCACATAAAAACTGAACAGAAGCATTCTCAGAAACTTCTTTGTGTTGAGTGCATTCAACTCACAGACTTGAACTTACCTGTAGAAAGAGCAGTTTTGAAACACTCTTTTGGTAAAATCTGCAAGTGGTTATTTGGAGCACTTCGAGGCCTGTGCTGGGATATGGAATATCTTCACCTAAAAACTACAGAGAAGCAGTCTCAGAAAGTTCTTCACGATGCATTCATTCAACTCACAGAGTTGAACCTTCCTTTTGATAGAACAGTTTTGAATCACTCTTTTTCTAGAATCTGCAAGAGGATATTTGGAGCGTTTTGAGGCCTATGCTGGAAAAGGAAATATCTTCACCTAAAAACTAGACAGAAGCATTCTCAGAAACTTCTGTGTGATGAGTGCATTCAACTCACAGACTTGAACGTTTCTTTTGATAGAACAGTTTGGAAACATTACGTTTGTAGAATCTGCAAGTGTTTATTCGGAGCACCTTGAGGCCTATGTTGGAAAAGGAAATATCTTCACATAAAACCTAGAGAGAAGGATTCTCAGAAACTTCTTTGTGATGAGTTCATTCAACTCACAGAGTTGAACCTACCAATTGAAAGAGAAGTTTGGAAACACTCTTTTTGTAGAATCTGCAAGTGGATATTTGGAGCCGTTTGAGGCCTATGCTGGAAAAGGAAATATCTTCACATAAAAACTGAACAGAAGCATTCTCAGAAACTTCTTTGTGTTGAGTGCATTCAACTCACAGACTTGAACTTACCTGTAGAAAGAGCAGTTTTGAAACACTCTTTTGGTAAAATCTGCAAGTGGTTATTTGGAGCACTTCGAGGCCTGTGCTGGGATATGGAATATCTTCACCTAAAAACTACAGAGAAGCATTCTCAGAAAGTTCTTCACGATGCATTCATTCAACTCACAGAGTTGAACCTTCCTTTTGATAGAACAGTTTTGAAACACTCTTTTTGTAGAATCTGCAAGAGGATATTTGGAGCGTTTTGAGGCCTATGCTGGAAAAGGAAATATCTTCACCTAAAAACTAGACAGAAGCATTCTCAGAAACTTCTGTGTGATGAGTGCATTCAACTCACAGACTTGAACGTTTCTTTTGATAGAACAGTTTGGAAACATTACGTTTGTAGAATCTGCAAGTGTTTATTCGGAGCACCTTGAGGCCTATGTTGGAAAAGGAAATATCTTCACATAAAACCTAGAGAGAAGGATTCTCAGAAACTTCTTTGTGATGAGTTCATTCAACTCACAGAGTTGAACCTACCAATTGATAGAGAAGTTTGGAAACACTCTTTTTGTAGAATCTGCAAGTGGATATTTGGAGCCGTTTGAGGCCTATGCTGGAAAAGGAAATATCTTCACATAAAAACTGAACAGAAGCATTCTCAGAAACTTCTTTGTGTTGAGTGCATTCAACTCACAGACTTGAACTTACCTGTAGAAAGAGCAGTTTTGAAACACTCTTTTGGTAAAATCTGCAAGTGGTTATTTGGAGCACTTCGAGGCCTGTGCTGGGATATGGAATACCTTCACCTAAAAACTACAGAGAAGCATTCTCAGAAAGTTCTTCACGATGCATTCATTCAACTCACAGAGTTGAACCTTCCTTTTGATAGAACAGTTTTGAAACACTCTTTTTCTAGAATCTGCAAGAGGATATTTGGAGCGTTTTGAGGCCTATGCTGGAAAAGGAAATATCTTCACCTAAAAACTAGACAGAAGCATTCTCAGAAACTTCTGTGTGATGAGTGCATTCAACTCACAGACTTGAACGTTTCTTTTGATAGAACAGTTTGGAAACATTACGTTTGTAGAATCTGCAAGTGTTTATTCGGAGCACCTTGAGGCCTATGTTGGAAAAGGAAATATCTTCACATAAAAACTAGAGAGAAGGATTCTCAGAAACTTCTTTGTGATGAGTTCATTCAACTCACAGAGTTGAACCTACCAATTGATAGAGAAGTTTGGAAACACTCTTTTTGTAGAATCTGCAAGTGGATATTTGGAGCAGTTTGAGGCCTAGGCTGGAAAAGGAAATATCTTCACATAAAAACTGAACAGAAGCCTTCTCAGAAATTTCTGTGTGATGAGTGCATTCAACTCACAGACTTGAACGTTTCTTTTGATAGAACAGTTTGGAAACATTACGTTTGTAGAATCTGCAAGTGTTTATTCGGAGCACATTGTGGCCTATGTTGGAAAAGGAAATATCTTCGCATAAAAACTAGAGAGAAGGATTCTCAGAAACTTCTTTGGATGAGTTCATTCAACTCACAGAGTTGAACCTACCAATTGATAGAGAAGTTTGGAAACACTCTTTTTGTAGAATCTGCAAGTGGATATTTGGAGCCGTTTGAGGCCTATGCTGGAAAAGGAAATATCTTCACATAAAAACTGAACAGAAGCATTCTCAGAAACTTCTTTGTGTTGAGTACATTCAACTCACAGACTTGAACTTACCTGTAGAAAGAGCAGTTTTGAAACACTCTTTTGGTAAAATCTGCAAGTGGTTATTTGGAGCACTTCGAGGCCTGTGCTGGGATATGGAATATCTTCACCTAAAAACTACAGAGAAGCATTCTCAGAAAGTTCTTCACGATGCATTCATTCAACTCACAGAGTTGAACCTTCCTTTTGATAGAACAGTTTTGAAACACTCTTTTTGTAGAATCTGCAAGAGGATATTTGGAGCGTTTTGAGGCCTATGCTGGAAAAGGAAATACCTTCACCTAAAAACTAGACAGAAGCATTCTGAGAAACTTCTGTGTGATGAGTGCATTCAACTCACAGACTTGAACGTTTCTTTTGATAGAACAGTTTTGAAACATTACGTTTGTAGAATCTGCAAGTGTTTATTCGGAGCACCTTGAGGCCTATGTTGGAAAAGGAAATATCTTCACATAAAAACTAGAGAGAAGGATTCTCAGAAACTTCTTTGTGATGAGTTCATTCAACTCACAGAGTTGAACCTACCAATTGATAGAGAAGTTTGGAAACACTCTTTTTGTAGAATCTGCAAGTGGATATTTGGAGCCGTTTGAGGCCTATGCTGGAAAAGGAAATATCTTCACATAAAAACTGAACAGAAGCATTCTCAGAAACCTCTTTGTGTTGAGTGCATTCAACTCACAGACTTGAACTTACCTGTAGAAAGAGCAGTTTTGAAACACTCTTTTGGTAAAATCTGCAAGTGTTTATTTGGAGCACTTCGAGGCCTGTGCTGGGATATGGAATATCTTCACCTAAAAACTACAGAGAAGCATTCTCAGAAAGTTCTTCACGATGCATTCATTCAACTCACAGAGTTGAACCTTCCTTTTGATAGAACAGTTTGGAAACACTCTTTTTGTAGAATCTGCAAGAGGATATTTGGAGCGTTTTGAGGCCTATGCTGGAAAAGGAAATATCTTCACCTAAAAACTAGACAGAAGCATTCTCAGAAACTTCTGTGTGATGAGTGCATTCAACTCACAGACTTGAACGTTTCTTTTGATAGAACAGTTTGGAAACATTACGTTTGTAGAATCTGCAAGTGTTTATTCGGAGCACCTTGAGGCCTATGTTGGAAAAGGAAATATCTTCACATAAAAACTAGAGAGAAGGATTCTCAGAAACTTCTTTGTGATGAGTTCATTCAACTCACAGAGTTGAACCTACCAATTGATAGAGAAGTTTGGAAACACTCTTTTTGTAGAATCTGCAAGTGGATATTTGGAGCCGTTTGAGGCCTATGCTGGAAAAGGAAATATCTTCACATAAAAACTGAACAGAAGCATTCTCAGAAACTTCTTTGTGTTGAGTGCATTCAACTCACAGACTTGAACTTACCTGTAGAAAGAGCAGTTTTGAAACACTCTTTTGGTAAAATCTGCAAGTGGTTATTTGGAGCACTTCGAGGCCTGTGCTGGGATATGGAATATCTTCACCTAAAAACTACAGAGAAGCATTCTCAGAAAGTTCTTCACGATGCATTCATTCAACTCACAGAGTTGAACCTTTCTTTTGATAGAACAGTTTTGAAACACTCTTTTTCTAGAATCTGCAAGAGGATATTTGGAGCGTTTTGAGGCCTATGCTGGAAAAGGAAATATCTTCACCTAAAAACTAGACAGAAGCATTCTCAGAAACTTCTGTGTGATGAGTGCATTCAACTCACAGACTTGAACGTTTCTTTTGATAGAACAGTTTGGAAACATTACGTTTGTAGAATCTGCAAGTGTTTATTCGGAGCACCTTGAGGCGTATGTTGGAAAAGGAAATATCTTCACATAAAAACTAGAGAGAAGGATTCTCAGAAACTTCTTTGTGATGAGTTCATTCAACTCACAGAGTTGAACCTACCAATTGATAGAGAAGTTTGGAAACACTCTTTTTGTAGAATCTGCAAGTGGATATTAGGAGCAGTTTGAGGCCTAGGCTGGAAAAGGAAATATCTTCACATAAAAACTGAACAGAAGCATTCTCAGAAATTTCTGTGTGATGAGTGCATTCAACTCACAGACTTGAACGTTTCTTTTGATAGAACAGTTTGGAAACATTACGTTTGTAGAATCTGCAGGTGTTTATTCGGAGCACATTGTGGCCTATGTTGGAAAAGGAAATATCTTCGCATAAAAACTAGAGAGAAGGATTCTCAGAAACTTCTTTGGATGAGTTCATTCAACTCACAGAGTTGAACCTACCAATTGATAGAGAAGTTTGGAAACACTCTTTTTGTAGAATCTGCAAGTGGATATTTGGAGCCGTTTGAGGCCTATGCTGGAAAAGGAAATATCTTCACATAAAAACTGAACAGAAGCATTCTCAGAAACTTCTTTGTGTTGAGTACATTCAACTCACAGACTTGAACTTACCTGTAGAAAGAGCAGTTTTGAAACACTCTTTTGGTAAAATCTGCAAGTGGTTATTTGGAGCACTTCGAGGCCTGTGCTGGGATATGGAATATCTTCACCTAAAAACTACAGAGAAGCATTCTCAGAAAGTTCTTCACGATGCATTCATTCAACTCACAGAGTTGAACCTTCCTTTTGATAGAACAGTTTTGAAACACTCTTTTTGTAGAATCTGCAAGAGGATATTTGGAGCGTTTTGAGGCCTATGCTGGAAAAGGAAATACCTTCACCTAAAAACTAGACAGAAGCATTCTGAGAAACTTCTGTGTGATGAGTGCATTCAACTCACAGACTTGAACGTTTCTTTTGATAGAACAGTTTTGAAACATTACGTTTGTAGAATCTGCAAGTGTTTATTCGGAGCACCTTGAGGCCTATGTTGGAAAAGGAAATATCTTCACATAAAAACTAGAGAGAAGGATTCTCAGAAACTTCTTTGTGATGAGTTCATTCAACTCACAGAGTTGAACCTACCAATTGATAGAGAAGTTTGGAAACACTCTTTTTGTAGAATCTGCAAGTGGATATTTGGAGCCGTTTGAGGCCTATGCTGGAAAAGGAAATATCTTCACATAAAAACTGAACAGAAGCATTCTCAGAAACCTCTTTGTGTTGAGTGCATTCAACTCACAGACTTGAACTTACCTGTAGAAAGAGCAGTTTTGAAACACTCTTTTGGTAAAATCTGCAAGTGTTTATTTGGAGCACTTCGAGGCCTGTGCTGGGATATGGAATATCTTCACCTAAAAACTACAGAGAAGCATTCTCAGAAAGTTCTTCACGATGCATTCATTCAACTCACAGAGTTGAACCTTCCTTTTGATAGAACAGTTTGGAAACACTCTTTTTGTAGAATCTGCAAGAGGATATTTGGAGCGTTTTGAGGCCTATGCTGGAAAAGGAAATATCTTCACCTAAAAACTAGACAGAAGCATTCTCAGAAACTTCTGTGTGATGAGTGCATTCAACTCACAGACTTGAACGTTTCTTTTGATAGAACAGTTTGGAAACATTACGTTTGTAGAATCTGCAAGTGTTTATTCGGAGCACCTTGAGGCCTATGTTGGAAAAGGAAATATCTTCACATAAAAACTAGAGAGAAGGATTCTCAGAAACTTCTTTGTGATGAGTTCATTCAACTCACAGAGTTGAACCTACCAATTGATAGAGAAGTTTGGAAACACTCTTTTTGTAGAATCTGCAAGTGGATATTTGGAGCCGTTTGAGGCCTATGCTGGAAAAGGAAATATCTTCACATAAAAACTGAACAGAAGCATTCTCAGAAACTTCTTTGTGTTGAGTGCATTCAACTCACAGACTTGAACTTACCTGTAGAAAGAGCAGTTTTGAAACACTCTTTTGGTAAAATCTGCAAGTGGTTATTTGGAGCACTTCGAGGCCTGTGCTGGGATATGGAATATCTTCACCTAAAAACTACAGAGAAGCATTCTCAGAAAGTTCTTCACGATGCATTCATTCAACTCACAGAGTTGAACCTTTCTTTTGATAGAACAGTTTTGAAACACTCTTTTTCCAGAATCTGCAAGAGGATATTTGGAGCGTTTTGAGGCCTATGCTGGAAAAGGAAATATCTTCACCTAAAAACTAGACAGAAGCATTCTCAGAAACTTCTGTGTGATGAGTGCATTCAACTCACAGACTTGAACGTTTCTTTTGATAGAACAGTTTGGAAACATTACGTTTGTAGAATCTGCAAGTGTTTATTCGGAGCACCTTGAGGCGTATGTTGGAAAAGGAAATATCTTCACATAAAAACTAGAGAGAAGGATTCTCAGAAACTTCTTTGTGATGAGTTCATTCAACTCACAGAGTTGAACCTACCAATTGATAGAGAAGTTTGGAAACACTCTTTTTGTAGAATCTGCAAGTGGATATTTGGAGCCGTTTGAGGCCTAGGCTGGAAAAGGAAATATCTTCACATAAAAACTGAACAGAAGCATTCTCAGAAATTTCTGTGTGATGAGTGCATTCAACTCACAGACTTGAACGTTTCTTTTGATAGAACAGTTTGGAAACATTACGTTTGTAGAATCTGCAAGTGTTTATTCGGAGCACATTGAGGCCTATGTTGGAAAAGGAAATATCTTCGCATAAAAACTAGAGAGAAGGATTCTCAGAAACTTCTTTGTGATGAGTTCATTCAACTCACAGAGTTGAACCTACCAATTGATAGAGAAGTTTGGAAACACTCTTTTTGTAGAATCTGCAAGTGGATATTTGGAGCCGTTTGAGGCCTATGCTGGAAAAGGAAATATCTTCACATAAAAACTGAACAGAAGCATTCTCAGAAACTTCTTTGTGTTGAGTGCATTCAACTCACAGACTTGAACTTACCTGTAGAAAGAGCAGTTTTGAAACACTCTTTTGGTAAAATCTGCAAGTGGTTATTTGGAGCACTTCGAGGCCTTTGCTGGGATATGGAATATCTTCACCTAAAAACTACAGAGAAGCATTCTCAGAAAGTTCTTCACGATGCATTCATTCAACTCACAGAGTTGAACCTTCCTTTTGATAGAACAGTTTTGAAACACTCTTTTTGTAGAATCTGCAAGAGGATATTTGGAGCGTTTTGAGGCCTATGCTGGAAAAGGAAATATCTTCACCTAAAAACTAGACAGAAGCATTCTCAGAAACTTCTGTGTGATGAGTGCATTCAACTCACAGACTTGAACGTTTCTTTTGATAGAACAGTTTGGAAACATTACGTTTGTAGAATCTGCAAGTGTTTATTCGGAGCACCTTGAGGCCTATGTTGGAAAAGGAAATATCTTCACATAAAACCTAGAGAGAAGGATTCTCAGAAACTTCTTTGTGATGAGTTCATTCAACTCACAGAGTTGAACCTACCAATTGATAGAGAAGTTTGGAAACACTCTTTTTGTAGAATCTGCAAGTGGATATTTGGAGCCGTTTGAGGCCTATGCTGGAAAAGGAAATATCTTCACATAAAAACTGAACAGAAGCATTCTCAGAAACTTCTTTGTGTTGAGTGCATTCAACTCACAGACTTGAACTTACCTGTAGAAAGAGCAGTTTTGAAACACTCTTTTGGTAAAATCTGCAAGTGGTTATTTGGAGCACTTCGAGGCCTGTGCTGGGATATGGAATATCTTCACCTAAAGCTACAGAGAAGCATTCTCAGAAAGTTCTTCACGATGCATTCATTCAACTCACAGAGTTGAACCTTCCTTTTGATAGAACAGTTTTGAAACACTCTTTTTCTAGAATCTGCAAGAGGATATTTGGAGCGTTTTGAGGCCTATGCTGGAAAAGGAAATATCTTCACCTAAAAACTAGACAGAAGCATTCTCAGAAACTTCTGTGTGATGAGTGCATTCAACTCACAGACTTGAACGTTTCTTTTGATAGAACAGTTTGGAAACATTACGTTTGTAGAATCTGCAAGTGTTTATTCGGAGCACCTTGAGGCGTATGTTGGAAAAGGAAATATCTTCACATAAAAACTAGAGAGAAGGATTCTCAGAAACTTCTTTGTGATGAGTTCATTCAACTCACAGAGTTGAACCTACCAATTGATAGAGAAGTTTGGAAACACTCTTTTTGTAGAATCTGCAAGTGGATATTTGGAGCAGTTTGAGGCCTAGGCTGGAAAAGGAAATATCTTCACATAAAAACTGAACAGAAGCATTCTCAGAAATTTCTGTGTGATGAGTGCATTCAACTCACAGACTTGAACGTTTCTTTTGATAGAACAGTTTGGAAACATTACGTTTGTAGAATCTGCAAGTGTTTATTCGGAGCACATTGTGGCCTATGTTGGAAAAGGAAATATCTTCGCATAAAAACTAGAGAGAAGGATTCTCAGAAACTTCTTTGGATGAGTTCATTCAACTCACAGAGTTGAACCTACCAATTGATAGAGAAATTTGGAAACACTCTTTTTGTAGAATCTGCAAGTGGATATTTGGAGCCGTTTGAGGCCTATGCTGGAAAAGGAAATATCTTCACATAAAAACTGAACAGAAGCATTCTCAGAAACTTCTTTGTGTTGAGTACATTCAACTCACAGACTTGAACTTACCTGTAGAAAGAGCAGTTTTGAAACACTCTTTTGGTAAAATCTGCAAGTGGTTATTTGGAGCACTTCGAGGCCTGTGCTGGGATATGGAATATCTTCACCTAAAAACTACAGAGAAGCATTCTCAGAAAGTTCTTCACGATGCATTCATTCAACTCACAGAGTTGAACCTTCCTTTTGATAGAACAGTTTTGAAACACTCTTTTTGTAGAATCTGCAAGAGGATATTTGGAGCGTTTTGAGGCCTATGCTGGAAAAGGAAATACCTTCACCTAAAAACTAGACAGAAGCATTCTGAGAAACTTCTGTGTGATGAGTGCATTCAACTCACAGACTTGAACGTTTCTTTTGATAGAACAGTTTTGAAACATTACGTTTGTAGAATCTGCAAGTGTTTATTCGGAGCACCTTGAGGCCTATGTTGGAAAAGGAAATATCTTCACATAAAAACTAGAGAGAAGGATTCTCAGAAACTTCTTTGTGATGAGTTCATTCAACTCACAGAGTTGAACCTAAAAATTGATAGAGAAGTTTGGAAACACTCTTTTTGTAGAATCTGCAAGTGGATATTTGGAGCCGTTTGAGGCCTATGCTGGAAAAGGAAATATCTTCACATAAAAACTGAACAGAAGCATTCTCACAAACCTCTTTGTGTTGAGTGCATTCAACTCACAGACTTGAACTTACCTGTAGAAAGAGCAGTTTTGAAACACTCTTTTGGTAAAATCTGCAAGTGTTTATTTGGAGCACTTCGAGGCCTGTGCTGGGATATGGAATATCTTCACCTAAAAACTACAGAGAAGCATTCTCAGAAAGTTCTTCACGATGCATTCATTCAACTCACAGAGTTGAACCTTCCTTTTGATAGAACAGTTTGGAAACACTCTTTTTGTAGAATCTGCAAGAGGATATTTGGAGCGTTTTGAGGCCTATGCTGGAAAAGGAAATATCTTCACCTAAAAACTAGACAGAAGCATTCTCAGAAACTTCTGTGTGATGAGTGCATTCAACTCACAGACTTGAACGTTTCTTTTGATAGAACAGTTTGGAAACATTACGTTTGTAGAATCTGCAAGTGTTTATTCGGAGCACCTTGAGGCCTATGTTGGAAAAGGAAATATCTTCACATAAAAACTAGAGAGAAGGATTCTCAGAAACTTCTTTGTGATGAGTTCATTCAACTCACAGAGTTGAACCTACCAATTGATAGAGAAGTTTGGAAACACTCTTTTTGTAGAATCTGCAAGTGGATATTTGGAGCCGTTTGAGGCCTATGCTGGAAAAGGAAATATCTTCACATAAAAACTGAACAGAAGCATTCTCAGAAACTTCTTTGTGTTGAGTGCATTCAACTCACAGACTTGAACTTACCTGTAGAAAGAGCAGTTTTGAAACACTCTTTTGGTAAAATCTGCAAGTGGTTATTTGGAGCACTTCGAGGCCTGTGCTGGGATATGGAATATCTTCACCTAAAAACTACAGAGAAGCATTCTCAGAAAGTTCTTCACGATGCATTCATTCAACTCACAGAGTTGAACCTTTCTTTTGATAGAACAGTTTTGAAACACTCTTTTTCTAGAATCTGCAAGAGGATATTTGGAGCGTTTTGAGGCCTATGCTGGAAAAGGAAATATCTTCACCTAAAAACTAGACAGAAGCATTCTCAGAAACTTCTGTGTGATGAGTGCATTCAACTCACAGACTTGAACGTTTCTTTTGATAGAACAGTTTGGAAACATTACGTTTGTAGAATCTGCAAGTGTTTATTCGGAGCACCTTGAGGCCTATGTTGGAAAAGGAAATATCTTCACATAAAAACTAGAGAGAAGGATTCTCAGAAACTTCTTTGTGATGAGTTCATTCAACTCACAGAGTTGAACCTACCAATTGATAGAGAAGTTTGGAAACACTCTTTTTGTAGAATCTGCAAGTGGATATTAGGAGCAGTTTGAGGCCTAGGCTGGAAAAGGAAATATCTTCACATAAAAACTGAACAGAAGCATTCTCAGAAATTTCTGTGTGATGAGTGCATTCAACTCACAGACTTGAACGTTTCTTTTGATAGAACAGTTTGGAAACATTACGTTTGTAGAATCTGCAAGTGTTTATTCGGAGCACATTGTGGCCTATGATGGAAAAGGAAATATCTTCGCATAAAAACTAGAGAGAAGGATTCTCAGAAACTTCTTTGGATGAGTTCATTCAACTCACAGAGTTGAACCTACCAATTGATAGAGAAGTTTGGAAACACTCTTTTTGTAGAATCTGCAAGTGGATATTTGGAGCCGTTTGAGGCCTATGCTGGAAAAGGAAATATCTTCACATAAAAACTGAACAGAAGCATTCTCAGAAACTTCTTTGTGTTGAGTACATTCAACTCACAGACTTGAACTTACCTGTAGAAAGAGCAGTTTTGAAACACTCTTTTGGTAAAATCTGCAAGTGGTTATTTGGAGCACTTCGAGGCCTGTGCTGGGATATGGAATATCTTCACCTAAAAACTACAGAGAAGCATTCTCAGAAAGTTCTTCACGATGCATTCATTCAACTCACAGAGTTGAACCTTCCTTTTGATAGAACAGTTTTGAAACACTCTTTTTGTAGAATCTGCAAGAGGATATTTGGAGCGTTTTGAGGCCTATGCTGGAAAAGGAAATACCTTCACCTAAAAACTAGACAGAAGCATTCTGAGAAACTTCTGTGTGATGAGTGCATTCAACTCACAGACTTGAACGTTTCTTTTGATAGAACAGTTTTGAAACATTACGTTTGTAGAATCTGCAAGTGTTTATTCGGAGCACCTTGAGGCCTATGTTGGAAAAGGAAATATCTTCACATAAAAACTAGAGAGAAGGATTCTCAGAAACTTCTTTGTGATGAGTTCATTCAACTCACAGAGTTGAACCTACCAATTGATAGAGAAGTTTGGAAACACTCTTTTTGTAGAATCTGCAAGTGGATATTTGGAGCCGTTTGAGGCCTATGCTGGAAAAGGAAATATCTTCACATAAAAACTGAACAGAAGCATTCTCAGAAACCTCTTTGTGTTGAGTGCATTCAACTCACAGACTTGAACTTACCTGTAGAAAGAGCAGTTTTGAAACACTCTTTTGGTAAAATCTGCAAGTGTTTATTTGGAGCACTTCGAGGCCTGTGCTGGGATATGGAATATCTTCACCTAAAAACTACAGAGAAGCATTCTCAGAAAGTTCTTCACGATGCATTCATTCAACTCACAGAGTTGAACCTTCCTTTTGATAGAACAGTTTGGAAACACTCTTTTTGTAGAATCTGCAAGAGGATATTTGGAGCGTTTTGAGGCCTATGCTGGAAAAGGAAATATCTTCACCTAAAAACTAGACAGAAGCATTCTCAGAAACTTCTGTGTGATGAGTGCATTCAACTCACAGACTTGAACGTTTCTTTTGATAGAACAGTTTGGAAACATTACGTTTGTAGAATCTGCAAGTGTTTATTCGGAGCACCTTGAGGCCTATGTTGGAAAAGGAAATATCTTCACATAAAAACTAGAGAGAAGGATTCTCAGAAACTTCTTTGTGATGAGTTCATTCAACTCACAGAGTTGAACCTACCAATTGATAGAGAAGTTTGGAAACACTCTTTTTGTAGAATCTGCAAGTGGATATTTGGAGCCGTTTGAGGCCTAGGCTGGAAAAGGAAATATCTTCACATAAAAACTGAACAGAAGCATTCTCAGAAACTTCTTTGTGTTGAGTGCATTCAACTCACAGACTTGAACTTACCTGTAGAAAGAGCAGTTTTGAAACACTCTTTTGGTAAAATCTGCAAGTGGTTATTTGGAGCACTTCGAGGCCTGTGCTGGGATATGGAATATCTTCACCTAAAAACTACAGAGAAGCAGTCTCAGAAAGTTCTTCACGATGCATTCATTCAACTCACAGAGTTGAACCTTCCTTTTGATAGAACAGTTTTGAAACACTCTTTTTGTAGAATCTGCAAGAGGATATTTGGAGCGTTTTGAGGCCTATGCTGGAAAAGGAAATATCTTCACCTAAAAACTAGACAGAAGCATTCTCAGAAACTTCTGTGTGATGAGTGCATTCAACTCACAGACTTGAACGTTTCTTTTGATAGAACAGTTTGGAAACATTACGTTTGTAGAATCTGCAAGTGTTTATTCGGAGCACCTTGAGGCCTATGTTGGAAAAGGAAATATCTTCACATAAAACCTAGAGAGAAGGATTCTCAGAAACTTCTTTGTGATGAGTTCATTCAACTCACAGAGTTGAACGTACCAATTGATAGAGAAGTTTGGAAACACTCTTTTTGTAGAATCTGCAAGTGGATATTTGGAGCCGTTTGAGGCCTATGCTGGAAAAGGAAATATCTTCACATAAAAACTGAACAGAAGCATTCTCAGAAACTTCTTTGTGTTGAGTGCATTCAACTCACAGACTTGAACTTACCTGTAGAAAGAGCAGTTTTGAAACACTCTTTTGGTCAAATCTGCAAGTGGTTATTTGGAGCACTTCGAGGCCTGTGCTGGGATATGGAATATCTTCACCTAAAAACTACAGAGAAGCATTCTCAGAAAGTTCTTCACGATGCATTCATTCAACTCACAGAGTTGAACCTTTCTTTTGATAGAACAGTTTTGAAACACTCTTTTTCCAGAATCTGCAAGAGGATATTTGGAGCGTTTTGAGGCCTATGCTGGAAAAGGAAATATCTTCACCTAAAAACTAGACAGAAGCATTCTCAGAAACTTCTGTGTGATGAGTGCATTCAACTCACAGACTTGAACGTTTCTTTTGATAGAACAGTTTGGAAACATTACGTTTGTAGAATCTGCAAGTGTTTATTCGGAGCACCTTGAGGCGTATGTTGGAAAAGGAAATATCTTCACATAAAAACTAGAGAGAAGGATTCTCAGAAACTTCTTTGTGATGAGTTCATTCAACTCACAGAGTTGAACCTACCAATTGATAGAGAAGTTTGGAAACACTCTTTTTGTAGAATCTGCAAGTGGATATTTGGAGCCGTTTGAGGCCTAGGCTGGAAAAGGAAATATCTTCACATAAAAACTGAACAGAAGCATTCTCAGAAATTTCTGTGTGATGAGTGCATTCAACTCACAGACTTGAACGTTTCTTTTGATAGAACAGTTTGGAAACATTACGTTTGTAGAATCTGCAAGTGTTTTTTCGGAGCACATTGAGGCCTATGTTGGAAAAGGAAATATCTTCGCATAAAAACTAGAGAGAAGGATTCTCAGAAACTTCTTTGTGATGAGTTCATTCAACTCACAGAGTTGAACCTACCAATTGATAGAGAAGTTTGGAAACACTCTTTTTGTAGAATCTGCAAGTGGATATTTGGAGCCGTTTGAGGCCTATGCTGGAAAAGGAAATATCTTCACATAAAAACTGAACAGAAGCATTCTCAGAAACTTCTTTGTGTTGAGTGCATTCAACTCACAGACTTGAACTTACCTGTAGAAAGAGCAGTTTTGAAACACTCTTTTGGTAAAATCTGCAAGTGGTTATTTGGAGCACTTCGAGGCCTGTGCTGGGATATGGAATATCTTCACCTAAAAACTACAGAGAAGCAGTCTCAGAAAGTTCTTCACGATGCATTCATTCAACTCACAGAGTTGAACCTTCCTTTTGATAGAACAGTTTGGAAACACTCTTTTTGTAGAATCTGCAAGAGGATATTAGGAGCGTTTTGAGGCCTATGCTGGAAAAGGAAATATCTTCACCTAAAAACTAGACAGAAGCATTCTCAGAAACTTCTGTGTGATGAGTGCATTCAACTCACAGACTTGAACGTTTCTTTTGATAGAACAGTTTGGAAACATTACGTTTGTAGAATCTGCAAGTGTTTATTCGGAGCACCTTGAGGCCTATGTTGGAAAAGGAAATATCTTCACATAAAACCTAGAGAGAAGGATTCTCAGAAACTTCTTTGTGATGAGTTCATTCAACTCACAGAGTTGAACCTACCAATTGATAGAGAAGTTTGGAAACACTCTTTTTGTAGAATCTGCAAGTGGATATTTGGAGCCGTTTGAGGCCTATGCTGGAAAAGGAAATATCTTCACATAAAAACTGAACAGAAGCATTCTCAGAAACTTCTTTGTGTTGAGTGCATTCAACTCACAGACTTGAACTTACCTGTAGAAAGAGCAGTTTTGAAACACTCTTTTGGTAAAATCTGCAAGTGGTTATTTGGAGCACTTCGAGGCCTGTGCTGGGATATGGAATATCTTCACCTACAAACTACAGAGAAGCATTCTCAGAAAGTTCTTCACGATGCATTCATTCAACTCACAGAGTTGAACCTTCCTTTTGATAGAACAGTTTTGAAACACTCTTTTTGTAGAATCTGCAAGAGGATATTTGGAGCGTTTTGAGGCCTATGCTGGAAAAGGAAATATCTTCACCTAAAAACTAGACAGAAGCATTCTCAGAAACTTCTGTGTGATGAGTGCATTCAACTCACAGACTTGAACGTTTCTTTTGATAGAACAGTTTGGAAACATTACGTTTGTAGAATCTGCAAGTGTTTATTCGGAGCACCTTGAGGCCTATGTTGGAAAAGGAAATATCTTCACATAAAACCTAGAGAGAAGGATTCTCAGAAACTTCTTTGTGATGAGTTCATTCAACTCACAGAGTTGAACCTACCAATTGATAGAGAAGTTTGGAAACACTCTTTTTGTAGAATCTGCAAGTGGATATTTGGAGCCGTTTGAGGCCTATGCTGGAAAAGGAAATATCTTCACATAAAAACTGAACAGAAGCATTCTCAGAAACTTCTTTGTGTTGAGTGCATTCAACTCACAGACTTGAACTTACCTGTAGAAAGAGCAGTTTTGAAACACTCTTTTGGTAAAATCTGCAAGTGGTTATTTGGAGCACTTCGAGGCCTGTGCTGGGATATGGAATATCTTCACCTACAAACTACAGAGAAGCATTCTCAGAAAGTTCTTCACGATGCATTCATTCAACTCACAGAGTTGAACCTTCCTTTTGATAGAACAGTTTTGAAACACTCTTTTTGTAGAATCTGCAAGAGGATATTTGGAGCGTTTTGAGGCCTATGCTGGAAAAGGAAATATCTTCACCTAAAAACTAGACAGAAGCATTCTCAGAAACTTCTGTGTGATGAGTGCATTCAACTCACAGACTTGAACGTTTCTTTTGATAGAACAGTTTGGAAACATTACGTTTGTAGAATCTGCAAGTGTTCATTCGGAGCACCTTGAGGCGTATGTTGGAAAAGGAAATATCTTCACATAAAAACTAGAGAGAAGGATTCTCAGAAACTTCTTTGTGATGAGTTCATTCAACTCACAGAGTTGAACCTACCAATTGATAGAGAAGTTTGGAAACACTCTTTTTGTAGAATCTGCAAGTGGATATTTGGAGCCGTTTGAGGCCTAGGCTGGAAAAGGAAATATCTTCACATAAAAACTGAACAGAAGCATTCTATGAAATTTCTGTGTGATGAGTGCATTCAACTCACAGACTTGAACGTTTCTTTTGATAGAACAGTTTGGAAACATTACGTTTGTAGAATCTGCAAGTGTTTATTCAGAGCACATTGGGGCCTATGTTGGAAAAGGAAATATCTTCGCATAAAAACTAGAGAGAAGGATTCTCAGAAACTTCTTTGTGATGAGTTCATTCAACTCACAGAGTTGAACCTACCAATTGATAGAGAAGTTTGGAAACACTCTTTTTGTAGAATCTGCAAGTGGATATTTGGAGCCGTTTGAGGCCTATGCTGGAAAAGGAAATATCTTCACATAAAAACTGAACAGAAGCATTCTCAGAAACTTCTTTGTGTTGAGTGCATTCAACTCACAGACTTGAACTTACCTGTAGAAAGAGCAGTTTTGAAACACTCTTTTGGTAAAATCTGCAAGTGGTTATTTGGAGCACTTCGAGGCCTGTGCTGGGATATGGAATATCTTCACCTAAAAACTACAGAGAAGCATTCTCAGAAAGTTCTTCACGATGCATTCATTCAACTCACAGAGTTGAACCTTCCTTTTGATAGAACAGTTTTGAAACACTCTTTTTGTAGAATCTGCAAGAGGATATTTGGAGCGTTTTGAGGCCTATGCTGGAAAAGGAAATATCTTCACCTAAAAACTAGACAGAAGCATTCTCAGAAACTTCTGTGTGATGAGTGCATTCAACTCACAGACTTGAACGTTTCTTTTGATAGAACAGTTTGGAAACATTACGTTTGTAGAATCTGCAATTGTTTATTCGGAGCACCTTGAGGCGTATGTTGGAAAAGGAAATATCTTCACATAAAAACTAGAGAGAAGGATTCTCAGAAACTTCTTTGTGATGAGTTCATTCAACTCACAGAGTTGAACCTACCAATTGATAGAGAAGTTTGGAAACACTCTTTTTGTAGAATCTGCAAGTGGATATTTGGAGCCGTTTGAGGCCTATGCTGGAAAAGGAAATATCTTCACATAAAAACTGAACAGAAGCATTCTCAGAAACTTCTTTGTGTTGAGTGCATTCAACTCACAGACTTGAACTTACCTGTAGAAAGAGCAGTTTTGAAACACTCTTTTGGTAAAATCTGCAAGTGGTTATTTGGAGCACTTCGAGGCCTGTGCTGGGATATGGAGTATCTTCACCTAAAAACTACAGAGAAGCATTCTCAGAAAGTTCCTCACGATGCATTCATTCAACTCACGGAGTTGAACCTTCCTTTTGATAGAACAGTTTTGAAACACTCTTTTTGTAGAATCTGCAAGAGGATATTTGGAGCGTTTTGAGGCCTATGCTGGAAAAGGAAATATCTTCACCTAAAAACTAGACAGAAGCATTCTCAGAAACTTCTGTGTGATGAGTGCATTCAACTCACAGACTTGAACGTTTCTTTTGATAGAACAGTTTGGAAACATTACGTTTGTAGAATCTGCAAGTGTTTATTCGGAGCACCTTGAGGCCTATGTTGGAAAAGGAAATATCTTCACATAAAAACTAGAGAGAAGGATTCTCAGAAACTTCTTTGTGATGAGTTCATTCAACTCACAGAGTTGAACCTACCAATTGATAGAGAAGTTTGGAAACACTCTTTTTGTAGAATCTGCAAGTGGATATTTGGAGCCGTTTGAGGCCTATGCTGGAAAAGGAAATATCTTCACATAAAAACTGAACAGAAGCATTCTCAGAAACTTCTTTGTGTTGACTGCATTCAACTCACAGACTTGAACTTACCTGTAGAAAGAGCGGTTTTGAAACACTCTTTTGGTAAATTCTGCAAGTGGTTATTTGGAGCACTTCGAGGCCTGTGCTGGGATATGGAATATCTTCACCTAAAAACTACAGAGAAGCATTCTCAGAAAGTTCTTCACGATGCATTCATTCAACTCACAGAGTTGAACCTTCCTTTTGATAGAACAGTTTTGAAACACCCTTTTTGTAGAATCTGCAAGAGGATATTTGGAGCGTTTTGAGGCCTATGCTGGAAAAGGAAGTATCTTCACCTAAAAACTAGACAGAAGCATTCTCAGAAACTTCTGTGTGATGAGTGCATTCAACTCACAGACTTGAACGTTTCTTTTGATAGAACAGTTTGGAAACATTACGTTTGTAGAATCTGCAAGTGTTTATTCGGAGCACCTTGAGGCCTATGTTGGAAAAGGAAATATCTTCACATAAAACCTAGAGAGAAGGATTCTCAGAAACTTCTTTGTGATGAGTTCATTCAACTCACAGAGTTGAACCTACCAATTGATAGAGAAGTTTGGAAACACTCTTTTTGTAGAATCTGCAAGTGGATATTTGGAGCCGTTTGAGGCCTATGCTGGAAAAGGAAATATCTTCACATAAAAACTGAACAGAAGCATTCTCAGAAACTTCTTTGTGTTGAGTGCATTCAACTCACAGACTTGAACTTACCTGTAGAAAGAGCAGTTTTGAAACACTCTTTTGGTAAAATCTGCAAGTGGTTATTTGGAGCACTTCGAGGCCTGTGCTGGGATATGGAATATCTTCACCTAAAAACTACAGAGAAGCATTCTCAGAAAGTTCTTCACGATGCATTCATTCAACTCACAGAGTTGAACCTTCCTTTTGATAGAACAGTTTTGAAACACTCTTTTTGTAGAATCTGCAAGAGGATATTTGGAGCGTTTTGAGGCCTATGCTGGAAAAGGAAATATCTTCACCTAAAAACTAGACAGAAGCATTCTCAGAAACTTCTGTGTGATGAGTGCATTCAACTCACAGACTTGAACGTTTCTTTTGATAGAACAGTTTGGAAACATTACGTTTGTAGAATCTGCAAGTGTTTATTCGGAGCACCTTGAGGCCTATGTTTGAAAAGGAAATATCTTCACATAAAAACTAGAGAGAAGGATTCTCAGAAACTTCTTTGTGATGAGTTCATTCAACTCACAGAGTTGAACCTACCAATTGATAGAGAAGTTTGGAAACACTCTTTTTGTAGAATCTGCAAGTGGATATTTGGAGCCGTTTGAGGCCTATGCTGGAAAAGGAAATATCTTCACATAAAAACTGAACAGAAGCATTCTCAGAAACTTCTTTGTGTTGAGTGCATTCAACTCACAGACTTGAACTTACCTGTAGAAAGAGCAGTTTTGAAACACTCTTTTGGTAAAATCTGCAAGTGGTTATTTGGAGCACTTCGAGGCCTGTGCTGGGATATGGAATATCTTCACCTAAAAACTACAGAGAAGCATTCTCAGAAAGTTCTTCACGATGCATTCATTCAACTCACAGAGTTGAACCTTCCGTTTGATAGAACAGTTTTGAAACACTCTTTTTCTAGAATCTGCAAGAGGATATTTGGAGCGTTTTGAGGCCTATGCTGGAAAAGGAAATATCTTCACCTAAAAACTAGACAGAAGCATTCTCAGAAACTTCTGTGTGATGAGTGCATTCAACTCACAGACTTGAACGTTTCTTTTGATAGAACAGTTTGGAAACATTACGTTTGTAGAATCTGCAAGTGTTTATTCGGAGCACCTTGAGGCGTATGTTGGAAAAGGAAATATCTTCACATAAAAACTAGAGAGAAGGATTCTCAGAAACTTCTTTGTGATGAGTTCATTCAACACACAGAGTTGAACCTACCAATTGATAGAGAAGTTTGGAAACACTCTTTTTGTAGAATCTGCAAGTGGATATTTGGAGCCGTTTGAGGCCTAGGCTGGAAAAGGAAATATCTTCACATAAAAACTGAACAGAAGCATTCTCAGAAATTTCTGTGTGATGAGTGCATTCAACTCACAGACTTGAACGTTTCTTTTGATAGAACAGTTTGGAAACATTACGTTTGTTGAATCTGCAAGTGTTTATTCGGAGCACATTGAGGCCCATGTTGGAAAAGGAAATATCTTCGCATAAAAACTAGAGAGAAGGATTCTCAGAAACTTCTTTGTGATGAGTTCATTCAACTCACAGAGTTGAACCTACCAATTGATAGAGAAGTTTGGAAACCCTCTTTTTGTAGAATCTGCAAGTGGATATTTGGAGCCGTTTGAGGCCTATGCTGGAAAAGGAAATATCTTCACATAAAAACTGAACAGAAGCATTCTCAGAAACTTCTTTGTGTTGAGTGCATTCAACCCACAGACTTGAACTTACCTGTAGAAAGAGCAGTTTTGAAACACTCTTTTGGTAAAATCTGCAAGTGGTTATTTGGAGCACTTCGAGGCCTGTGCTGGGATATGGAATATCTTCACCTAAAAACTACAGAGAAGCATTCTCAGAAAGTTCTTCACGATGCATTCATTCAACTCACAGAGTTGAACCTTCCTTTTGATAGAACAGTTTTGAAACACTCTTTTTGTAGAATCTGCAAGAGGATATTTGGAGCGTTTTGAGGCCTATGCTGGAAAAGGAAATATCTTCACCTAAAAACTAGACAGAAGCATTCTCAGAAACTTCTGTGTGATGAGTGCATTCAACTCACAGACTTGAACGTTTCTTTTGATAGAACAGTTTGGAAACATTACGTTTGTAGAATCTGCAATTGTTTATTCGGAGCACCTTGAGGCGTATGTTGGAAAAGGAAATATCTTCACATAAAAACTAGAGAGAAGGATTCTCAGAAACTTCTTTGTGATGAGTTCATTCAACTCACAGAGTTGAACCTACCAATTGATAGAGAAGTTTGGAAACACTCTTTTTGTAGAATCTGCAAGTGGATATTTGGAGCCGTTTGAGGCCTATGCTGGAAAAGGAAATATCTTCACATAAAAACTGAACAGAAGCATTCTCAGAAACTTCTTTGTGTTGAGTGCATTCAACTCACAGACTTGAACTTACCTGTAGAAAGAGCAGTTTTGAAACACTCTTTTGGTAAAATCTGCAAGTGGTTATTTGGAGCACTTCGAGGCCTGTGCTGGGATATGGAGTATCTTCACCTAAAAACTACAGAGAAGCATTCTCAGAAAGTTCCTCACGATGCATTCATTCAACTCACAGAGTTGAACCTTCCTTTTGATAGAACAGTTTTGAAACACTCTTTTTGTAGAATCTGCAAGAGGATATTTGGAGCGTTTTGAGGCCTATGCTGGAAAAGGAAATATCTTCACCTAAAAACTAGACAGAAGCATTCTCAGAAACTTCTGTGTGATGAGTGCATTCAACTCACAGACTTGAACGTTTCTTTTGATAGAACAGTTTGGAAACATTACGTTTGTAGAATCTGCAAGTGTTTATTCGGAGCACCTTGAGGCCTATGTTGGAAAAGGAAATATCTTCACATAAAAACTAGAGAGAAGGATTCTCAGAAACTTCTTTGTGATGAGTTCATTCAACTCACAGAGTTGAACCTACCAATTGATAGAGAAGTTTGGAAACACTCTTTTTGTAGAATCTGCAAGTGGATATTTGGTGCCGTTTGAGGCCTCTGCTGGAAAAGGAAATATCTTCACATAAAAACTGAACAGAAGCATTCTCAGAAACCTCTTTGTGTTGAGTGCATTCAACTCACAGACTTGAACTTACCTGTAGAAAGAGCAGTTTTGAAACACTCTTTTGGTAAAATCTGCAAGTGTTTATTTGGAGCACTTCGAGGCCTGTGCTGGGATATGGAATATCTTCACCTAAAAACTACAGAGAAGCATTCTCAGAAAGTTCTTCACGATGCATTCATTCAACTCACAGAGTTGAACCTTCCTTTTGATAGAACAGTTTGGAAACACTCTTTTTGTAGAATCTGCAAGAGGATATTTGGAGCGTTTTGAGGCCTATGCTGGAAAAGGAAATATCTTCACCTAAAAACTAGACAGAAGCATTCTCAGAAACTTCTGTGTGATGAGTGCATTCAACTCACAGACTTGAACGTTTCTTTTGATAGAACAGTTTGGAAACATTACGTTTGTAGAATCTGCAAGTGTTTATTCGGAGCACCTTGAGGCCTATGTTGGAAAAGGAAATATCTTCACATAAAAACTAGAGAGAAGGATTCTCAGAAACTTCTTTGTGATGAGTTCATTCAACTCACAGAGTTGAACCTACCAATTGATAGAGAAGTTTGGAAACACTCTTTTTGTAGAATCTGCAAGTGGATATTTGGAGCCGTTTGAGGCCTATGCTGGAAAAGGAAATATCTTCACATAAAAACTGAACAGAAGCATTCTCAGAAACTTCTTTGTGTTGAGTGCATTCAACTCACAGACTTGAACTTACCTGTAGAAAGAGCAGTTTTGAAACACTCTTTTGGTAAAATCTGCAAGTGGTTATTTGGAGCACTTCGAGGCCTGTGCTGGGATATGGAATATCTTCACCTAAAAACTACAGAGAAGCAGTCTCAGAAAGTTCTTCACGATGCATTCATTCAACTCACAGAGTTGAACCTTCCTTTTGATAGAACAGTTTTGAAACACTCTTTTTGTAGAATCTGCAAGAGGATATTTGGAGCGTTTTGAGGCCTATGCTGGAAAAGGAAATATCTTCACCTAAAAACTAGACAGAAGCATTCTCAGAAACTTCTGTGTGATGAGTGCATTCAACTCACAGACTTGAACGTTTCTTTTGATAGAACAGTTTGGAAACATTACGTTTGTAGAATCTGCAAGTGTTTATTCGGAGCACCTTGAGGCCTATGTTGGAAAAGGAAATATCTTCACATAAAACCTAGAGAGAAGGATTCTCAGAAACTTCTTTGTGATGAGTTCATTCAACTCACAGAGTTGAACCTACCAATTGATAGAGAAGTTTGGAAACACTCTTTTTGTAGAATCTGCAAGTGGATATTTGGAGCCGTTTGAGGCCTATGCTGGAAAAGGAAATATCTTCACATAAAAACTGAACAGAAGCATTCTCAGAAACTTCTTTGTGTTGAGTGCATTCAACTCACAGACTTGAACTTACCTGTAGAAAGAGCAGTTTTGAAACACTCTTTTGGTAAAATCTGCAAGTGGTTATTTGGAGCACTTCGAGGCCTGTGCTGGGATATGGAATATCTTCACCTAAAAACTACAGAGAAGCATTCTCAGAAAGTTCTTCACGATGCATTCATTCAACTCACAGAGTTGAACCTTTCTTTTGATAGAACAGTTTTGAAACAATCTTTTTCCAGAATCTGCAAGAGGATATTTGGAGCGTTTTGAGGCCTATGCTGGAAAAGGAAATATCTTCACCTAAAAACTAGACAGAAGCATTCTCAGAAACTTCTGTGTGATGAGTGCATTCAACTCACAGACTTGAACGTTTCTTTTGATAGAACAGTTTGGAAACATTACGTTTGTAGAATCTGCAAGTGTTTATTCGGAGCACCTTGAGGCGTATGTTGGAAAAGGAAATATCTTCACATAAAAACTAGAGAGAAGGATTCTCAGAAACTTCTTTGTGATGAGTTCATTCAACTCACAGAGTTGAACCTACCAATTGATAGAGAAGTTTGGAAACACTCTTTTTGTAGAATCTGCAAGTGGATATTTGGAGCCGTTTGAGGCCTAGGCTGGAAAAGGAAATATCTTCACATAAAAACTGAACAGAAGCATTCTCAGAAATTTCTGTGTGATGAGTGCATTCAACTCACAGACTTGAACGTTTCTTTTGATAGAACAGTTTGGAAACATTACGTTTGTAGAATCTGCAAGTGTTTATTCGGAGCACATTGAGGCCTATGTTGGAAAAGGAAATATCTTCGCATAAAAACTAGAGAGAAGGATTCTCAGAAACTTCTTTGTGATGAGTTCATTCAACTCACAGAGTTGAACCTACCAATTGATAGAGAAGTTTGGAAACACTCTTTTTGTAGAATCTGCAAGTGGATATTTGGAGCCGTTTGAGGCCTATGCTGGAAAAGGAAATATCTTCACATAAAAACTGAACAGAAGCATTCTCAGAAACTTCTTTGTGTTGAGTGCATTCAACTCACAGACTTGAACTTACCTGTAGAAAGAGCAGTTTTGAAACACTCTTTTGGTAAAATCTGCAAGTGGTTATTTGGAGCACTTCGAGGCCTGTGCTGGGATATGGAATATCTTCACCTAAAAACTACAGAGAAGCAGTCTCAGAAAGTTCTTCACGATGCATTCATTCAACTCACAGAGTTGAACCTTCCTTTTGATAGAACAGTTTGGAAACACTCTTTTTGTAGAATCTGCAAGAGGATATTAGGAGCGTTTTGAGGCCTATGCTGGAAAAGGAAATATCTTCACCTAAAAACTAGACAGAAGCATTCTCAGAAACTTCTGTGTGATGAGTGCATTCAACTCACAGACTTGAACGTTTCTTTTGATAGAACAGTTTGGAAACATTACGTTTGTAGAATCTGCAAGTGTTTATTCGGAGCACCTTGAGGCCTATGTTGGAAAAGGAAATATCTTCACATAAAACCTAGAGAGAAGGATTCTCAGAAACTTCTTTGTGATGAGTTCATTCAACTCACAGAGTTGAACCTACCAATTGATAGAGAAGTTTGGAAACACTCTTTTTGTAGAATCTGCAAGTGGATATTTGGAGCCGTTTGAGGCCTATGCTGGAAAAGGAAATATCTTCACATAAAAACTGAACAGAAGCATTCTCAGAAACTTCTTTGTGTTGAGTGCATTCAACTCACAGACTTGAACTTACCTGTAGAAAGAGCAGTTTTGAAACACTCTTTTGGTAAAATCTGCAAGTGGTTATTTGGAGCACTTCGAGGCCTGTGCTGGGATATGGAATATCTTCACCTACAAACTACAGAGAAGCATTCTCAGAAAGTTCTTCACGATGCATTCATTCAACTCACAGAGTTGAACCTTCCTTTTGATAGAACAGTTTTGAAACACTCTTTTTGTAGAATCTGCAAGAGGATATTTGGAGCGTTTTGAGGCCTATGCTGGAAAAGGAAATATCTTCACCTAAAAACTAGACAGAAGCATTCTCAGAAACTTCTGTGTGATGAGTGCATTCAACTCACAGACTTGAACGTTTCTTTTGATAGAACAGTTTGGAAACATTACGTTTGTAGAATCTGCAAGTGTTTATTCGGAGCACCTTGAGGCCTATGTTGGAAAAGGAAATATCTTCACATAAAACCTAGAGAGAAGGATTCTCAGAAACTTCTTTGTGATGAGTTCATTCAACTCACAGAGTTGAACCTACCAATTGATAGAGAAGTTTGGAAACACTCTTTTTGTAGAATCTGCAAGTGGATATTTGGAGCCGTTTGAGGCCTATGCTGGAAAAGGAAATATCTTCACATAAAAACTGAACAGAAGCATTCTCAGAAACTTCTTTGTGTTGAGTGCATTCAACTCACAGACTTGAACTTACCTGTAGAAAGAGCAGTTTTGAAACACTCTTTTGGTAAAATCTGCAAGTGGTTATTTGGAGCACTTCGAGGCCTGTGCTGGGATATGGAATATCTTCACCTACAAACTACAGAGAAGCATTCTCAGAAAGTTCTTCACGATGCATTCATTCAACTCACAGAGTTGAACCTTCCTTTTGATAGAACAGTTTTGAAACACTCTTTTTGTAGAATCTGCAAGAGGATATTTGGAGCGTTTTGAGGCCTATGCTGGAAAAGGAAATATCTTCACCTAAAAACTAGACAGAAGCATTCTCAGAAACTTCTGTGTGATGAGTGCATTCAACTCACAGACTTGAACGTTTCTTTTGATAGAACAGTTTGGAAACATTACGTTTGTAGAATCTGCAAGTGTTCATTCGGAGCACCTTGAGGCGTATGTTGGAAAAGGAAATATCTTCACATAAAAACTAGAGAGAAGGATTCTCAGAAACTTCTTTGTGATGAGTTCATTCAACTCACAGAGTTGAACCTACCAATTGATAGAGAAGTTTGGAAACACTCTTTTTGTAGAATCTGCAAGTGGATATTTGGAGCCGTTTGAGGCCTAGGCTGGAAAAGGAAATATCTTCACATAAAAACTGAACAGAAGCATTCTCAGAAATTTCTGTGTGATGAGTGCATTCAACTCACAGACTTGAACGTTTCTTTTGATAGAACAGTTTGGAAACATTACGTTTGTAGAATCTGCAAGTGTTTATTCAGAGCACATTGGGGCCTATGTTGGAAAAGGAAATATCTTCGCATAAAAACTAGAGAGAAGGATTCTCAGAAACTTCTTTGTGATGAGTTCATTCAACTCACAGAGTTGAACCTACCAATTGATAGAGAAGTTTGGAAACACTCTTTTTGTAGAATCTGCAAGTGGATATTTGGAGCCGTTTGAGGCCTATGCTGGAAAAGGAAATATCTTCACATAAAAACTGAACAGAAGCATTCTCAGAAACTTCTTTGTGTTGAGTGCATTCAACTCAAGACTTGAACTTACCTGTAGAAAGAGCAGTTTTGAAACACTCTTTTGGTAAAATCTGCAAGTGGTTATTTGGAGCACTTCGAGGCCTGTGCTGGGATATGGAATATCTTCACCTAAAAACTACAGAGAAGCATTCTCAGAAAGTTCTTCACGATGCATTCATTCAACTCACAGAGTTGAACCTTCCTTTTGATAGAACAGTTTTGAAACACTCTTTTTGTAGAATCTGCAAGAGGATATTTGGAGCGTTTTGAGGCCTATGCTGGAAAAGGAAATATCTTCACCTAAAAACTAGACAGAAGCATTCTCAGAAACTTCTGTGTGATGAGTGCATTCAACTCACAGACTTGAACGTTTCTTTTGATAGAACAGTTTGGAAACATTACGTTTGTAGAATCTGCAATTGTTTATTCGGAGCACCTTGAGGCGTATGTTGGAAAAGGAAATATCTTCACATAAAAACTAGAGAGAAGGATTCTCAGAAACTTCTTTGTGATGAGTTCATTCAACTCACAGAGTTGAACCTACCAATTGATAGAGAAGTTTGGAAACACTCTTTTTGTAGAATCTGCAAGTGCATATTTGGAGCCGTTTGAGGCCTATGCTGGAAAAGGAAATATCTTCACATAAAAACTGAACAGAAGCATTCTCAGAAACTTCTTTGTGTTGAGTGCATTCAACTCACAGACTTGAACTTACCTGTAGAAAGAGCAGTTTTGAAACACTCTTTTGGTAAAATCTGCAAGTGGTTATTTGGAGCACTTCGAGGCCTGTGCTGGGAGATGGAGTATCTTCACCTAAAAACTACAGAGAAGCATTCTCAGAAAGTTCCTCACGATGCATTCATTCAACTCACGGAGTTGAACCTTCCTTTTGATAGAACAGTTTTGAAACACTCTTTTTGTAGAATCTGCAAGAGGATATTTGGAGCGTTTTGAGGCCTATGCTGGAAAAGGAAATATCTTCACCTAAAAACTAGACAGAAGCATTCTCAGAAACTTCTGTGTGATGAGTGCATTCAACTCACAGACTTGAACGTTTCTTTTGATAGAACAGTTTGGAAACATTACGTTTGTAGAATCTGCAAGTGTTTATTCGGAGCACCTTGAGGCCTATGTTGGAAAAGGAAATATCTTCACATAAAAACTAGAGAGAAGGATTCTCAGAAACTTCTTTGTGATGAGTTCATTCAACTCACAGAGTTGAACCTACCAATTGATAGAGAAGTTTGGAAACACTCTTTTTGTAGAATCTGCAAGTGGATATTTGGAGCCGTTTGAGGCCTATGCTGGAAAAGGAAGTATCTTCACATAAAAACTGAACAGAAGCATTCTCAGAAACTTCTTTGTGTTGAGTGCATTCAACTCACAGACTTGAACTTACCTGTAGAAAGAGCGGTTTTGAAACACTCTTTTGGTAAAATCTGCAAGTGGTTATTTGGAGCACTTCGAGGCCTGTGCTGGGATATGGAATATCTTCACCTAAAAACTACAGAGAAGCATTCTCAGAAAGTTCTTCACGATGCATTCATTCAACTCACAGAGTTGAACCTTCCTTTTGATAGAACAGTTTTGAAACACTCTTTTTGTAGAATCTGCAAGAGGATATTTGGAGCGTTTTGAGGCCTATGCTGGAAAAGGAAATATCTTCACCTAAAAACTAGACAGAAGCATTCTCAGAAACTTCTGTGTGATGAGTGCATTCAACTCACAGACTTGAACGTTTCTTTTGATAGAACAGTTTGGAAACATTACGTTTGTAGAATCTGCAAGTGTTTATTCGGAGCACCTTGAGGCCTATGTTGGAAAAGGAAATATCTTCACATAAAACCTAGAGAGAAGGATTCTCAGAAACTTCTTTGTGATGAGTTCATTCAACTCACAGAGTTGAACCTACCAATTGATAGAGAAGTTTGGAAACACTCTTTTTGTAGAATCTGCAAGTGGATATTTGGAGCCGTTTGAGGCCTATGCTGGAAAAGGAAATATCTTCACATAAAAACTGAACAGAAGCATTCTCAGAAACTTCTTTGTGTTGAGTGCATTCAACTCACAGACTTGAACTTACCTGTAGAAAGAGCAGTTTTGAAACACTCTTTTGGTAAAATCTGCAAGTGGTTATTTGGAGCACTTCGAGGCCTGTGCTGGGATATGGAATATCTTCACTTAAAAACTACAGAGAAGCAGTCTCAGAAAGTTCTTCACGATGCATTCATTCAACTCACAGAGTTGAACCTTCCTTTTGATAGAACAGTTTTGAAACACTCTTTTTGTAGAATCTGCAAGAGGATATTTGGAGCGTTTTGAGGCCTATGCTGGAAAAGGAAGTATCTTCACCTAAAAACTAGACAGAAGCATTCTCAGAAACTTCTGTCTGATGAGTGCATTCAACTCACAGACTTGAACGTTTCTTTTGATAGAACAGTTTGGAAACATTACGTTTGTAGAATCTGCAAGTGTTTATTCGGAGCACCTTGAGGCCTATGTTGGAAAAGGAAATATCTTCACATAAAACCTAGAGAGAAGGATTCTCAGAAACTTCTTTGTGATGAGTTCATTCAACTCACAGAGTTGAACCTACCAATTGATAGAGAAGTTTGGAAACACTCTTTTTGTAGAATCTGCAAGTGGATATTTGGAGCCGTTTGAGGCCTATGCTGGAAAAGGAAATATCTTCACATAAAAACTGAACAGAAGCATTCTCAGAAACTTCTTTGTGTTGAGTGCATTCAACTCACAGACTTGAACTTACCTGTAGAAAGAGCAGTTTTGAAACACTCTTTTGGTAAAATCTGCAAGTGGTTATTTGGAGCACTTCGAGGCCTGTGCTGGGATATGGAATATCTTCACCTAAAAACTACAGAGAAGCATTCTCAGAAAGTTCTTCACGATGCATTCATTCAACTCACAGAGTTGAACCTTCCTTTTGATAGAACAGTTTTGAAACACTCTTTTTGTAGAATCTGCAAGAGGATATTTGGAGCGTTTTGAGGCCTATGCTGGAAAAGGAAATATCTTCACCTAAAAACTAGACAGAAGCATTCTCAGAAACTTCTGTGTGATGAGTGCATTCAACTCCCAGACTTGAACGTTCCTTTTGATAGAACAGTTTGGAAACATTACGTTTGTAGAATCTGCAAGTGTTTATTCGGAGCACCTTGAGGCCTATGTTGGAAAAGGAAATATCTTCACATAAAAACTAGAGAGAAGGATTCTCAGAAACTTCTTTGTGATGAGTTCATTCAACTCACAGAGTTGAACCTACCAATTGATAGAGAAGTTTGGAAACACTCTTTTTGTAGAATCTGCAAGTGGATATTTGGAGCCGTTTGAGGCCTATGCTGGAAAAGGAAATATCTTCACATAAAAACTGAACAGAAGCATTCTCAGAAACTTCTTTGTGTTGAGTGCATTCAACTCACAGACTTGAACTTACCTGTAGAAAGAGCAGTTTTGAAACACTCTTTTGGTAAAATCTGCAAGTGGTTATTTGGAGCACTTCGAGGCCTGTGCTGGGATATGGAATATCTTCACCTACAAACTACAGAGAAGCATTCTCAGAAAGTTCTTCACGATGCATTCATTCAACTCACAGAGTTGAACCTTCCTTTTGACAGAACAGTTTTGAAACACTCTTTTTGTAGAATCTGCAAGAGGATATTTGGAGCGTTTTGAAGCCTATGCTGGAAAAGGAAATATCTTCACCTAAAAACTAGACAGAAGCATTCTCAGAAACTTCTGTGTGATGAGTGCATTCAACTCACAGACTTGTACGTTTCTTTTGATAGAACAGTTTGGAAACATTACGTTTGTAGAATCTGCAAGTGTTTATTCGGAGCACCTTGAGGCGTATGTTGGAAAAGGAAATATCTTCACATAAAAACTAGAGAGAAGGATTCTCAGAAACTTCTTTGTGATGAGTTCATTCAACTCACAGAGTTGAACCTACCAATTGATAGAGAAGTTTGGAAACACTCTTTTTGTAGAATCTGCAAGTGGATATTTGGAGCCGTTTGAGGCCTAGGCTGGAAAAGGAAATATCTTCACATAAAAACTGAACAGAAGCATTCTCAGAAATTTCTGTGTGATGAGTGCATTCAACTCACAGACTTGAACGTTTCTTTTGATAGAACAGTTTGGAAACATTACGTTTGTAGAATCTGCAAGTGTTTATTCGGAGCACATTGAGGCCTATGTTGGAAAAGGAAATATCTTCGCATAAAAACTAGAGAGAAGGATTCTCAGAAACTTCTTTGTGATGAGTTCATTCAACTCACAGAGTTGAACCTACCAATTGATAGAGAAGTTTGGAAACACTCTTTTTGTAGAATCTGCAAGTGGATATTTGGAGCCGTTTGAGGCCTATGCTGGAAAAGGAAATATCTTCACATAAAAACTGAACAGAAGCATTCTCAGAAACTTCTTTGTGTTGAGTGCATTCAACTCACAGACTTGAACTTACCTGTAGAAAGAGCAGTTTTGAAACACTCTTTTGGTAAAATCTGCAAGTGGTTATTTGGAGCACTTCGAGGCCTGTGCTGGGATATGGAATATCTTCACCTAAAAACTACAGAGAAGCATTCTCAGAAAGTTCTTCACGATGCATTCATTCAACTCACAGAGTTGAACCTTCCTTTTGATAGAACAGTTTTGAAACACTCTTTTTCTAGAATCTGCAAGAGGATATTTGGAGCGTTTTGAGGCCTATGCTGGAAAAGGAAATATCTTCACCTAAAAACTAGACAGAAGCATTCTCAGAAACTTCTGTGTGATGAGTGCATTCAACTCACAGACTTGAACGTTTCTTTTGATAGAACAGTTTGGAAACATTACGTTTGTAGAATCTGCAAGTGTTTATTCGGAGCACCTTGAGGCGTATGTTGGAAAAGGAAATCTCTTCACATAAAAACTAGAGAGAAGGATTCTCAGAAACTTCTTTGTGATGAGTTCATTCAACTCACAGAGTTGAACCTACCAATTGATAGAGAAGTTTGGAAACACTCTTTTTGTAGAATCTGCAAGTGGATATTTGGAGCCGTTTGAGGCCTAGGCTGGAAAAGGAAATATCTTCACATAAAAACTGAACAGAAGCATTCTCAGAAATTTCTGTGTGATGAGTGCATTCAACTCACAGACTTGAACGTTTCTTTTGATAGAACAGTTTGGAAACATTACGTTTGTAGAATCTGCAAGTGTTTATTCGGAGCACATTGAGGCCTATGTTGGAAAAGGAAATATCTTCGCATAAAAACTAGAGAGAAGGATTCTCAGAAACTTCTTTGTGATGAGTTCATTCAACTCACAGAGTTGAACCTACCAATTGATAGAGAAGTTTGGAAACACTCTTTTTGTAGAATCTGCAAGTGGATATTTGGAGCCGTTTGAGGCCTATGCTGGAAAAGGAAATATCTTCACATAAAAACTGAACAGAAGCATTCTCAGAAACTTCTTTGTGTTGAGTGCATTCAACTCACAGACTTGAACTTACCTGTAGAAAGAGCAGTTTTGAAACACTCTTTTGGTAAAATCTGCAAGTGGTTATTTGGAGCACTTCGAGGCCTGTGCTGGGATATGGAATATCTTCACCTAAAAACTACAGAGAAGCATTCTCAGAAAGTTCTTCACGATGCATTCATTCAACTCACAGAGTTGAACCTTCCTTTTGATAGAACAGTTTTGAAACACTCTTTTTGTAGAATCTGCAAGAGGATATTTGGAGCGTTTTGAGGCCTATGCTGGAAAAGGAAATATCTTCACCTAAAAACTAGACAGAAGCATTCTGAGAAACTTTTGTGTGATGAGTGCATTCAACTCACAGACTTGAACGTTTCTTTTGATAGAACAGTTTTGAAACATTACGTTTGTAGAATCTGCAAGTGTTTATTCGGAGCACCTTGAGGCCTATGTTGGAAAAGGAAATATCTTCACATAAAAACTAGAGAGAAGGATTCTCAGAAACTTCTTTGTGATGAGTTCATTCAACTCACAGAGTTGAACCTACCAATTGATAGAGACGTTTGGAAACACTCTTTTTGTAGAATCTGCAAGTGGATATTTGGAGCCGTTTGAGGCCTATGCTGGAAAAGGAAATATCTTCACATAAAAACTGAACAGAAGCATTCTCAGAAACCTCTTTGTGTTGAGTGCATTCAACTCACAGACTTGAACTTACCTGTAGAAAGAGCAGTTTTGAAACACTCTTTTGGTAAAATCTGCAAGTGTTTATTTGGAGCACTTCGAGGCCTGTGCTGGGATATGGAATATCTTCACCTAAAAACTACAGAGAAGCATTCTCAGAAAGTTCTTCACGATGCATTCATTCAACTCACAGAGTTGAACCTTCCTTTTGATAGAACAGTTTGGAAACACTCTTTTTGTAGAATCTGCAAGAGGATATTTGGAGCGTTTTGAGGCCTATGCTGGAAAAGGAAATATCTTCACCTAAAAACTAGACAGAAGCATTCTCAGAAACTTCTGTGTGATGAGTGCATTCAACTCACAGACTTGAACGTTTCTTTTGATAGAACAGTTTGGAAACATTACGTTTGTAGAATCTGCAAGTGTTTATTCGGAGCACCTTGAGGCCTATGTTGGAAAAGGAAATATCTTCACATAAAAACTAGAGAGAAGGATTCTCAGAAACTTCTTTGTGATGAGTTCATTCAACTCACAGAGTTGAACCTACCAATTGATAGAGAAGTTTGGAAACACTCTTTTTGTAGAATCTGCAAGTGGATATTTGGAGCCGTTTGAGGCCTATGCTGGAAAAGGAAATATCTTCACATAAAAACTGAACAGAAGCATTCTCAGAAACTTCTTTGTGTTGAGTGCATTCAACTCACAGACTTGAACTTACCTGTAGAAAGAGCAGTTTTGAAACACTCTTTTGGTAAAATCTGCAAGTGGTTATTTGGAGCACTTCGAGGCCTGTGCTGGGATATGGAATATCTTCACCTAAAAACTACAGAGAAGCATTCTCAGAAAGTTCTTCACGATGCATTCATTCAACTCACAGAGTTGAACCTTTCTTTTGATAGAACAGTTTTGAAACACTCTTTTTCTAGAATCTGAAAGAGGATAATTGGAACGTTTTGAGGCCTATGCTGGAAAAGGAAATACCTTCACCTAAAAACTAGACAGAAGCATTCTCAGAAACTTCTGTGTGATGAGTGCATTCAACTCACAGACTTGAACGTTTCTTTTGATAGAACAGTTTGGAAACATTACGTTTGTAGAATCTGCAAGTGTTTATTCGGAGCACCTTGAGGCGTATGTTGGAAAAGGAAATATCTTCACATAAAAACTAGAGAGAAGGATTCTCAGAAACTTCTTTGTGATGAGTTCATTCAACTCACAGAGTTGAACATACCAATTGATAGAGAAGTTTGGAAACACTCTTTTTGTAGAATCTGCAAGTGGATATTTGGAGCCGTTTGAGGCCTAGGCTGGAAAAGGAAATATCTTCACATAAAAACTGAACAGAAGCATTCTCAGAAATTTCTGTGTGATGAGTGCATTCAACTCACAGACTTGAACGTTTCTTTTGATAGAACAGTTTGGAAACATTACGTTTGTAGAATCTGCAAGTGTTTATTCGGAGCACATTGAGGCCTATGTTGGAAAAGGAAATATCTTCGCATAAAAACTAGAGAGAAGGATTCTCAGAAACTTCTTTGTGATGAGTTCATTCACCTCACAGAGTTGAACCTACCAATTGATAGAGAAGTTTGGAAACACTCTTTTTGTAGAATCTGCAAGTGGATATTTGGAGCCGTTTGAGGCCTATGCTGGAAAAGGAATTATCTTCACATAAAAACTGAACAGAAGCATTCTCAGAAACTTCTTTGTGTTGAGTGCATTCAACTCACAGACTTGAACTTACCTGTAGAAAGAGCAGTTTTGAAACACTCTTTTGGTAAAATCTGCAAGTGGTTATTTGGAGCACTTCGAGGCCTGTGCTGGGATATGGAATATCTTCACCTAAAAACTACAGAGAAGCATTCTCAGAAAGTTCTTCACGATGCATTCATTCAACTCACAGAGTTGAACCTTCCTTTTGATAGAACAGTTTTGAAACACTCTTTTTGTAGAATCTGCAAGAGGATATTTGGAGCGTTTTGAGGCCTATGCTGGAAAAGGAAATATCTTCACCTAAAAACTAGACAGAAGCATTCTGAGAAACTTCTGTGTGATGAGTGCATTCAACTCACAGACTTGAACGTTTCTTTTGATAGAACAGTTTGGAAACATTACGTTTGTAGAATCTGCAAGTGTTTATTCGGAGCACCTTGAGGCCTATGTTGGAAAAGGAAATATCTTCACATAAAAACTAGAGAGAAGGATTCTCAGAAACTTCTTTGTGATGAGTTCATTCAACTCACAGAGTTGAACCTACCAATTGATAGAGAAGTTTGGAAACACTCTTTTTGTAGAATCTGCAAGTGGATATTTGGAGCCGTTTGAGGCCTATGCTGGAAAAGGAAATATCTTCACATAAAAACTGAACAGAAGCATTCTCAGAAACCTCTTTGTGTTGAGTGCATTCAACTCACAGACTTGAACTTACCTGTAGAAAGAGCAGTTTTGAAACACTCTTTTGGTAAAATCTGCAAGTGGTTATTTGGAGCACTTCGAGGCCTGTGCTGGGATATGGAATATCTTCACCTAAAAACTACAGAGAAGCATTCTCAGAAAGTTCTTCACGATGCATTCATTCAACTCACAGAGTTGAACCTTCCTTTTGATAGAACAGTTTGGAAACACTCTTTTTGTAGAATCTGCAAGAGGATATTTGGAGCGTTTTGAGGCCTATGCTGGAAAAGGAAATATCTTCACCTAAAAACTAGACAGAAGCATTCTCAGAAACTTCTGTGTGATGAGTGCATTCAACTCACAGACTTGAACGTTTCTTTTGATAGAACAGTTTGGAAACATTACGTTTGTAGAATCTGCAAGTGTTTATTCGGAGCACCTTGAGGCCTATGTTGGAAAAGGAAATATCTTCACATAAAAACTAGAGAGAAGGATTCTCAGAAACTTCTTTGTGATGAGTTCATTCAACTCACAGAGTTGAACCTACCAATTGATAGAGAAGTTTGGAAACACTCTTTTTGTAGAATCTGCAAGTGGATATTTGGAGCCGTTTGAGGCCTATGCTGGAAAAGGAAATATCTTCACATAAAAACTGAACAGAAGCATTCTCAGAAACTTCTTTGTGTTGAGTGCATTCAACTCACAGACTTGAACTTACCTGTAGAAAGAGCAGTTTTGAAACACTCTTTTGGTAAAATCTGCAAGTGGTTATTTGGAGCACTTCGAGGCCTGTGCTGGGATATGGAATATCTTCACCTAAAAACTACAGAGAAGCATTCTCAGAAAGTTCTTCACGATGCATTCATTCAACTCACGGAGTTGAACCTTTCTTTTGATAGAACAGTTTTGAAACACTCTTTTTCTAGAATCTGCAAGAGGGTATTTGGAGCGTTTTGAGGCCTATGCTGGAAAAGGAAATATCTTCACCTAAAAACTAGACAGAAGCATTCTCAGAAACTTCTGTGTGATGAGTGCATTCAACTCACAGACTTGAACGTTTCTTTTGATAGAACAGTTTGGAAACATTACGTTTGTAGAATCTGCAAGTGTTTATTCGGAGCACCTTGAGGCGTATGTTGGAAAAGGAAATATCTTCACATAAAAACTAGAGAGAAGGATTCTCAGAAACTTCTTTGTGATGAGTTCATTCAACTCACAGAGTTGAACCTACCAATTGATAGAGAAGTTTGGAAACACTCTTTTTGTAGAATCTGCAAGTGGATATTTGGAGCCGTTTGAGGCCTAGGCTGGAAAAGGAAATATCTTCACATAAAAACTGAACAGAAGCATTCTCAGAAATTTCTGTGTGATGAGTGCATTCAACTCACAGACTTGAACGTTTCTTTTGATAGAACAGTTTGGAAACATTACGTTTGTAGAATCTGCAAGTGTTTATTCGGAGCACATTGAGGCCTATGTTGGAAAAGGAAATATCTTCGCATAAAAACTAGAGAGAAGGATTCTCAGAAACTTCTTTGTGATGAGTTCATTCAACTCACAGAGTTGAACCTACCAATTGATAGAGAAGTTTGGAAACACTCTTTTTGTAGAATCTGCAAGTGGATATTTGGAGCCGTTTGAGGCCTATGCTGGAAAAGGAAATATCTTCACATAAAAACTGAACAGAAGCATTCTCAGAAACTTCTTTGTGTTGAGTGCATTCAACTCACAGACTTGAACTTACCTGTAGAAAGAGCAGTTTTGAAACACTCTTTTGGTAAAATCTGCAAGTGGTTATTTGGAGCACTTCGAGGCCTGTGCTGGGATATGGAATATCTTCACCTAAAAACTACAGAGAAGCAGTCTCAGAAAGTTCTTCACGATGCATTCATTCAACTCACAGAGTTGAACCTTCCTTTTGATAGAACAGTTTGGAAACACTCTTTTTGTAGAATCTGCAAGAGGATATTAGGAGCGTTTTGAGGCCTATGCTGGAAAAGGAAATATCTTCACCTAAAAACTAGACAGAAGCATTCTCAGAAACTTCTGTGTGATGAGTGCATTCAACTCACGGACTTGAACGTTTCTTTTGATAGAACAGTTTTGAAACATTACGTTTGTAGAATCTGCAAGTGTTTATTCGGAGCACCTTGAGGCCTATGTTGGAAAAGGAAATATCTTCACATAAAACCTAGAGAGAAGGATTCTCAGAAACTTCTTTGTGATGAGTTCATTCAACTCACAGAGTTGAACCTACCAATTGATAGAGAAGTTTGGAAACACTCTTTTTGTAGAATCTGCAAGTGGATATTTGGAGCCGTTTGAGGCTTATGCTGGAAAAGGAAATATCTTCACATAAAAACTGAACAGAAGCATTCTCAGAAACTTCTTTGTGTTGAGTGCATTCAACTCAGAGACTTGAACTTACCTGTAGAAAGAGCAGTTTTGAAACACTCTTTTGGTAAAATCTGCAAGTGGTTATTTGGAGCACTTCGAGGCCTGTGCTGGGATATGGAATATCTTCACCTAAAAACTACAGAGAAGCATTCTCAGAAAGTTCTTCACGATGCATTCATTCAACTCACAGAGTTGAACCTTCCTTTTGATAGAACAGTTTTGAAACACTCTTTTTGTAGAATCTGCAAGAGGATATTTGGAGCGTTTTGAGGCCTATGCTGGAAAAGGAAATATCTTCACCTAAAAACTAGACAGAAGCATTCTCAGAAACTTCTGTGTGATGAGTGCATTCAACTCACAGACTTGAACGTTTCTTTTGATAGAACAGTTTGGAAACATTACGTTTGTAGAATCTGCAAGTGTTTATTCGGAGCACCTTGAGGCCTATGTTGGAAAAGGAAATATCTTCACATAAAAACTAGAGAGAAGGATTCTCAGAAACTTCTTTGTGATGAGTTCATTCAACTCACAGAGTTGAACCTACCAATTGATAGAGAAGTTTGGAAACACTCTTTTTGTAGAATCTGCAAGTGGATATTTGGAGCCGTTTGAGGCCTATGCTGGAAAAGGAAATATCTTCACATAAAAACTGAACAGAAGCATTCTCAGAAACTTCTTTGTGTTGAGTGCATTCAACTCACAGACTTGAACTTACCTGTAGAAAGAGCAGTTTTGAAACACTCTTTTGGTAAAATCTGCAAGTGGTTATTTGGAGCACTTCGAGGCCTGTGCTGGGATATGGAATATCTTCACCTACAAACTACAGAGAAGCATTCTCAGAAAGTTCTTCACGATGCATTCATTCAACTCACAGAGTTGAACCTTCCTTTTGATAGAACAGTTTTGAAACACTCTTTTTGTAGAATCTGCAAGAGGATATTTGGAGCGTTTTGAGGCCTATGCTGGAAAAGGAAATATCTTCACCTAAAAACTAGACAGAAGCATTCTCAGAAACTTCTGTGTGATGAGTGCATTCAACTCACAGACTTGAACGTTTCTTTTGATAGAACAGTTTGGAAACATTACGTTTGTAGAATCTGCAAGTGTTCATTCGGAGCACCTTGAGGCGTATGTTGGAAAAGGAAATATCTTCACATAAAAACTAGAGAGAAGGATTCTCAGAAACTTCTTTGTGATGAGTTCATTCAACTCACAGAGTTGAACCTACCAATTGATAGAGAAGTTTGGAAACACTCTTTTTGTAGAATCTGCAAGTGGATATTTGGAGCCGTTTGAGGCCTAGGCTGGAAAAGGAAATATCTTCACATAAAAACTGAACAGAAGCATTCTCAGAAATTTCTGTGTGATGAGTGCATTCAACTCACAGACTTGAACGTTTCTTTTGATAGAACAGTTTGGAAACATTACGTTTGTAGAATCTGCAAGTGTTTATTCAGAGCACATTGAGGCCTATGTTGGAAAAGGAAATATCTTCGCATAAAAACTAGAGAGAAGGATTCTCAGAAACTTCTTTGTGATGAGTTCATTCAACTCACAGAGTTGAACCTACCAATTGATAGAGAAGTTCGGAAACACTCTTTTTGTAGAATCTGCAAGTGGATATTTGGAGCCGTTTGAGGCCTATGCTGGAAAAGGAAATATCTTCACATAAAAACTGAACAGAAGCATTCTCAGAAACCTCTTTGTGTTGAGTGCATTCAACTCACAGACTTGAACTTACCTGTAGAAAGAGCAGTTTTGAAACACTCTTTTGGTAAAATCTGCAAGTGTTTATTTGGAGCACTTCGAGGCCTGTGCTGGGATATGGAATATCTTCACCTAAAAACTACAGAGAAGCATTCTCAGAAAGTTCTTCACGATGCATTCATTCAACTCACAGAGTTGAACCTTCCTTTTGATAGAACAGTTTGGAAACACTCTTTTTGTAGAATCTGCAAGAGGATATTTGGAGCGTTTTGAGGCCTATGCTGGAAAAGGAAATATCTTCACCTAAAAACTAGACAGAAGCATTCTCAGAAACTTCTGTGTGATGAGTGCATTCAACTCACAGACTTGAACGTTTCTTTTGATAGAACAGTTTGGAAACATTACGTTTGTAGAATCTGCAAGTGTTTATTCGGAGCACCTTGAGGCCTATGTTGGAAAAGGAAATATCTTCACATAAAAACTAGAGAGAAGGATTCTCAGAAACTTCTTTGTGATGAGTTCATTCAACTCACAGAGTTGAACCTACCAATTGATAGAGAAGTTTGGAAACACTCTTTTTGTAGAATCTGCAAGTGGATATTTGGAGCCGTTTGAGGCCTATGCTGGAAAAGGAAATATCTTCACATAAAAACTGAACAGAAGCATTCTCAGAAACTTCTTTGTGTTGAGTGCATTCAACTCACAGACTTGAACTTACCTGTAGAAAGAGCAGTTTTGAAACACTCTTTTGGTAAAATCTGCAAGTGGTTATTTGGAGCACTTCGAGGCCTGTGCTGGGATATGGAATATCTTCACCTAAAAACTACAGAGAAGCATTCTCAGAAAGTTCTTCACGATGCATTCATTCAACTCACAGAGTTGAACCTTTCTTTTGATAGAACAGTTTTGAAACACTCTTTTTCTAGAATCTGAAAGAGGATAATTGGAACGTTTTGAGGCCTATGCTGGAAAAGGAAATACCTTCACCTAAAAACTAGACAGAAGCATTCTCAGAAACTTCTGTGTGATGAGTGCATTCAACTCACAGACTTGAACGTTTCTTTTGATAGAACAGTTTGGAAACATTACGTTTGTAGAATCTGCAAGTGTTTATTCGGAGCACCTTGAGGCGTATGTTGGAAAAGGAAATATCTTCACATAAAAACTAGAGAGAAGGATTCTCAGAAACTTCTTTGTGATGAGTTCATTCAACTCACAGAGTTGAACCTACCAATTGATAGAGAAGTTTGGAAACACTCTTTTTGTAGAATCTGCAAGTGGATATTTGGAGCCGTTTGAGGCCTAGGCTGGAAAAGGAAATATCTTCACATAAAAACTGAACAGAAGCATTCTCAGAAATTTCTGTGTGATGAGTGCATTCAACTCACAGACTTGAACGTTTCTTTTGATAGAACAGTTTGGAAACATTACGTTTGTAGAATCTGCAAGTGTTTATTCGGAGCACATTGAGGCCTATGTTGGAAAAGGAAATATCTTCGCATAAAAACTAGAGAGAAGGATTCTCAGAAACTTCTTTGTGATGAGTTCATTCACCTCACAGAGTTGAACCTACCAATTGATAGAGAAGTTTGGAAACACTCTTTTTGTAGAATCTGCAAGTGGATATTTGGAGCCGTTTGAGGCCTATGCTGGAAAAGGAAATATCTTCACATAAAAACTGAACAGAAGCATTCTCAGAAACTTCTTTGTGTTGAGTGCATTCAACTCACAGACTTGAACTTACCTGTAGAAAGAGCAGTTTTGAAACACTCTTTTGGTAAAATCTGCAAGTGGTTATTTGGAGCACTTCGAGGCCTGTGCTGGGATATGGAATACTTTCACCTAAAAACTACAGAGAAGCATTCTCAGAAAGTTCTTCACGATGCATTCATTCAACTCACAGAGTTGAACCTTCCTTTTGATAGAACAGTTTTGAAACACTCTTTTTGTAGAATCTGCAAGAGGATATTTGGAGCGTTTTGAGGCCTATGCTGGAAAAGGAAATACCTTCACCTAAAAACTAGACAGAAGCATTCTCAGAAACTTCTGTGTGATGAGTGCATTCAACTCACAGACTTGAACGTTTCTTTTGATAGAACAGTTTGGAAACATTACGTTTGTAGAATCTGCAAGTGTTTATTCGGAGCACCTTGAGGCGTATGTTGGAAAAGGAAATATCTTCACATAAAAACTAGAGAGAAGGATTCTCAGAAACTTCTTTGTGATGAGTTCATTCAACTCACAGAGTTGAACCTACCAATTGATAGAGAAGTTTGGAAACACTCTTTTTGTAGAATCTGCAAGTGGATATTTGGAGCAGTTTGAGGCCTAGGCTGGAAAAGGAAATATCTTCACATAAAAACTGAACAGAAGCATTCTCAGAAATTTCTGTGTGATGAGTGCATTCAACTCACAGACTTGAACGTTTCTTTTGATAGAACAGTTTGGAAACATTACGTTTGTAGAATCTGCAAGTGTTTATTCGGAGCACATTGTGGCCTATGTTGGAAAAGGAAATATCTTCGCATAAAAACTAGAGAGAAGGATTCTCAGAAACTTCTTTGGATGAGTTCATTCAACTCACAGAGTTGAACCTACCAATTGATAGAGAAGTTTGGAAACACTCTTTTTGTAGAATCTGCAAGTGGATATTTGGAGCCGTTTGAGGCCTATGCTGGAAAAGGAAATATCTTCACATAAAAACTGAACAGAAGCATTCTCAGAAACTTCTTTGTGTTGAGTACATTGAACTCACAGACTTGAACTTACCTGTAGAAAGGGCAGTTTTGAAACACTCTTTTGGTAAAATCTGCAAGTGGTTATTTGGAGCACTTCGAGGCCTGTGCTGGGATATGGAATATCTTCACCTAAAAACTACAGAGAAGCATTCTCAGAAAGTTCTTCACGATGCATTCATTCAACTCACAGAGTTGAACCTTCCTTTTGATAGAACAGTTTTGAAACACTCTTTTTGTAGAATCTGCAAGAGGATATTTGGAGCGTTTTGAGGCCTATGCTGGAAAAGGAAATATCTTCACCTAAAAACTAGACAGAAGCATTCTCAGAAACTTCTGTGTGATGAGTGCATTCAACTCACAGACTTGAACGTTTCTTTTGATAGAACAGTTTTGAAACATTACGTTTGTAGAATCTGCAAGTGTTTATTCGGAGCACCTTGAGGCCTATGTTGGAAAAGGAAATATCTTCACATAAAAACTAGAGAGAAGGATTCTCAGAAACTTCTTTGTGATGAGTTCATTCAACTCACAGAGTTGAACCTACCAATTGATAGAGAAGTTTGGAAACACTCTTTTTGTAGAATCTGCAAGTGGATATTTGGAGCCGTTTGAGGCCTATGCTGGAAAAGGAAATATCTTCACATAAAAACTGAACAGAAGCATTCTCAGAAACCTCTTTGTGTTGAGTGCATTCAACTCACAGACTTGAACTTACCTGTAGAAAGAGCAGTTTTGAAACACTCTTTTGGTAAAATCTGCAAGTGTTTATTTGGAGCACTTCGAGGCCTGTGCTGGGATATGGAATATCTTCACCTAAAAACTACAGAGAAGCAGTCTCAGAAAGTTCTTCACGATGCATTCATTCAACTCACAGAGTTGAACCTTCCTTTTGATAGAACAGTTTGGAAACACTCTTTTTGTAGAATCTGCAAGAGGATATTTGGAGCGTTTTGAGGCCTATGCTGGAAAAGGAAATATCTTCACCTAAAAACTAGACAGAAGCATTCTCAGAAACTTCTGTGTGATGAGTGCATTCAACTCACAGACTTGAACGTTTCTTTTGATAGAACAGTTTGGAAACATTACGTTTGTAGAATCTGCAGGTGTTTATTCGGAGCACCTTGAGGCCTATGTTGGAAAAGGAAATATCTTCACATAAAAACTAGAGAGAAGGATTCTCAGAAACTTCTTTGTGATGAGTTCATTCAACTCACAGAGTTGAACCTACCAATTGATAGAGAAGTTTGGAAACACTCTTTTTGTAGAATCTGCAAGTGGATATTTGGAGCCGTTTGAGGCCTATGCTGGAAAAGGAAATATCTTCACATAAAAACTGAACAGAAGCATTCTCAGAAACTTCTTTGTGTTGAGTGCATTCAACTCACAGACTTGAACTTACCTGTAGAAAGAGCAGTTTTGAAACACTCTTTTGGTAAAATCTGCAAGTGGTTATTTGGAGCACTTCGAGGCCTGTGCTGGGATATGGAATATCTTCACCTAAAAACTACAGAGAAGCATTCTCAGAAAGTTCTTCACGATGCATTCATTCAACTCACAGAGTTGAACCTTCCTTTTGATAGAACAGTTTTGAAACACTCTTTTTGTAGAATCTGCAAGAGGATATTTGGAGCGTTTTGAGGCCTATGCTGGAAAAGGAAATATCTTCACCTAAAAACTAGACAGAAGCATTCTGAGAAACTTTTGTGTGATGAGTGCATTCAACTCACAGACTTGAACGTTTCTTTTGATAGAACAGTTTTGAAACATTACGTTTGTAGAATCTGCAAGTGTTTATTCGGAGCACCTTGAGGCCTATGGTTGAAAAGGAAATATCTTCACATAAAAACTAGAGAGAAGGATTCTCAGAAACTTCTTTGTGATGAGTTCATTCAACTCACAGAGTTGAACCTACCAATTGATAGAGACGTTTGGAAACACTCTTTTTGTAGAATCTGCAAGTGGATATTTGGAGCCGTTTGAGGCCTATGCTGGAAAAGGAAATATCTTCACATAAAAACTGAACAGAAGCATTCTCAGAAACCTCTTTGTGTTGAGTGCATTCAACTCACAGACTTGAACTTACCTGTAGAAAGAGCAGTTTTGAAACACTCTTTTGGTAAAATCTGCAAGTGTTTATTTGGAGCACTTCGAGGCCTGTGCTGGGATATGGAATATCTTCACCTAAAAACTACAGAGAAGCATTCTCAGAAAGTTCTTCACGATGCATTCATTCAACTCACAGAGTTGAACCTTCCTTTTGATAGAACAGTTTGGAAATACTCTTTTTGTAGAATCTGCAAGAGGATATTTGGAGCGTTTTGAGGCCTATGCTGGAAAAGGAAATATCTTCACCTAAAAACTAGACAGAAGCATTCTCAGAAACTTCTGTGTGATGAGTGCATTCAACTCACAGACTTGAACGTTTCTTTTGATAGAACAGTTTGGAAACATTACGTTTGTAGAATCTGCAAGTGTTTATTCGGAGCACCTTGAGGCCTATGTTGGAAAAGGAAATATCTTCACATAAAAACTAGAGAGAAGGATTCTCAGAAACTTCTTTGTGATGAGTTCATTCAACTCACAGAGTTGAACCTACCAATTGATAGAGAAGTTTGGAAACACTCTTTTTGTAGAATCTGCAAGTGGATATTTGGAGCCGTTTGAGGCCTATGCTGGAAAAGGAAATATCTTCACATAAAAACTGAACAGAAGCATTCTCAGAAACTTCTTTGTGTTGAGTGCATTCAACTCACAGACTTGAACTTACCTGTAGAAAGAGCAGTTTTGAAACACTCTTTTGGTAAAATCTGCAAGTGGTTATTTGGAGCACTTCGAGGCCTGTGCTGGGATATGGAATATCTTCACCTAAAAACTACAGAGAAGCATTCTCAGAAAGTTCTTCACGATGCATTCATTCAACTCACAGAGTTGAACCTTCCTTTTGATAGAACAGTTTTGAAACACTCTTTTTGTAGAATCTGCAAGAGGATATTTGGAGCGTTTTGAGGCCTATGCTGGAAAAGGAAATATCTTCACCTAAAAACTAGACAGAAGCATTCTCAGAAACTTCTGTGTGATGAGTGCATTCAACTCACAGACTTGAACGTTTCTTTTGATAGAACAGTTTGGAAACATTACGTTTGTAGAATCTGCAAGTGTTTATTCGGAGCACCTTGAGGCGTATGTTGGAAAAGGAAATATCTTCACATAAAAACTAGAGAGAAGGATTCTCAGAAACTTCTTTGTGATGAGTTCATTCAACTCACAGAGTTGAACCTACCAATTGATAGAGAAGTTTGGAAACACTCTTTTTGTAGAATCTGCAAGTGGATATTTGGAGCCGTTTGAGGCCTAGGCTGGAAAAGGAAATATCTTCACATAAAAACTGAACAGAAGCATTCTCAGAAATTTCTGTGTGATGAGTGCATTCAACTCACAGACTTGAACGTTTCTTTTGATAGAACAGTTTGGAAACATTACGTTTGTAGAATCTGCAAGTGTTTATTCGGAGCACATTGAGGCCTATGTTGGAAAAGGAAATATCTTCGCATAAAAACTAGAGAGAAGGATTCTCAGAAACTTCTTTGTGATGAGTTCATTCAACTCACAGAGTTGAACCTACCAATTGATAGAGAAGTTTGGAAACCCTCTTTTTGTAGAATCTGCAAGTGGATATTTGGAGCCGTTTGAGGCCTATGCTGGAAAAGGAATTATCTTCACATAAAAACTGAACAGAAGCATTCTCAGAAACTTCTTTGTGTTGAGTGCATTCAACTCACAGACTTGAACTTACCTGTAGAAAGAGCAGTTTTGAAACACTCTTTTGGTAAAATCTGCAAGTGGTTATTTGGAGCACTTCGAGGCCTGTGCTGGGATATGGAATATCTTCACCTAAAAACTACAGAGAAGCATTCTCAGAAAGTTCTTCACGATGCATTCATTCAACTCACAGAGTTGAACCTTCCTTTTGATAGAACAGTTTTGAAACACTCTTTTTGTAGAATCTGCAAGAGGATATTTGGAGCGTTTTGAGGCCTATGCTGGAAAAGGAAATATCTTCACCTAAAAACTAGACAGAAGCATTCTGAGAAACTTCTGTGTGATGAGTGCATTCAACTCACAGACTTGAACGTTTCTTTTGATAGAACAGTTTGGAAACATTACGTTTGTAGAATCTGCAAGTGTTTATTCGGAGCACCTTGAGGCCTATGTTGGAAAAGGAAATATCTTCACATAAAAACTAGAGAGAAGGATTCTCAGAAACTTCTTTGTGATGAGTTCATTCAACTCACAGAGTTGAACCTACCAATTGATAGAGAAGTTTGGAAACACTCTTTTTGTAGAATCTGCAAGTGGATATTTGGAGCCGTTTGAGGCCTATGCTGGAAAAGGAAATATCTTCACATAAAAACTGAACAGAAGCATTCTCAGAAACCTCTTTGTGTTGAGTGCATTCAACTCACAGACTTGAACTTACCTGTAGAAAGAGCAGTTTTGAAACACTCTTTTGGTAAAATCTGCAAGTGGTTATTTGGAGCACTTCGAGGCCTGTGCTGGGATATGGAATATCTTCACCTAAAAACTACAGAGAAGCATTCTCAGAAAGTTCTTCACGATGCATTCATTCAACTCACAGAGTTGAACCTTCCTTTTGATAGAACAGTTTGGAAACACTCTTTTTGTAGAATCTGCAAGAGGATATTTGGAGCGTTTTGAGGCCTATGCTGGAAAAGGAAATATCTTCACCTAAAAACTAGACAGAAGCATTCTCAGAAACTTCTGTGTGATGAGTGCATTCAACTCACAGACTTGAACGTTTCTTTTGATAGAACAGTTTGGAAACATTACGTTTGTAGAATCTGCAAGTGTTTATTCGGAGCACCTTGAGGCCTATGTTGGAAAAGGAAATATCTTCACATAAAAACTAGAGAGAAGGATTCTCAGAAACTTCTTTGTGATGAGTTCATTCAACTCACAGAGTTGAACCTACCAATTGATAGAGAAGTTTGGAAACACTCTTTTTGTAGAATCTGCAAGTGGATATTTGGAGCCGTTTGAGGCCTATGCTGGAAAAGGAAATATCTTCACATAAAAACTGAACAGAAGCATTCTCAGAAACTTCTTTGTGTTGAGTGCATTCAACTCACAGACTTGAACTTACCTGTAGAAAGAGCAGTTTTGAAACACTCTTTTGGTAAAATCTGCAAGTGGTTATTTGGAGCACTTCGAGGCCTGTGCTGGGATATGGAATATCTTCACCTAAAAACTACAGAGAAGCATTCTCAGAAAGTTCTTCACGATGCATTCATTCAACTCACGGAGTTGAACCTTTCTTTTGATAGAACAGTTTTGAAACACTCTTTTTCTAGAATCTGCAAGAGGGTATTTGGAGCGTTTTGAGGCCTATGCTGGAAAAGGAAATATCTTCACCTAAAAACTAGACAGAAGCATTCTCAGAAACTTCTGTGTGATGAGTGCATTCAACTCACAGACTTGAACGTTTCTTTTGATAGAACAGTTTGGAAACATTACGTTTGTAGAATCTGCAAGTGTTTATTCGGAGCACCTTGAGGCGTATGTTGGAAAAGGAAATATCTTCACATAAAAACTAGAGAGAAGGATTCTCAGAAACTTCTTTGTGATGAGTTCATTCAACTCACAGAGTTGAACCTACCAATTGATAGAGAAGTTTGGAAACACTCTTTTTGTAGAATCTGCAAGTGGATATTTGGAGCCGTTTGAGGCCTAGGCTGGAAAAGGAAATATCTTCACATAAAAACTGAACAGAAGCATTCTCAGAAATTTCTGTGTGATGAGTGCATTCAACTCACAGACTTGAACGTTTCTTTTGATAGAACAGTTTGGAAACATTACGTTTGTAGAATCTGCAAGTGTTTATTCGGAGCACATTGAGGCCTATGTTGGAAAAGGAAATATCTTCGCATAAAAACTAGAGAGAAGGATTCTCAGAAACTTCTTTGTGATGAGTTCATTCAACTCACAGAGTTGAACCTACCAATTGATAGAGAAGTTTGGAAACACTCTTTTTGTAGAATCTGCAAGTGGATATTTGGAGCCGTTTGAGGCCTATGCTGGAAAAGGAAATATCTTCACATAAAAACTGAACAGAAGCATTCTCAGAAACTTCTTTGTGTTGAGTGCATTCAACTCACAGACTTGAACTTACCTGTAGAAAGAGCAGTTTTGAAACACTCTTTTGGTAAAATCTGCAAGTGGTTATTTGGAGCACTTCGAGGCCTGTGCTGGGATATGGAATATCTTCACCTAAAAACTACAGAGAAGCAGTCTCAGAAAGTTCTTCACGATGCATTCATTCAACTCACAGAGTTGAACCTTCCTTTTGATAGAACAGTTTGGAAACACTCTTTTTGTAGAATCTGCAAGAGGATATTAGGAGCGTTTTGAGGCCTATGCTGGAAAAGGAAATATCTTCACCTAAAAACTAGACAGAAGCATTCTCAGAAACTTCTGTGTGATGAGTGCATTCAACTCACGGACTTGAACGTTTCTTTTGATAGAACAGTTTTGAAACATTACGTTTGTAGAATCTGCAAGTGTTTATTCGGAGCACCTTGAGGCCTATGTTGGAAAAGGAAATATCTTCACATAAAACCTAGAGAGAAGGATTCTCAGAAACTTCTTTGTGATGAGTTCATTCAACTCACAGAGTTGAACCTACCAATTGATAGAGAAGTTTGGAAACACTCTTTTTGTAGAATCTGCAAGTGGATATTTGGAGCCGTTTGAGGCTTATGCTGGAAAAGGAAATATCTTCACATAAAAACTGAACAGAAGCATTCTCAGAAACTTCTTTGTGTTGAGTGCATTCAACTCAGAGACTTGAACTTACCTGTAGAAAGAGCAGTTTTGAAACACTCTTTTGGTAAAATCTGCAAGTGGTTATTTGGAGCACTTCGAGGCCTGTGCTGGGATATGGAATATCTTCACCTAAAAACTACAGAGAAGCATTCTCAGAAAGTTCTTCACGATGCATTCATTCAACTCACAGAGTTGAACCTTCCTTTTGATAGAACAGTTTTGAAACACTCTTTTTGTAGAATCTGCAAGAGGATATTTGGAGCGTTTTGAGGCCTATGCTGGAAAAGGAAATATCTTCACCTAAAAACTAGACAGAAGCATTCTCAGAAACTTCTGTGTGATGAGTGCATTCAACTCACAGACTTGAACGTTTCTTTTGATAGAACAGTTTGGAAACATTACGTTTGTAGAATCTGCAAGTGTTTATTCGGAGCACCTTGAGGCCTATGTTGGAAAAGGAAATATCTTCACATAAAAACTAGAGAGAAGGATTCTCAGAAACTTCTTTGTGATGAGTTCATTCAACTCACAGAGTTGAACCTACCAATTGATAGAGAAGTTTGGAAACACTCTTTTTGTAGAATCTGCAAGTGGATATTTGGAGCCGTTTGAGGCCTATGCTGGAAAAGGAAATATCTTCACATAAAAACTGAACAGAAGCATTCTCAGAAACTTCTTTGTGTTGAGTGCATTCAACTCACAGACTTGAACTTACCTGTAGAAAGAGCAGTTTTGAAACACTCTTTTGGTAAAATCTGCAAGTGGTTATTTGGAGCACTTCGAGGCCTGTGCTGGGATATGGAATATCTTCACCTACAAACTACAGAGAAGCATTCTCAGAAAGTTCTTCACGATGCATTCATTCAACTCACAGAGTTGAACCTTCCTTTTGATAGAACAGTTTTGAAACACTCTTTTTGTAGAATCTGCAAGAGGATATTTGGAGCGTTTTGAGGCCTATGCTGGAAAAGGAAATATCTTCACCTAAAAACTAGACAGAAGCATTCTCAGAAACTTCTGTGTGATGAGTGCATTCAACTCACAGACTTGAACGTTTCTTTTGATAGAACAGTTTGGAAACATTACGTTTGTAGAATCTGCAAGTGTTCATTCGGAGCACCTTGAGGCGTATGTTGGAAAAGGAAATATCTTCACATAAAAACTAGAGAGAAGGATTCTCAGAAACTTCTTTGTGATGAGTTCATTCAACTCACAGAGTTGAACCTACCAATTGATAGAGAAGTTTGGAAACACTCTTTTTGTAGAATCTGCAAGTGGATATTTGGAGCCGTTTGAGGCCTAGGCTGGAAAAGGAAATATCTTCACATAAAAACTGAACAGAAGCATTCTCAGAAATTTCTGTGTGATGAGTGCATTCAACTCACAGACTTGAACGTTTCTTTTGATAGAACAGTTTGGAAACATTACGTTTGTAGAATCTGCAAGTGTTTATTCAGAGCACATTGAGGCCTATGTTGGAAAAGGAAATATCTTCGCATAAAAACTAGAGAGAAGGATTCTCAGAAACTTCTTTGTGATGAGTTCATTCAACTCACAGAGTTGAACCTACCAATTGATAGAGAAGTTCGGAAACACTCTTTTTGTAGAATCTGCAAGTGGATATTTGGAGCCGTTTGAGGCCTATGCTGGAAAAGGAAATATCTTCACATAAAAACTGAACAGAAGCATTCTCAGAAACTTCTTTGTGTTGAGTGCATTCAACTCACAGACTTGAACTTACCTGTAGAAAGAGCAGTTTTGAAACACTCTTTTGGTAAAATCTGCAAGTGGTTATTTGGAGAACTTCGAGGCCTGTGCTGGGATATGGAATATCTTCACCTAAAAACTACAGAGAAGCAGTCTCAGAAAGTTCTTCACGATGCATTCATTCAACTCACAGAGTTGAACCTTCCTTTTGATAGAACAGTTTTGAAACACTCTTTTTGTAGAATCTGCAAGAGGATATTTGGAGCGTTTTGAGGCCTATGCTGGAAAAGGAAGTATCTTCACCTAAAAACTAGACAGAAGCATTCTCAGAAACTTCTGTGTGATGAGTGCATTCAACTCACAGACTTGAACGTTTCTTTTGATAGAACAGTTTGGAAACATTACGTTTGTAGAATCTGCAAGTGTTTATTCGGAGCACCTTGAGGCCTATGTTGGAAAAGGAAATATCTTCACATAAAACCTAGAGAGAAGGATTCTCAGAAACTTCTTTGTGATGAGTTCATTCAACTCACAGAGTTGAACCTACCAATTGATAGAGAAGTTTGGAAACACTCTTTTTGTAGAATCTGCAAGTGGATATTTGGAGCCGTTTGAGGCCTATGCTGGAAAAGGAAATATCTTCACATAAAAACTGAACAGAAGCATTCTCAGAAACTTCTTTGTGTTGAGTGCATTCAACTCACAGACTTGAACTTACCTGTAGAAAGAGCAGTTTTGAAACACTCTTTTGGTAAAATCTGCAAGTGGTTATTTGGAGCACTTCGAGGCCTGTGCTGGGATATGGAATATCTTCACCTACAAACTACAGAGAAGCATTCTCAGAAAGTTCTTCACGATGCATTCATTCAACTCACAGAGTTGAACCTTCCTTTTGATAGAACAGTTTTGAAACACTCTTTTTGTAGAATCTGCAAGAGGATATTTGGAGCGTTTTGAGGCCTATGCTGGAAAAGGAAATATCTTCACCTAAAAACTAGACAGAAGCATTCTCAGAAACTTCTGTGTGATGAGTGCATTCAACTCACAGACTTGAACGTTTCTTTTGATAGAACAGTTTGGAAACATTACGTTTGTAGAATCTGCAAGTGTTCATTCGGAGCACCTTGAGGCGTATGTTGGAAAAGGAAATATCTTCACATAAAAACTAGAGAGAAGGATTCTCAGAAACTTCTTTGTGATGAGTTCATTCAACTCACAGAGTTGAACCTACCAATTGATAGAGAAGTTTGGAAACACTCTTTTTGTAGAATCTGCAAGTGGATATTTGGAGCCGTTTGAGGCCTAGGCTGGAAAAGGAAATATCTTCACATAAAAACTGAACAGAAGCATTCTCAGAAATTTCTGTGTGATGAGTGCATTCAACTCACAGACTTGAACGTTTCTTTTGATAGAACAGTTTGGAAACATTACGTTTGTAGAATCTGCAAGTGTTTATTCAGAGCACATTGAGGCCTATGTTGGAAAAGGAAATATCTTCGCATAAAAACTAGAGAGAAGGATTCTCAGAAACTTCTTTGTGATGAGTTCATTCAACTCACAGAGTTGAACCTACCAATTGATAGAGAAGTTCGGAAACACTCTTTTTGTAGAATCTGCAAGTGGATATTTGGAGCCGTTTGAGGCCTATGCTGGAAAAGGAAATATCTTCACATAAAAACTGAACAGAAGCATTCTCAGAAACTTCTTTGTGTTGAGTGCATTCAACTCACAGACTTGAACTTACCTGTAGAAAGAGCAGTTTTGAAACACTCTTTTGGTAAAATCTGCAAGTGGTTATTTGGAGAACTTCGAGGCCTGTGCTGGGATATGGAATATCTTCACCTAAAAACTACAGAGAAGCAGTCTCAGAAAGTTCTTCACGATGCATTCATTCAACTCACAGAGTTGAACCTTCCTTTTGATAGAACAGTTTTGAAACACTCTTTTTGTAGAATCTGCAAGAGGATATTTGGAGCGTTTTGAGGCCTATGCTGGAAAAGGAAGTATCTTCACCTAAAAACTAGACAGAAGCATTCTCAGAAACTTCTGTGTGATGAGTGCATTCAACTCACAGACTTGAACGTTTCTTTTGATAGAACAGTTTGGAAACATTACGTTTGTAGAATCTGCAAGTGTTTATTCGGAGCACCTTGAGGCCTATGTTGGAAAAGGAAATATCTTCACATAAAACCTAGAGAGAAGGATTCTCAGAAACTTCTTTGTGATGAGTTCATTCAACTCACAGAGTTGAACCTACCAATTGATAGAGAAGTTTGGAAACACTCTTTTTGTAGAATCTGCAAGTGGATATTTGGAGCCGTTTGAGGCCTATGCTGGAAAAGGAAATATCTTCACATAAAAACTGAACAGAAGCATTCTCAGAAACTTCTCTGTGTTGAGTGCATTCAACTCACAGACTTGAACTTACCTGTAGAAAGAGCAGTTTTGAAACACTCTTTTGGTAAAATCTGCAAGTGGTTATTTGGAGCACTTCGAGGCCTGTGCTGGGATATGGAATATCTTCACCTAAAAACTACAGAGAAGCATTCTCAGAAAGTTCTTCACGATGCATTCATTCAACTCACAGAGTTGAACCTTCCTTTTGATAGAACAGTTTTGAAACACTCTTTTTGTAGAATCTGCAAGAGGATATTTGGAGCGTTTTGAGGCCTATGCTGGAAAAGGAAATGTCTTCACCTAAAAACTAGACAGAAGCATTCTCAGAAACTTCTGTGTGATGAGTGCATTCAACTCACAGACTTGAACGTTTCTTTTGATAGAACAGTTTGGAAACATTACGTTTGTAGAATCTGCAAGTGTTTATTCGGAGCACCTTGAGGCCTATGTTTGAAAAGGAAATATCTTCACATAAAAACTAGAGAGAAGGATTCTCAGAAACTTCTTTGTGATGAGTTCATTCAACTCACAGAGTTGAACCTACCAATTGATAGAGAAGTTTGGAAACACTCTTTTTGTAGAATCTGCAAGTGGATATTTGGAGCCGTTTGAGGCCTATGCTGGAAAAGGAAATATCTTCACATAAAAACTGAACAGAAGCATTCTCAGAAACTTCTTTGTGTTGAGTGCATTCAACTCACAGACTTGAACTTACCTGTAGAAAGAGCAGTTTTGAAACACTCTTTTGGTAAAATCTGCAAGTGGTTATTTGGAGCACTTCGAGGCCTGTGCTGGGATATGGAATATCTTCACCTAAAAACTACAGAGAAGCATTCTCAGAAAGTTCTTCACGATGCATTCATTCAACTCACAGAGTTGAACCTTCCTTTTGATAGAACAGTTTTGAAACACTCTTTTTCTAGAATCTGCAAGAGGATATTTGGAGCGTTTTGAGGCCTATGCTGGAAAAGGAAATATCTTCACCTAAAAACTAGACAGAAGCATTCTCAGAAACTTCTGTGTGATGAGTGCATTCAACTCACAGACTTGAACGTTTCTTTTGATAGAACAGTTTGGAAACATTACGTTTGTAGAATCTGCAAGTGTTTATTCGGAGCACCTTGAGGCGTATGTTGGAAAAGGAAATATCTTCACATAAAAACTAGAGAGAAGGATTCTCAGAAACTTCTTTGTGATGAGTTCATTCAACTCACAGAGTTGAACCTACCAATTGATAGAGAAGTTTGGAAACACTCTTTTTGTAGAATCTGCAAGTGGATATTTGGAGCCGTTTGAGGCCTAGGCTGGAAAAGGAAATATCTTCACATAAAAACTGAACAGAAGCATTCTCAGAAATTTCTGTGTGATGAGTGCATTCAACTCACAGACTTGAACGTTTCTTTTGATAGAACAGTTTGGAAACATTACGTTTGTAGAATCTGCAAGTGTTTATTCGGAGCACATTGAGGCCTATGTTGGAAAAGGAAATATCTTCGCATAAAAACTAGAGAGAAGGATTCTCAGAAACTTCTTTGTGATGAGTTCATTCAACTCACAGAGTTGAACCTACCAATTGATAGAGAAGTTTGGAAACCCTCTTTTTGTAGAATCTGCAAGTGGATATTTGGAGCCGTTTGAGGCCTATGCTGGAAAAGGAAATATCTTCACATAAAAACTGAACAGAAGCATTCTCAGAAACTTCTTTGTGTTGAGTGCATTCAACTCACAGACTTGAACTTACCTGTAGAAAGAGCAGTTTTGAAACACTCTTTTGGTAAAATCTGCAAGTGGTTATTTGGAGCACTTCGAGGCCTGTGCTGGGATATGGAATATCTTCACCTAAAAACTACAGAGAAGCATTCTCAGAAAGTTCTTCACGATGCATTCATTCAACTCACAGAGTTGAACCTTCCTTTTGATAGAACAGTTTTGAAACACTCTTTTTGTAGAATCTGCAAGAGGATATTTGGAGCGTTTTGAGGCCTATGCTGGAAAAGGAAATATCTTCACCTAAAAACTAGACAGAAGCATTCTGAGAAACTTCTGTGTGATGAGTGCATTCAACTCACAGACTTGAACGTTTCTTTTGATAGAACAGTTTGGAAACATTACGTTTGTAGAATCTGCAAGTGTTTATTCGGAGCACCTTGAGGCCTATGTTGGAAAAGGAAATATCTTCACATAAAAACTAGAGAGAAGGATTCTCAGAAACTTCTTTGTGATGAGTTCATTCAACTCACAGAGTTGAACCTACCAATTGATAGAGAAGTTTGGAAACACTCTTTTTGTAGAATCTGCAAGTGGATATTTGGAGCCGTTTGAGGCCTATGCTGGAAAAGGAAATATCTTCACATAAAAACTGAACAGAAGCATTCTCAGAAACCTCTTTGTGTTGAGTGCATTCAACTCACAGACTTGAACTTACCTGTAGAAAGAGCAGTTTTGAAACACTCTTTTGGTAAAATCTGCAAGTGGTTATTTGGAGCACTTCGAGGCCTGTGCTGGGATATGGAATATCTTCACCTAAAAACTACAGAGAAGCATTCTCAGAAAGTTCTTCACGATGCATTCATTCAACTCACAGAGTTGAACCTTCCTTTTGATAGAACAGTTTGGAAACACTCTTTTTGTAGAATCTGCAAGAGGATATTTGGAGCGTTTTGAGGCCTATGCTGGAAAAGGAAATATCTTCACCTAAAAACTAGACAGAAGCATTCTCAGAAACTTCTGTGTGATGAGTGCATTCAACTCACAGACTTGAACGTTTCTTTTGATAGAACAGTTTGGAAACATTACGTTTGTAGAATCTGCAAGTGTTTATTCGGAGCACCTTGAGGCCTATGTTGGAAAAGGAAATATCTTCACATAAAAACTAGAGAGAAGGATTCTCAGAAACTTCTTTGTGATGAGTTCATTCAACTCACAGAGTTGAACCTACCAATTGATAGAGAAGTTTGGAAACACTCTTTTTGTAGAATCTGCAAGTGGATATTTGGAGCCGTTTGAGGCCTATGCTGGAAAAGGAAATATCTTCACATAAAAACTGAACAGAAGCATTCTCAGAAACTTCTTTGTGTTGAGTGCATTCAACTCACAGACTTGAACTTACCTGTAGAAAGAGCAGTTTTGAAACACTCTTTTGGTAAAATCTGCAAGTGGTTATTTGGAGCACTTCGAGGCCTGTGCTGGGATATGGAATATCTTCACCTAAAAACTACAGAGAAGCATTCTCAGAAAGTTCTTCACGATGCATTCATTCAACTCACGGAGTTGAACCTTTCTTTTGATAGAACAGTTTTGAAACACTCTTTTTCTAGAATCTGCAAGAGGGTATTTGGAGCGTTTTGAGGCCTATGCTGGAAAAGGAAATATCTTCACCTAAAAACTAGACAGAAGCATTCTCAGAAACTTCTGTGTGATGAGTGCATTCAACTCACAGACTTGAACGTTTCTTTTGATAGAACAGTTTGGAAACATTACGTTTGTAGAATCTGCAAGTGTTTATTCGGAGCACCTTGAGGCGTATGTTGGAAAAGGAAATATCTTCACATAAAAACTAGAGAGAAGGATTCTCAGAAACTTCTTTGTGATGAGTTCATTCAACTCACAGAGTTGAACCTACCAATTGATAGAGAAGTTTGGAAACACTCTTTTTGTAGAATCTGCAAGTGGATATTTGGAGCCGTTTGAGGCCTAGGCTGGAAAAGGAAATATCTTCACATAAAAACTGAACAGAAGCATTCTCAGAAATTTCTGTGTGATGAGTGCATTCAACTCACAGACTTGAACGTTTCTTTTGATAGAACAGTTTGGAAACATTACGTTTGTAGAATCTGCAAGTGTTTATTCGGAGCACATTGAGGCCTATGTTGGAAAAGGAAATATCTTCGCATAAAAACTAGAGAGAAGGATTCTCAGAAACTTCTTTGTGATGAGTTCATTCAACTCACAGAGTTGAACCTACCAATTGATAGAGAAGTTTGGAAACACTCTTTTTGTAGAATCTGCAAGTGGATATTTGGAGCCGTTTGAGGCCTATGCTGGAAAAGGAAATATCTTCACATAAAAACTGAACAGAAGCATTCTCAGAAACTTCTTTGTGTTGAGTGCATTCAACTCACAGACTTGAACTTACCTGTAGAAAGAGCAGTTTTGAAACACTCTTTTGGTAAAATCTGCAAGTGGTTATTTGGAGCACTTCGAGGCCTGTGCTGGGATATGGAATATCTTCACCTAAAAACTACAGAGAAGCAGTCTCAGAAAGTTCTTCACGATGCATTCATTCAACTCACAGAGTTGAACCTTCCTTTTGATAGAACAGTTTGGAAACACTCTTTTTGTAGAATCTGCAAGAGGATATTAGGAGCGTTTTGAGGCCTATGCTGGAAAAGGAAATATCTTCACCTAAAAACTAGACAGAAGCATTCTCAGAAACTTCTGTGTGATGAGTGCATTCAACTCACAGACTTGAACGTTTCTTTTGATAGAACAGTTTTGAAACATTACGTTTGTAGAATCTGCAAGTGTTTATTCGGAGCACCTTGAGGCCTATGTTGGAAAAGGAAATATCTTCACATAAAACCTAGAGAGAAGGATTCTCAGAAACTTCTTTGTGATGAGTTCATTCAACTCACAGAGTTGAACCTACCAATTGATAGAGAAGTTTGGAAACACTCTTTTTGTAGAATCTGCAAGTGGATATTTGGAGCCGTTTGAGGCTTATGCTGGAAAAGGAAATATCTTCACATAAAAACTGAACAGAAGCATTCTCAGAAACTTCTTTGTGTTGAGTGCATTCAACTCAGAGACTTGAACTTACCTGTAGAAAGAGCAGTTTTGAAACACTCTTTTGGTAAAATCTGCAAGTGGTTATTTGGAGCACTTCGAGGCCTGTGCTGGGATATGGAATATCTTCACCTAAAAACTACAGAGAAGCATTCTCAGAAAGTTCTTCACGATGCATTCATTCAACTCACAGAGTTGAACCTTCCTTTTGATAGAACAGTTTTGAAACACTCTTTTTGTAGAATCTGCAAGAGGATATTTGGAGCGTTTTGAGGCCTATGCTGGAAAAGGAAATATCTTCACCTAAAAACTAGACAGAAGCATTCTCAGAAACTTCTGTGTGATGAGTGCATTCAACTCACAGACTTGAACGTTTCTTTTGATAGAACAGTTTGGAAACATTACGTTTGTAGAATCTGCAAGTGTTTATTCGGAGCACCTTGAGGCCTATGTTGGAAAAGGAAATATCTTCACATAAAAACTAGAGAGAAGGATTCTCAGAAACTTCTTTGTGATGAGTTCATTCAACTCACAGAGTTGAACCTACCAATTGATAGAGAAGTTTGGAAACACTCTTTTTGTAGAATCTGCAAGTGGATATTTGGAGCCGTTTGAGGCCTATGCTGGAAAAGGAAATATCTTCACATAAAAACTGAACAGAAGCATTCTCAGAAACTTCTTTGTGTTGAGTGCATTCAACTCACAGACTTGAACTTACCTGTAGAAAGAGCAGTTTTGAAACACTCTTTTGGTAAAATCTGCAAGTGGTTATTTGGAGCACTTCGAGGCCTGTGCTGGGATATGGAATATCTTCACCTACAAACTACAGAGAAGCATTCTCAGAAAGTTCTTCACGATGCATTCATTCAACTCACAGAGTTGAACCTTCCTTTTGATAGAACAGTTTTGAAACACTCTTTTTGTAGAATCTGCAAGAGGATATTTGGAGCGTTTTGAGGCCTATGCTGGAAAAGGAAATATCTTCACCTAAAAACTAGACAGAAGCATTCTCAGAAACTTCTGTGTGATGAGTGCATTCAACTCACAGACTTGAACGTTTCTTTTGATAGAACAGTTTGGAAACATTACGTTTGTAGAATCTGCAAGTGTTCATTCGGAGCACCTTGAGGCGTATGTTGGAAAAGGAAATATCTTCACATAAAAACTAGAGAGAAGGATTCTCAGAAACTTCTTTGTGATGAGTTCATTCAACTCACAGAGTTGAACCTACCAATTGATAGAGAAGTTTGGAAACACTCTTTTTGTAGAATCTGCAAGTGGATATTTGGAGCCGTTTGAGGCCTAGGCTGGAAAAGGAAATATCTTCACATAAAAACTGAACAGAAGCATTCTCAGAAATTTCTGTGTGATGAGTGCATTCAACTCACAGACTTGAACGTTTCTTTTGATAGAACAGTTTGGAAACATTACGTTTGTAGAATCTGCAAGTGTTTATTCAGAGCACATTGAGGCCTATGTTGGAAAAGGAAATATCTTCGCATAAAAACTAGAGAGAAGGATTCTCAGAAACTTCTTTGTGATGAGTTCATTCAACTCACAGAGTTGAACCTACCAATTGATAGAGAAGTTCGGAAACACTCTTTTTGTAGAATCTGCAAGTGGATATTTGGAGCCGTTTGAGGCCTATGCTGGAAAAGGAAATATCTTCACATAAAAACTGAACAGAAGCATTCTCAGAAACTTCTTTGTGTTGAGTGCATTCAACTCACAGACTTGAACTTACCTGTAGAAAGAGCAGTTTTGAAACACTCTTTTGGTAAAATCTGCAAGTGGTTATTTGGAGCACTTCGAGGCCTGTGCTGGGATATGGAATATCTTCACCTAAAAACTACAGAGAAGCAGTCTCAGAAAGTTCTTCACGATGCATTCATTCAACTCACAGAGTTGAACCTTCCTTTTGATAGAACAGTTTGGAAACACTCTTTTTGTAGAATCTGCAAGAGGATATTAGGAGCGTTTTGAGGCCTATGCTGGAAAAGGAAATATCTTCACCTAAAAACTAGACAGAAGCATTCTCAGAAACTTCTGTGTGATGAGTGCATTCAACTCACAGACTTGAACGTTTCTTTTGATAGAACAGTTTTGAAACATTACGTTTGTAGAATCTGCAAGTGTTTATTCGGAGCACCTTGAGGCCTATGTTGGAAAAGGAAATATCTTCACATAAAACCTAGAGAGAAGGATTCTCAGAAACTTCTTTGTGATGAGTTCATTCAACTCACAGAGTTGAACCTACCAATTGATAGAGAAGTTTGGAAACACTCTTTTTGTAGAATCTGCAAGTGGATATTTGGAGCCGTTTGAGGCTTATGCTGGAAAAGGAAATATCTTCACATAAAAACTGAACAGAAGCATTCTCAGAAACTTCTTTGTGTTGAGTGCATTCAACTCAGAGACTTGAACTTACCTGTAGAAAGAGCAGTTTTGAAACACTCTTTTGGTAAAATCTGCAAGTGGTTATTTGGAGCACTTCGAGGCCTGTGCTGGGATATGGAATATCTTCACCTAAAAACTACAGAGAAGCATTCTCAGAAAGTTCTTCACGATGCATTCATTCAACTCACAGAGTTGAACCTTCCTTTTGATAGAACAGTTTTGAAACACTCTTTTTGTAGAATCTGCAAGAGGATATTTGGAGCGTTTTGAGGCCTATGCTGGAAAAGGAAATATCTTCACCTAAAAACTAGACAGAAGCATTCTCAGAAACTTCTGTGTGATGAGTGCATTCAACTCACAGACTTGAACGTTTCTTTTGATAGAACAGTTTGGAAACATTACGTTTGTAGAATCTGCAAGTGTTTATTCGGAGCACCTTGAGGCCTATGTTGGAAAAGGAAATATCTTCACATAAAAACTAGAGAGAAGGATTCTCAGAAACTTCTTTGTGATGAGTTCATTCAACTCACAGAGTTGAACCTACCAATTGATAGAGAAGTTTGGAAACACTCTTTTTGTAGAATCTGCAAGTGGATATTTGGAGCCGTTTGAGGCCTATGCTGGAAAAGGAAATATCTTCACATAAAAACTGAACAGAAGCATTCTCAGAAACTTCTTTGTGTTGAGTGCATTCAACTCACAGACTTGAACTTACCTGTAGAAAGAGCAGTTTTGAAACACTCTTTTGGTAAAATCTGCAAGTGGTTATTTGGAGCACTTCGAGGCCTGTGCTGGGATATGGAATATCTTCACCTACAAACTACAGAGAAGCATTCTCAGAAAGTTCTTCACGATGCATTCATTCAACTCACAGAGTTGAACCTTCCTTTTGATAGAACAGTTTTGAAACACTCTTTTTGTAGAATCTGCAAGAGGATATTTGGAGCGTTTTGAGGCCTATGCTGGAAAAGGAAATATCTTCACCTAAAAACTAGACAGAAGCATTCTCAGAAACTTCTGTGTGATGAGTGCATTCAACTCACAGACTTGAACGTTTCTTTTGATAGAACAGTTTGGAAACATTACGTTTGTAGAATCTGCAAGTGTTCATTCGGAGCACCTTGAGGCGTATGTTGGAAAAGGAAATATCTTCACATAAAAACTAGAGAGAAGGATTCTCAGAAACTTCTTTGTGATGAGTTCATTCAACTCACAGAGTTGAACCTACCAATTGATAGAGAAGTTTGGAAACACTCTTTTTGTAGAATCTGCAAGTGGATATTTGGAGCCGTTTGAGGCCTAGGCTGGAAAAGGAAATATCTTCACATAAAAACTGAACAGAAGCATTCTCAGAAATTTCTGTGTGATGAGTGCATTCAACTCACAGACTTGAACGTTTCTTTTGATAGAACAGTTTGGAAACATTACGTTTGTAGAATCTGCAAGTGTTTATTCAGAGCACATTGAGGCCTATGTTGGAAAAGGAAATATCTTCGCATAAAAACTAGAGAGAAGGATTCTCAGAAACTTCTTTGTGATGAGTTCATTCAACTCACAGAGTTGAACCTACCAATTGATAGAGAAGTTCGGAAACACTCTTTTTGTAGAATCTGCAAGTGGATATTTGGAGCCGTTTGAGGCCTATGCTGGAAAAGGAAATATCTTCACATAAAAACTGAACAGAAGCATTCTCAGAAACTTCTTTGTGTTGAGTGCATTCAACTCACAGACTTGAACTTACCTGTAGAAAGAGCAGTTTTGAAACACTCTTTTGGTAAAATCTGCAAGTGGTTATTTGGAGCACTTCGAGGCCTGTGCTGGGATATGGAATATCTTCACCTAAAAACTACAGAGAAGCATTCTCAGAAAGTTCTTCACGATGCATTCATTCAACTCACAGAGTTGAACCTTCCTTTTGATAGAACAGTTTTGAAACACTCTTTTTGTAGAATCTGCAAGAGGATATTTGGAGCGTTTTGAGGCCTATGCTGGAAAAGGAAATATCTTCACCTAAAAACTAGACAGAAGCATTCTCAGAAACTTCTGTGTGATGAGTGCATTCAACTCACAGACTTGAACGTTTCTTTTGATAGAACAGTTTGGAAACATTACGTTTGTAGAATCTGCAATTGTTTATTCGGAGCACCTTGAGGCGTATGTTGGAAAAGGAAATATCTTCACATAAAAACTAGAGAGAAGGATTCTCAGAAACTTCTTTGTGATGAGTTCATTCAACTCACAGAGTTGAACCTACCAATTGATAGAGAAGTTTGGAAACACTCTTTTTGTAGAATCTGCAAGTGGATATTTGGAGCCGTTTGAGGCCTATGCTGGAAAAGGAAATATCTTCACATAAAAACTGAACAGAAGCATTCTCAGAAACTTCTTTGTGTTGAGTGCATTCAACTCACAGACTTGAACTTACCTGTAGAAAGAGCAGTTTTGAAACACTCTTTTGGTAAAATCTGCAAGTGGTTATTTGGAGCACTTCGAGGCCTGTGCTGGGATATGGAGTATCTTCACCTAAAAACTACAGAGAAGCATTCTCAGAAAGTTCTTCACGATGCATTCATTCAACTCACGGAGTTGAACCTTCCTTTTGATAGAACAGTTTTGAAACACTCTTTTTGTAGAATCTGCAAGAGGATATTTGGAGCGTTTTGAGGCCTATGCTGGAAAAGGAAATATCTTCACCTAAAAACTAGACAGAAGCATTCTCAGAAACTTCTGTGTGATGAGTGCATTCAACTCACAGACTTGAACGTTTCTTTTGATAGAACAGTTTGGAAACATTACGTTTGTAGAATCTGCAAGTGTTTATTCGGAGCACCTTGAGGCCTATGTTGGAAAAGGAAATATCTTCACATAAAAACTAGAGAGAAGGATTCTCAGAAACTTCTTTGTGATGAGTTCATTCAACTCACAGAGTTGAACCTACCAATTGATAGAGAAGTTTGGAAACACTCTTTTTGTAGAATCTGCAAGTGGATATTTGGAGCCGTTTGAGGCCTATGCTGGAAAAGGAAGTATCTTCACATAAAAACTGAACAGAAGCATTCTCAGAAACTTCTTTGTGTTGAGTGCATTCAACTCACAGACTTGAACTTACCTGTAGAAAGAGCGGTTTTGAAACACTCTTTTGGTAAAATCTGCAAGTGGTTATTTGGAGCACTTCGAGGCCTGTGCTGGGATATGGAATATCTTCACCTAAAAACTACAGAGAAGCATTCTCAGAAAGTTCTTCACGATGCATTCATTCAACTCACAGAGTTGAACCTTCCTTTTGATAGAACAGTTTTGAAACACTCTTTTTGTAGAATCTGCAAGAGGATATTTGGAGCGTTTTGAGGCCTATGCTGGAAAAGGAAATATCTTCACCTAAAAACTAGACAGAAGCATTCTCAGAAACTTCTGTGTGATGAGTGCATTCAACTCACAGACTTGAACGTTTCTTTTGATAGAACAGTTTGGAAACATTACGTTTGTAGAATCTGCAAGTGTTTATTCGGAGCACCTTGAGGCCTATGTTGGAAAAGGAAATATCTTCGCATAAAAACTAGAGAGAAGGATTCTCAGAAACTTCTTTGTGATGAGTTCATTCAACTCACAGAGTTGAACCTACCAATTGATAGAGAAGTTTGGAAACACTCTTTTTGTAGAATCTGCAAGTGGATATTTGGAGCCGTTTGAGGCCTATGCTGGAAAAGGAAATATCTTCACATAAAAACTGAACAGAAGCATTCTCAGAAACTTCTTTGTGTTGAGTGCATTCAACTCACAGACTTGAACTTACCTGTAGAAAGAGCAGTTTTGAAACACTCTTTTGGTAAAATCTGCAAGTGGTTATTTGGAGCACTTCGAGGCCTGTGCTGGGATATGGAATATCTTCACCTAAAAACTACAGAGAAGCAGTCTCAGAAAGTTCTTCACGATGCATTCATTCAACTCACAGAGTTGAACCTTCCTTTTGATAGAACAGTTTTGAAACACTCTTTTTGTAGAATCTGCAAGAGGATATTTGGAGCGTTTTGAGGCCTATGCTGGAAAAGGAAGTATCTTCACCTAAAAACTAGACAGAAGCATTCTCAGAAACTTCTGTGTGATGAGTGCATTCAACTCACAGACTTGAACGTTTCTTTTGATAGAACAGTTTGGAAACATTACGTTTGTAGAATCTGCAAGTGTTCATTCGGAGCACCTTGAGGCGTATGTTGGAAAAGGAAATATCTTCACATAAAAACTAGAGAGAAGGATTCTCAGAAACTTCTTTGTGATGAGTTCATTCAACTCACAGAGTTGAACCTACCAATTGATAGAGAAGTTTGGAAACACTCTTTTTGTAGAATCTGCAAGTGGATATTTGGAGCCGTTTGAGGCCTAGGCTGGAAAAGGAAATATCTTCACATAAAAACTGAACAGAAGCATTCTCAGAAATTTCTGTGTGATGAGTGCATTCAACTCACAGACTTGAACGTTTCTTTTGATAGAACAGTTTGGAAACATTACGTTTGTAGAATCTGCAAGTGTTTATTCAGAGCACATTGAGGCCTATGTTGGAAAAGGAAATATCTTCGCATAAAAACTAGAGAGAAGGATTCTCAGAAACTTCTTTGTGATGAGTTCATTCAACTCACAGAGTTGAACCTACCAATTGATAGAGAAGTTTGGAAACACTCTTTTTGTAGAATCTGCAAGTGGATATTTGGAGCCGTTTGAGGCCTATGCTGGAAAAGGAAATATCTTCACATAAAAACTGAACAGAAGCATTCTCAGAAACTTCTTTGTGTTGAGTGCATTCAACTCACAGACTTGAACTTACCTGTAGAAAGAGCAGTTTTGAAACACTCTTTTGGTAAAATCTGCAAGTGGTTATTTGGAGCCCTTCGAGGCCTGTGCTGGGATATGGAATATCTTCACCTAAAAACTACAGAGAAGCATTCTCAGAAAGTTCTTCACGATGCATTCATTCAACTCACAGAGTTGAACCTTCCTTTTGATAGAACAGTTTTGAAACACTCTTTTTCTAGAATCTGCAAGAGGATATTTGGAGCGTTTTGAGGCCTATGCTGGAAAAGGAAATATCTTCACCTAAAAACTAGACAGAAGCATTCTCAGAAACTTCTGTGTGATGAGTGCATTCAACTCACAGACTTGAACGTTTCTTTTGATAGAACAGTTTGGAAACATTACGTTTGTAGAATCTGCAAGTGTTTATTCGGAGCACCTTGAGGCGTATGTTGGAAAAGGAAATATCTTCACATAAAAACTAGAGAGAAGGATTCTCAGAAACTTCTTTGTGATGAGTTCATTCAACTCACAGAGTTGAACCTACCAATTGATAGAGAAGTTTGGAAACACTCTTTTTGTAGAATCTGCAAGTGGATATTTGGAGCCGTTTGAGGCCTAGGCTGGAAAAGGAAATATCTTCACATAAAAACTGAACAGAAGCATTCTCAGAAATTTCTGTGTGATGAGTGCATTCAACTCACAGACTTGAACGTTTCTTTTGATAGAACAGTTTGGAAACATTACGTTTGTAGAATATGCAAGTGTTTATTCGGAGCACATTGAGGCCTATGTTGGAAAAGGAAATATCTTCGCATAAAAACTAGAGAGAAGGATTCTCAGAAACTTCTTTGTGATGAGTTCATTCAACTCACAGAGTTGAACCTACCAATTGATAGAGAAGTTTGGAAACCCTCTTTTTGTAGAATCTGCAAGTGGATATTTGGAGCCGTTTGAGGCCTATGCTGGAAAAGGAAATATCTTCACATAAAAACTGAACAGAAGCATTCTCAGAAACTTCTTTGTGTTGAGTGCATTCAACTCACAGACTTGAACTTACCTGTAGAAAGAGCAGTTTTGAAACACTCTTTTGGTAAAATCTGCAAGTGGTTATTTGGAGCACTTCGAGGCCTGTGCTGGGATATGGAATATCTTCACCTAAAAACTACAGAGAAGCATTCTCAGAAAGTTCTTCACGATGCATTCATTCAACTCACAGAGTTGAACCTTCCTTTTGATAGAACAGTTTTGAAACACTCTTTTTGTAGAATCTGCAAGAGGATATTTGGAGCGTTTTGAGGCCTATGCTGGAAAAGGAAATATCTTCACCTAAAAACTAGACAGAAGCATTCTGAGAAACTTCTGTGTGATGAGTGCATTCAACTCACAGACTTGAACGTTTCTTTTGATAGAACAGTTTTGAAACATTACGTTTGTAGAATCTGCAAGTGTTTATTCGGAGCACCTTGAGGCCTATGTTGGAAAAGGAAATATCTTCACATAAAAACTAGAGAGAAGGATTCTCAGAAACTTCTTTGTGATGAGTTCATTCAACTCACAGAGTTGAACCTACCAATTGATAGAGAAGTTTGGAAACACTCTTTTTGTAGAATCTGCAAGTGGATATTTGGAGCCGTTTGAGGCCTATGCTGGAAAAGGAAATATCTTCACATAAAAACTGAACAGAAGCATTCTCAGAAACCTCTTTGTGTTGAGTGCATTCAACTCACAGACTTGAACTTACCTGTAGAAAGAGCAGTTTTGAAACACTCTTTTGGTAAAATCTGCAAGTGGTTATTTGGAGCACTTCGAGGCCTGTGCTGGGATATGGAATATCTTCACCTAAAAACTACAGAGAAGCATTCTCAGAAAGTTCTTCACGATGCATTCATTCAACTCACAGAGTTGAACCTTCCTTTTGATAGAACAGTTTGGAAACACTCTTTTTGTAGAATCTGCAAGAGGATATTTGGAGCGTTTTGAGGCCTATGCTGGAAAAGGAAATATCTTCACCTAAAAACTAGACAGAAGCATTCTCAGAAACTTCTGTGTGATGAGTGCATTCAACTCACAGACTTGAACGTTTCTTTTGATAGAACAGTTTGGAAACATTACGTTTGTAGAATCTGCAAGTGTTTATTCGGAGCACCTTGAGGCGTATGTTGGAAAAGGAAATATCTTCACATAAAAACTAGAGAGAAGGATTCTCAGAAACTTCTTTGTGATGAGTTCATTCAACTCACAGAGTTGAACCTACCAATTGATAGAGAAGTTTGGAAACACTCTTTTTGTAGAATCTGCAAGTGGATATTTGGAGCCGTTTGAGGCCTAGGCTGGAAAAGGAAATATCTTCACATAAAAACTGAACAGAAGCATTCTCAGAAATTTCTGTGTGATGAGTGCATTCAACTCACAGACTTGAACGTTTCTTTTGATAGAACAGTTTGGAAACATTACGTTTGTAGAATCTGCAAGTGTTTATTCGGAGCACATTGAGGCCTATGTTGGAAAAGGAAATATCTTCGCATAAAAACTAGAGAGAAGGATTCTCAGAAACTTCTTTGTGATGAGTTCATTCAACTCACAGAGTTGAACCTACCAATTGATAGAGAAGTTTGGAAACACTCTTTTTGTAGAATCTGCAAGTGGATATTTGGAGCCGTTTGAGGCCTATGCTGGAAAAGGAAATATCTTCACATAAAAACTGAACAGAAGCATTCTCAGAAACTTCTTTGTGTTGAGTGCATTCAACTCACAGACTTGAACTTACCTGTAGAAAGAGCAGTTTTGAAACACTCTTTTGGTAAAATCTGCAAGTGGTTATTTGGAGCACTTCGAGGCCTGTGCTGGGATATGGAATATCTTCACCTAAAAACTACAGAGAAGCAGTCTCAGAAAGTTCTTCACGATGCATTCATTCAACTCACAGAGTTGAACCTTCCTTTTGATAGAACAGTTTGGAAACACTCTTTTTGTAGAATCTGCAAGAGGATATTAGGAGCGTTTTGAGGCCTATGCTGGAAAAGGAAATATCTTCACCTAAAAACTAGACAGAAGCATTCTGAGAAACTTCTGTGTGATGAGTGCATTCAACTCACAGACTTGAACGTTTCTTTTGATAGAACAGTTTTGAAACATTACGTTTGTAGAATCTGCAAGTGTTTATTCGGAGCACCTTGAGGCCTATGTTGGAAAAGGAAATATCTTCACATAAAACCTAGAGAGAAGGATTCTCAGAAACTTCTTTGTGATGAGTTCATTCAACTCACAGAGTTGAACCTACCAATTGATAGAGAAGTTTGGAAACACTCTTTTTGTAGAATCTGCAAGTGGATATTTGGAGCCGTTTGAGGCCTATGCTGGAAAAGGAAATATCTTCACATAAAAACTGAACAGAAGCATTCTCAGAAACTTCTTTGTGTTGAGTGCATTCAACTCAGAGACTTGAACTTACCTGTAGAAAGAGCAGTTTTGAAACACTCTTTTGGTAAAATCTGCAAGTGGTTATTTGGAGCACTTCGAGGCCTGTGCTGGGATATGGAATATCTTCACCTAAAAACTACAGAGAAGCATTCTCAGAAAGTTCTTCACGATGCATTCATTCAACTCACAGAGTTGAACCTTCCTTTTGATAGAACAGTTTTGAAACACTCTTTTTGTAGAATCTGCAAGAGGATATTTGGAGCGTTTTGAGGCCTATGCTGGAAAAGGAAATATCTTCACCTAAAAACTAGACAGAAGCATTCTCAGAAACTTCTGTGTGATGAGTGCATTCAACTCAGAGACTTGAACGTTTCTTTTGATAGAACAGTTTGGAAACATTACGTTTGTAGAATCTGCAAGTGTTTATTCGGAGCACCTTGAGGCCTATGTTGGAAAAGGAAATATCTTCACATAAAAACTAGAGAGAAGGATTCTCAGAAACTTCTTTGTGATGAGTTCATTCAACTCACAGAGTTGAACCTACCAATTGATAGAGAAGTTTGGAAACACTCTTTTTGTAGAATCTGCAAGTGGATATTTGGAGCCGTTTGAGGCCTATGCTGGAAAAGGAAATATCTTCACATAAAAACTGAACAGAAGCATTCTCAGAAACTTCTTTGTGTTGAGTGCATTCAACTCACAGACTTGAACTTACCTGTAGAAAGAGCAGTTTTGAAACACTCTTTTGGTAAAATCTGCAAGTGGTTATTTGGAGCACTTCGAGGCCTGTGCTGGGATATGGAATATCTTCACCTACAAACTACAGAGAAGCATTCTCAGAAAGTTCTTCACGATGCATTCATTCAACTCACAGAGTTGAACCTTCCTTTTGATAGAACAGTTTTGAAACACTCTTTTTGTAGAATCTGCAAGAGGATATTTGGAGCGTTTTGAGGCCTATGCTGGAAAAGGAAATATCTTCACCTAAAAACTAGACAGAAGCATTCTCAGAAACTTCTGTGTGATGAGTGCATTCAACTCACAGACTTGAACGTTTCTTTTGATAGAACAGTTTGGAAACATTACGTTTGTAGAATCTGCAAGTGTTCATTCGGAGCACCTTGAGGCGTATGTTGGAAAAGGAAATATCTTCACATAAAAACTAGAGAGAAGGATTCTCAGAAACTTCTTTGTGATGAGTTCATTCAACTCACAGAGTTGAACCTACCAATTGATAGAGAAGTTTGGAAACACTCTTTTTGTAGAATCTGCAAGTGGATATTTGGAGCCGTTTGAGGCCTAGGCTGGAAAAGGAAATATCTTCACATAAAAACTGAACAGAAGCATTCTCAGAAATTTCTGTGTGATGAGTGCATTCAACTCACAGACTTGAACGTTTCTTTTGATAGAACAGTTTGGAAACATTACGTTTGTAGAATCTGCAAGTGTTTATTCAGAGCACATTGAGGCCTATGTTGGAAAAGGAAATATCTTCGCATAAAAACTAGAGAGAAGGATTCTCAGAAACTTCTTTGTGATGAGTTCATTCAACTCACAGAGTTGAACCTACCAATTGATAGAGAAGTTTGGAAACACTCTTTTTGTAGAATCTGCAAGTGGATATTTGGAGCCGTTTGAGGCCTATGCTGGAAAAGGAAATATCTTCACATAAAAACTGAACAGAAGCATTCTCAGAAACTTCTTTGTGTTGAGTGCATTCAACTCACAGACTTGAACTTACCTGTAGAAAGAGCAGTTTTGAAACACTCTTTTGGTAAAATCTGCAAGTGGTTATTTGGAGCACTTCGAGGCCTGTGCTGGGATATGGAATATCTTCACCTAAAAACTACAGAGAAGCATTCTCAGAAAGTTCTTCACGATGCATTCATTCAACTCACAGAGTTGAACCTTCCTTTTGATAGAACAGTTTTGAAACACTCTTTTTGTAGAATCTGCAAGAGGATATTTGGAGCGTTTTGAGGCCTATGCTGGAAAAGGAAATATCTTCACCTAAAAACTAGACAGAAGCATTCTCAGAAACTTCTGTGTGATGAGTGCATTCAACTCACAGACTTGAACGTTTCTTTTGATAGAACAGTTTGGAAACATTACGTTTGTAGAATCTGCAAGTGTTTATTCGGAGCACCTTGAGGCCTATGTTGGAAAAGGAAATATCTTCACATAAAAACTAGAGAGAAGGATTCTCAGAAACTTCTTTGTGATGAGTTCATTCAACTCACAGAGTTGAACCTACCAATTGATAGAGAAGTTTGGAAACACTCTTTTTGTAGAATCTGCAAGTGGATATTTGGAGCCGTTTGAGGCCTATGCTGGAAAAGTAAGTATCTTCACATAAAAACTGAACAGAAGCATTCTCAGAAACTTCTTTGTGTTGAGTGCATTCAACTCACAGACTTGAACTTACCTGTAGAAAGAGCGGTTTTGAAACACTCTTTTGGTAAAATCTGCAAGTGGTTATTTGGAGCACTTCGAGGCCTGTGCTGGGATATGGAATATCTTCACCTAAAAACTACAGAGAAGCATTCTCAGAAAGTTCTTCACGATGCATTCATTCAACTCACAGAGTTGAACCTTCCTTTTGATAGAACAGTTTTGAAACACTCTTTTTGTAGAATCTGCAAGAGGATATTTGGAGCGTTTTGAGGCCTATGCTGGAAAAGGAAATATCTTCACCTAAAAACTAGACAGAAGCATTCTCAGAAACTTCTGTGTGATGAGTGCATTCAACTCACAGACTTGAACGTTTCTTTTGATAGAACAGTTTTGAAACATTACGTTTGTAGAATCTGCAAGTGTTTATTCGGAGCACCTTGAGGCCTATGTTGGAAAAGGAAATATCTTCACATAAAACCTAGAGAGAAGGATTCTCAGAAACTTCTTTGTGATGAGTTCATTCAACTCACAGAGTTGAACCTACCAATTGATAGAGAAGTTTGGAAACACTCTTTTTGTAGAATCTGCAAGTGGATATTTGGAGCCGTTTGAGGCCTATGCTGGAAAAGGAAATATCTTCACATAAAAACTGAACAGAAGCATTCTCAGAAACTTCTTTGTGTTGAGTGCATTCAACTCACAGACTTGAACTTACCTATAGAAAGAGCAGTTTTGAAACACTCTTTTGGTAAAATCTGCAAGTGGTTATTTTGAACACTTCGAGGCCTGTGCTGGGATATGGAATATCTTCACCTAAAAACTACAGAGAAGCATTCTCAGAAAGTTCTTCACGATGCATTCATTCAACTCACAGAGTTGAACCTTCCTTTTGATAGAACAGTTTTGAAACACTCTTTTTCTAGAATCTGCAAGAGGATATTTGGAGCGTTTTGAGGCCTATGCTGGAAAAGGAAATATCTTCACCTAAAAACTAGACAGAAGGATTCTCAGAAACTTCTGTGTGATGAGTGCATTCAACTCACAGACTTGAACGTTTCTTTTGATAGAACAGTTTGGAAACATTACGTTTGTAGAATCTGCAGGTGTTTATTCGGAGCACCTTGAGGCCTATGTTGGAAAAGGAAATATCTTCACATAAAAACTAGAGAGAAGGATTCTCAGAAACTTCTTTGTGATGAGTTCATTCAACTCACAGAGTTGAACCTACCAATTGATAGAGAAGTTTGGAAACACTCTTTTTGTAGAATCTGCAAGTGGATATTTGGAGCCGTTTGAGGCCTATGCTGGAAAAGGAAATATCTTCACATAAAAACTGAACAGAAGCATTCTCAGAAACTTCTTTGTGTTGAGTGCATTCAACTCACAGACTTGAACTTACCTGTAGAAAGAGCAGTTTTGAAACACTCTTTTGGTAAAATCTGCAAGTGGTTATTTGGAGCACTTCGAGGCCTGTGCTGGGATATGGAATATCTTCACCTAAAAACTACAGAGAAGCAGTCTCAGAAAGTTCTTCACGATGCATTCATTCAACTCACAGAGTTGAACCTTCCTTTTGATAGAACAGTTTTGAAACACTCTTTTTGTAGAATCTGCAAGAGGATATTTGGAGCGTTTTGAGGCCTATGCTGGAAAAGGAAGTATCTTCACCTAAAAACTAGACAGAAGCATTCTCAGAAACTTCTGTCTGATGAGTGCATTCAACTCACAGACTTGAACGTTTCTTTTGATAGAACAGTTTGGAAACATTACGTTTGTAGAATCTGCAAGTGTTTATTCGGAGCACCTTGAGGCCTATGTTGGAAAAGGAAATATCTTCACATAAAACCTAGAGAGAAGGATTCTCAGAAACTTCTTTGTGATGAGTTCATTCAACTCACAGAGTTGAACCTACCAATTGATAGAGAAGTTTGGAAACACTCTTTTTGTAGAATCTGCAAGTGGATATTTGGAGCCGTTTGAGGCCTATGCTGGAAAAGGAAATATCTTCACATAAAAACTGAACAGAAGCATTCTCAGAAACTTCTTTGTGTTGAGTGCATTCAACTCACAGACTTGAACTTACCTGTAGAAAGAGCAGTTTTGAAACACTCTTTTGGTAAAATCTGCAAGTGGTTATTTGGAGCACTTCGAGGCCTGTGCTGGGATATGGAATATCTTCACCTAAAAACTACAGAGAAGCATTCTCAGAAAGTTCTTCACGATGCATTCATTCAACTCACAGAGTTGAACCTTCCTTTTGATAGAACAGTTTTGAAACACTCTTTTTGTAGAATCTGCAAGAGGATATTTGAAGCGTTTTGAGGCCTATGCTGGAAAAGGAAATATCTTCACCTAAAAACTAGACAGAAGCATTCTCAGAAACTTCTGTGTGATGAGTGCATTCAACTCACAGACTTGAACGTTTCTTTTGATAGAACAGTTTGGAAACATTACGTTTGTAGAATCTGCAAGTGTTTATTCGGAGCACCTTGAGGCCTATGTTGGAAAAGGAAATATCTTCACATAAAAACTAGAGAGAAGGATTCTCAGAAACTTCTTTGTGATGAGTTCATTCAACTCACAGAGTTGAACCTACCAATTGATAGAGAAGTTTGGAAACACTCTTTTTGTAGAATCTGCAAGTGGATATTTGGAGCCGTTTGAGGCCTAGGCTGGAAAAGGAAATATCTTCACATAAAAACTGAACAGAAGCATTCTCAGAAACTTCTTTGTGTTGAGTGCATTCAACTCACAGACTTGAACTTACCTGTAGAAAGAGCAGTTTTGAAACACTCTTTTGGTAAAATCTGCAAGTGGTTATTTGGAGCACTTCGAGGCCTGTGCTGGGATATGGAATATCTTCACCTAAAAACTACAGAGAAGCATTCTCAGAAAGTTCTTCACGATGCATTCATTCAACTCACAGAGTTGAACCTTCCTTTTGATAGAACAGTTTTGAAACACTCTTTTTCTAGAATCTGCAAGAGGATATTTGGAGCGTTTTGAGGCCTATGCTGGAAAAGGAAATATCTTCACCTAAAAACTAGACAGAAGCATTCTCAGAAACTTCTGTGTGATGAGTGCATTCAACTCACAGACTTGAACGTTTCTTTTGATAGAACAGTTTGGAAACATTACGTTTGTAGAATCTGCAAGTGTTTATTCGGAGCACCTTGAGGCGTATGTTGGAAAAGGAAATATCTTCACATAAAAACTAGAGAGAAGGATTCTCAGAAACTTCTTTGTGATGAGTTCATTCAACTCACAGAGTTGAACCTACCAATTGATAGAGAAGTTTGGAAACACTCTTTTTGTAGAATCTGCAAGTGGATATTTGGAGCCGTTTGAGGCCTAGGCTGGAAAAGGAAATATCTTCACATAAAAACTGAACAGAAGCATTCTCAGAAATTTCTGTGTGATGAGTGCATTCAACTCACAGACTTGAACGTTTCTTTTGATAGAACAGTTTGGAAACATTACGTTTGTAGAATCTGCAAGTGTTTATTCGGAGCACATTGAGGCCTATGTTGGAAAAGGAAATATCTTCGCATAAAAACTAGAGAGAAGGATTCTCAGAAACTTCTTTGTGATGAGTTCATTCAACTCACAGAGTTGAACCTACCAATTGATAGAGAAGTTTGGAAACACTCTTTTTGTAGAATCTGCAAGTGGATATTTGGAGCCGTTTGAGGCCTATGCTGGAAAAGGAAATATCTTCATATAAAAACTGAACAGAAGCATTCTCAGAAACTTCTTTGTGTTGAGTGCATTCAACTCAGAGACTTGAACTTACCTGTAGAAAGAGCAGTTTTGAAACACTCTTTTGGTAAAATCTGCAAGTGGTTATTTGGAGCACTTCGAGGCCTGTGCTGGGATATGGAATATCTTCACCTAAAAACTACAGAGAAGCATTCTCAGAAAGTTCTTCACGATGCATTCATTCAACTCACAGAGTTGAACCTTCCTTTTGATAGAACAGTTTTGAAACACTCTTTTTGTAGAATCTGCAAGAGGATATTTGGAGCGTTTTGAGGCCTATGCTGGAAAAGGAAATATCTTCACCTAAAAACTAGACAGAAGCATTCTCAGAAACTTCTGTGTGATGAGTGCATTCAACTCACAGACTTGAACGTTTCTTTTGATAGAACAGTTTTGAAACATTACGTTTGTAGAATCTGCAAGTGTTTATTCGGAGCACCTTGAGGCCTATGTTGGAAAAGGAAATATCTTCACATAAAAACTAGAGAGAAGGATTCTCAGAAACTTCTTTGTGATGAGTTCATTCAACTCACAGAGTTGAACCTACCAATTGATAGAGAAGTTTGGAAACACTCTTTTTGTAGAATCTGCAAGTGGATATTTGGAGCCGTTTGAGGCCTATGCTGGAAAAGGAAATATCTTCACATAAAAACTGAACAGAAGCATTCTCAGAAACTTCTTTGTGTTGAGTGCATTCGACTCACAGACTTGAACTTACCTGTAGAAAGAGCAGTTTTGAAACACTCTTTTGGTAAAATCTGCAAGTGGTTATTTGGAGCACTTCGAGGCCTGTGCTGGGATATGGAATATCTTCACCTAAAAACTACAGAGAAGCATTCTCAGAAAGTTCTTCACGATGCATTCATTCAACTCACAGAGTTGAACCTTCCTTTTGATAGAACAGTTTTGAAACACTCTTTTTGTAGAATCTGCAAGAGGATATTTGGAGCGTTTTGAGGCCTATGCTGGAAAAGGAAATATCTTCACCTAAAAACTAGACAGAAGCATTCTCAGAAACTTCTGTGTGATGAGTGCATTCAACTCACAGACTTGAACGTTTCTTTTGATAGAACAGTTTGGAAACATTACGTTTGTAGAATCTGCAAGTGTTTATTCGGAGCACCTTGAGGCCTATGTTGGAAAAGGAAGTATCTTCACATAAAAACTAGAGAGAAGGATTCTCAGAAACTTCTTTGTGATGAGTTCATTCAACTCACAGAGTTGAACCTACCAATTGATAGAGAAGTTTGGAAACACTCTTTTTGTAGAATCTGCAAGTGGATATTTGGAGCCGTTTGAGGCCTATGCTGGAAAAGGAAATATCTTCACATAAAAACTGAACAGAAGCATTCTCAGAAACTTCTTTGTGTTGAGTGCATTCAACTCACAGACTTGAACTTACCTGTAGAAAGAGCAGTTTTGAAACACTCTTTTGGTAAAATCTGCAAGTGGTTATTTGGAGCACTTCGAGGCCTGTGCTGGGATATGGAATATCTTCACCTAAAAACTACAGAGAAGCATTCTCAGAAAGTTCTTCACGATGCATTCATTCAACTCACAGAGTTGAACCTTCCTTTTGATAGAACAGTTTTGAAACACTCTTTTTCTAGAATCTGCAAGAGGATATTTGGAGCGTTTTGAGGCCTATGCTGGAAAAGGAAATATCTTCACCTAAAAACTAGACAGAAGCATTCTCAGAAACTTCTGTGTGATGAGTGCATTCAACTCACAGACTTGAACGTTTCTTTTGATAGAACAGTTTGGAAACATTACGTTTGTAGAATCTGCAAGTGTTTATTCGGAGCACCTTGAGGCGTATGTTGGAAAAGGAAATATCTTCACATAAAAACTAGAGAGAAGGATTCTCAGAAACTTCTTTGTGATGAGTTCATTCAACTCACAGAGTTGAACCTACCAATTGATAGAGAAGTTTGGAAACACTCTTTTTGTAGAATCTGCAAGTGGATATTTGGAGCCGTTTGAGGCCTAGGCTGGAAAAGCAAATATCTTCACATAAAAACTGAACAGAAGCATTCTCAGAAATTTCTCTGTGATGAGTGCATTCAACTCACAGACTTGAACGTTTCTTTTGATAGAACAGTTTGGAAACATTACGTTTGTAGAATCTGCAAGTGTTTATTCGGAGCACATTGAGGCCTATGTTGGAAAAGGAAATATCTTCGCATAAAAACTAGAGAGAAGGATTCTCAGAAACTTCTTTGTGATGAGTTCATTCAACTCACAGAGTTGAACCTACCAATTGATAGAGAAGTTTGGAAACACTCTTTTTGTAGAATCTGCAAGTGGATATTTGGAGCCGTTTGAGGCCTATGCTGGAAAAGGAAATATCTTCACATAAAAACTGAACAGAAGCATTCTCAGAAACTTCTTTGTGTTGAGTGCATTCAACTCACAGACTTGAACTTACCTGTAGAAAGAGCAGTTTTGAAACACTCTTTTGGTAAAATCTGCAAGTGGTTATTTGGAGCACTTCGAGGCCTGTGCTGGGATATGGAATATCTTCACCTAAAAACTACAGAGAAGCATTCTCAGAAAGTTCTTCACGATGCATTCATTCAACTCACAGAGTTGAACCTTCCTTTTGATAGAACAGTTTTGAAACACTCTTTTTGTAGAATCTGCAAGAGGATATTTGGAGCGTTTTGAGGCCTATGCTGGAAAAGGAAATATCTTCACCTAAAAACTAGACAGAAGCATTCTGAGAAACTTCTGTGTGATGAGTGCATTCAACTCACAGACTTGAACGTTTCTTTTGATAGAACAGTTTTGAAACATTACGTTTGTAGAATCTGCAAGTGTTTATTCGGAGCACCTTGAGGCCTATGTTGGAAAAGGAAATATCTTCACATAAAAACTAGAGAGAAGGATTCTCAGAAACTTCTTTGTGATGAGTTCATTCAACTCACAGAGTTGAACCTACCAATTGATAGAGAAGTTTGGAAACACTCTTTTTGTAGAATCTGCAAGTGGATATTTGGAGCCGTTTGAGGCCTATGCTGGAAAAGGAAATATCTTCACATAAAAACTGAACAGAAGCATTCTCAGAAACTTCTTTGTGTTGAGTGCATTCAACTCACAGACTTGAACTTACCTGTAGAAAGAGCAGTTTTGAAACACTCTTTTGGTAAAATCTGCAAGTGGTTATTTGGAGCACTTCGAGGCCTGTGCTGGGATATGGAATATCTTCACCTAAAAACTACAGAGAAGCATTCTCAGAAAGTTCTTCACGATGCATTCATTCAACTCACAGAGTTGAACCTTCCTTTTGATAGAACAGTTTTGAAACACTCTTTTTGTAGAATCTGCAAGAGGATATTTGGAGCGTTTTGAGGCCTATGCTGGAAAAGGAAATATCTTCACCTAAAAACTAGACAGAAGCATTCTCAGAAACTTCTGTGTGATGAGTGCATTCAACTCACAGACTTGAACGTTTCTTTTGATAGAACAGTTTGGAAACATTACGTTTGTAGAATCTGCAAGTGTTTATTCGGAGCACCTTGAGGCCTATGTTGGAAAAGGAAATATCTTCACATAAAAACTAGAGAGAAGGATTCTCAGAAACTTCTTTGTGATGAGTTCATTCAACTCACAGAGTTGGACCTACCAATTGATAGAGAAGTTTGGAAACACTCTTTTTGTAGAATCTGCAAGTGGATATTTGGAGCCGTTTGAGGCCTATGCTGGAAAAGGAAATATCTTCACATAAAAACTGAACAGAAGCATTCTCAGAAACTTCTTTGTGTTGAGTGCATTCAACTCACAGACTTGAACTTACCTGTAGAAAGAGCAGTTTTGAAACACTCTTTTGGTAAAATCTGCAAGTGGTTATTTGGAGCACTTCGAGGCCTGTGCTGGGATATGGAATATCTTCACCTAAAAACTACAGAGAAGCATTCTCAGAAAGTTCTTCACGATGCATTCATTCAACTCACAGAGTTGAACCTTTCTTTTGATAGAACAGTTTTGAAACACTCTTTTTGTAGAATCTGCAAGAGGATATTTGGAGCGTTTTGAGGCCTATGCTGGAAAAGGAAATACCTTCACCTAAAAACTAGACAGAAGCATTCTCAGAAACTTCTGTGTGATGAGTGCATTCAACTCACAGACTTGAACGTTTCTTTTGATAGAACAGTTTGGAAACATTACGTTTGTAGAATCTGCAAGTGTTTATTCGGAGCACCTTGAGGCGTATGTTGGAAAAGGAAATATCTTCACATAAAAACTAGAGAGAAGGATTCTCAGAAACTTCTTTGTGATGAGTTCATTCAACTCACAGAGTTGAACCTACCAATTGATAGAGAAGTTTGGAAACACTCTTTTTGTAGAATCTGCAAGTGGATATTTGGAGCCGTTTGAGGCCTAGGCTGGAAAAGGAAATATCTTCACATAAAAACTGAACAGAAGCATTCTCAGAAATTTCTGTGTGATGAGTGCATTCAACTCACAGACTTGAACGTTTCTTTTGATAGAACAGTTTGGAAACATTACGTTTGTAGAATCTGCAAGTGTTTATTCGGAGCACATTGAGGCCTATGTTGGAAAAGGAAATATCTTCGCATAAAAACTAGAGAGAAGGATTCTCAGAAACTTCTTTGTGATGAGTTCATTCAACTCACAGAGTTGAACCTACCAATTGATAGAGAAGTTTGGAAACACTCTTTTTGTAGAATCTGCAAGTGGATATTTGGAGCCGTTTGAGGCCTATGCTGGAAAAGGAAATATCTTCACATAAAAACTGAACAGAAGCATTCTCAGAAACTTCTTTGTGTTGAGTGCATTCAACTCACAGACTTGAACTTACCTGTAGAAAGAGCAGTTTTGAAACACTCTTTTGGTAAAATCTGCAAGTGGTTATTTGGAGCACTTCGAGGCCTGTGCTGGGATATGGAATATCTTCACCTAAAAACTACAGAGAAGCATTCTCAGAAAGTTCTTCACGATGCATTCATTCAACTCACAGAGTTGAACCTTCCTTTTGATAGAACAGTTTTGAAACACTCTTTTTGTAGAATCTGCAAGAGGATATTTGGAGCGTTTTGAGGCCTATGCTGGAAAAGGAAATATCTTCACCTAAAAACTAGACAGAAGCATTCTGAGAAACTTCTGTGTGATGAGTGCATTCAACTCACAGACTTGAACGTTTCTTTTGATAGAACAGTTTTGAAACATTACGTTTGTAGAATCTGCAAGTGTTTATTCGGAGCACCTTGAGGCCTATGTTGGAAAAGGAAATATCTTCACATAAAAACTAGAGAGAAGGATTCTCAGAAACTTCTTTGTGATGAGTTCATTCAACTCACAGAGTTGAACCTACCAATTGATAGAGAAGTTTGGAAACACTCTTTTTGTAGAATCTGCAAGTGGATATTTGGAGCCGTTTGAGGCCTAGGCTGGAAAAGGAAATATCTTCACATAAAAACTGAACAGAAGCATTCTCAGAAATTTCTGTGTGATGAGTGCATTCAACTCACAGACTTGAACGTTTCTTTTGATAGAACAGTTTGGAAACATTACGTTTGTAGAATCTGCAAGTGTTTATTCGGAGCACATTGAGGCCTATGTTGGAAAAGGAAATATCTTCGCATAAAAACTAGAGAGAAGGATTCTCAGAAACTTCTTTGTGATGAGTTCATTCAACTCACAGAGTTGAACCTACCAATTGATAGAGAAGTTTGGAAACACTCTTTTTGTAGAATCTGCAAGTGGATATTTGGAGCCGTTTGAGGCCTATGCTGGAAAAGGAAATATCTTCACATAAAAACTGAACAGAAGCATTCTCAGAAACTTCTTTGTGTTGAGTGCATTCAACTCACAGACTTGAACTTACCTGTAGAAAGAGCAGTTTTGAAACACTCTTTTGGTAAAATCTGCAAGTGGTTATTTGGAGCACTTCGAGGCCTGTGCTGGGATATGGAATATCTTCACCTAAAAACTACAGAGAAGCATTCTCAGAAAGTTCTTCACGATGCATTCATTCAACTCACAGAGTTGAACCTTCCTTTTGATAGAACAGTTTTGAAACACTCTTTTTCTAGAATCTGCAAGAGGATATTTGGAGCGTTTTGAGGCCTATGCTGGAAAAGGAAATATCTTCACCTAAAAACTAGACAGAAGCATTCTCAGAAACTTCTGTGTGATGAGTGCATTCAACTCACAGACTTGAACGTTTCTTTTGATAGAACAGTTTGGAAACATTACGTTTGTAGAATCTGCAAGTGTTTATTCAGAGCACATTGAGGCCTATGTTGGAAAAGGAAATATCTTCGCATAAAAACTAGAGAGAAGGATTCTCAGAAACTTCTTTGTGATGAGTTCATTCAACTCACAGAGTTGAACCTACCAATTGATAGAGAAGTTTGGAAACACTCTTTTTGTAGAATCTGCAAGTGGATATTTGGAGCCGTTTGAGGCCTATGCTGGAAAAGGAAATATCTTCACATAAAAACTGAACAGAAGCATTCTCAGAAACTTCTTTGTGTTGAGTGCATTCAACTCACAGACTTGAACTTACCTGTAGAAAGAGCAGTTTTGAAACACTCTTTTGGTAAAATCTGCAAGTGGTTATTTGGAGCACTTCGAGGCCTGTGCTGGGATATGGAATATCTTCACCTAAAAACTACAGAGAAGCATTTTCAGAAAGTTCTTCACGATGCATTCATTCAACTCACAGAGTTGAACCTTCCTTTTGATAGAACAGTTTTGAAACACTCTTTTTGTAGAATCTGCAAGAGGATATTTGGAGCGTTTTGAGGCCTATGCTGGAAAAGGAAATATCTTCACCTAAAAACTAGACAGAAGCATTCTCAGAAACTTCTGTGTGATGAGTGCATTCAACTAACAGACTTGAACGTTTCTTTTGATAGAACAGTTTGGAAACATTACGTTTGTAGAATCTGCAAGTGTTTATTCGGAGCACCTTGAGGCCTATGTTGGAAAAGGAAATATCTTCACATAAAAACTAGAGAGAAGGATTCTCAGAAACTTCTTTGTGATGAGTTCATTCAACTCACAGAGTTGAACCTACCAATTGATAGAGAAGTTTGGAAACACTCTTTTTGTAGAATCTGCAAGTGGATATTTGGAGCCGTTTGAGGCCTATGCTGGAAAAGTAAGTATCTTCACATAAAAACTGAACAGAAGCATTCTCAGAAACTTCTTTGTGTTGAGTGCATTCAACTCACAGACTTGAACTTACCTGTAGAAAGAGCGGTTTTGAAACACTCTTTTGGTAAAATCTGCAAGTGGTTATTTGGAGCACTTCGAGGCCTGTGCTGGGATATGGAATATCTTCACCTAAAAACTACAGAGAAGCATTCTCAGAAAGTTCTTCACGATGCATTCATTCAACTCACAGAGTTGAACCTTCCTTTTGATAGAACAGTTTTGAAACACTCTTTTTGTAGAATCTGCAAGAGGATATTTGGAGCGTTTTGAGGCCTATGCTGGAAAAGGAAATATCTTCACCTAAAAACTAGACAGAAGCATTCTCAGAAACTTCTGTGTGATGAGTGCATTCAACTCACAGACTTGAACGTTTCTTTTGATAGAACAGTTTTGAAACATTACGTTTGTAGAATCTGCAAGTGTTTATTCGGAGCACCTTGAGGCCTATGTTGGAAAAGGAAATATCTTCACATAAAACCTAGAGAGAAGGATTCTCAGAAACTTCTTTGTGATGAGTTCATTCAACTCACAGAGTTGAACCTACCAATTGATAGAGAAGTTTGGAAACACTCTTTTTGTAGAATCTGCAAGTGGATATTTGGAGCCGTTTGAGGCCTATGCTGGAAAAGGAAATATCTTCACATAAAAACTGAACAGAAGCATTCTCAGAAACTTCTTTGTGTTGAGTGCATTCAACTCACAGACTTGAACTTACCTATAGAAAGAGCAGTTTTGAAACACTCTTTTGGTAAAATCTGCAAGTGGTTATTTTGAACACTTCGAGGCCTGTGCTGGGATATGGAATATCTTCACCTAAAAACTACAGAGAAGCATTCTCAGAAAGTTCTTCACGATGCATTCATTCAACTCACAGAGTTGAACCTTCCTTTTGATAGAACAGTTTTGAAACACTCTTTTTCTAGAATCTGCAAGAGGATATTTGGAGCGTTTTGAGGCCTATGCTGGAAAAGGAAATATCTTCACCTAAAAACTAGACAGAAGGATTCTCAGAAACTTCTGTGTGATGAGTGCATTCAACTCACAGACTTGAACGTTTCTTTTGATAGAACAGTTTGGAAACATTACGTTTGTAGAATCTGCAGGTGTTTATTCGGAGCACCTTGAGGCCTATGTTGGAAAAGGAAATATCTTCACATAAAAACTAGAGAGAAGGATTCTCAGAAACTTCTTTGTGATGAGTTCATTCAACTCACAGAGTTGAACCTACCAATTGATAGAGAAGTTTGGAAACACTCTTTTTGTAGAATCTGCAAGTGGATATTTGGAGCCGTTTGAGGCCTATGCTGGAAAAGGAAATATCTTCACATAAAAACTGAACAGAAGCATTCTCAGAAACTTCTTTGTGTTGAGTGCATTCAACTCACAGACTTGAACTTACCTGTAGAAAGAGCAGTTTTGAAACACTCTTTTGGTAAAATCTGCAAGTGGTTATTTGGAGCACTTCGAGGCCTGTGCTGGGATATGGAATATCTTCACCTAAAAACTACAGAGAAGCAGTCTCAGAAAGTTCTTCACGATGCATTCATTCAACTCACAGAGTTGAACCTTCCTTTTGATAGAACAGTTTTGAAACACTCTTTTTGTAGAATCTGCAAGAGGATATTTGGAGCGTTTTGAGGCCTATGCTGGAAAAGGAAGTATCTTCACCTAAAAACTAGACAGAAGCATTCTCAGAAACTTCTGTCTGATGAGTGCATTCAACTCACAGACTTGAACGTTTCTTTTGATAGAACAGTTTGGAAACATTACGTTTGTAGAATCTGCAAGTGTTTATTCGGAGCACCTTGAGGCCTATGTTGGAAAAGGAAATATCTTCACATAAAACCTAGAGAGAAGGATTCTCAGAAACTTCTTTGTGATGAGTTCATTCAACTCACAGAGTTGAACCTACCAATTGATAGAGAAGTTTGGAAACACTCTTTTTGTAGAATCTGCAAGTGGATATTTGGAGCCGTTTGAGGCCTATGCTGGAAAAGGAAATATCTTCACATAAAAACTGAACAGAAGCATTCTCAGAAACTTCTTTGTGTTGAGTGCATTCAACTCACAGACTTGAACTTACCTGTAGAAAGAGCAGTTTTGAAACACTCTTTTGGTAAAATCTGCAAGTGGTTATTTGGAGCACTTCGAGGCCTGTGCTGGGATATGGAATATCTTCACCTAAAAACTACAGAGAAGCATTCTCAGAAAGTTCTTCACGATGCATTCATTCAACTCACAGAGTTGAACCTTCCTTTTGATAGAACAGTTTTGAAACACTCTTTTTGTAGAATCTGCAAGAGGATATTTGGAGCGTTTTGAGGCCTATGCTGGAAAAGGAAATATCTTCACCTAAAAACTAGACAGAAGCATTCTCAGAAACTTCTGTGTGATGAGTGCATTCAACTCACAGACTTGAACGTTTCTTTTGATAGAACAGTTTGGAAACATTACGTTTGTAGAATCTGCAAGTGTTTATTCGGAGCACCTTGAGGCCTATGTTGGAAAAGGAAATATCTTCACATAAAAACTAGAGAGAAGGATTCTCAGAAACTTCTTTGTGATGAGTTCATTCAACTCACAGAGTTGAACCTACCAATTGATAGAGAAGTTTGGAAACACTCTTTTTGTAGAATCTGCAAGTGGATATTTGGAGCCGTTTGAGGCCTAGGCTGGAAAAGGAAATATCTTCACATAAAAACTGAACAGAAGCATTCTCAGAAACTTCTTTGTGTTGAGTGCATTCAACTCACAGACTTGAACTTACCTGTAGAAAGAGCAGTTTTGAAACACTCTTTTGGTAAAATCTGCAAGTGGTTATTTGGAGCACTTCGAGGCCTGTGCTGGGATATGGAATATCTTCACCTAAAAACTACAGAGAAGCATTCTCAGAAAGTTCTTCACGATGCATTCATTCAACTCACAGAGTTGAACCTTCCTTTTGATAGAACAGTTTTGAAACACTCTTTTTCTAGAATCTGCAAGAGGATATTTGGAGCGTTTTGAGGCCTATGCTGGAAAAGGAAATATCTTCACCTAAAAACTAGACAGAAGCATTCTCAGAAACTTCTGTGTGATGAGTGCATTCAACTCACAGACTTGAACGTTTCTTTTGATAGAACAGTTTGGAAACATTACGTTTGTAGAATCTGCAAGTGTTTATTCGGAGCACCTTGAGGCGTATGTTGGAAAAGGAAATATCTTCACATAAAAACTAGAGAGAAGGATTCTCAGAAACTTCTTTGTGATGAGTTCATTCAACTCACAGAGTTGAACCTACCAATTGATAGAGAAGTTTGGAAACACTCTTTTTGTAGAATCTGCAAGTGGATATTTGGAGCCGTTTGAGGCCTAGGCTGGAAAAGGAAATATCTTCACATAAAAACTGAACAGAAGCATTCTCAGAAATTTCTGTGTGATGAGTGCATTCAACTCACAGACTTGAACGTTTCTTTTGATAGAACAGTTTGGAAACATTACGTTTGTAGAATCTGCAAGTGTTTATTCGGAGCACATTGAGGCCTATGTTGGAAAAGGAAATATCTTCGCATAAAAACTAGAGAGAAGGATTCTCAGAAACTTCTTTGTGATGAGTTCATTCAACTCACAGAGTTGAACCTACCAATTGATAGAGAAGTTTGGAAACACTCTTTTTGTAGAATCTGCAAGTGGATATTTGGAGCCGTTTGAGGCCTATGCTGGAAAAGGAAATATCTTCATATAAAAACTGAACAGAAGCATTCTCAGAAACTTCTTTGTGTTGAGTGCATTCAACTCAGAGACTTGAACTTACCTGTAGAAAGAGCAGTTTTGAAACACTCTTTTGGTAAAATCTGCAAGTGGTTATTTGGAGCACTTCGAGGCCTGTGCTGGGATATGGAATATCTTCACCTAAAAACTACAGAGAAGCATTCTCAGAAAGTTCTTCACGATGCATTCATTCAACTCACAGAGTTGAACCTTCCTTTTGATAGAACAGTTTTGAAACACTCTTTTTGTAGAATCTGCAAGAGGATATTTGGAGCGTTTTGAGGCCTATGCTGGAAAAGGAAATATCTTCACCTAAAAACTAGACAGAAGCATTCTGAGAAACTTCTGTGTGATGAGTGCATTCAACTCACAGACTTGAACGTTTCTTTTGATAGAACAGTTTTGAAACATTACGTTTGTAGAATCTGCAAGTGTTTATTCGGAGCACCTTGAGGCCTATGTTGGAAAAGGAAATATCTTCACATAAAAACTAGAGAGAAGGATTCTCAGAAACTTCTTTGTGATGAGTTCATTCAACTCACAGAGTTGAACCTACCAATTGATAGAGAAGTTTGGAAACACTCTTTTTGTAGAATCTGCAAGTGGATATTTGGAGCCGTTTGAGGCCTATGCTGGAAAAGGAAATATCTTCACATAAAAACTGAACAGAAGCATTCTCAGAAACTTCTTTGTGTTGAGTGCATTCGACTCACAGACTTGAACTTACCTGTAGAAAGAGCAGTTTTGAAACACTCTTTTGGTAAAATCTGCAAGTGGTTATTTGGAGCACTTCGAGGCCTGTGCTGGGATATGGAATATCTTCACCTAAAAACTACAGAGAAGCATTCTCAGAAAGTTCTTCACGATGCATTCATTCAACTCACAGAGTTGAACCTTCCTTTTGATAGAACAGTTTTGAAACACTCTTTTTGTAGAATCTGCAAGAGGATATTTGGAGCGTTTTGAGGCCTATGCTGGAAAAGGAAATATCTTCACCTAAAAACTAGACAGAAGCATTCTCAGAAACTTCTGTGTGATGAGTGCATTCAACTCACAGACTTGAACGTTTCTTTTGATAGAACAGTTTGGAAACATTACGTTTGTAGAATCTGCAAGTGTTTATTCGGAGCACCTTGAGGCCTATGTTGGAAAAGGAAGTATCTTCACATAAAAACTAGAGAGAAGGATTCTCAGAAACTTCTTTGTGATGAGTTCATTCAACTCACAGAGTTGAACCTACCAATTGATAGAGAAGTTTGGAAACACTCTTTTTGTAGAATCTGCAAGTGGATATTTGGAGCCGTTTGAGGCCTATGCTGGAAAAGGAAATATCTTCACATAAAAACTGAACAGAAGCATTCTCAGAAACTTCTTTGTGTTGAGTGCATTCAACTCACAGACTTGAACTTACCTGTAGAAAGAGCAGTTTTGAAACACTCTTTTGGTAAAATCTGCAAGTGGTTATTTGGAGCACTTCGAGGCCTGTGCTGGGATATGGAATATCTTCACCTAAAAACTACAGAGAAGCATTCTCAGAAAGTTCTTCACGATGCATTCATTCAACTCACAGAGTTGAACCTTCCTTTTGATAGAACAGTTTTGAAACACTCTTTTTCTAGAATCTGCAAGAGGATATTTGGAGCGTTTTGAGGCCTATGCTGGAAAAGGAAATATCTTCACCTAAAAACTAGACAGAAGCATTCTCAGAAACTTCTGTGTGATGAGTGCATTCAACTCACAGACTTGAACGTTTCTTTTGATAGAACAGTTTGGAAACATTACGTTTGTAGAATCTGCAAGTGTTTATTCGGAGCACCTTGAGGCGTATGTTGGAAAAGGAAATATCTTCACATAAAAACTAGAGAGAAGGATTCTCAGAAACTTCTTTGTGATGAGTTCATTCAACTCACAGAGTTGAACCTACCAATTGATAGAGAAGTTTGGAAACACTCTTTTTGTAGAATCTGCAAGTGGATATTTGGAGCCGTTTGAGGCCTAGGCTGGAAAAGCAAATATCTTCACATAAAAACTGAACAGAAGCATTCTCAGAAATTTCTCTGTGATGAGTGCATTCAACTCACAGACTTGAACGTTTCTTTTGATAGAACAGTTTGGAAACATTACGTTTGTAGAATCTGCAAGTGTTTATTCGGAGCACATTGAGGCCTATGTTGGAAAAGGAAATATCTTCGCATAAAAACTAGAGAGAAGGATTCTCAGAAACTTCTTTGTGATGAGTTCATTCAACTCACAGAGTTGAACCTACCAATTGATAGAGAAGTTTGGAAACACTCTTTTTGTAGAATCTGCAAGTGGATATTTGGAGCCGTTTGAGGCCTATGCTGGAAAAGGAAATATCTTCACATAAAAACTGAACAGAAGCATTCTCAGAAACTTCTTTGTGTTGAGTGCATTCAACTCACAGACTTGAACTTACCTGTAGAAAGAGCAGTTTTGAAACACTCTTTTGGTAAAATCTGCAAGTGGTTATTTGGAGCACTTCGAGGCCTGTGCTGGGATATGGAATATCTTCACCTAAAAACTACAGAGAAGCATTCTCAGAAAGTTCTTCACGATGCATTCATTCAACTCACAGAGTTGAACCTTCCTTTTGATAGAACAGTTTTGAAACACTCTTTTTGTAGAATCTGCAAGAGGATATTTGGAGCGTTTTGAGGCCTATGCTGGAAAAGGAAATATCTTCACCTAAAAACTAGACAGAAGCATTCTGAGAAACTTCTGTGTGATGAGTGCATTCAACTCACAGACTTGAACGTTTCTTTTGATAGAACAGTTTTGAAACATTACGTTTGTAGAATCTGCAAGTGTTTATTCGGAGCACCTTGAGGCCTATGTTGGAAAAGGAAATATCTTCACATAAAAACTAGAGAGAAGGATTCTCAGAAACTTCTTTGTGATGAGTTCATTCAACTCACAGAGTTGAACCTACCAATTGATAGAGAAGTTTGGAAACACTCTTTTTGTAGAATCTGCAAGTGGATATTTGGAGCCGTTTGAGGCCTATGCTGGAAAAGGAAATATCTTCACATAAAAACTGAACAGAAGCATTCTCAGAAACTTCTTTGTGTTGAGTGCATTCAACTCACAGACTTGAACTTACCTGTAGAAAGAGCAGTTTTGAAACACTCTTTTGGTAAAATCTGCAAGTGGTTATTTGGAGCACTTCGAGGCCTGTGCTGGGATATGGAATATCTTCACCTAAAAACTACAGAGAAGCATTCTCAGAAAGTTCTTCACGATGCATTCATTCAACTCACAGAGTTGAACCTTCCTTTTGATAGAACAGTTTTGAAACACTCTTTTTGTAGAATCTGCAAGAGGATATTTGGAGCGTTTTGAGGCCTATGCTGGAAAAGGAAATATCTTCACCTAAAAACTAGACAGAAGCATTCTCAGAAACTTCTGTGTGATGAGTGCATTCAACTCACAGACTTGAACGTTTCTTTTGATAGAACAGTTTGGAAACATTACGTTTGTAGAATCTGCAAGTGTTTATTCGGAGCACCTTGAGGCCTATGTTGGAAAAGGAAATATCTTCACATAAAAACTAGAGAGAAGGATTCTCAGAAACTTCTTTGTGATGAGTTCATTCAACTCACAGAGTTGGACCTACCAATTGATAGAGAAGTTTGGAAACACTCTTTTTGTAGAATCTGCAAGTGGATATTTGGAGCCGTTTGAGGCCTATGCTGGAAAAGGAAATATCTTCACATAAAAACTGAACAGAAGCATTCTCAGAAACTTCTTTGTGTTGAGTGCATTCAACTCACAGACTTGAACTTACCTGTAGAAAGAGCAGTTTTGAAACACTCTTTTGGTAAAATCTGCAAGTGGTTATTTGGAGCACTTCGAGGCCTGTGCTGGGATATGGAATATCTTCACCTAAAAACTACAGAGAAGCATTCTCAGAAAGTTCTTCACGATGCATTCATTCAACTCACAGAGTTGAACCTTTCTTTTGATAGAACAGTTTTGAAACACTCTTTTTGTAGAATCTGCAAGAGGATATTTGGAGCGTTTTGAGGCCTATGCTGGAAAAGGAAATACCTTCACCTAAAAACTAGACAGAAGCATTCTCAGAAACTTCTGTGTGATGAGTGCATTCAACTCACAGACTTGAACGTTTCTTTTGATAGAACAGTTTGGAAACATTACGTTTGTAGAATCTGCAAGTGTTTATTCGGAGCACCTTGAGGCGTATGTTGGAAAAGGAAATATCTTCACATAAAAACTAGAGAGAAGGATTCTCAGAAACTTCTTTGTGATGAGTTCATTCAACTCACAGAGTTGAACCTACCAATTGATAGAGAAGTTTGGAAACACTCTTTTTGTAGAATCTGCAAGTGGATATTTGGAGCCGTTTGAGGCCTAGGCTGGAAAAGGAAATATCTTCACATAAAAACTGAACAGAAGCATTCTCAGAAATTTCTGTGTGATGAGTGCATTCAACTCACAGACTTGAACGTTTCTTTTGATAGAACAGTTTGGAAACATTACGTTTGTAGAATCTGCAAGTGTTTATTCGGAGCACATTGAGGCCTATGTTGGAAAAGGAAATATCTTCGCATAAAAACTAGAGAGAAGGATTCTCAGAAACTTCTTTGTGATGAGTTCATTCAACTCACAGAGTTGAACCTACCAATTGATAGAGAAGTTTGGAAACACTCTTTTTGTAGAATCTGCAAGTGGATATTTGGAGCCGTTTGAGGCCTATGCTGGAAAAGGAAATATCTTCACATAAAAACTGAACAGAAGCATTCTCAGAAACTTCTTTGTGTTGAGTGCATTCAACTCACAGACTTGAACTTACCTGTAGAAAGAGCAGTTTTGAAACACTCTTTTGGTAAAATCTGCAAGTGGTTATTTGGAGCACTTCGAGGCCTGTGCTGGGATATGGAATATCTTCACCTAAAAACTACAGAGAAGCATTCTCAGAAAGTTCTTCACGATGCATTCATTCAACTCACAGAGTTGAACCTTCCTTTTGATAGAACAGTTTTGAAACACTCTTTTTGTAGAATCTGCAAGAGGATATTTGGAGCGTTTTGAGGCCTATGCTGGAAAAGGAAATATCTTCACCTAAAAACTAGACAGAAGCATTCTGAGAAACTTCTGTGTGATGAGTGCATTCAACTCACAGACTTGAACGTTTCTTTTGATAGAACAGTTTTGAAACATTACGTTTGTAGAATCTGCAAGTGTTTATTCGGAGCACCTTGAGGCCTATGTTGGAAAAGGAAATATCTTCACATAAAAACTAGAGAGAAGGATTCTCAGAAACTTCTTTGTGATGAGTTCATTCAACTCACAGAGTTGAACCTACCAATTGATAGAGAAGTTTGGAAACACTCTTTTTGTAGAATCTGCAAGTGGATATTTGGAGCCGTTTGAGGCCTAGGCTGGAAAAGGAAATATCTTCACATAAAAACTGAACAGAAGCATTCTCAGAAATTTCTGTGTGATGAGTGCATTCAACTCACAGACTTGAACGTTTCTTTTGATAGAACAGTTTGGAAACATTACGTTTGTAGAATCTGCAAGTGTTTATTCGGAGCACATTGAGGCCTATGTTGGAAAAGGAAATATCTTCGCATAAAAACTAGAGAGAAGGATTCTCAGAAACTTCTTTGTGATGAGTTCATTCAACTCACAGAGTTGAACCTACCAATTGATAGAGAAGTTTGGAAACACTCTTTTTGTAGAATCTGCAAGTGGATATTTGGAGCCGTTTGAGGCCTATGCTGGAAAAGGAAATATCTTCACATAAAAACTGAACAGAAGCATTCTCAGAAACTTCTTTGTGTTGAGTGCATTCAACTCACAGACTTGAACTTACCTGTAGAAAGAGCAGTTTTGAAACACTCTTTTGGTAAAATCTGCAAGTGGTTATTTGGAGCACTTCGAGGCCTGTGCTGGGATATGGAATATCTTCACCTAAAAACTACAGAGAAGCATTCTCAGAAAGTTCTTCACGATGCATTCATTCAACTCACAGAGTTGAACCTTCCTTTTGATAGAACAGTTTTGAAACACTCTTTTTCTAGAATCTGCAAGAGGATATTTGGAGCGTTTTGAGGCCTATGCTGGAAAAGGAAATATCTTCACCTAAAAACTAGACAGAAGCATTCTCAGAAACTTCTGTGTGATGAGTGCATTCAACTCACAGACTTGAACGTTTCTTTTGATAGAACAGTTTGGAAACATTACGTTTGTAGAATCTGCAAGTGTTTATTCGGAGCACCTTGAGGCGTATGTTGGAAAAGGAAATATCTTCACATAAAAACTAGAGAGAAGGATTCTCAGAAACTTCTTTGTGATGAGTTCATTCAACTCACAGAGTTGAACCTACCAATTGATAGAGAAGTTTGGAAACACTCTTTTTGTAGAATCTGCAAGTGGATATTTGGAGCCGTTTGAGGCCTAGGCTGGAAAAGCAAATATCTTCACATAAAAACTGAACAGAAGCATTCTCAGAAATTTCTGTGTGATGAGTGCATTCAACTCACAGACTTGAACGTTTCTTTTGATAGAACAGTTTGGAAACATTACGTTTGTAGAATCTGCAAGTGTTTATTCGGAGCACATTGAGGCCTATGTTGGAAAAGGAAATATCTTCGCATAAAAACTAGAGAGAAGGATTCTCAGAAACTTCTTTGTGATGAGTTCATTCAACTCACAGAGTTGAACCTACCAATTGATAGAGAAGTTTGGAAACACTCTTTTTGTAGAATCTGCAAGTGGATATTTGGAGCCGTTTGAGGCCTATGCTGGAAAAGGAAATATCTTCACATAAAAACTGAACAGAAGCATTCTCAGAAACTTCTTTGTGTTGAGTGCATTCAACTCACAGACTTGAACTTACCTGTAGAAAGAGCAGTTTTGAAACACTCTTTTGGTAAAATCTGCAAGTGGTTATTTGGAGCACTTCGAGGCCTGTGCTGGGATATGGAATATCTTCACCTAAAAACTACAGAGAAGCATTCTCAGAAAGTTCTTCACGATGCATTCATTCAACTCACAGAGTTGAACCTTCCTTTTGATAGAACAGTTTTGAAACACTCTTTTTGTAGAATCTGCAAGAGGATATTTGGAGCGTTTTGAGGCCTATGCTGGAAAAGGAAATATCTTCACCTAAAAACTAGACAGAAGCATTCTGAGAAACTTCTGTGTGATGAGTGCATTCAACTCACAGACTTGAACGTTTCTTTTGATAGAACAGTTTTGAAACATTACGTTTGTAGAATCTGCAAGTGTTTATTCGGAGCACCTTGAGGCCTATGTTGGAAAAGGAAATATCTTCACATAAAAACTAGAGAGAAGGATTCTCAGAAACTTCTTTGTGATGAGTTCATTCAACTCACAGAGTTGAACCTACCAATTGATAGAGAAGTTTGGAAACACTCTTTTTGTAGAATCTGCAAGTGGATATTTGGAGCCGTTTGAGGCCTATGCTGGAAAAGGAAATATCTTCACATAAAAACTGAACAGAAGCATTCTCAGAAACTTCTTTGTGTTGAGTGCATTCAACTCACAGACTTGAACTTACCTGTAGAAAGAGCAGTTTTGAAACACTCTTTTGGTAAAATCTGCAAGTGGTTATTTGGAGCACTTCGAGGCCTGTGCTGGGATATGGAATATCTTCACCTAAAAACTACAGAGAAGCATTCTCAGAAAGTTCTTCACGATGCATTCATTCAACTCACAGAGTTGAACCTTCCTTTTGATAGAACAGTTTTGAAACACTCTTTTTGTAGAATCTGCAAGAGGATATTTGGAGCGTTTTGAGGCCTATGCTGGAAAAGGAAATATCTTCACCTAAAAACTAGACAGAAGCATTCTCAGAAACTTCTGTGTGATGAGTGCATTCAACTCACAGACTTGAACGTTTCTTTTGATAGAACAGTTTGGAAACATTACGTTTGTAGAATCTGCAAGTGTTTATTCGGAGCACCTTGAGGCCTATGTTGGAAAAGGAAATATCTTCACATAAAAACTAGAGAGAAGGATTCTCAGAAACTTCTTTGTGATGAGTTCATTCAACTCACAGAGTTGAACCTACCAATTGATAGAGAAGTTTGGAAACACTCTTTTTGTAGAATCTGCAAGTGGATATTTGGAGCCGTTTGAGGCCTAGGCTGGAAAAGGAAATATCTTCACATAAAAACTGAACAGAAGCATTCTCAGAAATTTCTGTGTGATGAGTGCATTCAACTCACAGACTTGAACGTTTCTTTTGATAGAACAGTTTGGAAACATTACGTTTGTAGAATCTGCAAGTGTTTATTCGGAGCACATTGAGGCCTATGTTGGAAAAGGAAATATCTTCGCATAAAAACTAGAGAGAAGGATTCTCAGAAACTTCTTTGTGATGAGTTCATTCAACTCACAGAGTTGAACCTACCAATTGATAGAGAAGTTTGGAAACACTCTTTTTGTAGAATCTGCAAGTGGATATTTGGAGCCGTTTGAGGCCTATGCTGGAAAAGGAAATATCTTCACATAAAAACTGAACAGAAGCATTCTCAGAAACTTCTTTGTGTTGAGTGCATTCAACTCACAGACTTGAACTTACCTGTAGAAAGAGCAGTTTTGAAACACTCTTTTGGTAAAATCTGCAAGTGGTTATTTGGAGCACTTCGAGGCCTGTGCTGGGATATGGAATATCTTCACCTAAAAACTACAGAGAAGCATTCTCAGAAAGTTCTTCACGATGCATTCATTCAACTCACAGAGTTGAACCTTCCTTTTGATAGAACAGTTTTGAAACACTCTTTTTGTAGAATCTGCAAGAGGATATTTGGAGCGTTTTGAGGCCTATGCTGGAAAAGGAAATATCTTCACCTAAAAACTAGACAGAAGCATTCTGAGAAACTTCTGTGTGATGAGTGCATTCAACTCACAGACTTGAACGTTTCTTTTGATAGAACAGTTTTGAAACATTACGTTTGTAGAATCTGCAAGTGTTTATTCGGAGCACCTTGAGGCCTATGTTGGAAAAGGAAATATCTTCACATAAAAACTAGAGAGAAGGATTCTCAGAAACTTCTTTGTGATGAGTTCATTCAACTCACAGAGTTGAACCTACCAATTGATAGAGAAGTTTGGAAACACTCTTTTTGTAGAATCTGCAAGTGGATATTTGGAGCCGTTTGAGGCCTAGGCTGGAAAAGGAAATATCTTCACATAAAAACTGAACAGAAGCATTCTCAGAAATTTCTGTGTGATGAGTGCATTCAACTCACAGACTTGAACGTTTCTTTTGATAGAACAGTTTGGAAACATTACGTTTGTAGAATCTGCAAGTGTTTATTCGGAGCACATTGAGGCCTATGTTGGAAAAGGAAATATCTTCGCATAAAAACTAGAGAGAAGGATTCTCAGAAACTTCTTTGTGATGAGTTCATTCAACTCACAGAGTTGAACCTACCAATTGATAGAGAAGTTTGGAAACACTCTTTTTGTAGAATCTGCAAGTGGATATTTGGAGCCGTTTGAGGCCTATGCTGGAAAAGGAAATATCTTCACATAAAAACTGAACAGAAGCATTCTCAGAAACTTCTTTGTGTTGAGTGCATTCAACTCACAGACTTGAACTTACCTGTAGAAAGAGCAGTTTTGAAACACTCTTTTGGTAAAATCTGCAAGTGGTTATTTGGAGCACTTCGAGGCCTGTGCTGGGATATGGAATATCTTCACCTAAAAACTACAGAGAAGCATTCTCAGAAAGTTCTTCACGATGCATTCATTCAACTCACAGAGTTGAACCTTCCTTTTGATAGAACAGTTTTGAAACACTCTTTTTCTAGAATCTGCAAGAGGATATTTGGAGCGTTTTGAGGCCTATGCTGGAAAAGGAAATATCTTCACCTAAAAACTAGACAGAAGCATTCTCAGAAACTTCTGTGTGATGAGTGCATTCAACTCACAGACTTGAACGTTTCTTTTGATAGAACAGTTTGGAAACATTACGTTTGTAGAATCTGCAAGTGTTTATTCGGAGCACCTTGAGGCGTATGTTGGAAAAGGAAATATCTTCACATAAAAACTAGAGAGAAGGATTCTCAGAAACTTCTTTGTGATGAGTTCATTCAACTCACAGAGTTGAACCTACCAATTGATAGAGAAGTTTGGAAACACTCTTTTTGTAGAATCTGCAAGTGGATATTTGGAGCCGTTTGAGGCCTAGGCTGGAAAAGCAAATATCTTCACATAAAAACTGAACAGAAGCATTCTCAGAAATTTCTGTGTGATGAGTGCATTCAACTCACAGACTTGAACGTTTCTTTTGATAGAACAGTTTGGAAACATTACGTTTGTAGAATCTGCAAGTGTTTATTCGGAGCACATTGAGGCCTATGTTGGAAAAGGAAATATCTTCGCATAAAAACTAGAGAGAAGGATTCTCAGAAACTTCTTTGTGATGAGTTCATTCAACTCACAGAGTTGAACCTACCAATTGATAGAGAAGTTTGGAAACACTCTTTTTGTAGAATCTGCAAGTGGATATTTGGAGCCGTTTGAGGCCTATGCTGGAAAAGGAAATATCTTCACATAAAAACTGAACAGAAGCATTCTCAGAAACTTCTTTGTGTTGAGTGCATTCAACTCACAGACTTGAACTTACCTGTAGAAAGAGCAGTTTTGAAACACTCTTTTGGTAAAATCTGCAAGTGGTTATTTGGAGCACTTCGAGGCCTGTGCTGGGATATGGAATATCTTCACCTAAAAACTACAGAGAAGCATTCTCAGAAAGTTCTTCACGATGCATTCATTCAACTCACAGAGTTGAACCTTCCTTTTGATAGAACAGTTTTGAAACACTCTTTTTGTAGAATCTGCAAGAGGATATTTGGAGCGTTTTGAGGCCTATGCTGGAAAAGGAAATATCTTCACCTAAAAACTAGACAGAAGCATTCTGAGAAACTTCTGTGTGATGAGTGCATTCAACTCACAGACTTGAACGTTTCTTTTGATAGAACAGTTTTGAAACATTACGTTTGTAGAATCTGCAAGTGTTTATTCGGAGCACCTTGAGGCCTATGTTGGAAAAGGAAATATCTTCACATAAAAACTAGAGAGAAGGATTCTCAGAAACTTCTTTGTGATGAGTTCATTCAACTCACAGAGTTGAACCTACCAATTGATAGAGAAGTTTGGAAACACTCTTTTTGTAGAATCTGCAAGTGGATATTTGGAGCCGTTTGAGGCCTATGCTGGAAAAGGAAATATCTTCACATAAAAACTGAACAGAAGCATTCTCAGAAACTTCTTTGTGTTGAGTGCATTCAACTCACAGACTTGAACTTACCTGTAGAAAGAGCAGTTTTGAAACACTCTTTTGGTAAAATCTGCAAGTGGTTATTTGGAGCACTTCGAGGCCTGTGCTGGGATATGGAATATCTTCACCTAAAAACTACAGAGAAGCATTCTCAGAAAGTTCTTCACGATGCATTCATTCAACTCACAGAGTTGAACCTTCCTTTTGATAGAACAGTTTTGAAACACTCTTTTTGTAGAATCTGCAAGAGGATATTTGGAGCGTTTTGAGGCCTATGCTGGAAAAGGAAATATCTTCACCTAAAAACTAGACAGAAGCATTCTCAGAAACTTCTGTGTGATGAGTGCATTCAACTCACAGACTTGAACGTTTCTTTTGATAGAACAGTTTGGAAACATTACGTTTGTAGAATCTGCAAGTGTTTATTCGGAGCACCTTGAGGCCTATGTTGGAAAAGGAAATATCTTCACATAAAAACTAGAGAGAAGGATTCTCAGAAACTTCTTTGTGATGAGTTCATTCAACTCACAGAGTTGAACCTACCAATTGATAGAGAAGTTTGGAAACACTCTTTTTGTAGAATCTGCAAGTGGATATTTGGAGCCGTTTGAGGCCTATGCTGGAAAAGGAAATATCTTCACATAAAAACTGAACAGAAGCATTCTCAGAAACTTCTTTGTGTTGAGTGCATTCAACTCACAGACTTGAACTTACCTGTAGAAAGAGCAGTTTTGAAACACTCTTTTGGTAAAATCTGCAAGTGGTTATTTGGAGCACTTCGAGGCCTGTGCTGGGATATGGAATATCTTCACCTAAAAACTACAGAGAAGCATTCTCAGAAAGTTCTTCACGATGCATTCATTCAACTCACAGAGTTGAACCTTTCTTTTGATAGAACAGTTTTGAAACACTCTTTTTGTAGAATCTGCAAGAGGATATTTGGAGCGTTTTGAGGCCTATGCTGGAAAAGGAAATACCTTCACCTAAAAACTAGACAGAAGCATTCTCAGAAACTTCTGTGTGATGAGTGCATTCAACTCACAGACTTGAACGTTTCTTTTGATAGAACAGTTTGGAAACATTACGTTTGTAGAATCTGCAAGTGTTTATTCGGAGCACCTTGAGGCGTATGTTGGAAAAGGAAATATCTTCACATAAAAACTAGAGAGAAGGATTCTCAGAAACTTCTTTGTGATGAGTTCATTCAACTCACAGAGTTGAACCTACCAATTGATAGAGAAGTTTGGAAACACTCTTTTTGTAGAATCTGCAAGTGGATATTTGGAGCCGTTTGAGGCCTAGGCTGGAAAAGGAAATATCTTCACATAAAAACTGAACAGAAGCATTCTCAGAAATTTCTGTGTGATGAGTGCATTCAACTCACAGACTTGAACGTTTCTTTTGATAGAACAGTTTGGAAACATTACGTTTGTAGAATCTGCAAGTGTTTATTCGGAGCACATTGAGGCCTATGTTGGAAAAGGAAATATCTTCGCATAAAAACTAGAGAGAAGGATTCTCAGAAACTTCTTTGTGATGAGTTCATTCAACTCACAGAGTTGAACCTACCAATTGATAGAGAAGTTTGGAAACACTCTTTTTGTAGAATCTGCAAGTGGATATTTGGAGCCGTTTGAGGCCTATGCTGGAAAAGGAAATATCTTCACATAAAAACTGAACAGAAGCATTCTCAGAAACTTCTTTGTGTTGAGTGCATTCAACTCACAGACTTGAACTTACCTGTAGAAAGAGCAGTTTTGAAACACTCTTTTGGTAAAATCTGCAAGTGGTTATTTGGAGCACTTCGAGGCCTGTGCTGGGATATGGAATATCTTCACCTAAAAACTACAGAGAAGCATTCTCAGAAAGTTCTTCACGATGCATTCATTCAACTCACAGAGTTGAACCTTCCTTTTGATAGAACAGTTTTGAAACACTCTTTTTGTAGAATCTGCAAGAGGATATTTGGAGCGTTTTGAGGCCTATGCTGGAAAAGGAAATATCTTCACCTAAAAACTAGACAGAAGCATTCTGAGAAACTTCTGTGTGATGAGTGCATTCAACTCACAGACTTGAACGTTTCTTTTGATAGAACAGTTTTGAAACATTACGTTTGTAGAATCTGCAAGTGTTTATTCGGAGCACCTTGAGGCCTATGTTGGAAAAGGAAATATCTTCACATAAAAACTAGAGAGAAGGATTCTCAGAAACTTCTTTGTGATGAGTTCATTCAACTCACAGAGTTGAACCTACCAATTGATAGAGAAGTTTGGAAACACTCTTTTTGTAGAATCTGCAATTGGATATTTGGAGCCGTTTGAGGCCTATGCTGGAAAAGGAAATATCTTCACATAAAAACTGAACAGAAGCATTCTCAGAAACTTCTTTGTGTTGAGTGCATTCAACTCACAGACTTGAACTTACCTGTAGAAAGAGCAGTTTTGAAACACTCTTTTGGTAAAATCTGCAAGTGGTTATTTGGAGCACTTCGAGGCCTGTGCTGGGATATGGAATATCTTCACCTAAAAACTACAGAGAAGCATTCTCAGAAAGTTCTTCACGATGCATTCATTCAACTCACAGAGTTGAACCTTCCTTTTGATAGAACAGTTTTGAAACACTCTTTTTGTAGAATCTGCAAGTGGATATTTGGAGCGTTTTGAGGCCTATGCTGGAAAAGGAAATATCTTCACCTAAAAAGTAGACAGAAGCATTCTCAGAAACTTCTGTGTGATGAGTGCATTCAACTCACAGACTTGAACGTTTCTTTTGATAGAACAGTTTGGAAACATTACGTTTGTAGAATCTGCAAGTGTTTATTCGGAGCACCTTGAGGCCTATGTTGGAAAAGGAAATATCTTCACATAAAAACTAGAGAGAAGGATTCTCAGAAACTTCTTTGTGATGAGTTCATTCAACTCACAGAGTTGAACCTACCAATTGATAGAGAAGTTTGGAAACACTCTTTTTGTAGAATCTGCAAGTGGATATTTGGAGCCGTTTGAGGCCTATGCTGGAAAAGGAAATATCTTCACATAAAAACTGAACAGAAGCATTCTCAGAAACTTCTTTGTGTTGAGTGCATTCAACTCACAGACTTGAACTTACCTGTAGAAAGAGCAGTTTTGAAACACTCTTTTGGTAAAATCTGCAAGTGGTTATTTGGAGCACTTCGAGGCCTGTGCTGGGATATGGAATATCTTCACCTAAAAACTACAGAGAAGCATTCTCAGAAAGTTCTTCACGATGCATTCATTCAACTCACAGAGTTGAACCTTCCTTTTGATAGAACAGTTTTGAAACACTCTTTTTGTAGAATCTGCAAGAGGATATTTGGAGCGTTTTGAGGCCTATGCTGGAAAAGGAAATATCTTCACCTAAAAACTAGACAGAAGCATTCTCAGAAACTTCTGTGTGATGAGTGCATTCAACTCACAGACTTGAACGTTTCTTTTGATAGAACAGTTTGGAAACATTACGTTTGTAGAATCTGCAAGTGTTTATTCGGAGCACCTTGATGCCTATGATGGAAAAGGAAATATCTTCGCATAAAAACTAGAGAGAAGGATTCTCAGAAACTTCTTTGTGATGAGTTCATTCAACTCACAGAGTTGAACCTACCAATTGATAGAGAAGTTTGGAAACACTCTTTTTGTAGAATCTGCAAGTGGATATTTGGAGCCGTTTGAGGCCTATGCTGGAAAAGGAAATATCTTCACATAAAAACTGAACAGAAGCATTCCCAGAAACTTCTTTGTGTTGAGTGCATTCAACTCACAGACTTGAACTTACCTGTAGAAAGAGCAGTTTTGAAACACTCTTTTGGTAAAATCTGCAAGTGGTTATTTGGAGCACTTCGAGGCCTGTGCTGGGATATGGAATATCTTCACCTAAAAACTACAGAGAAGCATTCTCAGAAAGTTCTTCACGATGCATTCATTCAACTCACAGAGTTGAACCTTCCTTTTGATAGAACAGTTTTGAAACACTCTTTTTGTAGAATCTGCAAGAGGATATTTGGAGCGTTTTGAGGCCTATGCTGGAAAAGGAAATATCTTCACCTAAAAACTAGACAGAAGCATTCTCAGAAACTTCTGTGTGATGAGTGCATTCAACTCACAGACTTGAACGTTTCTTTTGATAGAACAGTTTGGAAACATTACGTTTGTAGAATCTGCAAGTGTTTATTCGGAGCACCTTGAGGCCTATGTTGGAAAAGGAAATATCTTCACATAAAACCTAGAGAGAAGGATTCTCAGAAACTTCTTTGTGATGAGTTCATTCAACTCACAGAGTTGAACCTACCAATTGATAGAGAAGTTTGGAAACACTCTTTTTGTAGAATCTGCAAGTGGATATTTGGAGCCGTTTGAGGCCTAGGCTGGAAAAGGAAATATCTTCACATAAAAACTGAACAGAAGCATTCTCAGAAATTTCTGTGTGATGAGTGCATTCAACTCACAGACTTGAACGTTTCTTTTGATAGAACAGTTTGGAAACATTACGTTTGTAGAATCTGCAAGTGTTTATTCAGAGCACATTGAGGCCTATGTTGGAAAAGGAAATATCTTCGCATAAAAACTAGAGAGAAGGATTCTCAGAAACTTCTTTGTGATGAGTTCATTCAACTCACAGAGTTGAACCTACCAATTGATAGAGAAGTTTGGAAACACTCTTTTTGTAGAATCTGCAAGTGGATATTTGGAGCCGTTTGAGGCCTATGCTGGAAAAGGAAATATCTTCACATAAAAACTGAACAGAAGCATTCTCAGAAACTTCTTTGTGTTGAGTGCATTCAACTCACAGACTTGAACTTACCTGTAGAAAGAGCAGTTTTGAAACACTCTTTTGGTAAAATCTGCAAGTGGTTATTTGGAGCACTTCGAGGCCTGTGCTGGGATATGGAATATCTTCACCTAAAAACTACAGAGAAGCATTCTCAGAAAGTTCTTCACGATGCATTCATTCAACTCACAGAGTTGAACCTTCCTTTTGATAGAACAGTTTTGAAACACTCTTTTTGTAGAATCTGCAAGAGGATATTTGGAGCGTTTTGAGGCCTATGCTGGAAAAGGAAATATCTTCACCTAAAAACTAGACAGAAGCATTCTCAGAAACTTCTGTGTGATGAGTGCATTCAACTCACAGACTTGAACGTTTCTTTTGATAGAACAGTTTGGAAACATTACGTTTGTAGAATCTGCAAGTGTTTATTCGGAGCACCTTGAGGCCTATGTTGGAAAAGGAAATATCTTCACATAAAAACTAGAGAGAAGGATTCTCAGAAACTTCTTTGTGATGAGTTCATTCAACTCACAGAGTTGAACCTACCAATTGATAGAGAAGTTTGGAAACACTCTTTTTGTAGAATCTGCAAGTGGATATTTGGAGCCGTTTGAGGCCTATGCTGGAAAAGGAAATATCTTCACATAAAAACTGAACAGAAGCATTCTCAGAAACTTCTTTGTGTTGAGTGCATTCAACTCACAGACTTGAACTTACCTGTAGAAAGAGCAGTTTTGAAACACTCTTTGGGTAAAATCTGCAAGTGGTTATTTGGAGCACTTCGAGGCCTGTGCTGGGATATGGAATATCTTCACCTAAAAACTACAGAGAAGCATTCTCAGAAAGTTCTTCACGATGCATTCATTCAACTCACAGAGTTGAACCTTTCTTTTGATAGAACAGTTTTGAAACACTCTTTTTCTAGAATCTGAAAGAGGATATTTGGAGCGTTTTGAGGCCTATGCTGGAAAAGGAAATACCTTCACCTAAAAACTAGACAGAAGCATTCTCAGAAACTTCTGTGTGATGAGTGCATTCAACTCACAGACTTGAACGTTTCTTTTGATAGAACAGTTTGGAAACATTACGTTTGTAGAATCTGCAAGTGTTTATTCGGAGCACCTTGAGGCGTATGTTGGAAAAGGAAATATCTTCACATAAAAACTAGAGAGAAGGATTCTCAAAAACTTCTTTGTGATGAGTTCATTCAACTCACAGAGTTGAACCTACCAATTGATAGAGAAGTTTGGAAACACTCTTTTTGTAGAATCTGCAAGTGGATATTTGGAGCCGTTTGAGGCCTAGGCTGGAAAAGGAAATATCTTCACATAAAAACTGAACAGAAGCATTCTCAGAAATTTCTGTGTGATGAGTGCATTCAACTCACAGACTTGAACGTTTCTTTTGATAGAACAGTTTGGAAACATTACGTTTGTAGAATCTGCAAGTGTTTATTCGGAGCACATTGAGGCCTATGTTGGAAAAGGAAATATCTTCGCATAAAAACTAGAGAGAAGGATTCTCAGAAACTTCTTTGTGATGAGTTCATTCAACTCACAGAGTTGAACCTACCAATTGATAGAGAAGTTTGGAAACACTCTTTTTGTAGAATCTGCAAGTGGATATTTGGAGCCGTTTGAGGCCTATGCTGGAAAAGGAAATATCTTCACATAAAAACTGAACAGAAGCATTCTCAGAAACTTCTTTGTGTTGAGTGCATTCAACTCACAGACTTGAACTTACCTGTAGAAAGAGCAGTTTTGAAACACTCTTTTGGTAAAATCTGCAAGTGGTTATTTGGAGCACTTCGAGGCCTGTGCTGGGATATGGAATATCTTCACCTAAAAACTACAGAGAAGCATTCTCAGAAAGTTCTTCACGATGCATTCATTCAACTCACAGAGTTGAACCTTCCTTTTGATAGAACAGTTTTGAAACACTCTTTTTGTAGAATCTGCAAGAGGATATTTGGAGCGTTTTGAGGCCTATCCTGGAAAAGGAAATATCTTCACCTAAAAACTAGACAGAAGCATTCTGAGAAACTTCTGTGTGATGAGTGCATTCAACTCACAGACTTGAACGTTTCTTTTGATAGAACAGTTTTGAAACATTACGTTTGTAGAATCTGCAAGTGTTTATTCGGAGCACCTTGAGGCCTATGTTGGAAAAGGAAATATCTTCACATAAAAACTAGAGAGAAGGATTCTCAGAAACTTCTTTGTGATGAGTTCATTCAACTCACAGAGTTGAACCTACCAATTGATAGAGAAGTTTGGAAACACTCTTTTTGTAGAATCTGCAAGTGGATATTTGGAGCCGTTTGAGGCCTATGCTGGAAAAGGAAATATCTTCACATAAAAACTGAACAGAAGCATTCTCAGAAACTTCTTTGTGTTGAGTGCATTCAAGTCACAGACTTGAACTTACCTGTAGAAAGAGCAGTTTTGAAACACTCTTTTGGTAAAATCTGCAAGTGGTTATTTGGAGCACTTCGAGGCCTGTGCTGGGATATGGAATATCTTCACCTAAAAACTACAGAGAAGCATTCTCAGAAAGTTCTTCACGATGCATTCATTCAACTCACATAGTTGAACCTTCCTTTTGATAGAACAGTTTTGAAACACTCTTTTTGTAGAATCTGCAAGAGGATATTTGGAGCGTTTTGAGGCCTATGCTGGAAAAGGAAATATCTTCACCTAAAAACTAGACAGAAGCATTCTCAGAAACTTCTGTGTGATGAGTGCATTCAACTCACAGACTTGAACGTTTCTTTTGATAGAACAGTTTGGAAACATTACGTTTGTAGAATCTGCAAGTGTTTATTCGGAGCACCTTGAGGCCTATGTTGGAAAAGGAAATATCTTCACATAAAAACTAGAGAGAAGGATTCTCAGAAACTTCTTTGTGATGAGTTCATTCAACTCACAGAGTTGAACCTACCAATTGATAGAGAAGTTTGGAAACACTCTTTTTGTAGAATCTGCAAGTGGATATTTGGAGCCGTTTGAGGCCTAGGCTGGAAAAGGAAATATCTTCACATAAAAACTGAACAGAAGCATTCTCAGAAATTTCTGTGTGATGAGTGCATTCAACTCACAGACTTGAACGTTTCTTTTGATAGAACAGTTTGGAAACATTACGTTTGTAGAATCTGCAAGTGTTTATTCGGAGCACCTTGATGCCTATGATGGAAAAGGAAATATCTTCGCATAAAAACTAGAGAGAAGGATTCTCAGAAACTTCTTTGTGATGAGTTCATTCAACTCACAGAGTTGAACCTACCAATTGATAGAGAAGTTTGGAAACACTCTTTTTGTAGAATCTGCAAGTGGATATTTGGAGCCGTTTGAGGCCTATGCTGGAAAAGGAAATATCTTCACATAAAAACTGAACAGAAGCATTCTCAGAAACTTCTTTGTGTTGAGTGCATTCAACTCACAGACTTGAACTTACCTGTAGAAAGAGCAGTTTTGAAACACTCTTTTTGTAAAATCTTCAAGTGGTTATTTGGAGCACTTCGAATCCTGTGCTGGGATATGGAATATCTTCACCTAAAAACTACAGAGAAGCATTCTCAGAAAGTTCTTCACGATGCATTCATTCAACTCACAGAGTTGAACCTTCCTTTTGATAGAACAGTTTTGAAACACTCTTTTTGTAGAATCTGCAAGAGGATATTTGGAGCGTTTTGAGGCCTATGCTGGAAAAGGAAATATCTTCACCTAAAAACTAGACAGAAGCATTCTCAGAAACTTCTGTGTGATGAGTGCATTCGACTCACAGACTTGAACGTTTCTTTTGATAGAACAGTTTGGAAACATTACGTTTGTAGAATCTGCAAGTGTTTATTCGGAGCACCTTGAGGCCTATGTTGGAAAAGGAAATATCTTCACATAAAACCTAGAGAGAAGGATTCTCAGAAACTTCTTTGTGATGAGTTCATTCAACTCACAGAGTTGAACCTACCAATTGATAGAGAAGTTTGGAAACACTCTTTTTGTAGAATCTGCAAGTGGATATTTGGAGCCGTTTGAGGCCTAGGCTGGAAAAGCAAATATCTTCACATAAAAACTGAACAGAAGCATTCTCAGAAATTTCTGTGTGATGAGTGCATTCAACTCACAGACTTGAACGTTTCTTTTGATAGAACAGTTTGGAAACATTACGTTTGTAGAATCTGCAAGTGTTTATTCGGAGCACATTGAGGCCTATGTTGGAAAAGGAAATATCTTCGCATAAAAACTAGAGAGAAGGATTCTCAGAAACTTCTTTGTGATGAGTTCATTCAACTCACAGAGTTGAACCTACCAATTGATAGAGAAGTTTGGAAACACTCTTTTTGTAGAATCTGCAAGTGGATATTTGGAGCCGTTTGAGGCCTATGCTGGAAAAGGAAATATCTTCACATAAAAACTGAACAGAAGCATTCTCAGAAACTTCTTTGTGTTGAGTGCATTCAACTCACAGACTTGAACTTACCTGTAGAAAGAGCAGTTTTGAAACACTCTTTTGGTAAAATCTGCAAGTGGTTATTTGGAGCACTTCGAGGCCTGTGCTGGGATATGGAATATCTTCACCTAAAAACTACAGAGAAGCATTCTCAGAAAGTTCTTCACGATGCATTCATTCAACTCACAGAGTTGAACCTTCCTTTTGATAGAACAGTTTTGAAACACTCTTTTTGTAGAATCTGCAAGAGGATATTTGGAGCGTTTTGAGGCCTATGCTGGAAAAGGAAATATCTTCACCTAAAAACTAGACAGAAGCATTCTGAGAAACTTCTGTGTGATGAGTGCATTCAACTCACAGACTTGAACGTTTCTTTTGATAGAACAGTTTTGAAACATTACGTTTGTAGAATCTGCAAGTGTTTATTCGGAGCACCTTGAGGCCTATGTTGGAAAAGGAAATATCTTCACATAAAAACTAGAGAGAAGGATTCTCAGAAACTTCTTTGTGATGAGTTCATTCAACTCACAGAGTTGAACCTACCAATTGATAGAGAAGTTTGGAAACACTCTTTTTGTAGAATCTGCAAGTGGATATTTGGAGCCGTTTGAGGCCTATGCTGGAAAAGGAAATATCTTCACATAAAAACTGAACAGAAGCATTCTCAGAAACTTCTTTGTGTTGAGTGCATTCAACTCACAGACTTGAACTTACCTGTAGAAAGAGCAGTTTTGAAACACTCTTTTGGTAAAATCTGCAAGTGGTTATTTGGAGCACTTCGAGGCCTGTGCTGGGATATGGAATATCTTCACCTAAAAACTACAGAGAAGCATTCTCAGAAAGTTCTTCACGATGCATTCATTCAACTCACAGAGTTGAACCTTCCTTTTGATAGAACAGTTTTGAAACACTCTTTTTGTAGAATCTGCAAGAGGATATTTGGAGCGTTTTGAGGCCTATGCTGGAAAAGGAAATATCTTCACCTAAAAACTAGACAGAAGCATTCTCAGAAACTTCTGTGTGATGAGTGCATTCAACTCACAGACTTGAACGTTTCTTTTGATAGAACAGTTTGGAAACATTACGTTTGTAGAATCTGCAAGTGTTTATTCGGAGCACCTTGAGGCCTATGTTGGAAAAGGAAATATCTTCACATAAAAACTAGAGAGAAGGATTCTCAGAAACTTCTTTGTGATGAGTTCATTCAACTCACAGAGTTGAACCTACCAATTGATAGAGAAGTTTGGAAACACTCTTTTTGTAGAATCTGCAAGTGGATATTTGGAGCCGTTTGAGGCCTATGCTGGAAAAGGAAATATCTTCACATAAAAACTGAACAGAAGCATTCTCAGAAACTTCTTTGTGTTGAGTGCATTCAACTCACAGACTTGAACTTACCTGTAGAAAGAGCAGTTTTGAAACACTCTTTTGGTAAAATCTGCAAGTGGTTATTTGGAGCACTTCGAGGCCTGTGCTGGGATATGGAATATCTTCACCTAAAAACTACAGAGAAGCATTCTCAGAAAGTTCTTCACGATGCATTCATTCAACTCACAGAGTTGAACCTTTCTTTTGATAGAACAGTTTTGAAACACTCTTTTTGTAGAATCTGCAAGAGGATATTTGGAGCGTTTTGAGGCCTATGCTGGAAAAGGAAATACCTTCACCTAAAAACTAGACAGAAGCATTCTCAGAAACTTCTGTGTGATGAGTGCATTCAACTCACAGACTTGAACGTTTCTTTTGATAGAACAGTTTGGAAACATTACGTTTGTAGAATCTGCAAGTGTTTATTCGGAGCACCTTGAGGCGTATGTTGGAAAAGGAAATATCTTCACATAAAAACTAGAGAGAAGGATTCTCAGAAACTTCTTTGTGATGAGTTCATTCAACTCACAGAGTTGAACCTACCAATTGATAGAGAAGTTTGGAAACACTCTTTTTGTAGAATCTGCAAGTGGATATTTGGAGCCGTTTGAGGCCTAGGCTGGAAAAGGAAATATCTTCACATAAAAACTGAACAGAAGCATTCTCAGAAATTTCTGTGTGATGAGTGCATTCAACTCACAGACTTGAACGTTTCTTTTGATAGAACAGTTTGGAAACATTACGTTTGTAGAATCTGCAAGTGTTTATTCGGAGCACATTGAGGCCTATGTTGGAAAAGGAAATATCTTCGCATAAAAACTAGAGAGAAGGATTCTCAGAAACTTCTTTGTGATGAGTTCATTCAACTCACAGAGTTGAACCTACCAATTGATAGAGAAGTTTGGAAACACTCTTTTTGTAGAATCTGCAAGTGGATATTTGGAGCCGTTTGAGGCCTATGCTGGAAAAGGAAATATCTTCACATAAAAACTGAACAGAAGCATTCTCAGAAACTTCTTTGTGTTGAGTGCATTCAACTCACAGACTTGAACTTACCTGTAGAAAGAGCAGTTTTGAAACACTCTTTTGGTAAAATCTGCAAGTGGTTATTTGGAGCACTTCGAGGCCTGTGCTGGGATATGGAATATCTTCACCTAAAAACTACAGAGAAGCATTCTCAGAAAGTTCTTCACGATGCATTCATTCAACTCACAGAGTTGAACCTTCCTTTTGATAGAACAGTTTTGAAACACTCTTTTTGTAGAATCTGCAAGAGGATATTTGGAGCGTTTTGAGGCCTATGCTGGAAAAGGAAATATCTTCACCTAAAAACTAGACAGAAGCATTCTGAGAAACTTCTGTGTGATGAGTGCATTCAACTCACAGACTTGAACGTTTCTTTTGATAGAACAGTTTTGAAACATTACGTTTGTAGAATCTGCAAGTGTTTATTCGGAGCACCTTGAGGCCTATGTTGGAAAAGGAAATATCTTCACATAAAAACTAGAGAGAAGGATTCTCAGAAACTTCTTTGTGATGAGTTCATTCAACTCACAGAGTTGAACCTACCAATTGATAGAGAAGTTTGGAAACACTCTTTTTGTAGAATCTGCAATTGGATATTTGGAGCCGTTTGAGGCCTATGCTGGAAAAGGAAATATCTTCACATAAAAACTGAACAGAAGCATTCTCAGAAACTTCTTTGTGTTGAGTGCATTCAACTCACAGACTTGAACTTACCTGTAGAAAGAGCAGTTTTGAAACACTCTTTTGGTAAAATCTGCAAGTGGTTATTTGGAGCACTTCGAGGCCTGTGCTGGGATATGGAATATCTTCACCTAAAAACTACAGAGAAGCATTCTCAGAAAGTTCTTCACGATGCATTCATTCAACTCACAGAGTTGAACCTTCCTTTTGATAGAACAGTTTTGAAACACTCTTTTTGTAGAATCTGCAAGTGGATATTTGGAGCGTTTTGAGGCCTATGCTGGAAAAGGAAATATCTTCACCTAAAAAGTAGACAGAAGCATTCTCAGAAACTTCTGTGTGATGAGTGCATTCAACTCACAGACTTGAACGTTTCTTTTGATAGAACAGTTTGGAAACATTACGTTTGTAGAATCTGCAAGTGTTTATTCGGAGCACCTTGAGGCCTATGTTGGAAAAGGAAATATCTTCACATAAAAACTAGAGAGAAGGATTCTCAGAAACTTCTTTGTGATGAGTTCATTCAACTCACAGAGTTGAACCTACCAATTGATAGAGAAGTTTGGAAACACTCTTTTTGTAGAATCTGCAAGTGGATATTTGGAGCCGTTTGAGGCCTATGCTGGAAAAGGAAATATCTTCACATAAAAACTGAACAGAAGCATTCTCAGAAACTTCTTTGTGTTGAGTGCATTCAACTCACAGACTTGAACTTACCTGTAGAAAGAGCAGTTTTGAAACACTCTTTTGGTAAAATCTGCAAGTGGTTATTTGGAGCACTTCGAGGCCTGTGCTGGGATATGGAATATCTTCACCTAAAAACTACAGAGAAGCATTCTCAGAAAGTTCTTCACGATGCATTCATTCAACTCACAGAGTTGAACCTTCCTTTTGATAGAACAGTTTTGAAACACTCTTTTTGTAGAATCTGCAAGAGGATATTTGGAGCGTTTTGAGGCCTATGCTGGAAAAGGAAATATCTTCACCTAAAAACTAGACAGAAGCATTCTCAGAAACTTCTGTGTGATGAGTGCATTCAACTCACAGACTTGAACGTTTCTTTTGATAGAACAGTTTGGAAACATTACGTTTGTAGAATCTGCAAGTGTTTATTCGGAGCACCTTGATGCCTATGATGGAAAAGGAAATATCTTCGCATAAAAACTAGAGAGAAGGATTCTCAGAAACTTCTTTGTGATGAGTTCATTCAACTCACAGAGTTGAACCTACCAATTGATAGAGAAGTTTGGAAACACTCTTTTTGTAGAATCTGCAAGTGGATATTTGGAGCCGTTTGAGGCCTATGCTGGAAAAGGAAATATCTTCACATAAAAACTGAACAGAAGCATTCCCAGAAACTTCTTTGTGTTGAGTGCATTCAACTCACAGACTTGAACTTACCTGTAGAAAGAGCAGTTTTGAAACACTCTTTTGGTAAAATCTGCAAGTGGTTATTTGGAGCACTTCGAGGCCTGTGCTGGGATATGGAATATCTTCACCTAAAAACTACAGAGAAGCATTCTCAGAAAGTTCTTCACGATGCATTCATTCAACTCACAGAGTTGAACCTTCCTTTTGATAGAACAGTTTTGAAACACTCTTTTTGTAGAATCTGCAAGAGGATATTTGGAGCGTTTTGAGGCCTATGCTGGAAAAGGAAATATCTTCACCTAAAAACTAGACAGAAGCATTCTCAGAAACTTCTGTGTGATGAGTGCATTCAACTCACAGACTTGAACGTTTCTTTTGATAGAACAGTTTGGAAACATTACGTTTGTAGAATCTGCAAGTGTTTATTCGGAGCACCTTGAGGCCTATGTTGGAAAAGGAAATATCTTCACATAAAACCTAGAGAGAAGGATTCTCAGAAACTTCTTTGTGATGAGTTCATTCAACTCACAGAGTTGAACCTACCAATTGATAGAGAAGTTTGGAAACACTCTTTTTGTAGAATCTGCAAGTGGATATTTGGAGCCGTTTGAGGCCTAGGCTGGAAAAGGAAATATCTTCACATAAAAACTGAACAGAAGCATTCTCAGAAATTTCTGTGTGATGAGTGCATTCAACTCACAGACTTGAACGTTTCTTTTGATAGAACAGTTTGGAAACATTACGTTTGTAGAATCTGCAAGTGTTTATTCAGAGCACATTGAGGCCTATGTTGGAAAAGGAAATATCTTCGCATAAAAACTAGAGAGAAGGATTCTCAGAAACTTCTTTGTGATGAGTTCATTCAACTCACAGAGTTGAACCTACCAATTGATAGAGAAGTTTGGAAACACTCTTTTTGTAGAATCTGCAAGTGGATATTTGGAGCCGTTTGAGGCCTATGCTGGAAAAGGAAATATCTTCACATAAAAACTGAACAGAAGCATTCTCAGAAACTTCTTTGTGTTGAGTGCATTCAACTCACAGACTTGAACTTACCTGTAGAAAGAGCAGTTTTGAAACACTCTTTTGGTAAAATCTGCAAGTGGTTATTTGGAGCACTTCGAGGCCTGTGCTGGGATATGGAATATCTTCACCTAAAAACTACAGAGAAGCATTCTCAGAAAGTTCTTCACGATGCATTCATTCAACTCACAGAGTTGAACCTTCCTTTTGATAGAACAGTTTTGAAACACTCTTTTTGTAGAATCTGCAAGAGGATATTTGGAGCGTTTTGAGGCCTATGCTGGAAAAGGAAATATCTTCACCTAAAAACTAGACAGAAGCATTCTCAGAAACTTCTGTGTGATGAGTGCATTCAACTCACAGACTTGAACGTTTCTTTTGATAGAACAGTTTGGAAACATTACGTTTGTAGAATCTGCAAGTGTTTATTCGGAGCACCTTGAGGCCTATGTTGGAAAAGGAAATATCTTCACATAAAAACTAGAGAGAAGGATTCTCAGAAACTTCTTTGTGATGAGTTCATTCAACTCACAGAGTTGAACCTACCAATTGATAGAGAAGTTTGGAAACACTCTTTTTGTAGAATCTGCAAGTGGATATTTGGAGCCGTTTGAGGCCTATGCTGGAAAAGGAAATATCTTCACATAAAAACTGAACAGAAGCATTCTCAGAAACTTCTTTGTGTTGAGTGCATTCAACTCACAGACTTGAACTTACCTGTAGAAAGAGCAGTTTTGAAACACTCTTTGGGTAAAATCTGCAAGTGGTTATTTGGAGCACTTCGAGGCCTGTGCTGGGATATGGAATATCTTCACCTAAAAACTACAGAGAAGCATTCTCAGAAAGTTCTTCACGATGCATTCATTCAACTCACAGAGTTGAACCTTTCTTTTGATAGAACAGTTTTGAAACACTCTTTTTCTAGAATCTGAAAGAGGATATTTGGAGCGTTTTGAGGCCTATGCTGGAAAAGGAAATACCTTCACCTAAAAACTAGACAGAAGCATTCTCAGAAACTTCTGTGTGATGAGTGCATTCAACTCACAGACTTGAACGTTTCTTTTGATAGAACAGTTTGGAAACATTACGTTTGTAGAATCTGCAAGTGTTTATTCGGAGCACCTTGAGGCGTATGTTGGAAAAGGAAATATCTTCACATAAAAACTAGAGAGAAGGATTCTCAAAAACTTCTTTGTGATGAGTTCATTCAACTCACAGAGTTGAACCTACCAATTGATAGAGAAGTTTGGAAACACTCTTTTTGTAGAATCTGCAAGTGGATATTTGGAGCCGTTTGAGGCCTAGGCTGGAAAAGGAAATATCTTCACATAAAAACTGAACAGAAGCATTCTCAGAAATTTCTGTGTGATGAGTGCATTCAACTCACAGACTTGAACGTTTCTTTTGATAGAACAGTTTGGAAACATTACGTTTGTAGAATCTGCAAGTGTTTATTCGGAGCACATTGAGGCCTATGTTGGAAAAGGAAATATCTTCGCATAAAAACTAGAGAGAAGGATTCTCAGAAACTTCTTTGTGATGAGTTCATTCAACTCACAGAGTTGAACCTACCAATTGATAGAGAAGTTTGGAAACACTCTTTTTGTAGAATCTGCAAGTGGATATTTGGAGCCGTTTGAGGCCTATGCTGGAAAAGGAAATATCTTCACATAAAAACTGAACAGAAGCATTCTCAGAAACTTCTTTGTGTTGAGTGCATTCAACTCACAGACTTGAACTTACCTGTAGAAAGAGCAGTTTTGAAACACTCTTTTGGTAAAATCTGCAAGTGGTTATTTGGAGCACTTCGAGGCCTGTGCTGGGATATGGAATATCTTCACCTAAAAACTACAGAGAAGCATTCTCAGAAAGTTCTTCACGATGCATTCATTCAACTCACAGAGTTGAACCTTCCTTTTGATAGAACAGTTTTGAAACACTCTTTTTGTAGAATCTGCAAGAGGATATTTGGAGCGTTTTGAGGCCTATCCTGGAAAAGGAAATATCTTCACCTAAAAACTAGACAGAAGCATTCTGAGAAACTTCTGTGTGATGAGTGCATTCAACTCACAGACTTGAACGTTTCTTTTGATAGAACAGTTTTGAAACATTACGTTTGTAGAATCTGCAAGTGTTTATTCGGAGCACCTTGAGGCCTATGTTGGAAAAGGAAATATCTTCACATAAAAACTAGAGAGAAGGATTCTCAGAAACTTCTTTGTGATGAGTTCATTCAACTCACAGAGTTGAACCTACCAATTGATAGAGAAGTTTGGAAACACTCTTTTTGTAGAATCTGCAAGTGGATATTTGGAGCCGTTTGAGGCCTATGCTGGAAAAGGAAATATCTTCACATAAAAACTGAACAGAAGCATTCTCAGAAACTTCTTTGTGTTGAGTGCATTCAAGTCACAGACTTGAACTTACCTGTAGAAAGAGCAGTTTTGAAACACTCTTTTGGTAAAATCTGCAAGTGGTTATTTGGAGCACTTCGAGGCCTGTGCTGGGATATGGAATATCTTCACCTAAAAACTACAGAGAAGCATTCTCAGAAAGTTCTTCACGATGCATTCATTCAACTCACATAGTTGAACCTTCCTTTTGATAGAACAGTTTTGAAACACTCTTTTTGTAGAATCTGCAAGAGGATATTTGGAGCGTTTTGAGGCCTATGCTGGAAAAGGAAATATCTTCACCTAAAAACTAGACAGAAGCATTCTCAGAAACTTCTGTGTGATGAGTGCATTCAACTCACAGACTTGAACGTTTCTTTTGATAGAACAGTTTGGAAACATTACGTTTGTAGAATCTGCAAGTGTTTATTCGGAGCACCTTGAGGCCTATGTTGGAAAAGGAAATATCTTCACATAAAAACTAGAGAGAAGGATTCTCAGAAACTTCTTTGTGATGAGTTCATTCAACTCACAGAGTTGAACCTACCAATTGATAGAGAAGTTTGGAAACACTCTTTTTGTAGAATCTGCAAGTGGATATTTGGAGCCGTTTGAGGCCTAGGCTGGAAAAGGAAATATCTTCACATAAAAACTGAACAGAAGCATTCTCAGAAATTTCTGTGTGATGAGTGCATTCAACTCACAGACTTGAACGTTTCTTTTGATAGAACAGTTTGGAAACATTACGTTTGTAGAATCTGCAAGTGTTTATTCGGAGCACCTTGATGCCTATGATGGAAAAGGAAATATCTTCGCATAAAAACTAGAGAGAAGGATTCTCAGAAACTTCTTTGTGATGAGTTCATTCAACTCACAGAGTTGAACCTACCAATTGATAGAGAAGTTTGGAAACACTCTTTTTGTAGAATCTGCAAGTGGATATTTGGAGCCGTTTGAGGCCTATGCTGGAAAAGGAAATATCTTCACATAAAAACTGAACAGAAGCATTCTCAGAAACTTCTTTGTGTTGAGTGCATTCAACTCACAGACTTGAACTTACCTGTAGAAAGAGCAGTTTTGAAACACTCTTTTTGTAAAATCTTCAAGTGGTTATTTGGAGCACTTCGAATCCTGTGCTGGGATATGGAATATCTTCACCTAAAAACTACAGAGAAGCATTCTCAGAAAGTTCTTCACGATGCATTCATTCAACTCACAGAGTTGAACCTTCCTTTTGATAGAACAGTTTTGAAACACTCTTTTTGTAGAATCTGCAAGAGGATATTTGGAGCGTTTTGAGGCCTATGCTGGAAAAGGAAATATCTTCACCTAAAAACTAGACAGAAGCATTCTCAGAAACTTCTGTGTGATGAGTGCATTCGACTCACAGACTTGAACGTTTCTTTTGATAGAACAGTTTGGAAACATTACGTTTGTAGAATCTGCAAGTGTTTATTCGGAGCACCTTGAGGCCTATGTTGGAAAAGGAAATATCTTCACATAAAACCTAGAGAGAAGGATTCTCAGAAACTTCTTTGTGATGAGTTCATTCAACTCACAGAGTTGAACCTACCAATTGATAGAGAAGTTTGGAAACACTCTTTTTGTAGAATCTGCAAGTGGATATTTGGAGCCGTTTGAGGCCTAGGCTGGAAAAGGAAATATCTTCACATAAAAACTGAACAGAAGCATTCTCAGAAATTTCTGTGTGATGAGTGCATTCAACTCACAGACTTGAACGTTTCTTTTGATAGAACAGTTTGGAAACATTACGTTTGTAGAATCTGCAAGTGTTTATTCAGAGCACATTGAGGCCTATGTTGGAAAAGGAAATATCTTCGCATAAATACTAGAGAGAAGGATTCTCAGAAACTTCTTTGTGATGAGTTCATTCAACTCACAGAGTTGAACCTACCAATTGATAGAGAAGTTTGGAAACACTCTTTTTGTAGAATCTGCAAGTGGATATTTGGAGCCGTTTGAGGCCTATGCTGGAAAAGGAAATATCTTCACATAAAAACTGAACAGAAGCATTCTCAGAAACTTCTTTGTGTTGAGTGCATTCAACTCACAGACTTGAACTTACCTGTAGAAAGAGCAGTTTTGAAACACTCTTTTGGTAAAATCTGCAAGTGGTTATTTGGAGCACTTCGAGGCCTGTGCTGGGATATGGAATATCTTCACCTAAAAACTACAGAGAAGCATTCTCAGAAAGTTCTTCACGATGCATTCATTCAACTCACAGAGTTGAACCTTCCTTTTGATAGAACAGTTTTGAAACACTCTTTTTGTAGAATCTGCAAGAGGATATTTGGAGCGTTTTGAGGCCTATGCTGGAAAAGGAAATATCTTCACCTAAAAACTAGACAGAAGCATTCTGAGAAACTTCTGTGTGATGAGTGCATTCAACTCACAGACTTGAACGTTTCTTTTGATAGAACAGTTTTGAAACATTACGTTTGTAGAATCTGCAAGTGTTTATTCGGAGCACCTTGAGGCCTATGTTGGAAAAGGAAATATCTTCACATAAAAACTAGAGAGAAGGATTCTCAGAAACTTCTTTGTGATGAGTTCATTCAACTCACAGAGTTGAACCTACCAATTGATAGAGAAGTTAGGAAACACTCTTTTTGTAGAATCTGCAATTGGATATTTGGAGCCGTTTGAGGCCTATGCTGGAAAAGGAAATATCTTCACATAAAAACTGAACAGAAGCATTCTCAGAAACTTCTTTGTGTTGAGTGCATTCAACTCACAGACTTGAACTTACCTGTAGAAAGAGCAGTTTTGAAACACTCTTTTGGTAAAATCTGCAAGTGGTTATTTGGAGCACTTCGAGGCCTGTGCTGGGATATGGAATATCTTCACCTAAAAACTACAGAGAAGCATTCTCAGAAAGTTCTTCACGATGCATTCATTCAACTCACAGAGTTGAACCTTTCTTTTGATAGAACAGTTTTGAAACACTCTTTTTCTAGAATCTGAAAGAGGATATTTGGAGCGTTTTGAGGCCTATGCTGGAAAAGGAAATACCTTCACCTAAAAACTAGACAGAAGCATTCTCAGAAACTTCTGTGTGATGAGTGCATTCAACTCACAGACTTGAACGTTTCTTTTGTTAGAACAGTTTGGAAACATTACGTTTGTAGAATCTGCAAGTGTTTATTCGGAGCACCTTGAGGCGTATGTTGGAAAAGGAAATATCTTCACATAAAAACTAGAGAGAAGGATTCTCAGAAACTTCTTTGTGATGAGTTCATTCAACTCACAGAGTTGAACCTACCAATTGATAGAGAAGTTTGGAAACACTCTTTTTGTAGAATCTGCAAGTGGATATTTGGAGCCGTTTGAGGCCTAGGCTGGAAAAGGAAATATCTTCACATAAATACTGAACAGAAGCATTCTCAGAAATTTCTGTGTGATGAGTGCATTCAACTCACAGACTTGAACGTTTCTTTTGATAGAACAGTTTGGAAACATTACGTTTGTAGAATCTGCAAGTGTTTATTCGGAGCACATTGAGGCCTATGTTGGAAAAGGAAATATCTTCGCATAAAAACTAGAGAGAAGGATTCTCAGAAACTTCTTTGGATGAGTTCATTCAACTCACAGAGTTGAACCTACCAATTGATAGAGAAGTTTGGAAACACTCTTTTTGTAGAATCTGCAAGTGGATATTTGGAGCCGTTTGAGGCCTATGCTGGAAGAGGAAATATCTTCACATAAAAACTGAACAGAAGCATTCTCAGAAACTTCTTTGTGTTGAGTGCATTCAACTCACAGACTTGAACTTACCTGTAGAAAGAGCAGTTTTGAAACACTCTTTTGGTAAAATCTGCAAGTGGTTATTTGGAGCACTTCGAGGCCTGTGCTGGGATATGGAATATCTTCACCTAAAAACTACAGAGAAGCATTCTCAGAAAGTTCTTCACGATGCATTCATTCAACTCACAGAGTTGAACCTTCCTTTTGATAGAACAGTTTTGAAACACTCTTTTTGTAGAATCTGCAAGAGGATATTTGGAGCGTTTTGAGGCCTATCCTGGAAAAGGAAATATCTTCACCTAAAAACTAGACAGAAGCATTCTGAGAAACTTCTGTGTGATGAGTGCATTCAACTCACAGACTTGAACGTTTCTTTTGATAGAACAGTTTTGAAACATTACGTTTGTAGAATCTGCAAGTGTTTATTCGGAGCACCTTGAGGCCTATGTTGGAAAAGGAAATATCTTCACATAAAAACTAGAGAGAAGGATTCTCAGAAACTTCTTTGTGATGAGTTCATTCAACTCACAGAGTTGAACCTACCAATTGATAGAGAAGTTTGGAAACCCTCTTTTTGTAGAATCTGCAAGTGGATATTTGGAGCCGTTTGATGCCTAGGCTGGAAAAGGAAATATCTTCACATAAAAACTGAACAGAAGCATTCTCAGAAATTTCTGTGTGATGAGTGCATTCAACTCACAGACTTGAACGTTTCTTTTGATAGAACAGTTTGGAAACATTACGTTTGTAGAATCTGCAAGTGTTTATTCGGAGCACCTTGATGCCTATGATGGAAAAGGAAATATCTTCGCATAAAAACTAGAGAGAAGGATTCTCAGAAACTTCTTTGTGATGAGTTCATTCAACTCACAGAGTTGAACCTACCAATTGATAGAGAAGTTTGGAAACACTCTTTTTGTAGAATCTGCAAGTGGATATTTGGAGCCGTTTGAGGCCTATGCTGGAAAAGGAAATATCTTCACATAAAAACTGAACAGAAGCATTCTCAGAAACTTCTTTGTGTTGAGTGCATTCAACTCACAGACTTGAACTTACCTGTAGAAAGAGCAGTTTTGAAACACTCTTTTTGTAAAATCTGCAAGTGGTTATTTGGAGCACTTCGAGGCCTGTGCTGGGATATGGAATATCTTCACCTAAAAACTACAGAGAAGCATTCTCAGAAAGTTCTTCACGATGCATTCATTCAACTCACAGAGTTGAACCTTCCTTTTGATAGAACAGTTTTGAAACACTCTTTTTGTAGAATCTGCAAGAGGATATTTGGAGCGTTTTGAGGCCTATGCTGGAAAAGGAAATATCTTCACCTAAAAACTAGACAGAAGCATTCTCAGAAACTTCTGTGTGATGAGTGCATTCAACTCACAGACTTGAACGTTTCTTTTGATAGAACAGTTTGGAAACATTACGTTTGTAGAATCTGCAAGTGTTTATTCGGAGCACCTTGAGGCCTATGTTGGAAAAGGAAATATCTTCACATAAAACCTAGAGAGAAGGATTCTCAGAAACTTCTTTGTGATGAGTTCATTCAACTCACAGAGTTGAACCTACCAATTGATAGAGAAGTTTGGAAACACTCTTTTTGTAGAATCTGCAAGTGGATATTTGGAGCCGTTTGAGGCCTAGGCTGGAAAAGGAAATATCTTCACATAAAAACTGAACAGAAGCATTCTCAGAAATTTCTGTGTGATGAGTGCATTCAACTCACAGACTTGAACGTTTCTTTTGATAGAACAGTTTGGAAAAATTACGTTTGTAGTATCTGCAAGTGTTTATTCAGAGCACATTGAGGCCTATGTTGGAAAAGGAAATATCTTCGCATAAAAACTAGAGAGAAGGATTCTCAGAAACTTCTTTGTGATGAGTTCATTCAACTCACAGAGTTGAACCTACCAATTGATAGAGAAGTTTGGAAACACTCTTTTTGTAGAATCTGCAAGTGGATATTTGGAGCCGTTTGAGGCCTATGCTGGAAAAGGAAATATCTTCACATAAAAACTGAACAGAAGCATTCTCAGAAACTTCTTTGTGTTGAGTGCATTCAACTCACAGACTTGAACTTACCTGTAGAAAGAGCAGTTTTGAAACACTCTTTTGGTAAAATCTGCAAGTGGTTATTTGGAGCACTTCGAGGCCTGTGCTGGGATATGGAATATCTTCACCTAAAAACTACAGAGAAGCATTCTCAGAAAGTTCTTCACGATGCATTCATTCAACTCACAGAGTTGAACCTTCCTTTTGATAGAACAGTTTTGAAACACTCTTTTTGTAGAATCTGCAAGAGGATATTTGGAGCGTTTTGAGGCCTATGCTGGAAAAGGAAATATCTTCACCTAAAAACTAGACAGAAGCATTCTGAGAAACTTCTGTGTGATGAGTGCATTCAACTCACAGACTTGAACGTTTCTTTTGATAGAACAGTTTTGAAACATTACGTTTGTAGAATCTGCAAGTGTTTATTCGGAGCACCTTGAGGCCTATGTTGGAAAAGGAAATATCTTCACATAAAAACTAGAGAGAAGGATTCTCAGAAACTTCTTTGTGATGAGTTCATTCAACTCACAGAGTTGAACCTACCAATTGATAGAGAAGTTTGGAAACACTCTTTTTGTAGAATCTGCAAGTGGATATTTGGAGCCGTTTGAGGCCTATGCTGGAAAAGGAAATATCTTCACATAAAAACTGAACAGAAGCATTCTCAGAAACTTCTTTGTGTTGAGTGCATTCAACTCACAGACTTGAACTTACCTGTAGAAAGAGCAGTTTTGAAACACTCTTTTGGTAAAATCTGCAAGTGGTTATTTGGAGCACTTCGAGGCCTGTGCTGGGATATGGAATATCTTCACCTAAAAACTACAGAGAAGCATTCTCATAAAGTTCTTCACGATGCATTCATTCAACTCACAGAGTTGAACCTTCCTTTTGATAGAACAGTTTTGAAACACTCTTTTTGTAGAATCTGCAAGAGGATATTTGGAGCGTTTTGAGGCCTATGCTGGAAAAGGAAATATCTTCACCTAAAAACTAGACAGAAGCATTCTGAGAAACTTCTGTGTGATGAGTGCATTCAACTCACAGACTTGAACGTTTCTTTTGATAGAACAGTTTTGAAACATTACGTTTGTAGAATCTGCAAGTGTTTATTCGGAGCACCTTGAGGCCTATGTTGGAAAAGGAAATATCTTCACATAAAAACTAGAGAGAAGGATTCTCAGAAACTTCTTTGTGATGAGTTCATTCAACTCACAGAGTTGAACCTACCAATTGATAGAGAAGTTTGGAAACACTCTTTTTGTAGAATCTGCAAGTGGATATTTGGAGCCGTTTGAGGCCTATGCTGGAAAAGGAAATATCTTCACATAAAAACTGAACAGAAGCATTCTCAGAAACTTCTTTGTGTTGAGTGCATTCAACTCACAGACTTGAACTTACCTGTAGAAAGAGCAGTTTTGAAACACTCTTTTGGTAAAATCTGCAAGTGGTTATTTGGAGCACTTCGAGGCCTGTGCTGGGATATGGAATATCTTCACCTAAAAACTACAGAGAAGCATTCTCAGAAAGTTCTTCACGATGCATTCATTCAACTCACAGAGTTGAACCTTTCTTTTGATAGAACAGTTTTGAAACACTCTTTTTCTAGAATCTGCAAGAGGATATTTGGAGCGTTTTGAGGCCTATGCTGGAAAAGGAAATACCTTCACCTAAAAACTAGACAGAAGCATTCTCAGAAACTTCTGTGTGATGAGTGCATTCAACTCACAGACTTGAACGTTTCTTTTGATAGAACAGTTTGGAAACATTACGTTTGTAGAATCTGCAAGTGTTTATTCGGAGCACCTTGAGGCGTATGTTGGAAAAGGAAATATCTTCACATAAAAACTAGAGAGAAGGATTCTCAGAAACTTCTTTGTGATGAGTTCATTCAACTCACAGAGTTGAACCTACCAATTGATAGAGAAGTTTGGAAACACTCTTTTTGTAGAATCTGCAAGTGGATATTTGGAGCCGTTTGAGGCCTAGGCTGGAAAAGGAAATATCTTCACATAAAAACTGAACAGAAGCATTCTCAGAAATTTCTGTGTGATGAGTGCATTCAACTCACAGACTTGAACGTTTCTTTTGATAGAACAGTTTGGAAACATTACGTTTGTAGAATCTGCAAGTGTTTATTCGGAGCACATTGAGGCCTATGTTGGAAAAGGAAATATCTTCGCATAAAAACTAGAGAGAAGGATTCTCAGAAACTTCTTTGTGATGAGTTCATTCAACTCACAGAGTTGAACCTACCAATTGATAGAGAAGTTTGGAAACACTCTTTTTGTAGAATCTGCAAGTGGATATTTGGAGCCGTTTGAGGCCTATGCTGGAAAAGGAAATATCTTCACATAAAAACTGAACAGAAGCATTCTCAGAAACTTCTTTGTGTTGAGTGCATTCAACTCACAGACTTGAACTTACCTGTAGAAAGAGCAGTTTTGAAACACTCTTTTGGTAAAATCTGCAAGTGGTTATTTGGAGCACTTCGAGGCCTGTGCTGGGATATGGAATATCTTCACCTAAAAACTACAGAGAAGCATTCTCAGAAAGTTCTTCACGATGCATTCATTCAACTCACAGAGTTGAACCTTCCTTTTGATAGAACAGTTTTGAAACACTCTTTTTGTAGAATCTGCAAGAGGATATTTGGAGCGTTTTGAGGCCTATCCTGGAAAAGGAAATATCTTCACCTAAAAACTAGACAGAAGCATTCTGAGAAACTTCTGTGTGATGAGTGCATTCAACTCACAGACTTGAACGTTTCTTTTGATAGAACAGTTTTGAAACATTACGTTTGTAGAATCTGCAAGTGTTTATTCGGAGCACCTTGAGGCCTATGTTGGAAAAGGAAATATCTTCACATAAAAACTAGAGAGAAGGATTCTCAGAAACTTCTTTGTGATGAGTTCATTCAACTCACAGAGTTGAACCTACCAATTGATAGAGAAGTTTGGAAACACTCTTTTTGTAGAATCTGCAAGTGGATATTTGGAGCCGTTTGAGGCCTATGCTGGAAAAGGAAATATCTTCACATAAAAACTGAACAGAAGCATTCTCAGAAACTTCTTTGTGTTGAGTGCATTCAACTCACAGACTTGAACTTACCTGTAGAAAGAGCAGTTTTGAAACACTCTTTTGGTAAAATCTGCAAGTGGTTATTTGGAGCACTTCGAGGCCTGTGCTGGGATATGGAATATCTTCACCTAAAAACTACAGAGAAGCATTCTCAGAAAGTTCTTCACGATGCATTCATTCAACTCACATAGTTGAACCTTCCTTTTGATAGAACAGTTTTGAAACACTCTTTTTGTAGAATCTGCAAGAGGATATTTGGAGCGTTTTGAGGCCTATGCTGGAAAAGGAAATATCTTCACCTAAAAACTAGACAGAAGCATTCTCAGAAACTTCTGTGTGATGAGTGCATTCAACTCACAGACTTGAACGTTTCTTTTGATAGAACAGTTTGGAAACATTACGTTTGTAGAATCTGCAAGTGTTTATTCGGAGCACCTTGAGGCCTATGTTGGAAAAGGAAATATCTTCACATAAAAACTAGAGAGAAGGATTCTCAGAAACTTCTTTGTGATGAGTTCATTCAACTCACAGAGTTGAACCTACCAATTGACAGAGAAGTTTGGAAACACTCTTTTTGTAGAATCTGCAAGTGGATATTTGGAGCCGTTTGAGGCCTAGGCTGGAAAAGGAAATATCTTCACATAAAAACTGAACAGAAGCATTCTCAGAAATTTCTGTGTGATGAGTGCATTCAACTCACAGACTTGAACGTTTCTTTTGATAGAACAGTTTGGAAACATTACGTTTGTAGAATCTGCAAGTGTTTATTCGGAGCACCTTGATGCCTATGATGGAAAAGGAAATATCTTCGCATAAAAACTAGAGAGAAGGATTCTCAGAAACTTCTTTGTGATGAGTTCATTCAACTCACAGAGTTGAACCTACCAATTGATAGAGAAGTTTGGAAACACTCTTTTTGTAGAATCTGCAAGTGGATATTTGGAGCCGTTTGAGGCCTAGGCTGGAAAAGGAAATATCTTCACATAAAAACTGAACAGAAGCATTCTCAGAAACTTCTTTGTGTTGAGTGCATTCAACTCACAGACTTGAACTTACCTGTAGAAAGAGCAGTTTTGAAACACTCTTTTTGTAAAATCTGCAAGTGGTTATTTGGAGCACTTCGAATCCTGTGCTGGGATATGGAATATCTTCACCTAAAAACTACAGAGAAGCATTCTCAGAAAGTTCTTCACGATGCATTCATTCAACTCACAGAGTTGAACCTTCCTTTTGATAGAACAGTTTTGAAACACTCTTTTTGTAGAATCTGCAAGAGGATATTTGGAGCGTTTTGAGGCCTATGCTGGAAAAGGAAATATCTTCACCTAAAAACTAGACAGAAGCATTCTCAGAAACTTCTGTGTGATGAGTGCATTCAACTCACAGACTTGAACGTTTCTTTTGATAGAACAGTTTGGAAACATTACGTTTGTAGAATCTGCAAGTGTTTATTCGGAGCACCCTGAGGCCTATGTTGGAAAAGGAAATATCTTCACATAAAACCTAGAGAGAAGGATTCTCAGAAACTTCTTTGTGATGAGTTCATTCAACTCACAGAGTTGAACCTACCAATTGATAGAGAAGTTTGGAAACACTCTTTTTGTACAATCTGCAAGTGGATATTTGGAGCCGTTTGAGGCCTAGGCTGGAAAAGGAAATATCTTCACATAAAAACTGAACAGAAGCATTCTCAGAAATTTCTGTGTGATGAGTGCATTCAACTCACAGACTTGAACGTTTCTTTTGATAGAACAGTTTGGAAACATTACGTTTGTAGAATCTGCAAGTGTTTATTCAGAGCACATTGAGGCCTATGTTGGAAAAGGAAATATCTTCGCATAAATACTAGAGAGAAGGATTCTCAGAAACTTCTTTGTGATGAGTTCATTCAACTCACAGAGTTGAACCTACCAATTGATAGAGAAGTTTGGAAACACTCTTTTTGTAGAATCTGCAAGTGGATATTTGGAGCCGTTTGAGGCCTATGCTGGAAAAGGAAATATCTTCACATAAAAACTGAACAGAAGCATTCTCAGAAACTTCTTTGTGTTGAGTGCATTCAACTCACAGACTTGAACTTACCTGTAGAAAGAGCAGTTTTGAAACACTCTTTTGGTAAAATCTGCAAGTGGTTATTTGGAGCACTTCGAGGCCTGTGCTGGGATATGGAATATCTTCACCTAAAAACTACAGAGAAGCATTCTCAGAAAGTTCTTCACGATGCATTCATTCAACTCACAGAGTTGAACCTTCCTTTTGATAGAACAGTTTTGAAACACTCTTTTTGTAGAATCTGCAAGAGGATATTTGGAGCGTTTTGAGGCCTATGCTGGAAAAGGAAATATCTTCACCTAAAAACTAGACAGAAGCATTCTCAGAAACTTCTGTGTGATGAGTGCATTCAACTCACAGACTTGAACGTTTCTTTTGATAGAACAGTTTGGAAACATTACGTTTGTAGAATCTGCAAGTGTTTATTCGGAGCACCTTGAGGCCTATGTTGGAAAAGGAAATATCTTCACATAAAAACTAGAGAGAAGGATTCTCAGAAACTTCTTTGTGATGAGTTCATTCAACTCACAGAGTTGAACCTACCAATTGATAGAGAAGTTTGGAAACACTCTTTTTGTAGAATCTGCAAGTGGATATTTGGAGCCGTTTGAGGCCTATGCTGGAAAAGGAAATATCTTCACATGAAAACTGAACAGAAGCATTCTCAGAAACTTCTTTGTGTTGAGTGCATTCAACTCACAGACTTGAACTTACCTGTAGAAAGAGCAGTCTTGAAACACTCTTTTGGTAAAATCTGCAAGTGGTTATTTGGAGCACTTCGAGGCCTGTGCTGGGATATGGAATATCTTCACCTAAAAACTACAGAGAAGCATTCTCAGAAAGTTCTTCACGATGCATTCATTCAACTCACAGAGTTGAACCTTTCTTTTGATAGAACAGTTTTGAAACACTCTTTTTCTAGAATCTGCAAGAGGATATTTGGAGCGTTTTGAGGCCTATGCTGGAAAAGGAAATACCTTCACCTAAAAACTAGACAGAAGCATTCTCAGAAACTTCTGTGTGATGAGTGCATTCAACTCACAGACTTGAACGTTTCTTTTGATAGAACAGTTTGGAAACATTACGTTTGTAGAATCTGCAAGTGTTTATTCGGAGCACCTTGAGGCGTATGTTGGAAAAGGAAATATCTTCACATAAAAATTAGACAGAAGGATTCTCAGAAACTTCTTTGTGATGAGTTCATTCAACTCACAGAGTTGAACCTACCAATTGATAGAGAAGTTTGGAAACACTCTTTTTGTAGAATCTGCAAGTGGATATTTGGAGCCGTTTGAGGCCTAGGCTGGAAAAGGAAATATCTTCACATAAAAACTGAACAGAAGCATTCTCAGAAACTTCTGTGTGATGAGTGCATTCAACTCACAGACTTGAACGTTTCTTTTGATAGAACAGTTTGGAAACATTACGTTTGTAGAATCTGCAAGTGTTTACTCGGAGCACATTGAGGCCTATGTTGGAAAAGGAAATATCTTCGCATAAAAACTAGAGAGAAGGATTCTCAGAAACTTCTTTGTGATGAGTTCATTCAACTCACAGAGTTGAACCTACCAATTGATAGAGAAGTTTGGAAACACTCTTTTTCTAGAATCTGCAAGTGGATATTTGGAGCCGTTTGAGGCCTATGCTGGAAAAGGAAATATCTTCACATAAAAACTGAACAGAAGCATTCTCAGAAACTTCTTTGTGTTGAGTGCATTCAACTCACAGACTTGAACTTACCTGTAGAAAGAGCAGTTTTGAAACACTCTTTTGGTAAAATCTGCAAGTGGTTATTTGGAGCACTTCGAGGCCTGTGCTGGGATATGGAATATCTTCACCTAAAAACTACAGAGAAGCATTCTCAGAAAGTTCTTCACGATGCATTCATTCAACTCACAGAGTTGAACCTTCCTTTTGATAGAACAGTTTTGAAACACTCTTTTTGTAGAATCTGCAAGAGGATATTTGGAGCGTTTTGAGGCCTATGCTGGAAAAGGAAATATCTTCACCTAAAAACTAGACAGAAGCATTCTCAGAAACTTCTGTGTGATGAGTGCATTCAACTCACAGACTTGAACGTTTCTTTTGATAGAACAGTTTGGAAACATTACGTTTGTAGAATCTGCAAGTGTTTATTCGGAGCACCTTGAGGCCTATGTTGGAAAAGGAAATATCTTCACATAAAACCTAGAGAGAAGGATTCTCAGAAACTTCTTTGTGATGAGTTCATTCAACTCACAGAGTTGAACCTACCAATTGATAGAGAAGTTTGGAAACACTCTTTTTGTAGAATCTGCAAGTGGATATTTGGAGCCGTTTGAGGCCTATGCTGGAAAAGGAAATATCTTCACATAAAAACTGAACAGAAGCATTCTCAGAAACTTCTTTGTGTTGAGTGCATTCAACTCACAGACTTGAACTTACCTGTAGAAAGAGCAGTTTTGAAACACTCTTTTGGTAAAATCTGCAAGTGGTTATTTGGAGCACTTCGAGGCCTGTGCTGGGATATGGAATATCTTCACCTAAAAACTGCAGAGAAGCATTCTCAGAAAGTTCTTCACGATGCATTCATTCAACTCACAGAGTTGAACCTTCCTTTTGATAGAACAGTTTTGAAACACTCTTTTTGTAGAATCTGCAAGAGGATATTTGGAGCGTTTTGAGGCCTATGCTGGAAAAGGAAATATCTTCACCTAAAAACTAGACAGAAGCATTCTCAGAAACTTCTGTGTGATGAGTGCATTCAACTCACAGACTTGAACGTTTCTTTTGATAGAACAGTTTGGAAACATTACGTTTGTAGAATCTGCAAGTGTTTATTCGGAGCACCTTGAGGCCTATGTTGGAAAAGGAAATATCTTCACATAAAACCTAGAGAGAAGGATTCTCAGAAACTTCTTTGTGATGAGTTCATTCAACTCACAGAGTTGAACCTACCAATTGATGGAGAAGTTTGGAAACACTCTTTTTGTAGAATCTGCAAGTGGATATTTGGAGCCGTTTGAGGCCTATGCTGGAAAAGGAAATATCTTCACATAAAAACTGAACAGACGCATTCTCAGAAACTTCTTTGTGTTGAGTGCATTCAACTCACAGACTTGAACTTACCTGTAGAAAGAGCAGTTTTGAAACACTCTTTTGGTAAAATCTGCAAGTGGTTATTTGGAGCACTTCGAGGCCTGTGCTGGGATATGGAATATCTTCACCTAAAAACTACAGAGAAGCATTCTCAGAAAGTTCTTCACGATGCATTCATTCAACTCACAGAGTTGAACCTCCCTTTTGATAGAACAGTTTTGAAACACTCTTTTTGTAGAATCTGCAAGAGGATATTTGGAGCGTTTTGAGGCCTATGCTGGAAAAGGAAATATCTTCACCTAAAAACTAGACAGAAGCATTCTCAGAAACTTCTGTGTGATGAGTGCATTCAACTCACAGACTTGAACGTTTCTATTGATAGAACAGTTTGGAAACATTACGTTTGTAGAATCTGCAAGTGTTTATTCGGAGCACCTTGAGGCCTATGTTGGAAAAGGAAATATCTTCACATAAAAACTAGAGAGAAGGATTCTCAGAAACTTCTTTGTGATGAGTTCATTCAACTCACAGAGTTGAACCTACCAATTGATAGAGAAGTTTGGAAACACTCTTTTTGTAGAATCTGCAAGTGGATATTTGGAGCCGTTTGAGGCCTATGCTGGAAAAGGAAATATCTTCACATGAAAACTGAACAGAAGCATTCTCAGAAACTTCTTTGTGTTGAGTGCATTCAACTCACAGACTTGAACTTACCTGTAGAAAGAGCAGTCTTGAAACACTCTTTTGGTAAAATCTGCAAGTGGTTATTTGGAGCACTTCGAGGCCTGTGCTGGGATATGGAATATCTTCACCTAAAAACTACAGAGAAGCATTCTCAGAAAGTTCTTCACGATGCATTCATTCAACTCACAGAGTTGAACCTTTCTTTTGATAGAACAGTTTTGAAACACTCTTTTTCTAGAATCTGCAAGAGGATATTTGGAGCGTTTTGAGGCCTATGCTGGAAAAGGAAATACCTTCACCTAAAAACTAGACAGAAGCATTCTCAGAAACTTCTGTGTGATGAGTGCATTCAACTCACAGACTTGAACGTTTCTTTTGATAGAACAGTTTGGAAACATTACGTTTGTAGAATCTGCAAGTGTTTATTCGGAGCACCTTGAGGCGTATGTTGGAAAAGGAAATATCTTCACATAAAAATTAGACAGAAGGATTCTCAGAAACTTCTTTGTGATGAGTTCATTCAACTCACAGAGTTGAACCTACCAATTGATAGAGAAGTTTGGAAACACTCTTTTTGTAGAATCTGCAAGTGGATATTTGGAGCCGTTTGAGGCCTAGGCTGGAAAAGGAAATATCTTCACATAAAAACTGAACAGAAGCATTCTCAGAAACTTCTGTGTGATGAGTGCATTCAACTCACAGACTTGAACGTTTCTTTTGATAGAACAGTTTGGAAACATTACGTTTGTAGAATCTGCAAGTGTTTACTCGGAGCACATTGAGGCCTATGTTGGAAAAGGAAATATCTTCGCATAAAAACTAGAGAGAAGGATTCTCAGAAACTTCTTTGTGATGAGTTCATTCAACTCACAGAGTTGAACCTACCAATTGATAGAGAAGTTTGGAAACACTCTTTTTCTAGAATCTGCAAGTGGATATTTGGAGCCGTTTGAGGCCTATGCTGGAAAAGGAAATATCTTCACATAAAAACTGAACAGAAGCATTCTCAGAAACTTCTTTGTGTTGAGTGCATTCAACTCACAGACTTGAACTTACCTGTAGAAAGAGCAGTTTTGAAACACTCTTTTGGTAAAATCTGCAAGTGGTTATTTGGAGCACTTCGAGGCCTGTGCTGGGATATGGAATATCTTCACCTAAAAACTACAGAGAAGCATTCTCAGAAAGTTCTTCACGATGCATTCATTCAACTCACAGAGTTGAACCTTCCTTTTGATAGAACAGTTTTGAAACACTCTTTTTGTAGAATCTGCAAGAGGATATTTGGAGCGTTTTGAGGCCTATGCTGGAAAAGGAAATATCTTCACCTAAAAACTAGACAGAAGCATTCTCAGAAACTTCTGTGTGATGAGTGCATTCAACTCACAGACTTGAACGTTTCTTTTGATAGAACAGTTTGGAAACATTACGTTTGTAGAATCTGCAAGTGTTTATTCGGAGCACCTTGAGGCCTATGTTGGAAAAGGAAATATCTTCACATAAAACCTAGAGAGAAGGATTCTCAGAAACTTCTTTGTGATGAGTTCATTCAACTCACAGAGTTGAACCTACCAATTGATAGAGAAGTTTGGAAACACTCTTTTTGTAGAATCTGCAAGTGGATATTTGGAGCCGTTTGAGGCCTATGCTGGAAAAGGAAATATCTTCACATAAAAACTGAACAGAAGCATTCTCAGAAACTTCTTTGTGTTGAGTGCATTCAACTCACAGACTTGAACTTACCTGTAGAAAGAGCAGTTTTGAAACACTCTTTTGGTAAAATCTGCAAGTGGTTATTTGGAGCACTTCGAGGCCTGTGCTGGGATATGGAATATCTTCACCTAAAAACTGCAGAGAAGCATTCTCAGAAAGTTCTTCACGATGCATTCATTCAACTCACAGAGTTGAACCTTCCTTTTGATAGAACAGTTTTGAAACACTCTTTTTGTAGAATCTGCAAGAGGATATTTGGAGCGTTTTGAGGCCTATGCTGGAAAAGGAAATATCTTCACCTAAAAACTAGACAGAAGCATTCTCAGAAACTTCTGTGTGATGAGTGCATTCAACTCACAGACTTGAACGTTTCTTTTGATAGAACAGTTTGGAAACATTACGTTTGTAGAATCTGCAAGTGTTTATTCGGAGCACCTTGAGGCCTATGTTGGAAAAGGAAATATCTTCACATAAAACCTAGAGAGAAGGATTCTCAGAAACTTCTTTGTGATGAGTTCATTCAACTCACAGAGTTGAACCTACCAATTGATGGAGAAGTTTGGAAACACTCTTTTTGTAGAATCTGCAAGTGGATATTTGGAGCCGTTTGAGGCCTATGCTGGAAAAGGAAATATCTTCACATAAAAACTGAACAGACGCATTCTCAGAAACTTCTTTGTGTTGAGTGCATTCAACTCACAGACTTGAACTTACCTGTAGAAAGAGCAGTTTTGAAACACTCTTTTGGTAAAATCTGCAAGTGGTTATTTGGAGCACTTCGAGGCCTGTGCTGGGATATGGAATATCTTCACCTAAAAACTACAGAGAAGCATTCTCAGAAAGTTCTTCACGATGCATTCATTCAACTCACAGAGTTGAACCTCCCTTTTGATAGAACAGTTTTGAAACACTCTTTTTGTAGAATCTGCAAGAGGATATTTGGAGCGTTTTGAGGCCTATGCTGGAAAAGGAAATATCTTCACCTAAAAACTAGACAGAAGCATTCTCAGAAACTTCTGTGTGATGAGTGCATTCAACTCACAGACTTGAACGTTTCTATTGATAGAACAGTTTGGAAACATTACGTTTGTAGAATCTGCAAGTGTTTATTCGGAGCACCTTGAGGCCTATGTTGGAAAAGGAAATATCTTCACATAAAAACTAGAGAGAAGGATTCTCAGAAACTTCTTTGTGATGAGTTCATTCAACTCACAGAGTTGAACCTACCAATTGATAGAGAAGTTTGGAAACACTCTTTTTGTAGAATCTGCAAGTGGATATTTGGAGCCGTTTGAGGCCTAGGCTGGAAAAGGAAATATCTTCACCTAAAAACTAGACAGAAGCATTCTCAGAAATTTCTGTGTGATGAGTGCATTCAACTCACAGACTTGAACGTTTCTTTTGATAGAACAGTTTGGAAACATTACGTTTGTAGAATCTGCAAGTGTTTATTCGGAGCACATTGAGGCCTATGTTGGAAAAGGAAATATCTTCGCATAAAAACTAGAGAGAAGGATTCTCAGAAACTTCTTTGTGATGAGTTCATTCAACTCACAGAGTTGAACCTACCAATTGATGGAGAAGTTTGGAAACACTCTTTTTGTAGAATCTGCAAGTGGATATTTGGAGCCGTTTGAGGCCTATGCTGGAAAAGGAAATATCTTCACATAAAAACTGAACAGAAGCATTCTCAGAAACTTCTTTGTGTTGAGTGCATTCAACTCACAGACTTGAACTTACCTGTAGAAAGAGCAGTTTTGAAACACTCTTTTGGTAAAATCTGCAAGTGGTTATTTGGAGCACTTCGAGGCCTGTGCTGGGATATGGAATATCTTCACCTAAAAACTGCAGAGAAGCATTCTCAGAAAGTTCTTCACGATGCATTCATTCAACTCACAGAGTTGAACCTTCCTTTTGATAGAACAGTTTTGAAACACTCTTTTTGTAGAATCTGCAAGAGGATATTTGGAGCGTTTTGAGGCCTATGCTGGAAAAGGAAATATCTTCACCTAAAAACTAGACAGAAGCATTCTCGGAAACTTCTGTGTGATGAGTGCATTCAACTCACAGACTTGAACGTTTCTTTTGATAGAACAGTTTGGAAACATTACGTTTGTAGAATCTGCAAGTGTTTATTTGGAGCACCTTGAGGCCTATGTTGGAAAAGGAAATATCTTCACATAAAACCTAGAGAGAAGGATTCTCAGAAACTTCTTTGTGATGAGTTCATTCAACTCACAGAGTTGAACCTACCAATTGATAGAGAAGTTTGGAAACACTCTTTTTGTAGAATCTGCAAGTGGATATTTGGAGCCGTTTGAGGCCTATGCTGGAAAAGGAAATATCTTCACATAAAAACTGAACAGAAGCATTCTCAGAAACTTCTTTGTGTTGAGTGCATTCAACTCACAGACTTGAACTTACCTGTAGAAAGAGCAGTTTTGAAACACTCTTTTGGTAAAATCTGCAAGTGGTTATTTGGAGCACTTCGAGGCCTGTGCTGGGATATGGAATATCTTCACCTAAAAACTGCAGAGAAGCATTCTCAGAAAGTTCTTCACGATGCATTCATTCAACTCACAGAGTTGAACCTTCCTTTTGATAGAACAGTTTTGAAACACTCTTTTTGTAGAATCTGCAAGAGGATATTTGGAGCGTTTTGAGGCCTATGCTGGAAAAGGAAATATCTTCACCTAAAAACTAGACAGAAGCATTCTCAGAAACTTCTGTGTGATGAGTGCATTCAACTCACAGACTTGAACGTTTCTTTTGATAGAACAGTTTGGAAACATTACGTTTGTAGAATCTGCAAGTGTTTATTCGGAGCACCTTGAGGCCTATGTTGGAAAAGGAAATATCTTCACATAAAACCTAGAGAGAAGGATTCTCAGAAACTTCTTTGTGATGAGTTCATTCAACTCACAGAGTTGAACCTACCAATTGATGGAGAAGATTGGAAACACTCTTTTTGTAGAATCTGCAAGTGGATATTTGGAGCCGTTTGAGGCCTATGCTGGAAAAGGAAATATCTTCACATAAAAACTGAACAGACGCATTCTCAGAAACTTCTTTGTGTTGAGTGCATTCAACTCACAGACTTGAACTTACCTGTAGAAAGAGCAGTTTTGAAACACTCTTTTGGTAAAATCTGCAAGTGGTTATTTGGAGCACTTCGAGGCCTGTGCTGGGATATGGAATATCTTTACCTAAAAACTACAGAGAAGCATTCTCAGAAAGTTCTTCACGATGCATTCATTCAACTCACAGAGTTGAACCTTCCTTTTGATAGAACAGTTTTGAAACACTCTTTTTGTAGAATCTGCAAGAGGATATTTGGAGCGTTTTGAGGCCTATGCTGGAAAAGGAAATATCTTCACCTAAAAACTAGACAGAAGCATTCTCAGAAACTTCTGTGTGATGAGTGCATTCAACTCACAGACTTGAACGTTTCTTTTGATAGAACAGTTTGGAAACATTACGTTTGTAGAATCTGCAAGTGTTTATTCGGAGCACCTTGAGGCCTATGTTGGAAAAGGAAATATCTTCACATAGAAACTAGAGAGAAGGATTCTCAGAAACTTCTTTGTGATGAGTTCATTCAACTCACAGAGTTGAACCTACCAATTGATAGAGAAGTTTGGAAACACTCTTTTTGTAGAATCTGCAAGTGGATATTTGGAGCCGTTTGAGGCCAATGCTGGAAAAGGAAATATCTTCACATAAAAACTGAACAGAAGCATTCTCAGAAACTTCTTTGTGTTGAGTGCATTCAACTCACAGACTTGAACTTACTTGTAGAAAGAGCAGTTTTGAAACACTCTTTTGGTAATATCTGCAAGTGGTTATTTGGAGCCCTTCGAGGCCTGTGCTGGGATATGCAATATCTTCACCTAAAAACTACAGAGAAGCATTCTCAGAAAGTTCTTCACGATGCATTCATTCAACTCACAAAGTTGAACCTTCCTTTTGATAGAAGAGTTTTGAAACACTCTTTTTGTAGAATCTGCAAGAGGATATTTGGAGCGTTTTGAGGCCTATGCTGGAAAAGGAAATATCTTCACCTAAAAACTAGACAGAAGCATTCTCAGAAACTTCTGTGGATGAGTGCATTCAACTCACAGACTTGAACGTTTCTTTTGATAGAACAGTTTGGAAACATTACGTTTGTAGAATCTGCAAGTGTTTATTCGGAGCACCTTGAGGCCTATGTTGGAAAAGGAAATATCTTCACATAAAAACTAGAGAGAAGGATTCTCTGAAACTTCCTTGTGATGAGTTCATTCAACTCACTGAGTTGAACCTACCAATTGATAGAGAAGTTTGGAAACACTCTTTTTGTAGAATCTGCAAGTGGATATTTGGAGCCGTTTGAGGCCTATGCTGGAAAAGGAAATATCTTCACATAAAAACTGAACAGAAGCATTCTCAGAAACTTCTTTGTGTTGAGTGCATTCAACTCACAGACTTGAACTTACCTGTAGAAAGAGCAGTTTTGAAACACTCTTTTGGTAAAATCTGCAAGTGGTTATTTGGAGCACTTCGAGGCCTGTGCTGGGATATGGAATATCTTCACCTAAAAACTACAGAGAAGCATTCTCAAAAAGTTCTTCACGATGCATTCATTCAACTCACAGAGTTGAACCTTCCTTTTGATAGAACAGTTTTGAAACACTCTTTTTGTAGAATCTGCAAGAGGATATTTGGAGCGTTTTGAGGCCTATGCTGGAAAAGGAAATATCTTCACCTAAAAACTAGACAGAAGCATTCTCAGAAACTTCTGTGTGATGAGTGCATTCAACTCACAGACTTGAACGTTTCTTTTGATAGAACAGTTTGGAAACTACGTTTGTAGAATCTGCAAGTGTTTATTCGGAGCACCTTGAGGCCTATGTTGGAAAAGGAAATATCTTCACATAAAAACTAGAGAGAAGGATTCTCAGAAACTTCTTTGTGATGAGTTCATTCAACTCACAGAGTTGAACCTACCAATTGATAGAGAAGTTTGGAAACACTCTTTTTGTAGAATCTGCAAGTGGATATTTGGAGCCATTTGAGGCCTATGCTGGAAAAGGAAATATCTTCACATAAAAACTGAACAGAAGCATTCTCAGAAACTTCTTTGTGTTGAGTGCATTCAACTCACAGACTTGAACTTACCTGTAGAAAGAGCAGTTTTGAAACACTCTTTTGGTAAAATCTGCAAGTGGTTATTTGGAGCACTTCGAGGCCTGTGCTGGGATATGGAATATCTTCACCTAAAAACTACAGAGAAGCATTCTCAGAAAGTTCTTCACGATGCATTCATTCAACTCACGGAGTTGAACCTTCCTTTTGATAGAACAGTTTTGAAACACTCTTTTTGTAGAATCTGCAAGAGGATATTTGGAGCGTTTGCATTCATTCAACTCACGGAGTTGAACCTTCCTTTTGATAGAACAGTTTTGAAACACTCTTTTTGTAGAATCTGCAAGAGGATATTTGGAGCGTTTAGAGGCCTATGCTGGAAAAGGAAATATCTTCACCTAAAAACTAGACAGAAGCATTCTCAGAAACTTCTGTGTGATGAGTGCATTCAACTCACAGACTTGTACGTTTCTTTTGATAGAACAGTTTGGAAACATTACGTTTGTAGAATCTGCAAGTGTTTATTCGGAGCACCTTGAGGCGTATGTTGGAAAAGGAAATATCTTCACATAAAACCTAGAGAGAAGGATTCTCAGAAACTTCTTTGAGATGAGTTCATTCAACTCACAGAGTTGAACCTACCAATTGATAGAGAAGTTTGGAAACACTCTTTTTGTAGAATCTGCAAGTGGATATTTGGAGCCGTTTGAGGCCTATGCTGGAAAAGGAAATATCTTCACATAAAAACTGAACAGAAGCATTCTCAGAAACTTCTTTGTGTTGACTGCATTCAACTCACAGACTTGAACTTACCTGTAGAAAGAGCAGTTTTGAAACACTCTTTTGGTAAAATCTGCAAGTGGTTATTTGGAGCACTTCCAGGCCTGTGCTGGGATATGGAATATCTTCACCTAAAAACTACAGAGAAGCATTCTGAGAAAGTTCTTCACGATGCATTCATTCAACTCACAGAGTTGAACCTTCCTTTTGATAGAACAGTTTTGAAACACTCTTTTTGTAGAATCTGCAAGAGGATATTTGGAGCGTTTTGAGGCCTATGCTGGAAAAGGAAATATCTTCACCTAAAAACTGGACAGAAGCATTCTCAGAAACTTCTGTGTGATGAGTGCATTCAACTCACAGACTTGAACGTTTCTTTTGATAGAACAGTTTGGAAACATTACGTTTGTAGAATCTGCAGGTGTTTATTCGGAGCACCTTGAGGCCTATGTTGGAAAAGGAAATATCTTCACATAAAAACTAGAGAGAAGGATTCTCAGAAACTTCTTTGTGATGAGTTCATTCAACTCACAGAGTTGAACCTACCAATTGATAGAGAAGTTTGGAAACACTCTTTTTGTAGAATCTGCAAGTGGATATTTGGAGCCATTTGAGGCCTATGCTGGAAAAGGAAATATCTTCACATAAAAACTGAACAGAAGCATTCTCAGAAACTTCTTTGTGTTGAGTGCATTCAACTCACAGACTTGAACTTACCTATAGAAAGAGCAGTTTTGAAACACTCTTTTGGTAAAATCTGCAAGTGGTTATTTGGAGCACTTCGAGGCCTGTGCTGGGATATTTAATATCTTCACCTAAAAACTACAGAGAAGCATTCTCAGAAAGTTCTTCACGATGCATTCATTCAACTCACGGAGTTGAACCTTCCTTTTGATAGAACAGTTTTGAAACACTCTTTTTGTAGAATCTGCAAGAGGATATTTGGAGCGTTTAGAGGCCTATGCTGGAAAAGGAAATATCTTCACCTAAAAACTAGACAGAAGCATTCTGAGAAACTTCTGTGTGATGAGTGCATTCAACTCACAGACTTGAACGTTTCTTTAGATAGAACAGTTTGGAAACATTACGTTTGTAGAATCTGCAAGTGTTTATTCGGAGCACCTTGAGGCGTATGTTGGAAAAGGAAATATCTTCACATAAAACCTAGAGAGAAGGATTCTCAGAAACTTCTTTGTGATGCGTTCATTCAACTCACAGAGTTGAACCTACCAATTGATAGAGAATTTTGGAAACACTCTTTTTGTAGAATCTGCAAGTGGATATTTGGAGCCGTTTGAGGCCTATGCTGGAAAAGGAAATATCTTCACATAAAAACTGAACAGAAGCATTCTCAGAAACTTCTTTGTGTTGAGTGCATTCAACTCACAGACTTGAACTTACCTGTAGAAAGAGCAGTTTTGAAACACTCTTTTGGTAAAATCTGCAAGTGGTTATTTGGAGCACTTCGAGGCCTGTGCTGGGATATGGAATATCTTCACCTAAAAACTACAGAGAAGCATTCTCATAAAGTTCTTCACGATGCATTCATTCAACTCACAGAGTTGAACCTTCCTTTTGATAGAACAGTTTTGAAACACTCTTTTTGTAGAATCTGCAAGAGGATATTTGGAGCGTTTTGAGGCCTATGCTGGAAAAGGAAATATCTTCACCTAAAAACTAGACAGAAGCATTCTCAGAAACTTCTGTGTGATGAGTGCATTCAACTCACAGACTTGAACGTTTCTTTTGATAGAACAGTTTGGAAACATTACGTTTGTAGAATCTGCAAGTGTTTATTCGGAGCACCTTGAGGCCTATGTTGGAAAAAGAAATACCTTCACATAAAACCTAGAGAGAAGGATTCTCAGAAACTTCTTTGTGATGAGTTCATTCAACTCACAGAGTTGAACCTACCAATTGATAGAGAAGTTTGGAAACACTCTTTTTGTAGAATCTGCAAGTGGATATTTGGAGCCGTTTGAGGCCTATGCTGGAAAAGGAAATATCTTCACATAAAAACTGAACAGAAGCATTCTCAGAAACTTCTTTGTGTTGAGTGCATTCAACTCACAGACTTGAACTTACCTGTAGAAAGAGCAGTTTTGAAACACTCTTTTGGTAAAATCTGCAAGTGGTTATTTGGAGCACTTCGAGGCCTGTGCTGGGATATGGAATATCTTCACCTAAAAACTACAGAGAAGCAGTCTCAGAAAGTTCTTCACGATGCATTCATTCAACTCACAGAGTTGAACCTTCCTTTTGATAGAACAGTTTTGAAACACTCTTTTTGTAGAATCTGCAAGAGGATATTTGGAGCGTTTTGAGGCCTATGCTGGAAAAGGAAATATCTTCACCTAAAAACTAGACAGAAGCATTCTCAGAAATTTCTGTCTGATGAGTGCATTCAACTCACAGACTTGAACGTTTCTTTTGATAGAACAGTTTGGAAACATTACGTTTGTAGAATCTGCAAGTGTTTATTCGGAGCACCTTGAGCCCTATGTTGGAAAAGGAAATATCTTCACATAAAACCTAGAGAGAAGGATTCTCAGAAACTTCTTTGTGATGCGTTCATTCAACTCACAGAGTTGAACCTACCAATTGATAGAGAATTTTGGAAACACTCTTTTTGTAGAATCTGCAAGTGGATATTTGGAGCCGTTTGAGGCCTATGCTGGAAAAGGAAATATCTTCACATAAAAACTGAACAGAAGCATTCTCAGAAACTTCTTTGTGTTGAGTGCATTCAACTCACAGACTTGAACTTACCTGTAGAAAGAGCAGTTTTGAAACACTCTTTTGGTAAAATCTGCAAGTGGTTATTTGGAGCACTTCGAGGCCTGTGCTGGGATATGGAATATCTTCACCTAAAAACTACAGAGAAGCATTCTCATAAAGTTCTTCACGATGCATTCATTCAACTCACAGAGTTGAACCTTCCTTTTGATAGAACAGTTTTGAAACACTCTTTTTGTAGAATCTGCAAGAGGATATTTGGAGCGTTTTGAGGCCTATGCTGGAAAAGGAAATATCTTCACCTAAAAACTAGACAGAAGCATTCTCAGAAACTTCTGTGTGATGAGTGCATTCAACTCACAGACTTGAACGTTTCTTTTGATAGAACAGTTTGGAAACATTACGTTTGTAGAATCTGCAAGTGTTTATTCGGAGCACCTTGAGGCCTATGTTGGAAAAAGAAATACCTTCACATAAAACCTAGAGAGAAGGATTCTCAGAAACTTCTTTGTGATGAGTTCATTCAACTCACAGAGTTGAACCTACCAATTGATAGAGAAGTTTGGAAACACTCTTTTTGTAGAATCTGCAAGTGGATATTTGGAGCCGTTTGAGGCCTATGCTGGAAAAGGAAATATCTTCACATAAAAACTGAACAGAAGCATTCTCAGAAACTTCTTTGTGTTGAGTGCATTCAACTCACAGACTTGAACTTACCTGTAGAAAGAGCAGTTTTGAAACACTCTTTTGGTAAAATCTGCAAGTGGTTATTTGGAGCACTTCGAGGCCTGTGCTGGGATATGGAATATCTTCACCTAAAAACTACAGAGAAGCAGTCTCAGAAAGTTCTTCACGATGCATTCATTCAACTCACAGAGTTGAACCTTCCTTTTGATAGAACAGTTTTGAAACACTCTTTTTGTAGAATCTGCAAGAGGATATTTGGAGCGTTTTGAGGCCTATGCTGGAAAAGGAAATATCTTCACCTAAAAACTAGACAGAAGCATTCTCAGAAATTTCTGTCTGATGAGTGCATTCAACTCACAGACTTGAACGTTTCTTTTGATAGAACAGTTTGGAAACATTACGTTTGTAGAATCTGCAAGTGTTTATTCGGAGCACCTTGAGCCCTATGTTGGAAAAGGAAATATCTTCACATAAAAACTAGAGAGAAGGATTCTCAGAAACTTCTTTGTGATGAGTTCATTCAACTCACAGAGTTGAACCTACCAATTGATAGAGAAGTTTGGAAACACTCTTTTTGTAGAATCTGCAAGTGGATATTTGGAGCCGTTTGAGGCCTATGCTGGAAAAGGAAATATCTTCACATAAAAACTGAACAGAAGCATTCTCAGAAACTTCTTTGTGTTGAGTGCATTCAACTCACAGACTTGAACTTACCTGTAGAAAGAGCAGTTTTGAAACACTCTTTTGGTAAAATCTGCAGGTGGTTATTTGGAGCACTTCGAGGCCTGTGCTGGGATATGGAATATCTTCACCTAAAAACTACAGAGAAGCATTCTCAGAAAGTTCTTCACGATGCATTCATTCAACTCACAGAGTTGAACCTTCCTTTTGATAGAACAGTTTTGAAACACTCTTTTTGTAGAATCTGCAAGAGGATATTTGGAGCGTTTTGAGACCTATGCTGGAAAAGGAAATATCTTCACCTAAAAACTAGACAGAAGCATTCTCAGAAACTTCTGTGTGATGAGTGCATTCAACTCACAGACTTGAACGTTTCTTTTGATAGAACAGTTTGGAAACATTACGTTTGTAGAATCTGCAAGTGTTTATTCGGAGCACCTTGAGGCGTATGTTGGAAAAGGAAATATCTTCACATAAAACCTAGAGAGAAGGATTCTCAGAAACTTCTTTGTGATGAGTTCATTCAACTCACAGAGTTGAACCTACCAATTGATAGAGAAGTTTGGAAACACTCTTTTTGTAGAATCTGCAAGTGGATATTTGGAGCCGTTTGAGGCCTATGCTGGAAAAGGAAATATCTTCACATAAAAACTGAACAGAAGCATTCTCAGAAACTTCTTTGTGTTGAGTGCATTCAACTCACAGATTTGAACTTACCTGTAGAAAGAGCAGTTTTGAAACACTCTTTTGGTAAAATCTGCAAGTGGTTATTTGGAGCACTTCGAGGCCTGTGCTGGGATATTGAATATGTTCACATAAAAACTACAGAGAAGCATTCTCAGAAAGTTCTTCACGATGCATTCATTCAACTCACAGAGTTGAACCTTCCTTTTGATAGAACAGTTTTGAAACACTCTTTTTATAGAATCTGCAGGAGGATATTTGGAGCGTTTTGAGGCCTATGCTGGAAAAGGAAATATCTTCACCTAAAAACTAGACAGAAGCATTCTCAGAAACTTCTGTGTGATGAGTGCATTCAACTCACAGACTTGAACGTTTCTTTTGATAGAACAGTTTGGAAACATTACGTTTGTAGAATCTGCAAGTGTTTATTCGGAGCACCTTGATTCCTATGTTGGAAAAGGAAATATCTTCACATAAAAACTAGAGAGAAGGATTCTCAGAAACTTCTTTGTGATGAGTTCATTCAACTCACAGAGTTGAACCTACCAATTGATAGAGAAGTTTGGAAACCCTCTTTTTGTAGAATCTGCAAGTGGATATTTGGAGCCGTTTGTGGCCTATGCTGGAAAAGAAAATATCTTCACATAAAAACTGAACAGAAGCATTCTCAGAAGCTTCTTTGTGTTGAGTGCATTCAACTCACAGACTTGAACTTACCTGTAGAAAGAGCAGTTTTGAAACACTCTTTTGGTAAAATCTGCAATAGGTTATTTGGAGCACTTCGAGGCCTGTGCTGGGATATGGAATATCTTCACCTAAAAACTACAGAGAAGCATTCTCAGAAGGTTCTTCACGATGCATTCATTCAACTCACAGAGTTGAACCTTCCTTTTGATAGAACAGTTTTGAAACACTCTTTTTGTAGAATCTGCAAGAGGATATTTTGAGCGTTTTGAGGCCTATGCTGGAAAAGGAAATATCTTCACCTAAAAACTAGACAGAAGCATTCTCAGAAACTTCTGTGTGATGAGTGCATTCAACTCACAGACTTGAACGTTTCTTTTGATAGAACAGTTTGGAAACATTACGTTTGTAGAATCTGCAAGTGTTTATTCGGAGCACATTGAGGCCTATGTTGGAAAAGGAAAAATCTTCGCATAAAAACTAGAGAGAAGGATTCTCAGAAACTTCTTTGTGATGAGTTCATTCAACTCACAGAGTTGAACCTACCAATTGATAGAGAAGTTTGGAAACACTCTTTTTGTTGAATCTGCAAGTGGATATTTGGAGCCGTTTGAGGCCTATGCTGGAAAAGGAAATATCTTCACATAAAAACTGAACAGAAGCATTCTCAGAAACTTCTTTGTGTTGAGTGCATTCAACTCACAGACTTGAACTTACCTATAGAAAGAGCAGTTTTGAAACACTCTTTTGGTAAAATCTGCAAGTGGTTATTTGGAGCACTTCGAGGCCTGTGCTGGGATATGGAATATCTTCACCTAAAAACTACAGAGAAGCATTCTCAGAAAGTTCTTCACGATGCATTCATTCAACTCACAGAGTTGAACCTTCCTTTTGATAGAACAGTTTTGAAACACTCTTTTTGTAGAATCTGCAAGAGGATATTTGGAGCGTTTTGAGGCCTATGTTGGAAAAGGAAATATCTTCACCTAAAAACTAGACAGAAGCATTCTCAGAAACTTCTGTGTGATGAGTGCATTCAACTCACAGACTTGAACGTTTCTTTTGATAGAACAGTTTGGAAACATTACGTTTGTAGAATCTGCAAGTGTTTATTCGGAGCACCTTGATTCCTATGTTGGAAAAGGAAGTATCTTCTCATAAAAACTAGAGAGAAGGATTCTCAGAAACTTCTTTGTGATGAGTTCATTCAACTCACAGAGTTGAACCTACCAATTGATAGAGAAGTTTGGAAACACTCTTTTTGTAGAATCTGCAAGTGGATACTTGGAGCCGTTTGAGGCCTATGCTGGAAAAGGAAATATCTTCACATAAAAACTGAACAGAAGCATTCTCAGAAATTTCTTTGTGTTGAGTGCATTCAACTCACAGACTTGAACTTACCTGTAGAAAGAGCAGTTTTGAAACACTCTTTTGGTAAAATCTGCAATTGGTTATTTGGAGCACTTCGAGGCCTGTGCTGGGATATGGAATATCTTCACCTAAAAACTACAGAGAAGCATTCTCAGAAGGTTCTTCATGATGCATTCATTCAACTCACAGAGTTGAACCTTCCTTTTGATAGAACAGTTTTGAAACACTCTTTTTGTAGAATCTGCAAGAGGATATTTCGAGCGTTTTGAGGCCTATGCTGGAAAAGGAAATATCTTCACCTAAAAACTAGACAGAAGCCTTCTCAGAAACTTCTGTGTGATGAGTGCATTCAACTCACAGACTTGAACGTTTCTTTTGATAGAACAGTTTGGAAACATTACGTTTGTAGAATCTGCAAGTGTTTATTCGGAGCACCTTGAGGCCTATGTTGGAAAAGGAAATATCTTCACATAAAAACTAGAGAGAAGGATTCTCAGAAACTTCTTTGTGATGAGTTCATTCAACTCACAGAGTTGAACCTACCAATTGATAGAGAAGTTTGGAAACACTCTTTTTGTAGAATCTGCAAGTGGATATTTGGAGCCGTTTGAGGCCTATGCTGGAAAAGGAAATATCTTCACATAAAAACTGAACAGAAGCATTCTCAGAAACTTCTTTGTGTTGAGTGCATTCAACTCACAGACTTGAACTTACCTGCAGAAAGAGCAGTTTTGAAACACTCTTTTTGTAAAATCTGCAAGTGGTTATTTGGAGCACTTCGAGGCCTGTGCTGGGATATGGAATATCTTCACCTAAAAACTACAGAGAAGCATTCTCAGAAAGTTCTTCACGATGCATTCATTCAACTCACAGAGTTGAACCTTCCTTTTGATAGCACAGTTTTGAAACACTCTTTTTGTAGAATCTGCAAGAGGATATTTGGAGCGTTTTGAGGCCTATGCTGGAAAAGGAAATATCTTCATCTAAAAACTAGACAGAAGCATTCTCAGAAACTTCTGTGTGATGAGTGCATTCAACTCACGGACTTGAACGTTTCTTTTGATAGAACAGTTTGGAAACATTACGTTTGTAGAATCTGCAAGTGTTTATTCGGAGCACCTTGAGGCCTATGTTGGAAAAGGAAATATCTTCACATAAAAACTAGAGAGAAGGATTCTCAGAAACTTCTTTGTGATGAGTTCATTCAACTCACAGAGTTGAACCTACCAATTGATAGAGAAGTTTGGAAACACTCTTTTTGTAGAATCTGCAAGTGGATATTTGAAGCCGTTTGAGGCCTAGGCTGGAAAAGGAAATATCTTCACATAAAAACTGAACAGAAGCATTCTCAGAAACTTCTGTGTGATGAGTGCATTCAACTCACAGACTTGAACGTTTCTTTTGATAGAACAGTTTGGAAACATTACGTTTGTAGAATCTGCAAGTGTTTATTCGAAGCACATTGAGGCCTATGTTGGAAAAGGAAAAATCTTCGCATAAAAACTAGAGAGAAGGATTCTCAGAAACTTCTTTGTGATGAGTTCATTCAACTCACAGAGTTGAACCTACCAATTGATAGAGAAGTTTGGAAACACTCTTTTTGTAGAATCTGCAAGTGGATATTTGGAGCCGTTTGAGGCCTATGCTGGAAAAGGAAATATCTTCACATAAAAACTGAACAGAAGCATTCTCAGAAACTTCTTTGTGTTGAGTGCATTCAACTCACAGACTTGAACTTACCTATAGAAAGAGCAGTTTTGAAACACTCTTTTGGTAAAATCTGCAAGTGGTTATTTGGAGCACTTCGAGGCCTGTGCTGGGATATGGAATATCTTCACCTAAAAACTACAGAGAAGCATTCTCAGAAAGTTCTTCACGATGCATTCATTCAACTCACAGAGTTGAACCTTCCTTTTGATAGAACAGTTTTGAAACACTCTTTTTGTAGAATCTGCAAGAGGATATTTGGAGCGTTTTGAGGCCTATGCTGGAAAAGGAAATATCTTCACCTAAAAACTAGACAGAAGCATTCTCAGAAACTTCTGTGTGATGAGTGCATTCAACTCACAGACTTGAACGTTTGTTTTGATAGAAAAGTTTGGAAACATTACGTTTGTAGAATCTGCAAGTGTTTATTCGGAGCACCTTGAGGCCTATGTTGGAAAATGAAATATCTTCACATAAAAACTAGAGAGAAGGATTCTCAGAAACTTCTTTGTGATGAGTTCATTCAACTCACAGAGTTGAACCTACCAATTGATAGAGAAGTTTGGAAACACTCTTTTTGTAGAATCTGCAAGTGGATATTTGGAGCCGTTTGAGGCCTATGCTGGAAAAGGAAATATCTTCACATAAAAACTGAACAGAAGCATTCTCAGAAACTTCTTTGTGTTGAGTGCATTCAACTCACAGACTTGAACTTACCTGCAGAAAGAGCAGTTTTGAAACACTCTTTTTGTAAAATCTGCAAGTGGTTATTTGGAGCACTTCGAGGCCTGTGCTGGGATATGGAATATCTTCACCTAAAAACTACAGAGAAGCATTCTCAGAAAGTTCTTCACGATGCATTCATTCAACTCACAGAGTTGAACCTTCCTTTTGATAGAACAGTTTTGAAACACTCTTTTTGTAGAATCTGCAAGAGGATATTTGGAGCGTTTTGAGGCCTATGCTGGAAAAGGAAATGTCTTCACCTAAAAACTAGACAAAAGCATTCTCAGAAACTTCTGTGTGATGAGTGCATTCAACTCACAGACTTGAACGTTTCTTTTGATAGAACAGTTTGGAAACATTACGTTTGTAGAATCTGCAAGTGTTTATTCGGAGCACCTTGAGGCCTATGTTGGAAAAGGAAAAATCTTCGCATAAAAACTAGAGAGAAGGACTCTCAGAAACTTCTTTGTGATGAGTTCATTCAACTCACAGAGTTGAACCTACCAATTGATAGAGAAGTTTGGAAACACTCTTTTTGTAGAATCTGCAAGTGGATATTTGGAGCCGTTTGAGGCCTATGCTGGAAAAGGAAATATCTTCACATAAAAACTGAACAGAAGCATTCTCAGAAACTTCTTTGTGTTGAGTGCATTCAACTCACAGACTTGAACTTACCTATAGAAAGAGCAGTTTTGAAACACTCTTTTGGTAAAATCTGCAAGTGGTTATTTTGAGCACTTCGAGGCCTGTGCTGGGATATGGAATATCTTCACCTAAAAACTACAGAGAAGCATTCTCAGAAAGTTCTTCACGATGCATTCATTCAACTCACAGAGTTGAACCTTCCTTTTGATAGAACAGTTTTGAAACACTCTTTTTGCAGAATCTGCAAGAGGATATTTGGAGCGTTTTGAGGCCTATGTTGGAAAAGGAAATATCTTCACCTAAAAACTAGACAGAAGCATTCTCAGAAACTTCTGTGTGATGAGTTCATTCAACTCACAGACTTGAACGTTTCTTTTGATAGAACAGTTTGGAAACATTACGTTTGTAGAATCTGCAAGTGTTTATTCGGAGCACCTTGATTCCTATGTTGGAAAAGGAAATATCTTCACATAAAAACTAGAGAGAAGGATTCTCAGAAACTTCTTTGTGATGAGTTCATTCAACCCACAGAGTTGAACCTACCAATTGATAGAGAAGTTTGGAAACACTCTTTTTGTAGAATCTGCAAGTGGATACTTGGAGCCGTTTGAGGCCTATGCTGGAAAAGGAAATATCTTCACATAAAAACTGAACAGAAGCATTCTCAGAAACTTCTTTGTGTTGAGTGCATTCAACTCACAGACTTGAACTTACCTGCAGAAAGAGCAGTTTTGAAACAATCTTTTTGTAAAATCTGCAAGTGGTTACTTGGAGCACTTCGAGGCCTGTGCTGGGATATGGAATATCTTCACCTAAAAACTACAGAGAAGCATTCTCAGAAAGTTCTTCACGATGCATTCATTCAACTCACAGATTTGAACCTTTCTTTTGATAAAACAGTTTTGAAACACTCTTTTTGTAGAATCTGCAAGAGGATATTTGGAGCGTTTTGAGGCCTATGCTGGAAAAGGAAATATCTTCACCTAAAAACTAGACAGAAGCATTCTCAGAAACTTCTGAGTGATGAGTGCATTCAACTCACAGACTTGAACGTTTCTTTTGATAGAACAGTTTGGAAACATTACGTTTGTAGAATCTGCAAGTGTTTATTCGGAGCAGCTTGAGGCCTATGTTGGAAAAGGAAATATCTTCACATAAAAACTAGAGAGAAGGATTCTCAGAAACTTCTTTGTGATGAGTTCATTCAACTCACAGAGTTGAACCTACCAATTGATAGAGAAGTTTGGAAACACTCTTTTTGTAGAATCTGCAAGTGGATATTTGGAGCCATTTGAGGCCTATTCTGGAAAAGGAAATATCTTCACATAAAAACTGAACAGAAGCATTCTCAGAAACTTCTTTGTGTTGAGTGCATTCAACTCACAGACTTGAACTTACCTGTAGAAAGAGCAGTTTTGAAACACTCTTTTGGTAAAATCTGCAAGTGGTTATTTGGAGCACTTCGAGGCCTGTGCTGGGATATGGAATATTTTCACCTAAAAACTACAGAGAAGCATTCTCAGAAAGTTCTTCACGATGCATTCATTCAACTCACAGAGTTGAACCTTCCTTTTGATAGAACAGTTTTGAAACACTCTTTTTGTAGAATCTGCAAGAGGATATTTGGAGCGTTTTGAGGCCTATGCTGGAAAAGGAAATATCTTCACCTAAAAACTAGACAGAAGCATTCTCAGAAACTTCTGTGTGATGAGTGCATTCAACTCACAGACTTGAACGTTTCTTTTGATAGAACAGTTTGGAAACATTACGTTTGTAGAATCTGCAAGTGTTTATTCGGAGCACCTTGAGGCGTATGTTGGAAAAGGAAATATCTTCACATAAAAACTAGAGAGAAGGATTCTCAGAAACTTCTTTGTGATGAGTTCATTCAATTCACAGAGTTGAACCTACCAATTGATAGAGAAGTTTGGAAACACTCTTTTTGTAGAATCTGCAAGTGGATATTTGGAGCCGTTTGAGGCCTAGGCTGGAAAAGGAAATATCTTCACATAAAAACTGAACAGAAGCATTCTCAGAAACTTCTGTGTGATGAGTGCATTCAACTCACAGACTTGAACGTTTCTTTTGATAGAACAGTTTGGAAACATTACGTTTGTAGAATCTGCAAGTGTTTATACGGAGCACATTGAGGCCTATGTTGGAAAAGGAAAAATCTTCGCATAAAAACTAGAGAGAAGGATTCTCAGAAACTTCTTTTTGATGAGTTCATTCAACTCACAGAGTTGAACCTACCAATTGATAGAGAAGTTTGGAAACACTCTTTTTGTAGAATCTGCAAGTGGATATTTGGAGCCGTTTGAGGCCTATCCTGGAAAAAGAAATATCTTCACATAAAAACTGAACAGAAGCATTCTCAGAAACTTCTTTGTGTTGAGTGCATTCAACTCACAGATTTGAACTTACCTATAGAAAGAGCAGTTTTGAAACACTCTTTTGGTAAAATCTGCAAGTGGTTATTTGGAGCACTTCGAGGCCTGTGCTGGGATATGGAATATCTTCACCTAAAAACTACAGAGAAGCATTCTCAGAAAGTTCTTCACGATGCATTCATTCAACTCACAGAGTTGAACCTTCCTTTTGATAGAACAGTTTTGAAACACTCTTTTTGTAGAATCTGCAAGAGGATATTTGGAGCGTTTTGAGGCCTATGCTGGAAAAGGAAATATCTTCACCTAAAAACTAGACAGAAGCATTCTCAGAAACTTCTGTGTGATGAGTGCATTCAACTCACAGAATTGAACGTTTCTTTAGATAGAACAGTTTGGAAACATTGCGTTTGTAGAATCTGCAAGTGTTTATTCGGAGCACCTTGAGGCGTATGTTGGAAAAGGAAATATCTTCACATAAAAACTAGAGAGAAGGATTCTCAGAAACTTCTTTGTGATGAGTTCATTCAACTCACAGAGTTGAACCTACCAATTGATAGAGAAGTTTGGAAACACTCTTTTTGTAGAATCTGCAAGTGGATATTTGGAGCCGTTTGAGGCCTATGCTGGAAAAGGAAATATCTTCACATAAAAACTGAACAGAAGCATTCTCAGAAACTTCTTTGTGTTGAGTGCATTCAACTCACAGACTTGAACTTACCTGTAGAAAGAGCACTTTTGAAACACACTTTTGGTAAAATCTGCAAGTGGTTATTTGGAGCACTTCGAGGCCTGTGCTGGGATATGGAATATCTTCACCTAAAAACTACAGAGAAGCAGTCTCAGAAAGTTCTTCACGATGCATTCATTCAACTCACAGAGTTGAACCTTCCTTTTGATAGAACAGTTTTGAAACACTCTTTTTGTAGAATCTGCAAGAGGATATTTGGAGCGTTTTGAGGCCTATGCTGGAAAAGGAAATATCTTCACCTAAAAACTAGAAAGAAGCATTCTCAGAAACTTCTGTGTGATGAGTGCATTCAACTCACAGACTTGAACGTTTCTTTTGATAGAACAGTTTGGAAACATTACGTTTGTAGAATCTGCAAGTGTTTATTCGGAGCACCTTGAGGCCTATGTTGGAAAAGGAAATATCTTCACATAAAACCTAGAGAGAAGGATTCTCAGAAACTTCTTTGTGATGAGTTCATTCAACTCACAGAGTTGAACCTACCAATTGATAGAGAAGTTTGGAAACACTCTTTTTGTAGAATCTGCAAGTGGATATTTGGAGCCGTTTGAGGCCTATGCTGGAAAAGGAAATATCTTCACATAAAAACTGAACAGAAGCATTCTCAGAAACTTCTTTGTGTTGAGTGCATTCAACTCACAGACTTGAACTTACCTGTAGAAAGAGCAGTTTTGAAACACTCTTTTGGTAAAATCTGCAAGTGGTTATTTGGAGCACTTCGAGGCCTGTGCTGGGATATGGAATATCTTCACCTAAAAACTACAGAGAAGCATTCTCAGAAAGTTCTTCACGATGCATTCATTCAACTCACAGAGTTGAACCTTCCTTTTGATAGAACAGTTTTGAAACACTCTTTTGTAGAATCTGCAAGAGGATATTTGGAGCGTTTTGAGGCCTATGCTGGAAAAGGAAATATCTTCACCTAAAAACTAGACAGAAGCATTCTCAGAAACTTCTGTGTGATGAGTGCATTCAACTCACAGACTTGAACGTTTCTTTTGATAGAACAGTTTGGAAACATTACGTTTGTAGAATCTGCAAGTGTTTATTCGGAGCACCTTGAGGCCTATGTTGGAAAAGGAAATATCTTCACATAAAAACTAGAGAGAAGGATTCTCAGAAACTTCTTTGTGATGAGTTCATTCAACTCACAGAGTTGAACCTACCAATTGATAGAGAAGTTTGGAAACACTCTTTTTGTAGAATCTGCAAGTGGATATTTGGAGCCGTTTGAGGCCTATGCTGGAAAAGGAAATATCTTCACATAAAAACTGAACAGAAGCATTCTCAGAAACTTCTTTGTGTTGAGTGCATTCAACTCACAGACTTGAACTTACCTGTAGAAAGAGCAGTTTTGAAACACTCTTTTGGTAAAATCTGCAAGTGGTTATTTGGAGCACTTCGAGGCCTGTGCTGGGATATGGAATATCTTCACCTAAAAACTACAGAGAAGCATTCTCAGAAAGTTCTTCACGATGCATTCATTCAACTCACAGAGTTGAACCTTCCTTTTGATAGAACAGTTTTGAAACACTCTTTTTGTAGAATCTGCAAGAGGATATTTGGAGCGTTTTGAGGCCTATGCTGGAAAAGGAAATATCTTCACCTAAAAACTAGACAGAAGCATTCTCAGAAACTTCTGTGTGATGAGTGCATTCAACTCACAGACTTGAACGTTTCTTTTGATAGAACAGTTTGGAAACATTACGTTTGTAGAATCTGCAAGTGTTTATTCGGAGCACCTTGAGGCCTATGTTGGAAAAGGAAATATCTTCACATAAAACCTAGAGAGAAGGATTCTCAGAAACTTCTTTGTGATGAGTTCATTCAACTCACAGAGTTGAACCTACCAATTGATAGAGAAGTTTGGAAACACTCTTTTTGTAGAATCTGCAAGTGGATATTTGGAGCCGTTTGAGGCCTATGCTGGAAAAGGAAATATCTTCACATAAAAACTGAACAGAAGCATTCTCAGAAACTTCTTTGTGTTGAGTGCATTCAACTCACAGACTTGAACTTACCTGTAGAAAGAGCAGTTTTGAAACACTCTTTTGGTAAAATCTGCAAGTGGTTATTTGGAGCACTTCGAGGCCTGTGCTGGGATATGGAATATCTTCACCTAAAAACTACAGAGAAGCATTCTCAGAAAGTTCTTCACGATGCATTCATTCAACTCACAGAGTTGAACCTTCCTTTTGATAGAACAGTTTTGCAACACTCTTTTTGTAGAATCTGCAAGAGGATATTTGGAGCGTTTTGAGGCCTATGCTGGAAAAGGAAATATCTTCACCCAAAAACTAGACAGAAGCATTCTCAGAAACTTCTGTGTGATGAGTGCATTCAACTCACAGACTTGAACGTTTCTTTTGATAGAACAGTTTGGAAACATTACGTTTGTAGAATCTGCAAGTGTTTATTCGGAGCACCTTGAGGCGTATGTTGGAAAAGGAAATATCTTCACATAAAAACTAGAGAGAAGGATTCTCAGAAACTTCTTTGTGATGAGTTCATTCAACTCACAGAGTTGAACCAACCAATTGATAGAGAAGTTTGGAAACACTCTTTTTGTAGAATCTGCAAGTGGATATTTGGAGCCGTTTGAGGCCTAGGTTGGTAAAGGAAATATCTTCACATAAAAACTGAACAGAAGCATTCTCAGAAACTTCTGTGTGATGAGTGCATTCAACTCACAGACTTGAACGTTTCTTTTGATAGAACAGTTGGGAAACATTACGTTTGTAGAATCTGCAGGTGTTTATTCGGAGCACCTTGAGGCCTATGTTGGAAAAGGAAATATCTTCACATAAAACTAGAGAGAAGGATTCTCAGAAATTTCTTTGTGATGAGTTCATTCAACTCACAGAGTTGAACCTACCAATTGATAGAGAAGTTTGGAAACACTCTTTTTGTAGAATCTGCAAGTGGATATTTGGAGCCGTTTGAGGCCTATGCTGGAAAAGGAAATATCTTCACATAAAAACTGAACAGAAGCATTCTCAGAAACTTCTTTGTGTTGAGTGCATTCAACTCACAGACTTGAACTTACCTGTAGAAAGAGCAGTTTTGAAACACTCTTTTGGTAAAATCTGCATGTGGTTATTTGGAGCACTTCGAGGCCTGTGCTGGGATATGGAATATCTTCACCTAAAAACTACAGAGAAGCAGTCTCAGAAAGTTCTTCACGATGCATTCATTCAACTCACAGAGTTGAACCTTCCTTTTGATAGAACAGTTTGGAAACACTCTTTTTGTAGAATCTGCAAGAGGATATTTGGAGCGTTTTGAGGCCTATGCTGGAAAAGGAAATATCTTCACCTAAAAACTAGACAGAAGCATTCTCAGAAACTTCTGTGTGATGAGTGCATTCAACTCACAGACTTGAACGTTTCTTTTGATAGAACAGTTTGGAAACATTACGTTTGTAGAATCTGCAAGTGTTTATTCGGAGCACCTTGAGGCGTATGTTGGAAAAGGAAATATCTTCACATAAAAACTAGAGAGAAGGATTCTCAGAAACTTCTTTGTGATGAGTTCATTCAACTCACAGAGTTGAACCTACCAATTGATAGAGAAGTTTGGAAAGACTCTTTTTGTAGAATCTGCAAGTGGATATTTGGAGCCGTTTGAGGATTAGGCTGGAAAAGGAAATATCTTCACATAAAAACTGAACAGAAGCATTCTCAGAAACTTCTGTGTGATGAGTGCATTCAACTCACAGACTTGAAGGTTTCTTTTGATAGAACAGTTTGGAAACATTACGTTTGTAGAATCTGCAGGTGTTTATTCGGAGCACCTTGAGGCCTATGTTGGAAAAGGAAATATCTTCACATAAAAACTATAGAGAAGGATTCTCAGAAACTTCTTTGTGATGAGTTCATTCAACTCACAGAGTTGAACCTACCAATTGATAGAGAAGTTTGGAAACACTCTTTTTGTAGAATCTGCAAGTGGATATTTGGAGCCGTTTGAGGCCTATGCTGGAAAAGGAAATATCTTCACATAAAAACTGAACAGAAGCATTCTCAGAAACTTCTTTGTGTTGAGTGCATTCAACTCACAGACTTGAACTTACCTGTAGAAAGAGCAGTTTTGAAACACTCTTTTGGTAAAATCTGCAAGTGGTTATTTGGAGCACTTCGAGGCCTGTGCTGGGATATGGAATATCTTCACCTAAAAACTACAGAGAAACAGTCTCAGAAAGTTCTTCACGACGCATTCATTCAACTCACAGAGTTGAACCTTCCTTTTGATAGAACAGTTTTGAAACACTCTTTTTGTAGAATCTGCAAGAGGATATTTGGAGCGTTTTGAGGCCTTTGCTGGAAAAGGAAATATCTTCACCTAAAAACTAGACAGAAGCATTCTCAGAAACTTCTGTGTGATGAGTGCATTCAACTCACAGACTTGAACGTTTCTTTTGATAGAACAGTTTGGAAACATTACGTTTGTAGAATCTGCAAGTGTTTATTCGGAGCACCTTGAGGCGTATGTTGGAAAAGGAAATATCTTCACATAAAAACTAGAGAGAAGGATTCTCAGAAACTTCTTTGTGATGAGTTCATTCAACTCACAGAGTTGAACCTACCAATTGATAGAGAAGTTTGGAAACACTCTTTTTGTAGAATCTGCAAGTCGATATTTGGAGCCGTTTGAGCCCTATGCTGGAAAAGGAAATATCTTCACATAAAAACTGAACAGAAGCATTCTCAGAAACTTCTGTGTGATGAGTGCATTCAACTCACAGACTTGAACGTTTCTTTTGATAGAACAGTTTGGAAACATTACGTTTGTAGAATCTGCAAGTGTTTATTCGGAGCCCATTGAGGCCTATGTTGGAAAAGGAAATATCTTCGCATAAAAACTAGAGAGAAGGATTCTCAGAAACTTCTTTGTGATGAGTTCATTCAACTCACAGAGTTGAACCTTCCTTTTGATAGAACAGTTTTGCAACACTCTTTTTGTAGAATCTGCAAGAGGATATTTGGAGCGTTTTGAGGCCTATGCTGGAAAAGGAAATATCTTCACCCAAAAACTAGACAGAAGCATTCTCAGAAACTTCTGTGTGATGAGTGCATTCAACTCACAGACTTGAACGTTTCTTTTGATAGAACAGTTTGGAAACATTACGTTTGTAGAATCTGCAAGTGTTTATTCGGAGCCCCTTGAGGCGTATGTTGGAAAAGGAAATATCTTCACATAAAAACTAGAGAGAAGGATTCTCAGAAACTTCTTTGTGATGAGTTCATTCAACTCACAGAGTTGAACCTACCAATTGATAGAGAAGTTTGGAAACACTCTTTTTGTAGAATCTGCAAGTGGATATTTGGAGCCGTTTGAGGCCTAGGTTGGTAAAGGAAATATCTTCACATAAAAACTGAACAGAAGCATTCTCAGAAACTTCTTGTGATGAGTGCATTCAACTCACAGACGTGAACGTTTCTTTTGATAGAACAGTTTGGAAACATTACGTTTGTAGAATCTGCAAGTGTTTATTCGGAGCACATTGAGGCCTATGTTGGAAAAGGAAAAATCTTCGCATAAAAACTAGAGAGAAGGATTCTCAGAAACTTCTTTGTGATGAGTTCATTCAGCTCACAGAGTTGAACATACCAATTGATAGAGAAGTTTGGAAACACTCTTTTTGTAGAATCTGCAAGTGGATATTTGGAGCCGTTTGAGGCCTATGCTGGAAAAGGAAATATCTTCACATAAAAACTGAACAGAAGCATTCTCAGAAACTTCTTTGTGTTGAGTGCATTCAACTCACGGACTTGAACTTACCTATAGAAAGAGGAGTTTTGAAACACTCTTTTGGTAAAATCTGCAAGTGGTTATTTGGAGCACTTCGAGGTCTGTGCTGGGATATGGAATATCTTCACATAAAAACTACAGAGAAGCAGTCTCAGAAAGTTCTTCACGATGCATTCATTCAACTCACAGAGTTGAACCTTCCTTTTGATAGAACAGTTTGGAAACACTCTTTTTGTAGAATCTGCAAGAGGATATTTGGAGCGTTTTGAGGCCTATGCTGGAAAAGGAAATATCTTCACCTAAAAACTAGACAGAAGCATTCTCAGAAACTTCTGTGTGATGAGTGCATTCAACTCACAGACTTGAACGTTTCTTTTGATAGAACAGTTTGGAAACATTACGTTTGTAGAATCTGCAAGTGTTTATTCGGAGCACCTTGAGGCGTATGTTGGAAAAGGAAATATCTTCACATAAAAACTAGAGAGAAGGATTCTCAGAAACTTCTTTGTGATGAGTTCATTCAACTCACAGAGTTGAACCTACCAATTGATAGAGAAGTTTGGAAAGACTCTTTTTGTAGAATCTGCAAGTGGATATTTGGAGCCGTTTGAGGATTAGGCTGGAAAAGGAAATATCTTCACATAAAAACTGAACAGAAGCATTCTCAGAAACTTCTGTGTGATGAGTGCATTCAACTCACAGACTTGAAGGTTTCTTTTGATAGAACAGTTTGGAAACATTACGTTTGTAGAATCTGCAGGTGTTTATTCGGAGCACCTTGAGGCCTATGTTGGAAAAGGAAATATCTTCACATAAAAACTATAGAGAAGGATTCTCAGAAACTTCTTTGTGATGAGTTCATTCAACTCACAGAGTTGAACCTACCAATTGATAGAGAAGTTTGGAAACACTCTTTTTGTAGAATCTGCAAGTGGATATTTGGAGCCGTTTGAGGCCTATGCTGGAAAAGGAAATATCTTCACATAAAAACTGAACAGAAGCATTCTCAGAAACTTCTTTGTGTTGAGTGCATTCAACTCACAGACTTGAACTTACCTGTAGAAAGAGCAGTTTTGAAACACTCTTTTGGTAAAATCTGCAAGTGGTTATTTGGAGCACTTCGAGGCCTGTGCTGGGATATGGAATATCTTCACCTAAAAACTACAGAGAAACAGTCTCAGAAAGTTCTTCACGACGCATTCATTCAACTCACAGAGTTGAACCTTCCTTTTGATAGAACAGTTTTGAAACACTCTTTTTGTAGAATCTGCAAGAGGATATTTGGAGCGTTTTGAGGCCTATGCTGGAAAAGGAAATATCTTCAACTAAAAACTAGACAGAAGCATTCTCAGAAACTTCTGTGTGATGAGTGCATTCAACTCACAGACTTGAACGTTTCTTTTGATAGAACAGTTTGGAAACATTACGTTTGTAGAATCTGCAAGTGTTTATTCGGAGCACCTTGAGGCGTATGTTGGAAAAGGAAATATCTTCACATAAAAACTAGAGAGAAGGATTCTCAGAAACTTCTTTGTGATGAGTTCATTCAACTCACAGAGTTGAACCTACCAATTGATAGAGAAGTTTGGAAACACTCTTTTTGTAGAATCTGCAAGTGGATATTTGGAGCCGTTTGAGGCCTATGCTGGAAAAGGAAATATCTTCACATAAAAACTGAACAGAAGCATTCTCAGAAACTTCTGTGTGATGAGTGCATTCAACTCAGAGACTTGAACGTTTCTTTTGATAGAACAGTTTGGAAACATTACGTTTGTAGAATCTGCAAGTGTTTATTCGGAGCCCATTCAGGCCTATGATGGAAAAGGAAATATCTTCACATAAAAACTAGAGAGAAGGATTCTCAGAAACTTCTTTGTGATGAGTTCATTCAACTCACAGAGTTGAACCTACCAATTGATAGAGAAGTTTGGAAACACTCTTTTTGTAGAATCTGCAAGTGGATATTTGGAGCCGTTTGAGGCCTATGCTGGAAAAGGAAATATCTTCACATAAAAACTGAACAGAAGCATTCTCAGAAACTTCTTTCTGTTGAGTGCATTCAACTCACAGACTTGAACTTACCTATAGAAAGAGGAGTTTTGAAACACTCTTTTGGTAAAATCTGCAAGTGGTTATTTGGAGCACTTCGAGGTCTGTGCTGGGATATGGAATATCTTCACATAAAAACTACAGAGAAGCATTCTCAGAAAGTTCTTCACGATGCATTCATTCAACTCACAGAGTTGAACCTTCCTTTTGATAGAACAGTTTTGAAACACTCTTTTTGTAGAGTCTGCAAGAGGATATTTGGAGCGTTTTGAGGCCTATGCTGGAAAAGGAAATATCTTCACCTAAAAACTAGACAGAAGCATTCTCAGAAACTTCTGTGTGATGAGTGCATTCAACTCACAGACTTGAACGTTTCTTTTGATAGAACAGTTTGGAAACATTACGTTTGTAGAATCTGCAGGTGTTTATTCGGAGCACCTTGGGGCCTATGTTGGAAAAGGAAATATCTTCACATAAAACTAGAGAGAAGGATTCTCAGAAACTTCTTTGTGATGAGTTCATTCAACTCACAGAGTTGAACCTACCAATTGATAGAGAAGTTTGGAAACACTCTTTTTGTAGAATCTGCAAGTGGATATTTGGAGCCGTTTGAGGCCTATGCTGGAAAAGGAAATATCTTCACATAAAAACTGAACAGAAGCATTCTCAGAAACTTCTTTGTGTTGAGTGCATTCAACTCACAGACTTGAACTTACCTGTAGAAAGAGCAGTTTTGAAACACTCTTTTGGTAAAATCTGCATGTGGTTATTTGGAGCACTTCGAGGCCTGTGCTGGGATATGGAATATCTTCACCTAAAAACTACAGAGAAGCAGTCTCAGAAAGTTCTTCACGATGCATTCATTCAACTCACAGAGTTGAACCTTCCTTTTGATAGAACAGTTTGGAAACACTCTTTTTGTAGAATCTGCAAGAGGATATTTGGAGCGTTTTGAGGCCTATGCTGGAAAAGGAAATATCTTCACCTAAAAACTAGACAGAAGCATTCTCAGAAACTTCTGTGTGATGAGTGCATTCAACTCACAGACTTGAACGTTTCTTTTGATAGAACAGTTTGGAAACATTACGTTTGTAGAATCTGCAAGTGTTTATTCGGAGCACCTTGAGGCGTATGTTGGAAAAGGAAATATCTTCACATAAAAACTAGAGAGAAGGATTCTCAGAAACTTCTTTGTGATGAGTTCATTCAACTCACAGAGTTGAACCTACCAATTGATAGAGAAGTTTGGAAAGACTCTTTTTGTAGAATCTGCAAGTGGATATTTGGAGCCGTTTGAGGATTAGGCTGGAAAAGGAAATATCTTCACATAAAAACTGAACAGAAGCATTCTCAGAAACTTCTGTGTGATGAGTGCATTCAACTCAGAGACTTGAAGGTTTCTTTTGATAGAACAGTTTGGAAACATTACGTTTGTAGAATCTGCAGGTGTTTATTCGGAGCACCTTGAGGCCTATGTTGGAAAAGGAAATATCTTCACATAAAAACTATAGAGAAGGATTCTCAGAAACTTCTTTGTGATGAGTTCATTCAACTCACAGAGTTGAACCTACCAATTGATAGAGAAGTTTGGAAACACTCTTTTTGTAGAATCTGCAAGTGGATATTTGGAGCCGTTTGAGGCCTATGCTGGAAAAGGAAATATCTTCACATAAAAACTGAACAGAAGCATTCTCAGAAACTTCTTTGTGTTGAGTGCATTCAACTCACAGACTTGAACTTACCTGTAGAAAGAGCAGTTTTGAAACACTCTTTTGGTAAAATCTGCAAGTGGTTATTTGGAGCACTTCGAGGCCTGTGCTGGGATATGGAATATCTTCACCTAAAAACTACAGAGAAACAGTCTCAGAAAGTTCTTCACGACGCATTCATTCAACTCACAGAGTTGAACCTTCCTTTTGATAGAACAGTTTTGAAACACTCTTTTTGTAGAATCTGCAAGAGGATATTTGGAGCGTTTTGAGGCCTTTGCTGGAAAAGGAAATATCTTCACCTAAAAACTAGACAGAAGCATTCTCAGAAACTTCTGTGTGATGAGTGCATTCAACTCACAGACTTCAACGTTTCTTTTGATAGAACAGTTTGGAAACATTACGTTTGTAGAATCTGCAAGTGTTTATTCGGAGCACCTTGAGGCGTATGTTGGAAAAGGAAATATCTTCACATAAAAACTAGAGAGAAGGATTCTCAGAAACTTCTTTGTGATGAGTTCATTCAACTCACAGAGTTGAACCTACCAATTGATAGAGAAGTTTGGAAACACTCTTTTTGTAGAATCTGCAAGTGGATATTTGGAGCCGTTTGAGGCCTATGCTGGAAAAGGAAATATCTTCACATAAAAACTGAACAGAAGCATTCTCAGAAACTTCTGTGTGATGAGTGCATTCAACTCACAGACTTGAACGTTTCTTTTGATAGAATAGTTTGGAAACATTACGTTTGTAGAATCTGCAAGTGTTTATTCGGAGCCCATTCAGGCCTATGATGGAAAAGGAAATATCTTCACATAAAAACTAGAGAGAAGGATTCTCAGAAACTTCTTTGTGATGAGTTCATTCAACTCACAGAGTTGAACCTACCAATTGATAGAGAAGTTTGGAAACACTCTTTTTGTAGAATCTGCAAGTGGATATTTGGAGCCGTTTGAGGCCTATGCTGGAAAAGGAAATATCTTCACATAAAAACTGAACAGAAGCATTCTCAGAAACTTCTTTCTGTTGAGTGCATTCAACTCACAGACTTGAACTTATCTGTAGAAAGAGCAGTTTTGAAACACTCTTTTGGTAAAATCTGCAAGTGGTTATTTGGAGCACTTCGAGGCCTGTGCTGGGATATGGAATATCGTCACCTAAAAACTACAGAGAAGCAATCTCAGAAAGTTCTTCACGATGCATTCATTCAACTCACAGAGTTGAACCTTCCTTTTGATAGAACAGTTTTGAAACACTCTTTTTGTAGAATCTGCAAGAGGATATTTGGAGCGTTTTGAGGCCTATGCTGGAAAAGGAAATATCTTCACCTAAAAACTAGACAGAAGCATTCTCAGAAACTTCTGTGTGATGAGTGCATTCAACTCACAGACTTGAACGTTTCTTTTGATAAAACAGTTTGGAAACATTACGTTTGTAGAATCTGCAAGTGTTTATTCGGAGCACCTTGAGGCCTATGTTGGAAAAGGAAATATCTTCGCATAAAAACTAGAGAGAAGGATTCTCAGAAACTTCTTTGTGATGAGTTCATTCAACTCACAGAGTTGAACCTACCAATTGATAGAGAAGTTTGGAAACACTCTTTTTGTAGAATCTGCAAGTGGATATTTGGAGCCGTTTGAGGCCTATGCTGGAAAAGGAAATATCTTCACATAAAAACTGAACAGAAGCATTCTCAGAAACTTCTTTGTGTTGAGTGCATTCAACTCACGGACTTGAACTTACCTATAGAAAGAGGAGTTTTGAAACACTCTTTTGGTAAAATCTGCAAGTGGTTATTTGGAGCACTTCGAGGTCTGTGCTGGGATATGGAATATCTTCACATAAAAACTACAGAGAAGCATTCTCAGAAAGTTCTTCACGATGCATTCATTCAACTCACAGAGTTGAACCTTCCTTTTGATAGAACAGTTTTGAAACACTCTTTTTGTAGTGTCTGCAAGAGGATATTTGGAGCGTTTTGAGGCCTATGCTGGAAAAGGAAATATCTTCACCTAAAAACTAGACAGAAGCATTCTCAGAAACTTCTGTGTGATGAGTGCATTCAACTCACAGACTTGAACGTTTCTTTTGATAGAACAGTTTGGAAACATTACGTTTGTAGAATCTGCAGGTGTTTATTCGGAGCACCTTGGGGCCTATGTTGGAAAAGGAAATATCTTCACATAAAACTAGAGAGAAGGATTCTCAGAAACTTCTTTGTGATGAGTTCATTCAACTCACAGAGTTGAACCTACCAATTGATAGAGAAGTTTGGAAACACTCTTTTTGTAGAATCTGCAAGTGGATATTTGGAGCCGTTTGAGGCCTATGCTGGAAAAGGAAATATCTTCACATAAAAACTGAACAGAAGCATTCTCAGAAACTTCTTTGTGTTGAGTGCATTCAACTCACCGACTTGAACTTACCTGTAGAAAGAGCAGTTTTGAAACACTCTTTTGGTAAAATCTGCATGTGGTTATTTGGAGCACTTCGAGGCCTGTGCTGGGATATGGAATATCTTCACCTAAAAACTACAGAGAAGCAGTCTCAGAAAGTTCTTCACGATGCATTCATTCAACTCACAGAGTTGAACCTTCCTTTTGATAGAACAGTTTGGAAACACTCTTTTTGTAGAATCTGCAAGAGGATATTTGGAGCGTTTTGAGGCCTATGCTGGAAAAGGAAATATCTTCACCTAAAAACTAGACAGAAGCATTCTCAGAAACTTCTGTGTGATGAGTGCATTCAACTCACAGACTTGAACGTTTCTTTTGATAGAACAGTTTGGAAACATTACGTTTGTAGAATCTGCAAGTGTTTATTCGGAGCACCTTGAGGCGTATGTTGGAAAAGGAAATATCTTCACATAAAAACTAGAGAGAAGGATTCTCAGAAACTTCTTTGTGATGAGTTCATTCAACTCACAGAGTTGAACCTACCAATTGATAGAGAAGTTTGGAAAGACTCTTTTTGTAGAATCTGCAAGTCGATATTTGGAGCCGTTTGAGGATTAGGCTGGAAAAGGAAATATCTTCACATAAAAACTGAACAGAAGCATTCTCAGAAACTTCTGTGTGATGAGTGCATTCAACTCAGAGACTTGAAGGTTTCTTTTGATAGAACAGTTTGGAAACATTACGTTTGTAGAATCTGCAGGTGTTTATTCGGAGCACCTTGAGGCCTATGTTGGAAAAGGAAATATCTTCACATAAAAACTATAGAGAAGGATTCTCAGAAACTTCTTTGTGATGAGTTCATTCAACTCACAGAGTTGAACCTACCAATTGATAGAGAAGTTTGGAAACACTCTTTTTGTAGAATCTGCAAGTGGATATTTGGAGCCGTTTGAGGCCTATGCTGGAAAAGGAAATATCTTCACATAAAAACTGAACAGAAGCATTCTCAGAAACTTCTTTGTGTTGAGTGCATTCAACTCACAGACTTGAACTTACCTGTAGAAAGAGCAGTTTTGAAACACTCTTTTGGTAAAATCTGCAAGTGGTTATTTGGAGCACTTCGAGGCCTGTGCTGGGATATGGAATATCTTCACCTAAAAACTACAGAGAAACAGTCTCAGAAAGTTCTTCACGACGCATTCATTCAACTCACAGAGTTGAACCTTCCTTTTGATAGAACAGTTTTGAAACACTCTTTTTGTAGAATCTGCAAGAGGATATTTGGAGGGTTTTGAGGCCTTTGCTGGAAAAGGAAATATCTTCACCTAAAAACTAGACAGAAGCATTCTCAGAAACTACTGTGTGATGAGTGCATTCAACTCACAGACTTGAACGTTTCTTTTGATAGAACAGTTTGGAAACATTACGTTTGTAGAATCTGCAAGTGTTTATTCGGAGCACCTTGAGGCGTATGTTGGAAAAGGAAATATCTTCACATAAAAACTAGAGAGAAGGATTCTCAGAAACTTCTTTGTGATGAGTTCATTCAACTCACAGAGTTGAACCTACCAATTGATAGAGAAGTTTGGAAACACTCTTTTTGTAGAATCTGCAAGTGGATATTTGGAGCCGTTTGAGGCCTATGCTGGAAAAGGAAATATCTTCACATAAAAACTGAACAGAAGCATTCTCAGAAACTTCTGTGTGATGAGTGCATTCAACTCACAGACTTGAACGTTTCTTTTGATAGAATAGTTTGGAAACATTACGTTTGTAGAATCTGCAAGTGTTTATTCGGAGCCCATTCAGGCCTATGATGGAAAAGGAATTATCTTCACATAAAAACTAGAGAGAAGGATTCTCAGAAACTTCTTTGTGATGAGTTCATTCAACTCACAGAGTTGAACCTACCAATTGATAGAGAAGTTTGGAAACACTCTTTTTGTAGAATCTGCAAGTGGATATTTGGAGCCGTTTGAGGCCTATGCTGGAAAAGGAAATATCTTCACATAAAAACTGAACAGAAGCATTCTCAGAAACTTCTTTCTGTTGAGTGCATTCAACTCACAGACTTGAACTTATCTGTAGAAAGAGCAGTTTTGAAACACTCTTTTGGTAAAATCTGCAAGTGGTTATTTGGAGCACTTCGAGGCCTGTGCTGGGATATGGAATATCGTCACCTAAAAACTACAGACAATTAATCTCAGAAAGTTCTTCACGATGCATTCATTCAACTCACAGAGTTGAACCTTCCTTTTGATAGAACAGTTTTGAAACACTCTTTTTGTAGAATCTGCAAGAGGATATTTGGAGCGTTTTGAGGCCTATGCTGGAAAAGGAAATATCTTCACCTAAAAACTAGACAGAAGCATTCTCAGAAACTTCTGTGTGATGAGTGCATTCAACTCACAGACTTGAACGTTTCTTTTGATAAAACAGTTTGGAAACATTACGTTTGTAGAATCTGCAAGTGTTTATTCGGAGCACCTTGAGGCCTATGTTGGAAAAGGAAATATCTTCGCATAAAAACTAGAGAGAAGGATTCTCAGAAACTTCTTCGTGATGAGTTCATTCAACTCACAGAGTTGAACCTACCAATTGATAGAGAAGTTTGGAAACACTCTTTTTGTAGAATCTGCAAGTGGATATTTGGAGCCGTTTGAGGCCTATGCTGGAAAAGGAAATATCTTCACATAAAAACTGAACAGAAGCATTCTCAGAAACTTCTTTGTGTTGAGTGCATTCAACTCACGGACTTGAACTTACCTATAGAAAGAGGAGTTTTGAAACACTCTTTTGGTAAAATCTGCAAGTGGTTATTTGGAGCACTTCGAGGTCTGTGCTGGGATATGGAATATCTTCACATAAAAACTACAGAGAAGCATTCTCAGAAAGTTCTTCACGATGCATTCATTCAACTCACAGAGTTGAACCTTCCTTTTGATAGAACAGTTTTGAAACACTCTTTTTGTAGAGTCTGCAAGAGGATATTTGGAGCGTTTTGAGGCCTATGCTGGAAAAGGAAATATCTTCACCTAAAAACTAGACAGAAGCATTCTCAGAAACTTCTGTGTGATGAGTGCATTCAACTCACAGACTTGAACGTTTCTTTTGATAGAACAGTTTGGAAACATTACGTTTGTAGAATCTGCAGGTGTTTATTCGGAGCACCTTGGGCCTATGTTGGAAAAGGAAATATCTTCACATAAAACTAGAGAGAAGGATTCTCAGAAACTTCTTTGTGATGAGTTCATTCAACTCACAGAGTTGAACCTACCAATTGATAGAGAAGTTTGGAAACACTCTTTTTGTAGAATCTGCAAGTGGATATTTGGAGCCGTTTGAGGCCTATGCTGGAAAAGGAAATATCTTCACATAAAAACTGAACAGAAGCATTCTCAGAAACTTCTTTGTGTTGAGTGCATTCAACTCACAGACTTGAACTTACCTGTAGAAAGAGCAGTTTTGAAACACTCTTTTGGTAAAATCTGCATGTGGTTATTTGGAGCACTTCGAGGCCTGTGCTGGGATATGGAATATCTTCACCTAAAAACTACAGAGAAGCAGTCTCAGAAAGTTCTTCACGATGCATTCATTCAACTCACAGAGTTGAACCTTCCTTTTGATAGAACAGTTTGGAAACACTCTTTTTGTAGAATCTGCAAGAGGATATTTGGAGCGTTTTGAGGCCTATGCTGGAAAAGGAAATATCTTCACCTAAAAACTAGACAGAAGCATTCTCAGAAACTTCTGTGTGATGAGTGCATTCAACTCACAGACTTGAACGTTTCTTTTGATAGAACAGTTTGGAAACATTACGTTTGTAGAATCTGCAAGTGTTTATTCGGAGCACCTTGAGGCGTATGTTGGAAAAGGAAATATCTTCACATAAAAACTAGAGAGAAGGATTCTCAGAAACTTCTTTGTGATGAGTTCATTCAACTCACAGAGTTGAACCTACCAATTGATAGAGAAGTTTGGAAAGACTCTTTTTGTAGAATCTGCAAGTGGATATTTGGAGCCGTTTGAGGATTAGGCTGGAAAAGGAAATATCTTCACATAAAAACTGAACAGAAGCATTCTCAGAAACTTCTGTGTGATGAGTGCATTCAACTCAGAGACTTGAAGGTTTCTTTTGATAGAACAGTTTGGAAACATTACGTTTGTAGAATCTGCAGGTGTTTATTCGGAGCACCTTGAGGCCTATGTTGGAAAAGGAAATATCTTCACATAAAAACTATAGAGAAGGATTCTCAGAAACTTCTTTGTGATGAGTTCATTCAACTCACAGAGTTGAACCTACCAATTGATAGAGAAGTTTGGAAACACTCTTTTTGTAGAATCTGCAAGTGGATATTTGGAGCCGTTTGAGGCCTATGCTGGAAAAGGAAATATCTTCACATAAAAACTGAACAGAAGCATTCTCAGAAACTTCTTTGTGTTGAGTGCATTCAACTCACAGACTTGAACTTACCTGTAGAAAGAGCAGTTTTGAAACACTCTTTTTGTAAAATCTGCAAGTGGTTATTTGGAGCACTTCGAGGCCTGTGCTGGGATATGGAATATCTTCACCTAAAAACTACAGAGAAACAGTCTCAGAAAGTTCTTCACGACGCATTCATTCAACTCACGGAGTTGAACCTTCCTTTTGATAGAACAGTTTTGAAACACTCTTTTTGTAGAATCTGCAAGAGGGTATTTGGAGCGTTTTGAGGCCTTTGCTGGAAAAGGAAATATCTTCACCTAAAAACTAGACAGAAGCATTCTCAGAAACTTCTGTGTGATGAGTGCATTCAACTCACAGACTTGAACGTTTCTTTTGATAGAACAGTTTGGAAACATTACGTTTGTAGAATCTGCAAGTGTTTATTCGGAGCACCTTGAGGCGTATGTTGGAAAAGGAAATATCTTCACATAAAAACTAGAGAGAAGGATTCTCAGAAACTTCTTTGTGATGAGTTCATTCAACTCACAGAGTTGAACCTACCAATTGATAGAGAAGTTTGGAAACACTCTTTTTGTAGAATCTGCAAGTGGATATTTGGAGCCGTTTGAGGCCTATGCTGGAAATTGAAATATCTTCACATAAAAACTGAACAGAAGCATTCTCAGAAACTTCTGTGTGATGAGTGCATTCAACTCACAGACTTGAACGTTTCTTTTGATAGAACAGTTTGGAAACATTACGTTTGTAGAATCTGCAAGTGTTTATTCGGAGCCCATTGAGGCCTATGTTGGAAAAGGAAATATCTTCGCATAAAAACTAGAGAGAAGGATTCTCAGAAACTTCTTTGTGATGAGTTCATTCAACTCACAGAGTTGAACATACCAATTGATAGAGAAGTTTGGAAACACTCTTTTTGTAGAATCTGCAAGTGGATATTTGGAGCCGTTTGAGGCCTGTGCTGGAAAAGGAAATATCTTCCCATAAAAACTGAACAGAAGCATTCTCAGACACTTCTTTGTGTTGAGTGCATTCAACTCACAGACTTGAACTTACCTATAGAAAGAGCAGTTTTGAAACACTCTTTTGGTAGAATCTGCAAGTGGTTATTTGGAGCACTTCGAGGCCTGTGCTGGGATATGGAATATCTTCACCTAAAAACTACAGAGAAGCATTCTCAGAAAGTTCTTCAAGATGCATTCATTCAACTCACAGAGTTGAACCTTCCTTTTGATAGAACAGTTTTGAAACACTCTTTTTGTAGAATCTGCAAGAGGATATTTGGAGCATTTTGAGGCCTATCCTGGAAAAGGAAATATCTTCACCTAAAAACTAGACAGAAGCATTCTCAGAAACTTCTGTGTGATGAGTGCATTCAACTCACAGACTTGAACGTTTCTTTTGATAGAACAGTTTGGAAACATTACGTTTGTAGAATCTCCAAGTGTTTATTCGGAGCACCTTGAGGCCTATGTTGGAAAAGGAAATATCTTCACATAAAAACTAGAGAGAAGGATTCTCAGAAACTTCTTTGTGATGAGTTCATTCAACTCACAGAGTTGAACCTACCAATTGATAGAGAAGTTTGGAAACACTCTTTTTGTAGAATCTGCAAGTGGATATTTGGAGCCGTTTGAGGCCTATGCTGGAAAAGGAAATATCTTCACATAAAAACTGAACAGAAGCATTCTCAGAAACTTCTTTGTGTTGAGTGCATTCAACTCACAGACTTGAACTTACCTGTAGAAAGAGCAGTTTTGAAACACTCTTTTGGTAAAATCTGCAAGTGGTTATTTGGAGCACTTCGAGGCCTGTGCTGGGATATGGAATATCTTCACCTAAAAACTACAGAGAAGCATTCTCAGAAAGTTCTTCACGATGCATTCATTCAACTCACAGAGTTGAACCTTCCTTTTGATAGAACAGTTTTGCAACACTCTTTTTGTAGAATCTGCAAGAGGATATTTGGAGCGTTTTGAGGCCTATGCTGGAAAAGGAAATATCTTCACCCAAAAACTAGACAGAAGCATTCTCAGAAACTTCTGTGTGATGAGTGCATTCAACTCACAGACTTGAACGTTTCTTTTGATAGAACAGTTTGGAAACATTACGTTTGTAGAATCTGCAAGTGTTTATTCGGAGCCCATTGAGGCCTATGTTGGAAAAGGAAATATCTTCGCATAAAAACTAGAGAGAAGGATTCTCAGAAACTTCTTTGTGATGAGTTCATTCAACTCACAGAGTTGAACCTTCCTTTTGATAGAACAGTTTTGCAACACTCTTTTTGTAGAATCTGCAAGAGGATATTTGGAGCGTTTTGAGGCCTATGCTGGAAAAGGAAATATCTTCACCCAAAAACTAGACAGAAGCATTCTCAGAAACTTCTGTGTGATGAGTGCATTCAACTCACAGACTTGAACGTTTCTTTTGATAGAACAGTTTGGAAACATTACGTTTGTAGAATCTGCAAGTGTTTATTCGGAGCCCCTTGAGGCGTATGTTGGAAAAGGAAATATCTTCACATAAAAACTAGAGAGAAGGATTCTCAGAAACTTCTTTGTGATGAGTTCATTCAACTCACAGAGTTGAACCTACCAATTGATAGAGAAGTTTGGAAACACTCTTTTTGTAGAATCTGCAAGTGGATATTTGGAGCCGTTTGAGGCCTAGGTTGGTAAAGGAAATATCTTCACATAAAAACTGAACAGAAGCATTCTCAGAAACTTCTTGTGATGAGTGCATTCAACTCACAGACGTGAACGTTTCTTTTGATAGAACAGTTTGGAAACATTACGTTTGTAGAATCTGCAAGTGTTTATTCGGAGCACATTGAGGCCTATGTTGGAAAAGGAAAAATCTTCGCATAAAAACTAGAGAGAAGGATTCTCAGAAACTTCTTTGTGATGAGTTCATTCAGCTCACAGAGTTGAACATACCAATTGATAGAGAAGTTTGGAAACACTCTTTTTGTAGAATCTGCAAGTGGATATTTGGAGCCGTTTGAGGCCTATGCTGGAAAAGGAAATATCTTCACATAAAAACTGAACAGAAGCATTCTCAGAAACTTCTTTGTGTTGAGTGCATTCAACTCACGGACTTGAACTTACCTATAGAAAGAGGAGTTTTGAAACACTCTTTTGGTAAAATCTGCAAGTGGTTATTTGGAGCACTTCGAGGTCTGTGCTGGGATATGGAATATCTTCACATAAAAACTACAGAGAAGCAGTCTCAGAAAGTTCTTCACGATGCATTCATTCAACTCACAGAGTTGAACCTTCCTTTTGATAGAACAGTTTGGAAACACTCTTTTTGTAGAATCTGCAAGAGGATATTTGGAGCGTTTTGAGGCCTATGCTGGAAAAGGAAATATCTTCACCTAAAAACTAGACAGAAGCATTCTCAGAAACTTCTGTGTGATGAGTGCATTCAACTCACAGACTTGAACGTTTCTTTTGATAGAACAGTTTGGAAACATTACGTTTGTAGAATCTGCAAGTGTTTATTCGGAGCACCTTGAGGCGTATGTTGGAAAAGGAAATATCTTCACATAAAAACTAGAGAGAAGGATTCTCAGAAACTTCTTTGTGATGAGTTCATTCAACTCACAGAGTTGAACCTACCAATTGATAGAGAAGTTTGGAAAGACTCTTTTTGTAGAATCTGCAAGTGGATATTTGGAGCCGTTTGAGGATTAGGCTGGAAAAGGAAATATCTTCACATAAAAACTGAACAGAAGCATTCTCAGAAACTTCTGTGTGATGAGTGCATTCAACTCACAGACTTGAAGGTTTCTTTTGATAGAACAGTTTGGAAACATTACGTTTGTAGAATCTGCAGGTGTTTATTCGGAGCACCTTGAGGCCTATGTTGGAAAAGGAAATATCTTCACATAAAAACTATAGAGAAGGATTCTCAGAAACTTCTTTGTGATGAGTTCATTCAACTCACAGAGTTGAACCTACCAATTGATAGAGAAGTTTGGAAACACTCTTTTTGTAGAATCTGCAAGTGGATATTTGGAGCCGTTTGAGGCCTATGCTGGAAAAGGAAATATCTTCACATAAAAACTGAACAGAAGCATTCTCAGAAACTTCTTTGTGTTGAGTGCATTCAACTCACAGACTTGAACTTACCTGTAGAAAGAGCAGTTTTGAAACACTCTTTTGGTAAAATCTGCAAGTGGTTATTTGGAGCACTTCGAGGCCTGTGCTGGGATATGGAATATCTTCACCTAAAAACTACAGAGAAACAGTCTCAGAAAGTTCTTCACGACGCATTCATTCAACTCACAGAGTTGAACCTTCCTTTTGATAGAACAGTTTGGAAACACTCTTTTTGTAGAATCTGCAAGAGGATATTTGGAGCGTTTTGAGGCCTATGCTGGAAAAGGAAATATCTTCACCTAAAAACTAGACAGAAGCATTCTCAGAAACTTCTGTGTGATGAGTGCATTCAACTCACAGACTTGAACGTTTCTTTTGATAGAACAGTTTGGAAACATTACGTTTGTAGAATCTGCAAGTGTTTATTCGGAGCACCTTGAGGCGTATGTTGGAAAAGGAAATATCTTCACATAAAAACTAGAGAGAAGGATTCTCAGAAACTTCTTTGTGATGAGTTCATTCAACTCACAGAGTTGAACCTACCAATTGATAGAGAAGTTTGGAAACACTCTTTTTGTAGAATCTGCAAGTGGATATTTGGAGCCGTTTGAGGCCTATGCTGGAAAAGGAAATATCTTCACATAAAAACTGAACAGAAGCATTCTCAGAAACTTCTGTGTGATGAGTGCATTCAACTCAGAGACTTGAACGTTTCTTTTGATAGAACAGTTTGGAAACATTACGTTTGTAGAATCTGCAAGTGTTTATTCGGAGCCCATTCAGGCCTATGATGGAAAAGGAAATATCTTCACATAAAAACTAGAGAGAAGGATTCTCAGAAACTTCTTTGTGATGAGTTCATTCAACTCACAGAGTTGAACCTACCAATTGATAGAGAAGTTTGGAAACACTCTTTTTGTAGAATCTGCAAGTGGATATTTGGAGCCGTTTGAGGCCTATGCTGGAAAAGGAAATATCTTCACATAAAAACTGAACAGAAGCATTCTCAGAAACTTCTTTCTGTTGAGTGCATTCAACTCACAGACTTGAACTTACCTATAGAAAGAGGAGTTTTGAAACACTCTTTTGGTAAAATCTGCAAGTGGTTATTTGGAGCACTTCGAGGTCTGTGCTGGGATATGGAATATCTTCACATAAAAACTACAGAGAAGCATTCTCAGAAAGTTCTTCACGATGCATTCATTCAACTCACAGAGTTGAACCTTCCTTTTGATAGAACAGTTTTGAAACACTCTTTTTGTAGAGTCTGCAAGAGGATATTTGGAGCGTTTTGAGGCCTATGCTGGAAAAGGAAATATCTTCACCTAAAAACTAGACAGAAGCATTCTCAGAAACTTCTGTGTGATGAGTGCATTCAACTCACAGACTTGAACGTTTCTTTTGATAGAACAGTTTGGAAACATTACGTTTGTAGAATCTGCAGGTGTTTATTCGGAGCACCTTGGGGCCTATGTTGGAAAAGGAAATATCTTCACATAAAACTAGAGAGAAGGATTCTCAGAAACTTCTTTGTGATGAGTTCATTCAACTCACAGAGTTGAACCTACCAATTGATAGAGAAGTTTGGAAACACTCTTTTTGTAGAATCTGCAAGTGGATATTTGGAGCCGTTTGAGGCCTATGCTGGAAAAGGAAATATCTTCACATAAAAACTGAACAGAAGCATTCTCAGAAACTTCTTTGTGTTGAGTGCATTCAACTCACAGACTTGAACTTACCTGTAGAAAGAGCAGTTTTGAAACACTCTTTTGGTAAAATCTGCATGTGGTTATTTGGAGCACTTCGAGGCCTGTGCTGGGATATGGAATATCTTCACCTAAAAACTACAGAGAAGCAGTCTCAGAAAGTTCTTCACGATGCATTCATTCAACTCACAGAGTTGAACCTTCCTTTTGATAGAACAGTTTGGAAACACTCTTTTTGTAGAATCTGCAAGAGGATATTTGGAGCGTTTTGAGGCCTATGCTGGAAAAGGAAATATCTTCACCTAAAAACTAGACAGAAGCATTCTCAGAAACTTCTGTGTGATGAGTGCATTCAACTCACAGACTTGAACGTTTCTTTTGATAGAACAGTTTGGAAACATTACGTTTGTAGAATCTGCAAGTGTTTATTCGGAGCACCTTGAGGCGTATGTTGGAAAAGGAAATATCTTCACATAAAAACTAGAGAGAAGGATTCTCAGAAACTTCTTTGTGATGAGTTCATTCAACTCACAGAGTTGAACCTACCAATTGATAGAGAAGTTTGGAAACACTCTTTTTGTAGAATCTGCAAGTGGATATTTGGAGCCGTTTGAGGCCTATGCTGGAAAAGGAAATATCTTCACATAAAAACTGAACAGAAGCATTCTCAGAAACTTCTGTGTGATGAGTGCATTCAACTCAGAGACTTGAACGTTTCTTTTGATAGAACAGTTTGGAAACATTACGTTTGTAGAATCTGCAAGTGTTTATTCGGAGCCCATTCAGGCCTATGATGGAAAAGGAAATATCTTCACATAAAAACTAGAGAGAAGGATTCTCAGAAACTTCTTTGTGATGAGTTCATTCAACTCACAGAGTTGAACCTACCAATTGATAGAGAAGTTTGGAAACACTCTTTTTGTAGAATCTGCAAGTGGATATTTGGAGCCGTTTGAGGCCTATGCTGGAAAAGGAAATATCTTCACATAAAAACTGAACAGAAGCATTCTCAGAAACTTCTTTCTGTTGAGTGCATTCAACTCACAGACTTGAACTTACCTATAGAAAGAGGAGTTTTGAAACACTCTTTTGGTAAAATCTGCAAGTGGTTATTTGGAGCACTTCGAGGTCTGTGCTGGGATATGGAATATCTTCACATAAAAACTACAGAGAAGCATTCTCAGAAAGTTCTTCACGATGCATTCATTCAACTCACAGAGTTGAACCTTCCTTTTGATAGAACAGTTTTGAAACACTCTTTTTGTAGAGTCTGCAAGAGGATATTTGGAGCGTTTTGAGGCCTATGCTGGAAAAGGAAATATCTTCACCTAAAAACTAGACAGAAGCATTCTCAGAAACTTCTGTGTGATGAGTGCATTCAACTCACAGACTTGAACGTTTCTTTTGATAGAACAGTTTGGAAACATTACGTTTGTAGAATCTGCAGGTGTTTATTCGGAGCACCTTGGGGCCTATGTTGGAAAAGGAAATATCTTCACATAAAACTAGAGAGAAGGATTCTCAGAAACTTCTTTGTGATGAGTTCATTCAACTCACAGAGTTGAACCTACCAATTGATAGAGAAGTTTGGAAACACTCTTTTTGTAGAATCTGCAAGTGGATATTTGGAGCCGTTTGAGGCCTATGCTGGAAAAGGAAATATCTTCACATAAAAACTGAACAGAAGCATTCTCAGAAACTTCTTTGTGTTGAGTGCATTCAACTCACAGACTTGAACTTACCTGTAGAAAGAGCAGTTTTGAAACAGTCTTTTGGTAAAATCTGCATGTGGTTATTTGGAGCACTTCGAGGCCTGTGCTGGGATATGGAATATCTTCACCTAAAAACTACAGAGAAGCAGTCTCAGAAAGTTCTTCACGATGCATTCATTCAACTCACAGAGTTGAACCTTCCTTTTGATAGAACAGTTTGGAAACACTCTTTTTGTAGAATCTGCAAGAGGATATTTGGAGCGTTTTGAGGCCTATGCTGGAAAAGGAAATATCTTCACCTAAAAACTAGACAGAAGCATTCTCAGAAACTTCTGTGTGATGAGTGCATTCAACTCACAGACTTGAACGTTTCTTTTGATAGAACAGTTTGGAAACATTACGTTTGTAGAATCTGCAAGTGTTTATTCGGAGCACCTTGAGGCGTATGTTGGAAAAGGAAATATCTTCACATAAAAACTAGAGAGAAGGATTCTCAGAAACTTCTTTGTGATGAGTTCATTCAACTCACAGAGTTGAACCTACCAATTGATAGAGAAGTTTGGAAACACTCTTTTTGTAGAATCTGCAAGTGGATATTTGGAGCCGTTTGAGGCCTATGCTGGAAAAGGAAATATCTTCACATAAAAACTGAACAGAAGCATTCTCAGAAACTTCTGTGTGATGAGTGCATTCAACTCAGAGACTTGAACGTTTCTTTTGATAGAACAGTTTGGAAACATTACGTTTGTAGAATCTGCAAGTGTTTATTCGGAGCCCATTCAGGCCTATGATGGAAAAGGAAATATCTTCACATAAAAACTAGAGAGAAGGATTCTCAGAAACTTCTTTGTGATGAGTTCATTCAACTCACAGAGTTGAACCTACCAATTGATAGAGAAGTTTGGAAACACTCTTTTTGTAGAATCTGCAAGTGGATATTTGGAGCCGTTTGAGGCCTATGCTGGAAAAGGAAATATCTTCACATAAAAACTGAACAGAAGCATTCTCAGAAACTTCTTTCTGTTGAGTGCATTCAACTCACAGACTTGAACTTACCTATAGAAAGAGGAGTTTTGAAACACTCTTTTGGTAAAATCTGCAAGTGGTTATTTGGAGCACTTCGAGGTCTGTGCTGGGATATGGAATATCTTCACATAAAAACTACAGAGAAGCATTCTCAGAAAGTTCTTCACGATGCATTCATTCAACTCACAGAGTTGAACCTTCCTTTTGATAGAACAGTTTTGAAACACTCTTTTTGTAGAGTCTGCAAGAGGATATTTGGAGCGTTTTGAGGCCTATGCTGGAAAAGGAAATATCTTCACCTAAAAACTAGACAGAAGCATTCTCAGAAACTTCTGTGTGATGAGTGCATTCAACTCACAGACTTGAACGTTTCTTTTGATAGAACAGTTTGGAAACATTACGTTTGTAGAATCTGCAGGTGTTTATTCGGAGCACCTTGGGGCCTATGTTGGAAAAGGAAATATCTTCACATAAAACTAGAGAGAAGGATTCTCAGAAACTTCTTTGTGATGAGTTCATTCAACTCACAGAGTTGAACCTACCAATTGATAGAGAAGTTTGGAAACACTCTTTTTGTAGAATCTGCAAGTGGATATTTGGAGCCGTTTGAGGCCTATGCTGGAAAAGGAAATATCTTCACATAAAAACTGAACAGAAGCATTCTCAGAAACTTCTTTGTGTTGAGTGCATTCAACTCACAGACTTGAACTTACCTGTAGAAAGAGCAGTTTTGAAACACTCTTTTGGTAAAATCTGCATGTGGTTATTTGGAGCACTTCGAGGCCTGTGCTGGGATATGGAATATCTTCACCTAAAAACTACAGAGAAGCAGTCTCAGAAAGTTCTTCACGATGCATTCATTCAACTCACAGAGTTGAACCTTCCTTTTGATAGAACAGTTTGGAAACACTCTTTTTGTAGAATCTGCAAGAGGATATTTGGAGCGTTTTGAGGCCTATGCTGGAAAAGGAAATATCTTCACCTAAAAACTAGACAGAAGCATTCTCAGAAACTTCTGTGTGATGAGTGCATTCAACTCACAGACTTGAACGTTTCTTTTGATAGAACAGTTTGGAAACATTACGTTTGTAGAATCTGCAAGTGTTTATTCGGAGCACCTTGAGGCGTATGTTGGAAAAGGAAATATCTTCACATAAAAACTAGAGAGAAGGATTCTCAGAAACTTCTTTGTGATGAGTTCATTCAACTCACAGAGTTGAACCTACCAATTGATAGAGAAGTTTGGAAACACTCTTTTTGTAGAATCTGCAAGTGGATATTTGGAGCCGTTTGAGGCCTATGCTGGAAAAGGAAATATCTTCACATAAAAACTGAACAGAAGCATTCTCAGAAACTTCTGTGTGATGAGTGCATTCAACTCAGAGACTTGAACGTTTCTTTTGATAGAACAGTTTGGAAACATTACGTTTGTAGAATCTGCAAGTGTTTATTCGGAGCCCATTCAGGCCTATGATGGAAAAGGAAATATCTTCACATAAAAACTAGAGAGAAGGATTCTCAGAAACTTCTTTGTGATGAGTTCATTCAACTCACAGAGTTGAACCTACCAATTGATAGAGAAGTTTGGAAACACTCTTTTTGTAGAATCTGCAAGTGGATATTTGGAGCCGTTTGAGGCCTATGCTGGAAAAGGAAATATCTTCACATAAAAACTGAACAGAAGCATTCTCAGAAACTTCTTTCTGTTGAGTGCATTCAACTCACAGACTTGAACTTACCTATAGAAAGAGGAGTTTTGAAACACTCTTTTGGTAAAATCTGCAAGTGGTTATTTGGAGCACTTCGAGGTCTGTGCTGGGATATGGAATATCTTCACATAAAAACTACAGAGAAGCATTCTCAGAAAGTTCTTCACGATGCATTCATTCAACTCACAGAGTTGAACCTTCCTTTTGATAGAACAGTTTTGAAACACTCTTTTTGTAGAGTCTGCAAGAGGATATTTGGAGCGTTTTGAGGCCTATGCTGGAAAAGGAAATATCTTCACCTAAAAACTAGACAGAAGCATTCTCAGAAACTTCTGTGTGATGAGTGCATTCAACTCACAGACTTGAACGTTTCTTTTGATAGAACAGTTTGGAAACATTACGTTTGTAGAATCTGCAGGTGTTTATTCGGAGCACCTTGGGGCCTATGTTGGAAAAGGAAATATCTTCACATAAAACTAGAGAGAAGGATTCTCAGAAACTTCTTTGTGATGAGTTCATTCAACTCACAGAGTTGAACCTACCAATTGATAGAGAAGTTTGGAAACACTCTTTTTGTAGAATCTGCAAGTGGATATTTGGAGCCGTTTGAGGCCTATGCTGGAAAAGGAAATATCTTCACATAAAAACTGAACAGAAGCATTCTCAGAAACTTCTTTGTGTTGAGTGCATTCAACTCACAGACTTGAACTTACCTGTAGAAAGAGCAGTTTTGAAACACTCTTTTGGTAAAATCTGCATGTGGTTATTTGGAGCACTTCGAGGCCTGTGCTGGGATATGGAATATCTTCACCTAAAAACTACAGAGAAGCAGTCTCAGAAAGTTCTTCACGATGCATTCATTCAACTCACAGAGTTGAACCTTCCTTTTGATAGAACAGTTTGGAAACACTCTTTTTGTAGAATCTGCAAGAGGATATTTGGAGCGTTTTGAGGCCTATGCTGGAAAAGGAAATATCTTCACCTAAAAACTAGACAGAAGCATTCTCAGAAACTTCTGTGTGATGAGTGCATTCAACTCACAGACTTGAACGTTTCTTTTGATAGAACAGTTTGGAAACATTACGTTTGTAGAATCTGCAAGTGTTTATTCGGAGCACCTTGAGGCGTATGTTGGAAAAGGAAATATCTTCACATAAAAACTAGAGAGAAGGATTCTCAGAAACTTCTTTGTGATGAGTTCATTCAACTCACAGAGTTGAACCTACCAATTGATAGAGAAGTTTGGAAACACTCTTTTTGTAGAATCTGCAAGTGGATATTTGGAGCCGTTTGAGGCCTATGCTGGAAAAGGAAATATCTTCACATAAAAACTGAACAGAAGCATTCTCAGAAACTTCTGTGTGATGAGTGCATTCAACTCAGAGACTTGAACGTTTCTTTTGATAGAACAGTTTGGAAACATTACGTTTGTAGAATCTGCAAGTGTTTATTCGGAGCCCATTCAGGCCTATGATGGAAAAGGAAATATCTTCACATAAAAACTAGAGAGAAGGATTCTCAGAAACTTCTTTGTGATGAGTTCATTCAACTCACAGAGTTGAACCTACCAATTGATAGAGAAGTTTGGAAACACTCTTTTTGTAGAATCTGCAAGTGGATATTTGGAGCCGTTTGAGGCCTATGCTGGAAAAGGAAATATCTTCACATAAAAACTGAACAGAAGCATTCTCAGAAACTTCTTTCTGTTGAGTGCATTCAACTCACAGACTTGAACTTACCTATAGAAAGAGGAGTTTTGAAACACTCTTTTGGTAAAATCTGCAAGTGGTTATTTGGAGCACTTCGAGGTCTGTGCTGGGATATGGAATATCTTCACATAAAAACTACAGAGAAGCATTCTCAGAAAGTTCTTCACGATGCATTCATTCAACTCACAGAGTTGAACCTTCCTTTTGATAGAACAGTTTTGAAACACTCTTTTTGTAGAGTCTGCAAGAGGATATTTGGAGCGTTTTGAGGCCTATGCTGGAAAAGGAAATATCTTCACCTAAAAACTAGACAGAAGCATTCTCAGAAACTTCTGTGTGATGAGTGCATTCAACTCACAGACTTGAACGTTTCTTTTGATAGAACAGTTTGGAAACATTACGTTTGTAGAATCTGCAGGTGTTTATTCGGAGCACCTTGGGGCCTATGTTGGAAAAGGAAATATCTTCACATAAAACTAGAGAGAAGGATTCTCAGAAACTTCTTTGTGATGAGTTCATTCAACTCACAGAGTTGAACCTACCAATTGATAGAGAAGTTTGGAAACACTCTTTTTGTAGAATCTGCAAGTGGATATTTGGAGCCGTTTGAGGCCTATGCTGGAAAAGGAAATATCTTCACATAAAAACTGAACAGAAGCATTCTCAGAAACTTCTTTGTGTTGAGTGCATTCAACTCACAGACTTGAACTTACCTGTAGAAAGAGCAGTTTTGAAACACTCTTTTGGTAAAATCTGCATGTGGTTATTTGGAGCACTTCGAGGCCTGTGCTGGGATATGGAATATCTTCACCTAAAAACTACAGAGAAGCAGTCTCAGAAAGTTCTTCACGATGCATTCATTCAACTCACAGAGTTGAACCTTCCTTTTGATAGAACAGTTTGGAAACACTCTTTTTGTAGAATCTGCAAGAGGATATTTGGAGCGTTTTGAGGCCTATGCTGGAAAAGGAAATATCTTCACCTAAAAACTAGACAGAAGCATTCTCAGAAACTTCTGTGTGATGAGTGCATTCAACTCACAGACTTGAACGTTTCTTTTGATAGAACAGTTTGGAAACATTACGTTTGTAGAATCTGCAAGTGTTTATTCGGAGCACCTTGAGGCGTATGTTGGAAAAGGAAATATCTTCACATAAAAACTAGAGAGAAGGATTCTCAGAAACTTCTTTGTGATGAGTTCATTCAACTCACAGAGTTGAACCTACCAATTGATAGAGAAGTTTGGAAACACTCTTTTTGTAGAATCTGCAAGTGGATATTTGGAGCCGTTTGAGGCCTATGCTGGAAAAGGAAATATCTTCACATAAAAACTGAACAGAAGCATTCTCAGAAACTTCTGTGTGATGAGTGCATTCAACTCAGAGACTTGAACGTTTCTTTTGATAGAACAGTTTGGAAACATTACGTTTGTAGAATCTGCAAGTGTTTATTCGGAGCCCATTCAGGCCTATGATGGAAAAGGAAATATCTTCACATAAAAACTAGAGAGAAGGATTCTCAGAAACTTCTTTGTGATGAGTTCATTCAACTCACAGAGTTGAACCTACCAATTGATAGAGAAGTTTGGAAACACTCTTTTTGTAGAATCTGCAAGTGGATATTTGGAGCCGTTTGAGGCCTATGCTGGAAAAGGAAATATCTTCACATAAAAACTGAACAGAAGCATTCTCAGAAACTTCTTTCTGTTGAGTGCATTCAACTCACAGACTTGAACTTACCTATAGAAAGAGGAGTTTTGAAACACTCTTTTGGTAAAATCTGCAAGTGGTTATTTGGAGCACTTCGAGGTCTGTGCTGGGATATGGAATATCTTCACATAAAAACTACAGAGAAGCATTCTCAGAAAGTTCTTCACGATGCATTCATTCAACTCACAGAGTTGAACCTTCCTTTTGATAGAACAGTTTTGAAACACTCTTTTTGTAGAGTCTGCAAGAGGATATTTGGAGCGTTTTGAGGCCTATGCTGGAAAAGGAAATATCTTCACCTAAAAACTAGACAGAAGCATTCTCAGAAACTTCTGTGTGATGAGTGCATTCAACTCACAGACTTGAACGTTTCTTTTGATAGAACAGTTTGGAAACATTACGTTTGTAGAATCTGCAGGTGTTTATTCGGAGCACCTTGGGGCCTATGTTGGAAAAGGAAATATCTTCACATAAAACTAGAGAGAAGGATTCTCAGAAACTTCTTTGTGATGAGTTCATTCAACTCACAGAGTTGAACCTACCAATTGATAGAGAAGTTTGGAAACACTCTTTTTGTAGAATCTGCAAGTGGATATTTGGAGCCGTTTGAGGCCTATGCTGGAAAAGGAAATATCTTCACATAAAAACTGAACAGAAGCATTCTCAGAAACTTCTTTGTGTTGAGTGCATTCAACTCACAGACTTGAACTTACCTGTAGAAAGAGCAGTTTTGAAACACTCTTTTGGTAAAATCTGCATGTGGTTATTTGGAGCACTTCGAGGCCTGTGCTGGGATATGGAATATCTTCACCTAAAAACTACAGAGAAGCAGTCTCAGAAAGTTCTTCACGATGCATTCATTCAACTCACAGAGTTGAACCTTCCTTTTGATAGAACAGTTTGGAAACACTCTTTTTGTAGAATCTGCAAGAGGATATTTGGAGCGTTTTGAGGCCTATGCTGGAAAAGGAAATATCTTCACCTAAAAACTAGACAGAAGCATTCTCAGAAACTTCTGTGTGATGAGTGCATTCAACTCACAGACTTGAACGTTTCTTTTGATAGAACAGTTTGGAAACATTACGTTTGTAGAATCTGCAAGTGTTTATTCGGAGCACCTTGAGGCGTATGTTGGAAAAGGAAATATCTTCACATAAAAACTAGAGAGAAGGATTCTCAGAAACTTCTTTGTGATGAGTTCATTCAACTCACAGAGTTGAACCTACCAATTGATAGAGAAGTTTGGAAAGACTCTTTTTGTAGAATCTGCAAGTGGATATTTGGAGCCGTTTGAGGATTAGGCTGGAAAAGGAAATATCTTCACATAAAAACTGAACAGAAGCATTCTCAGAAACTTCTGTGTGATGAGTGCATTCAACTCAGAGACTTGAAGGTTTCTTTTGATAGAACAGTTTGGAAACATTACGTTTGTAGAATCTGCAGGTGTTTATTCGGAGCACCTTGAGGCCTATGTTGGAAAAGGAAATATCTTCACATAAAAACTATAGAGAAGGATTCTCAGAAACTTCTTTGTGATGAGTTCATTCAACTCACAGAGTTGAACCTACCAATTGATAGAGAAGTTTGGAAACACTCTTTTTGTAGAATCTGCAAGTGGATATTTGGAGCCGTTTGAGGCCTATGCTGGAAAAGGAAATATCTTCACATAAAAACTGAACAGAAGCATTCTCAGAAACTTCTTTGTGTTGAGTGCATTCAACTCACAGACTTGAACTTACCTGTAGAAAGAGCAGTTTTGAAACACTCTTTTGGTAAAATCTGCAAGTGGTTATTTGGAGCACTTCGAGGCCTGTGCTGGGATATGGAATATCTTCACCTAAAAACTACAGAGAAACAGTCTCAGAAAGTTCTTCACGACGCATTCATTCAACTCACAGAGTTGAACCTTCCTTTTGATAGAACAGTTTTGAAACACTCTTTTTGTAGAATCTGCAAGAGGATATTTGGAGCGTTTTGAGGCCTTTGCTGGAAAAGGAAATATCTTCACCTAAAAACTAGACAGAAGCATTCTCAGAAACTTCTGTGTGATGAGTGCATTCAACTCACAGACTTCAACGTTTCTTTTGATAGAACAGTTTGGAAACATTACGTTTGTAGAATCTGCAAGTGTTTATTCGGAGCACCTTGAGGCGTATGTTGGAAAAGGAAATATCTTCACATAAAAACTAGAGAGAAGGATTCTCAGAAACTTCTTTGTGATGAGTTCATTCAACTCACAGAGTTGAACCTACCAATTGATAGAGAAGTTTGGAAACACTCTTTTTGTAGAATCTGCAAGTGGATATTTGGAGCCGTTTGAGGCCTATGCTGGAAAAGGAAATATCTTCACATAAAAACTGAACAGAAGCATTCTCAGAAACTTCTGTGTGATGAGTGCATTCAACTCACAGACTTGAACGTTTCTTTTGATAGAATAGTTTGGAAACATTACGTTTGTAGAATCTGCAAGTGTTTATTCGGAGCCCATTCAGGCCTATGATGGAAAAGGAAATATCTTCACATAAAAACTAGAGAGAAGGATTCTCAGAAACTTCTTTGTGATGAGTTCATTCAACTCACAGAGTTGAACCTACCAATTGATAGAGAAGTTTGGAAACACTCTTTTTGTAGAATCTGCAAGTGGATATTTGGAGCCGTTTGAGGCCTATGCTGGAAAAGGAAATATCTTCACATAAAAACTGAACAGAAGCATTCTCAGAAACTTCTTTCTGTTGAGTGCATTCAACTCACAGACTTGAACTTATCTGTAGAAAGAGCAGTTTTGAAACACTCTTTTGGTAAAATCTGCAAGTGGTTATTTGGAGCACTTCGAGGCCTGTGCTGGGATATGGAATATCGTCACCTAAAAACTACAGAGAAGCAATCTCAGAAAGTTCTTCACGATGCATTCATTCAACTCACAGAGTTGAACCTTCCTTTTGATAGAACAGTTTTGAAACACTCTTTTTGTAGAATCTGCAAGAGGATATTTGGAGCGTTTTGAGGCCTATGCTGGAAAAGGAAATATCTTCACCTAAAAACTAGACAGAAGCATTCTCAGAAACTTCTGTGTGATGAGTGCATTCAACTCACAGACTTGAACGTTTCTTTTGATAAAACAGTTTGGAAACATTACGTTTGTAGAATCTGCAAGTGTTTATTCGGAGCACCTTGAGGCCTATGTTGGAAAAGGAAATATCTTCGCATAAAAACTAGAGAGAAGGATTCTCAGAAACTTCTTTGTGATGAGTTCATTCAACTCACAGAGTTGAACCTACCAATTGATAGAGAAGTTTGGAAACACTCTTTTTGTAGAATCTGCAAGTGGATATTTGGAGCCGTTTGAGGCCTATGCTGGAAAAGGAAATATCTTCACATAAAAACTGAACAGAAGCATTCTCAGAAACTTCTTTGTGTTGAGTGCATTCAACTCACGGACTTGAACTTACCTATAGAAAGAGGAGTTTTGAAACACTCTTTTGGTAAAATCTGCAAGTGGTTATTTGGAGCACTTCGAGGTCTGTGCTGGGATATGGAATATCTTCACATAAAAACTACAGAGAAGCATTCTCAGAAAGTTCTTCACGATGCATTCATTCAACTCACAGAGTTGAACCTTCCTTTTGATAGAACAGTTTTGAAACACTCTTTTTGTAGTGTCTGCAAGAGGATATTTGGAGCGTTTTGAGGCCTATGCTGGAAAAGGAAATATCTTCACCTAAAAACTAGACAGAAGCATTCTCAGAAACTTCTGTGTGATGAGTGCATTCAACTCACAGACTTGAACGTTTCTTTTGATAGAACAGTTTGGAAACATTACGTTTGTAGAATCTGCAGGTGTTTATTCGGAGCACCTTGGGGCCTATGTTGGAAAAGGAAATATCTTCACATAAAACTAGAGAGAAGGATTCTCAGAAACTTCTTTGTGATGAGTTCATTCAACTCACAGAGTTGAACCTACCAATTGATAGAGAAGTTTGGAAACACTCTTTTTGTAGAATCTGCAAGTGGATATTTGGAGCCGTTTGAGGCCTATGCTGGAAAAGGAAATATCTTCACATAAAAACTGAACAGAAGCATTCTCAGAAACTTCTTTGTGTTGAGTGCATTCAACTCACCGACTTGAACTTACCTGTAGAAAGAGCAGTTTTGAAACACTCTTTTGGTAAAATCTGCATGTGGTTATTTGGAGCACTTCGAGGCCTGTGCTGGGATATGGAATATCTTCACCTAAAAACTACAGAGAAGCAGTCTCAGAAAGTTCTTCACGATGCATTCATTCAACTCACAGAGTTGAACCTTCCTTTTGATAGAACAGTTTGGAAACACTCTTTTTGTAGAATCTGCAAGAGGATATTTGGAGCGTTTTGAGGCCTATGCTGGAAAAGGAAATATCTTCACCTAAAAACTAGACAGAAGCATTCTCAGAAACTTCTGTGTGATGAGTGCATTCAACTCACAGACTTGAACGTTTCTTTTGATAGAACAGTTTGGAAACATTACGTTTGTAGAATCTGCAAGTGTTTATTCGGAGCACCTTGAGGCGTATGTTGGAAAAGGAAATATCTTCACATAAAAACTAGAGAGAAGGATTCTCAGAAACTTCTTTGTGATGAGTTCATTCAACTCACAGAGTTGAACCTACCAATTGATAGAGAAGTTTGGAAAGACTCTTTTTGTAGAATCTGCAAGTCGATATTTGGAGCCGTTTGAGGATTAGGCTGGAAAAGGAAATATCTTCACATAAAAACTGAACAGAAGCATTCTCAGAAACTTCTGTGTGATGAGTGCATTCAACTCAGAGACTTGAAGGTTTCTTTTGATAGAACAGTTTGGAAACATTACGTTTGTAGAATCTGCAGGTGTTTATTCGGAGCACCTTGAGGCCTATGTTGGAAAAGGAAATATCTTCACATAAAAACTATAGAGAAGGATTCTCAGAAACTTCTTTGTGATGAGTTCATTCAACTCACAGAGTTGAACCTACCAATTGATAGAGAAGTTTGGAAACACTCTTTTTGTAGAATCTGCAAGTGGATATTTGGAGCCGTTTGAGGCCTATGCTGGAAAAGGAAATATCTTCACATAAAAACTGAACAGAAGCATTCTCAGAAACTTCTTTGTGTTGAGTGCATTCAACTCACAGACTTGAACTTACCTGTAGAAAGAGCAGTTTTGAAACACTCTTTTGGTAAAATCTGCAAGTGGTTATTTGGAGCACTTCGAGGCCTGTGCTGGGATATGGAATATCTTCACCTAAAAACTACAGAGAAACAGTCTCAGAAAGTTCTTCACGACGCATTCATTCAACTCACAGAGTTGAACCTTCCTTTTGATAGAACAGTTTTGAAACACTCTTTTTGTAGAATCTGCAAGAGGATATTTGGAGGGTTTTGAGGCCTTTGCTGGAAAAGGAAATATCTTCACCTAAAAACTAGACAGAAGCATTCTCAGAAACTACTGTGTGATGAGTGCATTCAACTCACAGACTTGAACGTTTCTTTTGATAGAACAGTTTGGAAACATTACGTTTGTAGAATCTGCAAGTGTTTATTCGGAGCACCTTGAGGCGTATGTTGGAAAAGGAAATATCTTCACATAAAAACTAGAGAGAAGGATTCTCAGAAACTTCTTTGTGATGAGTTCATTCAACTCACAGAGTTGAACCTACCAATTGATAGAGAAGTTTGGAAACACTCTTTTTGTAGAATCTGCAAGTGGATATTTGGAGCCGTTTGAGGCCTATGCTGGAAAAGGAAATATCTTCACATAAAAACTGAACAGAAGCATTCTCAGAAACTTCTGTGTGATGAGTGCATTCAACTCACAGACTTGAACGTTTCTTTTGATAGAATAGTTTGGAAACATTACGTTTGTAGAATCTGCAAGTGTTTATTCGGAGCCCATTCAGGCCTATGATGGAAAAGGAATTATCTTCACATAAAAACTAGAGAGAAGGATTCTCAGAAACTTCTTTGTGATGAGTTCATTCAACTCACAGAGTTGAACCTACCAATTGATAGAGAAGTTTGGAAACACTCTTTTTGTAGAATCTGCAAGTGGATATTTGGAGCCGTTTGAGGCCTATGCTGGAAAAGGAAATATCTTCACATAAAAACTGAACAGAAGCATTCTCAGAAACTTCTTTCTGTTGAGTGCATTCAACTCACAGACTTGAACTTATCTGTAGAAAGAGCAGTTTTGAAACACTCTTTTGGTAAAATCTGCAAGTGGTTATTTGGAGCACTTCGAGGCCTGTGCTGGGATATGGAATATCGTCACCTAAAAACTACAGACAAGCAATCTCAGAAAGTTCTTCACGATGCATTCATTCAACTCACAGAGTTGAACCTTCCTTTTGATAGAACAGTTTTGAAACACTCTTTTTGTAGAATCTGCAAGAGGATATTTGGAGCGTTTTGAGGCCTATGCTGGAAAAGGAAATATCTTCACCTAAAAACTAGACAGAAGCATTCTCAGAAACTTCTGTGTGATGAGTGCATTCAACTCACAGACTTGAACGTTTCTTTTGATAAAACAGTTTGGAAACATTACGTTTGTAGAATCTGCAAGTGTTTATTCGGAGCACCTTGAGGCCTATGTTGGAAAAGGAAATATCTTCGCATAAAAACTAGAGAGAAGGATTCTCAGAAACTTCTTCGTGATGAGTTCATTCAACTCACAGAGTTGAACCTACCAATTGATAGAGAAGTTTGGAAACACTCTTTTTGTAGAATCTGCAAGTGGATATTTGGAGCCGTTTGAGGCCTATGCTGGAAAAGGAAATATCTTCACATAAAAACTGAACAGAAGCATTCTCAGAAACTTCTTTGTGTTGAGTGCATTCAACTCACGGACTTGAACTTACCTATAGAAAGAGGAGTTTTGAAACACTCTTTTGGTAAAATCTGCAAGTGGTTATTTGGAGCACTTCGAGGTCTGTGCTGGGATATGGAATATCTTCACATAAAAACTACAGAGAAGCATTCTCAGAAAGTTCTTCACGATGCATTCATTCAACTCACAGAGTTGAACCTTCCTTTTGATAGAACAGTTTTGAAACACTCTTTTTGTAGAGTCTGCAAGAGGATATTTGGAGCGTTTTGAGGCCTATGCTGGAAAAGGAAATATCTTCACCTAAAAACTAGACAGAAGCATTCTCAGAAACTTCTGTGTGATGAGTGCATTCAACTCACAGACTTGAACGTTTCTTTTGATAGAACAGTTTGGAAACATTACGTTTGTAGAATCTGCAGGTGTTTATTCGGAGCACCTTGGGCCTATGTTGGAAAAGGAAATATCTTCACATAAAACTAGAGAGAAGGATTCTCAGAAACTTCTTTGTGATGAGTTCATTCAACTCACAGAGTTGAACCTACCAATTGATAGAGAAGTTTGGAAACACTCTTTTTGTAGAATCTGCAAGTGGATATTTGGAGCCGTTTGAGGCCTATGCTGGAAAAGGAAATATCTTCACATAAAAACTGAACAGAAGCATTCTCAGAAACTTCTTTGTGTTGAGTGCATTCAACTCACAGACTTGAACTTACCTGTAGAAAGAGCAGTTTTGAAACACTCTTTTGGTAAAATCTGCATGTGGTTATTTGGAGCACTTCGAGGCCTGTGCTGGGATATGGAATATCTTCACCTAAAAACTACAGAGAAGCAGTCTCAGAAAGTTCTTCAAGATGCATTCATTCAACTCACAGAGTTGAACCTTCCTTTTGATAGAACAGTTTGGAAACACTCTTTTTGTAGAATCTGCAAGAGGATATTTGGAGCGTTTTGAGGCCTATGCTGGAAAAGGAAATATCTTCACCTAAAAACTAGACAGAAGCATTCTCAGAAACTTCTGTGTGATGAGTGCATTCAACTCACAGACTTGAACGTTTCTTTTGATAGAACAGTTTGGAAACATTACGTTTGTAGAATCTGCAAGTGTTTATTCGGAGCACCTTGAGGCGTATGTTGGAAAAGGAAATATCTTCACATAAAAACTAGAGAGAAGGATTCTCAGAAACTTCTTTGTGATGAGTTCATTCAACTCACAGAGTTGAACCTACCAATTGATAGAGAAGTTTGGAAAGACTCTTTTTGTAGAATCTGCAAGTGGATATTTGGAGCCGTTTGAGGATTAGGCTGGAAAAGGAAATATCTTCACATAAAAACTGAACAGAAGCATTCTCAGAAACTTCTGTGTGATGAGTGCATTCAACTCAGAGACTTGAAGGTTTCTTTTGATAGAACAGTTTGGAAACATTACGTTTGTAGAATCTGCAGGTGTTTATTCGGAGCACCTTGAGGCCTATGTTGGAAAAGGAAATATCTTCACATAAAAACTATAGAGAAGGATTCTCAGAAACTTCTTTGTGATGAGTTCATTCAACTCACAGAGTTGAACCTACCAATTGATAGAGAAGTTTGGAAACACTCTTTTTGTAGAATCTGCAAGTGGATATTTGGAGCCGTTTGAGGCCTATGCTGGAAAAGGAAATATCTTCACATAAAAACTGAACAGAAGCATTCTCAGAAACTTCTTTGTGTTGAGTGCATTCAACTCACAGACTTGAACTTACCTGTAGAAAGAGCAGTTTTGAAACACTCTTTTTGTAAAATCTGCAAGTGGTTATTTGGAGCACTTCGAGGCCTGTGCTGGGATATGGAATATCTTCACCTAAAAACTACAGAGAAACAGTCTCAGAAAGTTCTTCACGACGCATTCATTCAACTCACAGAGTTGAACCTTCCTTTTGATAGAACAGTTTTGAAACACTCTTTTTGTAGAATCTGCAAGAGGGTATTTGGAGCGTTTTGAGGCCTTTGCTGAAAAAGGAAATATCTTCACCTAAAAACTAGACAGAAGCATTCTCAGAAACTTCTGTGTGATGAGTGCATTCAACTCACAGACTTGAACGTTTCTTTTGATAGAACAGTTTGGAAACATTACGTTTGTAGAATCTGCAAGTGTTTATTCGGAGCACCTTGAGGCGTATGTTGGAAAAGGAAATATCTTCACATAAAAACTAGAGAGAAGGATTCTCAGAAACTTCTTTGTGATGAGTTCATTCAACTCACAGAGTTGAACCTACCAATTGATAGAGAAGTTTGGAAACACTCTTTTTGTAGAATCTGCAAGTGGATATTTGGAGCCGTTTGAGGCCTATGCTGGAAATTGAAATATCTTCACATAAAAACTGAACAGAAGCATTCTCAGAAACTTCTGTGTGATGAGTGCATTCAACTCACAGACTTGAACGTTTCTTTTGATAGAACAGTTTGGAAACATTACGTTTGTAGAATCTGCAAGTGTTTATTCGGAGCCCATTGAGGCCTATGTTGGAAAAGGAAATATCTTCGCATAAAAACTAGAGAGAAGGATTCTCAGAAACTTCTTTGTGATGAGTTCATTCAACTCACAGAGTTGAACATACCAATTGATAGAGAAGTTTGGAAACACTCTTTTTGTAGAATCTGCAAGTGGATATTTGGAGCCGTTTGAGGCCTGTGCTGGAAAAGGAAATATCTTCCCATAAAAACTGAACAGAAGCATTCTCAGACACTTCTTTGTGTTGAGTGCATTCAACTCACAGACTTGAACTTACCTATAGAAAGAGCAGTTTTGAAACACTCTTTTGGTAGAATCTGCAAGTGGTTATTTGGAGCACTTCGAGGCCTGTGCTGGGATATGGAATATCTTCACCTAAAAACTACAGAGAAGCATTCTCAGAAAGTTCTTCACGATGCATTCATTCAACTCACAGAGTTGAACCTTCCTTTTGATAGAACAGTTTTGAAACACTCTTTTTGTAGAATCTGCAAGAGGATATTTGGAGCATTTTGAGGCCTATCCTGGAAAAGGAAATATCTTCACCTAAAAACTAGACAGAAGCATTCTCAGAAACTTCTGTGTGATGAGTGCATTCAACTCACAGACTTGAACGTTTCTTTTGATAGAACAGTTTGGAAACATTACGTTTGTAGAATCTCCAAGTGTTTATTCGGAGCACCTTGAGGCCTATGTTGGAAAAGGAAATATCTTCACATAAAAACTAGAGAGAAGGATTCTCAGAAACTTCTTTGTGATGAGTTCATTCAACCCACAGAGTTGAACCTACCAATTGATAGAGAAGTTTGGAAACACTCTTTTTGTAGAATCTGCAAGTGGATATTTGGAGCCGTTTGAGGCCTATGCTGGAAAAGGAAATATCTTCACATAAAAACTGAACAGAAGCATTCTCAGAAACTTCTTTGTGTTGAGTGCATTCAACTCACAGACTTGAACTTACCTGTAGAAAGAGCAGTTTTGAAACACTCTTTTGGTAAAATCTGCAAGTGGTTATTTGGAGCACTTCGAGGCCTGTGCTGGGATATGGAATATCTTCACCTAAAAACTACAGAGAAGCATTCTCAGAAAGTTCTTCACGATGCATTCATTCAACTCACAGAGTTGAACCTTCCTTTTGATAGAACAGTTTTGCAACACTCTTTTTGTAGAATCTGCAAGAGGATATTTGGAGCGTTTTGAGGCCTATGCTGGAAAAGGAAATATCTTCACCCAAAAACTAGACAGAAGCATTCTCAGAAACTTCTGTGTGATGAGTGCATTCAACTCACAGACTTGAACGTTTCTTTTGATAGAACAGTTTGGAAACATTACGTTTGTAGAATCTGCAAGTGTTTATTCGGAGCACCTTGAGGCGTATTTTGGAAAAGGAAATATCTTCACATAAAAACTAGAGAGAAGGATTCTCAGAAACTTCTTTGTGATGAGTTCATTCAACTCACAGAGTTGAAACTACCAATTGATAGAGAAGTTTGGAAACACTCTTTTTGTAGAATCTGCAAGTGGATATTTGGAGCCGTTTGAGTCCTAGGTTGGTAAAGGAAATATCTTCACATAAAAACTGAACAGAAGCATTCTCAGAAACTTCTTGTGATGAGTGCATTCAACTCACAGACTTGAACGTTTCTTTTGATAGAACAGTTTGGAAACATTACGTTTGTAGAATCTGCAAGTGTTTATTCGGAGCACATTGTGGCCTATGTTGGAAAAGGAAAAATCTTCGCATAAAAACTAGAGAGAAGGATTCTCAGAAACTTCTTTGTGATGAGTTCATTCAACTCACAGAGTTGAACCTACCAATTGATAGAGAAGTTTGGAAACACTCTTTTTGTAGAATCTGCAAGTGGATATTTGGAGCCGTTTGAGGCCTATGCTGGAAAAGGAAATATCTTCACATAAAAACTGAACAGAAGCATTCTCAGAAACTTCTTTGTGTTGAGTGCATTCAACTCACGGACTTGAACTTACCTATAGAAAGAGGAGTTTTGAAACACTCTTTTGGTAAAATCTGCAAGTGGTTATTTGGAACACTTCGAGGTCTGTGCTGGGATATGGAATATCTTCACATAAAAACTACAGAGAAGCATTCTCAGAAAGTTCTTCACGATGCATTCATTCAACTCACAGAGTTGAACCTTCCTTTTGATAGAACAGTTTTGAAACACTCTTTTTGTAGAGTCTGCAAGAGGATATTTGGAGCGTTTTGAGGCCTATGCTGGAAAAGGAAATATCTTCACCTAAAAACTAGACAGAAGCATTCTCAGAAACTTCTGTGTGATGAGTGCATTCAACTCACAGACTTGAACGTTTCTTTTGATAGAACAATTTGGAAACATTACGTTTGTAGAATCTGCAGGTGTTTATTCGGAGCACCTTGAGGCCTATGTTGGAAAAGGAAATATCTTCACATAAAACTAGAGAGAAGGATTCTCAGAAACTTCTTTGTGATGAGTTCATTCAACTCACAGAGTTGAACCTACCAATTGATAGAGAAGTTTGGAAACACTCTTTTTGTAGAATCTGCAAGTGGATATTTGGAGCCGTTTGAGGCCTATGCTGGAAAAGGAAATATCTTCACATAAAAACTGAACAGAAGCATTCTCAGAAACTTCTTTGTGTTGAGTGCATTCAACTCACAGACTTGAACTTACCTGTAGAAAGAGCAGTTTTGAAACACTCTTTTGGTAAAATCTGCATGTGGTTATTTGGAGCACTTCGAGGCCTGTGCTGGGATACGGAATATCTTCACCTAAAAACTACAGAGAAGCAGTCTCAGAAAGTTCTTCACGATGCATTCATTCAACTCACAGAGTTGAACCTTCCTTTTGATAGAACAGTTTGGAAACACTCTTTTTGTAGAATCTGCAAGAGGATATTTGGAGCGTTTTGAGGCCTATGCTGGAAAAGGAAATATCTTCACCTAAAAACTAGACAGAAGCATTCTCAGAAACTTCTGTGTGATGAGTGCATTCAACTCACAGACTTGAACGTTTCTTTTGATAGAACAGTTTGGAAACATTACGTTTGTAGAATCTGCAAGTGTTTATTCGGAGCACCTTGAGGCGTATGTTGGAAAAGGAAATATCTTCACATAAAAACTAGAGAGAAGGATTCTCAGAAACTTCTTTGTGATGAGTTCATTCAACTCACAGAGTTGAACCTACCAATTGATAGAGAAGTTTGGAAAGACTCTTTTTGTAGAATCTGCAAGTGGATATTTGGAGTCGTTTGAGGATTAGGCTGGAAAAGGAAATATCTTCACATAAAAACTGAACAGAAGCATTCTCAGAAACTTCTGTGTGATGAGTGCATTCAACTCAGAGACTTGAAGGTTTCTTTTGATAGAACAGTTTGGAAACATTACGTTTGTAGAATCTGCAGGTGTTTATTCGGAGCACCTTGAGGCCTATGTTGGAAAAGGAAATATCTTCACATAAAAACTATAGAGAAGGATTCTCAGAAACTTCTTTGTGATGAGTTCATTCAACTCACAGAGTTGAACCTACCAATTGATAGAGAAGTTTGGAAACACTCTTTTTGTAGAATCTGCAAGTGGATATTTGGAGCCGTTTGAGGCCTATGCTGGAAAAGGAAATATCTTCACATAAAAACTGAACAGAAGCATTCTCAGAAACTTCTTTGTGTTGAGTGCATTCAACTCACAGACTTGAACTTACCTGTAGAAAGAGCAGTTTTGAAACACTCTTTTGGTAAAATCTGCAAGTGGTTATTTGGAGCACTTCGATTCCTGTGCTGGGATATGGAATATCTTCACCTAAAAACTACAGAGAAACAGTCTCAGAAAGTTCTTCACGACGCATTCATTCAACTCACAGAGTTGAACCTTCCTTTTGATAGAACAGTTTTGAAACACTCTTTTTGTAGAATCTGCAAGAGGATATTTGGAGCGTTTTGAGGCCTTTGCTGGAAAAGGAAATATCTTCACCTAAAAACTAGACAGAAGCATTCTCAGAAACTTCTGTGTGATGAGTGCATTCAACTCACAGACTTGAACGTTTCTTTTGATAGAACAGTTCGGAAACATTACGTTTGTAGAATCTACAAGTGTTTATTCGGAGCACCTTGAGGCGTATGTTGGAAAAGGAAATATCTTCACATAAAAACTAGAGAGAAGGATTCTCAGAAACTTCTTTGTGATGAGTTCATTCAACTCACAGAGTTGAACCTACCAATTGATAGAGAAGTTTGGAAACACTCTTTTTGTAGAATCTGCAAGTGGATATTTGGAGCCGTTTGAGGCCTATGCTGGAAATGGAAATATCTTCACATAAAAACTGAACAGAAGCATTCTCAGAAACTTCTGTGTGATGAGTGCATTCAACTCACAGACTTGAACGTTTCTTTTGATAGAACAGTTTGGAAACATTACGTTTGTAGAATCTGCAAGTGTTTATTTGGAGCCCATTGAGGCCTATGATGGAAAAGGAAATATCTTCACATAAAAACTAGAGAGAAGGATTCTCAGAAACTTCTTTGTGATGAGTTCATTCAACTCACAGAGTTGAACCTACCAATTGATAGAGAAGTTTGGAAACACTCTTTTTGTAGAATCTGCAAGTGGATATTTGGAGCCGTTTGAGGCCTATGCTGGAAAAGGAAATATCTTCACATAAAAACTGAACAGAAGCATTCTCAGAAACTTCTTTCTGTTGAGTGCATTCAACTCACAGACTTGAACTTATCTGTAGAAAGAGCAGTTTTGAAACACTCTTTTGGTAAAATCTGCAAGTGGTTATTTGGAGCACTTCGAGGCCTGTGCTGGGATATGGAATATCGTCACGTAAAAACTACAGAGAAGCAATCTCAGAAAGTTCTTCACGATGCATTCATTCAACTCACAGAGTTGAACCTTCCTTTTGATAGAACAGTTTTGAAACACTCTTTTTGTAGAATCTGCAAGAGGATATTTGGAGCGTTTTGAGGCCTATGCTGGAAAAGGAAATATCTTCACCTAAACCTAGGCAGAAGCATTCTCAGAAACTTCTGTGTGATGAGTGCATTCAACTCACAGACTTGAACGTTTCTTTTGATAAAACAGTTTGGAAACATTACGTTTGTAGAATCTGCAAGTGTTTATTCGGAGCACCTTGAGGCCTATGTTGGAAAAGGAAATATCTTCGCATAAAAACTAGAGAGAAGGATTCTCAGAAACTTCTTTGTGATGAGTTCATTCAACTCACAGAGTTGAACCTACCAATTGATAGAGAAGTTTGGAAACACTCTTTTTGTAGAATCTGCAAGTGGATATTTGGAGCCGTTTGAGGCCTATGCTGGAAAAGGAAATATCTTCACATAAAAACTGAACAGAAGCATTCTCAGAAACTTCTTTGTGTTGAGTGCATTCAACTCACAGACTTGAACTTACCTATAGAAAGAGCAGTTTTGAAACACTCTTTTGGTAAAATCTGCAAGTGGTTATTTGGAGCACTTCGAGGCCTGTGCTGGGATATGGAATATCTTCACCTAAAAACTACAGAGAAGCATTCTCAGAAAGTTCTTCACGATGCATTCATTCAACTCACAGAGTTGAACCTTCCTTTTGATAGAACAGTTTTGAAACACTCTTTTTGTAGAATCTGCAAGAGGATATTTGGAGCGTTTTGAGGCCTATCCTGGAAAAGGAAATATCTTCACCTAAAAACTAGACAGAAGCATTCTCAGAAACTTCTGTGTGATGAGTGCATTCAACTCACAGACTTGAACGTTCCTTTTGATAGAACAGTTTGGAAACATTTCGTTTGTAGAATCTGCAAGTGTTTATTCGGAGCACCTTGAGGCCTATGTTGGAAAAGGAAATATCTTCACATAAAAACTAGAGAGAAGGATTCTCAGAAACTTCTTTGTGATGAGTTCATTTAACTCACAGAGTTGAACCTACCAATTGATAGAGAAGTTTGGAAACACTCTTTTTGTAGAATCTGCAAGTGGATATTTGGAGCCGTTTGAGGCCTATGCTGGAAAAGGAAATATCTTCACATAAAAACTGAACAGAAGCATTCTCAGAAACTTCTTTGTGTTGAGTGCATTCAACTCACAGACTTGAACTTACCTGTAGAAAGAGCAGTTTTGAAACACCCTTTTGGTAAAATCTGCAAGTGGTTATTTGGAGCACTTCGAGGCCTGTGCCGGGATATGGAATATCTTTACCTAAAAACTACAGAGAAGCAGTCTCAGAAAGTTCTTCACGATGCATTCATTCAACTCACAGAGTTGAACCTTCCTTTTGATAGAACAGTTTTGAAACACTCTTTTTGTAGGATCTGCAAGAGGATATTTGGAGCGTTTTGATTCCTATGCTGGAAAAGGAAATATCTTCACCTAAAAACTAGACAGAAGCATTCTCAGAAATTTCTGTGTGATGAGTGCATTCAACTCACAGACTTGAACGTTTCTTTTGATAGAACAGTTTGGAAACATTACGTTTGTAGAATCTGCAAGTGTTTATTCGGAGCACCTTGAGGCCTATGTTGGAAAAGGAAATATCTTCACATAAAAACTAGAGAGAAGGATTCTCAGAAACTTCTTTGTGATGAGTTCATTCAACTCACAGAGTTGAACCTACCAATTGATAGAGAAGTTTGGAAACACTCTTTTTGTAGAATCTGCAAGTGGATATTTGGAGCCGTTTGAGGCCTATGCTGGAAAAGGAAATATCTTCACATAAAAACTGAACAGAAGCATTCTCAGAAACTTCTTTGTGTTGAGTGCATTCAACTCACAGACTTGAACTTACCTGTAGAAAGAGCAGTTTTGAAACACTCTTTTGGTAAAATCTGCAAGTGGTTATTTGGAGCACTTCGATTCCTGTGCTGGGATATGGAATATCTTCACCTAAAAACTACAGAGAAACAGTCTCAGAAAGTTCTTCACGACGCATTCATTCAACTCACAGAGTTGAACCTTCCTTTTGATAGAACAGTTTTGAAACACTCTTTTTGTAGAATCTGCAAGAGGATATTTGGAGCGTTTTGAGGCCTTTGCTGGAAAAGGAAATATCTTCACCTAAAAACTAGACAGAAGCATTCTCAGAAACTTCTGTGTGATGAGTGCATTCAACTCACAGACTTGAACGTTTCTTTTGATAGAACAGTTCGGAAACATTACGTTTGTAGAATCTACAAGTGTTTATTCGGAGCGCCTTGAGGCGTATGTTGGAAAAGGAAATATCTTCACATAAAAACTAGAGAGAAGGATTCTCAGAAACTTCTTTGTGATGAGTTCATTCAACTCACAGAGTTGAACCTACCAATTGATAGAGAAGTTTGGAAACACTCTTTTTGTAGAATCTGCAAGTGGATATTTGGAGCCGTTTGAGGCCTATGCTGGAAAAGGAAATATCTTCACATAAAAACTGAACAGAAGCATTCTCAGAAACTTCTGTGTGATGAGTGCGTTCAACTCACAGACTTGAACGTTTCTTTTGAGAGAACAGTTTGGAAACATTAAGTTTGTAGAATCTGCAAGTGTTTATTCGGAGCACCTTGAGGCCTATGTTGGAAAAGGAAATATCTTCACATAAAAACTAGAGAGAAGGATTCTCAGAAACTTCTTTGTGATGAGTTCATTCAACTCACAGAGTTGAACCTACCAATTGATAGAGAAGTTTGGAAACACTCTTTTTGTAGAATCTGCAAGTGGATATTTGGAGCCGTTTGAGGCCTATGCTGGAAAAGGAAGTATCTTCACATAAAAACTGAACAGAAGCATTCTCAGAAACTTCTTTGTGTTGAGTGCATTCAACTCACAGACTTGAACTTACCTGTAGAAAGAGCAGTTTTGAAACACTCTTTTGGTAAAATCTGCAAGTGGTTATTTGGAGCACTTCGATTCCTGTGCTGGGATATGGAATATCTTCACCTAAAAACTACAGAGAAACAGTCTCAGAAAGTTCTTCACGACGCATTCATTCAACTCACAGAGTTGAACCTTCCTTTTGATAGAACAGTTTTGAAACACTCTTTTTGTAGAATCTGCAAGAGGATATTTGGAGCGTTTTGAGGCCTTTGCTGGAAAAGGAAATATCTTCACCTAAAAACTAGACAGAAGCATTCTCAGAAACTTCTGTGTGATGAGTGCATTCAACTCACAGACTTGAACGTTTCTTTTGATAGAACAGTTCGGAAACATTACGTTTGTAGAATCTACAAGTGTTTATTCGGAGCACCTTGAGGCGTATGTTGGAAAAGGAAATATCTTCACATAAAAACTAGAGAGAAGGATTCTCAGAAACTTCTTTGTGATGAGTTCATTCAACTCACAGAGTTGAACCTACCAATTGATAGAGAAGTTTGGAAACACTCTTTTTGTAGAATCTGCAAGTGGATATTTGGAGCCGTTTGAGGCCTATGCTGGAAAAGGAAATATCTTCACATAAAAACTGAACAGAAGCATTCTCAGAAACTTCTGTGTGATGAGTGCGTTCAACTCACAGACTTGAACGTTTCTTTTGAGAGAACAGTTTGGAAACATTAAGTTTGTAGAATCTGCAAGTGTTTATTCGGAGCACCTTGAGGCCTATGTTGGAAAAGGAAATATCTTCACATAAAAACTAGAGAGAAGGATTCTCAGAAACTTCTTTGTGATGAGTTCATTCAACTCACAGAGTTGAACCTACCAATTGATAGAGAAGTTTGGAAACACTCTTTTTGTAGAATCTGCAAGTGGATATTTGGAGCCGTTTGAGGCCTATGCTGGAAAAGGAAATATCTTCACATAAAAACTGAACAGAAGCATTCTCAGAAACTTCTTTGTGTTGAGTGCATTCAACTCACAGACTTGAACTTACCTGTAGAAAGAGCAGTTTTGAAACACTCTTTTGGTAAAATCTGCAAGTGGTTATTTGGAGCACTTCGAGGCCTGTGCTGGGATATGGAATATCTTCACCTAAAAACTACAGAGAAGCATTCTCAGAAAGTTCTTCACGATGCATTCATTCAACTCACAGAGTTGAACCTTCCTTTTGATAGAACAGTTTTGAAACACTCTTTTTGTAGAATCTGCAAGAGGATATTTGGAGCGTTTTGAGGCCTATGCTGGAAAAGGAAATATCTTCACCTAAAAACTAGACAGAAGCATTCTCAGAAACTTCTGTGTGATGAGTGCATTCAACTCACAGACTTGAACGTTTCTTTTGATAGAACAGTTTGGAAACATTACGTTTGTAGAATCTGCAGGTGTTTATTCGGAGCACCTTGAGGCCTATGTTGGAAAAGGAAATATCTTCACATAAAAACTAGAGAGAAGGATTCTCAGAAACTTCTTTGTGATGAGTTCATTCAACTCACAGAGTTGAACCTACCAATTGATAGAGAAATTTGGAAACACTCTTTTTGTAGAATCTGCAAGTGGATATTTGGAGCCGTTTGAGGCCTATGCTGGAAAAGGAAATATCTTCACATAAAAACTGAACAGAAGCGTTCTCAGAAACTTCTTTGTGTTGAGTGCATTCAACTCACAGACTTGAACTTACCTGTAGAAAGAGCAGTTTTGAAACACTCTTTTGGTAAAATCTGCAAGTGGTTATTTGGAGCACTTCGAGGCCTGTGCTGGGATATGGAATATCTTCACCTAAAAACTACAGAGAAGCAGTCTCAGAAAGTTCTTCACGATGCATTCATTCAACTCACAGGGTTGAACCTTCCTTTTGATAGAACAGTTTTGAAACACTCTTTTTGTAGAATCTGCAAGAGGATATTTGGAGCGTTTTGAGGCCTATGCTGGAAAAGGAAATATCTTCACCTAAAAATTAGACAGAAGCATTCTCAGAAACTTCTGTGTGATGAGTGCATTCAACTCACAGACTTGAACGTTTCTTTTGATAGAACAGTTTGGAAACATTACGTTTGTAGAATCTGCAAGTGTTTATTCGGAGCACCTTGAGGCCTATGATGGAAAAGGAAATATCTTCACATAAAAACTAGAGAGAAGGATTCTCAGAAACTTCTTTGTGATGAGTTCATTCACCTCACAGAGTTGAACCTACCAATTGATAGAGAAGTTTGGAAACACTCTTTTTGTAGAATCTGCAAGTGGATATTTGGAGCCGTTTGAGGCCTATGCTGGAAAAGGAAATATCTTCACATAAAAACTGAACAGAAGCATTCTCAGAAACTTCTGTGTGATGAGTGCATTCAACTCACAGACTTGAACGTTTCTTTTGATAGAACAGTTTGGAAACATTACGTTTGTAGAATCTGCAAGTGTTTATTTGGAGCCCATTGAGGCCTATGATGGAAAAGGAAATATCTTCACATAAAAACTAGAGAGAAGGATTCTCAGAAACTTCTTTGTGATGAGTTCATTCAACTCACAGAGTTGAACCTACCAATTGATAGAGAAGTTTGGAAACACTCTTTTTGTAGAATCTGCAAGTGGATATTTGGAGCCGTTTGAGGCCTAGGCTGGAAAAGGAAATATCTTCACATAAAAACTGAACAGAAGCATTCTCAGAAATTTCTGTGTGATGAGTGCATTCAACTCACAGACTTGAACGTTTCTTTTGATAGAACAGTTTGGAAACATTACGTTTGTAGAATCTGCAAGTGTTTATTCGGAGCACATTGAGGCCTATGTTGGAAAAGGAAATATCTTCGCATAAAAACTAGAGAGAAGGATTCTCAGAAACTTCTTTGTGATGAGTTCATTCAACTCACAGAGTTGAACCTACCAATTGATAGAGAAGTTTGGAAACACTCTTTTTGTAGAATCTGCAAGTGGATATTTGGAGCCGTTTGAGGCCTATGCTGGAAAAGGAAATATCTTCACATAAAAACTGAACAGAAGCATTCTCAGAAACTTCTTTGTGTTGAGTGCATTCAACTCACAGACTTGAACTTACCTGTAGAAAGAGCAGTTTTGAAACACTCTTTTGGTAAAATCTGCAAGTGGTTATTTGGAGCACTTCGAGGCCTGTGCTGGGATATGGAATATCTTCACCTAAAAACTACAGAGAAGCATTCTCAGAAAGTTCTTCACGATGCATTCATTCAACTCACAGAGTTGAACCTTCCTTTTGATAGAACAGTTTTGAAACACTCTTTTTGTAGAATCTGCAAGAGGATATTTGGAGCGTTTTGAGGCCTATGCTGGAAAAGGAAATATCTTCACCTAAAAACTAGACAGAAGCATTCTGAGAAACTTCTGTGTGATGAGTGCATTCAACTCACAGACTTGAACGTTTCTTTTGATAGAACAGTTTTGAAACATTACGTTTGTAGAATCTGCAAGTGTTTATTCGGAGCACCTTGAGGCCTATGTTGGAAAAGGAAATATCTTCACATAAAAACTAGAGAGAAGGATTCTCAGAAACTTCTTTGTGATGAGTTCATTCAACTCACAGAGTTGAACCTACCAATTGATAGAGAAGTTTGGAAACACTCTTTTTGTAGAATCTGCAATTGGATATTTGGAGCCGTTTGAGGCCTATGCTGGAAAAGGAAATATCTTCACATAAAAACTGAACAGAAGCATTCTCAGAAACTTCTTTGTGTTGAGTGCATTCAACTCACAGACTTGAACTTACCTGTAGAAAGAGCAGTTTTGAAACACTCTTTTGGTAAAATCTGCAAGTGGTTATTTGGAGCACTTCGAGGCCTGTGCTGGGATATGGAATATCTTCACCTAAAAACTACAGAGAAGCATTCTCAGAAAGTTCTTCACGATGCATTCATTCAACTCACAGAGTTGAACCTTCCTTTTGATAGAACAGTTTTGAAACACTCTTTTTGTAGAATCTGCAAGAGGATATTTGGAGCGTTTTGAGGCCTATGCTGGAAAAGGAAATATCTTCACCTAAAAAGTAGACAGAAGCATTCTCAGAAACTTCTGTGTGATGAGTGCATTCAACTCACAGACTTGAACGTTTCTATTGATAGAACAGTTTGGAAACATTACGTTTGTAGAATCTGCAAGTGTTTATTCGGAGCACCTTGAGGCCTATGTTGGAAAAGGAAATATCTTCACATAAAAACTAGAGAGAAGGATTCTCAGAAACTTCTTTGTGATGAGTTCATTCAACTCACAGAGTTGAACCTACCAATTGATAGAGAAGTTTGGAAACACTCTTTTTGTAGAATCTGCAAGTGGATATTTGGAGCCGTTTGAGGCCTATGCTGGAAAAGGAAATATCTTCACATAAAAACTGAACAGAAGCATTCTCAGAAACTTCTTTGTGTTGAGTGCATTCAACTCACAGACTTGAACTTACCTGTAGAAAGAGCAGTTTTGAAACACTCTTTTGGTAAAATCTGCAAGTGGTTATTTGGAGCACTTCGAGGCCTGTGCTGGGATATGGAATATCTTCACCTAAAAACTACAGAGAAGCATTCTCAGAAAGTTCTTCACGATGCATTCATTCAACTAACAGAGTTGAACCTTTCTTTTGATAGAACAGTTTTGAAACACTCTTTTTCTAGAATCTGAAAGAGGATATTTGGAGCGTTTTGAGGCCTATGCTGGAAAAGGAAATACCTTCACCTAAAAACTAGACAGAAGCATTCTCAGAAACTTCTGTGTGATGAGTGCATTCAACTCACAGACTTGAACGTTTCTTTTGATAGAACAGTTTGGAAACATTACGTTTGTAGAATCTGCAAGTGTTTATTCGGAGCACCTTGAGGCGTATGTTGGAAAAGGAAATATCTTCACATAAAAACTAGAGAGAAGGATTCTCAGAAACTTCTTTGTGATGAGTTCATTCAACTCACAGAGTTGAACCTACCAATTGATAGAGAAGTTTGGAAACACTCTTTTTGTAGAATCTGCAAGTGGATATTTGGAGCCTTTTGAGGCCTAGGCTGGAAAAGGAAATATCTTCACATAAAAACTGAACAGAAGCATTCTCAGAAATTTCTGTGTGATGAGTGCATTCAACTCACAGACTTGAACGTTTCTTTTGATAGAACAGTTTGGAAACATTACGTTTGTAGAATCTGCAAGTGTTTATTCGGAGCACATTGAGGCCTATGTTGGAAAAGGAAATATCTTCGCATAAAAACTAGAGAGAAGGATTCTCAGAAACTTCTTTGTGATGAGTTCATTCAACTCACAGAGTTGAACCTACCAATTGATAGAGAAGTTTGGAAACACTCTTTTTGTAGAATCTGCAAGTGGATATTTGGAGCCGTTTGAGGCCTATGCTGGAAGAGGAAATATCTTCACATAAAAACTGAACAGAAGCATTCTCAGAAACTTCTTTGTGTTGAGTGCATTCAACTCACAGACTTGAACTTACCTGTAGAAAGAGCAGTTTTGAAACACTCTTTTGGTAAAATCTGCAAGTGGTTATTTGGAGCACTTCGAGGCCTGTGCTGGGATATGGAATATCTTCACCTAAAAACTACAGAGAAGCATTCTCAGAAAGTTCTTCACGATGCATTCATTCAACTCACAGAGTTGAACCTTCCTTTTGATAGAACAGTTTTGAAACACTCTTTTTGTAGAATCTGCAAGAGGATATTTGGAGCGTTTTGAGGCCTATGCTGGAAAAGGAAATATCTTCACCTAAAAACTAGACAGAAGCATTCTCAGAAACTTCTGTGTGATGAGTGCATTCAACTCACAGACTTGAACGTTTCTTTTGATAGAACAGTTTGGAAACATTACGTTTGTAGAATCTGCAAGTGTTTATTCGGAGCACCTTGAGGCCTATGTTGGAAAAGGAAATATCTTCACATAAAACCTAGAGAGAAGGATTCTCAGAAACTTCTTTGTGATGAGTTCATTCAACTCACAGAGTTGAACCTACCAATTGATAGAGAAGTTTGGAAACACTCTTTTTGTAGAATCTGCAAGTGGATATTTGGAGCCGTTTGAGGCCTAGGCTGGAAAAGGAAATATCTTCACATAAAAACTGAACAGAAGCATTCTCAGAAATTTCTGTGTGATGAGTGCATTCAACTCACAGACTTGAACGTTTCTTTTGATAGAACAGTTTGGAAACATTACGTTTGTAGAATCTGCAAGTGTTTATTCAGAGCACATTGAGGCCTATGTTGGAAAAGGAAATATCTTCGCATAAAAACTAGAGAGAAGGATTCTCAGAAACTTCTTTGTGATGAGTTCATTCAACTCACAGAGTTGAACCTACCAATTGATAGAGAAGTTTGGAAACACTCTTTTTGTAGAATCTGCAAGTGGATATTTGGAGCCGTTTGAGGCCTATGCTGGAAAAGGAAATATCTTCACATAAAAACTGAACAGAAGCATTCTCAGAAACTTCTTTGTGTTGAGTGCATTCAACTCACAGACTTGAACTTACCTGTAGAAAGAGCAGTTTTGAAACACTCTTTTGGTAAAATCTGCAAGTGGTTATTTGGAGCACTTCGAGGCCTGTGCTGGGATATGGAATATCTTCACCTAAAAACTACAGAGAAGCATTCTCAGAAAGTTCTTCACGATGCATTCATTCAACTCACAGAGTTGAACCTTCCTTTTGATAGAACAGTTTTGAAACACTCTTTTTGTAGAATCTGCAAGAGGATATTTGGAGCGTTTTGAGGCCTATGCTGGAAAAGGAAATATCTTCACCTAAAAACTAGACAGAAGCATTCTGAGAAACTTCTGTGTGATGAGTGCATTCAACTCACAGACTTGAACGTTTCTTTTGATAGAACAGTTTTGAAACATTACGTTTGTAGAATCTGCAAGTGTTTATTCGGAGCACCTTGAGGCCTATGTTGGAAAAGGAAATATCTTCACATAAAAACTAGAGAGAAGGATTCTCAGAAACTTCTTTGTGATGAGTTCATTCAACTCACAGAGTTGAACCTACCAATTGATAGAGAAGTTTGGAAACACTCTTTTTGTAGAATCTGCAAGTGGATATTTGGAGCCGTTTGAGGCCTATGCTGGAAAAGGAAATATCTTCACATAAAAACTGAACAGAAGCATTCTCAGAAACTTCTTTGTGTTGAGTGCATTCAACTCACAGACTTGAACTTACCTGTAGAAAGAGCAGTTTTGAAACACTCTTTTGGTAAAATCTGCAAGTGGTTATTTGGAGCACTTCGAGGCCTGTGCTGGGATATGGAATATCTTCACCTAAAAACTACAGAGAAGCATTCTCAGAAAGTTCTTCACGATGCATTCATTCAACTCACAGAGTTGAACCTTCCTTTTGATAGAACAGTTTTGAAACACTCTTTTTGTAGAATCTGCAAGAGGATATTTGGAGCGTTTTGAGGCCTATGCTGGAAAAGGAAATATCTTCACCTAAAAACTAGACAGAAGCATTCTCAGAAACTTCTGTGTGATGAGTGCATTCAACTCACAGACTTGAACGTTTCTTTTGATAGAACAGTTTGGAAACATTACGTTTGTAGAATCTGCAAGTGTTTATTCGGAGCACCTTGAGGCCTATGTTGGAAAAGGAAATATCTTCACATAAAAACTAGAGAGAAGGATTCTCAGAAACTTCTTTGTGATGAGTTCATTCAACTCACAGAGTTGAACCTACCAATTGATAGAGAAGTTTGGAAACACTCTTTTTGTAGAATCTGCAAGTGGATATTTGGAGCCGTTTGAGGCCTATGCTGGAAAAGGAAATATCTTCACATAAAAACTGAACACAAGCATTCTCAGAAACTTCTTTGTGTTGAGTGCATTCAACTCACAGACTTGAACTTACCTGTAGAAAGAGCAGTTTTGAAACACTCTTTTGGTAAAATCTGCAAGTGGTTATTTGGAGCACTTCGAGGCCTGTGCTGGGATATGGAATATCTTCACCTAAAAACTACAGAGAAGCATTCTCAGAAAGTTCTTCACGATGCATTCATTCAACTCACAGAGTTGAACCTTTCTTTTGATAGAACAGTTTTGAAACACTCTTTTTCTAGAATCTGAAAGAGGATATTTGGAGCGTTTTGAGGCCTATGCTGGAAAAGGAAATACCTTCACCTAAAAACTAGACAGAAGCATTCTCAGAAACTTCTGTGTGATGAGTGCATTCAACTCACAGACTTGAACGTTTCTTTTGATAGAACAGTTTGGAAACATTACGTTTGTAGAATCTGCAAGTGTTTATTCGGAGCACCTTGAGGCGTATGTTGGAAAAGGAAATATCTTCACATAAAAACTAGAGAGAAGGATTCTCAGAAACTTCTTTGTGATGAGTTCATTCAACTCACAGAGTTGAACCTACCAATTGATAGAGAAGTTTGGAAACACTCTTTTTGTAGAATCTGCAAGTGGATATTTGGAGCCGTTTGAGGCCTAGGCTGGAAAAGGAAATATCTTCACATAAAAACTGAACAGAAGCATTCTCAGAAATTTCTGTGTGATGAGTGCATTCAACTCACAGACTTGAACGTTTCTTTTGATAGAACAGTTTGGAAACATTACGTTTGTAGAATCTGCAAGTGTTTATTCGGAGCACATTGAGGCCTATGTTGGAAAAGGAAATATCTTCGCATAAAAACTAGAGAGAAGGATTCTCAGAAACTTCTTTGTGATGAGTTCATTCAACTCACAGAGTTGAACCTACCAATTGATAGAGAAGTTTGGAAACACTCTTTTTGTAGAATCTGCAAGTGGATATTTGGAGCCGTTTGAGGCCTATGCTGGAAAAGGAAATATCTTCACATAAAAACTGAACAGAAGCATTCTCAGAAACTTCTTTGTGTTGAGTGCATTCAACTCACAGACTTGAACTTACCTGTAGAAAGAGCAGTTTTGAAACACTCTTTTGGTAAAATCTGCAAGTGGTTATTTGGAGCACTTCGAGGCCTGTGCTGGGATATGGAATATCTCCACCTAAAAACTACAGAGAAGCATTCTCAGAAAGTTCTTCACGATGCATTCATTCAACTCACAGAGTTGAACCTTCCTTTTGATAGAACAGTTTTGAAACACTCTTTTTGTAGAATCTGCAAGAGGATATTTGGAGCGTTTTGAGGCCTATGCTGGAAAAGGAAATATCTTCACCTAAAAACTAGACAGAAGCATTCTGAGAAACTTCTGTGTGATGAGTGCATTCAACTCACAGACTTGAACGTTTCTTTTGATAGAACAGTTTTGAAACATTACGTTTGTAGAATCTGCAAGTGTTTATTCGGAGCACCTTGAGGCCTATGTTGGAAAAGGAAATATCTTCACATAAAAACTAGAGAGAAGGATTCTCAGAAACTTCTTTGTGATGAGTTCATTCAACTCACAGAGTTGAACCTACCAATTGATAGAGAAGTTTGGAAACACTCTTTTTGTAGAATCTGCAAGTGGATATTTGGAGCCGTTTGAGGCCTATGCTGGAAAAGGAAATATCTTCACATAAAAACTGAACAGAAGCATTCTCAGAAACTTCTTTGTGTTGAGTGCATTCAACTCACAGACTTGAACTTACCTGTAGAAAGAGCAGTTTTGAAACACTCTTTTGGTAAAATCTGCAAGTGGTTATTTGGAGCACTTCGAGGCCTGTGCTGGGATATGGAATATCTTCACCTAAAAACTACAGAGAAGCATTCTCAGAAAGTTCTTCACGATGCATTCATTCAACTCACATAGTTGAACCTTCCTTTTGATAGAACAGTTTTGAAACACTCTTTTTGTAGAATCTGCAAGAGGATATTTGGAGCGTTTTGAGGCCTATGCTGGAAAAGGAAATATCTTCACCTAAAAACTAGACAGAAGCATTCTCAGAAACTTCTGTGTGATGAGTGCATTCAACTCACAGACTTGAACGTTTCTTTTGATAGAACAGTTTGGAAACATTACGTTTGTAGAATCTGCAAGTGTTTATTCGGAGCACCTTGAGGCCTATGTTGGAAAAGGAAATATCTTCACATAAAAACTAGAGAGAAGGATTCTCAGAAACTTCTTTGTGATGAGTTCATTCAACTCACAAAGTTGAACCTACCAATTGACAGAGAAGTTTGGAAACACTCTTTTTGTAGAATCTGCAAGTGGATATTTGGAGCCGTTTGAGGCCTAGGCTGGAAAAGGAAATATCTTCACATAAAAACTGAACAGAAGCATTCTCAGAAATTTCTGTGTGATGAGTGCATTCAACTCACAGACTTGAACGTTTCTTTTGATAGAACAGTTTGGAAACATTACGTTTGTAGAATCTGCAAGTGTTTATTCGGAGCACCTTGATGCCTATGATGGAAAAGGAAATATCTTCGCATAAAAACTAGAGAGAAGGATTCTCAGAAACTTCTTTGTGATGAGTTCATTCAACTCACAGAGTTGAACCTACCAATTGATAGAGAAGTTTGGAAACACTCTTTTTGTAGAATCTGCAAGTGGATATTTGGAGCCGTTTGAGGCCTATGCTGGAAAAGGAAATATCTTCACATAAAAACTGAACAGAAGCATTCTCAGAAACTTCTTTGTGTTGAGTGCATTCAACTCACAGACTTGAACTTACCTGTAGAAAGAGCAGTTTTGAAACACTCTTTTTGTAAAATCTGCAAGTGGTTATTTGGAGCACTTCGAATCCTGTGCTGGGATATGGAATATCTTCACCTAAAAACTACAGAGAAGCATTCTCAGAAAGTTCTTCACGATGCATTCATTCAACTCACAGAGTTGAACCTTCCTTTTGATAGAACAGTTTTGAAACACTCTTTTTGTAGAATCTGCAAGAGGATATTTGGAGCGTTTTGAGGCCTATGCTGGAAAAGGAAATATCTTCACCTAAAAACTAGACAGAAGCATTCTCAGAAACTTCTGTGTGATGAGTGCATTCAACTCACAGACTTGAACGTTTCTTTTGATAGAACAGTTTGGAAACATTACGTTTGTAGAATCTGCAAGTGTTTATTCGGAGCACCTTGAGGCCTATGTTGGAAAAGGAAATATCTTCACATAAAACCTAGAGAGAAGGATTCTCAGAAACTTCTTTGTGATGAGTTCATTCAACTCACAGAGTTGAACCTACCAATTGATAGAGAAGTTTGGAAACACTCTTTTTGTAGAATCTGCAAGTGGATATTTGGAGCCGTTTGAGGCCTAGGCTGGAAAAGGAAATATCTTCACATAAAAACTGAACAGAAGCATTCTCAGAAATTTCTGTGTGATGAGTGCATTCAACTCACAGACTTGAACGTTTCTTTTGATAGAACAGTTTGGAAACATTACGTTTGTAGAATCTGCAAGTGTTTATTCAGAGCACATTGAGGCCTATGTTGGAAAAGGAAATATCTTCGCATAAATACTAGAGAGAAGGATTCTCAGAAACTTCTTTGTGATGAGTTCATTCAACTCACAGAGTTGAACCTACCAATTGATAGAGAAGTTTGGAAACACTCTTTTTGTAGAATCTGCAAGTGGATATTTGGAGCCGTTTGAGGCCTATGCTGGAAAAGGAAATATCTTCACATAAAAACTGAACAGAAGCATTCTCAGAAACTTCTTTGTGTTGAGTGCATTCAACTCACAGACTTGAACTTACCTGTAGAAAGAGCAGTTTTGAAACACTCTTTTGGTAAAATCTGCAAGTGGTTATTTGGAGCCCTTCGAGGCCTGTGCTGGGATATGGAATATCTTCACCTAAAAACTACAGAGAAGCATTCTCAGAAAGTTCTTCACGATGCATTCATTCAACTCACAGAGTTGAACCTTCCTTTTGATAGAACAGTTTTGAAACACTCTTTTTGTAGAATCTGCAAGAGGATATTTGGAGCGTTTTGAGGCCTATGCTGGAAAAGGAAATATCTTCACCTAAAAACTAGACAGAAGCATTCTCAGAAACTTCTGTGTGATGAGTGCATTCAACTCACAGACTTGAACGTTTCTTTTGATAGAACAGTTTGGAAACATTACGTTTGTAGAATCTGCAAGTGTTTATTCGGAGCACCTTGAGGCCTATGTTGGAAAAGGAAATATCTTCACATAAAAACTAGAGAGAAGGATTCTCAGAAACTTCTTTGTGATGAGTTCATTCAACTCACAGAGTTGAACCTACCAATTGATAGAGAAGTTTGGAAACACTCTTTTTGTAGAATCTGCAAGTGGATATTTGGAGCCGTTTGAGGCCTATGCTGGAAAAGGAAATATCTTCACATGAAAACTGAACAGAAGCATTCTCAGAAACTTCTTTGTGTTGAGTGCATTCAACTCACAGACTTGAACTTACCTGTAGAAAGAGCAGTCTTGAAACACTCTTTTGGTAAAATCTGCAAGTGGTTATTTGGAGCACTTCGAGGCCTGTGCTGGGATATGGAATATCTTCACCTAAAAACTACAGAGAAGCATTCTCAGAAAGTTCTTCACGATGCATTCATTCAACTCACAGAGTTGAACCTTTCTTTTGATAGAACAGTTTTGAAACACTCTTTTTCTAGAATCTGCAAGAGGATATTTGGAGCGTTTTGAGGCCTATGCTGGAAAAGGAAATACCTTCACCTAAAAACTAGACAGAAGCATTCTCAGAAACTTCTGTGTGATGAGTGCATTCAACTCACAGACTTGAACGTTTCTTTTGATAGAACAGTTTGGAAACATTACGTTTGTAGAATCTGCAAGTGTTTATTCGGAGCACCTTGAGGCGTATGTTGGAAAAGGAAATATCTTCACATAAAAATTAGACAGAAGGATTCTCAGAAACTTCTTTGTGATGAGTTCATTCAACTCACAGAGTTGAACCTACCAATTGATAGAGAAGTTTGGAAACACTCTTTTTGTAGAATCTGCAAGTGGATATTTGGAGCCGTTTGAGGCCTAGGCTGGAAAAGGAAATATCTTCACATAAAAACTGAACAGAAGCATTCTCAGAAACTTCTGTGTGATGAGTGCATTCAACTCACAGACTTGAACGTTTCTTTTGATAGAACAGTTTGGAAACATTACGTTTGTAGAATCTGCAAGTGTTTACTCGGAGCACATTGAGGCCTATGTTGGAAAAGGAAATATCTTCGCATAAAAACTAGAGAGAAGGATTCTCAGAAACTTCTTTGTGATGAGTTCATTCAACTCACAGAGTTGAACCTACCAATTGATAGAGAAGTTTGGAAACACTCTTTTTGTAGAATCTGCAAGTGGATATTTGGAGCCGTTTGAGGCCTATGCTGGAAAAGGAAATATCTTCACATAAAAACTGAACAGAAGCATTCTCAGAAACTTCTTTGTGTTGAGTGCATTCAACTCACAGACTTGAACTTACCTGTAGAAAGAGCAGTTTTGAAACACTCTTTTGGTAAAATCTGCAAGTGGTTATTTGGAGCACTTCGAGGCCTGTGCTGGGATATGGAATATCTTCACCTAAAAACTACAGAGAAGCATTCTCAGAAAGTTCTTCACGATGCATTCATTCAACTCACAGAGTTGAACCTTCCTTTTGATAGAACAGTTTTGAAACACTCTTTTTGTAGAATCTGCAAGAGGATATTTGGAGCGTTTTGAGGCCTATGCTGGAAAAGGAAATATCTTCACCTAAAAACTAGACAGAAGCATTCTCAGAAACTTCTGTGTGATGAGTGCATTCAACTCACAGACTTGAACGTTTCTTTTGATAGAACAGTTTGGAAACATTACGTTTGTAGAATCTGCAAGTGTTTATTCGGAGCACCTTGAGGCCTATGTTGGAAAAGGAAATATCTTCACATAAAACCTAGAGAGAAGGATTCTCAGAAACTTCTTTGTGATGAGTTCATTCAACTCACAGAGTTGAACCTACCAATTGATAGAGAAGTTTGGAAACACTCTTTTTGTAGAATCTGCAAGTGGATATTTGGAGCCGTGTGAGGCCTATGCTGGAAAAGGAAATATCTTCACATAAAAACTGAACAGAAGCATTCTCAGAAACTTCTCTGTGTTGAGTGCATTCAACTCACAGACTTGAACTTACCTGTAGAAAGAGCAGTTTTGAAACACTCTTTTGGTAAAATCTGCAAGTGGTTATTTGGAGCACTTCGAGGCCTGTGCTGGGATATGGAATATCTTCACCTAAAAACTGCAGAGAAGCATTCTCAGAAAGTTCTTCACGATGCATTCATTCAACTCACAGAGTTGAACCTTCCTTTTGATAGAACAGTTTTGAAACACTCTTTTTGTAGAATCTGCAAGAGGATATTTGGAGCGTTTTGAGGCCTATGCTGGAAAAGGAAATATCTTCACCTAAAAACTAGACAGAAGCATTCTCAGAAACTTCTGTGTGATGAGTGCATTCAACTCACAGACTTGAACGTTTCTTTTTATAGAACAGTTTGGAAACATTACGTTTGTAGAATCTGCAAGTGTTTATTCGGAGCACCTTGAGGCCTATGTTGGAAAAGGAAATATCTTCACATAAAACCTAGAGAGAAGGATTCTCAGAAACTTCTTTGTGATGAGTTCATTCAACTCACAGAGTTGAACCTACCAATTGATGGAGAAGTTTGGAAACACTCTTTTTGTAGAATCTGCAAGTGGATATTTGGAGCCGTTTGAGGCCTATGCTGGAAAAGGAAATATCTTCACATAAAAACTGAACAGAAGCATTCTCAGAAACTTCTTTGTGTTGAGTGCATTCAACTCACAGACTTGAACTTACCTGTAGAAAGAGCAGTTTTGAAACACTCTTTTGGTAAAATCTGCAAGTGGTTATTTGGAGCACTTCGAGGTCGGTGCTGGGATATGGAATATCTTCACCTAAAAACTACAGAGAAGCATTCTCAGAAAGTTCTTCACGATGCATTCATTCAACTCACAGAGTTGAACCTTCCTTTTGATAGAACAGTTTTGAAACACTCTTTTTGTAGAATCTGCAAGAGGATATTTGGAGCGTTTTGAGGCCTATGCTGGAAAAGGAAATATCTTCACCTAAAAACTAGACAGAAGCATTCTCAGAAACTTCTGTGTGATGAGTGCATTCAACTCACAGACTTGAACGTTTCTTTTGATAGAACAGTTTGGAAACATTACGTTTGTAGAATCTGCAAGTGTTTATTCGGAGCACCTTGAGGCCTATGTTGGAAAAGGAAATATCTTCACATAAAACCTAGAGAGAAGGATTCTCAGAAACTTCTTTGTGATGAGTTCATTCAACTCACAGAGTTGAACCTACCAATTGATAGAGAAGTTTGGAAACACTCTTTTTGTAGAATCTGCAAGTGGATATTTGGAGCCGTTTGAGGCCTATGCTGGAAAAGGAAATATCTTCACATAAAAACTGAACAGAAGCATTCTCAGAAACTTCTTTGTGTTGAGTGCATTCAACTCACAGACTTGAACTTACCTGTAGAAAGAGCAGTTTTGAAACACTCTTTTGGTATAATCTGCAAGTGGTTATTTGGAGCACTTCGAGGCCTGTGCTGGGATATGGAATATCTTCACCTAAAAACTGCAGAGAAGCATTCTCAGAAAGTTCTTCACGATGCATTCATTCAACTCACAGAGTTGAACCTTCCTTTTGATAGAACAGTTTTGAAACACTCTTTTTGTAGAATCTGCAAGAGGATATTTGGAGCGTTTTGAGGCCTATGCTGGAAAAGGAAATATCTTCACCTAAAAACTAGACAGAAGCATTCTCAGAAACTTCTGTGTGATGAGTGCATTCAACTCACAGACTTGAACGTTTCTTTTGATAGAACAGTTTGGAAACATTACGTTTGTAGAATCTGCAAGTGTTTATTCGGAGCACCTTGAGGCCTATGTTGGAAAAGGAAATATCTTCACATAAAACCTAGAGAGAAGGATTCTCAGAAACTTCTTTGTGATGAGTTCATTCAACTCACAGAGTTGAACCTACCAATTGATGGAGAAGTTTGGACACACTCTTTTTGTAGAATCTGCAAGTGGATATTTGGAGCCGTTTGAGGCCTATGCTGGAAAAGGAAATATCTTCACATAAAAACTGAACAGACGCATTCTCAGAAACTTCTTTGTGTTGAGTGCATTCAACTCACAGACTTGAACTTACCTGTAGAAAGAGCAGTTTTGAAACACTCTTTTGGTAAAATCTGCAAGTGGTTATTTGGAGCACTTCGAGGCCTGTGCTGGGATATGGAATATCTTCACCTAAAAACTACAGAGAAGCATTCTCAGAAAGTTCTTCACGATGCATTCATTCAACTCACAGAGTTGAACCTCCCTTTTGATAGAACAGTTTTGAAACACTCTTTTTGTAGAATCTGCAAGAGGATATTTGGAGCGTTTTGAGGCCTATGCTGGAAAAGGAAATATCTTCACCTAAAAACTAGACAGAAGCATTCTCAGAAACTTCTGTGTGATGAGTGCATTCAACTCACAGACTTGAACGTTTCTATTGATAGAACAGTTTGGAAACATTACGTTTGTAGAATCTGCAAGTGTTTATTCGGAGCACCTTGAGGCCTATGTTGGAAAAGGAAATATCTTCACATAAAAACTAGAGAGAAGGATTCTCAGAAACTTCTTTGTGATGAGTTCATTCAACTCACAGAGTTGAACCTACCAATTGATAGAGAAGTTTGGAAACACTCTTTTTGTAGAATCTGCAAGTGGATATTTGGAGCCGTTTGAGGCCTAGGCTGGAAAAGGAAATATCTTCACCTAAAAACTAGACAGAAGCATTCTCAGAAATTTCTGTGTGATGAGTGCATTCAACTCACAGACTTGAACGTTTCTTTTGATAGAACAGTTTGGAAACATTACGTTTGTAGAATCTGCAAGTGTTTATTCGGAGCACATTGAGGCCTATGTTGGAAAAGGAAATATCTTCGCATAAAAACTAGAGAGAAGGATTCTCAGAAACTTCTTTGTGATGAGTTCATTCAACTCACAGAGTTGAACCTACCAATTGATGGAGAAGTTTGGAAACACTCTTTTTGTAGAATCTGCAAGTGGATATTTGGAGCCGTTTGAGGCCTATGCTGGAAAAGGAAATATCTTCACATAAAAACTGAACAGAAGCATTCTCAGAAACTTCTTTGTGTTGAGTGCATTCAACTCACAGACTTGAACTTACCTGTAGAAAGAGCAGTTTTGAAACACTCTTTTGGTAAAATCTGCAAGTGGTTATTTGGAGCACTTCGAGGCCTGTGCTGGGATATGGAATATCTTCACCTAAAAACTACAGAGAAGCATTCTCAGAAAGTTCTTCACGATGCATTCATTCAACTCACAGAGTTGAACCTTCCTTTTGATAGAACAGTTTTGAAACACTCTTTTTGTAGAATCTGCAAGAGGATATTTGGAGCGTTTTGAGGCCTATGCTGGAAAAGGAAATATCTTCACCTAAAAACTAGACAGAAGCATTCTCAGAAACTTCTGTGTGATGAGTGCATTCAACTCACAGACTTGAACGTTTCTTTTGATAGAACAGTTTGGAAACATTACGTTTGTAGAATCTGCAAGTGTTTATTCGGAGCACCTTGAGGCCTATGTTGGAAAAGGAAATATCTTCACATAAAACCTAGAGAGAAGGATTCTCAGAAACTTCTTTGTGATGAGTTCATTCAACTCACAGAGTTGAACCTACCAATTGATAGAGAAGTTTGGAAACACTCTTTTTGTAGAATCTGCAAGTGGATATTTGGAGCCGTGTGAGGCCTATGCTGGAAAAGGAAATATCTTCACATAAAAACTGAACAGAAGCATTCTCAGAAACTTCTCTGTGTTGAGTGCATTCAACTCACAGACTTGAACTTACCTGTAGAAAGAGCAGTTTTGAAACACTCTTTTGGTAAAATCTGCAAGTGGTTATTTGGAGCACTTCGAGGCCTGTGCTGGGATATGGAATATCTTCACCTAAAAACTGCAGAGAAGCATTCTCAGAAAGTTCTTCACGATGCATTCATTCAACTCACAGAGTTGAACCTTCCTTTTGATAGAACAGTTTTGAAACACTCTTTTTGTAGAATCTGCAAGAGGATATTTGGAGCGTTTTGAGGCCTATGCTGGAAAAGGAAATATCTTCACCTAAAAACTAGACAGAAGCATTCTCAGAAACTTCTGTGTGATGAGTGCATTCAACTCACAGACTTGAACGTTTCTTTTTATAGAACAGTTTGGAAACATTACGTTTGTAGAATCTGCAAGTGTTTATTCGGAGCACCTTGAGGCCTATGTTGGAAAAGGAAATATCTTCACATAAAACCTAGAGAGAAGGATTCTCAGAAACTTCTTTGTGATGAGTTCATTCAACTCACAGAGTTGAACCTACCAATTGATGGAGAAGTTTGGAAACACTCTTTTTGTAGAATCTGCAAGTGGATATTTGGAGCCGTTTGAGGCCTATGCTGGAAAAGGAAATATCTTCACATAAAAACTGAACAGAAGCATTCTCAGAAACTTCTTTGTGTTGAGTGCATTCAACTCACAGACTTGAACTTACCTGTAGAAAGAGCAGTTTTGAAACACTCTTTTGGTAAAATCTGCAAGTGGTTATTTGGAGCACTTCGAGGTCTGTGCTGGGATATGGAATATCTTCACCTAAAAACTACAGAGAAGCATTCTCAGAAAGTTCTTCACGATGCATTCATTCAACTCACAGAGTTGAACCTTCCTTTTGATAGAACAGTTTTGAAACACTCTTTTTGTAGAATCTGCAAGAGGATATTTGGAGCGTTTTGAGGCCTACGCTGGAAAAGGAAATATCTTCACCTAAAAACTAGACAGAAGCATTCTCAGAAACTTCTGTGTGATGAGTGCATTCAACTCACAGACTTGAACGTTTCTTTTGATAGAACAGTTTGGAAACATTACGTTTGTAGAATCTGCAAGTGTTTATTCGGAGCACCTTGAGGCCTATGTTGGAAAAGGAAATATCTTCACATAAAACCTAGAGAGAAGGATTCTCAGAAACTTCTTTGTGATGAGTTCATTCAACTCACAGAGTTGAACCTACCAATTGATAGAGAAGTTTGGAAACACTCTTTTTGTAGAATCTGCAAGTGGATATTTGGAGCCGTTTGAGGCCTATGCTGGAAAAGGAAATATCTTCACATAAAAACTGAACAGAAGCATTCTCAGAAACTTCTTTGTGTTGAGTGCATTCAACTCACAGACTTGAACTTACCTGTAGAAAGAGCAGTTTTGAAACACTCTTTTGGTATAATCTGCAAGTGGTTATTTGGAGCACTTCGAGGCCTGTGCTGGGATATGGAATATCTTCACCTAAAAACTGCAGAGAAGCATTCTCAGAAAGTTCTTCACGATGCATTCATTCAACTCACAGAGTTGAACCTTCCTTTTGATAGAACAGTTTTGAAACACTCTTTTTGTAGAATCTGCAAGAGGATATTTGGAGCGTTTTGAGGCCTATGCTGGAAAAGGAAATATCTTCACCTAAAAACTAGACAGAAGCATTCTCAGAAACTTCTGTGTGATGAGTGCATTCAACTCACAGACTTGAACGTTTCTTTTGATAGAACAGTTTGGAAACATTACGTTTGTAGAATCTGCAAGTGTTTATTCGGAGCACCTTGAGGCCTATGTTGGAAAAGGAAATATCTTCACATAAAACCTAGAGAGAAGGATTCTCAGAAACTTCTTTGTGATGAGTTCATTCAACTCACAGAGTTGAACCTACCAATTGATGGAGAAGTTTGGACACACTCTTTTTGTAGAATCTGCAAGTGGATATTTGGAGCCGTTTGAGGCCTATGCTGGAAAAGGAAATATCTTCACATAAAAACTGAACAGACGCATTCTCAGAAACTTCTTTGTGTTGAGTGCATTCAACTCACAGACTTGAACTTACCTGTAGAAAGAGCAGTTTTGAAACACTCTTTTGGTAAAATCTGCAAGTGGTTATTTGGAGCACTTCGAGGCCTGTGCTGGGATATGGAATATCTTCACCTAAAAACTACAGAGAAGCATTCTCAGAAAGTTCTTCACGATGCATTCATTCAACTCACAGAGTTGAACCTCCCTTTTGATAGAACAGTTTTGAAACACTCTTTTTGTAGAATCTGCAAGAGGATATTTGGAGCGTTTTGAGGCCTATGCTGGAAAAGGAAATATCTTCACCTAAAAACTAGACAGAAGCATTCTCAGAAACTTCTGTGTGATGAGTGCATTCAACTCACAGACTTGAACGTTTCTATTGATAGAACAGTTTGGAAACATTACGTTTGTAGAATCTGCAAGTGTTTATTCGGAGCACCTTGAGGCCTATGTTGGAAAAGGAAATATCTTCACATAAAAACTAGAGAGAAGGATTCTCAGAAACTTCTTTGTGATGAGTTCATTCAACTCACAGAGTTGAACCTACCAATTGATAGAGAAGTTTGGAAACACTCTTTTTGTAGAATCTGCAAGTGGATATTTGGAGCCGTTTGGGGCCTAGGCTGGAAAAGGAAATATCTTCACCTAAAAACTAGACAGAAGCATTCTCAGAAATTTCTGTGTGATGAGTGCATTCAACTCACAGACTTGAACGTTTCTTTTGATAGAACAGTTTGGAAACATTACGTTTGTAGAATCTGCAAGTGTTTATTCGGAGCACATTGAGGCCTATGTTGGAAAAGGAAATATCTTCGCATAAAAACTAGAGAGAAGGATTCTCAGAAACTTCTTTGTGATGAGTTCATTCAACTCACAGAGTTGAACCTACCAATTGATGGAGAAGTTTGGAAACACTCTTTTTGTAGAATCTGCAAGTGGATATTTGGAGCCGTTTGAGGCCTATGCTGGAAAAGGAAATATCTTCACATAAAAACTGAACAGAAGCATTCTCAAAAACTTCTTTGTGTTGAGTGCATTCAACTCACAGACTTGAACTTACCTGTAGAAAGAGCAGTTTTGAAACACTCTTTTGGTAAAATCTGCAAGTGGTTATTTGGAGCACTTCGAGGCCTGTGCTGGGATATGGAATATCTTCACCTAAAAACTGCAGAGAAGCATTCTCAGAAAGTTCTTCACGATGCATTCATTCAACTCACAGAGTTGAACCTTCCTTTTGATAGAACAGTTTTGAAACACTCTTTTTGTAGAATCTGCAAGAGGATATTTGGAGCGTTTTGAGGCCTATGCTGGAAAAGGAAATATCTTCACCTAAAAACTAGACAGAAGCATTCTCGGAAACTTCTGTGTGATGAGTGCATTCAACTCACAGACTTGAACGTTTCTTTTGATAGAACAGTTTGGAAACATTACGTTTGTAGAATCTGCAAGTGTTTATTTGGAGCACCTTGAGGCCTATGTTGGAAAAGGAAATATCTTCACATAAAACCTAGAGAGAAGGATTCTCAGAAACTTCTTTGTGATGAGTTCATTCAACTCACAGAGTTGAACCTACCAATTGATAGAGAAGTTTGGAAACACTCTTTTTGTAGAATCTGCAAGTGGATATTTGGAGCCGTTTGAGGCCTATGCTGGAAAAGGAAATATCTTCACATAAAAACTGAACAGAAGCATTCTCAGAAACTTCTTTGTGTTGAGTGCATTCAACTCACAGACTTGAACTTACCTGTAGAAAGAGCAGTTTTGAAACACTCTTTTGGTAAAATCTGCAAGTGGTTATTTGGAGCACTTCGAGGCCTGTGCTGGGATATGGAATATCTTCACCTAAAAACTGCAGAGAAGCATTCTCAGAAAGTTCTTCACGATGCATTCATTCAACTCACAGAGTTGAACCTTCCTTTTGATAGAACAGTTTTGAAACACTCTTTTTGTAGAATCTGCAAGAGGATATTTGGAGCGTTTTGAGGCCTATGCTGGAAAAGGAAATATCTTCACCTAAAAACTAGACAGAAGCATTCTCAGAAACTTCTGTGTGATGAGTGCATTCAACTCACAGACTTGAACGTTTCTTTTGATAGAACAGTTTGGAAACATTACGTTTGTAGAATCTGCAAGTGTTTATTCGGAGCACCTTGAGGCCTATGTTGGAAAAGGAAATATCTTCACATAAAACCTAGAGAGAAGGATTCTCAGAAACTTCTTTGTGATGAGTTCATTCAACTCACAGAGTTGAACCTACCAATTGATGGAGAAGTTTGGAAACACTCTTTTTGTAGAATCTGCAAGTGGATATTTGGAGCCGTTTGAGGCCTATGCTGGAAAAGGAAATATCTTCACATAAAAACTGAACAGACGCATTCTCAGAAACTTCTTTGTGTTGAGTGCATTCAACTCACGGACTTGAACTTACCTGTAGAAAGAGCAGTTTTGAAACACTCTTTTGGTAAAATCTGCAAGTGGTTATTTGGAGCACTTCGAGGCCTGTGCTGGGATATGGAATATCTTCACCTAAAAACTACAGAGAAGCATTCTCAGAAAGTTCTTCACGATGCATTCATTCAACTCACAGAGTTGAACCTCCCTTTTGATAGAACAGTTTTGAAACACTCTTTTTGTAGAATCTGCAAGAGGATATTTGGAGCGTTTTGAGGCCTATGCTGGAAAAGGAAATATCTTCACCTAAAAACTAGACAGAAGCATTCTCAGAAACTTCTGTGTGATGAGTGCATTCAACTCACAGACTTGAACGTTTCTATTGATAGAACAGTTTGGAAACATTACGTTTGTAGAATCTGCAAGTGTTTATTCGGAGCACCTTGAGGCCTATGTTGGAAAAGGAAATATCTTCACATAAAAACTAGAGAGAAGGATTCTCAGAAACTTCTTTGTGATGAGTTCATTCAACTCACAGAGTTGAACCTACCAATTGATAGAGAAGTTTGGAAACACTCTTTTTGTAGAATCTGCAAGTGGATATTTGGAGCCGTTTGAGGCCTAGGCTGGAAAAGGAAATATCTTCACCTAAAAACTAGACAGAAGCATTCTCAGAAGTTTCTGTGTGATGAGTGCATTCAACTCACAGACTTGAACGTTTCTTTTGATAGAACAGTTTGGAAACATTACGTTTGTAGAATCTGCAAGTGTTTATTCGGAGCACATTGAGGCCTATGTTGGAAAAGGAAATATCTTCGCATAAAAACTAGAGAGAAGGATTCTCAGAAACTTCTTTGTGATGAGTTCATTCAACTCACAGAGTTGAACCTACCAATTGATGGAGAAGTTTGGAAACACTCTTTTTGTAGAATCTGCAAGTGGATATTTGGAGCCGTTTGAGGCCTATGCTGGAAAAGGAAATATCTTCACATAAAAACTGAACAGAAGCATTCTCAGAAACTTCTTTGTGTTGAGTGCATTCAACTCACAGACTTGAACTTACCTGTAGAAAGAGCAGTTTTGAAACACTCTTTTGGTAAAATCTGCAAGTGGTTATTTGGAGCACTTCGAGGCCTGTGCTGGGATATGGAATATCTTCACCTAAAAACTGCAGAGAAGCATTCTCAGAAAGTTCTTCACGATGCATTCATTCAACTCACAGAGTTGAACCTTCCTTTTGATAGAACAGTTTTGAAACACTCTTTTTGTAGAATCTGCAAGAGGATATTTGGAGCGTTTTGAGGCCTATGCTGGAAAAGGAAATATCTTCACCTAAAAACTAGACAGAAGCATTCTCGGAAACTTCTGTGTGATGAGTGCATTCAACTCACAGACTTGAACGTTTCTTTTGATAGAACAGTTTGGAAACATTACGTTTGTAGAATCTGCAAGTGTTTATTTGGAGCACCTTGAGGCCTATGTTGGAAAAGGAAATATCTTCACATAAAACCTAGAGAGAAGGATTCTCAGAAACTTCTTTGTGATGAGTTCATTCAACTCACAGAGTTGAACCTACCAATTGATAGAGAAGTTTGGAAACACTCTTTTTGTAGAATCTGCAAGTGGATATTTGGAGCCGTTTGAGGCCTATGCTGGAAAAGGAAATATCTTCACATAAAAACTGAACAGAAGCATTCTCAGAAACTTCTTTGTGTTGAGTGCATTCAACTCACAGACTTGAACTTACCTGTAGAAAGAGCAGTTTTGAAACACTCTTTTTGTAAAATCTGCAAGTGGTTATTTGGAGCACTTCGAGGCCTGTGCTGGGATATGGAATATCTTCACCTAAAAACTACGGAGAAGCATTCTCAGAAAGTTCTTCACGATGCATTCATTCAACTCACAGAGTTGAACATTCCTTTTGATAGAACAGTTTTGAAACACTCTTTTTGTAGAATCTGCAAGAGGATATTTGGAGCGTTTTGAGGCCTATGCTGGAAAAGGAAATATCTTCACCTAAAAACTAGACAGAAGCATTCTCAGAAACTTCTGTGTGATGAGTGCATTCAACTCAGAGACTTGAACGTTTCTTTTGATAGAACAGTTTGGCAACATTACGTTTGTAGAATCTGCAACTGTTTATTCGGAGCACCTTGAGGCCTATGTTGGAAAAGGAAATATCTTCACATAAAACCTAGAGAGAAGGATTCTCAGAAACTTCTTTGTGATGAGTTCATTCAACTCACAGAGTTGAACCTACCAATTGATAGAGAAGTTTGGAAACACTCTTTTTGTAGAATCTGCAAGTGGATATTTGGAGCCGTTTGAGGCCTATGCTGGAAAAGGAAATATCTTCACATAAAAACTGAACAGAAGCATTCTCAGAAACTTCTTTGTGTTGAGTGCATTCAACTCACAGACTTGAACTTACCTGTAGAAAGAGCAGTTTTGAAACACTCTTTTGGTAAAATCTGCAAGTGGTTATTTGGAGCACTTCGAGGCCTGTGCTGGGATATGGAATATCTTCACCTAAAAACTACAGAGAAGCATTCTCAGAAAGTTCTTCACGATGCATTCATTCAACTCACAGAGTTGAACCTTCCTTTTGATAGAACAGTTTTGAAACACTCTTTTTGTAGAATCTGCAAGAGGATATTTGGAGCGTTTTGAGGCCTATGCTGGAAAAGGAAATATCTTCACCTAAAAACTAGACAGAAGCATTCTCAGAAACTTCTGTGTGATGAGTGCATTCAACTCACAGACTTGAACGTTTCTTTTGATAGAACAGTTTGGAAACATTACGTTTGTAGAATCTGCAAGTTTTTATTCGGAGCACCTTGAGGCCTATGTTGGAAAAGGAAATATCTTCACATAAAACCTAGAGAGAAGGATTCTCAGAAACTTCTTTGTGATGAGTTCATTCAACTCACAGAGTTGAACCTACCAATTGATAGAGAAGTTTGGAAACACTCTTTTTGTAGAATCTGCAAGTGGATATTTGGAGCCGTTTGAGGCCTATGCTGGAAAAGGAAATATCTTCACATAAAAACTGAACAGAAGCATTCTCAGAAACTTCTTTGTGTTGAGTGCATTCAACTCAAGGACTTGAACTTATCTGTAGAAAGAGCAGTTTTGAAACACTCTTTTGGTAAAATCTGCAAGTGGTTATTTGGAGCACTTCGTGGCCTGTGCTGGGATATGGAATATCTTCACCTAAAAACTACAGAGAAGCATTCTCAGAAAGTTCTTCACGATGCATTCATTCAACTCACAGAGTTGAACCTTCCTTTTGATAGAACAGTTTTGAAACACTCTTTTTGTAGAATCTGCAAGAGGATATTTGGAGCGTTTTGAGGCCTATGCTGGAAAAGGAAATATCTTCACCTAAAAACTAGACAGAAGCATTCTCAGAAACTTCTGTGTGATGAGTGCATTCAACTCACAGACTTGAACGTTTCTTTTGATAGAACAGTTTGGAAACATTACGTTTGTAGAATCTGCAAGTGTTTATTCGGAGCACCTTGAGGCCTATGTTGGAAAAGGAAATATCTTCACATAAAACCTAGAGAGAAAGATTCTCAGAAACTTCTTTGTGATGAGTTCATTCAACTCACAGAGTTGAACCTACCAATTGATAGAGAAGTTTGGAAACACTCTTTTTGTAGAATCTGCAAGTGGATATTTGGAGCCGTTTGAGGCCTATGCTGGAAAAGGAAATATCTTCACATAAAAACTGAACAGAAGCATTCTCAGAAACTTCTTTGTGTTGAGTGCATTCAGCTCACAGACTTGAACTTACCTGTAGAAAGAGCAGTTTTGAAACACTCTTTTGGTAAAATCTGCAAGTGGTTATTTGGAGCACTTCGAGGCCTGTGCTGGGATATGGAATATCTTCACCTAAAAACTACAGAGAAGCAGTCTCAGAAAGTTCTTCACGATGCATTCATTCAACTCACAGAGTTGAACCTTCCTTTTGATAGAACAGTTTTGAAACACTCTTTTTGTAGATTCTGCAAGAGGATATTTGGAGCGTTTTGAGGCCTATGCTGGAAAAGGAAATATCTTCACCTAAAAACTAGACAGAAGCATTCTCAGAAACTTCTGTGTGATGAGTGCATTCAACTCACAGACTTGAACGTTTCTTTTGATAGAACAGTTTGGAAACATTACGTTTGTAGAATCTGCAAGTGTTTATTCGGAGCACCTTGAGGCCTATGTTGGAAAAGGAAATATCTTCACATAAAACCTAGAGAGAAGGATTCTCAGAAACTTCTTTGTGATGAGTTCATTCAACTCACAGAGTTGAACCTACCAATTGATAGAGAAGTTTGGAAACACTCTTTTTGTAGAATCTGCAAGTGGATATTTGGAGCCGTTTGAGGCCTATGCTGGAAAAGGAAATATCTTCACATAAAAACTGAACAGAAGCATTCTCAGAAACTTCTGTGTGATGAGCGCATTCAACTCACAGACTTGAACGTTTCTTTTGATAGAACAGTTTGGAAACATTACGTTTGTAGAATCTGCAAGTGTTTATTCGGAGCACCTTGAGGCCTATGTTGGAAAAGGAAATATCTTCACATAAAACCTAGAGAGAAGGATTCTCAGAAACTTCTTTGTGATGAGTTCATTCAACTCACAGAGTTGAACCTACCAATTGATAGAGAAGTTTGGAAACACTCTTTTTGTAGAATCTGCAAGTGGATATTTGGAGACGTTGGAGGCCCATGCTGGAAAAGGAAATATCTTCACATAAAAACTGAACAGAAGCATTCTCAGAAACTTCTTTGTGTTGAGTGCATTCAACTCACAGACTTGAACTTACCTGTAGAAAGAGCAGTTTTGAAACACTCTTTTGGTAAAATCTGCAAGTGGTTATTTGGAGCACTTCGAGGCCTGTGCTGGGATATGGAATATCTTCACCTAAAAACTACAGAGAAGCAGTCTCAGAAAGTTCTTCACGATGCATTCATTCAACTCACAGAGTTGAACCTTCCTTTTGATAGAACAGTTTTGAAACACTCTTTTTGTAGAATCTGCAAGAGGATATTTGGAGCGTTTTGAGGCCTATGCTGGAAAAGGAAATATCTTCACCTAAAAACTAGACAGAAGCATTCACAGAAACTTCTGTGTGATGAGTGCATTCAACTCACAGACTTGAACGTTTCTTTTGATAGAACAGTTTGGAAACATTACGTTTGTAGAATCTGCAAGTGTTTATTCGGAGCACCTTGAGGCCTATGTTGGAAAAGGAAATATCTTCACATAAAAACTAGAGAGAAGGATTCTCAGAAACTTCTTTGTGATGAGTTCATTCAACTCACAGAGTTGAACCTACCAATTGATAGAGAAGTTTGGAAACACTCTTTTTGTAGAATCTGCAAGTGAATATTTGGAGCCGTTTGAGGCCTATGCTGGAAAAGGAAATATCTTCACATAAAAACTGAACAGAAGCATTCTCAGAAACTTCTTTGTGTTGAGTGCATTCAACTCACAGACTTGAACTTACCTATAGAAAGAGCAGTTTTGAAACCCTCTTTTGGTAAAATCTGCAAGTGGTTATTTGGAACACTTCGAGGCCTGTGCTGGGATATGGAATATCTTCACCTAAAAACTACAGAGAAGCATTCTCAGAAAGTTCTTCACGATGCATTCATTCAACTCACAGAGTTGAACCTTCCTTTTGATAGAACAGTTTTGAAACACTCTTTTTGTAGAATCTGCAAGAGGATATATGGAGCGTTTTGAGGCCTATGCTGGAAAAGGAAATATCTTCACCTAAAAACTAGACAGAAGCATTCTCAGAAACTTCTGTGTGATGAGTGCATTCAACTCACAGACTTGAACGTTTCTTTTGATAGAACAGTTTGGAAACATTACTTTTGTAGAATCTGCAGGTGTTTATTCGGAGCACCCTGAGGCCTATGTTGGAAAAGGAAATATCTTCACATAAAAACTGGAGAGAAGGATTCTCAGAAACTTCTTTGTGATGAGTTCATTCAACTCACAGAGTTGAACCTACCAATTGATAGAGAAGTTTGGAAACACTCTTTTTGTAGAATCTGCAAGTGGATATTTGGAGCCGTTTGAGGCCTATGCTGGAAAAGGAAATATCTTCACATAAAAACTGAACAGAAGCATTCTCAGAAACTTCTTTGTGTTGAGTGCATTCAACTCACAGACTTGAACTTACCTGTAGAAAGAGCAGTTTTGAAACACTCTTTTGGTAAAATCTGCAAGTGGTTATTTGGAGCACTTCGAGGCCTGTGCTGGGATATGGAATATCTTTACCTAAAAACTACAGAGAAGCATTCTCAGAAACTTCTTCACGATGCATTCATTCAACTCACAGAGTTGAACCTTCCTTTTGATAGAACAGTTTTGAAACACTCTTTTTGTAGAATCTGCAAGAGGATATTTGGAGCGTTTTGAGGCCTATGCTGGAAAAGGAAATATCTTCACCTAAAAACTAGACAGAAGCATTCTCAGAAACTTCTGTGTGATGAGTGCATTCAACTCACAGACTTGAACGTTTCTTTTGATAGAACAGTTTGGAAACATTACGTTTGTAGAATCTGCAAGTGTTTATTCGGAGCACCTTGAGGCCTATGTTGGAAAAGGAAATATCTTCACATAGAAACTAGAGAGAAGGATTCTCAGAAACTTCTTTGTGATGAGTTCATTCAACTCACAGAGTTGAACCTACCAATTGATAGAGAAGTTTGGAAACACTCTTTTTGTAGAATCTGCAAGTGGATATTTGGAGCCGTTTGAGGCCAATGCTGGAAAAGGAAATATCTTCACATAAAAACTGAACAGAAGCATTCTCAGAAACTTCTTTGTGTTGAGTGCATTCAACTCACAGACTTGAACTTACTTGTAGAAAGAGCAGTTTTGAAACACTCTTTTGGTAATATCTGCAAGTGGTTATTTGGAGCCCTTCGAGGCCTGTGCTGGGATATGCAATATCTTCACCTAAAAACTACAGAGAAGCATTCTCAGAAAGTTCTTCACGATGCATTCATTCAACTCACAAAGTTGAACCTTCCTTTTGATAGAAGAGTTTTGAAACACTCTTTTTGTAGAATCTGCAAGAGGATATTTGGAGCGTTTTGAGGCCTATGCTGGAAAAGGAAATATCTTCACCTAAAAACTAGACAGAAGCATTCTCAGAAACTTCTGTGGATGAGTGCATTCAACTCACAGACTTGAACGTTTCTTTTGATAGAACAGTTTGGAAACATTACGTTTGTAGAATCTGCAAGTGTTTATTCGGAGCACCTTGAGGCCTATGTTGGAAAAGGAAATATCTTCACATAAAAACTAGAGAGAAGGATTCTCTGAAACTTCCTTGTGATGAGTTCATTCAACTCACTGAGTTGAACCTACCAATTGATAGAGAAGTTTGGAAACACTCTTTTTGTAGAATCTGCAAGTGGATATTTGGAGCCGTTTGAGGCCTATGCTGGAAAAGGAAATATCTTCACATAAAAACTGAACAGAAGCATTCTCAGAAACTTCTTTGTGTTGAGTGCATTCAACTCACAGACTTGAACTTACCTGTAGAAAGAGCAGTTTTGAAACACTCTTTTGGTAAAATCTGCAAGTGGTTATTTGGAGCACTTCGAGGCCTGTGCTGGGATATGGAATATCTTCACCTAAAAACTACAGAGAAGCATTCTCAAAAAGTTCTTCACGATGCATTCATTCAACTCACAGAGTTGAACCTTCCTTTTGATAGAACAGTTTTGAAACACTCTTTTTGTAGAATCTGCAAGAGGATATTTGGAGCGTTTTGAGGCCTATGCTGGAAAAGGAAATATCTTCACCTAAAAACTAGACAGAAGCATTCTCAGAAACTTCTGTGTGATGAGTGCATTCAACTCACAGACTTGAACGTTTCTTTTGATAGAACAGTTTGGAAACTACGTTTGTAGAATCTGCAAGTGTTTATTCGGAGCACCTTGAGGCCTATGTTGGAAAAGGAAATATCTTCACATAAAAACTAGAGAGAAGGATTCTCAGAAACTTCTTTGTGATGAGTTCATTCAACTCACAGAGTTGAACCTACCAATTGATAGAGAAGTTTGGAAACACTCTTTTTGTAGAATCTGCAAGTGGATATTTGGAGCCATTTGAGGCCTATGCTGGAAAAGGAAATATCTTCACATAAAAACTGAACAGAAGCATTCTCAGAAACTTCTTTGTGTTGAGTGCATTCAACTCACAGACTTGAACTTACCTGTAGAAAGAGCAGTTTTGAAACACTCTTTTGGTAAAATCTGCAAGTGGTTATTTGGAGCACTTCGAGGCCTGTGCTGGGATATGGAATATCTTCACCTAAAAACTACAGAGAAGCATTCTCAGAAAGTTCTTCACGATGCATTCATTCAACTCACGGAGTTGAACCTTCCTTTTGATAGAACAGTTTTGAAACACTCTTTTTGTAGAATCTGCAAGAGGATATTTGGAGCGTTTGCATTCATTCAACTCACGGAGTTGAACCTTCCTTTTGATAGAACAGTTTTGAAACACTCTTTTTGTAGAATCTGCAAGAGGATATTTGGAGCGTTTTGAGGCCTATGCTGGAAAAGGAAATATCTTCACCTAAAAACTAGACAGAAGCATTCTCAGAAACTTCTGTGTGATGAGTGCATTCAACTCACAGACTTGAACGTTTCTTTTGATAGAACAGTTTGGAAACATTACGTTTGTAGAATCTGCAAGTGTTTATTCGGAGCACCTTGAGGCCTATGTTGGAAAAGGAAATATCTTCACATAAAACCTAGAGAGAAGGATTCTCAGAAACTTCTTTGTGATGAGTTCATTCAACTCACAGAGTTGAACCTACCAATTGATGGAGAAGTTTGGACACACTCTTTTTGTAGAATCTGCAAGTGGATATTTGGAGCCGTTTGAGGCCTATGCTGGAAAAGGAAATATCTTCACATAAAAACTGAACAGACGCATTCTCAGAAACTTCTTTGTGTTGAGTGCATTCAACTCACAGACTTGAACTTACCTGTAGAAAGAGCAGTTTTGAAACACTCTTTTGGTAAAATCTGCAAGTGGTTATTTGGAGCACTTCGAGGCCTGTGCTGGGATATGGAATATCTTCACCTAAAAACTACAGAGAAGCATTCTCAGAAAGTTCTTCACGATGCATTCATTCAACTCACAGAGTTGAACCTCCCTTTTGATAGAACAGTTTTGAAACACTCTTTTTGTAGAATCTGCAAGAGGATATTTGGAGCGTTTTGAGGCCTATGCTGGAAAAGGAAATATCTTCACCTAAAAACTAGACAGAAGCATTCTCAGAAACTTCTGTGTGATGAGTGCATTCAACTCACAGACTTGAACGTTTCTATTGATAGAACAGTTTGGAAACATTACGTTTGTAGAATCTGCAAGTGTTTATTCGGAGCACCTTGAGGCCTATGTTGGAAAAGGAAATATCTTCACATAAAAACTAGAGAGAAGGATTCTCAGAAACTTCTTTGTGATGAGTTCATTCAACTCACAGAGTTGAACCTACCAATTGATAGAGAAGTTTGGAAACACTCTTTTTGTAGAATCTGCAAGTGGATATTTGGAGCCGTTTGAGGCCTAGGCTGGAAAAGGAAATATCTTCACCTAAAAACTAGACAGAAGCATTCTCAGAAACTTCTGTGTGATGAGTGCATTCAACTCACAGACTTGAACGTTTCTTTTGATAGAACAGTTTGGAAACATTACGTTTGTAGAATCTGCAAGTGTTTATTCGGAGCACATTGAGGCCTATGTTGGAAAAGGAAATATCTTCGCATAAAAACTAGAGAGAAGGATTCTCAGAAACTTCTTTGTGATGAGTTCATTCAACTCACAGAGTTGAACCTACCAATTGATGGAGAAGTTTGGAAACACTCTTTTTGTAGAATCTGCAAGTGGATATTTGGAGCCGTTTGAGGCCTATGCTGGAAAAGGAAATATCTTCACATAAAAACTGAACAGAAGCATTCTCAGAAACTTCTTTGTGTTGAGTGCATTCAACTCACAGACTTGAACTTACCTGTAGAAAGAGCAGTTTTGAAACACTCTTTTGGTAAAATCTGCAAGTGGTTATTTGGAGCACTTCGAGGCCTGTGCTGGGATATGGAATATCTTCACCTAAAAACTGCAGAGAAGCATTCTCAGAAAGTTCTTCACGATGCATTCATTCAACTCACAGAGTTGAACCTTCCTTTTGATAGAACAGTTTTGAAACACTCTTTTTGTAGAATCTGCAAGAAGATATTTGGAGCGTTTTGAGGCCTATGCTGGAAAAGGAAATATCTTCACCTAAAAACTAGACAGAAGCATTCTCGGAAACTTCTGTGTGATGAGTGCATTCAACTCACAGACTTGAACGTTTCTTTTGATAGAACAGTTTGGAAACATTACGTTTGCAGAATCTGCAAGTGTTTATTTGGAGCACCTTGAGGCCTATGTTGGAAAAGGAAATATCTTCACATAAAACCTAGAGAGAAGGATTCTCAGAAACTTCTTTGTGATGAGTTCATTCAACTCACAGAGTTGAACCTACCAATTGATAGAGAAGTTTGGAAACACTCTTTTTGTAGAATCTGCAAGTGGATATTTGGAGCCGTTTGAGGCCTATGCTGGAAAAGGAAATATCTTCACATAAAAACTGAACAGAAGCATTCTCAGAAACTTCTTTGTGTTGAGTGCATTCAACTCACAGACTTGAACTTACCTGTAGAAAGAGCAGTTTTGAAACACTCTTTTGGTAAAATCTGCAAGTGGTTATTTGGAGCACTTCGAGGCCTGTGCTGGGATATGGAATATCTTCACCTAAAAACTGCAGAGAAGCATTCTCAGAAAGTTCTTCACGATGCATTCATTCAACTCACAGAGTTGAACCTTCCTTTTGATAGAACAGTTTTGAAACACTCTTTTTGTAGAATCTGCAAGAGGATATTTGGAGCGTTTTGAGGCCTATGCTGGAAAAGGAAATATCTTCACCTAAAAACTAGACAGAAGCATTCTCAGAAACTTCTGTGTGATGAGTGCATTCAACTCACAGACTTGAACGTTTCTTTTGATAGAACAGTTTGGAAACATTACGTTTGTAGAATCTGCAAGTGTTTATTCGGAGCACCTTGAGGCCTATGTTGGAAAAGGAAATATCTTCACATAAAACCTAGAGAGAAGGATTCTCAGAAACTTCTTTGTGATGAGTTCATTCAACTCACAGAGTTGAACCTACCAATTGATGGAGAAGTTTGGAAACACTCTTTTTGTAGAATCTGCAAGTGGATATTTGGAGCCGTTTGAGGCCTATGCTGGAAAAGGAAATATCTTCACATAAAAACTGAACAGACGCATTCTCAGAAACTTCTTTGTGTTGAGTGCATTCAACTCACGGACTTGAACTTACCTGTAGAAAGAGCAGTTTTGAAACACTCTTTTGGTAAAATCTGCAAGTGGTTATTTGGAGCACTTCGAGGCCTGTGCTGGGATATGGAATATCTTCACCTAAAAACTACAGAGAAGCATTCTCAGAAAGTTCTTCACGATGCATTCATTCAACTCACAGAGTTGAACCTCCCTTTTGATAGAACAGTTTTGAAACACTCTTTTTGTAGAATCTGCAAGAGGATATTTGGAGCGTTTTGAGGCCTATGCTGGAAAAGGAAATATCTTCACCTAAAAACTAGACAGAAGCATTCTCAGAAACTTCTGTGTGATGAGTGCATTCAACTCACAGACTTGAACGTTTCTATTGATAGAACAGTTTGGAAACATTACGTTTGTAGAATCTGCAAGTGTTTATTCGGAGCACCTTGAGGCCTATGTTGGAAAAGGAAATATCTTCACATAAAAACTAGAGAGAAGGATTCTCAGAAACTTCTTTGTGATGAGTTCATTCAACTCACAGAGTTGAACCTACCAATTGATAGAGAAGTTTGGAAACACTCTTTTTGTAGAATCTGCAAGTGGATATTTGGAGCCGTTTGAGGCCTAGGCTGGAAAAGGAAATATCTTCACCTAAAAACTAGACAGAAGCATTCTCAGAAGTTTCTGTGTGATGAGTGCATTCAACTCACAGACTTGAACGTTTCTTTTGATAGAACAGTTTGGAAACATTACGTTTGTAGAATCTGCAAGTGTTTATTCGGAGCACATTGAGGCCTATGTTGGAAAAGGAAATATCTTCGCATAAAAACTAGAGAGAAGGATTCTCAGAAACTTCTTTGTGATGAGTTCATTCAACTCACAGAGTTGAACCTACCAATTGATGGAGAAGTTTGGAAACACTCTTTTTGTAGAATCTGCAAGTGGATATTTGGAGCCGTTTGAGGCCTATGCTGGAAAAGGAAATATCTTCACATAAAAACTGAACAGAAGCATTCTCAGAAACTTCTGTGTGATGAGCGCATTCAACTCACAGACTTGAACGTTTCTTTTGATAGAACAGTTTGGAAACATTACGTTTGTAGAATCTGCAAGTGTTTATTCGGAGCACCTTGAGGCCTATGTTGGAAAAGGAAATATCTTCACATAAAACCTAGAGAGAAGGATTCTCAGAAACTTCTTTGTGATGAGTTCATTCAACTCACAGAGTTGAACCTACCAATTGATAGAGAAGTTTGGAAACACTCTTTTTGTAGAATCTGCAAGTGGATATTTGGAGACGTTGGAGGCCCATGCTGGAAAAGGAAATATCTTCACATAAAAACTGAACAGAAGCATTCTCAGAAACTTCTTTGTGTTGAGTGCATTCAACTCACAGACTTGAACTTACCTGTAGAAAGAGCAGTTTTGAAACACTCTTTTGGTAAAATCTGCAAGTGGTTATTTGGAGCACTTCGAGGCCTGTGCTGGGATATGGAATATCTTCACCTAAAAACTACAGAGAAGCAGTCTTAGAAAGTTCTTCACGATGCATTCATTCAACTCACAGAGTTGAACCTTCCTTTTGATAGAACAGTTTTGAAACACTCTTTTTGTAGAATCTGCAAGAGGATATTTGGAGCGTTTTGAGGCCTATGCTGGAAAAGGAAATATCTTCACCTAAAAACTAGACAGAAGCATTCACAGAAACTTCTGTGTGATGAGTGCATTCAACTCACAGACTTGAACGTTTCTTTTGATAGAACAGTTTGGAAACATTACGTTTGTAGAATCTGCAAGTGTTTATTCGGAGCACCTTGAGGCCTATGTTGGAAGAGGAAATATCTTCACATAAAAACTAGAGAGAAGGATTCTCAGAAACTTCTTTGTGATGAGTTCATTCAACTCACAGAGTTGAACCTACCAATTGATAGAGAAGTTTGGAAACACTCTTTTTGTAGAATCTGCAAGTGAATATTTGGAGCCGTTTGAGGCCTATGCTGGAAAAGGAAATATCTTCACATAAAAACTGAACAGAAGCATTCTCAGAAACTTCTTTGTGTTGAGTGCATTCAACTCACAGACTTGAACTTACCTATAGAAAGAGCAGTTTTGAAACCCTCTTTTGGTAAAATCTGCAAGTGGTTATTTGGAACACTTCGAGGCCTGTGCTGGGATATGGAATATCTTCACCTAAAAACTACAGAGAAGCATTCTCAGAAAGTTCTTCACGATGCATTCATTCAACTCACAGAGTTGAACCTTCCTTTTGATAGAACAGTTTTGAAACACTCTTTTTGTAGAATCTGCAAGAGGATATATGGAGCGTTTTGAGGCCTATGCTGGAAAAGGAAATATCTTCACCTAAAAACTAGACAGAAGCATTCTCAGAAACTTCTGTGTGATGAGTGCATTCAACTCACAGACTTGAACGTTTCTTTTGATAGAACAGTTTGGAAACATTACGTTTGTAGAATCTGCAGGTGTTTATTCGGAGCACCCTGAGGCCTATGTTGGAAAAGGAAATATCTTCACATAAAAACTGGAGAGAAGGATTCTCAGAAACTTCTTTGTGATGAGTTCATTCAACTCACAGAGTTGAACCTACCAATTGATAGAGAAGTTTGGAAACACTCTTTTTGTAGAATCTGCAAGTGGATATTTGGAGCCGTTTGAGGCCTATGCTGGAAAAGGAAATATCTTCACATAAAAACTGAACAGAAGCATTCTCAGAAACTTCTTTGTGTTGAGTGCATTCAACTCACAGACTTGAACTTACCTGTAGAAAGAGCAGTTTTGAAACACTCTTTTGGTAAAATCTGCAAGTGGTTATTTGGAGCACTTCGAGGCCTGTGCTGGGATATGGAATATCTTTACCTAAAAACTACAGAGAAGCATTCTCAGAAAGTTCTTCACGATGCATTCATTCAACTCACAGAGTTGAACCTTCCTTTTGATAGAACAGTTTTGAAACACTCTTTTTGTAGAATCTGCAAGAGGATATTTGGAGCGTTTTGAGGCCTATGCTGGAAAAGGAAATATCTTCACCTAAAAACTAGACAGAAGCATTCTCAGAAACTTCTGTGTGATGAGTGCATTCAACTCACAGACTTGAACGTTTCTTTTGATAGAACAGTTTGGAAACATTACGTTTGTAGAATCTGCAAGTGTTTATTCGGAGCACCTTGAGGCCTATGTTGGAAAAGGAAATATCTTCACATAGAAACTAGAGAGAAGGATTCTCAGAAACTTCTTTGTGATGAGTTCATTCAACTCACAGAGTTGAACCTAACAATTGATAGAGAAGTTTGGAAACACTCTTTTTGTAGAATCTGCAAGTGGATATTTGGAGCCGTTTGAGGCCAATGCTGGAAAAGGAAATATCTTCACATAAAAACTGAACAGAAGCATTCTCAGAAACTTCTTTGTGTTGAGTGCATTCAACTCACAGACTTGAACTTACTTGTAGAAAGAGCAGTTTTGAAACACTCTTTTGGTAATATCTGCAAGTGGTTATTTGGAGCCCTTCGAGGCCTGTGCTGGGATATGCAATATCTTCACCTAAAAACTACAGAGAAGCATTCTCAGAAAGTTCTTCACGATGCATTCATTCAACTCACAAAGTTGAACCTTCCTTTTGATAGAAGAGTTTTGAAACACTCTTTTTGTAGAATCTGCAAGAGGATATTTGGAGCGTTTTGAGGCCTATGCTGGAAAAGGAAATATCTTCACCTAAAAACTAGACAGAAGCATTCTCAGAAACTTCTGTGGATGAGTGCATTCAACTCACAGACTTGAACGTTTCTTTTGATAGAACAGTTTGGAAACATTACGTTTGTAGAATCTGCAAGTGTTTATTCGGAGCACCTTGAGGCCTATGTTGGAAAAGGAAATATCTTCACATAAATCTAGAGAGAAGGATTCTCTGAAACTTCCTTGTGATGAGTTCATTCAACTCACTGAGTTGAACCTACCAATTGATAGAGAAGTTTGGAAACACTCTTTTTGTAGAATCTGCAAGTGGATATTTGGAGCCGTTTGAGGCCTATGCTGGAAAAGGAAATATCTTCACATAAAAACTGAACAGAAGCATTCTCAGAAACTTCTTTGTGTTGAGTGCATTCAACTCACAGACTTGAACTTACCTGTAGAAAGAGCAGTTTTGAAACACTCTTTTGGTAAAATCTGCAAGTGGTTATTTGGAGCACTTCGAGGCCTGTGCTGGGATATGGAATATCTTCACCTAAAAACTACAGAGAAGCATTCTCAAAAAGTTCTTCCCGATGCATTCATTCAACTCACAGAGTTGAACCTTCCTTTTGATAGAACAGTTTTGAAACACTCTTTTTGTAGAATCTGCAAGAGGATATTTGGAGCGTTTTGAGGCCTATGCTGGAAAAGGAAATATCTTCACCTAAAAACTAGACAGAAGCATTCTCAGAAACTTCTGTGTGATGAGTGCATTCAACTCACAGACTTGAACGTTTCTTTTGATAGAACAGTTTGGAAACTACGTTTGTAGAATCTGCAAGTGTTTATTCGGAGCACCTTGAGGCCTATGTTGGAAAAGGAAATATCTTCACATAAAAACTAGAGAGAAGGATTCTCAGAAACTTCTTTGTGATGAGTTCATTCAACTCACAGAGTTGAACCTACCAATTGATAGAGAAGTTTGGAAACACTCTTTTTGTAGAATCTGCAAGTGGATATTTGGAGCCATTTGAGGCCTATGCTGGAAAAGGAAATATCTTCACATAAAAACTGAACAGAAGCATTCTCAGAAACTTCTTTGTGTTGAGTGCATTCAACTCACAGACTTGAACTTACCTGTAGAAAGAGCAGTTTTGAAACACTCTTTTGGTAAAATCTGCAAGTGGTTATTTGGAGCACTTCGAGGCCTGTGCTGGGATATGGAATATCTTCACCTAAAAACTACAGAGAAGCATTCTCAGAAAGTTCTTCACGATGCATTCATTCAACTCACGGAGTTGAACCTTCCTTTTGATAGAACAGTTTTGAAACACTCTTTTTGTAGAATCTGCAAGAGGATATTTGGAGCGTTTGCATTCATTCAACTCACGGAGTTGAACCTTCCTTTTGATAGAACAGTTTTGAAACACTCTTTTTGTAGAATCTGCAAGAGGATATTTGGAGCGTTTAGAGGCCTATGCTGGAAAAGGAAATATCTTCACCTAAAAACTAGACAGAAGCATTCTCAGAAACTTCTGTGTGATGAGTGCATTCAACTCACAGACTTGTACGTTTCTTTTGATAGAACAGTTTGGAAACATTACGTTTGTAGAATCTGCAAGTGTTTATTCGGAGCACCTTGAGGCGTATGTTGGAAAAGGAAATATCTTCACATAAAACCTAGAGAGAAGGATTCTCAGAAACTTCTTTGAGATGAGTTCATTCAACTCACAGAGTTGAACCTACCAATTGATAGAGAAGTTTGGAAACACTCTTTTTGTAGAATCTGCAAGTGGATATTTGGAGCCGTTTGAGGCCTATGCTGGAAAAGGAAATATCTTCACATAAAAACTGAACAGAAGCATTCTCAGAAACTTCTTTGTGTTGAATGCATTCAACTCACAGACTTGAACTTACCTGTAGAAAGAGCAGTTTTGAAACACTCTTTTGGTAAAATCTGCAAGTGGTTATTTGGAGCACTTCCAGGCCTGTGCTGGGATATGGAATATCTTCACCTAAAAACTACAGAGAAGCATTCTGAGAAAGTTCTTCACGATGCATTCATTCAACTCACAGAGTTGAACCTTCCTTTTGATAGAACAGTTTTGAAACACTCTTTTTGTAGAATCTGCAAGAGGATATTTGGAGCGTTTTGAGGCCTATGCTGGAAAAGGAAATATCTTCACCTAAAAACTGGACAGAAGCATTCTCAGAAACTTCTGTGTGATGAGTGCATTCAACTCACAGACTTGAACGTTTCTTTTGATAGAACAGTTTGGAAACATTACGTTTGTAGAATCTGCAAGTGTTTATTCGGAGCACCTTGAGGCCTATGTTGGAAAAGGAAATATCTTCACATAAAAACTAGAGAGAAGGATTCTCAGAAACTTCTTTGTGATGAGTTCATTCAACTCACAGAGTTGAACCTACCAATTGATAGAGAAGTTTGGAAACACTCTTTTTGTAGAATCTGCAAGTGGATATTTGGAGCCGTTTGAGGCCTATGCTGGAAAAGGAAATATCTTCACATAAAAACTGAACAGAAGCATTCTCAGAAACTTCTTTGTGTTGAGTGCATTCAACTCACAGACTTGAACTTACCTGTAGAAAGAGCAGTTTTGAAACACTCTTTTGGTAAAATCTGCAGGTGGTTATTTGGAGCACTTCGAGGCCTGTGCTGGGATATGGAATATCTTCACCTAAAAACTACAGAGAAGCATTCTCAGAAAGTTCTTCACGATGCATTCATTCAACTCACAGAGTTGAACCTTCCTTTTGATAGAACAGTTTTGAAACACTCTTTTTGTAGAATCTGCAAGAGGATATTTGGAGCGTTTTGAGACCTATGCTGGAAAAGGAAATATCTTCACCTAAAAACTAGACAGAAGCATTCTCAGAAACTTCTGTGTGATGAGTGCATTCAACTCACAGACTTGAACGTTTCTTTTGATAGAACAGTTTGGAAACATTACGTTTGTAGAATCTGCAAGTGTTTATTCGGAGCACCTTGAGGCGTATGTTGGAAAAGGAAATATTTTCACATAAAACCTAGAGAGAAGGATTCTCAGAAACTTCTTTGTGATGAGTTCATTCAACTCACAGAGTTGAACCTACCAATTGATAGAGAAGTTTGGAAACACTCTTTTTGTAGAATCTGCAAGTGGATATTTGGAGCCGTTTGAGGCCTATGCTGGAAAAGGAAATATCTTCACATAAAAACTGAACAGAAGCATTCTCAGAAACTTCTTTGTGTTGAGTGCATTCAACTCACAGATTTGAACTTACCTGTAGAAAGAGCAGTTTTGAAACACTCTTTTGGTAAAATCTGCAAGTGGTTATTTGGAGCACTTCGAGGCCTGTGCTGGGATATTGAATATGTTCACATAAAAACTACAGAGAAGCATTCTCAGAAAGTTCTTCACGATGCATTCATTCAACTCACAGAGTTGAACCTTCCTTTTGATAGAACAGTTTTGAAACACTCTTTTTATAGAATCTGCAGGAGGATATTTGGAGCGTTTTGAGGCCTATGCTGGAAAAGGAAATATCTTCACCTAAAAACTAGACAGAAGCATTCTCAGAAACTTCTGTGTGATGAGTGCATTCAACTCACAGACTTGAACGTTTCTTTTGATAGAACAGTTTGGAAACATTACGTTTGTAGAATCTGCAAGTGTTTATTCGGAGCACCTTGATTCCTATGTTGGAAAAGGAAATATCTTCACATAAAAACTAGAGAGAAGGATTCTCAGAAACTTCTTTGTGATGAGTTCATTCAACTCACAGAGTTGAACCTACCAATTGATAGAGAAGTTTGGAAACCCTCTATTTGTAGAATCTGCAAGTGGATATTTGGAGCCGTTTGTGGCCTATGATGGAAAAGAAAATATCTTCACATAAAAACTGAACAGAAGCATTCTCAGAAGCTTCTTTGTGTTGAGTGCATTCAACTCACAGACTTGAACTTACCTGTAGAAAGAGCAGTTTTGAAACACTCTTTTGGTAAAATCTGCAATAGGTTATTTGGAGCACTTCGAGGCCTGTGCTGGGATATGGAATATCTTCACCTAAAAACTACAGAGAAGCATTCTCAGAAGGTTCTTCACGATGCATTCATTCAACTCACAGAGTTGAACCTTCCTTTTGATAGAACAGTTTTGAAACACTCTTTTTGTAGAATCTGCAAGAGGATATTTTGAGCGTTTTGAGGCCTATGCTGGAAAAGGAAATATCTTCACCTAAAAACTAGACAGAAGCATTCTCAGAAACTTCTGTGTGATGAGTGCATTCAACTCACAGACTTGAACGTTTCTTTTGATAGAACAGTTTGGAAACATTACGTTTGTAGAATCTGCAAGTGTTTATTCGGAGCACATTGAGGCCTATGTTGGAAAAGGAAAAATCTTCGCATAAAAACTAGAGAGAAGGATTCTCAGAAACTTCTTTGTGATGAGTTCATTCAACTCACAGAGTTGAACCTACCAATTGATAGAGAAGTTTGGAAACACTCTTTTTGTTGAATCTGCAAGTGGATATTTGGAGCCGTTTGAGGCCTATGCTGGAAAAGGAAATATCTTCACATAAAAACTGAACAGAAGCATTCTCAGAAACTTCTTTGTGTTGAGTGCATTCAACTCACAGACTTGAACTTACCTATAGAAAGAGCAGTTTTGAAACACTCTTTTGGTAAAATCTGCAAGTGGTTATTTGGAGCACTTCGAGGCCTGTGCTGGGATATGGAATATCTTCACCTAAAAACTACAGAGAAGCATTCTCAGAAAGTTCTTCACGATGCATTCATTCAACTCACAGAGTTGAACCTTCCTTTTGATAGAACAGTTTTGAAACACTCTTTTTGTAGAATCTGCAAGAGGATATTTGGAGCGTTTTGAGGCCTACGTTGGAAAAGGAAATATCTTCACCTAAAAACTAGACAGAAGCATTCTCAGAAACTTCTGTGTGATGAGTGCATTCAACTCACAGACTTGAACGTTTCTTTTGATAGAACAGTTTGGAAACATTACGTTTGTAGAATCTGCAAGTGTTTATTCGGAGCACCTTGATTCCTATGTTGGAAAAGGAAGTATCTTCTCATAAAAACTAGAGAGAAGGATTCTCAGAAACTTCTTTGTGATGAGTTCATTCAACTCACAGAGTTGAACCTACCAATTGATAGAGAAGTTTGGAAACACTCTTTTTGTAGAATCTGCAAGTGGATACTTGGAGCCGTTTGAGGCCTATGCTGGAAAAGGAAATATCTTCACATAAAAACTGAACAGAAGCATTCTCAGAAATTTCTTTGTGTTGAGTGCATTCAACTCACAGACTTGAACTTACCTGTAGAAAGAGCAGTTTTGAAGCACTCTTTTGGTAAAATCTGCAATTGGTTATTTGGAGCACTTCGAGGCCTGTGCTGGGATATGGAATATCTTCACCTAAAAACTACAGAGAAGCATTCTCAGAAGGTTCTTCATGATGCATTCATTCAACTCACAGAGTTGAACCTTCCTTTTGATAGAACAGTTTTGAAACACTCTTTTTGTAGAATCTGCAAGAGGATATTTCGAGCGTTTTGAGGCCTATGCTGGAAAAGGAAATATCTTCACCTAAAAACTAGACAGAAGCATTCTCAGAAACTTCTGTGTGATGAGTGCATTCAACTCACAGACTTGAACGTTTCTTTTGATAGAACAGTTTGGAAACATTACGTTTGTAGAATCTGCAAGTGTTTATTCGGAGCACCTTGAGGCCTATGTTGGAAAAGGAAATATCTTCACATAAAAACTAGAGAGAAGGATTCTCAGAAACTTCTTTGTGATGAGTTCATTCAACTCACAGAGTTGAACCTACCAATTGATAGAGAAGTTTGGAAACACTCTTTTTGTAGAATCTGCAAGTGGATATTTGGAGCCGTTTGAGGCCTATGCTGGAAAAGGAAATATCTTCACATAAAAACTGAACAGAAGCATTCTCAGAAACTTCTTTGTGTTGAGTGCATTCAACTCACAGACTTGAACTTACCTGCAGAAAGAGCAGTTTTGAAACACTCTTTTTGTAAAATCTGCAAGTGGTTATTTGGAGCACTTCGAGGCCTGTGCTGGGATATGGAATATCTTCACCTAAAAACTACAGAGAAGCATTCTCAGAAAGTTCTTCACGATGCATTCATTCAACTCACAGAGTTGAACCTTCCTTTTGATAGCACAGTTTTGAAACACTCTTTTTGTAGAATCTGCAAGAGGATATTTGGAGCGTTTTGAGGCCTATGCTGGAAAAGGAAATATCTTCATCTAAAAACTAGACAGAAGCATTCTCAGAAACTTCTGTGTGATGAGTGCATTCAACTCACGGACTTGAACGTTTCTTTTGATAGAACAGTTTGGAAACATTACGTTTGTAGAATCTGCAAGTGTTTATTCGGAGCACCTTGAGGCCTATGTTGGAAAAGGAAATATCTTCACATAAAAACTAGAGAGAAGGATTCTCAGAAACTTCTTTGTGATGAGTTCATTCAACTCACGGAGTTGAACCTACCAATTGATAGAGAAGTTTGGAAACACTCTTTTTGTAGAATCTGCAAGTGGATATTTGAAGCCGTTTGAGGCCTAGGCTGGAAAAGGAAATATCTTCACATAAAAACTGAACAGAAGCATTCTCAGAAACTTCTGTGTGATGAGTGCATTCAACTCACAGACTTGAACGTTTCTTTTGATAGAACAGTTTGGAAACATTACGTTTGTAGAATCTGCAAGTGTTTATTCGAAGCACATTGAGGCCTATGTTGGAAAAGGAAAAATCTTCGCATAAAAACTAGAGAGAAGGATTCTCAGAAACTTCTTTGTGATGAGTTCATTCAACTCACAGAGTTGAACCTACCAATTGATAGAGAAGTTTGGAAACACTCTTTTTGTAGAATCTGCAAGTGGATATTTGGAGCCGTTTGAGGCCTATGCTGGAAAAGGAAATATCTTCACATAAAAACTGAACAGAAGCATTCTCAGAAACTTCTTTGTGTTGAGTGCATTCAACTCACAGACTTGAACTTACCTATAGAAAGAGCAGTTTTGAAACACTCTTTTGGTAAAATCTGCAAGTGTTTATTTGGAGCACTTCGAGGCCTGTGCTGGGATATGGAATATCTTCACCTAAAAACTACAGAGAAGCATTCTCAGAAAGTTCTTCACGATGCATTCATTCAACTCACAGAGTTGAACCTTCCTTTTGATAGAACAGTTTTGAAACACTCTTTTTGTAGAATCTGCAAGAGGATATTTGGAGCGTTTTGAGGCCTATGCTGGAAAAGGAAATATCTTCACCTAAAAACTAGACAGAAGCATTCTCAGAAACTTCTGTGTGATGAGTGCATTCAACTCACAGACTTGAACGTTTCTTTTGATAGAACAGTTTGGAAACATTACGTTTGTAGAATCTGCAGGTGTTTATTCGGAGCACCTTGAGGCCTATGTTGGAAAAGGAAATATCTTCACATAAAAACTAGAGAGAAGGATTCTCAGAAACTTCTTTGTGATGAGTTCATTCAACTCACAGAGTTGAACCTACCAATTGATAGAGAAGTTTGGAAACACTCTTTTTGTAGAATCTGCAAGTGGATATTTGGAGCCGTTTGAGGCCAATGCTGGAAAAGGAAATATCTTCACATAAAAACTGAACAGAAGCATCATCAGAAACTTCTTTGTGTTGAGTGCATTCAACTCACAGATTTGAACTCACCTGTAGAAAGAGCAGTTTTGAAACACTCTTTTGGTAAAATCTGCAAGTGGTTATTTGGAGCACTTCGAGGCCTGTGCTGGGATATGGAATATGTTCACATAAAAACTACAGAGAAGCATTCTCAGAAAGTTCTTCACGATGCATTCATTCAACTCACAGAGTTGAACCTTCCTTTTGATAGAACAGTTTTGAAACACTCTTTTTGTAGAATCTGCAAGAGGATATTTGGAGCGTTTTGAGGCCTATGCTGGAAAAGGAAATATCTTCACCTAAAAACTAGACAGAAGCATTCTCAGAAAGTTCTGTGTGATGAGTGCATTCAACTCACAGACTTGAACGTTTCTTTTGATAGAACAGTTTGGAAACATTACGTTTGTAGAATCTGCAAGTGTTTATTCGGAGCACCTTGATTCCTATGTTGGAAAAGGAAATATCTTCACATAAAAACTAGAGAGAAGGATTCTCAGAAACTTCTTTGTGATGAGTTCATTCAACTCACAGAGTTGAACCTACCAATTGATAGAGAAGTTTGGAAACCCTCTGTTTGTAGAATCTGCAAGTGGATATTTGGAGCCGTTTGTGGCCTATGCTGGAAAAGGAAATATCTTCACATAAAAACTGAACAGAAGCATTCTCAGAAGCTTCTTTGTGTTGAGTGCATTCAACTCACAGACTTGAACTTACCTGTAGAAAGAGCAGTTTTGAAACACTCTTTTGGTAAAATCTGCAATTGGTTATTTGGAGCACTTCGAGGCCTGTGCTGGGATATGGAATATCTTCACCTAAAAACTACAGAGAAGCATTTTCAGAAGGTTCTTCACGATGCATTCATTCAACTCACAGAGTTGAACCTTCCTTTTGATAGAACAGTTTTGAAACACTCTTTTTGTAGAATCTGCAAGAGGATATTTGGAGCGTTTTGAGGCCTATGCTGGAAAAGGAAATATCTTCACCTAAAAACTAGACAGAAGCATTCTCAGAAACTTCTGTGTGATGAGTGCATTCAACTCACAGACTTGAACGTTTGTTTTGATAGAACAGTTTGGAAACATTACGTTTGTAGAATCTGCAAGTGTTTATTCGGAGCACCTTGAGGCCTATGTTGGAAAATGAAATATCTTCACATAAAAACTAGAGAGAAGGATTCTCAGAAACTTCTTTGTGATGAGTTCATTCAACTCACAGAGTTGAACCTACCAATTGATAGAGAAGTTTGGAAACACTCTTTTTGTAGAATCTGCAAGTGGATATTTGGAGCCGTTTGAGGCCTATGCTGGAAAAGGAAATATCTTCACATAAAAACTGAACAGAAGCATTCTCAGAAACTTCTTTGTGTTGAGTGCATTCAACTCACAGACTTGAACTTACCTGCAGAAAGAGCAGTTTTGAAACACTCTTTTTGTAAAATCTGCAAGTGGTTATTTGGAGCACTTCGAGGCCTGTGCTGGGATATGGAATATCTTCACCTAAAAACTACAGAGAAGCATTCTCAGAAAGTTCTTCACGATGCATTCATTCAACTCACAGAGTTGAACCTTCCTTTTGATAGAACAGTTTTGAAACACTCTTTTTGTAGAATCTGCAAGAGGATATTTGGAGCGTTTTGAGGCCTATGCTGGAAAAGGAAATGTCTTCACCTAAAAACTAGACAAAAGCATTCTCAGAAACTTCTGTGTGATGAGTGCATTCAACTCACAGACTTGAACGTTTCTTTTGATAGAACAGTTTGGAAACATTACGTTTGTAGAATCTGCAAGTGTTTATTCGGAGCACCTTGAGGCCTATGTTGGAAAAGGAAAAATCTTCGCATAAAAACTAGAGAGAAGGACTCTCAGAAACTTCTTTGTGATGAGTTCATTCAACTCACAGAGTTGAACCTACCAATTGATAGAGAAGTTTGGAAACACTCTTTTTGTAGAATCTGCAAGTGGATATTTGGAGCCGTTTGAGGCCTATGCTGGAAAAGGAAATATCTTCACATAAAACCTGAACAGAAGCATTCTCAGAAACTTCTTTGTGTTGAGTGCATTCAACTCACAGACTTGAACTTACCTATAGAAAGAGCAGTTTTGAAACACTCTTTTGGTAAAATCTGCAAGTGGTTATTTTGAGCACTTCGAGGCCTGTGCTGGGATATGGAATATCTTCACCTAAAAACTACAGAGAAGCATTCTCAGAAAGTTCTTCACGATGCATTCATTCAACTCACAGAGTTGAACCTTCCTTTTGATAGAACAGTTTTGAAACACTCTTTTTGCAGAATTTGCAAGAGGATATTTGGAGCGTTTTGAGGCCTATGTTGGAAAAGGAAATATCTTCACCTAAAAACTAGACAGAAGCATTCTCAGAAACTTCTGTGTGATGAGTTCATTCAACTCACAGACTTGAACGTTTCTTTTGATAGAACAGTTTGGAAACATTACGTTTGTAGAATCTGCAAGTGTTTATTCGGAGCACCTTGATTCCTATGTTGGAAAAGGAAATATGTTCACATAAAAACTAGAGAGAAGGATTCTCAGAAACTTCTTTGTGATGAGTTCATTCAACCCACAGAGTTGAACCTACCAATTGATAGAGAAGTTTGGAAACACTCTTTTTGTAGAATCTGCAAGTGGATACTTGGAGCCGTTTGAGGCCTATGCTGGAAAAGGAAATATCTTCACATAAAAACTGAACAGAAGCATTCTCAGAAACTTCTTTGTGTTGAGTGCATTCAACTCACAGACTTGAACTTACCTGCAGAAAGAGCAGTTTTGAAACAATCTTTTTGTAAAATCTGCAAGTGGTTACTTGGAGCACTTCGAGGCCTGTGCTGGGATATGGAATATCTTCACCTAAAAACTACAGAGAAGCATTCTCAGAAAGTTCTTCACGATGCATTCATTCAACTCACAGAGTTGAACCTTTCTTTTGATAAAACAGTTTTGAAACACTCTTTTTGTAGAATCTGCAAGAGGATATTTGGAGCGTTTTGAGGCCTATGCTGGAAAAGGAAATATCTTCACCTAAAAACTAGACAGAAGCATTCTCAGAAACTTCTGAGTGATGAGTGCATTCAACTCACAGACTTGAACGTTTCTTTTGATAGAACAGTTTGGAAACATTACGTTTGTAGAATCTGCAAGTGTTTATTCGGAGCAGCTTGAGGCCTATGTTGGAAAAGGAAATATCTTCACATAAAAACTAGAGAGAAGGATTCTCAGAAACTTCTTTGTGATGAGTTCATTCAACTCACAGAGTTGAACCTACCAATTGATAGAGAAGTTTGGAAACACTCTTTTTGTAGAATCTGCAAGTGGATATTTGGAGCCATTTGAGGCCTATTCTGGAAAAGGAAATATCTTCACATAAAAACTGAACAGAAGCATTCTCAGAAACTTCTTTGTGTTGAGTGCATTCAACTCACAGACTTGAACTTACCTGTAGAAAGAGCAGTTTTGAAACACTCTTTTGGTAAAATCTGCAAGTGGTTATTTGGAGCACTTCGAGGCCTGTGCTGGGATATGGAATATTTTCACCTAAAAACTACAGAGAAGCATTCTCAGAAAGTTCTTCACGATGCATTCATTCAACTCACAGAGTTGAACCTTCCTTTTGATAGAACAGTTTTGAAACACTCTTTTTGTAGAATCTGCAAGAGGATATTTGGAGCGTTTTGAGGCCTATGCTGGAAAAGGAAATATCTTCACCTAAAAACTAGACAGAAGCATTCTCAGAAACTTCTGTGTGATGAGTGCATTCAACTCACAGACTTGAACGTTTCTTTTGATAGAACAGTTTGGAAACATTACGTTTGTAGAATCTGCAAGTGTTTATTCGGAGCACCTTGAGGCGTATGTTGGAAAAGGAAATATCTTCACATAAAAACTAGAGAGAAGGATTCTCAGAAACTTCTTTGTGATGAGTTCATTCAACTCACAGAGTTGAACCTACCAATTGATAGAGAAGTTTGGAAACACTCTTTTTGTAGAATCTGCAAGTGGATATTTGGAGCCGTTTGAGGCCTAGGCTGGAAAAGGAAATATCTTCACATAAAAACTGAACAGAAGCATTCTCAGAAACTTCTGTGTGATGAGTGCATTCAACTCACAGACTTGAACGTTTCTTTTGATAGAACAGTTTGGAAACATTACGTTTGTAGAATCTGCAAGTGTTTATACGGAGCACATTGAGGCCTACGTTGGAAAAGGAAAAATCTTCGCATAAAAACTAGAGAGAAGGATTCTCAGAAACTTCTTTTTGATGAGTTCATTCAACTCACAGAGTTGAACCTACCAATTGATAGAGAAGTTTGGAAACACTCTTTTTGTAGAATCTGCAAGTGGATATTTGGAGCCGTTTGAGGCCTATCCTGGAAAAAGAAATATCTTCACATAAAAACTGAACAGAAGCACTCTCAGAAACTTCTTTGTGTTGAGTGCATTCAACTCACAGATTTGAACTTACCTATAGAAAGAGCAGTTTTGAAACACTCTTTTGGTAAAATCTGCAAGTGGTTATTTGGAGCACTTCGAGGCCTGTGCTGGGATATGGAATATCTTCACCTAAAAACTACAGAGAAGCATTCTCAGAAAGTTCTTCACGATGCATTCATTCAACTCACAGAGTTGAACCTTCCTTTTGATAGAACAGTTTTGAAACACTCTTTTTGTAGAATCTGCAAGAGGATATTTGGAGCGTTTTGAGGCCTATGCTGGAAAAGGAAATATCTTCACCTAAAAACTAGACAGAAGCATTCTCAGAAACTTCTGTGTGATGAGTGCATTCAACTCACAGACTTGAACGTTTCTTTTGATAGAACAGTTTGGAAACATTACGTTTGTAGAATCTGCAAGTGTTTATTCGGAGCACCTTGAGGCGTATGTTGGAAAAGGAAATATCTTCACATAAAAACTAGAGAGAAGGATTCTCAGAAACTTCTTTGTGATGAGTTCATTCAACTCACAGAGTTGAACCTACCAATTGATAGAGAAGTTTGGAAACACTCTTTTTGTAGAATCTGCAAGTGGATATTTGGAGCCGTTTGAGGCCTAGGCTGGAAAAGGAAATATCTTCACATAAAAACTGAACAGAAGCATTCTCAGAAACTTCTGTGTGATGAGTGCATTCAACTCACAGACTTGAACGTTTCTTTTGATAGAACAGTTTGGAAACATTACGTTTGTAGAATCTGCAAGTGTTTATACGGAGCACATTGAGGCCTACGTTGGAAAAGGAAAAATCTTCGCATAAAAACTAGAGAGAAGGATTCTCAGAAACTTCTTTTTGATGAGTTCATTCAACTCACAGAGTTGAACCTACCAATTGATAGAGAAGTTTGGAAACACTCTTTTTGTAGAATCTGCAAGTGGATATTTGGAGCCGTTTGAGGCCTATCCTGGAAAAAGAAATATCTTCACATAAAAACTGAACAGAAGCACTCTCAGAAACTTCTTTGTGTTGAGTGCATTCAACTCACAGATTTGAACTTACCTATAGAAAGAGCAGTTTTGAAACACTCTTTTGGTAAAATCTGCAAGTGGTTATTTGGAGCACTTCGAGGCCTGTGCTGGGATATGGAATATCTTCACCTAAAAACTGCAGAGAAGCATTCTCAGAAAGTTCTTCACGATGCATTCATTCAACTCACAGAGTTGAACCTTCCTTTTGATAGAACAGTTTTGAAACACTCTTTTTGTAGAATCTGCAAGAGGATATTTGGAGCGTTTTGAGGCCTATGCTGGAAAAGGAAATATCTTCACCTAAAAACTAGACAGAAGCATTCTCGGAAACTTCTGTGTGATGAGTGCATTCAACTCACAGACTTGAACGTTTCTTTTGATAGAACAGTTTGGAAACATTACGTTTGTAGAATCTGCAAGTGTTTATTTGGAGCACCTTGAGGCCTATGTTGGAAAAGGAAATATCTTCACATAAAACCTAGAGAGAAGGATTCTCAGAAACTTCTTTGTGATGAGTTCATTCAACTCACAGAGTTGAACCTACCAATTGATAGAGAAGTTTGGAAACACTCTTTTTGTAGAATCTGCAAGTGGATATTTGGAGCCGTTTGAGGCCTATGCTGGAAAAGGAAATATCTTCACATAAAAACTGAACAGAAGCATTCTCAGAAACTTCTTTGTGTTGAGTGCATTCAACTCACAGACTTGAACTTACCTGTAGAAAGAGCAGTTTTGAAACACTCTTTTTGTAAAATCTGCAAGTGGTTATTTGGAGCACTTCGAGGCCTGTGCTGGGATATGGAATATCTTCACCTAAAAACTACGGAGAAGCATTCTCAGAAAGTTCTTCACGATGCATTCATTCAACTCACAGAGTTGAACCTTCCTTTTGATAGAACAGTTTTGAAACACTCTTTTTGTAGAATCTGCAAGAGGATATTTGGAGCGTTTTGAGGCCTATGCTGGAAAAGGAAATATCTTCACCTAAAAACTAGACAGAAGCATTCTCAGAAACTTCTGTGTGATGAGTGCATTCAACTCAGAGACTTGAACGTTTCTTTTGATAGAACAGTTTGGCAACATTACGTTTGTAGAATCTGCAAGTGTTTATTCGGAGCACCTTGAGGCCTATGTTGGGAAAGGAAATATCTTCACATAAAACCTAGAGAGAAGGATTCTCAGAAACTTCTTTGTGATGAGTTCATTCAACTCACAGAGTTGAACCTACCAATTGATAGAGAAGTTTGGAAACACTCTTTTTGTAGAATCTGCAAGTGGATATTTGGAGCCGTTTGAGGCCTATGCTGGAAAAGGAAATATCTTCACATAAAAACTGAACAGAAGCATTCTCAGAAACTTCTTTGTGTTGAGTGCATTCAACTCACAGACTTGAACTTACCTGTAGAAAGAGCAGTTTTGAAACACTCTTTTGGTAAAATCTGCAAGTGGTTATTTGGAGCACTTCGAGGCCTGTGCTGGGATATGGAATATCTTCACCTAAAAACTACAGAGAAGCATTCTCAGAAAGTTCTTCACGATGCATTCATTCAACTCACAGAGTTGAACCTTCCTTTTGATAGAACAGTTTTGAAACACTCTTTTTGTAGAATCTGCAAGAGGATATTTGGAGCGTTTTGAGGCCTATGCTGGAAAAGGAAATATCTTCACCTAAAAACTAGACAGAAGCATTCTCAGAAACTTCTGTGTGATGAGTGCATTCAACTCACAGACTTGAACGTTTCTTTTGATAGAACAGTTTGGAAACATTACGTTTGTAGAATCTGCAAGTTTTTATTCGGAGCACCTTGAGGCCTATGTTGGAAAAGGAAATATCTTCACATAAAACCTAGAGAGAAGGATTCTCAGAAACTTCTTTGTGATGAGTTCATTCAACTCACAGAGTTGAACCTACCAATTGATAGAGAAGTTTGGAAACACTCTTTTTGTAGAATCTGCAAGTGGATATTTGGAGCCGTTTGAGGCCTATGCTGGAAAAGGAAATATCTTCACATAAAAACTGAACAGAAGCATTCTCAGAAACTTCTTTGTGTTGAGTGCATTCAACTCAAGGACTTGAACTTATCTGTAGAAAGAGCAGTTTTGAAACACTCTTTTGGTAAAATCTGCAAGTGGTTATTTGGAGCACTTCGTGGCCTGTGCTGGGATATGGAATATCTTCACCTAAAAACTACAGAGAAGCATTCTCAGAAAGTTCTTCACGATGCATTCATTCAACTCACAGAGTTGAACCTTCCTTTTGATAGAACAGTTTTGAAACACTCTTTTTGTAGAATCTGCAAGAGGATATTTGGAGCGTTTTGAGGCCTATGCTGGAAAAGGAAATATCTTCACCTAAAAACTAGACAGAAGCATTCTCAGAAACTTCTGTGTGATGAGTGCATTCAACTCACAGACTTGAACGTTTCTTTTGATAGAACAGTTTGGAAACATTACGTTTGTAGAATCTGCAAGTGTTTATTCGGAGCACCTTGAGGCCTATGTTGGAAAAGGAAATATCTTCACATAAAACCTAGAGAGAAGGATTCTCAGAAACTTCTTTGTGATGAGTTCATTCAACTCACAGAGTTGAACCTACCAATTGATAGAGAAGTTTGGAAACACTCTTTTTGTAGAATCTGCAAGTGGATATTTGGAGCCGTTTGAGGCCTATGCTGGAAAAGGAAATATCTTCACATAAAAACTGAACAGAAGCATTCTCAGAAACTTCTTTGTGTTGAGTGCATTCAGCTCACAGACTTGAACTTACCTGTAGAAAGAGCAGTTTTGAAACACTCTTTTGGTAAAATCTGCAAGTGGTTATTTGGAGCACTTCGAGGCCTGTGCTGGGATATGGAATATCTTCACCTAAAAACTACAGAGAAGCAGTCTCAGAAAGTTCTTCACGATGCATTCATTCAACTCACAGAGTTGAACCTTCCTTTTGATAGAACAGTTTTGAAACACTCTTTTTGTAGATTCTGCAAGAGGATATTTGGAGCGTTTTGAGGCCTATGCTGGAAAAGGAAATATCTTCACCTAAAAACTAGACAGAAGCATTCTCAGAAACTTCTGTGTGATGAGTGCATTCAACTCACAGACTTGAACGTTTCTTTTGATAGAACAGTTTGGAAACATTACGTTTGTAGAATCTGCAAGTGTTTATTCGGAGCACCTTGAGGCCTATGTTGGAAAAGGAAATATCTTCACATAAAACCTAGAGAGAAGGATTCTCAGAAACTTCTTTGTGATGAGTTCATTCAACTCACAGAGTTGAACCTACCAATTGATAGAGAAGTTTGGAAACACTCTTTTTGTAGAATCTGCAAGTGGATATTTGGAGCCGTTTGAGGCCTATGCTGGAAAAGGAAATATCTTCACATAAAAACTGAACAGAAGCATTCTCAGAAACTTCTGTGTGATGAGCGCATTCAACTCACAGACTTGAACGTTTCTTTTGATAGAACAGTTTGGAAACATTACGTTTGTAGAATCTGCAAGTGTTTATTCGGAGCACCTTGAGGCCTATGTTGGAAAAGGAAATATCTTCACATAAAACCTAGAGAGAAGGATTCTCAGAAACTTCTTTGTGATGAGTTCATTCAACTCACAGAGTTGAACCTACCAATTGATAGAGAAGTTTGGAAACACTCTTTTTGTAGAATCTGCAAGTGGATATTTGGAGACGTTGGAGGCCCATGCTGGAAAAGGAAATATCTTCACATAAAAACTGAACAGAAGCATTCTCAGAAACTTCTTTGTGTTGAGTGCATTCAACTCACAGACTTGAACTTACCTGTAGAAAGAGCAGTTTTGAAACACTCTTTTGGTAAAATCTGCAAGTGGTTATTTGGAGCACTTCGAGGCCTGTGCTGGGATATGGAATATCTTCACCTAAAAACTACAGAGAAGCAGTCTTAGAAAGTTCTTCACGATGCATTCATTCAACTCACAGAGTTGAACCTTCCTTTTGATAGAACAGTTTTGAAACACTCTTTTTGTAGAATCTGCAAGAGGATATTTGGAGCGTTTTGAGGCCTATGCTGGAAAAGGAAATATCTTCACCTAAAAACTAGACAGAAGCATTCACAGAAACTTCTGTGTGATGAGTGCATTCAACTCACAGACTTGAACGTTTCTTTTGATAGAACAGTTTGGAAACATTACGTTTGTAGAATCTGCAAGTGTTTATTCGGAGCACCTTGAGGCCTATGTTGGAAGAGGAAATATCTTCACATAAAAACTAGAGAGAAGGATTCTCAGAAACTTCTTTGTGATGAGTTCATTCAACTCACAGAGTTGAACCTACCAATTGATAGAGAAGTTTGGAAACACTCTTTTTGTAGAATCTGCAAGTGAATATTTGGAGCCGTTTGAGGCCTATGCTGGAAAAGGAAATATCTTCACATAAAAACTGAACAGAAGCATTCTCAGAAACTTCTTTGTGTTGAGTGCATTCAACTCACAGACTTGAACTTACCTATAGAAAGAGCAGTTTTGAAACCCTCTTTTGGTAAAATCTGCAAGTGGTTATTTGGAACACTTCGAGGCCTGTGCTGGGATATGGAATATCTTCACCTAAAAACTACAGAGAAGCATTCTCAGAAAGTTCTTCACGATGCATTCATTCAACTCACAGAGTTGAACCTTCCTTTTGATAGAACAGTTTTGAAACACTCTTTTTGTAGAATCTGCAAGAGGATATATGGAGCGTTTTGAGGCCTATGCTGGAAAAGGAAATATCTTCACCTAAAAACTAGACAGAAGCATTCTCAGAAACTTCTGTGTGATGAGTGCATTCAACTCACAGACTTGAACGTTTCTTTTGATAGAACAGTTTGGAAACATTACGTTTGTAGAATCTGCAGGTGTTTATTCGGAGCACCCTGAGGCCTATGTTGGAAAAGGAAATATCTTCACATAAAAACTGGAGAGAAGGATTCTCAGAAACTTCTTTGTGATGAGTTCATTCAACTCACAGAGTTGAACCTACCAATTGATAGAGAAGTTTGGAAACACTCTTTTTGTAGAATCTGCAAGTGGATATTTGGAGCCGTTTGAGGCCTATGCTGGAAAAGGAAATATCTTCACATAAAAACTGAACAGAAGCATTCTCAGAAACTTCTTTGTGTTGAGTGCATTCAACTCACAGACTTGAACTTACCTGTAGAAAGAGCAGTTTTGAAACACTCTTTTGGTAAAATCTGCAAGTGGTTATTTGGAGCACTTCGAGGCCTGTGCTGGGATATGGAATATCTTTACCTAAAAACTACAGAGAAGCATTCTCAGAAAGTTCTTCACGATGCATTCATTCAACTCACAGAGTTGAACCTTCCTTTTGATAGAACAGTTTTGAAACACTCTTTTTGTAGAATCTGCAAGAGGATATTTGGAGCGTTTTGAGGCCTATGCTGGAAAAGGAAATATCTTCACCTAAAAACTAGACAGAAGCATTCTCAGAAACTTCTGTGTGATGAGTGCATTCAACTCACAGACTTGAACGTTTCTTTTGATAGAACAGTTTGGAAACATTACGTTTGTAGAATCTGCAAGTGTTTATTCGGAGCACCTTGAGGCCTATGTTGGAAAAGGAAATATCTTCACATAGAAACTAGAGAGAAGGATTCTCAGAAACTTCTTTGTGATGAGTTCATTCAACTCACAGAGTTGAACCTAACAATTGATAGAGAAGTTTGGAAACACTCTTTTTGTAGAATCTGCAAGTGGATATTTGGAGCCGTTTGAGGCCAATGCTGGAAAAGGAAATATCTTCACATAAAAACTGAACAGAAGCATTCTCAGAAACTTCTTTGTGTTGAGTGCATTCAACTCACAGACTTGAACTTACTTGTAGAAAGAGCAGTTTTGAAACACTCTTTTGGTAATATCTGCAAGTGGTTATTTGGAGCCCTTCGAGGCCTGTGCTGGGATATGCAATATCTTCACCTAAAAACTACAGAGAAGCATTCTCAGAAAGTTCTTCACGATGCATTCATTCAACTCACAAAGTTGAACCTTCCTTTTGATAGAAGAGTTTTGAAACACTCTTTTTGTAGAATCTGCAAGAGGATATTTGGAGCGTTTTGAGGCCTATGCTGGAAAAGGAAATATCTTCACCTAAAAACTAGACAGAAGCATTCTCAGAAACTTCTGTGGATGAGTGCATTCAACTCACAGACTTGAACGTTTCTTTTGATAGAACAGTTTGGAAACATTACGTTTGTAGAATCTGCAAGTGTTTATTCGGAGCACCTTGAGGCCTATGTTGGAAAAGGAAATATCTTCACATAAATCTAGAGAGAAGGATTCTCTGAAACTTCCTTGTGATGAGTTCATTCAACTCACTGAGTTGAACCTACCAATTGATAGAGAAGTTTGGAAACACTCTTTTTGTAGAATCTGCAAGTGGATATTTGGAGCCGTTTGAGGCCTATGCTGGAAAAGGAAATATCTTCACATAAAAACTGAACAGAAGCATTCTCAGAAACTTCTTTGTGTTGAGTGCATTCAACTCACAGACTTGAACTTACCTGTAGAAAGAGCAGTTTTGAAACACTCTTTTGGTAAAATCTGCAAGTGGTTATTTGGAGCACTTCGAGGCCTGTGCTGGGATATGGAATATCTTCACCTAAAAACTACAGAGAAGCATTCTCAAAAAGTTCTTCCCGATGCATTCATTCAACTCACAGAGTTGAACCTTCCTTTTGATAGAACAGTTTTGAAACACTCTTTTTGTAGAATCTGCAAGAGGATATTTGGAGCGTTTTGAGGCCTATGCTGGAAAAGGAAATATCTTCACCTAAAAACTAGACAGAAGCATTCTCAGAAACTTCTGTGTGATGAGTGCATTCAACTCACAGACTTGAACGTTTCTTTTGATAGAACAGTTTGGAAACTACGTTTGTAGAATCTGCAAGTGTTTATTCGGAGCACCTTGAGGCCTATGTTGGAAAAGGAAATATCTTCACATAAAAACTAGAGAGAAGGATTCTCAGAAACTTCTTTGTGATGAGTTCATTCAACTCACAGAGTTGAACCTACCAATTGATAGAGAAGTTTGGAAACACTCTTTTTGTAGAATCTGCAAGTGGATATTTGGAGCCATTTGAGGCCTATGCTGGAAAAGGAAATATCTTCACATAAAAACTGAACAGAAGCATTCTCAGAAACTTCTTTGTGTTGAGTGCATTCAACTCACAGACTTGAACTTACCTGTAGAAAGAGCAGTTTTGAAACACTCTTTTGGTAAAATCTGCAAGTGGTTATTTGGAGCACTTCGAGGCCTGTGCTGGGATATGGAATATCTTCACCTAAAAACTACAGAGAAGCATTCTCAGAAAGTTCTTCACGATGCATTCATTCAACTCACGGAGTTGAACCTTCCTTTTGATAGAACAGTTTTGAAACACTCTTTTTGTAGAATCTGCAAGAGGATATTTGGAGCGTTTGCATTCATTCAACTCACGGAGTTGAACCTTCCTTTTGATAGAACAGTTTTGAAACACTCTTTTTGTAGAATCTGCAAGAGGATATTTGGAGCGTTTAGAGGCCTATGCTGGAAAAGGAAATATCTTCACCTAAAAACTAGACAGAAGCATTCTCAGAAACTTCTGTGTGATGAGTGCATTCAACTCACAGACTTGTACGTTTCTTTTGATAGAACAGTTTGGAAACATTACGTTTGTAGAATCTGCAAGTGTTTATTCGGAGCACCTTGAGGCGTATGTTGGAAAAGGAAATATCTTCACATAAAACCTAGAGAGAAGGATTCTCAGAAACTTCTTTGAGATGAGTTCATTCAACTCACAGAGTTGAACCTACCAATTGATAGAGAAGTTTGGAAACACTCTTTTTGTAGAATCTGCAAGTGGATATTTGGAGCCGTTTGAGGCCTATGCTGGAAAAGGAAATATCTTCACATAAAAACTGAACAGAAGCATTCTCAGAAACTTCTTTGTGTTGAATGCATTCAACTCACAGACTTGAACTTACCTGTAGAAAGAGCAGTTTTGAAACACTCTTTTGGTAAAATCTGCAAGTGGTTATTTGGAGCACTTCCAGGCCTGTGCTGGGATATGGAATATCTTCACCTAAAAACTACAGAGAAGCATTCTGAGAAAGTTCTTCACGATGCATTCATTCAACTCACAGAGTTGAACCTTCCTTTTGATAGAACAGTTTTGAAACACTCTTTTTGTAGAATCTGCAAGAGGATATTTGGAGCGTTTTGAGGCCTATGCTGGAAAAGGAAATATCTTCACCTAAAAACTGGACAGAAGCATTCTCAGAAACTTCTGTGTGATGAGTGCATTCAACTCACAGACTTGAACGTTTCTTTTGATAGAACAGTTTGGAAACATTACGTTTGTAGAATCTGCAAGTGTTTATTCGGAGCACCTTGAGGCCTATGTTGGAAAAGGAAATATCTTCACATAAAAACTAGAGAGAAGGATTCTCAGAAACTTCTTTGTGATGAGTTCATTCAACTCACAGAGTTGAACCTACCAATTGATAGAGAAGTTTGGAAACACTCTTTTTGTAGAATCTGCAAGTGGATATTTGGAGCCGTTTGAGGCCTATGCTGGAAAAGGAAATATCTTCACATAAAAACTGAACAGAAGCATTCTCAGAAACTTCTTTGTGTTGAGTGCATTCAACTCACAGACTTGAACTTACCTGTAGAAAGAGCAGTTTTGAAACACTCTTTTGGTAAAATCTGCAGGTGGTTATTTGGAGCACTTCGAGGCCTGTGCTGGGATATGGAATATCTTCACCTAAAAACTACAGAGAAGCATTCTCAGAAAGTTCTTCACGATGCATTCATTCAACTCACAGAGTTGAACCTTCCTTTTGATAGAACAGTTTTGAAACACTCTTTTTGTAGAATCTGCAAGAGGATATTTGGAGCGTTTTGAGACCTATGCTGGAAAAGGAAATATCTTCACCTAAAAACTAGACAGAAGCATTCTCAGAAACTTCTGTGTGATGAGTGCATTCAACTCACAGACTTGAACGTTTCTTTTGATAGAACAGTTTGGAAACATTACGTTTGTAGAATCTGCAAGTGTTTATTCGGAGCACCTTGAGGCGTATGTTGGAAAAGGAAATATTTTCACATAAAACCTAGAGAGAAGGATTCTCAGAAACTTCTTTGTGATGAGTTCATTCAACTCACAGAGTTGAACCTACCAATTGATAGAGAAGTTTGGAAACACTCTTTTTGTAGAATCTGCAAGTGGATATTTGGAGCCGTTTGAGGCCTATGCTGGAAAAGGAAATATCTTCACATAAAAACTGAACAGAAGCATTCTCAGAAACTTCTTTGTGTTGAGTGCATTCAACTCACAGATTTGAACTTACCTGTAGAAAGAGCAGTTTTGAAACACTCTTTTGGTAAAATCTGCAAGTGGTTATTTGGAGCACTTCGAGGCCTGTGCTGGGATATTGAATATGTTCACATAAAAACTACAGAGAAGCATTCTCAGAAAGTTCTTCACGATGCATTCATTCAACTCACAGAGTTGAACCTTCCTTTTGATAGAACAGTTTTGAAACACTCTTTTTATAGAATCTGCAGGAGGATATTTGGAGCGTTTTGAGGCCTATGCTGGAAAAGGAAATATCTTCACCTAAAAACTAGACAGAAGCATTCTCAGAAACTTCTGTGTGATGAGTGCATTCAACTCACAGACTTGAACGTTTCTTTTGATAGAACAGTTTGGAAACATTACGTTTGTAGAATCTGCAAGTGTTTATTCGGAGCACCTTGATTCCTATGTTGGAAAAGGAAATATCTTCACATAAAAACTAGAGAGAAGGATTCTCAGAAACTTCTTTGTGATGAGTTCATTCAACTCACAGAGTTGAACCTACCAATTGATAGAGAAGTTTGGAAACCCTCTATTTGTAGAATCTGCAAGTGGATATTTGGAGCCGTTTGTGGCCTATGATGGAAAAGAAAATATCTTCACATAAAAACTGAACAGAAGCATTCTCAGAAGCTTCTTTGTGTTGAGTGCATTCAACTCACAGACTTGAACTTACCTGTAGAAAGAGCAGTTTTGAAACACTCTTTTGGTAAAATCTGCAATAGGTTATTTGGAGCACTTCGAGGCCTGTGCTGGGATATGGAATATCTTCACCTAAAAACTACAGAGAAGCATTCTCAGAAGGTTCTTCACGATGCATTCATTCAACTCACAGAGTTGAACCTTCCTTTTGATAGAACAGTTTTGAAACACTCTTTTTGTAGAATCTGCAAGAGGATATTTTGAGCGTTTTGAGGCCTATGCTGGAAAAGGAAATATCTTCACCTAAAAACTAGACAGAAGCATTCTCAGAAACTTCTGTGTGATGAGTGCATTCAACTCACAGACTTGAACGTTTCTTTTGATAGAACAGTTTGGAAACATTACGTTTGTAGAATCTGCAAGTGTTTATTCGGAGCACATTGAGGCCTATGTTGGAAAAGGAAAAATCTTCGCATAAAAACTAGAGAGAAGGATTCTCAGAAACTTCTTTGTGATGAGTTCATTCAACTCACAGAGTTGAACCTACCAATTGATAGAGAAGTTTGGAAACACTCTTTTTGTTGAATCTGCAAGTGGATATTTGGAGCCGTTTGAGGCCTATGCTGGAAAAGGAAATATCTTCACATAAAAACTGAACAGAAGCATTCTCAGAAACTTCTTTGTGTTGAGTGCATTCAACTCACAGACTTGAACTTACCTATAGAAAGAGCAGTTTTGAAACACTCTTTTGGTAAAATCTGCAAGTGGTTATTTGGAGCACTTCGAGGCCTGTGCTGGGATATGGAATATCTTCACCTAAAAACTACAGAGAAGCATTCTCAGAAAGTTCTTCACGATGCATTCATTCAACTCACAGAGTTGAACCTTCCTTTTGATAGAACAGTTTTGAAACACTCTTTTTGTAGAATCTGCAAGAGGATATTTGGAGCGTTTTGAGGCCTACGTTGGAAAAGGAAATATCTTCACCTAAAAACTAGACAGAAGCATTCTCAGAAACTTCTGTGTGATGAGTGCATTCAACTCACAGACTTGAACGTTTCTTTTGATAGAACAGTTTGGAAACATTACGTTTGTAGAATCTGCAAGTGTTTATTCGGAGCACCTTGATTCCTATGTTGGAAAAGGAAGTATCTTCTCATAAAAACTAGAGAGAAGGATTCTCAGAAACTTCTTTGTGATGAGTTCATTCAACTCACAGAGTTGAACCTACCAATTGATAGAGAAGTTTGGAAACACTCTTTTTGTAGAATCTGCAAGTGGATACTTGGAGCCGTTTGAGGCCTATGCTGGAAAAGGAAATATCTTCACATAAAAACTGAACAGAAGCATTCTCAGAAATTTCTTTGTGTTGAGTGCATTCAACTCACAGACTTGAACTTACCTGTAGAAAGAGCAGTTTTGAAGCACTCTTTTGGTAAAATCTGCAATTGGTTATTTGGAGCACTTCGAGGCCTGTGCTGGGATATGGAATATCTTCACCTAAAAACTACAGAGAAGCATTCTCAGAAGGTTCTTCATGATGCATTCATTCAACTCACAGAGTTGAACCTTCCTTTTGATAGAACAGTTTTGAAACACTCTTTTTGTAGAATCTGCAAGAGGATATTTCGAGCGTTTTGAGGCCTATGCTGGAAAAGGAAATATCTTCACCTAAAAACTAGACAGAAGCATTCTCAGAAACTTCTGTGTGATGAGTGCATTCAACTCACAGACTTGAACGTTTCTTTTGATAGAACAGTTTGGAAACATTACGTTTGTAGAATCTGCAAGTGTTTATTCGGAGCACCTTGAGGCCTATGTTGGAAAAGGAAATATCTTCACATAAAAACTAGAGAGAAGGATTCTCAGAAACTTCTTTGTGATGAGTTCATTCAACTCACAGAGTTGAACCTACCAATTGATAGAGAAGTTTGGAAACACTCTTTTTGTAGAATCTGCAAGTGGATATTTGGAGCCGTTTGAGGCCTATGCTGGAAAAGGAAATATCTTCACATAAAAACTGAACAGAAGCATTCTCAGAAACTTCTTTGTGTTGAGTGCATTCAACTCACAGACTTGAACTTACCTGCAGAAAGAGCAGTTTTGAAACACTCTTTTTGTAAAATCTGCAAGTGGTTATTTGGAGCACTTCGAGGCCTGTGCTGGGATATGGAATATCTTCACCTAAAAACTACAGAGAAGCATTCTCAGAAAGTTCTTCACGATGCATTCATTCAACTCACAGAGTTGAACCTTCCTTTTGATAGCACAGTTTTGAAACACTCTTTTTGTAGAATCTGCAAGAGGATATTTGGAGCGTTTTGAGGCCTATGCTGGAAAAGGAAATATCTTCATCTAAAAACTAGACAGAAGCATTCTCAGAAACTTCTGTGTGATGAGTGCATTCAACTCACGGACTTGAACGTTTCTTTTGATAGAACAGTTTGGAAACATTACGTTTGTAGAATCTGCAAGTGTTTATTCGGAGCACCTTGAGGCCTATGTTGGAAAAGGAAATATCTTCACATAAAAACTAGAGAGAAGGATTCTCAGAAACTTCTTTGTGATGAGTTCATTCAACTCACGGAGTTGAACCTACCAATTGATAGAGAAGTTTGGAAACACTCTTTTTGTAGAATCTGCAAGTGGATATTTGAAGCCGTTTGAGGCCTAGGCTGGAAAAGGAAATATCTTCACATAAAAACTGAACAGAAGCATTCTCAGAAACTTCTGTGTGATGAGTGCATTCAACTCACAGACTTGAACGTTTCTTTTGATAGAACAGTTTGGAAACATTACGTTTGTAGAATCTGCAAGTGTTTATTCGAAGCACATTGAGGCCTATGTTGGAAAAGGAAAAATCTTCGCATAAAAACTAGAGAGAAGGATTCTCAGAAACTTCTTTGTGATGAGTTCATTCAACTCACAGAGTTGAACCTACCAATTGATAGAGAAGTTTGGAAACACTCTTTTTGTAGAATCTGCAAGTGGATATTTGGAGCCGTTTGAGGCCTATGCTGGAAAAGGAAATATCTTCACATAAAAACTGAACAGAAGCATTCTCAGAAACTTCTTTGTGTTGAGTGCATTCAACTCACAGACTTGAACTTACCTATAGAAAGAGCAGTTTTGAAACACTCTTTTGGTAAAATCTGCAAGTGTTTATTTGGAGCACTTCGAGGCCTGTGCTGGGATATGGAATATCTTCACCTAAAAACTACAGAGAAGCATTCTCAGAAAGTTCTTCACGATGCATTCATTCAACTCACAGAGTTGAACCTTCCTTTTGATAGAACAGTTTTGAAACACTCTTTTTGTAGAATCTGCAAGAGGATATTTGGAGCGTTTTGAGGCCTATGCTGGAAAAGGAAATATCTTCACCTAAAAACTAGACAGAAGCATTCTCAGAAACTTCTGTGTGATGAGTGCATTCAACTCACAGACTTGAACGTTTCTTTTGATAGAACAGTTTGGAAACATTACGTTTGTAGAATCTGCAGGTGTTTATTCGGAGCACCTTGAGGCCTATGTTGGAAAAGGAAATATCTTCACATAAAAACTAGAGAGAAGGATTCTCAGAAACTTCTTTGTGATGAGTTCATTCAACTCACAGAGTTGAACCTACCAATTGATAGAGAAGTTTGGAAACACTCTTTTTGTAGAATCTGCAAGTGGATATTTGGAGCCGTTTGAGGCCAATGCTGGAAAAGGAAATATCTTCACATAAAAACTGAACAGAAGCATCATCAGAAACTTCTTTGTGTTGAGTGCATTCAACTCACAGATTTGAACTCACCTGTAGAAAGAGCAGTTTTGAAACACTCTTTTGGTAAAATCTGCAAGTGGTTATTTGGAGCACTTCGAGGCCTGTGCTGGGATATGGAATATGTTCACATAAAAACTACAGAGAAGCATTCTCAGAAAGTTCTTCACGATGCATTCATTCAACTCACAGAGTTGAACCTTCCTTTTGATAGAACAGTTTTGAAACACTCTTTTTGTAGAATCTGCAAGAGGATATTTGGAGCGTTTTGAGGCCTATGCTGGAAAAGGAAATATCTTCACCTAAAAACTAGACAGAAGCATTCTCAGAAAGTTCTGTGTGATGAGTGCATTCAACTCACAGACTTGAACGTTTCTTTTGATAGAACAGTTTGGAAACATTACGTTTGTAGAATCTGCAAGTGTTTATTCGGAGCACCTTGATTCCTATGTTGGAAAAGGAAATATCTTCACATAAAAACTAGAGAGAAGGATTCTCAGAAACTTCTTTGTGATGAGTTCATTCAACTCACAGAGTTGAACCTACCAATTGATAGAGAAGTTTGGAAACCCTCTGTTTGTAGAATCTGCAAGTGGATATTTGGAGCCGTTTGTGGCCTATGCTGGAAAAGGAAATATCTTCACATAAAAACTGAACAGAAGCATTCTCAGAAGCTTCTTTGTGTTGAGTGCATTCAACTCACAGACTTGAACTTACCTGTAGAAAGAGCAGTTTTGAAACACTCTTTTGGTAAAATCTGCAATTGGTTATTTGGAGCACTTCGAGGCCTGTGCTGGGATATGGAATATCTTCACCTAAAAACTACAGAGAAGCATTTTCAGAAGGTTCTTCACGATGCATTCATTCAACTCACAGAGTTGAACCTTCCTTTTGATAGAACAGTTTTGAAACACTCTTTTTGTAGAATCTGCAAGAGGATATTTGGAGCGTTTTGAGGCCTATGCTGGAAAAGGAAATATCTTCACCTAAAAACTAGACAGAAGCATTCTCAGAAACTTCTGTGTGATGAGTGCATTCAACTCACAGACTTGAACGTTTGTTTTGATAGAACAGTTTGGAAACATTACGTTTGTAGAATCTGCAAGTGTTTATTCGGAGCACCTTGAGGCCTATGTTGGAAAATGAAATATCTTCACATAAAAACTAGAGAGAAGGATTCTCAGAAACTTCTTTGTGATGAGTTCATTCAACTCACAGAGTTGAACCTACCAATTGATAGAGAAGTTTGGAAACACTCTTTTTGTAGAATCTGCAAGTGGATATTTGGAGCCGTTTGAGGCCTATGCTGGAAAAGGAAATATCTTCACATAAAAACTGAACAGAAGCATTCTCAGAAACTTCTTTGTGTTGAGTGCATTCAACTCACAGACTTGAACTTACCTGCAGAAAGAGCAGTTTTGAAACACTCTTTTTGTAAAATCTGCAAGTGGTTATTTGGAGCACTTCGAGGCCTGTGCTGGGATATGGAATATCTTCACCTAAAAACTACAGAGAAGCATTCTCAGAAAGTTCTTCACGATGCATTCATTCAACTCACAGAGTTGAACCTTCCTTTTGATAGAACAGTTTTGAAACACTCTTTTTGTAGAATCTGCAAGAGGATATTTGGAGCGTTTTGAGGCCTATGCTGGAAAAGGAAATGTCTTCACCTAAAAACTAGACAAAAGCATTCTCAGAAACTTCTGTGTGATGAGTGCATTCAACTCACAGACTTGAACGTTTCTTTTGATAGAACAGTTTGGAAACATTACGTTTGTAGAATCTGCAAGTGTTTATTCGGAGCACCTTGAGGCCTATGTTGGAAAAGGAAAAATCTTCGCATAAAAACTAGAGAGAAGGACTCTCAGAAACTTCTTTGTGATGAGTTCATTCAACTCACAGAGTTGAACCTACCAATTGATAGAGAAGTTTGGAAACACTCTTTTTGTAGAATCTGCAAGTGGATATTTGGAGCCGTTTGAGGCCTATGCTGGAAAAGGAAATATCTTCACATAAAACCTGAACAGAAGCATTCTCAGAAACTTCTTTGTGTTGAGTGCATTCAACTCACAGACTTGAACTTACCTATAGAAAGAGCAGTTTTGAAACACTCTTTTGGTAAAATCTGCAAGTGGTTATTTTGAGCACTTCGAGGCCTGTGCTGGGATATGGAATATCTTCACCTAAAAACTACAGAGAAGCATTCTCAGAAAGTTCTTCACGATGCATTCATTCAACTCACAGAGTTGAACCTTCCTTTTGATAGAACAGTTTTGAAACACTCTTTTTGCAGAATTTGCAAGAGGATATTTGGAGCGTTTTGAGGCCTATGTTGGAAAAGGAAATATCTTCACCTAAAAACTAGACAGAAGCATTCTCAGAAACTTCTGTGTGATGAGTTCATTCAACTCACAGACTTGAACGTTTCTTTTGATAGAACAGTTTGGAAACATTACGTTTGTAGAATCTGCAAGTGTTTATTCGGAGCACCTTGATTCCTATGTTGGAAAAGGAAATATGTTCACATAAAAACTAGAGAGAAGGATTCTCAGAAACTTCTTTGTGATGAGTTCATTCAACCCACAGAGTTGAACCTACCAATTGATAGAGAAGTTTGGAAACACTCTTTTTGTAGAATCTGCAAGTGGATACTTGGAGCCGTTTGAGGCCTATGCTGGAAAAGGAAATATCTTCACATAAAAACTGAACAGAAGCATTCTCAGAAACTTCTTTGTGTTGAGTGCATTCAACTCACAGACTTGAACTTACCTGCAGAAAGAGCAGTTTTGAAACAATCTTTTTGTAAAATCTGCAAGTGGTTACTTGGAGCACTTCGAGGCCTGTGCTGGGATATGGAATATCTTCACCTAAAAACTACAGAGAAGCATTCTCAGAAAGTTCTTCACGATGCATTCATTCAACTCACAGAGTTGAACCTTTCTTTTGATAAAACAGTTTTGAAACACTCTTTTTGTAGAATCTGCAAGAGGATATTTGGAGCGTTTTGAGGCCTATGCTGGAAAAGGAAATATCTTCACCTAAAAACTAGACAGAAGCATTCTCAGAAACTTCTGAGTGATGAGTGCATTCAACTCACAGACTTGAACGTTTCTTTTGATAGAACAGTTTGGAAACATTACGTTTGTAGAATCTGCAAGTGTTTATTCGGAGCAGCTTGAGGCCTATGTTGGAAAAGGAAATATCTTCACATAAAAACTAGAGAGAAGGATTCTCAGAAACTTCTTTGTGATGAGTTCATTCAACTCACAGAGTTGAACCTACCAATTGATAGAGAAGTTTGGAAACACTCTTTTTGTAGAATCTGCAAGTGGATATTTGGAGCCATTTGAGGCCTATTCTGGAAAAGGAAATATCTTCACATAAAAACTGAACAGAAGCATTCTCAGAAACTTCTTTGTGTTGAGTGCATTCAACTCACAGACTTGAACTTACCTGTAGAAAGAGCAGTTTTGAAACACTCTTTTGGTAAAATCTGCAAGTGGTTATTTGGAGCACTTCGAGGCCTGTGCTGGGATATGGAATATTTTCACCTAAAAACTACAGAGAAGCATTCTCAGAAAGTTCTTCACGATGCATTCATTCAACTCACAGAGTTGAACCTTCCTTTTGATAGAACAGTTTTGAAACACTCTTTTTGTAGAATCTGCAAGAGGATATTTGGAGCGTTTTGAGGCCTATGCTGGAAAAGGAAATATCTTCACCTAAAAACTAGACAGAAGCATTCTCAGAAACTTCTGTGTGATGAGTGCATTCAACTCACAGACTTGAACGTTTCTTTTGATAGAACAGTTTGGAAACATTACGTTTGTAGAATCTGCAAGTGTTTATTCGGAGCACCTTGAGGCGTATGTTGGAAAAGGAAATATCTTCACATAAAAACTAGAGAGAAGGATTCTCAGAAACTTCTTTGTGATGAGTTCATTCAACTCACAGAGTTGAACCTACCAATTGATAGAGAAGTTTGGAAACACTCTTTTTGTAGAATCTGCAAGTGGATATTTGGAGCCGTTTGAGGCCTAGGCTGGAAAAGGAAATATCTTCACATAAAAACTGAACAGAAGCATTCTCAGAAACTTCTGTGTGATGAGTGCATTCAACTCACAGACTTGAACGTTTCTTTTGATAGAACAGTTTGGAAACATTACGTTTGTAGAATCTGCAAGTGTTTATACGGAGCACATTGAGGCCTACGTTGGAAAAGGAAAAATCTTCGCATAAAAACTAGAGAGAAGGATTCTCAGAAACTTCTTTTTGATGAGTTCATTCAACTCACAGAGTTGAACCTACCAATTGATAGAGAAGTTTGGAAACACTCTTTTTGTAGAATCTGCAAGTGGATATTTGGAGCCGTTTGAGGCCTATCCTGGAAAAAGAAATATCTTCACATAAAAACTGAACAGAAGCACTCTCAGAAACTTCTTTGTGTTGAGTGCATTCAACTCACAGATTTGAACTTACCTATAGAAAGAGCAGTTTTGAAACACTCTTTTGGTAAAATCTGCAAGTGGTTATTTGGAGCACTTCGAGGCCTGTGCTGGGATATGGAATATCTTCACCTAAAAACTACAGAGAAGCATTCTCAGAAAGTTCTTCACGATGCATTCATTCAACTCACAGAGTTGAACCTTCCTTTTGATAGAACAGTTTTGAAACACTCTTTTTGTAGAATCTGCAAGAGGATATTTGGAGCGTTTTGAGGCCTATGCTGGAAAAGGAAATATCTTCACCTAAAAACTAGACAGAAGCATTCTCAGAAACTTCTGTGTGATGAGTGCATTCAACTCACAGACTTGAACGTTTCTTTTGATAGAACAGTTTGGAAACATTACGTTTGTAGAATCTGCAAGTGTTTATTCGGAGCACCTTGAGGCGTATGTTGGAAAAGGAAATATCTTCACATAAAAACTAGAGAGAAGGATTCTCAGAAACTTCTTTGTGATGAGTTCATTCAACTCACAGAGTTGAACCTACCAATTGATAGAGAAGTTTGGAAACACTCTTTTTGTAGAATCTGCAAGTGGATATTTGGAGCCGTTTGAGGCCTAGGCTGGAAAAGGAAATATCTTCACATAAAAACTGAACAGAAGCATTCTCAGAAACTTCTGTGTGATGAGTGCATTCAACTCACAGACTTGAACGTTTCTTTTGATAGAACAGTTTGGAAACATTACGTTTGTAGAATCTGCAAGTGTTTATACGGAGCACATTGAGGCCTACGTTGGAAAAGGAAAAATCTTCGCATAAAAACTAGAGAGAAGGATTCTCAGAAACTTCTTTTTGATGAGTTCATTCAACTCACAGAGTTGAACCTACCAATTGATAGAGAAGTTTGGAAACACTCTTTTTGTAGAATCTGCAAGTGGATATTTGGAGCCGTTTGAGGCCTATCCTGGAAAAAGAAATATCTTCACATAAAAACTGAACAGAAGCACTCTCAGAAACTTCTTTGTGTTGAGTGCATTCAACTCACAGATTTGAACTTACCTATAGAAAGAGCAGTTTTGAAACACTCTTTTGGTAAAATCTGCAAGTGGTTATTTGGAGCACTTCGAGGCCTGTGCTGGGATATGGAATATCTTCACCTAAAAACTACAGAGAAGCATTCTCAGAAAGTTCTTCACGATGCATTCATTCAACTCACAGAGTTGAACCTTCCTTTTGATAGAACAGTTTTGAAACACTCTTTTTGTAGAATCTGCAAGAGGATATTTGGAGCGTTTTGAGGCCTATGCTGGAAAAGGAAATATCTTCACCTAAAAACTAGACAGAAGCATTCTCAGAAACTTCTGTGTGATGAGTGCATTCAACTCACAGAATTGAACGTTTCTTTAGATAGAACAGTTTGGAAACATTGCGTTTGTAGAATCTGCAAGTGTTTATTCGGAGCACCTTGAGGCGTATGTTGGAAAAGGAAATATCTTCACATAAAAACTAGAGAGAAGGATTCTCAGAAACTTCTTTGTGATGAGTTCATTCAACTCACAGAGTTGAACCTACCAATTGATAGAGAAGTTTGGAAACACTCTTTTTGTAGAATCTGCAAGTGGATATTTGGAGCCGTTTGAGGCCTATGCTGGAAAAGGAAATATCTTCACATAAAAACTGAACAGAAGCATTCTCAGAAACTTCTTTGTGTTGAGTGCATTCAACTCACAGACTTGAACTTACCTGTAGAAAGAGCACTTTTGAAACACCCTTTTGGTAAAATCTGCAAGTGGTTATTTGGAGCACTTCGAGGCCTGTGCTGGGATATGGAATATCTTCACCTAAAAACTACAGAGAAGCAGTCTCAGAAAGTTCTTCACGATGCATTCATTCAACTCACAGAGTTGAACCTTCCTTTTGATAGAACAGTTTTGAAACACTCTTTTTGTAGAATCTGCAAGAGGATATTTGGAGCGTTTTGAGGCCTATGCTGGAAAAGGAAATATCTTCACCTAAAAACTAGAAAGAAGCATTCTCAGAAACTTCTGTGTGATGAGTGCATTCAACTCACAGACTTGAACGTTTCTTTTGATAGAACAGTTTGGAAACATTACGTTTGTAGAATCTGCAAGTGTTTATTCGGAGCACCTTGAGGCCTATGTTGGAAAAGGAAATATCTTCACATAAAACCTAGAGAGAAGGATTCTCAGAAACTTCTTTGTGATGAGTTCATTCAACTCACAGAGTTGAACCTACCAATTGATAGAGAAGTTTGGAAACACTCTTTTTGTAGAATCTGCAAGTGGATATTTGGAGCCGTTTGAGGCCTATGCTGGAAAAGGAAATATCTTCACATAAAAACTGAACAGAAGCATTCTCAGAAACTTCTTTGTGTTGAGTGCATTCAACTCACAGACTTGAACTTACCTGTAGAAAGAGCAGTTTTGAAACACTCTTTTGGTAAAATCTGCAAGTGGTTATTTGGAGCACTTCGAGGCCTGTGCTGGGATATGGAATATCTTCACCTAAAAACTACAGAGAAGCATTCTCAGAAAGTTCTTCACGATGCATTCATTCAACTCACAGAGTTGAACCTTCCTTTTGATAGAACAGTTTTGAAACACTCTTTTGTAGAATCTGCAAGAGGATATTTGGAGCGTTTTGAGGCCTATGCTGGAAAAGGAAATATCTTCACCTAAAAACTAGACAGAAGCATTCTCAGAAACTTCTGTGTGATGAGTGCATTCAACTCACAGACTTGAACGTTTCTTTTGATAGAACAGTTTGGAAACATTACGTTTGTAGAATCTGCAAGTGTTTATTCGGAGCACCTTGAGGCCTATGTTGGAAAAGGAAATATCTTCACATAAAAACTAGAGAGAAGGATTCTCAGAAACTTCTTTGTGATGAGTTCATTCAACTCACAGAGTTGAACCTACCAATTGATAGAGAAGTTTGGAAACACTCTTTTTGTAGAATCTGCAAGTGGATATTTGGAGCCGTTTGAGGCCTATGCTGGAAAAGGAAATATCTTCACATAAAAACTGAACAGAAGCATTCTCAGAAACTTCTTTGTGTTGAGTGCATTCAACTCACAGACTTGAACTTACCTGTAGAAAGAGCAGTTTTGAAACACTCTTTTGGTAAAATCTGCAAGTGGTTATTTGGAGCACTTCGAGGCCTGTGCTGGGATATGGAATATCTTCACCTAAAAACTACAGAGAAGCATTCTCAGAAAGTTCTTCACGATGCATTCATTCAACTCACAGAGTTGAACCTTCCTTTTGATAGAACAGTTTTGAAACACTCTTTTTGTAGAATCTGCAAGAGGATATTTGGAGCGTTTTGAGGCCTATGCTGGAAAAGGAAATATCTTCACCTAAAAACTAGACAGAAGCATTCTCAGAAACTTCTGTGTGATGAGTGCATTCAACTCACAGACTTGAACGTTTCTTTTGATAGAACAGTTTGGAAACATTACGTTTGTAGAATCTGCAAGTGTTTATTCGGAGCACCTTGAGGCCTATGTTGGAAAAGGAAATATCTTCACATAAAACCTAGAGAGAAGGATTCTCAGAAACTTCTTTGTGATGAGTTCATTCAACTCACAGAGTTGAACCTACCAATTGATAGAGAAGTTTGGAAACACTCTTTTTGTAGAATCTGCAAGTGGATATTTGGAGCCGTTTGAGGCCTATGCTGGAAAAGGAAATATCTTCACATAAAAACTGAACAGAAGCATTCTCAGAAACTTCTTTGTGTTGAGTGCATTCAACTCACAGACTTGAACTTACCTGTAGAAAGAGCAGTTTTGAAACACTCTTTTGGTAAAATCTGCAAGTGGTTATTTGGAGCACTTCGAGGCCTGTGCTGGGATATGGAATATCTTCACCTAAAAACTACAGAGAAGCATTCTCAGAAAGTTCTTCACGATGCATTCATTCAACTCACAGAGTTGAACCTTCCTTTTGATAGAACAGTTTTGCAACACTCTTTTTGTAGAATCTGCAAGAGGATATTTGGAGCGTTTTGAGGCCTATGCTGGAAAAGGAAATATCTTCACCCAAAAACTAGACAGAAGCATTCTCAGAAACTTCTGTGTGATGAGTGCATTCAACTCACAGACTTGAACGTTTCTTTTGATAGAACAGTTTGGAAACATTACGTTTGTAGAATCTGCAAGTGTTTATTCGGAGCACCTTGAGGCGTATGTTGGAAAAGGAAATATCTTCACATAAAAACTAGAGAGAAGGATTCTCAGAAACTTCTTTGTGATGAGTTCATTCAACTCACAGAGTTGAACCTACCAATTGATAGAGAAGTTTGGAAACACTCTTTTTGTAGAATCTGCAAGTGGATATTTGGAGCCGTTTGAGGCCTAGGTTGGTAAAGGAAATATCTTCACATAAAAACTGAACAGAAGCATTCTCAGAAACTTCTGTGTGATGAGTGCATTCAACTCACAGACTTGAACGTTTCTTTTGATAGAACAGTTTGGAAACATTACGTTTGTAGAATCTGCAGGTGTTTATTCGGAGCACCTTGAGGCCTATGTTGGAAAAGGAAATATCTTCACATAAAACTAGAGAGAAGGATTCTCAGAAATTTCTTTGTGATGAGTTCATTCAACTCACAGAGTTGAACCTACCAATTGATAGAGAAGTTTGGAAACACTCTTTTTGTAGAATCTGCAAGTGGATATTTGGAGCCGTTTGAGGCCTATGCTGGAAAAGGAAATATCTTCACATAAAAACTGAACAGAAGCATTCTCAGAAACTTCTTTGTGTTGAGTGCATTCAACTCACAGACTTGAACTTACCTGTAGAAAGAGCAGTTTTGAAACACTCTTTTGGTAAAATCTGCATGTGGTTATTTGGAGCACTTCGAGGCCTGTGCTGGGATATGGAATATCTTCACCTAAAAACTACAGAGAAGCAGTCTCAGAAAGTTCTTCACGATGCATTCATTCAACTCACAGAGTTGAACCTTCCTTTTGATAGAACAGTTTGGAAACACTCTTTTTGTAGAATCTGCAAGAGGATATTTGGAGCGTTTTGAGGCCTATGCTGGAAAAGGAAATATCTTCACCTAAAAACTAGACAGAAGCATTCTCAGAAACTTCTGTGTGATGAGTGCATTCAACTCACAGACTTGAACGTTTCTTTTGATAGAACAGTTTGGAAACATTACGTTTGTAGAATCTGCAAGTGTTTATTCGGAGCACCTTGAGGCGTATGTTGGAAAAGGAAATATCTTCACATAAAAACTAGAGAGAAGGATTCTCAGAAACTTCTTTGTGATGAGTTCATTCAACTCACAGAGTTGAACCTACCAATTGATAGAGAAGTTTGGAAAGACTCTTTTTGTAGAATCTGCAAGTGGATATTTGGAGCCGTTTGAGGATTAGGCTGGAAAAGGAAATATCTTCACATAAAAACTGAACAGAAGCATTCTCAGAAACTTCTGTGTGATGAGTGCATTCAACTCACAGACTTGAAGGTTTCTTTTGATAGAACAGTTTGGAAACATTACGTTTGTAGAATCTGCAGGTGTTTATTCGGAGCACCTTGAGGCCTATGTTGGAAAAGGAAATATCTTCACATAAAAACTATAGAGAAGGATTCTCAGAAACTTCTTTGTGATGAGTTCATTCAACTCACAGAGTTGAACCTACCAATTGATAGAGAAGTTTGGAAACACTCTTTTTGTAGAATCTGCAAGTGGATATTTGGAGCCGTTTGAGGCCTATGCTGGAAAAGGAAATATCTTCACATAAAAACTGAACAGAAGCATTCTCAGAAACTTCTTTGTGTTGAGTGCATTCAACTCACAGACTTGAACTTACCTGTAGAAAGAGCAGTTTTGAAACACTCTTTTGGTAAAATCTGCAAGTGGTTATTTGGAGCACTTCGAGGCCTGTGCTGGGATATGGAATATCTTCACCTAAAAACTACAGAGAAACAGTCTCAGAAAGTTCTTCACGACGCATTCATTCAACTCACAGAGTTGAACCTTCCTTTTGATAGAACAGTTTTGAAACACTCTTTTTGTAGAATCTGCAAGAGGATATTTGGAGCGTTTTGAGGCCTTTGCTGGAAAAGGAAATATCTTCACCTAAAAACTAGACAGAAGCATTCTCAGAAACTTCTGTGTGATGAGTGCATTCAACTCACAGACTTGAACGTTTCTTTTGATAGAACAGTTTGGAAACATTACGTTTGTAGAATCTGCAAGTGTTTATTCGGAGCACCTTGAGGCGTATGTTGGAAAAGGAAATATCTTCACATAAAAACTAGAGAGAAGGATTCTCAGAAACTTCTTTGTGATGAGTTCATTCAACTCACAGAGTTGAACCTACCAATTGATAGAGAAGTTTGGAAACACTCTTTTTGTAGAATCTGCAAGTGGATATTTGGAGCCGTTTGAGCCCTATGCTGGAAAAGGAAATATCTTCACATAAAAACTGAACAGAAGCATTCTCAGAAACTTCTGTGTGATGAGTGCATTCAACTCACAGACTTGAACGTTTCTTTTGATAGAACAGTTTGGAAACATTACGTTTGTAGAATCTGCAAGTGTTTATTCGGAGCCCATTGAGGCCTATGTTGGAAAAGGAAATATCTTCGCATAAAAACTAGAGAGAAGGATTCTCAGAAACTTCTTTGTGATGAGTTCATTCAACTCACAGAGTTGAACCTTCCTTTTGATAGAACAGTTTTGCAACACTCTTTTTGTAGAATCTGCAAGAGGATATTTGGAGCGTTTTGAGGCCTATGCTGGAAAAGGAAATATCTTCACCCAAAAACTAGACAGAAGCATTCTCAGAAACTTCTGTGTGATGAGTGCATTCAACTCACAGACTTGAACGTTTCTTTTGATAGAACAGTTTGGAAACATTACGTTTGTAGAATCTGCAAGTGTTTATTCGGAGCACCTTGAGGCGTATGTTGGAAAAGGAAATATCTTCACATAAAAACTAGAGAGAAGGATTCTCAGAAACTTCTTTGTGATGAGTTCATTCAACTCACAGAGTTGAACCTACCAATTGATAGAGAAGTTTGGAAACACTCTTTTTGTAGAATCTGCAAGTGGATATTTGGAGCCGTTTGAGGCCTAGGTTGGTAAAGGAAATATCTTCACATAAAAACTGAACAGAAGCATTCTCAGAAACTTCTTGTGATGAGTGCATTCAACTCACAGACGTGAACGTTTCTTTTGATAGAACAGTTTGGAAACATTACGTTTGTAGAATCTGCAAGTGTTTATTCGGAGCACATTGAGGCCTATGTTGGAAAAGGAAAAATCTTCGCATAAAAACTAGAGAGAAGGATTCTCAGAAACTTCTTTGTGATGAGTTCATTCAACTCACAGAGTTGAACATACCAATTGATAGAGAAGTTTGGAAACACTCTTTTTGTAGAATCTGCAAGTGGATATTTGGAGCCGTTTGAGGCCTATGCTGGAAAAGGAAATATCTTCACATAAAAACTGAACAGAAGCATTCTCAGAAACTTCTTTGTGTTGAGTGCATTCAACTCACGGACTTGAACTTACCTATAGAAAGAGGAGTTTTGAAACACTCTTTTGGTAAAATCTGCAAGTGGTTATTTGGAGCACTTCGAGGTCTGTGCTGGGATATGGAATATCTTCACATAAAAACTACAGAGAAGCAGTCTCAGAAAGTTCTTCACGATGCATTCATTCAACTCACAGAGTTGAACCTTCCTTTTGATAGAACAGTTTGGAAACACTCTTTTTGTAGAATCTGCAAGAGGATATTTGGAGCGTTTTGAGGCCTATGCTGGAAAAGGAAATATCTTCACCTAAAAACTAGACAGAAGCATTCTCAGAAACTTCTGTGTGATGAGTGCATTCAACTCACAGACTTGAACGTTTCTTTTGATAGAACAGTTTGGAAACATTACGTTTGTAGAATCTGCAAGTGTTTATTCGGAGCACCTTGAGGCGTATGTTGGAAAAGGAAATATCTTCACATAAAAACTAGAGAGAAGGATTCTCAGAAACTTCTTTGTGATGAGTTCATTCAACTCACAGAGTTGAACCTACCAATTGATAGAGAAGTTTGGAAACACTCTTTTTGTAGAATCTGCAAGTGGATATTTGGAGCCGTTTGAGGCCTATGCTGGAAAAGGAAATATCTTCACATAAAAACTGAACAGAAGCATTCTCAGAAACTTCTTTCTGTTGAGTGCATTCAACTCACAGACTTGAACTTACCTATAGAAAGAGGAGTTTTGAAACACTCTTTTGGTAAAATCTGCAAGTGGTTATTTGGAGCACTTCGAGGTCTGTGCTGGGATATGGAATATCTTCACATAAAAACTACAGAGAAGCATTCTCAGAAAGTTCTTCACGATGCATTCATTCAACTCACAGAGTTGAACCTTCCTTTTGATAGAACAGTTTTGAAACACTCTTTTTGTAGAGTCTGCAAGAGGATATTTGGAGCGTTTTGAGGCCTATGCTGGAAAAGGAAATATCTTCACCTAAAAACTAGACAGAAGCATTCTCAGAAACTTCTGTGTGATGAGTGCATTCAACTCACAGACTTGAACGTTTCTTTTGATAGAACAGTTTGGAAACATTACGTTTGTAGAATCTGCAGGTGTTTATTCGGAGCACCTTGGGGCCTATGTTGGAAAAGGAAATATCTTCACATAAAACTAGAGAGAAGGATTCTCAGAAACTTCTTTGTGATGAGTTCATTCAACTCACAGAGTTGAACCTACCAATTGATAGAGAAGTTTGGAAACACTCTTTTTGTAGAATCTGCAAGTGGATATTTGGAGCCGTTTGAGGCCTATGCTGGAAAAGGAAATATCTTCACATAAAAACTGAACAGAAGCATTCTCAGAAACTTCTTTGTGTTGAGTGCATTCAACTCACAGACTTGAACTTACCTGTAGAAAGAGCAGTTTTGAAACACTCTTTTGGTAAAATCTGCATGTGGTTATTTGGAGCACTTCGAGGCCTGTGCTGGGATATGGAATATCTTCACCTAAAAACTACAGAGAAGCAGTCTCAGAAAGTTCTTCACGATGCATTCATTCAACTCACAGAGTTGAACCTTCCTTTTGATAGAACAGTTTGGAAACACTCTTTTTGTAGAATCTGCAAGAGGATATTTGGAGCGTTTTGAGGCCTATGCTGGAAAAGGAAATATCTTCACCTAAAAACTAGACAGAAGCATTCTCAGAAACTTCTGTGTGATGAGTGCATTCAACTCACAGACTTGAACGTTTCTTTTGATAGAACAGTTTGGAAACATTACGTTTGTAGAATCTGCAAGTGTTTATTCGGAGCACCTTGAGGCGTATGTTGGAAAAGGAAATATCTTCACATAAAAACTAGAGAGAAGGATTCTCAGAAACTTCTTTGTGATGAGTTCATTCAACTCACAGAGTTGAACCTACCAATTGATAGAGAAGTTTGGAAAGACTCTTTTTGTAGAATCTGCAAGTGGATATTTGGAGCCGTTTGAGGATTAGGCTGGAAAAGGAAATATCTTCACATAAAAACTGAACAGAAGCATTCTCAGAAACTTCTGTGTGATGAGTGCATTCAACTCAGAGACTTGAAGGTTTCTTTTGATAGAACAGTTTGGAAACATTACGTTTGTAGAATCTGCAGGTGTTTATTCGGAGCACCTTGAGGCCTATGTTGGAAAAGGAAATATCTTCACATAAAAACTATAGAGAAGGATTCTCAGAAACTTCTTTGTGATGAGTTCATTCAACTCACAGAGTTGAACCTACCAATTGATAGAGAAGTTTGGAAACACTCTTTTTGTAGAATCTGCAAGTGGATATTTGGAGCCGTTTGAGGCCTATGCTGGAAAAGGAAATATCTTCACATAAAAACTGAACAGAAGCATTCTCAGAAACTTCTTTGTGTTGAGTGCATTCAACTCACAGACTTGAACTTACCTGTAGAAAGAGCAGTTTTGAAACACTCTTTTGGTAAAATCTGCAAGTGGTTATTTGGAGCACTTCGAGGCCTGTGCTGGGATATGGAATATCTTCACCTAAAAACTACAGAGAAACAGTCTCAGAAAGTTCTTCACGACGCATTCATTCAACTCACAGAGTTGAACCTTCCTTTTGATAGAACAGTTTTGAAACACTCTTTTTGTAGAATCTGCAAGAGGATATTTGGAGCGTTTTGAGGCCTTTGCTGGAAAAGGAAATATCTTCACCTATAAACTAGACAGAAGCATTCTCAGAAACTTCTGTGTGATGAGTGCATTCAACTCACAGACTTGAACGTTTCCTTTGATAGAACAGTTTGGAAACATTACGTTTGTAGAATCTGCAAGTGTTTATTCGGAGCACCTTGAGGCGTATGTTGGAAAAGGAAATATCTTCACATAAAAACTAGAGAGAAGGATTCTCAGAAACTTCTTTGTGATGAGTTCATTCAACTCACAGAGTTGAACCTACCAATTGATAGAGAAGTTTGGAAACACTCTTTTTGTAGAATCTGCAAGTGGATATTTGGAGCCGTTTGAGGCCTATGCTGGAAAAGGAAATATCTTCACATAAAAACTGAACAGAAGCATTCTCAGAAACTTCTGTGTGATGAGTGCATTCAACTCACAGACTTGAACGTTTCTTTTGATAGAATAGTTTGGAAACATTACGTTTGTAGAATCTGCAAGTGTTTATTCGGAGCCCATTCAGGCCTATGATGGAAAAGGAAATATCTTCACATAAAAACTAGAGAGAAGGATTCTCAGAAACTTCTTTGTGATGAGTTCATTCAACTCACAGAGTTGAACCTACCAATTGATAGAGAAGTTTGGAAACACTCTTTTTGTAGAATCTGCAAGTGGATATTTGGAGCCGTTTGAGGCCTATGCTGGAAAAGGAAATATCTTCACATAAAAACTGAACAGAAGCATTCTCAGAAACTTCTTTCTGTTGAGTGCATTCAACTCACAGACTTGAACTTATCTGTAGAAAGAGCAGTTTTGAAACACTCTTTTGGTAAAATCTGCAAGTGGTTATTTGGAGCACTTCGAGGCCTGTGCTGGGATATGGAATATCGTCACCTAAAAACTACAGAGAAGCAATCTCAGAAAGTTCTTCACGATGCATTCATTCAACTCACAGAGTTGAACCTTCCTTTTGATAGAACAGTTTTGAAACACTCTTTTTGTAGAATCTGCAAGAGGATATTTGGAGCGTTTTGAGGCCTATGCTGGAAAAGGAAATATCTTCACCTAAAAACTAGACAGAAGCATTCTCAGAAACTTCTGTGTGATGAGTGCATTCAACTCACAGACTTGAACGTTTCTTTTGATAAAACAGTTTGGAAACATTACGTTTGTAGAATCTGCAAGTGTTTATTCGGAGCACCTTGAGGCCTATGTTGGAAAAGGAAATATCTTCGCATAGAAACTAGAGAGAAGGATTCTCAGAAACTTCTTTGTGATGAGTTCATTCAACTCACAGAGTTGAACCTACCAATTGATAGAGAAGTTTGGAAACACTCTTTTTGTAGAATCTGCAAGTGGATATTTGGAGCCGTTTGAGGCCTATGCTGGAAAAGGAAATATCTTCACATAAAAACTGAACAGAAGCATTCTCAGAAACTTCTTTGTGTTGAGTGCATTCAACTCACGGACTTGAACTTACCTATAGAAAGAGGAGTTTTGAAACACTCTTTTGGTAAAATCTGCAAGTGGTTATTTGGAGCACTTCGAGGTCTGTGCTGGGATATGGAATATCTTCACATAAAAACTACAGAGAAGCATTCTCAGAAAGTTCTTCACGATGCATTCATTCAACTCACAGAGTTGAACCTTCCTTTTGATAGAACAGTTTTGAAACACTCTTTTTGTAGAGTCTGCAAGAGGATATTTGGAGCGTTTTGAGGCCTATGCTGGAAAAGGAAATATCTTCACCTAAAAACTAGACAGAAGCATTCTCAGAAACTTCTGTGTGATGAGTGCATTCAACTCACAGACTTGAACGTTTCTTTTGATAGAACAGTTTGGAAACATTACGTTTGTAGAATCTGCAGGTGTTTATTCGGAGCACCTTGGGGCCTATGTTGGAAAAGGAAATATCTTCACATAAAACTAGAGAGAAGGATTCTCAGAAACTTCTTTGTGATGAGTTCATTCAACTCACAGAGTTGAACCTACCAATTGATAGAGAAGTTTGGAAACACTCTTTTTGTAGAATCTGCAAGTGGATATTTGGAGCCGTTTGAGGCCTATGCTGGAAAAGGAAATATCTTCACATAAAAACTGAACAGAAGCATTCTCAGAAACTTCTTTGTGTTGAGTGCATTCAACTCACCGACTTGAACTTACCTGTAGAAAGAGCAGTTTTGAAACACTCTTTTGGTAAAATCTGCATGTGGTTATTTGGAGCACTTCGAGGCCTGTGCTGGGATATGGAATATCTTCACCTAAAAACTACAGAGAAGCAGTCTCAGAAAGTTCTTCACGATGCATTCATTCAACTCACAGAGTTGAACCTTCCTTTTGATAGAACAGTTTGGAAACACTCTTTTTGTAGAATCTGCAAGAAGATATTTGGAGCGTTTTGAGGCCTATGCTGGAAAAGGAAATATCTTCACCTAAAAACTAGACAGAAGCATTCTCAGAAACTTCTGTGTGATGAGTGCATTCAACTCACAGACTTGAACGTTTCTTTTGATAGAACAGTTTGGAAACATTACGTTTGTAGAATCTGCAAGTGTTTATTCGGAGCACCTTGAGGCGTATGTTGGAAAAGGAAATATCTTCACATAAAAACTAGAGAGAAGGATTCTCAGAAACTTCTTTGTGATGAGTTCATTCAACTCACAGAGTTGAACCTACCAATTGATAGAGAAGTTTGGAAAGACTCTTTTTGTAGAATCTGCAAGTCGATATTTGGAGCCGTTTGAGGATTAGGCTGGAAAAGGAAATATCTTCACATAAAAACTGAACAGAAGCATTCTCAGAAACTTCTGTGTGATGAGTGCATTCAACTCAGAGACTTGAAGGTTTCTTTTGATAGAACAGTTTGGAAACATTACGTTTGTAGAATCTGCAGGTGTTTATTCGGAGCACCTTGAGGCCTATGTTGGAAAAGGAAATATCTTCACATAAAAACTATAGAGAAGGATTCTCAGAAACTTCTTTGTGATGAGTTCATTCAACTCACAGAGTTGAACCTACCAATTGATAGAGAAGTTTGGAAACACTCTTTTTGTAGAATCTGCAAGTGGATATTTGGAGCCGTTTGAGGCCTATGCTGGAAAAGGAAATATCTTCACATAAAAACTGAACAGAAGCATTCTCAGAAACTTCTTTGTGTTGAGTGCATTCAACTCACAGACTTGAACTTACCTGTAGAAAGAGCAGTTTTGAAACACTCTTTTGGTAAAATCTGCAAGTGGTTATTTGGAGCACTTCGAGGCCTGTGCTGGGATATGGAATATCTTCACCTAAAAACTACAGAGAAACAGTCTCAGAAAGTTCTTCACGACGCATTCATTCAACTCACAGAGTTGAACCTTCCTTTTGATAGAACAGTTTTGAAACACTCTTTTTGTAGAATCTGCAAGAGGATATTTGGAGCGTTTTGAGGCCTTTGCTGGAAAAGGAAATATCTTCACCTAAAAACTAGACAGAAGCATTCTCAGAAACTACTGTGTGATGAGTGCATTCAACTCACAGACTTGAACGTTTCTTTTGATAGAACAGTTTGGAAACATTACGTTTGTAGAATCTGCAAGTGTTTATTCGGAGCACCTTGAGGCGTATGTTGGAAAAGGAAATATCTTCACATAAAAACTAGAGAGAAGGATTCTCAGAAACTTCTTTGTGATGAGTTCATTCAACTCACAGAGTTGAACCTACCAATTGATAGAGAAGTTTGGAAACACTCTTTTTGTAGAATCTGCAAGTGGATATTTGGAGCCGTTTGAGGCCTATGCTGGAAAAGGAAATATCTTCACATAAAAACTGAACAGAAGCATTCTCAGAAACTTCTGTGTGATGAGTGCATTCAACTCACAGGCTTGAACGTTTCTTTTGATAGAATAGTTTGGAAACATTACGTTTGTAGAATCTGCAAGTGTTTATTCGGAGCCCATTCAGGCCTATGATGGAAAAGGAAATATCTTCACATAAAAACTAGAGAGAAGGATTCTCAGAAACTTCTTTGTGATGAGTTCATTCAACTCACAGAGTTGAACCTACCAATTGATAGAGAAGTTTGGAAACACTCTTTTTGTAGAATCTGCAAGTGGATATTTGGAGCCGTTTGAGGCCTATGCTGGAAAAGGAAATATCTTCACATAAAAACTGAACAGAAGCATTCTCAGAAACTTCTGTGTGATGAGTGCATTCAACTCACAGACTTGAACGTTTCTTTTGATAGAATAGTTTGGAAACATTACGTTTGTAGAATCTGCAAGTGTTTATTCGGAGCCCATTCAGGCCTATGATGGAAAAGGAAATATCTTCACATAAAAACTAGAGAGAAGGATTCTCAGAAACTTCTTTGTGATGAGTTCATTCAACTCACAGAGTTGAACCTACCAATTGATAGAGAAGTTTGGAAACACTCTTTTTGTAGAATCTGCAAGTGGATATTTGGAGCCGTTTGAGGCCTATGCTGGAAAAGGAAATATCTTCACATAAAAACTGAACAGAAGCATTCTCAGAAACTTCTTTCTGTTGAGTGCATTCAACTCACAGACTTGAACTTATCTGTAGAAAGAGCAGTTTTGAAACACTCTTTTGGTAAAATCTGCAAGTGGTTATTTGGAGCACTTCGAGGCCTGTGCTGGGATATGGAATATCGTCACCTAAAAACTACAGAGAAGCAATCTCAGAAAGTTCTTCACGATGCATTCATTCAACTCACAGAGTTGAACCTTCCTTTTGATAGAACAGTTTTGAAACACTCTTTTTGTAGAATCTGCAAGAGGATATTTGGAGCGTTTTGAGGCCTATGCTGGAAAAGGAAATATCTTCACCTAAAAACTAGACAGAAGCATTCTCAGAAACTTCTGTGTGATGAGTGCATTCAACTCACAGACTTGAACGTTTCTTTTGATAAAACAGTTTGGAAACATTACGTTTGTAGAATCTGCAAGTGTTTATTCGGAGCACCTTGAGGCCTATGTTGGAAAAGGAAATATCTTCGCATAGAAACTAGAGAGAAGGATTCTCAGAAACTTCTTTGTGATGAGTTCATTCAACTCACAGAGTTGAACCTACCAATTGATAGAGAAGTTTGGAAACACTCTTTTTGTAGAATCTGCAAGTGGATATTTGGAGCCGTTTGAGGCCTATGCTGGAAAAGGAAATATCTTCACATAAAAACTGAACAGAAGCATTCTCAGAAACTTCTTTGTGTTGAGTGCATTCAACTCACGGACTTGAACTTACCTATAGAAAGAGGAGTTTTGAAACACTCTTTTGGTAAAATCTGCAAGTGGTTATTTGGAGCACTTCGAGGTCTGTGCTGGGATATGGAATATCTTCACATAAAAACTACAGAGAAGCATTCTCAGAAAGTTCTTCACGATGCATTCATTCAACTCACAGAGTTGAACCTTCCTTTTGATAGAACAGTTTTGAAACACTCTTTTTGTAGAGTCTGCAAGAGGATATTTGGAGCGTTTTGAGGCCTATGCTGGAAAAGGAAATATCTTCACCTAAAAACTAGACAGAAGCATTCTCAGAAACTTCTGTGTGATGAGTGCATTCAACTCACAGACTTGAACGTTTCTTTTGATAGAACAGTTTGGAAACATTACGTTTGTAGAATCTGCAGGTGTTTATTCGGAGCACCTTGGGGCCTATGTTGGAAAAGGAAATATCTTCACATAAAACTAGAGAGAAGGATTCTCAGAAACTTCTTTGTGATGAGTTCATTCAACTCACAGAGTTGAACCTACCAATTGATAGAGAAGTTTGGAAACACTCTTTTTGTAGAATCTGCAAGTGGATATTTGGAGCCGTTTGAGGCCTATGCTGGAAAAGGAAATATCTTCACATAAAAACTGAACAGAAGCATTCTCAGAAACTTCTTTGTGTTGAGTGCATTCAACTCACCGACTTGAACTTACCTGTAGAAAGAGCAGTTTTGAAACACTCTTTTGGTAAAATCTGCATGTGGTTATTTGGAGCACTTCGAGGCCTGTGCTGGGATATGGAATATCTTCACCTAAAAACTACAGAGAAGCAGTCTCAGAAAGTTCTTCACGATGCATTCATTCAACTCACAGAGTTGAACCTTCCTTTTGATAGAACAGTTTGGAAACACTCTTTTTGTAGAATCTGCAAGAAGATATTTGGAGCGTTTTGAGGCCTATGCTGGAAAAGGAAATATCTTCACCTAAAAACTAGACAGAAGCATTCTCAGAAACTTCTGTGTGATGAGTGCATTCAACTCACAGACTTGAACGTTTCTTTTGATAGAACAGTTTGGAAACATTACGTTTGTAGAATCTGCAAGTGTTTATTCGGAGCACCTTGAGGCGTATGTTGGAAAAGGAAATATCTTCACATAAAAACTAGAGAGAAGGATTCTCAGAAACTTCTTTGTGATGAGTTCATTCAACTCACAGAGTTGAACCTACCAATTGATAGAGAAGTTTGGAAAGACTCTTTTTGTAGAATCTGCAAGTCGATATTTGGAGCCGTTTGAGGATTAGGCTGGAAAAGGAAATATCTTCACATAAAAACTGAACAGAAGCATTCTCAGAAACTTCTGTGTGATGAGTGCATTCAACTCAGAGACTTGAAGGTTTCTTTTGATAGAACAGTTTGGAAACATTACGTTTGTAGAATCTGCAGGTGTTTATTCGGAGCACCTTGAGGCCTATGTTGGAAAAGGAAATATCTTCACATAAAAACTATAGAGAAGGATTCTCAGAAACTTCTTTGTGATGAGTTCATTCAACTCACAGAGTTGAACCTACCAATTGATAGAGAAGTTTGGAAACACTCTTTTTGTAGAATCTGCAAGTGGATATTTGGAGCCGTTTGAGGCCTATGCTGGAAAAGGAAATATCTTCACATAAAAACTGAACAGAAGCATTCTCAGAAACTTCTTTGTGTTGAGTGCATTCAACTCACAGACTTGAACTTACCTGTAGAAAGAGCAGTTTTGAAACACTCTTTTGGTAAAATCTGCAAGTGGTTATTTGGAGCACTTCGAGGCCTGTGCTGGGATATGGAATATCTTCACCTAAAAACTACAGAGAAACAGTCTCAGAAAGTTCTTCACGACGCATTCATTCAACTCACAGAGTTGAACCTTCCTTTTGATAGAACAGTTTTGAAACACTCTTTTTGTAGAATCTGCAAGAGGATATTTGGAGCGTTTTGAGGCCTTTGCTGGAAAAGGAAATATCTTCACCTAAAAACTAGACAGAAGCATTCTCAGAAACTACTGTGTGATGAGTGCATTCAACTCACAGACTTGAACGTTTCTTTTGATAGAACAGTTTGGAAACATTACGTTTGTAGAATCTGCAAGTGTTTATTCGGAGCACCTTGAGGCGTATGTTGGAAAAGGAAATATCTTCACATAAAAACTAGAGAGAAGGATTCTCAGAAACTTCTTTGTGATGAGTTCATTCAACTCACAGAGTTGAACCTACCAATTGATAGAGAAGTTTGGAAACACTCTTTTTGTAGAATCTGCAAGTGGATATTTGGAGCCGTTTGAGGCCTATGCTGGAAAAGGAAATATCTTCACATAAAAACTGAACAGAAGCATTCTCAGAAACTTCTGTGTGATGAGTGCATTCAACTCACAGGCTTGAACGTTTCTTTTGATAGAATAGTTTGGAAACATTACGTTTGTAGAATCTGCAAGTGTTTATTCGGAGCCCATTCAGGCCTATGATGGAAAAGGAAATATCTTCACATAAAAACTAGAGAGAAGGATTCTCAGAAACTTCTTTGTGATGAGTTCATTCAACTCACAGAGTTGAACCTACCAATTGATAGAGAAGTTTGGAAACACTCTTTTTGTAGAATCTGCAAGTGGATATTTGGAGCCGTTTGAGGCCTATGCTGGAAAAGGAAATATCTTCACATAAAAACTGAACAGAAGCATTCTCAGAAACTTCTGTGTGATGAGTGCATTCAACTCACAGACTTGAACGTTTCTTTTGATAGAATAGTTTGGAAACATTACGTTTGTAGAATCTGCAAGTGTTTATTCGGAGCCCATTCAGGCCTATGATGGAAAAGGAAATATCTTCACATAAAAACTAGAGAGAAGGATTCTCAGAAACTTCTTTGTGATGAGTTCATTCAACTCACAGAGTTGAACCTACCAATTGATAGAGAAGTTTGGAAACACTCTTTTTGTAGAATCTGCAAGTGGATATTTGGAGCCGTTTGAGGCCTATGCTGGAAAAGGAAATATCTTCACATAAAAACTGAACAGAAGCATTCTCAGAAACTTCTTTCTGTTGAGTGCATTCAACTCACAGACTTGAACTTATCTGTAGAAAGAGCAGTTTTGAAACACTCTTTTGGTAAAATCTGCAAGTGGTTATTTGGAGCACTTCGAGGCCTGTGCTGGGATATGGAATATCGTCACCTAAAAACTACAGAGAAGCAATCTCAGAAAGTTCTTCACGATGCATTCATTCAACTCACAGAGTTGAACCTTCCTTTTGATAGAACAGTTTTGAAACACTCTTTTTGTAGAATCTGCAAGAGGATATTTGGAGCGTTTTGAGGCCTATGCTGGAAAAGGAAATATCTTCACCTAAAAACTAGACAGAAGCATTCTCAGAAACTTCTGTGTGATGAGTGCATTCAACTCACAGACTTGAACGTTTCTTTTGATAAAACAGTTTGGAAACATTACGTTTGTAGAATCTGCAAGTGTTTATTCGGAGCACCTTGAGGCCTATGTTGGAAAAGGAAATATCTTCGCATAGAAACTAGAGAGAAGGATTCTCAGAAACTTCTTTGTGATGAGTTCATTCAACTCACAGAGTTGAACCTACCAATTGATAGAGAAGTTTGGAAACACTCTTTTTGTAGAATCTGCAAGTGGATATTTGGAGCCGTTTGAGGCCTATGCTGGAAAAGGAAATATCTTCACATAAAAACTGAACAGAAGCATTCTCAGAAACTTCTTTGTGTTGAGTGCATTCAACTCACGGACTTGAACTTACCTATAGAAAGAGGAGTTTTGAAACACTCTTTTGGTAAAATCTGCAAGTGGTTATTTGGAGCACTTCGAGGTCTGTGCTGGGATATGGAATATCTTCACATAAAAACTACAGAGAAGCATTCTCAGAAAGTTCTTCACGATGCATTCATTCAACTCACAGAGTTGAACCTTCCTTTTGATAGAACAGTTTTGAAACACTCTTTTTGTAGAGTCTGCAAGAGGATATTTGGAGCGTTTTGAGGCCTATGCTGGAAAAGGAAATATCTTCACCTAAAAACTAGACAGAAGCATTCTCAGAAACTTCTGTGTGATGAGTGCATTCAACTCACAGACTTGAACGTTTCTTTTGATAGAACAGTTTGGAAACATTACGTTTGTAGAATCTGCAGGTGTTTATTCGGAGCACCTTGGGGCCTATGTTGGAAAAGGAAATATCTTCACATAAAACTAGAGAGAAGGATTCTCAGAAACTTCTTTGTGATGAGTTCATTCAACTCACAGAGTTGAACCTACCAATTGATAGAGAAGTTTGGAAACACTCTTTTTGTAGAATCTGCAAGTGGATATTTGGAGCCGTTTGAGGCCTATGCTGGAAAAGGAAATATCTTCACATAAAAACTGAACAGAAGCATTCTCAGAAACTTCTTTGTGTTGAGTGCATTCAACTCACCGACTTGAACTTACCTGTAGAAAGAGCAGTTTTGAAACACTCTTTTGGTAAAATCTGCATGTGGTTATTTGGAGCACTTCGAGGCCTGTGCTGGGATATGGAATATCTTCACCTAAAAACTACAGAGAAGCAGTCTCAGAAAGTTCTTCACGATGCATTCATTCAACTCACAGAGTTGAACCTTCCTTTTGATAGAACAGTTTGGAAACACTCTTTTTGTAGAATCTGCAAGAAGATATTTGGAGCGTTTTGAGGCCTATGCTGGAAAAGGAAATATCTTCACCTAAAAACTAGACAGAAGCATTCTCAGAAACTTCTGTGTGATGAGTGCATTCAACTCACAGACTTGAACGTTTCTTTTGATAGAACAGTTTGGAAACATTACGTTTGTAGAATCTGCAAGTGTTTATTCGGAGCACCTTGAGGCGTATGTTGGAAAAGGAAATATCTTCACATAAAAACTAGAGAGAAGGATTCTCAGAAACTTCTTTGTGATGAGTTCATTCAACTCACAGAGTTGAACCTACCAATTGATAGAGAAGTTTGGAAAGACTCTTTTTGTAGAATCTGCAAGTCGATATTTGGAGCCGTTTGAGGATTAGGCTGGAAAAGGAAATATCTTCACATAAAAACTGAACAGAAGCATTCTCAGAAACTTCTGTGTGATGAGTGCATTCAACTCAGAGACTTGAAGGTTTCTTTTGATAGAACAGTTTGGAAACATTACGTTTGTAGAATCTGCAGGTGTTTATTCGGAGCACCTTGAGGCCTATGTTGGAAAAGGAAATATCTTCACATAAAAACTATAGAGAAGGATTCTCAGAAACTTCTTTGTGATGAGTTCATTCAACTCACAGAGTTGAACCTACCAATTGATAGAGAAGTTTGGAAACACTCTTTTTGTAGAATCTGCAAGTGGATATTTGGAGCCGTTTGAGGCCTATGCTGGAAAAGGAAATATCTTCACATAAAAACTGAACAGAAGCATTCTCAGAAACTTCTTTGTGTTGAGTGCATTCAACTCACAGACTTGAACTTACCTGTAGAAAGAGCAGTTTTGAAACACTCTTTTGGTAAAATCTGCAAGTGGTTATTTGGAGCACTTCGAGGCCTGTGCTGGGATATGGAATATCTTCACCTAAAAACTACAGAGAAACAGTCTCAGAAAGTTCTTCACGACGCATTCATTCAACTCACAGAGTTGAACCTTCCTTTTGATAGAACAGTTTTGAAACACTCTTTTTGTAGAATCTGCAAGAGGATATTTGGAGCGTTTTGAGGCCTTTGCTGGAAAAGGAAATATCTTCACCTAAAAACTAGACAGAAGCATTCTCAGAAACTACTGTGTGATGAGTGCATTCAACTCACAGACTTGAACGTTTCTTTTGATAGAACAGTTTGGAAACATTACGTTTGTAGAATCTGCAAGTGTTTATTCGGAGCACCTTGAGGCGTATGTTGGAAAAGGAAATATCTTCACATAAAAACTAGAGAGAAGGATTCTCAGAAACTTCTTTGTGATGAGTTCATTCAACTCACAGAGTTGAACCTACCAATTGATAGAGAAGTTTGGAAACACTCTTTTTGTAGAATCTGCAAGTGGATATTTGGAGCCGTTTGAGGCCTATGCTGGAAAAGGAAATATCTTCACATAAAAACTGAACAGAAGCATTCTCAGAAACTTCTGTGTGATGAGTGCATTCAACTCACAGGCTTGAACGTTTCTTTTGATAGAATAGTTTGGAAACATTACGTTTGTAGAATCTGCAAGTGTTTATTCGGAGCCCATTCAGGCCTATGATGGAAAAGGAAATATCTTCACATAAAAACTAGAGAGAAGGATTCTCAGAAACTTCTTTGTGATGAGTTCATTCAACTCACAGAGTTGAACCTACCAATTGATAGAGAAGTTTGGAAACACTCTTTTTGTAGAATCTGCAAGTGGATATTTGGAGCCGTTTGAGGCCTATGCTGGAAAAGGAAATATCTTCACATAAAAACTGAACAGAAGCATTCTCAGAAACTTCTTTCTGTTGAGTGCATTCAACTCACAGACTTGAACTTATCTGTAGAAAGAGCAGTTTTGAAACACTCTTTTGGTAAAATCTGCAAGTGGTTATTTGGAGCACTTCGAGGCCTGTGCTGGGATATGGAATATCGTCACCTAAAAACTACAGACAAGCAATCTCAGAAAGTTCTTCACGATGCATTCATTCAACTCACAGAGTTGAACCTTCCTTTTGATAGAACAGTTTTGAAACACTCTTTTTGTAGAATCTGCAAGAGGATATTTGGAGCGTTTTGAGGCCTATGCTGGAAAAGGAAATATCTTCACCTAAAAACTAGACAGAAGCATTCTCAGAAACTTCTGTGTGATGAGTGCATTCAACTCACAGACTTGAACGTTTCTTTTGATAAAACAGTTTGGAAACATTACGTTTGTAGAATCTGCAAGTGTTTATTCGGAGCACCTTGAGGCCTATGTTGGAAAAGGAAATATCTTCGCATAAAAACTAGAGAGAAGGATTCTCAGAAACTTCTTCGTGATGAGTTCATTCAACTCACAGAGTTGAACCTACCAATTGATAGAGAAGTTTGGAAACACTCTTTTTGTAGAATCTGCAAGTGGATATTTGGAGCCGTTTGAGGCCTATGCTGGAAAAGGAAATATCTTCACATAAAAACTGAACAGAAGCATTCTCAGAAACTTCTTTGTGTTGAGTGCATTCAACTCACGGACTTGAACTTACCTATAGAAAGAGGAGTTTTGAAACACTCTTTTGGTAAAATCTGCAAGTGGTTATTTGGAGCACTTCGAGGTCTGTGCTGGGATATGGAATATCTTCACATAAAAACTACAGAGAAGCATTCTCAGAAAGTTCTTCACGATGCATTCATTCAACTCACAGAGTTGAACCTTCCTTTTGATAGAACAGTTTTGAAACACTCTTTTTGTAGAGTCTGCAAGAGGATATTTGGAGCGTTTTGAGGCCTATGCTGGAAAAGGAAATATCTTCACCTAAAAACTAGACAGAAGCATTCTCAGAAACTTCTGTGTGATGAGTGCATTCAACTCACAGACTTGAACGTTTCTTTTGATAGAACAGTTTGGAAACATTACGTTTGTAGAATCTGCAGGTGTTTATTCGGAGCACCTTGGGGCCTATGTTGGAAAAGGAAATATCTTCACATAAAACTAGAGAGAAGGATTCTCAGAAACTTCTTTGTGATGAGTTCATTCAACTCACAGAGTTGAACCTACCAATTGATAGAGAAGTTTGGAAACACTCTTTTTGTAGAATCTGCAAGTGGATATTTGGAGCCGTTTGAGGCCTATGCTGGAAAAGGAAATATCTTCACATAAAAACTGAACAGAAGCATTCTCAGAAACTTCTTTGTGTTGAGTGCATTCAACTCACAGACTTGAACTTACCTGTAGAAAGAGCAGTTTTGAAACACTCTTTTGGTAAAATCTGCATGTGGTTATTTGGAGCACTTCGAGGCCTGTGCTGGGATATGGAATATCTTCACCTAAAAACTACAGAGAAGCAGTCTCAGAAAGTTCTTCACGATGCATTCATTCAACTCACAGAGTTGAACCTTCCTTTTGATAGAACAGTTTGGAAACACTCTTTTTGTAGAATCTGCAAGAGGATATTTGGAGCGTTTTGAGGCCTATGCTGGAAAAGGAAATATCTTCACCTAAAAACTAGACAGAAGCATTCTCAGAAACTTCTGTGTGATGAGTGCATTCAACTCACAGACTTGAACGTTTCTTTTGATAGAACAGTTTGGAAACATTACGTTTGTAGAATCTGCAAGTGTTTATTCGGAGCACCTTGAGGCGTATGTTGGAAAAGGAAATATCTTCACATAAAAACTAGAGAGAAGGATTCTCAGAAACTTCTTTGTGATGAGTTCATTCAACTCACAGAGTTGAACCTACCAATTGATAGAGAAGTTTGGAAAGACTCTTTTTGTAGAATCTGCAAGTGGATATTTGGAGCCGTTTGAGGATTAGGCTGGAAAAGGAAATATCTTCACATAAAAACTGAACAGAAGCATTCTCAGAAACTTCTGTGTGATGAGTGCATTCAACTCAGAGACTTGAAGGTTTCTTTTGATAGAACAGTTTGGAAACATTACGTTTGTAGAATCTGCAGGTGTTTATTCGGAGCACCTTGAGGCCTATGTTGGAAAAGGAAATATCTTCACATAAAAACTATAGAGAAGGATTCTCAGAAACTTCTTTGTGATGAGTTCATTCAACTCACAGAGTTGAACCTACCAATTGATAGAGAAGTTTGGAAACACTCTTTTTGTAGAATCTGCAAGTGGATATTTGGAGCCGTTTGAGGCCTATGCTGGAAAAGGAAATATCTTCACATAAAAACTGAACAGAAGCATTCTCAGAAACTTCTTTGTGTTGAGTGCATTCAACTCACAGACTTGAACTTACCTGTAGAAAGAGCAGTTTTGAAACACTCTTTTGGTAAAATCTGCAAGTGGTTATTTGGAGCACTTCGAGGCCTGTGCTGGGATATGGAATATCTTCACCTAAAAACTACAGAGAAACAGTCTCAGAAAGTTCTTCACGACGCATTCATTCAACTCACAGAGTTGAACCTTCCTTTTGATAGAACAGTTTTGAAACACTCTTTTTGTAGAATCTGCAAGAGGGTATTTGGAGCGTTTTGAGGCCTTTGCTGGAAAAGGAAATATCTTCACCTAAAAACTAGACAGAAGCATTCTCAGAAACTTCTGTGTGATGAGTGCATTCAACTCACAGACTTGAACGTTTCTTTTGATAGAACAGTTTGGAAACATTACGTTTGTAGAATCTGCAAGTGTTTATTCGGAGCACCTTGAGGCGTATGTTGGAAAAGGAAATATCTTCACATAAAAACTAGAGAGAAGGATTCTCAGAAACTTCTTTGTGATGAGTTCATTCAACTCACAGAGTTGAACCTACCAATTGATAGAGAAGTTTGGAAACACTCTTTTTGTAGAATCTGCAAGTGGATATTTGGAGCCGTTTGAGGCCTATGCTGGAAATTGAAATATCTTCACATAAAAACTGAACAGAAGCATTCTCAGAAACTTCTGTGTGATGAGTGCATTCAACTCACAGACTTGAACGTTTCTTTTGATAGAACAGTTTGGAAACATTACGTTTGTAGAATCTGCAAGTGTTTATTCGGAGCCCATTGAGGCCTATGTTGGAAAAGGAAATATCTTCGCATAAAAACTAGAGAGAAGGATTCTCAGAAACTTCTTTGTGATGAGTTCATTCAACTCACAGAGTTGAACATACCAATTGATAGAGAAGTTTGGAAACACTCTTTTTGTAGAATCTGCAAGTGGATATTTGGAGCCGTTTGAGGCCTGTGCTGGAAAAGGAAATATCTTCCCATAAAAACTGAACAGAAGCATTCTCAGAAACTTCTTTGTGTTGAGTGCATTCAACTCACAGATTTGAACTTACCTATAGAAAGGGCAGTTTTGAAACACTCTTTTGGTAAAATCTGCAAGTGGTTATTTGGAGCACTTCGAGGCCTGTGCTGGGATATGGAATATCTTCACCTAAAAACTACAGAGAAGCATTCTCAGAAAGTTCTTCACGATGCATTCATTCAACTCACAGAGTTGAACCTTCCTTTTGATAGAACAGTTTTGAAACACTCTTTTTGTAGAATCTGCAAGAGGATATTTGGAGCATTTTGAGGCCTATCCTGGAAAAGGAAATATCTTCACCTAAAAACTAGACAGAAGCATTCTCAGAAACTTCTGTGTGATGAGTGCATTCAACTCACAGACTTGAACGTTTCTTTTGATAGAACAGTTTGGAAACATTACGTTTGTAGAATCTGCAAGTGTTTATTCGGAGCACCTTGAGGCCTATGTTGGAAAAGGAAATATCTTCACATAAAAACTAGAGAGAAGGATTCTCAGAAACTTCTTTGTGATGAGTTCATTCAACTCACAGAGTTGAACCTACCAATTGATAGAGAAGTTTGGAAACACTCTTTTTGTAGAATCTGCAAGTGGATATTTGGAGCCGTTTGAGGCCTATGCTGGAAAAGGAAATATCTTCACATAAAAACTGAACAGAAGCATTCTCAGAAACTTCTTTGTGTTGAGTGCATTCAACTCACAGACTTGAACTTACCTGTAGAAAGAGCAGTTTTGAAACACTCTTTTGGTAAAATCTGCAAGTGGTTATTTGGAGCACTTCGAGGCCTGTGCTGGGATATGGAATATCTTCACCTAAAAACTACAGAGAAGCATTCTCAGAAAGTTCTTCACGATGCATTCATTCAACTCACAGAGTTGAACCTTCCTTTTGATAGAACAGTTTTGCAACACTCTTTTTGTAGAATCTGCAAGAGGATATTTGGAGCGTTTTGAGGCCTATGCTGGAAAAGGAAATATCTTCACCCAAAAACTAGACAGAAGCATTCTCAGAAACTTCTGTGTGATGAGTGCATTCAACTCACAGACTTGAACGTTTCTTTTGATAGAACAGTTTGGAAACATTACGTTTGTAGAATCTGCAAGTGTTTATTCGGAGCACCTTGAGGCGTATTTTGGAAAAGGAAATATCTTCACATAAAAACTAGAGAGAAGGATTCTCAGAAACTTCTTTGTGATGAGTTCATTCAACTCACAGAGTTGAAACTACCAATTGATAGAGAAGTTTGGAAACACTCTTTTTGTAGAATCTGCAAGTGGATATTTGGAGCCGTTTGAGTCCTAGGTTGGTAAAGGAAATATCTTCACATAAAAACTGAACAGAAGCATTCTCAGAAACTTCTTGTGATGAGTGCATTCAACTCACAGACTTGAACGTTTCTTTTGATAGAACAGTTTGGAAACATTACGTTTGTAGAATCTGCAAGTGTTTATTCGGAGCACATTGTGGCCTATGTTGGAAAAGGAAAAATCTTCGCATAAAAACTAGAGAGAAGGATTCTCAGAAACTTCTTTGTGATGAGTTCATTCAACTCACAGAGTTGAACCTACCAATTGATAGAGAAGTTTGGAAACACTCTTTTTGTAGAATCTGCAAGTGGATATTTGGAGCCGTTTGAGGCCTATGCTGGAAAAGGAAATATCTTCACATAAAAACTGAACAGAAGCATTCTCAGAAACTTCTTTGTGTTGAGTGCATTCAACTCACGGACTTGAACTTACCTATAGAAAGAGGAGTTTTGAAACGCTCTTTTGGTAAAATCTGCAAGTGGTTATTTGGAGCACATCGAGGTCTGTGCTGGGATATGGAATATCTTCACATAAAAACTACAGAGAAGCATTCTCAGAAAGTTCTTCACGATGCATTCATTCAACTCACAGAGTTGAACCTTCCTTTTGATAGAACAGTTTTGAAACACTCTTTTTGTAGAGTCTGCAAGAGGATATTTGGAGCGTTTTGAGGCCTATGCTGGAAAAGGAAATATCTTCACCTAAAAACTAGACAGAAGCATTCTCAGAAACTTCTGTGTGATGAGTGCATTCAACTCACAGACTTGAACGTTTCTTTTGATAGAACAGTTTGGAAACATTACGTTTGTAGAATCTGCAGGTGTTTATTCGGAGCACCTTGAGGCCTATGTTGGAAAAGGAAATATCTTCACATAAAACTAGAGAGAAGGATTCTCAGAAACTTCTTTGTGATGAGTTCATTCAACTCACAGAGTTGAACCTAGGCTCAATTGATAGAGAAGTTTGGAAACACTCTTTTTGTAGAATCTGCAAGTGGATATTTGGAGCCGTTTGAGGCCTATGCTGGAAAAGGAAATATCTTCACATAAAAACTGAACAGAAGCATTCTCAGAAACTTCTTTGTGTTGAGTGCATTCAACTCACAGACTTGAACTTACCTGTAGAAAGAGCAGTTTTGAAACACTCTTTTGGTAAAATCTGCATGTGGTTATTTGGAGCACTTCGAGGCCTGTGCTGGGATATGGAATATCTTCACCTAAAAACTACAGAGAAGCAGTCTCAGAAAGTTCTTCACGATGCATTCATTCAACTCACAGAGTTGAACCTTCCTTTTGATAGAACAGTTTGGAAACACTCTTTTTGTAGAATCTGCAAGAGGATATTTGGAGCGTTTTGAGGCCTATGCTGGAAAAGGAAATATCTTCACCTAAAAACTAGACAGAAGCATTCTCAGAAACTTCTGTGTGATGAGTGCATTCAACTCACAGACTTGAACGTTTCTTTTGATAGAACAGTTTGGAAACATTACGTTTGTAGAATCTGCAAGTGTTTATTCGGAGCACCTTGAGGCGTATGTTGGAAAAGGAAATATCTTCACATAAAAACTAGAGAGAAGGATTCTCAGAAACTTCTTTGTGATGAGTTCATTCAACTCACAGAGTTGAACCTACCAATTGATAGAGAAGTTTGGAAAGACTCTTTTTGTAGAATCTGCAAGTGGATATTTGGAGTCGTTTGAGGATTAGGCTGGAAAAGGAAATATCTTCACATAAAAACTGAACAGAAGCATTCTCAGAAACTTCTGTGTGATGAGTGCATTCAACTCAGAGACTTGAAGGTTTCTTTTGATAGAACAGTTTGGAAACATTACGTTTGTAGAATCTGCAGGTGTTTATTCGGAGCACCTTGAGGCCTATGTTGGAAAAGGAAATATCTTCACATAAAAACTATAGAGAAGGATTCTCAGAAACTTCTTTGTGATGAGTTCATTCAACTCACAGAGTTGAACCTACCAATTGATAGAGAAGTTTGGAAACACTCTTTTTGTAGAATCTGCAAGTGGATATTTGGAGCCGTTTGAGGCCTATGCTGGAAAAGGAAATATCTTCACATAAAAACTGAACAGAAGCATTCTCAGAAACTTCTTTGTGTTGAGTGCATTCAACTCACAGACTTGAACTTACCTGTAGAAAGAGCAGTTTTGAAACACTCTTTTGGTAAAATCTGCAAGTGGTTATTTGGAGCACTTCGATTCCTGTGCTGGGATATGGAATATCTTCACCTAAAAACTACAGAGAAACAGTCTCAGAAAGTTCTTCACGACGCATTCATTCAACTCACAGAGTTGAACCTTCCTTTTGATAGAACAGTTTTGAAACACTCTTTTTGTAGAATCTGCAAGAGGATATTTGGAGCGTTTTGAGGCCTTTGCTGGAAAAGGAAATATCTTCACCTAAAAACTAGACAGAAGCATTCTCAGAAACTTCTGTGTGATGAGTGCATTCAACTCACAGACTTGAACGTTTCTTTTGATAGAACAGTTCGGAAACATTACGTTTGTAGAATCTACAAGTGTTTATTCGGAGCACCTTGAGGCGTATGTTGGAAAAGGAAATATCTTCACATAAAAACTAGAGAGAAGGATTCTCAGAAACTTCTTTGTGATGAGTTCATTCAACTCACAGAGTTGAACCTACCAATTGATAGAGAAGTTTGGAAACACTCTTTTTGTAGAATCTGCAAGTGGATATTTGGAGCCGTTTGAGGCCTATGCTGGAAAAGGAAATATCTTCACATAAAAACTGAACAGAAGCATTCTCAGAAACTTCTGTGTGATGAGTGCATTCAACTCACAGACTTGAACGTTTCTTTTGATAGAACAGTTTGGAAACATTACGTTTGTAGAATCTGCAAGTGTTTATTTGGAGCCCATTGAGGCCTATGATGGAAAAGGAAATATCTTCACATAAAAACTAGAGAGAAGGATTCTCAGAAACTTCTTTGTGATGAGTTCATTCAACTCACAGAGTTGAACCTACCAATTGATAGAGAAGTTTGGAAACACTCTTTTTGTAGAATCTGCAAGTGGATATTTGGAGCCGTTTGAGGCCTATGCTGGAAAAGGAAATATCTTCACATAAAAACTGAACAGAAGCATTCTCAGAAACTTCTTTCTGTTGAGTGCATTCAACTCACAGACTTGAACTTATCTGTAGAAAGAGCAGTTTTGAAACACTCTTTTGGTAAAATCTGCAAGTGGTTATTTGGAGCACTTCGAGGCCTGTGCTGGGATATGGAATATCGTCACCTAAAAACTACAGAGAAGCCATCTCAGAAAGTTCTTCACGATGCATTCATTCAACTCACAGAGTTGAACCTTCCTTTTGATAGAACAGTTTTGAAACACTCTTTTTGTAGAATCTGCAAGAGGATATTTGGAGCGTTTTGAGGCCTATGCTGGAAAAGGAAATATCTTCACCTAAAAACTAGGCAGAAGCATTCTCAGAAACTTCTGTGTGATGAGTGCATTCAACTCACAGACTTGAACGTTTCTTTTGATAAAACAGTTTGGAAACATTACGTTTGTAGAATCTGCAAGTGTTTATTCGGAGCACCTTGAGGCCTATGTTGGAAAAGGAAATATCTTCGCATAAAAACTAGAGAGAAGGATTCTCAGAAACTTCTTTGTGATGAGTTCATTCAACTCACAGAGTTGAACCTACCAATTGATAGAGAAGTTTGGAAACACTCTTTTTGTAGAATCTGCAAGTGGATATTTGGAGCCGTTTGAGGCCTATGCTGGAAAAGGAAATATCTTCACATAAAAACTGAACAGAAGCATTCTCAGAAACTTCTTTGTGTTGAGTGCATTCAACTCACAGACTTGAACTTACCTATAGAAAGAGCAGTTTTGAAACACTCTTTTGGTAAAATCTGCAAGTGGTTATTTGGAGCACTTCGAGGCCTGTGCTGGGATATGGAATATCTTCACCTAAAAACTACAGAGAAGCATTCTCAGAAAGTTCTTCACGATGCATTCATTCAACTCACAGAGTTGAACCTTCCTTTTGATAGAACAGTTTTGAAACACTCTTTTTGTAGAATCTGCAAGAGGATATTTGGAGCGTTTTGAGGCCTATCCTGGAAAAGGAAATATCTTCACCTAAAAACTAGACAGAAGCATTCTCAGAAACTTCTGTGTGATGAGTGCATTCAACTCACAGACTTGAACGTTCCTTTTGATAGAACAGTTTGGAAACATTTCGTTTGTAGAATCTGCAAGTGTTTATTCGGAGCACCTTGAGGCCTATGTTGGAAAAGGAAATATCTTCACATAAAAACTAGAGAGAAGGATTCTCAGAAACTTCTTTGTGATGAGTTCATTTAACTCACAGAGTTGAACCTACCAATTGATAGAGAAGTTTGGAAACACTCTTTTTGTAGAATCTGCAAGTGGATATTTGGAGCCGTTTGAGGCCTATGCTGGAAAAGGAAATATCTTCACATAAAAACTGAACAGAAGAATTCTCAGAAACTTCTTTGTGTTGAGTGCATTCAACTCACAGACTTGAACTTACCTGTAGAAAGAGCAGTTTTGAAACACCCTTTTGGTAAAATCTGCAAGTGGTTATTTGGAGCACTTCGAGGCCTGTGCCGGGATATGGAATATCTTTACCTAAAAACTACAGAGAAGCAGTCTCAGAAAGTTCTTCACGATGCATTCATTCAACTCACAGAGTTGAACCTTCCTTTTGATAGAACAGTTTTGAAACACTCTTTTTGTAGGATCTGCAAGAGGATATTTGGAGCGTTTTGATTCCTATGCTGGAAAAGGAAATATCTTCACCTAAAAACTAGACAGAAGCATTCTCAGAAATTTCTGTGTGATGAGTGCATTCAATTCACAGACTTGAACGTTTCTTTTGATAGAACAGTTTGGAAACATTACGTTTGTAGAATCTGCAAGTGTTTATTCGGAGCACCTTGAGGCCTATGTTGGAAAAGGAAATATCTTCACATAAAAACTAGAGAGAAGGATTCTCAGAAACTTCTTTGTGATGAGTTCATTCAACTCACAGAGTTGAACCTACCAATTGATAGAGAAGTTTGGAAACACTCTTTTTGTAGAATCTGCAAGTGGATATTTGGAGCCGTTTGAGGCCTATGCTGGAAAAGGAAATATCTTCACATAAAAACTGAACAGAAGCATTCTCAGAAACTTCTTTGTGTTGAGTGCATTCAACTCACAGACTTGAACTTACCTGTAGAAAGAGCAGTTTTGAAACACTCTTTTGGTAAAATCTGCAAGTGGTTATTTGGAGCACTTCGAGGCCTGTGCTGGGATATGGAATATCTTCACCTAAAAACTACAGAGAAGCATTCTCAGAAAGTTCTTCACGATGCATTCATTCAACTCACAGAGTTGAACCTTCCTTTTGATAGAACAGTTTTGAAACACTCTTTTTGTAGAATCTGCAAGAGGATATTTGGAGCGTTTTGAGGCCTATGCTGGAAAAGGAAATATCTTCACCTAAAAACTAGACAGAAGCATTCTCAGAAACTTCTGTGTGATGAGTGCATTCAACTCACAGACTTGAACGTTTCTTTTGATAGAACAGTTTGGAAACATTACGTTTGTAGAATCTGCAGGTGTTTATTCGGAGCACCTTGAGGCCTATGTTGGAAAAGGAAATATCTTCACATAAAAACTAGAGAGAAGGATTCTCAGAAACTTCTTTGTGATGAGTTCATTCAACTCACAGAGTTGAACCTACCAATTGATAGAGAAATTTGGAAACACTCTTTTTGTAGAATCTGCAAGTGGATATTTGGAGCCGTTTGAGGCCTATGCTGGAAAAGGAAATATCTTCACATAAAAACTGAACAGAAGCGTTCTCAGAAACTTCTTTGTGTTGAGTGCATTCAACTCACAGACTTGAACTTACCTGTAGAAAGAGCAGTTTTGAAACACTCTTTTGGTAAAATCTGCAAGTGGTTATTTGGAGCACTTCGAGGCCTGTGCTGGGATATGGAATATCTTCACCTAAAAACTACAGAGAAGCAGTCTCAGAAAGTTCTTCACGATGCATTCATTCAACTCACAGGGTTGAACCTTCCTTTTGATAGAACAGTTTTGAAACACTCTTTTTGTAGAATCTGCAAGAGGATATTTGGAGCGTTTTGAGGCCTATACTGGAAAAGGAAATATCTTCACCTAAAAATTAGACAGAAGCATTCTCAGAAACTTCTGTGTGATGAGTGCATTCAACTCACAGACTTGAACGTTTCTTTTGATAGAACAGTTTGGAAACATTACGTTTGTAGAATCTGCAAGTGTTTATTCGGAGCACCTTGTGGCCTATGATGGAAAAGGAAATATCTTCACATAAAAACTAGAGAGAAGGATTCTCAGAAACTTCTTTGTGATGAGTTCATTCACCTCACAGAGTTGAACCTACCAATTGATAGAGAAGTTTGGAAACACTCTTTTTGTAGAATCTGCAAGTGGATATTTGGAGCCGTTTGAGGCCTATGCTGGAAAAGGAAATATCTTCACATAAAAACTGAACAGAAGCATTCTCAGAAACTTCTGTGTGATGAGTGCATTCAACTCACAGACTTGAACGTTTCTTTTGATAGAACAGTTTGGAAACATTACGTTTGTAGAATCTGCAAGTGTTTATTTGGAGCCCATTGAGGCCTATGATGGAAAAGGAAATATCTTCACATAAAAACTAGAGAGAAGGATTCTCAGAAACTTCTTTGTGATGAGTTCATTCAACTCACAGAGTTGAACCTACCAATTGATAGAGAAGTTTGGAAACACTCTTTTTGTAGAATCTGCAAGTGGATATTTGGAGCCGTTTGAGGCCTATGCTGGAAAAGGAAATATCTTCACATAAAAACTGAACAGAAGCATTCTCAGAAACTTCTTTCTGTTGAGTGCATTCAACTCACAGACTTGAACTTATCTGTAGAAAGAGCAGTTTTGAAACACTCTTTTGGTAAAATCTGCAAGTGGTTATTTGGAGCACTTCGAGGCCTGTGCTGGGATATGGAATATCGTCACCTAAAAACTACAGAGAAGCAATCTCAGAAAGTTCTTCACGATGCATTCATTCAACTCACAGAGTTGAACCTTCCTTTTGATAGAACAGTTTTGAAACACTCTTTTTGTAGAATCTGCAAGAGGATATTTGGAGCGTTTTGAGGCCTATGCTGGAAAAGGAAATATCTTCACCTAAAAACTAGACAGAAGCATTCTCAGAAACTTCTGTGTGATGAGTGCATTCAACTCACAGACTTGAACGTTTCTTTTGATAAAACAGTTTGGAAACATTACGTTTGTAGAATCTGCAAGTGTTTATTCGGAGCACCTTGAGGCCTATGTTGGAAAAGGAAATATCTTCGCATAAAAACTAGAGAGAAGGATTCTCAGAAACTTCTTTGTGATGAGTTCATTCAACTCACAGAGTTGAACCTACCAATTGATAGAGAAGTTTGGAAACACTCTTTTTGTAGAATCTGCAAGTGGATATTTGGAGCCGTTTGAGGCCTATGCTGGAAAAGGAAATATCTTCACATAAAAACTGAACAGAAGCATTCTCAGAAACTTCTTTGTGTTGAGTGCATTCAACTCACAGACTTGAACTTACCTATAGAAAGAGCAGTTTTGAAACACTCTTTTGGTAAAATCTGCAAGTGGTTATTTGGAGCACTTCGAGGCCTGTGCTGGGATATGGAATATCTTCACCTAAAAACTACAGAGAAGCATTCTCAGAAAGTTCTTCACGATGCATTCATTCAACTCACAGAGTTGAACCTTCCTTTTGATAGAACAGTTTTGAAACACTCTTTTTGTAGAATCTGCAAGAGGATATTTGGAGCGTTTTGAGGCCTATCCTGGAAAAGGAAATATCTTCACCTAAAAACTAGACAGAAGCATTCTCAGAAACTTCTGTGTGATGAGTGCATTCAACTCACAGACTTGAACGTTCCTTTTGATAGAACAGTTTGGAAACATTTCGTTTGTAGAATCTGCAAGTGTTTATTCGGAGCACCTTGAGGCCTATGTTGGAAAAGGAAATATCTTCACATAAAAACTAGAGAGAAGGATTCTCAGAAACTTCTTTGTGATGAGTTCATTTAACTCACAGAGTTGAACCTACCAATTGATAGAGAAGTTTGGAAACACTCTTTTTGTAGAATCTGCAAGTGGATATTTGGAGCCGTTTGAGGCCTATGCTGGAAAAGGAAATATCTTCACATAAAAACTGAACAGAAGCATTCTCAGAAACTTCTTTGTGTTGAGTGCATTCAACTCACAGACTTGAACTTACCTGTAGAAAGAGCAGTTTTGAAACACCCTTTTGGTAAAATCTGCAGGTGGTTATTTGGAGCACTTCGAGGCCTGTGCCGGGATATGGAATATCTTTACCTAAAAACTACAGAGAAGCAGTCTCAGAAAGTTCTTCACGATGCATTCATTCAACTCACAGAGTTGAACCTTCCTTTTGATAGAACAGTTTTGAAACACTCTTTTTGTAGGATCTGCAAGAGGATATTTGGAGCGTTTTGATTCCTATGCTGGAAAAGGAAATATCTTCACCTAAAAACTAGACAGAAGCATTCTCAGAAATTTCTGTGTGATGAGTGCATTCAACTCACAGACTTGAACGTTTCTTTTGATAGAACAGTTTGGAAACATTACGTTTGTAGAATCTGCAAGTGTTTATTCGGAGCACCTTGAGGCCTATGTTGGAAAAGGAAATATCTTCACATAAAAACTAGAGAGAAGGATTCTCAGAAACTTCTTTGTGATGAGTTCATTCAACTCACAGAGTTGAACCTACCAATTGATAGAGAAGTTTGGAAACACTCTTTTTGTAGAATCTGCAAGTGGATATTTGGAGCCGTTTGAGGCCTATGCTGGAAAAGGAAATATCTTCACATAAAAACTGAACAGAAGCATTCTCAGAAACTTCTTTGTGTTGAGTGCATTCAACTCACAGACTTGAACTTACCTGTAGAAAGAGCAGTTTTGAAACACTCTTTTGGTAAAATCTGCAAGTGGTTATTTGGAGCACTTCGAGGCCTGTGCTGGGATATGGAATATCTTCACCTAAAAACTACAGAGAAGCATTCTCAGAAAGTTCTTCACGATGCATTCATTCAACTCACAGAGTTGAACCTTCCTTTTGATAGAACAGTTTTGAAACACTCTTTTTGTAGAATCTGCAAGAGGATATTTGGAGCGTTTTGAGGCCTATGCTGGAAAAGGAAATATCTTCACCTAAAAACTAGACAGAAGCATTCTCAGAAACTTCTGTGTGATGAGTGCATTCAACTCACAGACTTGAACGTTTCTTTTGATAGAACAGTTTGGAAACATTACGTTTGTAGAATCTGCAGGTGTTTATTCGGAGCACCTTGAGGCCTATGTTGGAAAAGGAAATATCTTCACATAAAAACTAGAGAGAAGGATTCTCAGAAACTTCTTTGTGATGAGTTCATTCAACTCACAGAGTTGAACCTACCAATTGATAGAGAAATTTGGAAACACTCTTTTTGTAGAATCTGCAAGTGGATATTTGGAGCCGTTTGAGGCCTATGCTGGAAAAGGAAATATCTTCACATAAAAACTGAACAGAAGCGTTCTCAAAAACTTCTTTGTGTTGAGTGCATTCAACTCACAGACTTGAACTTACCTGTAGAAAGAGCAGTTTTGAAACACTCTTTTGGTAAAATCTGCAAGTGGTTATTTGGAGCACTTCGAGGCCTGTGCTGGGATATGGAATATCTTCACCTAAAAACTACAGAGAAGCAGTCTCAGAAAGTTCTTCACGATGCATTCATTCAACTCACAGGGTTGAACCTTCCTTTTGATAGAACAGTTTTGAAACACTCTTTTTGTAGAATCTGCAAGAGGATATTTGGAGCGTTTTGAGGCCTATGCTGGAAAAGGAAATATCTTCACCTAAAAATTAGACAGAAGCATTCTCAGAAACTTCTGTGTGATGAGTGCATTCAACTCACAGACTTGAACGTTTCTTTTGATAGAACAGTTTGGAAACATTACGTTTGTAGAATCTGCAAGTGTTTATTCGGAGCACCTTGAGGCCTATGTTGGAAAAGGAAATATCTTCACATAAAAACTAGAGAGAAGGATTCTCAGAAACTTCTTTGTGATGAGTTCATTCAACTCACAGAGTTGAACCTACCAATTGATAGAGAAGTTTGGAAACACTCTTTTTGTAGAATCTGCAAGTGGATATTTGGAGCCGTTTGAGGCCTAGGCTGGAAAAGGAAATATCTTCACATAAAAACTGAACAGAAGCATTCTCAGAAACTTCTTTGTGTTGAGTGCATTCAACTCACAGACTTGAACTTACCTGTAGAAAGAGCAGTTTTGAAACACTCTTTTGGTAAAATCTGCATGTGGTTATTTGGAGCACTTCGAGGCCTGTGCTGGGATATGGAATATCTTCACCTAAAAACTACAGAGAAGCATTCTCAGAAAGTTCTTCACGATGCATTCATTCAACTCACAGAGTTGAACCTTCCTTTTGATAGAACAGTTTGGAAACACTCTTTTTGTAGAATCTGCAAGAGGATATTTGGAGCGTTTTGAGGCCTATGCTGGAAAAGGAAATATCTTCACCTAAAACTAGACAGAAGCATTCTCAGAAACTTCTGTGTGATGAGTGCATTCAACTCACAGACTTGAACGTTTCTTTTGATAGAACAGTTTGGAAACATTACGTTTGTAGAATCTGCAAGTGTTTATTCGGAGCACCTTGAGGCGTATGTTGGAAAAGGAAATATCTTCACATAAAAACTAGAGAGAAGGATTCTCAGAAACTTCTTTGTGATGAGTTCATTCAACTCACGGAGTTGAACCTACCAATTGATAGAGAAGTTTGGAAACACTCTTTTTGTAGAATCTGCAAGTGGATATTTGGAGCCGTTTGACGCCTAGGCTGGAAAAGGAAATATCTTCACATAAAAACTGAACAGAAGCATTCTCAGAAACTTCTGTGTGATGAGTGCATTCAACTCACAGACTTGAACGTTTCTTTTGATAGAACAGTTTGGAAACATTACGTTTGTAGAATCTGCAAGTGTTTATTCGGAGCACATTGAGGCCTATGTTGGAAAAGGAAAAATCTTCGCATAAAAATTAGAGAGAAGGATTCTCAGAAACTTCTTTGTGATGAGTTCATTCAACTCACAGAGTTGAACCTACCAATTGATAGAGAAGTTTGGAAACACTCTTTTTGTAGAATCTGCAAGTGGATACTTGGAGCCGTTTGAGGCCTATGCTGGAAAAGGAAATATCTTCACATAAAAACTGAACAGAAGCATTCTCAGAAACTTCTTTGTGTTGAGTGCATTCAACTCACAGACTTGAACTTACCTATAGAAAGAGCAGTTTTGAAACACCCTTTTGGTAAAATCTGCAAGTGGTTATTTGGAACACTTCGAGGCCTGTGTTGGGATATGGAATATCTTCACCTAAAAACTACAGAGAAGCATTCTCAGAAAGTTCTTCACGATGCATTCATTCAACTCACAGAGTTGAACCTTCCTTTTGATAGAACAGTTTGGAAACACTCTTTTTGTAGAATCTGCAAGAGGATATTTGGAGCGTTTTGAGGCCTATGCTGGAAAAGGAAATATCTTCACCTAAAAACTAGACAGAAGCATTCTCAGAAACTTCTGTGTGATGAGTGCATTCAACTCACAGACTTGAACGTTTCTTTTGATAGAACAGTTTGGAAACATTACGTTTGTAGAATCTGCAAGTGTTTATTCGGAGCACCTTGAGGCGTATGTTGGAAAAGGAAATATCTTCACATAAAACCTAGAGAGAAGGATTCTCAGAAACTTCTTTGTGATGAGTTCATTCAACTCACAGAGTTGAACCTACCAATTGATAGAGAAGTTTGGAAACACTCTTTTTGTAGAATCTGCAAGTGGATATTTGGAGCCGTTTGAGGCCTATGCTGGAAAAGGAAATATCTTCACATAAAAACTGAACAGAAGCATTCTCAGAAACTTCTTTGTGTTGAGTGCATTCAACTCACAGACTTGAACTTACCTGTAGAAAGAGCAGTTTTGAAACACTCTTTTGGTAAAATCTGCAAGTGGTTATTTGGAGCACTTCGAGGCCTGTGTTGGGATATGGAATATCTTCACCTAAAAACTACAGAGAAGCATTCTCAGAAAGTTCTTCACGATGCGTTCATTCAACTCACAGAGTTGAACCTTCCTTTTGATAGAACAGTTTTGAAACACTCTTTTTGTAGAATCTGCAAGAGGATATTTGGAGCGTTTTGAGGCCTATGCTGGAAAAGGAAATATCTTCACCTAAAAACTAGACAGAAGCATTCTCAGAAACTTCTGTGTGATGAGTGCATTCAACTCACAGACTTGAACGTTTCTTTTGATAGAACAGTTTGGAAACATTACGTTTGTAGAATCTGCAAGTGTTTATTCGGAGCACCTTGAGGCCTATGTTGGAAAAGGAAATATCTTCACATAAAACCTAGAGAGAAGGATTCTCAGAAACTTCTTTGTGATGAGTTCATTCAACTCACAGAGTTGAACTTACCAATTGAGAGAGAAGTTTGGAAACACTCTTTTTGTAGAATCTGCAAGTGGATATTTGGAGCCGTTTGAGGCCTATGCTGGAAAAGGAAATATCTTCACATAAAAACTGAACAGAAGCATTCTCAGAAACTTCTTTGTGTTGAGTGCATTCAACTCACAGACTTGAACTTACCTGTAGAAAGAGCAGTTTTGAAACACTCTTTTGGTAAAATCTGCAAGTGGTTATTTGGAGCACTTCGAGGCCTGTGCTGGGATATGGAATATCTTCACCTAAAAACTACAGAGAAGCATTCTCAGAAAGTTCTTCACGATGCATTCATTCAACTCACAGAGTTGAACCTTCCTTTTGATAGAACAGTTTTGAAACACTCTTTTTGTAGAATCTGCAAGAGGATATTTGGAGCGTTTTGAGGCCTATGCTGGAAAAGGAAATATCTTCACCTAAGACTAGACAGAAGCATTCTCAGAAACTTCTGTGTGATGAGTGCATTCAACTCACAGACTTGAACGTTTCTTTTGATAGAACAGTTTGGAAACATTACGTTTGTAGAATCTGCAAGTGTTTATTCGGAGCACCTTGAGGCCTATGTTGGAAAAGGAAATATCTTCACATAAAAACTAGAGAGAAGGATTCTCAGAAACTTCTTTGTGATCAGTTCATTCAACTCACAGAGTTGAACCTACCAATTGATAGAGAAGTTTGGAAACACTCTTTTTGTAGAATCTGCAAGTGGATATTTGGAGCCGTTTGAGGCCTATGCTGGAAAAGGAAATATCTTCACATAAAAACTGAACAGAAGCATTCTCAGAAACTTCTTTGTGTTGAGTGCATTCAACTCACAGACTTGAACTTACCTGTAGAAAGAGCAGTTTTGAAACACTCTTTTGGTAAAATCTGCAAGTGGTTATTTGGAGCACTTCGAGGCCTGTGCTGGGATATGGAATATCTTCACCTAAAAACTACAGAGAAGCATTCTCAGAAAGTTCTTCATGATGCATTCATTCAACTCACAGAGTTGAACCTTCCTTTTGATAGGACAGTTTTGAAACACTCTTTTTGTAGAATCTGCAAGAGGATATTTGGAGCGTTTTGAGGCCTATGCTGGAAAAGGAAATATCTTCACCTAAAAACTAGACAGAAGCATTCTCAGAAACTTCTGTGTGATGAGTGCATTCAACTCACAGACTTGAACGTTTCTTTTGATAGAACAGTTTGGAAACATTACGTTTGTAGAATCTGCAAGTGTTTATTCGGAGCACCTTGAGGCCTAGGTTGGAAAAGAAAATATCTTCACATAAAAATTAGAGAGAAGGATTCTCAGAAACTTCTTTGTGATGAGTTCATTCAACTCACAGAGTTGAACCTACCAATTGATAGAGAAGTTTGGAAACCCTCTTTTTGTAGAATCTGCAAGTGGATATTTGGAGCCGTTTGTGGCCTATGCTGGAAAAGGAAATATCTTCACATAAAAACTGAACAGAAGCATTCTCAGAAACTTCTTTGTGTTGAGTGCATTCAACTCACAGACTTGAACTTACCTGTAGAAAGAGCAGTTTTGAAACACTCTTTTGGTAAAATCTGCAAGTGGTTATTTGGAGCACTTTGAGGCCTGTGCTGGGATATGGAATATCTTCACCTAAAAACTACAGAGAAGCAGTCTCAGAAAGTTCTTCACGATGCATTCACTCAACTCACAGAGTTGAACCTTCCTTTTGATAGAACAGTTTTGAAACACTCTTTTTGTAGAATCTGCAAGAGGATATTTGGAGCGTTTTGAGGCCTATGCTGGAAAAGGAAATATCTTCACCTAAAAACTAGTCAGAAGCATTCTGAGAAACTTCTGTGTGATGAGTGCATTCAACTCACAGACTTGAACGTTTCTTTTGATAGAACAGTTTGGAAACATTACGTTTGTAGAATCTGCAAGTGTTTATTCGGAGCACCTTGAGGCCTATGTTGGAAAAGGAAATATCTTCACATAAAAACTAGAGAGAAGGATTCTCAGAAACTTCTTTGTGATCAGTTCATTCAACTCACAGAGTTGAACCTACCAATTGATAGAGAAGTTTGGAAACACTCTTTTTGTAGAATCTGCAAGTGGATATTTGGAGCCGTTTGAGGCCTATGCTGGAAAAGGAAATATCTTCACATAAAAACTGAACAGAAGCATTCTCAGAAACTTCTTTGTGTTGAGTGCATTCAACTCACAGACTTGAACTTACCTGTAGAAAGAGCAGTTTTGAAACACTCTTTTGGTAAAATCTGCAAGTGGTTATTTGGAGCACTTCGAGGCCTGTGCTGGGATATGGAATATCTTCACCTAAAAACTACAGAGAAGCATTCTCAGAAAGTTCTTCATGATGCATTCATTCAACTCACAGAGTTGAACCTTCCTTTTGATAGGACAGTTTTGAAACACTCTTTTTGTAGAATCTGCAAGAGGATATTTGGAGCGTTTTGAGGCCTATGCTGGAAAAGGAAATATCTTCACCTAAAAACTAGACAGAAGCATTCTCAGAAACTTCTGTGTGATGAGTGCATTCAACTCACAGACTTGAACGTTTCTTTTGATAGAACAGTTTGGAAACATTACGTTTGTAGAATCTGCAAGTGTTTATTCGGAGCACCTTGAGGCCTAGGTTGGAAAAGAAAATATCTTCACATAAAAATTAGAGAGAAGGATTCTCAGAAACTTCTTTGTGATGAGTTCATTCAACTCACAGAGTTGAACCTACCAATTGATAGAGAAGTTTGGAAACCCTCTTTTTGTAGAATCTGCAAGTGGATATTTGGAGCCGTTTGTGGCCTATGCTGGAAAAGGAAATATCTTCACATAAAAACTGAACAGAAGCATTCTCAGAAACTTCTTTGTGTTGAGTGCATTCAACTCACAGACTTGAACTTACCTGTAGAAAGAGCAGTTTTGAAACACTCTTTTGGTAAAATCTGCAAGTGGTTATTTGGAGCACTTCGAGGCCTGTGCTGGGATATGGAATATCTTCACCTAAAAACTACAGAGAAGCAGTCTCAGAAAGTTCTTCACGATGCATTCACTCAACTCACAGAGTTGAACCTTCCTTTTGATAGAACAGTTTTGAAACACTCTTTTTGTAGAATCTGCAAGAGGATATTTGGAGCGTTTTGAGGCCTATGCTGGAAAAGGAAATATCTTCACCTAAAAACTAGTCAGAAGCATTCTGAGAAACTTCTGTGTGATGAGTGCATTCAACTCACAGACTTGAACGTTTCTTTTGATAGAACAGTTTGGAAACATTACGTTTGTAGAATCTGCAAGTGTTTATTCGGAGCACCTTGAGGCGTATGTTGGAAAAGGAAATATCTTCACATAAAAACTAGAGAGAAGGATTCTCAGAAACTTCTTTGTGATGAGTTCATTCAACTCACAGAGTTGAACCTACCAATTGATAGAGAAGTTTGGAAACACTCTTTTTGTAGAATCTGCAAGTGGATATTTGGAGCCGTTTGAGGCCTAGGCTGGAAAAGGAAATATCTTCACATAAAAACTGAACAGAAGCATTCTCAGAAACTTCTGTGTGATGACTGCATTCAACTCACAGACTTGAACGTTTCTTTTGATAGAACAGTTTGGAAACATTACGTTTGTAGAATCTGCAAGTGTTTATTCGGAGCACATTGAGGCCTATGTTGGAAAAGGAAAAATCTTCGCATAAAAACTAGAGAGAAGGATTCTCAGGAACTTCTTTGTGATGAGTTCATTCAACTCACAGAGTTGAACCTACCAATTGATAGAGAAGTTTGGAAACACTCTTTTTGTAGAATCTGCAAGTGGATATTTGGAGCCGTTTGAGGCCTATGCTGGAAAAGGAAATATCTTCACATAAAAACTGAACAGAAGCATTCTCAGAAACTTCTTTGTGTTGAGTGCATTCAACTCACGGACTTGAACTTACCTATAGAAAGAGGAGTTTTGAAACACTCTTTTGGTAAAATCTGCAAGTGGTTATTTGGAGCACTTCGAGGTCTGTGCTGGGATATGGAATATCTTCACATAAAAACTACAGAGAAGCATTCTCAGAAAGTTTTTCACGATGCATTCATTCAACTCACAGAGTTGAACCTTCCTTTTGATAGAACAGTTTTGAAACACTCTTTTTGTAGAGTCTGCAATAGGATATTTGGAGCGTTTTGAGGCCTATGCTGGAAAAGGAAATATCTTCACCTAAAAACTAGACAGAAGCATTCTCAGAAACTTCTGTGTGATGAGTGCATTCAACTCACAGACTTGAACGTTTCTTTTGATAGAACAGTTTGGAAACATTACGTTTGTAGAATCTGCAGGTGTTTATTCGGAGCACCTTGAGGCCTATGTTGGAAAAGGAAATATCTTCACATAAAACTAGAGAGAAGGATTCTCAGAAACTTCTTTGTGATGAGTTCATTCAACTCACAGAGTTGAACCTACCAATTGATAGAGAAGTTTGGAAACACTCTTTTTGTAGAATCTGCAAGTGGATATTTGGAGCCGTTTGAGGCCTATGCTGGAAAAGGAAATATCTTCACATAAAAACTGAACAGAAGCATTCTCAGAAACTTCTTTGTGTTGAGTGCATTCAACTCACAGACTTGAACTTACCTGTAGAAAGAGCAGTTTTGAAACACTCTTTTGGTAAAATCTGCATGTGGTTATTTGGAGCACTTCGAGGCCTGTGCTGGGATATGGAATATCTTCACCTAAAAACTACAGAGAAGCAGTCTCAGAAAGTTCTTCACGATGCATTCATTCAACTCACAGAGTTGAACCTTCCTTTTGATAGAACAGTTTGGAAACACTCTTTTTGTAGAATCTGCAAGAGGATATTTGGAGCGTTTTGAGGCCTATGCTGGAAAAGGAAATATCTTCACCTAAAAACTAGACAGAAGCATTCTCAGAAACTTCTGTGTGATGAGTGCATTCAACTCACAGACTTGAACGTTTCTTTTGATAGAACAGTTTGGAAACATTACGTTTGTAGAATCTGCAAGTGTTTATTCGGAGCACCTTGAGGCGTATGTTGGAAAAGGAAATATCTTCACATAAAAACTAGAGAGAAGGATTCTCAGAAACTTCTTTGTGATGAGTTCATTCAACTCACAGAGTTGAACCTACCAATTGATAGAGAAGTTTGGAAAGACTCTTTTTGTAGAATCTGCAAGTGGATATTTGGAGTCGTTTGAGGATTAGGCTGGAAAAGGAAATATCTTCACATAAAAACTGAACAGAAGCATTCTCAGAAACTTCTGTGTGATGAGTGCATTCAACTCACAGACTTGAAGGTTTCTTTTGATAGAACAGTTTGGAAACATTACGTTTGTAGAATCTGCAGGTGTTTATTCGGAGCACCTTGAGGCCTATGTTGGAAAAGGAAATATCTTCACATAAAAACTATAGAGAAGGATTCTCAGAAACTTCTTTGTGATGAGTTCATTCAACTCACAGAGTTGAACCTACCAATTGATAGAGAAGTTTGGAAACACTCTTTTTGTAGAATCTGCAAGTGGATATTTGGAGCCGTTTGAGGCCTATGCTGGAAAAGGAAATATCTTCACATAAAAACTGAACAGAAGCATTCTCAGAAACTTCTTTGTGTTGAGTGCATTCAACTCACAGACTTGAACTTACCTGTAGAAAGAGCAGTTTTGAAACACTCTTTTGGTAAAATCTGCAAGTGGTTATTTGGAGCACTTCGATTCCTGTGCTGGGATATGGAATATCTTCACCTAAAAACTACAGAGAAACAGTCTCAGAAAGTTCTTCACGACGCATTCATTCAACTCACAGAGTTGAACCTTCCTTTTGATAGAACAGTTTTGAAACACTCTTTTTGTAGAATCTGCAAGAGGATATTTGGAGCGTTTTGAGGCCTTTGCTGGAAAAGGAAATATCTTCACCTAAAAACTAGACAGAAGCATTCTCAGAAACTTCTGTGTGATGAGTGCATTCAACTCACAGACTTGAACGTTTGTTTTGATAGAACAGTTCGGAAACATTACGTTTGTAGAATCTACAAGTGTTTATTCGGAGCACCTTGAGGCGTATGTTGGAAAAGGAAATATCTTCACATAAAAACTAGAGAGAAGGATTCTCAGAAACTTCTTTGTGATGAGTTCATTCAACTCACAGAGTTGAACCTACCAATTGATAGAGAAGTTTGGAAACACTCTTTTTGTAGAATCTGCAAGTGGATATTTGGAGCCGTTTGAGGCCTATGCTGGAAAAGGAAATATCTTCACATAAAAACTGAACAGAAGCATTCTCAGAAACTTCTGTGTGATGAGTGCATTCAACTCACAGACTTGAACGTTTCTTTTGATAGAACAGTTTGGAAACATTACGTTTGTAGAATCTGCAAGTGTTTATTCGGAGCCCATTGAGGCCTATGATGGAAAAGGAAATATCTTCACATAAAAACTAGAGAGAAGGATTCTCAGAAACTTCTTTGTGATGAGTTCATTCAACTCACAGAGTTGAACCTACCAATTGATAGAGAAGTTTGGAAACACTCTTTTTGTAGAATCTGCAAGTGGATATTTGGAGCCGTTTGAGGCCTATGCTGGAAAAGGAAATATCTTCACATAAAAACTGAACAGAAGCATTCTCAGAAACTTCTTTCTGTTGAGTGCATTCAACTCACAGACTTGAACTTATCTGTAGAAAGAGCAGTTTTGAAACACTCTTTTGGTAAAATCTGCAAGTGGTTATTTGGAGCACTTCGAGGCCTGTGCTGGGATATGGAATATCGTCACCTAAAAACTACAGAGAAGCAATCTCAGAAAGTTCTTCACGATGCATTCATTCAACTCACAGAGTTGAACCTTCCTTTTGATAGAACAGTTTTGAAACACTCTTTTTGTAGAATCTGCAAGAGGATATTTGGAGCGTTTTGAGGCCTATGCTGGAAAAGGAAATATCTTCACCTAAAAACTAGACAGAAGCATTCTCAGAAACTTCTGTGTGATGAGTGCATTCAACTCACAGACTTGAACGTTTCTTTTGATAAAACAGTTTGGAAACATTACGTTTGTAGAATCTGCAAGTGTTTATTCGGAGCACCTTGAGGCCTATGTTGGAAAAGGATATATCTTCGCATAAAAACTAGAGAGAAGGATTCTCAGAAACTTCTTTGTGATGAGTTCATTCAACTCACAGAGTTGAACCTACCAATTGATAGAGAAGTTTGGAAACACTCTTTTTGTAGAATCTGCAAGTGGATATTTGGAGCCGTTTGAGGCCTATGCTGGAAAAGGAAATATCTTCACATAAAAACTGAACAGAAGCATTCTCAGAAACTTCTTTGTGTTGAGTGCATTCAACTCACAGACTTGAACTTACCTATAGAAAGAGCAGTTTTGAAACACTCTTTTGGTAAAATCTGCAAGTGGTTATTTGGAGCACTTCGAGGCCTGTGCTGGGATATGGAATATCTTCACCTAAAAACTACAGAGAAGCATTCTCAGAAAGTTCTTCACGATGCATTCATTCAACTCACAGAGTTGAACCTTCCTTTTGATAGAACAGTTTTGAAACACTCTTTTTGTAGAATCTGCAAGAGGATATTTGGAGCGTTTTGAGGCCTATCCTGGAAAAGGAAATATCTTCACCTAAAAACTAGACAGAAGCATTCTCAGAAACTTCTGTGTGATGAGTGCATTCAACTCACAGACTTGAACGTTCCTTTTGATAGAACAGTTTGGAAACATTTCGTTTGTAGAATCTGCAAGTGTTTATTTGGAGCACCTTGAGGCCTATGTTGGAAAAGGAAATATCTTCACATAAAAACTAGAGAGAAGGATTCTCAGAAACTTCTTTGTGATGAGTTCATTTAACTCACAGAGTTGAACCTACCAATTGATAGAGAAGTTTGGAAACACTCTTTTTGTAGAATCTGCAAGTGGATATTTGGAGCCGTTTGAGGCCTATGCTGGAAAAGGAAATATCTTCACATAAAAACTGAACAGAAGCATTCTCAGAAACTTCTTTGTGTTGAGTGCATTCAACTCACAGACTTGAACTTACCTGTAGAAAGAGCAGTTTTGAAACACCCTTTTGGTAAAATCTGCAAGCGGTTATTTGGAGCACTTCGAGGCCTGTGCCGGGATATGGAATATCTTCACCTAAAAACTACAGAGAAGCAGTCTCAGAAAGTTCTTCATGATGCATTCATTCAACTCACAGAGTTGAACCTTCCTTTTGATAGAACAGTTTTGAAACACTCTTTTTGTAGGATCTGCAAGAGGATATTTGGAGCGTTTTGATTCCTATGCTGGAAAAGGAAATATCTTCACCTAAAAACTAGACAGAAGCATTCTCAGAAATTTCTGTGTGATGAGTGCATTCAACTCACAGACTTGAACGTTTCTTTTGATAGAACAGTTTGGAAACATTACGTTTGTAGAATCTGCAAGTGTTTATTCGGAGCACCTTGAGGCCTATGTTGGAAAAGGAAATATCTTCACATAAAAACTAGAGAGAAGGATTCTCAGAAACTTCTTTGTGATGAGTTCATTCAACTCACAGAGTTGAACCTACCAATTGATAGAGAAGTTTGGAAACACTCTTTTTGTAGAATCTGCAAGTGGATATTTGGAGCCGTTTGAGGCCTATGCTGGAAAAGGAAATATCTTCACATAAAAACTGAACAGAAGCATTCTCAGAAACTTCTTTGTGTTGAGTGCATTCAACTCACAGACTTGAACTTACCTGTAGAAAGAGCAGTTTTGAAACACTCTTTTGGTAAAATCTGCAAGTGGTTATTTGGAGCACTTCGAGGCCTGTGCTGGGATATGGAATATCTTCACCTAAAAACTACAGAGAAGCATTCTCAGAAAGTTCTTCACGATGCATTCATTCAACTCACAGAGTTGAACCTTCCTTTTGATAGAACAGTTTTGAAACACTCTTTTTGTAGAATCTGCAAGAGGATATTTGGAGCGTTTTGAGGCCTATGCTGGAAAAGGAAATATCTTCACCTAAAAACTAGACAGAAGCATTCTCAGAAACTTCTGTGTGATGAGTGCATTCAACTCACAGACTTGAACGTTTCTTTTGATAGAACAGTTTGGAAACATTACGTTTGTAGAATCTGCAGGTGTTTATTCGGAGCACCTTGAGGCCTATGTTGGAAAAGGAAATATCTTCACATAAAAACTAGAGAGAAGGATTCTCAGAAACTTCTTTGTGATGAGTTCATTCAACTCACAGAGTTGAACCTACCAATTGATAGAGAAATTTGGAAACACTCTTTTTGTAGAATCTGCAAGTGGATATTTGGAGCCGTTTGAGGCCTATGCTGGAAAAGGAAATATCTTCACATAAAAACTGAACAGAAGCGTTCTCAGAAACTTCTTTGTGTTGAGTGCATTCAACTCACAGACTTGAACTTACCTGTAGAAAGAGCAGTTTTGAAACACTCTTTTGGTAAAATCTGCAAGTGGTTATTTGGAGCACTTCGAGGCCTGTGCTGGGATATGGAATATCTTCACCTAAAAACTACAGAGAAGCAGTCTCAGAAAGTTCTTCACGATGCATTCATTCAACTCACAGAGTTGAACCTTCCTTTTGATAGAACAGTTTTGAAACACTCTTTTTGTAGAATCTGCAAGAGGATATTTGGAGCGTTTTGAGGCCTATGCTGGAAAAGGAAATATCTTCACCTAAAAATTAGACAGAAGCATTCTCAGAAACTTCTGTGTGATGAGTGCATTCAACTCACAGACTTGAACGTTTCTTTTGATAGAACAGTTTGGAAACATTACGTTTGTAGAATCTGCAAGTGTTTATTCGGAGCACCTTGAGGCCTATGATGGAAAAGGAAATATCTTCACATAAAAACTAGAGAGAAGGATTCTCAGAAACTTCTTTGTGATGAGTTCATTCAACTCACAGAGTTGAACCTACCAATTGATAGAGAAGTTTGGAAACACTCTTTTTGTAGAATCTGCAAGTGGATATTTGGAGCCGTTTGAGGCCTATGCTGGAAAAGGAAATATCTTCACATAAAAATTGAACAGAAGCATTCTCAGAAACTTCTTTTTGTTGAGTGCATTCAACTCACAGACTTGAACTTATCTGTAGAAAGAGCAGTTTTGAAACACTCTTTTGGTAAAATCTGCAAGTGGTTATTTGGAGCACTTCGAGGCCTGTGCTGGGATATGGAATATCTTCACCTAAAAACTACAGAGAAGCATTCTCAGAAAGTTCTTCACGATGCATTCATTCAACTCACAGAGTTGAACCTTCCTTTTGATAGAACAGTTTTGAAACACTCTTTTTGTAGAATCTGCAAGAGGATATTTGGAGCATTTTGAGGCCTATGCTGGAAAAGGAAATATCTTCAACTAAAAACTAGACAGAAGCATTCTCAGAAACTTCTGTGTGATGAGTGCATTCAACTCACAGACTTGAACGTTTCTTTTGATAGAACAGTTTGGAAACATTACGTTTGTAGAATCTGCAAGTGTTTATTCGGAGCACCTTGAGGCCTATGTTGGAAAAGGAAATATCTTCACATAAAAACTAGAGAGAAGGATTCTCAGAAACTTCTTTGTGATGAGTTCATTCAACTCACAGAGTTGAACCTACCAATTGATAGAGAAGTTTGGAAACACTCTTTTTGTAGAATCTGCAAGTGGATATTTGGAGCCGTTTGAGGCCTAGGCTGGAAAAGGAAATATCTTCACATAAAAACTGAACAGAAGCATTCTCAGAAACTTCTTTGTGTTGAGTGCATTCAACTCACAGACTTGAACTTACCTGTAGAAAGAGCAGTTTTGAAACACTCTTTTGGTAAAATCTGCATGTGGTTATTTGGAGCACTTCGAGGCCTGTGTTGGGATATGGAATATCTTCACCTAAAAACTACAGAGAAGCATTCTCAGAAAGTTCTTCACGATGCATTCATTCAACTCACAGAGTTGAACCTTCCTTTTGATAGAACAGTTTGGAAACACTCTTTTTGTAGAATCTGCAAGAGGATATTTGGAGCGTTTTGAGGCCTATGCTGGAAAAGGAAATATCTTCACCTAAAAACTAGACAGAAGCATTCTCAGAAACTTCTGTGTGATGAGTGCATTCAACTCACAGACTTGAACGTTTCTTTTGATAGAACAGTTTGGAAACATTACGTTTGTAGAATCTGCAAGTGTTTATTCGGAGCACCTTGAGGCGTATGTTGGAAAAGGAAATATCTTCACATAAAACCTAGAGAGAAGGATTCTCAGAAACTTCTTTGTGATGAGTTCATTCAACTCACAGAGTTGAACCTACCAATTGATAGAGAAGTTTGGAAACACTCTTTTTGTAGAATCTGCAAGTGGATATTTGGAGCCGTTTGAGGCCTATGCTGGAAAAGGAAATATCTTCACATAAAAACTGAACAGAAGCATTCTCAGAAACTTCTTTGTGTTGAGTGCATTCAACTCACAGACTTGAACTTACCTGTAGAAAGAGCAGTTTTGAAACACTCTTTTGGTAAAATCTGCAAGTGGTTATTTGGAGCACTTCGAGGCCTGTGTTGGGATATGGAATATCTTCACCTAAAAACTACAGAGAAGCATTCTCAGAAAGTTCTTCACGATGCGTTCATTCAACTCACAGAGTTGTACCTTCCTTTTGATAGAACAGTTTTGAAACACTCTTTTTGTAGAATTTGCAAGAGGATATTTGGAGCGTTTTGAGGCCTATGCTGGAAAAGGAAATATCTTCACCTGAAAACTAGACAGAAGCATTCTCAGAAACTTCTGTGTGATGAGTGCATTCAACTCACAGACTTGAACGTTTCTTTTGATAGAACAGTTTGGAAACATTACGTTTGTAGAATCTGCAAGTGTTTATTCGGAGCACATTGAGGCCTATGTTGGAAAAGGAAATATCTTCACATAAAACCTAGAGAGAAGGATTCTCAGAAACTTCTTTGTGATGAGTTCATTCAACTCACAGAGTTGAACCTACCAATTGAGAGAGAAGTTTGGAAACACTCTTTTTGTAGAATCTGCAAGTGGATATTTGGAGCCGTTTGAGGCCTATGCTGGAAAAGGAAATATCTTCACATAAAAACTGAACAGAAGCATTCTCAGAAACTTCTTTGTGTTGAGTGCATTCAACTCACAGACTTGAACTTACCTGTAGAAAGAGCAGTTTTGAAACACTCTTTTGGTAAAATCTGCAAGTGGTTATTTGGAGCACTTCGAGGCCTGTGCTGGGATATGGAATATCTTCACCTAAAAACTACAGAGAAGCATTCTCAGAAAGTTCTTCACGATGCATTCATTCAACTCACAGAGTTGAACCTTCCTTTTGATAGAACAGTTTTGAAACACTCTTTTTGTAGAATCTGCAAGAGGATATTTTGAGCGTTTTGAGGCCTATGCTGGAAAAGGAAATATCTTCACCTAAGACTAGACAGAAGCATTCTCAGAAACTTCTGTGTGATGAGTGCATTCAACTCACAGACTTGAACGTTTCTTTTGATAGAACAGTTTGGAAACATTACGTTTGTAGAATCTGCAAGTGTTTATTCGGAGCACCTTGAGGCCTATGTTGGAAAAGGAAATATCTTCACATAAAAACTAGAGAGAAGGATTCTCAGAAACTTCTTTGTGATGAGTTCATTCAACTCACAGAGTTGAACCTACCAATTGATAGAGAAGTTTGGAAACACTCTTTTTGTAGAATCTGCAAGTGGATATTTGGAGCCGTTTGAGGCCTATGCTGGAAAAGGAAATATCTTCACATAAAAACTGAACAGAAGCATTCTCAGAAACTTCTTTGTGTTGAGTGCATTCAACTCACAGACTTGAACTTACCTGTAGAAAGAGCAGTTTTGAAACACTCTTTTGGTAAAATCTGCAAGTGGTTATTTGGAGCACTTCGAGGCCTGTGCTGGGATATGGAATATCTTCACCTAAAAACTACAGAGAAGCATTCTCAGAAAGTTCTTCATGATGCATTCATTCAACTCACAGAGTTGAACCTTCCTTTTGATAGAACAGTTTTGAAACACTCTTTTTGTAGAATCTGCAAGAGGATATTTGGAGCGTTTTGAGGCCTATGCTGGAAAAGGAAATATCTTCACCTAAAAACTAGACAGAAGCATTCTCAGAAACTTCTGTGTGATGAGTGCATTCAACTCACAGACTTGAACGTTTCTTTTGATAGAACAGTTTGGAAACATTACGTTTGTAGAATCTGCAAGTGTTTATTCGGAGCACCTTGAGGCCTAGGTTGGAAAAGAAAATATCTTCACATAAAAACTAGAGAGAAGGATTCTCAGAAACTTCTTTGTGATGAGTTCATTCAACTCACAGAGTTGAACCTACCAATTGATAGAGAAGTTTGGAAACCCTCTTTTTGTAGAATCTGCAAGTGGATATTTGGAGCCGTTTGTGGCCTATGCTGGAAAAGGAAATATCTTCACATAAAAACTGAACAGAAGCATTCTCAGAAACTTCTTTGTGTTGAGTGCATTCAACTCACAGACTTGAACTTACCTGTAGAAAGAGCAGTTTTGAAACACTCTTTTGGTAAAATCTGCAAGTGGTTATTTGGAGCACTTCGAGGCCTGTGCTGGGATATGGAATATCTTCACCTAAAAACTACAGAGAAGCATTCTCAGAAAGTTCTTCACGATGCATTCACTCAACTCACAGAGTTGAACCTTCCTTTTGATAGAACAGTTTTGAAACACTCTTTTTGTAGAATCTGCAAGAGGATATTTGGAGCGTTTTGAGGCCTATGCTGGAAAAGGAAATATCTTCACCTAAAAACTAGTCAGAAGCATTCTGAGAAACTTCTGTGTGATGAGTGCATTCAACTCACAGACTTGAACGTTTCTTTTGATAGAACAGTTTGGAAACATTACGTTTGTAGAATCTGCAAGTGTTTATTCGGAGCACCTTGAGGCGTATGTTTGAAAAGGAAATATCTTCACATAAAAACTAGAGAGAAGGATTCTCAGAAACTTCTTTGTGATGAGTTCATTCAACTCACAGAGTTGAACCTACCAATTGATAGAGAAGTTTGGAAACACTCTTTTTGTAGAATCTGCAAGTGGATATTTGGAGCCGTTTGAGGCCTAGGCTGGAAAAGGAAATATCTTCACATAAAAACTGAACAGAAGCATTCTCAGAAACTTCTGTGTGATGAGTGCATTCAACTCACAGACTTGAACGTTTCTTTTGATAGAACAGTTTGGAAACATTACGTTTGTAGAATCTGCAGGTGTTTATTCGGAGCACATTGAGGCCTATGTTGGAAAAGGAAATATCTTCACATAAAAACTAGAGAGAAGGATTCTCAGAAACTTCTTTGTGATGAGTTCATTCAACTCACAGAGTTGAACCTACCAATTGATAGAGAAGTTTGGAAACACTCTTTTTGTAGAATCTGCAAGTGGATATTTGGAGCCGTTTGAGGCCTATGCTGGAAAAGGAAATATCTTCACATAAAAACTGAACAGAAGCATTCTCAGAAACTTCTTTGTGTTGAGTGCATTCAAATCACAGACTTGAACTTACCTGTAGAAAGAGCAGTTTTGAAACACTCTTTTGGTAAAATCTGCAAGTGGTTATTTGGAGCACTTCGAGGCCTGTGCTGGGATATGGAATATCTTCTCCTAAAAACTACAGAGAAGCAGTCTCAGAAAGTTCTTCACGATGCATTCATTCAATTCACAGAGTTGAACCTTCCTTTTGATAGAACAGTTTTGAAACACTCTTTTTGTAGAATCTGCAAGAGGATATTTGGAGCGTTTTGAGGACTATGCTGGAAAAGGAAATATCTTCACCTAAAAACTAGACAGAAGCATTCTCAGAAACTTCTGTGTGATGAGTGCATTCAACTCACAGACTTGAACGTTTCTTTTGATAGAACAGTTTGGAAACATTACGTTTGTAGAATCTGCAAGTGTTTATTCGGAGCACCTTGAGGCGTATGTTGGAAAAGGAAATATCTTCACATAAAAACTAGAGAGAAGGATTCTCAGAAACTTCTTTGTGATGAGTTCATTCAACTCACAGAGTTGAACCTACCAATTGATAGAGAAGTTTGGAAACACTCTTTTTGTAGAATCTGCAAGTGGATATTTGGAGCCGTTTGAGGCCTAGGCTGGAAAAGGAAATATCTTCACATAAAAACTGAACAGAAGCATTCTCAGAAACTTCTGTGTGATGAGTGCATTCAACTCACAGACTTGAACGTTTCTTTTGATAGAACAGTTTGGAAACATTACGTTTGTAGAATCTGCAAGTGTTTATTCGGAGCACATTGAGGCCTATGTTGGAAAAGGAAAAATCTTCGCATAAAAACTAGAGAGAAGGATTCTCAGAAACTTCTTTGTGATGAGTTCATTCAACTCACAGAGTTGAACCTACCAATTGATAGAGAAGTTTGGAAACACTCTTTTTGTAGAATCTGCAAGTGGATACTTGCAGCCGTTTGAGGCCTATGCTGGAAAAGGAAATATCTTCACATAAAAACTGAACAGAAGCATTCTCAGAAACTTCTTTGTGTTGAGTGCATTCAACTCACAGACTTGAACTTACCTATAGAAAGAGCAGTTTTGAAACACCCTTTTGGTAAAATCTGCAAGTGGTTATTTGGAGCACTTCGAGGCCTGTGCTGGGATATGGAATATCTTCACCTAAAAACTACAGAGAAGCATTCTCAGAAAGTTCTTCATGATGCATTCATTCAACTCACAGAGTTGAACCTTCCTTTTGATAGGACAGTTTTGAAACACTCTTTTTGTAGAATCTGCAAGAGGATATTTGGAGCGTTTTGAGGCCTATGCTGGAAAAGGAAATATCTTCACCTAAAAACTAGACAGAAGCATTCTCAGAAACTTCTGTGTGATGAGTGCATTCAACTCACAGACTTGAACGTTTCTTTTGATAGAACAGTTTGGAAACATTACGTTTGTAGAATCTGCAAGTGTTTATTCGGAGCACCTTGAGGCCTAGGTTGGAAAAGAAAATATCTTCACATAAAAATTAGAGAGAAGGATTCTCAGAAACTTCTTTGTGATGAGTTCATTCAACTCACAGAGTTGAACCTACCAATTGATAGAGAAGTTTGGAAACCCTCTTTTTGTAGAATCTGCAAGTGGATATTTGGAGCCGTTTGTGGCCTATGCTGGAAAAGGAAATATCTTCACATAAAAACTGAACAGAAGCATTATCAGAAACTTCTTTGTGTTGAGTGCATTCAACTCACAGACTTGAACTTACCTGTAGAAAGAGGAGTTTTGAAACACTCTTTTGGTAAAATCTGCAAGTGGTTATTTGGAGCACTTCGAGGCCTGTGCTGGGATATGGAATATCTTCACCTAAAAACTACAGAGAAGCATTCTCAGAAAGTTCTTCACGATGCATTCACTCAACTCACAGAGTTGAACCTTCTTTTTGATAGAACAGTTTTGAAACACTCTTTTTGTAGAATCTGCAAGAGGATATTTGGAGCGTTTTGAGGCCTATGCTGGAAAAGGAAATATCTTCACCTAAAAACTAGTCAGAAGCATTCTGAGAAACTTCTGTGTGATGAGTGCATTCAACTCACAGACTTGAACGTTTCTTTTGATAGAACAGTTTGGAAACATTACGTTTGTAGAATCTGCAAGTGTTTATTCGGAGCACCTTGAGGCCTATGTTGGAAAAGGAAATATCTTCACATAAAAACTAGAGAGAAGGATTCTCAGAAACTTCTTTGTGATGAGTTCATTCAACTCACAGAGTTGAACCTACCAATTGATAGAGAGGTTTGGAAACACTCTTTTTGTAGAATCTGCAAGTGGATATTTGGAGCCGTTTGAGGCCTAGGCTGGAAAAGGAAATATCTTCACATAAAAACTGAACAGAAGCATTCTCAGAAACTTCTGTGTGATGAGTGCATTCAACTCACAGACTTGAACGTTTCTTTTGATAGAACAGTTTGGAAACATTACGTTTGTAGAATCTGCAAGTGTTTATTCGGAGCACATTGAGGCCTATGTTGGAAAAGGAAATATCTTCGCATAAAAACTAGAGAGAAGGATTCTCAGAAACTTCTTTGTGATGAGTTCATTCAACTCACAGAGTTGAACCTACCAATTGATAGAGAAGTTTGGAAACACTCTTTTTGTAGAATCTGCAAGTGGATATTTGGAGCCGTTTGAGGCCTATGCTGGAAAAGGAAATATCTTCACATAAAAACTGAAAAGAAGCATTCTCAGAAACTTCTTTGTGTTGAGTGCATTCAACTCACAGACTTGAACTTACCTATAGAAAGAGCAGTTTTGAAACACCCTTTTGGTAAAATCTGCAAGTGGTTATTTGGAGCACTTCGAGGCCTGTGCTGGGATATGGAATATCTTCACCTAAAAACTACAGAGAAGCATTCTCAGAAAGTTCTTCACGATGCATTCATTCAACTCACAGAGTTGAACCTTCCTTTTGATAGAACAGTTTTGAAACACTCTTTTTGTAGAATCTGCAAGAGGATATTTGGAGCGTTTTGAGGCCTATGCTGGAAAAGGAAATATCTTCACCTAAAAACTAGACAGAAGCATTCTCAGAAACTTCTGTGTGATGAGTGCATTCAACTCACAGACTTGAACGTTTCTTTTGATAGAACAGTTTGGAAACATTACATTTGTAGAATCTGCAGGTGTTTATTCGGAGCACCTTGAGGCCTATGTTGGAAAAGGAAATATCTTCACATAAAAATTAGAGAGAAGGATTCTCAGAAACTTCTTTGTGATGAGTTCATTCAACTCACAGAGTTGAACCTACCAATTGATAGAGAAGTTTGGAAACACTCTTTTTGTAGAATCTGCAAGTGGATATTTGGAGCCGTTTGAGGCCTATGCTGGAAAAGGAAATATCTTCACATAAAAACTGAACAGAAGCATTCTCAGAAACTTCTTTGTGTTGAGTGCATTCAAATCACAGACTTGAACTTACCTGTAGAAAGAGCAGTTTTGAAACACTCTTTTGGTAAAATCTGCAAGTGGTTATTTGGAGCACTTCGAGGCCTGTGCTGGGATATGGAATATCTTCTCCTAAAAACTACAGAGAAGCAGTCTCAGAAAGTTCTTCACGATGCATTCATTCAACTCACAGAGTTGAACCTTCCTTTTGATAGAACAGTTTTGAAACACTCTTTTTGTAGAATCTGCAAGAGGATATTTGGACCGTTTTGAGGACTATGCTGGAAAAGGAAATATCTTCACCTAAAAACTAGACAGAAGCATTCTCAGAAACTTCTGTGTGATGAGTGCATTCAACTCACAGACTTGAACGTTTCTTTTGATAGAACAGTTTGGAAACATTACGTTTGTAGAATCTGCAAGTGTTTATTCGGAGCACCTTGAGGCCTATGTTGGAAAAGGAAATATCTTCACATAAAAACTAGAGAGAAGGATTCTCAGAAACTTCTTTGTGATGAGTTCATTCAACTCACAGAGTTGAACCTACCAATTGATAGAGAAGTTTGGAAACACTCTTTTTGTAGAATCTGCAAGTGGATATTTGGAGCCGTTTGAGGCCTAGGCTGGAAAAGGAAATATCTTCACATAAAAACTGAACAGAAGCATTCTCAGAAACTTCTGTGTGATGAGTGCATTCAACTCACAGACTTGAACGTTTCTTTTGATAGAACAGTTTGGAAACATTACGTTTGTAGAATCTGCAAGTGTTTATTCGGAGCACATTGAGGCCTATGTTGGAAAAGGAAAAATCTTCGCATAAAAACTAGAGAGAAGGATTCTCAGAAACTTCTTTGTGATGAGTTCATTCAACTCACAGAGTTGAACCTACCAATTGATAGAGAAGTTTGGAAACACTCTTTTTGTAGAATCTGCAAGTGGATACTTGGAGCCGTTTGAGGCCTATGCTGGAAAAGGAAATATCTTCACATAAAAACTGAACAGAAGCATTCTCAGAAACTTCTTTGTGTTGAGTGCATTCAACTCACAGACTTGAACTTACCTATAGAAAGAGCAGTTTTGAAACACCCTTTTGGTAAAATCTGCAAGTGGTTATTTGGAACACTTCGAGGCCTGTGCTGGGATATGGAATATCTTCACCTAAAAACTACAGAGAAGCATTCTCAGAAAGTTCTTCACGATGCATTCATTCAACTCACAGAGTTGAACCTTCCTTTTGATAGAACAGTTTGGAAACACTCTTTTTGTAGAATCTGCAAGAGGATATTTGGAGCGTTTTGAGGCCTATGCTGGAAAAGGAAATATCTTCACATAAAAACTAGACAGAAGCATTCTCAGAAACTTCTGTGTGATGAGTGCATTCAACTCACAGACTTGAACGTTTCTTTTGATAGAACAGTTTGGAAACATTACGTTTGTAGAATCTGCAAGTGTTTATTCGGAGCACCTTGAGGCGTATGTTGGAAAAGGAAATATCTTCACATAAAACCTAGAGAGAAGGATTCTCAGAAACTTCTTTGTGATGAGTTCATTCAACTCACAGAGTTGAACCTACCAATTGATAGAGAAGTTTGGAAACACTCTTTTTGTAGAATCTGCAAGTGGATATTTGGAGCCGTTTGAGGCCTATGCTGGAAAAGGAAATATCTTCACATAAAAACTGAACAGAAGCATTCTCAGAAACTTCTTTGTGTTGAGTGCATTCAACTCACAGACTTGAACTTACCTGTAGAAAGAGCAGTTTTGAAACACTCTTTTGGTAAAATCTGCAAGTGGTTATTTGGAGCACTTCGAGGCCTGTGTTGGGATATGGAATATCTTCACCTAAAAACTACAGAGAAGCATTCTCAGAAAGTTCTTCACGATGCGTTCATTCAACTCACAGAGTTGAACCTTCCTTTTGATAGAACAGTTTTGAAACACTCTTTTTGTAGAATCTGCAAGAGGATATTTGGAGCGTTTTGAGGCCTATGCTGGAAAAGGAAATATCTTCACCTAAAAACTAGACAGAAGCATTCTCAGAAACTTCTGTGTGATGAGTGCATTCAACTCACAGACTTGAACGTTTCTTTTGATAGAACAGTTTGGAAACATTACGTTTGTAGAATCTGCAAGTGTTTATTCGGAGCACCTTGAGGCCTATGTTGGAAAAGGAAATATCTTCACATAAAACCTAGAGAGAAGGATTCTCAGAAACTTCTTTGTGATGAGTTCATTCAACTCACAGAGTTGAACCTACCAATTGAGAGAGAAGTTTGGAAACACTCTTTTTGTAGAATCTGCAAGTGGATATTTGGAGCCGTTTGAGGCCTATGCTGGAAAAGGAAATATCTTCACATAAAAACTGAACAGAAGCATTCTCAGAAACTTCTTTGTGTTGAGTGCATTCAACTCACAGACTTGAACTTACCTGTAGAAAGAGCAGTTTTGAAACACTCTTTTGGTAAAATCTGCAAGTGGTTATTTGGAGCACTTCGAGGCCTGTGCTGGGATATGGAATATCTTCACCTAAAAACTACAGAGAAGCATTCTCAGAAAGTTCTTCACGATGCATTCATTCAACTCACAGAGTTGAACCTTCCTTTTGATAGAACAGTTTTGAAACACTCTTTTTGTAGAATCTGCAAGAGGATATTTGGAGCGTTTTGAGGCCTATGCTGGAAAAGGAAATATCTTCACCTAAGACTAGACAGAAGCATTCTCAGAAACTTCTGTGTGATGAGTGCATTCAACTCACAGACTTGAACGTTTCTTTTGATAGAACAGTTTGGAAACATTACGTTTGTAGAATCTGCAAGTGTTTATTCGGAGCACCTTGAGGCCTATGTTGGAAAAGGAAATATCTTCACATAAAAACTAGAGAGAAGGATTCTCAGAAACTTCTTTGTGATGAGTTCATTCAACTCACAGAGTTGAACCTACCAATTGATAGAGAAGTTTGGAAACACTCTTTTTGTAGAATCTGCAAGTGGATATTTGGAGCCGTTTGAGGCCTATGCTGGAAAAGGAAATATCTTCACATAAAAACTGAACAGAAGCATTCTCAGAAACTTCTTTGTGTTGAGTGCATTCAACTCACAGACTTGAACTTACCTGTAGAAAGAGCAGTTTTGAAACACTCTTTTGGTAAAATCTGCAAGTGGTTATTTGGAGCACTTCGAGGCCTGTGCTGGGATATGGAATATCTTCACCTAAAAACTACAGAGAAGCATTCTCAGAAAGTTCTTCATGATGCATTCATTCAACTCACAGAGTTGAACCTTCCTTTTGATAGGACAGTTTTGAAACACTCTTTTTGTAGAATCTGCAAGAGGATATTTGGAGCGTTTTGAGGCCTATGCTGGAAAAGGAAATATCTTCACCTAAAAACTAGACAGAAGCATTCTCAGAAACTTCTGTGTGATGAGTGCATTCAACTCACAGACTTGAACGTTTCTTTTGATAGAACAGTTTGGAAACATTACGTTTGTAGAATCTGCAAGTGTTTATTCGGAGCACCTTGAGGCCTAGGTTGGAAAAGAAAATATCTTCACATAAAAATTAGAGAGAAGGATTCTCAGAAACTTCTTTGTGATGAGTTCATTCAACTCACAGAGTTGAACCTACCAATTGATAGAGAAGTTTGGAAACCCTCTTTTTGTAGAATCTGCAAGTGGATATTTGGAGCCGTTTGTGGCCTATGCTGGAAAAGGAAATATCTTCACATAAAAACTGAACAGAAGCATTCTGAGAAACTTCTTTGTGTTGAGTGCATTCAACTCACAGACTTGAACTTACCTGTAGAAAGAGCAGTTTTGAAACACTCTTTTGGTAAAATCTGCAAGTGGTTATTTGGAGCACTTCGAGGCCTGTGCTGGGATATGGAATATCTTCACCTAAAAACTACAGAGAAGCATTCTCAGAAAGTTCTTCACGATGCATTCACTCAACTCACAGAGTTGAACCTTCCTTTTGTTAGAACAGTTTTGAAACACTCTTTTTGTAGAATCTGCAAGAGGATATTTGGAGCGTTTTGAGGCCTATGCTGGAAAAGGAAATATCTTCACCTAAAAACTAGTCAGAAGCATTCTGAGAAACTTCTGTGTGATGAGTGCATTCAACTCACAGACTTGAACGTTTCTTTTGATAGAACAGTTTGGAAACATTACGTTTGTAGAATCTGCAAGTGTTTATTCGGAGCACCTTGAGGCGTATGTTGGAAAAGGAAATATCTTCACATAAAAACTAGAGAGAAGGATTCTCAGAAACTTCTTTGTGATGAGTTCATTCAACTCACAGAGTTGAACCGACCAATTGATAGAGAAGTTTGGAAACACTCTTTTTGTAGAATCTGCAAGTGGATATTTGGAGCCGTTTGAGGCCTAGGCTGGAAAAGGAAATATCTTCACATAAAAACTGAACAGAAGCATTCTCAGAAACTTCTGTGTGATGAGTGCATTCAACTCACAGACTTGAACGTTTCTTTTGATAGAACAGTTTGGAAACATTACGTTTGTAGAATCTGCAAGTGTTTATTCGGAGCACATTGAGGCCTATGTTGGAAAAGGAAATATCTTCGCATAAAAACTAGAGAGAAGGATTCTCAGAAACTTCTTTGTGATGAGTTCATTCAACTCACAGAGTTGAACCTACCAATTGATAGAGAAGTTTGGAAACACTCTTTTTGTAGAATCTGCAAGTGGATATTTGGAGCCGTTTGAGGCCTATGCTGGAAAAGGAAATATCTTCACATAAAAACTGAAAAGAAGCATTCTCAGAAACTTCTTTGTGTTGAGTGCATTCAACTCACAGACTTGAACTTACCTATAGAAAGAGCAGTTTTGAAACACCCTTTTGGTAAAATCTGCAAGTGGTTATTTGGAGCACTTCGAGGCCTGTGCTGGGATATGGAATATCTTCACCTAAAAACTACAGAGAAGCATTCTCAGAAAGTTCTTCACGATGCATTCATTCAACTCACAGAGTTGAACCTTCCTTTTGATAGAACAGTTTTGAAACACTCTTTTTGTAGAATCTGCAAGAGGATATTTGGAGCGTTTTGAGGCCTATGCTGGAAAAGGAAATATCTTCACCTAAAAACTAGACAGAAGCATTCTCAGAAACTTCTGTGTGATGAGTGCATTCAACTCACAGACTTGAACGTTTCTTTTGATAGAACAGTTTGGAAACATTACGTTTGTAGAATCTGCAGGTGTTTATTCGGAGCACCTTGAGGCCTATGTTGGAAAAGGAAATATCTTCACATAAAAATTAGAGAGAAGGATTCTCAGAAACTTCTTTGTGATGAGTTCATTCAACTCACAGAGTTGAACCTACCAATTGATAGAGAAGTTTGGAAACACTCTTTTTGTAGAATCTGCAAGTGGATATTTGGAGCCGTTTGAGGCCTATGCTGGAAAAGGAAATATCTTCACATAAAAACTGAACAGAAGCATTCTCAGAAACTTCTTTGTGTTGAGTGCATTCAAATCACAGACTTGAACTTACCTGTAGAAAGAGCAGTTTTGAAACACTCTTTTGGTAAAATCTGCAAGTGGTTATTTGGAGCACTTCGAGGCCTGTGCTGGGATATGGAATATCTTCTCCTAAAAACTACAGAGAAGCAGTCTCAGAAAGTTCTTCACGATGCATTCATTCAACTCACAGAGTTGAACCTTCCTTTTGATAGAACAGTTTTGAAACACTCTTTTTGTAGAATCTGCAAGAGGATATTTGGACCGTTTTGAGGACTATGCTGGAAAAGGAAATATCTTCACCTAAAAACTAGACAGAAGCATTCTCAGAAACTTCTGTGTGATGAGTGCATTCAACTCACAGACTTGAACGTTTCTTTTGATAGAACAGTTTGGAAACATTACGTTTGTAGAATCTGCAAGTGTTTATTCGGAGCACCTTGAGGCCTATGTTGGAAAAGGAAATATCTTCACATAAAAACTAGAGAGAAGGATTCTCAGAAACTTCTTTGTGATTAGTTCATTCAACTCACAGAGTTGAACCTACCAATTGATAGAGAAGTTTGGAAACACTCTTTTTGTAGAATCTGCAAGTGGATATTTGGAGCCGTTTGAGGCCTAGGCTGGAAAAGGAAATATCTTCACATAAAAACTGAACAGAAGCATTCTCAGAAACTTCTGTGTGATGAGTGCATTCAATTCACAGACTTGAACGTTTCTTTTGATAGAACAGTTTGGAAACATTACGTTTGTAGAATCTGCAAGTGTTTATTCGGAGCACATTGAGGCCTATGTTGGAAAAGGAAAAATCTTCGCATAAAAACTAGAGAGAAGGATTCTCAGAAACTTCTTTGTGATGAGTTCATTCAACTCACAGAGTTGAACCTACCAATTGATAGAGAAGTTTGGAAACACTCTTTTTGTAGAATCTGCAAGTGGATACTTGGAGCCGTTTGAGGCCTATGCTGGAAAAGGAAATATCTTCACATAAAAACTGAACAGAAGCATTCTCAGAAACTTCTTTGTGTTGAGTGCATTCAACTCACAGACTTGAACTTACCTATAGAAAGAGCAGTTTTGAAACACCCTTTTGGTAAAATCTGCAAGTGGTTATTTGGAACACTTCGAGGCCTGTGCTGGGATATGGAATATCTTCACCTAAAAACTACAGAGAAGCATTCTCAGAAAGTTCTTCACGATGCATTCATTCAACTCACAGAGTTGAACCTTCCTTTTGATAGAACAGTTTGGAAACACTCTTTTTGTAGAATCTGCAAGAGGATATTTGGAGCGTTTTGAGGCCTATGCTGGAAAAGGAAATATCTTCACATAAAAACTAGACAGAAGCATTCTCAGAAACTTCTGTGTGATGAGTGCATTCAACTCACAGACTTGAACGTTTCTTTTGATAGAACAGTTTGGAAACATTACGTTTGTAGAATCTGCAAGTGTTTATTCGGAGCACCTTGAGGCGTATGTTGGAAAAGGAAATATCTTCACATAAAACCTAGAGAGAAGGATTCTCAGAAACTTCTTTGTGATGAGTTCATTCAACTCACAGAGTTGAACCTACCAATTGATAGAGAAGTTTGGAAACACTCTTTTTGTAGAATCTGCAAGTGGATATTTGGAGCCGTTTGAGGCCTATGCTGGAAAAGGAAATATCTTCACATAAAAACTGAACAGAAGCATTCTCAGAAACTTCTTTGTGTTGAGTGCATTCAACTCACAGACTTGAACTTACCTGTAGAAAGAGCAGTTTTGAAACACTCTTTTGGTAAAATCTGCAAGTGGTTATTTGGAGCACTTCGAGGCCTGTGTTGGGATATGGAATATCTTCACCTAAAAACTACAGAGAAGCATTCTCAGAAAGTTCTTCACGATGCGTTCATTCAACTCACAGAGTTGAACCTTCCTTTTGATTGAACAGTTTTGAAACACTCTTTTTGTAGAATCTGCAAGAGGATATTTGGAGCGTTTTGAGGCCTATGCTGGAAAAGGAAATATCTTCACCTAAAAACTAGACAGAAGCATTCTCAGAAACTTCTGTGTGATGAGTGCATTCAACTCACAGACTTGAACGTTTCTTTTGATAGAACAGTTTGGAAACATTACGTTTGTAGAATCTGCAAGTGTTTATTCGGAGCACCTTGAGGCCTATGTTGGAAAAGGAAATATCTTCACATAAAACCTAGAGAGAAGGATTCTCAGAAACTTCTTTGTGATGAGTTCATTCAACTCACAGAGTTGAACCTACCAATTGAGAGAGAAGTTTGGAAACACTCTTTTTGTAGAATCTGCAAGTGGATATTTGGAGCCGTTTGAGGCCTATGCTGGAAAAGGAAATATCTTCACATAAAAACTGAACAGAAGCATTCTCAGAAACTTCTTTGTGTTGAGTGCATTCAACTCACAGACTTGAACTTACCTGTAGAAAGAGCAGTTTTGAAACACTCTTTTGGTAAAATCTGCAAGTGGTTATTTGGAGCACTTCGAGGCCTGTGCTGGGATATGGAATATCTTCACCTAAAAACTACAGAGAAGCATTCTCAGAAAGTTCTTCACGATGCATTCATTCAACTCACAGAGTTGAACCTTCCTTTTGATAGAACAGTTTTGAAACACTCTTTTTGTAGAATCTGCAAGAGGATATTTGGAGCGTTTTGAGGCCTATGCTGGAAAAGGAAATATCTTCACCTAAGACTAGACAGAAGCATTCTCAGAAACTTCTGTGTGATGAGTGCATTCAACTCACAGACTTGAACGTTTCTTTTGATAGAACAGTTTGGAAACATTACGTTTGTAGAATCTGCAAGTGTTTATTCGGAGCACCTTGAGGCCTATGTTGGAAAAGGAAATATCTTCACATAAAAACTAGAGAGAAGGATTCTCAGAAACTTCTTTGTGATGAGTTCATTCAACTCACAGAGTTGAACCTACCAATTGATAGAGAAGTTTGGAAACACTCTTTTTCTAGAATCTGCAAGTGGATATTTGGAGCCGTTTGAGGCCTATGCTGGAAAAGGAAATATCTTCACATAAAAACTGAACAGAAGCATTCTCAGAAACTTCTTTGTGTTGAGTGCATTCAACTCACAGACTTGAACTTACCTGTAGAAAGAGCAGTTTTGAAACACCCTTTTGGTAAAATCTGCAAGTGGTTATTTGGAGCACTTCGAGGCCTGTGCTGGGATATGGAATATCTTCACCTAAAAACTACAGAGAAGCATTCTCAGAAAGTTCTTCATGATGCATTCATTCAACTCACAGAGTTGAACCTTCCTTTTGATAGAACAGTTTTGAAACACTCTTTTTGTAGAATCTGCAAGAGGATATTTGGAGCGTTTTGAGGCCTATGCTGGAAAAGGAAATATCTTCACCTAAAAACTAGACAGAAGCATTCTCAGAAACTTCTGTGTGATGAGTGCATTCAACTCACAGACTTGAACGTTTCTTTTGATAGAACAGTTTGGAAACATTACGTTTGTAGAATCTGCAAGTGTTTATTCGGAGCACCTTGAGGCCTAGGTTGGAAAAGAAAATATCTTCACATAAAAACTAGAGAGAAGGATTCTCAGAAACTTCTTTGTGATGAGTTCATTCAACTCACAGAGTTGAACCTACCAATTGATAGAGAAGTTTGGAAACCCTCTTTTTGTAGAATCTGCAAGTGGATATTTGGAGCCGTTTGTGGCCTATGCTGGAAAAGGAAATATCTTCACATAAAAACTGAACAGAAGCATTCTCAGAAACTTCTTTGTGTTGAGTGCATTCAACTCACAGACTTGAACTTACCTGTAGAAAGAGCAGTTTTGAAACACTCTTTTGGTAAAATCTGCAAGTGGTTATTTGGAGCACTTCGAGGCCTGTGCTGGGATATGGAATATCTTCACCTAAAAACTACAGAGAAGCATTCTCAGAAAGTTCTTCACGATGCATTCACTCAACTCACAGAGTTGAACCTTCCTTTTGATAGAACAGTTTTGAAACACTCTTTTTGTAGAATTTGCAAGAGGATATTTGGAGCGTTTTGAGGCCTATGCTGGAAAAGGAAATATCTTCACCTAAAAACTAGTCAGAAGCATTCTGAGAAACTTCTGTGTGATGAGTGCATTCAACTCACAGACTTGAACGTTTCTTTTGATAGAACAGTTTGGAAACATTACGTTTGTAGAATCTGCAAGTGTTTATTCGGAGCACCTTGAGGCCTATGTTGGAAAAGGAAATATCTTCACATAAAAACTAGAGAGAAGGATTCTCAGAAACTTCTTTGTGATGAGTTCATTCAACTCACAGAGTTGAACCTACCAATTGATAGAGAAGTTTGGAAACACTCTTTTTGTAGAATCTGCAAGTGGATATTTGGAGCCGTTTGAGGCCTAGGCTGGAAAAGGAAATATCTTCACATAAAAACTGAACAGAAGCATTCTCAGAAACTTCTGTGTGATGAGTGCATTCAACTCACAGACTTGAACGTTTCTTTTGATAGAACAGTTTGGAAACATTACGTTTGTAGAATCTGCAAGTGTTTATTCGGAGCACATTGAGGCCTATGTTGGAAAAGGAAAAATCTTCGCATAAAAACTAGAGAGAAGGATTCTCAGAAACTTCTTTGTGATGAGTTCATTCAACTCACAGAGTTGAACCTACCAATTGATAGAGAAGTTTGGAAACACTCTTTTTGTAGAATCTGCAAGTGGATACTTGGAGCCGTTTGAGGCCTATGCTGGAAAAGGAAATATCTTCACATAAAAACTGAACAGAAGCATTCTCAGAAACTTCTTTGTGTTGAGTGCATTCAACTCACAGACTTGAACTTACCTATAGAAAGAGCAGTTTTGAAACACCCTTTTGGTAAAATCTGCAAGTGGTTATTTGGAACACTTCGAGGCCTGTGCTGGGATATGGAATATCTTCACCTAAAAACTACAGAGAAGCATTCTCAGAAAGTTCTTCACGATGCATTCATTCAACTCACAGAGTTGAACCTTCCTTTTGATAGAACAGTTTGGAAACACTCTTTTTGTAGAATCTGCAAGAGGATATTTGGAGCGTTTTGAGGCCTATGCTGGAAAAGGAAATATCTTCACATAAAAACTAGACAGAAGCATTCTCAGAAACTTCTGTGTGATGAGTGCATTCAACTCACAGACTTGAACGTTTCTTTTGATAGAACAGTTTGGAAACATTACGTTTGTAGAATCTGCAAGTGTTTATTCGGAGCACCTTGAGGCGTATGTTGGAAAAGGAAATATCTTCACATAAAACCTAGAGAGAAGGATTCTCAGAAACTTCTTTGTGATGAGTTCATTCAACTCACAGAGTTGAACCTACCAATTGATAGAGAAGTTTGGAAACACTCTTTTTGTAGAATCTGCAAGTGGATATTTGGAGCCGTTTGAGGCCTATGCTGGAAAAGGAAATATCTTCACATAAAAACTGAACAGAAGCATTCTCAGAAACTTCTTTGTGTTGAGTGCATTCAACTCACAGACTTGAACTTAACTGTAGAAAGAGCAGTTTTGAAACACTCTTTTGGTAAAATCTGCAAGTGGTTATTTGGAGCACTTCGAGGCCTGTGTTGGGATATGGAATATCTTCACCTAAAAACTACAGAGAAGCATTCTCAGAAAGTTCTTCACGATGCGTTCATTCAACTCACAGAGTTGAACCTTCCTTTTGATAGAACAGTTTTGAAACACTCTTTTTGTAGAATCTGCAAGAGGATATTTGGAGCGTTTTGAGGCCTATGCTGGAAAAGGAAATATCTTCACCTAAAAACTAGACAGAAGCATTCTCAGAAACTTCTGTGTGATGAGTGCATTCAACTCACAGACTTGAACGTTTCTTTTGATAGAACAGTTTGGAAACATTACGTTTGTAGAATCTGCAAGTGTTTATTCGGAGCACCTTGAGGCCTATGTTGGAAAAGGAAATATCTTCACATAAAACCTAGAGAGAAGGATTCTCAGAAACTTCTTTGTGATGAGTTCATTCAACTCACAGAGTTGAACCTACCAATTGAGAGAGAAGTTTGGAAACACTCTTTTTGTAGAATCTGCAAGTGGATATTTGGAGCCGTTTGAGGCCTATGCTGGAAAAGGAAATATCTTCACATAAAAACTGAACAGAAGCATTCTCAGAAACTTCTTTGTGTTGAGTGCATTCAACTCACAGACTTGAACTTACCTGTAGAAAGAGCAGTTTTGAAACACTCTTTTGGTAAAATCTGCAAGTGGTTATTTGGAGCACTTCGAGGCCTGTGCTGGGATATGGAATATCTTCACCTAAAAACTACAGAGAAGCATTCTCAGAAAGTTCTTCACGATGCATTCATTCAACTCACAGAGTTGAACCTTCCTTTTGATAGAACAGTTTTGAAACACTCTTTTTGTAGAATCTGCAAGAGGATATTTGGAGCGTTTTGAGGCCTATGCTGGAAAAGGAAATATCTTCACCTAAGACTAGACAGAAGCATTCTCAGAAACTTCTGTGTGATGAGTGCATTCAACTCACAGACTTGAACGTTTCTTTTGATAGAACAGTTTGGAAACATTACGTTTGTAGAATCTGCAAGTGTTTATTCGGAGCACCTTGAGGCCTATGTTGGAAAAGGAAATATCTTCACATAAAAACTAGAGAGAAGGATTCTCAGAAACTTCTTTGTGATGAGTTCATTCAACTCACAGAGTTGAACCTACCAATTGATAGAGAAGTTTGGAAACACTCTTTTTGTAGAATCTGCAAGTGGATATTTGGAGCCGTTTGAGGCCTATGCTGGAAAAGGAAATATCTTCACATAAAAACTGAACAGAAGCATTCTCAGAAACTTCTTTGTGTTGAGTGCATTCAACTCACAGACTTGAACTTACCTGTAGAAAGAGCAGTTTTGAAACACTCTTTTGGTAAAATCTGCAAGTGGTTATTTGGAGCACTTCGAGGCCTGTGCTGGGATATGGAATATCTTCACCTAAAAACTACAGAGAAGCATTCTCAGAAAGTTCTTCATGATGCATTCATTCAACTCACAGAGTTGAACCTTCCTTTTGATAGAACAGTTTTGAAACACTCTTTTTGTAGAATCTGCAAGAGGATATTTGGAGCGTTTTGAGGCCTATGCTGGAAAAGGAAATATCTTCACCTAAAAACTAGACAGAAGCATTCTCAGAAACTTCTGTGTGATGAGTGCATTCAACTCACAGACTTGAACGTTTCTTTTGATAGAACAGTTTGGAAACATTACGTTTGTAGAATCTGCAAGTGTTTATTCGGAGCACATTGAGGCCTATGTTGGAAAAGGAAAAATCTTCGCATAAAAACTAGAGAGAAGGATTCTCAGAAACTTCTTTGTGATGAGTTCATTCAACTCACAGAGTTGAACCTACCAATTGATAGAGAAGTTTGGAAACACTCTTTTTGTAGAATCTGCAAGTGGATATTTGGAGCCGTTTGAGGCCTATGCTGGAAAAGGAAATATCTTCACATAAAAACTGAAAAGAAGCATTCTCAGAAACTTCTTTGTGTTGAGTGCATTCAACTCACAGACTTGAACTTACCTATAGAAAGAGCAGTTTTGAAACACCCTTTTGGTAAAATCTGCAAGTGGTTATTTGGAGCACTTCGAGGCCTGTGCTGGGATATGGAATATCTTCACCTAAAAACTACAGAGAAGCATTCTCAGAAAGTTCTTCACGATGCATTCATTCAACTCACAGAGTTGAACCTTCCTTTTGATAGAACAGTTTTGAAACACTCTTTTTGTAGAATCTGCAAGAGGATATTTGGAGCGTTTTGAGGCCTATGCTGGAAAAGGAAATATCTTCACCTAAAAACTAGACAGAAGCATTCTCAGAAACTTCTGTGTGATGAGTGCATTCAACTCACAGACTTGAACGTTTCTTTTGATAGAACAGTTTGGAAACATTACGTTTGTAGAATCTGCAAGTGTTTATTCGGAGCACCTTGAGGCGTATGTTGGAAAAGGAAATATCTTCACATAAAACCTAGAGAGAAGGATTCTCAGAAACTTCTTTGTGATGAGTTCATTCAACTCACAGAGTTGAACCTACCAATTGATAGAGAAGTTTGGAAACACTCTTTTTGTAGAATCTGCAAGTGGATATTTGGAGCCGTTTGAGGCCTATGCTGGAAAAGGAAATATCTTCACATAAAAACTGAACAGAAGCATTCTCAGAAACTTCTTTGTGTTGAGTGCATTCAACTCACAGACTTGAACTTAACTGTAGAAAGAGCAGTTTTGAAACACTCTTTTGGTAAAATCTGCAAGTGGTTATTTGGAGCACTTCGAGGCCTGTGTTGGGATATGGAATATCTTCACCTAAAAACTACAGAGAAGCATTCTCAGAAAGTTCTTCACGATGCGTTCATTCAACTCACAGAGTTGAACCTTCCTTTTGATAGAACAGTTTTGAAACACTCTTTTTGTAGAATCTGCAAGAGGATATTTGGAGCGTTTTGAGGCCTATGCTGGAAAAGGAAATATCTTCACCTAAAAACTAGACAGAAGCATTCTCAGAAACTTCTGTGTGATGAGTGCATTCAACTCACAGACTTGAACGTTTCTTTTGATAGAACAGTTTGGAAACATTACGTTTGTAGAATCTGCAAGTGTTTATTCGGAGCACCTTGAGGCCTATGTTGGAAAAGGAAATATCTTCACATAAAACCTAGAGAGAAGGATTCTCAGAAACTTCTTTGTGATGAGTTCATTCAACTCACAGAGTTGAACCTACCAATTGAGAGAGAAGTTTGGAAACACTCTTTTTGTAGAATCTGCAAGTGGATATTTGGAGCCGTTTGAGGCCTATGCTGGAAAAGGAAATATCTTCACATAAAAACTGAACAGAAGCATTCTCAGAAACTTCTTTGTGTTGAGTGCATTCAACTCACAGACTTGAACTTACCTGTAGAAAGAGCAGTTTTGAAACACTCTTTTGGTAAAATCTGCAAGTGGTTATTTGGAGCACTTCGAGGCCTGTGCTGGGATATGGAATATCTTCACCTAAAAACTACAGAGAAGCATTCTCAGAAAGTTCTTCACGATGCATTCATTCAACTCACAGAGTTGAACCTTCCTTTTGATAGAACAGTTTTGAAACACTCTTTTTGTAGAATCTGCAAGAGGATATTTGGAGCGTTTTGAGGCCTATGCTGGAAAAGGAAATATCTTCACCTAAGACTAGACAGAAGCATTCTCAGAAACTTCTGTGTGATGAGTGCATTCAACTCACAGACTTGAACGTTTCTTTTGATAGAACAGTTTGGAAACATTACGTTTGTAGAATCTGCAAGTGTTTATTCGGAGCACCTTGAGGCCTATGTTGGAAAAGGAAATATCTTCACATAAAAACTAGAGAGAAGGATTCTCAGAAACTTCTTTGTGATGAGTTCATTCAACTCACAGAGTTGAACCTACCAATTGATAGAGAAGTTTGGAAACACTCTTTTTGTAGAATCTGCAAGTGGATATTTGGAGCCGTTTGAGGCCTATGCTGGAAAAGGAAATATCTTCACATAAAAACTGAACAGAAGCATTCTCAGAAACTTCTTTGTGTTGAGTGCATTCAACTCACAGACTTGAACTTACCTGTAGAAAGAGCAGTTTTGAAACACTCTTTTGGTAAAATCTGCAAGTGGTTATTTGGAGCACTTCGAGGCCTGTGCTGGGATATGGAATATCTTCACCTAAAAACTACAGAGAAGCATTCTCAGAAAGTTCTTCATGATGCATTCATTCAACTCACAGAGTTGAACCTTCCTTTTGATAGAACAGTTTTGAAACACTCTTTTTGTAGAATCTGCAAGAGGATATTTGGAGCGTTTTGAGGCCTATGCTGGAAAAGGAAATATCTTCACCTAAAAACTAGACAGAAGCATTCTCAGAAACTTCTGTGTGATGAGTGCATTCAACTCACAGACTTGAACGTTTCTTTTGATAGAACAGTTTGGAAACATTACGTTTGTAGAATCTGCAAGTGTTTATTCGGAGCACATTGAGGCCTATGTTGGAAAAGGAAAAATCTTCGCATAAAAACTAGAGAGAAGGATTCTCAGAAACTTCTTTGTGATGAGTTCATTCAACTCACAGAGTTGAACCTACCAATTGATAGAGAAGTTTGGAAACACTCTTTTTGTAGAATCTGCAAGTGGATATTTGGAGCCGTTTGAGGCCTATGCTGGAAAAGGAAATATCTTCACATAAAAACTGAAAAGAAGCATTCTCAGAAACTTCTTTGTGTTGAGTGCATTCAACTCACAGACTTGAACTTACCTATAGAAAGAGCAGTTTTGAAACACCCTTTTGGTAAAATCTGCAAGTGGTTATTTGGAGCACTTCGAGGCCTGTGCTGGGATATGGAATATCTTCACCTAAAAACTACAGAGAAGCATTCTCAGAAAGTTCTTCACGATGCATTCATTCAACTCACAGAGTTGAACCTTCCTTTTGATAGAACAGTTTTGAAACACTCTTTTTGTAGAATCTGCAAGAGGATATTTGGAGCGTTTTGAGGCCTATGCTGGAAAAGGAAATATCTTCACCTAAAAACTAGACAGAAGCATTCTCAGAAACTTCTGTGTGATGAGTGCATTCAACTCACAGACTTGAACGTTTCTTTTGATAGAACAGTTTGGAAACATTACGTTTGTAGAATCTGCAGGTGTTTATTCGGAGCACCTTGAGGCCTATGTTGGAAAAGGAAATATCTTCACATAAAATCTAGAGAGAAGGATTCTCAGAAACTTCTTTGTGATGAGTTCATTCAACTCACAGAGTTGAACCTACCAATTGATAGAGAAGTTTGGAAACACTCTTTTTGTAGAATCTGCAAGTGGATATTTGGAGCCGTTTGAGGCCTATGCTGGAAAAGGAAATATCTTCACATAAAAACTGAACAGAAGCATTCTCAGAAACTTCTTTGTGTTGAGTGCATTCAAATCACAGACTTGAACTTACCTGTAGAAAGAGCAGTTTTGAAACACTCTTTTGGTAAAATCTGCAAGTGGTTATTTGGAGCACTTCGAGGCCTGTGTTGGGATATGGAATATCTTCACCTAAAAACTACAGAGAAGCAGTCTCAGAAAGTTCTTCACGATGCATTCATTCAACTGACAGAGTTGAACATTCCTTTTGATAGAACAGTTTTGAAACACTCTTTTTGTAGAATCTGCAAGAGGATATTTGGAGCGTTTTGAGGACTATGCTGGAAAAGGAAATATCTTCACCTAAAAACTAGACAGAAGCATTCTCAGAAACTTCTGTGTGATGAGTGCATTCAACTCACAGACTTGAACGTTTCTTTTGATAGAACAGTTTGGAAACATTACGTTTGTAGAATCTGCAAGTGTTTATTCGGAGCACCTTGAGGCCTATGTTGGAAAAGGAAATATCTTCACATAAAAACTAGAGAGAAGGATTCTCAGAAACTTCTTTGTGATGAGTTCATTCAACTCACAGAGTTGAACCTACCAATTGATAGAGAAGTTTGGAAACACTCTTTTTGTAGAATCTGCAAGTGGATATTTGGAGCCGTTTGAGGCCTAGGCTGGAAAAGGAAATATCTTCACATAAAAACTGAACAGAAACATTCTCAGAAACTTCTTTGTGATGAGTGCATTCAACTCACAGACTTGAACGTTTCTTTTGATAGAACAGTTTGGAAACATTACGTTTGTAGAATCTGCAAGTGTTTATTCGGAGCACATTGAGGCCTATGTTGGAAAAGGAAAAATCTTCGCATAAAAACTAGAGAGAAGGATTCTCAGAAACTTCTTTGTGATGAGTTCTTTCAACTCACAGAGTTGAACCTACCAATTGATAGAGAAGTTTGGAAACACTCTTTTTGTAGAATCTGCAAGTGGATACTTGGAGCCGTTTGAGGCCTATGCTGGAAAAGGAAATATCTTCACATAAAAACTGAACAGAAGCATTCTCAGAAACTTCTTTGTGTTGAGTGCATTCAACTCACAGACTTGAACTTACCTATAGAAAGAGCAGTTTTGAAACACCCTTTTGGTAAAATCTGCAAGTGGTTATTTGGAACACTTCGAGGCCTGTGCTGGGATATGGAATATCTTCACCTAAAAACTACAGAGAAGCATTCTCAGAAAGTTCTTCACGATGCATTCATTCAACTCACAGAGTTGAACCTTCCTTTTGATAGAACAGTTTGGAAACACTCTTTTTGTAGAATCTGCAAGAGGATATTTGGAGCGTTTTGAGGCCTATGCTGGAAAAGGAAATATCTTCACCTAAAAACTAGACAGAAGCATTCTCAGAAACTTCTGTGTGATGAGTGCATTCAACTCACAGACTTGAACGTTTCTTTTGATAGAACAGTTTGGAAACATTACGTTTGTAGAATCTGCAAGTGTTTATTCGGAGCACCTTGAGGCGTATGTTGGAAAAGGAAATATCTTCACATAAAACCTAGAGAGAAGGATTCTCAGAAACTTCTTTGTGATGAGTTCATTCAACTCACAGAGTTGAACCTACCAATTGATAGAGAAGTTTGGAAACACTCTTTTTGTAGAATCTGCAAGTGGATATTTGGAGCCGTTTGAGGCCTATGCTGGAAAAGGAAATATCTTCACATAAAAACTGAACAGAAGCATTCTCAGAAACTTCTTTGTGTTGAGTGCATTCAACTCACAGACTTGAACTTACCTGTAGAAAGAGCAGTTTTGAAACACTCTTTTGGTAAAATCTGCAAGTGGTTATTTGGAGCACTTCGAGGCCTGTTTTGGGATATGGAATATCTTCACCTAAAAACTACAGAGAAGCATTCTCAGAAAGTTCTTCACGATGCGTTCATTCAACTCACAGAGTTGAACCTTCCTTTTGATAGAACAGTTTTGAAACACTCTTTTTGTAGAATCTGCAAGAGGATATTTGGAGCGTTTTGAGGCCTATGCTGGAAAAGGAAATATCTTCACCTAAAAACTAGACAGAAGCATTCTCAGAAACTTCTGTGTGATGAGTGCATTCAACTCACAGACTTGAACGTTTCTTTTGATAGAACAGTTTGGAAACATTACGTTTGTAGAATCTGCAAGTGTTTATTCGGAGCACCTTGAGGCCTATGTTGGAAAAGGAAATATCTTCACATAAAACCTAGAGAGAAGGATTCTCAGAAACTTCTTTGTGATGAGTTCATTCAACTCACAGAGTTGAACCTACCAATTGAGAGAGAAGTTTGGAAACACTCTTTTTGTAGAATCTGCAAGTGGATATTTGGAGCCGTTTGAGGCCTAGGCTGGAAAAGGAAATATCTTCACATAAAAACTGAACAGAAGCATTCTCAGAAACTTCTGTGTGATGAGTGCATTCAACTCACAGACTTGAACGTTTCTTTTGATAGAACAGTTTGTAAACATTACGTTTGTAGAATCTGCAAGTGTTTATTCGGAGCACATTGAGGCCTATGTTGGAAAAGGAAAAATCTTCGCATAAAAACTAGAGAGAAGGATTCTCAGAAACTTCTTTGTGATGAGTTCATTCAACTCACAGAGTTGAACCTACCAATTGATAGAGAAGTTTGAAAACACTCTTTTTGTAGAATCTGCAAGTGGATATTTGGAGCCGTTTGAGGCCTATGCTGGAAAAGGAAATATCTTCACATAAAAACTGAAAAGAAGCATTCTCAGAAACTTCTTTGTGTTGAGTGCATTCAACTCACAGACTTGAACTTACCTATAGAAAGAGCAGTTTTGAAACACCCTTTTGGTAAAATCTGCAAGTGGTTATTTGGAGCACTTCGAGGCCTGTGCTGGGATATGGAATATCTTCACCTAAAAACTACAGAGAAGCATTCTCAGAAAGTTCTTCACGATGCATTCATTCAACTCACAGAGTTGAACCTTCCTTTTGATAGAACAGTTTTGAAACACTCTTTTTGTAGAATCTGCAAGAGGATATTTGGAGCGTTTTGAGGCCTATGCTGGAAAAGGAAATATCTTCACCTAAAAACTAGACAGAAGCATTCTCAGAAACTTCTGTGTGATGAGTGCATTCAACTCACAGACTTGAACGTTTCTTTTGATAGAACAGTTTGGAAACATTACGTTTGTAGAATCTGCAGGTGTTTATTCGGAGCACCTTGAGGCCTATGTTGGAAAAGGAAATATCTTCACATAAAAACTAGAGAGAAGGATTCTCAGAAACTTCTTTGTGATGAGTTCATTCAACTCACAGAGTTGAACCTACCAATTGATAGAGAAGTTTGGAAACACTCTTTTTGTAGATCTGCAAGTGGATATTTGGAGCCGTTTGAGGCCTATGCTGGAAAAGGAAATATCTTCACATAAAAACTGAACAGAAGCATTCTCAGAAACTTCTTTGTGTTGAGTGCATTCAAATCACAGACTTGAACTTACCTGTAGAAAGAGCAGTTTTGAAACACTCTTTTGGTAAAATCTGCAAGTGGTTATTTGGAGCACTTCGAGGCCTGTGCTGGGATATGGAATATCTTCTCCTAAAAACTACAGAGAAGCAGTCTCAGAAAGTTCTTCACGATGCATTCATTCAACTCACAGAGTTGAACCTTCCTTTTGATAGAACAGTTTTGAAACACTCTTTTTGTAGAATCTGCAAGAGGATATTTGGAGCGTTTTGAGGCCTATGCTGGAAAAGGAAATATCTTCACCTAAAAACTAGACAGAAGCATTCTCAGAAACTTCTGTGTGATGAGTGCATTCAACTCACAGACTTGAACGTTTCTTTTGATAGAACAGTTTGGAAACATTACGTTTGTAGAATCTGCAAGTGTTTATTCGGAGCACCTTGAGGCCTATGTTGGAAAAGGAAATATCTTCACATAAAAACTAGAGAGAAGGATTCTCAGAAACTTCTTTGTGATGAGTTCATTCAACTCACAGAGTTGAACCTACCAATTGATAGAGAAGTTTGGAAACACTCTTTTTGTAGAATCTGCAAGTGGATATTTGGAGCCGTTTGAGGCCTATGCTGGAAAAGGAAATATCTTCACATAAAAACTGAACAGAAGCATTCTCAGAAACTTCTTTGTGTTGAGTGCATTCAACTCACAGACTTGAACTTACCTGTGGAAAGAGCAGTTTTGAAACACTCTTTTGGTAAAATCTGCAAGTGGTTATTTGGAGCACTTCGAGGCCTGTGCTGGGATATGGAATATCTTCACCTAAAAACTACAGAGAAGCATTCTCAGAAAGTTCTTCACGATGCATTCATTCAACTCACAGAGTTGAACCTTCCTTTTGATAGAACAGTTTTGAAACACTCTTTTTGTAGAATCTGCAAGAGGATATTTGGAGCGTTTTGAGGCCTATGCTGGAAAAGGAAATATCTTCACCTAAAAACTAGACAGAAGCATTCTCAGAAACTTCTGTGTGATGAGTGCATTCAACTCACAGACTTGAACGTTTCTTTTGATAGAACAGTTTGGAAACATTACGTTTGTAGAATCTGCAAGTGTTTATTCGGAGCACCTTGAGGCGTATGTTGGAAAAGGAAATATCTTCACATAAAACCTAGAGAGAAGGATTCTCAGAAACTTCTTTGTGATGAGTTCATTCAACTCACAGAGTTGAACCTACCAATTGATAGAGAAGTTTGGAAACACTCTTTTTGTAGAATCTGCAAGTGGATATTTGGAGCCGTTTGAGGCCTATGCTGGAAAAGGAAATATCTCCACATAAAAACTGAACAGAAGCATTCTCAGAAACTTCTTTGTGTTGAGTGCATTCAACTCACAGACTTGAACTTACCTGTAGAAAGAGCAGTTTTGAAACACTCTTTTGGTAAAATCTGCAAGTGGTTATTTGGAGCACTTCGAGGCCTGTGCTGGGATATGGAATATCTTCACCTAAAAACTACAGAGAAGCATACTCAGAAAGTTCTTCACGATGCATTCATTCAACTCACAGAGTTGAACCTTCCTTTTGATAGAACAGTTTTGAAACACTCTTTTTGTAGAATCTGCAAGAGGATATTTGGGGCGTTTTGAGGCCTATGCTGGAAAAGGAAATATCTTCACCTAAAAACTAGACAGAAGCATTCTCAGAAACTTCTGTGTGATGAGTGCATTCAACTCACAGACTTGAACGTTTCTTTTGATAGAACAGTTTGGAAACATTACGTTTGTAGAATCTGCAAGTGTTTATTCGGAGCACCTTGAGGCCTATGTTGGAAAAGGAAATATCTTCACATAAAACCTAGAGAGAAGGATTCTCAGAAACTTCTTTGTGATGAGTTCATTCAACTCACAGAGTTGAACCTACCAATTGATAGAGAAGTTTGGAAACACTCTTTTTGTAGAATCTGCAAGTGGATATTTGGAGCCGTTTGAGGCCTATGCTGGAAAAGGAAATATCTTCACATAAAAACTGAACAGAAGCATTCTCAGAAACTTCTTTGTGTTGAGTGCATTCAACTCACAGACTTGAACTTACCTGTAGAAAGAGCAGTTTTGAAACACTCTTTTGGTAAAATCTGCAAGTGGTTATTTGGAGCACTTCGAGGCCTGTGCTGGGATATGGAATATCTTCACCTAAAAACTACAGAGAAGCATTCTCAGAAAGTTCTTCATGATGCATTCATTCAACTCACAGAGTTGAACCTTCCTTTTGATAGAACAGTTTTGAAACACTCTTTTTGTAGAATCTGCAAGAGGATATTTGGAGCGTTTTGAGGCCTATGCTGGAAAAGGAAATATCTTCACCTAAAAACTAGACAGAAGCATTCTCAGAAACTTCTGTGTGATGAGTGCATTCAACTCACAGACTTGAACGTTTCTTTTGATAGAACAGTTTGGAAACATTACGTTTGTAGAATCTGCAAGTGTTTATTCGGAGCACCTTGAGGCCTAGGTTGGAAAAGAAAATATCTTCACATAAAAACTAGAGAGAAGGATTCTCAGAAACTTCTTTGTGATGAGTTCATTCAACTCACAGAGTTGAACCTACCAATTGATAGAGAAGTTTGGAAACCCTCTTTTTGTAGAATCTGCAAGTGGATATTTGGAGCCGTTTGTGGCCTATGCTGGAAAAGGAAATATCTTCACATAAAAACTGAACAGAAGCATTCTCAGAAACTTCTTTGTGTTGAGTGCATTCAACTCACAGACTTGAACTTACCTGTAGAAAGAGCAGTTTTGAAACACTCTTTTGGTAAAATCTGCAAGTGGTTATTTGGAGCACTTCGAGGCCTGTGCTGGGATATGGAATATCTTCACCTAAAAACTACAGAGAAGCATTCTCAGAAAGTTCTTCACGATGCATTCACTCAACTCACAGAGTTGAACCTTCCTTTTGGTAGAACAGTTTTGAAACACTCTTTTTGTAGAATCTGCAAGAGGATATTTGGAGCGTTTTGAGGCCTATGCTGGAAAAGGAAATATCTTCACCTAAAAACTAGTCAGAAGCATTCTGAGAAACTTCTGTGTGATGAGTGCATTCAACTCACAGACTTGAACGTTTCTTTTGATAGAACAGTTTGGAAACATTACGTTTGTAGAATCTGCAAGTGTTTATTCGGAGCACCTTGAGGCGTATGTTGGAAAAGGAAATATCTTCACATAAAAACTAGAGAGAAGGATTCTCAGAAACTTCTTTGTGATGAGTTCATTCAACTCACAGAGTTGAACCTACCAATTGATAGAGAAGTTTGGAAACACTCTTTTTGTAGAATCTGCAAGTGGATATTTGGAGCCGTTTGAGGCCTAGGCTGGAAAAGGAAATATCTTCACATAAAAACTGAACAGAAGCATTCTCAGAAACTTCTGTGTGATGACTGCATTCAACTCACAGACTTGAACGTTTCTTTTGATAGAACAGTTTGGAAACATTACGTTTGTAGAATCTGCAAGTGTTTATTCGGAGCACATTGAGGCCTATGTTGGAAAAGGAAAAATCTTCGCATAAAAACTAGAGAGAAGGATTCTCAGAAACTTCTTTGTGATGAGTTCATTCAACTCACAGAGTTGAACCTACCAATTGATAGAGAAGTTTGGAAACACTCTTTTTGTAGAATCTGCAAGTGGATATTTGGAGCCGTTTGAGGCCTATGCTGGAAAAGGAAATATCTTCACATAAAAACTGAACAGAAGCATTCTCAGAAACTTCTTTGTGTTGAGTGCATTCAACTCACGGACTTGAACTTACCTATAGAAAGAGGAGTTTTGAAACACTCTTTTGGTAAAATCTGCAAGTGGTTATTTGGAGCACTTCGAGGTCTGTGCTGGGATATGGAATATCTTCACATAAAAACTACAGAGAAGCATTCTCAGAAAGTTCTTCACGATGCATTCATTCAACTCACAGAGTTGAACCTTCCTTTTGATAGAACAGTTTTGAAACACTCTTTTTGTAGAGTCTGCAAGAGGATATTTGGAGCGTTTTGAGGCCTATGCTGGAAAAGGAAATATCTTCACCTAAAAACTAGACAGAAGCATTCTCAGAAACTTCTGTGTGATGAGTGCATTCAACTCACAGACTTGAACGTTTCTTTTGATAGAACAGTTTGGAAACATTACGTTTGTAGAATCTGCAGGTGTTTATTCGGAGCACCTTGAGGCCTATGTTGGAAAAGGAAATATCTTCACATAAAACTAGAGAGAAGGATTCTCAGAAACTTCTTTGTGATGAGTTCATTCAACTCACAGAGTTGAACCTACCAATTGATAGAGAAGTTTGGAAACACTCTTTTTGTAGAATCTGCAAGTGGATATTTGGAGCCGTTTGAGGCCTATGCTGGAAAAGGAAATATCTTCACATAAAAACTGAACAGAAGCATTCTCAGAAACTTCTTTGTGTTGAGTGCATTCAACTCACAGACTTGAACTTACCTGTAGAAAGAGCAGTTTTGAAACACTCTTTTGGTAAAATCTGCATGTGGTTATTTGGAGCACTTCGAGGCCTGTGCTGGGATATGGAATATCTTCACCTAAAAACTACAGAGAAGCAGTCTCAGAAAGTTCTTCACGATGCATTCATTCAACTCACAGAGTTGAACCTTCCTTTTGATAGAACAGTTTGGAAACACTCTTTTTGTAGAATCTGCAAGAGGATATTTGGAGCGTTTTGAGGCCTATGCTGGAAAAGGAAATATCTTCACCTAAAAACTAGACAGAAGCATTCTCAGAAACTTCTGTGTGATGATTGCATTCAACTCACAGACTTGAACGTTTCTTTTGATAGAACAGTTTGGAAACATTACGTTTGTAGAATCTGCAAGTGTTTATTCGGAGCACCTTGAGGCGTATGTTGGAAAAGGAAATATCTTCACATAAAAACTAGAGAGAAGGATTCTCAGAAACTTCTTTGTGATGAGTTCATTCAACTCACAGAGTTGAACCTACCAATTGATAGAGAAGTTTGGAAACACTCTTTTTGTAGAATCTGCAAGTGGATATTTGGAGTCGTTTGAGGATTAGGCTGGAAAAGGAAATATCTTCACATAAAAACTGAACAGAAGCATTCTCAGAAACTTCTGTGTGATGAGTGCATTCAACTCACAGACTTGAACGTTTCTTTTGATAGAACAGTTTGGAAACATTACGTTTGTAGAATCTGCATGTGTTTATTCGGAGCACATTGAGGCCTATGTTGGAAAAGGAAAAATCTTCGCATAAAAACTAGAGAGAAGGATTCTCAGAAACTTCTTTGTGATGAGTTCATTCAACTCACAGAGTTGAACCTACCAATTGATAGAGAAGTTTGGAAACACTCTTTTTGTAGAATCTGCAAGTGGATACTTGGAGCCGTTTGAGGCCTATGCTGGAAAAGGAAATATCTTCACATAAAAACTGAACAGAAGCATTCTCAGAAACTTCTTTGTGTTGAGTGCATTCAACTCACAGACTTGAACTTACCTATAGAAAGAGCAGTTTTGAAACACCCTTTTGGTAAAATCTGCAAGTGGTTATTTGGAACACTTCGAGGCCTGTGCTGGGATATGGAATATCTTCACCTAAAAACTACAGAGAAGCATTCTCAGAAAGTTCTTCACGATGCATTCATTCAACTCACAGAGTGGAACCTTCCTTTTGATAGAACAGTTTGGAAACACTCTTTTTGTAGAATCTGCAAGAGGATATTTGGAGCGTTTTGAGGCCTATGCTGGAAAAGGAAATATCTTCACCTAAAAACTAGACAGAAGCATTCTCAGAAACTTCTGTGTGATGAGTGCATTCAACTCACAGACTTGAACGTTTCTTTTGATAGAACAGTTTGGAAACATTACGTTTGTAGAATCTGCAAGTGTTTATTCGGAGCACCTTGAGGCGTATGTTGGAAAAGGAAATATCTTCACATAAAACCTAGAGAGAAGGATTCTCAGAAACTTCTTTGTGATGAGTTCATTCAACTCACAGAGTTGAACCTACCAATTGATAGAGAAGTTTGGAAACACTCTTTTTGTAGAATCTGCAAGTGGATATTTGGAGCCGTTTGAGGCCTATGCTGGAAAAGGAAATATCTTCACATAAAAACTGAACAGAAGCATTCTCAGAAACTTCTTTGTGTTGAGTGCATTCAACTCACAGACTTGAACTTAACTGTAGAAAGAGCAGTTTTGAAACACTCTTTTGGTAAAATCTGCAAGTGGTTATTTGGAGCACTTCGAGGCCTGTGTTGGGATATGGAATATCTTCACCTAAAAACTACAGAGAAGCATTCTCAGAAAGTTCTTCACGATGCGTTCATTCAACTCACAGAGTTGAACCTTCCTTTTGATAGAACAGTTTTGAAACACTCTTTTTGTAGAATCTGCAAGAGGATATTTGGAGCGTTTTGAGGCCTATGCTGGAAAAGGAAATATCTTCACCTAAAAACTAGACAGAAGCATTCTCAGAAACTTCTGTGTGATGAGTGCATTCAACTCACAGACTTGAACGTTTCTTTTGATAGAACAGTTTGGAAACATTACGTTTGTAGAATCTGCAAGTGTTTATTCGGAGCACCTTGAGGCCTATGTTGGAAAAGGAAATATCTTCACATAAAACCTAGAGAGAAGGATTCTCAGAAACTTCTTTGTGATGAGTTCATTCAACTCACAGAGCTGAACCTACCAATTGAGAGAGAAGTTTGGAAACACTCTTTTTGTAGAATCTGCAAGTGGATATTTGGAGCCGTTTGAGGCCTATGCTGGAAAAGGAAATATCTTCACATAAAAACTGAACAGAAGCATTCTCAGAAACTTCTTTGTGTTGAGTGCATTCAACTCACAGACTTGAACTTACCTGTAGAAAGAGCAGTTTTGAAACACTCTTTTGGTAAAATCTGCAAGTGGTTATTTGGAGCACTTCGAGGCCTGTGCTGGGATATGGAATATCTTCACCTAAAAACTACAGAGAAGCATTCTCAGAAAGTTCTTCACGATGCATTCATTCAACTCACAGAGTTGAACCTTCCTTTTGATAGAACAGTTTTGAAACACTCTTTTTGTAGAATCTGCAAGAGGATATTTGGAGCGTTTTGAGGCCTATGCTGGAAAAGGAAATATCTTCACCTAAGACTAGACAGAAGCATTCTCAGAAACTTCTGTGTGATGAGTGCATTCAACTCACAGACTTGAACGTTTCTTTTGATAGAACAGTTTGGAAACATTACGTTTGTAGAATCTGCAAGTGTTTATTCGGAGCACCTTGAGGCCTATGTTGGAAAAGGAAATATCTTCACATAAAAACTAGAGAGAAGGATTCTCAGAAACTTCTTTGAGATGAGTTCATTCAACTCACAGAGTTGAACCTAAAAATTGATAGAGAAGTTTGGAAACACTCTTTTTGTAGAATCTGCAAGTGGATATTTGGAGCCGTTTGAGGCCTATGCTGGAAAAGGAAATATCTTCACATAAAAACTGAACAGAAGCATTCTCAGAAACTTCTTTGTGTTGAGTGCATTCAACTCACAGACTTGAACTTACCTGTAGAAAGAGCAGTTTTGAAACACTCTTTTGGTAAAATCTGCAAGTGGTTATTTGGAGCACTTCGAGGCCTGTGCTGGGATATGGAATATCTTCACCTAAAAACTACAGAGAAGCATTCTCAGAAAGTTCTTCATGATGCATTCATTCAACTCACAGAGTTGAACCTTCCTTTTGATAGAACAGTTTTGAAACACTCTTTTTGTAGAATCTGCAAGAGGATATTTGGAGCGTTTTGAGGCCTATGCTGGAAAAGGAAATATCTTCACCTAAAAACTAGACAGAAGCATTCTCAGAAACTTCTGTGTGATGAGTGCATTCAACTCACAGACTTGAACGTTTCTTTTGATAGAACAGTTTGGAAACATTACGTTTGTAGAATCTGCAAGTGTTTATTCGGAGCACCTTGAGGCCTATGTTGGAAAAGGAAATATCTTCACATAAAACCTAGAGAGAAGGATTCTCAGAAACTTCTTTGTGATGAGTTCATTCAACTCACAGAGTTGAACCTACCAATTGATAGAGAAGTTTGGAAACACTCTTTTTGTAGAATCTGCAAGTGGATATTTGGAGCCGTTTGAGGCCTATGCTGGAAAAGGAAATATCTTCACATAAAAACTGAACAGAAGCATTCTCAGAAACTTCTTTGTGTTGAGTGCATTCAACTCACAGACTTGAACTTACCTGTAGAAAGAGCAGTTTTGAAACACTCTTTTGGTAAAATCTGCAAGTGGTTATTTGGAGCACTTCGAGGCCTGTGCTGGGATATGGAATATCTTCACCTAAAAACTACAGAGAAGCATTCTCAGAAAGTTCTTCATGATGCATTCATTCAACTCACAGAGTTGAACCTTCCTTTTGATAGAACAGTTTTGAAACACTCTTTTTGTAGAATCTGCAAGAGGATATTTGGAGCGTTTTGAGGCCTATGCTGGAAAAGGAAATATCTTCACCTAAAAACTAGACAGAAGCATTCTCAGAAACTTCTGTGTGATGAGTGCATTCAACTCACAGACTTGAACGTTTCTTTTGATAGAACAGTTTGGAAACATTACGTTTGTAGAATCTGCAAGTGTTTATTCGGAGCACCTTGAGGCCTAGGTTGGAAAAGAAAATATCCTCACATAAAAACTAGAGAGAAGGATTCTCAGAAACTTCTTTGTGATGAGTTCATTCAACTCACAGAGTTGAACCTACCAATTGATAGAGAAGTTTGGAAACCCTCTTTTTGTAGAATCTGCAAGTGGATATTTGGAGCCGTTTGTGGCCTATGCTGGAAAAGGAAATATCTTCACATAAAAACTGAACAGAAGCATTCTCAGAAACTTCTTTGTGTTGAGTGCATTCAACTCACAGACTTGAACTTACCTGTAGAAAGAGCAGTTTTGAAACACTCTTTTGGTAAAATCTGCAAGTGGTTATTTGGAGCACTTCGAGGCCTGTGCTGGGATATGGAATATCTTCACCTAAAAACTACAGAGAAGCATTCTCAGAAAGTTCTTCACGATGCATTCACTCAACTCACAGAGTTGAACCTTCCTTTTGGTAGAACAGTTTTGAAACACTCTTTTTGTAGAATCTGCAAGAGGATATTTGGAGCGTTTTGAGGCCTATGCTGGAAAAGGAAATATCTTCACCTAAAAACTAGTCAGAAGCATTCTGAGAAACTTCTGTGTGATGAGTGCATTCAACTCACAGACTTGAACGTTTCTTTTGATAGAACAGTTTGGAAACATTACGTTTGTAGAATCTGCAAGTGTTTATTCGGAGCACCTTGAGGCGTATGTTGGAAAAGGAAATATCTTCACATAAAAACTAGAGAGAAGGATTCTCAGAAACTTCTTTGTGATGAGTTCATTCAACTCACAGAGTTGAACCTACCAATTGATAGAGAAGTTTGGAAACACTCTTTTTGTAGAATCTGCAAGTGGATATTTGGAGCCGTTTGAGGCCTAGGCTGGAAAAGGAAATATCTTCACATAAAAACTGAACAGAAGCATTCTCAGAAACTTCTGTGTGATGACTGCATTCAACTCACAGACTTGAACGTTTCTTTTGATAGAACAGTTTGGAAACATTACGTTTGTAGAATCTGCAAGTGTTTATTCGGAGCACATTGAGGCCTATGTTGGAAAAGGAAAAATCTTCGCATAAAAACTAGAGAGAAGGATTCTCAGAAACTTCTTTGTGATGAGTTCATTCAACTCACAGAGTTGAACCTACCAATTGATAGAGAAGTTTGGAAACACTCTTTTTGTAGAATCTGCAAGTGGATATTTGGAGCCGTTTGAGGCCTATGCTGGAAAAGGAAATATCTTCACATAAAAACTGAACAGAAGCATTCTCAGAAACTTCTTTGTGTTGAGTGCATTCAACTCACGGACTTGAACTTACCTATAGAAAGAGGAGTTTTGAAACACTCTTTTGGTAAAATCTGCAAGTGGTTATTTGGAGCACTTCGAGGTCTGTGCTGGGATATGGAATATCTTCACATAAAAACTACAGAGAAGCATTCTCAGAAAGTTCTTCACGATGCATTCATTCAACTCACAGAGTTGAACCTTCCTTTTGATAGAACAGTTTTGAAACACTCTTTTTGTAGAGTCTGCAAGAGGATATTTGGAGCGTTTTGAGGCCTATGCTGGAAAAGGAAATATCTTCACCTAAAAACTAGACAGAAGCATTCTCAGAAACTTCTGTGTGATGAGTGCATTCAACTCACAGACTTGAACGTTTCTTTTGATAGAACAGTTTGGAAACATTACGTTTGTAGAATCTGCAGGTGTTTATTCGGAGCACCTTGAGGCCTATGTTGGAAAAGGAAATATCTTCACATAAAACTAGAGAGAAGGATTCTCAGAAACTTCTTTGTGATGAGTTCATTCAACTCACAGAGTTGAACCTACCAATTGATAGAGAAGTTTGGAAACACTCTTTTTGTAGAATCTGCAAGTGGATATTTGGAGCCGTTTGAGGCCTATGCTGGAAAAGGAAATATCTTCACATAAAAACTGAACAGAAGCATTCTCAGAAACTTCTTTGTGTTGAGTGCATTCAACTCACAGACTTGAACTTACCTGTAGAAAGAGCAGTTTTGAAACACTCTTTTGGTAAAATCTGCATGTGGTTATTTGGAGCACTTCGAGGCCTGTGCTGGGATATGGAATATCTTCACCTAAAAACTACAGAGAAGCAGTCTCAGAAAGTTCTTCACGATGCATTCATTCAACTCACAGAGTTGAACCTTCCTTTTGATAGAACAGTTTGGAAACACTCTTTTTGTAGAATCTGCAAGAGGATATTTGGAGCGTTTTGAGGCCTATGCTGGAAAAGGAAATATCTTCACCTAAAAACTAGACAGAAGCATTCTCAGAAACTTCTGTGTGATGATTGCATTCAACTCACAGACTTGAACGTTTCTTTTGATAGAACAGTTTGGAAACATTACGTTTGTAGAATCTGCAAGTGTTTATTCGGAGCACCTTGAGGCGTATGTTGGAAAAGGAAATATCTTCACATAAAAACTAGAGAGAAGGATTCTCAGAAACTTCTTTGTGATGAGTTCATTCAACTCACAGAGTTGAACCTACCAATTGATAGAGAAGTTTGGAAACACTCTTTTTGTAGAATCTGCAAGTGGATATTTGGAGTCGTTTGAGGATTAGGCTGGAAAAGGAAATATCTTCACATAAAAACTGAACAGAAGCATTCTCAGAAACTTCTGTGTGATGAGTGCATTCAACTCACAGACTTGAACGTTTCTTTTGATAGAACAGTTTGGAAACATTACGTTTGTAGAATCTGCATGTGTTTATTCGGAGCACATTGAGGCCTATGTTGGAAAAGGAAAAATCTTCGCATAAAAACTAGAGAGAAGGATTCTCAGAAACTTCTTTGTGATGAGTTCATTCAACTCACAGAGTTGAACCTACCAATTGATAGAGAAGTTTGGAAACACTCTTTTTGTAGAATCTGCAAGTGGATACTTGGAGCCGTTTGAGGCCTATGCTGGAAAAGGAAATATCTTCACATAAAAACTGAACAGAAGCATTCTCAGAAACTTCTTTGTGTTGAGTGCATTCAACTCACAGACTTGAACTTACCTATAGAAAGAGCAGTTTTGAAACACCCTTTTGGTAAAATCTGCAAGTGGTTATTTGGAACACTTCGAGGCCTGTGCTGGGATATGGAATATCTTCACCTAAAAACTACAGAGAAGCATTCTCAGAAAGTTCTTCACGATGCATTCATTCAACTCACAGAGTGGAACCTTCCTTTTGATAGAACAGTTTGGAAACACTCTTTTTGTAGAATCTGCAAGAGGATATTTGGAGCGTTTTGAGGCCTATGCTGGAAAAGGAAATATCTTCACCTAAAAACTAGACAGAAGCATTCTCAGAAACTTCTGTGTGATGAGTGCATTCAACTCACAGACTTGAACGTTTCTTTTGATAGAACAGTTTGGAAACATTACGTTTGTAGAATCTGCAAGTGTTTATTCGGAGCACCTTGAGGCGTATGTTGGAAAAGGAAATATCTTCACATAAAACCTAGAGAGAAGGATTCTCAGAAACTTCTTTGTGATGAGTTCATTCAACTCACAGAGTTGAACCTACCAATTGATAGAGAAGTTTGGAAACACTCTTTTTGTAGAATCTGCAAGTGGATATTTGGAGCCGTTTGAGGCCTATGCTGGAAAAGGAAATATCTTCACATAAAAACTGAACAGAAGCATTCTCAGAAACTTCTTTGTGTTGAGTGCATTCAACTCACAGACTTGAACTTAACTGTAGAAAGAGCAGTTTTGAAACACTCTTTTGGTAAAATCTGCAAGTGGTTATTTGGAGCACTTCGAGGCCTGTGTTGGGATATGGAATATCTTCACCTAAAAACTACAGAGAAGCATTCTCAGAAAGTTCTTCACGATGCGTTCATTCAACTCACAGAGTTGAACCTTCCTTTTGATAGAACAGTTTTGAAACACTCTTTTTGTAGAATCTGCAAGAGGATATTTGGAGCGTTTTGAGGCCTATGCTGGAAAAGGAAATATCTTCACCTAAAAACTAGACAGAAGCATTCTCAGAAACTTCTGTGTGATGAGTGCATTCAACTCACAGACTTGAACGTTTCTTTTGATAGAACAGTTTGGAAACATTACGTTTGTAGAATCTGCAAGTGTTTATTCGGAGCACCTTGAGGCCTATGTTGGAAAAGGAAATATCTTCACATAAAACCTAGAGAGAAGGATTCTCAGAAACTTCTTTGTGATGAGTTCATTCAACTCACAGAGCTGAACCTACCAATTGAGAGAGAAGTTTGGAAACACTCTTTTTGTAGAATCTGCAAGTGGATATTTGGAGCCGTTTGAGGCCTATGCTGGAAAAGGAAATATCTTCACATAAAAACTGAACAGAAGCATTCTCAGAAACTTCTTTGTGTTGAGTGCATTCAACTCACAGACTTGAACTTACCTGTAGAAAGAGCAGTTTTGAAACACTCTTTTGGTAAAATCTGCAAGTGGTTATTTGGAGCACTTCGAGGCCTGTGCTGGGATATGGAATATCTTCACCTAAAAACTACAGAGAAGCATTCTCAGAAAGTTCTTCACGATGCATTCATTCAACTCACAGAGTTGAACCTTCCTTTTGATAGAACAGTTTTGAAACACTCTTTTTGTAGAATCTGCAAGAGGATATTTGGAGCGTTTTGAGGCCTATGCTGGAAAAGGAAATATCTTCACCTAAGACTAGACAGAAGCATTCTCAGAAACTTCTGTGTGATGAGTGCATTCAACTCACAGACTTGAACGTTTCTTTTGATAGAACAGTTTGGAAACATTACGTTTGTAGAATCTGCAAGTGTTTATTCGGAGCACCTTGAGGCCTATGTTGGAAAAGGAAATATCTTCACATAAAAACTAGAGAGAAGGATTCTCAGAAACTTCTTTGAGATGAGTTCATTCAACTCACAGAGTTGAACCTAAAAATTGATAGAGAAGTTTGGAAACACTCTTTTTGTAGAATCTGCAAGTGGATATTTGGAGCCGTTTGAGGCCTATGCTGGAAAAGGAAATATCTTCACATAAAAACTGAACAGAAGCATTCTCAGAAACTTCTTTGTGTTGAGTGCATTCAACTCACAGACTTGAACTTACCTGTAGAAAGAGCAGTTTTGAAACACTCTTTTGGTAAAATCTGCAAGTGGTTATTTGGAGCACTTCGAGGCCTGTGCTGGGATATGGAATATCTTCACCTAAAAACTACAGAGAAGCATTCTCAGAAAGTTCTTCATGATGCATTCATTCAACTCACAGAGTTGAACCTTCCTTTTGATAGAACAGTTTTGAAACACTCTTTTTGTAGAATCTGCAAGAGGATATTTGGAGCGTTTTGAGGCCTATGCTGGAAAAGGAAATATCTTCACCTAAAAACTAGACAGAAGCATTCTCAGAAACTTCTGTGTGATGAGTGCATTCAACTCACAGACTTGAACGTTTCTTTTGATAGAACAGTTTGGAAACATTACGTTTGTAGAATCTGCAAGTGTTTATTCGGAGCACCTTGAGGCCTATGTTGGAAAAGGAAATATCTTCACATAAAACCTAGAGAGAAGGATTCTCAGAAACTTCTTTGTGATGAGTTCATTCAACTCACAGAGTTGAACCTACCAATTGATAGAGAAGTTTGGAAACACTCTTTTTGTAGAATCTGCAAGTGGATATTTGGAGCCGTTTGAGGCCTATGCTGGAAAAGGAAATATCTTCACATAAAAACTGAACAGAAGCATTCTCAGAAACTTCTTTGTGTTGAGTGCATTCAACTCACAGACTTGAACTTACCTGTAGAAAGAGCAGTTTTGAAACACTCTTTTGGTAAAATCTGCAAGTGGTTATTTGGAGCACTTCGAGGCCTGTGCTGGGATATGGAATATCTTCACCTAAAAACTACAGAGAAGCATTCTCAGAAAGTTCTTCATGATGCATTCATTCAACTCACAGAGTTGAACCTTCCTTTTGATAGAACAGTTTTGAAACACTCTTTTTGTAGAATCTGCAAGAGGATATTTGGAGCGTTTTGAGGCCTATGCTGGAAAAGGAAATATCTTCACCTAAAAACTAGACAGAAGCATTCTCAGAAACTTCTGTGTGATGAGTGCATTCAACTCACAGACTTGAACGTTTCTTTTGATAGAACAGTTTGGAAACATTACGTTTGTAGAATGTGCAAGTGTTTATTCGGAGCACCTTGAGGCCTAGGTTGGAAAAGAAAATATCCTCACATAAAAACTAGAGAGAAGGATTCTCAGAAACTTCTTTGTGATGAGTTCATTCAACTCACAGAGTTGAACCTACCAATTGATAGAGAAGTTTGGAAACCCTCTTTTTGTAGAATCTGCAAGTGGATATTTGGAGCCGTTTGTGGCCTATGCTGGAAAAGGAAATATCTTCACATAAAAACTGAACAGAAGCATTCTCAGAAACTTCTTTGTGTTGAGTGCATTCAACTCACAGACTTGAACTTACCTGTAGAAAGAGCAGTTTTGAAACACTCTTTTGGTAAAATCTGCAAGTGGTTATTTGGAGCACTTCGAGGCCTGTGCTGGGATATGGAATATCTTCACCTAAAAACTACAGAGAAGCATTCTCAGAAAGTTCTTCACGATGCATTCACTCAACTCACAGAGTTGAACCTTCCTTTTGGTAGAACAGTTTTGAAACACTCTTTTTGTAGAATCTGCAAGAGGATATTTGGAGCGTTTTGAGGCCTATGCTGGAAAAGGAAATATCTTCACCTAAAAACTAGTCAGAAGCATTCTGAGAAACTTCTGTGTGATGAGTGCATTCAACTCACAGACTTGAACGTTTCTTTTGATAGAACAGTTTGGAAACATTACGTTTGTAGAATCTGCAAGTGTTTATTCGGAGCACCTTGAGGCGTATGTTGGAAAAGGAAATATCTTCACATAAAAACTAGAGAGAAGGATTCTCAGAAACTTCTTTGTGATGAGTTCATTCAACTCACAGAGTTGAACCTACCAATTGATAGAGAAGTTTGGAAACACTCTTTTCGTAGAATCTGCAAGTGGATATTTGGAGCCGTTTGAGGCCTAGGCTGGAAAAGGAAATATCTTCACATAAAAACTGAACAGAAGCATTCTCAGAAACTTCTGTGTGATGACTGCATTCAACTCACAGACTTGAACGTTTCTTTTGATAGAACAGTTTGGAAACATTACGTTTGTAGAATCTGCAAGTGTTTATTCGGAGCACATTGAGGCCTATGTTGGAAAATGAAAAATCTTCGCATAAAAACTAGAGAGAAGGATTCTCAGAAACTTCTTTGTGATGAGTTCATTCAACTCACAGAGTTGAACCTACCAATTGATAGAGAAGTTTGGAAACACTCTTTTTGTAGAATCTGCAAGTGGATATTTGGAGCCGTTTGAGGCCTATGCTGGAAAAGGAAATATCTTCACATAAAAACTGAACAGAAGCATTCTCAGAAACTTCTTTGTGTTGAGTGCATTCAACTCACGGACTTGAACTTACCTATAGAAAGAGGAGTTTTGAAACACTCTTTTGGTAAAATCTGCAAGTGGTTATTTGGAGCACTTCGAGGTCTGTGCTGGGATATGGAATATCTTCACATAAAAACTACAGAGAAGCATTCTCAGAAAGTTCTTCACGATGCATTCATTCAACTCACAGAGTTGAACCTTCCTTTTGATAGAACAGTTTTGAAACACTCTTTTTGTAGAGTCTGCAAGAGGATATTTGGAGCGTTTTGAGGCCTATGCTGGAAAAGGAAATATCTTCACCTAAAAACTAGACAGAAGCATTCTCAGAAACTTCTGTGTGATGAGTGCATTCAACTCACAGACTTGAACGTTTCTTTTGATAGAACAGTTTGGAAACATTACGTTTGTAGAATCTGCAGGTGTTTATTCGGAGCACCTTGAGGCCTATGTTGGAAAAGGAAATATCTTCACATAAAACTAGAGAGAAGGATTCTCAGAAACTTCTTTGTGATGAGTTCATTCAACTCACAGAGTTGAACCTACCAATTGATAGAGAAGTTTGGAAACACTCTTTTTGTAGAATCTGCAAGTGGATATTTGGAGCCGTTTGAGGCCTATGCTGGAAAAGGAAATATCTTCACATAAAAACTGAACAGAAGCATTCTCAGAAACTTCTTTGTGTTGAGTGCATTCAACTCACAGACTTGAACTTACCTGTAGAAAGAGCAGTTTTGAAACACTCTTTTGGTAAAATCTGCATGTGGTTATTTGGAGCACTTCGAGGCCTGTGCTGGGATATGGAATATCTTCACCTAAAAACTACAGAGAAGCAGTCTCAGAAAGTTCTTCACGATGCATTCATTCAACTCACAGAGTTGAACCTTCCTTTTGATAGAACAGTTTGGAAACACTCTTTTTGTAGAATCTGCAAGAGGATATTTGGAGCGTTTTGAGGCCTATGCTGGAAAAGGAAATATCTTCACCTAAAAACTAGACAGAAGCATTCTCAGAAACTTCTGTGTGATGATTGCATTCAACTCACAGACTTGAACGTTTCTTTTGATAGAACAGTTTGGAAACATTACGTTTGTAGAATCTGCAAGTGTTTATTCGGAGCACCTTGAGGCGTATGTTGGAAAAGGAAATATCTTCACATAAAAACTAGAGAGAAGGATTCTCAGAAACTTCTTTGTGATGAGTTCATTCAACTCACAGAGTTGAACCTACCAATTGATAGAGAAGTTTGGAAACACTCTTTTTGTAGAATCTGCAAGTGGATATTTGGAGTCGTTTGAGGATTAGGCTGGAAAAGGAAATATCTTCACATAAAAACTGAACAGAAGCATTCTCAGAAACTTCTGTGTGATGAGTGCATTCAACTCACAGACTTGAACGTTTCTTTTGATAGAACAGTTTGGAAACATTACGTTTGTAGAATCTGCATGTGTTTATTCGGAGCACATTGAGGCCTATGTTGGAAAAGGAAAAATCTTCGCATAAAAACTAGAGAGAAGGATTCTCAGAAACTTCTTTGTGATGAGTTCATTCAACTCACAGAGTTGAACCTACCAATTGATAGAGAAGTTTGGAAACACTCTTTTTGTAGAATCTGCAAGTGGATACTTGGAGCCGTTTGAGGCCTATGCTGGAAAAGGAAATATCTTCACATAAAAACTGAACAGAAGCATTCTCAGAAACTTCTTTGTGTTGAGTGCATTCAACTCACAGACTTGAACTTACCTATAGAAAGAGCAGTTTTGAAACACCCTTTTGGTAAAATCTGCAAGTGGTTATTTGGAACACTTCGAGGCCTGTGCTGGGATATGGAATATCTTCACCTAAAAACTACAGAGAAGCATTCTCAGAAAGTTCTTCACGATGCATTCATTCAACTCACAGAGTTGAACCTTCCTTTTGATAGAACAGTTTGGAAACACTCTTTTTGTAGAATCTGCAAGAGGATATTTGGAGCGTTTTGAGGCCTATGCTGGAAAAGGAAATATCTTCACCTAAAAACTAGACAGAAGCATTCTCAGAAACTTCTGTGTGATGAGTGCATTCAACTCACAGACTTGAACGTTTCTTTTGATAGAACAGTTTGGAAACATTACGTTTGTAGAATCTGCAAGTGTTTATTCGGAGCACCTTGAGGCGTATGTTGGAAAAGGAAATATCTTCACATAAAACCTAGAGAGAAGGATTCTCAGAAACTTCTTTGTGATGAGTTCATTCAACTCACAGAGTTGAACCTACCAATTGATAGAGAAGTTTGGAAACACTCTTTTTGTAGAATCTGCAAGTGGATATTTGGAGCCGTTTGAGGCCTATGCTGGAAAAGGAAATATCTTCACATAAAAACTGAACAGAAGCATTCTCAGAAACTTCTTTGTGTTGAGTGCATTCAACTCACAGACTTGAACTTAACTGTAGAAAGAGCAGTTTTGAAACACTCTTTTGGTAAAATCTGCAAGTGGTTATTTGGAGCACTTCGAGGCCTGTGTTGGGATATGGAATATCTTCACCTAAAAACTACAGAGAAGCATTCTCAGAAAGTTCTTCACGATGCGTTCATTCAACTCACAGAGTTGAACCTTCCTTTTGATAGAACAGTTTTGAAACACTCTTTTTGTAGAATCTGCAAGAGGATATTTGGAGCGTTTTGAGGCCTATGCTGGAAAAGGAAATATCTTCACCTAAAAACTAGACAGAAGCATTCTCAGAAACTTCTGTGTGATGAGTGCATTCAACTCACAGACTTGAACGTTTCTTTTGATAGAACAGTTTGGAAACATTACGTTTGTAGAATCTGCAAGTGTTTATTCGGAGCACCTTGAGGCCTATGTTGGAAAAGGAAATATCTTCACATAAAACCTAGAGAGAAGGATTCTCAGAAACTTCTTTGTGATGAGTTCATTCAACTCACAGAGTTGAACCTACCAATTGATAGAGAAGTTTGGAAACACTCTTTTTGTAGAATCTGCAAGTGGATATTTGGAGCCGTTTGAGGCCTATGCTGGAAAAGGAAATATCTTCACATAAAAACTGAACAGAAGCATTCTCAGAAACTTCTTTGTGTTGAGTGCATTCAACTCACAGACTTGAACTTACCTGTAGAAAGAGCAGTTTTGAAACACTCTTTTGGTAAAATCTGCAAGTGGTTATTTGGAGCACTTCGAGGCCTGTGCTGGGATATGGAATATCTTCTCCTAAAAACTACAGAGAAGCATTCTCAGAAAGTTCTTCACGATGCATTCATTCAACTCACAGAGTTGAACCTTCCTTTTGATAGAACAGTTTTGAAACACTCTTTTTGTAGAATCTGCAAGAGGATATTTGGAGCGTTTTGAGGCCTATGCTGGAAAAGGAAATATCTTCACCTAAGACTAGACAGAAGCATTCTCAGAAACTTCTGTGTGATGAGTGCATTCAACTCACAGACTTGAACGTTTCTTTTGATAGAACAGTTTGGAAACATTACGTTTGTAGAATCTGCAAGTGTTTATTCGGAGCACCTTGAGGCCTATGTTGGAAAAGGAAATATCTTCACATAAAAACTAGAGAGAAGGATTCTCAGAAACTTCTTTGAGATGAGTTCATTCAACTCACAGAGTTGAACCTAAAAATTGATAGAGAAGTTTGGAAACACTCTTTTTGTAGAATCTGCAAGTGGATATTTGGAGCCGTTTGAGGCCTATGCTGGAAAAGGAAATATCTTCACATAAAAACTGAACAGAAGCATTCTCAGAAACTTCTTTGTGTTGAGTGCATTCAACTCACAGACTTGAAGTTACCTGTAGAAAGAGCAGTTTTGAAACACTCTTTTGGTAAAATCTGCAAGTGGTTATTTGGAGCACTTCGAGGCCTGTGCTGGGATATGGAATATCTTCACCTAAAAACTACAGAGAAGCATTCTCAGAAAGTTCTTCATGATGCATTCATTCAACTCACAGAGTTGAACCTTCCTTTTGATAGAACAGTTTTGAAACACTCTTTTTGTAGAATCTGCAAGAGGATATTTGGAGCGTTTTGAGGCCTATGCTGGAAAAGGAAATATCTTCACCTAAAAACTAGACAGAAGCATTCTCAGAAACTTCTGTGTGATGAGTGCATTCAACTCACAGACTTGAACGTTTCTTTTGATAGAACAGTTTGGAAACATTACGTTTGTAGAATCTGCAAGTGTTTATTCGGAGCACATTGAGGCCTATGTTGGAAAAGGAAAAATCTTCGCATAAAAACTAGAGAGAAGGATTCTCAGAAACTTCTTTGTGATGAGTTCATTCAACTCACAGAGTTGAACCTACCAATTGATAGAGAAGTTTGGAAACACTCTTTTTGTAGAATCTGCAAGTGGATATTTGGAGCCGTTTGAGGCCTATGCTGGAAAAGGAAATATCTTCACATAAAAACTGAAAAGAAGCATTCTCAGAAACTTCTTTGTGTTGAGTGCATTCAACTCACAGACTTGAACTTACCTATAGAAAGAGCAGTTTTGAAACACCCTTTTGGTAAAATCTGCAAGTGGTTATTTGGAGCACTTCGAGGCCTGTGCTGGGATATGGAATATCTTCACCTAAAAACTACAGAGAAGCATTCTCAGAAAGTTCTTCACGATGCATTCATTCAACTCACAGAGTTGAACCTTCCTTTTGATAGAACAGTTTTGAAACACTCTTTTTGTAGAATCTGCAAGAGGATATTTGGAGCGTTTTGAGGCCTATGCTGGAAAAGGAAATATCTTCACCTAAAAACTAGACAGAAGCATTCTCAGAAACTTCTGTGTGATGAGTGCATTCAACTCACAGACTTGAACGTTTCTTTTGATAGAACAGTTTGGAAACATTACGTTTGTAGAATCTGCAGGTGTTTATTCGGAGCACCTTGAGGCCTATGTTGGAAAAGGAAATATCTTCACATAAAATCTAGAGAGAAGGATTCTCAGAAACTTCTTTGTGATGAGTTCATTCAACTCACAGAGTTGAACCTACCAATTGATAGAGAAGTTTGGAAACACTCTTTTTGTAGAATCTGCAAGTGGATATTTGGAGCCGTTTGAGGCCTATGCTGGAAAAGGAAATATCTTCACATAAAAACTGAACAGAAGCATTCTCAGAAACTTCTTTGTGTTGAGTGCATTCAAATCACAGACTTGAACTTACCTGTAGAAAGAGCAGTTTTGAAACACTCTTTTGGTAAAATCTGCAAGTGTTTATTTGGAGCACTTCGAGGCCTGTGCTGGGATATGGAATATCTTCTCCTAAAAACTACAGAGAAGCAGTCTCAGAAAGTTCTTCACGATGCATTCATTCAACTGACAGAGTTGAACCTTCCTTTTGATAGAACAGTTTTGAAACACTCTTTTTGTAGAATCTGCAAGAGGATATTTGGAGCGTTTTGAGGACTATGCTGGAAAAGGAAATATCTTCACCTAAAAACTAGACAGAAGCATTCTCAGAAACTTCTGTGTGATGAGTGCATTCAACTCACAGACTTGAACGTTTCTTTTGATAGAACAGTTTGGAAACATTACGTTTGTAGAATCTGCAAGTGTTTATTCGGAGCACCTTGAGGCCTATGTTGGAAAAGGAAATATCTTCACATAAAAACTAGAGAGAAGGATTCTCAGAAACTTCTTTGTGATGAGTTCATTCAACTCACAGAGTTGAACCTACCAATTGATAGAGAAGTTTGGAAACACTCTTTTTGTAGAATCTGCAAGTGGATATTTGGAGCCGTTTGAGGCCTAGGCTGGAAAAGGAAATATCTTCACATAAAAACTGAACAGAAACATTCTCAGAAACTTCTTTGTGATGAGTGCATTCAACTCACAGACTTGAACGTTTCTTTTGATAGAACAGTTTGGAAACATTACGTTTGTAGAATCTGCAAGTGTTTATTCGGAGCACATTGAGGCCTATGTTGGAAAAGGAAAAATCTTCGCATAAAAACTAGAGAGAAGGATTCTCAGAAACTTCTTTGTGATGAGTTCTTTCAACTCACAGAGTTGAACCTACCAATTGATAGAGAAGTTTGGAAACACTCTTTTTGTAGAATCTGCAAGTGGATACTTGGAGCCGTTTGAGGCCTATGCTGGAAAAGGAAATATCTTCACATAAAAACTGAACAGAAGCATTCTCAGAAACTTCTTTGTGTTGAGTGCATTCAACTCACAGACTTGAACTTACCTATAGAAAGAGCAGTTTTGAAACACCCTTTTGGTAAAATCTGCAAGTGGTTATTTGGAACACTTCGAGGCCTGTGCTGGGATATGGAATATCTTCACCTAAAAACTACAGAGAAGCATTCTCAGAAAGTTCTTCACGATGCATTCATTCAACTCACAGAGTTGAACCTTCCTTTTGATAGAACAGTTTGGAAACACTCTTTTTGTAGAATCTGCAAGAGGATATTTGGAGCGTTTTGAGGCCTATGCTGGAAAAGGAAATATCTTCACCTAAAAACTAGACAGAAGCATTCTCAGAAACTTCTGTGTGATGAGTGCATTCAACTCACAGACTTGAACGTTTCTTTTGATAGAACAGTTTGGAAACATTACGTTTGTAGAATCTGCAAGTGTTTATTCGGAGCACCTTGAGGCGTATGTTGGAAAAGGAAATATCTTCACATAAAACCTAGAGAGAAGGATTCTCAGAAACTTCTTTGTGATGAGTTCATTCAACTCACAGAGTTGAACCTACCAATTGATAGAGAAGTTTGGAAACACTCTTTTTGTAGAATCTGCAAGTGGATATTTGGAGCCGTTTGAGGCCTATGCTGGAAAAGGAAATATCTTCACATAAAAACTGAACAGAAGCATTCTCAGAAACTTCTTTGTGTTGAGTGCATTCAACTCACAGACTTGAACTTACCTGTAGAAAGAGCAGTTTTGAAACACTCTTTTGGTAAAATCTGCAAGTGGTTATTTGGAGCACTTCGAGGCCTGTGTTGGGATATGGAATATCTTCACCTAAAAACTACAGAGAAGCATTCTCAGAAAGTTCTTCACGATGCGTTCATTCAACTCACAGAGTTGAACCTTCCTTTTGATAGAACAGTTTTGAAACACTCTTTTTGTAGAATCTGCAAGAGGATATTTGGAGCGTTTTGAGGCCTATGCTGGAAAAGGAAATATCTTCACCTAAAAACTAGACAGAAGCATTCTCAGAAACTTCTGTGTGATGAGTGCATTCAACTCACAGACTTGAACGTTTCTTTTGATAGAACAGTTTGGAAACATTACGTTTGTAGAATCTGCAAGTGTTTATTCGGAGCACCTTGAGGCCTATGTTGGAAAAGGAAATATCTTCACATAAAACCTAGAGAGAAGGATTCTCAGAAACTTCTTTGTGATGAGTTCATTCAACTCACAGAGTTGAACCTACCAATTGAGAGAGAAGTTTGGAAACACTCTTTTTGTAGAATCTGCAAGTGGATATTTGGAGCCGTTTGAGGCCTATGCTGGAAAAGGAAATATCTTCACATAAAAACTGAACAGAAGCATTCTCAGAAACTTCTTTGTGTTGAGTGCATTCAACTCAGAGACTTGAACTTACCTGTAGAAAGAGCAGTTTTGAAACACTCTTTTGGTAAAATCTGCAAGTGGTTATTTGGAGCACTTTGAGGCCTGTGCTGGGATATGGAATATCTTCACCTAAAAACTACAGAGAAGCATTCTCAGAAAGTTCTTCACGATGCATTCATTCAACTCACAGAGTTGAACCTTCCTTTTGATAGAACAGTTTTGAAACACTCTTTTTGTAGAATCTGCAAGAGGATATTTTGAGCGTTTTGAGGCCTATGCTGGAAAAGGAAATATCTTCACCTAAGACTAGACAGAAGCATTCTCAGAAACTTCTGTGTGATGAGTGCATTCAACTCACAGACTTGAACGTTTCTTTTGATAGAACAGTTTGGAAACATTACGTTTGTAGAATCTGCAAGTGTTTATTCGGAGCACCTTGAGGCCTATGTTGGAAAAGGAAATATCTTCACATAAAAACTAGAGAGAAGGATTCTCAGAAACTTCTTTGTGATGAGTTCATTCAACTCACAGAGTTGAACCTACCAATTGATAGAGAAGTTTGGAAACACTCTTTTTGTAGAATCTGCAAGTGGATATTTGGAGCCGTTTGAGGCCTATGCTGGAAAAGGAAATATCCTCACATAAAAACTGAACAGAAGCATTCTCAGAAACTTCTTTGTGTTGAGTGCATTCAACTCACAGACTTGAACTTACCTGTAGAAAGAGCAGTTTTGAAACACTCTTTTGGTAAAATCTGCAAGTGGTTATTTGGAGCACTTCGAGGCCTGTGCTGGGATATGGAATATCTTCACCTAAAAACTACAGAGAAGCATTCTCAGAAAGTTCTTCATGATGCATTCATTCAACTCACAGAGTTGAACCTTCCTTTTGATAGAACAGTTTTGAAACACTCTTTTTGTAGAATCTGCAAGAGGATATTTGGAGCGTTTTGAGGCCTATGCTGTAAAAGGAAATATCTTCACCTAAAAACTAGACAGAAGCATTCTCAGAAACTTCTGTGTGATGAGTGCATTCAACTCACAGACTTGAACGTTTCTTTTGATAGAACAGTTTGGAAACATTACGTTTGTAGAATCTGCAAGTGTTTATTCGGAGCACCTTGAGGCGTATGTTGGAAAAGGAAATATCTTCACATAAAAACTAGAGAGAAGGATTCTCAGAAACTTCTTTGTGATGAGTTCATTCAACTCACAGAGTTGAACCTACCAATTGATAGAGAAGTTTGGAAACACTCTTTTTGTAGAATCTGCAAGTGGATATTTGGAGCCGTTTGAGGCCTAGGCTGGAAAAGGAAATATCTTCACATAAAAACTGAACAGAAGCATTCTCAGAAACTTCTGTGTGATGAGTGCATTCAACTCACAGACTTGAACGTTTCTTTTGATAGAACAGTTTGTAAACATTACGTTTGTAGAATCTGCAAGTGTTTATTCGGAGCACATTGAGGCCTATGTTGGAAAAGGAAAAATCTTCGCATAAAAACTAGAGAGAAGGATTCTCAGAAACTTCTTTGTGATGAGTTCATTCAACTCACAGAGTTGAACCTACCAATTGATAGAGAAGTTTGAAAACACTCTTTTTGTAGAATCTGCAAGTGGATATTTGGAGCCGTTTGAGGCCTATGCTGGAAAAGGAAATATCTTCACATAAAAACTGAAAAGAAGCATTCTCAGAAACTTCTTTGTGTTGAGTGCATTCAACTCACAGACTTGAACTTACCTATAGAAAGAGCAGTTTTGAAACACCCTTTTGGTAAAATCTGCAAGTGGTTATTTGGAGCACTTCGAGGCCTGTGCTGGGATATGGAATATCTTCACCTAAAAACTACAGAGAAGCATTCTCAGAAAGTTCTTCACGATGCATTCATTCAACTCACAGAGTTGAACCTTCCTTTTGATAGAACAGTTTTGAAACCCTCTTTTTGTAGAATCTGCAAGAGGATATTTGGAGCGTTTTGAGGCCTATGCTGGAAAAGGAAATATCTTCACCTAAAAACTAGACAGAAGCATTCTCAGAAACTTCTGTGTGATGAGTGCATTCAACTCACAGACTTGAACGTTTCTTTTGATAGAACAGTTTGGAAACATTACTTTTGTAGAATCTGCAGGTGTTTATTCGGAGCACCTTGAGGCCTATGTTGGAAAAGGAAATATCTTCACATAAAAACTAGAGAGAAGGATTCTCAGAAACTTCTTTGTGATGAGTTCATTCAACTCACAGAGTTGAACCTACCAATTGATAGAGAAGTTTGGAGACACTCTTTTTGTAGAATCTGCAAGTGGATATTTGGAGCCGTTTGAGGCCTATGCTGGAAAAGGAAATATCTTCACATAAAAACTGAACAGAAGCATTCTCAGAAACTTCTTTGTGTTGAGTGCATTCAAATCACAGACTTGAACTTACCTGTAGAAAGAGCAGTTTTGAAACACTCTTTTGGTAAAATCTGCAAGTGGTTATTTGGAGCACTTCGAGGCCTGTGCTGGGATATGGAATATCTTCTCCTAAAAACTACAGAGAAGCAGTCTCAGAAAGTTCTTCACGATGCATTCATTCAACTCACAGAGTTGAACCTTCCTTTTGATAGAACAGTTTTGAAACACTCTTTTTGTAGAATCTGCAAGAGGATATTTGGAGCGTTTTGAGGCCTATGCTGGAAAAGGAAATATCTTCACCTAAAAACTAGACAGAAGCATTCTCAGAAACTTCTGTGTGATGAGTGCATTCAACTCACAGACTTGAGCGTTTCTTTTGATAGAACAGTTTGGAAACATTACGTTTGTAGAATCTGCAAGTGTTTATTCGGAGCACCCTGAGGCCTATGTTGGAAAAGGAAATATCTTCACATAAAAACTAGAGAGAAGGATTCTCAGAAACTTCTTTGTGATGAGTTCATTCAACTCACAGAGTTGAACCTACCAATTGATAGAGAAGTTCGGAAACACTCTTTTTGTAGAATCTGCAAGTGGATATTTGGAGCCGTTTGAGGCCTATGCTGGAAAAGGAAATATCTTCACATAAAAACTGAACAGAAGCATTCTCAGAAACTTCTTTGTGTTGAGTGCATTCAACTCACAGACTTGAACTTACCTGTGGAAAGAGCAGTTTTGAAACACTCTTTTGGTAAAATCTGCAAGTGGTTATTTGGAGCACTTCGAGGCCTGTGCTGGGATATGGAATATCTTCACCTAAAAACTACAGAGAAGCATTCTCAGAAAGTTCTTCACGATGCATTCATTCAACTCACAGAGTTGAACCTTCCTTTTGATAGAACACTTTTGAAACACTCTTTTTGTAGAATCTGCAAGAGGATATTTGGAGCGTTTTGAGGCCTATGCTGGAAAAGGAAATATCTTCACCTAAAAACTAGACAGAAGCATTCTCAGAAACTTCTGTGTGATGAGTGCATTCAACTCACAGACTTGAACGTTTCTTTTGATAGAACAGTTTGGAAACATTACGTTTGTAGAATCTGCAAGTGTTTATTCGGAGCACCTTGAGGCGTATGTTGGAAAAGGAAATATCTTCACATAAAACCTAGAGAGAAGGATTCTCAGAAACTTCTTTGTGATGAGTTCATTCAACTCACAGAGTTGAACCTACCAATTGATAGAGAAGTTTGGAAACACTCTTTTTGTAGAATCTGCAAGTGGATATTTGGAGCCGTTTGAGGCCTATGCTGGAAAAGGAAATATCTCCACATAAAAACTGAACAGAAGCATTCTCAGAAACTTCTTTGTGTTGAGTGCATTCAACTCACAGACTTGAACTTACCTGTAGAAAGAGCAGTTTTGAAACACTCTTTTGGTAAAATCTGCAAGTGGTTATTTGGAGCACTTCGAGGCCTGTGCTGGGATATGGAATATCTTCACCTAAAAACTACAGAGAAGCATACTCAGAAAGTTCTTCACGATGCATTCATTCAACTCACAGAGTTGAACCTTCCTTTTGATAGAACAGTTTTGAAACACTCTTTTTGTAGAATCTGCAAGAGGATATTTGGAGCGTTTTGAGGCCTATGCTGGAAAAGGAAATATCTTCACCTAAAAACTAGACAGAAGCATTCTCAGAAACTTCTGTGTGATGAGTGCATTCAACTCACAGACTTGAACGTTTCTTTTGATAGAACAGTTTGGAAACATTACGTTTGTAGAATCTGCAAGTGTTTATTCGGAGCACCTTGAGGCCTATGTTGGAAAAGGAAATATCTTCACATAAAACCTAGAGAGAAGGATTCTCAGAAACTTCTTTGTGATGAGTTCATTCAACTCACAGAGTTGAACCTACCAATTGATAGAGAAGTTTGGAAACACTCTTTTTGTAGAATCTGCAAGTGGATATTTGGAGCCGTTTGAGGCCTATGCTGGAAAAGGAAATATCTCCACATAAAAACTGAACAGAAGCATTCTCAGAAACTTCTTTGTGTTGAGTGCATTCAACTCACAGACTTGAACTTACCTGTAGAAAGAGCAGTTTTGAAACACTCTTTTGGTAAAATCTGCAAGTGGTTATTTGGAGCACTTCGAGGCCTGTGCTGGGATATGGAATATCTTCACCTAAAAACTACAGAGAAGCATACTCAGAAAGTTCTTCACGATGCATTCATTCAACTCACAGAGTTGAACCTTCCTTTTGATAGAACAGTTTTGAAACACTCTTTTTGTAGAATCTGCAAGAGGATATTTGGAGCGTTTTGAGGCCTATGCTGGAAAAGGAAATATCTTCACCTAAAAACTAGACAGAAGCATTCTCAGAAACTTCTGTGTGATGAGTGCATTCAACTCACAGACTTGAACGTTTCTTTTGATAGAACAGTTTGGAAACATTACGTTTGTAGAATCTGCAAGTGTTTATTCGGAGCACCTTGAGGCCTATGTTGGAAAAGGAAATATCTTCACATAAAACCTAGAGAGAAGGATTCTCAGAAACTTCTTTGTGATGAGTTCATTCAACTCACAGAGTTGAACCTACCAATTGATAGAGAAGTTTGGAAACACTCTTTTTGTAGAATCTGCAAGTGGATATTTGGAGCCGTTTGAGGCCTATGCTGGAAAAGGAAATATCTTCACATAAAAACTGAACAGAAGCATTCTCAGAAACTTCTTTGTGTTGAGTGCATTCAACTCACAGACTTGAACTTACCTGTAGAAAGAGCAGTTTTGAAACACTCTTTTGGTAAAATCTGCAAGTGGTTATTTGGAGCACTTCGAGGCCTGTGCTGGGATATGGAATATCTTCACCTAAAAACTACAGAGAAGCATTCTCAGAAAGTTCTTCACGATGCATTCATTCAACTCACAGAGTTGAACCTTCCTTTTGATAGAACAGTTTTGAAACACTCTTTTTGTAGATTCTGCAAGAGGATATTTGGAGCGTTTTGAGGCCTATGCTGGAAAAGGAAATATCTTCACCTAAAAACTAGACAGAAGCATTCTCAGAAACTTCTGTGTGATGAGTGCATTCAACTCACAGACTTGAACGTTTCTTTTGATAGAACAGTTTGGAAACATTACGTTTGTAGAATCTGCAAGTGTTTATTCGGAGCACCTTGAGGCCTATGTTGGAAAAGGAAATATCTTCACATAAAAACTAGAGAGAAGGATTCTCAGAAACTTCTTTGTGATGAGTTCATTCAACTCACAGAGTTGAACCTACCAATTGATAGAGAAGTTTGGAAACCCTCTTTTTGTAGAATCTGCAAGTGGATATTTGGAGCCGTTTGAGGCCTAGGCTGGAAAAGGAAATATCTTCACATAAAAACTGAACAGAAGCATTCTCAGAAACTTCTGTGTGATGAGTGCATTCAACTCACAGACTTGAACGTTTCTTTTGATAGAACAGTTTGGAAACATTACGTTTGTAGAATCTGCAGGTGTTTATTCGGAGCACCTTGAGGCCTATGTTGGAAAAGGAAATATCTTCACATAAAAACTAGAGAGAAGGATTCTCACAAACTTCTTTGTGATGAGTTCATTCAACTCACAGAGTTGAACCTACCAATTGATAGAGAAGTTTGGAAACACTCTTTTTGTAGAATCTGCAAGTGGATATTTGGAGCCATTTGAGGCCTATGCTGGAAAAGGAAATATCATCACATAAAAACTGAACAGAAGCATTCTCAGAAACTTCTTTGTGTTGAGTGCATTCAACTCACAGACTTGAACTTACCTGTGAAAAGAGCAGTTTTGAAACACTCTTTTGGTAAAATCTGCAAGTGGTTATTTGGAGCACTTCGAGGCCTGTGCTGGGATATGGAATATCTTCACCTAAAAACTACAGAGAAGCAGTCTCAGAAAGTTCTTCACGATGCATTCATTCAACTCACAGAGTTGAACCTTCCTTTTGATAGAACAGTTTGGAAACACTCTCTTTGTAGAATCTGCAAGAGGATATTTGGAGCGTTTTGAGGCCTATGCTGGAAAAGGAAATATCTTCACCTAAAAACTAGACAGAAGCATTCTCAGAAACTTCTGTGTGATGAGTGCATTCAACTCACAGACTTGAACGTTTCTTTTGATAGAACAGTTTGGAAACATTACGATTGTAGAATCTGGAAGTGTTTATTCGGAGCACCTTGAGGCGTATGTTGGAAAAGGAAATATCTTCACATAAAAACTAGAGAGAAGGATTCTCAGAAACTTCTTTGTGATGAGTTCATTCAACTCACAGAGTTGAACCTGCCAATTGATAGAGAAGTTTGGAAACACTCTTTTTGTAGAATCTGCAAGTGGATATTTGGAGCCGTTTGAGGCCTAGGCTGGAAAAGGAAATGTCTTCACATAAAAACTGAACAGAAGCATTCTCAGAAACTTCTGTGTGATGAGTGCATTCAACTCACAGACTTGAACGTTTCTTTTGATAGAACAGTTTGGAAACATTACGTTTGTAGAATCTGCAGGTGTTTATTCGGAGCACCTTGAGGCCTATGTTGGAAAAGGAAATATCTTCACATAAAAACTAGAGAGAAAGATTCTCAGAAACTTCTTTGTGATGAGTTCATTCAACTCACAGAGTTGAACCTACCAATTGATAGAGAAGTTTGGAAACACTCTTTTTGTAGAATCTGCAAGTGGATATTTGGAGCCGTTTGGGGCCCATGCTGGAAAAGGAAATATCTTCACATAAAAACTGAACAGAAGCATTCTCAGAAACTTCTTTGTGTTGAGTGCATTCAACTCACAGACTTGAACTTACCTGTAGAAAGAGCAGTTTTGAAACACTCTTTTGGTAAAATCTGCAAGTGGTTATTTGGAGCACTTCGAGGCCTGTGCTGGGATATGGAATATCTTCACCTAAAAACTACAGAGAAGCAGTCTCAGAAAGTTCTTCACGATGCATTCATTCAACTCACAGAGTTGAACCTTCCTTTTGATAGAACAGTTTTGAAACACTCTTTTTGTAGAATCTGCAAGAGGATATTTGGCGCGTTTTGAGGCCTATGCTGGAAAAGGAAATATCTTCACCTAAAAACTAGACAGAAGCATTCTCAGGAACTTCTGTGTGATGAGTGCATTCAACTCACAGACTTGAACGTTTCTTTTGATAGAACAGTTTGGAAACATTACGTTTGTAGAATCTGCAAGTGTTTATTCGGAGCACCTTGAGGCCTATGTTGGAAAAGGAAATATCTTCACATAAAACCTAGAGAGAAGGATTCTCAGAAACTTCTTTGTGATGAGTTCATTCAACTCACAGAGTTGAACCTACCAATTGATAGAGAAGTTTGGAAACACTCTTTTTGTAGAATCTGCAAGTGGATATTTGGAGCCGTTTGAGGCCTATGCTGGAAAAGGAAATATCTTCACATAAAAACTGAACAGAAGCATTCTCAGAAACTTCTTTGTGTTGAGTGCATTCAACTCACAGACTTGAACTTACCTTTAGAAAGAGCAGTTTTGAAACACTCTTTTGGTAAAATCTGCAAGTGGTTATTTGGAGCACTTCGAGGCCTGTGCTGGGATATGGAATATCTTCACCTAAAAACTACAGAGAAGCATTCTCAGAAAGTTCTTCACGATGCATTCATTCAACTCACAGAGTTGAACCTTCCTTTTGATAGAACAGTTTTGAAACACTCTTTTTGTAGATTCTGCAAGAGGATATTTGGAGCGTTTTGAGGCCTATGCTGGAAAAGGAAATATCTTCACCTAAAAACTAGACAGAAGCATTCTCAGAAACTTCTGTGTGATGAGTGCATTCAACTCACAGACTTGAACGTTTCTTTTGATAGAACAGTTTGGAAACATTACGTTTGTAGAATCTGCAAGTGTTTATTCGGAGCACCTTGAGGCCTATGTTGGAAAAGGAAATATCTTCGCATAAAAACTAGAGAGAAGGATTCTCAGAAACTTCTTTGTGATGAGTTCATTCAACTCACAGAGTTGAACCTACCAATTGATAGAGAAGTTTGGAAACCCTCTTTTTGTAGAATCTGAAAGTGGATATTTGGAGCCGTTTGAGGCCTAGGCTGGAAAAGGAAATATCTTCACATAAAAACTGAACAGAAGCATTCTCAGAAACTTCTGTGTGATGAGTGCATTCAACTCACAGACTTGAACGTTTCTTTTGATAGAACAGTTTGGAAACATTACGTTTGTAGAATCTGCAGGTGTTTATTCGGAGCACCTTGAGGCCTATGTTGGAAAAGGAAATATCTTCACATAAAAACTAGAGAGAAGGATTCTCACAAACATCTTTGTGATGAGTTCATTCAACTCACAGAGTTGAACCTACCAATTGATAGAGAAGTTTGGAAACACTCTTTTTGTAGAATCTGCAAGTGGATATTTGGAGCCATTTGAGGCCTATGCTGGAAAAGGAAATATCATCACATAAAAACTGAACAGAAGCATTCTCAGAAACTTCTTTGTGTTGAGTGCATTCAACTCACAGACTTGAACTTACCTGTGAAAAGAGCAGTTTTGAAACACTCTTTTGGTAAAATCTGCAAGTGGTTATTTGGAGCACTTCGAGGCCTGTGCTGGGATATGGAATATCTTCACCTAAAAACTACAGAGAAGCAGTCTCAGAAAGTTCTTCACGATGCATTCATTCAACTCACAGAGTTGAACCTTCCTTTTGATAGAACAGTTTGGAAACACTCTCTTTGTAGAATCTGCAAGAGGATATTTGGAGCGTTTTGAGGCCTATGCTGGAAAAGGAAATATCTTCACCTAAAAACTAGACAGAAGCATTCTCAGAAACTTCTGTGTGATGAGTGCATTCAACTCACAGACTTGAACGTTTCTTTTGATAGAACAGTTTGGAAACATTACGATTGTAGAATCTGGAAGTGTTTATTCGGAGCACCTTGAGGCGTATGTTGGAAAAGGAAATATCTTCACATAAAAACTAGAGAGAAGGATTCTCAGAAACTTCTTTGTGATGAGTTCATTCAACTCACAGAGTTGAACCTGCCAATTGATAGAGAAGTTTGGAAACACTCTTTTTGTAGAATCTGCAAGTGGATATTTGGAGCCGTTTGAGGCCTAGGCTGGAAAAGGAAATGTCTTCACATAAAAACTGAACAGAAGCATTCTCAGAAACTTCTGTGTGATGAGTGCATTCAACTCACAGACTTGAACGTTTCTTTTGATAGAACAGTTTGGAAACATTACGTTTGTAGAATCTGCAGGTGTTTATTCGGAGCACCTTGAGGCCTATGTTGGAAAAGGAAATATCTTCACATAAAAACTAGAGAGAAGGATTCTCAGAAACTTCTTTGTGATGAGTTCATTCAACTCACAGAGTTGAACCTACCAATTGATAGAGAAGTTTGGAAACACTCTTTTTGTAGAATCTGCAAGTGGATATTTGGAGCCGTTTGAGGCCTATGCTGGAAAAGGAAATATCTTCACATAAAAACTGAACAGAAGCATTCTCAGAAACTTCTTTGTGTTGAGTGCATTCAACTCACAGACTTGAACTTACCTGTAGAAAGAGCAGTTTTGAAACACTCTTTTGGTAAAATCTGCAAGTGGTTATTTGGAGCACTTCGAGGCCTGTGCTGGGATATGGAATATCTTCACCTAAAAACTACAGAGAAGCAGTCTCAGAAAGTTCTTCACGATGCATTCATTCAACTCACAGAGTTGAACCTTCCTTTTGATAGAACAGTTTTGAAACACTCTTTTTGTAGAATCTGCAAGAGGATATTTGGCGCGTTTTGAGGCCTATGCTGGAAAAGGAAATATCTTCACCTAAAAACTAGACAGAAGCATTCTCAGAAACTTCTGTGTGATGAGTGCATTCAACTCACAGACTTGAACGTTTCTTTTGATAGAACAGTTTGGAAACATTACGTTTGTAGAATCTGCAGGTGTTTATTCGGAGCACCTTGAGGCGTATGTTGGAAAAGGAAATATCTTCACATAAAAACTAGAGAAAAGGATTCTCAGAAACTTCTTTGTGATGAGTTCATTCAACTCACAGAGTTGAACCTACCAATTGATAGAGAAGTTTGGAAACACTCTTTTTGTAGAATCTGCAAGTGGATATTTGGAGCCGTTTGAGGCCTAGGCTGGAAAAGGAAATATCTTCACATAAAAACTGAACAGAAGCATTCTCAGAAACTTCTGTGTGATGAGTGCATTCAACTCACAGACTTGAACGTTTCTTTTGATAGAACAGTTTGGAAACATTACGTTTGTAGAATCTGCAGGTGTTTATTCGGAGCACCTTGAGGCCTATGTTGGAAAAGGAAATATCTTCACATAAAAACTAGAGAGAAGTATTCTCAGAAACTTCTTTGTGATGAGTTCATTCAACTCACAGAGTTGAACCTACCAATTGATAGAGAAGTTTGGAAACACTCTTTTTGTAGAATCTGCAAGTGGATATTTGGAGCCGTTTGAGGCCTATGCTGGAAAAGGAAATATCTTCACATAAAAACTGAACAGAAGCATTCTCAGAAACTTCTTTGTGTTGAGTGCATTCAACTCACTGACTTGAACTTACCTGTAGAAAGAGCAGTTTTGAAACACTCTTTTGGTAAAATCTGCAAGTGGTTATTTGGAGCACTTCGAGGCCTGTGCTGGGATATGGAATATCTTCACCTAAAAACTACAGAGAAGCAGTCTCAGAAAGTTCTTCATGATGCATTCATTCAACTCACAGAGTTGAACCTTCCTTTTGATAGAACGGTTTTGAAACACTCTTTTTGTAGAATCTGCAAGAGGATATTTGGAGCGTTTTGAGGCCTATGCTGGAAAAGGAAATATCTTCACCTAAAAACTAGACAGAAGCATTCTCAGAAACTTCTGTGTGATGAGTGCATTCAACTCACAGACTTGAACGTTTCTTTTGATAGAACAGTTTGAAAACATTACGTTTGTAGAATCTGCAAGTGTTTATTCGGAGCACCTTGAGGCGTATGTTGGAAAAGGAAATATCTTCACATAAAAACTAGAGAGAAGGATTCTCAGAAACTTCTTTGTGATGAGTTCATTCAACTCACAGAGTTGAACCTACCAATTGATAGAGAAGTTTGGAAACACTCTTTTTGTAGAATCTGCAAGTGGATATTTGGAGCCGTTTGAGGCCTATGCTGGAAAAGGAAATATCTTCACATAAAAACTGAACAGAAGCATTCTCAGAAACTTCTGTGTGATGAGTGCATTCAACTCACAGACTTGAACGTTTCTTTTGATAGAACAGTTTGGAAACATTACGTTTGTAGAATCTGCAAGTGTTTATTCGGAGCCCATTGAGGCCTATGTTGGAAAAGGAAATATCTTCGCATAAAAACTAGAGAGAAGGATTCTCAGAAACTTCTTTGTGATGAGTTCATTCAACTCACAGAGTTGAACCTACCAATTGATAGAGAAGTTTGGAAACACTCTTTTTGTAGAATCTGCAAGTGGATATTTGGAGCCGTTTGAGGCCTATGCTGGAAAAGGAAATATCTTCACATAAAAACTGAACAGAAGCATTCTCAGAAACTTCTTTGTGTTGAGTGCATTCAACTCACAGACTTGAACTTACCTATAGAAAGAGCAGTTTTGAAACACTCTTTTGGTAAAATCTGCAAGTGGTTATTTGGAGCACTTCGAGGCCTGTGCTGGGATATGGAATATCTTCACCTAAAAACTACAGAGAAGCATTCTCAGAAAGTTCTTCACGATGCATTCATTCAACTCTCAGAGTTGAACCTTCCTTTTGATAGAACAGTTTTGAAACACTCTTTTTGTAGAATCTGCAAGAGGATATTTGTAGCGTTTTGAAGCCTATGCTGGAAAAGGAAATATCTTCACCTAAAAACTAGACAGAAGCATTCTCAGAAACTTCTGTGTGATGAGTGCATTCAACTCACAGACTTGAACGTTTCTTTTGATAGAACAGTTTGGAAACATTACGTTTGTAGAATCTGCAGGTGTTTATTCGGAGCACCTTGAGGCCTATGTTGAAAAAGGAAATATCTTCACATAAAAACTAGAGAGAAGGATTCTCAGAAACTTCTTTGTGATGAGTTCATTCAACTCACAGAGTTGAACCTACCAATTGATAGAGAAGTTTGGAAACACTCTTTTTGTAGAATCTGCAAGTGGATATTTGGAGCCGTTTGAGGCCTATGCTGGAAAAGGAAATATCTTCACATAAAAACTGAACAGAAGCATTCTAAGAAACTTCTTTGTGTTCAGTGCATTCAACTCACAGACTTGAACTTACCTGTAGAAAGAGCAGTTTTGAAACACTCTTGGTAAAATCTGCAAGTGGTTATTTGGAGCACTTCGAGGCCTGTGCTGGGATATAGAATATCTTCATCTGAAAACTACAGAGAAGCATTCTCAGAAAGTTCTTCACGATGCATTCATTCAACTCACAGAGTTGAACCTTCCTTTTGACAGAACAGTTTTGAAACACTCTTTTTGTAGAATCTGCAAGAGGATATTTGGAGCGTTTTGAGGCCTATGCTGGAAAAGGAAATATCTTCACCTAAAAACTAGACAGAAGCATTCTCAGAAACTTCTGTGTGATGAGTGCATTCAACTCACAGACTTGAACGTTTCTTTTGATAGAACAGTTTGGAAACATTACGTTTGTAGAATCTGCAAGTGTTTATTCGGAGCACTTGAGGCCTATGTTGGAAAAGGAAATATCTTCACATAAAAACTAGAGAGAAGGATTCTCAGAAACTTCTTTGTGATGAGTTCATTCAACTCACAGAGTTGAACCTACCAATTGATAGAGAAGTTTGGAAACACTCTTTTTGTAGAATCTGCAAGTGGATATTTGGAGCCGTTTGAGGCCTATGCTGGAAAAGGAAATATCTTCACATAAAAACTGAACAGAAGCATTCTCAGAAACTTCTTTGTGTTGAGTGCATTCAACTCACAGACTTGAACTTACCTGTAGAAAGAGCAGTTTTGAAACACTCTTTTGGTAAAATCTGCAAGTGGTTATTTGGAGCACTTCGAGGCCTGTGCTGGGATATGGAATATCTTCACCTAAAAACTACAGAGAAGCAGTCTCAGAAAGTTCTTCACGATGCATTCATTCAACTCACAGAGTTGAACCTTCCTTTTGATAGAACAGTTTGGAAACACTCTTTTTGTAGAATCTGCAAGAGGATATTTGGAGCGTTTTGAGGCCTATGCTGGAAAAGGAAATATCTTCACCTAAAAACTAGACAGAAGCATTCTCAAAAACTTCTGTGTGATGAGTGCATTCAACTCACAGACTTGAACGTTTCTTTTGATAGAACAGTTTGGAAACATTACGTTTGTAGAATCTGCAAGTGTTTATTCGGAGCACCTTGAGGCGTATGTTGGAAAAGGAAATATCTTCACATAAAAACTAGAGAGAAGGATTCTCAGAAACTTCTTTGTGATGAGTTCATTCAACTCACAGAGTTGAACCTACCAATTGATAGAGAAGTTTGGAAACACTCTTTTTGTAGAATCTGCAAGTGGATATTTGGAGCCGTTTGAGGCCTATGCTGGAAAAGGAAATATCTTCACATAAAAACTGAACAGAAGCATTCTCAGAAACTTCTGTGTGATGAGTGCATTCAACTCACAGACTTGAACGTTTCTTTTGATAGAACAGTTTGGAAACATTACGTTTGTAGAATCTGCAAGTGTTTATTCGGGGCCCATTGAGGCGTATGTTGGAAAAGGAAATATCTTCGCATAAAAACTAGAGAGAAGGATTCTCAGAAACTTCTTTGTGATGAGTTCATTCAACTCACAGAGTTGAACCTACCAATTGATAGAGAAGTTTGGAAACACTCTTTTTGTAGAATCTGCAAGTGGATATTTGGAGCCGTTTGAGGCCTATGCTGGAAAAGGAAATATCTTCACATAAAAACTGAACAGAAGCATTCTCAGAAACTTCTTTGTGTTGAGTGCATTCAACTCACAGACTTGAACTTACCTGTAGAAAGAGCAGTTTTGAAACACTCTTTTGGTAAAATCTGCAAGTGGTTATTTGGAGCACTTCGAGGCCTGTGCTGGGATATGGAATATCTTCACCTAAAAACTACAGAGAAGCATTCTCAGAAAGTTCTTCACGATGCATTCATTCAACTCACAGAGTTGAACCTTCCTTTTGATAGAACAGTTTTGAAACACTCTTTTTGTAGATTCTGCAAGAGGATATTTGGAGCGTTTTGAGGCCTATGCTGGAAAAGGAAATATCTTCACCTAAAAACTAGACAGAAGCATTCTCAGAAACTTCTGTGTGATGAGTGCATTCAACTCACAGACTTGAACGTTTCTTTTGATAGAACAGTTTGGAAACATTACGTTTGTAGAATCTGCAAGTGTTTATTCGGAGCACCTTGAGGCCTATGTTGGAAAAGGAAATATCTTCGCATAAAAACTAGAGAGAAGGATTCTCAGAAACTTCTTTGTGATGAGTTCATTCAACTCACAGAGTTGAACCTACCAATTGATAGAGAAGTTTGGAAACCCTCTTTTTGTAGAATCTGAAAGTGGATATTTGGAGCCGTTTGAGGCCTAGGCTGGAAAAGGAAATATCTTCACATAAAAACTGAACAGAAGCATTCTCAGAAACTTCTGTGTGATGAGTGCATTCAACTCACAGACTTGAACGTTTCTTTTGATAGAACAGTTTGGAAACATTACGTTTGTAGAATCTGCAGGTGTTTATTCGGAGCACCTTGAGGCCTATGTTGGAAAAGGAAATATCTTCACATAAAAACTAGAGAGAAGGATTCTCACAAACTTCTTTGTGATGAGTTCATTCAACTCACAGAGTTGAACCTACCAATTGATAGAGAAGTTTGGAAACACTCTTTTTGTAGAATCTGCAAGTGGATATTTGGAGCCATTTGAGGCCTATGCTGGAAAAGGAAATATCATCACATAAAAACTGAACAGAAGCATTCTCAGAAACTTCTTTGTGTTGAGTGCATTCAACTCACAGACTTGAACTTACCTGTGAAAAGAGCAGTTTTGAAACACTCTTTTGGTAAAATCTGCAAGTGGTTATTTGGAGCACTTCGAGGCCTGTGCTGGGATATGGAATATCTTCACCTAAAAACTACAGAGAAGCAGTCTCAGAAAGTTCTTCACGATGCAGTCATTCAACTCACAGAGTTGAACCTTCCTTTTGATAGAACAGTTTGGAAACACTCTCTTTGTAGAATCTGCAAGAGGATATTTGGAGCGTTTTGAGGCCTATGCTGGAAAAGGAAATATCTTCACCTAAAAGCTAGACAGAAGCATTCTCAGAAACTTCTGTGTGATGAGTGCATTCAACTCACAGACTTGAACGTTTCTTTTGATAGAACAGTTTGGAAACATTACGATTGTAGAATCTGGAAGTGTTTATTCGGAGCACCTTGAGGCGTATGTTGGAAAAGGAAATATCTTCACATAAAAACTAGAGAGAAGGATTCTCAGAAACTTCTTTGTGATGAGTTCATTCAACTCACAGAGTTGAACCTGCCAATTGATAGAGAAGTTTGGAAACACTCTTTTTGTAGAATCTGCAAGTGGATACTTGGAGCCGTTTGAGGCCTAGGCTGGAAAAGGAAATGTCTTCACATAAAAACTGAACAGAAGCATTCTCAGAAACTTCTGTGTGATGAGTGCATTCAACTCACAGACTTGAACGTTTCTTTTGATAGAACAGTTTGGAAACATTACGTTTGTAGAATCTGCAGGTGTTTATTCGGAGCACCTTGAGGCCTATGTTGGAAAAGGAAATATCTTCACATAAAAACTAGAGAGAAGGATTCTCAGAAACTTCTTTGTGATGAGTTCTTTCAACTCACAGAGTTGAACCTACCAATTGATAGAGAAGTTTGGAAACACTCTTTTTGTAGAATCTGCAAGTGGATACTTGGAGCCGTTTGAGGCCTATGCTGGAAAAGGAAATATCTTCACATAAAAACTGAACAGAAGCATTCTCAGAAACTTCTTTGTGTTGAGTGCATTCAACTCACAGACTTGAACTTACCTATAGAAAGAGCAGTTTTGAAACACCCTTTTGGTAAAATCTGCAAGTGGTTATTTGGAACACTTCGAGGCCTGTGCTGGGATATGGAATATCTTCACCTAAAAACTACAGAGAAGCATTCTCAGAAAGTTCTTCACGATGCATTCATTCAACTCACAGAGTTGAACCTTCCTTTTGATAGAACAGTTTGGAAACACTCTTTTTGTAGAATCTGCAAGAGGATATTTGGAGCGTTTTGAGGCCTATGCTGGAAAAGGAAATATCTTCACCTAAAAACTAGACAGAAGCATTCTCAGAAACTTCTGTGTGATGAGTGCATTCAACTCACAGACTTGAACGTTTCTTTTGATAGAACAGTTTGGAAACATTACGTTTGTAGAATCTGCAAGTGTTTATTCGGAGCACCTTGAGGCGTATGTTGGAAAAGGAAATATCTTCACATAAAACCTAGAGAGAAGGATTCTCAGAAACTTCTTTGTGATGAGTTCATTCAACTCACAGAGTTGAACCTACCAATTGATAGAGAAGTTTGGAAACACTCTTTTTGTAGAATCTGCAAGTGGATATTTGGAGCCGTTTGAGGCCTATGCTGGAAAAGGAAATATCTTCACATAAAAACTGAACAGAAGCATTCTCAGAAACTTCTTTGTGTTGAGTGCATTCAACTCACAGACTTGAACTTACCTGTAGAAAGAGCAGTTTTGAAACACTCTTTTGGTAAAATCTGCAAGTGGTTATTTGGAGCACTTCGAGGCCTGTGTTGGGATATGGAATATCTTCACCTAAAAACTACAGAGAAGCATTCTCAGAAAGTTCTTCACGATGCGTTCATTCAACTCACAGAGTTGAACCTTCCTTTTGATAGAACAGTTTTGAAACACTCTTTTTGTAGAATCTGCAAGAGGATATTTGGAGCGTTTTGAGGCCTATGCTGGAAAAGGAAATATCTTCACCTAAAAACTAGACAGAAGCATTCTCAGAAACTTCTGTGTGATGAGTGCATTCAACTCACAGACTTGAACGTTTCTTTTGATAGAACAGTTTGGAAACATTACGTTTGTAGAATCTGCAAGTGTTTATTCGGAGCACCTTGAGGCCTATGTTGGAAAAGGAAATATCTTCACATAAAACCTAGAGAGAAGGATTCTCAGAAACTTCTTTGTGATGAGTTCATTCAACTCACAGAGTTGAACCTACCAATTGAGAGAGAAGTTTGGAAACACTCTTTTTGTAGAATCTGCAAGTGGATATTTGGAGCCGTTTGAGGCCTATGCTGGAAAAGGAAATATCTTCACATAAAAACTGAACAGAAGCATTCTCAGAAACTTCTTTGTGTTGAGTGCATTCAACTCACAGACTTGAACTTACCTGTAGAAAGAGCAGTTTTGAAACACTCTTTTGGTAAAATCTGCAAGTGGTTATTTGGAGCACTTCGAGGCCTGTGCTGGGATATGGAATATCTTCACCTAAAAACTACAGAGAAGCATTCTCAGAAAGTTCTTCATGATGCATTCATTCAACTCACAGAGTTGAACCTTCCTTTTGATAGAACAGTTTTGAAACACTCTTTTTGTAGAATCTGCAAGAGGATATTTGGAGCGTTTTGAGGCCTATGCTGGAAAAGGAAATATCTTCACCTAAAAACTAGACAGAAGCATTCTCAGAAACTTCTGTGTGATGAGTGCATTCAACTCACAGACTTGAACGTTTCTTTTGATAGAACAGTTTGGAAACATTACGTTTGTAGAATCTGCAAGTGTTTATTCGGAGCACCTTGAGGCGTATGTTGGAAAAGGAAATATCTTCACATAAAAACTAGAGAGAAGGATTCTCAGAAACTTCTTTGTGATGAGTTCATTCAACTCACAGAGTTGAACCTACCAATTGATAGAGAAGTTTGGAAACACTCTTTTTGTAGAATCTGCAAGTGGATATTTGGAGCCGTTTGAGGCCTAGGCTGGAAAAGGAAATATCTTCACATAAAAACTGAACAGAAGCATTCTCAGAAACTTCTGTGTGATGAGTGCATTCAACTCACAGACTTGAACGTTTCTTTTGATAGAACAGTTTGTAAACATTACGTTTGTAGAATCTGCAAGTGTTTATTCGGAGCACATTGAGGCCTATGTTGGAAAAGGAAAAATCTTCGCATAAAAACTAGAGAGAAGGATTCTCAGAAACTTCTTTGTGATGAGTTCATTCAACTCACAGAGTTGAACCTACCAATTGATAGAGAAGTTTGAAAACACTCTTTTTGTAGAATCTGCAAGTGGATATTTGGAGCCGTTTGAGGCCTATGCTGGAAAAGGAAATATCTTCACATAAAAACTGAAAAGAAGCATTCTCAGTAACTTCTTTGTGTTGAGTGCATTCAACTCACAGACTTGAACTTACCTATAGAAAGAGCAGTTTTGAAACACCCTTTTGGTAAAATCTGCAAGTGGTTATTTGGAGCACTTCGAGGCCTGTGCTGGGATATGGAATATCTTCACCTAAAAACTACAGAGAAGCATTCTCAGAAAGTTCTTCACGATGCATTCATTCAACTCACAGAGTTGAACCTTCCTTTTGATAGAACAGTTTTGAAACACTCTTTTTGTAGAATCTGCAAGAGGATATTTGGAGCGTTTTGAGGCCTATGCTGGAAAAGGAAATATCTTCACCTAAAAACTAGACAGAAGCATTCTCAGAAACTTCTGTGTGATGAGTGCATTCAACTCACAGACTTGAACGTTTCTTTTGATAGAACAGTTTGGAAACATTACGTTTGTAGAATCTGCAGGTGTTTATTCGGAGCACCTTGAGGCCTATGTTGGAAAAGGAAATATCTTCACATAAAAACTAGAGAGAAGGATTCTCAGAAACTTCTTGGTGATGAGTTCATTCAACTCACAGAGTTGAACCTACCAATTGATAGAGAAGTTTGGAAACACTCTTTTTGTAGAATCTGCAAGTGGATATTTGGAGCCGTTTGAGGCCTATGCTGGAAAAGGAAATATCTTCACATAAAAACTGAACAGAAGCATTCTCAGAAACTTCTTTGTGTTGAGTGCATTCAACTCACAGACTTGAACTTACCTGTAGAAAGAGCAGTTTTGAAACACTCTTTTGGTAAAATCTGCAAGTGGTTATTTGGAGCACTTCGAGGCCTGTGCTGGGATATGGAATATCTTCACCTAAAAACTGCAGAGAAGCATTCTCAGAAAGTTCTTCACGATGCATTCATTCAACTCACAGAGTTGAACCTTCCTTTTGATAGAACAGTTTTGAAACACTCTTTTTGTAGAATCTGCAAGAGGATATTTGGAGCGTTTTGAGGCCTATGCTGGAAAAGGAAATATCTTCACCTAAAAACTAGACAGAAGCATTCTCAGAAACTTCTGTGTGATGAGTGCATTCAACTCACAGACTTGAACGTTTCTTTTGATAGAACAGTTTGGAAACATTACGTTTGTAGAATCTGCAAGTGTTTATTCGGAGCACCTTGAGGCCTATGTTGGAAAAGGAAATATCTTCACATAAAACCTAGAGAGAAGGATTCTCAGAAACTTCTTTGTGATGAGTTCATTCAACTCACAGAGTTGAACCTACCAATTGATGGAGAAGTTTGGAAACACTCTTTTTGTAGAATCTGCAAGTGGATATTTGGAGCCGTTTGAGGCCTATGCTGGAAAAGGAAATATCTTCACATAAAAACTGAACAGACGCATTCTCAGAAACTTCTTTGTGTTGAGTGCATTCAACTCACAGACTTGAACTTACCTGTAGAAAGAGCAGTTTTGAAACACTCTTTTGGTAAAATCTGCAAGTGGTTATTTGGAGCACTTCGAGGCCTGTGCTGGGATATGGAATATCTTCACCTAAAAACTACAGAGAAGCATTCTCAGAAAGTTCTTCACGATGCATTCATTCAACTCACAGAGTTGAACCTCCCTTTTGATAGAACAGTTTTGAAACACTCTTTTTGTAGAATCTGCAAGAGGATATTTGGAGCGTTTTGAGGCCTATGCTGGAAAAGGAAATATCTTCACCTAAAAACTAGACAGAAGCATTCTCAGAAACTTCTGTGTGATGAGTGCATTCAACTCACAGACTTGAACGTTTCTTTTGATAGAACAGTTTGGAAACATTACGTTTGTAGAATCTGCAAGTGTTTATTCGGAGCACCTTGAGGCCTATGTTGGAAAAGGAAATATCTTCACATAAAACCTAGAGAGAAGGATTCTCAGAAACTTCTTTGTGATGAGTTCATTCAACTCACAGAGTTGAACCTACCAATTGATAGAGAAGTTTGGAAACACTCTTTTTGTAGAATCTGCAAGTGGATATTTGGAGCCGTTTGAGGCCTATGCTGGAAAAGGAAATATCTCCACATAAAAACTGAACAGAAGCATTCTCAGAAACTTCTTTGTGTTGAGTGCATTCAACTCACAGACTTGAACTTACCTGTAGAAAGAGCAGTTTTGAAACACTCTTTTGGTAAAATCTGCAAGTGGTTATTTGGAGCACTTCGAGGCCTGTGCTGGGATATGGAATATCTTCACCTAAAAACTACAGAGAAGCATACTCAGAAAGTTCTTCACGATGCATTCATTCAACTCACAGAGTTGAACCTTCCTTTTGATAGAACAGTTTTGAAACACTCTTTTTGTAGAATCTGCAAGAGGATATTTGGAGCGTTTTGAGGCCTATGCTGGAAAAGGAAATATCTTCACCTAAAAACTAGACAGAAGCATTCTCAGAAACTTCTGTGTGATGAGTGCATTCAACTCACAGACTTGAACGTTTCTTTGATAGAACAGTTTGGAAACATTACGTTTGTAGAATCTGCAAGTGTTTATTCGGAGCACCTTGAGGCCTATGTTGGAAAAGGAAATATCTTCACATAAAACCTAGAGAGAAGGATTCTCAGAAACTTCTTTGTGATGAGTTCATTCAACTCACAGAGTTGAACCTACCAATTGATAGAGAAGTTTGGAAACACTCTTTTTGTAGAATCTGCAAGTGGATATTTGGAGCCGTTTGAGGCCTATGCTGGAAAAGGAAATATCTTCACATAAAAACTGAACAGAAGCATTCTCAGAAACTTCTTTGTGTTGAGTGCATTCAACTCACAGACTTGAACTTACCTGTAGAAAGAGCAGTTTTGAAACACTCTTTTGGTAAAATCTGCAAGTGGTTATTTGGAGCACTTCGAGGCCTGTGCTGGGATATGGAATATCTTCACCTAAAAACTACAGAGAAGCATTCTCAGAAAGTTCTTCACGATGCATTCATTCAACTCACAGAGTTGAACCTTCCTTTTGATAGAACAGTTTTGAAACACTCTTTTTGTAGATTCTGCAAGAGGATATTTGGAGCGTTTTGAGGCCTATGCTGGAAAAGGAAATATCTTCACCTAAAAACTAGACAGAAGCATTCTCAGAAACTTCTGTGTGATGAGTGCATTCAACTCACAGACTTGAACGTTTCTTTTGATAGAACAGTTTGGAAACATTACGTTTGTAGAATCTGCAAGTGTTTATTCGGAGCACCTTGAGGCCTATGTTGGAAAAGGAAATATCTTCACATAAAAACTAGAGAGAAGGATTCTCAGAAACTTCTTTGTGATGAGTTCATTCAACTCACAGAGTTGAACCTACCAATTGATAGAGAAGTTTGGAAACCCTCTTTTTGTAGAATCTGAAAGTGGATATTTGGAGCCGTTTGAGGCCTAGGCTGGAAAAGGAAATATCTTCACATAAAAACTGAACAGAAGCATTCTCAGAAACTTCTGTGTGATGAGTGCATTCAACTCACAGACTTGAACGTTTCTTTTGATAGAACAGTTTGGAAACATTACGTTTGTAGAATCTGCAGGTGTTTATTCGGAGCACCTTGAGGCCTATGTTGGAAAAGGAAATATCTTCACATAAAAACTAGAGAGAAGGATTCTCACAAACTTCTTTGTGATGAGTTCATTCAACTCACAGAGTTGAACCTACCAATTGATAGAGAAGTTTGGAAACACTCTTTTTGTAGAATCTGCAAGTGGATATTTGGAGCCATTTGAGGCCTATGCTGGAAAAGGAAATATCATCACATAAAAACTGAACAGAAGCATTCTCAGAAACTTCTTTGTGTTGAGTGCATTCAACTCACAGACTTGAACTTACCTGTGAAAAGAGCAGTTTTGAAACACTCTTTTGGTAAAATCTGCAAGTGGTTATTTGGAGCACTTCGAGGCCTGTGCTGGGATATGGAATATCTTCACCTAAAAACTACAGAGAAGCAGTCTCAGAAAGTTCTTCACGATGCATTCATTCAACTCACAGAGTTGAACCTTCCTTTTGATAGAACAGTTTGGAAACACTCTCTTTGTAGAATCTGCAAGAGGATATTTGGAGCGTTTTGAGGCCTATGCTGGAAAAGGAAATATCTTCACCTAAAAACTAGACAGAAGCATTCTCAGAAACTTCTGTGTGATGAGTGCATTCAACTCACAGACTTGAACGTTTCTTTTGATAGAACAGTTTGGAAACATTACGATTGTAGAATCTGGAAGTGTTTATTCGGAGCACCTTGAGGCGTATGTTGGAAAAGGAAATATCTTCACATAAAAACTAGAGAGAAGGATTCTCAGAAACTTCTTTGTGATGAGTTCATTCAACTCACAGAGTTGAACCTGCCAATTGATAGAGAAGTTTGGAAACACTCTTTTTGTAGAATCTGCAAGTGGATATTTGGAGCCGTTTGAGGCCTAGGCTGGAAAAGGAAATGTCTTCACATAAAAACTGAACAGAAGCATTCTCAGAAACTTCTGTGTGATGAGTGCATTCAACTCACAGACTTGAACGTTTCTTTTGATAGAACAGTTTGGAAACATTACGTTTGTAGAATCTGCAAGTGTTTATTCGGAGCACCTTGAGGCCTATGTTGGAAAAGGAAATATCTTCACATAAAACCTAGAGAGAAGGATTCTCAGAAACTTCTTTGTGATGAGTTCATTCAACTCACAGAGTTGAACCTACCAATTGATAGAGAAGTTTGGAAACACTCTTTTTGTAGAATCTGCAAGTGGATATTTGGAGCCGTTTGAGGCCTATGCTGGAAAAGGAAATATCTTCACATAAAAACTGAACAGAAGCATTCTCAGAAACTTCTTTGTGTTGAGTGCATTCAACTCACAGACTTGAACTTACCTGTAGAAAGAGCAGTTTTGAAACACTCTTTTGGTAAAATCTGCAAGTGGTTATTTGGAGCACTTCGAGGCCTGTGCTGGGATATGGAATATCTTCACCTAAAAACTACAGAGAAGCATTCTCAGAAAGTTCTTCACGATGCATTCATTCAACTCACAGAGTTGAACCTTCCTTTTGATAGAACAGTTTTGAAACACTCTTTTTGTAGATTCTGCAAGAGAATATTTGGAGCGTTTTGAGGCCTATGCTGGAAAAGGAAATATCTTCACCTAAAAACTAGACAGAAGCATTCTCAGAAACTTCTGTGTGATGAGTGCATTCAACTCACAGACTTGAACGTTTCTTTTGATAGAACAGTTTGGAAACATTACGTTTGTAGAATCTGCAAGTGTTTATTCGGAGCACCTTGAGGCCTATGTTGGAAAAGGAAATATCTTCGCATAAAAACTAGAGAGAAGGATTCTCAGAAACTTCTTTGTGATGAGTTCATTCAACTCACAGAGTTGAACCTACCAATTGATAGAGAAGTTTGGAAACCCTCTTTTTGTAGAATCTGAAAGTGGATATTTGGAGCCGTTTGAGGCCTAGGCTGGAAAAGGAAATATCTTCACATAAAAACTGAACAGAAGCATTCTCAGAAACTTCTGTGTGATGAGTGCATTCAACTCACAGACTTGAACGTTTCTTTTGATAGAACAGTTTGGAAACATTACGTTTGTAGAATCTGCAGGTGTTTATTCGGAGCACCTTGAGGCCTATGTTGGAAAAGGAAATATCTTCACATAAAAACTAGAGAGAAGGATTCTCACAAACTTCTTTGTGATGAGTTCATTCAACTCACAGAGTTGAACCTACCAATTGATAGAGAAGTTTGGAAACACTCTTTTTGTAGAATCTGCAAGTGGATATTTGGAGCCATTTGAGGCCTATGCTGGAAAAGGAAATATCATCACATAAAAACTGAACAGAAGCATTCTCAGAAACTTCTTTGTGTTGAGTGCATTCAACTCACAGACTTGAACTTACCTGTGAAAAGAGCAGTTTTGAAACACTCTTTTGGTAAAATCTGCAAGTGGTTATTTGGAGCACTTCGAGGCCTGTGCTGGGATATGGAATATCTTCACCTAAAAACTACAGAGAAGCAGTCTCAGAAAGTTCTTCACGATGCATTCATTCAACTCACAGAGTTGAACCTTCCTTTTGATAGAACAGTTTGGAAACACTCTCTTTGTAGAATCTGCAAGAGGATATTTGGAGCGTTTTGAGGCCTATGCTGGAAAAGGAAATATCTTCACCTAAAAACTAGACAGAAGCATTCTCAGAAACTTCTGTGTGATGAGTGCATTCAACTCACAGACTTGAACGTTTCTTTTGATAGAACAGTTTGGAAACATTACGATTGTAGAATCTGGAAGTGTTTATTCGGAGCACCTTGAGGCGTATGTTGGAAAAGGAAATATCTTCACATAAAAACTAGAGAGAAGGATTCTCAGAAACTTCTTTGTGATGAGTTCATTCAACTCACAGAGTTGAACCTGCCAATTGATAGAGAAGTTTGGAAACACTCTTTTTGTAGAATCTGCAAGTGGATATTTGGAGCCGTTTGAGGCCTAGGCTGGAAAAGGAAATGTCTTCACATAAAAACTGAACAGAAGCATTCTCAGAAACTTCTGTGTGATGAGTGCATTCAACTCACAGACTTGAACGTTTCTTTTGATAGAACAGTTTGGAAACATTACGTTTGTAGAATCTGCAGGTGTTTATTCGGAGCACCTTGAGGCCTATGTTGGAAAAGGAAATATCTTCACATAAAAACTAGAGAGAAGGATTCTCAGAAACTTCTTTGTGATGAGTTCATTCAACTCACAGAGTTGAACCTACCAATTGATAGAGAAGTTTGGAAACACTCTTTTTGTAGAATCTGCAAGTGGATATTTGGAGCCGTTTGAGGCCTATGCTGGAAAAGGAAATATCTTCACATAAAAACTGAACAGAAGCATTCTCAGAAACTTCTTTGTGTTGAGTGCATTCAACTCACAGACTTGAACTTACCTGTAGAAAGAGCAGTTTTGAAACACTCTTTTGGTAAAATCTGCAAGTGGTTATTTGGAGCACTTCGAGGCCTGTGCTGGGATATGGAATATCTTCACCTAAAAACTACAGAGAAGCAGTCTCAGAAAGTTCTTCACGATGCATTCATTCAACTCACAGAGTTGAACCTTCCTTTTGATAGAACAGTTTTGAAACACTCTTTTTGTAGAATCTGCAAGAGGATATTTGGCGCGTTTTGAGGCCTATGCTGGAAAAGGAAATATCTTCACCTAAAAACTAGACAGAAGCATTCTCAGAAACTTCTGTGTGATGAGTGCATTCAACTCACAGACTTGAACGTTTCTTTTGATAGAACAGTTTGGAAACATTACGTTTGTAGAATCTGCAGGTGTTTATTCGGAGCACCTTGAGGCGTATGTTGGAAAAGGAAATATCTTCACATAAAAACTAGAGAAAAGGATTCTCAGAAACTTCTTTGTGATGAGTTCATTCAACTCACAGAGTTGAACCTACCAATTGATAGAGAAGTTTGGAAACACTCTTTTTGTAGAATCTGCAAGTGGATATTTGGAGCCGTTTGAGGCCTAGGCTGGAAAAGGAAATATCTTCACATAAAAACTGAACAGAAGCATTCTCAGAAACTTCTGTGTGATGAGTGCATTCAACTCACAGACTTGAACGTTTCTTTTGATAGAACAGTTTGGAAACATTACGTTTGTAGAATCTGCAGGTGTTTATTCGGAGCACCTTGAGGCCTATGTTGGAAAAGGAAATATCTTCACATAAAAACTAGAGAGAAGTATTCTCAGAAACTTCTTTGTGATGAGTTCATTCAACTCACAGAGTTGAACCTACCAATTGATAGAGAAGTTTGGAAACACTCTTTTTGTAGAATCTGCAAGTGGATATTTGGAGCCGTTTGAGGCCTATGCTGGAAAAGGAAATATCTTCACATAAAAACTGAACAGAAGCATTCTCAGAAACTTCTTTGTGTTGAGTGCATTCAACTCACTGACTTGAACTTACCTGTAGAAAGAGCAGTTTTGAAACACTCTTTTGGTAAAATCTGCAAGTGGTTATTTGGAGCACTTCGAGGCCTGTGCTGGGATATGGAATATCTTCACCTAAAAACTACAGAGAAGCAGTCTCAGAAAGTTCTTCATGATGCATTCTTTCAACTCACAGAGTTGAACCTTCCTTTTGATAGAACGGTTTTGAAACACTCTTTTTGTAGAATCTGCAAGAGGATATTAGGAGCGTTTTGAGGCCTATGCTGGAAAAGGAAATATCTTCACCTAAAAACTAGACAGAAGCATTCTCAGAAACTTCTGTGTGATGAGTGCATTCAACTCACAGACTTGAACGTTTCTTTTGATAGAACAGTTTGAAAAGATTACGTTTGTAGAATCTGCAAGTGTTTATTCGGAGCACCTTGAGGCGTATGTTGGAAAAGGAAATATCTTCACATAAAAACTAGAGAGAAGGATTCTCAGAAACTTCTTTGTGATGAGTTCATTCAACTCACAGAGTTGAACCTACCAATTGATAGAGAAGTTTGGAAACACTCTTTTTGTAGAATCTGCAAGTGGATATTTGGAGCCGTTTGAGGCCTATGCTGGAAAAGGAAATATCTTCACATAAAAACTGAACAGAAGCATTCTCAGAAACTTCTGTGTGATGAGTGCATTCAACTCACAGACTTGAACGTTTCTTTTGATAGAACAGTTTGGAAACATTACGTTTGTAGAATCTGCAAGTGTTTATTCGGAGCCCATTGAGGCCTATGTTGGAAAAGGAAATATCTTCGCATAAAAACTAGAGAGAAGGATTCTCAGAAACTTCTTTGTGATGAGTTCATTCAACTCACAGAGTTGAACCTACCAATTGATAGAGAAGTTTGGAAACACTCTTTTTGTAGAATCTGCAAGTGGATATTTGGAGCCGTTTGAGGCCTATGCTGGAAAAGGAAATATCTTCACATAAAAACTGAACAGAAGCATTCTCAGAAACTTCTTTGTGTTGAGTGCATTCAACTCACAGACTTGAACTTACCTATAGAAAGAGCAGTTTTGAAACACTCTTTTGGTAAAATCTGCAAGTGGTTATTTGGAGCACTTCGAGGCCTGTGCTGGGATATGGAATATCTTCACCTAAAAACTACAGAGAAGCATTCTCAGAAAGTTCTTCACGATGCATTCATTCAACTCTCAGAGTTGAACCTTCCTTTTGATAGAACAGTTTTGAAACACTCTTTTTGTAGAATCTGCAAGAGGATATTTGTAGCGTTTTGAAGCCTATGCTGGAAAAGGAAATATCTTCACCTAAAAACTAGACAGAAGCATTCTCAGAAACTTCTGTGTGATGAGTGCATTCAACTCACAGACTTGAACGTTTCTTTTGATAGAACAGTTTGGAAACATTACGTTTGTAGAATCTGCAGGTGTTTATTCGGAGCACCTTGAGGCCTATGTTGAAAAAGGAAATATCTTCACATAAAAACTAGAGAGAAGGATTCTCAGAAACTTCTTTGTGATGAGTTCATTCAACTCACAGAGTTGAACCTACCAATTGATAGAGAAGTTTGGAAACACTCTTTTTGTAGAATCTGCAAGTGGATATTTGGAGCCGTTTGAGGCCTATGCTGGAAAAGGAAATATCTTCACATAAAAACTGAACAGAAGCATTCTCAGAAACTTCTTTGTGTTCAGTGCATTCAACTCACAGACTTGAACTTACCTGTAGAAAGAGCAGTTTTGAAACACTCTTGGTAAAATCTGCAAGTGGTTATTTGGAGCACTTCGAGGCCTGTGCTGGGATATGGAATATCTTCACCTAAAAACTGCAGAGAAGCATTCTCAGAAAGTTCTTCACGATGCATTCATTCAACTCACAGAGTTGAACCTTCCTTTTGACAGAACAGTTTTGAAACACTCTTTTTGTAGAATCTGCAAGAGGATATTTGGAGCGTTTTGAGGCCTATGCTGGAAAAGGAAATATCTTCACCTAAAAACTAGACAGAAGCATTCTCAGAAACTTCTGTGTGATGAGTGCATTCAACTCACAGACTTGAACGTTTCTTTTGATAGAACAGTTTGGAAACATTACGTTTGTAGAATCTGCAAGTGTTTATTCGGAGCACTTGAGGCCTATGTTGGAAAAGGAAATATCTTCACATAAAAACTAGAGAGAAGGATTCTCAGAAACTTCTTTGTGATGAGTTCATTCAACTCACAGAGTTGAACCTACCAATTGATAGAGAAGTTTGGAAACACTCTTTTTGTAGAATCTGCAAGTGGATATTTGGAGCCGTTTGAGGCCTATGCTGGAAAAGGAAATATCTTCACATAAAAACTGAACAGAAGCATTCTCAGAAACTTCTTTGTGTTGAGTGCATTCAACTCACAGACTTGAACTTACCTGTAGAAAGAGCAGTTTTGAAACACTCTTTTGGTAAAATCTGCAAGTGGTTATTTGGAGCACTTCGAGGCCTGTGCTGGGATATGGAATATCTTCACCTAAAAACTACAGAGAAGCAGTCTCAGAAAGTTCTTCACGATGCATTCATTCAACTCACAGAGTTGAACCTTCCTTTTGATAGAACAGTTTGGAAACACTCTTTTTGTAGAATCTGCAAGAGGATATTTGGAGCGTTTTGAGGCCTATGCTGGAAAAGGAAATATCTTCACCTAAAAACTAGACAGAAGCATTCTCAGAAACTTCTGTGTGATGAGTGCATTCAACTCACAGACTTGAACGTTTCTTTTGATAGAACAGTTTGGAAACATTACGTTTGTAGAATCTGCAAGTGTTTATTCGGAGCACCTTGAGGCGTATGTTGGAAAAGGAAATATCTTCACATAAAAACTAGAGAGAAGGATTCTCAGAAACTTCTTTGTGATGAGTTCATTCAACTCACAGAGTTGAACCTACCAATTGATAGAGAAGTTTGGAAACACTCTTTTTGTAGAATCTGCAAGTGGATATTTGGAGCCGTTTGAGGCCTATGCTGGAAAAGGAAATATCTTCACATAAAAACTGAACAGAAGCATTCTCAGAAACTTCTGTGTGATGAGTGCATTCAACTCACAGACTTGAACGTTTCTTTTGATAGAACAGTTTGGAAACATTACGTTTGTAGAATCTGCAAGTGTTTATTCGGGGCACATTGAGGCGTATGTTGGAAAAGGAAATATCTTCGCATAAAAACTAGAGAGAAGGATTCTCAGAAACTTCTTTGTGATGAGTTCATTCAACTCACAGAGTTGAACCTACCAATTGATAGAGAAGTTTGGAAACACTCTTTTTATAGAATCTGCAAGTGGATATTTGGAGCCGTTTGAGGCCTATGCTGGAAAAGGAAATATCTTCACATAAAAACTGAACAGAAGCATTCTCAGAAACTTCTTTGTGTTGAGTGCATTCAACTCACAGACTTGAACGTACCTATAGAAAGAGCAGTTTTGAAACACTCTTTTGGTAAAATCTGCAAGTGGTTATTTGGAGCACTTCGAGGCCTGTGCTGGGATATGGAATATCTTCACCTAAAAACTACAGAGAAGCATTCTCAGAAAGTTCTTCACGATGCATTCATTCAACTCACAGAGTTGAACCTTCCTTTTGATAGAACAGTTTTGAAACACTCTTTTTGTAGAATCTGCAAGAGGATATTTGGAGCGTTTTGAGGCCTATGCTGGAAAAGGAAATATCTTCACCTAAAAACTAGACAGAAGCATTCTCAGAAACTTCTGTGTGATGAGTGCATTCAACTCACAGACTTGAACGTTTCTTTTGATAGAACAGTTTGGAAACATTACGTTTGTAGAATCTGCAAGTGTTTATTCGGAGCACCTTGAGGCGTATGTTGGAAAAGGAAATATCTTCACATAAAAACTAGAGAGAAGGATTCTCAGAAACTTCTTTGTGATGAGTTCATTCAACTCACAGAGTTGAACCTACCAATTGATAGAGAAGTTTGGAAACACTCTTTTTGTAGAATCTGCAAGTGGATATTTGGAGCCGTTTGAGGCCTAGGGTGGAAAAGGAAATATCTTCACATAAAAACTGAACAGAAGCATTCTCAGAAACTTCTGTGTGATGAGTGCATTCAACTCACAGACTTGAAGGTTTCTTTTGATAGAACAGTTTGGAAACATTACGTTTGTAGAATCTGCAGGTGTTTATTCGGAGCACCTTGAGGCGTATGTTGGAAAAGCAAATATCTTCACATAAAAACTAGAGAGAAGGATTCTCAGAAACTTCTTTGTGATGAGTTCATTCAACTCACAGAGTTGAACCTACCAATTGATAGAGAAGTTTGGAAACACTCTTTTTGTAGAATCTGCAAGTGGATATTTGGAGCCGTTTGAGGCCTATGCTGGAAAAGGAAATATCTTCACATAAAAACTGAACAGAAGCATTCTCAGAAACTTCTTTGTGTTGAGTGCATTCAACTCACAGACTTGAACTTACCTGTAGAAAGAGCAGTTTTGAAACACTCTTTTGGTAAAATCTGCAAGTGGTTATTTGGAGCACTTCGAGGCCTGTGCTGGGATATGGAATATCTTCACCTAAAAACTACAGAGAAGCAGTCTCAGAAAGTTCTTCACGATGCATTCATTCAACTCACAGAGTTGAACCTTCCTTTTGATAGAACAGTTTTGAAACACTCTTTTTGTAGAATCTGCAAGAGGATATTTGGCGCGTTTTGAGGCCTATGCTGGAAAAGGAAATATCTTCACCTAAAAACTAGACAGAAGCATTCTCAGAAACTTCTGTGTGATGAGTGCATTCAACTCACAGACTTGAACGTTTCTTTTGATAGAACAGTTTGGAAACATTACGTTTGTAGAATCTGCAAGTGTTTATTCGGAGCACCTTGAGGCCTATGTTGGAAAAGGAAATATCTTCACATAAAACCTAGAGAGAAGGATTCTCAGAAACTTCTTTGTGATGAGTTCATTCAACTCACAGAGTTGAACCTACCAATTGATAGAGAAGTTTGGAAACACTCTTTTTGTAGAATCTGCAAGTGGATATTTGGAGCCGTTTGAGGCCTATGCTGGAAAAGGAAATATCTTCACATAAAAACTGAACAGAAGCATTCTCAGAAACTTCTTTGTGTTGAGTGCATTCAACTCACAGACTTGAACTTACCTGTAGAAAGAGCAGTTTTGAAACACTCTTTTGGTAAAATCTGCAAGTGGTTATTTGGAGCACTTCGAGGCCTGTGCTGGGATATGGAATATCTTCACCTAAAAACTACAGAGAAGCATTCTCAGAAAGTTCTTCACGATGCATTCATTCAACTCACAGAGTTGAACCTTCCTTTTGATAGAACAGTTTTGAAACACTCTTTTTGTAGATTCTGCAAGAGGATATTTGGAGCGTTTTGAGGCCTATGCTGGAAAAGGAAATATCTTCACCTAAAAACTAGACAGAAGCATTCTCAGAAACTTCTCTGTGATGAGTGCATTCAACTCACAGACTTGAACGTTTCTTTTGATAGAACAGTTTGGAAACATTACGATTGTAGAATCTGCAAGTGTTTATTCGGAGCACCTTGAGGCCTATGTTGGAAAAGGAAATATCTTCGCATAAAAACTAGAGAGAAGGATTCTCAGAAACTTCTTTGTGATGAGTTCATTCAACTCACAGAGTTGAACCTACCAATTGATAGAGAAGTTTGGAAACCCTCTTTTTGTAGAATCTGAAAGTGGATATTTGGAGCCGTTTGAGGCCTAGGCTGGAAAAGGAAATATCTTCACATAAAAACTGAACAGAAGCATTCTCAGAAACTTCTGTGTGATGAGTGCATTCAACTCACAGACTTGAACGTTTCTTTTGATAGAACAGTTTGGAAACATTACGTTTGTAGAATCTGCAGGTGTTTATTCGGAGCACCTTGAGGCCTATGTTGGAAAAGGAAATATCTTCACATAAAAACTAGAGAGAAGGATTCTCACAAACTTCTTTGTGATGAGTTCATTCAACTCACAGAGTTGAACCTACCAATTGATAGAGAAGTTTGGAAACACTCTTTTTGTAGAATCTGCAAGTGGATATTTGGAGCCATTTGAGGCCTATGCTGGAAAAGGAAATATCATCACATAAAAACTGAACAGAAGCATTCTCAGAAACTTCTTTGTGTTGAGTGCATTCAACTCACAGACTTGAACTTACCTGTGAAAAGAGCAGTTTTGAAACACTCTTTTGGTAAAATCTGCAAGTGGTTATTTGGAGCACTTCGAGGCCTGTGCTGGGATATGGAATATCTTCACCTAAAAACTACAGAGAAGCAGTCTCAGAAAGTTCTTCACGATGCATTCATTCAACTCACAGAGTTGAACCTTCCTTTTGATAGAACAGTTTGGAAACACTCTCTTTGTAGAATCTGCAAGAGGATATTTGGAGCGTTTTGAGGCCTATGCTGGAAAAGGAAATATCTTCACCTAAAAACTAGACAGAAGCATTCTCAGAAACTTCTGTGTGATGAGTGCATTCAACTCACAGACTTGAACGTTTCTTTTGATAGAACAGTTTGGAAACATTACGATTGTAGAATCTGGAAGTGTTTATTCGGAGCACCTTGAGGCGTATGTTGGAAAAGGAAATATCTTCACATAAAAACTAGAGAGAAGGATTCTCAGAAACTTCTTTGTGATGAGTTCATTCAACTCACAGAGTTGAACCTGCCAATTGATAGAGAAGTTTGGAAACACTCTTTTTGTAGAATCTGCAAGTGGATATTTGGAGCCGTTTGAGGCCTAGGCTGGAAAAGGAAATGTCTTCACATAAAAACTGAACAGAAGCATTCTCAGAAACTTCTGTGTGATGAGTGCATTCAACTCACAGACTTGAACGTTTCTTTTGATAGAACAGTTTGGAAACATTACGTTTGTAGAATCTGCAGGTGTTTATTCGGAGCACCTTGAGGCCTATGTTGGAAAAGGAAATATCTTCACATAAAAACTAGAGAGAAGGATTCTCAGAAACTTCTTTGTGATGAGTTCATTCAACTCACAGAGTTGAACCTACCAATTGATAGAGAAGTTTGGAAACACTCTTTTTGTAGAATCTGCAAGTGGATATTTGGAGCCGTTTGAGGCCTATGCTGGAAAAGGAAATATCTTCACATAAAAACTGAACAGAAGCATTCTCAGAAACTTCTTTGTGTTGAGTGCATTCAACTCACAGACTTGAACTTACCTGTAGAAAGAGCAGTTTTGAAACACTCTTTTGGTAAAATCTGCAAGTGGTTATTTGGAGCACTTCGAGGCCTGTGCTGGGATATGGAATATCTTCACCTAAAAACTACAGAGAAGCAGTCTCAGAAAGTTCTTCACGATGCATTCATTCAACTCACAGAGTTGAACCTTCCTTTTGATAGAACAGTTTTGAAACACTCTTTTTGTAGAATCTGCAAGAGGATATTTGGCGCGTTTTGAGGCCTATGCTGGAAAAGGAAATATCTTCACCTAAAAACTAGACAGAAGCATTCTCAGAAACTTCTGTGTGATGAGTGCATTCAACTCACAGACTTGAACGTTTCTTTTGATAGAACAGTTTGGAAACATTACGTTTGTAGAATCTGCAGGTGTTTATTCGGAGCACCTTGAGGCGTACGTTGGAAAAGGAAATATCTTCACATAAAAACTAGAGAGAAGGATTCTCAGAAACTTCTTTGTGATGAGTTCATTCAACTCACAGAGTTGAACCTACCAATTGATAGAGAAGTTTGGAAACACTCTTTTTGTAGAATCTGCAAGTGGATATTTGGAGCCGTTTGAGGCCTATGCTGGAAAAGGAAATATCTTCACATAAAAACTGAACAGAAGCATTCTCAGAAACTTCTTTGTGTTGAGTGCATTCAACTCACAGACTTGAACTTACCTGTAGAAAGAGCAGTTTTGAAACACTCTTTTGGTAAAATCTGCAAGTGGTTATTTGGAGCACTTCGAGGCCTGTGCTGGGATATGGAATATCTTCACCTAAAAACTACAGAGAAGCAGTCTCAGAAAGTTCTTCACGATGCATTCATTCAACTCACAGAGTTGAACCTTCCTTTTGATAGAACAGTTTGGAAACACTCTTTTTGTAGAATCTGCAAGAGGATATTTGGAGCGTTTTGAGGCCTATGCTGGAAAAGGAAATATCTTCACCTAAAAACTAGACAGAAGCATTCTCAGAAACTTCTGTGTGATGAGTGCATTCAACTCACAGACTTGAACGTTTCTTTTGATAGAACAGTTTGGAAACATTACGTTTGTAGAATCTGCAAGTGTTTATTCGGAGCACCTTGAGGCGTATGTTGGAAAAGGAAATATCTTCACATAAAAACTAGAGAGAAGGATTCTCAGAAACTTCTTTGTGATGAGTTCATTCAACTCACAGAGTTGAACCTACCAATTGATAGAGAAGTTTGGAAACACTCTTTTTGTAGAATCTGCAAGTGGATATTTGGAGCCGTTTGAGGCCTATGCTGGAAAAGGAAATATCTTCACATAAAAACTGAACAGAAGCATTCTCAGAAACTTCTGTGTGATGAGTGCATTCAACTCACAGACTTGAACGTTTCTTTTGATAGAACAGTTTGGAAACATTACGTTTGTACAATCTGCAAGTGTTTATTCGGGGCCCATTGAGGCGTATGTTGGAAAAGGAAATATCTTCGCATAAAAACTAGAGAGAAGGATTCTCAGAAACTTCTTTGTGATGAGTTCATTCAACTCACAGAGTTGAACCTACCAATTGATAGAGAAGTTTGGAAACACTCTTTTTGTAGAATCTGCAAGTGGATATTTGGAGCCGTTTGAGGCCTATGCTGGAAAAGGAAATATCTTCACATAAAAACTGAACAGAAGCATTCTCAGAAACTTCTTTGTGTTGAGTGCATTCAACTCACAGACTTGAACTTACCTATAGAAAGAGCAGTTTTGAAACACTCTTTTGGTAAAATCTGCAAGTGGTTATTTGGAGCACTTCGAGGCCTGTGCTGGGATATGGAATATCTTCACCTAAAAACTACAGAGAAGCATTCTCAGAAAGTTCTTCACGATGCATTCATTCAACTCACAGAGTTGAACCTTCCTTTTGATAGAACAGTTTTGAAACACTCTTTTTGTAGAATCTGCAAGAGGATATTTGAAGCATTTTGAGGCCTATGCTGGAAAAGGAAATATCTTCACCTAAAAACTAGACAGAAGCATTCTCAGAAACTTCTGTGTGATGAGTGCATTCAACTCACAGACTTGAATGTTTCTTTTGATAGAACAGTTTGGAAACATTACGTTTGTAGAATCTGCAGGTGTTTATTCGGAGCACCTTGAGGCCTATGTTGAAAAAGGAAATATCTTCACATAAAAACTAGAGAGAAGGATTCTCAGAAACTTCTTTGTGATGAGTTCATTCAACTCACAGAGTTGAACCTACCAATTGATAGAGAAGTTTGGAAACACTCTTTTTGTAGAATCTGCAAGTGGATATTTGAAGCCGTTTGAGGCCTATGCTGGAAAAGGAAATATCTTCACATAAAAACTGAACAGAAGCATTCTCAGAAACTTCTTTGTGTTCAGTGCATTCAACTCACAGACTTGAACTTACCTGTAGAAAGAGCAGTTTTGAAACACTCTTGGTAAAATCTGCAAGTGGTTATTTGGAGCACTTCGAGGCCTGTGCTGGGATATGGAATATCTTCATCTAAAAACTACAGAGAAGCATTCTCAGAAAGTTCTTCACGATGCATTCATTCAACTCACAGAGTTGAACCTTCCTTTTGATAGAACAGTTTTGAAACACTCTTTTTGTAGAATCTGCAAGAGGATATTTGGAGCGTTTTGAGGCCTATGCTTTAAAAGGAAATATCTTCACCTAAAAACTAGACAGAAGCATTCTCAGAAACTTCTGTGTGATGAGTGCATTCAACTCACAGACTTGAATGTTTCTTTTGATAGAACAGTTTGGAAACATTACGTTTGTAGAATCTGCAAGTGTTTATTCGGGGCCCATTGAGGCCTATGTTGGAAAAGGAAATATCTTCGCATAAAAACTAGAGAGAAGGATTCTCAGAAACTTCTTTGTGATGAGTTCATTCAACTCACAGAGTTGAACCTACCAATTGATAGAGAAGTTTGGAAACACTCTTTTTGTAGAATCTGCAAGTGGATATTTGGAGCCGTTTGAGGCCTATGCTGGAAAAGGAAATATCTTCACATAAAAACTGAACAGAAGCATTCTCAGAAACTTCTTTGTGTTGAGTGCATTCAACTCACAGACTTGAACTTACCTATAGAAAGAGCAGTTTTGAAACACTCTTTTGGTAAAATCTGCAAGTGGTTATTTGGAGCACTTCGAGGCCTGTGCTGGGATATGGAATATCTTCACCTAAAAACTACAGAGAAGCATTCTCAGAAAGTTCTTCACGATGCATTCATTCAACTCACAGAGTTGAACCTTCCTTTTGATAGAACAGTTTTGAAACACTCTTTTTGTAGAATCTGCAAGAGGATATTTGGAGCGTTTTGAGGCCTATGCTGGAAAAGGAAATATCTTCACCTAAAAACTAGACAGAAGCATTCTCAGAAACTTCTGTGTGATGAGTGCATTCAACTCACAGACTTGAACGTTTCTTTTGATAGAACAGTTTGGAAACATTACGTTTGTAGAATCTGCAAGTGTTTATTCGGAGCACCTTGAGGCGTATGTTGGAAAAGGAAATATCTTCACATAAAAACTAGAGAGAAGGATTCTCAGAAACTTCTTTGTGATGAGTTCATTCAACTCACAGAGTTGAACCTACCAATTGATAGAGAAGTTTGGAAACACTCTTTTTGTAGAATCTGCAAGTGGATATTTGGAGCCGTTTGAGGCCTAGGCTGGAAAAGGAAATATCTTCACATAAAAACTGAACAGAAGCATTCTCAGAAACTTCTGTGTGATGAGTGCATTCAACTCACAGACTTGAAGGTTTCTTTTGATAGAACAGTTTGGAAACATTACGTTTGTAGAATCTGCAGGTGTTTATTCGGAGCACCTTGAGGCGTATGTTGGAAAAGGAAATATCTTCACATAAAAACTAGAGAGAAGGATTCTCAGAAACTTCTTTGTGATGAGTTCATTCAACTCACAGAGTTGAACCTACCAATTGATAGAGAAGTTTGGAAACACTCTTTTTGTAGAATCTGCAAGTGGATATTTGGAGCCGTTTGAGGCCTATGCTGGAAAAGGAAATATCTTCACATAAAAACTGAACAGAAGCATTCTCAGAAACTTCTTTGTGTTGAGTGCATTCAACTCACAGACTTGAACTTACCTGTAGAAAGAGCAGTTTTGAAACACTCTTTTGGTAAAATCTACAAGTGGTTATTTGGAGCACTTCGAGGTCTGTGCTGGGATATGGAATATCTTCACCTAAAAACTACAGAGAAGCAGTCTCAGAAAGTTCTTCATGATGCATTCATTCAACTCACAGAGTTGAACCTTCCTTTTGATAGAACGGTTTTGAAACACTCTTTTTGTAGAATCTGCAAGAGGATATTTGGAGCGTTTTGAGGCCTATGCTGGAAAAGGAAATATCTTCACCTAAAAACTAGACAGAAGCATTCTCAGAAACTTCTGTGTGATGAGTGCATTCAACTCACAGACTTGAACGTTTCTTTTGATAGAACAGTTTGAAAACATTACGTTTGTAGAATCTGCAAGTGTTTATTCGGAGCACCTTGAGGCGTATGTTGGAAAAGGAAATATCTTCACATAAAAACTAGAGAGAAGGATTCTCAGAAACTTCTTTGTGATGAGTTCATTCAACTCACAGAGTTGAACCTACCAATTGATAGAGAAGTTTGGAAACACTCTTTTTGTAGAATCTGCAAGTGGATATTTGGAGCCGTTTGAGGCCTATGCTGGAAAAGGAAATATCTTCACATAAAAACTGAACAGAAGCATTCTCAGAAACTTCTGTGTGATGAGTGCATTCAACTCACAGACTTGAACGTTTCTTTTGATAGAACAGTTTGGAAACATTACGTTTGTAGAATCTGCAAGTGTTTATTCGGAGCCCATTGAGGCCTATGTTGGAAAAGGAAATATCTTCGCATAAAAACTATAGAGAAGGATTCTCAGAAACTTCTTTGTGATGAGTTCATTCAACTCACAGAGTTGAACCTACCAATTGATAGAGAAGTTTGGAAACACTCTTTTTGTAGAATCTGCAAGTGGATATTTGGAGCCGTTTGAGGCCTATGCTGGAAAAGGAAATATCTTCACATAAAAACTGAACAGAAGCATTCTCAGAAACTTCTTTGTGTTGAGTGCATTCAACTCACAGACTTGAACTTACCTATAGAAAGAGCAGTTTTGAAACACTCTTTTGGTAAAATCTGCAAGTGGTTATTTGGAGCACTTCGAGGCCTGTGCTGGGATATGGAATATCTTCATCTAAAAACTACAGAGAAGCATTCTCAGAAAGTTCTTCACGATGCATTCATTCAACTCACAGAGTTGAACCTTCCTTTTGATAGAACAGTTTTGAAACACTCTTTTTGTAGAATCTGCAAGAGGATATTTGGAGCGTTTTGAGGCCTATGCTGGAAAAGGAAATATCTTCACCTAAAAACTAGACAGAAGCATTCTCAGAAACTTCTGTGTGATGAGTGCATTCAACTCACAGACTTGAACGTTTCTTTTGATAGAAGAGTTTGGAAACATTACGTTTGTAGAATCTGCAAGTGTTTATTCGGAGCACTTGAGGCCTATGTTGGAAAAGGAAATATCTTCACATAAAAACTAGAGAGAAGGATTCTCAGAAACTTCTTTGTGATGAGTTCATTCAACTCACAGAGTTGAACCTACCAATTGATAGAGAAGTTTGGAAACACTCTTTTTGTAGAATCTGCAAGTGGATATTTGGAGCCGTTTGAGGCCTATGCTGGAAAAGGAAATATCTTCACATAAAAACTGAACAGAAGCATTCTCAGAAACTTCTTTGTGTTGAGTGCATTCAACTCACAGACTTGAACTTACCTGTAGAAAGAGCAGTTTTGAAACACTCTTTTGGTAAAATCTGCAAGTGGTTATTTGGAGCACTTCGAGGCCTGTGCTGGGATATGGAATATCTTCACCTAAAAACTACAGAGAAGCAGTCTCAGAAAGTTCTTCACGATGCATTCATTCAACTCACAGAGTTGAACCTTCCTTTTGATAGAACAGTTTGGAAACACTCTTTTTGTAGAATCTGCAAGAGGATATTTGGAGCGTTTTGAGGCCTATGCTGGAAAAGGAAATATCTTCACCTAAAAACTAGACAGAAGCATTCTAAGAAACTTCTGTGTGATGAGTGCATTCAACTCACAGACTTGAACGTTTCTTTTGATAGAACAGTTTGGAAACATTACGTTTGTAGAATCTGCAAGTGTTTATTCGGAGCACCTTGAGGCGTATGTTGGAAAAGGAAATATCTTCACATAAAAACTAGAGAGAAGGATTCTCAGAAACTTCTTGGTGATGAGTTCATTCAACTCACAGAGTGGAACCTACCAATTGATAGAGAAGTTTGGAAACACTCTTTTTGTAGAATCTGCAAGTGGATATTTGGAGCCGTTTGAGGCCTATGCTGGAAAAGGAAATATCTTCACATAAAAACTGAACAGAAGCATTCTCAGAAACTTCTGTGTGATGAGTGCATTCAACTCACAGACTTGAACGTTTCTTTTGATAGAACAGTTTGGAAACATTACGTTTGTAGAATCTGCAAGTGTTTATTCGGAGCCCATTGAGGCCTATGTTGGAAAAGGAAATATCTTCGCATAAAAACTAGAGAGAAGGATTCTCAGAAACTTCTTTGTGATGAGTTCATTCAACTCACAGAGTTGAACCTACGAATTGATAGAGAAGTTTGGAAACACTCTTTTTGTAGAATCTGCAAGTGGATATTTGGAGCCGTTTGAGGCCTATGCTGGAAAAGGAAATATCTTCACATAAAAACTGAACAGAAGCATTCTGAGAAACTTCTTTGTGTTGAGTGCATTCAACTCACAGACTTGAACTTACCTATAGAAAGAGCAGTTTTGAAACACTCTTTTGGTAAAATCTGCAAGTGGTTATTTGGAGCACTTCGAGGCCTGTGCTGGGATATGGAATATCTTCACCTAAAAACTACAGAGAAGCATTCTCAGAAAGTTCTTCACGATGCATTCATTCAACTCTCAGAGTTGAACCTTCCTTTTGATAGAACAGTTTTGAAACACTCTTTTTGTAGAATCTGCAAGAGGATATTTGTAGCGTTTTGAAGCCTATGCTGGAAAAGGAAATATCTTCACCTAAAAACTAGACAGAAGCATTCTCAGAAACTTCTGTGTGATGAGTGCATTCAACTCACAGACTTGAACGTTTCTTTTGATAGAACAGTTTGGAAACATTACGTTTGTAGAATCTGCAGGTGTTTATTCGGAGCACCTTGAGGCCTATGTTGAAAAAGGAAATATCTTCACATAAAAACTAGAGAGAAGGATTCTCAGAAACTTCTTTGTGATGAGTTCATTCAACTCACAGAGTTGAACCTACCAATTGATAGAGAAGTTTGGAAACACTCTTTTTGTAGAATCTGCAAGTGGATATTTGGAGCCGTTTGAGGCCTATGCTGGAAAAGGAAATATCTTCACATAAAAACTGAACAGAAGCATTCTCAGAAACTTCTTTGTGTTCAGTGCATTCAACTCACAGACTTGAACTTACCTGTAGAAAGAGCAGTTTTGAAACACTCTTGGTAAAATCTGCAAGTGGTTATTTGGAGCACTTCGAGGCCTGTGCTGGGATATGGAATATCTTCACCTAAAAACTGCAGAGAAGCATTCTCAGAAAGTTCTTCACGATGCATTCATTCAACTCACAGAGTTGAACCTTCCTTTTGACAGAACAGTTTTGAAACACTCTTTTTGTAGAATCTGCAAGAGGATATTTGGAGCGTTTTGAGGCCTATGCTGGAAAAGGAAATATCTTCACCTAAAAACTAGACAGAAGCATTCTCAGAAACTTCTGTGTGATGAGTGCATTCAACTCACAGACTTGAACGTTTCTTTTGATAGAACAGTTTGGAAACATTACGTTTGTAGAATCTGCAAGTGTTTATTCGGAGCACTTGAGGCCTATGTTGGAAAAGGAAATATCTTCACATAAAAACTAGAGAGAAGGATTCTCAGAAACTTCTTTGTGATGAGTTCATTCAACTCACAGAGTTGAACCTACCAATTGATAGAGAAGTTTGGAAACACTCTTTTTGTAGAATCTGCAAGTGGATATTTGGAGCCGTTTGAGGCCTATGCTGGAAAAGGAAATATCTTCACATAAAAACTGAACAGAAGCATTCTCAGAAACTTCTTTGTGTTGAGTGCATTCAACTCACAGACTTGAACTTACCTGTAGAAAGAGCAGTTTTGAAACACTCTTTTGGTAAAATCTGCAAGTGGTTATTTGGAGCACTTCGAGGCCTGTGCTGGGATATGGAATATCTTCACCTAAAAACTACAGAGAAGCAGTCTCAGAAAGTTCTTCACGATGCATTCATTCAACTCACAGAGTTGAACCTTCCTTTTGATAGAACAGTTTGGAAACACTCTTTTTGTAGAATCTGCAAGAGGATATTTGGAGCGTTTTGAGGCCTATGCTGGAAAAGGAAATATCTTCACCTAAAAACTAGACAGAAGCATTCTCAGAAACTTCTGTGTGATGAGTGCATTCAACTCACAGACTTGAACGTTTCTTTTGATAGAACAGTTTGGAAACATTACGTTTGTAGAATCTGCAAGTGTTTATTCGGAGCACCTTGAGGCGTATGTTGGAAAAGGAAATATCTTCACATAAAAACTAGAGAGAAGGATTCTCAGAAACTTCTTTGTGATGAGTTCATTCAACTCACAGAGTTGAACCTACCAATTGATAGAGAAGTTTGGAAACACTCTTTTTGTAGAATCTGCAAGTGGATATTTGGAGCCGTTTGAGGCCTATGCTGGAAAAGGAAATATCTTCACATAAAAACTGAACAGAAGCATTCTCAGAAACTTCTGTGTGATGAGTGCATTCAACTCACAGACTTGAACGTTTCTTTTGATAGAACAGTTTGGAAACATTACGTTTGTAGAATCTGCAAGTGTTTATTCGGGGCACATTGAGGCGTATGTTGGAAAAGGAAATATCTTCGCATAAAAACTAGAGAGAAGGATTCTCAGAAACTTCTTTGTGATGAGTTCATTCAACTCACAGAGTTGAACCTACCAATTGATAGAGAAGTTTGGAAACACTCTTTTTATAGAATCTGCAAGTGGATATTTGGAGCCGTTTGAGGCCTATGCTGGAAAAGGAAATATCTTCACATAAAAACTGAACAGAAGCATTCTCAGAAACTTCTTTGTGTTGAGTGCATTCAACTCACAGACTTGAACGTACCTATAGAAAGAGCAGTTTTGAAACACTCTTTTGGTAAAATCTGCAAGTGGTTATTTGGAGCACTTCGAGGCCTGTGCTGGGATATGGAATATCTTCACCTAAAAACTACAGAGAAGCATTCTCAGAAAGTTCTTCACGATGCATTCATTCAACTCACAGAGTTGAACCTTCCTTTTGATAGAACAGTTTTGAAACACTCTTTTTGTAGAATCTGCAAGAGGATATTTGGAGCGTTTTGAGGCCTATGCTGGAAAAGGAAATATCTTCACCTAAAAACTAGACAGAAGCATTCTCAGAAACTTCTGTGTGATGAGTGCATTCAACTCACAGACTTGAACGTTTCTTTTGATAGAACAGTTTGGAAACATTACGTTTGTAGAATCTGCAAGTGTTTATTCGGAGCACCTTGAGGCGTATGTTGGAAAAGGAAATATCTTCACATAAAAACTAGAGAGAAGGATTCTCAGAAACTTCTTTGTGATGAGTTCATTCAACTCACAGAGTTGAACCTACCAATTGATAGAGAAGTTTGGAAACACTCTTTTTGTAGAATCTGCAAGTGGATATTTGGAGCCGTTTGAGGCCTAGGGTGGAAAAGGAAATATCTTCACATAAAAACTGAACAGAAGCATTCTCAGAAACTTCTGTGTGATGAGTGCATTCAACTCACAGACTTGAAGGTTTCTTTTGATAGAACAGTTTGGAAACATTACGTTTGTAGAATCTGCAGGTGTTTATTCGGAGCACCTTGAGGCGTATGTTGGAAAAGCAAATATCTTCACATAAAAACTAGAGAGAAGGATTCTCAGAAACTTCTTTGTGATGAGTTCATTCAACTCACAGAGTTGAACCTACCAATTGATAGAGAAGTTTGGAAACACTCTTTTTGTAGAATCTGCAAGTGGATATTTGGAGCCGTTTGAGGCCTATGCTGGAAAAGGAAATATCTTCACATAAAAACTGAACAGAAGCATTCTCAGAAACTTCTTTGTGTTGAGTGCATTCAACTCACAGACTTGAACTTACCTGTAGAAAGAGCAGTTTTGAAACACTCTTTTGGTAAAATCTGCAAGTGGTTATTTGGAGCACTTCGAGGCCTGTGCTGGGATATGGAATATCTTCACCTAAAAACTACAGAGAAGCAGTCTCAGAAAGTTCTTCACGATGCATTCATTCAACTCACAGAGTTGAACCTTCCTTTTGATAGAACAGTTTTGAAACACTCTTTTTGTAGAATCTGCAAGAGGATATTTGGCGCGTTTTGAGGCCTATGCTGGAAAAGGAAATATCTTCACCTAAAAACTAGACAGAAGCATTCTCAGAAACTTCTGTGTGATGAGTGCATTCAACTCACAGACTTGAACGTTTCTTTTGATAGAACAGTTTGGAAACATTACGTTTGTAGAATCTGCAAGTGTTTATTCGGAGCACCTTGAGGCCTATGTTGGAAAAGGAAATATCTTCACATAAAACCTAGAGAGAAGGATTCTCAGAAACTTCTTTGTGATGAGTTCATTCAACTCACAGAGTTGAACCTACCAATTGATAGAGAAGTTTGGAAACACTCTTTTTGTAGAATCTGCAAGTGGATATTTGGAGCCGTTTGAGGCCTATGCTGGAAAAGGAAATATCTTCACATAAAAACTGAACAGAAGCATTCTCAGAAACTTCTTTGTGTTGAGTGCATTCAACTCACAGACTTGAACTTACCTGTAGAAAGAGCAGTTTTGAAACACTCTTTTGGTAAAATCTGCAAGTGGTTATTTGGAGCACTTCGAGGCCTGTGCTGGGATATGGAATATCTTCACCTAAAAACTACAGAGAAGCATTCTCAGAAAGTTCTTCACGATGCATTCATTCAACTCACAGAGTTGAACCTTCCTTTTGATAGAACAGTTTTGAAACACTCTTTTTGTAGATTCTGCAAGAGGATATTTGGAGCGTTTTGAGGCCTATGCTGGAAAAGGAAATATCTTCACCTAAAAACTAGACAGAAGCATTCTCAGAAACTTCTCTGTGATGAGTGCATTCAACTCACAGACTTGAACGTTTCTTTTGATAGAACAGTTTGGAAACATTACGATTGTAGAATCTGCAAGTGTTTATTCGGAGCACCTTGAGGCCTATGTTGGAAAAGGAAATATCTTCGCATAAAAACTAGAGAGAAGGATTCTCAGAAACTTCTTTGTGATGAGTTCATTCAACTCACAGAGTTGAACCTACCAATTGATAGAGAAGTTTGGAAACCCTCTTTTTGTAGAATCTGAAAGTGGATATTTGGAGCCGTTTGAGGCCTAGGCTGGAAAAGGAAATATCTTCACATAAAAACTGAACAGAAGCATTCTCAGAAACTTCTGTGTGATGAGTGCATTCAACTCACAGACTTGAACGTTTCTTTTGATAGAACAGTTTGGAAACATTACGTTTGTAGAATCTGCAGGTGTTTATTCGGAGCACCTTGAGGCCTATGTTGGAAAAGGAAATATCTTCACATAAAAACTAGAGAGAAGGATTCTCACAAACTTCTTTGTGATGAGTTCATTCAACTCACAGAGTTGAACCTACCAATTGATAGAGAAGTTTGGAAACACTCTTTTTGTAGAATCTGCAAGTGGATATTTGGAGCCATTTGAGGCCTATGCTGGAAAAGGAAATATCATCACATAAAAACTGAACAGAAGCATTCTCAGAAACTTCTTTGTGTTGAGTGCATTCAACTCACAGACTTGAACTTACCTGTGAAAAGAGCAGTTTTGAAACACTCTTTTGGTAAAATCTGCAAGTGGTTATTTGGAGCACTTCGAGGCCTGTGCTGGGATATGGAATATCTTCACCTAAAAACTACAGAGAAGCAGTCTCAGAAAGTTCTTCACGATGCATTCATTCAACTCACAGAGTTGAACCTTCCTTTTGATAGAACAGTTTGGAAACACTCTCTTTGTAGAATCTGCAAGAGGATATTTGGAGCGTTTTGAGGCCTATGCTGGAAAAGGAAATATCTTCACCTAAAAACTAGACAGAAGCATTCTCAGAAACTTCTGTGTGATGAGTGCATTCAACTCACAGACTTGAACGTTTCTTTTGATAGAACAGTTTGGAAACATTACGATTGTAGAATCTGGAAGTGTTTATTCGGAGCACCTTGAGGCGTATGTTGGAAAAGGAAATATCTTCACATAAAAACTAGAGAGAAGGATTCTCAGAAACTTCTTTGTGATGAGTTCATTCAACTCACAGAGTTGAACCTGCCAATTGATAGAGAAGTTTGGAAACACTCTTTTTGTAGAATCTGCAAGTGGATATTTGGAGCCGTTTGAGGCCTAGGCTGGAAAAGGAAATGTCTTCACATAAAAACTGAACAGAAGCATTCTCAGAAACTTCTGTGTGATGAGTGCATTCAACTCACAGACTTGAACGTTTCTTTTGATAGAACAGTTTGGAAACATTACGTTTGTAGAATCTGCAGGTGTTTATTCGGAGCACCTTGAGGCCTATGTTGGAAAAGGAAATATCTTCACATAAAAACTAGAGAGAAGGATTCTCAGAAACTTCTTTGTGATGAGTTCATTCAACTCACAGAGTTGAACCTACCAATTGATAGAGAAGTTTGGAAACACTCTTTTTGTAGAATCTGCAAGTGGATATTTGGAGCCGTTTGAGGCCTATGCTGGAAAAGGAAATATCTTCACATAAAAACTGAACAGAAGCATTCTCAGAAACTTCTTTGTGTTGAGTGCATTCAACTCACAGACTTGAACTTACCTGTAGAAAGAGCAGTTTTGAAACACTCTTTTGGTAAAATCTGCAAGTGGTTATTTGGAGCACTTCGAGGCCTGTGCTGGGATATGGAATATCTTCACCTAAAAACTACAGAGAAGCAGTCTCAGAAAGTTCTTCACGATGCATTCATTCAACTCACAGAGTTGAACCTTCCTTTTGATAGAACAGTTTTGAAACACTCTTTTTGTAGAATCTGCAAGAGGATATTTGGCGCGTTTTGAGGCCTATGCTGGAAAAGGAAATATCTTCACCTAAAAACTAGACAGAAGCATTCTCAGAAACTTCTGTGTGATGAGTGCATTCAACTCACAGACTTGAACGTTTCTTTTGATAGAACAGTTTGGAAACATTACGTTTGTAGAATCTGCAGGTGTTTATTCGGAGCACCTTGAGGCGTACGTTGGAAAAGGAAATATCTTCACATAAAAACTAGAGAGAAGGATTCTCAGAAACTTCTTTGTGATGAGTTCATTCAACTCACAGAGTTGAACCTACCAATTGATAGAGAAGTTTGGAAACACTCTTTTTGTAGAATCTGCAAGTGGATATTTGGAGCCGTTTGAGGCCTATGCTGGAAAAGGAAATATCTTCACATAAAAACTGAACAGAAGCATTCTCAGAAACTTCTTTGTGTTGAGTGCATTCAACTCACAGACTTGAACTTACCTGTAGAAAGAGCAGTTTTGAAACACTCTTTTGGTAAAATCTGCAAGTGGTTATTTGGAGCACTTCGAGGCCTGTGCTGGGATATGGAATATCTTCACCTAAAAACTACAGAGAAGCAGTCTCAGAAAGTTCTTCACGATGCATTCATTCAACTCACAGAGTTGAACCTTCCTTTTGATAGAACAGTTTGGAAACACTCTTTTTGTAGAATCTGCAAGAGGATATTTGGAGCGTTTTGAGGCCTATGCTGGAAAAGGAAATATCTTCACCTAAAAACTAGACAGAAGCATTCTCAGAAACTTCTGTGTGATGAGTGCATTCAACTCACAGACTTGAACGTTTCTTTTGATAGAACAGTTTGGAAACATTACGTTTGTAGAATCTGCAAGTGTTTATTCGGAGCACCTTGAGGCGTATGTTGGAAAAGGAAATATCTTCACATAAAAACTAGAGAGAAGGATTCTCAGAAACTTCTTTGTGATGAGTTCATTCAACTCACAGAGTTGAACCTACCAATTGATAGAGAAGTTTGGAAACACTCTTTTTGTAGAATCTGCAAGTGGATATTTGGAGCCGTTTGAGGCCTATGCTGGAAAAGGAAATATCTTCACATAAAAACTGAACAGAAGCATTCTCAGAAACTTCTGTGTGATGAGTGCATTCAACTCACAGACTTGAACGTTTCTTTTGATAGAACAGTTTGGAAACATTACGTTTGTACAATCTGCAAGTGTTTATTCGGGGCCCATTGAGGCGTATGTTGGAAAAGGAAATATCTTCGCATAAAAACTAGAGAGAAGGATTCTCAGAAACTTCTTTGTGATGAGTTCATTCAACTCACAGAGTTGAACCTACCAATTGATAGAGAAGTTTGGAAACACTCTTTTTGTAGAATCTGCAAGTGGATATTTGGAGCCGTTTGAGGCCTATGCTGGAAAAGGAAATATCTTCACATAAAAACTGAACAGAAGCATTCTCAGAAACTTCTTTGTGTTGAGTGCATTCAACTCACAGACTTGAACTTACCTATAGAAAGAGCAGTTTTGAAACACTCTTTTGGTAAAATCTGCAAGTGGTTATTTGGAGCACTTCGAGGCCTGTGCTGGGATATGGAATATCTTCACCTAAAAACTACAGAGAAGCATTCTCAGAAAGTTCTTCACGATGCATTCATTCAACTCACAGAGTTGAACCTTCCTTTTGATAGAACAGTTTTGAAACACTCTTTTTGTAGAATCTGCAAGAGGATATTTGAAGCATTTTGAGGCCTATGCTGGAAAAGGAAATATCTTCACCTAAAAACTAGACAGAAGCATTCTCAGAAACTTCTGTGTGATGAGTGCATTCAACTCACAGACTTGAATGTTTCTTTTGATAGAACAGTTTGGAAACATTACGTTTGTAGAATCTGCAGGTGTTTATTCGGAGCACCTTGAGGCCTATGTTGAAAAAGGAAATATCTTCACATAAAAACTAGAGAGAAGGATTCTCAGAAACTTCTTTGTGATGAGTTCATTCAACTCACAGAGTTGAACCTACCAATTGATAGAGAAGTTTGGAAACACTCTTTTTGTAGAATCTGCAAGTGGATATTTGAAGCCGTTTGAGGCCTATGCTGGAAAAGGAAATATCTTCACATAAAAACTGAACAGAAGCATTCTCAGAAACTTCTTTGTGTTCAGTGCATTCAACTCACAGACTTGAACTTACCTGTAGAAAGAGCAGTTTTGAAACACTCTTGGTAAAATCTGCAAGTGGTTATTTGGAGCACTTCGAGGCCTGTGCTGGGATATGGAATATCTTCATCTAAAAACTACAGAGAAGCATTCTCAGAAAGTTCTTCACGATGCATTCATTCAACTCACAGAGTTGAACCTTCCTTTTGATAGAACAGTTTTGAAACACTCTTTTTGTAGAATCTGCAAGAGGATATTTGGAGCGTTTTGAGGCCTATGCTTTAAAAGGAAATATCTTCACCTAAAAACTAGACAGAAGCATTCTCAGAAACTTCTGTGTGATGAGTGCATTCAACTCACAGACTTGAATGTTTCTTTTGATAGAACAGTTTGGAAACATTACGTTTGTAGAATCTGCAAGTGTTTATTCGGGGCCCATTGAGGCCTATGTTGGAAAAGGAAATATCTTCGCATAAAAACTAGAGAGAAGGATTCTCAGAAACTTCTTTGTGATGAGTTCATTCAACTCACAGAGTTGAACCTACCAATTGATAGAGAAGTTTGGAAACACTCTTTTTGTAGAATCTGCAAGTGGATATTTGGAGCCGTTTGAGGCCTATGCTGGAAAAGGAAATATCTTCACATAAAAACTGAACAGAAGCATTCTCAGAAACTTCTTTGTGTTGAGTGCATTCAACTCACAGACTTGAACTTACCTATAGAAAGAGCAGTTTTGAAACACTCTTTTGGTAAAATCTGCAAGTGGTTATTTGGAGCACTTCGAGGCCTGTGCTGGGATATGGAATATCTTCACCTAAAAACTACAGAGAAGCATTCTCAGAAAGTTCTTCACGATGCATTCATTCAACTCACAGAGTTGAACCTTCCTTTTGATAGAACAGTTTTGAAACACTCTTTTTGTAGAATCTGCAAGAGGATATTTGGAGCGTTTTGAGGCCTATGCTGGAAAAGGAAATATCTTCACCTAAAAACTAGACAGAAGCATTCTCAGAAACTTCTGTGTGATGAGTGCATTCAACTCACAGACTTGAACGTTTCTTTTGATAGAACAGTTTGGAAACATTACGTTTGTAGAATCTGCAAGTGTTTATTCGGAGCACCTTGAGGCGTATGTTGGAAAAGGAAATATCTTCACATAAAAACTAGAGAGAAGGATTCTCAGAAACTTCTTTGTGATGAGTTCATTCAACTCACAGAGTTGAACCTACCAATTGATAGAGAAGTTTGGAAACACTCTTTTTGTAGAATCTGCAAGTGGATATTTGGAGCCGTTTGAGGCCTAGGCTGGAAAAGGAAATATCTTCACATAAAAACTGAACAGAAGCATTCTCAGAAACTTCTGTGTGATGAGTGCATTCAACTCACAGACTTGAAGGTTTCTTTTGATAGAACAGTTTGGAAACATTACGTTTGTAGAATCTGCAGGTGTTTATTCGGAGCACCTTGAGGCGTATGTTGGAAAAGGAAATATCTTCACATAAAAACTAGAGAGAAGGATTCTCAGAAACTTCTTTGTGATGAGTTCATTCAACTCACAGAGTTGAACCTACCAATTGATAGAGAAGTTTGGAAACACTCTTTTTGTAGAATCTGCAAGTGGATATTTGGAGCCGTTTGAGGCCTATGCTGGAAAAGGAAATATCTTCACATAAAAACTGAACAGAAGCATTCTCAGAAACTTCTTTGTGTTGAGTGCATTCAACTCACAGACTTGAACTTACCTGTAGAAAGAGCAGTTTTGAAACACTCTTTTGGTAAAATCTACAAGTGGTTATTTGGAGCACTTCGAGGTCTGTGCTGGGATATGGAATATCTTCACCTAAAAACTACAGAGAAGCAGTCTCAGAAAGTTCTTCATGATGCATTCATTCAACTCACAGAGTTGAACCTTCCTTTTGATAGAACGGTTTTGAAACACTCTTTTTGTAGAATCTGCAAGAGGATATTTGGAGCGTTTTGAGGCCTATGCTGGAAAAGGAAATATCTTCACCTAAAAACTAGACAGAAGCATTCTCAGAAACTTCTGTGTGATGAGTGCATTCAACTCACAGACTTGAACGTTTCTTTTGATAGAACAGTTTGAAAACATTACGTTTGTAGAATCTGCAAGTGTTTATTCGGAGCACCTTGAGGCGTATGTTGGAAAAGGAAATATCTTCACATAAAAACTAGAGAGAAGGATTCTCAGAAACTTCTTTGTGATGAGTTCATTCAACTCACAGAGTTGAACCTACCAATTGATAGAGAAGTTTGGAAACACTCTTTTTGTAGAATCTGCAAGTGGATATTTGGAGCCGTTTGAGGCCTATGCTGGAAAAGGAAATATCTTCACATAAAAACTGAACAGAAGCATTCTCAGAAACTTCTGTGTGATGAGTGCATTCAACTCACAGACTTGAACGTTTCTTTTGATAGAACAGTTTGGAAACATTACGTTTGTAGAATCTGCAAGTGTTTATTCGGAGCCCATTGAGGCCTATGTTGGAAAAGGAAATATCTTCGCATAAAAACTATAGAGAAGGATTCTCAGAAACTTCTTTGTGATGAGTTCATTCAACTCACAGACTTGAACTTACCTATAGAAAGAGCAGTTTTGAAACACTCTTTTGGTAAAATCTGCAAGTGGTTATTTGGAGCACTTCGAGGCCTGTGCTGGGATATGGAATATCTTCATCTAAAAACTACAGAGAAGCATTCTCAGAAAGTTCTTCACGATGCATTCATTCAACTCACAGAGTTGAACCTTCCTTTTGATAGAACAGTTTTGAAACACTCTTTTTGTAGAATCTGCAAGAGGATATTTGGAGCGTTTTGAGGCCTATGCTGGAAAAGGAAATATCTTCACCTAAAAACTAGACAGAAGCATTCTCAGAAACTTCTGTGTGATGAGTGCATTCAACTCACAGACTTGAACGTTTCTTTTGATAGAAGAGTTTGGAAACATTACGTTTGTAGAATCTGCAAGTGTTTATTCGGAGCACTTGAGGCCTATGTTGGAAAAGGAAATATCTTCACATAAAAACTAGAGAGAAGGATTCTCAGAAACTTCTTTGTGATGAGTTCATTCAACTCACAGAGTTGAACCTACCAATTGATAGAGAAGTTTGGAAACACTCTTTTTGTAGAATCTGCAAGTGGATATTTGGAGCCGTTTGAGGCCTATGCTGGAAAAGGAAATATCTTCACATAAAAACTGAACAGAAGCATTCTCAGAAACTTCTTTGTGTTGAGTGCATTCAACTCACAGACTTGAACTTACCTGTAGAAAGAGCAGTTTTGAAACACTCTTTTGGTAAAATCTGCAAGTGGTTATTTGGAGCACTTCGAGGCCTGTGCTGGGATATGGAATATCTTCACCTAAAAACTACAGAGAAGCAGTCTCAGAAAGTTCTTCACGATGCATTCATTCAACTCACAGAGTTGAACCTTCCTTTTGATAGAACAGTTTGGAAACACTCTTTTTGTAGAATCTGCAAGAGGATATTTGGAGCGTTTTGAGGCCTATGCTGGAAAAGGAAATATCTTCACCTAAAAACTAGACAGAAGCATTCTAAGAAACTTCTGTGTGATGAGTGCATTCAACTCACAGACTTGAACGTTTCTTTTGATAGAACAGTTTGGAAACATTACGTTTGTAGAATCTGCAAGTGTTTATTCGGAGCACCTTGAGGCGTATGTTGGAAAAGGAAATATCTTCACATAAAAACTAGAGAGAAGGATTCTCAGAAACTTCTTGGTGATGAGTTCATTCAACTCACAGAGTGGAACCTACCAATTGATAGAGAAGTTTGGAAACACTCTTTTTGTAGAATCTGCAAGTGGATATTTGGAGCCGTTTGAGGCCTATGCTGGAAAAGGAAATATCTTCACATAAAAACTGAACAGAAGCATTCTCAGAAACTTCTGTGTGATGAGTGCATTCAACTCACAGACTTGAACGTTTCTTTTGATAGAACAGTTTGGAAACATTACGTTTGTAGAATCTGCAAGTGTTTATTCGGAGCCCATTGAGGCCTATGTTGGAAAAGGAAATATCTTCGCATAAAAACTAGAGAGAAGGATTCTCAGAAACTTCTTTGTGATGAGTTCATTCAACTCACAGAGTTGAACCTACGAATTGATAGAGAAGTTTGGAAACACTCTTTTTGTAGAATCTGCAAGTGGATATTTGGAGCCGTTTGAGGCCTATGCTGGAAAAGGAAATATCTTCACATAAAAACTGAACAGAAGCATTCTGAGAAACTTCTTTGTGTTGAGTGCATTCAACTCACAGACTTGAACTTACCTATAGAAAGAGCAGTTTTGAAACACTCTTTTGGTAAAATCTGCAAGTGGTTATTTGGAGCACTTCGAGGCCTGTGCTGGGATATGGAATATCTTCACCTAAAAACTACAGAGAAGCATTCTCAGAAAGTTCTTCACGATGCATTCATTCAACTCACAGAGTTGAACCTTCCTTTTGATAGAACAGTTTTGAAACACTCTTTTTGTAGAATCTGCAAGAGGATATTTGAAGCGTTTTGAGGCCTATGCTGGAAAAGGAAATATCTTCACCTAAAAACTAGACAGAAGCATTCTCAGAAACTTCTGTGTGATGAGTGCATTCAACTCACAGACTTGAATGTTTCTTTTGATAGAACAGTTTGGAAACATTACGTTTGTAGAATCTGCAGGTGTTTATTCGGAGCACCTTGAGGCCTATGTTGAAAAAGGAAATATCTTCACATAAAAACTAGAGAGAAGGATTCTCAGAAACTTCTTTGTGATGAGTTCATTCAACTCACAGAGTTGAACCTACCAATTGATAGAGAAGTTTGGAAACACTCTTTTTGTAGAATCTGCAAGTGGATATTTGGAGCCGTTTGAGGCCTATGCTGGAAAAGGAAATATCTTCACATAAAAACTGAACAGAAGCATTCTCAGAAACTTCTTTGTGTTCAGTGCATTCAACTCACAGACTTGAACTTACCTGTAGAAAGAGCAGTTTTGAAACACTCTTGGTAAAATCTGCAAGTGGTTATTTGGAGCACTTCGAGGCCTGTGCTGGGATATGGAATATCTTCATCTAAAAACTACAGAGAAGCATTCTCAGAAAGTTCTTCACGATGCATTCATTCAACTCACAGAGTTGAACCTTCCTTTTGATAGAACAGTTTTGAAACACTCTTTTTGTAGAATCTGCAAGAGGATATTTGGAGCGTTTTGAGGCCTATGCTGGAAAAGGAAATATCTTCACCTAAAAACTAGACAGAAGCATTCTCAGAAACTTCTGTGTGATGAGTACATTCAACTCACAGACTTGAACGTTTCTTTTGATAGAACAGTTTGGAAACATTACGTTTGTAGAATCTGCAAGTGTTTATTCGGGGCCCATTGAGGCCTATGTTGGAAAAGGAAATATCTTCGCATAAAAACTAGAGAGAAGGATTCTCAGAAACTTCTTTGTGATGAGTTCATTCAACTCACAGAGTTGAACCTACCAATTGATAGAGAAGTTTGGAAACACTCTTTTTGTAGAATCTGCAAGTGGATATTTGGAGCCGTTTGAGGCCTATGCTGGAAAAGGAAATATCTTCACATAAAAACTGAACAGAAGCATTCTCAGAAACTTCTTTGTGTTGAGTGCATTCAACTCACAGACTTGAACTTACCTATAGAAAGAGCAGTTTTGAAACACTCTTTTGGTAAAATCTGCAAGTGGTTATTTGGAGCACTTCGAGGCCTGTGCTGGGATATGGAATATCTTCACCTAAAAACTACAGAGAAGCATTCTCAGAAAGTTCTTCACGATGCATTCATTCAACTCACAGAGTTGAACCTTCCTTTTGATAGAACAGTTTTGAAACACTCTTTTTGTAGAATCTGCAAGAGGATATTTGGAGCGTTTTGAGGCCTATGCTGGAAAAGGAAATATCTTCACCTAAAAACTAGACAGAAGCATTCTCAGAAACTTCTGTGTGATGAGTGCATTCAACTCACAGACTTGAACGTTTCTTTTGATAGAACAGTTTGGAAACATTACGTTTGTAGAATCTGCAAGTGTTTATTCGGAGCACCTTGAGGCGTATGTTGGAAAAGGAAATATCTTCACATAAAAACTAGAGAGAAGGATTCTCAGAAACTTCTTTGTGATGAGTTCATTCAACTCACAGAGTTGAACCTACCAATTGATAGAGAAGTTTGGAAACACTCTTTTTGTAGAATCTGCAAGTGGATATTTGGAGCCGTTTGAGGCCTAGGCTGGAAAAGGAAATATCTTCACATAAAAACTGAACAGAAGCATTCTCAGAAACTTCTGTGTGATGAGTGCATTCAACTCACAGACTTGAACGTTTCTTTTGATAGAACAGTTTGGAAACATTACGTTTGTAGAATCTGCAGGTGTTTATTCGGAGCACCTTGAGGCCTATGTTGGAAAAGGAAATATCTTCACATAAAAACTAGAGAGAAGGATTCTCAGAAACTTCTTTGTGATGAGTTCATTCAACTCACAGAGTTGAACCTACCAATTGATAGAGAAGTTTGGAAACACTCTTTTTGTAGAATCTGCAAGTGGATATTTGGAGCCGTTTGAGGCCTATGCTGGAAAAGGAAATATCTTCACATAAAAACTGAACAGAAGCATTCTCAGAAACTTCTTTGTGTTGAGTGCATTCAACTCACAGACTTGAACTTACCTGTAGAAAGAGCAGTTTTGAAACACTCTTTTGGTAAAATCTGCAAGTGGTTATTTGGAGCACTTCGAGGCCTGTGCTGGGATATGGAATATCTTCACCTAAAAACTACAGAGAAGCAGTCTCAGAAAGTTCTTCATGATGCATTCATTCAACTCACAGAGTTGAACCTTCCTTTTGATAGAACGGTTTTGAAACACTCTTTTTGTAGAATCTGCAAGAGGATATTTGGAGCGTTTTGAGGCCTATGTTGGAAAAGGAAATATCTTCACGTAAAAACTAGACAGAAGCATTCTCAGAAACTTCTGTGTGATGAGTGCATTCAACTCACAGACTTGAACGTTTCTTTTGATAGAACAGTTTGAAAACATTACGTTTGTAGAATCTGCAAGTGTTTATTCGGAGCACCTTGAGGCGTATGTTGGAAAAGGAAATATCTTCACATAAAAACTAGAGAGAAGGATTCTCAGAAACTTCTTTGTGATGAGTTCATTCAACTCACAGAGTTGAACCTACCAATTGATAGAGAAGTTTGGAAACACTCTTTTTGTAGAATCTGCAAGTGGATATTTGGAGCCGTTTGAGGCCTATGCTGGAAAAGGAAATATCTTCACATAAAAACTGAACAGAAGCATTCTCAGAAACTTCTGTGTGATGAGTGCATTCAACTCACAGACTTGAACGTTTCTTTTGATAGAACAGTTTGGAAACATTACGTTTGTAGAATCTGCAAGTGTTTATTCGGAGCCCATTGAGGCCTATGTTGGAAAAGGAAATATCTTCGCATAAAAACTAGAGAGAAGGATTCTCAGAAACTTCTTTGTGATGAGTTCATTCAACTCACAGAGTTGAACCTACCAATTGATAGAGAAGTTTGGAAACACTCTTTTTGTAGAATCTGCAAGTGGATATTTGGAGCCGTTTGAGGCCTATGCTGGAAAAGGAAATATCTTCACATAAAAACTGAACAGAAGCATTCTCAGAAACTTCTTTGTGTTGAGTGCATTCAACTCACAGACTTGAACTTACCTATAGAAAGAGCAGTTTTAAAACACACTTTTGGTAAAATCTGCAAGTGGTTATTTGGAGCACTTCGAGGCCTGTGCTGGGATATGGAATATCTTCACCTAAAAACTACAGAGAAGCATTCTCAGAAAGTTCTTCACGATGCATTCATTCAACTCACAGAGTTGAACCTTCCTTTTGATAGAACAGTTTTGAAACACTCTTTTTGTAGAATCTGCAAGAGGATATTTGAAGCGTTTTGAGGCCTATGCTGGAAAAGGAAATATCTTCACCTAAAAACTAGACAGAAGCATTCTCAGAAACTTCTGTGTGATGAGTGCATTCAACTCACAGACTTGAATGTTTCTTTTGATAGAACAGTTTGGAAACATTACGTTTGTAGAATCTGCAGGTGTTTATTCGGAGCACCTTGAGGCCTATGTTGAAAAAGGAAATATCTTCACATAAAAACTAGAGAGAAGGATTCTCAGAAACTTCTTTGTGATGAGTTCATTCAACTCACAGAGTTGAACCTACCAATTGATAGAGAAGTTTGGAAACACTCTTTTTGTAGAATCTGCAAGTGGATATTTGGAGCCGTTTGAGGCCTATGCTGGAAAAGGAAATATCTTCACATAAAAACTGAACAGAAGCATTCTCAGAAACTTCTTTGTGTTCAGTGCATTCAACTCACAGACTTGAACTTACCTGTAGAAAGAGCAGTTTTGAAACACTCTTGGTAAAATCTGCAAGTGGTTATTTGGAGCACTTCGAGGCCTGTGCTGGGATATGGAATATCTTCATCTAAAAACTACAGAGAAGCATTCTCAGAAAGTTCTTCACGATGCATTCATTCAACTCACAGAGTTGAACCTTCCTTTTGATAGAACAGTTTTGAAACACTCTTTTTGTAGAATCTGCAAGAGGATATTTGGAGCGTTTTGAGGCCTATGCTGGAAAAGGAAATATCTTCACCTAAAAACTAGACAGAAGCATTCTCAGAAACTTCTGTGTGATGAGTGCATTCAACTCACAGACTTGAACGTTTCTTTTGATAGAACAGTTTGGAAACATTACGTTTGTAGAATCTGCAAGTGTTTATTCGGGGCCCATTGAGGCCTATGTTGGAAAAGGAAATATCTTCGCATATAAACTAGAGAGAAGGATTCTCAGAAACTTCTTTGTGATGAGTTCATTCAACTCACAGAGTTGAACCTACCAATTGATAGAGAAGTTTGGAAACACTCTTTTTGTAGAATCTGCAAGTGGATATTTGGAGCCGTTTGAGGCCTATGCTGGAAAAGGAAATATCTTCACATAAAAACTGAACAGAAGCATTCTCAGAAACTTCTTTGTGTTGAGTGCATTCAACTCACAGACTTGAACTTACCTATAGAAAGAGCAGTTTTGAAACACTCTTTTGGTAAAATCTGCAAGTGGTTATTTGGAGCACTTCGAGGCCTGTGCTGGGATATGGAATATCTTCACCTAAAAACTACAGAGAAGCATTCTCAGAAAGTTCTTCACGATGCATTCATTCAACTCACAGAGTTGAACCTTCCTTTTGATAGAACAGTTTTGAAACACTCTTTTTGTAGAATCTGCAAGAGGATATTTGGAGCGTTTTGAGGCCTATGCTGGAAAAGGAAATATCTTCACCTAAAAACTAGACAGAAGCATTCTCAGAAACTTCTGTGTGATGAGTGCATTCAACTCACAGACTTGAACGTTTCTTTTGATAGAACAGTTTGGAAACATTACGTTTGTAGAATCTGCAAGTGTTTATTCGGAGCACCTTGAGGCGTATGTTGGAAAAGGAAATATCTTCACATAAAAACTAGAGAGAAGGATTCTCAGAAACTTCTTTGTGATGAGTTCATTCAACTCACAGAGTTGAACCTGCCAATTGATAGAGAAGTTTGGAAACACTCTTTTTGTAGAATCTGCAAGTGGATATTTGGAGCCGTTTGAGGCCTAGGCTGGAAAAGGAAATGTCTTCACATAAAAACTGAACAGAAGCATTCTCAGAAACTTCTGTGTGATGAGTGCATTCAACTCACAGACTTGAACGTTTCTTTTGATAGAACAGTTTGGAAACATTACGTTTGTAGAATCTGCAGGTGTTTATTCGGAGCACCTTGAGGCCTATGTTGGAAAAGGAAATATCTTCACATAAAAACTAGAGAGAAAGATTCTCAGAAACTTCTTTGTGATGAGTTCATTCAACTCACAGAGTTGAACCTACCAATTGATAGAGAAGTTTGGAAACACTCTTTTTGTAGAATCTGCAAGTGGATATTTGGAGCCGTTTGGGGCCCATGCTGGAAAAGGAAATATCTTCACATAAAAACTGAACAGAAGCATTCTCAGAAACTTCTTTGTGTTGAGTGCATTCAACTCACAGACTTGAACTTACCTGTAGAAAGAGCAGTTTTGAAACACTCTTTTGGTAAAATCTGCAAGTGGTTATTTGGAGCACTTCGAGGCCTGTGCTGGGATATGGAATATCTTCACCTAAAAACTACAGAGAAGCAGTCTCAGAAAGTTCTTCACGATGCATTCATTCAACTCACAGAGTTGAACCTTCCTTTTGATAGAACAGTTTTGAAACACTCTTTTTGTAGAATCTGCAAGAGGATATTTGGCGCGTTTTGAGGCCTATGCTGGAAAAGGAAATATCTTCACCTAAAAACTAGACAGAAGCATTCTCAGGAACTTCTGTGTGATGAGTGCATTCAACTCACAGACTTGAACGTTTCTTTTGATAGAACAGTTTGGAAACATTACGTTTGTAGAATCTGCAAGTGTTTATTCGGAGCACCTTGAGGCCTATGTTGGAAAAGGAAATATCTTCACATAAAACCTAGAGAGAAGGATTCTCAGAAACTTCTTTGTGATGAGTTCATTCAACTCACAGAGTTGAACCTACCAATTGATAGAGAAGTTTGGAAACACTCTTTTTGTAGAATCTGCAAGTGGATATTTGGAGCCGTTTGAGGCCTATGCTGGAAAAGGAAATATCTTCACATAAAAACTGAACAGAAGCATTCTCAGAAACTTCTTTGTGTTGAGTGCATTCAACTCACAGACTTGAACTTACCTTTAGAAAGAGCAGTTTTGAAACACTCTTTTGGTAAAATCTGCAAGTGGTTATTTGGAGCACTTCGAGGCCTGTGCTGGGATATGGAATATCTTCACCTAAAAACTACAGAGAAGCATTCTCAGAAAGTTCTTCACGATGCATTCATTCAACTCACAGAGTTGAACCTTCCTTTTGATAGAACAGTTTTGAAACACTCTTTTTGTAGATTCTGCAAGAGGATATTTGGAGCGTTTTGAGGCCTATGCTGGAAAAGGAAATATCTTCACCTAAAAACTAGACAGAAGCATTCTCAGAAACTTCTGTGTGATGAGTGCATTCAACTCACAGACTTGAACGTTTCTTTTGATAGAACAGTTTGGAAACATTACGTTTGTAGAATCTGCAAGTGTTTATTCGGAGCACCTTGAGGCCTATGTTGGAAAAGGAAATATCTTCGCATAAAAACTAGAGAGAAGGATTCTCAGAAACTTCTTTGTGATGAGTTCATTCAACTCACAGAGTTGAACCTACCAATTGATAGAGAAGTTTGGAAACCCTCTTTTTGTAGAATCTGAAAGTGGATATTTGGAGCCGTTTGAGGCCTAGGCTGGAAAAGGAAATATCTTCACATAAAAACTGAACAGAAGCATTCTCAGAAACTTCTGTGTGATGAGTGCATTCAACTCACAGACTTGAACGTTTCTTTTGATAGAACAGTTTGGAAACATTACGTTTGTAGAATCTGCAGGTGTTTATTCGGAGCACCTTGAGGCCTATGTTGGAAAAGGAAATATCTTCACATAAAAACTAGAGAGAAGGATTCTCACAAACATCTTTGTGATGAGTTCATTCAACTCACAGAGTTGAACCTACCAATTGATAGAGAAGTTTGGAAACACTCTTTTTGTAGAATCTGCAAGTGGATATTTGGAGCCATTTGAGGCCTATGCTGGAAAAGGAAATATCATCACATAAAAACTGAACAGAAGCATTCTCAGAAACTTCTTTGTGTTGAGTGCATTCAACTCACAGACTTGAACTTACCTGTGAAAAGAGCAGTTTTGAAACACTCTTTTGGTAAAATCTGCAAGTGGTTATTTGGAGCACTTCGAGGCCTGTGCTGGGATATGGAATATCTTCACCTAAAAACTACAGAGAAGCAGTCTCAGAAAGTTCTTCACGATGCATTCATTCAACTCACAGAGTTGAACCTTCCTTTTGATAGAACAGTTTGGAAACACTCTCTTTGTAGAATCTGCAAGAGGATATTTGGAGCGTTTTGAGGCCTATGCTGGAAAAGGAAATATCTTCACCTAAAAACTAGACAGAAGCATTCTCAGAAACTTCTGTGTGATGAGTGCATTCAACTCACAGACTTGAACGTTTCTTTTGATAGAACAGTTTGGAAACATTACGATTGTAGAATCTGGAAGTGTTTATTCGGAGCACCTTGAGGCGTATGTTGGAAAAGGAAATATCTTCACATAAAAACTAGAGAGAAGGATTCTCAGAAACTTCTTTGTGATGAGTTCATTCAACTCACAGAGTTGAACCTGCCAATTGATAGAGAAGTTTGGAAACACTCTTTTTGTAGAATCTGCAAGTGGATATTTGGAGCCGTTTGAGGCCTAGGCTGGAAAAGGAAATGTCTTCACATAAAAACTGAACAGAAGCATTCTCAGAAACTTCTGTGTGATGAGTGCATTCAACTCACAGACTTGAACGTTTCTTTTGATAGAACAGTTTGGAAACATTACGTTTGTAGAATCTGCAGGTGTTTATTCGGAGCACCTTGAGGCCTATGTTGGAAAAGGAAATATCTTCACATAAAAACTAGAGAGAAGGATTCTCAGAAACTTCTTTGTGATGAGTTCATTCAACTCACAGAGTTGAACCTACCAATTGATAGAGAAGTTTGGAAACACTCTTTTTGTAGAATCTGCAAGTGGATATTTGGAGCCGTTTGAGGCCTATGCTGGAAAAGGAAATATCTTCACATAAAAACTGAACAGAAGCATTCTCAGAAACTTCTTTGTGTTGAGTGCATTCAACTCACAGACTTGAACTTACCTGTAGAAAGAGCAGTTTTGAAACACTCTTTTGGTAAAATCTGCAAGTGGTTATTTGGAGCACTTCGAGGCCTGTGCTGGGATATGGAATATCTTCACCTAAAAACTACAGAGAAGCAGTCTCAGAAAGTTCTTCACGATGCATTCATTCAACTCACAGAGTTGAACCTTCCTTTTGATAGAACAGTTTTGAAACACTCTTTTTGTAGAATCTGCAAGAGGATATTTGGCGCGTTTTGAGGCCTATGCTGGAAAAGGAAATATCTTCACCTAAAAACTAGACAGAAGCATTCTCAGAAACTTCTGTGTGATGAGTGCATTCAACTCACAGACTTGAACGTTTCTTTTGATAGAACAGTTTGGAAACATTACGTTTGTAGAATCTGCAGGTGTTTATTCGGAGCACCTTGAGGCGTATGTTGGAAAAGGAAATATCTTCACATAAAAACTAGAGAAAAGGATTCTCAGAAACTTCTTTGTGATGAGTTCATTCAACTCACAGAGTTGAACCTACCAATTGATAGAGAAGTTTGGAAACACTCTTTTTGTAGAATCTGCAAGTGGATATTTGGAGCCGTTTGAGGCCTAGGCTGGAAAAGGAAATATCTTCACATAAAAACTGAACAGAAGCATTCTCAGAAACTTCTGTGTGATGAGTGCATTCAACTCACAGACTTGAACGTTTCTTTTGATAGAACAGTTTGGAAACATTACGTTTGTAGAATCTGCAGGTGTTTATTCGGAGCACCTTGAGGCCTATGTTGGAAAAGGAAATATCTTCACATAAAAACTAGAGAGAAGTATTCTCAGAAACTTCTTTGTGATGAGTTCATTCAACTCACAGAGTTGAACCTACCAATTGATAGAGAAGTTTGGAAACACTCTTTTTGTAGAATCTGCAAGTGGATATTTGGAGCCGTTTGAGGCCTATGCTGGAAAAGGAAATATCTTCACATAAAAACTGAACAGAAGCATTCTCAGAAACTTCTTTGTGTTGAGTGCATTCAACTCACTGACTTGAACTTACCTGTAGAAAGAGCAGTTTTGAAACACTCTTTTGGTAAAATCTGCAAGTGGTTATTTGGAGCACTTCGAGGCCTGTGCTGGGATATGGAATATCTTCACCTAAAAACTACAGAGAAGCAGTCTCAGAAAGTTCTTCATGATGCATTCATTCAACTCACAGAGTTGAACCTTCCTTTTGATAGAACGGTTTTGAAACACTCTTTTTGTAGAATCTGCAAGAGGATATTTGGAGCGTTTTGAGGCCTATGCTGGAAAAGGAAATATCTTCACCTAAAAACTAGACAGAAGCATTCTCAGAAACTTCTGTGTGATGAGTGCATTCAACTCACAGACTTGAACGTTTCTTTTGATAGAACAGTTTGAAAACATTACGTTTGTAGAATCTGCAAGTGTTTATTCGGAGCACCTTGAGGCGTATGTTGGAAAAGGAAATATCTTCACATAAAAACTAGAGAGAAGGATTCTCAGAAACTTCTTTGTGATGAGTTCATTCAACTCACAGAGTTGAACCTACCAATTGATAGAGAAGTTTGGAAACACTCTTTTTGTAGAATCTGCAAGTGGATATTTGGAGCCGTTTGAGGCCTATGCTGGAAAAGGAAATATCTTCACATAAAAACTGAACAGAAGCATTCTCAGAAACTTCTGTGTGATGAGTGCATTCAACTCACAGACTTGAACGTTTCTTTTGATAGAACAGTTTGGAAACATTACGTTTGTAGAATCTGCAAGTGTTTATTCGGAGCCCATTGAGGCCTATGTTGGAAAAGGAAATATCTTCGCATAAAAACTAGAGAGAAGGATTCTCAGAAACTTCTTTGTGATGAGTTCATTCAACTCACAGAGTTGAACCTACCAATTGATAGAGAAGTTTGGAAACACTCTTTTTGTAGAATCTGCAAGTGGATATTTGGAGCCGTTTGAGGCCTATGCTGGAAAAGGAAATATCTTCACATAAAAACTGAACAGAAGCATTCTCAGAAACTTCTTTGTGTTGAGTGCATTCAACTCACAGACTTGAACTTACCTATAGAAAGAGCAGTTTTGAAACACTCTTTTGGTAAAATCTGCAAGTGGTTATTTGGAGCACTTCGAGGCCTGTGCTGGGATATGGAATATCTTCACCTAAAAACTACAGAGAAGCATTCTCAGAAAGTTCTTCACGATGCATTCATTCAACTCTCAGAGTTGAACCTTCCTTTTGATAGAACAGTTTTGAAACACTCTTTTTGTAGAATCTGCAAGAGGATATTTGTAGCGTTTTGAAGCCTATGCTGGAAAAGGAAATATCTTCACCTAAAAACTAGACAGAAGCATTCTCAGAAACTTCTGTGTGATGAGTGCATTCAACTCACAGACTTGAACGTTTCTTTTGATAGAACAGTTTGGAAACATTACGTTTGTAGAATCTGCAGGTGTTTATTCGGAGCACCTTGAGGCCTATGTTGAAAAAGGAAATATCTTCACATAAAAACTAGAGAGAAGGATTCTCAGAAACTTCTTTGTGATGAGTTCATTCAACTCACAGAGTTGAACCTACCAATTGATAGAGAAGTTTGGAAACACTCTTTTTGTAGAATCTGTAAGTGGATATTTGGAGCCGTTTGAGGCCTATGCTGGAAAAGGAAATATCTTCACATAAAAACTGAACAGAAGCATTCTAAGAAACTTCTTTGTGTTCAGTGCATTCAACTCACAGACTTGAACTTACCTGTAGAAAGAGCAGTTTTGAAACACTCTTGGTAAAATCTGCAAGTGGTTATTTGGAGCACTTCGAGGCCTGTGCTGGGATATAGAATATCTTCATCTGAAAACTACAGAGAAGCATTCTCAGAAAGTTCTTCACGATGCATTCATTCAACTCACAGAGTTGAACCTTCCTTTTGACAGAACAGTTTTGAAACACTCTTTTTGTAGAATCTGCAAGAGGATATTTGGAGCGTTTTGAGGCCTATGCTGGAAAAGGAAATATCTTCACCTAAAAACTAGACAGAAGCATTCTCAGAAACTTCTGTGTGATGAGTGCATTCAACTCACAGACTTGAACGTTTCTTTTGATAGAACAGTTTGGAAACATTACGTTTGTAGAATCTGCAAGTGTTTATTCGGAGCACTTGAGGCCTATGTTGGAAAAGGAAATATCTTCACATAAAAACTAGAGAGAAGGATTCTCAGAAACTTCTTTGTGATGAGTTCATTCAACTCACAGAGTTGAACCTACCAATTGATAGAGAAGTTTGGAAACACTCTTTTTGTAGAATCTGCAAGTGGATATTTGGAGCCGTTTGAGGCCTATGCTGGAAAAGGAAATATCTTCACATAAAAACTGAACAGAAGCATTCTCAGAAACTTCTTTGTGTTGAGTGCATTCAACTCACAGACTTGAACTTACCTGTAGAAAGAGCAGTTTTGAAACACTCTTTTGGTAAAATCTGCAAGTGGTTATTTGGAGCACTTCGAGGCCTGTGCTGGGATATGGAATATCTTCACCTAAAAACTACAGAGAAGCAGTCTCAGAAAGTTCTTCACGATGCATTCATTCAACTCACAGAGTTGAACCTTCCTTTTGATAGAACAGTTTGGAAACACTCTTTTTGTAGAATCTGCAAGAGGATATTTGGAGCGTTTTGAGGCCTATGCTGGAAAAGGAAATATCTTCACCTAAAAACTAGACAGAAGCATTCTCAAAAACTTCTGTGTGATGAGTGCATTCAACTCACAGACTTGAACGTTTCTTTTGATAGAACAGTTTGGAAACATTACGTTTGTAGAATCTGCAAGTGTTTATTCGGAGCACCTTGAGGCGTATGTTGGAAAAGGAAATATCTTCACATAAAAACTAGAGAGAAGGATTCTCAGAAACTTCTTTGTGATGAGTTCATTCAACTCACAGAGTTGAACCTACCAATTGATAGAGAAGTTTGGAAACACTCTTTTTGTAGAATCTGCAAGTGGATATTTGGAGCCGTTTGAGGCCTATGCTGGAAAAGGAAATATCTTCACATAAAAACTGAACAGAAGCATTCTCAGAAACTTCTGTGTGATGAGTGCATTCAACTCACAGACTTGAACGTTTCTTTTGATAGAACAGTTTGGAAACATTACGTTTGTAGAATCTGCAAGTGTTTATTCGGGGCCCATTGAGGCGTATGTTGGAAAAGGAAATATCTTCGCATAAAAACTAGAGAGAAGGATTCTCAGAAACTTCTTTGTGATGAGTTCATTCAACTCACAGAGTTGAACCTACCAATTGATAGAGAAGTTTGGAAACACTCTTTTTGTAGAATCTGCAAGTGGATATTTGGAGCCGTTTGAGGCCTATGCTGGAAAAGGAAATATCTTCACATAAAAACTGAACAGAAGCATTCTCAGAAACTTCTTTGTGTTGAGTGCATTCAACTCACAGACTTGAACTTACCTGTAGAAAGAGCAGTTTTGAAACACTCTTTTGGTAAAATCTGCAAGTGGTTATTTGGAGCACTTCGAGGCCTGTGCTGGGATATGGAATATCTTCACCTAAAAACTACAGAGAAGCATTCTCAGAAAGTTCTTCACGATGCATTCATTCAACTCACAGAGTTGAACCTTCCTTTTGATAGAACAGTTTTGAAACACTCTTTTTGTAGATTCTGCAAGAGGATATTTGGAGCGTTTTGAGGCCTATGCTGGAAAAGGAAATATCTTCACCTAAAAACTAGACAGAAGCATTCTCAGAAACTTCTGTGTGATGAGTGCATTCAACTCACAGACTTGAACGTTTCTTTTGATAGAACAGTTTGGAAACATTACGTTTGTAGAATCTGCAAGTGTTTATTCGGAGCACCTTGAGGCCTATGTTGGAAAAGGAAATATCTTCGCATAAAAACTAGAGAGAAGGATTCTCAGAAACTTCTTTGTGATGAGTTCATTCAACTCACAGAGTTGAACCTACCAATTGATAGAGAAGTTTGGAAACCCTCTTTTTGTAGAATCTGAAAGTGGATATTTGGAGCCGTTTGAGGCCTAGGCTGGAAAAGGAAATATCTTCACATAAAAACTGAACAGAAGCATTCTCAGAAACTTCTGTGTGATGAGTGCATTCAACTCACAGACTTGAACGTTTCTTTTGATAGAACAGTTTGGAAACATTACGTTTGTAGAATCTGCAGGTGTTTATTCGGAGCACCTTGAGGCCTATGTTGGAAAAGGAAATATCTTCACATAAAAACTAGAGAGAAGGATTCTCACAAACTTCTTTGTGATGAGTTCATTCAACTCACAGAGTTGAACCTACCAATTGATAGAGAAGTTTGGAAACACTCTTTTTGTAGAATCTGCAAGTGGATATTTGGAGCCATTTGAGGCCTATGCTGGAAAAGGAAATATCATCACATAAAAACTGAACAGAAGCATTCTCAGAAACTTCTTTGTGTTGAGTGCATTCAACTCACAGACTTGAACTTACCTGTGAAAAGAGCAGTTTTGAAACACTCTTTTGGTAAAATCTGCAAGTGGTTATTTGGAGCACTTCGAGGCCTGTGCTGGGATATGGAATATCTTCACCTAAAAACTACAGAGAAGCAGTCTCAGAAAGTTCTTCACGATGCAGTCATTCAACTCACAGAGTTGAACCTTCCTTTTGATAGAACAGTTTGGAAACACTCTCTTTGTAGAATCTGCAAGAGGATATTTGGAGCGTTTTGAGGCCTATGCTGGAAAAGGAAATATCTTCACCTAAAAGCTAGACAGAAGCATTCTCAGAAACTTCTGTGTGATGAGTGCATTCAACTCACAGACTTGAACGTTTCTTTTGATAGAACAGTTTGGAAACATTACGATTGTAGAATCTGGAAGTGTTTATTCGGAGCACCTTGAGGCGTATGTTGGAAAAGGAAATATCTTCACATAAAAACTAGAGAGAAGGATTCTCAGAAACTTCTTTGTGATGAGTTCATTCAACTCACAGAGTTGAACCTGCCAATTGATAGAGAAGTTTGGAAACACTCTTTTTGTAGAATCTGCAAGTGGATACTTGGAGCCGTTTGAGGCCTAGGCTGGAAAAGGAAATGTCTTCACATAAAAACTGAACAGAAGCATTCTCAGAAACTTCTGTGTGATGAGTGCATTCAACTCACAGACTTGAACGTTTCTTTTGATAGAACAGTTTGGAAACATTACGTTTGTAGAATCTGCAGGTGTTTATTCGGAGCACCTTGAGGCCTATGTTGGAAAAGGAAATATCTTCACATAAAAACTAGAGAGAAGGATTCTCAGAAACTTCTTTGTGATGAGTTCTTTCAACTCACAGAGTTGAACCTACCAATTGATAGAGAAGTTTGGAAACACTCTTTTTGTAGAATCTGCAAGTGGATACTTGGAGCCGTTTGAGGCCTATGCTGGAAAAGGAAATATCTTCACATAAAAACTGAACAGAAGCATTCTCAGAAACTTCTTTGTGTTGAGTGCATTCAACTCACAGACTTGAACTTACCTATAGAAAGAGCAGTTTTGAAACACCCTTTTGGTAAAATCTGCAAGTGGTTATTTGGAACACTTCGAGGCCTGTGCTGGGATATGGAATATCTTCACCTAAAAACTACAGAGAAGCATTCTCAGAAAGTTCTTCACGATGCATTCATTCAACTCACAGAGTTGAACCTTCCTTTTGATAGAACAGTTTGGAAACACTCTTTTTGTAGAATCTGCAAGAGGATATTTGGAGCGTTTTGAGGCCTATGCTGGAAAAGGAAATATCTTCACCTAAAAACTAGACAGAAGCATTCTCAGAAACTTCTGTGTGATGAGTGCATTCAACTCACAGACTTGAACGTTTCTTTTGATAGAACAGTTTGGAAACATTACGTTTGTAGAATCTGCAAGTGTTTATTCGGAGCACCTTGAGGCGTATGTTGGAAAAGGAAATATCTTCACATAAAACCTAGAGAGAAGGATTCTCAGAAACTTCTTTGTGATGAGTTCATTCAACTCACAGAGTTGAACCTACCAATTGATAGAGAAGTTTGGAAACACTCTTTTTGTAGAATCTGCAAGTGGATATTTGGAGCCGTTTGAGGCCTATGCTGGAAAAGGAAATATCTTCACATAAAAACTGAACAGAAGCATTCTCAGAAACTTCTTTGTGTTGAGTGCATTCAACTCACAGACTTGAACTTACCTGTAGAAAGAGCAGTTTTGAAACACTCTTTTGGTAAAATCTGCAAGTGGTTATTTGGAGCACTTCGAGGCCTGTGTTGGGATATGGAATATCTTCACCTAAAAACTACAGAGAAGCATTCTCAGAAAGTTCTTCACGATGCGTTCATTCAACTCACAGAGTTGAACCTTCCTTTTGATAGAACAGTTTTGAAACACTCTTTTTGTAGAATCTGCAAGAGGATATTTGGAGCGTTTTGAGGCCTATGCTGGAAAAGGAAATATCTTCACCTAAAAACTAGACAGAAGCATTCTCAGAAACTTCTGTGTGATGAGTGCATTCAACTCACAGACTTGAACGTTTCTTTTGATAGAACAGTTTGGAAACATTACGTTTGTAGAATCTGCAAGTGTTTATTCGGAGCACCTTGAGGCCTATGTTGGAAAAGGAAATATCTTCACATAAAACCTAGAGAGAAGGATTCTCAGAAACTTCTTTGTGATGAGTTCATTCAACTCACAGAGTTGAACCTACCAATTGAGAGAGAAGTTTGGAAACACTCTTTTTGTAGAATCTGCAAGTGGATATTTGGAGCCGTTTGAGGCCTATGCTGGAAAAGGAAATATCTTCACATAAAAACTGAACAGAAGCATTCTCAGAAACTTCTTTGTGTTGAGTGCATTCAACTCACAGACTTGAACTTACCTGTAGAAAGAGCAGTTTTGAAACACTCTTTTGGTAAAATCTGCAAGTGGTTATTTGGAGCACTTCGAGGCCTGTGCTGGGATATGGAATATCTTCACCTAAAAACTACAGAGAAGCATTCTCAGAAAGTTCTTCATGATGCATTCATTCAACTCACAGAGTTGAACCTTCCTTTTGATAGAACAGTTTTGAAACACTCTTTTTGTAGAATCTGCAAGAGGATATTTGGAGCGTTTTGAGGCCTATGCTGGAAAAGGAAATATCTTCACCTAAAAACTAGACAGAAGCATTCTCAGAAACTTCTGTGTGATGAGTGCATTCAACTCACAGACTTGAACGTTTCTTTTGATAGAACAGTTTGGAAACATTACGTTTGTAGAATCTGCAAGTGTTTATTCGGAGCACCTTGAGGCGTATGTTGGAAAAGGAAATATCTTCACATAAAAACTAGAGAGAAGGATTCTCAGAAACTTCTTTGTGATGAGTTCATTCAACTCACAGAGTTGAACCTACCAATTGATAGAGAAGTTTGGAAACACTCTTTTTGTAGAATCTGCAAGTGGATATTTGGAGCCGTTTGAGGCCTAGGCTGGAAAAGGAAATATCTTCACATAAAAACTGAACAGAAGCATTCTCAGAAACTTCTGTGTGATGAGTGCATTCAACTCACAGACTTGAACGTTTCTTTTGATAGAACAGTTTGTAAACATTACGTTTGTAGAATCTGCAAGTGTTTATTCGGAGCACATTGAGGCCTATGTTGGAAAAGGAAAAATCTTCGCATAAAAACTAGAGAGAAGGATTCTCAGAAACTTCTTTGTGATGAGTTCATTCAACTCACAGAGTTGAACCTACCAATTGATAGAGAAGTTTGAAAACACTCTTTTTGTAGAATCTGCAAGTGGATATTTGGAGCCGTTTGAGGCCTATGCTGGAAAAGGAAATATCTTCACATAAAAACTGAAAAGAAGCATTCTCAGTAACTTCTTTGTGTTGAGTGCATTCAACTCACAGACTTGAACTTACCTATAGAAAGAGCAGTTTTGAAACACCCTTTTGGTAAAATCTGCAAGTGGTTATTTGGAGCACTTCGAGGCCTGTGCTGGGATATGGAATATCTTCACCTAAAAACTACAGAGAAGCATTCTCAGAAAGTTCTTCACGATGCATTCATTCAACTCACAGAGTTGAACCTTCCTTTTGATAGAACAGTTTTGAAACACTCTTTTTGTAGAATCTGCAAGAGGATATTTGGAGCGTTTTGAGGCCTATGCTGGAAAAGGAAATATCTTCACCTAAAAACTAGACAGAAGCATTCTCAGAAACTTCTGTGTGATGAGTGCATTCAACTCACAGACTTGAACGTTTCTTTTGATAGAACAGTTTGGAAACATTACGTTTGTAGAATCTGCAGGTGTTTATTCGGAGCACCTTGAGGCCTATGTTGGAAAAGGAAATATCTTCACATAAAAACTAGAGAGAAGGATTCTCAGAAACTTCTTGGTGATGAGTTCATTCAACTCACAGAGTTGAACCTACCAATTGATAGAGAAGTTTGGAAACACTCTTTTTGTAGAATCTGCAAGTGGATATTTGGAGCCGTTTGAGGCCTATGCTGGAAAAGGAAATATCTCCACATAAAAACTGAACAGAAGCATTCTCAGAAACTTCTTTGTGTTGAGTGCATTCAACTCACAGACTTGAACTTACCTGTAGAAAGAGCAGTTTTGAAACACTCTTTTGGTAAAATCTGCAAGTGGTTATTTGGAGCACTTCGAGGCCTGTGCTGGGATATGGAATATCTTCACCTAAAAACTACAGAGAAGCATACTCAGAAAGTTCTTCACGATGCATTCATTCAACTCACAGAGTTGAACCTTCCTTTTGATAGAACAGTTTTGAAACACTCTTTTTGTAGAATCTGCAAGAGGATATTTGGAGCGTTTTGAGGCCTATGCTGGAAAAGGAAATATCTTCACCTAAAAACTAGACAGAAGCATTCTCAGAAACTTCTGTGTGATGAGTGCATTCAACTCACAGACTTGAACGTTTCTTTGATAGAACAGTTTGGAAACATTACGTTTGTAGAATCTGCAAGTGTTTATTCGGAGCACCTTGAGGCCTATGTTGGAAAAGGAAATATCTTCACATAAAACCTAGAGAGAAGGATTCTCAGAAACTTCTTTGTGATGAGTTCATTCAACTCACAGAGTTGAACCTACCAATTGATAGAGAAGTTTGGAAACACTCTTTTTGTAGAATCTGCAAGTGGATATTTGGAGCCGTTTGAGGCCTATGCTGGAAAAGGAAATATCTTCACATAAAAACTGAACAGAAGCATTCTCAGAAACTTCTTTGTGTTGAGTGCATTCAACTCACAGACTTGAACTTACCTGTAGAAAGAGCAGTTTTGAAACACTCTTTTGGTAAAATCTGCAAGTGGTTATTTGGAGCACTTCGAGGCCTGTGCTGGGATATGGAATATCTTCACCTAAAAACTACAGAGAAGCATTCTCAGAAAGTTCTTCACGATGCATTCATTCAACTCACAGAGTTGAACCTTCCTTTTGATAGAACAGTTTTGAAACACTCTTTTTGTAGATTCTGCAAGAGGATATTTGGAGCGTTTTGAGGCCTATGCTGGAAAAGGAAATATCTTCACCTAAAAACTAGACAGAAGCATTCTCAGAAACTTCTGTGTGATGAGTGCATTCAACTCACAGACTTGAACGTTTCTTTTGATAGAACAGTTTGGAAACATTACGTTTGTAGAATCTGCAAGTGTTTATTCGGAGCACCTTGAGGCCTATGTTGGAAAAGGAAATATCTTCACATAAAAACTAGAGAGAAGGATTCTCAGAAACTTCTTTGTGATGAGTTCATTCAACTCACAGAGTTGAACCTACCAATTGATAGAGAAGTTTGGAAACCCTCTTTTTGTAGAATCTGAAAGTGGATATTTGGAGCCGTTTGAGGCCTAGGCTGGAAAAGGAAATATCTTCACATAAAAACTGAACAGAAGCATTCTCAGAAACTTCTGTGTGATGAGTGCATTCAACTCACAGACTTGAACGTTTCTTTTGATAGAACAGTTTGGAAACATTACGTTTGTAGAATCTGCAGGTGTTTATTCGGAGCACCTTGAGGCCTATGTTGGAAAAGGAAATATCTTCACATGAAAACTAGAGAGAAGGATTCTCACAAACTTCTTTGTGATGAGTTCATTCAACTCACAGAGTTGAACCTACCAATTGATAGAGAAGTTTGGAAACACTCTTTTTGTAGAATCTGCAAGTGGATATTTGGAGCCATTTGAGGCCTATGCTGGAAAAGGAAATATCATCACATAAAAACTGAACAGAAGCATTCTCAGAAACTTCTTTGTGTTGAGTGCATTCAACTCACAGACTTGAACTTACCTGTGAAAAGAGCAGTTTTGAAACACTCTTTTGGTAAAATCTGCAAGTGGTTATTTGGAGCACTTCGAGGCCTGTGCTGGGATATGGAATATCTTCACCTAAAAACTACAGAGAAGCAGTCTCAGAAAGTTCTTCACGATGCATTCATTCAACTCACAGAGTTGAACCTTCCTTTTGATAGAACAGTTTGGAAACACTCTCTTTGTAGAATCTGCAAGAGGATATTTGGAGCGTTTTGAGGCCTATGCTGGAAAAGGAAATATCTTCACCTAAAAACTAGACAGAAGCATTCTCAGAAACTTCTGTGTGATGAGTGCATTCAACTCACAGACTTGAACGTTTCTTTTGATAGAACAGTTTGGAAACATTACGATTGTAGAATCTGGAAGTGTTTATTCGGAGCACCTTGAGGCGTATGTTGGAAAAGGAAATATCTTCACATAAAAACTAGAGAGAAGGATTCTCAGAAACTTCTTTGTGATGAGTTCATTCAACTCACAGAGTTGAACCTGCCAATTGATAGAGAAGTTTGGAAACACTCTTTTTGTAGAATCTGCAAGTGGATATTTGGAGCCGTTTGAGGCCTAGGCTGGAAAAGGAAATGTCTTCACATAAAAACTGAACAGAAGCATTCTCAGAAACTTCTGTGTGATGAGTGCATTCAACTCACAGACTTGAACGTTTCTTTTGATAGAACAGTTTGGAAACATTACGTTTGTAGAATCTGCAAGTGTTTATTCGGAGCACCTTGAGGCCTATGTTGGAAAAGGAAATATCTTCACATAAAACCTAGAGAGAAGGATTCTCAGAAACTTCTTTGTGATGAGTTCATTCAACTCACAGAGTTGAACCTACCAATTGATAGAGAAGTTTGGAAACACTCTTTTTGTAGAATCTGCAAGTGGATATTTGGAGCCGTTTGAGGCCTATGCTGGAAAAGGAAATATCTTCACATAAAAACTGAACAGAAGCATTCTCAGAAACTTCTTTGTGTTGAGTGCATTCAACTCACAGACTTGAACTTACCTGTAGAAAGAGCAGTTTTGAAACACTCTTTTGGTAAAATCTGCAAGTGGTTATTTGGAGCACTTCGAGGCCTGTGCTGGGATATGGAATATCTTCACCTAAAAACTACAGAGAAGCATTCTCAGAAAGTTCTTCACGATGCATTCATTCAACTCACAGAGTTGAACCTTCCTTTTGATAGAACAGTTTTGAAACACTCTTTTTGTAGATTCTGCAAGAGAATATTTGGAGCGTTTTGAGGCCTATGCTGGAAAAGGAAATATCTTCACCTAAAAACTAGACAGAAGCATTCTCAGAAACTTCTGTGTGATGAGTGCATTCAACTCACAGACTTGAACGTTTCTTTTGATAGAACAGTTTGGAAACATTACGTTTGTAGAATCTGCAAGTGTTTATTCGGAGCACCTTGAGGCCTATGTTGGAAAAGGAAATATCTTCGCATAAAAACTAGAGAGAAGGATTCTCAGAAACTTCTTTGTGATGAGTTCATTCAACTCACAGAGTTGAACCTACCAATTGATAGAGAAGTTTGGAAACCCTCTTTTTGTAGAATCTGAAAGTGGATATTTGGAGCCGTTTGAGGCCTAGGCTGGAAAAGGAAATATCTTCACATAAAAACTGAACAGAAGCATTCTCAGAAACTTCTGTGTGATGAGTGCATTCAACTCACAGACTTGAACGTTTCTTTTGATAGAACAGTTTGGAAACATTACGTTTGTAGAATCTGCAGGTGTTTATTCGGAGCACCTTGAGGCCTATGTTGGAAAAGGAAATATCTTCACATAAAAACTAGAGAGAAGGATTCTCACAAACTTCTTTGTGATGAGTTCATTCAACTCACAGAGTTGAACCTACCAATTGATAGAGAAGTTTGGAAACACTCTTTTTGTAGAATCTGCAAGTGGATATTTGGAGCCATTTGAGGCCTATGCTGGAAAAGGAAATATCATCACATAAAAACTGAACAGAAGCATTCTCAGAAACTTCTTTGTGTTGAGTGCATTCAACTCACAGACTTGAACTTACCTGTGAAAAGAGCAGTTTTGAAACACTCTTTTGGTAAAATCTGCAAGTGGTTATTTGGAGCACTTCGAGGCCTGTGCTGGGATATGGAATATCTTCACCTAAAAACTACAGAGAAGCAGTCTCAGAAAGTTCTTCACGATGCATTCATTCAACTCACAGAGTTGAACCTTCCTTTTGATAGAACAGTTTGGAAACACTCTCTTTGTAGAATCTGCAAGAGGATATTTGGAGCGTTTTGAGGCCTATGCTGGAAAAGGAAATATCTTCACCTAAAAACTAGACAGAAGCATTCTCAGAAACTTCTGTGTGATGAGTGCATTCAACTCACAGACTTGAACGTTTCTTTTGATAGAACAGTTTGGAAACATTACGATTGTAGAATCTGGAAGTGTTTATTCGGAGCACCTTGAGGCGTATGTTGGAAAAGGAAATATCTTCACATAAAAACTAGAGAGAAGGATTCTCAGAAACTTCTTTGTGATGAGTTCATTCAACTCACAGAGTTGAACCTGCCAATTGATAGAGAAGTTTGGAAACACTCTTTTTGTAGAATCTGCAAGTGGATATTTGGAGCCGTTTGAGGCCTAGGCTGGAAAAGGAAATGTCTTCACATAAAAACTGAACAGAAGCATTCTCAGAAACTTCTGTGTGATGAGTGCATTCAACTCACAGACTTGAACGTTTCTTTTGATAGAACAGTTTGGAAACATTACGTTTGTAGAATCTGCAGGTGTTTATTCGGAGCACCTTGAGGCCTATGTTGGAAAAGGAAATATCTTCACATAAAAACTAGAGAGAAGGATTCTCAGAAACTTCTTTGTGATGAGTTCATTCAACTCACAGAGTTGAACCTACCAATTGATAGAGAAGTTTGGAAACACTCTTTTTGTAGAATCTGCAAGTGGATATTTGGAGCCGTTTGAGGCCTATGCTGGAAAAGGAAATATCTTCACATAAAAACTGAACAGAAGCATTCTCAGAAACTTCTTTGTGTTGAGTGCATTCAACTCACAGACTTGAACTTACCTGTAGAAAGAGCAGTTTTGAAACACTCTTTTGGTAAAATCTGCAAGTGGTTATTTGGAGCACTTCGAGGCCTGTGCTGGGATATGGAATATCTTCACCTAAAAACTACAGAGAAGCAGTCTCAGAAAGTTCTTCACGATGCATTCATTCAACTCACAGAGTTGAACCTTCCTTTTGATAGAACAGTTTTGAAACACTCTTTTTGTAGAATCTGCAAGAGGATATTTGGCGCGTTTTGAGGCCTATGCTGGAAAAGGAAATATCTTCACCTAAAAACTAGACAGAAGCATTCTCAGAAACTTCTGTGTGATGAGTGCATTCAACTCACAGACTTGAACGTTTCTTTTGATAGAACAGTTTGGAAACATTACGTTTGTAGAATCTGCAGGTGTTTATTCGGAGCACCTTGAGGCGTATGTTGGAAAAGGAAATATCTTCACATAAAAACTAGAGAAAAGGATTCTCAGAAACTTCTTTGTGATGAGTTCATTCAACTCACAGAGTTGAACCTACCAATTGATAGAGAAGTTTGGAAACACTCTTTTTGTAGAATCTGCAAGTGGATATTTGGAGCCGTTTGAGGCCTAGGCTGGAAAAGGAAATATCTTCACATAAAAACTGAACAGAAGCATTCTCAGAAACTTCTGTGTGATGAGTGCATTCAACTCACAGACTTGAACGTTTCTTTTGATAGAACAGTTTGGAAACATTACGTTTGTAGAATCTGCAGGTGTTTATTCGGAGCACCTTGAGGCCTATGTTGGAAAAGGAAATATCTTCACATAAAAACTAGAGAGAAGTATTCTCAGAAACTTCTTTGTGATGAGTTCATTCAACTCACAGAGTTGAACCTACCAATTGATAGAGAAGTTTGGAAACACTCTTTTTGTAGAATCTGCAAGTGGATATTTGGAGCCGTTTGAGGCCTATGCTGGAAAAGGAAATATCTTCACATAAAAACTGAACAGAAGCATTCTCAGAAACTTCTTTGTGTTGAGTGCATTCAACTCACTGACTTGAACTTACCTGTAGAAAGAGCAGTTTTGAAACACTCTTTTGGTAAAATCTGCAAGTGGTTATTTGGAGCACTTCGAGGCCTGTGCTGGGATATGGAATATCTTCACCTAAAAACTACAGAGAAGCAGTCTCAGAAAGTTCTTCATGATGCATTCATTCAACTCACAGAGTTGAACCTTCCTTTTGATAGAACGGTTTTGAAACACTCTTTTTGTAGAATCTGCAAGAGGATATTAGGAGCGTTTTGAGGCCTATGCTGGAAAAGGAAATATCTTCACCTAAAAACTAGACAGAAGCATTCTCAGAAACTTCTGTGTGATGAGTGCATTCAACTCACAGACTTGAACGTTTCTTTTGATAGAACAGTTTGAAAAGATTACGTTTGTAGAATCTGCAAGTGTTTATTCGGAGCACCTTGAGGCGTATGTTGGAAAAGGAAATATCTTCACATAAAAACTAGAGAGAAGGATTCTCAGAAACTTCTTTGTGATGAGTTCATTCAACTCACAGAGTTGAACCTACCAATTGATAGAGAAGTTTGGAAACACTCTTTTTGTAGAATCTGCAAGTGGATATTTGGAGCCGTTTGAGGCCTATGCTGGAAAAGGAAATATCTTCACATAAAAACTGAACAGAAGCATTCTCAGAAACTTCTGTGTGATGAGTGCATTCAACTCACAGACTTGAACGTTTCTTTTGATAGAACAGTTTGGAAACATTACGTTTGTAGAATCTGCAAGTGTTTATTCGGAGCCCATTGAGGCCTATGTTGGAAAAGGAAATATCTTCGCATAAAAACTAGAGAGAAGGATTCTCAGAAACTTCTTTGTGATGAGTTCATTCAACTCACAGAGTTGAACCTACCAATTGATAGAGAAGTTTGGAAACACTCTTTTTGTAGAATCTGCAAGTGGATATTTGGAGCCGTTTGAGGCCTATGCTGGAAAAGGAAATATCTTCACATAAAAACTGAACAGAAGCATTCTCAGAAACTTCTTTGTGTTGAGTGCATTCAACTCACAGACTTGAACTTACCTATAGAAAGAGCAGTTTTGAAACACTCTTTTGGTAAAATCTGCAAGTGGTTATTTGGAGCACTTCGAGGCCTGTGCTGGGATATGGAATATCTTCACCTAAAAACTACAGAGAAGCATTCTCAGAAAGTTCTTCACGATGCATTCATTCAACTCTCAGAGTTGAACCTTCCTTTTGATAGAACAGTTTTGAAACACTCTTTTTGTAGAATCTGCAAGAGGATATTTGTAGCGTTTTGAAGCCTATGCTGGAAAAGGAAATATCTTCACCTAAAAACTAGACAGAAGCATTCTCAGAAACTTCTGTGTGATGAGTGCATTCAACTCACAGACTTGAACGTTTCTTTTGATAGAACAGTTTGGAAACATTACGTTTGTAGAATCTGCAGGTGTTTATTCGGAGCACCTTGAGGCCTATGTTGAAAAAGGAAATATCTTCACATAAAAACTAGAGAGAAGGATTCTCAGAAACTTCTTTGTGATGAGTTCATTCAACTCACAGAGTTGAACCTACCAATTGATAGAGAAGTTTGGAAACACTCTTTTTGTAGAATCTGCAAGTGGATATTTGGAGCCGTTTGAGGCCTATGCTGGAAAAGGAAATATCTTCACATAAAAACTGAACAGAAGCATTCTCAGAAACTTCTTTGTGTTCAGTGCATTCAACTCACAGACTTGAACTTACCTGTAGAAAGAGCAGTTTTGAAACACTCTTGGTAAAATCTGCAAGTGGTTATTTGGAGCACTTCGAGGCCTGTGCTGGGATATAGAATATCTTCATCTAAAAACTACAGAGAAGCATTCTCAGAAAGTTCTTCACGATGCATTCATTCAACTCACAGAGTTGAACCTTCCTTTTGACAGAACAGTTTTGAAACACTCTTTTTGTAGAATCTGCAAGAGGATATTTGGAGCGTTTTGAGGCCTATGCTGGAAAAGGAAATATCTTCACCTAAAAACTAGACAGAAGCATTCTCAGAAACTTCTGTGTGATGAGTGCATTCAACTCACAGACTTGAACGTTTCTTTTGATAGAACAGTTTGGAAACATTACGTTTGTAGAATCTGCAAGTGTTTATTCGGAGCACTTGAGGCCTATGTTGGAAAAGGAAATATCTTCACATAAAAACTAGAGAGAAGGATTCTCAGAAACTTCTTTGTGATGAGTTCATTCAACTCACAGAGTTGAACCTACCAATTGATAGAGAAGTTTGGAAACACTCTTTTTGTAGAATCTGCAAGTGGATATTTGGAGCCGTTTGAGGCCTATGCTGGAAAAGGAAATATCTTCACATAAAAACTGAACAGAAGCATTCTCAGAAACTTCTTTGTGTTGAGTGCATTCAACTCACAGACTTGAACTTACCTGTAGAAAGAGCAGTTTTGAAACACTCTTTTGGTAAAATCTGCAAGTGGTTATTTGGAGCACTTCGAGGCCTGTGCTGGGATATGGAATATCTTCACCTAAAAACTACAGAGAAGCAGTCTCAGAAAGTTCTTCACGATGCATTCATTCAACTCACAGAGTTGAACCTTCCTTTTGATAGAACAGTTTTGAAACACTCTTTTTGTAGAATCTGCAAGAGGATATTTGGAGCGTTTTGAGGCCTATGCTGGAAAAGGAAATATCTTCACCTAAAAACTAGACAGAAGCATTCTCAGAAACTTCTGTGTGATGAGTGCATTCAACTCACAGACTTGAACGTTTCTTTTGATAGAACAGTTTGGAAACATTACGTTTGTAGAATCTGCAAGTGTTTATTCGGAGCACCTTGAGGCGTATGTTGGAAAAGGAAATATCTTCACATAAAAACTAGAGAGAAGGATTCTCAGAAACTTCTTTGTGATGAGTTCATTCAACTCACAGAGTTGAACCTACCAATTGATAGAGAAGTTTGGAAACACTCTTTTTGTAGAATCTGCAAGTGGATATTTGGAGCCGTTTGAGGCCTATGCTGGAAAAGGAAATATCTTCACATAAAAACTGAACAGAAGCATTCTCAGAAACTTCTGTGTGATGAGTGCATTCAACTCACAGACTTGAACGTTTCTTTTGATAGAACAGTTTGGAAACATTACGTTTGTAGAATCTGCAAGTGTTTATTCGGGGCACATTGAGGCGTATGTTGGAAAAGGAAATATCTTCGCATAAAAACTAGAGAGAAGGATTCTCAGAAACTTCTTTGTGATGAGTTCATTCAACTCACAGAGTTGAACCTACCAATTGATAGAGAAGTTTGGAAACACTCTTTTTATAGAATCTGCAAGTGGATATTTGGAGCCGTTTGAGGCCTATGCTGGAAAAGGAAATATCTTCACATAAAAACTGAACAGAAGCATTCTCAGAAACTTCTTTGTGTTGAGTGCATTCAACTCACAGACTTGAACGTACCTATAGAAAGAGCAGTTTTGAAACACTCTTTTGGTAAAATCTGCAAGTGGTTATTTGGTGCACTTCGAGGCCTGTGCTGGGATATGGAATATCTTCACCTAAAAACTACAGAGAAGCATTCTCAGAAAGTTCTTCACGATGCATTCATTCAACTCACAGAGTTGAACCTTCCTTTTGATAGAACAGTTTTGAAACACTCTTTTTGTAGAATCTGCAAGAGGATATTTGGAGCGTTTTGAGGCCTATGCTGGAAAAGGAAATATCTTCACCTAAAAACTAGACAGAAGCATTCTCAGAAACTTCTGTGTGATGAGTGCATTCAACTCACAGACTTGAACGTTTCTTTTGATAGAACAGTTTGGAAACATTACGTTTGTAGAATCTGCAAGTGTTTATTCGGAGCACCTTGAGGCGTATGTTGGAAAAGGAAATATCTTCACATAAAAACTAGAGAGAAGGATTCTCAGAAACTTCTTTGTGATGAGTTCATTCAACTCACAGAGTTGAACCTACCAATTGATAGAGAAGTTTGGAAACACTCTTTTTGTAGAATCTGCAAGTGGATATTTGGAGCCGTTTGAGGCCTAGGGTGGAAAAGGAAATATCTTCACATAAAAACTGAACAGAAGCATTCTCAGAAACTTCTGTGTGATGAGTGCATTCAACTCACAGACTTGAAGGTTTCTTTTGATAGAACAGTTTGGAAACATTACGTTTGTAGAATCTGCAGGTGTTTATTCGGAGCACCTTGAGGCGTATGTTGGAAAAGGAAATATCTTCACATAAAAACTAGAGAGAAGGATTCTCAGAAACTTCTTTGTGATGAGTTCATTCAACTCACAGAGTTGAACCTACCAATTGATAGAGAAGTTTGGAAACACTCTTTTTGTAGAATCTGCAAGTGGATATTTGGAGCCGTTTGAGGCCTATGCTGGAAAAGGAAATATCTTCACATAAAAACTGAACAGAAGCATTCTCAGAAACTTCTTTGTGTTGAGTGCATTCAACTCACAGACTTGAACTTACCTGTAGAAAGAGCAGTTTTGAAACACTCTTTTGGTAAAATCTGCAAGTGGTTATTTGGAGCACTTCGAGGCCTGTGCTGGGATATGGAATATCTTCACCTAAAAACTACAGAGAAGCAGTCTCAGAAAGTTCTTCACGATGCATTCATTCAACTCACAGAGTTGAACCTTCCTTTTGATAGAACAGTTTTGAAACACTCTTTTTGTAGAATCTGCAAGAGGATATTTGGCGCGTTTTGAGGCCTATGCTGGAAAAGGAAATATCTTCACCTAAAAACTAGACAGAAGCATTCTCAGAAACTTCTGTGTGATGAGTGCATTCAACTCACAGACTTGAACGTTTCTTTTGATAGAACAGTTTGGAAACATTACGTTTGTAGAATCTGCAAGTGTTTATTCGGAGCACCTTGAGGCCTATGTTGGAAAAGGAAATATCTTCACATAAAACCTAGAGAGAAGGATTCTCAGAAACTTCTTTGTGATGAGTTCATTCAACTCACAGAGTTGAACCTACCAATTGATAGAGAAGTTTGGAAACACTCTTTTTGTAGAATCTGCAAGTGGATATTTGGAGCCGTTTGAGGCCTATGCTGGAAAAGGAAATATCTTCACATAAAAACTGAACAGAAGCATTCTCAGAAACTTCTTTGTGTTGAGTGCATTCAACTCACAGACTTGAACTTACCTGTAGAAAGAGCAGTTTTGAAACACTCTTTTGGTAAAATCTGCAAGTGGTTATTTGGAGCACTTCGAGGCCTGTGCTGGGATATGGAATATCTTCACCTAAAAACTACAGAGAAGCATTCTCAGAAAGTTCTTCACGATGCATTCATTCAACTCACAGAGTTGAACCTTCCTTTTGATAGAACAGTTTTGAAACACTCTTTTTGTAGATTCTGCAAGAGGATATTTGGAGCGTTTTGAGGCCTATGCTGGAAAAGGAAATATCTTCACCTAAAAACTAGACAGAAGCATTCTCAGAAACTTCTCTGTGATGAGTGCATTCAACTCACAGACTTGAACGTTTCTTTTGATAGAACAGTTTGGAAACATTACGATTGTAGAATCTGCAAGTGTTTATTCGGAGCACCTTGAGGCCTATGTTGGAAAAGGAAATATCTTCGCATAAAAACTAGAGAGAAGGATTCTCAGAAACTTCTTTGTGATGAGTTCATTCAACTCACAGAGTTGAACCTACCAATTGATAGAGAAGTTTGGAAACCCTCTTTTTGTAGAATCTGAAAGTGGATATTTGGAGCCGTTTGAGGCCTAGGCTGGAAAAGGAAATATCTTCACATAAAAACTGAACAGAAGCATTCTCAGAAACTTCTGTGTGATGAGTGCATTCAACTCACAGACTTGAACGTTTCTTTTGATAGAACAGTTTGGAAACATTACGTTTGTAGAATCTGCAGGTGTTTATTCGGAGCACCTTGAGGCCTATGTTGGAAAAGGAAATATCTTCACATAAAAACTAGAGAGAAGGATTCTCACAAACTTCTTTGTGATGAGTTCATTCAACTCACAGAGTTGAACCTACCAATTGATAGAGAAGTTTGGAAACACTCTTTTTGTAGAATCTGCAAGTGGATATTTGGAGCCATTTGAGGCCTATGCTGGAAAAGGAAATATCATCACATAAAAACTGAACAGAAGCATTCTCAGAAACTTCTTTGTGTTGAGTGCATTCAACTCACAGACTTGAACTTACCTGTGAAAAGAGCAGTTTTGAAACACTCTTTTGGTAAAATCTGCAAGTGGTTATTTGGAGCACTTCGAGGCCTGTGCTGGGATATGGAATATCTTCACCTAAAAACTACAGAGAAGCAGTCTCAGAAAGTTCTTCACGATGCATTCATTCAACTCACAGAGTTGAACCTTCCTTTTGATAGAACAGTTTGGAAACACTCTCTTTGTAGAATCTGCAAGAGGATATTTGGAGCGTTTTGAGGCCTATGCTGGAAAAGGAAATATCTTCACCTAAAAACTAGACAGAAGCATTCTCAGAAACTTCTGTGTGATGAGTGCATTCAACTCACAGACTTGAACGTTTCTTTTGATAGAACAGTTTGGAAACATTACGATTGTAGAATCTGGAAGTGTTTATTCGGAGCACCTTGAGGCGTATGTTGGAAAAGGAAATATCTTCACATAAAAACTAGAGAGAAGGATTCTCAGAAACTTCTTTGTGATGAGTTCATTCAACTCACAGAGTTGAACCTGCCAATTGATAGAGAAGTTTGGAAACACTCTTTTTGTAGAATCTGCAAGTGGATATTTGGAGCCGTTTGAGGCCTAGGCTGGAAAAGGAAATGTCTTCACATAAAAACTGAACAGAAGCATTCTCAGAAACTTCTGTGTGATGAGTGCATTCAACTCACAGACTTGAACGTTTCTTTTGATAGAACAGTTTGGAAACATTACGTTTGTAGAATCTGCAGGTGTTTATTCGGAGCACCTTGAGGCCTATGTTGGAAAAGGAAATATCTTCACATAAAAACTAGAGAGAAGGATTCTCAGAAACTTCTTTGTGATGAGTTCATTCAACTCACAGAGTTGAACCTACCAATTGATAGAGAAGTTTGGAAACACTCTTTTTGTAGAATCTGCAAGTGGATATTTGGAGCCGTTTGAGGCCTATGCTGGAAAAGGAAATATCTTCACATAAAAACTGAACAGAAGCATTCTCAGAAACTTCTTTGTGTTGAGTGCATTCAACTCACAGACTTGAACTTACCTGTAGAAAGAGCAGTTTTGAAACACTCTTTTGGTAAAATCTGCAAGTGGTTATTTGGAGCACTTCGAGGCCTGTGCTGGGATATGGAATATCTTCACCTAAAAACTACAGAGAAGCAGTCTCAGAAAGTTCTTCACGATGCATTCATTCAACTCACAGAGTTGAACCTTCCTTTTGATAGAACAGTTTTGAAACACTCTTTTTGTAGAATCTGCAAGAGGATATTTGGCGCGTTTTGAGGCCTATGCTGGAAAAGGAAATATCTTCACCTAAAAACTAGACAGAAGCATTCTCAGAAACTTCTGTGTGATGAGTGCATTCAACTCACAGACTTGAACGTTTCTTTTGATAGAACAGTTTGGAAACATTACGTTTGTAGAATCTGCAGGTGTTTATTCGGAGCACCTTGAGGCGTACGTTGGAAAAGGAAATATCTTCACATAAAAACTAGAGAGAAGGATTCTCAGAAACTTCTTTGTGATGAGTTCATTCAACTCACAGAGTTGAACCTACCAATTGATAGAGAAGTTTGGAAACACTCTTTTTGTAGAATCTGCAAGTGGATATTTGGAGCCGTTTGAGGCCTATGCTGGAAAAGGAAATATCTTCACATAAAAACTGAACAGAAGCATTCTCAGAAACTTCTTTGTGTTGAGTGCATTCAACTCACAGACTTGAACTTACCTGTAGAAAGAGCAGTTTTGAAACACTCTTTTGGTAAAATCTGCAAGTGGTTATTTGGAGCACTTCGAGGCCTGTGCTGGGATATGGAATATCTTCACCTAAAAACTACAGAGAAGCAGTCTCAGAAAGTTCTTCACGATGCATTCATTCAACTCACAGAGTTGAACCTTCCTTTTGATAGAACAGTTTGGAAACACTCTTTTTGTAGAATCTGCAAGAGGATATTTGGAGCGTTTTGAGGCCTATGCTGGAAAAGGAAATATCTTCACCTAAAAACTAGACAGAAGCATTCTCAGAAACTTCTGTGTGATGAGTGCATTCAACTCACAGACTTGAACGTTTCTTTTGATAGAACAGTTTGGAAACATTACGTTTGTAGAATCTGCAAGTGTTTATTCGGAGCACCTTGAGGCGTATGTTGGAAAAGGAAATATCTTCACATAAAAACTAGAGAGAAGGATTCTCAGAAACTTCTTTGTGATGAGTTCATTCAACTCACAGAGTTGAACCTACCAATTGATAGAGAAGTTTGGAAACACTCTTTTTGTAGAATCTGCAAGTGGATATTTGGAGCCGTTTGAGGCCTATGCTGGAAAAGGAAATATCTTCACATAAAAACTGAACAGAAGCATTCTCAGAAACTTCTGTGTGATGAGTGCATTCAACTCACAGACTTGAACGTTTCTTTTGATAGAACAGTTTGGAAACATTACGTTTGTACAATCTGCAAGTGTTTATTCGGGGCCCATTGAGGCGTATGTTGGAAAAGGAAATATCTTCGCATAAAAACTAGAGAGAAGGATTCTCAGAAACTTCTTTGTGATGAGTTCATTCAACTCACAGAGTTGAACCTACCAATTGATAGAGAAGTTTGGAAACACTCTTTTTGTAGAATCTGCAAGTGGATATTTGGAGCCGTTTGAGGCCTATGCTGGAAAAGGAAATATCTTCACATAAAAACTGAACAGAAGCATTCTCAGAAACTTCTTTGTGTTGAGTGCATTCAACTCACAGACTTGAACTTACCTATAGAAAGAGCAGTTTTGAAACACTCTTTTGGTAAAATCTGCAAGTGGTTATTTGGAGCACTTCGAGGCCTGTGCTGGGATATGGAATATCTTCACCTAAAAACTACAGAGAAGCATTCTCAGAAAGTTCTTCACGATGCATTCATTCAACTCACAGAGTTGAACCTTCCTTTTGATAGAACAGTTTTGAAACACTCTTTTTGTAGAATCTGCAAGAGGATATTTGAAGCGTTTTGAGGCCTATGCTGGAAAAGGAAATATCTTCACCTAAAAACTAGACAGAAGCATTCTCAGAAACTTCTGTGTGATGAGTGCATTCAACTCACAGACTTGAATGTTTCTTTTGATAGAACAGTTTGGAAACATTACGTTTGTAGAATCTGCAGGTGTTTATTCGGAGCACCTTGAGGCCTATGTTGAAAAAGGAAATATCTTCACATAAAAACTAGAGAGAAGGATTCTCAGAAACTTCTTTGTGATGAGTTCATTCAACTCACAGAGTTGAACCTACCAATTGATAGAGAAGTTTGGAAACACTCTTTTTGTAGAATCTGCAAGTGGATATTTGAAGCCGTTTGAGGCCTATGCTGGAAAAGGAAATATCTTCACATAAAAACTGAACAGAAGCATTCTCAGAAACTTCTTTGTGTTCAGTGCATTCAACTCACAGACTTGAACTTACCTGTAGAAAGAGCAGTTTTGAAACACTCTTGGTAAAATCTGCAAGTGGTTATTTGGAGCACTTCGAGGCCTGTGCTGGGATATGGAATATCTTCATCTAAAAACTACAGAGAAGCATTCTCAGAAAGTTCTTCACGATGCATTCATTCAACTCACAGAGTTGAACCTTCCTTTTGATAGAACAGTTTTGAAACACTCTTTTTGTAGAATCTGCAAGAGGATATTTGGAGCGTTTTGAGGCCTATGCTTTAAAAGGAAATATCTTCACCTAAAAACTAGACAGAAGCATTCTCAGAAACTTCTGTGTGATGAGTGCATTCAACTCACAGACTTGAATGTTTCTTTTGATAGAACAGTTTGGAAACATTACGTTTGTAGAATCTGCAAGTGTTTATTCGGGGCCCATTGAGGCCTATGTTGGAAAAGGAAATATCTTCGCATAAAAACTAGAGAGAAGGATTCTCAGAAACTTCTTTGTGATGAGTTCATTCAACTCACAGAGTTGAACCTACCAATTGATAGAGAAGTTTGGAAACACTCTTTTTGTAGAATCTGCAAGTGGATATTTGGAGCCGTTTGAGGCCTATGCTGGAAAAGGAAATATCTTCACATAAAAACTGAACAGAAGCATTCTCAGAAACTTCTTTGTGTTGAGTGCATTCAACTCACAGACTTGAACTTACCTATAGAAAGAGCAGTTTTGAAACACTCTTTTGGTAAAATCTGCAAGTGGTTATTTGGAGCACTTCGAGGCCTGTGCTGGGATATGGAATATCTTCACCTAAAAACTACAGAGAAGCATTCTCAGAAAGTTCTTCACGATGCATTCATTCAACTCACAGAGTTGAACCTTCCTTTTGATAGAACAGTTTTGAAACACTCTTTTTGTAGAATCTGCAAGAGGATATTTGGAGCGTTTTGAGGCCTATGCTGGAAAAGGAAATATCTTCACCTAAAAACTAGACAGAAGCATTCTCAGAAACTTCTGTGTGATGAGTGCATTCAACTCACAGACTTGAACGTTTCTTTTGATAGAACAGTTTGGAAACATTACGTTTGTAGAATCTGCAAGTGTTTATTCGGAGCACCTTGAGGCGTATGTTGGAAAAGGAAATATCTTCACATAAAAACTAGAGAGAAGGATTCTCAGAAACTTCTTTGTGATGAGTTCATTCAACTCACAGAGTTGAACCTACCAATTGATAGAGAAGTTTGGAAACACTCTTTTTGTAGAATCTGCAAGTGGATATTTGGAGCCGTTTGAGGCCTAGGCTGGAAAAGGAAATATCTTCACATAAAAACTGAACAGAAGCATTCTCAGAAACTTCTGTGTGATGAGTGCATTCAACTCACAGACTTGAACGTTTCTTTTGATAGAACAGTTTGGAAACATTACGTTTGTAGAATCTGCAGGTGTTTATTCGGAGCACCTTGAGGCCTATGTTGAAAAAGGAAATATCTTCACATAAAAACTAGAGAGAAGGATTCTCAGAAACTTCTTTGTGATGAGTTCATTCAACTCACAGAGTTGAACCTACCAATTGATAGAGAAGTTTGGAAACACTCTTTTTGTAGAATCTGCAAGTGGATATTTGGAGCCGTTTGAGGCCTATGCTGGAAAAGGAAATATCTTCACATAAAAACTGAACAGAAGCATTCTCAGAAACTTCTTTGTGTTCAGTGCATTCAACTCACAGACTTGAACTTACCTGTAGAAAGAGCAGTTTTGAAACACTCTTGGTAAAATCTGCAAGTGGTTATTTGGAGCACTTCGAGGCCTGTGCTGGGATATAGAATATCTTCATCTAAAAACTACAGAGAAGCATTCTCAGAAAGTTCTTCACGATGCATTCATTCAACTCACAGAGTTGAACCTTCCTTTTGACAGAACAGTTTTGAAACACTCTTTTTGTAGAATCTGCAAGAGGATATTTGGAGCGTTTTGAGGCCTATGCTGGAAAAGGAAATATCTTCACCTAAAAACTAGACAGAAGCATTCTCAGAAACTTCTGTGTGATGAGTGCATTCAACTCACAGACTTGAACGTTTCTTTTGATAGAACAGTTTGGAAACATTACGTTTGTAGAATCTGCAAGTGTTTATTCGGAGCACTTGAGGCCTATGTTGGAAAAGGAAATATCTTCACATAAAAACTAGAGAGAAGGATTCTCAGAAACTTCTTTGTGATGAGTTCATTCAACTCACAGAGTTGAACCTACCAATTGATAGAGAAGTTTGGAAACACTCTTTTTGTAGAATCTGCAAGTGGATATTTGGAGCCGTTTGAGGCCTATGCTGGAAAAGGAAATATCTTCACATAAAAACTGAACAGAAGCATTCTCAGAAACTTCTTTGTGTTGAGTGCATTCAACTCACAGACTTGAACTTACCTGTAGAAAGAGCAGTTTTGAAACACTCTTTTGGTAAAATCTGCAAGTGGTTATTTGGAGCACTTCGAGGCCTGTGCTGGGATATGGAATATCTTCACCTAAAAACTACAGAGAAGCAGTCTCAGAAAGTTCTTCACGATGCATTCATTCAACTCACAGAGTTGAACCTTCCTTTTGATAGAACAGTTTTGAAACACTCTTTTTGTAGAATCTGCAAGAGGATATTTGGAGCGTTTTGAGGCCTATGCTGGAAAAGGAAATATCTTCACCTAAAAACTAGACAGAAGCATTCTCAGAAACTTCTGTGTGATGAGTGCATTCAACTCACAGACTTGAACGTTTCTTTTGATAGAACAGTTTGGAAACATTACGTTTGTAGAATCTGCAAGTGTTTATTCGGAGCACCTTGAGGCGTATGTTGGAAAAGGAAATATCTTCACATAAAAACTAGAGAGAAGGATTCTCAGAAACTTCTTTGTGATGAGTTCATTCAACTCACAGAGTTGAACCTACCAATTGATAGAGAAGTTTGGAAACACTCTTTTTGTAGAATCTGCAAGTGGATATTTGGAGCCGTTTGAGGCCTATGCTGGAAAAGGAAATATCTTCACATAAAAACTGAACAGAAGCATTCTCAGAAACTTCTGTGTGATGAGTGCATTCAACTCACAGACTTGAACGTTTCTTTTGATAGAACAGTTTGGAAACATTACGTTTGTAGAATCTGCAAGTGTTTATTCGGGGCACATTGAGGCGTATGTTGGAAAAGGAAATATCTTCGCATAAAAACTAGAGAGAAGGATTCTCAGAAACTTCTTTGTGATGAGTTCATTCAACTCACAGAGTTGAACCTACCAATTGATAGAGAAGTTTGGAAACACTCTTTTTATAGAATCTGCAAGTGGATATTTGGAGCCGTTTGAGGCCTATGCTGGAAAAGGAAATATCTTCACATAAAAACTGAACAGAAGCATTCTCAGAAACTTCTTTGTGTTGAGTGCATTCAACTCACAGACTTGAACGTACCTATAGAAAGAGCAGTTTTGAAACACTCTTTTGGTAAAATCTGCAAGTGGTTATTTGGTGCACTTCGAGGCCTGTGCTGGGATATGGAATATCTTCACCTAAAAACTACAGAGAAGCATTCTCAGAAAGTTCTTCACGATGCATTCATTCAACTCACAGAGTTGAACCTTCCTTTTGATAGAACAGTTTTGAAACACTCTTTTTGTAGAATCTGCAAGAGGATATTTGGAGCGTTTTGAGGCCTATGCTGGAAAAGGAAATATCTTCACCTAAAAACTAGACAGAAGCATTCTCAGAAACTTCTGTGTGATGAGTGCATTCAACTCACAGACTTGAACGTTTCTTTTGATAGAACAGTTTGGAAACATTACGTTTGTAGAATCTGCAAGTGTTTATTCGGAGCACCTTGAGGCGTATGTTGGAAAAGGAAATATCTTCACATAAAAACTAGAGAGAAGGATTCTCAGAAACTTCTTTGTGATGAGTTCATTCAACTCACAGAGTTGAACCTACCAATTGATAGAGAAGTTTGGAAACACTCTTTTTGTAGAATCTGCAAGTGGATATTTGGAGCCGTTTGAGGCCTAGGGTGGAAAAGGAAATATCTTCACATAAAAACTGAACAGAAGCATTCTCAGAAACTTCTGTGTGATGAGTGCATTCAACTCACAGACTTGAAGGTTTCTTTTGATAGAACAGTTTGGAAACATTACGTTTGTAGAATCTGCAGGTGTTTATTCGGAGCACCTTGAGGCGTATGTTGGAAAAGGAAATATCTTCACATAAAAACTAGAGAGAAGGATTCTCAGAAACTTCTTTGTGATGAGTTCATTCAACTCACAGAGTTGAACCTACCAATTGATAGAGAAGTTTGGAAACACTCTTTTTGTAGAATCTGCAAGTGGATATTTGGAGCCGTTTGAGGCCTATGCTGGAAAAGGAAATATCTTCACATAAAAACTGAACAGAAGCATTCTCAGAAACTTCTTTGTGTTGAGTGCATTCAACTCACAGACTTGAACTTACCTGTAGAAAGAGCAGTTTTGAAACACTCTTTTGGTAAAATCTGCAAGTGGTTATTTGGAGCACTTCGAGGCCTGTGCTGGGATATGGAATATCTTCACCTAAAAACTACAGAGAAGCAGTCTCAGAAAGTTCTTCACGATGCATTCATTCAACTCACAGAGTTGAACCTTCCTTTTGATAGAACAGTTTTGAAACACTCTTTTTGTAGAATCTGCAAGAGGATATTTGGCGCGTTTTGAGGCCTATGCTGGAAAAGGAAATATCTTCACCTAAAAACTAGACAGAAGCATTCTCAGAAACTTCTGTGTGATGAGTGCATTCAACTCACAGACTTGAACGTTTCTTTTGATAGAACAGTTTGGAAACATTACGTTTGTAGAATCTGCAAGTGTTTATTCGGAGCACCTTGAGGCCTATGTTGGAAAAGGAAATATCTTCACATAAAACCTAGAGAGAAGGATTCTCAGAAACTTCTTTGTGATGAGTTCATTCAACTCACAGAGTTGAACCTACCAATTGATAGAGAAGTTTGGAAACACTCTTTTTGTAGAATCTGCAAGTGGATATTTGGAGCCGTTTGAGGCCTATGCTGGAAAAGGAAATATCTTCACATAAAAACTGAACAGAAGCATTCTCAGAAACTTCTTTGTGTTGAGTGCATTCAACTCACAGACTTGAACTTACCTGTAGAAAGAGCAGTTTTGAAACACTCTTTTGGTAAAATCTGCAAGTGGTTATTTGGAGCACTTCGAGGCCTGTGCTGGGATATGGAATATCTTCACCTAAAAACTACAGAGAAGCATTCTCAGAAAGTTCTTCACGATGCATTCATTCAACTCACAGAGTTGAACCTTCCTTTTGATAGAACAGTTTTGAAACACTCTTTTTGTAGATTCTGCAAGAGGATATTTGGAGCGTTTTGAGGCCTATGCTGGAAAAGGAAATATCTTCACCTAAAAACTAGACAGAAGCATTCTCAGAAACTTCTCTGTGATGAGTGCATTCAACTCACAGACTTGAACGTTTCTTTTGATAGAACAGTTTGGAAACATTACGATTGTAGAATCTGCAAGTGTTTATTCGGAGCACCTTGAGGCCTATGTTGGAAAAGGAAATATCTTCGCATAAAAACTAGAGAGAAGGATTCTCAGAAACTTCTTTGTGATGAGTTCATTCAACTCACAGAGTTGAACCTACCAATTGATAGAGAAGTTTGGAAACCCTCTTTTTGTAGAATCTGAAAGTGGATATTTGGAGCCGTTTGAGGCCTAGGCTGGAAAAGGAAATATCTTCACATAAAAACTGAACAGAAGCATTCTCAGAAACTTCTGTGTGATGAGTGCATTCAACTCACAGACTTGAACGTTTCTTTTGATAGAACAGTTTGGAAACATTACGTTTGTAGAATCTGCAGGTGTTTATTCGGAGCACCTTGAGGCCTATGTTGGAAAAGGAAATATCTTCACATAAAAACTAGAGAGAAGGATTCTCACAAACTTCTTTGTGATGAGTTCATTCAACTCACAGAGTTGAACCTACCAATTGATAGAGAAGTTTGGAAACACTCTTTTTGTAGAATCTGCAAGTGGATATTTGGAGCCATTTGAGGCCTATGCTGGAAAAGGAAATATCATCACATAAAAACTGAACAGAAGCATTCTCAGAAACTTCTTTGTGTTGAGTGCATTCAACTCACAGACTTGAACTTACCTGTGAAAAGAGCAGTTTTGAAACACTCTTTTGGTAAAATCTGCAAGTGGTTATTTGGAGCACTTCGAGGCCTGTGCTGGGATATGGAATATCTTCACCTAAAAACTACAGAGAAGCAGTCTCAGAAAGTTCTTCACGATGCATTCATTCAACTCACAGAGTTGAACCTTCCTTTTGATAGAACAGTTTGGAAACACTCTCTTTGTAGAATCTGCAAGAGGATATTTGGAGCGTTTTGAGGCCTATGCTGGAAAAGGAAATATCTTCACCTAAAAACTAGACAGAAGCATTCTCAGAAACTTCTGTGTGATGAGTGCATTCAACTCACAGACTTGAACGTTTCTTTTGATAGAACAGTTTGGAAACATTACGATTGTAGAATCTGGAAGTGTTTATTCGGAGCACCTTGAGGCGTATGTTGGAAAAGGAAATATCTTCACATAAAAACTAGAGAGAAGGATTCTCAGAAACTTCTTTGTGATGAGTTCATTCAACTCACAGAGTTGAACCTGCCAATTGATAGAGAAGTTTGGAAACACTCTTTTTGTAGAATCTGCAAGTGGATATTTGGAGCCGTTTGAGGCCTAGGCTGGAAAAGGAAATGTCTTCACATAAAAACTGAACAGAAGCATTCTCAGAAACTTCTGTGTGATGAGTGCATTCAACTCACAGACTTGAACGTTTCTTTTGATAGAACAGTTTGGAAACATTACGTTTGTAGAATCTGCAGGTGTTTATTCGGAGCACCTTGAGGCCTATGTTGGAAAAGGAAATATCTTCACATAAAAACTAGAGAGAAGGATTCTCAGAAACTTCTTTGTGATGAGTTCATTCAACTCACAGAGTTGAACCTACCAATTGATAGAGAAGTTTGGAAACACTCTTTTTGTAGAATCTGCAAGTGGATATTTGGAGCCGTTTGAGGCCTATGCTGGAAAAGGAAATATCTTCACATAAAAACTGAACAGAAGCATTCTCAGAAACTTCTTTGTGTTGAGTGCATTCAACTCACAGACTTGAACTTACCTGTAGAAAGAGCAGTTTTGAAACACTCTTTTGGTAAAATCTGCAAGTGGTTATTTGGAGCACTTCGAGGCCTGTGCTGGGATATGGAATATCTTCACCTAAAAACTACAGAGAAGCAGTCTCAGAAAGTTCTTCACGATGCATTCATTCAACTCACAGAGTTGAACCTTCCTTTTGATAGAACAGTTTTGAAACACTCTTTTTGTAGAATCTGCAAGAGGATATTTGGCGCGTTTTGAGGCCTATGCTGGAAAAGGAAATATCTTCACCTAAAAACTAGACAGAAGCATTCTCAGAAACTTCTGTGTGATGAGTGCATTCAACTCACAGACTTGAACGTTTCTTTTGATAGAACAGTTTGGAAACATTACGTTTGTAGAATCTGCAGGTGTTTATTCGGAGCACCTTGAGGCGTACGTTGGAAAAGGAAATATCTTCACATAAAAACTAGAGAGAAGGATTCTCAGAAACTTCTTTGTGATGAGTTCATTCAACTCACAGAGTTGAACCTACCAATTGATAGAGAAGTTTGGAAACACTCTTTTTGTAGAATCTGCAAGTGGATATTTGGAGCCGTTTGAGGCCTATGCTGGAAAAGGAAATATCTTCACATAAAAACTGAACAGAAGCATTCTCAGAAACTTCTTTGTGTTGAGTGCATTCAACTCACAGACTTGAACTTACCTGTAGAAAGAGCAGTTTTGAAACACTCTTTTGGTAAAATCTGCAAGTGGTTATTTGGAGCACTTCGAGGCCTGTGCTGGGATATGGAATATCTTCACCTAAAAACTACAGAGAAGCAGTCTCAGAAAGTTCTTCACGATGCATTCATTCAACTCACAGAGTTGAACCTTCCTTTTGATAGAACAGTTTGGAAACACTCTTTTTGTAGAATCTGCAAGAGGATATTTGGAGCGTTTTGAGGCCTATGCTGGAAAAGGAAATATCTTCACCTAAAAACTAGACAGAAGCATTCTCAGAAACTTCTGTGTGATGAGTGCATTCAACTCACAGACTTGAACGTTTCTTTTGATAGAACAGTTTGGAAACATTACGTTTGTAGAATCTGCAAGTGTTTATTCGGAGCACCTTGAGGCGTATGTTGGAAAAGGAAATATCTTCACATAAAAACTAGAGAGAAGGATTCTCAGAAACTTCTTTGTGATGAGTTCATTCAACTCACAGAGTTGAACCTACCAATTGATAGAGAAGTTTGGAAACACTCTTTTTGTAGAATCTGCAAGTGGATATTTGGAGCCGTTTGAGGCCTATGCTGGAAAAGGAAATATCTTCACATAAAAACTGAACAGAAGCATTCTCAGAAACTTCTGTGTGATGAGTGCATTCAACTCACAGACTTGAACGTTTCTTTTGATAGAACAGTTTGGAAACATTACGTTTGTACAATCTGCAAGTGTTTATTCGGGGCCCATTGAGGCGTATGTTGGAAAAGGAAATATCTTCGCATAAAAACTAGAGAGAAGGATTCTCAGAAACTTCTTTGTGATGAGTTCATTCAACTCACAGAGTTGAACCTACCAATTGATAGAGAAGTTTGGAAACACTCTTTTTGTAGAATCTGCAAGTGGATATTTGGAGCCGTTTGAGGCCTATGCTGGAAAAGGAAATATCTTCACATAAAAACTGAACAGAAGCATTCTCAGAAACTTCTTTGTGTTGAGTGCATTCAACTCACAGACTTGAACTTACCTATAGAAAGAGCAGTTTTGAAACACTCTTTTGGTAAAATCTGCAAGTGGTTATTTGGAGCACTTCGAGGCCTGTGCTGGGATATGGAATATCTTCACCTAAAAACTACAGAGAAGCATTCTCAGAAAGTTCTTCACGATGCATTCATTCAACTCACAGAGTTGAACCTTCCTTTTGATAGAACAGTTTTGAAACACTCTTTTTGTAGAATCTGCAAGAGGATATTTGAAGCGTTTTGAGGCCTATGCTGGAAAAGGAAATATCTTCACCTAAAAACTAGACAGAAGCATTCTCAGAAACTTCTGTGTGATGAGTGCATTCAACTCACAGACTTGAATGTTTCTTTTGATAGAACAGTTTGGAAACATTACGTTTGTAGAATCTGCAGGTGTTTATTCGGAGCACCTTGAGGCCTATGTTGAAAAAGGAAATATCTTCACATAAAAACTAGAGAGAAGGATTCTCAGAAACTTCTTTGTGATGAGTTCATTCAACTCACAGAGTTGAACCTACCAATTGATAGAGAAGTTTGGAAACACTCTTTTTGTAGAATCTGCAAGTGGATATTTGAAGCCGTTTGAGGCCTATGCTGGAAAAGGAAATATCTTCACATAAAAACTGAACAGAAGCATTCTCAGAAACTTCTTTGTGTTCAGTGCATTCAACTCACAGACTTGAACTTACCTGTAGAAAGAGCAGTTTTGAAACACTCTTGGTAAAATCTGCAAGTGGTTATTTGGAGCACTTCGAGGCCTGTGCTGGGATATGGAATATCTTCATCTAAAAACTACAGAGAAGCATTCTCAGAAAGTTCTTCACGATGCATTCATTCAACTCACAGAGTTGAACCTTCCTTTTGATAGAACAGTTTTGAAACACTCTTTTTGTAGAATCTGCAAGAGGATATTTGGAGCGTTTTGAGGCCTATGCTTTAAAAGGAAATATCTTCACCTAAAAACTAGACAGAAGCATTCTCAGAAACTTCTGTGTGATGAGTGCATTCAACTCACAGACTTGAATGTTTCTTTTGATAGAACAGTTTGGAAACATTACGTTTGTAGAATCTGCAAGTGTTTATTCGGGGCCCATTGAGGCCTATGTTGGAAAAGGAAATATCTTCGCATAAAAACTAGAGAGAAGGATTCTCAGAAACTTCTTTGTGATGAGTTCATTCAACTCACAGAGTTGAACCTACCAATTGATAGAGAAGTTTGGAAACACTCTTTTTGTAGAATCTGCAAGTGGATATTTGGAGCCGTTTGAGGCCTATGCTGGAAAAGGAAATATCTTCACATAAAAACTGAACAGAAGCATTCTCAGAAACTTCTTTGTGTTGAGTGCATTCAACTCACAGACTTGAACTTACCTATAGAAAGAGCAGTTTTGAAACACTCTTTTGGTAAAATCTGCAAGTGGTTATTTGGAGCACTTCGAGGCCTGTGCTGGGATATGGAATATCTTCACCTAAAAACTACAGAGAAGCATTCTCAGAAAGTTCTTCACGATGCATTCATTCAACTCACAGAGTTGAACCTTCCTTTTGATAGAACAGTTTTGAAACACTCTTTTTGTAGAATCTGCAAGAGGATATTTGGAGCGTTTTGAGGCCTATGCTGGAAAAGGAAATATCTTCACCTAAAAACTAGACAGAAGCATTCTCAGAAACTTCTGTGTGATGAGTGCATTCAACTCACAGACTTGAACGTTTCTTTTGATAGAACAGTTTGGAAACATTACGTTTGTAGAATCTGCAAGTGTTTATTCGGAGCACCTTGAGGCGTATGTTGGAAAAGGAAATATCTTCACATAAAAACTAGAGAGAAGGATTCTCAGAAACTTCTTTGTGATGAGTTCATTCAACTCACAGAGTTGAACCTACCAATTGATAGAGAAGTTTGGAAACACTCTTTTTGTAGAATCTGCAAGTGGATATTTGGAGCCGTTTGAGGCCTAGGCTGGAAAAGGAAATATCTTCACATAAAAACTGAACAGAAGCATTCTCAGAAACTTCTGTGTGATGAGTGCATTCAACTCACAGACTTGAAGGTTTCTTTTGATAGAACAGTTTGGAAACATTACGTTTGTAGAATCTGCAGGTGTTTATTCGGAGCACCTTGAGGCGTATGTTGGAAAAGGAAATATCTTCACATAAAAACTAGAGAGAAGGATTCTCAGAAACTTCTTTGTGATGAGTTCATTCAACTCACAGAGTTGAACCTACCAATTGATAGAGAAGTTTGGAAACACTCTTTTTGTAGAATCTGCAAGTGGATATTTGGAGCCGTTTGAGGCCTATGCTGGAAAAGGAAATATCTTCACATAAAAACTGAACAGAAGCATTCTCAGAAACTTCTTTGTGTTGAGTGCATTCAACTCACAGACTTGAACTTACCTGTAGAAAGAGCAGTTTTGAAACACTCTTTTGGTAAAATCTACAAGTGGTTATTTGGAGCATTTCGAGGTCTGTGCTGGGATATGGAATATCTTCACCTAAAAACTACAGAGAAGCAGTCTCAGAAAGTTCTTCATGATGCATTCATTCAACTCACAGAGTTGAACCTTCCTTTTGATAGAACGGTTTTGAAACACTCTTTTTGTAGAATCTGCAAGAGGATATTTGGAGCGTTTTGAGGCCTATGCTGGAAAAGGAAATATCTTCACCTAAAAACTAGACAGAAGCATTCTCAGAAACTTCTGTGTGATGAGTGCATTCAACTCACAGACTTGAACGTTTCTTTTGATAGAACAGTTTGAAAACATTACGTTTGTAGAATCTGCAAGTGTTTATTCGGAGCACCTTGAGGCGTATGTTGGAAAAGGAAATATCTTCACATAAAAACTAGAGAGAAGGATTCTCAGAAACTTCTTTGTGATGAGTTCATTCAACTCACAGAGTTGAACCTACCAATTGATAGAGAAGTTTGGAAACACTCTTTTTGTAGAATCTGCAAGTGGATATTTGGAGCCGTTTGAGGCCTATGCTGGAAAAGGAAATATCTTCACATAAAAACTGAACAGAAGCATTCTCAGAAACTTCTGTGTGATGAGTGCATTCAACTCACAGACTTGAACGTTTCTTTTGATAGAACAGTTTGGAAACATTACGTTTGTAGAATCTGCAAGTGTTTATTCGGAGCCCATTGAGGCCTATGTTGGAAAAGGAAATATCTTCGCATAAAAACTATAGAGAAGGATTCTCAGAAACTTCTTTGTGATGAGTTCATTCAACTCACAGAGTTGAACCTACCAATTGATAGAGAAGTTTGGAAACACTCTTTTTGTAGAATCTGCAAGTGGATATTTGGAGCCGTTTGAGGCCTATGCTGGAAAAGGAAATATCTTCACATAAAAACTGAACAGAAGCATTCTCAGAAACTTCTTTGTGTTGAGTGCATTCAACTCACAGACTTGAACTTACCTATAGAAAGAGCAGTTTTGAAACACTCTTTTGGTAAAATCTGCAAGTGGTTATTTGGAGCACTTCGAGGCCTGTGCTGGGATATGGAATATCTTCATCTAAAAACTACAGAGAAGCATTCTCAGAAAGTTCTTCACGATGCATTCATTCAACTCACAGAGTTGAACCTTCCTTTTGATAGAACAGTTTTGAAACACTCTTTTTGTAGAATCTGCAAGAGGATATTTGGAGCGTTTTGAGGCCTATGCTGGAAAAGGAAATATCTTCACCTAAAAACTAGACAGAAGCATTCTCAGAAACTTCTGTGTGATGAGTGCATTCAACTCACAGACTTGAACGTTTCTTTTGATAGAAGAGTTTGGAAACATTACGTTTGTAGAATCTGCAAGTGTTTATTCGGAGCACTTGAGGCCTATGTTGGAAAAGGAAATATCTTCACATAAAAACTAGAGAGAAGGATTCTCAGAAACTTCTTTGTGATGAGTTCATTCAACTCACAGAGTTGAACCTACCAATTGATAGAGAAGTTTGGAAACACTCTTTTTGTAGAATCTGCAAGTGGATATTTGGAGCCGTTTGAGGCCTATGCTGGAAAAGGAAATATCTTCACATAAAAACTGAACAGAAGCATTCTCAGAAACTTCTTTGTGTTGAGTGCATTCAACTCACAGACTTGAACTTACCTGTAGAAAGAGCAGTTTTGAAACACTCTTTTGGTAAAATCTGCAAGTGGTTATTTGGAGCACTTCGAGGCCTGTGCTGGGATATGGAATATCTTCACCTAAAAACTACAGAGAAGCAGTCTCAGAAAGTTCTTCACGATGCATTCATTCAACTCACAGAGTTGAACCTTCCTTTTGATAGAACAGTTTGGAAACACTCTTTTTGTAGAATCTGCAAGAGGATATTTGGAGCGTTTTGAGGCCTATGCTGGAAAAGGAAATATCTTCACCTAAAAACTAGACAGAAGCATTCTAAGAAACTTCTGTGTGATGAGTGCATTCAACTCACAGACTTGAACGTTTCTTTTGATAGAACAGTTTGGAAACATTACGTTTGTAGAATCTGCAAGTGTTTATTCGGAGCACCTTGAGGCGTATGTTGGAAAAGGAAATATCTTCACATAAAAACTAGAGAGAAGGATTCTCAGAAACTTCTTGGTGATGAGTTCATTCAACTCACAGAGTGGAACCTACCAATTGATAGAGAAGTTTGGAAACACTCTTTTTGTAGAATCTGCAAGTGGATATTTGGAGCCGTTTGAGGCCTATGCTGGAAAAGGAAATATCTTCACATAAAAACTGAACAGAAGCATTCTCAGAAACTTCTGTGTGATGAGTGCATTCAACTCACAGACTTGAACGTTTCTTTTGATAGAACAGTTTGGAAACATTACGTTTGTAGAATCTGCAAGTGTTTATTCGGAGCCCATTGAGGCCTATGTTGGAAAAGGAAATATCTTCGCATAAAAACTAGAGAGAAGGATTCTCAGAAACTTCTTTGTGATGAGTTCATTCAACTCACAGAGTTGAACCTACGAATTGATAGAGAAGTTTGGAAACACTCTTTTTGTAGAATCTGCAAGTGGATATTTGGAGCCGTTTGAGGCCTATGCTGGAAAAGGAAATATCTTCACATAAAAACTGAACAGAAGCATTCTGAGAAACTTCTTTGTGTTGAGTGCATTCAACTCACAGACTTGAACTTACCTATAGAAAGAGCAGTTTTGAAACACTCTTTTGGTAAAATCTGCAAGTGGTTATTTGGAGCACTTCGAGGCCTGTGCTGGGATATGGAATATCTTCACCTAAAAACTACAGAGAAGCATTCTCAGAAAGTTCTTCACGATGCATTCATTCAACTCACAGAGTTGAACCTTCCTTTTGATAGAACAGTTTTGAAACACTCTTTTTGTAGAATCTGCAAGAGGATATTTGAAGCGTTTTGAGGCCTATGCTGGAAAAGGAAATATCTTCACCTAAAAACTAGACAGAAGCATTCTCAGAAACTTCTGTGTGATGAGTGCATTCAACTCACAGACTTGAATGTTTCTTTTGATAGAACAGTTTGGAAACATTACGTTTGTAGAATCTGCAGGTGTTTATTCGGAGCACCTTGAGGCCTATGTTGAAAAAGGAAATATCTTCACATAAAAACTAGAGAGAAGGATTCTCAGAAACTTCTTTGTGATGAGTTCATTCAACTCACAGAGTTGAACCTACCAATTGATAGAGAAGTTTGGAAACACTCTTTTTGTAGAATCTGCAAGTGGATATTTGGAGCCGTTTGAGGCCTATGCTGGAAAAGGAAATATCTTCACATAAAAACTGAACAGAAGCATTCTCAGAAACTTCTTTGTGTTCAGTGCATTCAACTCACAGACTTGAACTTACCTGTAGAAAGAGCAGTTTTGAAACACTCTTGGTAAAATCTGCAAGTGGTTATTTGGAGCACTTCGAGGCCTGTGCTGGGATATGGAATATCTTCATCTAAAAACTACAGAGAAGCATTCTCAGAAAGTTCTTCACGATGCATTCATTCAACTCACAGAGTTGAACCTTCCTTTTGATAGAACAGTTTTGAAACACTCTTTTTGTAGAATCTGCAAGAGGATATTTGGAGCGTTTTGAGGCCTATGCTGGAAAAGGAAATATCTTCACCTAAAAACTAGACAGAAGCATTCTCAGAAACTTCTGTGTGATGAGTGCATTCAACTCACAGACTTGAACGTTTCTTTTGATAGAACAGTTTGGAAACATTACGTTTGTAGAATCTGCAAGTGTTTATTCGGGGCCCATTGAGGCCTATGTTGGAAAAGGAAATATCTTCGCATAAAAACTAGAGAGAAGGATTCTCAGAAACTTCTTTGTGATGAGTTCATTCAACTCACAGAGTTGAACCTACCAATTGATAGAGAAGTTTGGAAACACTCTTTTTGTAGAATCTGCAAGTGGATATTTGGAGCCGTTTGAGGCCTATGCTGGAAAAGGAAATATCTTCACATAAAAACTGAACAGAAGCATTCTCAGAAACTTCTTTGTGTTGAGTGCATTCAACTCACAGACTTGAACTTACCTATAGAAAGAGCAGTTTTGAAACACTCTTTTGGTAAAATCTGCAAGTGGTTATTTGGAGCACTTCGAGGCCTGTGCTGGGATATGGAATATCTTCACCTAAAAACTACAGAGAAGCATTCTCAGAAAGTTCTTCACGATGCATTCATTCAACTCACAGAGTTGAACCTTCCTTTTGATAGAACAGTTTTGAAACACTCTTTTTGTAGAATCTGCAAGAGGATATTTGGAGCGTTTTGAGGCCTATGCTGGAAAAGGAAATATCTTCACCTAAAAACTAGACAGAAGCATTCTCAGAAACTTCTGTGTGATGAGTGCATTCAACTCACAGACTTGAACGTTTCTTTTGATAGAACAGTTTGGAAACATTACGTTTGTAGAATCTGCAAGTGTTTATTCGGAGCACCTTGAGGCGTATGTTGGAAAAGGAAATATCTTCACATAAAAACTAGAGAGAAGGATTCTCAGAAACTTCTTTGTGATGAGTTCATTCAACTCACAGAGTTGAACCTACCAATTGATAGAGAAGTTTGGAAACACTCTTTTTGTAGAATCTGCAAGTGGATATTTGGAGCCGTTTGAGGCCTAGGCTGGAAAAGGAAATATCTTCACATAAAAACTGAACAGAAGCATTCTCAGAAACTTCTGTGTGATGAGTGCATTCAACTCACAGACTTGAACGTTTCTTTTGATAGAACAGTTTGGAAACATTACGTTTGTAGAATCTGCAGGTGTTTATTCGGAGCACCTTGAGGCCTATGTTGGAAAAGGAAATATCTTCACATAAAAACTAGAGAGAAGGATTCTCAGAAACTTCTTTGTGATGAGTTCATTCAACTCACAGAGTTGAACCTACCAATTGATAGAGAAGTTTGGAAACACTCTTTTTGTAGAATCTGCAAGTGGATATTTGGAGCCGTTTGAGGCCTATGCTGGAAAAGGAAATATCTTCACATAAAAACTGAACAGAAGCATTCTCAGAAACTTCTTTGTGTTGAGTGCATTCAACTCACAGACTTGAACTTACCTGTAGAAAGAGCAGTTTTGAAACACTCTTTTGGTAAAATCTGCAAGTGGTTATTTGGAGCACTTCGAGGCCTGTGCTGGGATATGGAATATCTTCACCTAAAAACTACAGAGAAGCAGTCTCAGAAAGTTCTTCATGATGCATTCATTCAACTCACAGAGTTGAACCTTCCTTTTGATAGAACGGTTTTGAAACACTCTTTTTGTAGAATCTGCAAGAGGATATTTGGAGCGTTTTGAGGCCTATGTTGGAAAAGGAAATATCTTCACGTAAAAACTAGACAGAAGCATTCTCAGAAACTTCTGTGTGATGAGTGCATTCAACTCACAGACTTGAACGTTTCTTTTGATAGAACAGTTTGAAAACATTACGTTTGTAGAATCTGCAAGTGTTTATTCGGAGCACCTTGAGGCGTATGTTGGAAAAGGAAATATCTTCACATAAAAACTAGAGAGAAGGATTCTCAGAAACTTCTTTGTGATGAGTTCATTCAACTCACAGAGTTGAACCTACCAATTGATAGAGAAGTTTGGAAACACTCTTTTTGTAGAATCTGCAAGTGGATATTTGGAGCCGTTTGAGGCCTATGCTGGAAAAGGAAATATCTTCACATAAAAACTGAACAGAAGCATTCTCAGAAACTTCTGTGTGATGAGTGCATTCAACTCACAGACTTGAACGTTTCTTTTGATAGAACAGTTTGGAAACATTACGTTTGTAGAATCTGCAAGTGTTTATTCGGAGCCCATTGAGGCCTATGTTGGAAAAGGAAATATCTTCGCATAAAAACTAGAGAGAAGGATTCTCAGAAACTTCTTTGTGATGAGTTCATTCAACTCACAGAGTTGAACCTACCAATTGATAGAGAAGTTTGGAAACACTCTTTTTGTAGAATCTGCAAGTGGATATTTGGAGCCGTTTGAGGCCTATGCTGGAAAAGGAAATATCTTCACATAAAAACTGAACAGAAGCATTCTCAGAAACTTCTTTGTGTTGAGTGCATTCAACTCACAGACTTGAACTTACCTATAGAAAGAGCAGTTTTAAAACACACTTTTGGTAAAATCTGCAAGTGGTTATTTGGAGCACTTCGAGGCCTGTGCTGGGATATGGAATATCTTCACCTAAAAACTACAGAGAAGCATTCTCAGAAAGTTCTTCACGATGCATTCATTCAACTCACAGAGTTGAACCTTCCTTTTGATAGAACAGTTTTGAAACACTCTTTTTGTAGAATCTGCAAGAGGATATTTGAAGCGTTTTGAGGCCTATGCTGGAAAAGGAAATATCTTCACCTAAAAACTAGACAGAAGCATTCTCAGAAACTTCTGTGTGATGAGTGCATTCAACTCACAGACTTGAATGTTTCTTTTGATAGAACAGTTTGGAAACATTACGTTTGTAGAATCTGCAGGTGTTTATTCGGAGCACCTTGAGGCCTATGTTGAAAAAGGAAATATCTTCACATAAAAACTAGAGAGAAGGATTCTCAGAAACTTCTTTGTGATGAGTTCATTCAACTCACAGAGTTGAACCTACCAATTGATAGAGAAGTTTGGAAACACTCTTTTTGTAGAATCTGCAAGTGGATATTTGGAGCCGTTTGAGGCCTATGCTGGAAAAGGAAATATCTTCACATAAAAACTGAACAGAAGCATTCTCAGAAACTTCTTTGTGTTCAGTGCATTCAACTCACAGACTTGAACTTACCTGTAGAAAGAGCAGTTTTGAAACACTCTTGGTAAAATCTGCAAGTGGTTATTTGGAGCACTTCGAGGCCTGTGCTGGGATATGGAATATCTTCATCTAAAAACTACAGAGAAGCATTCTCAGAAAGTTCTTCACGATGCATTCATTCAACTCACAGAGTTGAACCTTCCTTTTGATAGAACAGTTTTGAAACACTCTTTTTGTAGAATCTGCAAGAGGATATTTGGAGCGTTTTGAGGCCTATGCTGGAAAAGGAAATATCTTCACCTAAAAACTAGACAGAAGCATTCTCAGAAACTTCTGTGTGATGAGTGCATTCAACTCACAGACTTGAACGTTTCTTTTGATAGAACAGTTTGGAAACATTACGTTTGTAGAATCTGCAAGTGTTTATTCGGGGCCCATTGAGGCCTATGTTGGAAAAGGAAATATCTTCGCATAAAAACTAGAGAGAAGGATTCTCAGAAACTTCTTTGTGATGAGTTCATTCAACTCACAGAGTTGAACCTACCAATTGATAGAGAAGTTTGGAAACACTCTTTTTGTAGAATCTGCAAGTGGATATTTGGAGCCGTTTGAGGCCTATGCTGGAAAAGGAAATATCTTCACATAAAAACTGAACAGAAGCATTCTCAGAAACTTCTTTGTGTTGAGTGCATTCAACTCACAGACTTGAACTTACCTATAGAAAGAGCAGTTTTGAAACACTCTTTTGGTAAAATCTGCAAGTGGTTATTTGGAGCACTTCGAGGCCTGTGCTGGGATATGGAATATCTTCACCTAAAAACTACAGAGAAGCATTCTCAGAAAGTTCTTCACGATGCATTCATTCAACTCACAGAGTTGAACCTTCCTTTTGATAGAACAGTTTTGAAACACTCTTTTTGTAGAATCTGCAAGAGGATATTTGGAGCGTTTTGAGGCCTATGCTGGAAAAGGAAATATCTTCACCTAAAAACTAGACAGAAGCATTCTCAGAAACTTCTGTGTGATGAGTGCATTCAACTCACAGACTTGAACGTTTCTTTTGATAGAACAGTTTGGAAACATTACGTTTGTAGAATCTGCAAGTGTTTATTCGGAGCACCTTGAGGCGTATTTTGGAAAAGGAAATATCTTCACATAAAAACTAGAGAGAAGGATTCTCAGAAACTTCTTTGTGATGAGTTCATTCAACTCACAGAGTTGAACCTACCAATTGATAGAGAAGTTTGGAAACACTCTTTTTGTAGAATCTGCAAGTGGATATTTGGAGCCGTTTGAGGCCTAGGCTGGAAAAGGAAATATCTTCACATAAAAACTGAACAGAAGCATTCTCAGAAACTTCTGTGTGATGAGTGCATTCAACTCACAGACTTGAACGTTTCTTTTGATAGAACAGTTTGGAAACATTACGTTTGTAGAATCTGCAGGTGTTTATTCGGAGCACCTTGAGGCCTATGTTGGAAAAGGAAATATCTTCACATAAAAACTAGAGAGAAGGATTCTCAGAAACTTCTTTGTGATGAGTTCATTCAACTCACAGAGTTGAACCTACCAATTGATAGAGAAGTTTGGAAACACTCTTTTTGTAGAATCTGCAAGTGGATATTTGGAGCCGTTTGAGGCCTATGCTGGAAAAGGAAATATCTTCACATAAAAACTGAACAGAAGCATTCTCAGAAACTTCTTTGTGTTGAGTGCATTCAACTCACAGACTTGAACTTACCTGTAGAAAGAGCAGTTTTGAAACACTCTTTTGGTAAAATCTGCAAGTGGTTATTTGGAGCACTTCGAGGCCTGTGCTGGGATATGGAATATCTTCACCTAAAAACTACAGAGAAGCAGTCTCAGAAAGTTCTTCATGATGCATTCATTCAACTCACAGAGTTGAACCTTCCTTTTGATAGAACGGTTTTGAAACACTCTTTTTGTAGAATCTGCAAGAGGATATTTGGAGCGTTTTGAGGCCTATGTTGGAAAAGGAAATATCTTCACGTAAAAACTAGACAGAAGCATTCTCAGAAACTTCTGTGTGATGAGTGCATTCAACTCACAGACTTGAACGTTTCTTTTGATAGAACAGTTTGAAAACATTACGTTTGTAGAATCTGCAAGTGTTTATTCGGAGCACCTTGAGGCGTATGTTGGAAAAGGAAATATCTTCACATAAAAACTAGAGAGAAGGATTCTCAGAAACTTCTTTGTGATGAGTTCATTCAACTCACAGAGTTGAACCTACCAATTGATAGAGAAGTTTGGAAACACTCTTTTTGTAGAATCTGCAAGTGGATATTTGGAGCCGTTTGAGGCCTATGCTGGAAAAGGAAATATCTTCACATAAAAACTGAACAGAAGCATTTTCAGAAACTTCTGTGTGATGAGTGCATTCAACTCACAGACTTGAACGTTTCTTTTGATAGAACAGTTTGGAAACATTACGTTTGTAGAATCTGCAAGTGTTTATTCGGAGCCCATTGAGGCCTATGTTGGAAAAGGAAATATCTTCGCATAAAAACTAGAGAGAAGGATTCTCAGAAACTTCTTTGTGATGAGTTCATTCAACTCACAGAGTTGAACCTACCAATTGATAGAGAAGTTTGGAAACACTCTTTTTGTAGAATCTGCAAGTGGATATTTGGAGCCGTTTGAGGCCTATGCTGGAAAAGGAAATATCTTCACATAAAAACTGAACAGAAGCATTCTCAGAAACTTCTTTGTGTTGAGTGCATTCAACTCACAGACTTGAACTTACCTATAGAAAGAGCAGTTTTGAAACACTCTTTTGGTAAAATCTGCAAGTGGTTATTTGGAGCACTTCGAGGCCTGTGCTGGGATATGGAATATCTTCACCTAAAAACTACAGAGAAGCATTCTCAGAAAGTTCTTCACGATGCATTCATTCAACTCTCAGAGTTGAACCTTCCTTTTGATAGAACAGTTTTGAAACACTCTTTTTGTAGAATCTGCAAGAGGATATTTGTAGCGTTTTGAAGCCTATGCTGGAAAAGGAAATATCTTCACCTAAAAACTAGACAGAAGCATTCTCAGAAACTTCTGTGTGATGAGTGCATTCAACTCACAGACTTGAACGTTTCTTTTGATAGAACAGTTTGGAAACATTACGTTTGTAGAATCTGCAGGTGTTTATTCGGAGCACCTTGAGGCCTATGTTGAAAAAGGAAATATCTTCACATAAAAACTAGAGAGAAGGATTCTCAGAAACTTCTTTGTGATGAGTTCATTCAACTCACAGAGTTGAACCTACCAATTGATAGAGAAGTTTGGAAACACTCTTTTTGTAGAATCTGCAAGTGGATATTTGGAGCCGTTTGAGGCCTATGCTGGAAAAGGAAATATCTTCACATAAAAACTGAACAGAAGCATTCTCAGAAACTTCTTTGTGTTCAGTGCATTCAACTCACAGACTTGAACTTACCTGTAGAAAGAGCAGTTTTGAAACACTCTTGGTAAAATCTGCAAGTGGTTATTTGGAGCACTTCGAGGCCTGTGCTGGGATATAGAATATCTTCATCTAAAAACTACAGAGAAGCATTCTCAGAAAGTTCTTCACGATGCATTCATTCAACTCACAGAGTTGAACCTTCCTTTTGATAGAACAGTTTTGAAACACTCTTTTTGTAGAATCTGCAAGAGGATATTTGGAGCGTTTTGAGGCCTATGCTGGAAAAGGAAATATCTTCACCTAAAAACTAGACAGAAGCATTCTCAGAAACTTCTGTGTGATGAGTGCATTCAACTCACAGACTTGAACGTTTCTTTTGATAGAACAGTTTGGAAACATTACGTTTGTAGAATCTGCAAGTGTTTATTCGGAGCACTTGAGGCCTATGTTGGAAAAGGAAATATCTTCACATAAAAACTAGAGAGAAGGATTCTCAGAAACTTCTTTGTGATGAGTTCATTCAACTCACAGAGTTGAACCTACCAATTGATAGAGAAGTTTGGAAACACTCTTTTTGTAGAATCTGCAAGTGGATATTTGGAGCCGTTTGAGGCCTATGCTGGAAAAGGAAATATCTTCACATAAAAACTGAACAGAAGCATTCTCAGAAACTTCTTTGTGTTGAGTGCATTCAACTCACAGACTTGAACTTACCTATAGAAAGAGCAGTTTTGAAACACTCTTTTGGTAAAATCTGCAAGTGGTTATTTGGAGCACTTCGAGGCCTGTGCTGGGATATGGAATATCTTCACCTAAAAACTACAGAGAAGCAGTCTCAGAAAGTTCTTCACGATGCATTCATTCAACTCACAGAGTTGAACCTTCCTTTTGATAGAACAGTTTTGAAACACTCTTTTTGTAGAATCTGCAAGAGGATATTTGGAGCGTTTTGAGGCCTATGCTGGAAAAGGAAATATCTTCACCTAAAAACTAGACAGAAGCATTCTCAGAAACTTCTGTGTGATGAGTGCATTCAACTCACAGACTTGAACGTTTCTTTTGATAGAACAGTTTGGAAACATTACGTTTGTAGAATCTGCAAGTGTTTATTCGGAGCACCTTGAGGCGTATGTTGGAAAAGGAAATATCTTCACATAAAAACTAGAGAGAAGGATTCTCAGAAACTTCTTTGTGATGAGTTCATTCAACTCACAGAGTTGAACCTACCAATTGATAGAGAAGTTTGGAAACACTCTTTTTGTAGAATCTGCAAGTGGATATTTGGAGCCGTTTGAGGCCTAGGCTGGAAAAGGAAATATCTTCACATAAAAACTGAACAGAAGCATTCTCAGAAACTTCTGTGTGATGAGTGCATTCAACTCACAGACTTGAACGTTTCTTTTGATAGAACAGTTTGGAAACATTACGTTTGTAGAATCTGCAGGTGTTTATTCGGAGCACCTTGAGGCGTATGTTGGAAAAGGAAATATCTTCACATAAAAACTAGAGAGAAGTATTCTCAGAAACTTCTTTGTGATGAGTTCATTCAACTCACAGAGTTGAACCTACCAATTGATAGAGAAGTTTGGAAACACTCTTTTTGTAGAATCTGCAAGTGGATATTTGGAGCCGTTTGAGGCCTATGCTGGAAAAGGAAATATCTTCACATAAAAACTGAACAGAAGCATTCTCAGAAACTTCTTTGTGTTGAGTGCATTCAACTCACAGACTTGAACTTACCTGTAGAAAGAGCAGTTTTGAAACACTCTTTTGGTAAAATCTGCAAGTGGTTATTTGGAGCACTTCGAGGCCTGTGCTGGGATATGGAATATCTTCACCTAAAAACTACAGAGAAGCAGTCTCAGAAAGTTCTTCATGATGCATTCATTCAACTCACAGAGTTGAACCTTCCTTTTGATAGAACGGTTTTGAAACACTCTTTTTGTAGAATCTGCAAGAGGATATTTGGAGCGTTTTGAGGCCTATGCTGGAAAAGGAAATATCTTCACCTAAAAACTAGACAGAAGCATTCTCAGAAACTTCTGTGTGATGAGTGCATTCAACTCACAGACTTGAACGTTTCTTTTGATAGAACAGTTTGAAAACATTACGTTTGTAGAATCTGCAAGTGTTTATTCGGAGCACCTTGAGGCGTATGTTGGAAAAGGAAATATCTTCACATAAAAACTAGAGAGAAGGATTCTCAGAAACTTCTTTGTGATGAGTTCATTCAACTCACAGAGTTGAACCTACCAATTGATAGAGAAGTTTGGAAACACTCTTTTTGTAGAATCTGCAAGTGGATATTTGGAGCCGTTTGAGGCCTATGCTGGAAAAGGAAATATCTTCACATAAAAACTGAACAGAAGCATTCTCAGAAACTTCTTTGTGTTGAGTGCATTCAACTCACAGACTTGAACTTACCTGTAGAAAGAGCAGTTTTGAAACACTCTTTTGGTAAAATCTGCAAGTGGTTATTTGGAGCACTTCGAGGCCTGTGCTGGGATATGGAATATCTTCACCTAAAAACTACAGAGAAGCAGTCTCAGAAAGTTCTTCACGATGCATTCATTCAACTCACAGAGTTGAACCTTCCTTTTGATAGAACAGTTTGGAAACACTCTTTTTGTAGAATCTGCAAGAGGATATTTGGAGCGTTTTGAGGCCTATGCTGGAAAAGGAAATATCTTCACCTAAAAACTAGACAGAAGCATTCTAAGAAACTTCTGTGTGATGAGTGCATTCAACTCACAGACTTGAACGTTTCTTTTGATAGAACAGTTTGGAAACATTACGTTTGTAGAATCTGCAAGTGTTTATTCGGAGCACCTTGAGGCGTATGTTGGAAAAGGAAATATCTTCACATAAAAACTAGAGAGAAGGATTCTCAGAAACTTCTTTGTGATGAGTTCATTCAACTCACAGAGTGGAACCTACCAATTGATAGAGAAGTTTGGAAACACTCTTTTTGTAGAATCTGCAAGTGGATATTTGGAGCCGTTTGTAGCCCATGCTGGAAAAGGAAATATCTTCACATAAAAACTGAACAGAAGCATTCTCAGAAACTTCTTTGTGTTGAGTGCATTCAACTCACAGACTTGAACTTACCTGTAGAAAGAGCAGTTTTGAAACACTCTTTTGGTAAAATCTGCAAGTGGTTATTTGGAGCACTTCGAGGCCTGTGCTGGGATATGGAATATCTTCATCTAAAAACTACAGAGAAGCATTCTCAGAAAGTTCTTCACGATGCATTCATTCAACTCACAGAGTTGAACCTTCCTTTTGACAGAACAGTTTTGAAACACTCTTTTTGTAGAATCTGCAAGAGGATATTTGGAGCGTTTTGAGGCCTATGCTGGAAAAGGAAATATCTTCACCTAAAAACTAGACAGAAGCATTCTCAGAAACTTCTGTGTGATGAGTGCATTCAACTCACAGACTTGAACGTTTCTTTTGATAGAACAGTTTGGAAACATTACGTTTGTAGAATCTGCAAGTGTTTATTCGGAGCACTTGAGGCCTATGTTGGAAAAGGAAATATCTTCACATAAAAACTAGAGAGAAGGATTCTCAGAAACTTCTTTGTGATGAGTTCATTCAACTCACAGAGTTGAACCTACCAATTGATAGAGAAGTTTGGAAACACTCTTTTTGTAGAATCTGCAAGTGGATATTTGGAGCCGTTTGAGGCCTATGCTGGAAAAGGAAATATCTTCACATAAAAACTGAACAGAAGCATTCTCAGAAACTTCTTTGTGTTGAGTGCATTCAACTCACAGACTTGAACTTACCTGTAGAAAGAGCAGTTTTGAAACACTCTTTTGGTAAAATCTGCAAGTGGTTATTTGGAGCACTTCGAGGCCTGTGCTGGGATATGGAATATCTTCACCTAAAAACTACAGAGAAGCATTCTCAGAAAGTTCTTCACGATGCATTCATTCAACTCACAGAGTTGAACCTTCCTTTTGATAGAACAGTTTGGAAACACTCTTTTTGTAGAATCTGCAAGAGGATATTTGGAGCGTTTTGAGGCCTATGCTGGAAAAGGAAATATCTTCACCTAAAAACTAGACAGAAGCATTCTCAGAAACTTCTGTGTGATGAGTGCATTCAACTCACAGACTTGAACGTTTCTTTTGATAGAACAGTTTGGAAACATTACGTTTGTAGAATCTGCAAGTGTTTATTCTGAGCACCTTGAGGCGTATGTTGGAAAAGGAAATATCTTCACATAAAAACTAGAGAGAAGGATTCTCAGAAACTTCTTTGTGATGAGTTCATTCAACTCACAGAGTTGAACCTACCAATTGATAGAGAAGTTTGGAAACACTCTTTTTGTAGAATCTGCAAGTGGATATTTGGAGCCGTTTGAGGCCTAGGCTGGAAAAGGAAATATCTTCACATAAAAACTGAACAGAAGCATTCTCAGAAACTTCTGTGTGATGAGTGCATTCAACTCACAGACTTGAACGTTTCTTTTGATAGAACAGTTTGGAAACATTACGTTTGTAGAATCTGCAAGTGTTTATTCGGGGCCCATTGTGGCGTATGTTGGAAAAGGAAATATCTTCGCATAAAAACTAGAGAGAAGGATTCTCAGAAACTTCTTTGTGAGGAGTTCATTCAACTCACAGAGTTGAACCTACCAATTGATAGAGAAGTTTGGAAACACTCTTTTTGTAGAATCTGCAAGTGGATATTTGGAGCCGTTTGAGGCCTATGCTGGAAAAGGAAATATCTTCACATAAAAACTGAACAGAAGCATTCTCAGAAACTTCTTTGTGTTGAGTGCATTCAACTCACAGACTTGAACTTACCTATAGAAAGAGCAGTTTTGAAACACTCTTTTGGTAAAATCTGCAAGTGGTTATTTGGAGCACTTCGAGGCCTGTGCTGGGATATGGAATATCTTCACCTAAAAACTACAGAGAAGCATTCTCAGAAAGTTCTTCACGATGCATTCATTCAACTCACAGAGTTGAACCTTCCTTTTGATAGAAGAGTTTTGAAACACTCTTTTTGTAGAATCTGCAAGAGGATATTTGGAGCGTTTTGAGGCCTATGCTGGAAAAGGAAATATCTTCACCTAAAAACTAGACAGAAGCATTCTCAGAAACTTCTGTGTGATGAGTGCATTCAACTCACAGACTTGAACGTTTCTTTTGATAGAACAGTTTGGAAACATTACGTTTGTAGAATCTGCAAGTGTTTATTCGGAGCACCTTGAGGCGTATGTTGGAAAAGGAAATATCTTCACATAAAAACTAGAGAGAAGGATTCTCAGAAACTTCTTTGTGATGAGTTCATTCAACTCACAGAGTTGAACCTACCAATTGATAGAGAAGTTTGGAAACACTCTTTTTGTAGAATCTGCAAGTGGATATTTGGAGCCGTTTGAGGCCTATGCTGGAAAAGGAAATATCTTCACATAAAAACTGAACAGAAGCATTCTCAGAAACTTCTGTGTGATGAGTGCATTCAACTCACAGACTTGAAGGTTTCTTTTGATAGAACAGTTTGGAAACATTACGTTTGTAGAATCTGCAGGTGTTTATTCGGAGCACCTTGAGGCGTATGTTGGAAAAGGAAATATCTTCACATAAAAACTAGAGAGAAGGATTCTCAGAAACTTCTTTGTGATGAGTTCATTCAACTCACAGAGTTGAACCTACCAATTGATAGAGAAGTTTGGAAACACTCTTTTTGTAGAATCTGCAAGTGGATATTTGGAGCCGTTTGAGGCCTATGCTGGAAAAGGAAATATCTTCACATAAAAACTGAACAGAAGCATTCTCAGAAACTTCTTTGTGTTGAGTGCATTCAACTCACAGACTTGAACTTACCTGTAGAAAGAGCAGTTTTGAAACACTCTTTTGGTAAAATCTACAAGTGGTTATTTGGAGCACTTCGAGGCCTGTGCTGGGATATGGAATATCTTCACCTAAAAACTACAGAGAAGCAGTCTCAGAAAGTTCTTCATGATGCATTCATTCAACTCACAGAGTTGAACCTTCCTTTTGATAGAACGGTTTTGAAACACTCTTTTTGTAGAATCTGCAAGAGGATATTTGGAGCGTTTTGAGGCCTATGCTGGAAAAGGAAATATCTTCACCTAAAAACTAGACAGAAGCATTCTCAGAAACTTCTGTGTGATGAGTGCATTCAACTCACAGACTTGAACGTTTCTTTTGATAGAACAGTTTGAAAACATTACGTTTGTAGAATCTGCAAGTGTTTATTCGGAGCACCTTGAGGCGTATGTTGGAAAAGGAAATATCTTCACATAAAAACTAGAGAGAAGGATTCTCAGAAACTTCTTTGTGATGAGTTCATTCAACTCACAGAGTTGAACCTACCAATTGATAGAGAAGTTTGGAAACACTCTTTTTGTAGAATCTGCAAGTGGATATTTGGAGCCGTTTGAGGCCTATGCTGGAAAAGGAAATATCTTCACATAAAAACTGAACAGAAGCATTCTCAGAAACTTCTGTGTGATGAGTGCATTCAACTCACAGACTTGAACGTTTCTTTTGATAGAACAGTTTGGAAACATTACGTTTGTAGAATCTGCAAGTGTTTATTCGGAGCCCATTGAGGCCTATGTTGGAAAAGGAAATATCTTCGCATAAAAACTATAGAGAAGGATTCTCAGAAACTTCTTTGTGATGAGTTCATTCAACTCACAGAGTTGAACCTACCAATTGATAGAGAAGTTTGGAAACACTCTTTTTGTAGAATCTGCAAGTGGATATTTGGAGCCGTTTGAGGCCTATGCTGGAAAAGGAAATATCTTCACATAAAAACTGAACAGAAGCATTCTCAGAAACTTCTTTGTGTTGAGTGCATTCAACTCACAGACTTGAACTTACCTATAGAAAGAGCAGTTTTGAAACACTCTTTTGGTAAAATCTGCAAGTGGTTATTTGGAGCACTTCGAGGCCTGTGCTGGGATATGGAATATCTTCATCTAAAAACTACAGAGAAGCATTCTCAGAAAGTTCTTCACGATGCATTCATTCAACTCACAGAGTTGAACCTTCCTTTTGATAGAACAGTTTTGAAACACTCTTTTTGTAGAATCTGCAAGAGGATATTTGGAGCGTTTTGAGGCCTATGCTGGAAAAGGAAATATCTTCACCTAAAAACTAGACAGAAGCATTCTCAGAAACTTCTGTGTGATGAGTGCATTCAACTCACAGACTTGAACGTTTCTTTTGATAGAACAGTTTGGAAACATTACGTTTGTAGAATCTGCAAGTGTTTATTCGGAGCACTTGAGGCCTATGTTGGAAAAGGAAATATCTTCACATAAAAACTAGAGAGAAGGATTCTCAGAAACTTCTTTGTGATGAGTTCATTCAACTCACAGAGTTGAACCTACCAATTGATAGAGAAGTTTGGAAACACTCTTTTTGTAGAATCTGCAAGTGGATATTTGGAGCCGTTTGAGGCCTATGCTGGAAAAGGAAATATCTTCACATAAAAACTGAACAGAAGCATTCTCAGAAACTTCTTTGTGTTGAGTGCATTCAACTCACAGACTTGAACTTACCTGTAGAAAGAGCAGTTTTGAAACACTCTTTTGGTAAAATCTGCAAGTGGTTATTTGGAGCACTTCGAGGCCTGTGCTGGGATATGGAATATCTTCACCTAAAAACTACAGAGAAGCAGTCTCAGAAAGTTCTTCACGATGCATTCATTCAACTCACAGAGTTGAACCTTCCTTTTGATAGAACAGTTTGGAAACACTCTTTTTGTAGAATCTGCAAGAGGATATTTGGAGCGTTTTGAGGCCTATGCTGGAAAAGGAAATATCTTCACCTAAAAACTAGACAGAAGCATTCTAAGAAACTTCTGTGTGATGAGTGCATTCAACTCACAGACTTGAACGTTTCTTTTGATAGAACAGTTTGGAAACATTACGTTTGTAGAATCTGCAAGTGTTTATTCGGAGCACCTTGAGGCGTATGTTGGAAAAGGAAATATCTTCACATAAAAACTAGAGAGAAGGATTCTCAGAAACTTCTTTGTGATGAGTTCATTCAACTCACAGAGTGGAACCTACCAATTGATAGAGAAGTTTGGAAACACTCTTTTTGTAGAATCTGCAAGTGGATATTTGGAGCCGTTTGAGGCCTATGCTGGAAAAGGAAATATCTTCACATAAAAACTGAACAGAAGCATTCTCAGAAACTTCTGTGTGATGAGTGCATTCAACTCACAGACTTGAACGTTTCTTTTGATAGAACAGTTTGGAAACATTACGTTTGTAGAATCTGCAAGTGTTTATTCGGAGCCCATTGAGGCCTATGTTGGAAAAGGAAATATCTTCGCATAAAAACTAGAGAGAAGGATTGTCAGAAACTTCTTTGTGATGAGTTCATTCAACTCACAGAGTTGAACCTACGAATTGATAGAGAAGTTTGGAAACACTCTTTTTGTAGAATCTGCAAGTGGATATTTGGAGCCGTTTGAGGCCTATGCTGGAAAAGGAAATATCTTCACATAAAAACTGAACAGAAGCATTCTCAGAAACTTCTTTGTGTTGAGTGCATTCAACTCACAGACTTGAACTTACCTATAGAAAGAGCAGTTTTGAAACACTCTTTTGGTAAAATCTGCAAGTGGTTATTTGGAGCACTTCGAGGCCTGTGCTGGGATATGGAATATCTTCACCTAAAAACTACAGAGAAGCATTCTCAGAAAGTTCTTCACGATGCATTCATTCAACTAACAGAGTTGAACCTTCCTTTTGATAGAACAGTTTTGAAACACTCTTTTTGTAGAATCTGCAAGAGGATATTTGAAGCGTTTTGAGGCCTATGCTGGAAAAGGAAATATCTTCACCTAAAAACTAGACAGAAGCATTCTCAGAAACTTCTGTGTGATGAGTGCATTCAACTCACAGACTTGAATGTTTCTTTTGATAGAACAGTTTGGAAACATTACGTTTGTAGAATCTGCAGGTGTTTATTCGGAGCACCTTGAGGCCTATGTTGAAAAAGGAAATATCTTCACATAAAAACTAGAGAGAAGGATTCTCAGAAACTTCTTTGTGATGAGTTCATTCAACTCACAGAGTTGAACCTACCAATTGATAGAGAAGTTTGGAAACACTCTTTTTGTAGAATCTGCAAGTGGATATTTGGAGCCGTTTGAGGCCTATGCTGGAAAAGGAAATATCTTCACATAAAAACTGAACAGAAGCATTCTCAGAAACTTCTTTGTGTTCAGTGCATTCAACTCACAGACTTGAACTTACCTGTAGAAAGAGCAGTTTTGAAACACTCTTGGTAAAATCTGCAAGTGGTTATTTGGAGCACTTCGAGGCCTGTGCTGGGATATGGAATATCTTCATCTAAAAACTACAGAGAAGCATTCTCAGAAAGTTCTTCACGATGCATTCATTTAACTCACAGAGTTGAACCTTCCTTTTGATAGAACAGTTTTGAAACACTCTTTTTGTAGAATCTGCAAGAGGATATTTGGAGCGTTTTGAGGCCTATGCTGGAAAAGGAAATATCTTCACCTAAAAACTAGACAGAAGCATTCTCAGAAACTTCTGTGTGATGAGTGCATTCAACTCACAGACTTGAACGTTTCTTTTGATAGAACAGTTTGGAAACATTACGTTTGTAGAATCTGCAAGTGTTTATTCGGAGCACTTGAGGCCTATGTTTTAAAAGGAAATATCTTCACATAAAAACTAGAGAGAAGGATTCTCAGAAACTTCTTTGTGATGAGTTCATTCAACTCACAGAGTTGAACCTACCAATTGATAGAGAAGTTTGGAAACACTCTTTTTGTAGAATCTGCAAGTGGATATTTGGAGCCGTTTGAGGCCTATGCTGGAAAAGGAAATATCTTCACATAAAAACTGAACAGAAGCATTCTCAGAAACTTCTTTGTGATGAGTGCATTCAACTCACAGACTTGAACGTTTCTTTTGATAGAACAGTTTGGAAACATTACGTTTGTAGAATCTGCAAGTGTTTATTCGGAGCCCATTGAGGCCTATGTTGGAAAAGGAAATATCTTCGCATAAAAACTAGAGAGAAGGATTCTCAGAAACTTCTTTGTGATGAGTTCATTCAACTCACAGAGTTGAACCTACCAATTGATAGAGAAGTTTGGAAACACTCTTTTTGTAGAATCTGCAAGTGGATATTTGGAGCCGTTTGAGGCCTATGCTGGAAAAGGAAATATCTTCACATAAAAACTGAACAGAAGCATTCTCAGAAACTTCTTTGTGTTGAGTGCATTCAACTCACAGACTTGAACTTACCTATAGAAAGAGCAGTTTTGAAACACACTTTTGGTAAAATCTGCAAGTGGTTATTTGGAGCACTTCGAGGCCTGTGCTGGGATATGGAATATCTTCACCTAAAAACTACAGAGAAGCATTCTCAGAAAGTTCTTCACGATGCATTCATTCAACTCACAGAGTTGAACCTTCCTTTTGATAGAACAGTTTTGAAACACTCTTTTTGTAGAATCTGCAAGATGATATTTGAAGCGTTTTGAGGCCTATGCTGGAAAAGGAAATATCTTCACCTAAAAACTAGACAGAAGCATTCTCAGAAACTTCTGTGTGATGAGTGCATTCAACTCACAGACTTGAACGTTTCTTTTGATAGAACAGTTTGGAAACATTACGTTTGTAGAATCTGCAGGTGTTTATTCGGAGCACCTTGAGGCCTATGTTGAAAAAGGAAATATCTTCACATAAAAACTAGAGAGAAGGATTCTCAGAAACTTCTTTGTGATGAGTTCATTCAACTCACAGAGCTGAACCTACCAATTGATAGAGAAGTTTGGAAACACTCTTTTTGTAGAATCTGCAAGTGGATATTTGGAGCCGTTTGAGGCCTATGCTGGAAAAGGAAATATCTTCACATAAAAACTGAACAGAAGCATTCTCAGAAACTTCTTTGTGTTGAGTGCATTCAACTCACAGACTTGAACTTACCTGTAGAAAGAGCAGTTTTGAAACACTCTTTTGGTAAAATCTGCAAGTGGTTATTTGGAGCACTTCGAGGCCTGTGCTGGGATATGGAATATCTTCATCTAAAAACTACAGAGAAGCATTCTCAGAAAGTTCTTCACGATGCATTCATTCAACTCACAGAGTTGAACCTTCCTTTTGACAGAACAGTTTTGAAACACTCTTTTTGTAGAATCTGCAAGAGGATATTTGGAGCGATTTGAGGCCTATGCTGGAAAAGGAAATATCTTCACCTAAAAACTAGACAGAAGCATTCTCAGAAACTTCTGTGTGATGAGTGCATTCAACTCACAGACTTGAACGTTTCTTTTGATAGAACAGTTTGGAAACATTACGTTTGTAGAATCTGCAAGTGTTTATTCGGAGCACTTGAGGCCTATGTTGGAAAAGGATATATCTTCACATAAAAACTAGAGAGAAGGATTCTCAGAAACTTCTTTGTGATGAGTTCATTCAACTCACAGAGTTGAACCTACCAATTGATAGAGAAGTTTGGAAACACTCTTTTTGTAGAATCTGCAAGTGGATATTTGGAGCCGTTTGAGGCCTATGCTGGAAAAGGAAATATCTTCACATAAAAACTGAACAGAAGCATTCTCAGAAACTTCTTTGTGTTCAGTGCATTCAACTCACAGACTTGAACTTACCTGTAGAAAGAGCAGTTTTGAAACACTCTTGGTAAAATCTGCAAGTGGTTATTTGGAGCACTTCGAGGCCTGTGCTGGGATATAGAATATCTTCATCTAAAAACTACAGAGAAGCATTCTCAGAAAGTTCTTCACGATGCATTCATTCAACTCACAGAGTTGAACCTTCCTTTTGATAGAACAGTTTTGAAACACTCTTTTTGTAGAATCTGCAAGAGGATATTTGGAGCGTTTTGAGGCCTATGCTGGAAAAGGAAATATCTTCACCTAAAAACTAGACAGAAGCATTCTCAGAAACTTCTGTGTGATGAGTGCATTCAACTCACAGACTTGAACGTTTCTTTTGATAGAACAGTTTGGAAACATTACGTTTGTAGAATCTGCAAGTGTTTATTCGGAGCACTTGAGGCCTATGTTGGAAAAGGAAATATCTTCACATAAAAACTAGAGAGAAGGATTCTCAGAAACTTCTTTGTGATGAGTTCATTCAACTCACAGAGTTGAACCTACCAATTGATAGAGAAGTTTGGAAACACTCTTTTTGTAGAATCTGCAAGTGGATATTTGGAGCCGTTTGAGGCCTATGCTGGAAAAGGAAATATCTTCACATAAAAACTGAACAGAAGCATTCTCAGAAACTTCTTTGTGTTGAGTGCATTCAACTCACAGACTTGAACTTACCTATAGAAAGAGCAGTTTTGAAACACTCTTTTGGTAAAATCTGCAAGTGGTTATTTGGAGCACTTCGAGGCCTGTGCTGGGATATGGAATATCTTCACCTAAAAACTACAGAGAAGCAGTCTCAGAAAGTTCTTCACGATGCATTCATTCAACTCACAGAGTTGAACCTTCCTTTTGATAGAACAGTTTTGAAACACTCTTTTTGTAGAATCTGCAAGAGGATATTTGGAGCGTTTTGAGGCCTATGCTGGAAAAGGAAATATCTTCACCTAAAAACTAGACAGAAGCATTCTCAGAAACTTCTGTGTGATGAGTGCATTCAACTCACAGACTTGAACGTTTCTTTTGATAGAACAGTTTGGAAACATTACGTTTGTAGAATCTGCAAGTGTTTATTCGGAGCACCTTGAGGCGTATGTTGGAAAAGGAAATATCTTCACATAAAAACTAGAGAGAAGGATTCTCAGAAACTTCTTTGTGATGAGTTCATTCAACTCACAGAGTTGAACCTACCAATTGATAGAGAAGTTTGGAAACACTCTTTTTGTAGAATCTGCAAGTGGATATTTGGAGCCGTTTGAGGCCTAGGCTGGAAAAGGAAATATCTTCACATAAAAACTGAACAGAAGCATTCTCAGAAACTTCTGTGTGATGAGTGCATTCAACTCACAGACTTGAACGTTTCTTTTGATAGAACAGTTTGGAAACATTACGTTTGTAGAATCTGCAGGTGTTTATTCGGAGCACCTTGAGGCGTATGTTGGAAAAGGAAATATCTTCACATAAAAACTAGAGAGAAGTATTCTCAGAAACTTCTTTGTGATGAGTTCATTCAACTCACAGAGTTGAACCTACCAATTGATAGAGAAGTTTGGAAACACTCTTTTTGTAGAATCTGCAAGTGGATATTTGGAGCCGTTTGAGGCCTATGCTGGAAAAGGAAATATCTTCACATAAAAACTGAACAGAAGCATTCTCAGAAACTTCTTTGTGTTGAGTGCATTCAACTCACAGACTTGAACTTACCTGTAGAAAGAGCAGTTTTGAAACACTCTTTTGGTAAAATCTGCAAGTGGTTATTTGGAGCACTTCGAGGCCTGTGCTGGGATATGGAATATCTTCACCTAAAAACTACAGAGAAGCAGTCTCAGAAAGTTCTTCATGATGCATTCATTCAACTCACAGAGTTGAACCTTCCTTTTGATAGAACGGTTTTGAAACACTCTTTTTGTAGAATCTGCAAGAGGATATTTGGAGCGTTTTGAGGCCTATGCTGGAAAAGGAAATATCTTCACCTAAAAACTAGACAGAAGCATTCTCAGAAACTTCTGTGTGATGAGTGCATTCAACTCACAGACTTGAACGTTTCTTTTGATAGAACAGTTTGAAAACATTACGTTTGTAGAATCTGCAAGTGTTTATTCGGAGCACCTTGAGGCGTATGTTGGAAAAGGAAATATCTTCACATAAAAACTAGAGAGAAGGATTCTCAGAAACTTCTTTGTGATGAGTTCATTCAACTCACAGAGTTGAACCTACCAATTGATAGAGAAGTTTGGAAACACTCTTTTTGTAGAATCTGCAAGTGGATATTTGGAGCCGTTTGAGGCCTATGCTGGAAAAGGAAATATCTTCACATAAAAACTGAACAGAAGCATTCTCAGAAACTTCTTTGTGTTGAGTGCATTCAACTCACAGACTTGAACTTACCTGTAGAAAGAGCAGTTTTGAAACACTCTTTTGGTAAAATCTGCAAGTGGTTATTTGGAGCACTTCGAGGCCTGTGCTGGGATATGGAATATCTTCACCTAAAAACTACAGAGAAGCAGTCTCAGAAAGTTCTTCACGATGCATTCATTCAACTCACAGAGTTGAACCTTCCTTTTGATAGAACAGTTTGGAAACACTCTTTTTGTAGAATCTGCAAGAGGATATTTGGAGCGTTTTGAGGCCTATGCTGGAAAAGGAAATATCTTCACCTAAAAACTAGACAGAAGCATTCTAAGAAACTTCTGTGTGATGAGTGCATTCAACTCACAGACTTGAACGTTTCTTTTGATAGAACAGTTTGGAAACATTACGTTTGTAGAATCTGCAAGTGTTTATTCGGAGCACCTTGAGGCGTATGTTGGAAAAGGAAATATCTTCACATAAAAACTAGAGAGAAGGATTCTCAGAAACTTCTTTGTGATGAGTTCATTCAACTCACAGAGTGGAACCTACCAATTGATAGAGAAGTTTGGAAACACTCTTTTTGTAGAATCTGCAAGTGGATATTTGGAGCCGTTTGTAGCCTATGCTGGAAAAGGAAATATCTTCACATAAAAACTGAACAGAAGCATTCTCAGAAACTTCTTTGTGTTGAGTGCATTCAACTCACAGACTTGAACTTACCTGTAGAAAGAGCAGTTTTGAAACACTCTTTTGGTAAAATCTGCAAGTGGTTATTTGGAGCACTTCGAGGCCTGTGCTGGGATATGGAATATCTTCATCTAAAAACTACAGAGAAGCATTCTCAGAAAGTTCTTCACGATGCATTCATTCAACTCACAGAGTTGAACCTTCCTTTTGACAGAACAGTTTTGAAACACTCTTTTTGTAGAATCTGCAAGAGGATATTTGGAGCGTTTTGAGGCCTATGCTGGAAAAGGAAATATCTTCACCTAAAAACTAGACAGAAGCATTCTCAGAAACTTCTGTGTGATGAGTGCATTCAACTCACAGACTTGAACGTTTCTTTTGATAGAACAGTTTGGAAACATTACGTTTGTAGAATCTGCAAGTGTTTATTCGGAGCACTTGAGGCCTATGTTGGAAAAGGAAATATCTTCACATAAAAACTAGAGAGAAGGATTCTCAGAAACTTCTTTGTGATGAGTTCATTCAACTCACAGAGTTGAACCTACCAATTGATAGAGAAGTTTGGAAACACTCTTTTTGTAGAATCTGCAAGTGGATATTTGGAGCCGTTTGAGGCCTATGCTGGAAAAGGAAATATCTTCACATAAAAACTGAACAGAAGCATTCTCAGAAACTTCTTTGTGTTGAGTGCATTCAACTCACAGACTTGAACTTACCTGTAGAAAGAGCAGTTTTGAAACACTCTTTTGGTAAAATCTGCAAGTGGTTATTTGGAGCACTTCGAGGCCTGTGCTGGGATATGGAATATCTTCACCTAAAAACTACAGAGAAGCATTCTCAGAAAGTTCTTCACGATGCATTCATTCAACTCACAGAGTTGAACCTTCCTTTTGATAGAACAGTTTGGAAACACTCTTTTTGTAGAATCTGCAAGAGGATATTTGGAGCGTTTTGAGGCCTATGCTGGAAAAGGAAATATCTTCACCTAAAAACTAGACAGAAGCATTCTCAGAAACTTCTGTGTGATGAGTGCATTCAACTCACAGACTTGAACGTTTCTTTTGATAGAACAGTTTGGAAACATTACGTTTGTAGAATCTGCAAGTGTTTATTCTGAGCACCTTGAGGCGTATGTTGGAAAAGGAAATATCTTCACATAAAAACTAGAGAGAAGGATTCTCAGAAACTTCTTTGTGATGAGTTCATTCAACTCACAGAGTTGAACCTACCAATTGATAGAGAAGTTTGGAAACACTCTTTTTGTAGAATCTGCAAGTGGATATTTGGAGCCGTTTGAGGCCTAGGCTGGAAAAGGAAATATCTTCACATAAAAACTGAACAGAAGCATTCTCAGAAACTTCTGTGTGATGAGTGCATTCAACTCACAGACTTGAACGTTTCTTTTGATAGAACAGTTTGGAAACATTACGTTTGTAGAATCTGCAAGTGTTTATTCGGGGCCCATTGTGGCGTATGTTGGAAAAGGAAATATCTTCGCATAAAAACTAGAGAGAAGGATTCTCAGAAACTTCTTTGTGAGGAGTTCATTCAACTCACAGAGTTGAACCTACCAATTGATAGAGAAGTTTGGAAACACTCTTTTTGTAGAATCTGCAAGTGGATATTTGGAGCCGTTTGAGGCCTATGCTGGAAAAGGAAATATCTTCACATAAAAACTGAACAGAAGCATTCTCAGAAACTTCTTTGTGTTGAGTGCATTCAACTCACAGACTTGAACTTACCTATAGAAAGAGCAGTTTTGAAACACTCTTTTGGTAAAATCTGCAAGTGGTTATTTGGAGCACTTCGAGGCCTGTGCTGGGATATGGAATATCTTCACCTAAAAACTACAGAGAAGCATTCTCAGAAAGTTCTTCACGATGCATTCATTCAACTCACAGAGTTGAACCTTCCTTTTGATAGAAGAGTTTTGAAACACTCTTTTTGTAGAATCTGCAAGAGGATATTTGGAGCGTTTTGAGGCCTATGCTGGAAAAGGAAATATCTTCACCTAAAAACTAGACAGAAGCATTCTCAGAAACTTCTGTGTGATGAGTGCATTCAACTCACAGACTTGAACGTTTCTTTTGATAGAACAGTTTGGAAACATTACGTTTGTAGAATCTGCAAGTGTTTATTCGGAGCACCTTGAGGCGTATGTTGGAAAAGGAAATATCTTCACATAAAAACTAGAGAGAAGGATTCTCAGAAACTTCTTTGTGATGAGTTCATTCAACTCACAGAGTTGAACCTACCAATTGATAGAGAAGTTTGGAAACACTCTTTTTGTAGAATCTGCAAGTGGATATTTGGAGCCGTTTGAGGCCTATGCTGGAAAAGGAAATATCTTCACATAAAAACTGAACAGAAGCATTCTCAGAAACTTCTGTGTGATGAGTGCATTCAACTCACAGACTTGAAGGTTTCTTTTGATAGAACAGTTTGGAAACATTACGTTTGTAGAATCTGCAGGTGTTTATTCGGAGCACCTTGAGGCGTATGTTGGAAAAGGAAATATCTTCACATAAAAACTAGAGAGAAGGATTCTCAGAAACTTCTTTGTGATGAGTTCATTCAACTCACAGAGTTGAACCTACCAATTGATAGAGAAGTTTGGAAACACTCTTTTTGTAGAATCTGCAAGTGGATATTTGGAGCCGTTTGAGGCCTATGCTGGAAAAGGAAATATCTTCACATAAAAACTGAACAGAAGCATTCTCAGAAACTTCTTTGTGTTGAGTGCATTCAACTCACAGACTTGAACTTACCTGTAGAAAGAGCAGTTTTGAAACACTCTTTTGGTAAAATCTACAAGTGGTTATTTGGAGCACTTCGAGGCCTGTGCTGGGATATGGAATATCTTCACCTAAAAACTACAGAGAAGCAGTCTCAGAAAGTTCTTCATGATGCATTCATTCAACTCACAGAGTTGAACCTTCCTTTTGATAGAACGGTTTTGAAACACTCTTTTTGTAGAATCTGCAAGAGGATATTTGGAGCGTTTTGAGGCCTATGCTGGAAAAGGAAATATCTTCACCTAAAAACTAGACAGAAGCATTCTCAGAAACTTCTGTGTGATGAGTGCATTCAACTCACAGACTTGAACGTTTCTTTTGATAGAACAGTTTGAAAACATTACGTTTGTAGAATCTGCAAGTGTTTATTCGGAGCACCTTGAGGCGTATGTTGGAAAAGGAAATATCTTCACATAAAAACTAGAGAGAAGGATTCTCAGAAACTTCTTTGTGATGAGTTCATTCAACTCACAGAGTTGAACCTACCAATTGATAGAGAAGTTTGGAAACACTCTTTTTGTAGAATCTGCAAGTGGATATTTGGAGCCGTTTGAGGCCTATGCTGGAAAAGGAAATATCTTCACATAAAAACTGAACAGAAGCATTCTCAGAAACTTCTGTGTGATGAGTGCATTCAACTCACAGACTTGAACGTTTCTTTTGATAGAACAGTTTGGAAACATTACGTTTGTAGAATCTGCAAGTGTTTATTCGGAGCCCATTGAGGCCTATGTTGGAAAAGGAAATATCTTCGCATAAAAACTATAGAGAAGGATTCTCAGAAACTTCTTTGTGATGAGTTCATTCAACTCACAGAGTTGAACCTACCAATTGATAGAGAAGTTTGGAAACACTCTTTTTGTAGAATCTGCAAGTGGATATTTGGAGCCGTTTGAGGCCTATGCTGGAAAAGGAAATATCTTCACATAAAAACTGAACAGAAGCATTCTCAGAAACTTCTTTGTGTTGAGTGCATTCAACTCACAGACTTGAACTTACCTATAGAAAGAGCAGTTTTGAAACACTCTTTTGGTAAAATCTGCAAGTGGTTATTTGGAGCACTTCGAGGCCTGTGCTGGGATATGGAATATCTTCATCTAAAAACTACAGAGAAGCATTCTCAGAAAGTTCTTCACGATGCATTCATTCAACTCACAGAGTTGAACCTTCCTTTTGATAGAACAGTTTTGAAACACTCTTTTTGTAGAATCTGCAAGAGGATATTTGGAGCGTTTTGAGGCCTATGCTGGAAAAGGAAATATCTTCACCTAAAAACTAGACAGAAGCATTCTCAGAAACTTCTGTGTGATGAGTGCATTCAACTCACAGACTTGAACGTTTCTTTTGATAGAACAGTTTGGAAACATTACGTTTGTAGAATCTGCAAGTGTTTATTCGGAGCACTTGAGGCCTATGTTGGAAAAGGAAATATCTTCACATAAAAACTAGAGAGAAGGATTCTCAGAAACTTCTTTGTGATGAGTTCATTCAACTCACAGAGTTGAACCTACCAATTGATAGAGAAGTTTGGAAACACTCTTTTTGTAGAATCTGCAAGTGGATATTTGGAGCCGTTTGAGGCCTATGCTGGAAAAGGAAATATCTTCACATAAAAACTGAACAGAAGCATTCTCAGAAACTTCTTTGTGTTGAGTGCATTCAACTCACAGACTTGAACTTACCTGTAGAAAGAGCAGTTTTGAAACACTCTTTTGGTAAAATCTGCAAGTGGTTATTTGGAGCACTTCGAGGCCTGTGCTGGGATATGGAATATCTTCACCTAAAAACTACAGAGAAGCAGTCTCAGAAAGTTCTTCACGATGCATTCATTCAACTCACAGAGTTGAACCTTCCTTTTGATAGAACAGTTTGGAAACACTCTTTTTGTAGAATCTGCAAGAGGATATTTGGAGCGTTTTGAGGCCTATGCTGGAAAAGGAAATATCTTCACCTAAAAACTAGACAGAAGCATTCTAAGAAACTTCTGTGTGATGAGTGCATTCAACTCACAGACTTGAACGTTTCTTTTGATAGAACAGTTTGGAAACATTACGTTTGTAGAATCTGCAAGTGTTTATTCGGAGCACCTTGAGGCGTATGTTGGAAAAGGAAATATCTTCACATAAAAACTAGAGAGAAGGATTCTCAGAAACTTCTTTGTGATGAGTTCATTCAACTCACAGAGTGGAACCTACCAATTGATAGAGAAGTTTGGAAACACTCTTTTTGTAGAATCTGCAAGTGGATATTTGGAGCCGTTTGAGGCCTATGCTGGAAAAGGAAATATCTTCACATAAAAACTGAACAGAAGCATTCTCAGAAACTTCTGTGTGATGAGTGCATTCAACTCACAGACTTGAACGTTTCTTTTGATAGAACAGTTTGGAAACATTACGTTTGTAGAATCTGCAAGTGTTTATTCGGAGCCCATTGAGGCCTATGTTGGAAAAGGAAATATCTTCGCATAAAAACTAGAGAGAAGGATTGTCAGAAACTTCTTTGTGATGAGTTCATTCAACTCACAGAGTTGAACCTACGAATTGATAGAGAAGTTTGGAAACACTCTTTTTGTAGAATCTGCAAGTGGATATTTGGAGCCGTTTGAGGCCTATGCTGGAAAAGGAAATATCTTCACATAAAAACTGAACAGAAGCATTCTCAGAAACTTCTTTGTGTTGAGTGCATTCAACTCACAGACTTGAACTTACCTATAGAAAGAGCAGTTTTGAAACACTCTTTTGGTAAAATCTGCAAGTGGTTATTTGGAGCACTTCGAGGCCTGTGCTGGGATATGGAATATCTTCACCTAAAAACTACAGAGAAGCATTCTCAGAAAGTTCTTCACGATGCATTCATTCAACTAACAGAGTTGAACCTTCCTTTTGATAGAACAGTTTTGAAACACTCTTTTTGTAGAATCTGCAAGAGGATATTTGAAGCGTTTTGAGGCCTATGCTGGAAAAGGAAATATCTTCACCTAAAAACTAGACAGAAGCATTCTCAGAAACTTCTGTGTGATGAGTGCATTCAACTCACAGACTTGAATGTTTCTTTTGATAGAACAGTTTGGAAACATTACGTTTGTAGAATCTGCAGGTGTTTATTCGGAGCACCTTGAGGCCTATGTTGAAAAAGGAAATATCTTCACATAAAAACTAGAGAGAAGGATTCTCAGAAACTTCTTTGTGATGAGTTCATTCAACTCACAGAGTTGAACCTACCAATTGATAGAGAAGTTTGGAAACACTCTTTTTGTAGAATCTGCAAGTGGATATTTGGAGCCGTTTGAGGCCTATGCTGGAAAAGGAAATATCTTCACATAAAAACTGAACAGAAGCATTCTCAGAAACTTCTTTGTGTTCAGTGCATTCAACTCACAGACTTGAACTTACCTGTAGAAAGAGCAGTTTTGAAACACTCTTGGTAAAATCTGCAAGTGGTTATTTGGAGCACTTCGAGGCCTGTGCTGGGATATGGAATATCTTCATCTAAAAACTACAGAGAAGCATTCTCAGAAAGTTCTTCACGATGCATTCATTTAACTCACAGAGTTGAACCTTCCTTTTGATAGAACAGTTTTGAAACACTCTTTTTGTAGAATCTGCAAGAGGATATTTGGAGCGTTTTGAGGCCTATGCTGGAAAAGGAAATATCTTCACCTAAAAACTAGACAGAAGCATTCTCAGAAACTTCTGTGTGATGAGTGCATTCAACTCACAGACTTGAACGTTTCTTTTGATAGAACAGTTTGGAAACATTACGTTTGTAGAATCTGCAAGTGTTTATTCGGAGCACTTGAGGCCTATGTTTTAAAAGGAAATATCTTCACATAAAAACTAGAGAGAAGGATTCTCAGAAACTTCTTTGTGATGAGTTCATTCAACTCACAGAGTTGAACCTACCAATTGATAGAGAAGTTTGGAAACACTCTTTTTGTAGAATCTGCAAGTGGATATTTGGAGCCGTTTGAGGCCTATGCTGGAAAAGGAAATATCTTCACATAAAAACTGAACAGAAGCATTCTCAGAAACTTCTTTGTGATGAGTGCATTCAACTCACAGACTTGAACGTTTCTTTTGATAGAACAGTTTGGAAACATTACGTTTGTAGAATCTGCAAGTGTTTATTCGGAGCCCATTGAGGCCTATGTTGGAAAAGGAAATATCTTCGCATAAAAACTAGAGAGAAGGATTCTCAGAAACTTCTTTGTGATGAGTTCATTCAACTCACAGAGTTGAACCTACCAATTGATAGAGAAGTTTGGAAACACTCTTTTTGTAGAATCTGCAAGTGGATATTTGGAGCCGTTTGAGGCCTATGCTGGAAAAGGAAATATCTTCACATAAAAACTGAACAGAAGCATTCTCAGAAACTTCTTTGTGTTGAGTGCATTCAACTCACAGACTTGAACTTACCTATAGAAAGAGCAGTTTTGAAACACACTTTTGGTAAAATCTGCAAGTGGTTATTTGGAGCACTTCGAGGCCTGTGCTGGGATATGGAATATCTTCACCTAAAAACTACAGAGAAGCATTCTCAGAAAGTTCTTCACGATGCATTCATTCAACTCACAGAGTTGAACCTTCCTTTTGATAGAACAGTTTTGAAACACTCTTTTTGTAGAATCTGCAAGATGATATTTGAAGCGTTTTGAGGCCTATGCTGGAAAAGGAAATATCTTCACCTAAAAACTAGACAGAAGCATTCTCAGAAACTTCTGTGTGATGAGTGCATTCAACTCACAGACTTGAACGTTTCTTTTGATAGAACAGTTTGGAAACATTACGTTTGTAGAATCTGCAGGTGTTTATTCGGAGCACCTTGAGGCCTATGTTGAAAAAGGAAATATCTTCACATAAAAACTAGAGAGAAGGATTCTCAGAAACTTCTTTGTGATGAGTTCATTCAACTCACAGAGCTGAACCTACCAATTGATAGAGAAGTTTGGAAACACTCTTTTTGTAGAATCTGCAAGTGGATATTTGGAGCCGTTTGAGGCCTATGCTGGAAAAGGAAATATCTTCACATAAAAACTGAACAGAAGCATTCTCAGAAACTTCTTTGTGTTGAGTGCATTCAACTCACAGACTTGAACTTACCTGTAGAAAGAGCAGTTTTGAAACACTCTTTTGGTAAAATCTGCAAGTGGTTATTTGGAGCACTTCGAGGCCTGTGCTGGGATATGGAATATCTTCATCTAAAAACTACAGAGAAGCATTCTCAGAAAGTTCTTCACGATGCATTCATTCAACTCACAGAGTTGAACCTTCCTTTTGACAGAACAGTTTTGAAACACTCTTTTTGTAGAATCTGCAAGAGGATATTTGGAGCGATTTGAGGCCTATGCTGGAAAAGGAAATATCTTCACCTAAAAACTAGACAGAAGCATTCTCAGAAACTTCTGTGTGATGAGTGCATTCAACTCACAGACTTGAACGTTTCTTTTGATAGAACAGTTTGGAAACATTACGTTTGTAGAATCTGCAAGTGTTTATTCGGAGCACTTGAGGCCTATGTTGGAAAAGGATATATCTTCACATAAAAACTAGAGAGAAGGATTCTCAGAAACTTCTTTGTGATGAGTTCATTCAACTCACAGAGTTGAACCTACCAATTGATAGAGAAGTTTGGAAACACTCTTTTTGTAGAATCTGCAAGTGGATATTTGGAGCCGTTTGAGGCCTATGCTGGAAAAGGAAATATCTTCACATAAAAACTGAACAGAAGCATTCTCAGAAACTTCTTTGTGTTGAGTGCATTCAACTCACAGACTTGAACTTACCTGTAGAAAGAGCAGTTTTGAAACACTCTTTTGGTAAAATCTGCAAGTGGTTATTTGGAGCACTTCGAGGCCTGTGCTGGGATATGGAATATCTTCACCTAAAAACTACAGAGAAGCAGTCTCAGAAAGTTCTTCACGATGCATTCATTCAACTCACAGAGTTGAACCTTCCTTTTGATAGAACAGTTTGGAAACACTCTTTTTGTAGAATCTGCAAGAGGATATTTGGAGCGTTTTGAGGCCTATGCTGGAAAAGGAAATATCTTCACCTAAAAACTAGACAGAAGCATTCTCAGAAACTTCTGTGTGATGAGTGCATTCAACTCACAGACTTGAACGTTTCTTTTGATAGAACAGTTTGGAAACATTACGTTTGTAGAATCTGCAAGTGTTTATTCGGAGCACCTTGAGGCGTATGTTGGAAAAGGAAATATCTTCACATAAAAACTAGAGAGAAGGATTCTCAGAAACTTCTTTGTGATGAGTTCATTCAACTCACAGAGTTGAACCTACCAATTGATAGAGAAGTTTGGAAACACTCTTTTTGTAGAATCTGCAAGTGGATATTTGGAGCCGTTTGAGGCCTAGCCTGGAAAAGGAAATATCTTCACATAAAAACTGAACAGAAGCATTCTCAGAAACTTCTGTGTGATGAGTGCATTCAACTCACAGACTTGAACGTTTCTTTTGATAGAACAGTTTGGAAACATTACGTTTGTAGAATCTGCAGGGGTTTATTCGGAGCACCTTGAGGCGTATGTTGGAAAAGGAAATATCTTCGCATAAAAACTAGAGAGAAGGATTCTCAGAAACTTCTTTGTGAGGAGTTCATTCAACTCACAGAGTTGAACCTACCAATTGATAGAGAAGTTTGGAAACACTCTTTTTGTAGAATCTGCAAGTGGATATTTGGAGCCGTTTGAGGCCTATGCTGGAAAAGGAAATATCTTCACATAAAAACTGAACAGAAGCATTCTCAGAAACTTCTTTGTGTTGAGTGCATTCAACTCACAGACTTGAACTTACCTGTAGAAAGAGCAGTTTTGAAACACTCTTTTGGTAAAATCTACAAGTGGTTATTTGGAGCACTTCGAGGCCTGTGCTGGGATATGGAATATCTTCACCTAAAAACTACAGAGAAGCAGTCTCAGAAAGTTCTTCATGATGCATTCATTCAACTCACAGAGTTGAACCTTCCTTTTGATAGAACGGTTTTGAAACACTCTTTTTGTAGAATCTGCAAGAGGATATTTGGAGCGTTTTGAGGCCTATGCTGGAAAAGGAAATATCTTCACCTAAAAACTAGACAGAAGCATTCTCAGAAACTTCTGTGTGATGAGTGCATTCAACTCACAGACTTGAACGTTTCTTTTGATAGAACAGTTTGAAAACATTACGTTTGTAGAATCTGCAAGTGTTTATTCGGAGCACCTTGAGGCGCATGTTGGAAAAGGAAATATCTTCACATAAAAACTAGAGAGAAGGATTCTCAGAAACTTCTTTGTGATGAGTTCATTCAACTCACAGAGTTGAAGCTACCAATTGATAGAGAAGTTTGGAAACACTCTTTTTGTAGAATCTGCAAGTGGATATTTGGAGCCGTTTGAGGCCTATGCTGGAAAAGGAAATATCTTCACATAAAAACTGAACAGAAGCATTCTCAGAAACTTCTGTGTGATGAGTGCATTCAACTCACAGACTTGAACGTTTCTTTTGATAGAACAGTTTGGAAACATTACGTTTGTAGAATCTGCAAGTGTTTATTCGGAGCCGATTGAGGCCTATGTTGGAAAAGGAAATATCTTCGCATAAAAACTATAGAGAAGGATTCTCAGAAACTTCTTTGTGATGAGTTCATTCAACTCACAGAGTTGAACCTACCAATTGATAGAGAAGTTTGGAAACACTCTTTTTGTAGAATCTGCAAGTGGATATTTGGAGCCGTTTGAGGCCTATGCTGGAAAAGGAAATATCTTCACATAAAAACTGAACAGAAGCATTCTCAGAAACTTCTTTGTGTTGAGTGCATTCAACTCACAGACTTGAACTTACCTATAGAAAGAGCAGTTTTGAAACACTCTTTTGGTAAAATCTGCAAGTGGTTATTTGGAGCACTTCGAGGCCTGTGCTGGGATATGGAATATCTTCACCTAAAAACTACAGAGAAGCATTCTCAGAAAGTTCTTCACGATGCATTCATTCAACTCACAGAGTTGAACCTTCCTTTTGATAGAACAGTTTTGAAACACTCTTTTTGTAGAATCTGCAAGAGGATATTTGGAGCGTTTTGAGGCCTATGCTGGAAAAGGAAATATCTTCACCTAAAAACTAGACAGAAGCATTCTCAGAAACTTCTGTGTGATGAGTGCATTCAACTCACAGACTTGAACGTTTCTTTTGATAGAACAGTTTGGAAACATTACGTTTGTAGAATCTGCAGGTGTTTATTCGGAGCACCTTGAGGCCTATGTTGAAAAAGGAAATATCTTCACATAAAAACTAGAGAGAAGGATTCTCAGAAACTTCTTTGTGATGAGTTCATTCAACTCACAGAGTTGAACCTACCAATCAATAGAGAAGTTTGGAAACACTCTTTTTGTAGAATCTGCAAGTGGATATTTGGAGCCGTTTGAGGCCTATGCTGGAAAAGGAAATATCTTCACATAAAAACTGAACAGAAGCATTCTCAGAAACTTCTTTGTGTTGAGTGCATTCAACTCACAGACTTGAACTTACCTGTAGAAAGAGCAGTTTTGAAACACTCTTTTGGTAAAATCTGCAAGTGGTTATTTGGAGCACTTCGAGGCCTGTGCTGGGATATGGAATATCTTCACCTAAAAACTACAGAGAAGCAGTCTCAGAAAGTTCTTCACGATGCATTCATTCAACTCACAGAGTTGAACCTTCCTTTTGATAGAACAGTTTGGAAACACTCTTTTTGTAGAATCTGCAAGAGGATATTTGGAGCGTTTTGAGGCCTATGCTGGAAAAGGAAATATCTTCACCTAAAAACTAGACAGAAGCATTCTAAGAAACTTCTGTGTGATGAGTGCATTCAACTCACAGACTTGAACGTTTCTTTTGATAGAACAGTTTGGAAACATTACGTTTGTAGAATCTGCAAGTGTTTATTCGGAGCACCTTGAGGCGTATGTTGGAAAAGGAAATATCTTCACATAAAAACTAGAGAGAAGGATTCTCAGAAACTTCTTTGTGATGAGTTCATTCAACTCACAGAGTTGAACCTACCAATTGATAGAGAAGTTTGGAAACACTCTTTTTGTAGAATCTGCAAGTGGATATTTGGAGCCGTTTGAGGCCTATGCTGGAAAAGGAAATATCTTCACATAAAAACTGAACAGAAGCATTCTCAGAATCTTCTGTGTGATGAGTGCATTCAACTCACAGACTTGAACGTTTCTTTTGGTAGAACAGTTTGGAAACATTACGTTTGTAGAATCTGCAAGTGTTTATTCGGAGCCCATTGAGGCCTATGTTGGAAAAGGAAATATCTTCGCATAAAAACTAGAGAGAAGGATTCTCAGAAACTTCTTTGTGATGAGTTCATTCAACTCACAGAGTTGAACCTACCAATTAATAGGGAAGTTTGGAAACACTCTTTTTGTAGAATCTGCAAGTGGATATTTGGAGCCGTTTGAGGCCTATGCTGGAAAAGGAAATATCTTCACATAAAAACTGAACAGAAGCATTCTCAGAAACTTCTTTGTGTTGAGTGCATTCAACTCACAGACTTGAACTTACCTATAGAAAGAGCAGTTTTGAAACACTCTTTTGGTAAAATCTGCAAGTGGTTATTTGGAGCACTTCGAGGCCTGTGCTGGGATATGGAATATCTTCACCTAAAAACTACAGAGAAGCATTCTCAGAAAGTTCTTCACGATGCATTCATTCAACTCACAGAGTTGAACCTTCCTTTTGATAGAACAGTTTTGAAACACTCTTTTTGTAGAATCTGCAAGAGGATATTTGAAGCGTTTTGAGGCCTATGCTGGAAAAGGAAATATCTTCACCTAAAAACTAGACAGAAGCATTCTCAGAAACTTCTGTGTGATGAGTGCATTCAACTCACAGACTTGAATGTTTCTTTTGATAGAACAGTTTGGAAACATTACGTTTGTAGAATCTGCAGGTGTTTATTCGGAGCACCTTGAGGCCTATGTTGAAAAAGGAAATATCTTCACATAAAAACTAGAGAGAAGGATTCTCAGAAACTTCTTTGTGATGAGTTCATTCAACTCACTTAGTTGAACCTACCAATTGATAGAGAAGTTTGGAAACACTCTTTTTGTAGAATCTGCAAGTGGATATTTGGAGCCGTTTGAGGCCTATGCTGGAAAAGGAAATATCTTCACATAAAAACTGAACAGAAGCATTCTCAGAAACTTCTTTGTGTTGAGTGCATTCAACTCACAGACTTGAACTTACCTGTAGAAAGAGCAGTATTGAAACACTCTTTTGGTAAAATCTGCAAGTGGTTATTTGGAGCACTTTGAGGCCTGTGCTGGGATATGGAATATCTTCATCTAAAAACTACAGAGAAGCATTCTCAGAAAGTTCTTCACGATGCATTCATTCAACTCACAGAGTTGAACCTTCCTTTTGATAGAACAGTTTTGAAACACTCTTTTTGTAGAATCTGCAAGAGGATATTTGGAGCGTTTTGAGGCCTATGCTGGAAAAGGAAATATCTTCACCTAAAAACTAGACAGAAGCATTCTCAGAAACTTCTGTGTGATGAGTGCATTCAACTCACAGACTTGAACGTTTCTTTTGATAGAACAGTTTGGAAACATTACGTTTGTAGAATCTGTAGGTGTTTATTCGGAGCACCTTGAGGCCTATGTTGGAAAAGGAAATATCTTCACATAAAAACTAGAGAGAAGGATTCTCAGAAACTTCTTTGTGATGAGTTCATTCAACTCACAGAGTTGAACCTACCAATTGATAGAGAAGTTTGGAAACACTCTTTTTGTAGAATCTGCAAGTGGATATTTGGAGCCGTTTGAGGCCTATGCTGGAAAAGGAAATATCTTCACATAAAAACTGAACAGAAGCATTCTCAGAAACTTCTTTGTGTTGAGTGCATTCAACTCACAGACTTGAACTTACCTGTAGAAAGAGCAGTTTTGAAACACTCTTTTGGTAAAATCTGCAAGTGGTTATTTGGAGCACTTCGAGGCCTGTGCTGTGATATGGAATATCTTCACCTAAAAACTACAGAGAAGCAGTCTCAGAAAGTTCTTCACGATGCATTCATTCAACTCACAGAGTTGAACCTTCCTTTTGATAGAACAGTTTTGAAACACTCTTTTTGTAGAATCTGCAAGAGGATATTTGGAGCGTTTTGAGGCCTATGCTGGAAAAGGAAATATCTTCACCTAAAAACTAGACAGAAGCATTCTCAGAAACTTCTGTGTGATGAGTGCATTCAACTCACAGACTTGAACGTTTCTTTTGATAGAACAGTTTGGAAACATTACGTTTGTAGAATCTGCAAGTGTTTATTCGGAGCACCTTGAGGCGTATGTTGGAAAAGGAAATATCTTCACATAAAAACTAGAGAGAAGGATTCTCAGAAACTTCTTTGTGATGAGTTCATTCAACTCACAGAGTTGAACCTACCAATTGATAGAGAAGTTTGGAAACACTCTTTTTGTAGAATCTGCAAGTGGATATTTGGAGCCGTTTGAGGCCTATGCTGGAAAAGGAAATATCTTCACATAAAAACTGAACAGAAGCATTCTCAGAAACTTCTGTGTGATGAGTGCATTCAACTCACAGACTTGAACGTTTCTTTTGATAGAACAGTTTGGAAACATTACGTTTGTAGAATCTGCAGGTGTTTATTCTGAGCACCTTGAGGCCTATGTTGGAAAAGGAAATATCTTCACATAAAAACTAGAGAGAAGGATTCTCAGAAACTTCTTTGTGATGAGTTCATTCAACTCACAGAGTTGAACCTACCAATTGATAGAGAAGTTTGGAAACACTCTTTTTGTAGAATCTGCAAGTGGATATTTGGAGCCGTTTAAGGCCTATGCTGGAAAAGGAAATATCTTCACATAAAAACTGAACAGAAGCATTCTCAGAAACTTCTTTGTGTTGAGTGCATTCAACTCACAGACTTGAACTTACCTGTAGAAAGAGCAGTTTTGAAACACTCTTTTGGTAAAATCTGCAAGTGATTATTTGGAGAACTTCGAGGCCTGTGCTGGGATATGGAATATCTTCACCTAAATACTACAGAGAAGCAGTCTCAGAAAGTTCTTCACGATGCATTCATTCAACTCACAGAGTTGAACCTTCCTTTTGATAGAACAGTTTTGAAACACTCTTTTTGTAGAATCTGCAAGAGGATATTTGGAGCGTTTTGAGGCCTATGCTGGAAAAGGAAATATCTTCACCTAAAAACTAGACAGAAGCATTCTCAGAAACTTCTGTGTGATGAGTGCATTCAACTCACAGACTTGAACGTTTCTTTTGATAGAACAGTTTGGAAACATTACGTTTGTAGAATCTGCAAGTGTTTATTCGGAGCCCATTGAGGCCTATGTTGGAAAAGGAAATATCTTCGCATAAAAACTAGAGAGAAGGATTCTCAGAAACTTCTTTGTGATGAGTTCATTCAACTCACGGAGTTGAACCTACCAATTGATAGAGAAGTTTGGAAACACACTTTTTGTAGAATCTGCAAGTGGATATTTGGAGCCGTTTGAGGCCTATGCTGGAAAAGGAAATATCTTCACATAAAAACTGAACAGAAGCATTCTCAGAAAGTTCTTTTTGTTGAGTGCATTCAACTCACAGACTTGAACTTACCTATAGAAAGAGCAGTTTTGAAACACTCTTTTGGTAAAATCTGCAAGTGGTTATTTGGAGCACTTCGAGGCCTGTGCTGGGATATGGAATATCTTCACCTAAAAACTACAGAGAAGCATTCTCAGAAAGTTCTTCACGATGCATTCATTCAACTCACAGAGTTGAACCTTCCTTTTGATAGAACAGTTTTGAAACACTCTTTTTGTAGAATCTGCAAGAGGATATTTGGAGCGTTTTGAGGCCTATGCTGGAAAAGGAAATATCTTCACCTAAAAACTAGACAGAAGCATTCTCAGAAACTTCTGTGTGATGAGTGCATTCAACTCACAGACTTGAACGTTTCTTTTGATAGAACAGTTTGGAAACATTACGTTTGTAGAATCTGCAAGTGTTTATTCGGAGCACCTTGAGGCCTATGTTGGAAAAGGAAATATCTTCACATAAAAACTAGAGAGAAGGATTCTCAGAAACTTCTTTGTGATGAGTTCATTCAACTCACAGAGTTGAACCTACCAATTGATAGAGAAGTTTGGAAACACTCTTTTTGTAGAATCTGCAAGTGGATATTTGGAGCCGTTTGAGGCCTATGCTGGAAAAGGAAATATCTTCACATAAAAACTGAACAGAAGCATTCTCAGAAACTTCTTTGTGTTGAGTGCATTCAACTCACAGACTTGAACTTACCTGTAGAAAGAGCAGTTTTGAAACACTCTTTTGGTAAAATCTGCAAGTGGTTATTTGGAGCACTTCGAGGCCTGTGCTGGGATATGGAATATCTTCACCTAAAAACTACAGAGAAGCATTCTCAGAAAGTTCTTCACGATGCATTCATTCAACTCACAGAGTTGAACCTTCCTTTTGATAGAACAGTTTTGAAACACTCTTTTTGTAGAATCTGCAAGAGGATATTTGGAGCGTTTTGAGGCCTATGCTGGAAAAGGAAATATCTTCACCTAAAAACTAGACAGAAGCATTCTCAGAAACTTCTGTGTGATGAGTGCATTCAACTCACAGACTTGAACGTTTCTTTTGATAGAACAGTTTGGAAACATTACGTTTGTAGAATCTGCAAGTGTTTATTCGGAGCACCTTGAGGCGTATGTTGGAAAAGGAAATATCTTCACATAAAAACTAGAGAGAAGGATTCTCAGAAACTTCTTTGTGATGAGTTCATTCAACTCACAGAGTTGAACCTACCAATTGATAGAGAAGTTTGGAAACACTCTTTTTGTAGAATCTGCAAGTGGATATTTGGAGCCGTTTGAGGCCTAGGCTGGAAAAGGAAATATCTTCACATAAAAACTGAACAGAAGCATTCTCAGAAACTTCTGTGTGATGAGTGCATTCAACTCACAGACTTGAACGTTTCTTTTGATAGAACAGTTTGGAAACATTACGTTTGTAGAATCTGCAAGTGTTTATTCGGAGCACCTTGAGGCCTATGTTGGAAAAGGAAATATCTTCGCATAAAAACTAGAGAGAAGGATTCTCAGAAACTTCTTTGTGATGAGTTCATTCAACTCACAGAGTTGAACCTACCAATTGATAGAGAAGTTTGGAAACACTCTTTTTGTAGAATCTGCAAGTGGATATTTGGAGCCGTTTGAGGCCTATGCTGGAAAAGGAAATATCTTCACATAAAAACTGAACAGAAGCATTCTCAGAAACTTCTTTGTGTTGAGTGCATTCAACTCACAGACTTGAACTTACCTATAGAAAGAGCAGTTTTGAAACACTCTTTTGGTAAAATCTGCAAGTGGTTATTTGGAGCTCTTCGAGGCCTGTGCTGGGATATGGAATATCTTCACCTAAAAAGTACAGAGAAGCATTCTCAGAAAGTTCTTCACGATGCATTCATTCAACTCACAGAGTTGAACCTTCCTGTTGATAGAACAGTTTTGAAACACTCTTTTTGTACAATTTGCAAGAGGATATTTGGAGCGTTTTGAGGCCTATGCTGGAAAAGGAAATATCTTCACCTAAAAACTGGACAGAAGCATTCTCAGAAACTTCTGTGTGATCAGTGCATTCAACTCACAGACTTGAACGTTTCTTTTGATAGAACAGTTTGGAAACATTACGTTTGTAGAATCTGCAAGTGTTTATTCGGAGCACCTTGAGGCCTATGTTGGAAAAGGAAATATCTTCACATAAAAACTAGAGAGAAGGATTCTCAGAAACTTCTTTGTGATGAGTTCATTCAACTCACAGAGTTGAACTTACCAATTGATAGAGAAGTTTGGAAACACTCTTTTTGTAGAATCTGCAAGTGGATATTTGGAGCCGTTTGAGGCCTATGCTGGAAAAGGAAATATCTTCACATAAAAACTGAACAGAAGCATTCTCAGAAACTTCTTTGTGTTGAGTGCATTCAACTCACAGACTTGAACTTACCTGTAGAAAGAGCAGTTTTGAAACACTCTTTTGGTAAAATCTGCAAGTGGTTATTTGGAGCACTTCGAGGCCTGTGCTGGGATATGGAATATCTTCACCTAAAAACTACAGAGAAGCATTCTCAGAAAGTTCTTCACGATGCATTCATTCAACTCACAGAGTTCAACCTTCCTTTTGATAGAACAGTTTTGAAACACTCTTTTTGTAGAATCTGCAAGAGGATATTTGGAGCGTTTTGAGGCCTATGCTGGAAAAGGAAATATCTTCACCTAAAAACTAGACAGAAGCATTCTCAGAAACTTCTGTGTGATGAGTGCATTCAACTCACAGACTTGAACGTTTCTTTTGATAGAACAGTTTGGAAACATTACGTTTGTAGAATCTGCAAGTGTTTATTCGGAGCACCTTGAGGCCTATGTTGGAAAAGGAAATATCTTCACATAAAAACTAGAGAGAAGGATTCTCAGAAACTTCTTTGTGATGAGTTCATTCAACTCACAGAGTTGAACTTACCAATTGATAGAGAAGTTTGGAAACACTCTTTTTGTAGAATCTGCAAGTGGATATTTGGAGCCGTTTGAGGCCTATGCTGGAAAAGGAAATATCTTCACATAAAAACTGAACAGAAGCATTCTCAGAAACTTCTTTGTGTTGAGTGCATTCAACTCACAGACTTGAACTTACCTGTAGAAAGAGCAGTTTTGAAACACTCTTTTGGTAAAATCTGCAAGTGGTTATTTGGAGCACTTCGAGGCCTGTGCTGGGATATGGAATATCTTCACCTAAAAACTACAGAGAAGCATTCTCAGAAAGTTCTTCACGATGCATTCATTCAACTCACAGAGTTGAACCTTCCTTTTGATAGAACAGTTTTGAAACACTCTTTTTGTAGAATCTGCAAGAGGATATTTGGAGCGTTTTGAGGCCTATGCTGGAAAAGGAAATATCTTCACCTAAAAACTAGACAGAAGCATTCTCAGAAACTTCGGTGTGATGAGTGCATTCAACTCACAGACTTGAACGTTTCTTTTGATAGAACAGTTTGGAAACATTACGTTTGTAGAATCTGCAAGTGTTTATTCGGAGCACATTGAGGCCTATGTTGGAAAAGGAAATATCTTCACATAAAACCTAGAGAGAAGGATTCTCAGAAACTTCTTTGTGATGAGTTCATTCAACTCACAGAGTTGAACCTACCAATTGATAGAGAAGTTTGGAAACACTCTTTTTGTAGAATCTGCAAGTGGATATTTGGAGCCGTTTGAGGCCTATGCTGGAAAAGGAAATATCTTCACATAAAAACTGAACAGAAGCATTCTCAGAAACTTCTTTGTGTTGAGTGCATTCAACTCAGAGACTTGAACTTACCTGTAGAAAGAGCAGTTTTGAAACACTCTTTTGGTAAAATCTGCAAGTGGTTATTTGGAGCACTTCGAGGCCTGTGCTGGGATATGGAATATCTTCACCTAAAAACTACAGAGAAGCATTCTCAGAAAGTTCTTCACGATGCATTCATTCAACTCACAGAGTTGAACCTTCCTTTTGATAGAACAGTTTTGAAACACTCTTTTTGTAGAATCTGCAAGAGGATATTTGGAGCGTTTTGAGGCCTATGATGGAAAAGGAAATATCTTCACCTAAAAACTAGACAGAAGCATTTTCAGAAACTTCTGTGTGATGAGTGCATTCAACTCACAGACTTGAACGTTTCTTTTGATAGAACAGTTTGGAAACATTACGTTTGTAGAATCTGCAAGTGTTTATTCGGAGCACCTTGAGGCGTATGTTGGAAAAGGAAATATCTTCACATAAAAACTAGAGAGAAGGATTCTCAGAAACTTCTTTGTGATGAGTTCATTCAACTCACAGAGTTGAACCTACCAATTGATAGAGAAGTTTGGAAACACTCTTTTTGTAGAATCTGCAAGTGGATATTTGGAGCCGTTTGAGGCCTAGGCTGGAAAAGGAAATATCTTCACATAAAAACTGAACAGAAGCATTCTCAGAAACTTCTGTGTGATGAGTGCATTCAACTCACAGACTTGAACGTTTCTTTTGATAGAACAGTTTGGAAACATTACGTTTGTAGAATCTGCAAGTGTTTATTCGGAGCACCTTGAGGCCTATGTTGGAAAAGGAAATATCTCCGCATAAAAACTAGAGAGAAGGATTCTCAGAAACTTCTTTGTGATGAGTTCATTCAACTCACAGAGTTGAACCTACCAATTGATAGAGAAGTTTGGAAACACTCTTTTTGTAAAATCTGCAAGTGGATATTTGGAGCCGTTTGAGGCCTATGCTGGAAAAGGAAATATCTTCACATAAAAACTGAACAGAAGCATTCTCAGAAACTTCTTTGTGTTGAGTGCATTCAACTCACAGACTTGAACTTACCTATAGAAAGAGCAGTTTTGAAACACTCTTTTGGTAAAATCTGCAAGTGGTTATTTGGAGCACTTCGAGGCCTGTGCTGGGATATGGAATATCTTCACCTAAAAACTACAGAGAAGCATTCTCAGAAAGTTCTTCACGATGCATTCATTCAACTCACAGAGTTGAACCTTCCTTTTGATAGAACAGTTTTGAAACACTCTTTTTGTAGAATCTGCAAGAGGATATTTGGAGCGTTTTGAGGCCTATGCTGGAAAAGGAAATATCTTCACCTAAAAACTAGACAGAAGCATTCTCAGAAACTTCTGTGTGATGAGTGCATTCAACTCACAGACTTGAACGTTTCTTTTGATAGAACAGTTTGGAAACATTACGTTTGTAGAATCTGCAAGTGTTTATTCGGAGCACCTTGAGGCGTATGTTGGAAAAGGAAATATCTTCACATAAAAACTAGAGAGAAGGATTCTCAGAAACTTCTTTGTGATGAGTTCATTCAACTCACAGAGTTGAACCTACCAATTGATAGAGAAGTTTGGAAACACTCTTTTTGTAGAATCTGCAAGTGGATATTTGGAGCCGTTTGAGGCCTAGGCTGGAAAAGGAAATATCTTCACATAAAAACTGAACAGAAGCATTCTCAGAAACTTCTGTGTGATGAGTGCATTCAACTCACAGACTTGAACGTTTCTTTTGATAGAACAGTTTGGAAACATTACGTTTGTAGAATCTGCAAGTGTTTATTCGGAGCACCTTGAGGCCTATGTTGGAAAAGGAAATATCTTCGCATAAAAACTAGAGAGAAGGATTCTCAGAAACTTCTTTGTGATGAGTTCATTCAACTCACAGAGTTGAACCTACCAATTGATAGAGAAGTTTGGAAACACTCTTTTTGTAGAATCTGCAAGTGGATATTTGGAGCCGTTTGAGGCCTATGCTGGAAAAGGAAATATCTTCACATAAAAACTGAACAGAAGCATTCTCAGAAACTTCTTTGTGTTGAGTGCATTCAACTCACAGACTTGAACTTACCTATAGAAAGAGCAGTTTTGAAACACTCTTTTGGTAAAATCTGCAAGTGGTTATTTGGAGCTCTTCGAGGCCTGTGCTGGGATATGGAATATCTTCACCTAAAAAGTACAGAGAAGCATTCTCAGAAAGTTCTTCACGATGCATTCATTCAACTCACAGAGTTGAACCTTCCTGTTGATAGAACAGTTTTGAAACACTCTTTTTGTACAATTTGCAAGAGGATATTTGGAGCGTTTTGAGGCCTATGCTGGAAAAGGAAATATCTTCACCTAAAAACTGGACAGAAGCATTCTCAGAAACTTCTGTGTGATCAGTGCATTCAACTCACAGACTTGAACGTTTCTTTTGATAGAACAGTTTGGAAACATTACGTTTGTAGAATCTGCAAGTGTTTATTCGGAGCACCTTGAGGCCTATGTTGGAAAAGGAAATATCTTCACATAAAAACTAGAGAGAAGGATTCTCAGAAACTTCTTTGTGATGAGTTCATTCAACTCACAGAGTTGAACTTACCAATTGATAGAGAAGTTTGGAAACACTCTTTTTGTAGAATCTGCAAGTGGATATTTGGAGCCGTTTGAGGCCTATGCTGGAAAAGGAAATATCTTCACATAAAAACTGAACAGAAGCATTCTCAGAAACTTCTTTGTGTTGAGTGCATTCAACTCACAGACTTGAACTTACCTGTAGAAAGAGCAGTTTTGAAACACTCTTTTGGTAAAATCTGCAAGTGGTTATTTGGAGCACTTCGAGGCCTGTGCTGGGATATGGAATATCTTCACCTAAAAACTACAGAGAAGCATTCTCAGAAAGTTCTTCACGATGCATTCATTCAACTCACAGAGTTGAACCTTCCTTTTGATAGAACAGTTTTGAAACACTCTTTTTGTAGAATCTGCAAGAGGATATTTGGAGCGTTTTGAGGCCTATGCTGGAAAAGGAAATATCTTCACCTAAAAACTAGACAGAAGCATTCTCAGAAACTTCTGTGTGATGAGTGCATTCAACTCACAGACTTGAACGTTTCTTTTGATAGAACAGTTTGGAAACATTACGTTTGTAGAATCTGCAGGTGTTTATTCGGAGCACCTTGAGGCCTATGTTGGAAAAGGAAATATCTTCACATAAAAACTAGAGAGAAGGATTCTCAGAAACTTCTTTGTGATGAGTTCATTCAACTCACAGAGTTGAACCTACCAATTGATAGAGAAGTTTGGAAACACTCTTTTTGTAGAATCTGCAAGTGGATATTTGGAGCCGTTTGAGGCCTATGTTGGAAAAGGAAATATCTTCACATAAAAACTGAACAGAAGCATTCTCAGAAACTTCTTTGTGTTGAGTGCATTCAACTCACAGACTTGAACTTACCTGTAGAAAGAGCAGGTTTGAAACACTCTTTTGGTAAAATCTGCAAGTGGTTATTTGGAGCACTTCGAGGCCTGTGCTGGGATATGGAATATCTTCACCTAAAAACTACAGAGAAGCAGTCTCAGAAAGTTCTTCACGATGCATTCATTCAATTCACAGAGTTGAACCTTGCTTTTGATAGAACAGTTTTGAAACACTCTTTTTGTAGAATCTGCAAGAGGATATTTGGAGCGTTTTGAGGCCTATGCTGGAAAAGGAAATATCTTCACCTAAAAACTAGACAGAAGCATTCTCAGAAACTTCTGTGTGATGAGTGCTTTCAACTCACAGACTTGAACGTTTCTTTTGATAGAACAGTTTGGAAACATTACGTTTGTAGAATCTGCAAGTGTTTATTCGGAGCACCTTGAGGCCTATGTTGGAAAAGGAAATATCTTCACATAAAAACTAGAGAGAAGGATTCTCAGAAACTTCTTTGTGATGAGTTCATTCAACTCACAGAGTTGAACTTACCAATTGATAGAGAAGTTTGGAAACACTCTTTTTGTAGAATCTGCAAGTGGATATTTGGAGCCGTTTGAGGCCTATGCTGGAAAAGGAAATATCTTCACATAAAAACTGAACAGAAGCATTCTCAGAAACTTCTTTGTGTTGAGTGCATTCAACTCACAGACTTGAACTTACCTGTAGAAAGAGCAGTTTTGAAACACTCTTTTGGTAAAATCTGCAAGTGGTTATTTGGAGCAGTTCGAGGCCTGTGCTGGGATATGGAATATCTTCACCTAAAAACTACAGAGAAGCATTCTCAGAAAGTTCTTCACGATGCATTCATTCAACTCACAGAGTTGAACCTTCCTTTTGATAGAACAGTTTTGAAACACTCTTTTTGTAGAATCTGCAAGAGGATATTTGGAGCGTTTTGAGGCCTATGCTGGAAAAGGAAATATCTTCACCTAAAAACTAGACAGAAGCATTCTCAGAAACTTCGGTGTGATGAGTGCATTCAACTCACAGACTTGAACGTTTCTTTTGATAGAACAGTTTGGAAACATTACGTTTGTAGAATCTGCAAGTGTTTATTCGGAGCACATTGAGGCCTATGTTGGAAAAGGAAATATCTTCACATAAAACCTAGAGAGAAGGATTCTCAGAAACTTCTTTGTGATGAGTTCATTCAACTCACAGAGTTGAACCTACCAATTGATAGAGAAGTTTGGAAACACTCTTTTTGTAGAATCTGCAAGTGGATATTTGGAGCCGTTTGAGGCCTATGCTGGAAAAGGAAATATCTTCACATAAAAACTGAACAGAAGCATTCTCAGAAACTTCTTTGTGTTGAGTGCATTCAACTCAGAGACTTGAACTTACCTGTAGAAAGAGCAGTTTTGAAACACTCTTTTGGTAAAATCTGCAAGTGGTTATTTGGAGCACTTCGAGGCCTGTGCTGGGATATGGAATATCTTCACCTAAAAACTACAGAGAAGCATTCTCAGAAAGTTCTTCACGATGCATTCATTCAACTCACAGAGTTGAACCTTCCTTTTGATAGAACAGTTTTGAAACACTCTTTTTGTAGAATCTGCAAGAGGATATTTGGAGCGTTTTGAGGCCTATGATGGAAAAGGAAATATCTTCACCTAAAAACTAGACAGAAGCATTCTCAGAAACTTCTGTGTGATGAGTGCATTCAACTCACAGACTTGAACGTTTCTTTTGATAGAACAGTTTGGAAACATTACGTTTGTAGAATCTGCAAGTGTTTATTCGGAGCACCTTGAGGCGTATGTTGGAAAAGGAAATATCTTCACATAAAAACTAGAGAGAAGGATTCTCAGAAACTTCTTTGTGATGAGTTCATTCAACTCACAGAGTTGAACCTACCAATTGATAGAGAAGTTTGGAAACACTCTTTTTGTAGAATCTGCAAGTGGATATTTGGAGCCGTTTGAGGCCTAGGCTGGAAAAGGAAATATCTTCACATAAAAACTGAACAGAAGCATTCTCAGAAACTTCTGTGTGATGAGTGCATTCAACTCACAGACTTGAACGTTTCTTTTGATAGAAGAGTTTGGAAACATTACGTTTGTAGAATCTGCAAGTGTTTATTCGGAGCACCTTGAGGCCTATGTTGGAAAAGGAAATATCTCCGCATAAAAACTAGAGAGAAGGATTCTCAGAAACTTCTTTGTGATGAGTTCATTCAACTCACAGAGTTGAACCTACCAATTGATAGAGAAGTTTGGAAACACTCTTTTTGTAAAATCTGCAAGTGGATATTTGGAGCCGTTTGAGGCCTATGCTGGAAAAGGAAATATCTTCACATAAAAACTGAACAGAAGCATTCTCAGAAACTTCTTTGTGTTGAGTGCATTCAACTCACAGACTTGAACTTACCTATAGAAAGAGCAGTTTTGAAACACTCTTTTGGTAAAATCTGCAAGTGGTTATTTGGAGCACTTCGAGGCCTGTGCTGGGATATGGAATATCTTCACCTAAAAACTACAGAGAAGCATTCTCAGAAAGTTCTTCACGATGCATTCATTCAACTCACAGAGTTGAACCTTCCTTTTGATAGAACAGTTTTGAAACACTCTTTTTGTAGAATCTGCAAGAGGATATTTGGAGCGTTTTGAGGCCTATGCTGGAAAAGGAAATATCTTCACCTAAAAACTAGACAGAAGCATTCTCAGAAACTTCTGTGTGATGAGTGCATTCAACTCACAGACTTGAACGTTTCTTTTGATAGAACAGTTTGGAAACATTACGTTTGTAGAATCTGCAAGTGTTTATTCGGAGCACCTTGAGGCCTATGTTGGAAAAGGAAATATCTTCACATAAAAACTAGAGAGAAGGATTCTCAGAAACTTCTTTGTGATGAGTTCATTCAACTCACAGAGTTGAACCTACCAATTGATAGAGAAGTTTGGAAACACTCTTTTTGTAGAATCTGCAAGTGGATATTTGGAGCCGTTTGAGGCCTATGTTGGAAAAGGAAATATCTTCACATAAAAACTGAACAGAAGCATTCTCAGAAACTTCTTTGTGTTGAGTGCATTCAACTCACAGACTTGAACTTACCTGTAGAAAGAGCAGTTTTGAAACACTCTTTTGGTAAAATCTGCAAGTGGTTATTTGGAGCACTTCGAGGCCTGTGCTGGGATATGGAATATCTTCACCTAAAAACTACAGAGAAGCAGTCTCAGAAAGTTCTTCACGATGCATTCATTCAACTCACAGAGTTGAACCTTCCTTTTGATAGAACAGTTTTGAAACACTCTTTTTGTAGAATCTGCAAGAGGATATTTGGAGCGTTTTGAGGCCTATGCTGGAAAAGGAAATATCTTCACCTAAAAACTAGACAGAAGCATTCTCAGAAACTTCTGTGTGATGAGTGCATTCAACTCACAGACTTGAACGTTTCTTTTGATAGAACAGTTTGGAAACATTACGTTTGTAGAATCTGCAAGTGTTTATTCGGAGCACCTTGAGGCCTATGTTGGAAAAGGAAATATCTTCACATAAAAACTAGAGAGAAGGATTCTCAGAAACTTCTTTGTGATGAGTTCATTCAACTCACAGAGTTGAACCTACCAATTGATAGAGAAGTTTGGAAACACTCTTTTTGTAGAATCTGCAAGTGGATATTTGGAGCCGTTTGAGGCCTATGCTGGAAAAGGAAATATCTTCACATAAAAACTGAACAGAAGCATTCTCAGAAACTTCTTTGTGTTGAGTGCATTCAACTCACAGACTTGAACTTACCTGTAGAAAGAGCAGTTTTGAAACACTCTTTTGGTAAAATCTGCAAGTGGTTATTTGGAGCACTTCGAGGCCTGTGCTGGGATATGGAATATCTTCACCTAAAAACTACAGAGAAGCATTCTCAGAAAGTTCTTCACGATGCATTCATTCAACTCACAGAGTTGAACCTTCCTTTTGATAGAACAGTTTTGAAACACTCTTTTTGTAGAATCTGCAAGAGGATATTTGGAGCGTTTTGAGGCCTATGCTGGAAAAGGAAATATCTTCATATAAAAACTAGACGGAAGCATTCTCTGAAACTTCTTTGTGATGAGTGCATTCAACTCACAGACTTGAAGCTTCCTTTGGAAAGAGCAGTTTGGAAACACTCTTCTTATAGAATCTTCAAGTGGATATTTGGAGCGCTTTGAGGCCTATGCTGGGACATGAAATCTCTTCACCTAAAAACTAGACAGAAGCATTCTGAGAAACTTCTGTGCGATGAGTGCATTCAACTCACAGACTTGAACGTTTCTTTTGATAGAACAGTTTTGAAACATTACGTTTGTAGAATCTGCAAGTGTTTATTCGGAGCACCTTTAGGCCTATGTTGGAAAAGGAAATATCTTCACATAAAAACTAGAGAGAAGGATTCTCAGAAACTTCTTTGTGATGAGTTCATTCAACTCACAGAGTTGAACCTACCAATTGATAGAGAAGTTTGGAAACACTCTTTTTGTAGAATCTGCAAGTGAATATTTGGAGCCGTTTGAGGCCTATGCTGGAAAAGGAAATATCTTCACATAAAAACTGAACAGAAGCATTCTCAGAAACTTCTTTGTGTTGAGTGCATTCAACTCACAGACTTGAACTTACCTGTAGAAAGAGCAGTTTTGAAACACTCTTTTGGTAAAATCTGCAAGTGGTTATTTGGAGCACTTCGAGGCCTGTGCTGGGATATGGAATATCTTCACCTAAAAGCTACAGAGAAGCATTCTCAGAAAGTTCTTCACGATGCATTCATTTAACTCACAGAGTTGAACCTTCCTTTTGATAGAACAGTTTTGAAACACTCTTTTTGTAGAATCTGCAAGAGGATATTTGGAGCGTTTTGAGGCCTATGCTGGAAAAGGAAATATCTTCACCTAAAAACTAGACAGAAGCATTCTCAGAAACTTCTGTGTGATGAGTGCATTCAACTCACAGACTTGAACGTTTCTTTTGATAGAACAGTTTGGAAACATTACGTTTGTAGAATCTGCAAGTGTTTATTCGGAGCACCTTGAGGCCTATGTTGGAAAAGGAAATATCTTCACATAAAAACTAGAGAGAAGGATTCTCAGAAACTTCTTTGTGATGAGTTCATTCAACTCACAGAGTTGAACCTACCAATTGATAGAGAAGTTTGGAAACACTCTTTTTGTAGAATCTGCAAGTGGATATTTGGAGCCGTTTGAGGCCTATGCTGGAAAAGGAAATATCTTCACATAAAAACTGAACAGAAGCATTCTCAGAAACTTCTTTGTGTTGAGTGCATTCAACTCACAGACTTGAACTTACCTGTAGAAAGAGCAGTTTTGAAACACTCTTTTGGTAAAATCTGCAAGTGGTTATTTGGAGCACTTCGAGGCCTGTGCTGGGATATGGAATATCTTCACCTAAAAACTACAGAGAAGCATTCTCAGAAAGTTCTTCACGATGCATTCATTCAACTCACAGAGTTGAACCTTCCTTTTGATAGAACAGTTTTGAAACACTCTTTTTGTAGAATCTGCAAGAGGATATTTGGAGCGTTTTGAGGCCTATGCTGGAAAAGGAAATATCTTCATACAAAAACCTGACGGAAGCATTCTCTGAAACTTCTTTGTGATGAGTGCATTCAACTCACAGACTTGAAGCTTCCTTTGGAAAGAGCAGTTTGGAAACACTCTTCTTATAGAATCTTCAAGTGGATATTTGGAGAGCTTTGAGGCCTATGCTGGGACATGAAAACTCTTCACCTAAAAACTAGACAGAAGCATTCTGAGAAACTGCTTTGCAATGAGTGCATTCAACTCACAGACTTGAACGTTTCTTTTGATAGAACAGTTTGGAAACATTACGTTTGTAGAATCTGCAAGTGTTTATTCGGAGCACCTTGATGCCTATGTTGGAAAAGGAAATATCTTCACATAAAACCTAGAGAGAAGGATTCTCAGAAACTTCTTTGTGATGAGTTCATTCAACTCACAGAGTTGAACCTACCAATTGATAGAGAAGTTTGGAAACACTCTTTTTGTAGAATCTGCAAGTGGATATTTGGAGCCGTTTGAGGCCTGTGCTGGAAAAGGAAATATCTTCACATAAAAACTGAACAGAAGCATTCTCAGAAACTTCTTTGTGTTGAGTGCATTCAACTCACAGACTTGAACTTACCTGTAGAAAGAGCAGTTTTGAAACACTCTTTTGGTAAAATCTGCAAGTGGTTATTTGGAGCACTTCGAGGCCTGTGCTGGGATATGGAATATCTTCACCTGAAAGCTACAGAGAAGCATTCTCAGAAAGTTCTTCACGATGCATTCATTCAACTCACAGAGTTGAACCTTCCTTTTGATAGAACAGTTTTGAAACACTCTTTTTGTAGAATCTGCAAGAGGATATTTGGAGCGTTTTGAGGCCTATGCTGGAAAAGGAAATATCTTCACCTAAAAACTAGACAGAAGCATTCTCAGAAACTTCTGTGTGATGAGTGCATTCAACTCCCCGACTTGAACGTTTCTTTTGATAGAACAGTTTGGAAACATTACGTTTGTAGAATCTGCAAGTGTTTATTCGGAGCACCTTGAGGCCTATGTTGGAAAAGGAAATACCTTCACATAAAAACTAGAGAGAAGGATTCTCAGAAACTTCTTTGTGATGAGTTCATTCAACTCACAGAGTTGAACCTACCAATTGATAGAGAAGTTTGGAAACACTCTTTTTGTAGAATCTGCAAGTGGATATTTGGAGCCGTTTGAGGCCTATGCTGGAAAAGGAAATATCTTCACATAAAAACTGAACAGAAGCATTCTCAGAAACTTCTTTGTGTTGAGTGCATTCAACTCACAGACTTGAACTTACCTGTAGAAAGAGCAGTTTTGAAACACTCTTTTGGTAAAATCTGCAAGTGGTTATTTGGAGCACTTCGAGGCCTGTGCTGGGATATGGAATATCTTCACCTAAAAACTACAGAGAAGCATTCTCAGAAAGTTCTTCATGATGCATTCATTCAACTCACAGAGTTGAACCTTCCTTTTGATAGAACGGTTTTGAAACACTCTTTTTGTAGAATCTGCAAGAGGATATTTGGCGCGTTTTGAGGCCTATGCTGGAAAAGGAAATATCTTCATATAAAAACTAGACGGAAGCATTCTCTGAAACTTCTTTGTGATGAGTGCATTCAACTCACAGACTTGAAGCTTCCTTTGGAAAGAGCAGTTTGGAAACACTCTTCTTATAGAATCTTCAAGTGGATATTTGGAGCGCTTTGAGGCCTATGCTGGGACATGAAATCTCTTCACCTAAAAACTAGACAGAAGCATTCTGAGAAACTTCTGTGCGATGACTGCATTCAACTCACAGACTTGAACGTTTCTTTTGATAGAACAGTTTTGAAACATTACGTTTGTAGAATCTGCAAGTGTTTATTCGGAGCACCTTTAGGCCTATGTTGGAAAAGGAAATATCTTCACATAAAAACTAGATAGAAGGATTCTCAGAAACTTCTTTGTGATGAGTTCATTCAACTCACAGAGTTGAACCTACCAATTGATAGAGAAGTTTGGAAACACTCTTTTTGTAGAATCTGCAAGTGAATATTTGGAGCCGTTTGAGGCCTATGCTGGAAAAGGAAATATCTTCACATAAAAACTGAACAGAAGCATTCTCAGAAACTTCTTTGTGTTGAGTGCATTCAACTCACAGACTTGAACTTACCTGTAGAAAGAGCAGTTTTGAAACACTCTTTTGGTAAAATCTGCAAGTGGTTATTTGGAGCACTTCGAGGCCTGTGCTGGGATATGGAATATCTTCACCTAAAAGCTACAGAGAAGCATTCTCAGAAAGTTCTTCACGATGCGTTCATTTAACTCACAGAGTTGAACCTTCCTTTTGATAGAACAGTTTTGAAACACTCTTTTTGTAGAATCTGCAAGAGGATATTTGGAGCGTTTTGAGGCCTATGCTGGAAAAGGAAATATCTTCACCTAAAAACTAGACAGAAGCATTCTCAGAAACTTCTGTGTGATGAGTGCATTCAACTCACAGACTTGAACGTTTCTTCTGATAGAACAGTTTGGAAACATTACGTTTGTAGAATCTGCAAGTGTTTATTCGGAGCACCTTGAGGCCTATGTTGGAAAAGGAAATATCTTCACATAAAAACTAGAGAGAAGGATTCTCAGAAACTTCTTTGTGATGAGTTCATTCAACTCACAGAGTTGAACCTACCAATTGATAGAGAAGTTTGGAAACACTCTTTTTGTAGAATCTGCAAGTGGATATTTGGAGCCGTTTGAGGCCTATGCTGGAAAAGGAAATATCTTCACATAAAAACTGAACAGAAGCATTCTCAGAAACTTCTTTGTGTTGAGTGCATTCAACTCACAGACTTGAACTTACCTGTAGAAAGAGCAGTTTTGAAACACTCTTTTGGTAAAATCTGCAAGTGGTTATTTGGAGCACTTCGAGGCCTGTGCTGGGATATGGAATATCTTCACCTAAAAACTACAGAGAAGCATTCTCAGAAAGTGCTTCACGATGCATTCATTCAACTCACAGAGTTGAACCTTCCTTTTGATAGAACAGTTTTGAAACACTCCTTTTGTAGAATCTGCAAGAGGATATTTGGAGCGTTTTGAGGCCTATGCTGGAAAAGGAAATATCTTCATATATAAACTAGACGGAAGCATTCTCTGAAACTTCTTTGTGATGAGTGCATTCAACTCACAGACTTGAAGCTTCCTTTGGAAAGAGCAGTTTGGAAACACTCTTCTTATAGAATCTTCAAGTGGATATTTGGAGCGCTTTGAGGCCTATGCTGGGACATGAAATCTCTGCACCTAAAAACTAGACAGAAGCATTCTGAGAAACTTCTTTGCAATGAGTGCATTCAACTCACAGAGGTGAACGTTTCTTTTGATAGAACAGTTTTGAAACATTACGTTTGTAGAATCTGCAAATGTTTATTCGGAGCACCTAGAGGCCTATGTTGGAAAAGGAAATATCTTCACATAAAAACTAGAGAGAAGGATTCTCAGAAACTTCTTTTTGATGAGTGCATTCAACTCACAGACTTGAAGCTTCCTTTGGAAAGAGCAGTTTGGAAACACTCTTCTTATAGAATCATCAAGTGGATATTTGGAGCGCTTTGAGGCCTATGCTGGGACATGAAATCTCTTCACCTAAAAACTAGACAGAAGCATTCTCAGAAACTTCTGTGCGATGAGTGCATTCAACTCACAGACTTGAACGTTTCTTTTGATAGAACAGTTTGGAAACATTACGTTTGTAGAATCTGCAAGTGTTTATTCGGAGCACCTTGAGGCCTATGTTGGAAAAGGAAATATCTTCACATAAAAACTAGAGAGAAGGATTCTCAGAAACTTCTTTGTGATGAGTTCATTCAACTCACAGAGTTGAACCTACCAATTGATAGAGAAGTTTGGAAACACTCTTTTTGTAGAATCTGCAAGTGGATATTTGGAGCCGTTTGAGGCCTATGCTGGAAAAGGAAATATCTTCACATAAAAACTGAACAGAAGCATTCTCAGAAACTTCTTTGTGTTGAGTGCATTCAACTCACAGACTTGAACTTACCTGTAGAAAGAGCAGTTTTGAAACACTCTTTTGGTAAAATCTGCAAGTGGTTATTTGGAGCACTTCGAGGCCTGTGCTGGGATATGGAATATCTTCACCTAAAAACTACAGAGAAGCATTCTCAGATAGTTCTTCATGATGCATTCATTCAACTCACAGAGTTGAACCTTCCTTTTGATAGAACGGTTTTGAAACACTCTTTTTGTAGAATCTGCAAGAGGATATTTGGAGCGTTTTGAGGCCTATGCTGGAAAAGGAAATATCTTCATATAAAAACTAGACGGAAGCATTCTCTGAAACTTCTTTGTGATGAGTGCATTCAACTCACAGACTTGAAGCTTCCTTTGGAAAGAGCAGTTTGGAAACACTCTTCTTATAGAATCTTCAAGTGGATATTTGGAGCGCTTTGAGGCCTATGCTGGGACATGAAATCTCTTCACCTAAAAACTAGACAGAAGCATTCTGAGAAACTTCTTTGCAATGAGTGCATTCAACTCACAGACTTGAACGTTTCTTTTGATAGAACAGTTTGGAAACATTACGTTTGTAGAATCTGCAAGTGTTTATTCGGAGCACCTTGATGCCTATGTTGGAAAAGGAAATATCTTCACATAAAACCTAGAGAGAAGGATTCTCAGAAACTTCTTTGTGATGAGTTCATTCAACTCACAGAGTTGAACCTACCAATTGATAGAGAAGTTTGGAAACACTCTTTTTGTAGAATCTGCAAGTGGATATTTGGAGCCGTTTGAGGCCTATGCTGGAAAAGGAAATATCTTCACATAAAAACTGAACAGAAGCATTCTCAGAAACTTCTTTGTGTTGAGTGCATTCAACTCACAGACTTGAACTTACCTGTAGAAAGAGCAGTTTTGAAACACTCTTTTGGTAAAATCTGCAAGTGGTTATTTGGAGCACTTCGAGGCCTGTGCTGGGATATGGAATATCTTCACCTGAAAGCTACAGAGAAGCATTCTCAGAAAGTTCTTCACGATGCATTCATTCAACTCACAGAGTTGAACCTTCCTTTTGATAGAACAGTTTTGAAACACTCTTTTTGTAGGATCTGCAAGAGGATATTTGGAGCGTTTTGAGGCCTATGCTGGAAAAGGAAATATCTTCACCTAAAAACTAGACAGAAGCATTCTCAGAAACTTCTGTGTGATGAGTGCATTCAACTCACCGACTTGAACGTTTCTTTTGATAGAACAGTTTGGAAACATTACGTTTGTAGAATCTGCAAGTGTTTATTCGGAGCACCTTGAGGCCTATGTTGGAAAAGGAAATATCTTCACATAAAAACTAGAGAGAAGGATTCTCAGAAACTTCTTTGTGATGAGTTCATTCAACTCACAGAGTTGAACCTACCAATTGATAGAGAAGTTTGGAAACACTCTTTTTGTAGAATCTGCAAGTGGATATTTGGAGCCGTTTGAGGCCTATGCTGGAAAAGGAAATATCTTCACATAAAAACTGAACAGAAGCATTCTCAGAAACTTCTTTGTGTTGAGTGCATTCAACTCACAGACTTGAACTTACCTGTAGAAAGAGCAGTTTTGAAACACTCTTTTGGTAAAATCTGCAAGTGGTTATTTGGAGCACTTCGAGGCCTGTGCTGGGATATGGAATATCTTCACCTAAAAACTACAGAGAAGCATTCTCAGAAAGTTCTTCATGATGCATTCATTCAACTCACAGAGTTGAACCTTCCTTTTGATAGAACGGTTTTGAAACACTCTTTTTGTAGAATCTGCAAGAGGATATTTGGAGCGTTTTGAGGCCTATGCTGGAAAAGGAAATATCTTCATATAAAAACTAGATGGAAGCATTCTCTGAAACTTCTTTGTGATGAGTGCATTCAACTCACAGACTTGAAGCTTCCTTTGGAAAGAGCAGTTTGGAAACACTCTTCTTATAGAATCTTCAAGTGGATATTTGGAGTGCTTTGAGGCCTATGCTGGGACATGAAATCTCTTCACCTAAAAACTAGACAGAAGCATTCTGAGAAACTTCTGTGCGATGAGTGCATTCAACTCACAGACTTGAACGTTTCTTTTGATAGAACAGTTTTGAAACATTACGTTTGTAGAATCTGCAAGTGTTTATTCGGAGCACCTTTAGGCCTATGTTGGAAAAGGAAATATCTTCACATAAAAACTAGAGAGAAGGATTCTCAGAAACTTCTTTGTGATGAGTTCATTCAACTCACAGAGTTGAACCTACCAATTGATAGAGAAGTTTGGAAACACTCTTTTTGTAGAATCTGCAAGTGGATATTTGGAGCCGTTTGAGGCCTATGCTGGAAAAGGAAATATCTTCACATAAAAACTGAACAGAAGCATTCTCAGAAACTTCTTTGTGTTGAGTGCATTCAACTCACAGACTTGAACTTACCTGTAGAAAGAGCAGTTTTGAAACACTCTTTGGGTAAAATCTGCAAGTGGTTATTTGGAGCACTTCGAGGCCTGTGCTGGGATATGGAATATCTTCACCTAAAAGCTACAGAGAAGCATTCTCAGAAAGTTCTTCACGATGCATTCATTTAACTCACAGAGTTGAACCTTCCTTTTGATAGAACAGTTTTGAAACACTCTTTTTGTAGAATCTGCAAGAGGATATTTGGAGCGTTTTGAGGCCTATGCTGGAAAAGGAAATATCTTCACCTAAAAACTAGACAGAAGCATTCTCAGAAACTTCTGTGTGATGAGTGCATTCAACTCACCGACTTGAACGTTTCTTTTGATAGAACAGTTTGGAAACATTACGTTTGTAGAATCTGCAAGTGTTTATTCGGAGCACCTTGAGGCCTATGTTGGAAAAGGAAATATCTTCACATAAAAACTAGAGAGAAGGATTCTCAGAAACTTCTTTGTGATGAGGTCATTCAACTCACAGAGTTGAACCTACCAATTGATAGAGAAGTTTGGAAACACTCTTTTTGTAGAATCTGCAAGTGGATATTTGGAGCCGTTTGAGGCCTATGCTGGAAAAGGAAATATCTTCACATAAAAACTGAACAGAAGCATTCTCAGAAACTTCTTTGTGTTGAGTGCATTCAACTCACAGACTTGAACTTACCTGTAGAAAGAGCAGTTTTGAAACACTCTTTTGGTAAAATCTGCAAGTGGTTATTTGGAGCACTTCGAGGCCTGTGCTGGGATATGGAATATCTTCACCTAAAAACTACAGAGAAGCATTCTCAGAAAGTTCTTCACGATGCATTCATTCAACTCACAGAGTTGAACCTTCCTTTTGATAGAACAGTTTGGAAACACTCTTTTTGTAGAATCTTCAAGAGGATATTTGGAGCGTTTTGAGGCCTATGCTGGAAAAGGAAATATCTTCATATAAAAACTAGACGGAAGCATTCTCTGAAACTTCTTTGTGATGAGTGCATTCAACTCAGAGACTTGAAGCTTCCTTTGGAAAGAGCAGTTTGGAAACACTCTTCTTATAGAATCTTCAAGTGGATATTTGGAGCGCTTTGACGCCTGTGCTGGGACATGAAAACTCTTCACCTAAAAACTAGACAGAAGCATTCTGAGAAACTTCTTTGCAATGAGTGCATTCAACTCACAGACTTGAACGTTTCTTTTGATAGAACAGTTTGGAAACATTACGTTTGTAGAATCTGCAAGTGTTTATTCGGAGCACCTTGATGCCTATGTTGGAAAAGGAAATATCTTCACATAAAACCTAGAGAGAAGGATTCTCAGAAACTTCTTTGTGATGAGTTCATTCAACTCACAGAGTTGAACCTACCAATTGATAGAGAAGTTTGGAAACACTCTTTTTGTAGAATCTGCAAGTGGATATTTGGAGCCGTTTGAGGCCTGTGCTGGAAAAGGAAATATCTTCACATAAAAACTGAACAGAAGCATTCTCAGAAACTTCTTTGTGTTGAGTGCATTCAACTCACAGACTTGAACTTACCTGTAGAAAGAGCAGTTTTGAAACACTCTTTTGGTAAAATCTGCAAGTGGTTATTTGGAGCACTTCGAGGCCTGTGCTGGGATATGGAATATCTTCACCTGAAAGCTACAGAGAAGCATTCTGAGAAAGTTCTTCACGATGCATTCATTCAACTCACAGAGTTGAACCTTCCTTTTGATAGAACAGTTTTGAAACACTCTTTTTGTAGAATCTGCAAGAGGATATTTGGAGCGCTTTGAGGCCTATGCTGGAAAAGGAAATATCTTCACCTAAAAACTAGACAGAAGCATTCTCAGAAACTTCTGTGTGATGAGTGCATTCAACTCACTGACTTGAACGTTTCTTTTGATAGAACAGTTTGGAAACATTACGTTTGTAGAATCTGCAAGTGTTTATTCGGAGCACCTTGAGGCCTATGTTGGAAAAGGAAATATCTTCACATAAAAACTAGAGAGAAGGATTCTCAGAAACTTCTTTGTGATGAGTTCATTCAACTCACAGAGTTGAACCTACCAATTGATAGAGAAGTTTGGAAACACTCTTTTTGTAGAATCTGCAAGTGGATATTTGGAGCTGTTTGAGGCCTATGCTGGAAAAGGAAATATCTTCACATAAAAACTGAACAGAAGCATTCTCAGAAACTTCTTTGTGTTGAGTGCATTCAACTCACAGACTTGAACTTACCTATAGAAATAGCAGTTTTGAAACACTCTTTTGGTAAAATCTGCAAGTGGTTATTTGGAGCACTTCGAGGCCTGTGCTGGGATATGGAATATCTTCACCTAAAAACTACAGAGAAGCATTCTCAGAAAGTTCTTCACGATGCTTTCATTCAACTCACAGAGTTGAACCTTCCTTTTGATAGAACAGTTTTGAAACACTCTTTTTGTAGAATCTGCAAGAGGATATTTGGAGCGTTTTGTGGCCTATGCTGGAAAATGAAATATCTTCATATAAAAACTAGACGGAAGCATTCTCTGAAACTTCTTTGTAATGAGTGCATTCAACTCACAGACTTGAAGCTTCCTTTGGAAAGAGCAGTTTGGAAACACTTTTCTTATAGAATCTTCAAGTGGATATTTGGAGCGCTTTGACGCCTATGCTGGGACATGAAATCCCTTCACCTAAAAACTAGACAGAAGCATTCTGAGAAACTTCTTTGCAATGAGTGCATTCAACTCACAGACTTGAACGTTTCTTTTGATAGAACAGTTTTGAAACATTACGTTTGTAGAATCTGCAAGTGTTTATTCGGAGCACCTTGAGGCCTATGTTGGAAAAGTAAATATCTTCACATAAAAACTAGAGAGAAGGATTCTCAGAAAGTTCTTTGTGATGAGTTCATTCAACTCACAGAGTTGAACCTACCAATTGATAGAGAAGTTTGGAAACACTCTTTTTGTAGAATCTGCAATTGGATATTTGGAGCCGTTTGAGGCCTATGCTGGAAAAGGAAATATCTTCAGATAAAAACTGAACAGAAGCATTCTCAGAAACTTCTTTGTGTTGAGTGCATTCAACTCACAGACTTGAACTTACCTGTAGAAAGAGCAGTTTTGAAACACTCTTTTGGTAAAATCTGCAAGTGGTTATTTGGAGCACTTCGAGGCCTGTGCTGGGATATGGAATATCTTCACCTAAAAACTACAGAGAAGCATTCTCAGAAAGTTCTTCACGATGCATTCATTCAACTCACAGAGTTCAACCTTCCTTTTGATAGAACAGTTTTGAAACTCTCTTTTTGTAGAATCTGCAAGTGGATATTTGGAGTGCTTTGAGGCCTATGCTGGGAAAAGGAATTTCTTCACCGAAAAACTAGACAGAATCATTCTGAGAAACTACTGTGTGATGAGTGCATTCAACTCACAGACTTCAGCGTTCCTTTTCCTAGAACAGTTTGGAAACACTCCTTTTGTAGAATCTGCAAGTGTTTATTTGGAGCGCTTTGATGCCTATGCAGGAAAAGGAAATATGTTCACATAAAAACTGCACAGAAGCATTCTCAGAATCTTGTTTGTGATGACTGCATTCTACTCACAGAGGTGAACTTTCTTTTTGATAGAAGAGTTTCAAAACTCTCTTTTTGTAGAGTCTGCAAGTGGATATTTGGAGCTCTTTGAGGCCAATGCTGGAAAAGGAAATATCTTCACATAAAAACTAGACAGAAGCATTCTCAGAAACGTCTGTGTGATGAGTGCATTCAACTCACAGAGTTGAACCTTCCTTTTGATTGAACAGTTTTGAAACACTCTTTTTGTAGAATCTGCAAGTGGTTATTTGGTGCGTTTGGAGGCCTATACTGGAAAAGGAAATATCCTCACATACAAACTAGACAGAAGCATTCTCAGAAACTTCTGTGTGATGAGTGCATTCAACTCACAGACTTGAACGTTCCTTTTGACAGAACAGTTTCAAAACACTCCTCTTGTAGTATCTGCAAGTGTTTATTTGGAGCGCTTTGAGGCCTATGTTGGAAAAGGAAATATGTTCACATAAAAACTAGACAGAAGCATTCTCAGAAACTTCTTTGTGATGAGTGCATTCTACTCACAGTGTTGAACCTACTTTTTGATAGAACAGGTTTGAAACACTCTTTTTGTAGAATCTGCAAGTGGATATTTGGAGCGCTTTGAGGCCTTTGCTGGAAAAGGAAATGTCTTCACATAAAAACTAGACAGAAGCACTCTAGGAAACTTCTGTGTGATAAGTGCATTCAACTCACAGACTTGAAATTTCTTTTTGATAGAACCCTTTTGCAACACTCCTTTTGTAGAATTTGCAAGGGTTTATTTGGAGCGCTTTCAGGCTTAAGCTGGAAAAGGAAATATCTTTACCTAAGAACTAGACAGAAGCATTCTCAGAAACTTCTTTCTGATGAGTGCATTCAACTCACAGACTTGAAGCTTCCTTTTGAAAGAGCAGCTTTGAAACACTCTTTTCATAGAATCTACAAGTGGATATTTGCTGCGCTTTGAGGTCTATGCTGGGAAATGAAATATCTTCACCTAAAAACTAGACAGAACCATTCTGAGGAACTTCTGTGTGATGAGTGCATTCAACTCACAGACTTGAAGCTTCCTTTAGAAAGAGCACCTTTGAAACACTCTTTTCATAGAATCTGCAAGTGGATATTTGCTGCGCTTTGAGGTCTATGCTGGGAAATGAAATATCTTCACCTAAAAACTAGACAGAACCATTCTGAGGAACTTCTGTGTGATTAGTGCATTCAACTCACGGAATTGAACGTTCCTTTTGATAGAACAGTTTTGAAACACTCCTTTTGAAGAATCTGCAAGTCTTTATTCGGAGCGCTTCGAGGCATACGCTGGAAAAGGAAATATCTTCACATAACAACTGGACAGAAGCATTCTCAAAAACTTCTTTGCAATGAGTGCATTCAACTCACAGACTTGAATGCTACATTTGAAAGAGCAGTTTTGAACACTCTGTTTGTAGATTCTGCAAGTGGATATTTGGAGAGCCTTGAGGCTTATGCTGGGATATGAAATATCTTCACCTGATAACTAGACAGAAGCATTCCCAGAAACTTCTGTGTGATGAGTGCATTCAACTCACAGAGTTGAATGTTTCTTTTGAAAGAGCAGTTTTGAAACTCTCTTTTTGTAGAATCTGCAAGTGGATATTTGGAGTGCTTTGAGGCCTATGCTGGGAAAAGGAATATCTTCACCAAAAAACTAGAGAGAATCATTCTGAGAAACTACTGTGTGATGAGTGCATTCAACTCACAGACTTCAGCATTCCTTTTCCTAGAACAGTTTGGAAACGCTCCTTTTGTAGAATCTGCAAGTGTTTATTTGGAGCGCTTTGATGCCTATGCTGGAAAAGGAAATAGGTTCACATAAAAACTACACAGAAGCATTCTCAGAATCTTGTTTGTGATGACTGCATTCTACTCACAGAGTTGAACTTTCTTTTTGACAGAACAGTTTCAAAACTCTCTTTTTGTAGAGTCTGCAATTGGATATTTGGAGCTCTTTAAGGCCAATGCTGGAAAAGGAAATATCTTCACATAAAAACTAGACAGAAGCATTCTCAGAAACGTCTGTGTGATGAGTGCATTCAACTCACAGAGTTGAACCTTCCTTTTGATTGAACAGTTTTGAAACACTCTTTTTGTAGAATCTGCAAGTGGTTATTTGGAGCGTTTGGATTCCTATGCTGGAAAAGGAAATATCCTCACATACAAACTAGACAGAAGCATTCTCAGAAACTTCTGTGTGATGAGTGCATTCAACTCACAGACTTGAACGTTCCTTTTGAGAGAAGAGGTTCGAAACCCTCCTTTTGTAGTATCTGCAAGTGTTTATTTGGAGCGCTTTGAGGCCTATGTTGGAAAAGGAAATATCTTCACATAAAAACTAGACAGAAGCATTCTCAGAAACTTCTTTGTGATGAGTGCATTCTACTCACAGTGTTGAACCTACCTTTTGATAGAACAGGTTTGAAACACTCTTTTTGTAGAATCTGCAAGTGGATATTTGGAGCGCTTTGAGGCCTATGCTGGAAAAGGAAATGTCTTCACATAAAAACTAGACAGAAGCACTCTAGGAAACTTCTGTGTGATAAGTGCATTCAACTCACAGACTTGAACTTTCCTTTTGATAGAACCCTTTTGCAACACTCCTTTTGTAGAATTTGCAAGGGTTTATTTGGAGCGCTTTCAGGCTTAAGCTGGAAAAGGAAATATCTTCACCTAAGAACTAGACAGAAGCATTCTCAGAAACTTCTTTCTGATGAGTGCATTCAACTCACAGACTTGAAGCTTCCTTTTGAAAGAGCAGCTTTGAAACACTCTTTTCATAGAATCTGCAAGTGGATATTTGCTGCGCTTTGAGGTCAATGCTGGGAAATGAAATATCTTCACCTAAAAACTAGACAGAACCATTCTGAGGAACTTCTGTGTGATGAGTGCATTCAACTCACGGAATTGAACGTTCCTTTTGATAGAACAGTTTTGAAACACTCCTTTTGAAGAATCTGCAAGTCTTTATTCGGAGCGCTTCGAGGCATATGCTGGAAAAGGAAATATCTTCACATAACAACTGGACAGAAGCATTCTCAAAAACTTCTTTGCAATGAGTGCATTCAACACACAGACTTGAATGCTATATTTGAAAGAGCAGTTTTGAACACTCTGTTTGTAGAATCTGCAAGTGGATATTTGGAGCGCTTTGAGGCTTATGCTGGGATATGAAATATCTTCACCTGATAACTAGACAGAAGCATTCTCAGAAACTTCTGTGTAATGAGTGCATTCAACTCACAGAGTCAAACGATTCTTTTGAAAGAGCAGTTTTGAAACACTCTTTTTGCAGAATCTGCAAGTGGATATTTAGAGCGCTTTGAGGCCTATGCTGGGAAAAGGAATATCTTCACTGAAAAACTAGACAGAATCATTCTGAGAAACTTCTGTGTGATGAGTGCATTCAACTCACAGACTTCAGCATTCCTTTTCCTAGAACAGTTTGGAAACACTCCTTTTGTAGAATCTGCAAGTGTTTATTTGGAGCGCTTTGATGCCTATGCTGGAAAAGGAAATATGTTCACATAAAAACTACACAGAAGCATTCTCAGAATCTTGTTTGTGATGACTGCATTCTACTCACAGAGTTGAACTTTCTTTTTGATAGAGGAGTTTCAAAACTCTCTTTTTGTAGAGTCTGCAAGTGGATATTTGGAGTTCTTTGAGGCCAATGCTGGAAAAGGAAATATCTTCACATAAAAACTAGACAGAAGCATTCTCAGAAACGTCTGTGTGATGAGTGCATTCAACTCACAGAGTTGAACCTTCCTTTTAATTGAACAGTTTTGAAACACTCTTCTTGTAAAATCTGCAAGTGGTTTATTTGGAGCGTTTTGAGGCCTGTGATGGAAAAGGAAATATCCTCTCATAAAAACTAGACAGAAGCATTCTCAGAAACTTCTGTGTGGTGAGTGCATTCAACTCACAGACTTGAACGTTCCTTTTGACAGAACAGTTTCGAAACACTCCTTTTGTAGTATCTGCAAGTGTTTATTTGGAGCGCTTTGAGGCCTATGTTGGAAAAGGAAATATCTTCACATAAAAACTAGACAGAAGCATTCTCAGAAACTTCTTTGTGATGAGTGCATTCCACTCACAGTGTTGAACCTACCTTTTGATAGAACAGGTTTGAAACACTCTTTTTGTAGAATCTACAAGTGGATATTTGGAGCGCTTTGAGGCCTATGCTGGAAAAGGAAATGTCTTCACATAAAAACTAGATAGAAGCACTCTAGGAAACTTCTGTGTGATAAGTGCATTCAACTCACAGACTTGAACTTTCCTTTTGATAGAACCCTTTTCCAACACTCCTTTTGGAGAATTTGCAAGGGTTTATTTGGAGCGCTTTCAGGCTTAAGCTGGAAAAGGAAATATCTTCATCTAAGAACTAGACAGAAGCATTCTCAGAAACTTCTTTCTGATGAGTGCATTCAACTCACAGACTTGAAGCTTCCTTTTGAAAGAGCAGCTTTGAAACACTCTTTTCATAGAATCTGCAAGTGGATATTTGCTGCGCTTTGAGGTCTATGCTGGGAAAAGGAATATCTTCACCGAAAAACTAGACAGAATCATTCTGAGAAACTACTGTGTGATGAGTGCATTCAACACACAGAATTGAACGTTCCTTTTGATAGAGGAGATTTGAAACACTCCTTTTGAAGAATCTGCAAGTCTTTCTTCGGAGGGCTTCGAGGCATATGCTGGAAAAGGAAATACCTTCACATAACAACTGGACAGAAGCATTCTCAGAAACTTCTTTGTGATGAGTGCATTCAATTCACAGACTTGAATGTTACCTTTGAAAGAGCAGTTTTAAACACTCTGTTTGTAGATTCTGCAAGTGGATATTTGGAGGGCTTTGAGGCTTATGCTGAGATATGAAATATCTTCAACTAAAAACTAGACAGAAGCATTCTCAGAAACTTCTGTGTGATGAGTGCATTCAACTCACAGAGTTGAACGTTTCTGTTGAAAGAGCAGTTTTGAAACACTCTTTTTGCAGAATCTGCAAGTGAATATTTGGAGCGCTTTGAGGCCTATGCTGGGAAAAGGAATATCTTCACCGAAAAACTAGACAGAATCATTCTGAGAAACTTCTGTGTGATGAGTGCATTCTACTCACGGACTTGAGCGTTCCTTTTCCTAGAACAGTTTGGAAACACTCCTTTTGTAAAATCTGCAAGTGTTTATTTGGAGCGCTTTGAGGCCTAGGCTGGAAAAGGAAATATGTTCACATAAAAACTAGACAGAAGCATTCTCAGAATCTTGTCTGTGATGACTGCATTCTACTCACAGAGTTGAACTTTCTTTTTGATAGAACAGTTTCAAAACTCTCTTTTTGTAGAGTCTGCAAGTGGATATTTGGAGCTCTTTAAGGCCAATGCTGGAAAAGGAAATAACTTCACATAATAACCAGACAGAAGCATTCTCAGAAACGTCTGTGTGATGAGTGCATTCAACTCACAGGGTTGAACCTTCCTTTTGATTGAACAGTTTTGAAACACTCTTTTTGTAGAATCTGCAAGTGGTTATTTTTAGCGTTTGGAGGCCTGTGCTGGAAAAGGAAATATCCTCTCATAAAAACTAGACAGAAGCATTCTCAGAAACTTCTGTGTGATGAGTGCATTCAACTCACAGACTTGAACGTTCCTTTTGACAGAACAGTTTCGAAACACTCCTTTTGTAGTATCTGCAAGTGTTTATTTGGAGCGCTTTGAGGCCTATGTTGGAAAAGGAAATATCTTCACATAAAAACTAGACAGAAGCATTCTCAGAAACTTCTTTGTGATGAGTGCATTCTACTCACAGTGTTGAACCTACCTTTTGATAGAACAGGTTTGAAACACTCTTTTTGTAGAATCTGCAAGTGGATATTTGGAGAGCTTTGAGGCCTATGCTGGAAAAGGAAATGTCTTCACATAAAAACTAGACAGAAGCACTCTAGGAAACTTCTGTGTGAAAAGTGCATTCAACTCACAGACTTGAACGTTCCTTTTGATAGAACCCTTTTGCAACACTCCTTTTGTAGAATTTGCAAGGGTTTATTTGGAGCGCTTTCAGGCTTAAGCTGGAAAAGGAAATATCTTCACCTAAGAACTAGACAGAAGCATTCTCAGAAACTTCTTTCTGATGAGTGCATTCAACTCACAGACTTGAATCTTCCTTTTGAAAGAGCAGCTTTGAAACACTCTTTTCATAGAATCTGCAAGTGGATATTTGCTGCGCTTTGAGGTCTATGCTGGGAAATGAAATATCTTCACCTAAAAACTAGACAGAACCATTCTGAGGAACTTCTGTGTGATTAGTGCATTCAACTCACGGAATTGAACGTTCCTTTTGATAGAACAGTTTTGAAACACTCCTTTTGAAGAATCTGCAAGTCTTTATTCGGAGCGCTTCGAGGCATACGCTGGAAAAGGAAATATCTTCACATAACAACTGGACAGAAGCATTCTCAAAAACTTCTTTGCAATGAGTGCATTCAACTCACAGACTTGAATGCTACATTTGAAAGAGCAGTTTTGAAAACTCTGCTTGTAGATTCTGCAAGTGGATATTTGGAGCGCTTTGAGGCTTATGCTGGGATATGAAATATCTTCACCTGATAACTAGACAGAAACATTCTCAGAAACTTCTGTGAGATGAGTGCATTCAACTCACAGAGTTGAATGTTTCTTTTGAAAGAGTAGTTTTGAAACACTCTTTTTGCAGAATCTGCAAGTGGATATTTGGAGCGCTTTGAGGCCTATGCTGGGAAACGTAATATCTTCACCGAAAAACTAGACAGAATTATTCTGAGAAACTTCTGTGTGATGAGTGCATTCAACTCACAGACTTGAGCGTTCCTTTTCCTAGAACAGTTTGGAAACACTCCTTTTGTAAAATCTGCAAGTGTTTATTTGGAGCGCTTTGAGGCCTAGGCTGGAAAAGGAAATATGTTCACATAAAAACTACACAGAAGCATTCTCAGAATCTTGTCTGTGATGACTGCATTCTACTCACAGAGTTGAACTTTCTTTTTGATAGAACAGTTTCAAAACTCTCTTTTTGTAGAGTCTGCAAGTCGATATTTGGAGCTCTTTAAGGCCAATGCTGGAAAAGGAAATATCTTCACATAAAAACTAGACAGAAACATTCTCAGAAACGTCTATGTGATGAGTGCATTCAACTCAAAGAGTTGAACCTTCCTTTTGATTGAACAGTTTTGAAACACTCTTTTTGTAGAATCTGCAAGTGGTTATTTGGAGCGTTTGGAGGCCTATGCTGGAAAAGGAAATATCCTCACATAAAACTAGACAGAAGCATTCTCAGAAACTTCTGTGTGATGAGTGCATTCAACTCACAGACTTGAACGTTCCTTTTGACAGAACAGTTTCGAAACACTCCTTTTGTAGTATCTGTAAGTGTTTATTTGGAGCCCTTTGAGGCCTATGTTGGAAAAGGAAATATCTTCACATTAAAACTAGACAGAAGCATTCTCAGAAACTTCTTTGAGATGAGTGCATTCTACCCACAGTGTTGAACCTTCCTTTTGATAGAACAGGTTTGAAACACTCTTTTTGTAGAATCTGCAAGTGGATATTTGGAGCGCTTTGAGGTCTATGCTGGAAAAGGAAATGTCTTCACATAAAAACTAGACAGAAGCACTCTAGGAAACTTCTATGTGATAAGTGCATTCAACTCACAGACTTGAACGTTCCTTTTGATAGAACCCTTTTGCAACACTCCTTTTGTAGAATTTGCAAGGGTTTATTTGGAGCGCTTTCAGGCATAAGCTGGAAAAGGAAATATATTCACCTAAAAACTAGACTGAAGAATTCTGAGGAACTTCTGTGTGATGAGTGCATTCAATCCACAGAATTGAACGTTCGTTTTGATAGAACAGTTTTGAAACACTCCTTTTGAAGAATCTGCAAGTCTTCATTCGGAGCGCTTCGAGGCATACGCTGGAAAAGGTAATATCTTCACATAACAACTGGACAGAAGCATTCTCAGAAACTTCTTTGCGATGAGTGCATTCAACTCACCGACTTGAATGTTACCTTTGAAAGGGCAGTTTTGAACACTCTTTTCATAGAATCTGCAAGTGGATATTTGCTGCGCTTTGAGGTCTATGCTGGGAAATGAAATATCTTCACCTGAAAACTAGACAGAACCACTCTGAGGAACTTCTGTGTGATGAGTGCATTCAACTCACGGAATTGAACGTTCCTTTTGATAGAACGGTTTTGAAACACTCCTTTTGAAGGATCTGCAAGTCTTTATTCGGAGCGCATCGAGGCATACGCTGGAAAAGGAAATATCTTCACATAACCACTGGACAGAAGCATTCTCAGAAACTTCTTTGCAATGAGTGCATTCAACTCACAGACTTGAATGCTACATTTGAAAGAGCAGTTTTGAACACTCTGTTTGTAGAATCGGCAAGTGCATACTTGGAGCGCTTTGAGGCCTATGCTGGGAAAAGGAATATATTCACCGAAAAACTAGACAGAATCATTCTGAGAAACTTCTCTGTGATGAGTGCATTCAACTCACAGACTTAAGCGTTCCTTTTCCTAGAACAGTTTGGAAACACTCCTTTTGTAGAATCTGCAAGTGTTTATTTGGAGTGCTTTGAGGCCTATGCTGGAAAAGGAAATATGTTCACATAAAAACTAGACAGAAGCATTCTCAGAATCTTCTCTGTGATGACTGCATTCTACTCACAGAGTTGAACTTTCTTTTTGATAGAATAGTTTCAAAACTCTCTTTTTGTAGAGTCTGTAAGTGGATATTTGGAGCTGCTTGAGTTCAATGCTGGAAAAGGAAATATCGTCAGATAAAAAGTAGACAGGAGCATTCTCAGAAACTTCTGTGTGATGAGTGCATTGAACTCACAGAGCTGAACCTTCCTTTTGATTGAAAAGTTTTGAAACACTCTTTTTGTAGAATCTGCAAATGGTTATTTGGAGCGTTTTGAGGCCTATGCTGGAAAAGGAAATATCCTCACTTAAAACTAGACAGAAACATTCTCAGAAACTTCTGTGTGATGAGTGCATTCAACTCACAGAGTTGAATGTTTCTTTTGAAAGAGCAGTTTTGAAACACTCTTTTTGTAGAATCTGCAATTGGATGTTTGGAGCGCCTTGAGGCCTCTGCTGGGAAAAGGAATATCTTCACCGAAAAACTAGACAGAATCATTCTGAGAAACTTCTGTGTGATGAGTGCATTCAACTCACAGACTTGAGCATTCCTTTTCCTAGAACAGTTTGGAAACACTCCTTTTGTAGAATCTGCAAGTGTTTATTTGGAGCGCTTTGAGGACCATGCTGGAAAAGGAAATATGTTCACATAAAAACTAGACAGAAGCATTCTCAGAATCTTGTTTGTGATGACTGCATTCTACTCACAGAGTTCAACTTTCTTTTTGATAGAAGAGTTTCAAAACTCTCTTTTTGTAGAGTCTGCAAGTGGATATTTGGAGCTCTTTGAGGCCAATGCTGGAAAAGGAAATATCTTCACATAAAAACTAGACAGAAGCATTCTCAGAAACTTCTGTGTGATGAGTTCATTCAACTCACAGAGTTCAACGTTTCTTTTGAAAGAGCAGTTTTGAAACACTCTTTTTGTTGAATCTGCAAGTGGATATTTGAGGCGCTTTGAGGCCTATGCTGGGAAAAGGAATATCTTCACCTAAGAACTAGACAGAATCATTCTCAGAAACTTCTTTCTGATGAGTGCATTCAAGTCACAGACTTGAAGCTTCCTTTTGAAAGAGCAGCTTTGAAATACTCTTTTCATAGAATCTGCAAGTGGATATTTGCTGCGCTTTGAGGTCTGTGCTTTGTAATGTAATATCTTCACCTAAAAACTAGACAGAAGCACTGTAGGAAACTTCTGTGTGATAAGTGCATTCAACTCACAGACTTGAACGTTCCTTTTGATAGAACCGTTTTGCAACACTCCATTTGTAGAATTTCAAGTGTTTATTTGGAGCTCTTTCAGGCATAAGCTGAAAAAGGAAATATCTTCACCTAAGAACTAGACAGAAGCATTCTCAGAAACTTCTTTCTGATGAGTGCATTCAACTCACAGACTTGAAGCTTCCTTTTGATAGAGCAGCTTTGAAACACTCTTTTCATAGAATCTGCAAGTGGATATTTGCTGCGCTTTGAGGTCTATGCTGGGAAAAGGAATATCTTCAACGAAAAACTAGACAGAATCATTCCGAGAAACTTCTGTGTGATGAGTGCATTCAACTCACAGACTTGAGCGTTCCTTTTCATACAACAGTTTGGAAACAGTCCTTTTGTAGAATCTGCAAGTGTTTAATTGGAGAGCTTTGAGGCCTACGCTGGAAAAGGAAATATGTTCACATAAAAACTAGACAGAAGCATTCTCAGAATCTTGTTTGTGATGACTGCATTCTACTCACTGAGTTGAACTTTCTTTTTGATGGAAGAGTTTCAAAACTCTCTTTTTGTAGAGTCTGCAAGTGGATATTTGGAGCTCTTTGAGGACAATGCTGGAAAAGGAAATATCTTCACATAAAAACTAGACAGAAGCATTCTCAGAAACTTCTGTGTGATGAGTGCATTCAACTCACAGAGTTGAACTTTCGTTTTGATTGAACAGTTTTGAAACACTCTTTTTGTAGAAACTTCAAGTGGTTATTTGGAGCGTTTTGAGGCCTACGCTGGAAAAGGAAATATCCTCACATAAAAACTAGACAGAAGCATTCTCAGAAACTTCTGTGTGATGAGTGCATTCAACTCACAGACTTGAACGTTCCTTTTGACAGAACAGTTTCCAAACACTCCTTTTGTAGTATCTGCAAGTGTTAATTTGGAGCGATTTGAGGCCTATGTTGGAAAAGGAAATATCTTCACATAAAAACTGGACAGAAACATTCTCAGAAACTTCTGTGTGATGAGTGCATTCTACTCATAGTGTTGAACCTTCCTTTTGATAGAACAGTTTTGAAACACTCTTTTTGTAGAATCTGCAAGTGGATATTTGGAGTGCTTTGAGTCCTGTGCTGGAAAAGGAAATGTCTCCACATAAAAACTAGAAGGAAGCACTCTAGGAAACTTCTGTGTGATAAGTGCATTCAAATCACAGACTTGAACGTTCCTTTTGATAGAACCCTTGTGCAACACTCCTTTTGTAAAATTTGCAAGGGTTTATTTGGAGCGCTTTCAGGCATAAGTTGGAAAAGGAAATATCCTCACCTAAAAACTAGACAGAAGCATTCTGAGGAACTTCTGTGTGATGAGTGCATTCAACCTACAGAATTGAACGTTCCTTTTGATAGAACAGTTTTGAAACACTCCTTTTGAAGAATCTGCAAGTCTTTATTGGGAGCGCGTCAAGGCATACGCTGGAAAAGGAAATATCTTCACATAACAACTGGACAGAAGCATTCTCAGAAACTTCTTTGTGATGAGTACATTCAACTCACAGACTCGAATGTTACCTTTGACAGAGCAGTTTTGAACACTCTGTTTGTAGAATGTGCAAGTGGATATTTGGAGCGCTTTGAGGCTTACGCTGGGATATGAAATATCTTCACCTAAAAACTAGACAGAAGCATTCTCAGAAACTTCTGTGTGATGAGTGCATTCAACTCACAGAGTTGAACGTTTCTTTTGAAAGAGCATTTTTGAAACACTCTTTTTGTAGAATCTGCAAGTGGATATTTGGAGCGCTTTGAGGCCTATGCTGGGAAAAGGAATGTCTTCACCGAAAAACTAGACAGAATCATTCTGAGAAACTTCTGTGTGATGAGTGCATTCAACTCACAGACTTGAATGTTGCCTTTCAAAGAGCAGTTTTAAACACTCTGTTTGTAGAATCTGCAAGTGGATATTTGGAGCGCTTTGAGGCTTACGCTGGGATATGAAATATCTTCACCTAAAAACTAGACAGAAGCATTCTCAGAAACTTCTGTGTGATGAGTGCATTCAACTCACAGAGTTGAACGTTTCTTTTGAAAGAGCAGTTTTGATACACTCTTTTTGTAGAATCTGCAAGTGGATATTTGGAGCGCTTTGAGGCCTATGCTGGGAAAAGGAATGTCTTCACCGAAAAACTAGACAGAATCATTCTGAGAAACTTCTGTGTGATGAGTGCATTCAACTCACAGACCTGAGCGTTCCTTTTCATAGAACAGTTTGGAAACACACCTTTTGAAGGATCTGCAAGTCTTTATTCGGAGCACTTCGAGGCATACGCTGGAAAAGGAAATATCTTCACATAACAACTGGACAGAAGCATTCTCAGAAACTTCTTTGCGATGAGTGCATTCAACTCACAGACTTGAATGTTACCTTTGAAAGAGCAGTTTTAAACACTCTGTTTGTAGAATCTGCAAGTGGATATTTGGAGCGCTTTGAGGCTTATGCTGGGATATGAAATATCTTCACCTAAAAACTAGACAGAAGCATTCTCAGAAACTTCTGTGTGATGAGTGCATTCAACTCACAGAGTTGAATGTTTCTTCTGAAAGAGCAGTTTTGAAACACTCTTTTTGTAGAATCTGCAATTGGATGTTTGGAGCGCTTTGAGGCCTATGCTGGGAAAAGGAATATCTTCACCGAAAAACTAGACAGAATCATTCTGAGAAACTTCTCTGTGATGAGTGCATTCAACTCACCAACTTCAGCGTTCCTTTTCATAGAACAGTTTGGAAACACTCCTTTTGTAGAATCTGCAAGTGTTTATTTGGAGCGCTTTGAGGCCTATGCTGGAAAAGGAAATATGTTCACATAAAAACTAGACAGAAGCATTCTCAGAATCTTGTTTGTGATAACTGCATTCTACTCACAGAGTTGAACTTTCTTTTTGATAGAAGAGTTTCAAAACTCTCTTTTTGTAGAGTCTGCAAGTGGATATTTGGAGCTCTTTGAGGCCAGTGCTGGAAAAGGAAATATCTTCACATAAAAACTAGACAGAAGCATTCTCAGAAACTTCTGTGTGATGAGTGCATTCAACTCACAGAGTTGAACCTTCCTTTTGATTGAACAGTTTTGAAACACTCTTTTTGTAGAATCTGCAAGTGGTTATTTGGAGCGTTTTGAGGCCTATGCTGGAAAAGGAAACATCCTCACATAAAAACTAGACAGAAGCATTCTCAGAAACTTCTCTGTGATGAGTGCATTCAACTCACAGACTTGAATGTTCCTTTTGAGAGAACAGTTTCGAAACACTCCTTTTGTAGTATCTGCAAGTGTTTATTTGGAGCACTTTGAGGCCTACGTTGGAAAAGGAAATATCTTCACATAAAAACTAGACAGAAGCATTCTCAGAAACTTCTTTGTGATGAGTGCATTCTACTCACAATGTTGAACCTTCCTTTTGATAGAACAGTTTTGAAACACTCTTTTTGTAGAATCTGCAAGTGGATATTTGGAGCGCTTTTAGGCCTATTCTGGAAAAAGGAAATGCCTTCACATAAAAATTAGACAGAAGCACTCTAGGAGAATTCTGTGTGATAAGTGCATTTCATCTCACAGACTTGAACGTTTCTTTTGATAGAACGCTTTTGCAACACTCCTTTTGTAGAATTTGCAAGTGTTTATTTTGAGCGCTTTCAGGCATAAGCTGGAAAAGGAACTATCTTCACCTAAGAACTAAACAGAAGCATTCTCAGAAACTTCTTTCTGATGAGTGCATTCAACTCACAGACTTGAACCTTGCTTTTGAAAGAGCAGCTTTGAAACACTCTTTTCATAGAATCTGCAAGTGGACAATTTCTGCGCTTTGAGGTCTATCCTGGGAAATGAAATATCTTCACCTAAAAACTAGACAGAAGCATTCTGAGGAACTTCTGTGTGATGAGTGCATTCAACTCACAGAATTGAACGTTCCTCTTGAGAGAACAGTTTTGAAACACTCCTTTTGAAGAATCTGAAAGTCTTTATTCGGAGCGCTTCGAGACATACGCTGGGAAAGGAAATATCTTCACATAAAAACTGGACAGAAACATTCTCAGAAACTTCTTTGCGATGAGTGCATTCAACTCACAGACTTGAATGTTACCTTTCAAAGAGCAGTTGTAAACACTCTGTTTGTAGAATCTGCAAGTGGATATTTGGAGTGCTTTGAGGCTTACGCTGGGATATGAAATATCTTCACCTAAAAACTAGACAGAAGCATTCTCAGAAACTTCTGTGTGATGAGTGCATTCAACTCACAGAGTTGAACGTTTCTTTTGAAAGAGCAGTTTTGAAACACTCTTTTTGTAGAATCTGCAAGTGGATATTTGGAGCGCTTTGAGGCCTATGCTGGGAAAAGGAATGTCTTCACCGAAAAACTAGACAGAATCATTCTGAGAAACTTCTGTGTGATGAGTGCATTCAACTCACAGACCTGAGCGTTCCTTTTCATAGAACAGTTTGGAAACACTCCTTTTGAAGAATCTGCAAGTCTTTATTCGGAGCACTTCGAGGCATACGCTGGAAAAGGAAATATCTTCACATAACAACTGGACAGAAGCATTCTCAGAAACTTCTTTGCGATGAGTGCATTCAACTCACAGACTTGAATGTTACCTTTGAAAGAGCAGTTTTAAACACTCTGTTTGTAGAATCTGCAAGTGGATATTTGGAGCGCTTTGAGGCTTATGCTGGGATATGAAATATCTTCACATAAAAACTAGACAGAAGCATTCTCAGAAACTTCTGTGTGATGAGTGCATTCAACTCACAGAGTTGAATGTTTCTTTTGAAAGAGCAGTTTTGAAACACTCTTTTTGTAGAATATGCAATTGGATGTTTGGAGCGCTTTGAGGCCTATGCTGGGAAAAGGAATATCTTTACCGAAAAACTAGACAGAATCATTCTGAGAAACTTCTCTGTGACGAGTGCATTCAACTCACCAACTTGAGCGTTCCTTTTCATAGAACAGTTTGGAAACACTCCTTTTGTAGAATCTGCAAGTGTTTATTTGGAGCGCTTTGAGGCCTATGCTTTAAAAGGAAATATGTTCACATAAAAACTAGACAGAAGCATTCTCAGAATCTTGTTTGTGATGACTGCATTCTACTCACAGAGTTCAACTTTCTTTTTGATAGAAGAGTTTCAAAACTCTCTTTTTGTAGAGTCTGCAAGTGGATATTTGGAGCTCTTTGAGGCCAATGCTGGAAAAGGAAATATCTTCACATAAAAACTAGACAGAAGCATTCTCAGAAACTTCTGTGTGATGAGTGCATTCAACTCACAGACTTGAACCTTCCTTTTGATTGAACAGTTTTGAAACACTCTTTTTGTAGAATCTGCAAGTGGTTATTTGGAGCGTTTTGAGGCCTATGCTGGAAAAGGAAACATCCTCGCATAAAAACTAGACAGAAGCATTCTCAGAAGCTTCTGTGTGATGAGTGCATTCAACTCACAGACTTGAACGTTCCTTTTGAGAGAACAGTTTCGAAACACTCCTTTTGTAGTATCTGCAAGTGTTTATTTGGAGCACATTGAGGCCTATGTTGGAAAAGGAAATATCTTCACATAAAAACTAGACAGAAGCATTCTCAGAAACTTCTTTGTGATGAGTGCATTCTACTCACAATGTTGAACCTTCCTTTTGATAGAACAGTTTTGAAACACTCTTTTTGTAGAATCTGCAAGTGGATATTTGGAGCGCTTTGAGGCCTATGCTGGAAAAGGAAATGCCTTCACATAAAAATTAGACAGAAGCACTCTAGGAGAATTCTGTGTGATAAGTGCATTTCATCTCACAGTCTTGAACGTTCCTTTTGATAGAACGCTTTTGCAACACTCCTTTTGTAGAATTTGCAAGTGTTTATTTGGAGCGCTTTCAGGCATAAGCTGGAAAAGGAAATATCTTCACCTAAGAACTAGACAGAGGCATTCTCAGAAACTTCTTTCTGATGAGTGCATTCAACTCACAGACTTGAACCTTGCTTTTGAAAGAGCAGCTTTGAAACACTCTTTTCATAGAATCTGCAAGTGGACACTTGCTGCGCTTTGAGGTCTATGCTGGGAAATGAAATATCTTCACCTAAAAACTAGACAGAAGCATTCTGCTTTCTCTTGTGGGCATTTAGTGCTATAAATTTCCCTCAACACACTGCTTTGAATGCATCCCAGAGATTCTGGTATGTTGTGTCTTGGTTCTCGTTGGTTTCAAAGAACATCTTTATTTCTGCCTTCATTTCGTTATGTACCCAGTAGTCATTCAGGAGCAGGTTGTTCAGTTTCCACGTAGTTGAGCGGTTTTGAGTGACATTCTTAATCCTGAGTTCTAGCTTGATTGCACTGTGATCTGAGAGACAGTTTGTTACAATTTCTGTTCTTTTACATTTATTGAGGAGAGCTTTACTTCCAAGGATATGGTCAATTTTGGAATAGGTGTGGTGTGGTGCTGAAAAAAATGTATATTCTGTTGATTTGGGGTGGAGAGTTCTGTAGATGTCTATTAGGTCTGCTTGGTGCAGAGCTGAGTTCAATTCCTGGGTATCCTTGTTGACTTTCTGTCTCGTTGATCTGTCTAATGTTGACAGTGGGGTGTTAAAGTCTCCCATTATTAATGTGTGGGAGTCTAAGTCTCTTTGTAGGTCACTCAGGACTTGCTTTATGAATCTGGGTGCTCCTGTATTGGGTGCATATATATTTAGGATAGTTAGCTCTTCTTGTTGAATTAATCCCTTTACCATTATGTAATGGCCTTCTTTGTCTCTTTTGATCTTTGTTGGTTTAAAGTCTGTTTTATCAGAGACTAGGATTGCAACCCCTGCCTTTTTTTGTTTTCCATTTGCTTGGTAGATCTTCCTCCATCCTTTTATTTTGAGCCTATGTGTGTCTCTGCACCTGAGATGGGTTTCCTGAATACAGCACACTGATGGGTCTTGAGTCTTTATCCAATTTGCCAGTCTGTGTCTTTTAATTGGAGCATTTAGTCCATTTACATTTAAAGTTAATATTGTTATGTGTGAATTTGATCCTGTCATTATGATGTTAGCTCGATGTTTTGCTCGTTAGTTGATGCAGTCTCTTCCTAGTCTCAATGGTCTTTACATTTCGGTATGATTTTGCAGTGGCTGGTACCGGTTGTGCCTTTCCATGTTTAGCGCTTCCTTCAAGAGCTCTTTTAGGGCAGGCCTGGTGGTGACAAAATCTCTCAGCATTTGCTTGTCTGTAAAGTATTTTATTTCTCCTTCACTTATGAAGCTTAGTTTGGCAGGATATGAAATTCTGGGTTGAAAATTCTTTTCTTTAAGAATGTTGAATATTGGCCCCCACTCTCTTCTGGCTTGTAGGGTTTCTGCCGAGAGATCCGCTGTTAGTCTGATGGGCTTCCCTTTGATGGTAACCCGTCCTTTCTCTCTGGCTGCCCTTAACATTTTTTCCTTCATTTCAACTTTGGTGAATCTGACAATTATGTGTCTTGGAGTTGCTCTTCTTGAAGAGTATCTTTGTGGCGTTCTCTGTATTTCCTGAATCTGAATGTTGGCCTGCCTTGCTAGATTGGGGAAGTTCTCCTGGATAATATCCTGCAGAGTGTTTTCCAACTTGTTTCCATTCTCCCCATCACTTTCAGGTACACCAATCAGACGTAGATTTGGTCTTTTCACATAGTCCCACATTTCTTGGAGGCTTTGCTCGTTTCTTTTTATTCTTTTTTCTCTAAACTTCCCTTCTCACTTCATTTCATTCATTTCATCTTCCAGGGCTGACACCCTAACATCACAATTAAAAGAACTAGAAAAGCAAGAGCAAACACATTCAAAAGCTAGCAGAAGGCAAGAAATAACTAAAGTCAGAGCAGAACTGAAGGAAATAGAGACACAAAAAACCCTTCAAAAAATAAATGAATCCAGGAGCTGGTTTTTTGAAAGGATCAACAAAATTGATAGACCGCTAGCAAGATTAATAAAGAAAAAAAGAGAGAAGAATCAAATAGATGCAATAAAAAATGATAAAGGGGATATCACCACCGATCCCACAGAAATACAAACTACCATCAGAGAATATTACAAACACCTCTATGCAAATAAACTAGAAAATCTAGAAGAAATGGATAAATTCCTCAACACATACACCCTCCCAAGACTAAACCAAGAAGAAGTTCAATCTCTGAATAGACCAATAACAGGAGCTGAAATTATGGCAATAATCAATAGCTTACCAACCAAAAAAAGTCCAGGACCAGATGGGTTCACAGCCGAATTCTACCAGAGGTACAAGGAGGAGCTGGTACCATTCCTTCTGAAACTATTCCAATCAATAGAAAAAGAGGGAATCCTCCCTAACTCATTTTATGAGGCCAGCATCATCCTGATACCAAAGCCTGGCAGAGACACAACCAAAAAAGAGAATTTTAGACCAATACCCTTGATGAACATTGATGCAAAAATCCTCAATAAAATACTGGCAAACAGAATCCAGCAGCACATCAAAAAGCTTATCCACCATGATCAAGTGGGCTTCATCCCTGGGATGCAAGGCTGGTTCAATATACGCAAATCAATAAATGTAATCCAGCATATAAACAGAACCAAAGACAAAAACCACATGATCATCTCAATAGATGCAGAAAAGGCCTTTGACAAAATTCAACAACCCTTCATGCTAAAAACTCTCAATAAATTAGGAATTGATGGGACATATCTCAAAATAATAAGAGCTATTTCTGACAAACCCACAGCCAATATCATACTGAATGGGCAAAAACTGAAAGCATTCCCTTTGAAAACTGGCACAAGACAGGGATGCCCTCTCTCGCCACTTCTATTCAACATAGTGTTGGAAGTTCTGGCCAGGGCAATTAGGCAGGAGAAGGAAATCAAGGGTATTCAATTAGGAAAAGAGGAAGTCAAATTGTCCCTGTTTGCAGATGACATGATAGTATATCTAGAAAACCCCATTGTCTCAGCCCAAAATCTCCTTAAGCTGATAAGCAACTTCAGCAAAGTCTCAGGATACAAAATCAATGTGCAAAAATCACAAGCATTCTTATACATCAATAACAGACAAACAGAGAACCAAATCATGAGTGAACTCCCATTCACAATTGCTTCAAAGAGAATAAAATACCTAGGAATCCAACTTACAAGGGATGTGAAAGACCTCTTCAAGGAGAACTACAAACCACTGCTCAAGGAAATAAAAGAGGATACAAACAAATGGAAGAACATTCCATGCTCATGGGTAGGAAGAATCAATATCATGAAAATGGCCATCCTTCCCAAGGTAATTTACAGATTCAATGCCATCCCCATCAAGCTACCAATGACTTTCTTCACAGAATTGGAAAAAACTACTTTAAAGTTCATATGGAACCAAAAAAGAGCCCGCATCGCCAAGTCAATCCTAAGCCAAAAGAACAAAGCTGGAGGCATCACGCTACCTGACTTCAAACTATACTACAAGGCTACAGTAACCAAAACAGCATGGTACTGGTACCAAAACAGAGATATAGATCAATGGAACAGAACAGAGCCGTCAGAAATAATGCCACATATCTACAACCATCTGATCTTTGACAAACCTGAGAAAAACAAGAAATGGGGAAAGGATTCCCTATTTAATAAATGGTGCTGGGAAAACTGGCTAGCCATATGTAGAAAGCTGAAACTGGATCCCTTCCTTACACCTTATACAAAAATCAATTCAAGATGGATTAAAGACTTAAATGTTAGACCTAAAACCATAAAAACCCTAGAAGAAAACCTAGGCAATACCATTCAGGACATAGGCATGGGCAAGGACTTCATGTCTAAAACACCAAAAGCAATGGCAACAAAAGCCAAAATTGACAAATGGGATCTAATTAAACAAAACAGCTTCTGCACAGCAAAGGAAACTACCATCAGAGAGAACAGGCAACCTACAAAATGGGAGAAAATTTTCGCAACCTACTCATCTGACAAAGGGCTAATATCCAGAATCTACAATGAACTCCAACAAATTTACAAGAAAAAAACAAACAACCCCATCAAAAAGTGGGCGAAGGACATGAACAGACACTTCTCAAAAGAAGACATTTATGCAGCCAAAAGACACATGAAAAAATGCTCACCATCACTGGCCATCAGAGAAATGCAAATCAAAACCACAATGAGATACCATCTCACACCAGTTAGAATGGCGATCATTAAAAAGTCAGGAAACAACAGGTGCTGGAGAGGATGTGGAGAAATAGGAACACTTTTACACTGTTGGTGGGACTGTAAACTAGTTCAACCCTTGTGGAAGTCAGTGTGGCGATTCCTCAGGGATCTAGAACTAGAAATTCCATTCGACCCAGCCATCCCATTACTGGGTATATACCCAAAGGACTATAAATCATGCTGCTATAAAGACACATGCACACGTATGTTTATTGCCGCATTATTCACAATAGCAAAGACTTGGAACCAACCCAAATGTCCAACAATGATAGACTGGATTAAGAAAATGTGGCACATCTACACCATGGAATACTATGCAGCCATAAAAAATGATGAGTTCATGTCCTTTGTAGGGACATGGATGAAATTGGAAATCATCATTCTCAGTAAACTATCGCAAGAACAAAAAACCAAACACCGCATATTCTCACTCACAGGTGGGAATTGAACAATGAGAACACATGGACACAGGAAGGGGAACATCACACTTCAGGGACTGTTGTGGGTTGAGGGGAGGGGGGAGGGATAACATTGGGAAATATACCTAATGCTAGATGACGAGTTGGTGGGTGCAGTGCACCAGCATGGCACATGTATACATATGTAACTTACCTGCACATTGGGCACATGTACCATAAAACCTAAAGTATAATAATAATAATAATAATAATTACAATAAAAGAAAAAAAAAAGAAAAAATAAATAAATAAATAAATAAAATAAAGTGTTATTTATACCAAAAGATAAAAAAAAAAAAAAAAAAAAAGAAGCATTCTGAGGAACTTCTGTGTGATGAGTGCATTCAACTCACAGAATTGAACGTTCCTCTTGAGAGAACAGTTTTGAAACACTCCTTTTGAAGAATCTGCAAGTCTTTATTCGGAGCACTTCGAGACATACGCTGGGAAAGGAAATATCTTCACATAACAACTGGACAGAAGCATTCTCAGAAACTTCTTTGCGATGAGTGCATTCAACTCACAGACTTGAATGTTACCTTTGAAAGAGCAGTTTTAAACACTCTGTTTGTAGAATCTGCAAGTGGATATTTGGAGCGCTTTGAGGCTTATGCTGGGATATGAAATATCTTCACCTAAAAACTAGACAGAAGCATTCTCAGAAACTTCTGTGTGATGAGTGCATTCAACTCACAGAGTTGAATGTTTCTTTTGAAAGAGCAGTTTTGAAACACTCTTTTTGTAGAATCTGCAATTGGATGTTTGGAGCGCTTTGAGGCCTATGCTGGGAAAAGGAATATCTTCACCGAAAAACTAGACAGAATCATTCTGAGAAACTTCTCTGTGACGAGTGCATTCAACTCACCAACTTGAGCGTTCCTTTTCATAGAACAGTTTGGAAACACTCCTTTTGTAGAATCTGCAAGTGTTTATTTGGAGCGCTTTGAGGCCTATGCTTTAAAAGGAAATATGTTCACATAAAAACTAGACAGAAGCATTCTCAGAATCTTGTTTGTGATGACTGCATTCTACTCACAGAGTTCAACTTTCTTTTTGATAGAAGAGTTTCAAAACTCTCTTTTTGTAGAGTCTGCAAGTGGATATTTGGAGCTCTTTGAGGCCAATGCTGGAAAAGGAAATATCTTCACATAAAAACTAGACAGAAGCATTCTCAGAAACTTCTGTGTGATGAGTGCATTCAACTCACAGACTTGAACCTTCCTTTTGATTGAACAGTTTTGAAACACTCTTTTTGTAGAATCTGCAAGTGGTTATTTGAGCGTTTTGAGGCCTATGCTGGAAAAGGAAACATCCTCGCATAAAAACTAGACAGAAGCATTCTCAGAAGCTTCTGTGTGATGAGTGCATTCAACTCACAGACTTGAACGTTCCTTTTGAGAGAACAGTTTCGAAACACTCCTTTTGTAGTATCTGCAAGTGTTTATTTGGAGCACATTGAGGCCTATGTTGGAAAAGGAAATATCTTCACATAAAAACTAGACAGAAGCATTCTCAGAAACTTCTTTGTGATGAGTGCATTCTACTCACAATGTTGAACCTTCCTTTTGATAGAACAGTTTTGAAACACTCTTTTTGTAGAATCTGCAAGTGGATATTTGGAGCGCTTTGAGGCCTATGCTGGAAAAGGAAATGCCTTCACATAAAAATTAGACAGAAGCACTCTAGGAGAATTCTGTGTGATAAGTGCATTTCATCTCACAGTCTTGAACGTTCCTTTTGATAGAACGCTTTTGCAACACTCCTTTTGTAGAATTTGCAAGTGTTTATTTGGAGCGCTTTCAGGCATAAGCTGGAAAAGGAAATATCTTCACCTAAGAACTAGACAGAGGCATTCTCAGAAACTTCTTTCTGATGAGTGCATTCAACTCACAGACTTGAACCTTGCTTTTGAAAGAGCAGCTTTGAAACACTCTTTTCATAGAATCTGCAAGTGGACACTTGCTGCGCTTTGAGGTCTATGCTGGGAAATGAAATATCTTCACCTAAAAACTAGACAGAAGCATTCTGCTTTCTCTTGTGGGCATTTAGTGCTATAAATTTCCCTCAACACACTGCTTTGAATGCATCCCAGAGATTCTGGTATGTTGTGTCTTGGTTCTCGTTGGTTTCAAAGAACATCTTTATTTCTGCCTTCATTTCGTTATGTACCCAGTAGTCATTCAGGAGCAGGTTGTTCAGTTTCCACGTAGTTGAGCGGTTTTGAGTGACATTCTTAATCCTGAGTTCTAGCTTGATTGCACTGTGATCTGAGAGACAGTTTGTTACAATTTCTGTTCTTTTACATTTATTGAGGAGAGCTTTACTTCCAAGGATATGGTCAATTTTGGAATAGGTGTGGTGTGGTGCTGAAAAAAATGTATATTCTGTTGATTTGGGGTGGAGAGTTCTGTAGATGTCTATTAGGTCTGCTTGGTGCAGAGCTGAGTTCAATTCCTGGGTATCCTTGTTGACTTTCTGTCTCGTTGATCTGTCTAATGTTGACAGTGGGGTGTTAAAGTCTCCCATTATTAATGTGTGGGAGTCTAAGTCTCTTTGTAGGTCACTCAGGACTTGCTTTATGAATCTGGGTGCTCCTGTATTGGGTGCATATATATTTAGGATAGTTAGCTCTTCTTGTTGAATTAATCCCTTTACCATTATGTAATGGCCTTCTTTGTCTCTTTTGATCTTTGTTGGTTTAAAGTCTGTTTTATCAGAGACTAGGATTGCAACCCCTGCCTTTTTTTGTTTTCCATTTGCTTGGTAGATCTTCCTCCATCCTTTTATTTTGAGCCTATGTGTGTCTCTGCACGTGAGATGGGTTTCCTGAATACAGCACACTGATGGGTCTTGAGTCTTTATCCAATTTGCCAGTCTGTGTCTTTTAATTGGACCATTTAGTCCATTTACATTTAAAGTTAATATTGTTATGTGTGAATTTGATCCTGTCATTATGATGTTAGCTCGATGTTTTGCTCGTTAGTTGATGCAGTCTCTTCCTAGTCTCAATGGTCTTTACATTTCGGTATGATTTTGCAGTGGCTGGTACCGGTTGTGCCTTTCCATGTTTAGCGCTTCCTTCAAGAGCTCTTTTAGGGCAGGCCTGGTGGTGACAAAATCTCTCAGCATTTGCTTGTCTGTAAAGTATTTTATTTCTCCTTCACTTATGAAGCTTAGTTTGGCAGGATATGAAATTCTGGGTTGAAAATTCTTTTCTTTAAGAATGTTGAATATTGGCCCCCACTCTCTTCTGGCTTGTAGGGTTTCTGCCGAGAGATCCGCTGTTAGTCTGATGGGCTTCCCTTTGATGGTAACCCGTCCTTTCTCTCTGGCTGCCCTTAACATTTTTTCCTTCATTTCAACTTTGGTGAATCTGACAATTATGTGTCTTGGAGTTGCTCTTCTTGAAGAGTATCTTTGTGGCGTTCTCTGTATTTCCTGAATCTGAATGTTGGCCTGCCTTGCTAGATTGGGGAAGTTCTCCTGGATAATATCCTGCAGAGTGTTTTCCAACTTGTTTCCATTCTCCCCATCACTTTCAGGTACACCAATCAGACGTAGATTTGGTCTTTTCACATAGTCCCACATTTCTTGGAGGCTTTGCTCGTTTCTTTTTATTCTTTTTTCTCTAAACTTCCCTTCTCGCTTCATTTCATTCATTTCATCTTCCAGGGCTGACACCCTAACATCACAATTAAAAGAACTAGAAAAGCAAGAGCAAACACATTCAAAAGCTAGCAGAAGGCAAGAAATAACTAAAGTCAGAGCAGAACTGAAGGAAATAGAGACACAAAAAACCCTTCAAAAAATAAATGAATCCAGGAGCTGGTTTTTTGAAAGGATCAACAAAATTGATAGACCGCTAGCAAGATTAATAAAGAAAAAAAGAGAGAAGAATCAAATAGATGCAATAAAAAATGATAAAGGGGATATCACCACCGATCCCACAGAAATACAAACTACCATCAGAGAATATTACAAACACCTCTATGCAAATAAACTAGAAAATCTAGAAGAAATGGATAAATTCCTCAACACATACACCCTCCCAAGACTAAACCAAGAAGAAGTTCAATCTCTGAATAGACCAATAACAGGAGCTGAAATTATGGCAATAATCAATAGCTTACCAACCAAAAAAAGTCCAGGACCAGATGGGTTCACAGCCGAATTCTACCAGAGGTACAAGGAGGAGCTGGTACCATTCCTTCTGAAACTATTCCAATCAATAGAAAAAGAGGGAATCCTCCCTAACTCATTTTATGAGGCCAGCATCATCCTGATACCAAAGCCTGGCAGAGACACAACCAAAAAAGAGAATTTTAGACCAATACCCTTGATGAACATTGATGCAAAAATCCTCAATAAAATACTGGCAAACAGAATCCAGCAGCACATCAAAAAGCTTATCCACCATGATCAAGTGGGCTTCATCCCTGGGATGCAAGGCTGGTTCAATATACGCAAATCAATAAATGTAATCCAGCATATAAACAGAACCAAAGACAAAAACCACATGATTATCTCAATAGATGCAGAAAAGGCCTTTGACAAAATTCAACAACCCTTCATGCTAAAAACTCTCAATAAATTAGGAATTGATGGGACATATCTCAAAATAATAAGAGCTATTTATGACAAACCCACAGCCAATATCATACTGAATGGGCAAAAACTGAAAGCATTCCCTTTGAAAACTGGCACAAGACAGGGATGCCCTCTCTCGCCACTTCTATTCAACATAGTGTTGGAAGTTCTGGCCAGGGCAATTAGGCAGGAGAAGGAAATCAAGGGTATTCAATTAGGAAAAGAGGAAGTCAAATTGTCCCTGTTTGCAGATGACATGATAGTATATCTAGAAAACCCCATTGTCTCAGCCCAAAATCTCCTTAAGCTGATAAGCAACTTCAGCAAAGTCTCAGGATACAAAATCAATGTGCAAAAATCACAAGCATTCTTATACATCAATAACAGACAAACAGAGAGCCAAATCATGAGTGAACTCCCATTCACAATTGCTTCAAAGAGAATAAAATACCTAGGAATCCAACTTACAAGGGATGTGAAAGACCTCTTCAAGGAGAACTACAAACCACTGCTCAAGGAAATAAAAGAGGATACAAACAAATGGAAGAACATTCCATGCTCATGGGTAGGAAGAATCAATATCATGAAAATGGCCATCCTTCCCAAGGTAATTTACAGATTCAATGCCATCCCCATCAAGCTACCAATGACTTTCTTCACAGAATTGGAAAAAACTACTTTAAAGTTCATATGGAACCAAAAAAGAGCCCGCATCGCCAAGTCAATCCTAAGCCAAAAGAACAAAGCTGGAGGCATCACGCTACCTGACTTCAAACTATACTACAAGGCTACAGTAACCAAAACAGCATGGTACTGGTACCAAAACAGAGATATAGATCAATGGAACAGAACAGAGCCGTCAGAAATAATGCCACATATCTACAACCATCTGATCTTTGACAAACCTGAGAAAAACAAGAAATGGGGAAAGGATTCCCTATTTAATAAATGGTGCTGGGAAAACTGGCTAGCCATATGTAGAAAGCTGAAACTGGATCCCTTCCTTACACCTTATACAAAAATCAATTCAAGATGGATTAAAGACTTAAATGTTAGACCTAAAACCATAAAAACCCTAGAAGAAAACCTAGGCAATACCATTCAGGACATAGGCATGGGCAAGGACTTCATGTCTAAAACACCAAAAGCAATGGCAACAAAAGCCAAAATTGACAAATGGGATCTAATTAAACAAAACAGCTTCTGCACAGCAAAGGAAACTACCATCAGAGAGAACAGGCAACCTACAAAATGGGAGAAAATTTTCGCAACCTACTCATCTGACAAAGGGCTAATATCCAGAATCTACAATGAACTCCAACAAATTTACAAGAAAAAAACAAACAACCCCATCAAAAAGTGGGCGAAGGACATGAACAGACACTTCTCAAAAGAAGACATTTATGCAGCCAAAAGACACATGAAAAAATGCTCACCATCACTGGCCATCAGAGAAATGCAAATCAAAACCACAATGAGATACCATCTCACACCAGTTAGAATGGCGATCATTAAAAAGTCAGGAAACAACAGGTGCTGGAGAGGATGTGGAGAAATAGGAACACTTTTACACTGTTGGTGGGACTGTAAACTAGTTCAACCCTTGTGGAAGTCAGTGTGGCGATTCCTCAGGGATCTAGAACTAGAAATTCCATTCGACCCAGCCATCCCATTACTGGGTATATACCCAAAGGACTATAAATCATGCTGCTATAAAGACACATGCACACGTATGTTTATTGCCGCATTATTCACAATAGCAAAGACTTGGAACCAACCCAAATGTCCAACAATGATAGACTGGATTAAGAAAATGTGGCACATCTACACCATGGAATACTATGCAGCCATAAAAAATGATGAGTTCATGTCCTTTGTAGGGACATGGATGAAATTGGAAATCATCATTCTCAGTAAACTATCGCAAGAACAAAAAACCAAACACCGCATATTCTCACTCACAGGTGGGAATTGAACAATGAGAACACATGGACACAGGAAGGGGAACATCACACTTCAGGGACGGTTGTGGGTTGAGGGGAGGGGGGAGGGATAACATTGGGAAATATACCTAATGCTAGATGACGAGTTGGTGGGTGCAGTGCACCAGCATGGCACATGTATACATATGTAACTTACCTGCATATTGGGCACATGTACCATAAAACCTAAAGTATAATGATAATAATAATAATAATGACAATAAAAGAAAAAAAAAGAAAAAAAAATAAATAAATAAATAAAATAAAGTGTTATTTACACCAAAAGATAAAAAAAAAAAAAAAAAAAAAAAAAAAAAGAAGCATTCTGAGGAACTTCTGTGTGATGAGTGCATTCAACTCACAGAATTGAACATTCCTCTTGATAGAACAGTTTTGAAACACTCCTTTTGAAGAATCTGAAAGTCTTTATTCGGAGCGCTTCGAGACATACGCTGGGAAAGGAAATATCTTCACATAAAAACTGGACAGAAACATTCTCAGAAACTTCTTTGCAATGAGTGCATTCAACTCACAGACTTGAATGTTACCTTTCAAAGAGCAGTTTTAAACACTCTGTTTGTAGAATCTGCAAGTGGATATTTGGAGTGCTTTGAGGCTTACGCTGGGATATGAAATATCTTCACCTAAAAACTAGACAGAAGCATTCTCAGAAACTTCTGTGTGATGAGTGCATTCAACTGACAGAGTTGAATGTTTCTTTTGAAAGAGCAGTTTTGAAACACTCTTTTTGTAGAATCTGCAAGTGGATATTTGGAGCGCTTTGAGGCCTATGCTGGGAAAAGGAATGTCTTCACCGAAAAACTAGACAGAATCATTCTGAGAAACTTCTGTGTGATGAGTGCATTCAACTCACAGACCTGAGCGTTCCTTTTCATAGAACAGTTTGGAAACACTCCTTTTGAAGAATCTGCAAGTCTTTATTCGGAGCACTTCGAGGCATACGCTGGAAAAGGAAATATCTTCACATAACAACTGGACAGAAGCATTCTCAGAAACTTCTTTGCGATGAGTGCATTCAAATCACAGACTTGAATGTTACCTTTGAAAGAGCAGTTTTAAACACTGTTTGTAGAATCTGCAAGTGGATATTTGGAGCGCTTTGAGGCTTATGCTGGGATATGAAATATCTTCACCTAAAAACTAGACAGAAGCATTCTCAGAAACTTCTGTGTGATGAGTGCATTCAACTCACAGAGTTGAATGTTTCTTTTGAAAGAGCAGTTTTGAAACACTCTTTTTGTAGAATCTGCAATTGGATGTTTGGAGCGCTTTGAGGCCTATGCTGGGAAAAGGAATATCTTCACCGAAAAACTAGACAGAATCATTCTGAGAAACTTCTCTGTGATGAGTGCATTCAACTCACAGACTTGAGCGTTCCTTTTCATAGAACAGTTTGGAAACACTCCTTTTGTAGAATCTGCAAGTGTTTATTTGGAGCGCTTTGAGGCCTATGCTGGAAAAGGAAATATGTTCACATAAAAATTAGACAGAAGCATTCTCAGAATCTTGTTTGTGATGACTGCATTCTACTCACAGAGTTCAACTTTCTTTTTGATAGAAGAGTTTCAAAACTCTCTTTTTGTAGAGTCTGCAAGTGGATATTTGGAGCTCTTTGAGGTCAATGCAGGAAAAGGAAATATCTTCATATAAAAACTAGACAGAAGCATTCTCAGAAACTTCTGTGTGATGAGTGCATTCAACTCACAGAGTTGAACCTTCCTTTTGATTGAACAGTTTTGAAACACTCTTTTTGTAGAATCTGCAAGTGGTTATTTGGAGCGTTTTGAGGCCTATGCTGGAAAAGGAAACATCCTCACATAAAAACTAGACAGAAGCATTCTCAGAAACTTCTGTGTGATGAGTGCATTCAACTCACAGACTTGAACGTTCCTTTTGAGAGAACAGTTTCGAAACACTCCTTTTGAAGTATCTGCAAGTGTTTATTTGGAGTACTTTGAGGCCTATGTTGGAAAAGGAAATATCTTCACATAAAAACTAGACAGAAGCATTCTCAGAAACTTCTTTGTGATGAGTGCATTCTACTCACAATGTTGAACCTTCCTTTTGATAGAGCAGTTTTGAAACACTCTTTTTGTAGAATCTGCAAGTGGATATTTGGAGCGCTTTGAGGCCTATGCTGGAAAAGGAAATGCCTTCACATAAAAATTAGACAGAAGCACTCTAGGAGAATTCTGTGTGATAAGTGCATTTCATCTCACAGACTTGAACGTTCCTTTTGATAGAACGCTTTTGCAACACTCCTTTTGTAGAATTTGCAAGTGTTTATTTGGAGCGCTTTCAGGCATAAGCTGGAAAAGGAAATATCTTCACCTAAGAACTAGACAGAAGCATTCTCAGAAACTTCTTTCTGATGAGTGCATTCAACTCACAGACTTGAACCTTGCTTTTGAAAGAGCAGCTTTGAAACACTCTTTTCATAGGATCTGCAAGTGGACACTTGCTGCGCTTTGAGGTCTATGCTGGGAAATGAAATATCTTCACCTAAAAACTAGACAGAAGCATTCTGAGGAACTTCTGTGTGATGAGTGCATTCAACTCACAGAATTGAACGTTCCTCTTGATAGAACAGTTTTGAAACACTCCTTTTGAAGAATCTGAAAGTCTTTATTCGGAGCGCTTCGAGACATACGCTGGGAAAGGAAATATCTTCACATAAAAACTGGACAGAAACATTCTCAGAAACTTCTTTGCGATGATTGCATTCAACTCACAGACTTGAATGTTACCTTTCAAAGAGCAGTTTTAAACACTCTGTTTGTAGAATCTGCAAGTGGATATTTGGAGCGCTTTGAGGCTTACGCTGGGATATGAAATATCTTCACCGAAAAACTAGACAGAAGCATTCTCAGAAACTTCTGTGTGATGAGTGCATTCAACTCACAGAGTTGAACGTTTCTTTTGAAAGAGCAGTTTTGAAACACTCTTTTTGTAGAATCTGCAAGTGGATATTTGGAGCGCTTTGAGGCCTATGCTGGGAAAAGTAATGTCTTCACCGAGAAACTAGACAGAATCATTCTGAGAAACTTCTGTGTGATGAGTGCATTCAACTCACAGACCTGAGCGTTCCTTTTCATAGAACAGTTTGGAAACACTCCTTTTGAAGAATCTGCAAGTCTTTATTCGGAGCATTTCGAGGCATACGCTGGAAAAGGAAATATCTTCACATAACAACTGGACAGAAGCATTCTCAGAAACTTCTTTGCGATGAGTGCATTCAACTCACAGACTTGAATGTTACCTTTGAAAGAGCAGTTTTAAACACTCTGTTTGTAGAATCTGCAAGTGGATATTTGGAGCGCTTTGAGGCTTATGCTGGGATATGAAATATCTTCACCTAAAAACTAGACAGAAGCATTCTCAGAAACTTCTGTGTGATGACTGCATTCAACTCACAGAGTTGAATGTTTCTTTTGAAAGAGCAGTTTTGAAACACTCTTTTTGTAGAATCTGCAATTGGATGTTTGGAGCGCTTTGAGGCCTATGCTGGGAAAAGGAATATCTTCACCGAAAAACTAGACAGAATCATTCTGAGAAACTTCTCTGTGATGAGTGCATTCAACTCACCAACTTGAGCGTTCCTTTTCATAGAAGAGTTTGGAAACACTCCTTTTGTAGAATCTGCAAGTGTTTATTGGGAGCTCTTTGAGGCCTATGCTGGAAAAGGAAATATGTTCACATAAAAACTAGACAGAAGAATTCTCAGAATCTTGTTTGTGATGACTGCATTCTACTCACAGAGTTCAACTTTCTTTTTGATAGAAGAGTTTCAAAACTCTCTTTTTGTAGAGTCTGCAAGTGGATATTTTGAGCTCTTTGAGGCCAATGCTGGAAAAGGGAATATCTTCACATAAAAACTAGACAGAACCATTCTCAGAAACTTCTGTGTGATGAGTGCATTCAACTCACAGACTTGAACCTTCCTTTTGATTGAACAGTTTTGAAACACTCATTTTGTAGAATCTGCAAGTGGTTATTTGGAGCGTTTTGAGGCCTATGCTGGAAAAGGAAACATCCTCACATAAAAACTAGACAGAAGCATTCTCAGAAACTTCTGTGTGATGAGTGCATTCAACTCACAGAGTTGAACGTTTGTTTTGAAAGAGCAGTTTTGAAACACTCTTTTTGTAGAATCTGCAAGTGGATATTTGGAGCGCTTTGAGGCCCATGCTGGGAAAAGGAATGTCTTCACCGAAAAACTAGACAGAATCATTCTGAGAAACTTCTGTGTGATGAGTGCATTCAACTCACAGACCTGAGCATTCCTTTTCATAGAACAGTTTGGAAACACTCCTTTTGAAGAATCTGCAAGTCTTTATTCGGAGCACTTCGAGGCATAGGCTGGAAAAGGAAATATCTTCACATAACAACTGGACAGAAGCATTCTCAGAATCTTGTTTGTGATGACTGCATTCTACTCACAGAGTTGAACTTTCTTTTTGATAGAAGAGTTTCAAAACTCTCTTTTTGTAGAGTCTGCAAGTGGATATTTGGAGCTCTTTGAGGCTAATGCTGGAAAAGGAAATATCTTCACATAAAAACTAGACAGAAGCATTCTCAGAAACGTCTGTGTGATGAGTGCATTCAACTCACAGAGTTGAACCTTCCTTTTGATTGAACAGTTTTGAAACACTCTTCTTGTAGAATCTGCAAGTGGTTATTTGGAGCGTTTTGAGGCCTGTGCTGGAAAAGGAAATATCCTCTCATAAAAACTAGACAGAAGAATTCTCAGAAACTTCTGTGTGATGAGTGCATTCAACTCACAGACTTGAACGTTCCTTTTGACAGAACAGTTTCGAAACACTCCTTTTGTAGTATCTGCAAGTGTTTATTTGGAGAGCTTTGAGGCCTATGTTGGAAAAGGAAATATCTTCACATAAAAACTAGACAGAAGCATTCTCAGAAACTTCTTTGTGATGAGTGCATTGTACTCACAGTGCTGAACCTACCTTTTGATAGAACAGGTTTGAAACACTCTTTTTGTAGAATCTGCAAGTGGATATTTGGAGCGCTTTGAGGCCTATGCTGGAAAAGGAAATGTCTTCACATAAAAACTAGACAGAAGCACTCTAGGAAACGTCTGTGTGATAAGTGCATTCAACTCACAGACTTGAACTTTCCTTTTGATAGAACCCTTTTGCAACACTCCTTTTGTAGAATTTGCAAGGGTTTATTTGGAGCGCTTTCAGGCTTAAACTGGAAAAGGAAATATCTTCACCTAAGAACTAGACAGAAGCATTCTCAGAAACTAATTTCTGATGAGTGCATTCAACTCACAGACTTGAAGCTTCCTTTTGAAAGAGCAGCTTTGAAACAATCTTTTCATAGAATCTGCAAGTGGATATTTGCTGCGCTTTGAGGTCTATGCTGGGAAATGAAATATCTTCACCTAAAAACTAGACAGAACCATTCTGAGGAACTTCTGTGTGATGAGTGCATTCAACTCATGGAATTGAACGTTCCTTTTGATAGAGCAGTTTTGAAACACTCCTTTTGAAGAATCTGCAAGTCTTTATTCGGAGCGCTTCGAGGCATACGCTGGAAAAGGAAATATCTTCACATAACAACTGGACAGAAGCATTCTCAAAAATTTCTTTGCAATGAGTGCATTCAACACACAGACTTGAATGGTACATTTGAAAGAGCAGTTTTGGACACTCTGTTTGTAGATTCTGCACGTGGATATTTGGAGCGCTTTAAGGCTTATGCTGGGATATGAAATATATTCACCTGATAACTAGACAGAAGCATTCTCAGAAACTTCTGTGTGATGAGTGCATTCAACTCACAGATTTGAATGTTTCTTTTGAAAGAGCAGTTTTGAAACTCTCTTTTTGTAGAATCTGCAAGTGGATATTTGGAGTGCTTGGAGGCCTATGCTGGGAAAAGGAATATCTTCACCGAAAAACTAGAGAGAATCATTGTAAGAAACTACTGTGTGATGAGTGCATTCAACTCACAGACTTCAGCATTCCTTTTCCTAGAACAGTTTGGAAACACTCCTTTTGTAGAATCTGCAAGTGTTTATTTGGAGCGCTTTGATGCCTATGCTGGAAAAGGAAATATGTTCACATAAAAACTACACAGAAGCATTCTCAGAATCTTGTTTGTGATGACTGCATTCTACTCACAGAGTTGAACTTTCTTTTTGATAGAAGAGTTTCAAAACTCTCTTATTGTAGAGTCTGCAAGTGGATATTTGGAGCTCTTTGAGGCCAATGCTGGAAAAGGAAATATCTTCACATAAAAACTAGACAGAAGCATTCTCAGAAACGTCTGTGTGATGAGTGCAATCAACTCACAGAGTTGAACCTTCCTTTTGATTGAACAGTTTTGAAACACTCTTCTTGTAGAATCTGCAAGTGGTTATTTGGAGCGTTTTGAGGCCTGTGCTGGAAAAGGAAATATCCTCTCACAAAAACTAGACAGAAGCATTCTCGGAAACTTCTGTGTGATGACTGCATTCAACTCACAGACTTGAGCGTTCCTTTTCCTAGAACAGTTTGGAAACACTCCTTTTGTAAAATCTGCAAGTGTTTATTTGGAGCGCTTTGAGGCCTAGGCTGGAAAAGGTAATATGTTCACATAAAAACTAGACAGAAGCATTCTCAGAATCTTGTCTGTGATGACTGCATTCTACTCCCAGATTTGAACTTTCTTTTTGATAGAACAGTTTCAAAACTCTCTTTTTGTAGAGTCTGCAAGTGGATATTTGGAGCTCTTTTAGGCCAATGCTGGAAAAGGAAATATCTTCACATACAAACTAGACAGAAGCATTCTCAGAAACGTCTGTGTGATGAGTGCATTCAACTCACAGAGTTGAACCTTCCTTTTGATTGAACAGTTTCGAAACACTCTTCTTGTAGAATCTGCAAGTGGTTATTTGGAGCGTTTTGCGGCCTATGCTGGAAAAGGAAATATCCTCTCACAAAAACTAGACAGAAGCATTCTCGGAAGCTTCTGTGTGATGAGTGCATTCAACTCACAGACTTGACGGTTCCTTTTCCTAGAACAGTTTGGAAACACTCCTTCTGTAGTATCTGCAAGTGTTTATTTGGAGCGCTTTGAGGCCTATGTTGGAAAATGAAATATCTTCACATAAAAACTAGACAGAAGCATTCTCAGAAACTCCTTTGAGATGAGTGCATTGTATCCACAGTGTTGAACCTTCCTTTTGATAGAACAGGTTTGAAACACTCTTTTTGTAGAATCTGCAAGTGGATATTTGGGGCGATTTGAGGCCTATGCTGGAAAAGGAAATGTCTTCACATAAAAACTAGTCAGAAGCACTCTAGGAAACTTCTGTGTGATAAGTGCATTCAACTCACAGACTTGAACGTTCCTTTTGATAGAACCCTTTTGCAACACTCCTTTTGTAGAATATGCAAGGGTTTATTTGGAGCGCTTTCAGGCATAAGCTGGAAAAGGAAATATCTTCACCTAAGAACTAGACAGAAGCATTCTCAGAAACTTCTTTCTGATGAGTGCATTCAACTCACAGACTTGAAGCTTCCTTTTGAAAGACCAGCATTGAAATCCTCTTTTCATAGAATCTGCTAGTGGATATGTGCTGCGCTTTGAGGTCTATGCTGGGAAATGAAATTCCTTCACCTAAAAACTAGACAGAAGCATTCTGAGGAACTTCTTTGTGAGGAGTGCATTCAACTCACAGAATTGAACGTTCCTTTTGACAGAAGAGTTTTGAAACACTCCTTTTGAAGAATCTGCAAGTCTTTATTCGGAGCGCTTCGAGGCATACGCTGGAAAAGGAAATACCTTCACATAACAACTGGACAGAAGCATTCTCAGAAACTTCTTTGCGATGAGTGCATTCAACTCACAGACTTGAATGTTACCTTTTAAAGAGCAGTTTTAAACACTCTGTTTGTAAAATCTGCAAGTGGATATTTGGAGCGCTTTGAAGCTTATGCTGGGATATGAAATATCTTCAACTAAAAACTAGACAGAAGCATTCTCAGAAACTTCTGTGTAATGAGTGGATTCAACTCACAGAGTCAAACGTTTCTTTTGAAAGAGCAGTTTTGAAACACTCTTTTTGCAGAATCTGCAAGTGGATATTTAGAGCGCTTTGAGGCCTATGCTGGGAAAAGGAATATCTTCACTGAAAAACTGGATAGAATCATTCTGAGAAACTTCTGTGTGATGAGTGCATTCAACTCACAGACTTCAGCGTTCCTTTTCCTAGAACAGTTTGGAAACACTCCTTTTGTAGAATGTGTAAGTGTTTATTTGGAGCGCTTTGATGCCTATGCTGGAAAAGGAAATATGTTCACATAAAAACTACACAGAAGCATTCTCAGAATCTTGTTTGTGATGACTGAATTCTACTCACAGAGATGAACTTTCTTTTTGATAGAAGAGTTTCAAAACTCTCTTTTTGTAGAGTCTGCAAGTGGATATTTGGAGCTCTTTGAGGCCAACGCTGGAAAAGGAAATATCTTCACATAAAAACTAGACAGAAGCATTCTCAGAAACGTCTGTGTGATGAGTGCATTCAACTCACAGAGTTGAACCTTCCTTTTGATTGAACAGTTTTGAAACACTCTTCTTGTAGTATCTGCAAGTGGTTATTTGGAGCGTTTTGACGCCTGTGCTGGAAAAGGAAATATCCTCTCATAAAAACTAGACAGAAGCATTCTCAGAAACTTCTGTGTGATGAGTGCATTCAACTCACAGACTTGAACGTTCCTTTTGACAGAACAGTTACGAAACACTCCTTTTGTAGTATCTGCAAGTGTTTATTTGGAGCGCTTTGAGGCCTATGTTGGAAAAGGAAATATCTTCACATAAAAACTAGACAGAAGCATTCTCAGAAACCTCTTTGTGATGAGTGCATTCTACTCACAGTGTTGAACCTACCTTTTGATAGAACAGGTTTGAAACACTCTTTTTGTAGAATCTGCAAGTGGATATTTGGAGCGCTTTGAGGCCTATGCTGGAAAAGGAAATGTCTTCACATAAAAACTAGACAGAATAACTCTAGGAAACTTCTGTGTGATAAGTGCATTCAACTCACAGACTTGAACTTTCCTTTTGATAGAACCCTTTTGCTACACTCCTTTTGTAGAATTTGCAAGGGTTTATTTGGAGCGCTTTCTGGCTTAAGCTGGAAAAGGAAATATCTTCACCTAAGAACTAGACAGAAGCATTGTCAGAAACTTCTTTCTGATGAGTGCATTCAACTCACAGACTTGAAGCTTCCTTTTGAAAGAGCAGCTTTGAAACACTCTTTTCACAGAATCTGCAAGTGGATATTTGCTGCGCTTTGAGGTCTATGCTGGGAAATGAAATATCTTCACCTAAAAACTAGACAGAACCATTCTGAAGAACTTCTGTGTGATGAGTGCATTCAACTCACGGAATTGAACGTTCCTTTTCATAGAACAGTTTTGAAACACTCCTTTTGAAGAATCTGCAAGTCTTTATTCAGAGCGCTTCGAGGCATACGCTGGAAAAGGAAATATCTTCACATAACAACTGGACAGAAGCATTCTCAAAAACTTCTTTGCTATGAGTGCATTCAACTCACAGACTTGAATGCTACATTTGGAAGAGCAGTTTTGAACACTCTGTTTGTAGAATCTGCAAGTGGATATTTGGAGCGCTTTGAGGCTTATGCTGGGATATGAAATATCTTCACCTGATAACTAGACAGAAGCATTCTCAGAAACTTCTGTGGGATGAGTGCATTCAACTCACAGAGTTGAATGTTTCTTTTGAAAGAGCAGTTTTGAAACTCTCTTTTTGTAGAATCTGCAAGTGGATATTTGGAGTGCTTTGAGGCCTATGCTGGGAAAAGGAATATCTTCACCGAAAAACTAGACAGAATCATTCTGAGAAACTACTGTGTGATGAGCGCATTCAACACACAGAATTGAACGTTCCTTTTGATAGAAGAGATTTGAAACACTCCTTTTGAAGAATCTGCAAGTCTTTATTCGGAGGGCTTCGAGGCATATGCTGGAAAAGGAAATACCTTCACATAACAACTGGACAGAAGCATTCTCAGAAACTTCTTTGTGATGAGTGCATTCAATTCACAGACTTGAATGTTACCTTTGAAAGAGCAGTTTTAAACACTCTGTTTGTAGATTCTGCAAGTGGATATTTGGAGGGCTTTGAGGCTTATGCTGAGATATGAAATATCTTCAACTAAAAACTAGACAGAAGCATTCTCAGAAACTTCTGTGTGATGAGTGCATTCAACTCACAGAGTTGAACGTTTCTGTTGAAAGAGCAGTTTTGAAACACTCTTTTTGCAGAATCTGCAAGTGGATATTTGGAATGCTTTCAGGCCTATGCTGGGAAAAGAAATGTCTTCACCGAAAAACTAGACAGAATCATTCTGAGAAACTTCTGTGTGATGAGTGCATTCAACTCACAGACTTGAGCGTTCCTTTTCCTAGAACAGTTTGGAAACACTCCTTTTGTAGAATCTGCAAGTGTTTATTTGGAGCGCTTTGATGCCTATGCTGGAAAAGGAAATATGTTCACATAAAAACTAGACAGAAGCATTCTCAGAATCTTGTTTGTGATGACTGCATTCTACTCACAGAGTTGAACTTTCTTTTTGATAGAAGAGTTTCAAAACTCTCTTTTTGTAGAGTCTGCAAGTGGATATTTGGAGCTCTTTGAGGCCAATGCTGGAAAAGGAAATATCTTCACATAAAAACTAGACAGAAGCATTCTCAGAAACGTCTGTGTGATAAGTGCATTCAACTCACAGAGTTGAACCTTCCTTTTGATTGAACAGTTTTGAAACACTCTTCTTGTAAAATCTGCAAGTGGTTATTTGGAGCGTTTTGAGGCCTGTGCTGGAAAAGGAAATATCCTCTCATAAAAACTAGACAGAAGCATTCTCGGAAACTTCTGTGTGATGAGTGCATTCAACTCACAGACTTGAGCGTTCCTTTTCCTAGAACAGTTTGGAAACACTCCTTTTGTAAAATCTGCAAGTGTTTATTTGGAGCGCTTTGAGGTCTAGGCTGGAAAAGGAAATATGTTCACATAAAAACTAGACAGAAGCATTCTCAGAATCTTGTCTGTGATGACTGCATTTTACTCACAGAGTTGAACTTTCTTTTTGATAGAAGAGTTTCAAAACTGTCTTTTTGTAGAGTCTGCAAGTGGATATTTGGAGCTCTTTGAGGCCAATGCTGGAAAAGGAAATATCTTCACATAAAAACTAGACAGAAGCATTCTCAGAAACGTCTGTGTGATGAGTGAATTCAACTCACAGAGTTCAACCTTCCTTTTGATTGAACAGTTTTGAAACACTCTTTTTGTAGAATCTGCAAGTGGTTATTTGGAGCCTTTGGAGGCCTATACTGGAAAAGGAAATATCCTCACGTACAAACTAGACAGAAGAATTCTCAGAAACTTCTGTGTGATGAGTGCATTCAACTCACAGACTTGAACGTTCCTTTTGACAGAACAGTTTTGAAACACTCCTTTTGTAGTATCTGCAAGTGTTTATTTGGAGCGCTTTGAGGCCTATGCTGGAAAAGGAAATGTCTTCTCATAAAAACTAGACAGAAGCACTCTAGGAAACTTCTGTGTGATAAGGGCATTCAACTCACGGACTTGAACGTTCCTTTTGATAGAACCCTTTTGCAACACTCCTTTTGTAGAATTTGCAAGGGTTTATTTGGAGCACTTTCAGGCATAAGCTGGAAAAGGAAATATCTTCACCTAAGAACTACACAGAAGCATTCTCAGAAACTTCTTTCTGATGAGTGCATTCAACTCACAGACTTGAAGCTTCCTTTTGAAAGACCAGGATTGAAATCCTCTTTTCATAGAATCTGCTAGTGGATATTTGCTGCGCTTTGAGGTCTATGCTGGGAAATGAAATACCTTCACCTAAAAACTAGACAGAAGCATTCTGAGGAACTTCTTTGTGATGAGTGCATTCAACTCACAGAATTGAACGTTCCTTTTGATAGAAGAGTTTTGAAACACTCCTTTTGAAGAATCTGCAAGTCTTTATTCGGAGCGCTTCGAGGCATACTCTGGAAAAGGAAATACCTTCACATAACAACTGGACAGAAGCATTCTCAGAAACTTCTTTGCGATGAGTGCATTCAACTCAGAGACTTGAATGTTACCTTTGAAAGAGCAGTTTTAAACACTCTGTTTGTAGATTCTGCAAGTGGATATTTGGAGCGCTTTGAGGCTTATGCTGAGATATGAGATATCTTCAACTAAAAACTAGACAGAAGCATTCTCAGAAACTTCTGTGTGATGAGTGCATTCAACTCACAGACTTGAACGTTCCCTTTGACAGAACAATTTCAAAACACTCCTTTTGTAGTATCTGCAAGTGTTTATTTGGAGCTCTTTGAGGCCTATGTTGGAAAAGGAAATATCTTCACATAAAAACTAGACAGAAGCATTCTCAGAAACTTCTTTGTGATGAGTGCATTCTACTCACAGTGTTGAACCTACCTTTTGATAGAACAGGTTTGAAACACTCTTTTTGTAGAATCTGCAAGTGGATATTTGGAGTGCTTTGAGGCCTATGATGGAAAAGGAAATGTCTTCACATAAAAACTAGACAGAAGCACTCTAGGAAACTTCTGTGTGATGAGTGCATTCAACTCACAGACTTGAACTTTCCTTTTGATAGAACCCTTTTCCAACACTCCTTTTGTAGAATTTGCAAGGGTTTATTTGGAGCGCTTTCAGGCTTAAGCTGGAAAAGGAAATATCTTCACCTAAGAACTAGACAGAAGCATTCTCAGAAACTTCTTTCTGATGAGTGCATTCAACTCACAGACTTGAAGCTTCCTTTTGAAAGAGCAGCTTTGAAACACTCTTTTCGTAGAATCTGCAAGTGGATATTTGCTGCGCATTGAGGTCTATGCTGGGAAATGAAATATCTTCCCCTAAAAACTAGACAGAAGCATTCTGAGGAACTTCTGTGTGATGAGTGCATTCAACTCATGGAATTAAACGTTCCTTTTGATAGAACAGTTTTGAAACACTCCTTTTGAAGAATCTGCATGTCTTTATTCGGAGCACTTCGAGGCATACGCTGGAAAAGGAAATATCTTCACATAACAACTGGACAGAAGCATTCTCAAAAACTTCTTTGCGATGAGTGCATTCAACTCACAGACTTGAATGCTACATTTGAAAGAGCAGTTTTGAACACTCTGTTTGTAGAATCTGCAAGTGGATATTTGGAGCGCTTTGAGGCTTATGCTCGGATATGAAATATCTTCACCTGATAACTAGACAGAAGCATTCTCAGAAACTTCTGTGTGATGAGTGCATTCAACTCACAGAGTTGAATGTTTCTTTTGAAAGAGCAGTTTTGAAACTCTCTTTTTGTAGAATCTGCAAGTGGATATTTGGAGTGCTTTGAGGCCTATGCTGGGAAAAGGAATATCTTCACCGAAAAACTAGACAGACTCATTCTGAGAAACTACTGTGTGATGAGTGCATTCAACACACAGAATTGAACGATCCTTTTGATAGAAGAGATTTGAAACACTCCTTTTGAAGAATCTGCAAGTCTTTATTCGGAGGGCTTCGACTCATACGCTGGAAAAAGAAATACCTTCACATAACAACTGGACAGAAGCATTCTCAGAAACTTCTTTGTGATGAGTGCATTCAATTCACAGACTTGAATGTTACCTTTGAAACAGTAGTTTTAAACACTCTGTTTGTAGATTCTGCAAGTGGATATTTGGAGGGCTTTGAGGCTTAAGCTGAGATATGAAATATCTTCAACTGAAAACTAGACAGAAGCATTCTCAGAAACTTCTGTGTGATGAGTGCATTCAACTCACAGAGTTGAACGTTTCTGTTGAAAGAGCAGTTTTGAAACACTCTTTTTGCAGAATCTGCAAGTGGATATTTGGAGCGCTTTGGGGCCTATGCTGGGAAAAGGAATATCTTCACCGAAAAACTAGACAGAATCATTCTGAGAAACTTCTGTGTGATGAGTGCATTCAACTCACAGACTTGAGCGTTCCTTTTCCTAGAAAAGTTTGGAAACACTCCTTTTGTAAAATCTGCAAGTGTTTATTTGGAGCGTTTTGAGGCCTAGGCTGGAAAAGGAAATATGTTCACATAAAAACTAGACAGAAGCATTCTCAGAATCTTGTCTGTGATGATTGCATTCTACTCACAGAGTTGAAATTTCTTTTTGATAGAACAGTTTCAAAACTCTCTTTTTGTAGAGTCTGCAAGTGGATATTTGGAGCTCTTTAAGGCCAATGCTGGAAAAGGAAATATCTTCACATAAAAACTAGACGGAAGCATTCTCAGAAACGTCTGTGTGATGAGTGCATTCAACTCACAGAGTGGAACCTTCCTTTTGATTGAACAGTTTTGAAACACTCTTTTTGTAGAATCTGCAAGTGGTTATTTGGAGCGTTTGGAGGCCTATGCTGGAAAAGGAAATATCCTCACATACAAACTAGACAGAAGCATTCTCAGAAACTTCTGTGTGATGAGTGCATTCAACTCACAGACTTGAACGTTCCTTTTGACAGAACAGTTTCGAAACACTCCTTTTGTAGTATCTGCAAGTGTTTATTTGGAGCGCTTTGAGGCCTATGTTGGAAAAGGAAATATCTTCACATAAAAACTAGACAGAAGCATTCTCAGAATCTTCTTTGAGATGAGTGCATTCTACCCACAGTGTTGAACCTTCCTTTTGATAGAACACGTTTGAAACACTCTTCTTGTAGAATCTGCAAGTGGATATTTGGAGCGCTTTTAGGCCTATGCTGGAAAAGGAAATGTCTTCACATAAAAACTAGACAGAAGCACTCTAGGAAACTTCTGTGTGATAAGTGCATTCAACTCAAAGACTTGAACTTTCCTTTTGATAGAACCCTTTTGCAACACTCCTTTTGTAGAATTTGCAAGGGTTTATTTGGAGCGCTTTCAGGCTTAAGCTGGAAAAGGAAATTTCATCACCTAAGAACTAGACAGAAGCATTCTCAGAAACTTCTTTCTGATGAGTGCATTCAACTCACAGAGTTGAAGCTTCCTTTTGAAAGAGCAGCTTTGAAACACTCTTTTCATAGAATCTGCAAGTGGATATTTGCTGCGCTTTGAGGTCTTTGCTGGGAAATGAAATATCTTCACCTAAAAACTAGACAGAACCATTCTGAGGAACTTCTGTGTGATGAGTGCATTCAACTCAAGGAATTGAACGTTCCTTTTGATAGAACAGTTTTGAAACACTCCTTTTGAAGAATCTGCAAGTCTTTATTCGGAGCGCTTTGAGGCATACGCTGGAAAAGGAAATATCTTCACATAACAACTGGACAGAAGCATTCTCAAAAACTTCTTGGCAATGAGTGCATTCAACTCACAGACTTGAATGCTACATTTGAAAGACCAGTTTTGAACACTCTGTTTGTAGAATCTGCAAGTGGATATTTGGAGCGCTTTGAGGCCTATGCTGGGAAAAGGAATATCTTCACTGAAATACTAGACAGAATCATTCTGAGAAACTTCTGTGTGATGAGTGCATTCAACCCACTGACTTCAGCGTTCCTTTTCCTAGAACAGGTTGGAAACACACATTTGTAGAATCTGCAAGTATTTATTTGGAGCGCTTTGATGCCTATGCTGGAAAAGGAAATATATTCACATAAAAACTACACAGAAGCATTCTCAGAATCTTGTTTGTGATGACTGCATTCTGCTCACAGAGTTGAACTATCTTTTTGATAGAAGAGTTTGAAAACTCTCTTTTTCTAGTGTCTGCAAGTGGATATTTGGAGCTCTTTGAGGCCAATGCTGGAAAAGGAAATATCTTCACATAAAAACTAGACAGAAGCATTGTCAGAAACGTCTGTGTGATGAGTGCATTCAACTCACAGAGTTGAACCTTCCTTTTGATTGAACAGTTTTGAAACACTCCTTTTGAAGAATCTGCAAGCCTTTATTCGGAGCGCTTCGAGGCATGCGCTGGAAAAGGAAATATCTTCACATAACAACTGGACAGAAGCATTCTCAGAAACTTCTTTTCGATGAGTGCATTCAACTCACAGACTTGAATGTTACCTTTGAAAGAGCAGTTTTGAACACTCTTTTCATAGAATCTGCAAGTGGATATTTGCTGCGCTTTGAGGTCTATGCTGGGAAATGAAATATCTTCACCTAAAAACTAGACAGAACCATTCTGAGGAACTTCTGTGTGATGAGTGCATTCAACTCACGGAATTGAACGTTCCTTTTGATAGAACGGTTTTGAAACACTCCTTTTGAAGGATCTGCAAGTCTTTATTCGGAGCGCATCGAGGCATACGCTGGAAAAGGAAATATCTTCACATAACAACTGGATAGAAGCATTCTCAGAAACTTCTTTGCAATGAGTGCATTCAACTCACAGACTTGAATGCTACATTTGAAAGAGCAGTTTTCAACACTCTGTTTGTAGAATCTGCAAGTGGATACTTGGAGCGCTTTGAGGCCTATGCTGGGAAAAGGAATATCTTCACCGAAAAACTAGACAGAATCATTCTGAGAAACTTATGTGTGATGAGTGCATTCAACTCACAGACTTAAGCGTTCCTTTTCCTAGAACAGTTTGGAAACACTCCTTTTGTAGAATCTGCAAGTGTTTATTTGGAGCGCTTTGAGGCCTATGCTGGAAAGGGAAATATGTTCACATAAAAACTAGACAGAAGAATTCTCAGAATCTTCTCTGTGATGACTGCATTCTACTCACAGAGTTGAACTTTCTTTTTGATAGAAGAGTTTCAAAACTCTCTTTTTGTAGAGTCTGTAAGTGGATATTTGGAGCTGTTTGAGTTAAATGCTGGAAAAGGAAATATCGTCATATAAAAACTAGACAGAAGCATTCTCAGAAACTTCTGTGTGATGAGTGCATTGAACTCACAGAGCTGAACCTTCCTTTTGATTGAAAAGTTTTGAAACACTCTTTTTGTAGAATCTGCAAGTGGTTATTTGGAGCGTTTTGAGGCCTATGCTGGAAAAGGAAACATCCTCACAGAAAAACTAGACAGAAGCATTCTCAGAAACTTCTGTGTGATGAGTGCATTCAACTCACAGACTTGAACGTTCTTTTTGAGAGAACAGTTTCGAAACACTCCTTTTGTAGTATCTGCAAGTGTTTATTTGGAGCACTTTGAGGCCTACGTTGGAAAAGGAAATATCTTCACATAAAAACTAGACGGAAGCATTCTCAGAAACTTATTTGTGATGAGTGCATTCTACTCACAATGTTGAACCTTCCTTTTGATAGAACAGTTTTGAAACACTCTTTTTGTAGAATCTGCAAGTGGATATTTGGAGCGCTTTTAGGCCTATGCTGGAAAAAGGAAATGCCTTCACATAAAAATTAGACAGAAGCACTCTAGGAGAATTCTGTGTGATAAGTGCATTTCATCTCACAGACTTGAACGTTCCTTTTGATAGAACGCTTTTGCAACACTCCTTTTGTAGAATTTGCAAGTGTTTATTTGGAGCGCTTTCAGGCATAAGCTGGAAAAGGAACTATCTTCACCTAAGAACTAGACAGAAGCATTCTCAGAAACTTCTTTCTGATGAGTGCATTCAACTCACAGACTTGAACCTTGCTTTTGAAAGAGCAGCTTTGAAACACTCTTTTCATAGAATCTGCAAGTGGACACTTGCTGCGCTTTGAGGTCTATGCTGGGAAATGAAATATCTTCACCTAAAAACTAGACAGAAGCATTCTGAGGAAATTCTGTGTGATGAGTGCATTCAACTCACAGAATTGAATGTTCCTCTTGAGAGAACAGTTTTGAAACACTCCTTTTGAAGAATCTGAAAGTCTTTATTCGGAGCGCTTCGAGGCATACGCTGGGAAAGGAAATATCTTCACATAAAAACTGGACAGTAACATTCTCAGAAACTTCTTTGCGATGAGTGCATTCAACTCACAGACTTGAATGTTACCTTTCAAAGAGCAGTTTTCAACACTCTGTTTGTAGAATCTGCAAGTGGATATTTGGAGCGCTTTGAGGCTTACGCTGGGATATGAAATATCTTCACCTAAAAACTAGACAGAAGCATTCTCAGAAACTTCTGTGTGATGAGTGCATTCAACTCACAGAGTTGAACGTTTCTTTTGAAAGAGCGGTTTTGAAACACTCTTTTTGTAGAATCTGCAAGTGGATATTTGGAGCGCTTTGAGGCCTATGCTGGGAAAAGGAATGTCTTCACCGAAAAACTAGACAGAATCATTCTGAGAAACTTCTGTGTGATGAGTGCATTCAACTCCCAGACCTGAGCGTTCCTTTTCATAGAACAGTTTGGAAACACACCTTTTGAAGAATCTGCAAGTCTTTATTCGGAGCACTTCGAGGCATACGCTGGAAAAGGAAATATCTTCACATAACAACTGGACAGAAGCATTCTCAGAAACTTCTTTGCGATGAGTGCATTCAACTCACAGACTTGAATGTTACCTTTGAAAGAGCAGTTTTAAACACTCTGTTTGTAGAATCTGCAAGTGGATATTTGGAGCGCTTTGAGGCTTATGCTGGGATATGAAATATCTTCACCTAAAGACTAGACAGAAGCATTCTCAGAAACTTGTGTGTGATGAGTGCATTCAACTCACAGAGTTGAATGTTTCTTTTGAAAGAGCAGTTTTGAAACACTCTTTTTGTAGAATCTGCAATTGGATGTTTGGAGCGCTTTGAGGCCTATGCGGGGAAAAGGAATATCTTCACCGAAAAACTAGACAGAATCATTCTGAGAAACTTCTCTGTGATGAGTGCATTCAACTCACCAACTTGAGCGTTCCTTTTCATAGAACAGTTTGGAAACACTCCTTTTGTAGAATCTGCAAGTGTTTATTTGGAGCGCTTTGAGGCCTATGCTGGAAAAGGAAATATGTTCACATAAAAACTAGACAGAAGCATTCTCAGAATCTTGTTTGTGATGACTGCATTCTACTCACAGAGTTCAACTTTCTTTTTGATAGAAGAGTTTCAAAACTCTCTTTTTGTAGAGTCTGCAAGTGGATATTTGGAGCTCTTTGAGGCCAGTGCTGGAAAAGGAAATATCTTCACATAAAAACTAGACAGAAGCATTCTCAGAAACTTCTGTGTGATGAGTGCATTCAACTCACAGAGTTGAACCTTCCTTTTGATTGAACAGTTTTGAAACACTCTTTTTGTAGAATCTGCAAGTGGTTATTTGGAGCGTTTTGAGGCCTATGCTGGAAAAGGAAACATCCTCACAGAAAAACTAGACAGAAGCATTCTCAGAAACTTCTGTGTGATGAGTGCATTCAACTCACAGACTTGAACGTTCCTTTTGAGAGAACAGTTTCGAAACACTCTTTTGTAGTATCTGCAAGTGTTTATTTGGAGCACTTTGAGGCCTATGTTGGAAAAGGAAATATCTTCACATAAAAACTAGACAGAAGCATTCTCAGAAACTTCTTTGTGATGAGTGCATTCTACTCACAATGTTGAACCTTCCTTTTGATAGAACAGTTTTGAAACACTCTTTTTGTAGAATCTGCAAGTGGATATTTGGAGCGCTTTGAGGCCTATGCTGGAAAAGGAAATGCCTTCACATAAAAATTAGACAGAAGCACTCTAGGAGAATTCTGTGTGATAAGTGCATTTCATCTCACAGACTTGAACGTTCCTTTTGATAGAACGCTTTTGCAACACTCCTTTTGTAGAATTTGCAAGTGTTTATTTGGAGCGCTTTCAGGCATAAGCTGGAAAAGGAAATATCTTCACCTAAGAACTAGACAGAAGCATTCTCAGAAACTTCTGTGTGATGAGTGCATTCAACTCACAGAGTTGAATGTTTCTTTTGAAAGAGCAGTTTCGAAACACTCTTTTTGTAGAATCTGCAACTGGATGTTTGGAGCGCTTTGAGGCCTATGCTGGGAAAAGGAATATCTTCACCGAAAAACTAGACAGAATCATTCTGAGAAACTTCTCTGTGATGAGTGCATTCAACTCACCAACTTGAGCGTTCCTTTTCATAGAACAGTTTGGAAACACTCCTTTTGAAGAATCTGCAAGTGTTTATTCAGAGCACTTCGAGGCATACGCTGGAAAAGAAATATCTTCACATAACAACTGGACAGAAGCATTCTCAGAAACTTCTTTGCGATGAGTGCATTCAACTCACAGACTTGAATGTTACCTTTGAAAGAGCAGTTTTAAACACTCTGTTTGTAGAATCTGCAAGTGGATATTTGGAGCGCTTTGAGGCTTATGCTGGGATATGAAATATCCTCACCTAAAGACTAGACAGAAGCATTCTCAGAAACTTGTGTGTGATGAGTGCATTCAACTCACAGAGTTGAATGTTTCTTTTGAAAGAGGAGTTTTGAAACACTCTTTTTGTAGAATCTGCAATTGGATGTTTGGAGCGCTTTGAGGCCTATGCTGGGAAAAGGAATATCTTCACCGAAAAACTAGACAGAATCATTCTGAGAAACTTCTCTGTGATGAGTGCATTCAACTCACCAACTTGAGCGTTCCTTTTCATAGAACAGTTTGGAAACACTCCTTTTGTAGAATCTGCAACTGTTTATTTGGAGCGCTTTGAGGCCTCTGCTGGAAAAGGAAATATGTTCACATAAAAACTAGACAGAAGCATTCTCAGAATCTTGTTTGTGATGACTGCATTCTACTCACAGAGTTCAACTTTCTTTTTGATAGAAGAGTTTCAAAACTCTCTTTTTGTAGAGTCTGCAAGTGGATATTTGGAGCTCTTTTAGGCCAGTGCTGGAAAAGGAAATATCTTCACCTAAAAACTAGACAGAAGCATTCTCAGAAACTTCTGTGTGATGAGTGCATTCAACTCACAGAGTTGAACCTTCCTTTTGATTGAACAGTTTTGAAACACTCTTTTTGTAGAATCTGCAAGTGGTTATTTGGAGCGTTTTGAGGCCTATGCTGGAAAAGGAAACATCCTCACATAAAAACTAGACAGAAGCATTCTCAGAAACTTCTGTGTGATGAGTGCATTCAACTCACAGACTTGAACGTTCCTCTTGAGAGAACAGTTTCGAAACACTCCTTTTGTAGTATCTGCAAGTGTTTATTTGGAGCACTTTGAGGCCTATGTTGGAAAAGGAAATATCTTCACCTAAAAACTAGACAGAAGCATTCTCAGAAACTTCTGTGTGATGAGTGCATTCAACTCACAGAGTTGAACGTTTCTTTTGAAAGAGCAGTTTTGAAACACTCTTTTTGTAGAATCTGCAAGTGGATATTTGGAGCGCTTTGAGGCGTATGCTGGGAAAAGGAATATCTTCACCGAAAAACTAGACAGAATCATTCTGAGAAACTTCTGTGTGATAAGTGCATTCAACTCACAGACCTGAGCGTTCCTTTTCATAGAACAGTTTGGAAACACACCTTTTGAAGAATCTGCAAGTCTTTATTCGGAGCACTTCGAGGCATACGCTGGAAAAGGAAATATCTTCACATAACAACTGGACAGAAGCATTCTCAGAAACTTCTTTGCGATGAGTGCATTCAACTCACAGACTTGAATGTTACCTTTGAAAGAGCAGTTTTAAACACTCTGTTTGTAGAATCTGCAAGTGGATATTTGGAGCGCTTTCAGGCATAAGCTGGAAAAGGAAATATCTTCACCTAAGAACTAGACAGAAGCATTCTCAGAAACTTCTGTGTGATGAGTGCATTCAACTCACAGAGTTGAATGTTTCTTTTGAAAGAGCAGTTTTGAAACACTCTTTTTGTAGAATCTGCAACTGGATGTTTGGAGCGCTTTGAGGCCTATGCTGGGAAAAGGAATATCTTCACCGAAAAACTAGACAGAATCATTCTGAGAAACTTCTCTGTGGTGAGTGCATTCAACTCACCAACTTGAGCGTTCCTTTTCATAGAACAGTTTGGAAACACTCCTTTTGTAGAATCTGCAAGTGTTTATTTGGAGCGCTTTGAGGCCTATGCTGGAAAAGGAAATATGTTCTCATAAAAACTAGACAGAAGCATTCTCAGAATCTTGTTTGTGATGACTGCATTCTACTCACAGAGTTCAACTTTCTTTTTGATAGAAGAGTTTCAAAACTCTCTTTTTGTAGAGTCTGCAAGTGGATATTTGGAGCTCTTTGAGGCCAGTGCTGGAAAAAGAAATATCTTCACATAAAAACTAGACAGAAGCATTCTCAGAAACTTCTGTGTGATGAGTGCATTCAACTCACAGAGTTGAACCTTCCTTTTGATTGAACAGTTTTGAAACACTCTTTTTGTAGAATCTGCAAGTGGTTATTTGGAGCGTTTTGAGGCCTATGCTGGAAAAGGAAACATCCTCACAGAAAAACTAGACAGAAGCATTCTCAGAAACTTCTGTGTGATGAGTGCATTCAACTCACAGACTTGAACGTTCTTTTTGAGAGAACAGTTTCGAAACACTCCTTTTGTAGTATCTGCAAGTGTTTATTTGGAGCACTTTGAGGCCTACGTTGGAAAAGGAAATATCTTCACATAAAAACTAGACGGAAGCATTCTCAGAAACTTCTTTGTGATGAGTGCATTCTACTCACAATGTTGAACCTTCCTTTTGATAGAACAGTTTTGAAACACTCTTTTTGTAGAATCTGCAAGTGGATATTTGGAGCGCTTTTTGGCCTATGCTGGAAAAAGGAAATGCCTTCACATAAAAATTAGACAGAAGCACTCTAGGAGAATTCTGTGTGATAAGTGCATTTCATCTCACAGACTTGAACGTTCCTTTTGATAGAACGCTTTTGCAACACTCCTTTTGTAGAATTTGCAAGTGTTTATTTGGAGCGCTTTCAGGCATAAGCTGGAAAAGGAACTATCTTCACCTAAGAACTAGACAGAAGCATTCTCAGAAACTTCTTTCTGATGAGTGCATTCAACTCACAGACTTGAACCTTGCTTTTGAAAGAGCAGCTTTGAAACACTGTTTTCATAGAATCTGCAAGTGGACACTTGCTGCGCTTTGAGGTCTATGCTGGGAAATGAAATATCTTCAACTAAAAACTAGACAGAAGCATTCTGAGGAACTTCTGTGTGATGAGTGCATTCAACTCACAGAATTGAACGTTCCTCTTGAGAGAACAGTTTTGAAACACTCCTTTTGAAGAATCTGAAAGTCTTTATTCGGAGCGCTTCGAGACATACGCTGGGAAAGGAAATATCTTCACATAAAAACTGGACAGAAACATTCTCAGAAACTTCTTTGCGATGAGTGCATTCAACTCACAGACTTGAATGTTACCTTTCAAAGAGCAGTTTTCAACACTCTGTTTGTAGAATCTGCAAGTGGATATTTGGAGCGCTTTGAGGCTTACGCTGGGATATGAAATATCTTCACCTAAAAACTAGACAGAAGCATTCTCAGAAACTTCTGTGTGATGAGTGCATTCAACTCACAGAGTTGAACGTTTCTTTTGAAAGAGCAGTTTTGAAACACTCTTTTTGTAGAATCTGCAAGTGGATATTTGGAGCGCTTTGAGGCCTATGCTGGGAAAAGGAATGTCTTCACCGAAAAACTAGACAGAATCATTCTGAGAAACTTCTGTGTGATGAGTACATTCAACTCCCAGACCTGAGCGTTCCTTTTCATAGAACAGTTTGGAAACACACCTTTTGAAGAATCTGCAAGTCTTTATTCGGAGCACTTCGAGGCATACGCTGGAAAAGGAAATATCTTCACATAACAACTGGACAGAAGCATTCTCAGAAACTTCTTTGCGATGAGTGCATTCAACTCACAGACTTGAATGTTACCTTTGAAAGAGCAGTTTTAAACACTCTGTTTGTAGAATCTGCAAGTGGATATTTGGAGCGCTTTGAGGCTTATGCTGGGATATGAAATATCTTCACCTAGAGACTAGACAGAAGCATTCTCAGAAACTTCTGTGTGATGAGTGCATTCAACTCACAGAGTTGAATGTTTCTTTTGAAAGAGCAGTTTTGAAACACTCTTTTTGTAGAATCTGCAATTGGATGTTTGGAGCGCTTTGAGGCCTATGCTGGGAAAAGGAATATCTTCACTGAAAAACTAGACAGAATCATTCTGAGAAACTTTTCTGTGATGAGTGCATTCAACTCACCAACTTGAGCTTTCCTTTTCATAGAACAGTTTGGAAACACTCCTTTTGTAGAATCTGCAAGTGTTTATTTGGAGCGCTTTGAGGCCTATGCTGGAAAAGGAAATATGTTCACATAAAAACTAGACAGAAGCATTCTCAGAATCTTGTTTGTGATGACTGCATTCTACTCACAGAGTTCAACTTTCTTTTTGATAGAAGAGTTTCAAAACTCTCTTTTTGTAGAGTCTGCAAGTGGATATTTGGAGCTCTTTGAGGCCAGTGCTGGAAAAGGAAATATCTTCACATAAAAACTAGACAGAAGCATTCTCAGAAACTTCTGTGTGATGAGTGCATTCAACTCACAGAGTTGAACCTTCCTTTTGATTGAACAGTTTTGAAACACTCTTTTTGTAGAATCTGCAAGTGGTTATTTGGAGCGTTTTGAGGCCTATGCTGGAAAATGAAATATCCTCACAGAAAAACTAGACAGAAGCATTCTCAGAAACTTCTGTGTGATGAGTGCATTCAACTCACAGACTTGAACGTTCCTTTTGAGAGAACAGTTTCGAAACACTCCTTTTGTAGTATCTGCAAGTGTTTATTTGGAGCACTTTGAGGCCTATGTTGGAAAAGGAAATATCTTCACATAAAAACTAGACAGAAGCATTCTCAGAAACTTCTTTGTGATGAGTGCATTCTACTCACAATGTTGAACCTTCCTTTTGATAGAACAGTTTTGAAACACTCTTTTTGTAGAATCTGCAAGTGGATATTTGGAGCGCTTTGAGGCCTATGCTGGAAAAGGAAATGCCTTCACATAAAAATTAGACAGAAGCACTCTAGGAGAATTCTGTGTGATAAGTGCATTTCATCTCACAGACTTGAACGTTCCTTTTGATAGAACGCTTTTGCAACACTCCTTTTGTAGAATTTGCAAGTGTTTATTTGGAGCGCTTTCAGGCATAAGCTGGAAAAGGAAATATCTTCACCTAAGAACTAGACAGAAGCATTCTCAGAAACTTCTGTGTGATGAGTGCATTCAACTCACAGAGTTGAATGTTTCTTTTGAAAGAGCAGTTTTGAAACACTCTTTTTGTAGAATCTGCAACTGGATGTTTGGAGCGCTTTGAGGCCTATGCTGGGAAAAGGAATATCTTCACCGAAAAACTAGACAGAATCATTCTGAGAAACTTCTCTGTGATGAGTGCATTCAACTCACCAACTTGAGCGTTCCTTTTCATAGAAAAGTTTGGAAACACTCCTTTTCTAGAATCTGCAAGTGTTTATTTGGTGCGCTTTGAGGCCTATGCTGGAAAAGGAAATATGTTCACATAAAAACTAGACAGAAGCATTCTCAGAATCTTGTTTGTGATGACTGCATTCAACTCACAGAGTTCAACTTTCTTTTTGATAGAAGAGTTTCAAAACTCTCTTTTTGTAGAGTCTGCAAGTGGATATTTGGAGCTCTTTGAGGCCAGTGCTGGAAAAGGAAATATCTTCACATAAAAACTAGACAGAAGCATTCTCAGAAACTTCTGTGTGATGAGTGCATTCAACTCACAGAGTTCAACCTTCCTTTTGATTGAACAGTTTTGAAACACTCTTTTTGTAGAATCTGCAAGTGGTTATTTGGAGCGTTATGAGGCCTATGCTGGAAAAGGAAACATCCTCACAGAAAAACTAGACAGAAGCATTCTCAGAAACTTCTGTGTGATGAGTGCATTCAACTCACAGACTTGAACGTTCCTTTTGACAGAACAGTTTCAAAACACTCCTTTTGTAGTATCTGCAAGTGTTTATTTGGAGCACTTTGAGGCCTATGTTGGAAAAGGAAATATCTTCACATAAAAACTAGACAGAAGCATTCTCAGAAACTTCTTTGTGATGAGTGCATTCTACTCACAATGGTGAACCTTCCTTTTGATAGAACAGTTTTGAAACACTCTTTTTGTAGAATCTGCAAGTGGATATTTGGAGCGCTTTGAGGCCTATGCTGGAAAAGGAAATGCCTTCACATAAAAATTTGACAGAAGCACTCTAGGAGAATTCTGTGTGATAAGTCCATTTCATCTCACAGACTTCAACGTTCCTTTTGATAGAACGCTTTTGCAACACTCCTTTTGTAGAATTTGCAAGTGTTTATTTGGAGCGCTTTCAGGCATAAGCTGGAAAAGGAAATATCTTCACCTAAGAACTAGACAGAAGCATTCTCAGAAACTTCTTTCTGATGAGTGCATTCAACTCACAGACTTGAACCTTGCTTTTGAAAGAGCAGCTTTGAAACACTCTTTTCATAGAATCTGCAAGTGGACACTTTCTGCGCTTTGAGGTCTATCCTGGGAAATGAAATATCTTCACCTAAAAACTAGACAGAAGCATTCTGAGGAACTTCTGTGTGATGAGTGCATTCAACTCACAGAATTGAACGTTCCTCTTGAGAGAACAGTTTTGAAACACTCCTTTTGAAGAATCTGAAAGTCTTTATTCGGAGCGCTTCGAGACATACGCTGGGAAAGGAAATATCTTCACATAAAAACTGGACAGAAACATTCTCAGAAACTTCTTTGCGATGAGTGCATTCAACTCACAGACTTGAATGTTACCTTTCAAAGAGCAGTTTTCAACACTGTGTTTGTAGAATCTGCAAGTGGATATTTGGAGCGCTTTGAGGCTTACGCTGGGATATGAAATATCTTCACCTAAAAACTAGACAGAAGCATTCTCAGAAACTTCTTTGTGATGAGTGCATTCTACTCACAATGTTGAACCTTCCTTTTGATAGAACAGTTTTGAAACACTCTTTTTGTAGAATCTGCAAGTGGATATTTGGAGCGCTTTTAGGCCTATGCTGGAAAAAGGAAATGCCTTCACATAAAAATTAGACAGAAGCACTCTAGGAGAATTCTGTGTGATAAGTGCATTTCATCTCACAGACTTGAACGTTCCTTTTGATAGAACGCTTTTGCAACACTCCTTTTGTAGAATTTGCAAGTGTTTATTTGGAGCACTTTCAGGCATAAGCTGGAAAAGGAAATATCTTCACCTAAGAACTAGACAGAAGCATTCTCAGAAACTTCTTTCTGATGAGTGTATTCAACTCACAGACTTGAACCTTGCTTTTGAAAGAGCAGCTTTGAAACACTCTTTTCATAGAGTCTGCAAGTAGACACTTGCTGCGCTTTGAGGTCTATGCTGGGAAATGAAATATCTTCACCTAAAAATTAGACAGAAGCATTCTGAGGAACTTCTGTGTGATGAGTGCATTCAACTCACAGAATTGAACGTTCCTCTTGAGAGAACAGTTTTGAAACACTCCTTTTGAAGAATCTGAAAGTCTTTATTCGGAGCGCTTCGAGACATACGCTGGGAAAGGAAATATCCTCACATAAAAACTGGACAGAAACATTCTCAGAAACTTCTTTGCGATGAGTGCATTCAACTCACAGACTTGAATGTTACCTTTCAAAGAGCAGTTTTAAACACTCTGTTTGTAGAATCTGCAAGTGGATATTTGGAGCGCTTTGAGGCTTACGCTGGGATATGAAATATCTTCACCTAAAAACTAGACAGAAGCATTCTCAGAAACTTCTGTGTGATGAGTGCATTCAACTCACAGAGTTGAACGTTTCTTTTGAAAGAGCAGTTTTGAAACACTCTTTTTGTACAATCTGCAAGTGGATATTTGGAGCGCTTTGAGGCGTATGCTGGGAAAAGGAATATCTTCACCGAAAAACTAGACAGAATCATTCTGAGAAACTTCTGTGTGATGAGTGCATTCAACTCACAGACCTGAGCGTTCCTTTTCATAGAACAGTTTGGAAACACACCTTTTGAAGAATCTGCAAGTCTTTATTAGGAGCACTTCGAGGCATACGCTGGAAAAGGAAATACCTTCACATAACAGCTGGACAGAAGCATTCTCAGAAACTTCTTTGCGATGAGTGCATTCAACTCACAGACTTGAATGTTACCTTTCAAAGAGCAATTTTAAACACTCTGTTTGTAGAATCTGCAAGTGGATATTTGGAGCGCTTTGAGGCTTATTCTGGGATATGAAATATCTTCACCTAAAAACTAGACAGAAGCATTCTCAGAAACTTCTGTGTGATGAGTGCATTCAACTCACAGAGTTGAATGTTTCTTTTGAAAGAGCAGTTTTGAAACACTCTTTTTGTAGAATCTGCAATTGGATGTTTGGAGCGCTTTGAGGCCTATGCTGGGAAAAGGAATATCTTCACCGAAAAACTAGACAGAATCATTCTGAGAAACTTCTCTGTGATGAGTGCATTCAACTCACCAACTTGAGCGTTCCTTTTCATAGAACAGTTTGGAAACACTCCTTTTGTAGAATCTGCAAGTGTTTATTTGGAGCGCTTTGAGGCCTATGCTGCAAAAGGAAATATGTTCACATAAAAACTAGACAGAAGCATTCTCAGAATCTTGTTTGTGATGACTGCATTCTACTCACAGAGTTCAACTTTCTTTTTGATAGAAGAGTTTCCAAACCCTCTTTTTGTAGAGTCTGCAAGTGGATATTTGGAGCTCTTTGAGGCCAGCGCTGGAAAAGGAAATATCTTCACATAAAAACTAGACAGAAGCATTCTCAGAAACTTCTGTGTGATGAGTGCATTCAACTCACAGAGTTGAACCTTCCTTTTGATTGAACAGTTTTGAAACACTCTTTTTGTAGAATCTGCAAGTGGTTATTTGGAGCGTTTTGAGGCCTATGCTGGAAAAGGAAACATCCTCACATAAAAACTAGACAGAAGCATTCTCAGAAACTTCTGTGTGATGAGTGAATTCAACTCACAGACTTGAACGTTCCTTTTGAGAGAACAGTTTCGAAACACTCCTTTTGTAGTATCTGCAAGTGTTTATTTGGAGCACTTTGAGGCCTACGTTGGAAAAGGAAATATCTTCACATAAAAACTAGACAGAACCATTCTCAGAAACTTCTTTGTGATGAGTGCATTCTACTCACAATGTTGAACCTTCCTTTTGATAGAACAGTTTTGAAACACTCTTTTTGTAGAATCTGCAATTGGATATTTGGAGCGCTTTTAGGCCTATGCTGGAAAAAGGAAATGCCTTCACATAAAAATTAGACAGAAGCACTCTAGGAGAATTCTGTGTGATAAGTGCATTTCATCTCACAGACTTGAACGTTCCTTTTGATAGAACGCTTTTGCAACACTCCTTTTGTAGAATTTGCAAGTGTTTATTTGGAGCGCTTTCAGGCATAAGCTGGAAAAGGAACTATCTTCACCTAAGAACTAGACAGAAGCATTCTCAGAAACTTCTTTCTGATGAGTGCATTCAACTCACAGACTTGAACCTTGCTTTTGAAAGAGCAGCTTTGAAACACTCTTTTCATAGAATCTGCAAGTGGACACTTGCTGCGCTTTGAGGTCTATGCTGGGAAATGAAATATCTTCACCTAAAAACTAGACAGAAGCATTCTGAGGAACTTCTGTGTGATGAGTGCATTCAACTCACAGAATTGAACGTTCCTCTTGAGAGAACAGTTTTGAAACACTCCTTTTGAAGAATCTGAAAGTCTTTATTCGGAGCGCTTCGAGACATACGCTGGGAAAGGAAATATCTTCACATAAAAACTGGACAGAAACATTCTCAGAAACTTCTTTGCGATGAGTGCATTCAACTCACAGACTTGAATGTTACCTTTCAAAGAGCAGTTTTCAACACTCTGTTTGTAGAATCTGCAAGTGGATATTTGGAGCGCTTTGAGGCTTACGCTGGGATATGAAATATCTTCACCTAAAAACTAGACAGAAGCATTCTCAGAAACTTCTGTGTGATGAGTGCATTCAACTCACAGAGTTGAACGTTTCTTTTGAAAGAGCAGTTTTGAAACAATCTTTTTGTACAATCTGCAAGTGGATATTTGGAGCGCTTCGAGGCCTATGCTGGGAAAAGGAATGTCTTCACCGAAAAACTAGACAGAATCATTCTGAGAAACTTCTGTGTGATGAGTGCATTCAACTCACAGACCTGAGCATTCCTTTTCATAGAACAGTTTGGAAACACACCTTTTGAAGAATCTGCAAGTCTTTATTCGGAGCACTTCGAGGCATACGCTGGAAAAGGAAATATCTTCACATAACAACTGGACAGAAGCATTCTCAGAAACTTCTTTGCGATGAGTGCATTCAACTCACAGACTTGAATGTTACCTTTCAAAGAGCAGTTTTAAACACTCTGTTTGTAGAATCTGCAAGTGGATATTTGGAGCGCTTTGAGGCTTACGCTGGGATATGAAATATCTTCACCTAAAAAGTACACAGAAGCATTCTCAGAAACTTCTGTGTGATGAGTGCATTCAACTCACAGAGTTGAACGTTTCTTTTGAAAGAGCAGTTTTGAAACACTCTTTTTGTAGAATCTGCAAGTGGATATTTGGAGCGCTTTGAGGCCTATGCTGGGAAAAGGAATATCTTCACCGAAAAACTAGACAGAATCATTCTGAGAAACTTCTGTGTGATGAGTGCATTCAACTCACAGACCTGAGCGTTCCTTTTCATAGAACAGTTTGGAAACACACCTTTTGAAGAATCTGCAAGTCTTTATTCGGAGCACTTCGAGGCATACGCTGGAAAAGGAAATATCTTCACATAACAACTGGACAGAAGCATTCTCAGAAACTTCTTTGCGATGAGTGCATTCAACTCACAGACTTGAATGTTGCCTTTGAAAGAGCAGTTTTAAACACTCTGTTTGTAGAATCTGCAAGTGGATATTTGGAGCGCTTTGAGGCTTATGCTGGAATATGAAATATCTTCACCTAAAAACTAGACAGAAGCATTCTCAGAAACTTCTGTGTGATGAGTGCATTCAACTCACAGAGTTGAATGTTTCTTTTGAAAGAGCAGTTTTGAAACACTCTTTTTGTAGAATCTGCAATTGGATGTTTGCAGCGCTTTGAGGCCTATGCTGGGAAAAGGAATATCTTCACCGAAAAACTAGACAGAATCATTCTGAGAAACTTCTCTGTGATGAGTGCATTCAACTCACCAACTTGAGCGTTCCTTTTCATAGAACAGTTTGGAAACACTCCTTTTGTAGAATCTGCATGTGTTTATTTGGAGCGCTTTGAGGCCTATGCTGGAAAAGGAAATATGTTCACATAAAAACTAGACAGAAGCATTCTCAGAATCTTGTTTGTGATGACTGCATTCTACTCGCAGAGTTCAACTTTCTTTTTGATAGAAGAGTTTCAAAACTCTCTTTTTGTAGAGTCTGCAAGTGGATATTTTGAGCTCTTTGAAGCCAGTGCTGGAAAAGGAAATATCTTCACATAAAAACTAGACAGAAGCATTCTCAGAAACTTCTGTGTGATGAGTGCATTCAACTCACAGAGTTGAACCTTCCTTTTGATTGAACAGTTTTGAAACACTCTTTTTGTAGAATCTGCAAGTGGTTATTTGGAGCGTTTTGAGGCCTATGCTGGAAAAGGAAACATCCTCACAGAAAAACTAGACAGAAGCATTCTCAGAAACTTCTGTGTGATGAGTGCATTCAACTCACAGACTTGAACGTTCCTTTTGAGAGAACAGTTTCGAAACACTACTTTTGTAGTATCTGCAAGTGTTTATTTGGAGCACTTTTAGGCCTACGTTGGAAAAGGAAATATCTTCACATAAAAACTAGACAGAAGCATTCTCAGAAACTTCTTTGTGATGAGTGCATTCTACTCACAATGTTGAACCTTCCTTTTGATAGAACAGTTTTGAAACACTCTTTTTGTAGAATCTGCAAGTGGATAGTTGGAGCGCTTTTAGGCCTATGCTGGAAAAAGGAAATGCCTTCACATAAAAATTAGACAGAAGCACTCTAGGAGAATTCTGTGTGATAAGTGCATTTCATCTCACAGACTTCAACGTTCCTTTTGATAGAACGCTTTTGCAACACTCCTTTTGTAGAATTTGCAAGTGTTTATTTGGAGCACTTTCAGGCATAAGCTGGAAAAGGAAATATCTTCACCTAAGAACTAGACAGAAGCATTCTCAGAAACTTCTTTCTGATGAGTGTATTCAACTCACAGACTTGAACCTTGCTTTTGAAAGAGCGGCTTTGAAACACTCTTTTCATAGAGTCTGCAAGTAGACACTTGCTGCGCTTTGAGGTCTATGCTGGGAAATGAAATATCTTCACCTAAAAACTAGACAGAAGCATTCTGAGGAACTTCTGTGTGATGAGTGCATTCAACTCACATAATTGAACGTTCCTCTTGAGAGAACAGTTTTGAAACACTCCTTTTGAAGAATCTGAAAGTCTTTATTTGGAGCGCTTCGAGACATACGCTGGGAAAGGAAATATCTTCACATAAAAACTGGACAGAAACATTCTCAGAAACTTCTTTGCGATGAGTGCATTCAACTCACAGACTTGAATGTTACCTTTCAAAGAGCAGTTTTAAACACTCTGTTTGTAGAATCTGCAAGTGGATATTTGGAGCGCTTTGAGGCTTACGCTGGGATATGAAATATCTTCACCTAAAAACTAGACAGAAGCATTCTCAGAAACTTCTGTGTGATGAGTGCATTCAACTCACAGAGTTGAACGTTTCTTTTGAAAGAGCAGTTTTGAAACACTCTTTTTGTAGAATCTGCAAGTGGATATTTGGAGCGCTTTGAGGCGTATGCTGGGAAAAGGAATATCTTCACCGAAAAACTAGACAGAATCATTCTGAGAAACTTATGTGTGATGAGTGCATTCAACTCACAGACCTGAGCGTTCCTTTTCATAGAACAGTTTGGAAACACACCTTTTGAAGAATCTGCAAGTCTTTATTCGGAGCACTTCGAGGCATACGCTGGAAAAGGAAATACCTTCACATAACAACTGGACAGAAGCATTCTCAGAAACTTCTTTGCGATGAGTGCATTCAACTCACAGACTTGAATGTTACCTTTCAAAGAGCAGTTTTAAACACTCTGTTTGTAGAATCTGCAAGTGGATATTTGGAGCGCTTTGAGGCTTATGCTGGGATATGAAATATCTTCACCTAAAAACTAGACAGAAGCATTCTCAGAAACTTCTGTGTGATGAGTGCATTCAACTCACAGAGTTGAATGTTTCTTTTGAAAGAGCAGTTTTGAAACACTCTTTTTGTAGAATCTGCAATTGGATGTTTGGAGCGCTTTGAGGCCTATGCTGGGAAAAGGAATATCTTCACCGAAAAACTAGACAGAATCATTCTGAGAAACTTCTCTGTGATGAGTGCATTCAACTCACCAACTTGAGCGTTCCTTTTCATAGAACAGTTTGGAAACACTCCTTTTGTAGAATCTGCAAGTGTTTATTTGGAGCGCTTTGAGGCCTATGCTGCAAAAGGAAATATGTTCACATAAAAACTAGACAGAAGCATTCTCAGAATCTTGTTTGTGATGACTGCATTCTACTCACAGAGTTCAACTTTCTTTTTGATAGAAGAGTTTCAAAACCCTCTTTTTGTAGAGTCTGCAAGTGGATATTTGGAGCTCTTTGAGGCCAGTGCTGGAAAAGGAAATATCTTCACATAAAAACTAGACAGAAGCATTCTCAGAAACTTCTGTGTGATGAGTGCATTCAACTCACAGAGTTGAACCTTCCTTTTGATTGAACAGTTTTGAAACACTCTTTTTGTAGAATCTGCAAGTGGTTATTTGGAGCGTTTTGAGGCCTATGCTGGAAAAGGAAACATCCTCACATAAAAACAAGACAGAAGCATTCTCAGAAACTTCTGTGTGATGAGTGCATTCAACTCACAGACTTGAACGTTCCTTTTGAGAGAACAGTTTCGAAACACTCCTTTTGTAGTATCTGCAAGTGTTTATTTGGAGCACTTTGAGGCCTACGTTGGAAAAGGAAATATCTTCACATAAAAACTAGACAGAAGCATTCTCAGAAACTTCTTTGTGATGAGTGCATTCTACTCACAATGTTGAACCTTCCTTTTGATAGAACAGTTTTGAAACACTCTTTTTGTAGAATCTGCAATTGGATATTTGGAGCGCTTTTAGGCCTATGCTGGAAAAAGGAAATGCCTTCACATAAAAATTAGACAGAAGCACTCTAGGAGAATTCTGTGTGATAAGTGCATTTCATCTCACAGACTTCAACGTTCCTTTTGATAGAACGCTTTTGCAACACTCCTTTTGTAGAATTTGCAAGTGTTTATTTGGAGCGCTTTCAGGCATAAGCTGGAAAAGGAACTATCTTCACCTAAGAACTAGACAGAAGCATTCTCAGAAACTTCTTTCTGATGAGTGCATTCAACTCACAGACTTGAACCTTGCTTTTGAAAGAGCAGCTTTGAAACACACTTTTCATAGAATCTGCAAGTGGACACTTGCTGCGCTTTGAGGTCTATGCTGGGAAATGAAATATCTTCACCTAAAAACTAGACAGAAGCATTCTGAGGAACTTCTGTGTGATGAGTGCATTCAACTCACAGAATTGAACGTTCCTCTTGAGAGAACAGTTTTGAAACACTCCTTTTGAAGAATCTGAAAGTCTTTATTCGGAGCGCTTCGAGACATACGCTGGGAAAGGAAATATCTTCACATAAAAACTGGACAGAAACATTCTCAGAAACTTCTTTGCGATGAGTGCATTCAACTCACAGACTTGAATGTTACCTTTCAAAGAGCAGTTTTCAACACTCTGTTTGTCGAATCTGCAAGTGGATATTTGGAGCGCTTTGAGGCTTACGCTGGGATATGAAATATCTTCACCTAAAAACTAGACAGAAGCATTCTCAGAAACTTCTGTGTGATGAGTGCATTCAACTCACAGAGTTGAACGTTTCTTTTGAAAGAGCAGTTTTGAAACAATCTTTTTGTAGAGTCTGCAAGTGGATATTTGTAGCGCTTCGAGGCCTATGCTGGGAAAAGGAATGTCTTCACCGAAAAACGAGACAGAATCATTCTGAGAAACTTCTGTTATGAGTGCATTCAACTCAGAGACCTGAGCATTCCTTTTCATAGAACAGTTTGGAAACACACCTTTTGAAGAATCTGCAAGTCTTTATTCGGAGCACTTCGAGGCATACGCTAGAAAAGGAAATATCTTCACATAACAACTGGACAGAAGCATTCTCAGAAACTTCTTTGCGATCAGTGCATTCAACTCACAGACTTGAATGTTAACTTTCAAAGAGCAGTTTTAAACACTCTGTTTGTAGAATCTGCAAGTGGATATTTGGAGCGCTTTGAGGCTTACGCTGGGATATGAAATATCTTCACCTAAAAACTAGACAGAAGCATTCTCAGAAACTTCTGTGTGATGAGTGCATTCATCTCACAGAGTTGAACGTTTCTTTTGAAAGAGCAGTTTTGAAACACTCTTTTTGTAGAATCTGCAAGTGGATATTTGGAGCGCTTTGAGGCGTATGCTGGGAAAAGGAATATCTTCACCGAAAAACTAGACAGAATCATTCTGAGAAACTTCTGTGTGATGAGTGCATTCAACTCACAGACCTGAGCGTTCCTTTTCATAGAACAGTTTGGAAACACACCTTTTGAAGAATCTGCAAGTCTTTATTCGGCGCACTTCGAGGCATACGCTGGGAAAGGAAATATCTTCACATAACAACTGGACAGAAGCATTCTCAGAAACTTCTTTGCGATGAGTGCATTCAACTCACAGACTTGAATGTTACCTTTCAAAGAGCAGTTTTAAACACTCTGTTTGTAGAATGTGCAAGTGGATATTTGGAGCGCTTTGAGGCTTATGCTGGGATATGAAATATCTTCACCTAAAAACTAGACAGAAGCATTCTCAGAAACTTCTGTGTGATGAGTGCATTCAACTCACAGAGTTGAATGTTTCTTTTGAAAGAGCAGTTTTGAAACACTCTTTTTGTAGAATCTGCAATTGGATGTTTGGAGCGCTTTGAGGCCTATGCTGGGAAAAGGAATATCTTCACCGAAAAACTAGACAGAATCATTCTGAGAAACTTCTCTGTGATGAGTGCATTCAACTCACCAACTTGAGCGTTCCTTTTCATAGAACAGTTTGGAAACACTCCTTTTGTAGAATCTGCAAGTGTTTATTTGGAGCGCTTTGAGGCCTCTGCTGGAAAAGGAAATATGTTCACATAAAAACTAGACAGAAGCATTCTCAGAATCTTGTTTGTGATGACTGCATTCTACTCACAGAGTTCAACTTTTTTTTTGATAGAAGAGTTTCAAAACTCTCTTTTTGTAGAGTCTGCAAGTGGATATTTGGAGCTCTTTGAGGCCAGCGCTGGAAAAGGAAATATCTTCACATAAAAACTAGACAGAAGCATTCTCAGAAACTTCTGTGTGATGAGTGCATTCAACTCACAGAGTTGAACCTTCCTTTTGATTGAACAGTTTTGAAACACTCTTTTTGTAGAATCTGCAAGTGGTTATTTGGAGCGTTTTGAGGCCTATGCTGGAAAAGGAAACATCCTCACATAAAAACTAGACAGAAGCATTCTCAGAAACTTCTGTGTGATGAGTGCATTCAACTCACAGACTTGAACGTTCCTTTTGGGAGAACAGTTTCGAAACACTCCTTTTGTAGTATCTGCAAGTGTTTATTTGGAGCACTTTGAGGCCTACGTTGGAAAAGGAAATATCTTCACATAAAAACTAGACAGAAGCATTCTCAGAAACTTCTTTGTGATGAGTGCATTCTACTCACAATGTTGAACCTTCCTTTTGATAGAACAGTTTTGAAACACTCTTTTTGTAGAATCTGGAATTGGATATTTGGAGCGCTTTTAGGCCTATGCTGGAAAAAGGAAATGCCTTCACATAAAAATTAGACAGAAGCACTCTAGGAGAATTCTGTGTGATAAGTGCATTTCATCTCACAGACTTGAACGTTCCTTTTGATAGAACGCTTTTGCAACACTCCTTTTGTAGAATTTGCAATTGTTTATTTGGAGCGCTTTCAGGCATAAGCTGGAAAAGGAACTATCTTCACCTAAGAACTAGACAGAAGCATTCTCAGAAACTTCTTTCTGATGAGTGCATTCAACTCACAGACTTGAACCTTGCTTTTGAAAGAGCAGCTTTGAAACACTCTTTTCATAGAATCTGCAAGTAGACACTTGCTGCGCTTTGAGGTCTATGCTGGGAAATGAAATACCTTCACCTAAAAACTAGACAGAAGCATTCTGAGGAACTTCTGTGTGATGAGTGCATTCAACTCACAGAATTGAACGTTCCTCTTGAGAGAACAGTTTTGAAACACTCCCTTTGAAGAATCTGAAAGTCTTTATTCGGAGCGCTTCGAGACATACGCTGGGAAAGGAAATATCTTCACATAAAAACTGGACAGAAACATTCTCAGAAACTTCTTTGCGATGAGTGCATTCAACTCACAGACTTGAATGTTACCTTTCAAAGAGCAGTTTTCAACACTCTGTTTGTAGAATCTGCAAGTGGATATTTGGAGCGCTTTGAGGCTTATGCTGGGATATGAAATATCTTCACCTAAAGACTAGACAGAAGCATTCTCAGAAACTTCTGTGTGATGAGTGCATTCAACTCACAGAGTTGAATGTTTCTTTTGAAAGAGCAGTTTTGAAACACTCTTTTTGTAGAATCTGCAATTGGATGTTTGGAGCGCTTTGAGGCCTATGCTGGGAAAAGGAATATCTTCACCGAAAAACTAGACAGAATCATTCTGAGAAACTTCTCTGTGATGAGTGCATTCAACTCACCAACTTGAGCGTTCCTTTTCATAGAACAGTTTGGAAACACTCCTTTTGTAGAATCTGCAAGTGTTTATTTGGAGCGCTTTGAGGCCTATGCTGGAAAAGGAAATATGTTCTCATAAAAACTAGACAGAAGCATTCTCAGAATCTTGTTTGTGATGACTGCATTCTACTCACAGAGTTCAACTTTCTTATTGATAGAAGAGTTTCAAAACTCTCTTTTTGTAGAGTCTGCAAGTGGATATTTGGAGCTCTTTGAGGCCAGTGCTGGAAAAGGAAATATCTTCACATAAAAACTAGACAGAAGCATTCTCAGAAACTTCTGTGTGATGAGTTCATTCAACTCACAGAGTTGAACCTTCCTTTTGATTGAACAGTTTTGAAACACTCTTTTTGTAGAATCTGCAAGTGGTTATTTGGAGCGTTTTGAGGCCTATGCTGGAAAAGGAAACATCCTCACAGAAAAACTAGACAGAAGCATTCTCAGAAACTTCTGTGTGATGAGTGCATTCAACTCACAGACTTGAACGTTCCTTTTGAGAGAACAGTTTCGAAACACTCCTTTTGTAGTATCTGCAAGTGTTTATTTGGAGTACTTTGAGTGCTATGTTGGAAAAGGAAATATCTTCACATAAAAACTAGACAGAAACATTCTCAGAAACTTCTTTGTGATGAGTGCATTCTACTCACAATGTTGAACCGTCCTTTTGATAGAGCAGTTTTGAAACACTCTTTTTGTAGAATCTGCAAGTGGATATTTGGAGCGCTTTGAGGCCTATGATGGAAAAGGAAATGCCTTCACATAAAAATTAGACAGAAGCACTCTAGGAGAATTCTGTGTGATAAGTGCATTTCATCTCACAGACTTGAACGTTCCTTTTGATAGAACGCTTTTGCAACACTCCTTTTGTAGAATTTGCAAGTGTTTATTTGGAGCGCTTTCAGGCATAAGCTGGAAAAGGAAATATCTTCACCTAAGAACTAGACAGAAGCATTCTCAGAAACTTCTTTCTGATGAGTGTATTCAACTCACAGACTTGAACCTTGCTTTTGAAAGAGCAGCTTTGAAACACTCTTTTCATAGAATCTGCAAGTAGACACTTGCTGCGCTTTGAGGTCTATGCTGGGAAATGAAATATCTTCACCTAAAAACTAGACAGAAGCATTCTGAGGAACTTCTGTGTGATGAGTGCATTCAACTCACAGAATTGAACGTTCCTCTTGAGAGAACAGTTTTGAAACACTCCTTTTGAAGAATCTGAAAGTCTTTATTCGGAGCGCTTCGAGACATACGCTGGGAAAGGAAATATCTTCACATAAAAACTGGACAGAAACATTCTCAGAAACTTCTTTGCGATGAGTGCATTCAACTCACAGACTTGAATGTTACCTTTCAAAGAGCAGTTTTCAACACTCTGTTTGTAGAATCTGCAAGTGGATATTTGGAGCGCTTTGAGGCTTATGCTGGGATATGAAATATCTTCACCTAAAAACTAGACAGAAGCATTCTCAGAAACTTCTGTGTGATGAGTGCATTCAACTCACAGAGTTGAACGTTTCTTTTGAAAGAGGAGTTTTGAAACACTCTTTTTGTATAATCTGCAAGTGGATATTTGGAGCGCTTTGAGGCCTATGCTGGGAAAAGGAATGTCTTCACCGAAAAACTAGACAGAATCATTCTGAGAAACTTCTGTGTGATGAGTGCATTCAACTCACAGACCTGAGTGTTCCTTTTCATAGAACAGTTTGGAAACACACCTTTTGAAGAATCTGCAAGTCTTTATTCGGAGCACTTCGAGGCATACGCTGGAAAAGGAAATATCTTCACATAACAACTGGACAGAAGCCTTCTCAGAAACTTCTTTGCGATGAGTGCATTCAACTCACAGACTTGAATGTTACCTTTGAAAGAGCAGTTTTAAACACTCTGTTTGTAGAATCTGCAAGTGGATATTTGGAGCGCTTTGAGGCTTATGCTGGGATATGAAATATCTTCACCTAAAGACTAGACAGAAGCATTCTCAGAAACTTCTGTGTGATGAGTGCATTCAACTCACAGAGTTGAATGTTTCTTTTGAAAGAGCAGTTTTGAAACACTCTATTTGTAGAATCTGCAATTGGATGTTTGGAGCGCTTTGAGGCCTATGCTGGGAAAAGGAATATCTTCACCGAAAAAGTAGACAGAATCATTCTGAGAAACTTCTCTGTGATGAGTGCATTCAACTCACCAACTTGAGCGTTCCTTTTCATAGAACAGTTTGGAAACACTCCTTTTGTAGAATCTGCAAGTGTTTATTTGGAGCGCTTTGTGGCCTATGCTGGAAAAGGAAATATGTTCACATAAAAACTAGACAGAAGTATTCTCAGAATCTTGTTTGTGATGACTGCATTCTACTCACAGAGTTCAACTTTCTTTTTGATAGAAGAGTTTCAAAACTCTCTTTTTGTAGAGTCTGCAAGTGGATATTTGGAGCTCTTTGAGGCCAGTGCTGGAAAAGGAAATATCTTCACATAAAAACTAGACAGAAGCATTCTCAGAAACATCTGTGTGATGAGTGCATTCAACTCACAGAGTTGAACCTTCCTTTTGATTGAACAGTTTTGAAACACTCTTTTTGTGGAATCTGCATGTGGTTATTTGGAGCGTTTTGAGGCCTAGGCTGGAAAAGGAAACATCCTCACAGAAAAACTAGACAGAAGCATTCTCAGAAACTTCTGTGTGATGAGTGCATTCAACTCACAGACTTGAACGTTCCTTTTGAGAGAACAGTTTCGAAACACTCCTTTTGTAGTATCTGCAAGTGTTTATTTGGAGCACTTTGAGGCCTATGTTGGAAAAGGAAATATCTTCACATAAAAACTAGACAGAAGCATTCTCAGAAACTTCTTTGTGATGAGTGCATTCTACTCACAATGTTGAACCTTCCTTTTGATAGAACAGTTTTGAAACACTCTTTTTGTAGAATCTGCAAGTGGATATTTGGAGCGCTTTGAGGCCTATGCTGGAAAAGGAAATGCCTTCACATAAAAATTAGACAGAAGCACTCTAGGAGAATTCTGTGTGATAAGTGCATTTCATCTCACAGACTTCAACGTTCCTTTTGATAGAACGCTTTTGCAACACTCCTTTTGTAGAATTTGCAAGTGTTTATTTGGAGCGCTTTCAGGCATAAGCTGGAAAAGGAAATATCTTCACCTAAGAACTAGACAGAAGCATTCTCAGAAACTTCTTTCTGATGAGTGCATTCAACTCACAGACTTGAACCTTGCTTTTGAAAGAGCAGCTTTGAAACACTCTTTTCATAGAATCTGCAAGTGGACACTTGCTGCGCTTTGAGGTCTATGCTGGGAAATGAAATATCTTCACCTAAAAACTAGACAGAAGCATTCTGAGGAACTTCTGTGTGATGAGTGCATTCAACTCACAGAATTGAACGTTCCTCTTGAGAGAACAGTTTTGAAACACTCCTTTTGAAGAATCTGAAAGTCTTTATTCGGAGCGCTTCGAGACATACGCTGGGAAAGGAAATATCTTCACATAAAAACTGGACAGAAACATTCTCAGAAACTTCTTTGCGATGAGTGCATTCAACTCACAGACTTGAATGTTACCTTTCAAAGAGCAGTTTTCAACACTCTGTTTGTAGAATCTGCAAGTGGATTTTTGGAGCGCTTTGAGGCTTACGCTGGGATATGAAATATCTTCAACTAAAAACTAGACAGAAGCATTCTCAGAAACTTCTGTGTGATGAGTGCATTCAACTCACAGAGTTGAACGTTTCTTTTGAAAGAGCAGTTTTGAAACACTCTTTTTGTAGAATCTGCAAGTGGATATTTGGAGCGCTTTGAGGCCTATGCTGGGAAAAGGAATGTCTTCACCGAAAAACTAGACAGAATCATTCTGAGAAACTTCTGTGTGATGAGTGCATTCAACTCACAGACCTGAGCGTTCCTTTTCATAGAACAGTTTGGAAACACACCTTTTGAAGAATCTGCAAGTCTTTATTCGGAGCACTTCGAGGCATACGCTGGAAAAGGAAATATCTTCACATAGCAACTGGACAGAAGCATTCTCAGAAACTTCTTTGCGATGAGTGCATTCAACTCACAGACTTGAATGTTACCTTTGAGAGAGCAGTTTTAAACACTCTGTTTGTAGAATCTGCAAGTGGATATTTGGAGCGCTTTGAGGCTTATGCTGGGATATGAAATATCTTCACCTAAAGACTAGACAGAAGCATTCTCAGAAACTTCTGTGTGATGAGTGCATTCAACTCACAGAGTTGAATGTTTCTTTTGAAAGAGCAGTTTTGAAACACTCTTTTTGTAGAATCTGCAATTGGATGTTTGGAGCGCTTTGAGGCCTATGCTGGGAAAAGGAATATCTTCACCGAAAAACTAGACAGAATCATTCTGAGAAACTTCTCTGTGATGAGTGCATTCGACTCACCAACTTGAGCGTTCCTTTTCATAGAAGAGTTTGGAAACACTCCTTTTGTAGAATCTGAAAGTGTTTATTTGGAGCGCTTTGAGGCCTATGCTGGAAAAGGAAATATGTTCACATAAAAACTAGACAGAAGCATTCTCAGAATCTTGTTTGTGATGACTGCATTCTACTCACAGAGTTCAACTTTCTTTTTGATAGAAGAGTTTCAAAACTCTCTTTTTGTAGAGTCTGCAAGTGGATATTTGGAGCTCTTTGAGGCCAGTGCTGGAAAAGGAAATATCTTCACATAAAAACTAGACAGAAGCATTCTCAGAAACTTCTGTGTGATGAGTGCATTCAACTCACAGAGTTGAACCTTCCTTTTGATTGAACAGTTTTGAAACACTCTTTTTGTGGAATCTGCAAGTGGTTATTTGGAGCGTTTTGAGGCCTAGGCTGGAAAAGGAAACATCCTCACAGAAAAACTAGACAGAAGCATTCTCAGAAACTTCTGTGTGATGAGTGCATTCAACTCACAGACTTGAACGTTCCTTTTGAGAGAACAGTTTCGAAACACTCCTTTTGTAGTATCTGCAAGTGTTTATTTGGAGCACTTTGAGGCCTATGTTGGAAAAGGAAATATCTTCACATAAAAACTAGACAGAAGCATTCTCAGAAACTTCTTTGTGATGAGTGCATTCTACTCACAATGTTGACCCTTCCTTTTGATAGAAGAGTTTTGAAACACTGTTTTTGTAGAATCTGCAAGTGGATATTTGGAGCGCTTTTAGGCCTATGCTGGAAAAAGGAAATGCCTTCACATAAAAATTAGACAGAAGTACTCTAGGAGAATTCTGTTTGATAAGTGCATTTCATCTCACAGACTTGAACGTTCCTTTTGATAGAACACTTTTGCAACACTCCTTTTGTAGAATTTGCAAGTGTTTATTTGGAGCGCTTTCAGGCATAAGCTGGAAAAGGAACTATCTTCACCTAAGAACTAGACAGAAGCATTCTCAGAAACTTCTTTCTGATGAGTGCATTCAACTCACAGACTTGAACCTTGCTTTTGAAAGAGCAGCTTTGAAACACTCTTTTCACAGAATCTGCAAGTGGACACTTGCTGCGCTTTGAGGTCTATGCTGGGAAATGAAATATCTTCACCTAAAAACTAGACAGAAGCATTCTGAGGAACTTCTGTGTGATGAGTGCATTCAACTCACAGAATTGAACGTTCCTCTTGAGAGAACAGTTTTGAAACACTCCTTTTGAAGAATCTGAAAGTCTTTATTCGGAGCGCTTCGAGACATACGCTGGGAAAGGAAATATCTTCACACAAAAACTGGACAGAAACATTCTCAGAAACTTCTTTGCGATGAGTGCATTCAACGCACAGACTTGAATGTTACCTTTCAAAGAGCAGTTTTCAACACTCTGTTTGTAGAATCTGCAAGTGGATATTTGGAGCGCTTTGAGGCTTACACTGGGATATGAAATATCTTCACCTAAAAACTAGACAGAAGCATTCTCAGAAACTTCTGTGTGATGAGTGCATTCAACTCACAGAGTTGAACGTTTCTTTTGAAAGAGCAGTTTTGAAACACTCTTTTTGTAGAATCTGCAAGTGGATATTTGGAGCGCTTTGAGGCGTATGCTGGGAAAAGGAATATCTTCACCGAAAAACTAGACAGAATCATTCTGAGAAACTTCTGTGTGATGAGTGCATTCAACTCACAGACCTGAGCGTTCCTTTTCATAGAACAGTTTGGAAACACACCTTTTGAAGAATCTGCAAGTCTTTATTCGGAGCACTTCGAGGCATACGCTGGAAAAGGAAATATCTTAACATAAGAACTGGACAGAAGCATTCTCAGAAACTTCTTTGCGATGAGTGCATTCAACTCACAGACTTGAATGTTACCTTTGAAAGAGCAGTTTTAAACACTCTGTTTGTAGAATCTGCAAGTGGATATTTGGAGCGCTTTGAGGCTTATGCTGGGATATGAAATATCTTCATCTAAAAACTAGACAGAAGCATTCTCAGGAACTTCTGTGTGATGAGTGCATTCAACTCACAGAGTTGAATGTTTCTTTTGAAAGAGCAGTTTTGAAACACTCTTTTTGTAGAATCTGCAATTGGATGTTTGGAGCGCTTTGAGGCCTATGCTGGGAAAAGGAATATCTTCACCGAAAAACTAGACAGAGTCATTCTGAGAAACTTCTCTGTGATGAGTGCATTCGACTCACCAACTTGAGCGTTCCTTTTCATAGAAGAGTTTGGAAACACTCCTTTTGTAGAATCTGAGAGTGTTTATTTGGAGCGCTTTGAGGCCTATGCTGGAAAAGGAAATATGTTCACATAAAAACTAGACAGAAGCATTCTCAGAATCTTGTTTGTGATGACTGCATTCTACTCACAGAGTTCAACTTTCTTTTTGATAGAAGAGTTTCAAAACTCTCTTTTTGTAGAGTCTGCAAGTGGATATTTGGAGCTCTTTGAGGCCAGTGCTGGAAAAGGAAATATCTTCACATAAAAACTAGACAGAAGCATTCTCAGAAACTTCTGTGTGATGAGTGCATTCAACTCACAGAGTTGAACCTTCCTTTTGATTGAACAGTTTTGAAACACTCTTTTTGTAGAATCTGCAAGTGGTTATTTGGAGCGTTTTGAGGCCTATGCTGGAAAAGGAAACATCCTCACAGAAAAACTAGACAGAAGCATTCTCAGAAACTTCTGTGTGATGAGTGTATTCAACTCACAGACTTGAACGTTCCTTTTGAGAGAACAGTTTCGAAACACTCCTTTTGTAGTATCTGCAAGTGTTTATTTGGAGTACTTTGAGGCCTATGTTGGAAAAGGAAATATCTTCACATAAAAACTAGACAGAAACATTCTCAGAAACTTCTTTGTGATGAGTGCATTCTACTCACAATGTTGAACCGTCCTTTTGATAGAGCAGTTTTGAAACACTCTTTTTGTAGAATCTGCAAGTGGATATTTGGAGCGCTTTGAGGCCTATGATGGAAAAGGAAATGCCTTCACATAAAAATTAGACAGAAGCACTCTAGGAGAATTCTGTGTGATAAGTGCATTTCATCTCACAGACTTGAACGTTCCTTTTGATAGAACGCTTTTGCAACACTCCTTTTGTAGAATTTGCAAGTGTTTATTTGGAGCGCTTTCAGGCATAAGCTGGAAAAGGAAATATCTTCACCTAAGAACTAGACAGAAGCATTCTCAGAAACTTCTTTCTGATGAGTGTATTCAACTCACAGACTTGAACCTTGCTTTTGAAAGAGCAGCTTTGAAACTCTCTTTTCATAGAATCTGCAAGTAGACACTTGCTGCGCTTTGAGGTCTATGCTGGGAAATGAAATATCTTCACCTAAAAACTAGACAGAAGCATTCTGAGGAACTTCTGTGTGATGAGTGCATTCAACTCACAGAATTGAACGTTCCTCTTGAGAGAACAGTTTTGAAACACTCCTTTTGAAGAATCTGAAAGTCTTTATTCGGAGCGCTTTGAGACATACGCTGGGAAAGGAAATATCTTCACATAAAAACTGGACAGAAACATTCTCAGAAACTTCTTTGCGATGAGTGCATTCAACTCACAGACTTGAATGTTACCTTTCAAAGAGCATTTTTCAACACTCTGTTTGTAGAATCTGCAAGTGGATATTTGGAGCGCTTTGAGGCTTACGCTGGGATATGAAATATCTTCACCTAAAAACTAGACAGAAGCATTCTCAGAAACTTCTGTGTGATGAGTGCATTCAACTCACAGAGTTGAACGTTTCTTTTGAAAGAGCAGTTTTGAAACACTCTTTTTGTAGAATCTGCAAGTGGATATTTGGAGCGCTTTGAGGCCTATGCTGGGAAAAGGAATGTCTTCACCGAAAAACTAGACAGAATCATTCTGAGAAACTTCTGTGTGATGAGTGCATTCAACTCACAGACCTGAGCGTGCCTTTTCATAGAACAGTTTGGAAACACACCTTTTGAAGAATCTGCAAGTCTTTATTCTGAGCACTTCGAGGCATACGCTGGAAAAGAAATATCTTCACATAACAACTGGACAGAAGCATTCTCAGAAACTTCTTTGCGATGAGTGCATTCAACTCACAGACTTGAATGTTACCTTTCAAAGAGCAGTTTTAAACACTCTGTTTGTAGAATCTGCAAGTGGATATTTGGAGCGCTTTGAGGCTTATGCTGGGATATGAAATATCTTCACCTAAAGACTAGACAGAAGCATTCTCAGAAACTTGTGTGTGATGAGTGCATTCAACTCACAGAGTTGAATGTTTCTTTTGAAAGAGCAGTTTTGAAACACTCTTTTTGTAGAATCTGCAATTGGATGTTTGGAGCGCTTTGAGGCCTATGCTGGGAAAAGGAATATCTTCACCGAAAAACTAGACAGAATCATTCTGAGAAACTTCTCTGTGATGAGTGCATTCAACTCACCAACTTGAGCGTTCCTTTTCATAGAACAGTTTGGAAACACTCCTTTTGTAGAATCTGCAAGTGTTTATTTGGAGCGCTTTGAGGCCTCTGCTGGAAAAGGAAATATGTTCACATAAAAACTAGACAGAAGCATTCTCAGAATCTTGTTTGTGATGACTGCATTCTACTCACAGAGTTCAACTTTCTTTTTGATAGAAGAGTTTCAAAACTCTCTTTTTGTAGAGTCTGCAAGTAGATATTTGGAGCTCTTTTAGGCCAGTGCTGGAAAAGGAAATATCTTCACCTAAAAACTAGACAGAAGCATTCTCAGAAACTTCTGTGTGATGAGTGCATTCAACTCACAGAGTTGAACCTTCCTTTTGATTGAACAGTTTTGAAACACTCTTTTTGTAGAATCTGCAAGTGGTTATTTGGAGCGTTTTGAGGCCTATGCTGGAAAAGGAAACATCCTCACATAAAAACTAGACAGAAGCATTCTCAGAAACTTCTGTGTGATGAGTGCATTCAACTCACAGACTTGAACGTTCCTTTTGAGAGAACAGTTTCGAAACACTCCTTTTGTAGTATCTGCAAGTGTTTATTTGGAGCACTTTGAGGCCTATGTTGGAAAAGGAAATATCTTCACATAAAAACTAGACAGAAGCATTCTCAGAAACTACTTTGTGATGAGTGCATTCTACTCACAATGTTGAACCCTCCTTTTGATAGAGCAGTTTTGAAACACTCTTTTTGTAGAATCTGCAAGTGGATATTTGGAGCGCTTTGAGGCCTATGCTGGAAAAGGAAATGCCTTCACATAAAAATTAGACAGAAGCACTCTAGGAGAATTCTGTGTGATAAGTGCATTTCATCTCACAGACTTGAACGTTCCTTTTGATAGAACGCTTTTGCAACACTCCTTTTGTAGAATTTGCAAGTGTTTATTTGGAGCGCTTTCAGGCATAAGCTGGAAAAGGAAATATCTTCACCTAAGAACTAGACAGAAGCATTCTCAGAAACTTCTTTCCGATGAGTGTATTCAACTCACAGACTTGAACCTTGCTTTTGAAAGAGCAGCTTTGAAACACTCTTTTCATAGAATCTGCAAGTAGACACTTGCTGCGCTTTGAGGTCTATGCTGGGAAATGAAATATCTTCACCTAAAAACTAGACAGAAGCATTCTGAGGAACTTCTGTGTGATGAGTGCATTCAACTCACAGAATTGAACGTTCCTCTTGAGAGAACAGTTTTGAAACACTCCTTTTGAAGAATCTGAAAGTCTTTATTCGGAGCGCTTCGAGACATATGCTGGGAAAGGAAATATCTTCACATAAAAACTGGACAGAAGCATTCTCAGAAACTTCTTTGCGATGAGTGCATTCAACCCACAGACTTGAATGTTACCTTTCAAAGAGCAGTTTTAAACACTCTGTTTGTAGAATCTGCAAGTGGATATTTGGAGCGCTTTGAGGCTTACGCTGGGATATGAAATATCTTCACCTAAAAACTAGACAGAAGCATTCTCAGAAACTTCTGTGTGATGAGTGCATTCAACTCACAGAGTTGAACGTTTCTTTTGAAAGAGCAGTTTTGAAACACTCTTTTTGTAGAATCTGCAAGTGGATATTTGGAGCGCTTTGAGGCCTATGCTGGGAAAAGGAATGTCTTCACCGAAAAACTAGACAGAATCATTCTGAGAAACTTCTGTGTGATGAGTGCATTCAACTCACAGACCTGAGCATTCCTTTTCATAGAACAGTTTGGAAACACACCTTTTGAAGAATCTGCAAGTCTTTATTCGGAGCACTTCGAGGCATACGCTGGAAAAGGAAATATCTTCACATAACAACTGGACAGAAGCATTCTCAGAAACTTCTTTGCGATGAGTGCATTCAACTCACAGACTTGAATGTTACCTTTGAAGGAGCAGTTTTAAACACTCTGTTTGTAGAATCTGCAAGTGGATATTTGGAGCGCTTTGAGGCTTATGCTGGGATATGAAATATCTTCACCTAAAAACTAGACAGAAGCATTCTCAGAAACTTGTGTGTGATGAGTGCCTTCAACTCACAGAGTTGAATGTTTCTTTTGAAAGAGCAGTTTTGAAACACTCTTTTTGTAGAATCTGCAATTGGATGTTTGGAGCGCTTTGAGGCCTATGCTGGGAAAAGGAATATCTTCACCGAAAAACTAGACAGAATGATTCTGAGAAACTTCTCTGTGATGAGTGCATTCAACTCACCAACTTGAGCGTTCCTTTTCATAGAACAGTTTGGAAACACTCCTTTTGTAGAATCTGCAAGTGTTTATTTGGAGCGCTTTGAGGCCTATGCTGGAAAAGGAAATATGTTCTCATAAAAACTAGACAGAAGCATTCTCAGAATCTTGTTTGTGATGACTGCATTCTACTCACAGAGTTCAACTTTCTTTTTGATAGAAGAGTTTCAAAACTCTCTTTTTGTAGAGTCTGCAAGTGGATATTTGGAGCTCTTTGAGGCTAGTGCTGGAAAAGGAAATATCTTCACATAAAAACTAGACAGAAGCATTCTCAGAAACTTCTGTGTGATGAGTGCATTCAACTCACAGAGTTGAACCTTCCTTTTGATTGAACAGTTTTGAAACACTCTTTTTGTAGAATCTGCAAGTGGTTATTTGGAGCGTTTTGAGGCCTATGCTGGAAAAGGAAACATCCTCACAGAAAAACTAGACAGAAGCATTCTCAGAAACTTCTGTGTGATGAGTGCATTCAACTCACAGACTTGAACGTTCTTTTTGAGAGAACAGTTTCGAAACACTCCTTTTGTAGTATCTGCAAGTGTTTATTTGGAGCACTTTGAGGCCTACGTTGGAAAAGGAAATATCTTCACATAAAAACTAGACAGAAGCATTCTCATAAACTTCTTTGTGATGTGTGCATTCTACTCACAATGTTGAACCTTCCTTTTGATAGAACAGTTTTGAAACATTCTTTTTGTAGAATCTGCAAGTGGATATTTGGAGCGCTTTTAGGCCTATGCTGGAAAAAGGAAATGCCTTCACATAAAAATTTGACAGAAGCACTCTAGGAGAATTCTGTGTGATAAGTGCATTTCATCTCACAGACTTGAACGTTCCTTTTGATAGAACGCTTTTGCAACACTCCTTTTGTAGAATTTGCAAGTGTTTATTTGGAGCGCTTTCAGGCATAAGCTGGAAAAGGAACTATCTTCACCTAAGAACTACACAGAAGCATTCTCAGAAACTTCTTTCTGATGAGTGCATTCAACTCACAGACTTGAACCTTGCTTTTGAAAGAGCAGCTTTGAAACACTCTTTTCATAGAATCTGCAAGTGGACACTTGCTGCGCTTTGAGGTCTATGCTGGGAAATGAAATATCTTCACCTAAAAACTAGACAGAAGCATTCTGAGGAACTTCTGTGTGATGAGTGCATTCAACTCACAGAATTGAACGTTCCTCTTGAGAGAACAGTTTTGAAACACTCCTTTTGAAGAATCTGAAAGTCTTTATTCGGAGCGCTTCGAGACATACGCTGGGAAAGGAAATATCTTCACATAAAAACTGGACAGAAACATTCTCAGAAACTTCTTTGCGATGAGTGTATTCAACTCACAGACTTGAATGTTACCTTTCAAAGAGCAGTTTTCAACACTCTGTTTGTAGAATCTGCAAGTGGATATTTGGAGCGCTTTGAGGCTTATGCTGGGATATGAAATATCTTCACCTAAAAACTAGACAGAAGCATTCTCAGAAACTTCTGTGTGATGAGTGCATTCAACTCACAGAGTTGAACGTTTCTTTTGAAAGAGGAGTTTTGAAACACTCTTTTTGTATAATCTGCAAGTGGATATTTGGAGCGCTTTGAGGCCTATGCTGGGAAAAGGAATGTCTTCACCGAAAAACTAGACAGAATCATTCTGAGAAACTTCTGTGTGATGAGTGCATTCAACTCACAGACCTGAGTGTTCCTTTTCATAGAACAGTTTGGAAACACACCTTTTGAAGAATCTGCAAGTCTTTATTCGGAGCACTTCGAGGCATACGCTGGAAAAGGAAATATCTTCACATAACAACTGGACAGAAGCCTTCTCAGAAACTTCTTTGCGATGAGTGCATTCAACTCACAGACTTGAATGTTACCTTTGAAAGAGCAGTTTTAAACACTCTGTTTGTAGAATCTGCAAGTGGATATTTGGAGCGCTTTGAGGCTTATGCTGGGATATGAAATATCTTCACCTAAAGACTAGACAGAAGCATTCTCAGAAACTTCTGTGTGATGAGTGCATTCAACTCACAGAGTTGAATGTTTCTTTTGAAAGAGCAGTTTTGAAACACTCTTTTTGTAGAATCTGCAATTGGATGTTTGGAGCGCTTTGAGGCCTATGCTGGGAAAAGGAATATCTTCACCGAAAAACTAGACAGAATCATTCTGAGAAACTTCTCTGTGATGAGTGCATTCAACTCACCAACTTGAGCGTTCCTTTTCATAGAACAGTTTGGAAACACTCCTTTTGTAGAATCTGCAAGTGTTTATTTGGAGCGCTTTGAGGCCTATGCTGGAAAAGGAAATATGTTCACATAAAAACTAGACAGAAGCATTCTCAGAATCTTGTTTGTGATGACTGCATTCTACTCACAGAGTTCAACTTTCTTTTTGATAGAAGAGTTTCAAAACTCTCTTTTTGTAGAGTCTGCAAGTGGATATTTGGAGCTCTTTGAGGCCAGTGCTGGAAAAGGAAATATCTTCACATAAAAACTAGACAGAAGCATTCTCAGAAACTTCTGTGTGATGAGTGCATTCAACTCACAGAGTTGAACCTTCCTTTTGATTGAACAGTTTTGAAACACTCTTTTTGTGGAATCTGCAAGTGGTTATTTGGAGCGTTTTGAGGCCTAGGCTGGAAAAGGAAACATCCTCACAGAAAAACTAGACAGAAGCATTCTCAGAAACTTCTGTGTGATGAGTGCATTCAACTCACAGACTTGAACGTTCCTTTTGAGAGAACAGTTTCGAAACACTCCTTTTGTAGTATCTGCAAGTGTTTATTTGGAGCACTTTGAGGCCTATGTTGGAAAAGGAAATATCTTCACATAAAAACTAGACAGAAGCATTCTCAGAAACTTCTTTGTGATGAGTGCATTCTACTCACAATGTTGAACCTTCCTTTTGATAGAACAGTTTTGAAACACTCTTTTTGTAGAATCTGCAAGTGGATATTTGGAGCGCTTTGAGGCCTATGCTGGAAAAGGAAATGCCTTCACATAAAAATTAGACAGAAGCACTCTAGGAGAATTCTGTGTGATAAGTGCATTTCATCTCACAGACTTCAACGTTCCTTTTGATAGAACGCTTTTGCAACACTCCTTTTGTAGAATTTGCAAGTGTTTATTTGGAGCGCTTTCAGGCATAAGCTGGAAAAGGAAATATCTTCACCTAAGAACTAGACAGAAGCATTCTCAGAAACTTCTTTCTGATGAGTGCATTCAACTCACACACTTGAACCTTGCTTTTGAAAGAGCAGCTTTGAAACACTCTTTTCATAGAATCTGCAAGTGGACACTTGCTGCGCTTTGAGGTCTATGCTGGGAAATGAAATATCTTCACCTAAAAACTAGACAGAAGCATTCTGAGGAACTTCTGTGTGATGAGTGCATTCAACACACAGAGTTGAACGTTTCTTTTGAAAGAGCAGTTTTGAAACACTCTTTTTGTAGAATCTGCAAGTGGATATTTGGAGCGCTTTGAGGCCTATGCTGGGAAAAGGAATGTCTTCACCGAAAAACTAGACAGAATCATTCTGAGAAACTTCTGTGTGATGAGTGCATTCAACTCACGGACCTGAGCGTTCCTTTTCATAGAACAGTTTGGAAACACACCTTTTGAAGAATCTGCAAGTCTTTATTCGGAGCACTTCGAGGCATACGCTGGAAAAGGAAATATCTTCACATAGCAACTGGACAGAAGCATTCTCAGAAACTTCTTTGCGATGAGTGCATTCAACTCACAGACTTGAATGTTACCTTTGAGAGAGCAGTTTTAAACACTCTGTTTGTAGAATCTGCAAGTGGATATTTGGAGCGCTTTGAGGCTTATGCTGGGATATGAAATATCTTCACCTAAAGACTAGACAGAAGCATTCTCAGAAACTTGTGTGTGATGAGTGCATTCAACTCACAGAGTTGAATGTTTCTTTTGAAAGAGCAGTTTTGAAACACTCTTTTTGTAGAATCTGCAATTGGATGTTTGGAGCGCTTTGAGGCCTATGCTGGGAAAAGGAATATCTTCACCGAAAAACTAGACAGAATCATTCTGAGAAACTTCTCTGTGATGAGTGCATTCGACTCACCAACTTGAGCGTTCCTTTTCATAGAAGAGTTTGGAAACACTCCTTTTGTAGAATCTGAAAGTGTTTATTTGGAGCGCTTTGAGGCCTATGCTGGAAAAGGAAATATGTTCACATAAAAACTAGACAGAAGCATTCTCAGAATCTTGTTTGTGATGACTGCATTCTACTCACAGAGTTCAACTTTCTTTTTGATAGAAGAGTTTCAAAACTCTCTTTTTGTAGAGTCTGCAAGTGGATATTTGGAGCTCTTTGAGGCCAGTGCTGGAAAAGGAAATATCTTCACATAAAAACTAGACAGAAGCATTCTCAGAAACTTCTGTGTGATGAGTGCATTCAACTCACAGAGTTGAACCTTCCTTTTGATTGAACAGTTTTGAAACACTCTTTTTGTGGAATCTGCAAGTGGTTATTTGGAGCGTTTTGAGGCCTATGCTGGAAAAGGAAACATCCTCACAGAAAAACTAGACAGAAGCATTCTCAGAAACTTCTGTGTGATGAGTGCATTCAACTCACAGACTTGAACGTTCCTTTTGAGAGAACAGTTTCGAAACACTCCTTTTGTAGTATCTGCAAGTGTTTATTTGGAGCACTTTGAGGCCTATGTTGGAAAAGGAAATATCTTCACATAAAAACTAGACAGAAGCATTCTCAGAAACTTCTTTGTGATGAGTGCATTCTACTCACAATGTTGAACCTTCCTTTTGATAGAACAGTTTTGAAACACTGTTTTTGTAGAATCTGCAAGTGGATATTTGGAGCGCTTTTAGGCCTATGCTGGAAAAAGGAAATGCCTTCACATAAAAATTAGACAGAAGTACTCTAGGAGAATTCTGTTTGATAAGTGCATTTCATCTCACAGACTTGAACGTTCCTTTTGATAGAACACTTTTGCAACACTCCTTTTGTAGAATTTGCAAGGGTTTATTTGGAGCGCTTTCAGGCATAAGCTGGAAAAGGAACTATCTTCACCTAAGAACTAGACAGAAGCATTCTCAGAAACTTCTTTCTGATGAGTGCATTCAACTCACAGACTTGAACCTTGCTTTTGAAAGAGCAGCTTTGAAACACTCTTTTCATAGAATCTGCAAGTGGACACTTGCTGCGCTTTGAGGTCTATGCTGGGAAATGAAATATCTTCACCTAAAAACTAGACAGAAGCATTCTGAGGAACTTCTGTGTGATGAGTGCATTCAACTCACAGAATTGAACGTTCCTCTTGAGAGAACAGTTTTGAAACACTCCTTTTGAAGAATCTGAAAGTCTTTATTCGGAGCGCTTCGAGACATACGCTGGGAAAGGAAATATCTTCACATAAAAACTGGACAGAAACATTCTCAGAAACTTCTTTGCGATGAGTGCATTCAACGCACAGACTTGAATGTTACCTTTCAAAGAGCAGTTTTCAACACTCTGTTTGTAGAATCTGCAAGTGGATATTTGGAGCGCTTTGAGGCTTACACTGGGATATGAAATATCTTCACCTAAAAACTAGACAGAAGCATTCTCAGAAACTTCTGTGTGATGAGTGCATTCAACTCACAGAGTTGAACGTTTCTTTTGAAAGAGCAGTTTTGAAACACTCTTTTTGTAGAATCTGCAAGTGGATATTTGGAGCGCTTTGAGGCGTATGCTGGGAAAAGGAATATCTTCACCGAAAAACTAGACAGAATCATTCTGAGAAACTTCTGTGTGATGAGTGCATTCAACTCACAGACCTGAGCGTTCCTTTTCATAGAACAGTTTGGAAACACACCTTTTGAAGAATCTGCAAGTCTTTATTCGGAGCACTTCGAGGCATACGCTGGAAAAGGAAATATCTTCACATAACAACTGGACAGAAGCATTCTCAGAAACTTCTTTGCGATGAGTGCATACAACTCACAGACTTGAATGTTACCTTTGAAAGAGCAGTTTTAAACACTCTGTTTGTAGAATCTGCAAGTGGATATTTGGAGGGCTTTGAGGCTTATGCTGGGATATGAAATATCTTCACCTAAAGACTAGACAGAAGCATTCTCAGAAACTTGTGTGTGATGAGTGCATTCAACTCACAGAGTTGAATGTTTCTTTTGAAAGAGCAGTTTTGAAACACTCTTTTTGTAGAATCTGCAATTGGATGTTTGGAGCGCTTTGAGGCCTATGCTGGGAAAAGGAATATCTTCACCGAAAAACTAGACAGAATCATTCTGAGAAACTTCTCTGTGATGAGTGCATTCAACTCACCAACTTGAGCGTTCCTTTTCATAGAACAGTTTGGAAACACTCCTTTTGTAGAATCTGCAAGTGTTTATTTGGAGCGCTTTGAGGCCTATGCTGGAAAAGGAAATATGTTCACATAAAAACTAGACAGAAGCATTCTCAGAATCTTGTTTGTGATGACTGCATTCTACTCACAGAGTTCAACTTTCTTTTTGATAGAAGAGTTTCAAAACTCTCTTTTTGTAGAGTCTGCAAGTGGATATTTGGAGCTCTTTGAGGCCAGTGCTGGAAAAGGAAATATCTTCACATAAAAACTAGACAGAAGCATTCTCAGAAACTTCTGTGTGATGAGTGCATTCAACTCACAGAGTTGAACCTTCCTTTTGATTGAACAGTTTTGAAACACTCTTTTTGTGGAATCTGCAAGTGGTTATTTGGAGCGTTTTGAGGCCTAGGCTGGAAAAGGAAACATCCTCACAGAAAAACTAGACAGAAGCATTCTCAGAAACTTCTGTGTGATGAGTGCATTCAACTCACAGACTTGAACGTTCCTTTTGAGAGAACAGTTTCGAAACACTCCTTTTGTAGTATCTGCAAGTGTTTATTTGGAGCACTTTGAGGCCTATGTTGGAAAAGGAAATATCTTCACATAAAAACTAGACAGAAGCATTCTCAGAAACTTCTTTGTGATGAGTGCATTCTACTCACAATGTTGAACCTTCCTTTTGATAGAACAGTTTTGAAACACTCTTTTTGTAGAATCTGCAAGTGGATATTTGGAGCGCTTTGAGGCCTATGCTGGAAAAGGAAATGCCTTCACATAAAAATTAGACAGAAGCACTCTAGGAGAATTCTGTGTGATAAGTGCATTTCATCTCACAGACTTGAACGTTCCTTTTGATAGAACGCTTTTGCAACACTCCTTTTGTAGAATTTGCAAGTGTTTATTTGGAGCGCTTTCAGGCATAAGCTGGAAAAGGAAATATCTTCACCTAAGAACTAGACAGAAGCATTCTCAGAAACTTCTTTCCGATGAGTGTATTCAACTCACAGACTTGAACCTTGCTTTTGAAAGAGCAGCTTTGAAACACTCTTTTCATAGAATCTGCAAGTAGACACTTGCTGCGCTTTGAGGTCTATGCTGGGAAATGAAATATCTTCACCTAAAAACTAGACAGAAGCATTCTGAGGAACTTCTGTGTGATGAGTGCATTCAACTCACAGAATTGAACGTTCCTCTTGAGAGAACAGTTTTGAAACACTCCTTTTGAAGAATCTGAAAGTCTTTATTCGGAGCGCTTCGAGACATATGCTGGGAAAGGAAATATCTTCACATAAAAACTGGACAGAAGCATTCTCAGAAACTTCTTTGCGATGAGTGCATTCAACCCACAGACTTGAATGTTACCTTTCAAAGAGCAGTTTTAAACACTCTGTTTGTAGAATCTGCAAGTGGATATTTGGAGCGCTTTGAGGCTTACGCTGGGATATGAAATATCTTCACCTAAAAACTAGACAGAAGCATTCTCAGAAACTTCTGTGTGATGAGTGCATTGAACTCACAGAGTTGAACGTTTCTTTTGAAAGAGCAGTTTTGAAACACTCTTTTTGTAGAATCTGCAAGTGGATATTTGGAGCGCTTTGAGGCCTATGCTGGGAAAAGGAATGTCTTCACCGAAAAACTAGACAGAATCATTCTGAGAAACTTCTGTGTGATGAGTGCATTCAACTCACAGACCTGAGCATTCCTTTTCATAGAACAGTTTGGAAACCCACCTTTTGAAGAATCTGCAAGTCTTTATTCGGAGCACTTCGAGGCATACGCTGGAAAAGGAAATATCTTCACATAACAACTGGACAGAAGCATTCTCAGAAACTTCTTTGCGATGAGTGCATTCAACTCACAGACTTGAATGTTACCTTTGAAGGAGCAGTTTTAAACACTCTGTTTGTAGAATCTGCAAGTGGATATTTGGAGCGCTTTGAGGCTTATGCTGGGATATGAAATATCTTCACCTAAAAACTAGACAGAAGCATTCTCAGAAACTTGTGTGTGATGAGTGCATTCAACTCACAGAGTTGAATGTTTCTTTTGAAAGAGCAGTTTTGAAACACTCTTTTTGTAGAATCTGCAATTGGATGTTTGGAGCGCTTTGAGGCCTATGCTGGGAAAAGGAATATCTTCACCGAAAAACTAGACAGAATGATTCTGAGAAACTTCTCTGTGATGAGTGCATTCAACTCACCAACTTGAGCGTTCCTTTTCATAGAACAGTTTGGAAACACTCCTTTTGTAGAATCTGCAAGTGTTTATTTGGAGCGCTTTGAGGCCTATGCTGGAAAAGGAAATATGTTCTCATAAAAACTAGACAGAAGCATTCTCAGAATCTTGTTTGTGATGACTGCATTCTACTCACAGAGTTCAACTTTCTTTTTGATAGAAGAGTTTCAAAACTCTCTTTTTGTAGAGTCTGCAAGTGGATATTTGGAGCTCTTTGAGGCTAGTGCTGGAAAAGGAAATATCTTCACATAAAAACTAGACAGAAGCATTCTCAGAAACTTCTGTGTGATGAGTGCATTCAACTCACAGAGTTGAACCTTCCTTTTGATTGAACAGTTTTGAAACACTCTTTTTGTAGAATCTGCAAGTGGTTATTTGGAGCGTTTTGAGGCCTATGCTGGAAAAGGAAACATCCTCACAGAAAAACTAGACAGAAGCATTCTCAGAAACTTCTGTGTGATGAGTGCATTCAACTCACAGACTTGAACGTTCTTTTTGAGAGAACAGTTTCGAAACACTCCTTTTGTAGTATCTGCAAGTGTTTATTTGGAGCACTTTGAGGCCTACGTTGGAAAAGGAAATATCTTCACATAAAAACTAGACAGAAGCATTCTCATAAACTTCTTTGTGATGTGTGCATTCTACTCACAATGTTGAACCTTCCTTTTGATAGAACAGTTTTGAAACACTCTTTTTGTAGAATCTGCAAGTGGATATTTGGAGCGCTTTTAGGCCTATGCTGGAAAAAGGAAATGCCTTCACATAAAAATTTGACAGAAGCACTCTAGGAGAATTCTGTGTGATAAGTGCATTTCATCTCACAGACTTGAACGTTCCTTTTGATAGAACGCTTTTGCAACACTCCTTTTGTAGAATTTGCAAGTGTTTATTTGGAGCGCTTTCAGGCATAAGCTGGAAAAGGAACTATCTTCACCTAAGAACTACACAGAAGCATTCTCAGAAACTTCTTTCTGATGAGTGCATTCAACTCACAGACTTGAACCTTGCTTTTGAAAGAGCAGCTTTGAAACACTCTTTTCATAGAATCTGCAAGTGGACACTTGCTGCGCTTTGAGGTCTATGCTGGGAAATGAAATATCTTCACCTAAAAACTAGACAGAAGCATTCTGAGGAACTTCTGTGTGATGAGTGCATTCAACTCACAGAATTGAACGTTCCTCTTGAGAGAACAGTTTTGAAACACTCCTTTTGAAGAATCTGAAAGTCTTTATTCGGAGCGCTTCGAGACATACGCTGGGAAAGGAAATATCTTCACATAAAAACTGGACAGAAACATTCTCAGAAACTTCTTTGCGATGAGTGTATTCAACTCACAGACTTGAATGTTACCTTTCAAAGAGCAGTTTTCAACACTCTGTTTGTAGAATCTGCAAGTGGATATTTGGAGCGCTTTGAGGCTTATGCTGGGATATGAAATATCTTCACCTAAAAACTAGACAGAAGCATTCTCAGAAACTTCTGTGTGATGAGTGCATTCAACTCACAGAGTTGAACGTTTCTTTTGAAAGAGGAGTTTTGAAACACTCTTTTTGTATAATCTGCAAGTGGATATTTGGAGCGCTTTGAGGCCTATGCTGGGAAAAGGAATGTCTTCACCGAAAAACTAGACAGAATCATTCTGAGAAACTTCTGTGTGATGAGTGCATTCAACTCACAGACCTGAGTGTTCCTTTTCATAGAACAGTTTGGAAACACACCTTTTGAAGAATCTGCAAGTCTTTATTCGGAGCACTTCGAGGCATACGCTGGAAAAGGAAATATCTTCACATAACAACTGGACAGAAGCCTTCTCAGAAACTTCTTTGCGATGAGTGCATTCAACTCACAGACTTGAATGTTACCTTTGAAAGAGCAGTTTTAAACACTCTGTTTGTAGAATCTGCAAGTGGATATTTGGAGCGCTTTGAGGCTTATGCTGGGATATGAAATATCTTCACCTAAAGACTAGACAGAAGCATTCTCAGAAACTTCTGTGTGATGAGTGCATTCAACTCACAGAGTTGAATGTTTCTTTTGAAAGAGCAGTTTTGAAACACTCTTTTTGTAGAATCTGCAATTGGATGTTTGGAGCGCTTTGAGGCCTATGCTGGGAAAAGGAATATCTTCACCGAAAAACTAGACAGAATCATTCTGAGAAACTTCTCTGTGATGAGTGCATTCAACTCACCAACTTGAGCGTTCCTTTTCATAGAACAGTTTGGAAACACTCCTTTTGTAGAATCTGCAAGTGTTTATTTGGAGCGCTTTGAGGCCTATGCTGGAAAAGGAAATATGTTCACATAAAAACTAGACAGAAGCATTCTCAGAATCTTGTTTGTGATGACTGCATTCTACTCACAGAGTTCAACTTTCTTTTTGATAGAAGAGTTTCAAAACTCTCTTTTTGTAGAGTCTGCAAGTGGATATTTGGAGCTCTTTGAGGCCAGTGCTGGAAAAGGAAATATCTTCACATAAAAACTAGACAGAAGCATTCTCAGAAACTTCTGTGTGATGAGTGCATTCAACTCACAGAGTTGAACCTTCCTTTTGATTGAACAGTTTTGAAACACTCTTTTTGTGGAATCTGCAAGTGGTTATTTGGAGCGTTTTGAGGCCTAGGCTGGAAAAGGAAACATCCTCACAGAAAAACTAGACAGAAGCATTCTCAGAAACTTCTGTGTGATGAGTGCATTCAACTCACAGACTTGAACGTTCCTTTTGAGAGAACAGTTTCGAAACACTCCTTTTGTAGTATCTGCAAGTGTTTATTTGGAGCACTTTGAGGCCTATGTTGGAAAAGGAAATATCTTCACATAAAAACTAGACAGAAGCATTCTCAGAAACTTCTTTGTGATGAGTGCATTCTACTCACAATGTTGAACCTTCCTTTTGATAGAACAGTTTTGAAACACTCTTTTTGTAGAATCTGCAAGTGGATATTTGGAGCGCTTTGAGGCCTATGCTGGAAAAGGAAATGCCTTCACATAAAAATTAGACAGAAGCACTCTAGGAGAATTCTGTGTGATAAGTGCATTTCATCTCACAGACTTCAACGTTCCTTTTGATAGAACGCTTTTGCAACACTCCTTTTGTAGAATTTGCAAGTGTTTATTTGGAGCGCTTTCAGGCATAAGCTGGAAAAGGAAATATCTTCACCTAAGAACTAGACAGAAGCATTCTCAGAAACTTCTTTCTGATGAGTGCATTCAACTCACACACTTGAACCTTGCTTTTGAAAGAGCAGCTTTGAAACACTCTTTTCATAGAATCTGCAAGTGGACACTTGCTGCGCTTTGAGGTCTATGCTGGGAAATGAAATATCTTCACCTAAAAACTAGACAGAAGCATTCTGAGGAACTTCTGTGTGATGAGTGCATTCAACACACAGAGTTGAACGTTTCTTTTGAAAGAGCAGTTTTGAAACACTCTTTTTGTAGAATCTGCAAGTGGATATTTGGAGCGCTTTGAGGCCTATGCTGGGAAAAGGAATGTCTTCACCGAAAAACTAGACAGAATCATTCTGAGAAACTTCTGTGTGATGAGTGCATTCAACTCACGGACCTGAGCGTTCCTTTTCATAGAACAGTTTGGAAACACACCTTTTGAAGAATCTGCAAGTCTTTATTCGGAGCACTTCGAGGCATACGCTGGAAAAGGAAATATCTTCACATAGCAACTGGACAGAAGCATTCTCAGAAACTTCTTTGCGATGAGTGCATTCAACTCACAGACTTGAATGTTACCTTTGAGAGAGCAGTTTTAAACACTCTGTTTGTAGAATCTGCAAGTGGATATTTGGAGCGCTTTGAGGCTTATGCTGGGATATGAAATATCTTCACCTAAAGACTAGACAGAAGCATTCTCAGAAACTTGTGTGTGATGAGTGCATTCAACTCACAGAGTTGAATGTTTCTTTTGAAAGAGCAGTTTTGAAACACTCTTTTTGTAGAATCTGCAATTGGATGTTTGGAGCGCTTTGAGGCCTATGCTGGGAAAAGGAATATCTTCACCGAAAAACTAGACAGAATCATTCTGAGAAACTTCTCTGTGATGAGTGCATTCGACTCACCAACTTGAGCGTTCCTTTTCATAGAAGAGTTTGGAAACACTCCTTTTGTAGAATCTGAAAGTGTTTATTTGGAGCGCTTTGAGGCCTATGCTGGAAAAGGAAATATGTTCACATAAAAACTAGACAGAAGCATTCTCAGAATCTTGTTTGTGATGACTGCATTCTACTCACAGAGTTCAACTTTCTTTTTGATAGAAGAGTTTCAAAACTCTCTTTTTGTAGAGTCTGCAAGTGGATATTTGGAGCTCTTTGAGGCCAGTGCTGGAAAAGGAAATATCTTCACATAAAAACTAGACAGAAGCATTCTCAGAAACTTCTGTGTGATGAGTGCATTCAACTCACAGAGTTGAACCTTCCTTTTGATTGAACAGTTTTGAAACACTCTTTTTGTGGAATCTGCAAGTGGTTATTTGGAGCGTTTTGAGGCCTATGCTGGAAAAGGAAACATCCTCACAGAAAAACTAGACAGAAGCATTCTCAGAAACTTCTGTGTGATGAGTGCATTCAACTCACAGACTTGAACGTTCCTTTTGAGAGAACAGTTTCGAAACACTCCTTTTGTAGTATCTGCAAGTGTTTATTTGGAGCACTTTGAGGCCTATGTTGGAAAAGGAAATATCTTCACATAAAAACTAGACAGAAGCATTCTCAGAAACTTCTTTGTGATGAGTGCATTCTACTCACAATGTTGAACCTTCCTTTTGATAGAACAGTTTTGAAACACTGTTTTTGTAGAATCTGCAAGTGGATATTTGGAGCGCTTTTAGGCCTATGCTGGAAAAAGGAAATGCCTTCACATAAAAATTAGACAGAAGTACTCTAGGAGAATTCTGTTTGATAAGTGCATTTCATCTCACAGACTTGAACGTTCCTTTTGATAGAACACTTTTGCAACACTCCTTTTGTAGAATTTGCAAGGGTTTATTTGGAGCGCTTTCAGGCATAAGCTGGAAAAGGAACTATCTTCACCTAAGAACTAGACAGAAGCATTCTCAGAAACTTCTTTCTGATGAGTGCATTCAACTCACAGACTTGAACCTTGCTTTTGAAAGAGCAGCTTTGAAACACTCTTTTCATAGAATCTGCAAGTGGACACTTGCTGCGCTTTGAGGTCTATGCTGGGAAATGAAATATCTTCACCTAAAAACTAGACAGAAGCATTCTGAGGAACTTCTGTGTGATGAGTGCATTCAACTCACAGAATTGAACGTTCCTCTTGAGAGAACAGTTTTGAAACACTCCTTTTGAAGAATCTGAAAGTCTTTATTCGGAGCGCTTCGAGACATACGCTGGGAAAGGAAATATCTTCACATAAAAACTGGACAGAAACATTCTCAGAAACTTCTTTGCGATGAGTGCATTCAACGCACAGACTTGAATGTTACCTTTCAAAGAGCAGTTTTCAACACTCTGTTTGTAGAATCTGCAAGTGGATATTTGGAGCGCTTTGAGGCTTACACTGGGATATGAAATATCTTCACCTAAAAACTAGACAGAAGCATTCTCAGAAACTTCTGTGTGATGAGTGCATTCAACTCACAGAGTTGAACGTTTCTTTTGAAAGAGCAGTTTTGAAACACTCTTTTTGTAGAATCTGCAAGTGGATATTTGGAGCGCTTTGAGGCGTATGCTGGGAAAAGGAATATCTTCACCGAAAAACTAGACAGAATCATTCTGAGAAACTTCTGTGTGATGAGTGCATTCAACTCACAGACCTGAGCGTTCCTTTTCATAGAACAGTTTGGAAACACACCTTTTGAAGAATCTGCAAGTCTTTATTCGGAGCACTTCGAGGCATACGCTGGAAAAGGAAATATCTTCACATAACAACTGGACAGAAGCATTCTCAGAAACTTCTTTGCGATGAGTGCATACAACTCACAGACTTGAATGTTACCTTTGAAAGAGCAGTTTTAAACACTCTGTTTGTAGAATCTGCAAGTGGATATTTGGAGGGCTTTGAGGCTTATGCTGGGATATGAAATATCTTCACCTAAAGACTAGACAGAAGCATTCTCAGAAACTTGTGTGTGATGAGTGCATTCAACTCACAGAGTTGAATGTTTCTTTTGAAAGAGCAGTTTTGAAACACTCTTTTTGTAGAATCTGCAATTGGATGTTTGGAGCGCTTTGAGGCCTATGCTGGGAAAAGGAATATCTTCACCGAAAAACTAGACAGAATCATTCTGAGAAACTTCTCTGTGATGAGTGCATTCAACTCACCAACTTGAGCGTTCCTTTTCATAGAACAGTTTGGAAACACTCCTTTTGTAGAATCTGCAAGTGTTTATTTGGAGCGCTTTGAGGCCTATGCTGGAAAAGGAAATATGTTCACATAAAAACTAGACAGAAGCATTCTCAGAATCTTGTTTGTGATGACTGCATTCTACTCACAGAGTTCAACTTTCTTTTTGATAGAAGAGTTTCAAAACTCTCTTTTTGTAGAGTCTGCAAGTGGATATTTGGAGCTCTTTGAGGCCAGTGCTGGAAAAGGAAATATCTTCACATAAAAACTAGACAGAAGCATTCTCAGAAACTTCTGTGTGATGAGTGCATTCAACTCACAGAGTTGAACCTTCCTTTTGATTGAACAGTTTTGAAACACTCTTTTTGTGGAATCTGCAAGTGGTTATTTGGAGCGTTTTGAGGCCTAGGCTGGAAAAGGAAACATCCTCACAGAAAAACTAGACAGAAGCATTCTCAGAAACTTCTGTGTGATGAGTGCATTCAACTCACAGACTTGAACGTTCCTTTTGAGAGAACAGTTTCGAAACACTCCTTTTGTAGTATCTGCAAGTGTTTATTTGGAGCACTTTGAGGCCTATGTTGGAAAAGGAAATATCTTCACATAAAAACTAGACAGAAGCATTCTCAGAAACTTCTTTGTGATGAGTGCATTCTACTCACAATGTTGAACCTTCCTTTTGATAGAACAGTTTTGAAACACTCTTTTTGTAGAATCTGCAAGTGGATATTTGGAGCGCTTTGAGGCCTATGCTGGAAAAGGAAATGCCTTCACATAAAAATTAGACAGAAGCACTCTAGGAGAATTCTGTGTGATAAGTGCATTTCATCTCACAGACTTCAACGTTCCTTTTGATAGAACGCTTTTGCAACACTCCTTTTGTAGAATTTGCAAGTGTTTATTTGGAGCGCTTTCAGGCATAAGCTGGAAAAGGAAATATCTTCACCTAAGAACTAGACAGAAGCATTCTCAGAAACTTCTTTCGGATGAGTGCATTCAACTCACAGACTTGAACCTTGCTTTTGAAAGAGCAGCTTTGAAACACTCTTTTCATAGAATCTGCAAGTGGACACTTGCTGCGCTTTGAGGTCTATGCTGGGAAATGAAATATCTTCACCTAAAAACTAGACAGAAGCATTCTGAGGAACTTCTGTGTGATGAGTGCATTCAACTCACAGAATTGAACGTTCCTCTTGAGAGAACAGTTTTGAAACACTCCTTTTGAAGAATCTGAAAGTCTTTATTCGGAGCGCTTCGAGACATACGCTGGGAAAGGAAATATCTTCACATAAAAACTGGACAGAAACATTCTCAGAAACTTCTTTGCGATGAGTGCATTCAACTCACAGACTTGAATGTTACCTTTCAAAGAGCAGTTTTCAACACTCTGTTTGTAGAATCTGCAAGTGGATATTTGGAGCGCTTTGAGGCTTACGCTGGGATATGAAATATCTTCAACTAAAAACTAGACAGAAGCATTCTCAGAAACTTCTGTGTGATGAGTGCATTCAACTCACAGAGTTGAACGTTTCTTTTGAAAGAGCAGTTTTGAAACACTCTTTTTGTAGAATCTGCAAGTGGATATTTGGAGCGCTTTGAGGCCTATGCTGGGAAAAGGAATGTCTTCACCGAAAAACTAGACAGAATCATTCTGAGAAACTTCTGTGTGATGAGTGCATTCAACTCACAGACCTGAGCGTTCCTTTTCATAGAACAGTTTGGAAACACACCTTTTGAAGAATCTGCAAGTCTTTATTCGGAGCACTTCGAGGCATACGCTGGAAAAGGAAATATCTTCACATAGCAACTGGACAGAAGCATTCTCAGAAACTTCTTTGCGATGAGTGCATTCAACTCACAGACTTGAATGTTACCTTTGAGAGAGCAGTTTTAAACACTCTGTTTGTAGAATCTGCAAGTGGATATTTGGAGCGCTTTGAGGCTTATGCTGGGATATGAAATATCTTCACCTAAAGACTAGACAGAAGCATTCTCAGAAACTTGTGTGTGATGAGTGCATTCAACTCACAGAGTTGAATGTTTCTTTTGAAAGAGCAGTTTTGAAACACTCTTTTTGTAGAATCTGCAATTGGATGTTTGGAGCGCTTTGAGGCCTATGCTGGGAAAAGGAATATCTTCACCGAAAAACTAGACAGAATCATTCTGAGAAACTTCTCTGTGATGAGTGCATTCGACTCACCAACTTGAGCGTTCCTTTTCATAGAAGAGTTTGGAAACACTCCTTTTGTAGAATCTGAAAGTGTTTATTTGGAGCGCTTTGAGGCCTATGCTGGAAAAGGAAATATGTTCACATAAAAACTAGACAGAAGCATTCTCAGAATCTTGTTTGTGATGACTGCATTCTACTCACAGAGTTCAACTTTCTTTTTGATAGAAGAGTTTCAAAACTCTCTTTTTGTAGAGTCTGCAAGTGGATATTTGGAGCTCTTTGAGGCCAGTGCTGGAAAAGGAAATATCTTCACATAAAAACTAGACAGAAGCATCCTCAGAAACTTCTGTGTGATGAGTGCATTCAACTCACAGAGTTGAACCTTCCTTTTGATTGAACAGTTTTGAAACACTCTTTTTGTGGAATCTGCAAGTGGTTATTTGGAGCGTTTTGAGGCCTATGCTGGAAAAGGAAACATCCTCACAGAAAAACTAGACAGAAGCATTCTCAGAAACTTCTGTGTGATGAGTGCATTCAACTCACAGACTTGAACGTTCCTTTTGAGAGAACAGTTTCGAAACACTCCTTTTGTAGTATCTGCAAGTGTTTATTTGGAGCACTTTGAGGCCTATGTTGGAAAAGGAAATATCTTCACATAAAAACTAGACAGAAGCATTCTCAGAAACTTCTTTGTGATGAGTGCATTCTACTCACAATGTTGAACCTTCCTTTTGATAGAACAGTTTTGAAACACTCTTTTTGTAGAATCTGCAAGTGGATATTTGGAGCGCTTTTAGGCCTATGCTGGAAAAAGGAAATGCCTTCACATAAAAATTAGACAGAAGCACTCTAGGAGAATTCTGTGTGATAAGTGCATTTCATCTCACAGACTTGAACGTTCCTTTTGATAGAACACTTTTGCAACACTCCTTTTGTAGAATTTGCAAGTGTTTATTTGGAGCGCTTTCAGGCATAAGCTGGAAAAGGAACTATCTTCACCTAAGAACTACACAGAAGCATTCTCAGAAACTTCTTTCTGATGAGTGCACTCAACTCACAGACTTGAACCTTGCTTTTGAAAGAGCAGCTTTGAAACACTCTTTTCATAGAATCTGCAAGTGGACACTTGCTGCGCTTTGAGGTCTATGCTGGGAAATGAAATATCTTCACCTAAAAACTAGACAGAAGCATTCTGAGGAACTTCTGTGTGATGAGTGCATTCAACTCACAGAATTGAACGTTCCTCTTGAGAGAACAGTTTTGAAACACTCCTTTTGAAGAATCTGAAAGTCTTTATTCGGAGCGCTTCGAGACATACGCTGGGAAAGGAAATATCTTCACATAAAAACTGGACAGAAACATTCTCAGAAACTTCTTTGCGATGAGTGCATTCAACGCACAGACTTGAATGTTACCTTTCAAAGAGCAGTTTTCAACACTCTGTTTGTAGAATCTGCAAGTGGATATTTGGAGCGCTTTGAGGCTTACACTGGGATATGAAATATCTTCACCTAAAAGCTAGACAGAAGCATTCTCAGAAACTTCTGTGTGATGAGTGCATTCAACTCACAGAGTTGAACGTTTCTTTTGAAAGAGCAGTTTTGAAACACTCTTTTTGTAGAATCTGCAAGTGGATATTTGGAGCGCTTTGAGGCGTATGCTGGGAAAAGGAATATCTTCACCGAAAAACTAGACAGAATCATTCTGAGAAACTTCTGTGTGATGAGTGCATTCAACTCACAGACCTGAGCGTTCCTTTTCATAGAACAGTTTGGAAACACACCTTTTGAAGAATCTGCAAGTCTTTATTCGGAGCACTTCGAGGCATATGCTGGAAAAGAAAATATCTTCACATAACAACTGGACAGAAGCATTCTCAGAAACTTCTTTGCGATGAGTGCATTCAACTCACAGACTTGAATGTTACCTTTGAAAGAGCAGTTTTAAACACTCTGTTTGTAGAATCTGCAAGTGGATATTTGGAGCGCTTTGAGGCTTATGCTGGGATATGAAATATCTTCACCTAAAAACTAGACAGAAGCATTCTCAGAAACTTCTGTGTGATGAGTGCATTCAACTCACAGAGTTGAATGTTTCTTTTGAAAGAGCAGTTTTGAAACACTCTTTTTGTAGAATCTGCAATTGGATGTTTGGAGCGCTTTGAGGCCTATGCTGGGAAAAGGAATATCTTCACCGAAAAACTAGACAGAATCATTCTGAGAAACTTCTCTGTGATGAGTGTATTCAACTCACCAACTTGAGCGTTCCTTTTCATAGAACAGTTTGGAAACACTCCTTTTGTAGAATCTGCAAGTGTTTATTTGGAGCGCTTTGAGGCCTATGCTGCAAAAGGAAATATGTTCACATAAAAACTAGACAGAAGCATTCTCAGAATCTTGTTTGTGATGACTGCATTCTACTCACAGAGTTCAACTTTCTTTTTGATAGAAGAGTTTCAAAACTCTCTTTTTGTAGAGTCTGCAAGTGGATATTTGGAGCTCTTTGAGGCCAATGCTGGAAAAGGAAATATCTTCACATAAAAACTAGACAGAAGCATTCTCAGAAACTTCTGTGTGATGAGTGCATTCAACTCACAGAGTTGAACCTTCCTTTTGATTGAACAGTTTTGAAACACTCTTTTTGTAGAATCTGCAAGTGGTTATTTGGAGCGTTTTGAGGCCTATGCTGGAAAAGGAAACATCCTCAGATAAAAACTAGACAGAAGCATTCTCAGAAACTTCTGTGTGATGAGTGCATTCAACTCACAGACTTGAACGTTCCTTTTGAGAGAACAGTTTCGAAACACTCCTTTTGTAGTATCTGCAAGTGTTTATTTGGAGCACTTTGAGGCCTACGTTGGAAAAGGAAATATCTTCACATAAAAACTAGACAGAAGCATTCTCAAAAACTTCTTTGTGATGAGTGCATTCTACTCACAATGTTGAACCTTCCTTTTGATAGAACAGTTTTGAAACACTCTTTTTGTAGAATCTGCAAGTGGATATTTGGAGCGCTTTTAGGCTTATGCTGGATAAAGGAAATGCCTTCACATAAAAATTAGACAGAAGCACTCTAGGAGAATTCTGTGTGATAAGTGCATTTCATCTCACAGACTTGAACGTTCCTTTTGATAGAACGCTTTTGCAACACTCCTTTTGTAGAATTTGCAAGTGTTTATTTGGAGCGCTTTCAGGCATAAGCTGGAAAAGGAACTATCTTCACCTAAGAACTAGACAGAAGCATTCTCAGAAACTTCTTTCTGATGAGTGCATTCAACTCACAGACTTGAACCTTGCTTTTGAAAGAGCAGCTTTGAAACACTCTTTTCATAGAATCTGCAAGTGGACACTTGCTGCGCTTTGAGGTCTATGCTGGGAAATGAAATATCTTCAACTAAAAACTAGACAGAAGCATTCTGAGGAACTTCTGTGTGATGAGTGCATTCAACTCACAGAATTGAACGTTCCTCTTGAGAGAACAGTTTTGAAACACTCCTTTTGAAGAATCTGAAAGTCTTTATTCGGAGCGCTTCGAGACATACGCTGGGAAAGAAATATCTTCACATAAAAACTGGACAGAAACATTCTCAGAAACTTCTTTGCGATGAGTGCATTCAACTCACAGACTTGAATGTTACCTTTCAAAGAGCAGTTTTCAACACTCTGTTTGTAGAATCTGCAAGTGGATATTTGGAGCGCTTTGAGGCTTACGCTGGGATATGAAATATCTTCACCTAAAAACTAGACAGAAACATTCTCAGAAACTTCTGTGTGATGAGTGCATTTAACTCACAGAGTTGAACGTTTCTTTTGAAAGAGCAGTTTTGAAACACTCTTTTTGTAGAATCTGCAAGTGGATATTTGGAGCGCTTTGAGGCCTATGCTGGGAAAAGGAATGTCTTCACCGAAAAACTAGACAGAATCATTCTGAGAAACTTCTGTGTGATGAGTGCATTCAACTCACAGACCTGAGCGTTCCTTTTCATAGAACAGTATGGAAACACACCTTTTGAAGAATCTGCAAGTCTTTATTCGGAGCACTTCGAGGCATACGCTGGAAAAGGAAATATCTTCACATAACAACTGGACAGAAGCATTCTCAGAAACTTCTTTGCGATGAGTGCATTCAACTGACAGACTTGAATGTTACCTTTGAAAGAGCAGTTTTAAACACTCTGTTTGTAGAATCTGCAAGTGGATATTTGGAGCGCTTTGAGGCTTATGCTGGGATATGAAATATCTTCACCTAAAAACTAGACAGAAGCATTCTCAGAAACTTGTGTGTGATGAGTGCATTCAACTCACAGAGTTGAATGTTTCTTTTGAAAGAGCAGTTTTGAAACACTCTTTTTGTAGAATCTGCAATTGGATGTTTGGAGCGCTTTGAGGCCTATGCTGGGAAAAGGAATATCTTCACCGAAAAACTAGACAGAATCATTCTGAGAAACTTCTCTGTGATGAGTGCATTCGACTCACCAACTTGAGCGTTCCTTTTCATAGAAGAGTTTGGAAACACTCCTTTTGTAGAATCTGAAAGTGTTTATTTGGAGCGCTTTGAGGCCTATGCTGGAAAAGGAAATATGTTCACATAAAAACTAGACAGAAGCATTCTCAGAATCTTGTTTGTGATGACTGCATTCTACTCACAGAGTTCAACTTTCTTTTTGATAGAAGAGTTTCAAAACTCTCTTTTTGTAGAGTCTGCAAGTGGATATTTGGAGCTCTTTGAGGCCAGTGCTGGAAAAGGAAATATCTTCACATAAAAACTAGACAGAAGCATTCTCAGAAACTTCTGTGTGATGAGTGCATTCAACTCACAGAGTTGAACCTTCCTTTTGATTGAACAGTTTTGAAACACTCTTTTTGTGGAATCTGCAAGTGGTTATTTGGAGCGTTTTGAGGCCTAGGCTGGAAAAGGAAACATCCTCACAGAAAAACTAGACAGAAGCATTCTCAGAAACTTCTGTGTGATGAGTGCATTCAACTCACAGACTTGAACGTTCCTTTTGAGAGAACAGTTTCGAAACACTCCTTTTGTAGTATCTGCAAGTGTTTATTTGGAGCACTTTGAGGCCTATGTTGGAAAAGGAAATATCTTCACATAAAAACTAGACAGAAGCATTCTCAGAAACTTCTTTGTGATGAGTGCATTCTACTCACAATGTTGAACCTTCCTTTTGATAGAACAGTTTTGAAACACTCTTTTTGTAGAATCTGCAAGTGGATATTTGGAGCGCTTTGAGGCCTATGCTGGAAAAGGAAATGCCTTCACATAAAAATTAGACAGAAGCACTCTAGGAGAATTCTGTGTGATAAGTGCATTTCATCTCACAGACTTCAACGTTCCTTTTGATAGAACGCTTTTGCAACACTCCTTTTGTAGAATTTGCAAGTGTTTATTTGGAGCGCTTTCAGGCATAAGCTGGAAAAGGAAATATCTTCACCTAAGAACTAGACAGAAGCATTCTCAGAAACTTCTTTCGGATGAGTGCATTCAACTCACAGACTTGAACCTTGCTTTTGAAAGAGCAGCTTTGAAACACTCTTTTCATAGAATCTGCAAGTGGACACTTGCTGCGCTTTGAGGTCTATGCTGGGAAATGAAATATCTTCACCTAAAAACTAGACAGAAGCATTCTGAGGAACTTCTGTGTGATGAGTGCATTCAACTCACAGAATTGAACGTTCCTCTTGAGAGAACAGTTTTGAAACACTCCTTTTGAAGAATCTGAAAGTCTTTATTCGGAGCGCTTCGAGACATACGCTGGGAAAGGAAATATCTTCACATAAAAACTGGACAGAAACATTCTCAGAAACTTCTTTGCGATGAGTGCATTCAACTCACAGACTTGAATGTTACCTTTCAAAGAGCAGTTTTCAACACTCTGTTTGTAGAATCTGCAAGTGGATATTTGGAGCGCTTTGAGGCTTACGCTGGGATATGAAATATCTTCAACTAAAAACTAGACAGAAGCATTCTCAGAAACTTCTGTGTGATGAGTGCATTCAACTCACAGAGTTGAACGTTTCTTTTGAAAGAGCAGTTTTGAAACACTCTTTTTGTAGAATCTGCAAGTGGATATTTGGAGCGCTTTGAGGCCTATGCTGGGAAAAGGAATGTCTTCACCGAAAAACTAGACAGAATCATTCTGAGAAACTTCTGTGTGATGAGTGCATTCAACTCACAGACCTGAGCGTTCCTTTTCATAGAACAGTTTGGAAACACACCTTTTGAAGAATCTGCAAGTCTTTATTCGGAGCACTTCGAGGCATACGCTGGAAAAGGAAATATCTTCACATAGCAACTGGACAGAAGCATTCTCAGAAACTTCTTTGCGATGAGTGCATTCAACTCACAGACTTGAATGTTACCTTTGAGAGAGCAGTTTTAAACACTCTGTTTGTAGAATCTGCAAGTGGATATTTGGAGCGCTTTGAGGCTTATGCTGGGATATGAAATATCTTCACCTAAAGACTAGACAGAAGCATTCTCAGAAACTTGTGTGTGATGAGTGCATTCAACTCACAGAGTTGAATGTTTCTTTTGAAAGAGCAGTTTTGAAACACTCTTTTTGTAGAATCTGCAATTGGATGTTTGGAGCGCTTTGAGGCCTATGCTGGGAAAAGGAATATCTTCACCGAAAAACTAGACAGAATCATTCTGAGAAACTTCTCTGTGATGAGTGCATTCGACTCACCAACTTGAGCGTTCCTTTTCATAGAAGAGTTTGGAAACACTCCTTTTGTAGAATCTGAAAGTGTTTATTTGGAGCGCTTTGAGGCCTATGCTGGAAAAGGAAATATGTTCACATAAAAACTAGACAGAAGCATTCTCAGAATCTTGTTTGTGATGACTGCATTCTACTCACAGAGTTCAACTTTCTTTTTGATAGAAGAGTTTCAAAACTCTCTTTTTGTAGAGTCTGCAAGTGGATATTTGGAGCTCTTTGAGGCCAGTGCTGGAAAAGGAAATATCTTCACATAAAAACTAGACAGAAGCATCCTCAGAAACTTCTGTGTGATGAGTGCATTCAACTCACAGAGTTGAACCTTCCTTTTGATTGAACAGTTTTGAAACACTCTTTTTGTGGAATCTGCAAGTGGTTATTTGGAGCGTTTTGAGGCCTATGCTGGAAAAGGAAACATCCTCACAGAAAAACTAGACAGAAGCATTCTCAGAAACTTCTGTGTGATGAGTGCATTCAACTCACAGACTTGAACGTTCCTTTTGAGAGAACAGTTTCGAAACACTCCTTTTGTAGTATCTGCAAGTGTTTATTTGGAGCACTTTGAGGCCTATGTTGGAAAAGGAAATATCTTCACATAAAAACTAGACAGAAGCATTCTCAGAAACTTCTTTGTGATGAGTGCATTCTACTCACAATGTTGAACCTTCCTTTTGATAGAACAGTTTTGAAACACTCTTTTTGTAGAATCTGCAAGTGGATATTTGGAGCGCTTTTAGGCCTATGCTGGAAAAAGGAAATGCCTTCACATAAAAATTAGACAGAAGCACTCTAGGAGAATTCTGTGTGATAAGTGCATTTCATCTCACAGACTTGAACGTTCCTTTTGATAGAACACTTTTGCAACACTCCTTTTGTAGAATTTGCAAGTGTTTATTTGGAGCGCTTTCAGGCATAAGCTGGAAAAGGAACTATCTTCACCTAAGAACTACACAGAAGCATTCTCAGAAACTTCTTTCTGATGAGTGCACTCAACTCACAGACTTGAACCTTGCTTTTGAAAGAGCAGCTTTGAAACACTCTTTTCATAGAATCTGCAAGTGGACACTTGCTGCGCTTTGAGGTCTATGCTGGGAAATGAAATATCTTCACCTAAAAACTAGACAGAAGCATTCTGAGGAACTTCTGTGTGATGAGTGCATTCAACTCACAGAATTGAACGTTCCTCTTGAGAGAACAGTTTTGAAACACTCCTTTTGAAGAATCTGAAAGTCTTTATTCGGAGCGCTTCGAGACATACGCTGGGAAAGGAAATATCTTCACATAAAAACTGGACAGAAACATTCTCAGAAACTTCTTTGCGATGAGTGCATTCAACGCACAGACTTGAATGTTACCTTTCAAAGAGCAGTTTTCAACACTCTGTTTGTAGAATCTGCAAGTGGATATTTGGAGCGCTTTGAGGCTTACACTGGGATATGAAATATCTTCACCTAAAAGCTAGACAGAAGCATTCTCAGAAACTTCTGTGTGATGAGTGCATTCAACTCACAGAGTTGAACGTTTCTTTTGAAAGAGCAGTTTTGAAACACTCTTTTTGTAGAATCTGCAAGTGGATATTTGGAGCGCTTTGAGGCGTATGCTGGGAAAAGGAATATCTTCACCGAAAAACTAGACAGAATCATTCTGAGAAACTTCTGTGTGATGAGTGCATTCAACTCACAGACCTGAGCGTTCCTTTTCATAGAACAGTTTGGAAACACACCTTTTGAAGAATCTGCAAGTCTTTATTCGGAGCACTTCGAGGCATATGCTGGAAAAGAAAATATCTTCACATAACAACTGGACAGAAGCATTCTCAGAAACTTCTTTGCGATGAGTGCATTCAACTCACAGACTTGAATGTTACCTTTGAAAGAGCAGTTTTAAACACTCTGTTTGTAGAATCTGCAAGTGGATATTTGGAGCGCTTTGAGGCTTATGCTGGGATATGAAATATCTTCACCTAAAAACTAGACAGAAGCATTCTCAGAAACTTCTGTGTGATGAGTGCATTCAACTCACAGAGTTGAATGTTTCTTTTGAAAGAGCAGTTTTGAAACACTCTTTTTGTAGAATCTGCAATTGGATGTTTGGAGCGCTTTGAGGCCTATGCTGGGAAAAGGAATATCTTCACCGAAAAACTAGACAGAATCATTCTGAGAAACTTCTCTGTGATGAGTGTATTCAACTCACCAACTTGAGCGTTCCTTTTCATAGAACAGTTTGGAAACACTCCTTTTGTAGAATCTGCAAGTGTTTATTTGGAGCGCTTTGAGGCCTATGCTGCAAAAGGAAATATGTTCACATAAAAACTAGACAGAAGCATTCTCAGAATCTTGTTTGTGATGACTGCATTCTACTCACAGAGTTCAACTTTCTTTTTGATAGAAGAGTTTCAAAACTCTCTTTTTGTAGAGTCTGCAAGTGGATATTTGGAGCTCTTTGAGGCCAATGCTGGAAAAGGAAATATCTTCACATAAAAACTAGACAGAAGCATTCTCAGAAACTTCTGTGTGATGAGTGCATTCAACTCACAGAGTTGAACCTTCCTTTTGATTGAACAGTTTTGAAACACTCTTTTTGTAGAATCTGCAAGTGGTTATTTGGAGCGTTTTGAGGCCTATGCTGGAAAAGGAAACATCCTCAGATAAAAACTAGACAGAAGCATTCTCAGAAACTTCTGTGTGATGAGTGCATTCAACTCACAGACTTGAACGTTCCTTTTGAGAGAACAGTTTCGAAACACTCCTTTTGTAGTATCTGCAAGTGTTTATTTGGAGCACTTTGAGGCCTACGTTGGAAAAGGAAATATCTTCACATAAAAACTAGACAGAAGCATTCTCAAAAACTTCTTTGTGATGAGTGCATTCTACTCACAATGTTGAACCTTCCTTTTGATAGAACAGTTTTGAAACACTCTTTTTGTAGAATCTGCAAGTGGATATTTGGAGCGCTTTTAGGCTTATGCTGGATAAAGGAAATGCCTTCACATAAAAATTAGACAGAAGCACTCTAGGAGAATTCTGTGTGATAAGTGCATTTCATCTCACAGACTTGAACGTTCCTTTTGATAGAACGCTTTTGCAACACTCCTTTTGTAGAATTTGCAAGTGTTTATTTGGAGCGCTTTCAGGCATAAGCTGGAAAAGGAACTATCTTCACCTAAGAACTAGACAGAAGCATTCTCAGAAACTTCTTTCTGATGAGTGCATTCAACTCACAGACTTGAACCTTGCTTTTGAAAGAGCAGCTTTGAAACACTCTTTTCATAGAATCTGCAAGTGGACACTTGCTGCGCTTTGAGGTCTATGCTGGGAAATGAAATATCTTCACCTAAAAACTAGACAGAAGCATTCTGAGGAACTTCTGTGTGATGAGTGCATTCAACTCACAGAATTGAACGTTCCTCTTGAGAGAACAGTTTTGAAACACTCCTTTTGAAGAATCTGAAAGTCTTTATTCGGAGCGCTTCGAGACATACGCTGGGAAAGAAATATCTTCACATAAAAACTGGACAGAAACATTCTCAGAAACTTCTTTGCGATGAGTGCATTCAACTCACAGACTTGAATGTTACCTTTCAAAGAGCAGTTTTCAACACTCTGTTTGTAGAATCTGCAAGTGGATATTTGGAGCGCTTTGAGGCTTACGCTGGGATATGAAATATCTTCACCTAAAAACTAGACAGAAACATTCTCAGAAACTTCTGTGTGATGAGTGCATTTAACTCACAGAGTTGAACGTTTCTTTTGAAAGAGCAGTTTTGAAACACTCTTTTTGTAGAATCTGCAAGTGGATATTTGGAGCGCTTTGAGGCCTATGCTGGGAAAAGGAATGTCTTCACCGAAAAACTAGACAGAATCATTCTGAGAAACTTCTGTGTGATGAGTGCATTCAACTCACAGACCTGAGCGTTCCTTTTCATAGAACAGTATGGAAACACACCTTTTGAAGAATCTGCAAGTCTTTATTCGGAGCACTTCGAGGCATACGCTGGAAAAGGAAATATCTTCACATAACAACTGGACAGAAGCATTCTCAGAAACTTCTTTGCGATGAGTGCATTCAACTGACAGACTTGAATGTTACCTTTGAAAGAGCAGTTTTAAACACTCTGTTTGTAGAATCTGCAAGTGGATATTTGGAGCGCTTTGAGGCTTATGCTGGGATATGAAATATCTTCACCTAAAAACTAGACAGAAGCATTCTCAGAAACTTGTGTGTGATGAGTGCATTCAACTCACAGAGTTGAATGTTTCTTTTGAAAGAGCAGTTTTGAAACACTCTTTTTGTAGAATCTGCAATTGGATGTTTGGAGCGCTTTGAGGCCTATGCTGGGAAAAGGAATATCTTCACCGAAAAACTAGACAGAATCATTCTGAGAAACTTCTCTGTGATGAGTGCATTCGACTCACCAACTTGAGCGTTCCTTTTCATAGAAGAGTTTGGAAACACTCCTTTTGTAGAATCTGAAAGTGTTTATTTGGAGCGCTTTGAGGCCTATGCTGGAAAAGGAAATATGTTCACATAAAAACTAGACAGAAGCATTCTCAGAATCTTGTTTGTGATGACTGCATTCTACTCACAGAGTTCAACTTTCTTTTTGATAGAAGAGTTTCAAAACTCTCTTTTTGTAGAGTCTGCAAGTGGATATTTGGAGCTCTTTGAGGCCAGTGCTGGAAAAGGAAATATCTTCACATAAAAACTAGACAGAAGCATTCTCAGAAACTTCTGTGTGATGAGTGCATTCAACTCACAGAGTTGAACCTTCCTTTTGATTGAACAGTTTTGAAACACTCTTTTTGTGGAATCTGCAAGTGGTTATTTGGAGCGTTTTGAGGCCTATGCTGGAAAAGGAAACATCCTCACAGAAAAACTAGACAGAAGCATTCTCAGAAACTTCTGTGTGATGAGTGCATTCAACTCACAGACTTGAACGTTCCTTTTGAGAGAACAGTTTCGAAACACTCCTTTTGTAGTATCTGCAAGTGTTTATTTGGAGCACTTTGAGGCCTACGTTGGAAAAGGAAATATCTTCACATAAAAACTAGACAGAAGCATTCTCAGAAACTTCTTTGTGATGAGTGCATTCTACTCACAATGTTGAACCTTCCTTTTGATAGAACAGTTTTGAAACACTCTTTTTGTAGAATCTGCAAGTGGATATTTGGAGCGCTTTTAGGCTTATGCTGGATAAAGGAAATGCCTTCACATAAAAATTAGACAGAAGCACTCTAGGAGAATTCTGTGTGATAAGTGCATTTCATCTCACAGACTTGAACGTTCCTTTTGATAGAACGCTTTTGCAACACTCCTTTTGTAGAATTTGCAAGTGTTTATTTGGAGCGCTTTCAGGCATAAGCTGGAAAAGGAACTATCTTCACCTAAGAACTAGACAGAAGCATTCTCAGAAACTTCTTTCTGATGAGTGCATTCAACTCACAGACTTGAACCTTGCTTTTGAAAGAGCAGCTTTGAAACACTCTTTTCATAGAATCTGCAAGTGGACACTTGCTGCGCTTTGAGGTCTATGCTGGGAAATGAAATATCTTCACCTAAAAACTAGACAGAAGCATTCTGAGGAACTTCTGTGTGATGAGTGCATTCAACTCACAGAATTGAACGTTCCTCTTGAGAGAACAGTTTTGAAACACTCCTTTTGAAGAATCTGAAAGTCTTTATTCGGAGCGCTTCGAGACATACGCTGGGAAAGAAATATCTTCACATAAAAACTGGACAGAAACATTCTCAGAAACTTCTTTGCGATGAGTGCATTCAACTCACAGACTTGAATGTTACCTTTCAAAGAGCAGTTTTCAACACTCTGTTTGTAGAATCTGCAAGTGGATATTTGGAGCGCTTTGAGGCTTACGCTGGGATATGAAATATCTTCACCTAAAAACTAGACAGAAGCATTCTCAGAAACTTCTGTGTGATGAGTGCATTCAACTCACAGAGTTGAACGTTTCTTTTGAAAGAGCAGTTTTGAAACACTCTTTTTGTAGAATCTGCAAGTGGATATTTGGAGCGCTTTGAGGCCTATGCTGGGAAAAGGAATGTCTTCACCGAAAAACTAGACAGAATCATTCTGAGAAACTTCTGTGTGATGAGTGCATTCAACTCACAGACCTGAGCGTTCCTTTTCATAGAACAGTTTGGAAACACACCTTTTGAAGAATCTGCAAGTCTTTATTCGGAGCACTTCGAGGCATACGCTGGAAAAGGAAATATCTTCACATAACAACTGGACAGAAGCATTCTCAGAAACTTCTTTGCGATGAGTGCATTCAACTGACAGACTTGAATGTTACCTTTGAAAGAGCAGTTTTAAACACTCTGTTTGTAGAATCTGCAAGTGGATATTTGGAGCGCTTTGAGGCTTATGCTGGGATATGAAATATCTTCACCTAAAAACTAGACAGAAGCATTCTCAGAAACTTGTGTGTGATGAGTGCATTCAACTCACAGAGTTGAATGTTTCTTTTGAAAGAGCAGTTTTGAAACACTCTTTTTGTAGAATCTGCAATTGGATGTTTGGAGCGCTTTGAGGCCTATGCTGGGAAAAGGAATATCTTCACCGAAAAACTAGACAGAATCATTCTGAGAAACTTCTCTGTGATGAGTGCATTCGACTCACCAACTTGAGCGTTCCTTTTCATAGAAGAGTTTGGAAACACTCCTTTTGTAGAATCTGAAAGTGTTTATTTGGAGCGCTTTGAGGCCTATGCTGGAAAAGGAAATATGTTCACATAAAAACTAGACAGAAGCATTCTCAGAATCTTGTTTGTGATGACTGCATTCTACTCACAGAGTTCAACTTTCTTTTTGATAGAAGAGTTTCAAAACTCTCTTTTTGTAGAGTCTGCAAGTGGATATTTGGAGCTCTTTGAGGCCAGTGCTGGAAAAGGAAATATCTTCACATAAAAACTAGACAGAAGCATTCTCAGAAACTTCTGTGTGATGAGTGCATTCAACTCACAGAGTTGAACCTTCCTTTTGATTGAACAGTTTTGAAACACTCTTTTTGTGGAATCTGCAAGTGGTTATTTGGAGCGTTTTGAGGCCTATGCTGGAAAAGGAAACATCCTCACAGAAAAACTAGACAGAAGCATTCTCAGAAACTTCTGTGTGATGAGTGCATTCAACTCACAGACTTGAACGTTCCTTTTGAGAGAACAGTTTCGAAACACTCCTTTTGTAGTATCTGCAAGTGTTTATTTGGAGCACTTTGAGGCCTACGTTGGAAAAGGAAATATCTTCACATAAAAACTAGACAGAAGCATTCTCAGAAACTTCTTTGTGATGAGTGCATTCTACTCACAATGTTGAACCTTCCTTTTGATAGAACAGTTTTGAAACACTGTTTTTGTAGAATCTGCAAGTGGATATTTGGAGCGCTTTTAGACCTATGCTGGAAAAAGGAAATGCCTTCACATAAAAATTAGACAGAAGCACTCTAGGAGAATTCTGTGTGATAAGTGCATTTCATCTCACAGACTTGAACGTTCCTTTTGATAGAACGCTTTTGCAACACTCCTTTTGTAGAATTTGCAAGTGTTTATTTGGAGCGCTTTCAGGCATAAGCTGGAAAAGGAACTATCTTCACCTAAGAACTAGACAGAAGCATTCTCAGAAACTTCTTTCTGATGAGTGCATTCAACTCACAGACTTGAACCTTGCTTTTGAAAGAGCAGCTTTGAAACACTCTTTTCATGGAATCTGCAAGTGGACACTTGCTGCGCTTTGAGGTCTATGCTGGGAAATGAAATATCTTCACCTAAAAACTAGACAGAAGCATTCTGAGGAACTTCTGTGTGATGAGTGCATTCAACTCACAGAATTGAACGTTCCTCTTGAGAGAACAGTTTTGAAACACTCCTTTTGAAGAATCTGAAAGTCTTTATTCGGAGCGCTTCGAGACATACGCTGGGAAAGGAAATATCTTCACATAAAAACTGGACAGAAACATTCTCCGAAACTTCTTTGCGATGAGTGCATTCAACTCACAGACTTGAATGTTACCTTTCAAAGAGCAGTTTTCAACACTCTGTTTGTAGAATCTGCAAGTGGATATTTGGAGCGCTTTGAGGCTTATGCTGGGATATGAAATATCTTCACCTAAAAACTACACAGAAGCATTCTCAGAAACTTCTGTGTGATGAGTGCATTCAACTCACAGAGTTGAACGTTTCTTTTGAAAGAGCAGTTTTGAAACACTCTTTTTGTAGAATCTGCAAGTGGATATTTGGAGCGCTTTGAGGCCTATGCTGGGAAAAGGAATGTCTTCACCGAAAAACTAGACAGAATCATTCTGAGGAACTTCTGTGTGATGAGTGCATTCAACTCACAGACCTGAGCGTTCCTTTTCATAGAACAGTTTGGAAACACTCCTTTTAAAGAATCTGCAAGTCTTTATTCGGAGCACTTCGAGGCATACGCTGGGAAAGGAAATATCTTCACATAAAAACTGGACAGAAACATTCTCAGAAACTTCTTTGCGATGAGTGCATTCAACTCACAGACTTGAATGTTATCTTTCAAAGAGCAGTTTTCAACACTCTGTTTGTAGAATCTGCAAGTGGATATTTGGAGCGCTTTGAGGCTTACCCTGGGATATGAAATATCTTCACCTAAAAACTAGACAGAAGCATTCTCAGAAACTTCTGTGTGATGAGTGCATTCAACTCACAGAGTTGAATGTTTCTTTTGAAAGAGCAGTTTTGAAACACTCTTTTTGTAGAATCTGCAATTGGATATTTGGAGCGCTTTGAGGCCTATGCTGGGAAAAGGAATATCTTCACCGAAAAACTAGACAGAATCATTCTGAGAAACTTCTCTGTGATGAGTGCATTCAACTCACCAACTTGAGTGTTCCTTTTCATAGAACAGTTTGGAAACACTCCTTTTGTAGAATCTGCAAGTGTTTATTTGGAGCGCTTTGAGGCCTATGCTGGAAAAGGAAATATGTTCACATAAAAACTAGACATAAGCATTCTCAGAATCTTATTTGTGATGACTGCATTCTACTCACAGAGTTCAACTTTCTTTTTGATAGAAGAGTTTCAAAACTCTCTTTTTGTAGAGTCTGCAAGTGGATATTTGGAGGTCTTTGAGGCCAGTGCTGGAAAAGGAAATATCTTCACATAAAAACTAGACAGAAGCATTCTCAGAAACTTCTGTGTGATGAGTGCATTCAACTCACAGAGTTGAACCTTCCTTTTGATTGAACAGTTTTGAAACACTCTTTTTGTAGAATCTGCAAGTGGTTATTTGGAGCGTTTTGAGGCCTATGCTGGAAAAGGAAACATCCTCACATAAAAACTAGACAGAAGCATTCTCAGAAACTTCTGTGTGATGAGTGCATTCAACTCACAGACTTGAACGTTCCTTTTGAGAGAACAGTTTTGAAACACTCCTTTTGTAGTATCTGCAAGTGTTTATTTGGAGCACTTTGAGGCCTACGTTGGAAAAGGAAATATCTTCACATAAAAACTAGACAGAAGCATTCTCAGAAACTTCTTTGTGATGAGTGCATTCTACTCACAATGTTGCACCTTCCTTTTGATAGAACAGTTTTGAAACACTCTTTTTGTAGAATCTGCAAGTGGATATTTGGAGCGCTTTTAGGCCTATGCTCGAAAAAGGAAATGCCTTCACATAAAAATTAGACAGAAGCACTCTAGGAGAATTCTGTGTGATAAGTGCATTTCATCTCACAGACTTGAACGTTCCTTTTGATAGAACGCTTTTGCAACACTCCTTTTGTAGAATTTGCAAGTGTTTATTTGGAGCGCTTTCAGGCATAAGCTGGAAAAGGAAATATCTTCACCTAAGAACTACACAGAAGCATTCTCAGAAACTTCTTTCTGATGAGTGCATTCAACTCACAGACTTGAACCTTGCTTTTGAAAGAGCAGCTTTGAAACACTCTTTTCATAGTATCTGCAAGTGGACACTTGCTGCGCTTTGAGGTCTATGCTGGGAAATGAAATATCTTCACCTAAAAACTAGACAGAAGCATTCTGAGGAACTTCTGTGTGATGAGTGCATTCAACTCACAGAATTGAACGTTCCTCTTGAGAGAACAGTTTTGAAACACTCCTTTTGAAGAATCTGAAAGTCTTTATTCGGAGCGCTTCTTGACATACGCTGGGAAAGGAAATATCTTCACATAAAAACTGGACAGAAACATTCTCAGAAACTTCTTTGTGATGAGTGCATTCAACTCACAGACTTGAATGTTACCTTTCAAAGAGCAGTTTTAAACACTCTGTTTGTAGAATCTGCAAGTGGATATTTGGAGCGCTTTGAGGCTTACGCTGGGATATGAAATATCTTCACCTAAAAACTAGACAGAAGCATTCTCAGAAACTTCTGTGTGATGAGTGCATTCAACTCACAGAGTTGAACGTTTCTTTTGAAAGAGCAGTTTTGAAACACTCTTTTTGTAGAATCTGCAAGTGGATATTTGGAGCGCTTTGAGGCCTATGCTGGGAAAAGGAATGTCTTCACCGAAAAACTAGACAGAATCATTCTGAGGAACTTCTGTGTGATGAGTGCATTCAACTCACAGACCTGAGCGTTCCTTTTCATAGAACAGTTTGGAAACACTCCTTTTAAAGAATCTGCAAGTCTTTATTCGGAGCACTTCGAGGCATACGCTGGAAAAGGAAATATCTTCACATAACAACTGGACAGAAGCATTCTCAGAAACTTCTTTGGGATGAGTGCATTCAAATCACAGATTTGAATGTTACCTTTGAAAGAGCAGTTTTAAACACTCTGTTTGTAGAATCTGCAAGTGGATATTTGGAGCGCTTTGAGGCTTATGCTGGGATATGAAATATCTTCACCTAAAAACTAGACAGAAGCATTCTCAGAAACTTCTGTGTGATGAGTGCATTCAACTCACAGAGTTGAACGTTTCTTTTGAAAGAGCAGTTTTGAAATACTCTTTTTGTAGAATCTGCAAGTGGATATTTGGAGCGCTTTGGGGCCTATGCTGGGAAAAGTAATCTCTTCACCGAAAAACTAGACAGAATCATTCTGAGAAACTTCTGTGTGATGAGTGCATTCAACTCACAGACCTGAGCGTTCCTTTTCATAGAACAGTTTGGAAACACTCCTTTTGAAGAATCTGCAAGTCTTTATTCGGAGCACTTCGAGGCATACGCTGGAAAAGGAACTATCTTCACATAACAACTGGACAGAAGCATTCTCAGAAACTTCTTTCTGATGAGTGCATTCAACTCACAGACTTGAACCTTGCTTTTGAAAGAGCAGCTTTGAAACACTCTTTTCATAGAATCTGCAAGTGGACACTTGCTGCGCTTTGAGGTCTATGCTGGGAAATGAAATATCTTCACCTAAAAACTAGACAGAAGCATTCTGCTTTCTCTTGTGGGCATTTAGTGCTATAAATTTCCCTCAACACACTGCTTTGAATGCATCCCAGAGATTCTGGTATGTTTTGTCTTGGTTCTCGTTGGTTTCAAAGAACATCTTTATTTCTGCCTTCATTTCGTTATGTACCCAGTAGTCATTCAGGAGCAGGTTGTTCAGTTTCCACGTAGTTGAGCGGTTTTGAGTGACATTCTTAATCCTGAGTTCTAGCTTGATTGCACTGTGATCTGAGAGACAGTTTGTTACAATTTCTGTTCTTTTACATTTATTGAGGAGAGCTTTACTTCCAAGGATATGGTCAATTTTGGAATAGGTGTGGTGTGGTGCTGAAAAAAATGTATATTCTGTTGATTTGGGGTGGAGAGTTCTGTAGATGTCTATTAGGTCTGCTTGGTGCAGAGCTGAGTTCAATTCCTGGGTATCCTTGTTGACTTTCTGTCTCGTTGATCTGTCTAATGTTGACAGTGGGGTGTTAAAGTCTCCCATTATTAATGTGTGGGAGTCTAAGTCTCTTTGTAGGTCACTCAGGACTTGCTTTATGAATCTGGGTGCTCCTGTATTGGGTGCATATATATTTAGGATAGTTAGCTCTTCTTGTTGAATTAATCCCTTTACCATTATGTAATGGCCTTCTTTGTCTCTTTTGATCTTTGTTGGTTTAAAGTCTGTTTTATCAGAGACTAGGATTGCAACCCCTGCCTGTTTTTGTTTTCCATTTGCTTGGTAGATCTTCCTCCATCCTTTTATTTTGAGCCTATGTGTGTCTTTGCACGTGAGATGGGTTTCCTGAATACAGCACACTGATGGGTCTTGAGTCTTTATCCAATTTGCCAGTCTGTGTCTTTTAATTGGACCATTTAGTCCATTTACATTTAAAGTTAATATTGTTATGTGTGAATTTGATCCTGTCATTATGATGTTAGCTCGATGTTTTGCTCGTTAGTTGATGCAGTCTCTTCCTAGTCTCAATGGTCTTTACATTTCGGTATGATTTTGCAGTGGCTGGTACCGGTTGTGCCTTTCCATGTTTAGCGCTTCCTTCAAGAGCTCTTTTAGGGCAGGCCTGGTGGTGACAAAATCTCTCAGCATTTGCTTGTCTGTAAAGTATTTTATTTCTCCTTCACTTATGAAGCTTAGTTTGGCAGGATATGAAATTCTGGGTTGAAAATTCTTTTCTTTAAGAATGTTGAATATTGGCCCCCACTCTCTTCTGGCTTGTAGGGTTTCTGCCGAGAGATCCGCTGTTAGTCTGATGGGCTTCCCTTTGATGGTAACCCGTCCTTTCTCTCTGGCTGCCCTTAACATTTTTTCCTTCATTTCAACTTTGGTGAATCTGACAATTATGTGTCTTGGAGTTGCTCTTCTTGAAGAGTATCTTTGTGGCGTTCTCTGTATTTCCTGAATCTGAATGTTGGCCTGCCTTGCTAGATTGGGGAAGTTCTCCTGGATAATATCCTGCAGAGTGTTTTCCAACTTGTTTCCATTCTCCCCATCACTTTCAGGTACACCAATCAGACGTAGATTTGGTCTTTTCACATAGTCCCACATTTCTTGGAGGCTTTGCTCGTTTCTTTTTATTCTTTTTTCTCTAAACTTCCCTTCTCGCTTCATTTCATTCATTTCATCTTCCAGGGCTGACACCCTAACATCACAATTAAAAGAACTAGAAAAGCAAGAGCAAACACATTCAAAAGCTAGCAGAAGGCAAGAAATAACTAAAGTCAGAGCAGAACTGAAGGAAATAGAGACACAAAAAACCCTTCAAAAAATAAATGAATCCAGGAGCTGGTTTTTTGAAAGGATCAACAAAATTGATAGACCGCTAGCAAGATTAATAAAGAAAAAAAGAGAGAAGAATCAAATAGATGCAATAAAAAATGATAAAGGGGATATCACCACCGATCCCACAGAAATACAAACTACCATCAGAGAATATTACAAACACCTCTATGCAAATAAACTAGAAAATCTAGAAGAAATGGATAAATTCCTCAACACATACACCCTCCCAAGACTAAACCAAGAAGAAGTTCAATCTCTGAATAGACCAATAACAGGAGCTGAAATTATGGCAATAATCAATAGCTTACCAACCAAAAAAAGTCCAGGACCAGATGGGTTCACAGCCGAATTCTACCAGAGGTACAAGGAGGAGCTGGTACCATTCCTTCTGAAACTATTCCAATCAATAGAAAAAGAGGGAATCCTCCCTAACTCATTTTATGAGGCCAGCATCATCCTGATACCAAAGCCTGGCAGAGACACAACAAAAAAAGAGAATTTTAGACCAATATCCTTGATGAACATTGATGCAAAAATCCTCAATAAAATACTGGCAAACAGAATCCAGCAGCACATCAAAAAGCTTATCCACCATGATCAAGTGGGCTTCATCCCTGGGATGCAAGGCTGGTTCAATATACGCAAATCAATAAATGTAATCCAGCATATAAACAGAACCAAAGACAAAAACCACATGATTATCTCAATAGATGCAGAAAAGGCCTTTGACAAAATTCAACAACCCTTCATGCTAAAAACTCTCAATAAATTAGGAATTGATGGGACATATCTCAAAATAATAAGAGCTATTTATGACAAACCCACAGCCAATATCATACTGAATGGGCAAAAACTGAAAGCATTCCCTTTGAAAACTGGCACAAGACAGGGATGCCCTCTCTCGCCACTTCTATTCAACATAGTGTTGGAAGTTCTGGCCAGGGCAATTAGGCAGGAGAAGGAAATCAAGGGTATTCAATTAGGAAAAGAGGAAGTCAAATTGTCCCTGTTTGCAGATGACATGATAGTATATCTAGAAAACCCCATTGTCTCAGCCCAAAATCTCCTTAAGCTGATAAGCAACTTCAGCAAAGTCTCAGGATACAAAATCAATGTGCAAAAATCACAAGCATTCTTATACATCAATAACAGACAAACAGAGAACCAAATCATGAGTGAACTCCCATTCACAATTGCTTCAAAGAGAATAAAATACCTAGGAATCCAACTTACAAGGGATGTGAAAGACCTCTTCAAGGAGAACTACAAACCACTGCTCAAGGAAATAAAAGAGGATACAAACAAATGGAAGAACATTCCATGCTCATGGGTAGGAAGAATCAATATCATGAAAATGGCCATCCTTCCCAAGGTAATTTACAGATTCAATGCCATCCCCATCAAGCTACCAATGACTTTCTTCACAGAATTGGAAAAACTACTTTAAAGTTCATATGGAACCAAAAAAGAGCCCGCATCGCCAAGTCAATCCTAAGCCAAAAGAACAAAGCTGGAGGCATCACGCTACCTGACTTCAAACTATACTACAAGGCTACAGTAACCAAAACAGCATGGTACTGGTACCAAAACAGAGATATAGATCAATGGAACAGAACAGAGCCGTCAGAAATAATGCCACATATCTACAACCATCTGATCTTTGACAAACCTGAGAAAAACAAGAAATGGGGAAAGGATTCCCTATTTAATAAATGGTGCTGGGAAAACTGGCTAGCCATATGTAGAAAGCTGAAACTGGATCCCTTCCTTACACCTTATACAAAAATCAATTCAAGATGGATTAAAGACTTAAATGTTAGACCTAAAACCATAAAAACCCTAGAAGAAAACCTAGGCAATACCATTCAGGACATAGGCATGGGCAAGGACTTCATGTCTAAAACACCAAAAGCAATGGCAACAAAAGCCAAAATTGACAAATGGGATCTAATTAAACAAAAGAGCTTCTGCACAGCAAAGGAAACTACCATCAGAGAGAACAGGCAACCTACAAAATGGGAGAAAATTTTCGCAACCTACTCATCTGACAAAGGGCTAATATCCAGAATCTACAATGAACTCCAACAAATTTACAAGAAAAAAACAAACAACCCCATCAAAAAGTGGGCGAAGGACATCAACAGACACTTCTCAAAAGAAGACATTTATGCAGCCAAAAGACACATGAAAAAATGCTCACCATCACTGGCCATCAGAGAAATGCAAATCAAAACCACAATGAGATACCATCTCACACCAGTTAGAATGGCGATCATTAAAAAGTCAGGAAACAACAGGTGCTGGAGAGGATGTGGAGAAATAGGAACACTTTTACACTGTTGGTGGGACTGTAAACTAGTTCAACCCTTGTGGAAGTCAGTGTGGCGATTCCTCAGGGATCTAGAACTAGAAATTCCATTCGACCCAGCCATCCCATTACTGGGTATATACCCAAAGGACTATAAATCATGCTGCTATAAAGACACATGCACACGTATGTTTATTGCCGCATTATTCACAATAGCAAAGACTTGGAACCAACCCAAATGTCCAACAATGATAGACTGGATTAAGAAAATGTGGCACATTTACACCATGGAATACTATGCAGCCATAAAAAATGATGAGTTCATGTCCTTTGTAGGGACATGGATGAAATTGGAAATCATCATTCTCAGTAAACTATCGCAAGAGCAAAAAACCAAACACCGCATATTCTCACTCATAGGTGGGAATTGAACAACGAGAACACATGGACACAGGAAGGGGAACATCACACTTCAGGGACTGTTGTGGGTTGAGGGGAGGGGGGAGGGATAACATTGGGAAATATACCTAATGCTAGATGACGAGTTGGTGGGTGCAGTGCACCAGCATGGCACATGTATACATATGTAACTTACCTGCACATTGGGCACATGTACCATAAAACCTAAAGTATTATAATAATAATAATAATAATAATTACAATGAAAGAAAAAAAAAAGAAAAAAATAAATATATAAATAAATAAAATAAAGTGTTATTTATACGAAAAGATAAAAAAAAAAAAAAAAAAAAAAAAAAAAAGAAGCATTCTGAGGAACTTCTGTGTGATGAGTGCATTCAACTCACAGAATTGAACGTTCCTCTTGATAGAACAGTTTTGAAACACTCTTTTTGAAGAATCTGAAAGTCTTTATTCGGAGCGCTTCGAGACATACGCTGGGAAAGGAAATATCTTCACATAAAAACTGGACAGAAACATTCTCAGAAACTTCTTTGTGATGAGTGCATTCAACTCACAGACTTGAATGTAACCTTTCAAAGAGCAGTTTTAAACACTCTGTTTGTAGAATCTGCAAGTGGATATTTGGAGTGCTTTGAGGCTTACGATGGGATATGAAATATCTTCACCTAAAAACTAGACAGAAGCATTCTCAGAAACTTCTGTGTGATGAGTGCATTCAACTCACAGAGTTGAACGTTTCTTTTGAGAGAGCAGTTTTGAAACACTCTTTTTGTAGAATCTGCAAGTGGATATTTGGAGCGCTTTGAGGCCTATGCTGGGAAAAGGAATGTCTTCACCGAAAAACTAGACAGAATCATTCTGAGAAACTTCTGTGTGATGAGTGCATTCAACTCACAGACCTGAGCGTTCCTTTTCATAGAACAGTTTGGAAACACTCCTTTTGAAGAATCTGCAAGTCTTTATTCGGAGCACTTCGAGGCATACGCTGGAAAAGGAAATATCTTCACATAACAACTGGACAGAAGCATTCTCAGAAACTTCTTTGCAATGAGTGCATTCAACTCACAGACTTGAATGTTACCTTTGAAAGAGCAGTTTCAAACACTCTGTTTGTAGAATCTGAAAGTGGATACTTGGAGCGCTTTGAGGCTTATGCTGGGATATGAAATATCTTCACCTAAAAACTAGACAGAAGCATTCTCAGAAACTTCTGTGTGATGAGTGCATTCAACTCACAGAGTTGAATGTTTCTTTTGAAAGAGCAGTTTTGAAACACTCTTTTTGTAGAATCTGCAATTGGATGTTTGGAGCGCTTTGAGACCTATGCTGGGAAAAGGAATATCTTCACTGAAAAACTAGACAGAATCATTCTGAGAAACTTCTCTGTGATGAGTGCATTCAACTCACCAACTTGAGCGTTCCTTTTCATAGAAGAGTTTGGAAACACTCCTTTTGTAGAATCTGTAAGTGTTTATTTGGAGCGCTTTGAGGCCTATGCTGGAAAAGGAAATATGTTCACATAAAAACTAGACAGAAGCATTCTCAGAATCTTGTTTGTGATGACTGCATTCTACTCACAGAGTTCAACTTTCTTTTTGATAGAAGAGTTTCAAAACTCTCTTTTTGTAGAGTCTGCAAGTGGATATTTGGAGCTCTTTGAGGCCAATGCTGGAAAAGGAAATATCTTCACATAAAAACTAGACAGAAGCATTCTCAGAAACTTCTGTGTGATGAGTGCATTCAACTCACAGAGTTGAACCTTCCTTTTGATTGAACAGTTTTGAAACACTCTTTTTGTAGAATCTGCAAGTGGTTATTTGGAGCGTTTTGAGGCCTATGCTGGAAAAGGAAACATCCTCACATAAAAACTAGACAGAAGCATTCTCAGAAACTTCTGTGTGATGAGTGCATTCAACTCACAGACTTGAACGTTCCTTTTGAGAGAACAGTTTCGAAACACTCCTTTTGTAGTATCTGCAAGTGTTCATTTGGAGCACATTGAGGCTTATGTTGGAAAAGGAAATATCTTCACATAAAAACTAGACAGAAACATTCTCAGAAACTTCTTTGTGATGAGTGCATTCTACTCACAATGTTGAACCTTCCTTTTGATAGAACAGTTTTGAAACACTCTTTTTGTAGAATCTGCAAGTGGATATTTGGAGCGCTTTGAGGCCTATGCTGGAAAAGTAAATTCCTTCACATAAAAATTAGACAGAAGCACTCTAGGAGAATTCTGTGTGATAAGTGCATTTCATCTCACAGACTTGAACGTTCCTTTTGATAGAACGCTTTTGCAACACTCCTTTTGTAGAATTTGCAAGTGTTTATTTGGAGCGCTTTCAGGCATAAGCTGGAAAAGGAAATATCTTCACCTAAGAACTAGACAGAAGCATTCTCAGAAACTTCTTTCTGATGAGTGCATTCAACTCACAGACTTGAACCTTGCTTTTGAAAGAGCAGGTTTGAAACACTCTTTTCATAGAATCTGCAAGTGGACACTTGCGGCGCTTTGAGGTCTATGCTGGGAAATGAAATATCTTCACCTAAAAACTAGACAGAAGCATTCTGAGGAACTTCTGTGTGATGAGTGCATTCAACTCACAGAATTGAACGTTCCTCTTGATAGAACAGTTTTGAAACACTCCTTTTGAAGAATCTGAAAGTCTTTATTCGGAGCGCTTTGAGACATACGCTGGGAAAGGAAATATCTTCACATAAAAATTGGACAGAAACATTCTCAGAAACTTCTTTGCAATGATTGCATTCAACTCACAGACTTGAATGTTACCTTTCAAAGAGCAGTTTTAAACACTCTGTTTGTAGAATCTGCAAGTGGATATTTGGAGCGCTTTGAGGCTTACGCTGGTATATGAAATATCTTCACCTAAAAACTAGACAGAAGCATTCTCAGAAACTACTGTGTGATGAGTGCATTCAACTCACAGACTTCAGCGTTCCTTTTCCTAGAACAGTTTGGAAACACTCCTTTTGTAAAATCTGCAAGTGTTTATTTTGAGCGCTTTGAGGCCTAGGCTGGAAAAGGAAATATGTTCACATAAAAACTAGACAGAAGCGTTCTCAGAATCTTGTCTGTGATGACTGCATTCTACTCACAGAGTTGAACTTTCTTTTTGATAGAACAGTTTCAAAACTCTCTTTTTGTAGAGTCTGCAAGTGGATATTTGGAGCTCTTTTAGGCCAATGCTGGAAAAGGAAATATCTTCACATACAAACTAGACAGAAGCATTCTCAGAAACGTCTGTGTGATGAGTGCATTCAACTCACAGAGTTGAACCTTCCTTTTGATTGAACAGTTTTGAAACACTCTTTTTGTAGAATCTGCAAGTGGTTATTTGGAGCGTTTTGAGGCCTATGCTGGAAAAGGAAACATCCTCACATAAAAACTAGACAGAAGCATTCTCAGAAACTTCTGTGTGATGAGTGCATTCAACTCACAGACTTGAACGTTCCTTTTGAGAGAACAGTTTCGAAACACTCCTTTTGTAGTATCTGCAAGTGTTCATTTGGAGCACATTGAGGCTTATGTTGGAAAAGGAAATATCTTCACATAAAAACTAGACAGAAACATTCTCAGAAACTTCTTTGTGATGAGTGCATTCTACTCACAATGTTGAACCTTCCTTTTGATAGAACAGTTTTGAAACACTCTTTTTGTAGAATCTGCAAGTGGATATTTGGAGCGCTTTGAGGCCTATGCTGGAAAAGTAAATTCCTTCACATAAAAATTAGACAGAAGCACTCTAGGAGAATTCTGTGTGATAAGTGCATTTCATCTCACAGACTTGAACGTTCCTTTTGATAGAACGCTTTTGCAACACTCCTTTTGTAGAATTTGCAAGTGTTTATTTGGAGCGCTTTCAGGCATAAGCTGGAAAAGGAAATATCTTCACCTAAGAACTAGACAGAAGCATTCTCAGAAACTTCTTTCTGATGAGTGCATTCAACTCACAGACTTGAACCTTGCTTTTGAAAGAGCAGGTTTGAAACACTCTTTTCATAGAATCTGCAAGTGGACACTTGCGGCGCTTTGAGGTCTATGCTGGGAAATGAAATATCTTCACCTAAAAACTAGACAGAAGCATTCTGAGGAACTTCTGTGTGATGAGTGCATTCAACTCACAGAATTGAACGTTCCTCTTGATAGAACAGTTTTGAAACACTCCTTTTGAAGAATCTGAAAGTCTTTATTCGGAGCGCTTTGAGACATACGCTGGGAAAGGAAATATCTTCACATAAAAATTGGACAGAAACATTCTCAGAAACTTCTTTGCAATGATTGCATTCAACTCACAGACTTGAATGTTACCTTTCAAAGAGCAGTTTTAAACACTCTGTTTGTAGAATCTGCAAGTGGATATTTGGAGCGCTTTGAGGCTTACGCTGGTATATGAAATATCTTCACCTAAAAACTAGACAGAAGCATTCTCAGAAACTACTGTGTGATGAGTGCATTCAACTCACAGACTTCAGCGTTCCTTTTCCTAGAACAGTTTGGAAACACTCCTTTTGTAAAATCTGCAAGTGTTTATTTTGAGCGCTTTGAGGCCTAGGCTGGAAAAGGAAATATGTTCACATAAAAACTAGACAGAAGCGTTCTCAGAATCTTGTCTGTGATGACTGCATTCTACTCACAGAGTTGAACTTTCTTTTTGATAGAACAGTTTCAAAACTCTCTTTTTGTAGAGTCTGCAAGTGGATATTTGGAGCTCTTTTAGGCCAATGCTGGAAAAGGAAATATCTTCACATACAAACTAGACAGAAGCATTCTCAGAAACGTCTGTGTGATGAGTGCATTCAACTCACAGAGTTGAACCTTCCTTTTGATTGAACAGTTTTGAAACACTCTTTTTGTAGAATCTGCAAGTGGTTATTTGGAGCGTTTGGAGGCCTATGCTGGAAAAGGAAATATCCTCACATACAAACTAGACAGAAGCATTCTGAAGAACTTCTGTGTGATGAGTGCATTCAACTCACGGAATTGAACGTTCCTTTTGATAGAACAGTTTTGAAACACTCCTTTTGAAGAATCTGCAAGTCTTTATTCGGAGCGCTTCAAGGCATACGCTGGAAAAGGAAATATCTTCACATAACAACTGGACAGAACCATTCTCAAAAACTTCTTTGCAATGAGTGCATTCAAATCACAGACTTGAATGCTACATTTGAAAGAGCAGTTTTGAACACTCTGTTTGTAGAATCTGCAAGTGGATATTTGGAGCGCTTTGAGGCTTATGCTGGGATATGAAATATCTTCACCTGATAACTAGACAGAAGCATTCTCAGAAACTTCTGTGGGATGAGTGCATTGAACTCACAGAGTTGAATGTTTCTTTTGAAAGAGCAGTTTTGAAACTCTCTTTTTGTAGAATCTGCAAGTCGATATTTGGAGTGCTTTGAGGCCTATGCTGGGAAAAGGAATATCTTCACCGAAAAACTAGACAGACTCATTCTGAGAAACTACTGTGTGATGAGCGCATTCAACACACAGAATTGAACGTTCCTTTTGATAGAAGAGATTTGAAACACTCCTTTTGAAGAATCTGCAAGTCTTTATTCGGAGGGCTTCGAGGCATATGCTGGAAAAGGAAATACCTTCACATAACAACTGGACAGAAGCATTCTCAGAAACTTCTTTGTGATGAGCGCATTCAATTCACAGACTTGAATGTTACCTTTGAAAGAGCAGTTTTAAACACTCTGTTTGTAGATTCTGCAAGTGGATATTTGGAGGGCTTTGAGGCTTATGCTGAGATATGAAATATCTTCAACTAAAAACTAGACAGAAGCATTCTCAGAAACTTCTGTGTGATGAGTGCATTCAACTCACAGAGTTGAACGTTTCTGTTGAAAGAGCAGTTTTGAAACACTCTTTTTGCAGAATCTGCAAGTGGATATTTGGAATGCTTTGAGGCCTATGCTGGGAAAAGAAATGTCTTCACCGAAAAACTAGACAGAATCATTCTGAGAAACTTCTGTGTGATGAGTGCATTCAACTGACAGACTTGAGCGTTCCTTTTCCTAGAACAGTTTGGAAACACTCCTTTTGTAGAATCTGCAAGTGTTTATTTGGAGCGCTTTGATGCCTATGCTGGAAAAGGAAATATGTTCACATAAAAACTAGACAGAAGCATTCTCAGAATCTTGTTTGTGATGACTGCATTCTACTCACAGAGTTGAACTTTCTTTTTGATAGAAGAGTTTCAAAACTCTCTTTTTGTAGAGTCTGCAAGTGGATATTTGGAGCTCTTTGAGGCCAATGCTGGAAAAGGAAATATCTTCACATAAAAACTAGACAGAAGCATTCTCAGAAACGTCTGTGTGATGAGTGCATTCAACTCACAGAGTTGAACCTTCCTTTTGATTGAACAGTTTTGAAACACTCTTCTTGTAAAATCTGCAAGTGGTTATTTGGAGCGTTTTGAGGCCTGTGCTGGAAAAGGAAATATCCTCTCATAAAAACTAGACAGAAGCATTCTCGGAAACTTCTGTGTGATGAGTGCATTCAACTCACAGACTTGAGCGTTCCTTTTCCTAGAACAGTTTGGAAACACTCCTTTTGTAAAATCTGCAAGTGTTTATTTGGAGCGCTTTGAGGTCTAGGCTGGAAAAGGAAATATGTTCACATAAAAACTAGACAGAAGCATTCTCAGAATCTTGTCTGTGATGACTGCATTCTACTCACAGAGTTGAACTTTCTTTTTGATAGAAGAGTTTCAAAACTGTCTTTTTGTAGAGTCTGCAAGTGGATATTTGGAGCTCTTTGAGGCCAATGCTGGAAAAGGAAATATCTTCACATAAAAACTAGACAGAAGCATTCTCAGAAACGTCTGTGTGATGAGTGAATTCAACTCACAGAGTTGAACCTTCCTTTTGATTGAACAGTTTTGAAACACTCTTTTTGTAGAATCTGCAAGTGGTTATTTGGAGCCTTTGGAGGCCTATACTGGAAAAGGAAATATCCTCACGTACAAACTAGACAGAAGAATTCTCAGAAACTTCTGTGTGATGAGTGCATTCAACTCACAGACTTGAACGTTCCTTTTGACAGAACAGTTTTGAAACACTCCTTTTGTAGTATCTGCAAGTGTTTATTTGGAGCGCTTTGAGGCCTATGCTGGAAAAGGAAATGTCTTCTCATAAAAACTAGACAGAAGCACTCTAGGAAACTTCTGTGTGATAAGGGCATTCAACTCACGGACTTGAACGTTCCTTTTGATAGAACCCTTTTGCAACACTCCTTTTGTAGAATTTGCAAGGGTTTATTTGGAGCGCTTTCAGGCATAAGCTGGAAAAGGAAATATCTTCACCTAAGAACTACACAGAAGCATTCTCAGAAACTTCTTTCTGATGAGTGCATTCAACTCACAGACTTGAAGCTTCCTTTTGAAAGACCAGGATTGAAATCCTCTTTTCATAGAATCTGCTAGTGGATATTTGCTGCGCTTTGAGGTCTATGCTGGGAAATGAAATACCTTCACCTAAAAACTAGACAGAAGCATTCAGAGGAACTTCTTTGTGATGACTGCATTCAACTCACAGAATTGAACGTTCCTTTTGATAGAAGAGTTTTGAAACACTCCTTTTGAAGAATCTGCAAGTCTTTATTCGGAGCGCTTCGAGGCATACTCTGGAAAAGGAAATACCTTAACATAACAACTGGACAGAAGCATTCTCAGAAACTTCTTTGCGATGAGTGCATTCAACTCACAGACTTGAATGTTACCTTTGAAAGAGCAGTTTTAAACACTCTGTTTGTAGAATCTGCAAGTGGATATTTGGAGCGCTTTGAGGCTTATGCTGAGATATGAGATATCTTCAACTAAAAACTAGACAGAAGCATTCTCAGAAACTTCTGTGTGATGAGTGCATTCAACTCACAGAGTTGAACGTTTCTTTTGAAAGAGCAGTTTTGAAACAATCTTTTTGTACAATCTGCAAGTGGATATTTGGAGCGCTTCGAGGCCTATGCTGGGAAAAGGAATGTCTTCACCGAAAAACTAGACAGAATCATTCTGAGAAACTTCTGTGTGATGAGTGCATTCAACTCACAGACCTGAGCATTCCTTTTCATAGAACAGTTTGGAAACACACCTTTTGAAGAATCTGCAAGTCTTTATTCGGAGCACTTCGAGGCATACGCTGGAAAAGGAAATATCTTCACATAACAACTGGACAGAAGCATTCTCAGAAACTTCTTTGCGATGAGTGCATTCAACTCACAGACTTGAATGTTACCTTTCAAAGAGCAGTTTTAAACACTCTGTTTGTAGAATCTGCAAGTGGATATTTGGAGCGCTTTGAGGCTTACGCTGGGATATGAAATATCTTCACCTAAAAAGTAGACAGAAGCATTCTCAGAAACTTCTGTGTGATGAGTGCATTCAACTCACAGAGTTGAACGTTTCTTTTGAAAGAGCAGTTTTGAAACACTCTTTTTGTAGAATCTGCAAGTGGATATTTGGAGCGCTTTGAGGCCTATGCTGGGAAAAGGAATATCTTCACCGAAAAACTAGACAGAATCATTCTGAGAAACTTCTGTGTGATGAGTGCATTCAACTCACAGACCTGAGCGTTCCTTTTCATAGAACAGTTTGGAAACACACCTTTTGAAGAATCTGCAAGTCTTTATTCGGAGCACTTCGAGGCATACGCTGGAAAAGGAAATATCTTCACATAACAACTGGACAGAAGCATTCTCAGAAACTTCTTTGCGATGAGTGCATTCAACTCACAGACTTGAATGTTGCCTTTGAAAGAGCAGTTTTAAACACTCTGTTTGTAGAATCTGCAAGTGGATATTTGGAGCGCTTTGAGGCTTATGCTGGAATATGAAATATCTTCACCTAAAAACTAGACAGAAGCATTCTCAGAAACTTCTGTGTGATGAGTGCATTCAACTCACAGAGTTGAATGTTTCTTTTGAAAGAGCAGTTTTGAAACACTCTTTTTGTAGAATCTGCAATTGGATGTTTGCAGCGCTTTGAGGCCTATGCTGGGAAAAGGAATATCTTCACCGAAAAACTAGACAGAATCATTCTGAGAAACTTCTCTGTGATGAGTGCATTCAACTCACCAACTTGAGCGTTCCTTTTCATAGAACAGTTTGGAAACACTCCTTTTGTAGAATCTGCATGTGTTTATTTGGAGCGCTTTGAGGCCTATGCTGGAAAAGGAAATATGTTCACATAAAAACTAGACAGAAGCATTCTCAGAATCTTGTTTGTGATGACTGCATTCTACTCGCAGAGTTCAACTTTCTTTTTGATAGAAGAGTTTCAAAACTCTCTTTTTGTAGAGTCTGCAAGTGGATATTTTGAGCTCTTTGAAGCCAGTGCTGGAAAAGGAAATATCTTCACATAAAAACTAGACAGAAGCATTCTCAGAAACTTCTGTGTGATGAGTGCATTCAACTCACAGAGTTGAACCTTCCTTTTGATTGAACAGTTTTGAAACACTCTTTTTGTAGAATCTGCAAGTGGTTATTTGGAGCGTTTTGAGGCCTATGCTGGAAAAGGAAACATCCTCACAGAAAAACTAGACAGAAGCATTCTCAGAAACTTCTGTGTGATGAGTGCATTCAACTCACAGACTTGAACGTTCCTTTTGAGAGAACAGTTTCGAAACACTACTTTTGTAGTATCTGCAAGTGTTTATTTGGAGCACTTTTAGGCCTACGTTGGAAAAGGAAATATCTTCACATAAAAACTAGACAGAAGCATTCTCAGAAACTTCTTTGTGATGAGTGCATTCTACTCACAATGTTGAACCTTCCTTTTGATAGAACAGTTTTGAAACACTCTTTTTGTAGAATCTGCAAGTGGATAGTTGGAGCGCTTTTAGGCCTATGCTGGAAAAAGGAAATGCCTTCACATAAAAATTAGACAGAAGCACTCTAGGAGAATTCTGTGTGATAAGTGCATTTCATCTCACAGACTTCAACGTTCCTTTTGATAGAACGCTTTTGCAACACTCCTTTTGTAGAATTTGCAAGTGTTTATTTGGAGCACTTTCAGGCATAAGCTGGAAAAGGAAATATCTTCACCTAAGAACTAGACAGAAGCATTCTCAGAAACTTCTTTCTGATGAGTGTATTCAACTCACAGACTTGAACCTTGCTTTTGAAAGAGCGGCTTTGAAACACTCTTTTCATAGAGTCTGCAAGTAGACACTTGCTGCGCTTTGAGGTCTATGCTGGGAAATGAAATATCTTCACCTAAAAACTAGACAGAAGCATTCTGAGGAACTTCTGTGTGATGAGTGCATTCAACTCACATAATTGAACGTTCCTCTTGAGAGAACAGTTTTGAAACACTCCTTTTGAAGAATCTGAAAGTCTTTATTTGGAGCGCTTCGAGACATACGCTGGGAAAGGAAATATCTTCACATAAAAACTGGACAGAAACATTCTCAGAAACTTCTTTGCGATGAGTGCATTCAACTCACAGACTTGAATGTTACCTTTCAAAGAGCAGTTTTAAACACTCTGTTTGTAGAATCTGCAAGTGGATATTTGGAGCGCTTTGAGGCTTACGCTGGGATATGAAATATCTTCACCTAAAAACTAGACAGAAGCATTCTCAGAAACTTCTGTGTGATGAGTGCATTCAACTCACAGAGTTGAACGTTTCTTTTGAAAGAGCAGTTTTGAAACACTCTTTTTGTAGAATCTGCAAGTGGATATTTGGAGCGCTTTGAGGCGTATGCTGGGAAAAGGAATATCTTCACCGAAAAACTAGACAGAATCATTCTGAGAAACTTATGTGTGATGAGTGCATTCAACTCACAGACCTGAGCGTTCCTTTTCATAGAACAGTTTGGAAACACACCTTTTGAAGAATCTGCAAGTCTTTATTCGGAGCACTTCGAGGCATACGCTGGAAAAGGAAATACCTTCACATAACAACTGGACAGAAGCATTCTCAGAAACTTCTTTGCGATGAGTGCATTCAACTCACAGACTTGAATGTTACCTTTCAAAGAGCAGTTTTAAACACTCTGTTTGTAGAATCTGCAAGTGGATATTTGGAGCGCTTTGAGGCTTATGCTGGGATATGAAATATCTTCACCTAAAAACTAGACAGAAGCATTCTCAGAAACTTCTGTGTGATGAGTGCATTCAACTCACAGAGTTGAATGTTTCTTTTGAAAGAGCAGTTTTGAAACACTCTTTTTGTAGAATCTGCAATTGGATGTTTGGAGCGCTTTGAGGCCTATGCTGGGAAAAGGAATATCTTCACCGAAAAACTAGACAGAATCATTCTGAGAAACTTCTCTGTGATGAGTGCATTCAACTCACCAACTTGAGCGTTCCTTTTCATAGAACAGTTTGGAAACACTCCTTTTGTAGAATCTGCAAGTGTTTATTTGGAGCGCTTTGAGGCCTATGCTGCAAAAGGAAATATGTTCACATAAAAACTAGACAGAAGCATTCTCAGAATCTTGTTTGTGATGACTGCATTCTACTCACAGAGTTCAACTTTCTTTTTGATAGAAGAGTTTCAAAACCCTCTTTTTGTAGAGTCTGCAAGTGGATATTTGGAGCTCTTTGAGGCCAGTGCTGGAAAAGGAAATATCTTCACATAAAAACTAGACAGAAGCATTCTCAGAAACTTCTGTGTGATGAGTGCATTCAACTCACAGAGTTGAACCTTCCTTTTGATTGAACAGTTTTGAAACACTCTTTTTGTAGAATCTGCAAGTGGTTATTTGGAGCGTTTTGAGGCCTATGCTGGAAAAGGAAACATCCTCACATAAAAACAAGACAGAAGCATTCTCAGAAACTTCTGTGTGATGAGTGCATTCAACTCACAGACTTGAACGTTCCTTTTGAGAGAACAGTTTCGAAACACTCCTTTTGTAGTATCTGCAAGTGTTTATTTGGAGCACTTTGAGGCCTACGTTGGAAAAGGAAATATCTTCACATAAAAACTAGACAGAAGCATTCTCAGAAACTTCTTTGTGATGAGTGCATTCTACTCACAATGTTGAACCTTCCTTTTGATAGAACAGTTTTGAAACACTCTTTTTGTAGAATCTGCAATTGGATATTTGGAGCGCTTTTGGGCCTATGCTGGAAAAAGGAAATGCCTTCACATAAAAATTAGACAGAAGCACTCTAGGAGAATTCTGTGTGATAAGTGCATTTCATCTCACAGACTTCAACGTTCCTTTTGATAGAACGCTTTTGCAACACTCCTTTTGTAGAATTTGCAAGTGTTTATTTGGAGCGCTTTCAGGCATAAGCTGGAAAAGGAACTATCTTCACCTAAGAACTAGACAGAAGCATTCTCAGAAACTTCTTTCTGATGAGTGCATTCAACTCACAGACTTGAACCTTGCTTTTGAAAGAGCAGCTTTGAAACACACTTTTCATAGAATCTGCAAGTGGACACTTGCTGCGCTTTGAGGTCTATGCTGGGAAATGAAATATCTTCACCTAAAAACTAGACAGAAGCATTCTGAGGAACTTCTGTGTGATGAGTGCATTCAACTCACAGAATTGAACGTTCCTCTTGAGAGAACAGTTTTGAAACACTCCTTTTGAAGAATCTGAAAGTCTTTATTCGGAGCGCTTCGAGACATACGCTGGGAAAGGAAATATCTTCACATAAAAACTGGACAGAAACATTCTCAGAAACTTCTTTGCGATGAGTGCATTCAACTCACAGACTTGAATGTTACCTTTCAAAGAGCAGTTTTCAACACTCTGTTTGTCGAATCTGCAAGTGGATATTTGGAGCGCTTTGAGGCTTACGCTGGGATATGAAATATCTTCACCTAAAAACTAGACAGAAGCATTCTCAGAAACTTCTGTGTGATGAGTGCATTCAACTCACAGAGTTGAACGTTTCTTTTGAAAGAGCAGTTTTGAAACAATCTTTTTGTAGAGTCTGCAAGTGGATATTTGTAGCGCTTCGAGGCCTATGCTGGGAAAAGGAATGTCTTCACCGAAAAACGAGACAGAATCATTCTGAGAAACTTCTGTTATGAGTGCATTCAACTCAGAGACCTGAGCATTCCTTTTCATAGAACAGTTTGGAAACACACCTTTTGAAGAATCTGCAAGTCTTTATTCGGAGCACTTCGAGGCATACGCTAGAAAAGGAAATATCTTCACATAACAACTGGACAGAAGCATTCTCAGAAACTTCTTTGCGATCAGTGCATTCAACTCACAGACTTGAATGTTAACTTTCAAAGAGCAGTTTTAAACACTCTGTTTGTAGAATCTGCAAGTGGATATTTGGAGCGCTTTGAGGCTTACGCTGGGATATGAAATATCTTCACCTAAAAACTAGACAGAAGCATTCTCAGAAACTTCTGTGTGATGAGTGCATTCATCTCACAGAGTTGAACGTTTCTTTTGAAAGAGCAGTTTTGAAACACTCTTTTTGTAGAATCTGCAAGTGGATATTTGGAGCGCTTTGAGGCGTATGCTGGGAAAAGGAATATCTTCACCGAAAAACTAGACAGAATCATTCTGAGAAACTTCTGTGTGATGAGTGCATTCAACTCACAGACCTGAGCGTTCCTTTTCATAGAACAGTTTGGAAACACACCTTTTGAAGAATCTGCAAGTCTTTATTCGGCGCACTTCGAGGCATACGCTGGGAAAGGAAATATCTTCACATAACAACTGGACAGAAGCATTCTCAGAAACTTCTTTGCGATGAGTGCATTCAACTCACAGACTTGAATGTTACCTTTCAAAGAGCAGTTTTAAACACTCTGTTTGTAGAATGTGCAAGTGGATATTTGGAGCGCTTTGAGGCTTATGCTGGGATATGAAATATCTTCACCTAAAAACTAGACAGAAGCATTCTCAGAAACTTCTGTGTGATGAGTGCATTCAACTCACAGAGTTGAATGTTTCTTTTGAAAGAGCAGTTTTGAAACACTCTTTTTGTAGAATCTGCAATTGGATGTTTGGAGCGCTTTGAGGCCTATGCTGGGAAAAGGAATATCTTCACCGAAAAACTAGACAGAATCATTCTGAGAAACTTCTCTGTGATGAGTGCATTCAACTCACCAACTTGAGCGTTCCTTTTCATAGAACAGTTTGGAAACACTCCTTTTGTAGAATCTGCAAGTGTTTATTTGGAGCGCTTTGAGGCCTCTGCTGGAAAAGGAAATATGTTCACATAAAAACTAGACAGAAGCATTCTCAGAATCTTGTTTGTGATGACTGCATTCTACTCACAGAGTTCAACTTTTTTTTTGATAGAAGAGTTTCAAAACTCTCTTTTTGTAGAGTCTGCAAGTGGATATTTGGAGCTCTTTGAGGCCAGCGCTGGAAAAGGAAATATCTTCACATAAAAACTAGACAGAAGCATTCTCAGAAACTTCTGTGTGATGAGTGCATTCAACTCACAGAGTTGAACCTTCCTTTTGATTGAACAGTTTTGAAACACTCTTTTTGTAGAATCTGCAAGTGGTTATTTGGAGCGTTTTGAGGCCTATGCTGGAAAAGGAAACATCCTCACATAAAAACTAGACAGAAGCATTCTCAGAAACTTCTGTGTGATGAGTGCATTCAACTCACAGACTTGAACGTTCCTTTTGGGAGAACAGTTTCGAAACACTCCTTTTGTAGTATCTGCAAGTGTTTATTTGGAGCACTTTGAGGCCTACGTTGGAAAAGGAAATATCTTCACATAAAAACTAGACAGAAGCATTCTCAGAAACTTCTTTGTGATGAGTGCATTCTACTCACAATGTTGAACCTTCCTTTTGATAGAACAGTTTTGAAACACTCTTTTTGTAGAATCTGGAATTGGATATTTGGAGCGCTTTTAGGCCTATGCTGGAAAAAGGAAATGCCTTCACATAAAAATTAGACAGAAGCACTCTAGGAGAATTCTGTGTGATAAGTGCATTTCATCTCACAGACTTGAACGTTCCTTTTGATAGAACGCTTTTGCAACACTCCTTTTGTAGAATTTGCAATTGTTTATTTGGAGCGCTTTCAGGCATAAGCTGGAAAAGGAACTATCTTCACCTAAGAACTAGACAGAAGCATTCTCAGAAACTTCTTTCTGATGAGTGCATTCAACTCACAGACTTGAACCTTGCTTTTGAAAGAGCAGCTTTGAAACACTCTTTTCATAGAATCTGCAAGTGGACACTTGCTGCGCTTTGAGGTCTATGCTGGGAAATGAAATACCTTCACCTAAAAACTAGACAGAAGCATTCTGAGGAACTTCTGTGTGATGAGTGCATTCAACTCACAGAATTGAACGTTCCTCTTGAGAGAACAGTTTTGAAACACTCCCTTTGAAGAATCTGAAAGTCTTTATTCGGAGCGCTTCGAGACATACGCTGGGAAAGGAAATATCTTCACATAAAAACTGGACAGAAACATTCTCAGAAACTTCTTTGCGATGAGTGCATTCAACTCACAGACTTGAATGTTACCTTTCAAAGAGCAGTTTTCAACACTCTGTTTGTAGAATCTGCAAGTGGATATTTGGAGCGCTTTGAGGCTTATGCTGGGATATGAAATATCTTCACCTAAAGACTAGACAGAAGCATTCTCAGAAACTTCTGTGTGATGAGTGCATTCAACTCACAGAGTTGAATGTTTCTTTTGAAAGAGCAGTTTTGAAACACTCTTTTTGTAGAATCTGCAATTGGATGTTTGGAGCGCTTTGAGGCCTATGCTGGGAAAAGGAATATCTTCACCGAAAAACTAGACAGAATCATTCTGAGAAACTTCTCTGTGATGAGTGCATTCAACTCACCAACTTGAGCGTTCCTTTTCATAGAACAGTTTGGAAACACTCCTTTTGTAGAATCTGCAAGTGTTTATTTGGAGCGCTTTGAGGCCTATGCTGGAAAAGGAAATATGTTCTCATAAAAACTAGACAGAAGCATTCTCAGAATCTTGTTTGTGATGACTGCATTCTACTCACAGAGTTCAACTTTCTTTTTGATAGAAGAGTTTCAAAACTCTCTTTTTGTAGAGTCTGCAAGTGGATATTTGGAGCTCTTTGAGGCCAGTGCTGGAAAAGGAAATATCTTCACATAAAAACTAGACAGAAGCATTCTCAGAAACTTCTGTGTGATGAGTTCATTCAACTCACAGAGTTGAACCTTCCTTTTGATTGAACAGTTTTGAAACACTCTTTTTGTAGAATCTGCAAGTGGTTATTTGGAGCGTTTTGAGGCCTATGCTGGAAAAGGAAACATCCTCACAGAAAAACTAGACAGAAGCATTCTCAGAAACTTCTGTGTGATGAGTGCATTCAACTCACAGACTTGAACGTTCCTTTTGAGAGAACAGTTTCGAAACACTCCTTTTGTAGTATCTGCAAGTGTTTATTTGGAGTACTTTGAGTGCTATGTTGGAAAAGGAAATATCTTCACATAAAAACTAGACAGAAACATTCTCAGAAACTTCTTTGTGATGAGTGCATTCTACTCACAATGTTGAACCGTCCTTTTGATAGAGCAGTTTTGAAACACTCTTTTTGTAGAATCTGCAAGTGGATATTTGGAGCGCTTTGAGGCCTATGATGGAAAAGGAAATGCCTTCACATAAAAATTAGACAGAAGCACTCTAGGAGAATTCTGTGTGATAAGTGCATTTCATCTCACAGACTTGAACGTTCCTTTTGATAGAACGCTTTTGCAACACTCCTTTTGTAGAATTTGCAAGTGTTTATTTGGAGCGCTTTCAGGCATAAGCTGGAAAAGGAAATATCTTCACCTAAGAACTAGACAGAAGCATTCTCAGAAACTTCTTTCTGATGAGTGTATTCAACTCACAGACTTGAACCTTGCTTTTGAAAGAGCAGCTTTGAAACACTCTTTTCATAGAATCTGCAAGTAGACACTTGCTGCGCTTTGAGGTCTATGCTGGGAAATGAAATATCTTCACCTAAAAACTAGACAGAAGCATTCTGAGGAACTTCTGTGTGATGAGTGCATTCAACTCACAGAATTGAACGTTCCTCTTGAGAGAACAGTTTTGAAACACTCCTTTTGAAGAATCTGAAAGTCTTTATTCGGAGCGCTTCGAGACATACGCTGGGAAAGGAAATATCTTCACATAAAAACTGGACAGAAACATTCTCAGAAACTTCTTTGCGATGAGTGCATTCAACTCACAGACTTGAATGTTACCTTTCAAAGAGCAGTTTTCAACACTCTGTTTGTAGAATCTGCAAGTGGATATTTGGAGCGCTTTGAGGCTTATGCTGGGATATGAAATATCTTCACCTAAAAACTAGACAGAAGCATTCTCAGAAACTTCTGTGTGATGAGTGCATTCAACTCACAGAGTTGAACGTTTCTTTTGAAAGAGGAGTTTTGAAACACTCTTTTTGTATAATCTGCAAGTGGATATTTGGAGCGCTTTGAGGCCTATGCTGGGAAAAGGAATGTCTTCACCGAAAAACTAGACAGAATCATTCTGAGAAACTTCTGTGTGATGAGTGCATTCAACTCACAGACCTGAGTGTTCCTTTTCATAGAACAGTTTGGAAACACACCTTTTGAAGAATCTGCAAGTCTTTATTCGGAGCACTTCGAGGCATACGCTGGAAAAGGAAATATCTTCACATAACAACTGGACAGAAGCCTTCTCAGAAACTTCTTTGCGATGAGTGCATTCAACTCACAGACTTGAATGTTACCTTTGAAAGAGCAGTTTTAAACACTCTGTTTGTAGAATCTGCAAGTGGATATTTGGAGCGCTTTGAGGCTTATGCTGGGATATGAAATATCTTCACCTAAAGACTAGACAGAAGCATTCTCAGAAACTTCTGTGTGATGAGTGCATTCAACTCACAGAGTTGAATGTTTCTTTTGAAAGAGCAGTTTTGAAACACTCTATTTGTAGAATCTGCAATTGGATGTTTGGAGCGCTTTGAGGCCTATGCTGGGAAAAGGAATATCTTCACCGAAAAAGTAGACAGAATCATTCTGAGAAACTTCTCTGTGATGAGTGCATTCAACTCACCAACTTGAGCGTTCCTTTTCATAGAACAGTTTGGAAACACTCCTTTTGTAGAATCTGCAAGTGTTTATTTGGAGCGCTTTGTGGCCTATGCTGGAAAAGGAAATATGTTCACATAAAAACTAGACAGAAGTATTCTCAGAATCTTGTTTGTGATGACTGCATTCTACTCACAGAGTTCAACTTTCTTTTTGATAGAAGAGTTTCAAAACTCTCTTTTTGTAGAGTCTGCAAGTGGATATTTGGAGCTCTTTGAGGCCAGTGCTGGAAAAGGAAATATCTTCACATAAAAACTAGACAGAAGCATTCTCAGAAACATCTGTGTGATGAGTGCATTCAACTCACAGAGTTGAACCTTCCTTTTGATTGAACAGTTTTGAAACACTCTTTTTGTGGAATCTGCATGTGGTTATTTGGAGCGTTTTGAGGCCTAGGCTGGAAAAGGAAACATCCTCACAGAAAAACTAGACAGAAGCATTCTCAGAAACTTCTGTGTGATGAGTGCATTCAACTCACAGACTTGAACGTTCCTTTTGAGAGAACAGTTTCGAAACACTCCTTTTGTAGTATCTGCAAGTGTTTATTTGGAGCACTTTGAGGCCTATGTTGGAAAAGGAAATATCTTCACATAAAAACTAGACAGAAGCATTCTCAGAAACTTCTTTGTGATGAGTGCATTCTACTCACAATGTTGAACCTTCCTTTTGATAGAACAGTTTTGAAACACTCTTTTTGTAGAATCTGCAAGTGGATATTTGGAGCGCTTTGAGGCCTATGCTGGAAAAGGAAATGCCTTCACATAAAAATTAGACAGAAGCACTCTAGGAGAATTCTGTGTGATAAGTGCATTTCATCTCACAGACTTCAACGTTCCTTTTGATAGAACGCTTTTGCAACACTCCTTTTGTAGAATTTGCAAGTGTTTATTTGGAGCGCTTTCAGGCATAAGCTGGAAAAGGAAATATCTTCACCTAAGAACTAGACAGAAGCATTCTCAGAAACTTCTTTCTGATGAGTGCATTCAACTCACAGACTTGAACCTTGCTTTTGAAAGAGCAGCTTTGAAACACTCTTTTCATAGAATCTGCAAGTGGACACTTGCTGCGCTTTGAGGTCTATGCTGGGAAATGAAATATCTTCACCTAAAAACTAGACAGAAGCATTCTGAGGAACTTCTGTGTGATGAGTGCATTCAACTCACAGAATTGAACGTTCCTCTTGAGAGAACAGTTTTGAAACACTCCTTTTGAAGAATCTGAAAGTCTTTATTCGGAGCGCTTCGAGACATACGCTGGGAAAGGAAATATCTTCACATAAAAACTGGACAGAAACATTCTCAGAAACTTCTTTGCGATGAGTGCATTCAACTCACAGACTTGAATGTTACCTTTCAAAGAGCAGTTTTCAACACTCTGTTTGTAGAATCTGCAAGTGGATATTTGGAGCGCTTTGAGGCTTACGCTGGGATATGAAATATCTTCAACTAAAAACTAGACAGAAGCATTCTCAGAAACTTCTGTGTGATGAGTGCATTCAACTCACAGAGTTGAACGTTTCTTTTGAAAGAGCAGTTTTGAAACACTCTTTTTGTAGAATCTGCAAGTGGATATTTGGAGCGCTTTGAGGCCTATGCTGGGAAAAGGAATGTCTTCACCGAAAAACTAGACAGAATCATTCTGAGAAACTTCTGTGTGATGAGTGCATTCAACTCACAGACCTGAGCGTTCCTTTTCATAGAACAGTTTGGAAACACACCTTTTGAAGAATCTGCAAGTCTTTATTCGGAGCACTTCGAGGCATACGCTGGAAAAGGAAATATCTTCACATAGCAACTGGACAGAAGCATTCTCAGAAACTTCTTTGCGATGAGTGCATTCAACTCACAGACTTGAATGTTACCTTTGAGAGAGCAGTTTTAAACACTCTGTTTGTAGAATCTGCAAGTGGATATTTGGAGCGCTTTGAGGCTTATGCTGGGATATGAAATATCTTCACCTAAAGACTAGACAGAAGCATTCTCAGAAACTTGTGTGTGATGAGTGCATTCAACTCACAGAGTTGAATGTTTCTTTTGAAAGAGCAGTTTTGAAACACTCTTTTTGTAGAATCTGCAATTGGATGTTTGGAGCGCTTTGAGGCCTATGCTGGGAAAAGGAATATCTTCACCGAAAAACTAGACAGAATCATTCTGAGAAACTTCTCTGTGATGAGTGCATTCGACTCACCAACTTGAGCGTTCCTTTTCATAGAAGAGTTTGGAAACACTCCTTTTGTAGAATCTGAAAGTGTTTATTTGGAGCGCTTTGAGGCCTATGCTGGAAAAGGAAATATGTTCACATAAAAACTAGACAGAAGCATTCTCAGAATCTTGTTTGTGATGACTGCATTCTACTCACAGAGTTCAACTTTCTTTTTGATAGAAGAGTTTCAAAACTCTCTTTTTGTAGAGTCTGCAAGTGGATATTTGGAGCTCTTTGAGGCCAGTGCTGGAAAAGGAAATATCTTCACATAAAAACTAGACAGAAGCATTCTCAGAAACTTCTGTGTGATGAGTGCATTCAACTCACAGAGTTGAACCTTCCTTTTGATTGAACAGTTTTGAAACACTCTTTTTGTGGAATCTGCAAGTGGTTATTTGGAGCGTTTTGAGGCCTAGGCTGGAAAAGGAAACATCCTCACAGAAAAACTAGACAGAAGCATTCTCAGAAACTTCTGTGTGATGAGTGCATTCAACTCACAGACTTGAACGTTCCTTTTGAGAGAACAGTTTCGAAACACTCCTTTTGTAGTATCTGCAAGTGTTTATTTGGAGCACTTTGAGGCCTATGTTGGAAAAGGAAATATCTTCACATAAAAACTAGACAGAAGCATTCTCAGAAACTTCTTTGTGATGAGTGCATTCTACTCACAATGTTGACCCTTCCTTTTGATAGAAGAGTTTTGAAACACTGTTTTTGTAGAATCTGCAAGTGGATATTTGGAGCGCTTTTAGGCCTATGCTGGAAAAAGGAAATGCCTTCACATAAAAATTAGACAGAAGTACTCTAGGAGAATTCTGTTTGATAAGTGCATTTCATCTCACAGACTTGAACGTTCCTTTTGATAGAACACTTTTGCAACACTCCTTTTGTAGAATTTGCAAGTGTTTATTTGGAGCGCTTTCAGGCATAAGCTGGAAAAGGAACTATCTTCACCTAAGAACTAGACAGAAGCATTCTCAGAAACTTCTTTCTGATGAGTGCATTCAACTCACAGACTTGAACCTTGCTTTTGAAAGAGCAGCTTTGAAACACTCTTTTCATAGAATCTGCAAGTGGACACTTGCTGCGCTTTGAGGTCTATGCTGGGAAATGAAATATCTTCACCTAAAAACTAGACAGAAGCATTCTGAGGAACTTCTGTGTGATGAGTGCATTCAACTCACAGAATTGAACGTTCCTCTTGAGAGAACAGTTTTGAAACACTCCTTTTGAAGAATCTGAAAGTCTTTATTCGGAGCGCTTCGAGACATACGCTGGGAAAGGAAATATCTTCACACAAAAACTGGACAGAAACATTCTCAGAAACTTCTTTGCGATGAGTGCATTCAACGCACAGACTTGAATGTTACCTTTCAAAGAGCAGTTTTCAACACTCTGTTTGTAGAATCTGCAAGTGGATATTTGGAGCGCTTTGAGGCTTACACTGGGATATGAAATATCTTCACCTAAAAACTAGACAGAAGCATTCTCAGAAACTTCTGTGTGATGAGTGCATTCAACTCACAGAGTTGAACGTTTCTTTTGAAAGAGCAGTTTTGAAACACTCTTTTTGTAGAATCTGCAAGTGGATATTTGGAGCGCTTTGAGGCGTATGCTGGGAAAAGGAATATCTTCACCGAAAAACTAGACAGAATCATTCTGAGAAACTTCTGTGTGATGAGTGCATTCAACTCACAGACCTGAGCGTTCCTTTTCATAGAACAGTTTGGAAACACACCTTTTGAAGAATCTGCAAGTCTTTATTCGGAGCACTTCGAGGCATACGCTGGAAAAGGAAATATCTTAACATAAGAACTGGACAGAAGCATTCTCAGAAACTTCTTTGCGATGAGTGCATTCAACTCACAGACTTGAATGTTACCTTTGAAAGAGCAGTTTTAAACACTCTGTTTGTAGAATCTGCAAGTGGATATTTGGAGCGCTTTGAGGCTTATGCTGGGATATGAAATATCTTCATCTAAAAACTAGACAGAAGCATTCTCAGGAACTTCTGTGTGATGAGTGCATTCAACTCACAGAGTTGAATGTTTCTTTTGAAAGAGCAGTTTTGAAACACTCTTTTTGTAGAATCTGCAATTGGATGTTTGGAGCGCTTTGAGGCCTATGCTGGGAAAAGGAATATCTTCACCGAAAAACTAGACAGAGTCATTCTGAGAAACTTCTCTGTGATGAGTGCATTCGACTCACCAACTTGAGCGTTCCTTTTCATAGAAGAGTTTGGAAACACTCCTTTTGTAGAATCTGAGAGTGTTTATTTGGAGCGCTTTGAGGCCTATGCTGGAAAAGGAAATATGTTCACATAAAAACTAGACAGAAGCATTCTCAGAATCTTGTTTGTGATGACTGCATTCTACTCACAGAGTTCAACTTTCTTTTTGATAGAAGAGTTTCAAAACTCTCTTTTTGTAGAGTCTGCAAGTGGATATTTGGAGCTCTTTGAGGCCAGTGCTGGAAAAGGAAATATCTTCACATAAAAACTAGACAGAAGCATTCTCAGAAACTTCTGTGTGATGAGTGCATTCAACTCACAGAGTTGAACCTTCCTTTTGATTGAACAGTTTTGAAACACTCTTTTTGTAGAATCTGCAAGTGGTTATTTGGAGCGTTTTGAGGCCTATGCTGGAAAAGGAAACATCCTCACAGAAAAACTAGACAGAAGCATTCTCAGAAACTTCTGTGTGATGAGTGTATTCAACTCACAGACTTGAACGTTCCTTTTGAGAGAACAGTTTCGAAACACTCCTTTTGTAGTATCTGCAAGTGTTTATTTGGAGTACTTTGAGGCCTATGTTGGAAAAGGAAATATCTTCACATAAAAACTAGACAGAAACATTCTCAGAAACTTCTTTGTGATGAGTGCATTCTACTCACAATGTTGAACCGTCCTTTTGATAGAGCAGTTTTGAAACACTCTTTTTGTAGAATCTGCAAGTGGATATTTGGAGCGCTTTGAGGCCTATGATGGAAAAGGAAATGCCTTCACATAAAAATTAGACAGAAGCACTCTAGGAGAATTCTGTGTGATAAGTGCATTTCATCTCACAGACTTGAACGTTCCTTTTGATAGAACGCTTTTGCAACACTCCTTTTGTAGAATTTGCAAGTGTTTATTTGGAGCGCTTTCAGGCATAAGCTGGAAAAGGAAATATCTTCACCTAAGAACTAGACAGAAGCATTCTCAGAAACTTCTTTCTGATGAGTGTATTCAACTCACAGACTTGAACCTTGCTTTTGAAAGAGCAGCTTTGAAACTCTCTTTTCATAGAATCTGCAAGTAGACACTTGCTGCGCTTTGAGGTCTATGCTGGGAAATGAAATATCTTCACCTAAAAACTAGACAGAAGCATTCTGAGGAACTTCTGTGTGATGAGTGCATTCAACTCACAGAATTGAACGTTCCTCTTGAGAGAACAGTTTTGAAACACTCCTTTTGAAGAATCTGAAAGTCTTTATTCGGAGCGCTTTGAGACATACGCTGGGAAAGGAAATATCTTCACATAAAAACTGGACAGAAACATTCTCAGAAACTTCTTTGCGATGAGTGCATTCAACTCACAGACTTGAATGTTACCTTTCAAAGAGCATTTTTCAACACTCTGTTTGTAGAATCTGCAAGTGGATATTTGGAGCGCTTTGAGGCTTACGCTGGGATATGAAATATCTTCACCTAAAAACTAGACAGAAGCATTCTCAGAAACTTCTGTGTGATGAGTGCATTCAACTCACAGAGTTGAACGTTTCTTTTGAAAGAGCAGTTTTGAAACACTCTTTTTGTAGAATCTGCAAGTGGATATTTGGAGCGCTTTGAGGCCTATGCTGGGAAAAGGAATGTCTTCACCGAAAAACTAGACAGAATCATTCTGAGAAACTTCTGTGTGATGAGTGCATTCAACTCACAGACCTGAGCGTGCCTTTTCATAGAACAGTTTGGAAACACACCTTTTGAAGAATCTGCAAGTCTTTATTCTGAGCACTTCGAGGCATACGCTGGAAAAGAAATATCTTCACATAACAACTGGACAGAAGCATTCTCAGAAACTTCTTTGCGATGAGTGCATTCAACTCACAGACTTGAATGTTACCTTTCAAAGAGCAGTTTTAAACACTCTGTTTGTAGAATCTGCAAGTGGATATTTGGAGCGCTTTGAGGCTTATGCTGGGATATGAAATATCTTCACCTAAAGACTAGACAGAAGCATTCTCAGAAACTTGTGTGTGATGAGTGCATTCAACTCACAGAGTTGAATGTTTCTTTTGAAAGAGCAGTTTTGAAACACTCTTTTTGTAGAATCTGCAATTGGATGTTTGGAGCGCTTTGAGGCCTATGCTGGGAAAAGGAATATCTTCACCGAAAAACTAGACAGAATCATTCTGAGAAACTTCTCTGTGATGAGTGCATTCAACTCACCAACTTGAGCGTTCCTTTTCATAGAACAGTTTGGAAACACTCCTTTTGTAGAATCTGCAAGTGTTTATTTGGAGCGCTTTGAGGCCTCTGCTGGAAAAGGAAATATGTTCACATAAAAACTAGACAGAAGCATTCTCAGAATCTTGTTTGTGATGACTGCATTCTACTCACAGAGTTCAACTTTCTTTTTGATAGAAGAGTTTCAAAACTCTCTTTTTGTAGAGTCTGCAAGTAGATATTTGGAGCTCTTTTAGGCCAGTGCTGGAAAAGGAAATATCTTCACCTAAAAACTAGACAGAAGCATTCTCAGAAACTTCTGTGTGATGAGTGCATTCAACTCACAGAGTTGAACCTTCCTTTTGATTGAACAGTTTTGAAACACTCTTTTTGTAGAATCTGCAAGTGGTTATTTGGAGCGTTTTGAGGCCTATGCTGGAAAAGGAAACATCCTCACATAAAAACTAGACAGAAGCATTCTCAGAAACTTCTGTGTGATGAGTGCATTCAACTCACAGACTTGAACGTTCCTTTTGAGAGAACAGTTTCGAAACACTCCTTTTGTAGTATCTGCAAGTGTTTATTTGGAGCACTTTGAGGCCTATGTTGGAAAAGGAAATATCTTCACATAAAAACTAGACAGAAGCATTCTCAGAAACTACTTTGTGATGAGTGCATTCTACTCACAATGTTGAACCCTCCTTTTGATAGAGCAGTTTTGAAACACTCTTTTTGTAGAATCTGCAAGTGGATATTTGGAGCGCTTTGAGGCCTATGCTGGAAAAGGAAATGCCTTCACATAAAAATTAGACAGAAGCACTCTAGGAGAATTCTGTGTGATAAGTGCATTTCATCTCACAGACTTGAACGTTCCTTTTGATAGAACGCTTTTGCAACACTCCTTTTGTAGAATTTGCAAGTGTTTATTTGGAGCGCTTTCAGGCATAAGCTGGAAAAGGAAATATCTTCACCTAAGAACTAGACAGAAGCATTCTCAGAAACTTCTTTCCGATGAGTGTATTCAACTCACAGACTTGAACCTTGCTTTTGAAAGAGCAGCTTTGAAACACTCTTTTCATAGAATCTGCAAGTAGACACTTGCTGCGCTTTGAGGTCTATGCTGGGAAATGAAATATCTTCACCTAAAAACTAGACAGAAGCATTCTGAGGAACTTCTGTGTGATGAGTGCATTCAACTCACAGAATTGAACGTTCCTCTTGAGAGAACAGTTTTGAAACACTCCTTTTGAAGAATCTGAAAGTCTTTATTCGGAGCGCTTCGAGACATATGCTGGGAAAGGAAATATCTTCACATAAAAACTGGACAGAAGCATTCTCAGAAACTTCTTTGCGATGAGTGCATTCAACCCACAGACTTGAATGTTACCTTTCAAAGAGCAGTTTTAAACACTCTGTTTGTAGAATCTGCAAGTGGATATTTGGAGCGCTTTGAGGCTTACGCTGGGATATGAAATATCTTCACCTAAAAACTAGACAGAAGCATTCTCAGAAACTTCTGTGTGATGAGTGCATTCAACTCACAGAGTTGAACGTTTCTTTTGAAAGAGCAGTTTTGAAACACTCTTTTTGTAGAATCTGCAAGTGGATATTTGGAGCGCTTTGAGGCCTATGCTGGGAAAAGGAATGTCTTCACCGAAAAACTAGACAGAATCATTCTGAGAAACTTCTGTGTGATGAGTGCATTCAACTCACAGACCTGAGCATTCCTTTTCATAGAACAGTTTGGAAACACACCTTTTGAAGAATCTGCAAGTCTTTATTCGGAGCACTTCGAGGCATACGCTGGAAAAGGAAATATCTTCACATAACAACTGGACAGAAGCATTCTCAGAAACTTCTTTGCGATGAGTGCATTCAACTCACAGACTTGAATGTTACCTTTGAAGGAGCAGTTTTAAACACTCTGTTTGTAGAATCTGCAAGTGGATATTTGGAGCGCTTTGAGGCTTATGCTGGGATATGAAATATCTTCATCTAAAAACTAGACAGAAGCATTCTCAGGAACTTCTGTGTGATGAGTGCATTCAACTCACAGAGTTGAATGTTTCTTTTGAAAGAGCAGTTTTGAAACACTCTTTTTGTAGAATCTGCAATTGGATGTTTGGAGCGCTTTGAGGCCTATGCTGGGAAAAGGAATATCTTCACCGAAAAACTAGACAGAGTCATTCTGAGAAACTTCTCTGTGATGAGTGCATTCGACTCACCAACTTGAGCGTTCCTTTTCATAGAAGAGTTTGGAAACACTCCTTTTGTAGAATCTGAGAGTGTTTATTTGGAGCGCTTTGAGGCCTATGCTGGAAAAGGAAATATGTTCACATAAAAACTAGACAGAAGCATTCTCAGAATCTTGTTTGTGATGACTGCATTCTACTCACAGAGTTCAACTTTCTTTTTGATAGAAGAGTTTCAAAACTCTCTTTTTGTAGAGTCTGCAAGTGGATATTTGGAGCTCTTTGAGGCCAGTGCTGGAAAAGGAAATATCTTCACATAAAAACTAGACAGAAGCATTCTCAGAAACTTCTGTGTGATGAGTGCATTCAACTCACAGAGTTGAACCTTCCTTTTGATTGAACAGTTTTGAAACACTCTTTTTGTAGAATCTGCAAGTGGTTATTTGGAGCGTTTTGAGGCCTATGCTGGAAAAGGAAACATCCTCACAGAAAAACTAGACAGAAGCATTCTCAGAAACTTCTGTGTGATGAGTGTATTCAACTCACAGACTTGAACGTTCCTTTTGAGAGAACAGTTTCGAAACACTCCTTTTGTAGTATCTGCAAGTGTTTATTTGGAGTACTTTGAGGCCTATGTTGGAAAAGGAAATATCTTCACATAAAAACTAGACAGAAACATTCTCAGAAACTTCTTTGTGATGAGTGCATTCTACTCACAATGTTGAACCGTCCTTTTGATAGAGCAGTTTTGAAACACTCTTTTTGTAGAATCTGCAAGTGGATATTTGGAGCGCTTTGAGGCCTATGATGGAAAAGGAAATGCCTTCACATAAAAATTAGACAGAAGCACTCTAGGAGAATTCTGTGTGATAAGTGCATTTCATCTCACAGACTTGAACGTTCCTTTTGATAGAACGCTTTTGCAACACTCCTTTTGTAGAATTTGCAAGTGTTTATTTGGAGCGCTTTCAGGCATAAGCTGGAAAAGGAAATATCTTCACCTAAGAACTAGACAGAAGCATTCTCAGAAACTTCTTTCTGATGAGTGTATTCAACTCACAGACTTGAACCTTGCTTTTGAAAGAGCAGCTTTGAAACTCTCTTTTCATAGAATCTGCAAGTAGACACTTGCTGCGCTTTGAGGTCTATGCTGGGAAATGAAATATCTTCACCTAAAAACTAGACAGAAGCATTCTGAGGAACTTCTGTGTGATGAGTGCATTCAACTCACAGAATTGAACGTTCCTCTTGAGAGAACAGTTTTGAAACACTCCTTTTGAAGAATCTGAAAGTCTTTATTCGGAGCGCTTTGAGACATACGCTGGGAAAGGAAATATCTTCACATAAAAACTGGACAGAAACATTCTCAGAAACTTCTTTGCGATGAGTGCATTCAACTCACAGACTTGAATGTTACCTTTCAAAGAGCATTTTTCAACACTCTGTTTGTAGAATCTGCAAGTGGATATTTGGAGCGCTTTGAGGCTTACGCTGGGATATGAAATATCTTCACCTAAAAACTAGACAGAAGCATTCTCAGAAACTTCTGTGTGATGAGTGCATTCAACTCACAGAGTTGAACGTTTCTTTTGAAAGAGCAGTTTTGAAACACTCTTTTTGTAGAATCTGCAAGTGGATATTTGGAGCGCTTTGAGGCCTATGCTGGGAAAAGGAATGTCTTCACCGAAAAACTAGACAGAATCATTCTGAGAAACTTCTGTGTGATGAGTGCATTCAACTCACAGACCTGAGCGTGCCTTTTCATAGAACAGTTTGGAAACACACCTTTTGAAGAATCTGCAAGTCTTTATTCTGAGCACTTCGAGGCATACGCTGGAAAAGAAATATCTTCACATAACAACTGGACAGAAGCATTCTCAGAAACTTCTTTGCGATGAGTGCATTCAACTCACAGACTTGAATGTTACCTTTCAAAGAGCAGTTTTAAACACTCTGTTTGTAGAATCTGCAAGTGGATATTTGGAGCGCTTTGAGGCTTATGCTGGGATATGAAATATCTTCACCTAAAGACTAGACAGAAGCATTCTCAGAAACTTGTGTGTGATGAGTGCATTCAACTCACAGAGTTGAATGTTTCTTTTGAAAGAGCAGTTTTGAAACACTCTTTTTGTAGAATCTGCAATTGGATGTTTGGAGCGCTTTGAGGCCTATGCTGGGAAAAGGAATATCTTCACCGAAAAACTAGACAGAATCATTCTGAGAAACTTCTCTGTGATGAGTGCATTCAACTCACCAACTTGAGCGTTCCTTTTCATAGAACAGTTTGGAAACACTCCTTTTGTAGAATCTGCAAGTGTTTATTTGGAGCGCTTTGAGGCCTCTGCTGGAAAAGGAAATATGTTCACATAAAAACTAGACAGAAGCATTCTCAGAATCTTGTTTGTGATGACTGCATTCTACTCACAGAGTTCAACTTTCTTTTTGATAGAAGAGTTTCAAAACTCTCTTTTTGTAGAGTCTGCAAGTAGATATTTGGAGCTCTTTTAGGCCAGTGCTGGAAAAGGAAATATCTTCACCTAAAAACTAGACAGAAGCATTCTCAGAAACTTCTGTGTGATGAGTGCATTCAACTCACAGAGTTGAACCTTCCTTTTGATTGAACAGTTTTGAAACACTCTTTTTGTAGAATCTGCAAGTGGTTATTTGGAGCGTTTTGAGGCCTATGCTGGAAAAGGAAACATCCTCACATAAAAACTAGACAGAAGCATTCTCAGAAACTTCTGTGTGATGAGTGCATTCAACTCACAGACTTGAACGTTCCTTTTGAGAGAACAGTTTCGAAACACTCCTTTTGTAGTATCTGCAAGTGTTTATTTGGAGCACTTTGAGGCCTATGTTGGAAAAGGAAATATCTTCACATAAAAACTAGACAGAAGCATTCTCAGAAACTACTTTGTGATGAGTGCATTCTACTCACAATGTTGAACCCTCCTTTTGATAGAGCAGTTTTGAAACACTCTTTTTGTAGAATCTGCAAGTGGATATTTGGAGCGCTTTGAGGCCTATGCTGGAAAAGGAAATGCCTTCACATAAAAATTAGACAGAAGCACTCTAGGAGAATTCTGTGTGATAAGTGCATTTCATCTCACAGACTTGAACGTTCCTTTTGATAGAACGCTTTTGCAACACTCCTTTTGTAGAATTTGCAAGTGTTTATTTGGAGCGCTTTCAGGCATAAGCTGGAAAAGGAAATATCTTCACCTAAGAACTAGACAGAAGCATTCTCAGAAACTTCTTTCCGATGAGTGTATTCAACTCACAGACTTGAACCTTGCTTTTGAAAGAGCAGCTTTGAAACACTCTTTTCATAGAATCTGCAAGTAGACACTTGCTGCGCTTTGAGGTCTATGCTGGGAAATGAAATATCTTCACCTAAAAACTAGACAGAAGCATTCTGAGGAACTTCTGTGTGATGAGTGCATTCAACTCACAGAATTGAACGTTCCTCTTGAGAGAACAGTTTTGAAACACTCCTTTTGAAGAATCTGAAAGTCTTTATTCGGAGCGCTTCGAGACATATGCTGGGAAAGGAAATATCTTCACATAAAAACTGGACAGAAGCATTCTCAGAAACTTCTTTGCGATGAGTGCATTCAACCCACAGACTTGAATGTTACCTTTCAAAGAGCAGTTTTAAACACTCTGTTTGTAGAATCTGCAAGTGGATATTTGGAGCGCTTTGAGGCTTACGCTGGGATATGAAATATCTTCACCTAAAAACTAGACAGAAGCATTCTCAGAAACTTCTGTGTGATGAGTGCATTCAACTCACAGAGTTGAACGTTTCTTTTGAAAGAGCAGTTTTGAAACACTCTTTTTGTAGAATCTGCAAGTGGATATTTGGAGCGCTTTGAGGCCTATGCTGGGAAAAGGAATGTCTTCACCGAAAAACTAGACAGAATCATTCTGAGAAACTTCTGTGTGATGAGTGCATTCAACTCACAGACCTGAGCATTCCTTTTCATAGAACAGTTTGGAAACACACCTTTTGAAGAATCTGCAAGTCTTTATTCGGAGCACTTCGAGGCATACGCTGGAAAAGGAAATATCTTCACATAACAACTGGACAGAAGCATTCTCAGAAACTTCTTTGCGATGAGTGCATTCAACTCACAGACTTGAATGTTACCTTTGAAGGAGCAGTTTTAAACACTCTGTTTGTAGAATCTGCAAGTGGATATTTGGAGCGCTTTGAGGCTTATGCTGGGATATGAAATATCTTCACCTAAAAACTAGACAGAAGCATTCTCAGAAACTTGTGTGTGATGAGTGCATTCAACTCACAGAGTTGAATGTTTCTTTTGAAAGAGCAGTTTTGAAACACTCTTTTTGTAGAATCTGCAATTGGATGTTTGGAGCGCTTTGAGGCCTATGCTGGGAAAAGGAATATCTTCACCGAAAAACTAGACAGAATGATTCTGAGAAACTTCTCTGTGATGAGTGCATTCAACTCACCAACTTGAGCGTTCCTTTTCATAGAACAGTTTGGAAACACTCCTTTTGTAGAATCTGCAAGTGTTTATTTGGAGCGCTTTGAGGCCTATGCTGGAAAAGGAAATATGTTCTCATAAAAACTAGACAGAAGCATTCTCAGAATCTTGTTTGTGATGACTGCATTCTACTCACAGAGTTCAACTTTCTTTTTGATAGAAGAGTTTCAAAACTCTCTTTTTGTAGAGTCTGCAAGTGGATATTTGGAGCTCTTTGAGGCTAGTGCTGGAAAAGGAAATATCTTCACATAAAAACTAGACAGAAGCATTCTCAGAAACTTCTGTGTGATGAGTGCATTCAACTCACAGAGTTGAACCTTCCTTTTGATTGAACAGTTTTGAAACACTCTTTTTGTAGAATCTGCAAGTGGTTATTTGGAGCGTTTTGAGGCCTATGCTGGAAAAGGAAACATCCTCACAGAAAAACTAGACAGAAGCATTCTCAGAAACTTCTGTGTGATGAGTGCATTCAACTCACAGACTTGAACGTTCTTTTTGAGAGAACAGTTTCGAAACACTCCTTTTGTAGTATCTGCAAGTGTTTATTTGGAGCACTTTGAGGCCTACGTTGGAAAAGGAAATATCTTCACATAAAAACTAGACAGAAGCATTCTCATAAACTTCTTTGTGATGTGTGCATTCTACTCACAATGTTGAACCTTCCTTTTGATAGAACAGTTTTGAAACACTCTTTTTGTAGAATCTGCAAGTGGATATTTGGAGCGCTTTTAGGCCTATGCTGGAAAAAGGAAATGCCTTCACATAAAAATTTGACAGAAGCACTCTAGGAGAATTCTGTGTGATAAGTGCATTTCATCTCACAGACTTGAACGTTCCTTTTGATAGAACGCTTTTGCAACACTCCTTTTGTAGAATTTGCAAGTGTTTATTTGGAGCGCTTTCAGGCATAAGCTGGAAAAGGAACTATCTTCACCTAAGAACTACACAGAAGCATTCTCAGAAACTTCTTTCTGATGAGTGCATTCAACTCACAGACTTGAACCTTGCTTTTGAAAGAGCAGCTTTGAAACACTCTTTTCATAGAATCTGCAAGTGGACACTTGCTGCGCTTTGAGGTCTATGCTGGGAAATGAAATATCTTCACCTAAAAACTAGACAGAAGCATTCTGAGGAACTTCTGTGTGATGAGTGCATTCAACTCACAGAATTGAACGTTCCTCTTGAGAGAACAGTTTTGAAACACTCCTTTTGAAGAATCTGAAAGTCTTTATTCGGAGCGCTTCGAGACATACGCTGGGAAAGGAAATATCTTCACATAAAAACTGGACAGAAACATTCTCAGAAACTTCTTTGCGATGAGTGTATTCAACTCACAGACTTGAATGTTACCTTTCAAAGAGCAGTTTTCAACACTCTGTTTGTAGAATCTGCAAGTGGATATTTGGAGCGCTTTGAGGCTTATGCTGGGATATGAAATATCTTCACCTAAAAACTAGACAGAAGCATTCTCAGAAACTTCTGTGTGATGAGTGCATTCAACTCACAGAGTTGAACGTTTCTTTTGAAAGAGGAGTTTTGAAACACTCTTTTTGTATAATCTGCAAGTGGATATTTGGAGCGCTTTGAGGCCTATGCTGGGAAAAGGAATGTCTTCACCGAAAAACTAGACAGAATCATTCTGAGAAACTTCTGTGTGATGAGTGCATTCAACTCACAGACCTGAGTGTTCCTTTTCATAGAACAGTTTGGAAACACACCTTTTGAAGAATCTGCAAGTCTTTATTCGGAGCACTTCGAGGCATACGCTGGAAAAGGAAATATCTTCACATAACAACTGGACAGAAGCCTTCTCAGAAACTTCTTTGCGATGAGTGCATTCAACTCACAGACTTGAATGTTACCTTTGAAAGAGCAGTTTTAAACACTCTGTTTGTAGAATCTGCAAGTGGATATTTGGAGCGCTTTGAGGCTTATGCTGGGATATGAAATATCTTCACCTAAAGACTAGACAGAAGCATTCTCAGAAACTTCTGTGTGATGAGTGCATTCAACTCACAGAGTTGAATGTTTCTTTTGAAAGAGCAGTTTTGAAACACTCTTTTTGTAGAATCTGCAATTGGATGTTTGGAGCGCTTTGAGGCCTATGCTGGGAAAAGGAATATCTTCACCGAAAAACTAGACAGAATCATTCTGAGAAACTTCTCTGTGATGAGTGCATTCAACTCACCAACTTGAGCGTTCCTTTTCATAGAACAGTTTGGAAACACTCCTTTTGTAGAATCTGCAAGTGTTTATTTGGAGCGCTTTGAGGCCTATGCTGGAAAAGGAAATATGTTCACATAAAAACTAGACAGAAGCATTCTCAGAATCTTGTTTGTGATGACTGCATTCTACTCACAGAGTTCAACTTTCTTTTTGATAGAAGAGTTTCAAAACTCTCTTTTTGTAGAGTCTGCAAGTGGATATTTGGAGCTCTTTGAGGCCAGTGCTGGAAAAGGAAATATCTTCACATAAAAACTAGACAGAAGCATTCTCAGAAACTTCTGTGTGATGAGTGCATTCAACTCACAGAGTTGAACCTTCCTTTTGATTGAACAGTTTTGAAACACTCTTTTTGTGGAATCTGCAAGTGGTTATTTGGAGCGTTTTGAGGCCTAGGCTGGAAAAGGAAACATCCTCACAGAAAAACTAGACAGAAGCATTCTCAGAAACTTCTGTGTGATGAGTGCATTCAACTCACAGACTTGAACGTTCCTTTTGAGAGAACAGTTTCGAAACACTCCTTTTGTAGTATCTGCAAGTGTTTATTTGGAGCACTTTGAGGCCTATGTTGGAAAAGGAAATATCTTCACATAAAAACTAGACAGAAGCATTCTCAGAAACTTCTTTGTGATGAGTGCATTCTACTCACAATGTTGAACCTTCCTTTTGATAGAACAGTTTTGAAACACTCTTTTTGTAGAATCTGCAAGTGGATATTTGGAGCGCTTTGAGGCCTATGCTGGAAAAGGAAATGCCTTCACATAAAAATTAGACAGAAGCACTCTAGGAGAATTCTGTGTGATAAGTGCATTTCATCTCACAGACTTCAACGTTCCTTTTGATAGAACGCTTTTGCAACACTCCTTTTGTAGAATTTGCAAGTGTTTATTTGGAGCGCTTTCAGGCATAAGCTGGAAAAGGAAATATCTTCACCTAAGAACTAGACAGAAGCATTCTCAGAAACTTCTTTCTGATGAGTGCATTCAACTCACACACTTGAACCTTGCTTTTGAAAGAGCAGCTTTGAAACACTCTTTTCATAGAATCTGCAAGTGGACACTTGCTGCGCTTTGAGGTCTATGCTGGGAAATGAAATATCTTCACCTAAAAACTAGACAGAAGCATTCTGAGGAACTTCTGTGTGATGAGTGCATTCAACACACAGAGTTGAACGTTTCTTTTGAAAGAGCAGTTTTGAAACACTCTTTTTGTAGAATCTGCAAGTGGATAATTGGAGCGCTTTGAGGCCTATGCTGGGAAAAGGAATGTCTTCACCGAAAAACTAGACAGAATCATTCTGAGAAACTTCTGTGTGATGAGTGCATTCAACTCACGGACCTGAGCGTTCCTTTTCATAGAACAGTTTGGAAACACACCTTTTGAAGAATCTGCAAGTCTTTATTCGGAGCACTTCGAGGCATACGCTGGAAAAGGAAATATCTTCACATAGCAACTGGACAGAAGCATTCTCAGAAACTTCTTTGCGATGAGTGCATTCAACTCACAGACTTGAATGTTACCTTTGAGAGAGCAGTTTTAAACACTCTGTTTGTAGAATCTGCAAGTGGATATTTGGAGCGCTTTGAGGCTTATGCTGGGATATGAAATATCTTCACCTAAAGACTAGACAGAAGCATTCTCAGAAACTTGTGTGTGATGAGTGCATTCAACTCACAGAGTTGAATGTTTCTTTTGAAAGAGCAGTTTTGAAACACTCTTTTTGTAGAATCTGCAATTGGATGTTTGGAGCGCTTTGAGGCCTATGCTGGGAAAAGGAATATCTTCACCGAAAAACTAGACAGAATCATTCTGAGAAACTTCTCTGTGATGAGTGCATTCGACTCACCAACTTGAGCGTTCCTTTTCATAGAAGAGTTTGGAAACACTCCTTTTGTAGAATCTGAAAGTGTTTATTTGGAGCGCTTTGAGGCCTATGCTGGAAAAGGAAATATGTTCACATAAAAACTAGACAGAAGCATTCTCAGAATCTTGTTTGTGATGACTGCATTCTACTCACAGAGTTCAACTTTCTTTTTGATAGAAGAGTTTCAAAACTCTCTTTTTGTAGAGTCTGCAAGTGGATATTTGGAGCTCTTTGAGGCCAGTGCTGGAAAAGGAAATATCTTCACATAAAAACTAGACAGAAGCATTCTCAGAAACTTCTGTGTGATGAGTGCATTCAACTCACAGAGTTGAACCTTCCTTTTGATTGAACAGTTTTGAAACACTCTTTTTGTGGAATCTGCAAGTGGTTATTTGGAGCGTTTTGAGGCCTATGCTGGAAAAGGAAACATCCTCACAGAAAAACTAGACAGAAGCATTCTCAGAAACTTCTGTGTGATGAGTGCATTCAACTCACAGACTTGAACGTTCCTTTTGAGAGAACAGTTTCGAAACACTCCTTTTGTAGTATCTGCAAGTGTTTATTTGGAGCACTTTGAGGCCTATGTTGGAAAAGGAAATATCTTCACATAAAAACTAGACAGAAGCATTCTCAGAAACTTCTTTGTGATGAGTGCATTCTACTCACAATGTTGAACCTTCCTTTTGATAGAACAGTTTTGAAACACTGTTTTTGTAGAATCTGCAAGTGGATATTTGGAGCGCTTTTAGGCCTATGCTGGAAAAAGGAAATGCCTTCACATAAAAATTAGACAGAAGTACTCTAGGAGAATTCTGTTTGATAAGTGCATTTCATCTCACAGACTTGAACGTTCCTTTTGATAGAACACTTTTGCAACACTCCTTTTGTAGAATTTGCAAGGGTTTATTTGGAGCGCTTTCAGGCATAAGCTGGAAAAGGAACTATCTTCACCTAAGAACTAGACAGAAGCATTCTCAGAAACTTCTTTCTGATGAGTGCATTCAACTCACAGACTTGAACCTTGCTTTTGAAAGAGCAGCTTTGAAACACTCTTTTCATAGAATCTGCAAGTGGACACTTGCTGCGCTTTGAGGTCTATGCTGGGAAATGAAATATCTTCACCTAAAAACTAGACAGAAGCATTCTGAGGAACTTCTGTGTGATGAGTGCATTCAACTCACAGAATTGAACGTTCCTCTTGAGAGAACAGTTTTGAAACACTCCTTTTGAAGAATCTGAAAGTCTTTATTCGGAGCGCTTCGAGACATACGCTGGGAAAGGAAATATCTTCACATAAAAACTGGACAGAAACATTCTCAGAAACTTCTTTGCGATGAGTGCATTCAACGCACAGACTTGAATGTTACCTTTCAAAGAGCAGTTTTCAACACTCTGTTTGTAGAATCTGCAAGTGGATATTTGGAGCGCTTTGAGGCTTACACTGGGATATGAAATATCTTCACCTAAAAACTAGACAGAAGCATTCTCAGAAACTTCTGTGTGATGAGTGCATTCAACTCACAGAGTTGAACGTTTCTTTTGAAAGAGCAGTTTTGAAACACTCTTTTTGTAGAATCTGCAAGTGGATATTTGGAGCGCTTTGAGGCGTATGCTGGGAAAAGGAATATCTTCACCGAAAAACTAGACAGAATCATTCTGAGAAACTTCTGTGTGATGAGTGCATTCAACTCACAGACCTGAGCGTTCCTTTTCATAGAACAGTTTGGAAACACACCTTTTGAAGAATCTGCAAGTCTTTATTCGGAGCACTTCGAGGCATACGCTGGAAAAGGAAATATCTTCACATAACAACTGGACAGAAGCATTCTCAGAAACTTCTTTGCGATGAGTGCATACAACTCACAGACTTGAATGTTACCTTTGAAAGAGCAGTTTTAAACACTCTGTTTGTAGAATCTGCAAGTGGATATTTGGAGGGCTTTGAGGCTTATGCTGGGATATGAAATATCTTCACCTAAAGACTAGACAGAAGCATTCTCAGAAACTTGTGTGTGATGAGTGCATTCAACTCACAGAGTTGAATGTTTCTTTTGAAAGAGCAGTTTTGAAACACTCTTTTTGTAGAATCTGCAATTGGATGTTTGGAGCGCTTTGAGGCCTATGCTGGGAAAAGGAATATCTTCACCGAAAAACTAGACAGAATCATTCTGAGAAACTTCTCTGTGATGAGTGCATTCAACTCACCAACTTGAGCGTTCCTTTTCATAGAACAGTTTGGAAACACTCCTTTTGTAGAATCTGCAAGTGTTTATTTGGAGCGCTTTGAGGCCTATGCTGGAAAAGGAAATATGTTCACATAAAAACTAGACAGAAGCATTCTCAGAATCTTGTTTGTGATGACTGCATTCTACTCACAGAGTTCAACTTTCTTTTTGATAGAAGAGTTTCAAAACTCTCTTTTTGTAGAGTCTGCAAGTGGATATTTGGAGCTCTTTGAGGCCAGTGCTGGAAAAGGAAATATCTTCACATAAAAACTAGACAGAAGCATTCTCAGAAACTTCTGTGTGATGAGTGCATTCAACTCACAGAGTTGAACCTTCCTTTTGATTGAACAGTTTTGAAACACTCTTTTTGTGGAATCTGCAAGTGGTTATTTGGAGCGTTTTGAGGCCTAGGCTGGAAAAGGAAACATCCTCACAGAAAAACTAGACAGAAGCATTCTCAGAAACTTCTGTGTGATGAGTGCATTCAACTCACAGACTTGAACGTTCCTTTTGAGAGAACAGTTTCGAAACACTCCTTTTGTAGTATCTGCAAGTGTTTATTTGGAGCACTTTGAGGCCTATGTTGGAAAAGGAAATATCTTCACATAAAAACTAGACAGAAGCATTCTCAGAAACTTCTTTGTGATGAGTGCATTCTACTCACAATGTTGAACCTTCCTTTTGATAGAACAGTTTTGAAACACTCTTTTTGTAGAATCTGCAAGTGGATATTTGGAGCGCTTTGAGGCCTATGCTGGAAAAGGAAATGCCTTCACATAAAAATTAGACAGAAGCACTCTAGGAGAATTCTGTGTGATAAGTGCATTTCATCTCACAGACTTGAACGTTCCTTTTGATAGAACGCTTTTGCAACACTCCTTTTGTAGAATTTGCAAGTGTTTATTTGGAGCGCTTTCAGGCATAAGCTGGAAAAGGAAATATCTTCACCTAAGAACTAGACAGAAGCATTCTCAGAAACTTCTTTCCGATGAGTGTATTCAACTCACAGACTTGAACCTTGCTTTTGAAAGAGCAGCTTTGAAACACTCTTTTCATAGAATCTGCAAGTAGACACTTGCTGCGCTTTGAGGTCTATGCTGGGAAATGAAATATCTTCACCTAAAAACTAGACAGAAGCATTCTGAGGAACTTCTGTGTGATGAGTGCATTCAACTCACAGAATTGAACGTTCCTCTTGAGAGAACAGTTTTGAAACACTCCTTTTGAAGAATCTGAAAGTCTTTATTCGGAGCGCTTCGAGACATATGCTGGGAAAGGAAATATCTTCACATAAAAACTGGACAGAAGCATTCTCAGAAACTTCTTTGCGATGAGTGCATTCAACCCACAGACTTGAATGTTACCTTTCAAAGAGCAGTTTTAAACACTCTGTTTGTAGAATCTGCAAGTGGATATTTGGAGCGCTTTGAGGCTTACGCTGGGATATGAAATATCTTCACCTAAAAACTAGACAGAAGCATTCTCAGAAACTTCTGTGTGATGAGTGCATTGAACTCACAGAGTTGAACGTTTCTTTTGAAAGAGCAGTTTTGAAACACTCTTTTTGTAGAATCTGCAAGTGGATATTTGGAGCGCTTTGAGGCCTATGCTGGGAAAAGGAATGTCTTCACCGAAAAACTAGACAGAATCATTCTGAGAAACTTCTGTGTGATGAGTGCATTCAACTCACAGACCTGAGCATTCCTTTTCATAGAACAGTTTGGAAACCCACCTTTTGAAGAATCTGCAAGTCTTTATTCGGAGCACTTCGAGGCATACGCTGGAAAAGGAAATATCTTCACATAACAACTGGACAGAAGCATTCTCAGAAACTTCTTTGCGATGAGTGCATTCAACTCACAGACTTGAATGTTACCTTTGAAGGAGCAGTTTTAAACACTCTGTTTGTAGAATCTGCAAGTGGATATTTGGAGCGCTTTGAGGCTTATGCTGGGATATGAAATATCTTCACCTAAAAACTAGACAGAAGCATTCTCAGAAACTTGTGTGTGATGAGTGCATTCAACTCACAGAGTTGAATGTTTCTTTTGAAAGAGCAGTTTTGAAACACTCTTTTTGTAGAATCTGCAATTGGATGTTTGGAGCGCTTTGAGGCCTATGCTGGGAAAAGGAATATCTTCACCGAAAAACTAGACAGAATGATTCTGAGAAACTTCTCTGTGATGAGTGCATTCAACTCACCAACTTGAGCGTTCCTTTTCATAGAACAGTTTGGAAACACTCCTTTTGTAGAATCTGCAAGTGTTTATTTGGAGCGCTTTGAGGCCTATGCTGGAAAAGGAAATATGTTCTCATAAAAACTAGACAGAAGCATTCTCAGAATCTTGTTTGTGATGACTGCATTCTACTCACAGAGTTCAACTTTCTTTTTGATAGAAGAGTTTCAAAACTCTCTTTTTGTAGAGTCTGCAAGTGGATATTTGGAGCTCTTTGAGGCTAGTGCTGGAAAAGGAAATATCTTCACATAAAAACTAGACAGAAGCATTCTCAGAAACTTCTGTGTGATGAGTGCATTCAACTCACAGAGTTGAACCTTCCTTTTGATTGAACAGTTTTGAAACACTCTTTTTGTAGAATCTGCAAGTGGTTATTTGGAGCGTTTTGAGGCCTATGCTGGAAAAGGAAACATCCTCACAGAAAAACTAGACAGAAGCATTCTCAGAAACTTCTGTGTGATGAGTGCATTCAACTCACAGACTTGAACGTTCTTTTTGAGAGAACAGTTTCGAAACACTCCTTTTGTAGTATCTGCAAGTGTTTATTTGGAGCACTTTGAGGCCTACGTTGGAAAAGGAAATATCTTCACATAAAAACTAGACAGAAGCATTCTCATAAACTTCTTTGTGATGTGTGCATTCTACTCACAATGTTGAACCTTCCTTTTGATAGAACAGTTTTGAAACACTCTTTTTGTAGAATCTGCAAGTGGATATTTGGAGCGCTTTTAGGCCTATGCTGGAAAAAGGAAATGCCTTCACATAAAAATTTGACAGAAGCACTCTAGGAGAATTCTGTGTGATAAGTGCATTTCATCTCACAGACTTGAACGTTCCTTTTGATAGAACGCTTTTGCAACACTCCTTTTGTAGAATTTGCAAGTGTTTATTTGGAGCGCTTTCAGGCATAAGCTGGAAAAGGAACTATCTTCACCTAAGAACTACACAGAAGCATTCTCAGAAACTTCTTTCTGATGAGTGCATTCAACTCACAGACTTGAACCTTGCTTTTGAAAGAGCAGCTTTGAAACACTCTTTTCATAGAATCTGCAAGTGGACACTTGCTGCGCTTTGAGGTCTATGCTGGGAAATGAAATATCTTCACCTAAAAACTAGACAGAAGCATTCTGAGGAACTTCTGTGTGATGAGTGCATTCAACTCACAGAATTGAACGTTCCTCTTGAGAGAACAGTTTTGAAACACTCCTTTTGAAGAATCTGAAAGTCTTTATTCGGAGCGCTTCGAGACATACGCTGGGAAAGGAAATATCTTCACATAAAAACTGGACAGAAACATTCTCAGAAACTTCTTTGCGATGAGTGTATTCAACTCACAGACTTGAATGTTACCTTTCAAAGAGCAGTTTTCAACACTCTGTTTGTAGAATCTGCAAGTGGATATTTGGAGCGCTTTGAGGCTTATGCTGGGATATGAAATATCTTCACCTAAAAACTAGACAGAAGCATTCTCAGAAACTTCTGTGTGATGAGTGCATTCAACTCACAGAGTTGAACGTTTCTTTTGAAAGAGGAGTTTTGAAACACTCTTTTTGTATAATCTGCAAGTGGATATTTGGAGCGCTTTGAGGCCTATGCTGGGAAAAGGAATGTCTTCACCGAAAAACTAGACAGAATCATTCTGAGAAACTTCTGTGTGATGAGTGCATTCAACTCACAGACCTGAGTGTTCCTTTTCATAGAACAGTTTGGAAACACACCTTTTGAAGAATCTGCAAGTCTTTATTCGGAGCACTTCGAGGCATACGCTGGAAAAGGAAATATCTTCACATAACAACTGGACAGAAGCCTTCTCAGAAACTTCTTTGCGATGAGTGCATTCAACTCACAGACTTGAATGTTACCTTTGAAAGAGCAGTTTTAAACACTCTGTTTGTAGAATCTGCAAGTGGATATTTGGAGCGCTTTGAGGCTTATGCTGGGATATGAAATATCTTCACCTAAAGACTAGACAGAAGCATTCTCAGAAACTTCTGTGTGATGAGTGCATTCAACTCACAGAGTTGAATGTTTCTTTTGAAAGAGCAGTTTTGAAACACTCTTTTTGTAGAATCTGCAATTGGATGTTTGGAGCGCTTTGAGGCCTATGCTGGGAAAAGGAATATCTTCACCGAAAAACTAGACAGAATCATTCTGAGAAACTTCTCTGTGATGAGTGCATTCAACTCACCAACTTGAGCGTTCCTTTTCATAGAACAGTTTGGAAACACTCCTTTTGTAGAATCTGCAAGTGTTTATTTGGAGCGCTTTGAGGCCTATGCTGGAAAAGGAAATATGTTCACATAAAAACTAGACAGAAGCATTCTCAGAATCTTGTTTGTGATGACTGCATTCTACTCACAGAGTTCAACTTTCTTTTTGATAGAAGAGTTTCAAAACTCTCTTTTTGTAGAGTCTGCAAGTGGATATTTGGAGCTCTTTGAGGCCAGTGCTGGAAAAGGAAATATCTTCACATAAAAACTAGACAGAAGCATTCTCAGAAACTTCTGTGTGATGAGTGCATTCAACTCACAGAGTTGAACCTTCCTTTTGATTGAACAGTTTTGAAACACTCTTTTTGTGGAATCTGCAAGTGGTTATTTGGAGCGTTTTGAGGCCTAGGCTGGAAAAGGAAACATCCTCACAGAAAAACTAGACAGAAGCATTCTCAGAAACTTCTGTGTGATGAGTGCATTCAACTCACAGACTTGAACGTTCCTTTTGAGAGAACAGTTTCGAAACACTCCTTTTGTAGTATCTGCAAGTGTTTATTTGGAGCACTTTGAGGCCTATGTTGGAAAAGGAAATATCTTCACATAAAAACTAGACAGAAGCATTCTCAGAAACTTCTTTGTGATGAGTGCATTCTACTCACAATGTTGAACCTTCCTTTTGATAGAACAGTTTTGAAACACTCTTTTTGTAGAATCTGCAAGTGGATATTTGGAGCGCTTTGAGGCCTATGCTGGAAAAGGAAATGCCTTCACATAAAAATTAGACAGAAGCACTCTAGGAGAATTCTGTGTGATAAGTGCATTTCATCTCACAGACTTCAACGTTCCTTTTGATAGAACGCTTTTGCAACACTCCTTTTGTAGAATTTGCAAGTGTTTATTTGGAGCGCTTTCAGGCATAAGCTGGAAAAGGAAATATCTTCACCTAAGAACTAGACAGAAGCATTCTCAGAAACTTCTTTCTGATGAGTGCATTCAACTCACACACTTGAACCTTGCTTTTGAAAGAGCAGCTTTGAAACACTCTTTTCATAGAATCTGCAAGTGGACACTTGCTGCGCTTTGAGGTCTATGCTGGGAAATGAAATATCTTCACCTAAAAACTAGACAGAAGCATTCTGAGGAACTTCTGTGTGATGAGTGCATTCAACACACAGAGTTGAACGTTTCTTTTGAAAGAGCAGTTTTGAAACACTCTTTTTGTAGAATCTGCAAGTGGATATTTGGAGCGCTTTGAGGCCTATGCTGGGAAAAGGAATGTCTTCACCGAAAAACTAGACAGAATCATTCTGAGAAACTTCTGTGTGATGAGTGCATTCAACTCACGGACCTGAGCGTTCCTTTTCATAGAACAGTTTGGAAACACACCTTTTGAAGAATCTGCAAGTCTTTATTCGGAGCACTTCGAGGCATACGCTGGAAAAGGAAATATCTTCACATAGCAACTGGACAGAAGCATTCTCAGAAACTTCTTTGCGATGAGTGCATTCAACTCACAGACTTGAATGTTACCTTTGAGAGAGCAGTTTTAAACACTCTGTTTGTAGAATCTGCAAGTGGATATTTGGAGCGCTTTGAGGCTTATGCTGGGATATGAAATATCTTCACCTAAAGACTAGACAGAAGCATTCTCAGAAACTTGTGTGTGATGAGTGCATTCAACTGACAGAGTTGAATGTTTCTTTTGAAAGAGCAGTTTTGAAACACTCTTTTTGTAGAATCTGCAATTGGATGTTTGGAGCGCTTTGAGGCCTATGCTGGGAAAAGGAATATCTTCACCGAAAAACTAGACAGAATCATTCTGAGAAACTTCTCTGTGATGAGTGCATTCGACTCACCAACTTGAGCGTTCCTTTTCATAGAAGAGTTTGGAAACACTCCTTTTGTAGAATCTGAAAGTGTTTATTTGGAGCGCTTTGAGGCCTATGCTGGAAAAGGAAATATGTTCACATAAAAACTAGACAGAAGCATTCTCAGAATCTTGTTTGTGATGACTGCATTCTACTCACAGAGTTCAACTTTCTTTTTGATAGAAGAGTTTCAAAACTCTCTTTTTGTAGAGTCTGCAAGTGGATATTTGGAGCTCTTTGAGGCCAGTGCTGGAAAAGGAAATATCTTCACATAAAAACTAGACAGAAGCATTCTCAGAAACTTCTGTGTGATGAGTGCATTCAACTCACAGAGTTGAACCTTCCTTTTGATTGAACAGTTTTGAAACACTCTTTTTGTGGAATCTGCAAGTGGTTATTTGGAGCGTTTTGAGGCCTATGCTGGAAAAGGAAACATCCTCACAGAAAAACTAGACAGAAGCATTCTCAGAAACTTCTGTGTGATGAGTGCATTCAACTCACAGACTTGAACGTTCCTTTTGAGAGAACAGTTTCGAAACACTCCTTTTGTAGTATCTGCAAGTGTTTATTTGGAGCACTTTGAGGCCTATGTTGGAAAAGGAAATATCTTCACATAAAAACTAGACAGAAGCATTCTCAGAAACTTCTTTGTGATGAGTGCATTCTACTCACAATGTTGAACCTTCCTTTTGATAGAACAGTTTTGAAACACTGTTTTTGTAGAATCTGCAAGTGGATATTTGGAGCGCTTTTAGGCCTATGCTGGAAAAAGGAAATGCCTTCACATAAAAATTAGACAGAAGTACTCTAGGAGAATTCTGTTTGATAAGTGCATTTCATCTCACAGACTTGAACGTTCCTTTTGATAGAACACTTTTGCAACACTCCTTTTGTAGAATTTGCAAGGGTTTATTTGGAGCGCTTTCAGGCATAAGCTGGAAAAGGAACTATCTTCACCTAAGAACTAGACAGAAGCATTCTCAGAAACTTCTTTCTGATGAGTGCATTCAACTCACAGACTTGAACCTTGCTTTTGAAAGAGCAGCTTTGAAACACTCTTTTCATAGAATCTGCAAGTGGACACTTGCTGCGCTTTGAGGTCTATGCTGGGAAATGAAATATCTTCACCTAAAAACTAGACAGAAGCATTCTGAGGAACTTCTGTGTGATGAGTGCATTCAACTCACAGAATTGAACGTTCCTCTTGAGAGAACAGTTTTGAAACACTCCTTTTGAAGAATCTGAAAGTCTTTATTCGGAGCGCTTCGAGACATACGCTGGGAAAGGAAATATCTTCACATAAAAACTGGACAGAAACATTCTCAGAAACTTCTTTGCGATGAGTGCATTCAACGCACAGACTTGAATGTTACCTTTCAAAGAGCAGTTTTCAACACTCTGTTTGTAGAATCTGCAAGTGGATATTTGGAGCGCTTTGAGGCTTACACTGGGATATGAAATATCTTCACCTAAAAACTAGACAGAAGCATTCTCAGAAACTTCTGTGTGATGAGTGCATTCAACTCACAGAGTTGAACGTTTCTTTTGAAAGAGCAGTTTTGAAACACTCTTTTTGTAGAATCTGCAAGTGGATATTTGGAGCGCTTTGAGGCGTATGCTGGGAAAAGGAATATCTTCACCGAAAAACTAGACAGAATCATTCTGAGAAACTTCTGTGTGATGAGTGCATTCAACTCACAGACCTGAGCGTTCCTTTTCATAGAACAGTTTGGAAACACACCTTTTGAAGAATCTGCAAGTCTTTATTCGGAGCACTTCGAGGCATACGCTGGAAAAGGAAATATCTTCACATAACAACTGGACAGAAGCATTCTCAGAAACTTCTTTGCGATGAGTGCATACAACTCACAGACTTGAATGTTACCTTTGAAAGAGCAGTTTTAAACACTCTGTTTGTAGAATCTGCAAGTGGATATTTGGAGGGCTTTGAGGCTTATGCTGGGATATGAAATATCTTCACCTAAAGACTAGACAGAAGCATTCTCAGAAACTTGTGTGTGATGAGTGCATTCAACTCACAGAGTTGAATGTTTCTTTTGAAAGAGCAGTTTTGAAACACTCTTTTTGTAGAATCTGCAATTGGATGTTTGGAGCGCTTTGAGGCCTATGCTGGGAAAAGGAATATCTTCACCGAAAAACTAGACAGAATCATTCTGAGAAACTTCTCTGTGATGAGTGCATTCAACTCACCAACTTGAGCGTTCCTTTTCATAGAACAGTTTGGAAACACTCCTTTTGTAGAATCTGCAAGTGTTTATTTGGAGCGCTTTGAGGCCTATGCTGGAAAAGGAAATATGTTCACATAAAAACTAGACAGAAGCATTCTCAGAATCTTGTTTGTGATGACTGCATTCTACTCACAGAGTTCAACTTTCTTTTTGATAGAAGAGTTTCAAAACTCTCTTTTTGTAGAGTCTGCAAGTGGATATTTGGAGCTCTTTGAGGCCAGTGCTGGAAAAGGAAATATCTTCACATAAAAACTAGACAGAAGCATTCTCAGAAACTTCTGTGTGATGAGTGCATTCAACTCACAGAGTTGAACCTTCCTTTTGATTGAACAGTTTTGAAACACTCTTTTTGTGGAATCTGCAAGTGGTTATTTGGAGCGTTTTGAGGCCTAGGCTGGAAAAGGAAACATCCTCACAGAAAAACTAGACAGAAGCATTCTCAGAAACTTCTGTGTGATGAGTGCATTCAACTCACAGACTTGAACGTTCCTTTTGAGAGAACAGTTTCGAAACACTCCTTTTGTAGTATCTGCAAGTGTTTATTTGGAGCACTTTGAGGCCTATGTTGGAAAAGGAAATATCTTCACATAAAAACTAGACAGAAGCATTCTCAGAAACTTCTTTGTGATGAGTGCATTCTACTCACAATGTTGAACCTTCCTTTTGATAGAACAGTTTTGAAACACTCTTTTTGTAGAATCTGCAAGTGGATATTTGGAGCGCTTTGAGGCCTATGCTGGAAAAGGAAATGCCTTCACATAAAAATTAGACAGAAGCACTCTAGGAGAATTCTGTGTGATAAGTGCATTTCATCTCACAGACTTCAACGTTCCTTTTGATAGAACGCTTTTGCAACACTCCTTTTGTAGAATTTGCAAGTGTTTATTTGGAGCGCTTTCAGGCATAAGCTGGAAAAGGAAATATCTTCACCTAAGAACTAGACAGAAGCATTCTCAGAAACTTCTTTCGGATGAGTGCATTCAACTCACAGACTTGAACCTTGCTTTTGAAAGAGCAGCTTTGAAACACTCTTTTCATAGAATCTGCAAGTGGACACTTGCTGCGCTTTGAGGTCTATGCTGGGAAATGAAATATCTTCACCTAAAAACTAGACAGAAGCATTCTGAGGAACTTCTGTGTGATGAGTGCATTCAACTCACAGAATTGAACGTTCCTCTTGAGAGAACAGTTTTTAAACACTCCTTTTGAAGAATCTGAAAGTCTTTATTCGGAGCGCTTCGAGACATACGCTGGGAAAGGAAATATCTTCACATAAAAACTGGACAGAAACATTCTCAGAAACTTCTTTGCGATGAGTGCATTCAACTCACAGACTTGAATGTTACCTTTCAAAGAGCAGTTTTCAACACTCTGTTTGTAGAATCTGCAAGTGGATATTTGGAGCGCTTTGAGGCTTACGCTGGGATATGAAATATCTTCAACTAAAAACTAGACAGAAGCATTCTCAGAAACTTCTGTGTGATGAGTGCATTCAACTCACAGAGTTGAACGTTTCTTTTGAAAGAGCAGTTTTGAAACACTCTTTTTGTAGAATCTGCAAGTGGATATTTGGAGCGCTTTGAGGCCTATGCTGGGAAAAGGAATGTCTTCACCGAAAAACTAGACAGAATCATTCTGAGAAACTTCTGTGTGATGAGTGCATTCAACTCACAGACCTGAGCGTTCCTTTTCATAGAACAGTTTGGAAACACACCTTTTGAAGAATCTGCAAGTCTTTATTCGGAGCACTTCGAGGCATACGCTGGAAAAGGAAATATCTTCACATAGCAACTGGACAGAAGCATTCTCAGAAACTTCTTTGCGATGAGTGCATTCAACTCACAGACTTGAATGTTACCTTTGAGAGAGCAGTTTTAAACACTCTGTTTGTAGAATCTGCAAGTGGATATTTGGAGCGCTTTGAGGCTTATGCTGGGATATGAAATATCTTCACCTAAAGACTAGACAGAAGCATTCTCAGAAACTTGTGTGTGATGAGTGCATTCAACTCACAGAGTTGAATGTTTCTTTTGAAAGAGCAGTTTTGAAACACTCTTTTTGTAGAATCTGCAATTGGATGTTTGGAGCGCTTTGAGGCCTATGCTGGGAAAAGGAATATCTTCACCGAAAAACTAGACAGAATCATTCTGAGAAACTTCTCTGTGATGAGTGCATTCGACTCACCAACTTGAGCGTTCCTTTTCATAGAAGAGTTTGGAAACACTCCTTTTGTAGAATCTGAAAGTGTTTATTTGGAGCGCTTTGAGGCCTATGCTGGAAAAGGAAATATGTTCACATAAAAACTAGACAGAAGCATTCTCAGAATCTTGTTTGTGATGACTGCATTCTACTCACAGAGTTCAACTTTCTTTTTGATAGAAGAGTTTCAAAACTCTCTTTTTGTAGAGTCTGCAAGTGGATATTTGGAGCTCTTTGAGGCCAGTGCTGGAAAAGGAAATATCTTCACATAAAAACTAGACAGAAGCATCCTCAGAAACTTCTGTGTGATGAGTGCATTCAACTCACAGAGTTGAACCTTCCTTTTGATTGAACAGTTTTGAAACACTCTTTTTGTGGAATCTGCAAGTGGTTATTTGGAGCGTTTTGAGGCCTATGCTGGAAAAGGAAACATCCTCACAGAAAAACTAGACAGAAGCATTCTCAGAAACTTCTGTGTGATGAGTGCATTCAACTCACAGACTTGAACGTTCCTTTTGAGAGAACAGTTTCGAAACACTCCTTTTGTAGTATCTGCAAGTGTTTATTTGGAGCACTTTGAGGCCTATGTTGGAAAAGGAAATATCTTCACATAAAAACTAGACAGAAGCATTCTCAGAAACTTCTTTGTGATGAGTGCATTCTACTCACAATGTTGAACCTTCCTTTTGATAGAACAGTTTTGAAACACTCTTTTTGTAGAATCTGCAAGTGGATATTTGGAGCGCTTTTAGGCCTATGCTGGAAAAAGGAAATGCCTTCACATAAAAATTAGACAGAAGCACTCTAGGAGAATTCTGTGTGATAAGTGCATTTCATCTCACAGACTTGAACGTTCCTTTTGATAGAACACTTTTGCAACACTCCTTTTGTAGAATTTGCAAGTGTTTATTTGGAGCGCTTTCAGGCATAAGCTGGAAAAGGAACTATCTTCACCTAAGAACTACACAGAAGCATTCTCAGAAACTTCTTTCTGATGAGTGCACTCAACTCACAGACTTGAACCTTGCTTTTGAAAGAGCAGCTTTGAAACACTCTTTTCATAGAATCTGCAAGTGGACACTTGCTGCGCTTTGAGGTCTATGCTGGGAAATGAAATATCTTCACCTAAAAACTAGACAGAAGCATTCTGAGGAACTTCTGTGTGATGAGTGCATTCAACTCACAGAATTGAACGTTCCTCTTGAGAGAACAGTTTTGAAACACTCCTTTTGAAGAATCTGAAAGTCTTTATTCGGAGCGCTTCGAGACATACGCTGGGAAAGGAAATATCTTCACATAAAAACTGGACAGAAACATTCTCAGAAACTTCTTTGCGATGAGTGCATTCAACGCACAGACTTGAATGTTACCTTTCAAAGAGCAGTTTTCAACACTCTGTTTGTAGAATCTGCAAGTGGATATTTGGAGCGCTTTGAGGCTTACACTGGGATATGAAATATCTTCACCTAAAAGCTAGACAGAAGCATTCTCAGAAACTTCTGTGTGATGAGTGCATTCAACTCACAGAGTTGAACGTTTCTTTTGAAAGAGCAGTTTTGAAACACTCTTTTTGTAGAATCTGCAAGTGGATATTTGGAGCGCTTTGAGGCGTATGCTGGGAAAAGGAATATCTTCACCGAAAAACTAGACAGAATCATTCTGAGAAACTTCTGTGTGATGAGTGCATTCAACTCACAGACCTGAGCGTTCCTTTTCATAGAACAGTTTGGAAACACACCTTTTGAAGAATCTGCAAGTCTTTATTCGGAGCACTTCGAGGCATATGCTGGAAAAGAAAATATCTTCACATAACAACTGGACAGAAGCATTCTCAGAAACTTCTTTGCGATGAGTGCATTCAACTCACAGACTTGAATGTTACCTTTGAAAGAGCAGTTTTAAACACTCTGTTTGTAGAATCTGCAAGTGGATATTTGGAGCGCTTTGAGGCTTATGCTGGGATATGAAATATCTTCACCTAAAAACTAGACAGAAGCATTCTCAGAAACTTCTGTGTGATGAGTGCATTCAACTCACAGAGTTGAATGTTTCTTTTGAAAGAGCAGTTTTGAAACACTCTTTTTGTAGAATCTGCAATTGGATGTTTGGAGCGCTTTGAGGCCTATGCTGGGAAAAGGAATATCTTCACCGAAAAACTAGACAGAATCATTCTGAGAAACTTCTCTGTGATGAGTGTATTCAACTCACCAACTTGAGCGTTCCTTTTCATAGAACAGTTTGGAAACACTCCTTTTGTAGAATCTGCAAGTGTTTATTTGGAGCGCTTTGAGGCCTATGCTGCAAAAGGAAATATGTTCACATAAAAACTAGACAGAAGCATTCTCAGAATCTTGTTTGTGATGACTGCATTCTACTCACAGAGTTCAACTTTCTTTTTGATAGAAGAGTTTCAAAACTCTCTTTTTGTAGAGTCTGCAAGTGGATATTTGGAGCTCTTTGAGGCCAATGCTGGAAAAGGAAATATCTTCACATAAAAACTAGACAGAAGCATTCTCAGAAACTTCTGTGTGATGAGTGCATTCAACTCACAGAGTTGAACCTTCCTTTTGATTGAACAGTTTTGAAACACTCTTTTTGTAGAATCTGCAAGTGGTTATTTGGAGCGTTTTGAGGCCTATGCTGGAAAAGGAAACATCCTCAGATAAAAACTAGACAGAAGCATTCTCAGAAACTTCTGTGTGATGAGTGCATTCAACTCACAGACTTGAACGTTCCTTTTGAGAGAACAGTTTCGAAACACTCCTTTTGTAGTATCTGCAAGTGTTTATTTGGAGCACTTTGAGGCCTACGTTGGAAAAGGAAATATCTTCACATAAAAACTAGACAGAAGCATTCTCAAAAACTTCTTTGTGATGAGTGCATTCTACTCACAATGTTGAACCTTCCTTTTGATAGAACAGTTTTGAAACACTCTTTTTGTAGAATCTGCAAGTGGATATTTGGAGCGCTTTTAGGCTTATGCTGGATAAAGGAAATGCCTTCACATAAAAATTAGACAGAAGCACTCTAGGAGAATTCTGTGTGATAAGTGCATTTCATCTCACAGACTTGAACGTTCCTTTTGATAGAACGCTTTTGCAACACTCCTTTTGTAGAATTTGCAAGTGTTTATTTGGAGCGCTTTCAGGCATAAGCTGGAAAAGGAACTATCTTCACCTAAGAACTAGACAGAAGCATTCTCAGAAACTTCTTTCTGATGAGTGCATTCAACTCACAGACTTGAACCTTGCTTTTGAAAGAGCAGCTTTGAAACACTCTTTTCATAGAATCTGCAAGTGGACACTTGCTGCGCTTTGAGGTCTATGCTGGGAAATGAAATATCTTCAACTAAAAACTAGACAGAAGCATTCTGAGGAACTTCTGTGTGATGAGTGCATTCAACTCACAGAATTGAACGTTCCTCTTGAGAGAACAGTTTTGAAACACTCCTTTTGAAGAATCTGAAAGTCTTTATTCGGAGCGCTTCGAGACATACGCTGGGAAAGAAATATCTTCACATAAAAACTGGACAGAAACATTCTCAGAAACTTCTTTGCGATGAGTGCATTCAACTCACAGACTTGAATGTTACCTTTCAAAGAGCAGTTTTCAACACTCTGTTTGTAGAATCTGCAAGTGGATATTTGGAGCGCTTTGAGGCTTACGCTGGGATATGAAATATCTTCACCTAAAAACTAGACAGAAACATTCTCAGAAACTTCTGTGTGATGAGTGCATTTAACTCACAGAGTTGAACGTTTCTTTTGAAAGAGCAGTTTTGAAACACTCTTTTTGTAGAATCTGCAAGTGGATATTTGGAGCGCTTTGAGGCCTATGCTGGGAAAAGGAATGTCTTCACCGAAAAACTAGACAGAATCATTCTGAGAAACTTCTGTGTGATGAGTGCATTCAACTCACAGACCTGAGCGTTCCTTTTCATAGAACAGTATGGAAACACACCTTTTGAAGAATCTGCAAGTCTTTATTCGGAGCACTTCGAGGCATACGCTGGAAAAGGAAATATCTTCACATAACAACTGGACAGAAGCATTCTCAGAAACTTCTTTGCGATGAGTGCATTCAACTGACAGACTTGAATGTTACCTTTGAAAGAGCAGTTTTAAACACTCTGTTTGTAGAATCTGCAAGTGGATATTTGGAGCGCTTTGAGGCTTATGCTGGGATATGAAATATCTTCACCTAAAAACTAGACAGAAGCATTCTCAGAAACTTGTGTGTGATGAGTGCATTCAACTCACAGAGTTGAATGTTTCTTTTGAAAGAGCAGTTTTGAAACACTCTTTTTGTAGAATCTGCAATTGGATGTTTGGAGCGCTTTGAGGCCTATGCTGGGAAAAGGAATATCTTCACCGAAAAACTAGACAGAATCATTCTGAGAAACTTCTCTGTGATGAGTGCATTCGACTCACCAACTTGAGCGTTCCTTTTCATAGAAGAGTTTGGAAACACTCCTTTTGTAGAATCTGAAAGTGTTTATTTGGAGCGCTTTGAGGCCTATGCTGGAAAAGGAAATATGTTCACATAAAAACTAGACAGAAGCATTCTCAGAATCTTGTTTGTGATGACTGCATTCTACTCACAGAGTTCAACTTTCTTTTTGATAGAAGAGTTTCAAAACTCTCTTTTTGTAGAGTCTGCAAGTGGATATTTGGAGCTCTTTGAGGCCAGTGCTGGAAAAGGAAATATCTTCACATAAAAACTAGACAGAAGCATTCTCAGAAACTTCTGTGTGATGAGTGCATTCAACTCACAGAGTTGAACCTTCCTTTTGATTGAACAGTTTTGAAACACTCTTTTTGTGGAATCTGCAAGTGGTTATTTGGAGCGTTTTGAGGCCTAGGCTGGAAAAGGAAACATCCTCACAGAAAAACTAGACAGAAGCATTCTCAGAAACTTCTGTGTGATGAGTGCATTCAACTCACAGACTTGAACGTTCCTTTTGAGAGAACAGTTTCGAAACACTCCTTTTGTAGTATCTGCAAGTGTTTATTTGGAGCACTTTGAGGCCTATGTTGGAAAAGGAAATATCTTCACATAAAAACTAGACAGAAGCATTCTCAGAAACTTCTTTGTGATGAGTGCATTCTACTCACAATGTTGAACCTTCCTTTTGATAGAACAGTTTTGAAACACTCTTTTTGTAGAATCTGCAAGTGGATATTTGGAGCGCTTTGAGGCCTATGCTGGAAAAGGAAATGCCTTCACATAAAAATTAGACAGAAGCACTCTAGGAGAATTCTGTGTGATAAGTGCATTTCATCTCACAGACTTCAACGTTCCTTTTGATAGAACGCTTTTGCAACACTCCTTTTGTAGAATTTGCAAGTGTTTATTTGGAGCGCTTTCAGGCATAAGCTGGAAAAGGAAATATCTTCACCTAAGAACTAGACAGAAGCATTCTCAGAAACTTCTTTCGGATGAGTGCATTCAACTCACAGACTTGAACCTTGCTTTTGAAAGAGCAGCTTTGAAACACTCTTTTCATAGAATCTGCAAGTGGACACTTGCTGCGCTTTGAGGTCTATGCTGGGAAATGAAATATCTTCACCTAAAAACTAGACAGAAGCATTCTGAGGAACTTCTGTGTGATGAGTGCATTCAACTCACAGAATTGAACGTTCCTCTTGAGAGAACAGTTTTGAAACACTCCTTTTGAAGAATCTGAAAGTCTTTATTCGGAGCGCTTCGAGACATACGCTGGGAAAGGAAATATCTTCACATAAAAACTGGACAGAAACATTCTCAGAAACTTCTTTGCGATGAGTGCATTCAACTCACAGACTTGAATGTTACCTTTCAAAGAGCAGTTTTCAACACTCTGTTTGTAGAATCTGCAAGTGGATATTTGGAGCGCTTTGAGGCTTACGCTGGGATATGAAATATCTTCAACTAAAAACTAGACAGAAGCATTCTCAGAAACTTCTGTGTGATGAGTGCATTCAACTCACAGAGTTGAACGTTTCTTTTGAAAGAGCAGTTTTGAAACACTCTTTTTGTAGAATCTGCAAGTGGATATTTGGAGCGCTTTGAGGCCTATGCTGGGAAAAGGAATGTCTTCACCGAAAAACTAGACAGAATCATTCTGAGAAACTTCTGTGTGATGAGTGCATTCAACTCACAGACCTGAGCGTTCCTTTTCATAGAACAGTTTGGAAACACACCTTTTGAAGAATCTGCAAGTCTTTATTCGGAGCACTTCGAGGCATACGCTGGAAAAGGAAATATCTTCACATAGCAACTGGACAGAAGCATTCTCAGAAACTTCTTTGCGATGAGTGCATTCAACTCACAGACTTGAATGTTACCTTTGAGAGAGCAGTTTTAAACACTCTGTTTGTAGAATCTGCAAGTGGATATTTGGAGCGCTTTGAGGCTTATGCTGGGATATGAAATATCTTCACCTAAAGACTAGACAGAAGCATTCTCAGAAACTTGTGTGTGATGAGTGCATTCAACTCACAGAGTTGAATGTTTCTTTTGAAAGAGCAGTTTTGAAACACTCTTTTTGTAGAATCTGCAATTGGATGTTTGGAGCGCTTTGAGGCCTATGCTGGGAAAAGGAATATCTTCACCGAAAAACTAGACAGAATCATTCTGAGAAACTTCTCTGTGATGAGTGCATTCGACTCACCAACTTGAGCGTTCCTTTTCATAGAAGAGTTTGGAAACACTCCTTTTGTAGAATCTGAAAGTGTTTATTTGGAGCGCTTTGAGGCCTATGCTGGAAAAGGAAATATGTTCACATAAAAACTAGACAGAAGCATTCTCAGAATCTTGTTTGTGATGACTGCATTCTACTCACAGAGTTCAACTTTCTTTTTGATAGAAGAGTTTCAAAACTCTCTTTTTGTAGAGTCTGCAAGTGGATATTTGGAGCTCTTTGAGGCCAGTGCTGGAAAAGGAAATATCTTCACATAAAAACTAGACAGAAGCATCCTCAGAAACTTCTGTGTGATGAGTGCATTCAACTCACAGAGTTGAACCTTCCTTTTGATTGAACAGTTTTGAAACACTCTTTTTGTGGAATCTGCAAGTGGTTATTTGGAGCGTTTTGAGGCCTATGCTGGAAAAGGAAACATCCTCACAGAAAAACTAGACAGAAGCATTCTCAGAAACTTCTGTGTGATGAGTGCATTCAACTCACAGACTTGAACGTTCCTTTTGAGAGAACAGTTTCGAAACACTCCTTTTGTAGTATCTGCAAGTGTTTATTTGGAGCACTTTGAGGCCTATGTTGGAAAAGGAAATATCTTCACATAAAAACTAGACAGAAGCATTCTCAGAAACTTCTTTGTGATGAGTGCATTCTACTCACAATGTTGAACCTTCCTTTTGATAGAACAGTTTTGAAACACTCTTTTTGTAGAATCTGCAAGTGGATATTTGGAGCGCTTTTAGGCCTATGCTGGAAAAAGGAAATGCCTTCACATAAAAATTAGACAGAAGCACTCTAGGAGAATTCTGTGTGATAAGTGCATTTCATCTCACAGACTTGAACGTTCCTTTTGATAGAACACTTTTGCAACACTCCTTTTGTAGAATTTGCAAGTGTTTATTTGGAGCGCTTTCAGGCATAAGCTGGAAAAGGAACTATCTTCACCTAAGAACTACACAGAAGCATTCTCAGAAACTTCTTTCTGATGAGTGCACTCAACTCACAGACTTGAACCTTGCTTTTGAAAGAGCAGCTTTGAAACACTCTTTTCATAGAATCTGCAAGTGGACACTTGCTGCGCTTTGAGGTCTATGCTGGGAAATGAAATATCTTCACCTAAAAACTAGACAGAAGCATTCTGAGGAACTTCTGTGTGATGAGTGCATTCAACTCACAGAATTGAACGTTCCTCTTGAGAGAACAGTTTTGAAACACTCCTTTTGAAGAATCTGAAAGTCTTTATTCGGAGCGCTTCGAGACATACGCTGGGAAAGGAAATATCTTCACATAAAAACTGGACAGAAACATTCTCAGAAACTTCTTTGCGATGAGTGCATTCAACGCACAGACTTGAATGTTACCTTTCAAAGAGCAGTTTTCAACACTCTGTTTGTAGAATCTGCAAGTGGATATTTGGAGCGCTTTGAGGCTTACACTGGGATATGAAATATCTTCACCTAAAAGCTAGACAGAAGCATTCTCAGAAACTTCTGTGTGATGAGTGCATTCAACTCACAGAGTTGAACGTTTCTTTTGAAAGAGCAGTTTTGAAACACTCTTTTTGTAGAATCTGCAAGTGGATATTTGGAGCGCTTTGAGGCGTATGCTGGGAAAAGGAATATCTTCACCGAAAAACTAGACAGAATCATTCTGAGAAACTTCTGTGTGATGAGTGCATTCAACTCACAGACCTGAGCGTTCCTTTTCATAGAACAGTTTGGAAACACACCTTTTGAAGAATCTGCAAGTCTTTATTCGGAGCACTTCGAGGCATATGCTGGAAAAGAAAATATCTTCACATAACAACTGGACAGAAGCATTCTCAGAAACTTCTTTGCGATGAGTGCATTCAACTCACAGACTTGAATGTTACCTTTGAAAGAGCAGTTTTAAACACTCTGTTTGTAGAATCTGCAAGTGGATATTTGGAGCGCTTTGAGGCTTATGCTGGGATATGAAATATCTTCACCTAAAAACTAGACAGAAGCATTCTCAGAAACTTCTGTGTGATGAGTGCATTCAACTCACAGAGTTGAATGTTTCTTTTGAAAGAGCAGTTTTGAAACACTCTTTTTGTAGAATCTGCAATTGGATGTTTGGAGCGCTTTGAGGCCTATGCTGGGAAAAGGAATATCTTCACCGAAAAACTAGACAGAATCATTCTGAGAAACTTCTCTGTGATGAGTGTATTCAACTCACCAACTTGAGCGTTCCTTTTCATAGAACAGTTTGGAAACACTCCTTTTGTAGAATCTGCAAGTGTTTATTTGGAGCGCTTTGAGGCCTATGCTGCAAAAGGAAATATGTTCACATAAAAACTAGACAGAAGCATTCTCAGAATCTTGTTTGTGATGACTGCATTCTACTCACAGAGTTCAACTTTCTTTTTGATAGAAGAGTTTCAAAACTCTCTTTTTGTAGAGTCTGCAAGTGGATATTTGGAGCTCTTTGAGGCCAATGCTGGAAAAGGAAATATCTTCACATAAAAACTAGACAGAAGCATTCTCAGAAACTTCTGTGTGATGAGTGCATTCAACTCACAGAGTTGAACCTTCCTTTTGATTGAACAGTTTTGAAACACTCTTTTTGTAGAATCTGCAAGTGGTTATTTGGAGCGTTTTGAGGCCTATGCTGGAAAAGGAAACATCCTCAGATAAAAACTAGACAGAAGCATTCTCAGAAACTTCTGTGTGATGAGTGCATTCAACTCACAGACTTGAACGTTCCTTTTGAGAGAACAGTTTCGAAACACTCCTTTTGTAGTATCTGCAAGTGTTTATTTGGAGCACTTTGAGGCCTACGTTGGAAAAGGAAATATCTTCACATAAAAACTAGACAGAAGCATTCTCAAAAACTTCTTTGTGATGAGTGCATTCTACTCACAATGTTGAACCTTCCTTTTGATAGAACAGTTTTGAAACACTCTTTTTGTAGAATCTGCAAGTGGATATTTGGAGCGCTTTTAGGCTTATGCTGGATAAAGGAAATGCCTTCACATAAAAATTAGACAGAAGCACTCTAGGAGAATTCTGTGTGATAAGTGCATTTCATCTCACAGACTTGAACGTTCCTTTTGATAGAACGCTTTTGCAACACTCCTTTTGTAGAATTTGCAAGTGTTTATTTGGAGCGCTTTCAGGCATAAGCTGGAAAAGGAACTATCTTCACCTAAGAACTAGACAGAAGCATTCTCAGAAACTTCTTTCTGATGAGTGCATTCAACTCACAGACTTGAACCTTGCTTTTGAAAGAGCAGCTTTGAAACACTCTTTTCATAGAATCTGCAAGTGGACACTTGCTGCGCTTTGAGGTCTATGCTGGGAAATGAAATATCTTCACCTAAAAACTAGACAGAAGCATTCTGAGGAACTTCTGTGTGATGAGTGCATTCAACTCACAGAATTGAACGTTCCTCTTGAGAGAACAGTTTTGAAACACTCCTTTTGAAGAATCTGAAAGTCTTTATTCGGAGCGCTTCGAGACATACGCTGGGAAAGAAATATCTTCACATAAAAACTGGACAGAAACATTCTCAGAAACTTCTTTGCGATGAGTGCATTCAACTCACAGACTTGAATGTTACCTTTCAAAGAGCAGTTTTCAACACTCTGTTTGTAGAATCTGCAAGTGGATATTTGGAGCGCTTTGAGGCTTACGCTGGGATATGAAATATCTTCACCTAAAAACTAGACAGAAACATTCTCAGAAACTTCTGTGTGATGAGTGCATTTAACTCACAGAGTTGAACGTTTCTTTTGAAAGAGCAGTTTTGAAACACTCTTTTTGTAGAATCTGCAAGTGGATATTTGGAGCGCTTTGAGGCCTATGCTGGGAAAAGGAATGTCTTCACCGAAAAACTAGACAGAATCATTCTGAGAAACTTCTGTGTGATGAGTGCATTCAACTCACAGACCTGAGCGTTCCTTTTCATAGAACAGTATGGAAACACACCTTTTGAAGAATCTGCAAGTCTTTATTCGGAGCACTTCGAGGCATACGCTGGAAAAGGAAATATCTTCACATAACAACTGGACAGAAGCATTCTCAGAAACTTCTTTGCGATGAGTGCATTCAACTGACAGACTTGAATGTTACCTTTGAAAGAGCAGTTTTAAACACTCTGTTTGTAGAATCTGCAAGTGGATATTTGGAGCGCTTTGAGGCTTATGCTGGGATATGAAATATCTTCACCTAAAAACTAGACAGAAGCATTCTCAGAAACTTGTGTGTGATGAGTGCATTCAACTCACAGAGTTGAATGTTTCTTTTGAAAGAGCAGTTTTGAAACACTCTTTTTGTAGAATCTGCAATTGGATGTTTGGAGCGCTTTGAGGCCTATGCTGGGAAAAGGAATATCTTCACCGAAAAACTAGACAGAATCATTCTGAGAAACTTCTCTGTGATGAGTGCATTCGACTCACCAACTTGAGCGTTCCTTTTCATAGAAGAGTTTGGAAACACTCCTTTTGTAGAATCTGAAAGTGTTTATTTGGAGCGCTTTGAGGCCTATGCTGGAAAAGGAAATATGTTCACATAAAAACTAGACAGAAGCATTCTCAGAATCTTGTTTGTGATGACTGCATTCTACTCACAGAGTTCAACTTTCTTTTTGATAGAAGAGTTTCAAAACTCTCTTTTTGTAGAGTCTGCAAGTGGATATTTGGAGCTCTTTGAGGCCAGTGCTGGAAAAGGAAATATCTTCACATAAAAACTAGACAGAAGCATTCTCAGAAACTTCTGTGTGATGAGTGCATTCAACTCACAGAGTTGAACCTTCCTTTTGATTGAACAGTTTTGAAACACTCTTTTTGTGGAATCTGCAAGTGGTTATTTGGAGCGTTTTGAGGCCTATGCTGGAAAAGGAAACATCCTCACAGAAAAACTAGACAGAAGCATTCTCAGAAACTTCTGTGTGATGAGTGCATTCAACTCACAGACTTGAACGTTCCTTTTGAGAGAACAGTTTCGAAACACTCCTTTTGTAGTATCTGCAAGTGTTTATTTGGAGCACTTTGAGGCCTACGTTGGAAAAGGAAATATCTTCACATAAAAACTAGACAGAAGCATTCTCAGAAACTTCTTTGTGATGAGTGCATTCTACTCACAATGTTGAACCTTCCTTTTGATAGAACAGTTTTGAAACACTCTTTTTGTAGAATCTGCAAGTGGATATTTGGAGCGCTTTTAGGCCTATGCTGGATAAAGGAAATGCCTTCACATAAAAATTAGACAGAAGCACTCTAGGAGAATTCTGTGTGATAAGTGCATTTCATCTCACAGACTTGAACGTTCCTTTTGATAGAACGCTTTTGCAACACTCCTTTTGTAGAATTTGCAAGTGTTTATTTGGAGCGCTTTCAGGCATAAGCTGGAAAAGGAACTATCTTCACCTAAGAACTAGACAGAAGCATTCTCAGAAACTTCTTTCTGATGAGTGCATTCAACTCACAGACTTGAACCTTGCTTTTGAAAGAGCAGCTTTGAAACACTCTTTTCATAGAATCTGCAAGTGGACACTTGCTGCGCTTTGAGGTCTATGCTGGGAAATGAAATATCTTCACCTAAAAACTAGACAGAAGCATTCTGAGGAACTTCTGTGTGATGAGTGCATTCAACTCACAGAATTGAACGTTCCTCTTGAGAGAACAGTTTTGAAACACTCCTTTTGAAGAATCTGAAAGTCTTTATTCGGAGCGCTTCGAGACATACGCTGGGAAAGAAATATCTTCACATAAAAACTGGACAGAAACATTCTCAGAAACTTCTTTGCGATGAGTGCATTCAACTCACAGACTTGAATGTTACCTTTCAAAGAGCAGTTTTCAACACTCTGTTTGTAGAATCTGCAAGTGGATATTTGGAGCGCTTTGAGGCTTACGCTGGGATATGAAATATCTTCACCTAAAAACTAGACAGAAGCATTCTCAGAAACTTCTGTGTGATGAGTGCATTCAACTCACAGAGTTGAACGTTTCTTTTGAAAGAGCAGTTTTGAAACACTCTTTTTGTAGAATCTGCAAGTGGATATTTGGAGCGCTTTGAGGCCTATGCTGGGAAAAGGAATGTCTTCACCGAAAAACTAGACAGAATCATTCTGAGAAACTTCTGTGTGATGAGTGCATTCAACTCACAGACCTGAGCGTTCCTTTTCATAGAACAGTTTGGAAACACACCTTTTGAAGAATCTGCAAGTCTTTATTCGGAGCACTTCGAGGCATACGCTGGAAAAGGAAATATCTTCACATAACAACTGGACAGAAGCATTCTCAGAAACTTCTTTGCGATGAGTGCATTCAACTGACAGACTTGAATGTTACCTTTGAAAGAGCAGTTTTAAACACTCTGTTTGTAGAATCTGCAAGTGGATATTTGGAGCGCTTTGAGGCTTATGCTGGGATATGAAATATCTTCACCTAAAAACTAGACAGAAGCATTCTCAGAAACTTGTGTGTGATGAGTGCATTCAACTCACAGAGTTGAATGTTTCTTTTGAAAGAGCAGTTTTGAAACACTCTTTTTGTAGAATCTGCAATTGGATGTTTGGAGCGCTTTGAGGCCTATGCTGGGAAAAGGAATATCTTCACCGAAAAACTAGACAGAATCATTCTGAGAAACTTCTCTGTGATGAGTGCATTCGACTCACCAACTTGAGCGTTCCTTTTCATAGAAGAGTTTGGAAACACTCCTTTTGTAGAATCTGAAAGTGTTTATTTGGAGCGCTTTGAGGCCTATGCTGGAAAAGGAAATATGTTCACATAAAAACTAGACAGAAGCATTCTCAGAATCTTGTTTGTGATGACTGCATTCTACTCACAGAGTTCAACTTTCTTTTTGATAGAAGAGTTTCAAAACTCTCTTTTTGTAGAGTCTGCAAGTGGATATTTGGAGCTCTTTGAGGCCAGTGCTGGAAAAGGAAATATCTTCACATAAAAACTAGACAGAAGCATTCTCAGAAACTTCTGTGTGATGAGTGCATTCAACTCACAGAGTTGAACCTTCCTTTTGATTGAACAGTTTTGAAACACTCTTTTTGTGGAATCTGCAAGTGGTTATTTGGAGCGTTTTGAGGCCTATGCTGGAAAAGGAAACATCCTCACAGAAAAACTAGACAGAAGCATTCTCAGAAACTTCTGTGTGATGAGTGCATTCAACTCACAGACTTGAACGTTCCTTTTGAGAGAACAGTTTCGAAACACTCCTTTTGTAGTATCTGCAAGTGTTTATTTGGAGCACTTTGAGGCCTACGTTGGAAAAGGAAATATCTTCACATAAAAACTAGACAGAAGCATTCTCAGAAACTTCTTTGTGATGAGTGCATTCTACTCACAATGTTGAACCTTCCTTTTGATAGAACAGTTTTGAAACACTGTTTTTGTAGAATCTGCAAGTGGATATTTGGAGCGCTTTTAGACCTATGCTGGAAAAAGGAAATGCCTTCACATAAAAATTAGACAGAAGCACTCTAGGAGAATTCTGTGTGATAAGTGCATTTCATCTCACAGACTTGAACGTTCCTTTTGATAGAACGCTTTTGCAACACTCCTTTTGTAGAATTTGCAAGTGTTTATTTGGAGCGCTTTCAGGCATAAGCTGGAAAAGGAACTATCTTCACCTAAGAACTAGACAGAAGCATTCTCAGAAACTTCTTTCTGATGAGTGCATTCAACTCACAGACTTGAACCTTGCTTTTGAAAGAGCAGCTTTGAAACACTCTTTTCATGGAATCTGCAAGTGGACACTTGCTGCGCTTTGAGGTCTATGCTGGGAAATGAAATATCTTCACCTAAAAACTAGACAGAAGCATTCTGAGGAACTTCTGTGTGATGAGTGCATTCAACTCACAGAATTGAACGTTCCTCTTGAGAGAACAGTTTTGAAACACTCCTTTTGAAGAATCTGAAAGTCTTTATTCGGAGCGCTTCGAGACATACGCTGGGAAAGGAAATATCTTCACATAAAAACTGGACAGAAACATTCTCCGAAACTTCTTTGCGATGAGTGCATTCAACTCACAGACTTGAATGTTACCTTTCAAAGAGCAGTTTTCAACACTCTGTTTGTAGAATCTGCAAGTGGATATTTGGAGCGCTTTGAGGCTTATGCTGGGATATGAAATATCTTCACCTAAAAACTACACAGAAGCATTCTCAGAAACTTCTGTGTGATGAGTGCATTCAACTCACAGAGTTGAACGTTTCTTTTGAAAGAGCAGTTTTGAAACACTCTTTTTGTAGAATCTGCAAGTGGATATTTGGAGCGCTTTGAGGCCTATGCTGGGAAAAGGAATGTCTTCACCGAAAAACTAGACAGAATCATTCTGAGGAACTTCTGTGTGATGAGTGCATTCAACTCACAGACCTGAGCGTTCCTTTTCATAGAACAGTTTGGAAACACTCCTTTTAAAGAATCTGCAAGTCTTTATTCGGAGCACTTCGAGGCATACGCTGGGAAAGGAAATATCTTCACATAAAAACTGGACAGAAACATTCTCAGAAACTTCTTTGCGATGAGTGCATTCAACTCACAGACTTGAATGTTACCTTTCAAAGAGCAGTTTTCAACACTCTGTTTGTAGAATCTGCAAGTGGATATTTGGAGCGCTTTGAGGCTTACCCTGGGATATGAAATATCTTCACCTAAAAACTAGACAGAAGCATTCTCAGAAACTTCTGTGTGATGAGTGCATTCAACTCACAGAGTTGAATGTTTCTTTTGAAAGAGCAGTTTTGAAACACTCTTTTTGTAGAATCTGCAATTGGATATTTGGAGCGCTTTGAGGCCTATGCTGGGAAAAGGAATATCTTCACCGAAAAACTAGACAGAATCATTCTGAGAAACTTCTCTGTGATGAGTGCATTCAACTCACCAACTTGAGTGTTCCTTTTCATAGAACAGTTTGGAAACACTCCTTTTGTAGAATCTGCAAGTGTTTATTTGGAGCGCTTTGAGGCCTATGCTGGAAAAGGAAATATGTTCACATAAAAACTAGACATAAGCATTCTCAGAATCTTATTTGTGATGACTGCATTCTACTCACAGAGTTCAACTTTCTTTTTGATAGAAGAGTTTCAAAACTCTCTTTTTGTAGAGTCTGCAAGTGGATATTTGGAGGTCTTTGAGGCCAGTGCTGGAAAAGGAAATATCTTCACATAAAAACTAGACAGAAGCATTCTCAGAAACTTCTGTGTGATGAGTGCATTCAACTCACAGAGTTGAACCTTCCTTTTGATTGAACAGTTTTGAAACACTCTTTTTGTAGAATCTGCAAGTGGTTATTTGGAGCGTTTTGAGGCCTATGCTGGAAAAGGAAACATCCTCACATAAAAACTAGACAGAAGCATTCTCAGAAACTTCTGTGTGATGAGTGCATTCAACTCACAGACTTGAACGTTCCTTTTGAGAGAACAGTTTTGAAACACTCCTTTTGTAGTATCTGCAAGTGTTTATTTGGAGCACTTTGAGGCCTACGTTGGAAAAGGAAATATCTTCACATAAAAACTAGACAGAAGCATTCTCAGAAACTTCTTTGTGATGAGTGCATTCTACTCACAATGTTGCACCTTCCTTTTGATAGAACAGTTTTGAAACACTCTTTTTGTAGAATCTGCAAGTGGATATTTGGAGCGCTTTTAGGCCTATGCTCGAAAAAGGAAATGCCTTCACATAAAAATTAGACAGAAGCACTCTAGGAGAATTCTGTGTGATAAGTGCATTTCATCTCACAGACTTGAACGTTCCTTTTGATAGAACGCTTTTGCAACACTCCTTTTGTAGAATTTGCAAGTGTTTATTTGGAGCGCTTTCAGGCATAAGCTGGAAAAGGAAATATCTTCACCTAAGAACTACACAGAAGCATTCTCAGAAACTTCTTTCTGATGAGTGCATTCAACTCACAGACTTGAACCTTGCTTTTGAAAGAGCAGCTTTGAAACACTCTTTTCATAGTATCTGCAAGTGGACACTTGCTGCGCTTTGAGGTCTATGCTGGGAAATGAAATATCTTCACCTAAAAACTAGACAGAAGCATTCTGAGGAACTTCTGTGTGATGAGTGCATTCAACTCACAGAATTGAACGTTCCTCTTGAGAGAACAGTTTTGAAACACTCCTTTTGAAGAATCTGAAAGTCTTTATTCGGAGCGCTTCTTGACATACGCTGGGAAAGGAAATATCTTCACATAAAAACTGGACAGAAACATTCTCAGAAACTTCTTTGTGATGAGTGCATTCAACTCACAGACTTGAATGTTACCTTTCAAAGAGCAGTTTTAAACACTCTGTTTGTAGAATCTGCAAGTGGATATTTGGAGCGCTTTGAGGCTTACGCTGGGATATGAAATATCTTCACCTAAAAACTAGACAGAAGCATTCTCAGAAACTTCTGTGTGATGAGTGCATTCAACTCACAGAGTTGAACGTTTCTTTTGAAAGAGCAGTTTTGAAACACTCTTTTTGTAGAATCTGCAAGTGGATATTTGGAGCGCTTTGAGGCCTATGCTGGGAAAAGGAATGTCTTCACCGAAAAACTAGACAGAATCATTCTGAGGAACTTCTGTGTGATGAGTGCATTCAACTCACAGACCTGAGCGTTCCTTTTCATAGAACAGTTTGGAAACACTCCTTTTAAAGAATCTGCAAGTCTTTATTCGGAGCACTTCGAGGCATACGCTGGAAAAGGAAATATCTTCACATAACAACTGGACAGAAGCATTCTCAGAAACTTCTTTGGGATGAGTGCATTCAAATCACAGATTTGAATGTTACCTTTGAAAGAGCAGTTTTAAACACTCTGTTTGTAGAATCTGCAAGTGGATATTTGGAGCGCTTTGAGGCTTATGCTGGGATATGAAATATCTTCACCTAAAAACTAGACAGAAGCATTCTCAGAAACTTCTGTGTGATGAGTGCATTCAACTCACAGAGTTGAACGTTTCTTTTGAAAGAGCAGTTTTGAAATACTCTTTTTGTAGAATCTGCAAGTGGATATTTGGAGCGCTTTGGGGCCTATGCTGGGAAAAGTAATCTCTTCACCGAAAAACTAGACAGAATCATTCTGAGAAACTTCTGTGTGATGAGTGCATTCAACTCACAGACCTGAGCGTTCCTTTTCATAGAACAGTTTGGAAACACTCCTTTTGAAGAATCTGCAAGTCTTTATTCGGAGCACTTCGAGGCATACGCTGGAAAAGGAACTATCTTCACATAACAACTGGACAGAAGCATTCTCAGAAACTTCTTTCTGATGAGTGCATTCAACTCACAGACTTGAACCTTGCTTTTGAAAGAGCAGCTTTGAAACACTCTTTTCATAGAATCTGCAAGTGGACACTTGCTGCGCTTTGAGGTCTATGCTGGGAAATGAAATATCTTCACCTAAAAACTAGACAGAAGCATTCTGCTTTCTCTTGTGGGCATTTAGTGCTATAAATTTCCCTCAACACACTGCTTTGAATGCATCCCAGAGATTCTGGTATGTTTTGTCTTGGTTCTCGTTGGTTTCAAAGAACATCTTTATTTCTGCCTTCATTTCGTTATGTACCCAGTAGTCATTCAGGAGCAGGTTGTTCAGTTTCCACGTAGTTGAGCGGTTTTGAGTGACATTCTTAATCCTGAGTTCTAGCTTGATTGCACTGTGATCTGAGAGACAGTTTGTTACAATTTCTGTTCTTTTACATTTATTGAGGAGAGCTTTACTTCCAAGGATATGGTCAATTTTGGAATAGGTGTGGTGTGGTGCTGAAAAAAATGTATATTCTGTTGATTTGGGGTGGAGAGTTCTGTAGATGTCTATTAGGTCTGCTTGGTGCAGAGCTGAGTTCAATTCCTGGGTATCCTTGTTGACTTTCTGTCTCGTTGATCTGTCTAATGTTGACAGTGGGGTGTTAAAGTCTCCCATTATTAATGTGTGGGAGTCTAAGTCTCTTTGTAGGTCACTCAGGACTTGCTTTATGAATCTGGGTGCTCCTGTATTGGGTGCATATATATTTAGGATAGTTAGCTCTTCTTGTTGAATTAATCCCTTTACCATTATGTAATGGCCTTCTTTGTCTCTTTTGATCTTTGTTGGTTTAAAGTCTGTTTTATCAGAGACTAGGATTGCAACCCCTGCCTGTTTTTGTTTTCCATTTGCTTGGTAGATCTTCCTCCATCCTTTTATTTTGAGCCTATGTGTGTCTTTGCACGTGAGATGGGTTTCCTGAATACAGCACACTGATGGGTCTTGAGTCTTTATCCAATTTGCCAGTCTGTGTCTTTTAATTGGACCATTTAGTCCATTTACATTTAAAGTTAATATTGTTATGTGTGAATTTGATCCTGTCATTATGATGTTAGCTCGATGTTTTGCTCGTTAGTTGATGCAGTCTCTTCCTAGTCTCAATGGTCTTTACATTTCGGTATGATTTTGCAGTGGCTGGTACCGGTTGTGCCTTTCCATGTTTAGCGCTTCCTTCAAGAGCTCTTTTAGGGCAGGCCTGGTGGTGACAAAATCTCTCAGCATTTGCTTGTCTGTAAAGTATTTTATTTCTCCTTCACTTATGAAGCTTAGTTTGGCAGGATATGAAATTCTGGGTTGAAAATTCTTTTCTTTAAGAATGTTGAATATTGGCCCCCACTCTCTTCTGGCTTGTAGGGTTTCTGCCGAGAGATCCGCTGTTAGTCTGATGGGCTTCCCTTTGATGGTAACCCGTCCTTTCTCTCTGGCTGCCCTTAACATTTTTTCCTTCATTTCAACTTTGGTGAATCTGACAATTATGTGTCTTGGAGTTGCTCTTCTTGAAGAGTATCTTTGTGGCGTTCTCTGTATTTCCTGAATCTGAATGTTGGCCTGCCTTGCTAGATTGGGGAAGTTCTCCTGGATAATATCCTGCAGAGTGTTTTCCAACTTGTTTCCATTCTCCCCATCACTTTCAGGTACACCAATCAGACGTAGATTTGGTCTTTTCACATAGTCCCACATTTCTTGGAGGCTTTGCTCGTTTCTTTTTATTCTTTTTTCTCTAAACTTCCCTTCTCGCTTCATTTCATTCATTTCATCTTCCAGGGCTGACACCCTAACATCACAATTAAAAGAACTAGAAAAGCAAGAGCAAACACATTCAAAAGCTAGCAGAAGGCAAGAAATAACTAAAGTCAGAGCAGAACTGAAGGAAATAGAGACACAAAAAACCCTTCAAAAAATAAATGAATCCAGGAGCTGGTTTTTTGAAAGGATCAACAAAATTGATAGACCGCTAGCAAGATTAATAAAGAAAAAAAGAGAGAAGAATCAAATAGATGCAATAAAAAATGATAAAGGGGATATCACCACCGATCCCACAGAAATACAAACTACCATCAGAGAATATTACAAACACCTCTATGCAAATAAACTAGAAAATCTAGAAGAAATGGATAAATTCCTCAACACATACACCCTCCCAAGACTAAACCAAGAAGAAGTTCAATCTCTGAATAGACCAATAACAGGAGCTGAAATTATGGCAATAATCAATAGCTTACCAACCAAAAAAAGTCCAGGACCAGATGGGTTCACAGCCGAATTCTACCAGAGGTACAAGGAGGAGCTGGTACCATTCCTTCTGAAACTATTCCAATCAATAGAAAAAGAGGGAATCCTCCCTAACTCATTTTATGAGGCCAGCATCATCCTGATACCAAAGCCTGGCAGAGACACAACAAAAAAAGAGAATTTTAGACCAATATCCTTGATGAACATTGATGCAAAAATCCTCAATAAAATACTGGCAAACAGAATCCAGCAGCACATCAAAAAGCTTATCCACCATGATCAAGTGGGCTTCATCCCTGGGATGCAAGGCTGGTTCAATATACGCAAATCAATAAATGTAATCCAGCATATAAACAGAACCAAAGACAAAAACCACATGATTATCTCAATAGATGCAGAAAAGGCCTTTGACAAAATTCAACAACCCTTCATGCTAAAAACTCTCAATAAATTAGGAATTGATGGGACATATCTCAAAATAATAAGAGCTATTTATGACAAACCCACAGCCAATATCATACTGAATGGGCAAAAACTGAAAGCATTCCCTTTGAAAACTGGCACAAGACAGGGATGCCCTCTCTCGCCACTTCTATTCAACATAGTGTTGGAAGTTCTGGCCAGGGCAATTAGGCAGGAGAAGGAAATCAAGGGTATTCAATTAGGAAAAGAGGAAGTCAAATTGTCCCTGTTTGCAGATGACATGATAGTATATCTAGAAAACCCCATTGTCTCAGCCCAAAATCTCCTTAAGCTGATAAGCAACTTCAGCAAAGTCTCAGGATACAAAATCAATGTGCAAAAATCACAAGCATTCTTATACATCAATAACAGACAAACAGAGAACCAAATCATGAGTGAACTCCCATTCACAATTGCTTCAAAGAGAATAAAATACCTAGGAATCCAACTTACAAGGGATGTGAAAGACCTCTTCAAGGAGAACTACAAACCACTGCTCAAGGAAATAAAAGAGGATACAAACAAATGGAAGAACATTCCATGCTCATGGGTAGGAAGAATCAATATCATGAAAATGGCCATCCTTCCCAAGGTAATTTACAGATTCAATGCCATCCCCATCAAGCTACCAATGACTTTCTTCACAGAATTGGAAAAACTACTTTAAAGTTCATATGGAACCAAAAAAGAGCCCGCATCGCCAAGTCAATCCTAAGCCAAAAGAACAAAGCTGGAGGCATCACGCTACCTGACTTCAAACTATACTACAAGGCTACAGTAACCAAAACAGCATGGTACTGGTACCAAAACAGAGATATAGATCAATGGAACAGAACAGAGCCGTCAGAAATAATGCCACATATCTACAACCATCTGATCTTTGACAAACCTGAGAAAAACAAGAAATGGGGAAAGGATTCCCTATTTAATAAATGGTGCTGGGAAAACTGGCTAGCCATATGTAGAAAGCTGAAACTGGATCCCTTCCTTACACCTTATACAAAAATCAATTCAAGATGGATTAAAGACTTAAATGTTAGACCTAAAACCATAAAAACCCTAGAAGAAAACCTAGGCAATACCATTCAGGACATAGGCATGGGCAAGGACTTCATGTCTAAAACACCAAAAGCAATGGCAACAAAAGCCAAAATTGACAAATGGGATCTAATTAAACAAAAGAGCTTCTGCACAGCAAAGGAAACTACCATCAGAGAGAACAGGCAACCTACAAAATGGGAGAAAATTTTCGCAACCTACTCATCTGACAAAGGGCTAATATCCAGAATCTACAATGAACTCCAACAAATTTACAAGAAAAAAACAAACAACCCCATCAAAAAGTGGGCGAAGGACATCAACAGACACTTCTCAAAAGAAGACATTTATGCAGCCAAAAGACACATGAAAAAATGCTCACCATCACTGGCCATCAGAGAAATGCAAATCAAAACCACAATGAGATACCATCTCACACCAGTTAGAATGGCGATCATTAAAAAGTCAGGAAACAACAGGTGCTGGAGAGGATGTGGAGAAATAGGAACACTTTTACACTGTTGGTGGGACTGTAAACTAGTTCAACCCTTGTGGAAGTCAGTGTGGCGATTCCTCAGGGATCTAGAACTAGAAATTCCATTCGACCCAGCCATCCCATTACTGGGTATATACCCAAAGGACTATAAATCATGCTGCTATAAAGACACATGCACACGTATGTTTATTGCCGCATTATTCACAATAGCAAAGACTTGGAACCAACCCAAATGTCCAACAATGATAGACTGGATTAAGAAAATGTGGCACATTTACACCATGGAATACTATGCAGCCATAAAAAATGATGAGTTCATGTCCTTTGTAGGGACATGGATGAAATTGGAAATCATCATTCTCAGTAAACTATCGCAAGAGCAAAAAACCAAACACCGCATATTCTCACTCATAGGTGGGAATTGAACAACGAGAACACATGGACACAGGAAGGGGAACATCACACTTCAGGGACTGTTGTGGGTTGAGGGGAGGGGGGAGGGATAACATTGGGAAATATACCTAATGCTAGATGACGAGTTGGTGGGTGCAGTGCACCAGCATGGCACATGTATACATATGTAACTTACCTGCACATTGGGCACATGTACCATAAAACCTAAAGTATTATAATAATAATAATAATAATAATTACAATGAAAGAAAAAAAAAAGAAAAAAATAAATATATAAATAAATAAAATAAAGTGTTATTTATACGAAAAGATAAAAAAAAAAAAAAAAAAAAAAAAAAAGAAGCATTCTGAGGAACTTCTGTGTGATGAGTGCATTCAACTCACAGAATTGAACGTTCCTCTTGATAGAACAGTTTTGAAACACTCTTTTTGAAGAATCTGAAAGTCTTTATTCGGAGCGCTTCGAGACATACGCTGGGAAAGGAAATATCTTCACATAAAAACTGGACAGAAACATTCTCAGAAACTTCTTTGTGATGAGTGCATTCAACTCACAGACTTGAATGTAACCTTTCAAAGAGCAGTTTTAAACACTCTGTTTGTAGAATCTGCAAGTGGATATTTGGAGTGCTTTGAGGCTTACGATGGGATATGAAATATCTTCACCTAAAAACTAGACAGAAGCATTCTCAGAAACTTCTGTGTGATGAGTGCATTCAACTCACAGAGTTGAACGTTTCTTTTGAGAGAGCAGTTTTGAAACACTCTTTTTGTAGAATCTGCAAGTGGATATTTGGAGCGCTTTGAGGCCTATGCTGGGAAAAGGAATGTCTTCACCGAAAAACTAGACAGAATCATTCTGAGAAACTTCTGTGTGATGAGTGCATTCAACTCACAGACCTGAGCGTTCCTTTTCATAGAACAGTTTGGAAACACTCCTTTTGAAGAATCTGCAAGTCTTTATTCGGAGCACTTCGAGGCATACGCTGGAAAAGGAAATATCTTCACATAACAACTGGACAGAAGCATTCTCAGAAACTTCTTTGCAATGAGTGCATTCAACTCACAGACTTGAATGTTACCTTTGAAAGAGCAGTTTCAAACACTCTGTTTGTAGAATCTGAAAGTGGATACTTGGAGCGCTTTGAGGCTTATGCTGGGATATGAAATATCTTCACCTAAAAACTAGACAGAAGCATTCTCAGAAACTTCTGTGTGATGAGTGCATTCAACTCACAGAGTTGAATGTTTCTTTTGAAAGAGCAGTTTTGAAACACTCTTTTTGTAGAATCTGCAATTGGATGTTTGGAGCGCTTTGAGACCTATGCTGGGAAAAGGAATATCTTCACTGAAAAACTAGACAGAATCATTCTGAGAAACTTCTCTGTGATGAGTGCATTCAACTCACCAACTTGAGCGTTCCTTTTCATAGAAGAGTTTGGAAACACTCCTTTTGTAGAATCTGTAAGTGTTTATTTGGAGCGCTTTGAGGCCTATGCTGGAAAAGGAAATATGTTCACATAAAAACTAGACAGAAGCATTCTCAGAATCTTGTTTGTGATGACTGCATTCTACTCACAGAGTTCAACTTTCTTTTTGATAGAAGAGTTTCAAAACTCTCTTTTTGTAGAGTCTGCAAGTGGATATTTGGAGCTCTTTGAGGCCAATGCTGGAAAAGGAAATATCTTCACATAAAAACTAGACAGAAGCATTCTCAGAAACTTCTGTGTGATGAGTGCATTCAACTCACAGAGTTGAACCTTCCTTTTGATTGAACAGTTTTGAAACACTCTTTTTGTAGAATCTGCAAGTGGTTATTTGGAGCGTTTTGAGGCCTATGCTGGAAAAGGAAACATCCTCACATAAAAACTAGACAGAAGCATTCTCAGAAACTTCTGTGTGATGAGTGCATTCAACTCACAGACTTGAACGTTCCTTTTGAGAGAACAGTTTCGAAACACTCCTTTTGTAGTATCTGCAAGTGTTCATTTGGAGCACATTGAGGCTTATGTTGGAAAAGGAAATATCTTCACATAAAAACTAGACAGAAACATTCTCAGAAACTTCTTTGTGATGAGTGCATTCTACTCACAATGTTGAACCTTCCTTTTGATAGAACAGTTTTGAAACACTCTTTTTGTAGAATCTGCAAGTGGATATTTGGAGCGCTTTGAGGCCTATGCTGGAAAAGTAAATTCCTTCACATAAAAATTAGACAGAAGCACTCTAGGAGAATTCTGTGTGATAAGTGCATTTCATCTCACAGACTTGAACGTTCCTTTTGATAGAACGCTTTTGCAACACTCCTTTTGTAGAATTTGCAAGTGTTTATTTGGAGCGCTTTCAGGCATAAGCTGGAAAAGGAAATATCTTCACCTAAGAACTAGACAGAAGCATTCTCAGAAACTTCTTTCTGATGAGTGCATTCAACTCACAGACTTGAACCTTGCTTTTGAAAGAGCAGGTTTGAAACACTCTTTTCATAGAATCTGCAAGTGGACACTTGCGGCGCTTTGAGGTCTATGCTGGGAAATGAAATATCTTCACCTAAAAACTAGACAGAAGCATTCTGAGGAACTTCTGTGTGATGAGTGCATTCAACTCACAGAATTGAACGTTCCTCTTGATAGAACAGTTTTGAAACACTCCTTTTGAAGAATCTGAAAGTCTTTATTCGGAGCGCTTTGAGACATACGCTGGGAAAGGAAATATCTTCACATAAAAATTGGACAGAAACATTCTCAGAAACTTCTTTGCAATGATTGCATTCAACTCACAGACTTGAATGTTACCTTTCAAAGAGCAGTTTTAAACACTCTGTTTGTAGAATCTGCAAGTGGATATTTGGAGCGCTTTGAGGCTTACGCTGGTATATGAAATATCTTCACCTAAAAACTAGACAGAAGCATTCTCAGAAACTACTGTGTGATGAGTGCATTCAACTCACAGACTTCAGCGTTCCTTTTCCTAGAACAGTTTGGAAACACTCCTTTTGTAAAATCTGCAAGTGTTTATTTTGAGCGCTTTGAGGCCTAGGCTGGAAAAGGAAATATGTTCACATAAAAACTAGACAGAAGCGTTCTCAGAATCTTGTCTGTGATGACTGCATTCTACTCACAGAGTTGAACTTTCTTTTTGATAGAACAGTTTCAAAACTCTCTTTTTGTAGAGTCTGCAAGTGGATATTTGGAGCTCTTTTAGGCCAATGCTGGAAAAGGAAATATCTTCACATACAAACTAGACAGAAGCATTCTCAGAAACGTCTGTGTGATGAGTGCATTCAACTCACAGAGTTGAACCTTCCTTTTGATTGAACAGTTTTGAAACACTCTTTTTGTAGAATCTGCAAGTGGTTATTTGGAGCGTTTTGAGGCCTATGCTGGAAAAGGAAACATCCTCACATAAAAACTAGACAGAAGCATTCTCAGAAACTTCTGTGTGATGAGTGCATTCAACTCACAGACTTGAACGTTCCTTTTGAGAGAACAGTTTCGAAACACTCCTTTTGTAGTATCTGCAAGTGTTCATTTGGAGCACATTGAGGCTTATGTTGGAAAAGGAAATATCTTCACATAAAAACTAGACAGAAACATTCTCAGAAACTTCTTTGTGATGAGTGCATTCTACTCACAATGTTGAACCTTCCTTTTGATAGAACAGTTTTGAAACACTCTTTTTGTAGAATCTGCAAGTGGATATTTGGAGCGCTTTGAGGCCTATGCTGGAAAAGTAAATTCCTTCACATAAAAATTAGACAGAAGCACTCTAGGAGAATTCTGTGTGATAAGTGCATTTCATCTCACAGACTTGAACGTTCCTTTTGATAGAACGCTTTTGCAACACTCCTTTTGTAGAATTTGCAAGTGTTTATTTGGAGCGCTTTCAGGCATAAGCTGGAAAAGGAAATATCTTCACCTAAGAACTAGACAGAAGCATTCTCAGAAACTTCTTTCTGATGAGTGCATTCAACTCACAGACTTGAACCTTGCTTTTGAAAGAGCAGGTTTGAAACACTCTTTTCATAGAATCTGCAAGTGGACACTTGCGGCGCTTTGAGGTCTATGCTGGGAAATGAAATATCTTCACCTAAAAACTAGACAGAAGCATTCTGAGGAACTTCTGTGTGATGAGTGCATTCAACTCACAGAATTGAACGTTCCTCTTGATAGAACAGTTTTGAAACACTCCTTTTGAAGAATCTGAAAGTCTTTATTCGGAGCGCTTTGAGACATACGCTGGGAAAGGAAATATCTTCACATAAAAATTGGACAGAAACATTCTCAGAAACTTCTTTGCAATGATTGCATTCAACTCACAGACTTGAATGTTACCTTTCAAAGAGCAGTTTTAAACACTCTGTTTGTAGAATCTGCAAGTGGATATTTGGAGCGCTTTGAGGCTTACGCTGGTATATGAAATATCTTCACCTAAAAACTAGACAGAAGCATTCTCAGAAACTACTGTGTGATGAGTGCATTCAACTCACAGACTTCAGCGTTCCTTTTCCTAGAACAGTTTGGAAACACTCCTTTTGTAAAATCTGCAAGTGTTTATTTTGAGCGCTTTGAGGCCTAGGCTGGAAAAGGAAATATGTTCACATAAAAACTAGACAGAAGCGTTCTCAGAATCTTGTCTGTGATGACTGCATTCTACTCACAGAGTTGAACTTTCTTTTTGATAGAACAGTTTCAAAACTCTCTTTTTGTAGAGTCTGCAAGTGGATATTTGGAGCTCTTTTAGGCCAATGCTGGAAAAGGAAATATCTTCACATACAAACTAGACAGAAGCATTCTCAGAAACGTCTGTGTGATGAGTGCATTCAACTCACAGAGTTGAACCTTCCTTTTGATTGAACAGTTTTGAAACACTCTTTTTGTAGAATCTGCAAGTGGTTATTTGGAGCGTTTGGAGGCCTATGCTGGAAAAGGAAATATCCTCACATACAAACTAGACAGAAGCATTCTGAAGAACTTCTGTGTGATGAGTGCATTCAACTCACGGAATTGAACGTTCCTTTTGATAGAACAGTTTTGAAACACTCCTTTTGAAGAATCTGCAAGTCTTTATTCGGAGCGCTTCAAGGCATACGCTGGAAAAGGAAATATCTTCACATAACAACTGGACAGAACCATTCTCAAAAACTTCTTTGCAATGAGTGCATTCAAATCACAGACTTGAATGCTACATTTGAAAGAGCAGTTTTGAACACTCTGTTTGTAGAATCTGCAAGTGGATATTTGGAGCGCTTTGAGGCTTATGCTGGGATATGAAATATCTTCACCTGATAACTAGACAGAAGCATTCTCAGAAACTTCTGTGGGATGAGTGCATTGAACTCACAGAGTTGAATGTTTCTTTTGAAAGAGCAGTTTTGAAACTCTCTTTTTGTAGAATCTGCAAGTCGATATTTGGAGTGCTTTGAGGCCTATGCTGGGAAAAGGAATATCTTCACCGAAAAACTAGACAGACTCATTCTGAGAAACTACTGTGTGATGAGCGCATTCAACACACAGAATTGAACGTTCCTTTTGATAGAAGAGATTTGAAACACTCCTTTTGAAGAATCTGCAAGTCTTTATTCGGAGGGCTTCGAGGCATATGCTGGAAAAGGAAATACCTTCACATAACAACTGGACAGAAGCATTCTCAGAAACTTCTTTGTGATGAGCGCATTCAATTCACAGACTTGAATGTTACCTTTGAAAGAGCAGTTTTAAACACTCTGTTTGTAGATTCTGCAAGTGGATATTTGGAGGGCTTTGAGGCTTATGCTGAGATATGAAATATCTTCAACTAAAAACTAGACAGAAGCATTCTCAGAAACTTCTGTGTGATGAGTGCATTCAACTCACAGAGTTGAACGTTTCTGTTGAAAGAGCAGTTTTGAAACACTCTTTTTGCAGAATCTGCAAGTGGATATTTGGAATGCTTTGAGGCCTATGCTGGGAAAAGAAATGTCTTCACCGAAAAACTAGACAGAATCATTCTGAGAAACTTCTGTGTGATGAGTGCATTCAACTGACAGACTTGAGCGTTCCTTTTCCTAGAACAGTTTGGAAACACTCCTTTTGTAGAATCTGCAAGTGTTTATTTGGAGCGCTTTGATGCCTATGCTGGAAAAGGAAATATGTTCACATAAAAACTAGACAGAAGCATTCTCAGAATCTTGTTTGTGATGACTGCATTCTACTCACAGAGTTGAACTTTCTTTTTGATAGAAGAGTTTCAAAACTCTCTTTTTGTAGAGTCTGCAAGTGGATATTTGGAGCTCTTTGAGGCCAATGCTGGAAAAGGAAATATCTTCACATAAAAACTAGACAGAAGCATTCTCAGAAACGTCTGTGTGATGAGTGCATTCAACTCACAGAGTTGAACCTTCCTTTTGATTGAACAGTTTTGAAACACTCTTCTTGTAAAATCTGCAAGTGGTTATTTGGAGCGTTTTGAGGCCTGTGCTGGAAAAGGAAATATCCTCTCATAAAAACTAGACAGAAGCATTCTCGGAAACTTCTGTGTGATGAGTGCATTCAACTCACAGACTTGAGCGTTCCTTTTCCTAGAACAGTTTGGAAACACTCCTTTTGTAAAATCTGCAAGTGTTTATTTGGAGCGCTTTGAGGTCTAGGCTGGAAAAGGAAATATGTTCACATAAAAACTAGACAGAAGCATTCTCAGAATCTTGTCTGTGATGACTGCATTCTACTCACAGAGTTGAACTTTCTTTTTGATAGAAGAGTTTCAAAACTGTCTTTTTGTAGAGTCTGCAAGTGGATATTTGGAGCTCTTTGAGGCCAATGCTGGAAAAGGAAATATCTTCACATAAAAACTAGACAGAAGCATTCTCAGAAACGTCTGTGTGATGAGTGAATTCAACTCACAGAGTTGAACCTTCCTTTTGATTGAACAGTTTTGAAACACTCTTTTTGTAGAATCTGCAAGTGGTTATTTGGAGCCTTTGGAGGCCTATACTGGAAAAGGAAATATCCTCACGTACAAACTAGACAGAAGAATTCTCAGAAACTTCTGTGTGATGAGTGCATTCAACTCACAGACTTGAACGTTCCTTTTGACAGAACAGTTTTGAAACACTCCTTTTGTAGTATCTGCAAGTGTTTATTTGGAGCGCTTTGAGGCCTATGCTGGAAAAGGAAATGTCTTCTCATAAAAACTAGACAGAAGCACTCTAGGAAACTTCTGTGTGATAAGGGCATTCAACTCACGGACTTGAACGTTCCTTTTGATAGAACCCTTTTGCAACACTCCTTTTGTAGAATTTGCAAGGGTTTATTTGGAGCGCTTTCAGGCATAAGCTGGAAAAGGAAATATCTTCACCTAAGAACTACACAGAAGCATTCTCAGAAACTTCTTTCTGATGAGTGCATTCAACTCACAGACTTGAAGCTTCCTTTTGAAAGACCAGGATTGAAATCCTCTTTTCATAGAATCTGCTAGTGGATATTTGCTGCGCTTTGAGGTCTATGCTGGGAAATGAAATACCTTCACCTAAAAACTAGACAGAAGCATTCAGAGGAACTTCTTTGTGATGACTGCATTCAACTCACAGAATTGAACGTTCCTTTTGATAGAAGAGTTTTGAAACACTCCTTTTGAAGAATCTGCAAGTCTTTATTCGGAGCGCTTCGAGGCATACTCTGGAAAAGGAAATACCTTAACATAACAACTGGACAGAAGCATTCTCAGAAACTTCTTTGCGATGAGTGCATTCAACTCACAGACTTGAATGTTACCTTTGAAAGAGCAGTTTTAAACACTCTGTTTGTAGAATCTGCAAGTGGATATTTGGAGCGCTTTGAGGCTTATGCTGAGATATGAGATATCTTCAACTAAAAACTAGACAGAAGCATTCTCAGAAACTTCTGTGTGATGAGTGCATTCAACTCACAGACTTGAACGTTCCCTTTGACAGAACAATTTCAAAACACTCCTTTTGTAGTATCTACAAGTGTTTATTTGGAGCTCTTTGAGGCCTATGTTGGAAAAGGAAATATCTTCACATAAAAACTAGACAGAAGCATTCTCAGAAACTTCTTTGTGATGAGTGCATTCTACTCACAGTGTTGAACCTACCTTTTGATAGAACAGGTTTGAAACACTCTTTTTGTAGAATCTGCAAGTGGATATTTGGAGTGCTTTGAGGCCTATGATGGAAAAGGAAATGTCTTCACATAAAAACTAGACAGAAGCACTCTAGGAAACTTCTGTGTGATGAGTGCATTCAACTCACAGACTTGAACTTTCCTTTTGATAGAACCCTTTTCCAACACTCCTTTTGTAGAATTTGCAAGGGTTTATTTGGAGCGCTTTCAGGCTTAAGCTGGAAAAGGAAATATCTTCACCTAAGAACTAGACAGAAGCATTCTCAGAAACTTCTTTCTGATGAGTGCATTCAACTCACAGACTTGAAGCTTCCTTTTGAAAGAGCAGCTTTGAAACACTCTTTTCGTAGAATCTGCAAGTGGATATTTGCTGCGCATTGAGGTCTATGCTGGGAAATGAAATATCTTCCCCTAAAAACTAGACAGAAATATTCTGAGGAACTTCTGTGTGATGAGTGCATTCAACTCATGGAATTAAACGTTCCTTTTGATAGAACAGTTTTGAAACACTCCTTTTGAAGAATCTGCAAGTCTTTATTCGGAGCGCTTCGAGGCATACGCTGGAAAAGGAAATATCTTCACATAACAACTGGACAGAAGCATTCTCAAAAACTTCTTTGCAATGAGTGCATTCAACTCACAGACTTGAATGCTACATTTGAAAGAGCAGTTTTGAACACTCTGTTTGTAGACTCTGCAAGTGGATATTTGGAGCGCTTTGAGGCTTATGCTGGGATATGAAATATCTTCACCTGATAACTAGACAGAAGCATTCTCAGAAACTTCTGTGTGATGAGTGCATTCAACTCACAGAGTTGAATGTTTCTTTTGACAGAGCAGTTTTGAAACTCTCTTTTTGTAGAATCGGCAAGTGGATATTTGGAGTGCTTTGAGGCCTATGCTGGGAAAAGGAATATCTTCACCGAAAAACTAGACAGACTCATTCTGAGAAACTACTGTGTGATGAGTGCATTCAACACACAGAATTGAACGTTCCTTTTGATAGAAGAGATTTGAAACACTCCTTTTGAAGAATCTGCAAGTCTTTATTCGGAGGGCTTCGACTCATACGCTGGAAAAAGAAATACCTTCACATAACAACTGGACAGAAGCATTCTCAGAAACTTCTTTGTGATGAGTGCATTCAATTCACAGACTTGAATGTTACCTTTGAAACAGTAGTTTTAAACACTCTGTTTGTAGATTCTGCAAGTGGATATTTGGAGGGCTTTGAGGCTTAAGCTGAGATATGAAATATCTTCAACTGAAAACTAGACAGAAGCATTCTCAGAAACTTCTGTGTGATGAGTGCATTCAACTCACAGAGTTGAACGTTTCTGTTGAAAGAGCAGTTTTGAAACACTCTTTTTGCAGAATCTGCAAGTGGATATTTGGAGCGCTTTGGGGCCTATGCTGGGAAAAGGAATATCTTCACCGAAAAACTAGACAGAATCATTCTGAGAAACTTCTGTGTGATGAGTGCATTCAACTCACAGACTTGAGCGTTCCTTTTCCTAGAAAAGTTTGGAAACACTCCTTTTGTAAAATCTGCAAGTGTTTATTTGGAGCGTTTTGAGGCCTAGGCTGGAAAAGGAAATATGTTCACATAAAAACTAGACAGAAGCATTCTCAGAATCTTGTCTGTGATGATTGCATTCTACTCACAGAGTTGAAATTTCTTTTTGATAGAACAGTTTCAAAACTCTCTTTTTGTAGAGTCTGCAAGTGGATATTTGGAGCTCTTTAAGGCCAATGCTGGAAAAGGAAATATCTTCACATAAAAACTAGACGGAAGCATTCTCAGAAACGTCTGTGTGATGAGTGCATTCAACTCACAGAGTGGAACCTTCCTTTTGATTGAACAGTTTTGAAACACTCTTTTTGTAGAATCTGCAAGTGGTTATTTGGAGCGTTTGGAGGCCTAGGCTGGAAAAGGAAATATCCTCACATACAAACTAGACAGAAGCATTCTCAGAAACTTCTGTGTGATGAGTGCATTCAACTCACAGACTTGAACGTTCCTTTTGACAGAACAGTTTCGAAACACTCCTTTTGTAGTATCTGCAAGTGTTTATTTGGAGCGCTTTGAGGCCTATGTTGGAAAAGGAAATATCTTCACATAAAAACTAGACAGAAGCATTCTCAGAATCTTCTTTGAGATGAGTGCATTCTACCCACAGTGTTGAACCTTCCTTTTGATAGAACACGTTTGAAACACTCTTTTTGTAGAATCTGCAAGTGGATATTTGGAGCGCTTTTAGGCCTATGCTGGAAAAGGAAATGTCTTCACATAAAAACTAGACAGAAGTACTCTAGGAAACTTCTGTGTGATAAGTGCATTCAACTCAAAGACTTGAACTTTCCTTTTGATAGAACCCTTTTGCAACACTCCTTTTGTAGAATTTGCAAGGGTTTATTTGGAGCGCTTTCAGGCTTAAGCTGGAAAAGGAAATTTCATCACCTAAGAACTAGACAGAAGCATTCTCAGAAACTTCTTTCTGATGAGTGCATTCAACTCACAGAGTTGAAGCTTCCTTTTGAAAGAGCAGCTTTGAAACACTCTTTTCATAGAATCTGCAAGTGGATATTTGCTGCGCTTTGAGGTCTATGCTGGGAAATGAAATATCTTCACCTAAAAATTAGACAGAACCATTCTGAGGAACTTCTGTGTGATGAGTGCATTCAACTCAAGGAATTGAACGTTCCTTTTGATAGAACAGTTTTGAAACACTCCTTTTGAAGAATCTGCAAGTCTTTATTCGGAGCGCTTCGAGGCATACGCTGGAAAAGGAAATATCTTCACATAACAACTGGACAGAAGCATTCTCAAAAACTTCTTGGCAATGAGTGCATTCAACTCACAGACTTGAATGCTACATTTGAAAGAGCAGTTTTGAACACTCTGTTTGTAGAATCTGCAAGTGGATATTTGGAGCGCTTTGAGGCCTATGCTGGGAAAAGGAATATCTTCACTGAAAAACTAGACAGAATCATTCTGAGAAACTTCTGTGTGATGAGTGCATTCAACTCACCGACTTCAGCGTTCCTTTTCCTAGAACAGGTTGGAAACACACCTTTTGTAGAATCTGCAAGTGTTTATTTGGGGCGCTTTGATGCCTATGCTGGAAAAGGAAATATATTCACATAAAAACTACACAGAAGCATTCTCAGAATCTTGTTTGTGATGACTGCATTCTACTCACAGAGTTGAACTTTCTTTTTGATAGAAGAGTTTGAAAACTCTCTTTTTGTAGTGTCTGCAAGTGGATATTTGGAGCTCTTTGAGGCCAATGCTGGAAAAGGAAATATCTTCACATAAAAACTAGACAGAAGCATTGTCAGAAACGTCTGTGTGATGAGTGCATTCAACTCACAGAGTTGAACCTTCCTTTTGATTGAACAGTTTTGAAACACTCTTCCTTTAGAATCTGCAAGTGGTTATTTGGAGCGGTTTGAGGCCTTTGCTGGAAAAGGAAATATCCTCTCATAAAAACTAGACAGAAGCATTCTCAGAAACTTCTGTGTGATGAGTGCATTAAACTCACAGACTTGAACGTTCCTTTTGACAGAACAGTTTCGAAACACTCCTTTTGTAGTATCTGCAAGTGTTTATTTGGAGCGCTTTGAGGCCTATGTTGGAAAAGGAAATATCTTCACATAACAACTGGACAGAAGCATTCTCAAAAACTTCTTTGCAATGAGTGCATTCAACACACAGACTTGAATGCTACATTTGAAAGAGCAGTTTTGAACACTCTGTTTGTAGATTCTGCAAGTGGATATTTGGAGCGTTTTGAGGCTTATGCTGGGATATGAAATATCTTCACCTGATAACTAGACAGAAGAAGTCTCAGAAACTTCTGTGTGATGAGTGCATTCAACTCACAGAGTTGAATGTTTCTTTTGAAAGAGCAGTTTTGAAACTCTCTTTTTGTAGAATCTGCAAGTGGATATTTGGAGTGTTTTGAGGCCTATGCTGGGAAAAGGGATATCTTCACCGAAAAACTAGAGAGAATCATTGTGAGAAACTACTGTGTGATGAGTGCATTCAACTCACAGACTTCAGCGTTCCTTTTCCTAGAACAGTTTGGAAACACTCCTTTTGTAGAATCTGCAAGTGTTTATTTGGAGCGCTTTGATGCCTATGCTGGAAAAGGAAATATGTTCACATAAAAACTACACAGAAGCATTCTCAGAATCTTGTTTGTGATGACTGCATTCTACTCACAGAGTTGAACTTTCTTTTTGATAGAAGAGTTTCAAAACTCTCTTTTTGTAGGGTCTGCAAGTGGATATTTGTAGCTCTTTGAGGCCAATGCTGGAAAAGGAAATATCTTCACATAAAAACTAGACAGAAGCATTCTCAGAAACTTCTGTGTGATGAGTGCATTCAATTCACAGAGTTGAACCTTCCTTTTGATTGAACAGTTTTGAAACACTCTTCTTGTAGAATCTGCAAGTGGTTATTTGGAGCGTTTTCAGGCCTGTGCTGGAAAAGGAAATATCCTCTCATAAAAACTAGACAGAAGCATTCTCGGAAACTTCTGTGTGATGAGTGCATTCAACTCACAGACTTGAACGTTCCTTTTGACAGAACAGTTTCGAAACACTCCTTTTGTAGTATCTGCAAGTGTTTATTTGGAGCGATTTGAGGCCTATGTTGGAAAAGGAAATATCTTCACATAAAAACTAGACAGAAGCATTCTCAGAAACTTCTTTGTGATGAGTGCATTCTACTCACAGTGTTGAACCTACCTTTTGATAGAACAGGTTTGAAACACTCTTTCTGTAGAATCTGCAAGTGGATATTTGGAGCGCTTTGAGGCCTATGCTGGAAAAGGAAATGTCTTCACATAAAAACTAGACAAAAGCACTCTAGGAAACTTCAGTGTGATAAGTGCATTCAACTCACAGACTTGAACTTTCCATTTGATAGAACCCATTTGCAACACTCCTTTTGTAGAATTTGCAAGGGTTTATTTGGAGCGCTTTCAGGCTTAAGCTGGAAAAGGAAATATCTTCACCTAAGAACTAGACAGAAGCATTCTCAGAAACTTCTTTCTGATGAGTGCATTCAACTCACAGACTTGAAGCTTCCTTTTGAAAGAGCAGCTTTGAAACACTCTTTTCATAGAATCTGCAAGTGGATATTTGTTGCGCTTTGAGGTCTATGCTGGGAAATGAAATATCTTCACCTAAAAACTAGACAGAACCATTCTGATGAACTTCTGTGTGATGAGTGCATTCAACTCACGGAATTGAACGTTCCTTTTGACAGAACAGTTTCGAAACACTCCTTTTGTAGTATCTGCAAGTGTTTATTTGGAGCGCTTTGAGGCCTATGTTGGAAAAGGAAATATCTTCACATAACAACTGGACAGAAGCATTCTCAAAAACTTCTTTGCAATGAGTGCATTCAACACACAGACTTGAATGCTACATTTGAAAGAGCAGTTTTGAACACTCTGTTTATAGATTCTGCAAGTGGATATTTGGAGCGTTTTGAGGCTTATGCTGGGATATGAAATATCTTCACCTGATAACTAGACAGAAGAAGTCTCAGAAACTTCTGTGTGATGAGTGCATTCAACTCACAGAGTTGAATGTTTCTTTTGAAAGAGCAGTTTTGAAACTCTCTTTTTGTAGAATCTGCAAGTGGATATTTGGAGTGCTTTGAGGCCTATGCTAGGAAAAGGAATATCTTCACCGAAAAACTAGACAGAATCATTCTGAGAAACTACTGTGTGATGAGCGCATTCAACACACAGAATTGAACGTTCCTTTTGATAGAAGAGATTTGAAACACTCCTTTTGAAGAATCTGCAAGTCTTTATTCGGAGGGCTTCGAGGCATATGCTGGAAAAGGAAATACCTTCACATAACAACTGGACAGAAGCATTCTCAGAAACTTCTTTGTGATGAGTGCATTCAATTCACAGACTTGAATGTTACCTTTGAAAGAGCAGTTTTAAACACTCTGTTTGTAGATTCTGCAAGTGGATATTTGGAGGGCTTTGAGGCTTATGCTGAGATATGAAATATCTTCAACTAAAAACTAGACAGAAGCATTCTCAGAAACTTCTGTGTGATGAGTGCATTCAACTCACAGAGTTGAACGTTTCTGTTGAAAGAGCAGTTTTGAAACACTCTTTTTGCAGAATCTGCAAGTGGATATTTGGAATGCTTTGAGGCCTATGCTGGGAAAAGAAATGTCTTCACCGAAAAACTAGACAGAATCATTCTGAGAAACTTCTGTGTGATGAGTGCATTCAACTCACAGACTTGAGCGTTCCTTTTCCTAGAACAGTTTGGAAACACTCCTTTTGTAGAATCTGCAAGTGTTTATTTGGAGCGCTTTGATGCCTATGCTGGAAAAGGAAATATGTTCACATAAAAACTAGACAGAAGCATTCTCAGAATCTTGTTTGTGATGACTGCATTCTACTCACAGAGTTGAACTTTCTTTTTGATAGAAGAGTTTCAAAACTCTCTTTTTGTAGAGTCTGCAAGTGGATATTTGGAGCTCTTTGAGGCCAATGCTGGAAAAGGAAATATCTTCACATAAAAACTAGACAGAAGCATTCTCAGAAACGTCTGTGTGATGAGTGCATTCAACTCACAGAGTTGAACCTTCCTTTTGATTGAACAGTTTTGAAACACTCTTCTTGTAAAATCTGCAAGTGGTTATTTGGAGCGTTTTGAGGCCTGTGCTGGAAAAGGAAATATCCTCTCATAAAAACTAGACAGAAGCATTCTCGGAAACTTCTGTGTGATGAGTGCATTCAACTCACAGACTTGAGCGTTCCTTTTCCTAGAACAGTTTGGAAACACTCCTTTTGTAAAATCTGCAAGTGTTTATTTGGAGCGCTTTGAGGTCTAGGCTGGAAAAGGAAATATGTTCACATAAAAACTAGACAGAAGCATTCTCAGAATCTTGTCTGTGATGACTGCATTCTACTCACAGAGTTGAACTTTCTTTTTGATAGAAGAGTTTCAAAACTGTCTTTTTGTAGAGTCTGCAAGTGGATATTTGGAGCTCTTTGAGGCCAATGCTGGAAAAGGAAATATCTTCACATAAAAACTAGACAGAAGCATTCTCAGAAACGTCTGTGTGATGAGTGAATTCAACTCACAGAGTTGAACCTTCCTTTTGATTGAACAGTTTTGAAACACTCTTTTTGTAGAATCTGCAAGTGGTTATTTGGAGCCTTTGGAGGCCTATACTGGAAAAGGAAATATCCTCACGTACAAACTAGACAGAAGAATTCTCAGAAACTTCTGTGTGATGAGTGCATTCAACTCACAGACTTGAACGTTCCTTTTGACAGAACAGTTTTGAAACACTCCTTTTGTAGTATCTGCAAGTGTTTATTTGGAGCGCTTTGAGGCCTATGCTGGAAAAGGAAATGTCTTCTCATAAAAACTAGACAGAAGCACTCTAGGAAACTTCTGTGTGATAAGGGCATTCAACTCACGGACTTGAACGTTCCTTTTGATAGAACCCTTTTGCAACACTCCTTTTGTAGAATTTGCAAGGGTTTATTTGGAGCGCTTTCAGGCATAAGCTGGAAAAGGAAATATCTTCACCTAAGAACTACACAGAAGCATTCTCAGAAACTTCTTTCTGATGAGTGCATTCAACTCACAGACTTGAAGCTTCCTTTTGAAAGACCAGGATTGAAATCCTCTTTTCATAGAATCTGCTAGTGGATATTTGCTGCGCTTTGAGGTCTATGCTGGGAAATGAAATACCTTCACCTAAAAACTAGACAGAAGCATTCTGAGGAACTTCTGTGTGATGAGTGCATTCAACTCAAGGAATTGAACGTTCCTTTTGATAGAACAGTTTTGAAACACTCCTTTTGAAGAATCTGCAAGTCTTTATTCGGAGCGCTTCGAGGCATACGCTGGAAAAGGAAATATCTTCACATAACAACTGGACAGAAGCATTCTCAAAAACTTCTTGGCAATGAGTGCATTCAACTCACAGACTTGAATGCTACATTTGAAAGAGCAGTTTTGAACACTCTGTTTGTAGAATCTGCAAGTGGATATTTGGAGCGCTTTGAGGCCTATGCTGGGAAAGGGAATATCTTCACTGAAAAACTAGACAGAATCATTCTGAGAAACTTCTGTGTGATGAGTGCATTCAACTCAGCGACTTCAGCGTTCCTTTTCCTAGAACAGGTTGGAAACACACCTCTTGTAGAATCTGCAAGTGTTTATTTGGAGCGCTTTGATGCCTATGCTGGAAAAGGAAATATATTCACATAAAAACTACACAGAAGCATTCTCAGAATCTTGTTTGTGATGACTGCATTCTACTCACAGAGTTGAACTTTTTTTTGATAGAAGAGTTTGAAAACTCTCTTTTTGTAGTGTCTGCAAGTGGATATTTGGAGCTCTTTGAGGCCAATGCTGGAAAAGGAAATATCTTCACATAAAAACTAGACAGAAGCATTGTCAGAAACGTCTGTGTGATGAGTGCATTCAACTCACAGAGTGGAACCTTCCTTTTGATTGAACAGTTTTGAAACACTCTTCCTTTAGAATCTGCAAGTGGTTATTTGGAGCGGTTTGAGGCCTTTGCTGGAAAAGGAAATATCCTCTCATAAAAACTAGACAGAAGCATTCTCAGAAACTTCTGTGTGATGAGTGCATTAAACTCACAGACTTGAACGTTCCTTTTGACAGAACAGTTTCGAAACACTCCTTTTGTAGTATCTGCAAGTGTTTATTTGGAGCGCTTTGAGGCCTATGTTGGAAAAGGAAATATCTTCACATAACAACTGGACAGAAGCATTCTCAAAAACTTCTTTGCAATGAGTGCATTCAACACACAGACTTGAATGCTACATTTGAAAGAGCAGTTTTGAACACTCTGTTTGTAGATTCTGCAAGTGGATATTTGGAGCGTTTTGAGGCTTATGCTGGGATATGAAATATCTTCACCTGATAACTAGACAGAAGAAGTCTCAGAAACTTCTGTGTGATGAGTGCATTCAACTCACAGAGTTGAATGTTTCTTTTGAAAGAGCAGTTTTGAAACTCTCTTTTTGTAGAATCTGCAAGTGGATATTTGGAGTGTTTTGAGGCCTATGCTGGGAAAAGGAATATCTTCACCGAAAAACTAGACAGAATCATTCTGAGAAACTACTGTGTGATGAGCGCATTCAACACACAGAATTGAACGTTCCTTTTGATAGAAGAGATTTGAAACACTCCTTTTGAAGAATCTGCAAGTCTTTATTCGGAGGGCTTCGAGGCATATGCTGGAAAAGGAAATACCTTCACATAACAACTGGACAGAAGCATTCTCAGAAACTTCTTTGTGATGAGCGCATTCAATTCACAGACTTGAATGTTACCTTTGAAAGAGCAGTTTTAAACACTCTGTTTGTAGATTCTGCAAGTGGATATTTGGAGGGCTTTGAGGCTTATGCTGAGATATGAAATATCTTCAACTAAAAACTAGACAGAAGCATTCTCAGAAACTTCTGTGTGATGAGTGCATTCAACTCACAGAGTTGAACGTTTCTGTTGAAAGAGCAGTTTTGAAACACTCTTTTTGCAGAATCTGCAAGTGGATATTTGGAATGCTTTGAGGCCTATGCTGGGAAAAGAAATGTCTTCACCGAAAAACTAGACAGAATCATTCTGAGAAACTTCTGTGTGATGAGTGCATTCAACTCACAGACTTGAGCGTTCCTTTTCCTAGAACAGTTTGGAAACACTCCTTTTGTAGAATCTGCAAGTGTTTATTTGGAGCGCTTTGATGCCTATGCTGGAAAAGGAAATATGTTCACATAAAAACTAGACAGAAGCATTCTCAGAATCTTGTTTGTGATGACTGCATTCTACTCACAGAGTTGAACTTTCTTTTTGATAGAAGAGTTTCAAAACTCTCTTTTTGTAGAGTCTGCAAGTGGATATTTGGAGCTCTTTGAGGCCAATGCTGGAAAAGGAAATATCTTCACATAAAAACTAGACAGAAGCATTCTCAGAAACGTCTGTGTGATGAGTGCATTCAACTCACAGAGTTGAACCTTCCTTTTGATTGAACAGTTTTGAAACACTCTTCTTGTAAAATCTGCAAGTGGTTATTTGGAGCGTTTTGAGGCCTGTGCTGGAAAAGGAAATATCCTCTCATAAAAACTAGACAGAAGCATTCTCGGAAACTTCTGTGTGATGAGTGCATTCAACTCACAGACTTGAGCGTTCCTTTTCCTAGAACAGTTTGGAAACACTCCTTTTGTAAAATCTGCAAGTGTTTATTTGGAGCGCTTTGAGGTCTAGGCTGGAAAAGGAAATATGTTCACATAAAAACTAGACAGAAGCATTCTCAGAATCTTGTCTGTGATGACTGCATTCTACTCACAGAGTTGAACTTTCTTTTTGATAGAAGAGTTTCAAAACTGTCTTTTTGTAGAGTCTGCAAGTGGATATTTGGAGCTCTTTGAGGCCAATGCTGGAAAAGGAAATATCTTCACATAAAAACTAGACAGAAGCATTCTCAGAAACGTCTGTGTGATGAGTGAATTCAACTCACAGAGTTGAACCTTCCTTTTGATTGAACAGTTTTGAAACACTCTTTTTGTAGAATCTGCAAGTGGTTATTTGGAGCCTTTGGAGGCCTATACTGGAAAAGGAAATATCCTCACGTACAAACCAGACAGAAGAATTCTCAGAAACTTTTGTGTGATGAGTGCATTCAACTCACAGACTTGAACGTTCCTTTTGACAGAACAGTTTTGAAACACTCCTTTTGTAGTATCTGCAAGTGTTTATTTGGAGCGCTTTGAGGCCTATGCTGGAAAAGGAAATGTCTTCTCATAAAAACTAGACAGAAGCACTCTAGGAAACTTCTGTGTGATAAGGGCATTCAACTCACGGACTTGAACGTTCCTTTTGATAGAACCCTTTTGCAACACTCCTTTTGTAGAATTTGCAAGGGTTTATTTGGAGCGCTTTCAGGCATAAGCTGGAAAAGGAAATATCTTCACCTAAGAACTACACAGAAGCATTCTCAGAAACTTCTTTCTGATGAGTTCATTCAACTCACAGACTTGAAGCTTCCTTTTGAAAGACCAGGATTGAAATCCTCTTTTCATAGAATCTGCTAGTGGATATTTGCTGCGCTTTGAGGTCTATGCTGGGAAATGAAATACCTTCACCTAAAAACTAGACAGAAGCATTCTGAGGAACTTCTTTGTGATGAGTGCATTCAACTCACAGAATTGAACGTTCCTTTTGATAGAAGAGTTTTGAAACACTCCTTTTGAAGAATCTGCAAGTCTTTATTCGGAGCGCTTCGAGGCATACTCTGGAAAAGGAAATACCTTAACATAACAACTGGACAGAAGCATTCTCAGAAACTTCTTTGCGATGAGTGCATTCAACTCACAGACTTGAATGTTACCTTTGAAAGAGCAGTTTTAAACACTCTGTTTGTAGAATCTGCAAGTGGATATTTGGAGCGCTTTGAGGCTTATGCTGAGATATGAGATATCTTCAACTAAAAACTAGACAGAAGCATTCTCAGAAACTTCTGTGTGATGAGTGCATTCAACTCACAGACTTGAACGTTCCCTTTGACAGAACAATTTCAAAACACTCCTTTTGTAGTATCTACAAGTGTTTATTTGGAGCTCTTTGAGGCCTATGTTGGAAAAGGAAATATCTTCACATAAAAACTAGACAGAAGCATTCTCAGAAACTTCTTTGTGATGAGTGCATTCTACTCACAGTGTTGAACCTACCTTTTGATAGAACAGGTTTGAAACACTCTTTTTGTAGAATCTGCAAGTGGATATTTGGAGTGCTTTGAGGCCTATGATGGAAAAGGAAATGTCTTCACATAAAAACTAGACAGAAGCACTCTAGGAAACTTCTGTGTGATGAGTGCATTCAACTCACAGACTTGAACTTTCCTTTTGATAGAACCCTTTTCCAACACTCCTTTTGTAGAATTTGCAAGGGTTTATTTGGAGCGCTTTCAGGCTTAAGCTGGAAAAGGAAATATCTTCACCTAAGAACTAGACAGAAGCATTCTCAGAAACTTCTTTCTGATGAGTGCATTCAACTCACAGACTTGAAGCTTCCTTTTGAAAGAGCAGCTTTGAAACACTCTTTTCGTAGAATCTGCAAGTGGATATTTGCTGCGCATTGAGGTCTATGCTGGGAAATGAAATATCTTCCCCTAAAAACTAGACAGAACCATTCTGAGGAACTTCTGTGTGATGAGTGCATTCAACTCATGGAATTAAACGTTCCTTTTGATAGAACAGTTTTGAAACACTCCTTTTGAAGAATCTGCAAGTCTTTATTCGGAGCGCTTCGAGGCATACGCTGGAAAAGGAAATATCTTCACATAACAACTGGACAGAAGCATTCTCAAAAACTTCTTTGCAATGAGTGCATTCAACTCACAGACTTGAATGCTACATTTGAAAGAGCAGTTTTGAACACTCTGTTTGTAGAATCTGCAAGTGGATATTTGGAGCGCTTTGAGGCTTATGCTGGGATATGAAATATCTTCACCTGATAACTAGACAGAAGCATTCTCAGAAACTTCTGTGTGATGAGTGCATTCAACTCACAGAGTTGAATGTTTCTTTTGACAGAGCAGTTTTGAAACTCTCTTTTTGTAGAATCGGCAAGTGGATATTTGGAGTGCTTTGAGGCCTATGCTGGGAAAAGGAATATCTTCACCGAAAAACTAGACAGACTCATTCTGAGAAACTACTGTGTGATGAGTGCATTCAACACACAGAATTGAACGTTCCTTTTGATAGAAGAGATTTGAAACACTCCTTTTGAAGAATCTGCAAGTCTTTATTCGGAGGGCTTCGACTCATACGCTGGAAAAAGAAATACCTTCACATAACAACTGGACAGAAGCATTCTCAGAAACTTCTTTGTGATGAGTGCATTCAATTCACAGACTTGAATGTTACCTTTGAAACAGTAGTTTTAAACACTCTGTTTGTAGATTCTGCAAGTGGATATTTGGAGGGCTTTGAGGCTTAAGCTGAGATATGAAATATCTTCAACTGAAAACTAGACAGAAGCATTCTCAGAAACTTCTGTGTGATGAGTGCATTCAACTCACAGAGTTGAACGTTTCTGTTGAAAGAGCAGTTTTGAAACACTCTTTTTGCAGAATCTGCAAGTGGATATTTGGAGCGCTTTGGGGCCTATGCTGGGAAAAGGAATATCTTCACCGAAAAACTAGACAGAATCATTCTGAGAAACTTCTGTGTGATGAGTGCATTCAACTCACAGACTTGAGCGTTCCTTTTCCTAGAAAAGTTTGGAAACACTCCTTTTGTAAAATCTGCAAGTGTTTATTTGGAGCGTTTTGAGGCCTAGGCTGGAAAAGGAAATATGTTCACATAAAAACTAGACAGAAGCATTCTCAGAATCTTGTCTGTGATGATTGCATTCTACTCACAGAGTTGAAATTTCTTTTTGATAGAACAGTTTCAAAACTCTCTTTTTGTAGAGTCTGCAAGTGGATATTTGGAGCTCTTTAAGGCCAATGCTGGAAAAGGAAATATCTTCACATAAAAACTAGACGGAAGCATTCTCAGAAACGTCTGTGTGATGAGTGCATTCAACTCACAGAGTGGAACCTTCCTTTTGATTGAACAGTTTTGAAACACTCTTTTTGTAGAATCTGCAAGTGGTTATTTGGAGCGTTTGGAGGCCTATGCTGGAAAAGGAAATATCCTCACATACAAACTAGACAGAAGCATTCTCAGAAACTTCTGTGTGATGAGTGCATTCAACTCACAGACTTGAACGTTCCTTTTGACAGAACAGTTTCGAAACACTCCTTTTGTAGTATCTGCAAGTGTTTATTTGGAGCGCTTTGAGGCCTATGTTGGAAAAGGAAATATCTTCACATAAAAACTAGACAGAAGCATTCTCAGAATCTTCTTTGAGATGAGTGCATTCTACCCAAAGTGTTGAACCTTCTTTTTGATAGAACACGTTTGAAACACTCTTTTTGTAGAATCTGCAAGTGGATATTTGGAGCGCTTTTAGGCCTATGCTGGAAAAGGAAATGTCTTCACATAAAAACTAGACAGAAGTACTCTAGGAAACTTCTGTGTGATAAGTGCATTCAACTCAAAGACTTGAACTTTCCTTTTGATAGAACCCTTTTGCAACACTCCTTTTGTAGAATTTGCAAGGGTTTATTTGGAGCGCTTTCAGGCTTAAGCTGGAAAAGGAAATTTCATCACCTAAGAACTAGACAGAAGCATTCTCAGAAACTTCTTTCTGATGAGTGCATTCAACTCACAGAGTTGAAGCTTCCTTTTGAAAGAGCAGCTTTGAAACACTCTTTTCATAGAATCTGCAAGTGGATATTTGCTGCGCTTTGAGGTCTATGCTGGGAAATGAAATATCTTCACCTAAAAATTAGACAGAACCATTCTGAGGAACTTCTGTGTGATGAGTGCATTCAACTCAAGGAATTGAACGTTCCTTTTGATAGAACAGTTTTGAAACACTCCTTTTGAAGAATCTGCAAGTCTTTATTCGGAGCGCTTCGAGGCATACGCTGGAAAAGGAAATATCTTCACATAACAACTGGACAGAAGCATTCTCAAAAACTTCTTGGCAATGAGTGCATTCAACTCACAGACTTGAATGCTACATTTGAAAGAGCAGTTTTGAACACTCTGTTTGTAGAATCTGCAAGTGGATATTTGGAGCGCTTTGAGGCCTATGCTGGGAAAAGGAATATCTTCACTGAAAAACTAGACAGAATCATTCTGAGAAACTTCTGTGTGATGAGTGCATTCAACTCACCGACTTCAGCGTTCCTTTTCCTAGAACAGGTTGGAAACACACCTTTTGTAGAATCTGCAAGTGTTTATTTGGGGCGCTTTGATGCCTATGCTGGAAAAGGAAATATATTCACATAAAAACTACACAGAAGCATTCTCAGAATCTTGTTTGTGATGACTGCATTCTACTCACAGAGTTGAACTTTCTTTTTGATAGAAGAGTTTGAAAACTCTCTTTTTGTAGTGTCTGCAAGTGGATATTTGGAGCTCTTTGAGGCCAATGCTGGAAAAGGAAATATCTTCACATAAAAACTAGACAGAAGCATTGTCAGAAACGTCTGTGTGATGAGTGCATTCAACTCACAGAGTTGAACCTTCCTTTTGATTGAACAGTTTTGAAACACTCTTCCTTTAGAATCTGCAAGTGGTTATTTGGAGCGGTTTGAGGCCTTTGCTGGAAAAGGAAATATCCTCTCATAAAAACTAGACAGAAGCATTCTCAGAAACTTCTGTGTGATGAGTGCATTAAACTCACAGACTTGAACGTTCCTTTTGACAGAACAGTTTCGAAACACTCCTTTTGTAGTATCTGCAAGTGTTTATTTGGAGCGCTTTGAGGCCTATGTTGGAAAAGGAAATATCTTCACATAACAACTGGACAGAAGCATTCTCAAAAACTTCTTTGCAATGAGTGCATTCAACACACAGACTTGAATGCTACATTTGAAAGAGCAGTTTTGAACACTCTGTTTGTAGATTCTGCAAGTGGATATTTGGAGCGTTTTGAGGCTTATGCTGGGATATGAAATATCTTCACCTGATAACTAGACAGAAGAAGTCTCAGAAACTTCTGTGTGATGAGTGCATTCAACTCACAGAGTTGAATGTTTCTTTTGAAAGAGCAGTTTTGAAACTCTCTTTTTGTAGAATCTGCAAGTGGATATTTGGAGTGTTTTGAGGCCTATGCTGGGAAAAGGAATATCTTCACCGAAAAACTAGACAGAATCATTCTGAGAAACTACTGTGTGATGAGCGCATTCAACACACAGAATTGAACGTTCCTTTTGATAGAAGAGATTTGAAACACTCCTTTTGAAGAATCTGCAAGTCTTTATTCGGAGGGCTTCGAGGCATATGCTGGAAAAGGAAATACCTTCACATAACAACTGGACAGAAGCATTCTCAGAAACTTCTTTGTGATGAGCGCATTCAATTCACAGACTTGAATGTTACCTTTGAAAGAGCAGTTTTAAACACTCTGTTTGTAGATTCTGCAAGTGGATATTTGGAGGGCTTTGAGGCTTATGCTGAGATATGAAATATCTTCAACTAAAAACTAGACAGAAGCATTCTCAGAAACTTCTGTGTGATGAGTGCATTCAACTCACAGAGTTGAACGTTTCTGTTGAAAGAGCAGTTTTGAAACACTCTTTTTGCAGAATCTGCAAGTGGATATTTGGAATGCTTTGAGGCCTATGCTGGGAAAAGAAATGTCTTCACCGAAAAACTAGACAGAATCATTCTGAGAAACTTCTGTGTGATGAGTGCATTCAACTCACAGACTTGAGCGTTCCTTTTCCTAGAACAGTTTGGAAACACTCCTTTTGTAGAATCTGCAAGTGTTTATTTGGAGCGCTTTGATGCCTATGCTGGAAAAGGAAATATGTTCACATAAAAACTAGACAGAAGCATTCTCAGAATCTTGTTTGTGATGACTGCATTCTACTCACAGAGTTGAACTTTCTTTTTGATAGAAGAGTTTCAAAACTCTCTTTTTGTAGAGTCTGCAAGTGGATATTTGGAGCTCTTTGAGGCCAATGCTGGAAAAGGAAATATCTTCACATAAAAACTAGACAGAAGCATTCTCAGAAACGTCTGTGTGATGAGTGCATTCAACTCACAGAGTTGAACCTTCCTTTTGATTGAACAGTTTTGAAACACTCTTCTTGTAAAATCTGCAAGTGGTTATTTGGAGCGTTTTGAGGCCTGTGCTGGAAAAGGAAATATCCTCTCATAAAAACTAGACAGAAGCATTCTCGGAAACTTCTGTGTGATGAGTGCATTCAACTCACAGACTTGAGCGTTCCTTTTCCTAGAACAGTTTGGAAACACTCCTTTTGTAAAATCTGCAAGTGTTTATTTGGAGCGCTTTGAGGTCTAGGCTGGAAAAGGAAATATGTTCACATAAAAACTAGACAGAAGCATTCTCAGAATCTTGTCTGTGATGACTGCATTCTACTCACAGAGTTGAACTTTCTTTTTGATAGAAGAGTTTCAAAACTGTCTTTTTGTAGAGTCTGCAAGTGGATATTTGGAGCTCTTTGAGGCCAATGCTGGAAAAGGAAATATCTTCACATAAAAACTAGACAGAAGCATTCTCAGAAACGTCTGTGTGATGAGTGAATTCAACTCACAGAGTTGAACCTTCCTTTTGATTGAACAGTTTTGAAACACTCTTTTTGTAGAATCTGCAAGTGGTTATTTGGAGCCTTTGGAGGCCTATACTGGAAAAGGAAATATCCTCACGTACAAACTAGACAGAAGAATTCTCAGAAACTTCTGTGTGATGAGTGCATTCAACTCACAGACTTGAACGTTCCTTTTGACAGAACAGTTTTGAAACACTCCTTTTGTAGTATCTGCAAGTGTTTATTTGGAGCGCTTTGAGGCCTATGCTGGAAAAGGAAATGTCTTCTCATAAAAACTAGACAGAAGCACTCTAGGAAACTTCTGTGTGATAAGGGCATTCAACTCACGGACTTGAACGTTCCTTTTGATAGAACCCTTTTGCAACACTCCTTTTGTAGAATTTGCAAGGGTTTATTTGGAGCGCTTTCAGGCATAAGCTGGAAAAGGAAATATCTTCACCTAAGAACTACACAGAAGCATTCTCAGAAACTTCTTTCTGATGAGTGCATTCAACTCACAGACTTGAAGCTTCCTTTTGAAAGACCAGGATTGAAATCCTCTTTTCATAGAATCTGCTAGTGGATATTTGCTGCGCTTTGAGGTCTATGCTGGGAAATGAAATACCTTCACCTAAAAACTAGACAGAAGCATTCTGAGGAACTTCTTTGTGATGAGTGCATTCAACTCACAGAATTGAACGTTCCTTTTGATAGAAGAGTTTTGAAACACTCCTTTTGAAGAATCTGCAAGTCTTTATTCGGAGCGCTTCGAGGCATACTCTGGAAAAGGAAATACCTTAACATAACAACTGGACAGAAGCATTCTCAGAAACTTCTTTGCGATGAGTGCATTCAACTCACAGACTTGAATGTTACCTTTGAAAGAGCAGTTTTAAACACTCTGTTTGTAGAATCTGCAAGTGGATATTTGGAGCGCTTTGAGGCTTATGCTGAGATATGAGATATCTTCAACTAAAAACTAGACAGAAGCATTCTCAGAAACTTCTGTGTGATGAGTGCATTCAACTCACAGACTTGAACGTTCCCTTTGACAGAACAATTTCAAAACACTCCTTTTGTAGTATCTGCAAGTGTTTATTTGGAGCTCTTTGAGGCCTATGTTGGAAAAGGAAATATCTTCACATAAAAACTAGACAGAAGCATTCTCAGAAACTTCTTTGTGATGAGTGCATTCTACTCACAGTGTTGAACCTACCTTTTGATAGAACAGGTTTGAAACACTCTTTTTGTAGAATCTGCAAGTGGATATTTGGAGTGCTTTGAGGCCTATGATGGAAAAGGAAATGTCTTCACATAAAAACTAGACAGAAGCACTCTAGGAAACTTCTGTGTGATGAGTGCATTCAACTCACAGACTTGAACTTTCCTTTTGATAGAACCCTTTTCCAACACTCCTTTTGTAGAATTTGCAAGGGTTTATTTGGAGCGCTTTCAGGCTTAAGCTGGAAAAGGAAATATCTTCACCTAAGAACTAGACAGAAGCATTCTCAGAAACTTCTTTCTGATGAGTGCATTCAACTCACAGACTTGAAGCTTCCTTTTGAAAGAGCAGCTTTGAAACACTCTTTTCGTAGAATCTGCAAGTGGATATTTGCTGCGCATTGAGGTCTATGCTGGGAAATGAAATATCTTCCCCTAAAAACTAGACAGAACCATTCTGAGGAACTTCTGTGTGATGAGTGCATTCAACTCATGGAATTAAACGTTCCTTTTGATAGAACAGTTTTGAAACACTCCTTTTGAAGAATCTGCAAGTCTTTATTCGGAGCGCTTCGAGGCATACGCTGGAAAAGGAAATATCTTCACATAACAACTGGACAGAAGCATTCTCAAAAACTTCTTTGCAATGAGTGCATTCAACTCACAGACTTGAATGCTACATTTGAAAGAGCAGTTTTGAACACTCTGTTTGTAGAATCTGCAAGTGGATATTTGGAGCGCTTTGAGGCTTATGCTGGGATATGAAATATCTTCACCTGATAACTAGACAGAAGCATTCTCAGAAACTTCTGTGTGATGAGTGCATTCAACTCACAGAGTTGAATGTTTCTTTTGACAGAGCAGTTTTGAAACTCTCTTTTTGTAGAATCGGCAAGTGGATATTTGGAGTGCTTTGAGGCCTATGCTGGGAAAAGGAATATCTTCACCGAAAAACTAGACAGACTCATTCTGAGAAACTACTGTGTGATGAGTGCATTCAACACACAGAATTGAACGTTCCTTTTGATAGAAGAGATTTGAAACACTCCTTTTGAAGAATCTGCAAGTCTTTATTCGGAGGGCTTCGACTCATACGCTGGAAAAAGAAATACCTTCACATAACAACTGGACAGAAGCATTCTCAGAAACTTCTTTGTGATGAGTGCATTCAATTCACAGACTTGAATGTTACCTTTGAAACAGTAGTTTTAAACACTCTGTTTGTAGATTCTGCAAGTGGATATTTGGAGGGCTTTGAGGCTTAAGCTGAGATATGAAATATCTTCAACTGAAAACTAGACAGAAGCATTCTCAGAAACTTCTGTGTGATGAGTGCATTCAACTCACAGAGTTGAACGTTTCTGTTGAAAGAGCAGTTTTGAAACACTCTTTTTGCAGAATCTGCAAGTGGATATTTGGAGCGCTTTGGGGCCTATGCTGGGAAAAGGATTATCTTCACCGAAAAACTAGACAGAATCATTCTGAGAAACTTCTGTGTGATGAGTGCATTCAACTCACAGACTTGAGCGTTCCTTTTCCTAGAAAAGTTTGGAAACACTCCTTTTGTAAAATCTGCAAGTGTTTATTTGGAGCGTTTTGAGGCCTAGGCTGGAAAAGGAAATATGTTCACATAAAAACTAGACAGAAGCATTCTCAGAATCTTGTCTGTGATGATTGCATTCTACTCACAGAGTTGAAATTTCTTTTTGATAGAACAGTTTCAAAACTCTCTTTTTGTAGAGTCTGCAAGTGGATATTTGGAGCTCTTTAAGGCCAATGCTGGAAAAGGAAATATCTTCACATAAAAACTAGACGGAAGCATTCTCAGAAACGTCTGTGTGATGAGTGCATTCAACTCACAGAGTGGAACCTTCCTTTTGATTGAACAGTTTTGAAACACTCTTTTTGTAGAATCTGCAAGTGGTTATTTGGAGCGTTTGGAGGCCTATGCTGGAAAAGGAAATATCCTCACATACAAACTAGACAGAAGCATTCTCAGAAACTTCTGTGTGATGAGTGCATTCAACTCACAGACTTGAACGTTCCTTTTGACAGAACAGTTTCGAAACACTCCTTTTGTAGTATCTGCAAGTGTTTATTTGGAGCGCTTTGAGGCCTATGTTGGAAAAGGAAATATCTTCACATAAAAACTAGACAGAAGCATTCTCAGAATCTTCTTTGAGATGAGTGCATTCTACCCAAAGTGTTGAACCTTCTTTTTGATAGAACACGTTTGAAACACTCTTTTTGTAGAATCTGCAAGTGGATATTTGGAGCGCTTTTAGGCCTATGCTGGAAAAGGAAATGTCTTCACATAAAAACTAGACAGAAGTACTCTAGGAAACTTCTGTGTGATAAGTGCATTCAACTCAAAGACTTGAACTTTCCTTTTGATAGAACCCTTTTGCAACACTCCTTTTGTAGAATTTGCAAGGGTTTATTTGGAGCGCTTTCAGGCTTAAGCTGGAAAAGGAAATTTCATCACCTAAGAACTAGACAGAAGCATTCTCAGAAACTTCTTTCTGATGAGTGCATTCAACTCACAGAGTTGAAGCTTCCTTTTGAAAGAGCAGCTTTGAAACACTCTTTTCATAGAATCTGCAAGTGGATATTTGCTGCGCTTTGAGGTCTATGCTGGGAAATGAAATATCTTCACCTAAAAATTAGACAGAACCATTCTGAGGAACTTCTGTGTGATGAGTGCATTCAACTCAAGGAATTGAACGTTCCTTTTGATAGAACAGTTTTGAAACACTCCTTTTGAAGAATCTGCAAGTCTTTATTCGGAGCGCTTCGAGGCATACGCTGGAAAAGGAAATATCTTCACATAACAACTGGACAGAAGCATTCTCAAAAACTTCTTGGCAATGAGTGCATTCAACTCACAGACTTGAATGCTACATTTGAAAGAGCAGTTTTGAACACTCTGTTTGTAGAATCTGCAAGTGGATATTTGGAGCGCTTTGAGGCCTATGCTGGGAAAAGGAATATCTTCACTGAAAAACTAGACAGAATCATTCTGAGAAACTTCTGTGTGATGAGTGCATTCAACTCACCGACTTCAGCGTTCCTTTTCCTAGAACAGGTTGGAAACACACCTTTTGTAGAATCTGCAAGTGTTTATTTGGGGCGCTTTGATGCCTATGCTGGAAAAGGAAATATATTCACATAAAAACTACACAGAAGCATTCTCAGAATCTTGTTTGTGATGACTGCATTCTACTCACAGAGTTGAACTTTCTTTTTGATAGAAGAGTTTGAAAACTCTCTTTTTGTAGTGTCTGCAAGTGGATATTTGTAGCTCTTTGAGGCCAATGCTGGAAAAGGAAATATCTTCACATAAAAACTAGACAGAAGCATTGTCAGAAACGTCTGTGTGATGAGTGCATTCAACTCACAGAGTTGAACCTTCCTTTTGATTGAACAGTTTTGAAACACTCTTCCTTTAGAATCTGCAAGTGGTTATTTGGAGCGGTTTGAGGCCTTTGCTGGAAAAGGAAATATCCTCTCATAAAAACTAGACAGAAGCATTCTCAGAAACTTCTGTGTGATGAGTGCATTAAACTCACAGACTTGAACGTTCCTTTTGACAGAACAGTTTCGAAACACTCCTTTTGTAGTATCTGCAAGTGTTTATTTGGAGCGCTTTGAGGCCTATGTTGGAAAAGGAAATATCTTCACATAACAACTGGACAGAAGCATTCTCAAAAACTTCTTTGCAATGAGTGCATTCAACACACAGACTTGAATGCTACATTTGAAAGAGCAGTTTTGAACACTCTGTTTGTAGATTCTGCAAGTGGATATTTGGAGCGTTTTGAGGCTTATGCTGGGATATGAAATATCTTCACCTGATAACTAGACAGAAGAAGTCTCAGAAACTTCTGTGTGATGAGTGCATTCAACTCACAGAGTTGAATGTTTCTTTTGAAAGAGCAGTTTTGAAACTCTCTTTTTGTAGAATCTGCAAGTGGATATTTGGAGTGTTTTGAGGCCTATGCTGGGAAAAGGAATATCTTCACCGAAAAACTAGACAGAATCATTCTGAGAAACTACTGTGTGATGAGCGCATTCAACACACAGAATTGAACGTTCCTTTTGATAGAAGAGATTTGAAACACTCCTTTTGAAGAATCTGCAAGTCTTTATTCGGAGGGCTTCGAGGCATATGCTGGAAAAGGAAATACCTTCACATAACAACTGGACAGAAGCATTCTCAGAAACTTCTTTGTGATGAGCGCATTCAATTCACAGACTTGAATGTTACCTTTGAAAGAGCAGTTTTAAACACTCTGTTTGTAGATTCTGCAAGTGGATATTTGGAGGGCTTTGAGGCTTATGCTGAGATATGAAATATCTTCAACTAAAAACTAGACAGAAGCATTCTCAGAAACTTCTGTGTGATGAGTGCATTCAACTCACAGAGTTGAACGTTTCTGTTGAAAGAGCAGTTTTGAAACACTCTTTTTGCAGAATCTGCAAGTGGATATTTGGAATGCTTTGAGGCCTATGCTGGGAAAAGAAATGTCTTCACCGAAAAACTAGACAGAATCATTCTGAGAAACTTCTGTGTGATGAGTGCATTCAACTCACAGACTTGAGCGTTCCTTTTCCTAGAACAGTTTGGAAACACTCCTTTTGTAGAATCTGCAAGTGTTTATTTGGAGCGCTTTGATGCCTATGCTGGAAAAGGAAATATGTTCACATAAAAACTAGACAGAAGCATTCTCAGAATCTTGTTTGTGATGACTGCATTCTACTCACAGAGTTGAACTTTCTTTTTGATAGAAGAGTTTCAAAACTCTCTTTTTGTAGAGTCTGCAAGTGGATATTTGGAGCTCTTTGAGGCCAATGCTGGAAAAGGAAATATCTTCACATAAAAACTAGACAGAAGCATTCTCAGAAACGTCTGTGTGATGAGTGCATTCAACTCACAGAGTTGAACCTTCCTTTTGATTGAACAGTTTTGAAACACTCTTCTTGTAAAATCTGCAAGTGGTTATTTGGAGCGTTTTGAGGCCTGTGCTGGAAAAGGAAATATCCTCTCATAAAAACTAGACAGAAGCATTCTCGGAAACTTCTGTGTGATGAGTGCATTCAACTCACAGACTTGAGCGTTCCTTTTCCTAGAACAGTTTGGAAACACTCCTTTTGTAAAATCTGCAAGTGTTTATTTGGAGCGCTTTGAGGTCTAGGCTGGAAAAGGAAATATGTTCACATAAAAACTAGACAGAAGCATTCTCAGAATCTTGTCTGTGATGACTGCATTCTACTCACAGAGTTGAACTTTCTTTTTGATAGAAGAGTTTCAAAACTGTCTTTTTGTAGAGTCTGCAAGTGGATATTTGGAGCTCTTTGAGGCCAATGCTGGAAAAGGAAATATCTTCACATAAAAACTAGACAGAAGCATTCTCAGAAACGTCTGTGTGATGAGTGAATTCAACTCACAGAGTTGAACCTTCCTTTTGATTGAACAGTTTTGAAACACTCTTTTTGTAGAATCTGCAAGTGGTTATTTGGAGCCTTTGGAGGCCTATACTGGAAAAGGAAATATCCTCACGTACAAACTAGACAGAAGAATTCTCAGAAACTTCTGTGTGATGAGTGCATTCAACTCACAGACTTGAACGTTCCTTTTGACAGAACAGTTTTGAAACACTCCTTTTGTAGTATCTGCAAGTGTTTATTTGGAGCGCTTTGAGGCCTATGCTGGAAAAGGAAATGTCTTCTCATAAAAACTAGACAGAAGCACTCTAGGAAACTTCTGTGTGATAAGGGCATTCAACTCACGGACTTGAACGTTCCTTTTGATAGAACCCTTTTGCAACACTCCTTTTGTAGAATTTGCAAGGGTTTATTTGGAGCGCTTTCAGGCATAAGCTGGAAAAGGAAATATCTTCACCTAAGAACTACACAGAAGCATTCTCAGAAACTTCTTTCTGATGAGTGCATTCAACTCACAGACTTGAAGCTTCCTTTAGAAAGACCAGGATTGAAATCCTCTTTTCATAGAATCTGCTAGTGGATATTTGCTGCGCTTTGAGGTCTATGCTGGGAAATGAAATACCTTCACCTAAAAACTAGACAGAAGCATTCTGAGGAACTTCTTTGTGATGAGTGCATTCAACTCACAGAATTGAACGTTCCTTTTGATAGAAGAGTTTTGAAACACTCCTTTTGAAGAATCTGCAAGTCTTTATTCGGAGCGCTTCGAGGCATACTCTGGAAAAGGAAATACCTTAACATAACAACTGGACAGAAGCATTCTCAGAAACTTCTTTGCGATGAGTGCATTCAACTCACAGACTTGAATGTTACCTTTGAAAGAGCAGTTTTAAACACTCTGTTTGTAGAATCTGCAAGTGGATATTTGGAGCGCTTTGAGGCTTATGCTGAGATATGAGATATCTTCAACTAAAAACTAGACAGAAGCATTCTCAGAAACTTCTGTGTGATGAGTGCATTCAACTCACAGACTTGAACGTTCCCTTTGACAGAACAATTTCAAAACACTCCTTTTGTAGTATCTACAAGTGTTTATTTGGAGCTCTTTGAGGCCTATGTTGGAAAAGGAAATATCTTCACATAAAAACTAGACAGAAGCATTCTCAGAAACTTCTTTGTGATGAGTGCATTCTACTCACAGTGTTGAACCTACCTTTTGATAGAACAGGTTTGAAACACTCTTTTTGTAGAATCTGCAAGTGGATATTTGGAGTGCTTTGAGGCCTATGATGGAAAAGGAAATGTCTTCACATAAAAACTAGACAGAAGCACTCTAGGAAACTTCTGTGTGATGAGTGCATTCAACTCACAGACTTGAACTTTCCTTTTGATAGAACCCTTTTCCAACACTCCTTTTGTAGAATTTGCAAGGGTTTATTTGGAGCGCTTTCAGGCTTAAGCTGGAAAAGGAAATATCTTCACCTAAGAACTAGACAGAAGCATTCTCAGAAACTTCTTTCTGATGAGTGCATTCAACTCACAGACTTGAAGCTTCCTTTTGAAAGAGCAGCTTTGAAACACTCTTTTCGTAGAATCTGCAAGTGGATATTTGCTGCGCATTGAGGTCTATGCTGGGAAATGAAATATCTTCCCCTAAAAACTAGACAGAACCATTCTGAGGAACTTCTGTGTGATGAGTGCATTCAACTCATGGAATTAAACGTTCCTTTTGATAGAACAGTTTTGAAACACTCCTTTTGAAGAATCTGCAAGTCTTTATTCGGAGCGCTTCGAGGCATACGCTGGAAAAGGAAATATCTTCACATAACAACTGGACAGAAGCATTCTCAAAAACTTCTTTGCAATGAGTGCATTCAACTCACAGACTTGAATGCTACATTTGAAAGAGCAGTTTTGAACACTCTGTTTGTAGAATCTGCAAGTGGATATTTGGAGCGCTTTGAGGCTTATGCTGGGATATGAAATATCTTCACCTGATAACTAGACAGAAGCATTCTCAGAAACTTCTGTGTGATGAGTGCATTCAACTCACAGAGTTGAATGTTTCTTTTGACAGAGCAGTTTTGAAACTCTCTTTTTGTAGAATCGGCAAGTGGATATTTGGAGTGCTTTGAGGCCTATGCTGGGAAAAGGAATATCTTCACCGAAAAACTAGACAGACTCATTCTGAGAAACTACTGTGTGATGAGTGCATTCAACACACAGAATTGAACGTTCCTTTTGATAGAAGAGATTTGAAACACTCCTTTTGAAGAATCTGCAAGTCTTTATTCGGAGGGCTTCGACTCATACGCTGGAAAAAGAAATACCTTCACATAACAACTGGACAGAAGCATTCTCAGAAACTTCTTTGTGATGAGTGCATTCAATTCACAGACTTGAATGTTACCTTTGAAACAGTAGTTTTAAACACTCTGTTTGTAGATTCTGCAAGTGGATATTTGGAGGGCTTTGAGGCTTAAGCTGAGATATGAAATATCTTCAACTGAAAACTAGACAGAAGCATTCTCAGAAACTTCTGTGTGATGAGTGCATTCAACTCACAGAGTTGAACGTTTCTGTTGAAAGAGCAGTTTTGAAACACTCTTTTTGCAGAATCTGCAAGTGGATATTTGGAGCGCTTTGGGGCCTATGCTGGGAAAAGGAATATCTTCACCGAAAAACTAGACAGAATCATTCTGAGAAACTTCTGTGTGATGAGTGCATTCAACTCACAGACTTGAGCGTTCCTTTTCCTAGAAAAGTTTGGAAACACTCCTTTTGTAAAATCTGCAAGTGTTTATTTGGAGCGTTTTGAGGCCTAGGCTGGAAAAGGAAATATGTTCACATAAAAACTAGACAGAAGCATTCTCAGAATCTTGTCTGTGATGATTGCATTCTACTCACAGAGTTGAAATTTCTTTTTGATAGAACAGTTTCAAAACTCTCTTTTTGTAGAGTCTGCAAGTGGATATTTGGAGCTCTTTAAGGCCAATGCTGGAAAAGGAAATATCTTCACATAAAAACTAGACGGAAGCATTCTCAGAAACGTCTGTGTGATGAGTGCATTCAACTCACAGAGTGGAACCTTCCTTTTGATTGAACAGTTTTGAAACACTCTTTTTGTAGAATCTGCAAGTGGTTATTTGGAGCGTTTGGAGGCCTATGCTGGAAAAGGAAATATCCTCACATACAAACTAGACAGAAGCATTCTCAGAAACTTCTGTGTGATGAGTGCATTCAACTCACAGACTTGAACGTTCCTTTTGACAGAACAGTTTCGAAACACTCCTTTTGTAGTATCTGCAAGTGTTTATTTGGAGCGCTTTGAGGCCTATGTTGGAAAAGGAAATATCTTCACATAAAAACTAGACAGAAGCATTCTCAGAATCTTCTTTGAGATGAGTGCATTCTACCCAAAGTGTTGAACCTTCTTTTTGATAGAACACGTTTGAAACACTCTTTTTGTAGAATCTGCAAGTGGATATTTGGAGCGCTTTTAGGCCTATGCTGGAAAAGGAAATGTCTTCACATAAAAACTAGACAGAAGTACTCTAGGAAACTTCTGTGTGATAAGTGCATTCAACTCAAAGACTTGAACTTTCCTTTTGATAGAACCCTTTTGCAACACTCCTTTTGTAGAATTTGCAAGGGTTTATTTGGAGCGCTTTCAGGCTTAAGCTGGAAAAGGAAATTTCATCACCTAAGAACTAGACAGAAGCATTCTCAGAAACTTCTTTCTGATGAGTGCATTCAACTCACAGAGTTGAAGCTTCCTTTTGAAAGAGCAGCTTTGAAACACTCTTTTCATAGAATCTGCAAGTGGATATTTGCTGCGCTTTGAGGTCTATGCTGGGAAATGAAATATCTTCACCTAAAAATTAGACAGAACCATTCTGAGGAACTTCTGTGTGATGAGTGCATTCAACTCAAGGAATTGAACGTTCCTTTTGATAGAACAGTTTTGAAACACTCCTTTTGAAGAATCTGCAAGTCTTTATTCGGAGCGCTTCGAGGCATACGCTGGAAAAGGAAATATCTTCACATAACAACTGGACAGAAGCATTCTCAAAAACTTCTTGGCAATGAGTGCATTCAACTCACAGACTTGAATGCTACATTTGAAAGAGCAGTTTTGAACACTCTGTTTGTAGAATCTGCAAGTGGATATTTGGAGCGCTTTGAGGCCTATGCTGGGAAAAGGAATATCTTCACTGAAAAACTAGACAGAATCATTCTGAGAAACTTCTGTGTGATGAGTGCATTCAACTCACCGACTTCAGCGTTCCTTTTCCTAGAACAGGTTGGAAACACACCTTTTGTAGAATCTGCAAGTGTTTATTTGGGGCGCTTTGATGCCTATGCTGGAAAAGGAAATATATTCACATAAAAACTACACAGAAGCATTCTCAGAATCTTGTTTGTGATGACTGCATTCTACTCACAGAGTTGAACTTTCTTTTTGATAGAAGAGTTTGAAAACTCTCTTTTTGTAGTGTCTGCAAGTGGATATTTGTAGCTCTTTGAGGCCAATGCTGGAAAAGGAAATATCTTCACATAAAAACTAGACAGAAGCATTGTCAGAAACGTCTGTGTGATGAGTGCATTCAACTCACAGAGTTGAACCTTCCTTTTGATTGAACAGTTTTGAAACACTCTTCCTTTAGAATCTGCAAGTGGTTATTTGGAGCGGTTTGAGGCCTTTGCTGGAAAAGGAAATATCCTCTCATAAAAACTAGACAGAAGCATTCTCAGAAACTTCTGTGTGATGAGTGCATTAAACTCACAGACTTGAACGTTCCTTTTGACAGAACAGTTTCGAAACACTCCTTTTGTAGTATCTGCAAGTGTTTATTTGGAGCGCTTTGAGGCCTATGTTGGAAAAGGAAATATCTTCACATAACAACTGGACAGAAGCATTCTCAAAAACTTCTTTGCAATGAGTGCATTCAACACACAGACTTGAATGCTACATTTGAAAGAGCAGTTTTGAACACTCTGTTTGTAGATTCTGCAAGTGGATATTTGGAGCGTTTTGAGGCTTATGCTGGGATATGAAATATCTTCACCTGATAACTAGACAGAAGAAGTCTCAGAAACTTCTGTGTGATGAGTGCATTCAACTCACAGAGTTGAATGTTTCTTTTGAAAGAGCAGTTTTGAAACTCTCTTTTTGTAGAATCTGCAAGTGGATATTTGGAGTGTTTTGAGGCCTATGCTGGGAAAAGGGATATCTTCACCGAAAAACTAGAGAGAATCATTGTGAGAAACTACTGTGTGATGAGTGCATTCAACTCACAGACTTCAGCGTTCCTTTTCCTAGAACAGTTTGGAAACACTCCTTTTGTAGAATCTGCAAGTGTTTATTTGGAGCGCTTTGATGCCTATGCTGGAAAAGGAAATATGTTCACATAAAAACTACACAGAAGCATTCTCAGAATCCTGTTTGTGATGACTGCATTCTACTCACAGAGTTGAACTTTCTTTTTGATAGAAGAGTTTCAAAACTCTCTTTTTGTAGGGTCTGCAAGTGGATATTTGTAGCTCTTTGAGGCCAATGCTGGAAAAGGAAATATCTTCACATAAAAACTAGACAGAAGCATTCTCAGAAACTTCTGTGTGATGAGTGCATTCAATTCACAGAGTTGAACCTTCCTTTTGATTGAACAGTTTTGAAACACTCTTCTTGTAGAATCTGCAAGTGGTTATTTGGAGCGTTTTCAGGCCTGTGCTGGAAAAGGAAATATCCTCTCATAAAAACTAGACAGAAGCATTCTCGGAAACTTCTGTGTGATGAGTGCATTCAACTCACAGACTTGAACGTTCCTTTTGACAGAACAGTTTCGAAACACTCCTTTTGTAGTATCTGCAAGTGTTTATTTGGAGCGATTTGAGGCCTACGTTGGAAAAGGAAATATCTTCACATAAAAACTAGACAGAAGCATTCTCAGAAACTTCTTTGTGATGAGTGCATTCTACTCACAGTGTTGAACCTACCTTTTGATAGAACAGGTTTGAAACACTCTTTCTGTAGAATCTGCAAGTGGATATTTGGAGCGCTTTGAGGCCTATGCTGGAAAAGGAAATGTCTTCACATAAAAACTAGACAAAAGCACTCTAGGAAACTTCAGTGTGATAAGTGCATTCAACTCACAGACTTGAACTTTCCATTTGATAGAACCCATTTGCAACACTCCTTTTGTAGAATTTGCAAGGGTTTATTTGGAGCGCTTTGAGGCTTAAGCTGGAAAAGGAAATATCTTCACCTAAGAAGTAGACAGAAGCATTCTCAGAAACTTCTTTCTGATGAGTGCATTCAACTCACAGACTTGAAGCTTCCTTTTGAAAGAGCAGCTTTGAAACACTCTTTTCATAGAATCTGCAAGTGGATATTTGTTGCGCTTTGAGGTCTATGCTGGGAAATGAAATATCTTCACCTAAAAACTAGACAGAACCATTCTGATGAACTTCTGTGTGATGAGTGCATTCAACTCACGGAATTGAACGTTCCTTTTGATAGAACAGTTTTGAAACACTCCTTTTGAAGAATCTGAAAGTCTTTATTCAGAGCGCTTCGAGGCATACGCTGGAAAAGGTAATGTCTTCACATAACAACTGGACAGAAGCATTCTCAAAAGCTTCTTTGCAACGAGTGCATTCAACTCACAGACTTGAATGTTACCTTTGAAAGAGCAGTTTTAAACACTCTGTTTGTAGAATCTGCAAGTGGATATTTGGAGCGCTTTGAGGCTTATGCTGGGATATGAAATATCTTCACCTGATAACTAGACAGAAGCATTCTCAGAAACTTCTGTGGGATGAGTGCATTCAACTCACAGAGTTGAATGTTTCTTTTGAAAGAGCAGTTTTGAAACTCTCTTTTTGTAGAATCTGCAAGTGGATATTTGGAGTGCTTTGAGGCCTATGCTGGGAAAAGGAATATCTTCACCGAAAAACTAGACAGAATCATTCTGAGAAACTACTGTGTGATGAGCGCATTCAACACACAGAATTGAACGTTCCTTTTGATAGAAGAGATTTGAAACACTCCTTTTGAAGAATCTGCAAGTCTTTATTCGGAGGGCTTCGAGGCATATGCTGGAAAAGGAAATACCTTCACATAACAACTGGACAGAAGCATTCTCAGAAACTTCTTTGTGATGAGCGCATTCAATTCACAGACTTGAATGTTACCTTTGAAAGAGCAGTTTTAAACACTCTGTTTGTAGATTCTGCAAGTGGATATTTGGAGGGCTTTGAGGCTTATGCTGAGATATGAAATATCTTCAACTAAAAACTAGACAGAAGCATTCTCAGAAACTTCTGTGTGATGAGTGCATTCAACTCACAGAGTTGAACGTTTCTGTTGAAAGAGCAGTTTTGAAACACTCTTTTTGCAGAATCTGCAAGTGGATATTTGGAATGCTTTGAGGCCTATGCTGGGAAAAGAAATGTCTTCACCGAAAAACTAGACAGAATCATTCTGAGAAACTTCTGTGTGATGAGTGCATTCAACTCACAGACTTGAGCGTTCCTTTTCCTAGAACAGTTTGGAAACACTCCTTTTGTAGAATCTGCAAGTGTTTATTTGGAGCGCTTTGATGCCTATGCTGGAAAAGGAAATATGTTCACATAAAAACTAGACAGAAGCATTCTCAGAATCTTGTTTGTGATGACTGCATTCTACTCACAGAGTTGAACTTTCTTTTTGATAGAAGAGTTTCAAAACTCTCTTTTTGTAGAGTCTGCAAGTGGATATTTGGAGCTCTTTGAGGCCAATGCTGGAAAAGGAAATATCTTCACATAAAAACTAGACAGAAGCATTCTCAGAAACGTCTGTGTGATGAGTGCATTCAACTCACAGAGTTGAACCTTCCTTTTGATTGAACAGTTTTGAAACACTCTTCTTGTAAAATCTGCAAGTGGTTATTTGGAGCGTTTTGAGGCCTGTGCTGGAAAAGGAAATATCCTCTCATAAAAACTAGACAGAAGCATTCTCGGAAACTTCTGTGTGATGAGTGCATTCAACTCACAGACTTGAGCGTTCCTTTTCCTAGAACAGTTTGGAAACACTCCTTTTGTAAAATCTGCAAGTGTTTATTTGGAGCGCTTTGAGGTCTAGGCTGGAAAAGGAAATATGTTCACATAAAAACTAGACAGAAGCATTCTCAGAATCTTGTCTGTGATGACTGCATTCTACTCACAGAGTTGAACTTTCTTTTTGATAGAAGAGTTTCAAAACTGTCTTTTTGTAGAGTCTGCAAGTGGATATTTGGAGCTCTTTGAGGCCAATGCTGGAAAAGGAAATATCTTCACATAAAAACTAGACAGAAGCATTCTCAGAAACGTCTGTGTGATGAGTGAATTCAACTCACAGAGTTGAACCTTCCTTTTGATTGAACAGTTTTGAAACACTCTTTTTGTAGAATCTGCAAGTGGTTATTTGGAGCCTTTGGAGGCCTATACTGGAAAAGGAAATATCCTCACGTACAAACTAGACAGAAGAATTCTCAGAAACTTCTGTGTGATGAGTGCATTCAACTCACAGACTTGAACGTTCCTTTTGAGAGAACAGTTTTGAAACACTCCTTTTGTAGTATCTGCAAGTGTTTATTTGGAGCGCTTTGAGGCCTATGCTGGAAAAGGAAATGTCTTCTCATAAAAACTAGACAGAAGCACTCTAGGAAACTTCTGTGTGATAAGGGCATTCAACTCACGGACTTGAACGTTCCTTTTGATAGAACCCTTTTGCAACACTCCTTTTGTAGAATTTGCAAGGGTTTATTTGGAGCGCTTTCAGGCATAAGCTGGAAAAGGAAATATCTTCACCTAAGAACTACACAGAATCATTCTCAGAAACTTCTTTCTGATGAGTGCATTCAACTCACAGACTTGAAGCTTCCTTTTGAAAGACCAGGATTGAAATCCTCTTTTCATAGAATCTGCTAGTGGATATTTGCTGCGCTTTGAGGTCTATGCTGGGAAATGAAATACCTTCACCTAAAAACTAGACAGAACCATTCTGAGGAACTTCTGTGTGATGAGTGCATTCAACTCAAGGAATTGAACGTTCCTTTTGATAGAACAGTTTTGAAACACTCCTTTTGAAGAATCTGCAAGTCTTTATTCGGAGCGCTTCGAGGCATACGCTGGAAAAGGAAATATCTTCACATAACAACTGGACAGAAGCATTCTCAAAAACTTCTTGGCAATGAGTGCATTCAACTCACAGACTTGAATGCTACATTTGAAAGAGCAGTTTTGAACACTCTGTTTGTAGAATCTGCAAGTGGATATTTGGAGCGCTTTGAGGCCTATGCTGGGAAAAGGAATATCTTCACTGAAAAACTAGACAGAATCATTCTGAGAAACTTCTGTGTGATGAGTGCATTCAACTCACCGACTTCAGCGTTCCTTTTCCTAGAACAGGTTGGAAACACACCTTTTGTAGAATCTGCAAGTGTTTATTTGGAGCGCTTTGATGCCTATGCTGGAAAAGGAAATATATTCACATAAAAACTACACAGAAGCATTCTCAGAATCTTGTTTGTGATGACTGCATTCTACTCACAGAGTTGAACTTTCTTTTTGATAGAAGAGTTTGAAAACTCTCTTTTTGTAGTGTCTGCAAGTGGATATTTGGAGCTCTTTGAGGCCAATGCTGGAAAAGGAAATATCTTCACATAAAAACTAGACAGAAGCATTGTCAGAAACGTCTGTGTGATGAGTGCATTCAACTCACAGAGTTGAACCTTCCTTTTGATTGAACAGTTTTGAAACACTCTTCCTTTAGAATCTGCAAGTGGTTATTTGGAGCGGTTTGAGGCCTTTGCTGGAAAAGGAAATATCCTCTCATAAAAACTAGACAGAAGCATTCTCAGAAACTTCTGTGTGATGAGTGCATTAAACTCACAGACTTGAACGTTCCTTTTGACAGAACAGTTTCGAAACACTCCTTTTGTAGTATCTGCAAGTGTTTATTTGGAGCGCTTTGAGGCCTATGTTGGAAAAGGAAATATCTTCACATAACAACTGGACAGAAGCATTCTCAAAAACTTCTTTGCAATGAGTGCATTCAACACACAGACTTGAATGCTACATTTGAAAGAGCAGTTTTGAACACTCTGTTTGTAGATTCTGCAAGTGGATATTTGGAGCGTTTTGAGGCTTATGCTGGGATATGAAATATCTTCACCTGATAACTAGACAGAAGAAGTCTCAGAAACTTCTGTGTGATGAGTGCATTCAACTCACAGAGTTGAATGTTTCTTTTGAAAGAGCAGTTTTGAAACTCTCTTTTTGTAGAATCTGCAAGTGGATATTTGGAGTGTTTTGAGGCCTATGCTGGGAAAAGGGATATCTTCACCGAAAAACTAGAGAGAATCATTGTGAGAAACTACTGTGTGATGAGTGCATTCAACTCACAGACTTCAGCGTTCCTTTTCCTAGAAGAGTTTGGAAACACTCCTTTTGTAGAATCTGCAAGTGTTTATTTGGAGCGCTTTGATGCCTATGCTGGAAAAGGAAATATGTTCACATAAAAACTACACAGAAGCATTCTCAGAATCTTGTTTGTGATGACTGCATTCTACTCACAGAGTTGAACTTTCTTTTTGATAGAAGAGTTTCAAAACTCTCTTTTTGTAGGGTGTGCAAGTGGATATTTGTAGCTCTTTGAGGCCAATGCTGGAAAAGGAAATATCTTCACATAAAAACTAGACAGAAGCATTCTCAGAAACTTCTGTGTGATGAGTGCATTCAATTCACAGAGTTGAACCTTCCTTTTGATTGAACAGTTTTGAAACACTCTTCTTGTAGAATCTGCAAGTGGTTATTTGGAGCGTTTTCAGGCCTGTGCTGGAAAAGGAAATATCCTCTCATAAAAACTAGACAGAAGCATTCTCGGAAACTTCTGTGTGATGAGTGCATTCAACTCACAGACTTGAACGTTCCTTTGGACAGAACAGTTTCGAAACACTCCTTTTGTAGTATCTGCAAGTGTTTATTTGGAGCGATTTGAGGCCTATGTTGGAAAAGGAAATATCTTCACATAAAAACTAGACAGAAGCATTCTCAGAAACTTCTTTGTGATGAGTGCATTCTACTCACAGTGTTGAACCTACCTTTTGATAGAACAGGTTTGAAACACTCTTTCTGTAGAATCTGCAAGTGGATATTTGGAGCGCTTTGAGGCCTATGCTGGAAAAGGAAATGTCTTCACATAAAAACTAGACAAAAGCACTCTAGGAAACTTCAGTGTGATAAGTGCATTCAACTCACAGACTTGAACTTTCCATTTGATAGAACCCATTTGCAACACTCCTTTTGTAGAATTTGCAAGGGTTTATTTGGAGCGCTTTCAGGCTTAAGCTGGAAAAGGAAATATCTTCACCTAAGAAATAGACAGAAGCATTCTCAGAAACTTCTTTCTGATGAGTGCATTCAACTCACAGACTTGAAGCTTCCTTTTGAAAGAGCAGCTTTGAAACACTCTTTTCATAGAATCTGCAAGTGGATATTTGTTGCGCTTTGAGGTCTATGCTGGGAAATGAAATATCTTCACCTAAAAACTAGACAGAACCATTCTGATGAACTTCTGTGTGATGAGTGCATTCAACTCACGGAATTGAACGTTCCTTTTGATAGAACAGTTTTGAAACACTCCTTTTGAAGAATCTGAAAGTCTTTATTCAGAGCGCTTCGAGGCATACGCTGGAAAAGGTAATGTCTTCACATAACAACTGGACAGAAGCATTCTCAAAAGCTTCTTTGCAACGAGTGCATTCAACTCACAGACTTGAATGTTACCTTTGAAAGAGCAGTTTTGAACACTCTGTTTGTAGAATCTGCAAGTGGATATTTGGAGCGCTTTGAGGCTTATGCTGGGATATGAAATATCTTCACCTGATAACTAGACAGAAGCATTCTCAGAAACTTCTGTGGGATGAGTGCATTCAACTCACAGAGTTGAATGTTTCTTTTGAAAGAGCAGTTTTGAAACTCTCTTTTTGTAGAATCTGCAAGTGGATATTTGGAGTGCTTTGAGGCCTATGCTGGGAAAAGGAATATCTTCACCGAAAAACTAGACAGAATCATTCTGAGAAACTACTGTGTGATGAGCGCATTCAACACACAGAATTGAACGTTCCTTTTGATAGAAGAGATTTGAAACACTCCTTTTGAAGAATCTGCAAGTCTTTATTCGGAGGGCTTCGAGGCATATGCTGGAAAAGGAAATACCTTCACATAACAACTGGACAGAAGCATTCTCAGAAACTTCTTTGTGATGAGCGCATTCAATTCACAGACTTGAATGTTACCTTTGAAAGAGCAGTTTTAAACACTCTGTTTGTAGATTCTGCAAGTGGATATTTGGAGGGCTTTGAGGCTTATGCTGAGATATGAAATATCTTCAACTAAAAACTAGACAGAAGCATTCTCAGAAACTTCTGTGTGATGAGTGCATTCAACTCACAGAGTTGAACGTTTCTGTTGAAAGAGCAGTTTTGAAACACTCTTTTTGCAGAATCTGCAAGTGGATATTTGGAATGCTTTGAGGCCTATGCTGGGAAAAGAAATGTCTTCACCGAAAAACTAGACAGAATCATTCTGAGAAACTTCTGTGTGATGAGTGCATTCAACTCACAGACTTGAGCGTTCCTTTTCCTAGAACAGTTTGGAAACACTCCTTTTGTAGAATCTGCAAGTGTTTATTTGGAGCGCTTTGATGCCTATGCTGGAAAAGGAAATATGTTCACATAAAAACTAGACAGAAGCATTCTCAGAATCTTGTTTGTGATGACTGCATTCTACTCACAGAGTTGAACTTTCTTTTTGATAGAAGAGTTTCAAAACTCTCTTTTTGTAGAGTCTGCAAGTGGATATTTGGAGCTCTTTGAGGCCAATGCTGGAAAAGGAAATATCTTCACATAAAAACTAGACAGAAGCATTGTCAGAAACGTCTGTGTGATGAGTGCATTCAACTCACAGAGTTGAACCTTCCTTTTGATTGAACAGTTTTGAAACACTCTTCTTGTAAAATCTGCAAGTGGTTATTTGGAGCGTTTTGAGGCCTGTGCTGGAAAAGGAAATATCCTCTCATAAAAACTAGACAGAAGCATTCTCGGAAACTTCTGTGTGATGAGTGCATTCAACTCACAGACTTGAGCGTTCCTTTTCCTAGAACAGTTTGGAAACACTCCTTTTGTAAAATCTGCAAGTGTTTATTTGGAGCGCTTTGAGGTCTAGGCTGGAAAAGGAAATATGTTCACATAAAAACTAGACAGAAGCATTCTCAGAATCTTGTCTGTGATGACTGCATTCTACTCACGGAGTTGAACTTTCTTTTTCATAGAAGAGTTTCAAAACTGTCTTTTTGTAGAGTCTGCAAGTGGATATTTGGAGCTCTTTGAGGCCAATGCTGGAAAAGGAAATATCTTCACATAAAAACTAGACAGAAGCATTCTCAGAAACGTCTGTGTGATGAGTGAATTCAACTCACAGAGTTGAACCTTCCTTTTGATTGAACAGTTTTGAAACACTCTTTTTGTAGAATCTGCAAGTGGTTATTTGGAGCCTTTGGAGGCCTATACTGGAAAAGGAAATATCCTCACGTACAAACTAGACAGAAGAATTCTCAGAAACTTCTGTGTGATGAGTGCATTCAACTCACAGACTTGAACGTTCCTTTTGACAGAACAGTTTTGAAACACTCCTTTTGTAGTATCTGCAAGTGTTTATTTGGAGCGCTTTGAGGCCTATGCTGGAAAAGGAAATGTCTTCTCATAAAAACTAGACAGAAGCACTCTAGGAAACTTCTGTGTGATAAGGGCATTCAACTCACGGACTTGAACGTTCCTTTTGATAGAACCCTTTTGCAACACTCCTTTTGTAGAATTTGCAAGGGTTTATTTGGAGCGCTTTCAGGCATAAGCTGGAAAAGGAAATATCTTCACCTAAGAACTACACAGAAGCATTCTCAGAAACTTCTTTCTGATGAGTGCATTCAACTCACAGACTTGAAGCTTCCTTTTGAAAGACCAGGATTGAAATCCTCTTTTCATAGAATCTGCTAGTGGATATTTGCTGCGCTTTGAGGTCTATGCTGGGAAATGAAATACCTTCACCTAAAAACTAGACAGAAGCATTCTGAGGAACTTCTTTGTGATGAGTGCATTCAACTCACAGAATTGAACGTTCCTTTTGATAGAAGAGTTTTGAAACACTCCTTTTGAAGAATCTGCAAGTCTTTATTCGGAGCGCTTCGAGGCATACTCTGGAAAAGGAAATACCTTAACATAACAACTGGACAGAAGCATTCTCAGAAACTTCTTTGCGATGAGTGCATTCAACTCACAGACTTGAATGTTACCTTTGAAAGAGCAGTTTTGAACACTCTGTTTGTAGAATCTGCAAGTGGATATTTGGAGCGCTTTGAGGCTTATGCTGAGATATGAGATATCTTCAACTAAAAACTAGACAGAAGCATTCTCAGAAACTTCTGTGTGATGAGTGCATTCAACTCACAGACTTGAACGTTCCCTTTGACAGAACAATTTCAAAACACTCCTTTTGTAGTATCTACAAGTGTTTATTTGGAGCTCTTTGAGGCCTATGTTGGAAAAGGAAATATCTTCACATAAAAACTAGACAGAAGCATTCTCAGAAACTTCTTTGTGATGAGTGCATTCTACTCACAGTGTTGAACCTACCTTTTGATAGAACAGGTATGAAACACTCTTTTTGTAGAATCTGCAAGTGGATATTTGGAGTGCTTTGAGGCCTATGATGGAAAAGGAAATGTCTTCACATAAAAACTAGACAGAAGCACTCTAGGAAACTTCTGTGTGATGAGTGCATTCAACTCACAGACTTGAACTTTCCTTTTGATAGAACCCTTTTCCAACACTCCTTTTGTAGAATTTGCAAGGGTTTATTTGGAGCGCTTTCAGGCTTAAGCTGGAAAAGGAAATATCTTCACCTAAGAACTAGACAGAAGCATTCTCAGAAACTTCTTTCTGATGAGTGCATTCAACTCACAGACTTGAAGCTTCCTTTTGAAAGAGCAGCTTTGAAACACTCTTTTCGTAGAATCTGCAAGTGGATATTTGCTGCGCATTGAGGTCTATGCTGGGAAATGAAATATCTTCCCCTAAAAACTAGACAGAACCATTCTGAGGAACTTCTGTGTGATGAGTGCATTCAACTCATGGAATTAAACGTTCCTTTTGATAGAACAGTTTTGAAACACTCCTTTTGAAGAATCTGCAAGTCTTTATTCGGAGCGCTTCGAGGCATACGCTGGAAAAGGAAATATCTTCACATAACAACTGGACAGAAGCATTCTCAAAAACTTCTTTGCAATGAGTGCATTCAACTCACAGACTTGAATGCTACATTTGAAAGAGCAGTTTTGAACACTCTGTTTGTAGAATCTGCAAGTGGATATTTGGAGCGCTTTGAGGCTTATGCTGGGATATGAAATATCTTCACCTGATAACTAGACAGAAGCATTCTCAGAAACTTCTGTGTGATGAGTGCATTCAACACACAGAGTTGAATGTTTCTTTTGAAAGAGCAGTTTTGAAACTCTCTTTTTGTAGAATCGGCAAGTGGATATTCTGAGTGCTTTGAGGCCTATGCTGGGAAAAGGAATATCTTCACCGAAAAACTAGACAGACTCATTCTGAGAAACTACTGTGTGATGAGTGCATTCAACACAGAGAATTGAACGTTCCTTTTGATAGAAGAGATTTGAAACACTCCTTTTGAAGAATCTGCAAGTCTTTATTCGGAGGGCTTCGACTCATACGCTGGAAAAAGAAATACCTTCACATAACAACTGGACAGAAGCATTCTCAGAAACTTCTTTGTGATGAGTGCATTCAATTCACAGACTTGAATGTTACCTTTGAAACAGTAGTTTTAAACACTCTGTTTGTAGATTCTGCAAGTGGATATTTGGAGGGCTTTGAGGCTTAAGCTGAGATATGAAATATCTTCAACTGAAAACTAGACAGAAGCATTCTCAGAAACTTCTGTGTGATGAGTGCATTCAACTCACAGAGTTGAACGTTTCTGTTGAAAGAGCAGTTTTGAAACACTCTTTTTGCAGAATCTGCAAGTGGATATTTGGAGCGCTTTGGGGCCTATGCTGGGAAAAGGAATATCTTCACCGAAAAACTAGACAGAATCATTCTGAGAAACTTCTGTGTGATGAGTGCATTCAACTCACAGACTTGAGCGTTCCTTTTCCTAGAAAAGTTTGGAAACACTCCTTTTGTAAAATCTGCAAGTGTTTATTTGGAGCGTTTTGAGGCCTAGGCTGGAAAAGGAAATATGTTCACATAAAAACTAGACAGAAGCATTCTCAGAATCTTGTCTGTGATGATTGCATTCTACTCACAGAGTTGAAATTTCTTTTTGATAGAACAGTTTCAAAACTCTCTTTTTGTAGAGTCTGCAAGTGGATATTTGGAGCTCTTTAAGGCCAATGCTGGAAAAGGAAATATCTTCACATAAAAACTAGACGGAAGCATTCTCAGAAACGTCTGTGTGATGAGTGCATTCAACTCACAGAGTGGAACCTTCCTTTTGATTGAACAGTTTTGAAACACTCTTTTTGTAGAATCTGCAAGTGGTTATTTGGAGCGTTTGGAGGCCTATGCTGGAAAAGGAAATATCCTCACATACAAACTAGACAGAAGCATTCTCAGAAACTTCTGTGTGATGAGTGCATTCAACTCACAGACTTGAACGTTCCTTTTGACAGAACAGTTTCGAAACACTCCTTTTGTAGTATCTGCAAGTGTTTATTTGGAGCGCTTTGAGGCCTATGTTGGAAAAGGAAATATCTTCACATAAAAACTAGACAGAAGCATTCTCAGAATCTTCTTTGAGATGAGTGCATTCTACCCACAGTGTTGAACCTTCCTTTTGATAGAACACGTTTGAAACACTCTTTTTGTAGAATCTGCAAGTGGATATTTGGAGCGCTTTTAGGCCTATGCTGGAAAAGGAAATGTCTTCACATAAAAACTAGACAGAAGCACTCTAGGAAACTTCTGTGTGATAAGTGCATTCAACTCAAAGACTTGAACTTTCCTTTTGATAGAACCCTTTTGCAACACTCCTTTTGTAGAATTTGCAAGGGTTTATTTGGAGCGCTTTCAGGCTTAAGCTGGAAAAGGAAATTTCATCACCTAAGAACTAGACAGAAGCATTCTCAGAAACTTCTTTCTGATGAGTGCATTCAACTCACAGAGTTGAAGCTTCCTTTTGAAAGAGCAGCTTTGAAACACTCTTTTCATAGAATCTGCAAGTGGATATTTGCTGCGCTTTGAGGTCTAAGCTGGGAAATGAAATACCTTCCACTAAAAACTAGACAGAACCATTCTGAGGAACTTCTGTGTGATGAGTGCATTCAACTCAAGGAATTTAACGTTCCTTTTGATAGAACAGTTTTGAAACACTCCTTTTGAAGAATCTGCAAGTCTTTATTCGGAGCGCTTCGAGGCATACGCTGGAAAAAGAAATATCTTCACATAACAACTGGACAGAAGCATTCTCAAAAACTTCTTGGCAATGAGTGCATTCAACTCACAGACTTGAATGCTACATTTGAAAGAGCAGTTTTGAACACTCTGTTTGTAGAATCTGCAAGTGGATATTTGGAGCGCTTTGAGGCCTACGCTGGGAAAAGGAATATCTTCACTGAAAAACTAGACAGAATCATTCTGAGGAACTTCTGTGTGATGAGTGCATTCAACTCACCGACTTCAGCATTCCTTTTCCTAGAACAGGTTGGAAACACACCTTTTGTAGAATCTGCAAGTGTTTATTTGGAGCGCTTTGATGCCTATGCTGGAAAAGGAAATATATTCACATAAAAACTACACAGAAGCATTCTCAGAATCTTGTTTGTGGTGACTGCATTCTACTCACAGAGTTGAACTTTCTTTTTGATAGAAGAGTTTGAAAACTCTCTTTTTGTAGTGTCTGCAAGTGGTTATTTGGAGCTCTTTGAGGCCAATGCTGGAAAAGGAAATATCTTCACATAAAAACTAGACAGAAGCATTGTCAGAAACGTCTGTGTGACGAGTGCATTCAACTCACAGAGTTGAACCTTCCTTTTGATTGAACAGTTTTGAAACACTCTTCCTTTAGAATCTGCAAGTGGTTATTTGGAGCGGTTTGAGGCCTTTGCTGGAAAAGGAAATATCCTCTCATAAAAACTAGACAGAAGCATTCTCAGAAACTTCTGTGTGATGAGTGCATTAAACTCACAGACTTGAACGTTCCTTTTGACAGAACAGTTTCGAAACACTCCTTTTGTAGTATCTGCAAGTGTTTATTTGGAGCGCTTTGAGGCCTATGTTGGAAAAGGAAATATCTTCACATAACAACTGGACAGAAGCATTCTCAAAAACTTCTTTGCAATGAGTGCATTCAACACACAGACTTGAATGCTACATTTGAAAGAGCAGTTTTGAACACTCTGTTTGTAGATTCTGCAAGTGGATATTTGGAGCGTTTTGAGGCTTATGCTGGGATATGAAATATCTTCACCTGATAACTAGACAGAAGAAGTCTCAGAAACTTCTGTGTGATGAGTGCATTCAACTCACAGAGTTGAATGTTTCTTTTGAAAGAGCAGTTTTGAAACTCTCTTTTTGTAGAATCTGCAAGTGGATATTTGGAGTGTTTTGAGGCCTATGCTGGGAAAAGGGATATCTTCACCGAAAAACTAGAGAGAATCATTGTGAGAAACTACTGTGTGATGAGTGCATTCAACTCACAGACTTCAGCGTTCCTTTTCCTAGAACAGTTTGGAAACACTCCTTTTGTAGAATCTGCAAGTGTTTATTTGGAGCGCTTTGATGCCTATGCTGGAAAAGGAAATATGTTCACATAAAAACTACACAGAAGCATTCTCAGAATCTTGTTTGTGATGACTGCATTCTACTCACAGAGTTGAACTTTCTTTTTGATAGAAGAGTTTCAAAACTCTCTTTTTGTAGGGTCTGCAAGTGGATATTTGTAGCTCTTTGAGGCCAATGCTGGAAAAGGAAATATCTTCACATAAAAACTAGACAGAAGCATTCTCAGAAACTTCTGTGTGATGAGTGCATTCAATTCACAGAGTTGAACCTTCCTTTTGATTGAACAGTTTTGAAACACTCTTCTTGTAGAATCTGCAAGTGGTTATTTGGAGCGTTTTCAGGCCTGTGCTGGAAAAGGAAATATCCTCTCATAAAAACTAGACAGAAGCATTCTCGGAAACTTCTGTGTGATGAGTGCATTCAACTCACAGACTTGAACGTTCCTTTTGACAGAACAGTTTCGAAACACTCCTTTTGTAGTATCTGCAAGTGTTTATTTGGAGCGATTTGAGGCCTATGTTGGAAAAGGAAATATCTTCACATAAAAACTAGACAGAAGCATTCTCAGAAACTTCTTTGTGATGAGTGCATTCTACTCACAGTGTTGAACCTACCTTTTGATAGAACAGGTTTGAAACACTCTTTCTGTAGAATCTGCAAGTGGATATTTGGAGCGCTTTGAGGCCTATGCTGGAAAAGGAAATGTCTTCACATAAAAACTAGACAAAAGCACTCTAGGAAACTTCAGTGTGATAAGTGCATTCAACTCACAGACTTGAACTTTCCATTTGATAGAACCCATTTGCAACACTCCTTTTGTAGAATTTGCAAGGGTTTATTTGGAGCGCTTTCAGGCTTAAGCTGGAAAAGGAAATATCTTCACCTAAGAACTAGACAGAAGCATTCTCAGAAACTTCTTTCTGATGAGTGCATTCAACTCACAGAGTTGAAGCTTCCTTTTGAAAGAGCAGCTTTGAAACACTCTTTTCATAGAATCTGCAAGTGGATATTTGTTGCGCTTTGAGGTCTATGCTGGGAAATGAAATATCTTCACCTAAAAACTAGACAGAACCATTCTGATGAACTTCTGTGTGATGAGTGCATTCAACTCACGGAATTGAACGTTCCTTTTGATAGAACAGTTTTGAAACACTCCTTTTGAAGAATCTGAAAGTCTTTATTCAGAGCGCTTCGAGGCATACGCTGGAAAAGGTAATGTCTTCACATAACAACTGGACAGAAGCATTCTCAAAAGCTTCTTTGCAACGAGTGCATTCAACTCACAGACTTGAATGTTACCTTTGAAAGAGCAGTTTTGAACACTCTGTTTGTAGAATCTGCAAGTGGATATTTGGAGCGCTTTGAGGCTTATGCTGGGATATGAAATATCTTCACCTGATAACTAGACAGAAGCATTCTCAGAAACTTCTGTGGGATGAGTGCATTCAACTCACAGAGTTGAATGTTTCTTTTGAAAGAGCAGTTTTGAAACTCTCTTTTTGTAGAATCTGCAAGTGGATATTTGGAGTGCTTTGAGGCCTATGCTGGGAAAAGGAATATCTTCACCGAAAAACTAGACAGAATCATTCTGAGAAACTACTGTGTGATGAGCGCATTCAACACACAGAATTGAACGTTCCTTTTGATAGAAGAGATTTGAAACACTCCTTTTGAAGAATCTGCAAGTCTTTATTCGGAGGGCTTCGAGGCATATGCTGGAAAAGGAAATACCTTCACATAACAACTGCACAGAAGCATTCTCAGAAACTTCTTTGTGATGAGCGCATTCAATTCACAGACTTGAATGTTACCTTTGAAAGAGCAGTTTTAAACACTCTGTTTGTAGATTCTGCAAGTGGATATTTGGAGGGCTTTGAGGCTTATGCTGAGATATGAAATATCTTCAACTAAAAACTAGACAGAAGCATTCTCAGAAACTTCTGTGTGATGAGTGCATTCAACTCACAGAGTTGAACGTTTCTGTTGAAAGAGCAGTTTTGAAACACTCTTTTTGCAGAATCTGCAAGTGGATATTTGGAATGCTTTGAGGCCTATGCTGGGAAAAGAAATGTCTTCACCGAAAAACTAGACAGAATCATTCTGAGAAACTTCTGTGTGATGAGTGCATTCAACTCACAGACTTGAGCGTTCCTTTTCCTAGAACAGTTTGGAAACACTCCTTTTGTAGAATCTGCAAGTGTTTATTTGGAGCGCTTTGATGCCTATGCTGGAAAAGGAAATATGTTCACATAAAAACTAGACAGAAGCATTCTCAGAATCTTGTTTGTGATGACTGCATTCTACTCACAGAGTTGAACTTTCTTTTTGATAGAAGAGTTTCAAAACTCTCTTTTTGTAGAGTCTGCAAGTGGATATTTGGAGCTCTTTGAGGCCAATGCTGGAAAAGGAAATATCTTCACATAAAAACTAGTCAGAAGCATTCTCAGAAACGTCTGTGTGATGAGTGCATTCAACTCACAGAGTTGAACCTTCCTTTTGATTGAACAGTTTTGAAACACTCTTCTTGTAAAATCTGCAAGTGGTTATTTGGAGCGTTTTGAGGCCTGTGCTGGAAAAGGAAATATCCTCTCATAAAAACTAGACAGAAGCATTCTCGGAAACTTCTGTGTGATGAGTGCATTCAACTCACAGACTTGAGCGTTCCTTTTCCTAGAACAGTTTGGAAACACTCCTTTTGTAAAATCTGCAAGTGTTTATTTGGAGCGCTTTGAGGTCTAGGCTGGAAAAGGAAATATGTTCACATAAAAACTAGACAGAAGCATTCTCAGAATCTTGTCTGTGATGACTGCATTCTACTCACAGAGTTGAACTTTCTTTTTGATAGAAGAGTTTCAAAACTGTCTTTTTGTAGAGTCTGCAAGTGGATATTTGGAGCTCTTTGAGGCCAATGCTGGAAAAGGAAATATCTTCACATAAAAACTAGACAGAAGCATTCTCAGAAACGTCTGTGTGATGAGTGAATTCAACTCACAGAGTTGAACCTTCCTTTTGATTGAACAGTTTTGAAACACTCTTTTTGTAGAATCTGCAAGTGGTTATTTGGAGCCTTTGGAGGCCTATACTGGAAAAGGAAATATCCTCACGTACAAACTAGACAGAAGAATTCTCAGAAACTTCTGTGTGATGAGTGCATTCAACTCACAGACTTGAACGTTCCTTTTGAGAGAACAGTTTTGAAACACTCCTTTTGTAGTATCTGCAAGTGTTTATTTGGAGCGCTTTGAGGCCTATGCTGGAAAAGGAAATGTCTTCTCATAAAAACTAGACAGAAGCACTCTAGGAAACTTCTGTGTGATAAGGGCATTCAACTCACGGACTTGAACGTTCCTTTTGATAGAACCCTTTTGCAACACTCCTTTTGTAGAATTTGCAAGGGTTTATTTGGAGCGCTTTCAGGCATAAGCTGGAAAAGGAAATATCTTCACCTAAGAACTACACAGAAGCATTCTCAGAAACTTCTTTCTGATGAGTGCATTCAACTCACAGACTTGAAGCTTCCTTTTGAAAGACCAGGATTGAAATCCTCTTTTCATAGAATCTGCTAGTGGATATTTGCTGCGCTTTGAGGTCTATGCTGGGAAATGAAATACCTTCACCTAAAAACTAGACAGAACCATTCTGAGGAACTTCTGTGTGATGAGTGCATTCAACTCAAGGAATTGAACGTTCCTTTTGATAGAACAGTTTTGAAACACTCCTTTTGAAGAATCTGCAAGTCTTTATTCGGAGCGCTTCGAGGCATACGCTGGAAAAGGAAATATCTTCACATAACAACTGGACAGAAGCATTCTCAAAAACTTCTTGGCAATGAGTGCATTCAACTCACAGACTTGAATGCTACATTTGAAAGAGCAGTTTTGAACACTCTGTTTGTAGAATCTGCAAGTGGATATTTGGAGCGCTTTGAGGCCTATGCTGGGAAAGGGAATATCTTCACTGAAAAACTAGACAGAATCATTCTGAGAAACTTCTGTGTGATGAGTGCATTCAACTCACCGACTTCAGCGTTCCTTTTCCTAGAACAGGTTGGAAACACACCTTTTGTAGAATCTGCAAGTGTTTATTTGGAGCGCTTTGATGCCTATGCTGGAAAAGGAAATATATTCACATAAAAACTACACAGAAGCATTCTCAGAATCTTGTTTGTGATGACTGCATTCTACTCACAGAGTTGAACTTTCTTTTTGATAGAAGAGTTTGAAAACTCTCTTTTTGTAGTGTCTGCAAGTGGATATTTGGAGCTCTTTGAGGCCAATGCTGGAAAAGGAAATATCTTCACATAAAAACTAGACAGAAGCATTGTCAGAAACGTCTGTGTGATGAGTGCATTCAACTCACAGAGTTGAACCTTCCTTTTGATTGAACAGTTTTGAAACACTCTTCCTTTAGAATCTGCAAGTGGTTATTTGGAGCGGTTTGAGGCCTTTGCTGGAAAAGGAAATATCCTCTCATAAAAACTAGACAGAAGCATTCTCAGAAACTTCTGTGTGATGAGTGCATTAAACTCACAGACTTGAACGTTCCTTTTGACAGAACAGTTTCGAAACACTCCTTTTGTAGTATCTGCAAGTGTTTATTTGGAGCGCTTTGAGGCCTATGTTGGAAAAGGAAATATCTTCACATAACAACTGGACAGAAGCATTCTCAAAAACTTCTTTGCAATGAGTGCATTCAACACACAGACTTGAATGCTACATTTGAAAGAGCAGTTTTGAACACTCTGTTTGTAGATTCTGCAAGTGGATATTTGGAGCGTTTTGAGGCTTATGCTGGGATATGAAATATCTTCACCTGATAACTAGACAGAAGAAGTCTCAGAAACTTCTGTGTGATGAGTGCATTCAACTCACAGAGTTGAATGTTTCTTTTGAAAGAGCAGTTTTGAAACTCTCTTTTTGTAGAATCTGCAAGTGGATATTTGGAGTGTTTTGAGGCCTATGCTGGGAAAAGGGATATCTTCACCGAAAAACTAGAGAGAATCATTGTGAGAAACTACTGTGTGATGAGTGCATTCAACTCACAGACTTCAGCGTTCCTTTTCCTAGAACAGTTTGGAAACACTCCTTTTGTAGAATCTGCAAGTGTTTATTTGGAGCGCTTTGATGCCTATGCTGGAAAAGGAAATATGTTCACATAAAAACTACACAGAAGCATTCTCAGAATCTTGTTTGTGATGACTGCATTCTACTCACAGAGTTGAACTTTCTTTTTGATAGAAGAGTTTCAAAACTCTCTTTTTGTAGGGTCTGCAAGTGGATATTTGTAGCTCTTTGAGGCCAATGCTGGAAAAGGAAATATCTTCACATAAAAACTAGACAGGAGCATTCTCAGAAACTTCTGTGTGATGAGTGCATTCAATTCACAGAGTTGAACCTTCCTTTTGATTGAACAGTTTTGAAACACTCTTCTTGTAGAATCTGCAAGTGGTTATTTGGAGCGTTTTGAGGCCTGTGCTGGAAAAGGAAATATCCTCTCATAAAAACTAGACAGAAGCATTCTCGGAAACTTCTGTGTGATGAGTGCATTCAACTCACAGACTTGAACGTTCCTTTTGACAGAACAGTTTCGAAACACTCCTTTTGTAGTATCTGCAAGTGTTTATTTGGAGCGATTTGAGGCCTATGTTGGAAAAGGAAATATCTTCACATAAAAACTAGACAGAAGCATTCTCAGAAACTACTTTGTGATGAGTGCATTCTACTCACAGTGTTGAACCTACCTTTTGATAGAACAGGTTTGAAACACTCTTTCTGTAGAATCTGCCAGTGGATATTTGGAGCTCTTTGGGGCCTATGCTGGAAAAGGAAATGTCTTCACATAAAAACTAGACAAAAGCACTCTAGGAAACTTCAGTGTGATAAGTGCACTCAACTCACAGACTTGAACTTTCCATTTGATAGAACCCATTTGCAACACTCCTTTTGTAGAATTTGCAAGGGTTTATTTGGAGCGCTTTCAGGCTTAAGCTGGAAAAGGAAATATCTTCACCTAAGAACTAGACAGAAGCATTCTCAGAAACTTCTTTCTGATGAGTGCATTCAACTCACAGACTTGAAGCTTCCTTTTGAAAGAGCAGCTTTGAAACACTCTTTTCATAGAATCTGCAAGTGGATATTTGTTGCGCTTTGAGGTCTCTGCTGGGAAATGAAATATCTTCACCTAAAAACTAGACAGAACCATTCTGATGAACTTCTGTGTGATGAGTGCATTCAACTCACGGAATTGAACGTTCCTTTTGATAGAACAGTTTTGAAACACTCCTTTTGAAGAATCTGAAAGTCTTTATTCAGAGCGCTTCGAGGCATACACTGGAAAAGGTAATGTCTTCACATAACAACTGGACAGAAGCATTCTCAAAAGCTTCTTTGCAACGAGTGCATTCAACTCACAGACTTGAATGTTACCTTTGAAAGAGCAGTTTTGAACACTCTGTTTGTAGAATCTGCAAGTGGATATTTGGAGCGCTTTGAGGCTTATGCTGGGATATGAAATATCTTCACCTGATAACTAGACAGAAGCATTCTCAGAAACTTCTGTGGGATGAGTGCATTCAACTCACAGAGTTGAATGTTTCTTTTGAAAGAGCAGTTTTGAAACTCTCTTTTTGTAGAATCTGCAAGTGGATATTTGGAGTGCTTTGAGGCCTATGCTGGGAAAAGGAATATCTTCACCGAAAAACTAGACAGAATCATTCTGGGAAACTACTGTGTGATGAGCGCATTCAACACACAGAATTGAACGTTCCTTTTGATAGAAGAGATTTGAAACACTCCTTTTGAAGAATCTGCAAGTCTTTATTCGGAGGGCTTCGAGGCATATGCTGGAAAAGGAAATACCTTCACATAACAACTGGACAGAAGCATTCTCAGAAACTTCTTTGTGATGAGCGCATTCAATTCACAGACTTGAATGTTACCTTTGAAAGAGCAGTTTTATACACTCTGTTTGTAGATTCTGCAAGTGGATATTTGGAGGGCTTTGAGGCTTATGCTGAGATATGAAATATCTTCAACTAAAAACTAGACAGAAGCATTCTCAGAAACTTCTGTGTGATGAGTGCATTCAACTCACAGAGTTGAACGTTTCTGTTGAAAGAGCAGTTTTGAAACACTCTTTTTGCAGAATCTGCAAGTGGATATTTGGAATGCTTTGAGGCCTATGCTGGGAAAAGAAATGTCTTCACCGAAAAACTAGACAGAATCATTCTGAGAAACTTCTGTGTGATGAGTGCATTCAACTCACAGACTTGAGCGTTCCTTTTCCTAGAACAGTTTGGAAACACTCCTTTTGTAGAATCTGCAAGTGTTTATTTGGAGCGCTTTGATGCCTATGCTGGAAAAGGAAATATGTTCACATAAAAACTAGACAGAAGCATTCTCAGAATCTTGTTTGTGATGACTGCATTCTACTCACAGAGTTGAACTTTCTTTTTGATAGAAGAGTTTCAAAACTCTCTTTTTGTAGAGTCTGCAAGTGGATATTTGGAGCTCTTTGAGGCCAATGCTGGAAAAGGAAATATCTTCACATAAAAACTAGACAGAAGCATTCTCAGAAACGTCTGTGTGATGAGTGCATTCAACTCACAGAGTTGAACCTTCCTTTTGATTGAACAGTTTTGAAACACTCTTCTTGTAAAATCTGCAAGTGGTTATTTGGAGCGTTTTGAGGCCTGTGCTGGAAAAGGAAATATCCTCTCATAAAAACTAGACAGAAGCATTCTCGGAAACTTCTGTGTGATGAGTGCATTCAACTCACAGACTTGAGCGTTCCTTTTCCTAGAACAGTTTGGAAACACTGCTTTTGTAAAATCTGCAAGTGTTTATTTGGAGCGCTTTGAGATCTAGGCTGGAAAAGGAAATATGTTCACATAAAAACTAGACAGAAGCATTCTCAGAATCTTGTTTGTGATGACTGCATTCTACTCACAGAGTTGAACTTTCTTTTTGATAGAAGAGTTTCAAAACTGTCTTTTTGTAGAGTCTGCAAGTGGATATTTGGAGCTCTTTGAGGCCAATGCTGGAAAAGGAAATATCTTCACATAAAAACTAGACAGAAGCATTCTCAGAAACGTCTGTGTGATGAGTGAATTCAACTCACAGAGTTGAACCTTCCTTTTGATTGAACAGTTTTGAAACACTCTTTTTGTAGAATCTGCAAGTGGTTATTTGGAGCCTTTGGAGGCCTATACTGGAAAAGGAAATATCCTCACGTACAAACTAGACAGAAGAATTCTCAGAAACTTCTGTGTGATGAGTGCATTCAACTCACAGACTTGAACGTTCCTTTTGACAGAACAGTTTTGAAACACTCCTTTTGTAGTATCTGCAAGTGTTTATTTGGAGCGCTTTGAGGCCTATGCTGGAAAAGGAAATGTCTTCTCATAAAAACTAGACAGAAGCACTCTAGGAAACTTCTGTGTGATAAGGGCATTCAACTCACGGACTTGAACGTTCCTTTTGATAGAACCCTTTTGCAACACTCCTTTTGTAGAATTTGCAAGGGTTTATTTGGAGCGCTTTCAGGCATAAGCTGGAAAAGGAAATATCTTCACCTAAGAACTACACAGAAGCATTCTCAGAAACTTCTTTCTGATGAGTGCATTCAACTCACAGACTTGAAGCTTCCTTTTGAAAGACCAGGATTGAAATCCTCTTTTCATAGAATCTGCTAGTGGATATTTGCTGCGCTTTGAGGTCTATGCTGGGAAATGAAATACCTTCACCTAAAAACTAGACAGAAGCATTCTGAGGAACTTCTTTGTGATGAGTGCATTCAACTCACAGAATTGAACGTTCCTTTTGATAGAAGAGTTTTGAAACACTCCTTTTGAAGAATCTGCAAGTCTTTATTCGGAGCGCTTCGAGGCATACTCTGGAAAAGGAAATACCTTAACATAACAACTGGACAGAAGCATTCCAGAAACTTCTTTGCGATGAGTGCATTCAACTCACAGACTTGAATGTTACCTTTGAAAGAGCAGTTTTAAACACTCTGTTTGTAGAATCTGCAAGTGGATATTTGGAGCGCTTTGAGGCTTATGCTGAGATATGAGATATCTTCAACTAAAAACTAGACAGAAGCATTCTCAGAAACTTCTGTGTGATGAGTGCATTCAACTCACAGACTTGAACGTTCCCTTTGACAGAACAATTTCAAAACACTCCTTTTGTAGTATCTGCAAGTGTTTATTTGGAGCTCTTTGAGGCCTATGTTGGAAAAGGAAATATCTTCACATAAAAACTAGACAGAAGCATTCTCAGAAACTTCTTTGTGATGAGTGCATTCTACTCACAGTGTTGAACCTACCTTTTGATAGAACAGGTTTGAAACACTCTTTTTGTAGAATCTGCAAGTGGATATTTGGAGTGCTTTGAGGCCTATGATGGAAAAGGAAATGTCTTCACATAAAAACTAGACAGAAGCACTCTAGGAAACTTCTGTGTGATGAGTGCATTCAACTCACAGACTTGAACTTTCCTTTTGATAGAACCCTTTTCCAACACTCCTTTTGTAGAATTTGCAAGGGTTTATTTGGAGCGCTTTCAGGCTTAAGCTGGAAAAGGAAATATCTTCACCTAAGAACTAGACAGAAGCATTCTCAGAAACTTCTTTCTGATGAGTGCATTCAACTCACAGACTTGAAGCTTCCTTTTGAAAGAGCAGCTTTGAAACACTCTTTTCGTAGAATCTGCAAGTGGATATTTGCTGCGCATTGAGGTCTATGCTGGGAAATGAAATATCTTCCCCTAAAAACTAGACAGAACCATTCTGAGGAACTTCTGTGTGATGAGTGCATTCAACTCACGGAATTAAACGTTCCTTTTGATAGAACAGTTTTGAAACACTCCTTTTGAAGAATCTGCAAGTCTTTATTCGGAGCGCTTCGAGGCATACGCTGGAAAAGGAAATATCTTCACATAACAACTGGACAGAAGCATTCTCAAAAACTTCTTTGCAATGAGTGCATTCAACTCACAGACTTGAATGCTACATTTGAAAGAGCAGTTTTGAACACTCTGTTTGTAGAATCTGCAAGTGGATATTTGGAGCGCTTTGAGGCTTATGCTGGGATATGAAATATCTTCACCTGATAACTAGACAGAAGCATTCTCAGAAACTTCTGTGGGCTGAGTGCATTCAACTCACAGAGTTGAATGTTTCTTTTGAAAGAGCAGTTTTGAAACTCTCTTTTTGTAGAATCTGCAAGTGGATATTTGGAGTGCTTTGAGGCCTATGCTGGGAAAAGGAATATCTTCACCAAAAAACTAGACAGACTCATTCTGAGAAACTACTGTGTGATGAGTGCATTCAACACACAGAATTGAACGTTCCTTTTGATAGAAGAGATTTGAAACACTCCTTTTGAAGAATCTGCAAGTCTTTATTCGGAGGGCTTCGACTCATACGCTGGAAAAAGAAATACCTTCACATAACAACTGGACAGAAGCATTCTCAGAAACTTCTTTGTGATGAGTGCATTCAATTCACAGACTTGAATGTTACCTTTGAAACAGTAGTTTTAAACACTCTGTTTGTAGATTCTGCAAGTGGATATTTGGAGGGCTTTGAGGCTTAAGCTGAGATATGAAATATCTTCAACTGAAAACTAGACAGAAGCATTCTCAGAAACTTCTGTGTGATGAGTGCATTCAACTCACAGAGTTGAACGTTTCTGTTGAAAGAGCAGTTTTGAAACACTCTTTTTGCAGAATCTGCAAGTGGATATTTGGAGCGCTTTGGGGCCTATGCTGGGAAAAGGAATATCTTCACCGAAAAACTAGACAGAATCATTCTGAGAAACTTCTGTGTGATGAGTGCATTCAACTCACAGACTTGAGCGTTCCTTTTCCTAGAAAAGTTTGGAAACACTCCTTTTGTAAAATCTGCAAGTGTTTATTTGGAGCGTTTTGAGGCCTAGGCTGGAAAAGGAAATATGTTCACATAAAAACTAGACAGAAGCATTCTCAGAATCTTGTCTGTGATGATTGCATTCTACTCACAGAGTTGAAATTTCTTTTTGATAGAACAGTTTCAAAACTCTCTTTTTGTAGAGTCTGCAAGTGGATATTTGGAGCTCTTTAAGGCCAATGCTGGAAAAGGAAATATCTTCACATAAAAACTAGATGGAAGCATTCTCAGAAACGTCTGTGTGATGAGTGCATTCAACTCACAGAGTTGAACCTTCCTTTTGATTGAACAGTTTTGAAACACTCTTTTTGTAGAATCTGCAAGTGGTTATTTGGAGCGTTTGGAGGCCTATGCTGGAAAAGGAAATATCCTCACATACAAACTAGACAGAAGCATTCTCAGAAACTTCTGTGTGATGAGTGCATTCAACTCACAGACTTGAAAGTTCCTTTTGACAGAACAGTTTCAAAGCACTCCTTTTGTAGTATCTGCAAGTGTTTATTTGGAGCGCTTTGAGGCCTATGTTGGAAAAGGAAATATCTTCACATAAAAACTAGACAGAAGCATTCTCAGAATCTTCTTTGAGATGAGTGCATTGTACCCACAGTGTTGAACCTTCCTTTTGATAGAACACGTTTGAAACACTCTTTTTGTAGAATCTGCAAGTGGATATTTGGAGCGCTTTTAGGCCTATGCTGGAAAAGGAAATGTCTTCACATAAAAACTAGACAGAAGCACTCTAGGAAACTTCTGTGTGATAAGTGCATTCAACTCAAAGACTTGAACTTTCCTTTTGATAGAACCCTTTTGCAACACTCCTTTTGTAGAATTTGCAAGGGTTTATTTGGAGCGCTTTCAGGCTTAAGCTGGAAAAGGAAATTTCATCACCTAAGAACTAGACAGAAGCATTCTCAGAAACTTCTTTCTGATGAGTGCATTCAACTCACAGAGTTGAAGCTTCCTTTTGAAAGAGCAGCTTTGAAACACTCTTTTCATAGAATCTGCAAGTGGATATTTGCTGCGCTTTGAGGTCTATGCTGGGAAATGAAATATCTTCACCTAAAAACTAGACAGAACCATTCTGAGGAACTTCTGTGTGATGAGTGCATTCAACTCAAGGAATTGAACGTTCCTTTTGATAGAACAGTTTTGAAACACTCCTTTTGAAGAATCTGCAAGTCTTTATTCGGAGCGCTTCGAGGCATACGCTGGAAAAGGAAATATCTTCACATAACAACTGGACAGAAGCATTCTCAAAAACTTCTTGGCAATGAGTGCATTCAACTCACAGACTTGAATGCTACATTTGAAAGAGCAGTTTTGAACACTCTGTTTGTAGAATCTGCAAGTGGATATTTGGAGCGCTTTGAGGCCTATGCTGGGAAAAGGAATATCTTCACTGAAAAACTAGACAGAATCATTCTGAGAAACTTCTGTGTGATGAGTGCATTCAACTCACCGACTTCACCGTTCCTTTTCCTAGAACAGGTTGGAAACACAACTTTTGTAGAATCTGCAAGTGTTTATTTGGAGCGCTTTGATGCCTATGCTGGAAAAGGAAATATATGCACATAAAAACTACACAGAAGCATTCTCAGAATCTTGTTTGTGATGACTGCATTCTACTCACAGAGTTCAACTTTCTTTTTGATAGAAGAGTTTGAAAACTCTCTTTTTGTAGTGTCTGCAAGTGGATATTTGGAGCTCTTTGAGGCCAATGCTGGAAAAGGAAATATCTTCACATAAAAACTAGACAGAAGCATTGTCAGAAACGTCTCTGTGATGAGTGCATTCAACTCACAGAGTTGAACCTTCCTTTTGATTGAACAGTTTTGAAACACTCTTCCTTTAGAATCTGCAAGTGGTTATTTGGAGCGGTTTGAGGCCTTTGCTGGAAAAGGAAATATCCTCTCATAAAAACTAGACAGAAGCATTCTCAGAAACTTCTGTGTGATGAGTGCATTAAACTCACAGACTTGAACGTTCCTTTTGACAGAACAGTTTTGAAACACTCCTTTTGTAGTATCTGCAAGTGATTATTTGGAGCGCTTTGAGGCCTATGTTGGAAAAGGAAATATCTTCACATAACAACTGGACAGAAGCATTCTCAAAAACTTCTTTGCAATGAGTGCATTCAACACACAGACTTGAATGCTACATTTGAAAGAGCAGTTTTGAACACTCTGTTTGTAGATTCTGCAAGTGGATATTTGGAGCGTTTTGAGGCTTATGCTGGGATATGAAATATCTTCACCTGATAACTAGACAGAAGAAGTCTCAGAAACTTCTGTGTGATGAGTGCATTCAACTCACAGAGTTGAATGTTTCTTTTGAAAGAGCAGTTTTGAAACTCTCTTTTTGTAGAATCTGCAAGTGGATATTTGGAGTGTTTTGAGGCCTATGCTGGGAAAAGGGATATCTTCACCGAAAAACTAGAGAGAATCATTGTGAGAAACTACTGTGTGATGAGTGCATTCAACTCACAGACTTCAGCGTTCCTTTTCCTAGAACAGTTTGGAAACACTCCTTTTGTAGAATCTGCAAGTGTTTATTTGGAGCGCTTTGATGCCTATGCTGGAAAAGGAAATATGTTCACATAAAAACTACACAGAAGCATTCTCAGAATCTTGTTTGTGATGACTGCATTCTACTCACAGAGTTGAACTTTCTTTTTGATAGAAGAGTTTCAAAACTCTCTTTTTGTAGGGTCTGCAAGTGGATATTTGTAGCTCTTTGAGGCCAATGCTGGAAAAGGAAATATCTTCACATAAAAACTAGACAGAAGCATTCTCAGAAACTTCTGTGTGATGAGTGCATTCAATTCACAGAGTTGAACCTTCCTTTTGATTGAACAGTTTTGAAACACTCTTCTTGTAGAATCTGCAAGTGGTTATTTGGAGCGTTTTCAGGCCTGTGCTGGAAAAGGAAATATCCTCTCATAAAAACTAGACAGAAGCATTCTCGGAAACTTCTGTGTGATGAGTGCATTCAACTCACAGACTTGAACGTTCCTTTTGACAGAACAGTTTCGAAACACTCCTTTTGTAGTATCTGCAAGTGTTTATTTGGAGCGATTTGAGGCCTATGTTGGAAAAGGAAATATCTTCACATAAAAACTAGACAGAAGCATTCTCAGAAACTTCTTTGTGATGAGTGCATTCTACTCACAGTGTTGAACCTACCTTTTGATAGAACAGGTTTGAAACACTCTTTCTGTAGAATCTGCAAGTGGATATTTGGAGCGCTTTGAGGCCTATGCTGGAAAAGGAAATGTCTTCACATAAAAACTAGACAAAAGCACTCTAGGAAACTTCAGTGTGATAAGTGCATTCAACTCACAGACTTGAACTTTCCATTTGATAGAACCCATTTGCAACACTCCTTTTGTAGAATTTGCAAGGGTTTATTTGGAGCGCTTTCTGGCTTAAGCTGGAAAAGGAAATATCTTCACCTAAGAACTAGACAGAAGCATTCTCAGAAACTTCTTTCTCATGAGTGCATTCAACTCACAGACTTGAAGCTTCCTTTTGAAAGAGCAGCTTTGAAACACTCTTTTCATAGAATCTGCAAGTGGATATTTGTTGCGCTTTGAGGTCTATGCTGGGAAATGAAATATCTTCCCCTAAAAACTAGACAGAACCATTCTGATGAACTTCTGTGTGATGAGTGCATTCAACTCACAGAATTGAACGTTCCTTTTGATAGAACAGTTTTGAGACACTCCTTTTGAAGAATCTGAAAGTCTTTATTCAGAGCGCTTCGAGGCATACGCTGGAAAAGGTAATGTCTTCACATAACAACTGGACAGAAGCATTCTCAAAAGCTTCTTTGCAACGAGTGCATTCAACTCTCAGACTTGAATGTTACCTTTGAAAGAGCAGTTTTAAACACTCTGTTTGTAGAATCTGCAAGTGGATATTTGGAGCGCTTTGAGGCTTATGCTGGGATATGAAATATCTTCACCTGATAACTAGACAGAAGCATTCTCAGAAACTTCTGTGGGATGAGTGCATTCAACTCACAGAGTTGAATGTTTCTTTTGAAAGAGCAGTTTTGAAACTCTCTTTTTGTAGAATCTGCAAGTGGATATTTGGAGTGCTTTGAGGCCTATGCTGGGAAAAGGAATATCTTCACCGAAAAACTAGACAGAATCATTCTGAGAAACTACTGTGTGATGAGCGCATTCAACACACAGAATTGAACGTTCCTTTTGATAGAAGAGATTTGAAACACTCCTTTTGAAGAATCTGCAAGTCTTTATTCGGAGGGCTTCGAGGCATATGCTGGAAAAGGAAATACCTTCACATAACAACTGGACAGAAGCATTCTCAGAAACTTCTTTGTGATGAGCGCATTCAATTCACAGACTTGAATGTTACCTTTGAAAGAGCAGTTTTAAACACTCTGTTTGTAGATTCTGCAAGTGGATATTTGGAGGGCTTTGAGGCTTATGCTGAGATATGAAATATCTTCAACTAAAAACTAGACAGAAGCATTCTCAGAAACTTCTGTGTGATGAGTGCATTCAACTCACAGAGTTGAACGTTTCTGTTGAAAGAGCAGTTTTGAAACACTCTTTTTGCAGAATCTGCAAGTGGATATTTGGAATGCTTTGAGGCCTATGCTGGGAAAAGAAATGTCTTCACCGAAAAACTAGACAGAATCATTCTGAGAAACTTCTGTGTGATGAGTGCATTCAACTCACAGACTTGAGCGTTCCTTTTCCTAGAACAGTTTGGAAACACTCCTTTTGTAGAATCTGCAAGTGTTTATTTGGAGCGCTTTGATGCCTATGCTGGAAAAGGAAATATGTTCACATAAAAACTAGACAGAAGCATTCTCAGAATCTTGTTTGTGATGACTGCATTCTACTCACAGAGTTGAACTTTCTTTTTGATAGAAGAGTTTCAAAACTCTCTTTTTGTAGAGTCTGCAAGTGGATATTTGGAGCTCTTTGAGGAAAATGCTGGAAAAGGAAATATCTTCACATAAAAACTAGACAGAAGCATTCTCAGAAACGTCTGTGTGATGAGTGCATTCAACTCACAGAGTTGAACCTTCCTTTTGATTGAACAGTTTTGAAACACTCTTCTTGTAAAATCTGCAAGTGGTTATTTGGAGCGTTTTGAGGCCTGTGCTGGAAAAGGAAATATCCTCTCATAAAAACTAGACAGAAGCATTCTCGGAAACTTCTGTGTGATGAGTGCATTCAACTCACAGACTTGAGCGTTCCTTTTCCTAGAACAGTTTGGAAACACTCCTTTTGTAAAATCTGCAAGTGTTTATTTGGAGCGCTTTGAGATCTAGGCTGGAAAAGGAAATAGGTTCACATAAAAACTAGACAGAAGCATTCTCAGAATCTTGTCTGTGATGACTGCATTCTACTCACAGAGTTGAACTTTCTTTTTGATAGAAGAGTTTCAAAACTGTCTTTTTGTAGAGTCTGCAAGTGGATATTTGGAGCTCTTTGAGGCCAATGCTGGAAAAGGAAATATCTTCACATAAAAACTAGACAGAAGCATTCTCAGAAACGTCTGTGTGATGAGTGAATTCAACTCACAGAGTTGAACCTTCCTTTTGATTGAACAGTTTTGAAACACTCTTTTTGTAGAATCTGCAAGTGGTTATTTGGAGCCTTTGGAGGCCTATACTGGAAAAGGAAATATCCTCACGTACAAACTAGACAGAAGAATTCTCAGAAACTTCTGTGTGATGAGTGCATTCAACTCACAGACTTCAACGTTCCTTTTGACAGAACAGTTTTGAAACACTCCTTTTGTAGTATCTGCAAGTGTTTATTTGGAGCGCTTTGAGGCCTATGCTGGAAAAGGAAATGTCTTCTCATAAAAACTAGACAGAAGCACTCTAGGAAACTTCTGTGTGATAAGGGCATTCAACTCACGGACTTGAACGTTCCTTTTGATAGAACCCTTTTGCAACACTCCTTTTGTAGAATTTGCAAGGGTTTATTTGGAGCGCTTTCAGGCATAAGCTGGAAAAGGAAATATCTTCACCTAAGAACTACACAGAAGCATTCTCAGAAACTTCTTTCTGATGAGTGCATTCAACTCACAGACTTGAAGCTTCCTTTTGAAAGACCAGGATTGAAATCCTCTTTTCATAGAATCTGCTAGTGGATATTTGCTGCGCTTTGAGGTCTATGCTGGGAAATGAAATACCTTCACCTAAAAACTAGACAGAAGCATTCTGAGGAACTTCTTTGTGATGAGTGCATTCAACTCACAGAATTGAACGTTCCTTTTGATAGAAGAGTTTTGAAACACTCCTTTTGAAGAATCTGCAAGTCTTTATTCGGAGCGCTTCGAGGCATACTCTGGAAAAGGAAATACCTTAACATAACAACTGGACAGAAGCATTCCAGAAACTTCTTTGCGATGAGTGCATTCAACTCACAGACTTGAATGTTACCTTTGAAAGAGCAGTTTTAAACACTCTGTTTGTAGAATCTGCAAGTGGATATTTGGAGCGCTTTGAGGCTTATGCTGAGATATGAGATATCTTCAACTAAAAACTAGACAGAAGCATTCTCAGAAACTTCTGTGTGATGAGTGCATTCAACTCACAGACTTGAACGTTCCCTTTGACAGAACAATTTCAAAACACTCCTTTTGTAGTATCTGCAAGTGTTTATTTGGAGCTCTTTGAGGCCTATGTTGGAAAAGGAAATATCTTCACATAAAAACTAGACAGAAGCATTCTCAGAAACTTCTTTGTGATGAGTGCATTCTACTCACAGTGTTGAACCTACCTTTTGATAGAACAGGTTTGAAACACTCTTTTTGTAGAATCTGCAAGTGGATATTTGGAGTGCTTTGAGGCCTATGATGGAAAAGGAAATGTCTTCACATAAAAACTAGACAGAAGCACTCTAGGAAACTTCTGTGTGATGAGTGCATTCAACTCACAGACTTGAACTTTCCTTTTGATAGAACCCTTTTCCAACACTCCTTTTGTAGAATTTGCAAGGGTTTATTTGGAGCGCTTTCAGGCTTAAGCTGGAAAAGGAAATATCTTCACCTAAGAACTAGACAGAAGCATTCTCAGAAACTTCTTTCTGATGAGTGCATTCAACTCACAGACTTGAAGCTTCCTTTTGAAAGAGCAGCTTTGAAACACTCTTTTCGTAGAATCTGCAAGTGGATATTTGCTGCGCATTGAGGTCTATGCTGGGAAATGAAATATCTTCCCCTAAAAACTAGACAGAACCATTCTGAGGAACTTCTGTGTGATGAGTGCATTCAACTCACGGAATTAAACGTTCCTTTTGATAGAACAGTTTTGAAACACTCCTTTTGAAGAATCTGCAAGTCTTTATTCGGAGCGCTTCGAGGCATACGCTGGAAAAGGAAATATCTTCACATAACAACTGGACAGAAGCATTCTCAAAAACTTCTTTGCAATGAGTGCATTCAACTCACAGACTTGAATGCTACATTTGAAAGAGCAGTTTTGAACACTCTGTTTGTAGAATCTGCAAGTGGATATTTGGAGCGCTTTGAGGCTTATGCTGGGATATGAAATATCTTCACCTGATAACTAGACAGAAGCATTCTCAGAAACTTCTGTGTGATGAGTGCATTCAACTCACAGAGTTGAATGTTTCTTTTGAAAGAGCAGTTTTGAAACTCTCTTTTTGTAGAATCTGCAAGTGGATATTTGGAGTGCTTTGAGGCCTATGCTGGGAAAAGGAATATCTTCACCGAAAAACTAGACAGACTCATTCTGAGAAACTACTGTGTGATGAGTGCATTCAACACACAGAATTGAACGTTCCTTTTGATAGAAGAGATTTGAAACACTCCTTTTGAAGAATCTGCAAGTCTTTATTCGGAGGGCTTCGACTCATACGCTGGAAAAAGAAATACCTTCACATAACAACTGGACAGAAGCATTCTCAGAAACTTCTTTGTGATGAGTGCATTCAATTCACAGACTTGAATGTTACCTTTGAAACAGTAGTTTTAAACACTCTGTTTGTAGATTCTGCAAGTGGATATTTGGAGGGCTTTGAGGCTTAAGCTGAGATATGAAATATCTTCAACTGAAAACTAGACAGAAGCATTCTCAGAAACTTCTGTGTGATGAGTGCATTCAACTCACAGAGTTGAACGTTTCTGTTGAAAGAGCAGTTTTGAAACACTCTTTTTGCAGAATCTGCAAGTGGATATTTGGAGCGCTTTGGGGCCTATGCTGGGAAAAGGAATATCTTCACCGAAAAACTAGACAGAATCATTCTGAGAAACTTCTGTGTGATGAGTGCATTCAACTCACAGACTTGAGCGTTCCTTTTCCTAGAAAAGTTTGGAAACACTCCTTTTGTAAAATCTGCAAGTGTTTATTTGGAGCGTTTTGAGGCCTAGGCTGGAAAAGGAAATATGTTCACATAAAAACTAGACAGAAGCATTCTCAGAATCTTGTCTGTGATGATTGCATTCTACTCACAGAGTTGAAATTTCTTTTTGATAGAACAGTTTCAAAACTCTCTTTTTGTAGAGTCTGCAAGTGGATATTTGGAGCTCTTTAAGGCCAATGCTGGAAAAGGAAATATCTTCACATAAAAACTAGATGGAAGCATTCTCAGAAACGTCTGTGTGATGAGTGCATTCAACTCACAGAGTTGAACCTTCCTTTTGATTGAACAGTTTTGAAACACTCTTTTTGTAGAATCTGCAAGTGGTTATTTGGAGCGTTTGGAGGCCTATGCTGGAAAAGGAAATATCCTCACATACAAACTAGACAGAAGCATTCTCAGAAACTTCTGTGTGATGAGTGCATTCAACTCACAGACTTGAAAGTTCCTTTTGACAGAACAGTTTCAAAGCACTCCTTTTGTAGTATCTGCAAGTGTTTATTTGGAGCGCTTTGAGGCCTATGTTGGAAAAGGAAATATCTTCACATAAAAACTAGACAGAAGCATTCTCAGAATCTTCTTTGAGATGAGTGCATTGTACCCACAGTGTTGAACCTTCCTTTTGATAGAACACGTTTGAAACACTCTTTTTGTAGAATCTGCAAGTGGATATTTGGAGCGCTTTTAGGCCTATGCTGGAAAAGGAAATGTCTTCACATAAAAACTAGACAGAAGCACTCTAGGAAACTTCTGTGTGATAAGTGCATTCAACTCAAAGACTTGAACTTTCCTTTTGATAGAACCCTTTTGCAACACTCCTTTTGTAGAATTTGCAAGGGTTTATTTGGAGCGCTTTCAGGCTTAAGCTGGAAAAGGAAATTTCATCACCTAAGAACTAGACAGAAGCATTCTCAGAAACTTCTTTCTGATGAGTGCATTCAACTCACAGAGTTGAAGCTTCCTTTTGAAAGAGCAGCTTTGAAACACTCTTTTCATAGAATCTGCAAGTGGATATTTGCTGCGCTTTGAGGTCTATGCTGGGAAATGAAATATCTTCACCTAAAAACTAGACAGAACCATTCTGAGGAACTTCTGTGTGATGAGTGCATTCAACTCAAGGAATTGAACGTTCCTTTTGATAGAACAGTTTTGAAACACTCCTTTTGAAGAATCTGCAAGTCTTTATTCGGAGCGCTTCGAGGCATACGCTGGAAAAGGAAATATCTTCACATAACAACTGGACAGAAGCATTCTCAAAAACTTCTTGGCAATGAGTGCATTCAACTCACAGACTTGAATGCTACATTTGAAAGAGCAGTTTTGAACACTCTGTTTGTAGAATCTGCAAGTGGATATTTGGAGCGCTTTGAGGCCTATGCTGGGAAAAGGAATATCTTCACTGAAAAACTAGACAGAATCATTCTGAGAAACTTCTGTGTGATGAGTGCATTCAACTCACCGACTTCACCGTTCCTTTTCCTAGAACAGGTTGGAAACACAACTTTTGTAGAATCTGCAAGTGTTTATTTGGAGCGCTTTGATGCCTATGCTGGAAAAGGAAATATATGCACATAAAAACTACACAGAAGCATTCTCAGAATCTTGTTTGTGATGACTGCATTCTACTCACAGAGTTCAACTTTCTTTTTGATAGAAGAGTTTGAAAACTCTCTTTTTGTAGTGTCTGCAAGTGGATATTTGGAGCTCTTTGAGGCCAATGCTGGAAAAGGAAATATCTTCACATAAAAACTAGACAGAAGCATTGTCAGAAACGTCTCTGTGATGAGTGCATTCAACTCACAGAGTTGAACCTTCCTTTTGATTGAACAGTTTTGAAACACTCTTCCTTTAGAATCTGCAAGTGGTTATTTGGAGCGGTTTGAGGCCTTTGCTGGAAAAGGAAATATCCTCTCATAAAAACTAGACAGAAGCATTCTCAGAAACTTCTGTGTGATGAGTGCATTAAACTCACAGACTTGAACGTTCCTTTTGACAGAACAGTTTCGAAACACTCCTTTTGTAGTATCTGCAAGTGTTTATTTGGAGCGCTTTGAGGCCTATGTTGGAAAAGGAAATATCTTCACATAACAACTGGACAGAAGCATTCTCAAAAACTTCTTTGCAATGAGTGCATTCAACACACAGACTTGAATGCTACATTTGAAAGAGCAGTTTTGAACACTCTGTTTGTAGATTCTGCAAGTGGATATTTGGAGCGTTTTGAGGCTTATGCTGGGATATGAAATATCTTCACCTGATAACTAGACAGAAGAAGTCTCAGAAACTTCTGTGTGATGAGTGCATTCAACTCACAGAGTTGAATGTTTCTTTTGAAAGAGCAGTTTTGAAACTCTCTTTTTGTAGAATCTGCAAGTGGATATTTGGAGTGTTTTGAGGCCTATGCTGGGAAAAGGGATATCTTCACCGAAAAACTAGAGAGAATCATTGTGAGAAACTACTGTGTGATGAGTGCATTCAACTCACAGACTTCAGCGTTCCTTTTCCTAGAACAGTTTGGAAACACTCCTTTTGTAGAATCTGCAAGTGTTTATTTGGAGCGCTTTGAGGCCTATGCTGGAAAAGGAAATATGTTCACATAAAAACTACACAGAAGCATTCTCAGAATCTTGTTTGTGATGACTGCATTCTACTCACAGAGTTGAACTTTCTTTTTGATAGAAGAGTTTCAAAACTCTCTTTTTGTAGGGTCTGCAAGTGGATATTTGTAGCTCTTTGAGGCCAATGCTGGAAAAGGAAATATCTTCACATAAAAACTAGACAGAAGCATTCTCAGAAACTTCTGTGTGATGAGTGCATTCAATTCACAGAGTTGAACCTTCCTTTTGATTGAACAGTTTTGAAACACTCTTCTTGTAGAATCTGCAAGTGGTTATTTGGAGCGTTTTCAGGCCTGTGCTGGAAAAGGAAATATCCTCTCATAAAAACTAGACAGAAGCATTCTCGGAAACTTCTGTGTGATGAGTGCATTCAACTCACAGACTTGAACGTTCCTTTTGACAGAACAGTTTCGAAACACTCCTTTTGTAGTATCTGCAAGTGTTTATTTGGAGCGATTTGAGGCCTATGTTGGAAAAGGAAATATCTTCACATAAAAACTAGACAGAAGCATTCTCAGAAACTTCTTTGTGATGAGTGCATTCTACTCACAGTGTTGAACCTACCTTTTGATAGAACAGGTTTGAAACACTCTTTCTGTAGAATCTGCAAGTGGATATTTGGAGCGCTTTGAGGCCTATGCTGGAAAAGGAAATGTCTTCACATAAAAACTAGACAAAAGCACTCTAGGAAACTTCAGTGTGATAAGTGCATTCAACTCACAGACTTGAACTTTCCATTTGATAGAACCCATTTGCAACACTCCTTTTGTAGAATTTGCAAGGGTTTATTTGGAGCGCTTTCTGGCTTAAGCTGGAAAAGGAAATATCTTCACCTAAGAACTAGACAGAAGCATTCTCAGAAACTTCTTTCTCATGAGTGCATTCAACTCACAGACTTGAAGCTTCCTTTTGAAAGAGCAGCTTTGAAACACTCTTTTCATAGAATCTGCAAGTGGATATTTGTTGCGCTTTGAGGTCTATGCTGGGAAATGAAATATCTTCCCCTAAAAACTAGACAGAACCATTCTGATGAACTTCTGTGTGATGAGTGCATTCAACTCACGGAATTGAACGTTCCTTTTGATAGAACAGTTTTGAAACACTCCTTTTGAAGAATCTGAAAGTCTTTATTCAGAGCGCTTCGAGGCATACGCTGGAAAAGGTAATGTCTTCACATAACAACTGGACAGAAGCATTCTCAAAAGCTTCTTTGCAACGAGTGCATTCAACTCACAGACTTGAATGTTACCTTTGAAAGAGCAGTTTTAAACACTCTGTTTGTAGAATCTGCAAGTGGATATTTGGAGCGCTTTGAGGCTTATGCTGGGATATGAAATATCTTCACCTGATAACTAGACAGAAGCATTCTCAGAAACTTCTGTGGGATGAGTGCATTCAACTCACAGAGTTGAATGTTTCTTTTGAAAGAGCAGTTTTGAAACTCTCTTTTTGTAGAATCTGCAAGTGGATATTTGGAGTGCTTTGAGGCCTATGCTGGGAAAAGGAATATCTTCACCGAAAAACTAGACAGAATCATTCTGAGAAACTACTGTGTGATGAGCGCATTCAACACACAGAATTGAACGTTCCTTTTGATAGAAGAGATTTGAAACACTCCTTTTGAAGAATCTGCAAGTCTTTATTCGGAGGGCTTCGAGGCATATGCTGGAAAAGGAAATACCTTCACATAACAACTGGACAGAAGCATTCTCAGAAACTTCTTTGTGATGAGCGCATTCAATTCACAGACTTGAATGTTACCTTTGAAAGAGCAGTTTTAAACACTCTGTTTGTAGATTCTGCAAGTGGATATTTGGAGGGCTTTGAGGCTTATGCTGAGATATGAAATATCTTCAACTAAAAACTAGACAGAAGCATTCTCAGAAACTTCTGTGTGATGAGTGCATTCAACTCACAGAGTTGAACGTTTCTGTTGAAAGAGCAGTTTTGAAACACTCTTTTTGCAGAATCTGCAAGTGGATATTTGGAATGCTTTGAGGCCTATGCTGGGAAAAGAAATGTCTTCACCGAAAAACTAGACAGAATCATTCTGAGAAACTTCTGTGTGATGAGTGCATTCAACTCACAGACTTGAGCGTTCCTTTTCCTAGAACAGTTTGGAAACACTCCTTTTGTAGAATCTGCAAGTGTTTATTTGGAGCGCTTTGATGCCTATGCTGGAAAAGGAAATATGTTCACATAAAAACTAGACAGAAGCATTCTCAGAATCTTGTTTGTGATGACTGCATTCTACTCACAGAGTTGAACTTTCTTTTTGATAGAAGAGTTTCAAAACTCTCTTTTTGTAGAGTCTGCAAGTGGATATTTGGAGCTCTTTGAGGCCAATGCTGGAAAAGGAAATATCTTCACATAAAAACTAGACAGAAGCATTCTCAGAAACGTCTGTGTGATGAGTGCATTCAACTCACAGAGTTGAACCTTCCTTTTGATTGAACAGTTTTGAAACACTCTTCTTGTAAAATCTGCAAGTGGTTATTTGGAGCGTTTTGAGGCCTGTGCTGGAAAAGGAAATATCCTCTCATAAAAACTAGACAGAAGCATTCTCGGAAACTTCTGTGTGATGAGTGCATTCAACTCACAGACTTGAGCGTTCCTTTTCCTAGAACAGTTTGGAAACACTCCTTTTGTAAAATCTGCAAGTGTTTATTTGGAGCGCTTTGAGGTCTAGGCTGGAAAAGGAAATATGTTCACATAAAAACTAGACAGAAGCATTCTCAGAATCTTGTCTGTGATGACTGCATTCTACTCACAGAGTTGAACTTTCTTTTTGATAGAAGAGTTTCAAAACTGTCTTTTTGTAGAGTCTGCAAGTGGATATTTGGAGCTCTTTGAGGCCAATGCTGGAAAAGGAAATATATTCACATAAAAACTAGACAGAAGCATTCTCAGAAACGTCTGTGTGATGAGTGAATTCAACTCACAGAGTTGAACCTTCCTTTTGATTGAACAGTTTTGAAACACTCTTTTTGTAGAATCTGCAAGTGGTTATTTGGAGCCTTTGGAGGCCTATACTGGAAAAGGAAATATCCTCACGTACAAACTAGACAGAAGAATTCTCAGAAACTTCTGTGTGATGAGTGCATTCAACTCACAGACTTGAACGTTCCTTTTGAGAGAACAGTTTTGAAACTCTCCTTTTGTAGTATCTGCAAGTGTTTATTTGGAGCGCTTTGAGGCCTATGCTGGAAAAGGAAATGTCTTCTCATAAAAACTAGACAGAAGCACTCTAGGAAACTTCTGTGTGATAAGGGCATTCAACTCACGGACTTGAACGTTCCTTTTGATAGAACCCTTTTGCAACACTCCTTTTGTAGAATTTGCAAGGGTTTATTTGGAGCGCTTTCAGGCATAAGCTGGAAAAGGAAATATCTTCACCTAAGAACTACACAGAAGCATTCTCAGAAACTTCTTTCTGATGAGTGCATTCAACTCACAGACTTGAAGCTTCCTTTTGAAAGACCAGGATTGAAATCCTCTTTTCATAGAATCTGCTAGTGGATATTTGCTGCGCTTTGAGGTCTATGCTGGGAAATGAAATACCTTCACCTAAAAACTAGACAGAACCATTCTGAGGAACTTCTGTGTGATGAGTGCATTCAACTCAAGGAATTGAACGTTCCTTTTGATAGAACAGTTTTGAAACACTCCTTTTGAAGAATCTGCAAGTCTTTATTCGGAGCGCTTCGAGGCATACGCTGGAAAAGGAAATATCTTCACATAACAACTGGACAGAAGCATTCTCAAAAACTTCTTGGCAATGAGTGCATTCAACTCACAGACTTGAATGCTACATTTGAAAGAGCAGTTTTGAACACTCTGTTTGTAGAATCTGCAAGTGGATATTTGGAGCGCTTTGAGGCCTATGCTGGGAAAGGGAATATCTTCACTGAAAAACTAGACAGAATCATTCTGAGAAACTTCTGTGTGATGAGTGCATTCAACTCACCGACTTCAGCGTTCCTTTTCCTAGAACAGGTTGGAAACACAACTTTTGTAGAATCTGCAAGTGTTTATTTGGAGCGCTTTGATGCCTATGCTGGAAAAGGAAATATATTCACATAAAAACTACACAGAAGCATTCTCAGAATCTTGTTTGTGATGACTGCATTCTACTCACAGAGTTGAACTTTCTTTTTGATAGAAGAGTTTGAAAACTCTCTTTTTGTAGTGTCTGCAAGTGGATATTTGGAGCTCTTTGAGGCCAATGCTGGAAAAGGAAATATCTTCACATAAAAACTAGACAGAAGCATTGTCAGAAACGTCTGTGTGATGAGTGCATTCAACTCACAGAGTTGAACCTTCCTTTTGATTGAAGAGTTTTGAAACACTCTTCCTTTAGAATCTGCAAGTGGTTATTTGGAGCGGTTTGAGGCCTTTGCTGGAAAAGGAAATATCCTCTCATAAAAACTAGACAGAAGCATTCTCAGAAACTTCTGTGTGATGAGTGCATTAAACTCACAGACTTGAACGTTCCTTTTGACAGAACAGTTTCGAAACACTCCTTTTGTAGTATCTGCAAGTGTTTATTTGGAGCGCTTTGAGGCCTATGTTGGAAAAGGAAATATCTTCACATAACAACTGGACAGAAGCATTCTCAAAAACTTCTTTGCAATGAGTGCATTCAACACACAGACTTGAATGCTACATTTGAAAGAGCAGTTTTGAACACTCTGTTTGTAGATTCTGCAAGTGGATATTTGGAGCGTTTTGAGGCTTATGCTGGGATATGAAATATCTTCACCTGATAACTAGACAGAAGAAGTCTCAGAAACTTCTGTGTGATGAGTGCATTCAACTCACAGAGTTGAATGTTTCTTTTGAAAGAGCAGTTTTGAAACTCTCTTTTTGTAGAATCTGCAAGTGGATATTTGGAGTGTTTTGAGGCCTATGCTGGGAAAAGGGATATCTTCACCGAAAAACTAGAGAGAATCATTGTGAGAAACTACTGTGTGATGAGTGCATTCAACTCACAGACTTCAGCGTTCCTTTTCCTAGAACAGTTTGGAAACACTCCTTTTGTAGAATCTGCAAGTGTTTATTTGGAGCGCTTTGATGCCTATGCTGGAAAAGGAAATATGTTCACATAAAAACTACACAGAAGCATTCTCAGAATCTTGTTTGTGATGACTGCATTCTACTCACAGAGTTGAACTTTCTTTTTGATAGAAGAGTTTCAAAACTCTCTTTTTGTAGGGTCTGCAAGTGGATATTTGTAGCTCTTTGAGGCCAATGCTGGAAAAGGAAATATCTTCACATAAAAACTAGACAGGAGCATTCTCAGAAACTTCTGTGTGATGAGTGCATTCAATTCACAGAGTTGAACCTTCCTTTTGATTGAACAGTTTTGAAACACTCTTCTTGTAGAATCTGCAAGTGGTTATTTGGAGCGTTTTGAGGCCTGTGCTGGAAAAGGAAATATCCTCTCATAAAAACTAGACAGAAGCATTCTCGGAAACTTCTGTGTGATGAGTGCATTCAACTCACAGACTTGAACGTTCCTTTTGACAGAACAGTTTCGAAACACTCCTTTTGTAGTATCTGCAAGTGTTTATTTGGAGCGATTTGAGGCCTATGTTGGAAAAGGAAATATCTTCACATAAAAACTAGACAGAAGCATTCTCAGAAACTACTTTGTGATGAGTGCATTCTACTCACAGTGTTGAACCTACCTTTTGATAGAACAGGTTTGAAACACTCTTTCTGTAGAATCTGCCAGTGGATATTTGGAGCGCTTTGGGGCCTATGCTGGAAAAGGAAATGTCTTCACATAAAAACTAGACAAAAGCACTCTAGGAAACTTCAGTGTGATAAGTGCACTCAACTCACAGACTTGAACTTTCCATTTGATAGAACCCATTTGCAACACTCCTTTTGTAGAATTTGCAAGGGTTTATTTGGAGCGCTTTCAGGCTTAAGCTGGAAAAGGAAATATCTTCACCTAAGAACTAGACAGAAGCATTCTCAGAAACTTCTTTCTGATGAGTGCATTCAACTCACAGACTTGAAGCTTCCTTTTGAAAGAGCAGCTTTGAAACACTCTTTTCATAGAATCTGCAAGTGGATATTTGTTGCGCTTTGAGGTCTCTGCTGGGAAATGAAATATCTTCACCTAAAAACTAGACAGAACCATTCTGATGAACTTCTGTGTGATGAGTGCATTCAACTCACGGAATTGAACGTTCCTTTTGATAGAACAGTTTTGAAACACTCCTTTTGAAGAATCTGAAAGTCTTTATTCAGAGCGCTTCGAGGCATACACTGGAAAAGGTAATGTCTTCACATAACAACTGGACAGAAGCATTCTCAAAAGCTTCTTTGCAACGAGTGCATTCAACTCACAGACTTGAATGTTACCTTTGAAAGAGCAGTTTTGAACACTCTGTTTGTAGAATCTGCAAGTGGATATTTGGAGCGCTTTGAGGCTTATGCTGGGATATGAAATATCTTCACCTGATAACTAGACAGAAGCATTCTCAGAAACTTCTGTGGGATGAGTGCATTCAACTCACAGAGTTGAATGTTTCTTTTGAAAGAGCAGTTTTGAAACTCTCTTTTTGTAGAATCTGCAAGTGGATATTTGGAGTGCTTTGAGGCCTATGCTGGGAAAAGGAATATCTTCACCGAAAAACTAGACAGAATCATTCTGGGAAACTACTGTGTGATGAGCGCATTCAACACACAGAATTGAACGTTCCTTTTGATAGAAGAGATTTGAAACACTCCTTTTGAAGAATCTGCAAGTCTTTATTCGGAGGGCTTCGAGGCATATGCTGGAAAAGGAAATACCTTCACATAACAACTGGACAGAAGCATTCTCAGAAACTTCTTTGTGATGAGCGCATTCAATTCACAGACTTGAATGTTACCTTTGAAAGAGCAGTTTTAAACACTCTGTTTGTAGATTCTGCAAGTGGATATTTGGAGGGCTTTGAGGCTTATGCTGAGATATGAAATATCTTCAACTAAAAACTAGACAGAAGCATTCTCAGAAACTTCTGTGTGATGAGTGCATTCAACTCACAGAGTTGAACGTTTCTGTTGAAAGAGCAGTTTTGAAACACTCTTTTTGCAGAATCTGCAAGTGGATATTTGGAATGCTTTGAGGCCTATGCTGGGAAAAGAAATGTCTTCACCGAAAAACTAGACAGAATCATTCTGAGAAACTTCTGTGTGATGAGTGCATTCAACTCACAGACTTGAGCGTTCCTTTTCCTAGAACAGTTTGGAAACACTCCTTTTGTAGAATCTGCAAGTGTTTATTTGGAGCGCTTTGATGCCTATGCTGGAAAAGGAAATATGTTCACATAAAAACTAGACAGAAGCATTCTCAGAATCTTGTTTGTGATGACTGCATTCTACTCACAGAGTTGAACTTTCTTTTTGATAGAAGAGTTTCAAAACTCTCTTTTTGTAGAGTCTGCAAGTGGATATTTGGAGCTCTTTGAGGCCAATGCTGGAAAAGGAAATATCTTCACATAAAAACTAGACAGAAGCATTCTCAGAAACGTCTGTGTGATGAGTGCATTCAACTCACAGAGTTGAACCTTCCTTTTGATTGAACAGTTTTGAAACACTCTTCTTGTAAAATCTGCAAGTGGTTATTTGGAGCGTTTTGAGGCCTGTGCTGGAAAAGGAAATATCCTCTCATAAAAACTAGACAGAAGCATTCTCGGAAACTTCTGTGTGATGAGTGCATTCAACTCACAGACTTGAGCGTTCCTTTTCCTAGAACAGTTTGGAAACACTGCTTTTGTAAAATCTGCAAGTGTTTATTTGGAGCGCTTTGAGATCTAGGCTGGAAAAGGAAATATGTTCACATAAAAACTAGACAGAAGCATTCTCAGAATCTTGTCTGTGATGATTGCATTCTACTCACAGAGTTGAAATTTCTTTTTGATAGAACAGTTTCAAAACTCTCTTTTTGTAGAGTCTGCAAGTGGATATTTGGAGCTCTTTAAGGCCAATGCTGGAAAAGGAAATATCTTCACATAAAAACTAGATGGAAGCATTCTCAGAAACGTCTGTGTGATGAGTGCATTCAACTCACAGAGTTGAACCTTCCTTTTGATTGAACAGTTTTGAAACACTCTTTTTGTAGAATCTGCAAGTGGTTATTTGGAGCGTTTGGAGGCCTATGCTGGAAAAGGAAATATCCTCACATACAAACTAGACAGAAGCATTCTCAGAAACTTCTGTGTGATGAGTGCATTCAACTCACAGACTTGAAAGTTCCTTTTGACAGAACAGTTTCAAAGCACTCCTTTTGTAGTATCTGCAAGTGTTTATTTGGAGCGCTTTGAGGCCTATGTTGGAAAAGGAAATATCTTCACATAAAAACTAGACAGAAGCATTCTCAGAATCTTCTTTGAGATGAGTGCATTGTACCCACAGTGTTGAACCTTCCTTTTGATAGAACACGTTTGAAACACTCTTTTTGTAGAATCTGCAAGTGGATATTTGGAGCGCTTTTAGGCCTATGCTGGAAAAGGAAATGTCTTCACATAAAAACTAGACAGAAGCACTCTAGGAAACTTCTGTGTGATAAGTGCATTCAACTCAAAGACTTGAACTTTCCTTTTGATAGAACCCTTTTGCAACACTCCTTTTGTAGAATTTGCAAGGGTTTATTTGGAGCGCTTTCAGGCTTAAGCTGGAAAAGGAAATTTCATCACCTAAGAACTAGACAGAAGCATTCTCAGAAACTTCTTTCTGATGAGTGCATTCAACTCACAGAGTTGAAGCTTCCTTTTGAAAGAGCAGCTTTGAAACACTCTTTTCATAGAATCTGCAAGTGGATATTTGCTGCGCTTTGAGGTCTATGCTGGGAAATGAAATATCTTCACCTAAAAACTAGACAGAACCATTCTGAGGAACTTCTGTGTGATGAGTGCATTCAACTCAAGGAATTGAACGTTCCTTTTGATAGAACAGTTTTGAAACACTCCTTTTGAAGAATCTGCAAGTCTTTATTCGGAGCGCTTCGAGGCATACGCTGGAAAAGGAAATATCTTCACATAACAACTGGACAGAAGCATTCTCAAAAACTTCTTGGCAATGAGTGCATTCAACTCACAGACTTGAATGCTACATTTGAAAGAGCAGTTTTGAACACTCTGTTTGTAGAATCTGCAAGTGGATATTTGGAGCGCTTTGAGGCCTATGCTGGGAAAAGGAATATCTTCACTGAAAAACTAGACAGAATCATTCTGAGAAACTTCTGTGTGATGAGTGCATTCAACTCACCGACTTCACCGTTCCTTTTCCTAGAACAGGTTGGAAACACAACTTTTGTAGAATCTGCAAGTGTTTATTTGGAGCGCTTTGATGCCTATGCTGGAAAAGGAAATATATGCACATAAAAACTACACAGAAGCATTCTCAGAATCTTGTTTGTGATGACTGCATTCTACTCACAGAGTTCAACTTTCTTTTTGATAGAAGAGTTTGAAAACTCTCTTTTTGTAGTGTCTGCAAGTGGATATTTGGAGCTCTTTGAGGCCAATGCTGGAAAAGGAAATATCTTCACATAAAAACTAGACAGAAGCATTGTCAGAAACGTCTCTGTGATGAGTGCATTCAACTCACAGAGTTGAACCTTCCTTTTGATTGAACAGTTTTGAAACACTCTTCCTTTAGAATCTGCAAGTGGTTATTTGGAGCGGTTTGAGGCCTTTGCTGGAAAAGGAAATATCCTCTCATAAAAACTAGACAGAAGCATTCTCAGAAACTTCTGTGTGATGAGTGCATTAAACTCACAGACTTGAACGTTCCTTTTGACAGAACAGTTTCGAAACACTCCTTTTGTAGTATCTGCAAGTGTTTATTTGGAGCGCTTTGAGGCCTATGTTGGAAAAGGAAATATCTTCACATAACAACTGGACAGAAGCATTCTCAAAAACTTCTTTGCAATGAGTGCATTCAACACACAGACTTGAATGCTACATTTGAAAGAGCAGTTTTGAACACTCTGTTTGTAGATTCTGCAAGTGGATATTTGGAGCGTTTTGAGGCTTATGCTGGGATATGAAATATCTTCACCTGATAACTAGACAGAAGAAGTCTCAGAAACTTCTGTGTGATGAGTGCATTCAACTCACAGAGTTGAATGTTTCTTTTGAAAGAGCAGTTTTGAAACTCTCTTTTTGTAGAATCTGCAAGTGGATATTTGGAGTGTTTTGAGGCCTATGCTGGGAAAAGGGATATCTTCACCGAAAAACTAGAGAGAATCATTGTGAGAAACTACTGTGTGATGAGTGCATTCAACTCACAGACTTCAGCGTTCCTTTTCCTAGAACAGTTTGGAAACACTCCTTTTGTAGAATCTGCAAGTGTTTATTTGGAGCGCTTTGAGGCCTATGCTGGAAAAGGAAATATGTTCACATAAAAACTACACAGAAGCATTCTCAGAATCTTGTTTGTGATGACTGCATTCTACTCACAGAGTTGAACTTTCTTTTTGATAGAAGAGTTTCAAAACTCTCTTTTTGTAGGGTCTGCAAGTGGATATTTGTAGCTCTTTGAGGCCAATGCTGGAAAAGGAAATATCTTCACATAAAAACTAGACAGAAGCATTCTCAGAAACTTCTGTGTGATGAGTGCATTCAATTCACAGAGTTGAACCTTCCTTTTGATTGAACAGTTTTGAAACACTCTTCTTGTAGAATCTGCAAGTGGTTATTTGGAGCGTTTTCAGGCCTGTGCTGGAAAAGGAAATATCCTCTCATAAAAACTAGACAGAAGCATTCTCGGAAACTTCTGTGTGATGAGTGCATTCAACTCACAGACTTGAACGTTCCTTTTGACAGAACAGTTTCGAAACACTCCTTTTGTAGTATCTGCAAGTGTTTATTTGGAGCGATTTGAGGCCTATGTTGGAAAAGGAAATATCTTCACATAAAAACTAGACAGAAGCATTCTCAGAAACTTCTTTGTGATGAGTGCATTCTACTCACAGTGTTGAACCTACCTTTTGATAGAACAGGTTTGAAACACTCTTTCTGTAGAATCTGCAAGTGGATATTTGGAGCGCTTTGAGGCCTATGCTGGAAAAGGAAATGTCTTCACATAAAAACTAGACAAAAGCACTCTAGGAAACTTCAGTGTGATAAGTGCATTCAACTCACAGACTTGAACTTTCCATTTGATAGAACCCATTTGCAACACTCCTTTTGTAGAATTTGCAAGGGTTTATTTGGAGCGCTTTCTGGCTTAAGCTGGAAAAGGAAATATCTTCACCTAAGAACTAGACAGAAGCATTCTCAGAAACTTCTTTCTCATGAGTGCATTCAACTCACAGACTTGAAGCTTCCTTTTGAAAGAGCAGCTTTGAAACACTCTTTTCATAGAATCTGCAAGTGGATATTTGTTGCGCTTTGAGGTCTATGCTGGGAAATGAAATATCTTCCCCTAAAAACTAGACAGAACCATTCTGATGAACTTCTGTGTGATGAGTGCATTCAACTCACGGAATTGAACGTTCCTTTTGATAGAACAGTTTTGAAACACTCCTTTTGAAGAATCTGAAAGTCTTTATTCAGAGCGCTTCGAGGCATACGCTGGAAAAGGTAATGTCTTCACATAACAACTGGACAGAAGCATTCTCAAAAGCTTCTTTGCAACGAGTGCATTCAACTCACAGACTTGAATGTTACCTTTGAAAGAGCAGTTTTAAACACTCTGTTTGTAGAATCTGCAAGTGGATATTTGGAGCGCTTTGAGGCTTATGCTGGGATATGAAATATCTTCACCTGATAACTAGACAGAAGCATTCTCAGAAACTTCTGTGGGATGAGTGCATTCAACTCACAGAGTTGAATGTTTCTTTTGAAAGAGCAGTTTTGAAACTCTCTTTTTGTAGAATCTGCAAGTGGATATTTGGAGTGCTTTGAGGCCTATGCTGGGAAAAGGAATATCTTCACCGAAAAACTAGACAGAATCATTCTGAGAAACTACTGTGTGATGAGCGCATTCAACACACAGAATTGAACGTTCCTTTTGATAGAAGAGATTTGAAACACTCCTTTTGAAGAATCTGCAAGTCTTTATTCGGAGGGCTTCGAGGCATATGCTGGAAAAGGAAATACCTTCACATAACAACTGGACAGAAGCATTCTCAGAAACTTCTTTGTGATGAGCGCATTCAATTCACAGACTTGAATGTTACCTTTGAAAGAGCAGTTTTAAACACTCTGTTTGTAGATTCTGCAAGTGGATATTTGGAGGGCTTTGAGGCTTATGCTGAGATATGAAATATCTTCAACTAAAAACTAGACAGAAGCATTCTCAGAAACTTCTGTGTGATGAGTGCATTCAACTCACAGAGTTGAACGTTTCTGTTGAAAGAGCAGTTTTGAAACACTCTTTTTGCAGAATCTGCAAGTGGATATTTGGAATGCTTTGAGGCCTATGCTGGGAAAAGAAATGTCTTCACCGAAAAACTAGACAGAATCATTCTGAGAAACTTCTGTGTGATGAGTGCATTCAACTCACAGACTTGAGCGTTCCTTTTCCTAGAACAGTTTGGAAACACTCCTTTTGTAGAATCTGCAAGTGTTTATTTGGAGCGCTTTGATGCCTATGCTGGAAAAGGAAATATGTTCACATAAAAACTAGACAGAAGCATTCTCAGAATCTTGTTTGTGATGACTGCATTCTACTCACAGAGTTGAACTTTCTTTTTGATAGAAGAGTTTCAAAACTCTCTTTTTGTAGAGTCTGCAAGTGGATATTTGGAGCTCTTTGAGGCCAATGCTGGAAAAGGAAATATCTTCACATAAAAACTAGACAGAAGCATTCTCAGAAACGTCTGTGTGATGAGTGCATTCAACTCACAGAGTTGAACCTTCCTTTTGATTGAACAGTTTTGAAACACTCTTCTTGTAAAATCTGCAAGTGGTTATTTGGAGCGTTTTGAGGCCTGTGCTGGAAAAGGAAATATCCTCTCATAAAAACTAGACAGAAGCATTCTCGGAAACTTCTGTGTGATGAGTGCATTCAACTCACAGACTTGAGCGTTCCTTTTCCTAGAACAGTTTGGAAACACTCCTTTTGTAAAATCTGCAAGTGTTTATTTGGAGCGCTTTGAGGTCTAGGCTGGAAAAGGAAATATGTTCACATAAAAACTAGACAGAAGCATTCTCAGAATCTTGTCTGTGATGACTGCATTCTACTCACAGAGTTGAACTTTCTTTTTGATAGAAGAGTTTCAAAACTGTCTTTTTGTAGAGTCTGCAAGTGGATATTTGGAGCTCTTTGAGGCCAATGCTGGAAAAGGAAATATCTTCACATAAAAACTAGACAGAAGCATTCTCAGAAACGTCTGTGTGATGAGTGAATTCAACTCACAGAGTTGAACCTTCCTTTTGATTGAACAGTTTTGAAACACTCTTTTTGTAGAATCTGCAAGTGGTTATTTGGAGCCTTTGGAGGCCTATACTGGAAAAGGAAATATCCTCACGTACAAACTAGACAGAAGAATTCTCAGAAACTTCTGTGTGATGAGTGCATTCAACTCACAGACTTGAACGTTCCTTTTGAGAGAACAGTTTTGAAACTCTCCTTTTGTAGTATCTGCAAGTGTTTATTTGGAGCGCTTTGAGGCCTATGCTGGAAAAGGAAATGTCTTCTCATAAAAACTAGACAGAAGCACTCTAGGAAACTTCTGTGTGATAAGGGCATTCAACTCACGGACTTGAACGTTCCTTTTGATAGAACCCTTTTGCAACACTCCTTTTGTAGAATTTGCAAGGGTTTATTTGGAGCGCTTTCAGGCATAAGCTGGAAAAGGAAATATCTTCACCTAAGAACTACACAGAAGCATTCTCAGAAACTTCTTTCTGATGAGTGCATTCAACTCACAGACTTGAAGCTTCCTTTTGAAAGACCAGGATTGAAATCCTCTTTTCATAGAATCTGCTAGTGGATATTTGCTGCGCTTTGAGGTCTATGCTGGGAAATGAAATACCTTCACCTAAAAACTAGACAGAACCATTCTGAGGAACTTCTGTGTGATGAGTGCATTCAACTCAAGGAATTGAACGTTCCTTTTGATAGAACAGTTTTGAAACACTCCTTTTGAAGAATCTGCAAGTCTTTATTCGGAGCGCTTCGAGGCATACGCTGGAAAAGGAAATATCTTCACATAACAACTGGACAGAAGCATTCTCAAAAACTTCTTGGCAATGAGTGCATTCAACTCACAGACTTGAATGCTACATTTGAAAGAGCAGTTTTGAACACTCTGTTTGTAGAATCTGCAAGTGGATATTTGGAGCGCTTTGAGGCCTATGCTGGGAAAGGGAATATCTTCACTGAAAAACTAGACAGAATCATTCTGAGAAACTTCTGTGTGATGAGTGCATTCAACTCACCGACTTCAGCGTTCCTTTTCCTAGAACAGGTTGGAAACACAACTTTTGTAGAATCTGCAAGTGTTTATTTGGAGCGCTTTGATGCCTATGCTGGAAAAGGAAATATATTCACATAAAAACTACACAGAAGCATTCTCAGAATCTTGTTTGTGATGACTGCATTCTACTCACAGAGTTGAACTTTCTTTTTGATAGAAGAGTTTGAAAACTCTCTTTTTGTAGTGTCTGCAAGTGGATATTTGGAGCTCTTTGAGGCCAATGCTGGAAAAGGAAATATCTTCACATAAAAACTAGACAGAAGCATTGTCAGAAACGTCTGTGTGATGAGTGCATTCAACTCACAGAGTTGAACCTTCCTTTTGATTGAAGAGTTTTGAAACACTCTTCCTTTAGAATCTGCAAGTGGTTATTTGGAGCGGTTTGAGGCCTTTGCTGGAAAAGGAAATATCCTCTCATAAAAACTAGACAGAAGCATTCTCAGAAACTTCTGTGTGATGAGTGCATTAAACTCACAGACTTGAACGTTCCTTTTGACAGAACAGTTTCGAAACACTCCTTTTGTAGTATCTGCAAGTGTTTATTTGGAGCGCTTTGAGGCCTATGTTGGAAAAGGAAATATCTTCACATAACAACTGGACAGAAGCATTCTCAAAAACTTCTTTGCAATGAGTGCATTCAACACACAGACTTGAATGCTACATTTGAAAGAGCAGTTTTGAACACTCTGTTTGTAGATTCTGCAAGTGGATATTTGGAGCGTTTTGAGGCTTATGCTGGGATATGAAATATCTTCACCTGATAACTAGACAGAAGAAGTCTCAGAAACTTCTGTGTGATGAGTGCATTCAACTCACAGAGTTGAATGTTTCTTTTGAAAGAGCAGTTTTGAAACTCTCTTTTTGTAGAATCTGCAAGTGGATATTTGGAGTGTTTTGAGGCCTATGCTGGGAAAAGGGATATCTTCACCGAAAAACTAGAGAGAATCATTGTGAGAAACTACTGTGTGATGAGTGCATTCAACTCACAGACTTCAGCGTTCCTTTTCCTAGAACAGTTTGGAAACACTCCTTTTGTAGAATCTGCAAGTGTTTATTTGGAGCGCTTTGATGCCTATGCTGGAAAAGGAAATATGTTCACATAAAAACTACACAGAAGCATTCTCAGAATCTTGTTTGTGATGACTGCATTCTACTCACAGAGTTGAACTTTCTTTTTGATAGAAGAGTTTCAAAACTCTCTTTTTGTAGGGTCTGCAAGTGGATATTTGTAGCTCTTTGAGGCCAATGCTGGAAAAGGAAATATCTTCACATAAAAACTAGACAGAAGCATTCTCAGAAACTTCTGTGTGATGAGTGCATTCAATTCACAGAGTTGAACCTTCCTTTTGATTGAACAGTTTTGAAACACTCTTCTTGTAGAATCTGCAAGTGGTTATTTGGAGCGTTTTGAGGCCTGTGCTGGAAAAGGAAATATCCTCTCATAAAAACTAGACAGAAGCATTCTCGGAAACTTCTGTGTGATGAGTGCATTCAACTCACAGACTTGAACGTTCCTTTTGACAGAACAGTTTCGAAACACTCCTTTTGTAGTATCTGCAAGTGTTTATTTGGAGCGATTTGAGGCCTATGTTGGAAAAGGAAATATCTTCACATAAAAACTAGACAGAAGCATTCTCAGAAACTACTTTGTGATGAGTGCATTCTACTCACAGTGTTGAACCTACCTTTTGATAGAACAGGTTTGAAACACTCTTTCTGTAGAATCTGCCAGTGGATATTTGGAGCGCTTTGGGGCCTATGCTGGAAAAGGAAATGTCTTCACATAAAAACTAGACAAAAGCACTCTAGGAAACTTCAGTGTGATAAGTGCACTCAACTCACAGACTTGAACTTTCCATTTGATAGAACCCATTTGCAACACTCCTTTTGTAGAATTTGCAAGGGTTTATTTGGAGCGCTTTCAGGCTTAAGCTGGAAAAGGAAATATCTTCACCTAAGAACTAGACAGAAGCATTCTCAGAAACTTCTTTCTGATGAGTGCATTCAACTCACAGACTTGAAGCTTCCTTTTGAAAGAGCAGCTTTGAAACACTCTTTTCATAGAATCTGCAAGTGGATATTTGTTGCGCTTTGAGGTCTCTGCTGGGAAATGAAATATCTTCACCTAAAAACTAGACAGAACCATTCTGATGAACTTCTGTGTGATGAGTGCATTCAACTCACGGAATTGAACGTTCCTTTTGATAGAACAGTTTTGAAACACTCCTTTTGAAGAATCTGAAAGTCTTTATTCAGAGCGCTTCGAGGCATACACTGGAAAAGGTAATGTCTTCACATAACAACTGGACAGAAGCATTCTCAAAAGCTTCTTTGCAACGAGTGCATTCAACTCACAGACTTGAATGTTACCTTTGAAAGAGCAGTTTTGAACACTCTGTTTGTAGAATCTGCAAGTGGATATTTGGAGCGCTTTGAGGCTTATGCTGGGATATGAAATATCTTCACCTGATAACTAGACAGAAGCATTCTCAGAAACTTCTGTGGGATGAGTGCATTCAACTCACAGAGTTGAATGTTTCTTTTGAAAGAGCAGTTTTGAAACTCTCTTTTTGTAGAATCTGCAAGTGGATATTTGGAGTGCTTTGAGGCCTATGCTGGGAAAAGGAATATCTTCACCGAAAAACTAGACAGAATCATTCTGGGAAACTACTGTGTGATGAGCGCATTCAACACACAGAATTGAACGTTCCTTTTGATAGAAGAGATTTGAAACACTCCTTTTGAAGAATCTGCAAGTCTTTATTCGGAGGGCTTCGAGGCATATGCTGGAAAAGGAAATACCTTCACATAACAACTGGACAGAAGCATTCTCAGAAACTTCTTTGTGATGAGCGCATTCAATTCACAGACTTGAATGTTACCTTTGAAAGAGCAGTTTTAAACACTCTGTTTGTAGATTCTGCAAGTGGATATTTGGAGGGCTTTGAGGCTTATGCTGAGATATGAAATATCTTCAACTAAAAACTAGACAGAAGCATTCTCAGAAACTTCTGTGTGATGAGTGCATTCAACTCACAGAGTTGAACGTTTCTGTTGAAAGAGCAGTTTTGAAACACTCTTTTTGCAGAATCTGCAAGTGGATATTTGGAATGCTTTGAGGCCTATGCTGGGAAAAGAAATGTCTTCACCGAAAAACTAGACAGAATCATTCTGAGAAACTTCTGTGTGATGAGTGCATTCAACTCACAGACTTGAGCGTTCCTTTTCCTAGAACAGTTTGGAAACACTCCTTTTGTAGAATCTGCAAGTGTTTATTTGGAGCGCTTTGATGCCTATGCTGGAAAAGGAAATATGTTCACATAAAAACTAGACAGAAGCATTCTCAGAATCTTGTTTGTGATGACTGCATTCTACTCACAGAGTTGAACTTTCTTTTTGATAGAAGAGTTTCAAAACTCTCTTTTTGTAGAGTCTGCAAGTGGATATTTGGAGCTCTTTGAGGCCAATGCTGGAAAAGGAAATATCTTCACATAAAAACTAGACAGAAGCATTCTCAGAAACGTCTGTGTGATGAGTGCATTCAACTCACAGAGTTGAACCTTCCTTTTGATTGAACAGTTTTGAAACACTCTTCTTGTAAAATCTGCAAGTGGTTATTTGGAGCGTTTTGAGGCCTGTGCTGGAAAAGGAAATATCCTCTCATAAAAACTAGACAGAAGCATTCTCGGAAACTTCTGTGTGATGAGTGCATTCAACTCACAGACTTGAGCGTTCCTTTTCCTAGAACAGTTTGGAAACACTGCTTTTGTAAAATCTGCAAGTGTTTATTTGGAGCGCTTTGAGATCTAGGCTGGAAAAGGAAATATGTTCACATAAAAACTAGACAGAAGCATTCTCAGAATCTTGTCTGTGATGACTGCATTCTACTCACAGAGTTGAACTTTCTTTTTGATAGAAGAGTTTCAAAACTGTCTTTTTGTAGAGTCTGCAAGTGGATATTTGGAGCTCTTTGAGGCCAATGCTGGAAAAGGAAATATCTTCACATAAAAACTAGACAGAAGCATTCTCAGAAACGTCTGTGTGATGAGTGAATTCAACTCACAGAGTTGAACCTTCCTTTTGATTGAACAGTTTTGAAACACTCTTTTTGTAGAATCTGCAAGTGGTTATTTGGAGCCTTTGGAGGCCTATACTGGAAAAGGAAATATCCTCACGTACAAACTAGACAGAAGAATTCTCAGAAACTTCTGTGTGATGAGTGCATTCAACTCACAGACTTCAACGTTCCTTTTGACAGAACAGTTTTGAAACACTCCTTTTGTAGTATCTGCAAGTGTTTATTTGGAGCGCTTTGAGGCCTATGCTGGAAAAGGAAATGTCTTCTCATAAAAACTAGACAGAAGCACTCTAGGAAACTTCTGTGTGATAAGGGCATTCAACTCACGGACTTGAACGTTCCTTTTGATAGAACCCTTTTGCAACACTCCTTTTGTAGAATTTGCAAGGGTTTATTTGGAGCGCTTTCAGGCATAAGCTGGAAAAGGAAATATCTTCACCTAAGAACTACACAGAAGCATTCTCAGAAACTTCTTTCTGATGAGTGCATTCAACTCACAGACTTGAAGCTTCCTTTTGAAAGACCAGGATTGAAATCCTCTTTTCATAGAATCTGCTAGTGGATATTTGCTGCGCTTTGAGGTCTATGCTGGGAAATGAAATACCTTCACCTAAAAACTAGACAGAAGCATTCTGAGGAACTTCTTTGTGATGAGTGCATTCAACTCACAGAATTGAACGTTCCTTTTGATAGAAGAGTTTTGAAACACTCCTTTTGAAGAATCTGCAAGTCTTTATTCGGAGCGCTTCGAGGCATACTCTGGAAAAGGAAATACCTTAACATAACAACTGGACAGAAGCATTCCAGAAACTTCTTTGCGATGAGTGCATTCAACTCACAGACTTGAATGTTACCTTTGAAAGAGCAGTTTTAAACACTCTGTTTGTAGAATCTGCAAGTGGATATTTGGAGCGCTTTGAGGCTTATGCTGAGATATGAGATATCTTCAACTAAAAACTAGACAGAAGCATTCTCAGAAACTTCTGTGTGATGAGTGCATTCAACTCACAGACTTGAACGTTCCCTTTGACAGAACAATTTCAAAACACTCCTTTTGTAGTATCTGCAAGTGTTTATTTGGAGCTCTTTGAGGCCTATGTTGGAAAAGGAAATATCTTCACATAAAAACTAGACAGAAGCATTCTCAGAAACTTCTTTGTGATGAGTGCATTCTACTCACAGTGTTGAACCTACCTTTTGATAGAACAGGTTTGAAACACTCTTTTTGTAGAATCTGCAAGTGGATATTTGGAGTGCTTTGAGGCCTATGATGGAAAAGGAAATGTCTTCACATAAAAACTAGACAGAAGCACTCTAGGAAACTTCTGTGTGATGAGTGCATTCAACTCACAGACTTGAACTTTCCTTTTGATAGAACCCTTTTCCAACACTCCTTTTGTAGAATTTGCAAGGGTTTATTTGGAGCGCTTTCAGGCTTAAGCTGGAAAAGGAAATATCTTCACCTAAGAACTAGACAGAAGCATTCTCAGAAACTTCTTTCTGATGAGTGCATTCAACTCACAGACTTGAAGCTTCCTTTTGAAAGAGCAGCTTTGAAACACTCTTTTCGTAGAATCTGCAAGTGGATATTTGCTGCGCATTGAGGTCTATGCTGGGAAATGAAATATCTTCCCCTAAAAACTAGACAGAACCATTCTGAGGAACTTCTGTGTGATGAGTGCATTCAACTCACGGAATTAAACGTTCCTTTTGATAGAACAGTTTTGAAACACTCCTTTTGAAGAATCTGCAAGTCTTTATTCGGAGCGCTTCGAGGCATACGCTGGAAAAGGAAATATCTTCACATAACAACTGGACAGAAGCATTCTCAAAAACTTCTTTGCAATGAGTGCATTCAACTCACAGACTTGAATGCTACATTTGAAAGAGCAGTTTTGAACACTCTGTTTGTAGAATCTGCAAGTGGATATTTGGAGCGCTTTGAGGCTTATGCTGGGATATGAAATATCTTCACCTGATAACTAGACAGAAGCATTCTCAGAAACTTCTGTGTGATGAGTGCATTCAACTCACAGAGTTGAATGTTTCTTTTGAAAGAGCAGTTTTGAAACTCTCTTTTTGTAGAATCTGCAAGTGGATATTTGGAGTGCTTTGAGGCCTATGCTGGGAAAAGGAATATCTTCACCGAAAAACTAGACAGACTCATTCTGAGAAACTACTGTGTGATGAGTGCATTCAACACACAGAATTGAACGTTCCTTTTGATAGAAGAGATTTGAAACACTCCTTTTGAAGAATCTGCAAGTCTTTATTCGGAGGGCTTCGACTCATACGCTGGAAAAAGAAATACCTTCACATAACAACTGGACAGAAGCATTCTCAGAAACTTCTTTGTGATGAGTGCATTCAATTCACAGACTTTAATGTTACCTTTGAAACAGTAGTTTTAAACACTCTGTTTGTAGATTCTGCAAGTGGATATTTGGAGGGCTTTGAGGCTTAAGCTGAGATATGAAATATCTTCAACTGAAAACTAGACAGAAGCATTCTCAGAAACTTCTGTGTGATGAGTGCATTCAACTCACAGAGTTGAACGTTTCTGTTGAAAGAGCAGTTTTGAAACACTCTTTTTGCAGAATCTGCAAGTGGATATTTGGAGCGCTTTGGGGCCTATGCTGGGAAAAGGAATATCTTCACCGAAAAACTAGACAGAATCATTCTGAGAAACTTCTGTGTGATGAGTGCATTCAACTCACAGACTTGAGCGTTCCTTTTCCTAGAAAAGTTTGGAAACACTCCTTTTGTAAAATCTGCAAGTGTTTATTTGGAGCGTTTTGAGGCCTAGGCTGGAAAAGGAAATATGTTCACATAAAAACTAGACAGAAGCATTCTCAGAATCTTGTCTGTGATGATTGCATTCTACTCACAGAGTTGAAATTTCTTTTTGATAGAACAGTTTCAAAACTCTCTTTTTGTAGAGTCTGCAAGTGGATATTTGGAGCTCTTTAAGGCCAATGCTGGAAAAGGAAATATCTTCACATAAAAACTAGATGGAAGCATTCTCAGAAACGTCTGTGTGATGAGTGCATTCAACTCACAGAGTTGAACCTTCCTTTTGATTGAACAGTTTTGAAACACTCTTTTTGTAGAATCTGCAAGTGGTTATTTGGAGCGTTTGGAGGCCTATGCTGGAAAAGGAAATATCCTCACATACAAACTAGACAGAAGCATTCTCAGAAACTTCTGTGTGATGAGTGCATTCAACTCACAGACTTGAAAGTTCCTTTTGACAGAACAGTTTCAAAGCACTCCTTTTGTAGTATCTGCAAGTGTTTATTTGGAGCGCTTTGAGGCCTATGTTGGAAAAGGAAATATCTTCACATAAAAACTAGACAGAAGCATTCTCAGAATCTTCTTTGAGATGAGTGCATTGTACCCACAGTGTTGAACCTTCCTTTTGATAGAACACGTTTGAAACACTCTTTTTGTAGAATCTGCAAGTGGATATTTGGAGCGCTTTTAGGCCTATGCTGGAAAAGGAAATGTCTTCACATAAAAACTAGACAGAAGCACTCTAGGAAACTTCTGTGTGATAAGTGCATTCAACTCAAAGACTTGAACTTTCCTTTTGATAGAACCCTTTTGCAACACTCCTTTTGTAGAATTTGCAAGGGTTTATTTGGAGCGCTTTCAGGCTTAAGCTGGAAAAGGAAATTTCATCACCTAAGAACTAGACAGAAGCATTCTCAGAAACTTCTTTCCGATGAGTGCATTCAACTCACAGAGTTGAAGCTTCCTTTTGAAAGAGCAGCTTTGAAACACTCTTTTCATAGAATCTGCAAGTGGATATTTGCTGCGCTTTGAGGTCTATGCTGGGAAATGAAATATCTTCACCTAAAAACTAGACAGAACCATTCTGAGGAACTTCTGTGTGATGAGTGCATTCAACTCAAGGAATTGAACGTTCCTTTTGATAGAACAGTTTTGAAACACTCCTTTTGAAGAATCTGCAAGTCTTTATTCGGAGCGCTTCGAGGCATACGCTGGAAAAGGAAATATCTTCACATAACAACTGGACAGAAGCATTCTCAAAAACTTCTTGGCAATGAGTGCATTCAACTCACAGACTTGAATGCTACATTTGAAAGAGCAGTTTTGAACACTCTGTTTGTAGAATCTGCAAGTGGATATTTGGAGCGCTTTGAGGCCTATGCTGGGAAAAGGAATATCTTCACTGAAAAACTAGACAGAATCATTCTGAGAAACTTCTGTGTGATGAGTGCATTCAACTCACCGACTTCAGCGTTCCTTTTCCTAGAACAGGTTGGAAACACACCTTTTGTAGAATCTGCAAGTGTTTATTTGGAGTGCTTTGATGCCTATGCTGGAAAAGGAAATATATGCACATAAAAACTACACAGAAGCATTCTCAGAATCTTGTTTGTGATGACTGCATTCTACTCACAGAGTTCAACTTTCTTTTTGATAGAAGAGTTTGAAAACTCTCTTTTTGTAGTGTCTGCAAGTGGATATTTGGAGCTCTTTGAGGCCAATGCTGGAAAAGGAAATATCTTCACATAAAAACTAGACAGAAGCATTGTCAGAAACGTCTCTGTGATGAGTGCATTCAACTCACAGAGTTGAACCTTCCTTTTGATTGAACAGTTTTGAAACACTCTTCCTTTAGAATCTGCAAGTGGTTATTTGGAGCGGTTTGAGGCCTTTGCTGGAAAAGGAAATATCCTCTCATAAAAACTAGACAGAAGCATTCTCAGAAACTTCTGTGTGATGAGTGCATTAAACTCACAGACTTGAACGTTCCTTTTGACAGAACAGTTTCGAAACACTCCTTTTGTAGTATCTGCAAGTGTTTATTTGGAGCGCTTTGAGGCCTATGTTGGAAAAGGAAATATCTTCACATAACAACTGGACAGAAGCATTCTCAAAAACTTCTTTGCAATGAGTGCATTCAACACACAGACTTGAATGCTACATTTGAAAGAGCAGTTTTGAACACTCTGTTTGTAGATTCTGCAAGTGGATATTTGGAGCGTTTTGAGGCTTATGCTGGGATATGAAATATCTTCACCTGATAACTAGACAGAAGAAGTCTCAGAAACTTCTGTGTGATGAGTGCATTCAACTCACAGAGTTGAATGTTTCTTTTGAAAGAGCAGTTTTGAAACTCTCTTTTTGTAGAATCTGCAAGTGGATATTTGGAGTGTTTTGAGGCCTATGCTGGGAAAAGGGATATCTTCACCGAAAAACTAGAGAGAATCATTGTGAGAAACTACTGTGTGATGAGTGCATTCAACTCACAGACTTCAGCGTTCCTTTTCCTAGAACAGTTTGGAAACACTCCTTTTGTAGAATCTGCAAGTGTTTATTTGGAGCGCTTTGATGCCTATGCTGGAAAAGGAAATATGTTCACATAAAAACTACACAGAAGCATTCTCAGAATCTTGTTTGTGATGACTGCATTCTACTCACAGAGTTGAACTTTCTTTTTGATAGAAGAGTTTCAAAACTCTCTTTTTGTAGGGTCTGCAAGTGGATATTTGTAGCTCTTTGAGGCCAATGCTGGAAAAGGAAATATCTTCACATAAAAACTAGACAGAAGCATTCTCAGAAACTTCTGTGTGATGAGTGCATTCAATTCACAGAGTTGAACCTTCCTTTTGATTGAACAGTTTTGAAACACTCTTCTTGTAGAATCTGCAAGTGGTTATTTGGAGCGTTTTCAGGCCTGTGCTGGAAAAGGAAATATCCTCTCATAAAAACTAGACAGAAGCATTCTCGGAAACTTCTGTGTGATGAGTGCATTCAACTCACAGACTTGAACGTTCCTTTTGACAGAACAGTTTCGAAACACTCCTTTTGTAGTATCTGCAAGTGTTTATTTGGAGCGATTTGAGGCCTATGTTGGAAAAGGAAATATCTTCACATAAAAACTAGACAGAAGCATTCTCAGAAACTTCTTTGTGATGAGTGCATTCTACTCACAGTGTTGAACCTACCTTTTGATAGAACAGGTTTGAAACACTCTTTCTGCAGAATCTGCAAGTGGATATTTGGAGCGCTTTGAGGCCTATGCTGGAAAAGGAAATGTCTTCACATAAAAACTAGACAAAAGCACTCTAGGAAACTTCAGTGTGATAAGTGCATTCAACTCACAGACTTGAACTTTCCATTTGATAGAACCCATTTGCAACACTCCTTTTGTAGAATTTGCAAGGGTTTATTTGGAGCGCTTTCTGGCTTAAGCTGGAAAAGGAAATATCTTCACCTAAGAACTAGACAGAAGCATTCTCAGAAACTTCTTTCTGATGAGTGCATTCAACTCACAGACTTGAAGCTTCCTTTTGAAAGAGCAGCTTTGAAACACTCTTTTCATAGAATCTGCAAGTGGATATTTGTTGCGCTTTGAGGTCTATGCTGGGAAATGAAATATCTTCCCCTAAAAACTAGACAGAACCATTCTGATGAACTTCTGTGTGATGAGTGCATTCAACTCACGGAATTGAACGTTCCTTTTGATAGAACAGTTTTGAAACACTCCTTTTGAAGAATCTGAAAGTCTTTATTCAGAGCGCTTCGAGGCATACGCTGGAAAAGGTAATGTCTTCACATAACAACTGGACAGAAGCATTCTCAAAAGCTTCTTTGCAACGAGTGCATTCAACTCACAGACTTGAATGTTACCTTTGAAAGAGCAGTTTTAAACACTCTGTTTGTAGAATCTGCAAGTGGATATTTGGAGCGCTTTGAGGCTTATGCTGGGATATGAAATATCTTCACCTGATAACTAGACAGAAGCATTCTCAGAAACTTCTGTGGGATGAGTGCATTCAACTCACAGAGTTGAATGTTTCTTTTGAAAGAGCAGTTTTGAAACTCTCTTTTTGTAGAATCTGCAAGTGGATATTTGGAGTGCTTTGAGGCCTATGCTGGGAAAAGAAATATCTTCACCGAAAAACTAGACAGAATCATTCTGGGAAACTACTGTGTGATGAGCGCATTCAACACACAGAATTGAACGTTCCTTTTGATAGAAGAGATTTGAAACACTCCTTTTGAAGAATCTGCAAGTCTTTATTCGGAGGGCTTCGAGGCATATGCTGGAAAAGGAAATACCTTCACATAACAACTGGACAGAAGCATTCTCAGAAACTTCTTTGTGATGAGCGCATTCAATTCACAGACTTGAATGTTACCTTTGAAAGAGCAGTTTTAAACACTCTGTTTGTAGATTCTGCAAGTGGATATTTGGAGGGCTTTGAGGCTTATGCTGAGATATGAAATATCTTCAACTAAAAACTAGACAGAAGCATTCTCAGAAACTTCTGTGTGATGAGTGCATTCAACTCACAGAGTTGAACGTTTCTGTTGAAAGAGCAGTTTTGAAACACTCTTTTTGCAGAATCTGCAAGTGGATATTTGGAATGCTTTGAGGCCTATGCTGGGAAAAGAAATGTCTTCACCGAAAAACTAGACAGAATCATTCTGAGAAACTTCTGTGTGATGAGTGCATTCAACTCACAGACTTGAGCGTTCCTTTTCCTAGAACAGTTTGGAAACACTCCTTTTGTAGAATCTGCAAGTGTTTATTTGGAGCGCTTTGATGCCTATGCTGGAAAAGGAAATATGTTCACATAAAAACTAGACAGAAGCATTCTCAGAATCTTGTTTGTGATGACTGCATTCTACTCACAGAGTTGAACTTTCTTTTTGATAGAAGAGTTTCAAAACTCTCTTTTTGTAGAGTCTGCAAGTGGATATTTGGAGCTCTTTGAGGCCAATGCTGGAAAAGGAAATATCTTCACATAAAAACTAGACAGAAGCATTCTCAGAAACGTCTGTGTGATGAGTGCATTCAACTCACAGAGTTGAACCTTCCTTTTGATTGAACAGTTTTGAAACACTCTTCTTGTAAAATCTGCAAGTGGTTATTTGGAGCGTTTTGAGGCCTGTGCTGGAAAAGGAAATATCCTCTCATAAAAACTAGACAGAAGCATTCTCGGAAACTTCTGTGTGATGAGTGCATTCAACTCACAGACTTGAGCGTTCCTTTTCCTAGAACAGTTTGGAAACACTCCTTTTGTAAAATCTGCAAGTGTTTATTTGGAGCGCTTTGAGATCTAGGCTGGAAAAGGAAATAGGTTCACATAAAAACTAGACAGAAGCATTCTCAGAATCTTGTCTGTGATGACTGCATTCTACTCACAGAGTTGAACTTTCTTTTTGATAGAAGAGTTTCAAAACTGTCTTTTTGTAGAGTCTGCAAGTGGATATTTGGAGCTCTTTGAGGCCAATGCTGGAAAAGGAAATATCTTCACATAAAAACTAGACAGAAGCATTCTCAGAAACGTCTGTGTGATGAGTGAATTCAACTCACAGAGTTGAACCTTCCTTTTGATTGAACAGTTTTGAAACACTCTTTTTGTAGAATCTGCAAGTGGTTATTTGGAGCCTTTGGAGGCCTATACTGGAAAAGGAAATATCCTCACGTACAAACTAGACAGAAGAATTCTCAGAAACTTCTGTGTGATGAGTGCATTCAACTCACAGACTTCAACGTTCCTTTTGACAGAACAGTTTTGAAACACTCCTTTTGTAGTATCTGCAAGTGTTTATTTGGAGCGCTTTGAGGCCTATGCTGGAAAAGGAAATGTCTTCTCATAAAAACTAGACAGAAGCACTCTAGGAAACTTCTGTGTGATAAGGGCATTCAACTCACGGACTTGAACGTTCCTTTTGATAGAACCCTTTTGCAACACTCCTTTTGTAGAATTTGCAAGGGTTTATTTGGAGCGCTTTCAGGCATAAGCTGGAAAAGGAAATATCTTCACCTAAGAACTACACAGAAGCATTCTCAGAAACTTCTTTCTGATGAGTGCATTCAACTCACAGACTTGAAGCTTCCTTTTGAAAGACCAGGATTGAAATCCTCTTTTCATAGAATCTGCTAGTGGATATTTGCTGCGCTTTGAGGTCTATGCTGGGAAATGAAATACCTTCACCTAAAAACTAGACAGAAGCATTCTGAGGAACTTCTTTGTGATGAGTGCATTCAACTCACAGAATTGAACGTTCCTTTTGATAGAAGAGTTTTGAAACACTCCTTTTGAAGAATCTGCAAGTCTTTATTCGGAGCGCTTCGAGGCATACTCTGGAAAAGGAAATACCTTAACATAACAACTGGACAGAAGCATTCCAGAAACTTCTTTGCGATGAGTGCATTCAACTCACAGACTTGAATGTTACCTTTGAAAGAGCAGTTTTAAACACTCTGTTTGTAGAATCTGCAAGTGGATATTTGGAGCGCTTTGAGGCTTATGCTGAGATATGAGATATCTTCAACTAAAAACTAGACAGAAGCATTCTCAGAAACTTCTGTGTGATGAGTGCATTCAACTCACAGACTTGAACGTTCCCTTTGACAGAACAATTTCAAAACACTCCTTTTGTAGTATCTGCAAGTGTTTATTTGGAGCTCTTTGAGGCCTATGTTGGAAAAGGAAATATCTTCACATAAAAACTAGACAGAAGCATTCTCAGAAACTTCTTTGTGATGAGTGCATTCTACTCACAGTGTTGAACCTACCTTTTGATAGAACAGGTTTGAAACACTCTTTTTGTAGAATCTGCAAGTGGATATTTGGAGTGCTTTGAGGCCTATGATGGAAAAGGAAATGTCTTCACATAAAAACTAGACAGAAGCACTCTAGGAAACTTCTGTGTGATGAGTGCATTCAACTCACAGACTTGAACTTTCCTTTTGATAGAACCCTTTTCCAACACTCCTTTTGTAGAATTTGCAAGGGTTTATTTGGAGCGCTTTCAGGCTTAAGCTGGAAAAGGAAATATCTTCACCTAAGAACTAGACAGAAGCATTCTCAGAAACTTCTTTCTGATGAGTGCATTCAACTCACAGACTTGAAGCTTCCTTTTGAAAGAGCAGCTTTGAAACACTCTTTTCGTAGAATCTGCAAGTGGATATTTGCTGCGCATTGAGGTCTATGCTGGGAAATGAAATATCTTCCCCTAAAAACTAGACAGAACCATTCTGAGGAACTTCTGTGTGATGAGTGCATTCAACTCACGGAATTAAACGTTCCTTTTGATAGAACAGTTTTGAAACACTCCTTTTGAAGAATCTGCAAGTCTTTATTCGGAGCGCTTCGAGGCATACGCTGGAAAAGGAAATATCTTCACATAACAACTGGACAGAAGCATTCTCAAAAACTTCTTTGCAATGAGTGCATTCAACTCACAGACTTGAATGCTACATTTGAAAGAGCAGTTTTGAACACTCTGTTTGTAGAATCTGCAAGTGGATATTTGGAGCGCTTTGAGGCTTATGCTGGGATATGAAATATCTTCACCTGATAACTAGACAGAAGCATTCTCAGAAACTTCTGTGTGATGAGTGCATTCAACTCACAGAGTTGAATGTTTCTTTTGAAAGAGCAGTTTTGAAACTCTCTTTTTGTAGAATCTGCAAGTGGATATTTGGAGTGCTTTGAGGCCTATGCTGGGAAAAGGAATATCTTCACCGAAAAACTAGACAGACTCATTCTGAGAAACTACTGTGTGATGAGTGCATTCAACACACAGAATTGAACGTTCCTTTTGATAGAAGAGATTTGAAACACTCCTTTTGAAGAATCTGCAAGTCTTTATTCGGAGGGCTTCGACTCATACGCTGGAAAAAGAAATACCTTCACATAACAACTGGACAGAAGCATTCTCAGAAACTTCTTTGTGATGAGTGCATTCAATTCACAGACTTGAATGTTACCTTTGAAACAGTAGTTTTAAACACTCTGTTTGTAGATTCTGCAAGTGGATATTTGGAGGGCTTTGAGGCTTAAGCTGAGATATGAAATATCTTCAACTGAAAACTAGACAGAAGCATTCTCAGAAACTTCTGTGTGATGAGTGCATTCAACTCACAGAGTTGAACGTTTCTGTTGAAAGAGCAGTTTTGAAACACTCTTTTTGCAGAATCTGCAAGTGGATATTTGGAGCGCTTTGGGGCCTATGCTGGGAAAAGGAATATCTTCACCGAAAAACTAGACAGAATCATTCTGAGAAACTTCTGTGTGATGAGTGCATTCAACTCACAGACTTGAGCGTTCCTTTTCCTAGAAAAGTTTGGAAACACTCCTTTTGTAAAATCTGCAAGTGTTTATTTGGAGCGTTTTGAGGCCTAGGCTGGAAAAGGAAATATGTTCACATAAAAACTAGACAGAAGCATTCTCAGAATCTTGTCTGTGATGATTGCATTCTACTCACAGAGTTGAAATTTCTTTTTGATAGAACAGTTTCAAAACTCTCTTTTTGTAGAGTCTGCAAGTGGATATTTGGAGCTCTTTAAGGCCAATGCTGGAAAAGGAAATATCTTCACATAAAAACTAGATGGAAGCATTCTCAGAAACGTCTGTGTGATGAGTGCATTCAACTCACAGAGTTGAACCTTCCTTTTGATTGAACAGTTTTGAAACACTCTATTTGTAGAATCTGCAAGTGGTTATTTGGAGCGTTTGGAGGCCTATGCTGGAAAAGGAAATATCCTCACATACAAACTAGACAGAAGCATTCTCAGAAACTTCTGTGTGATGAGTGCATTCAACTCACAGACTTGAAAGTTCCTTTTGACAGAACAGTTTCAAAGCACTCCTTTTGTAGTATCTGCATGTGTTTATTTGGAGCGCTTTGAGGCCTATGTTGGAAAAGGAAATATCTTCACATAAAAACTAGACAGAAGCATTCTCAGAATCTTCTTTGAGATGAGTGCATTGTACCCACAGTGTTGAACCTTCCTTTTGATAGAACACGTTTGAAACACTCTTTTTGTAGAATCTGCAAGTGGATATTTGGAGCGCTTTTAGGCCTATGCTGGAAAAGGAAATGTCTTCACATAAAAACTAGACAGAAGCACTCTAGGAAACTTCTGTGTGATAAGTGCATTCAACTCAAAGACTTGAACTTTCCTTTTGATAGAACCCTTTTGCAACACTCCTTTTGTAGAATTTGCAAGGGTTTATTTGGAGCGCTTTCAGGCTTAAGCTGGAAAAGGAAATTTCATCACCTAAGAACTAGACAGAAGCATTCTCAGAAACTTCTTTCTGATGAGTGCATTCAACTCACAGAGTTGAAGCTTCCTTTTGAAAGAGCAGCTTTGAAACACTCTTTTCATAGAATCTGCAAGTGGATATTTGCTGCGCTTTGAGGTCTATGCTGGGAAATGAAATATCTTCACCTAAAAACTAGACAGAACCATTCTGAGGAACTTCTGTGTGATGAGTGCATTCAACTCAAGGAATTGAACGTTCCTTTTGATAGAACAGTTTTGAAACACTCCTTTTGAAGAATCTGCAAGTCTTTATTCGGAGCGCTTCGAGGCATACGCTGGAAAAGGAAATATCTTCACATAACAACTGGACAGAAGCATTCTCAAAAACTTCTTGGCAATGAGTGCATTGAACTCACAGACTTGAATGCTACATTTGAAAGAGCAGTTTTGAACACTCTGTTTGTAGAATCTGCAAGTGGATATTTGGAGCGCTTTGAGGCCTATGCTGGGAAAAGGAATATCTTCACTGAAAAACTAGACAGAATCATTCTGAGAAACTTCTGTGTGATGAGTGCATTCAACTCACCGACTTCAGCGTTCCTTTTCCTAGAACAGGTTGGAAACACACCTTTTGTAGAATCTGCAAGTGTTTATTTGGAGCGCTTTGATGCCTATGCTGGAAAAGGAAATATATGCACATAAAAACTACACAGAAGCATTCTCAGAATCTTGTTTGTGATGACTGCATTCTACTCACAGAGTTCAACTTTCTTTTTGATAGAAGAGTTTGAAAACTCTCTTTTTGTAGTGTCTGCAAGTGGATATTTGGAGCTCTTTGAGGCCAATGCTGGAAAAGGAAATATCTTCACATAAAAACTAGACAGAAGCATTGTCAGAAACGTCTCTGTGATGAGTGCATTCAACTCACAGAGTTGAACCTTCCTTTTGATTGAACAGTTTTGAAACACTCTTCCTTTAGAATCTGCAAGTGGTTATTTGGAGCGGTTTGAGGCCTTTGCTGGAAAAGGAAATATCCTCTCATAAAAACTAGACAGAAGCATTCTCAGAAACTTCTGTGTGATGAGTGCATTTTACTCACAGACTTGAACGTTCCTTTTGACAGAACAGTTTCGAAACACTCCTTTTGTAGTATCTGCAAGTGTTTATTTGGAGCGCTTTGAGGCCTATGTTGGAAAAGGAAATATCTTCACATAACAACTGGACAGAAGCATTCTCAAAAACTTCTTTGCAATGAGTGCATTCAACACACAGACTTGAATGCTACATTTGAAAGAGCAGTTTTGAACACTCTGTTTGTAGATTCTGCAAGTGGATATTTGGAGCGTTTTGAGGCTTATGCTGGGATATGAAATATCTTCACCTGATAACTAGACAGAAGAAGTCTCAGAAACTTCTGTGTGATGAGTGCATTCAACTCACAGAGTTGAATGTTTCTTTTGAAAGAGCAGTTTTGAAACTCTCTTTTTGTAGAATCTGCAAGTGGATATTTGGAGTGTTTTGAGGCCTATGCTGGGAAAAGGGATATCTTCACCGAAAAACTATAGAGAATCATTGTGAGAAACTACTGTGTGATGAGTGCATTCAACTCACAGACTTCAGCGTTCCTTTTCCTAGAACAGTTTGGAAACACTCCTTTTGTAGAATCTGCAAGTGTTTATTTGGAGCGCTTTGATGCCTATGCTGGAAAAGGAAATATGTTCACATAAAAACTACACAGAAGCATTCTCAGAATCTTGTTTGTGATGACTGCATTCTACTCACAGAGTTGAACTTTCTTTTTGATAGAAGAGTTTCAAAACTCTCTTTTTGTAGGGTCTGCAAGTGGATATTTGTAGCTCTTTGAGGCCAATGCTGGAAAAGGAAATATCTTCACATAAAAACTAGACAGAAGCATTCTCAGAAACTTCTGTGTGATGAGTGCATTCAATTCACAGAGTTGAACCTTCCTTTTGATTGAACAGTTTTGAAACACTCTTCTTGTAGAATCTGCAAGTGGTTATTTGGAGCGTTTTCAGGCCTGTGCTGGAAAAGGAAATATCCTCTCATAAAAACTAGACAGAAGCATTCTCGGAAACTTCTGTGTGATGAGTGCATTCAACTCACAGACTTGAACGTTCCTTTTGACAGAACAGTTTCGAAACACTCCTTTTGTAGTATCTGCAAGTGTTTATTTGGAGCGATTTGAGGCCTATGTTGGAAAAGGAAATATCTTCACATAAAAACTAGACAGAAGCATTCTCAGAAACTTCTTTGTGATGAGTGCATTCTACTCACAGTGTTGAACCTACCTTTTGATAGAACAGGTTTGAAACACTCTTTCTGTAGAATCTGCAAGTGGATATTTGGAGCGCTTTGAGGCCTATGCTGGAAAAGGAAATGTCTTCACATAAAAACTAGACAAAAGCACTCTAGGAAACTTCAGTGTGATAAGTGCATTCAACTCACAGACTTGAACTTTCCATTTGATAGAACCCATTTGCAACACTCCTTTTGTAGAATTTGCAAGGGTTTATTTGGAGCGCTTTCTGGCTTAAGCTGGAAAAGGAAATATCTTCACCTAAGAACTAGACAGAAGCATTCTCAGAAACTTCTTTCTCATGAGTGCATTCAACTCACAGACTTGAAGCTTCCTTTTGAAAGAGCAGCTTTGAAACACTCTTTTCATAGAATCTGCAAGTGGATATTTGTTGCGCTTTGAGGTCTATGCTGGGAAATGAAATATCTTCCCCTAAAAACTAGACAGAACCATTCTGATGAACTTCTGTGTGATGAGTGCATTCAACTCACGGAATTGAACGTTCCTTTTGATAGAACAGTTTTGAAACACTCCTTTTGAAGAATCTGAAAGTCTTTATTCAGAGCGCTTCGAGGCATACGCTGGAAAAGGTAATGTCTTCACATAACAACTGGACAGAAGCATTCTCAAAAGCTTCTTTGCAACGAGTGCATTCAACTCACAGACTTGAATGTTACCTTTGAAAGAGCAGTTTTAAACACTCTGTTTGTAGAATCTGCAAGTGGATATTTGGAGCGCTTTGAGGCTTATGCTGGGATATGAAATATCTTCACCTGATAACTAGACAGAAGCATTCTCAGAAACTTCTGTGGGATGAGTGCATTCAACTCACAGAGTTGAATGTTTCTTTTGAAAGAGCAGTTTTGAAACTCTCTTTTTGTAGAATCTGCAAGTGGATATTTGGAGTGCTTTGAGGCCTATGCTGGGAAAAGGAATATCTTCACCGAAAAACTAGACAGAATCATTCTGGGAAACTACTGTGTGATGAGCGCATTCAACACACAGAATTGAACGTTCCTTTTGATAGAAGAGATTTGAAACACTCCTTTTGAAGAATCTGCAAGTCTTTATTCGGAGGGCTTCGAGGCATATGCTGGAAAAGGAAATACCTTCACATAACAACTGGACAGAAGCATTCTCAGAAACTTCTTTGTGATGAGCGCATTCAATTCACAGACTTGAATGTTACCTTTGAAAGAGCAGTTTTAAACACTCTGTTTGTAGATTCTGCAAGTGGATATTTGGAGGGCTTTGAGGCTTATGCTGAGATATGAAATATCTTCAACTAAAAACTAGACAGAAGCATTCTCAGAAACTTCTGTGTGATGAGTGCATTCAACTCACAGAGTTGAACGTTTCTGTTGAAAGAGCAGTTTTGAAACACTCTTTTTGCAGAATCTGCAAGTGGATATTTGGAATGCTTTGAGGCCTATGCTGGGAAAAGAAATGTCTTCACCGAAAAACTAGACAGAATCATTCTGAGAAACTTCTGTGTGATGAGTGCATTCAACTCACAGACTTGAGCGTTCCTTTTCCTAGAACAGTTTGGAAACACTCCTTTTGTAGAATCTGCAAGTGTTTATTTGGAGCGCTTTGATGCCTATGCTGGAAAAGGAAATATGTTCACATAAAAACTAGACAGAAGCATTCTCAGAATCTTGTTTGTGATGACTGCATTCTACTCACAGAGTTGAACTTTCTTTTTGATAGAAGAGTTTCAAAACTCTCTTTTTGTAGAGTCTGCAAGTGGATATTTGGAGCTCTTTGAGGCCAATGCTGGAAAAGGAAATATCTTCACATAAAAACTAGACAGAAGCATTCTCAGAAACGTCTGTGTGATGAGTGCATTCAACTCACAGAGTTGAACCTTCCTTTTGATTGAACAGTTTTGAAACACTCTTCTTGTAAAATCTGCAAGTGGTTATTTGGAGCGTTTTGAGGCCTGTGCTGGAAAAGGAAATATCCTCTCATAAAAACTAGACAGAAGCATTCTCGGAAACTTCTGTGTGATGAGTGCATTCAACTCACAGACTTGAGCGTTCCTTTTCCTAGAACAGTTTGGAAACACTCCTTTTGTAAAATCTGCAAGTGTTTATTTGGAGCGCTTTGAGATCTAGGCTGGAAAAGGAAATAGGTTCACATAAAAACTAGACAGAAGCATTCTCAGAATCTTGTCTGTGATGACTGCATTCTACTCACAGAGTTGAACTTTCTTTTTGATAGAAGAGTTTCAAAACTGTCTTTTTGTAGAGTCTGCAAGTGGATATTTGGAGCTCTTTGAGGCCAATGCTGGAAAAGGAAATATCTTCACATAAAAACTAGACAGAAGCATTCTCAGAAACGTCTGTGTGATGAGTGAATTCAACTCACAGAGTTGAACCTTCCTTTTGATTGAACAGTTTTGAAACACTCTTTTTGTAGAATCTGCAAGTGGTTATTTGGAGCCTTTGGAGGCCTATACTGGAAAAGGAAATATCCTCACGTACAAACTAGACAGAAGAATTCTCAGAAACTTCTGTGTGATGAGTGCATTCAACTCACAGACTTCAACGTTCCTTTTGACAGAACAGTTTTGAAACACTCCTTTTGTAGTATCTGCAAGTGTTTATTTGGAGCGCTTTGAGGCCTATGCTGGAAAAGGAAATGTCTTCTCATAAAAACTAGACAGAAGCACTCTAGGAAACTTCTGTGTGATAAGGGCATTCAACTCACGGACTTGAACGTTCCTTTTGATAGAACCCTTTTGCAACACTCCTTTTGTAGAATTTGCAAGGGTTTATTTGGAGCGCTTTCAGGCATAAGCTGGAAAAGGAAATATCTTCACCTAAGAACTACACAGAAGCATTCTCAGAAACTTCTTTCTGATGAGTGCATTCAACTCACAGACTTGAAGCTTCCTTTTGAAAGACCAGGATTGAAATCCTCTTTTCATAGAATCTGCTAGTGGATATTTGCTGCGCTTTGAGGTCTATGCTGGGAAATGAAATACCTTCACCTAAAAACTAGACAGAAGCATTCTGAGGAACTTCTTTGTGATGAGTGCATTCAACTCACAGAATTGAACGTTCCTTTTGATAGAAGAGTTTTGAAACACTCCTTTTGAAGAATCTGCAAGTCTTTATTCGGAGCGCTTCGAGGCATACTCTGGAAAAGGAAATACCTTAACATAACAACTGGACAGAAGCATTCCAGAAACTTCTTTGCGATGAGTGCATTCAACTCACAGACTTGAATGTTACCTTTGAAAGAGCAGTTTTAAACACTCTGTTTGTAGAATCTGCAAGTGGATATTTGGAGCGCTTTGAGGCTTATGCTGAGATATGAGATATCTTCAACTAAAAACTAGACAGAAGCATTCTCAGAAACTTCTGTGTGATGAGTGCATTCAACTCACAGACTTGAACGTTCCCTTTGACAGAACAATTTCAAAACACTCCTTTTGTAGTATCTGCAAGTGTTTATTTGGAGCTCTTTGAGGCCTATGTTGGAAAAGGAAATATCTTCACATAAAAACTAGACAGAAGCATTCTCAGAAACTTCTTTGTGATGAGTGCATTCTACTCACAGTGTTGAACCTACCTTTTGATAGAACAGGTTTGAAACACTCTTTTTGTAGAATCTGCAAGTGGATATTTGGAGTGCTTTGAGGCCTATGATGGAAAAGGAAATGTCTTCACATAAAAACTAGACAGAAGCACTCTAGGAAACTTCTGTGTGATGAGTGCATTCAACTCACAGACTTGAACTTTCCTTTTGATAGAACCCTTTTCCAACACTCCTTTTGTAGAATTTGCAAGGGTTTATTTGGAGCGCTTTCAGGCTTAAGCTGGAAAAGGAAATATCTTCACCTAAGAACTAGACAGAAGCATTCTCAGAAACTTCTTTCTGATGAGTGCATTCAACTCACAGACTTGAAGCTTCCTTTTGAAAGAGCAGCTTTGAAACACTCTTTTCGTAGAATCTGCAAGTGGATATTTGCTGCGCATTGAGGTCTATGCTGGGAAATGAAATATCTTCCCCTAAAAACTAGACAGAACCATTCTGAGGAACTTCTGTGTGATGAGTGCATTCAACTCACGGAATTAAACGTTCCTTTTGATAGAACAGTTTTGAAACACTCCTTTTGAAGAATCTGCAAGTCTTTATTCGGAGCGCTTCGAGGCATACGCTGGAAAAGGAAATATCTTCACATAACAACTGGACAGAAGCATTCTCAAAAACTTCTTTGCAATGAGTGCATTCAACTCACAGACTTGAATGCTACATTTGAAAGAGCAGTTTTGAACACTCTGTTTGTAGAATCTGCAAGTGGATATTTGGAGCGCTTTGAGGCTTATGCTGGGATATGAAATATCTTCACCTGATAACTAGACAGAAGCATTCTCAGAAACTTCTGTGTGATGAGTGCATTCAACTCACAGAGTTGAATGTTTCTTTTGAAAGAGCAGTTTTGAAACTCTCTTTTTGTAGAATCTGCAAGTGGATATTTGGAGTGCTTTGAGGCCTATGCTGGGAAAAGGAATATCTTCACCGAAAAACTAGACAGACTCATTCTGAGAAACTACTGTGTGATGAGTGCATTCAACACACAGAATTGAACGTTCCTTTTGATAGAAGAGATTTGAAACACTCCTTTTGAAGAATCTGCAAGTCTTTATTCGGAGGGCTTCGACTCATACGCTGGAAAAAGAAATACCTTCACATAACAACTGGACAGAAGCATTCTCAGAAACTTCTTTGTGATGAGTGCATTCAATTCACAGACTTGAATGTTACCTTTGAAACAGTAGTTTTAAACACTCTGTTTGTAGATTCTGCAAGTGGATATTTGGAGGGCTTTGAGGCTTAAGCTGAGATATGAAATATCTTCAACTGAAAACTAGACAGAAGCATTCTCAGAAACTTCTGTGTGATGAGTGCATTCAACTCACAGAGTTGAACGTTTCTGTTGAAAGAGCAGTTTTGAAACACTCTTTTTGCAGAATCTGCAAGTGGATATTTGGAGCGCTTTGGGGCCTATGCTGGGAAAAGGAATATCTTCACCGAAAAACTAGACAGAATCATTCTGAGAAACTTCTGTGTGATGAGTGCATTCAACTCACAGACTTGAGCGTTCCTTTTCCTAGAAAAGTTTGGAAACACTCCTTTTGTAAAATCTGCAAGTGTTTATTTGGAGCGTTTTGAGGCCTAGGCTGGAAAAGGAAATATGTTCACATAAAAACTAGACAGAAGCATTCTCAGAATCTTGTCTGTGATGATTGCATTCTACTCACAGAGTTGAAATTTCTTTTTGATAGAACAGTTTCAAAACTCTCTTTTTGTAGAGTCTGCAAGTGGATATTTGGAGCTCTTTAAGGCCAATGCTGGAAAAGGAAATATCTTCACATAAAAACTAGATGGAAGCATTCTCAGAAACGTCTGTGTGATGAGTGCATTCAACTCACAGAGTTGAACCTTCCTTTTGATTGAACAGTTTTGAAACACTCTATTTGTAGAATCTGCAAGTGGTTATTTGGAGCGTTTGGAGGCCTATGCTGGAAAAGGAAATATCCTCACATACAAACTAGACAGAAGCATTCTCAGAAACTTCTGTGTGATGAGTGCATTCAACTCACAGACTTGAAAGTTCCTTTTGACAGAACAGTTTCAAAGCACTCCTTTTGTAGTATCTGCATGTGTTTATTTGGAGCGCTTTGAGGCCTATGTTGGAAAAGGAAATATCTTCACATAAAAACTAGACAGAAGCATTCTCAGAATCTTCTTTGAGATGAGTGCATTGTACCCACAGTGTTGAACCTTCCTTTTGATAGAACACGTTTGAAACACTCTTTTTGTAGAATCTGCAAGTGGATATTTGGAGCGCTTTTAGGCCTATGCTGGAAAAGGAAATGTCTTCACATAAAAACTAGACAGAAGCACTCTAGGAAACTTCTGTGTGATAAGTGCATTCAACTCAAAGACTTGAACTTTCCTTTTGATAGAACCCTTTTGCAACACTCCTTTTGTAGAATTTGCAAGGGTTTATTTGGAGCGCTTTCAGGCTTAAGCTGGAAAAGGAAATTTCATCACCTAAGAACTAGACAGAAGCATTCTCAGAAACTTCTTTCTGATGAGTGCATTCAACTCACAGAGTTGAAGCTTCCTTTTGAAAGAGCAGCTTTGAAACACTCTTTTCATAGAATCTGCAAGTGGATATTTGCTGCGCTTTGAGGTCTATGCTGGGAAATGAAATATCTTCACCTAAAAACTAGACAGAACCATTCTGAGGAACTTCTGTGTGATGAGTGCATTCAACTCAAGGAATTGAACGTTCCTTTTGATAGAACAGTTTTGAAACACTCCTTTTGAAGAATCTGCAAGTCTTTATTCGGAGCGCTTCGAGGCATACGCTGGAAAAGGAAATATCTTCACATAACAACTGGACAGAAGCATTCTCAAAAACTTCTTGGCAATGAGTGCATTGAACTCACAGACTTGAATGCTACATTTGAAAGAGCAGTTTTGAACACTCTGTTTGTAGAATCTGCAAGTGGATATTTGGAGCGCTTTGAGGCCTATGCTGGGAAAAGGAATATCTTCACTGAAAAACTAGACAGAATCATTCTGAGAAACTTCTGTGTGATGAGTGCATTCAACTCACCGACTTCAGCGTTCCTTTTCCTAGAACAGGTTGGAAACACACCTTTTGTAGAATCTGCAAGTGTTTATTTGGAGCGCTTTGATGCCTATGCTGGAAAAGGAAATATATGCACATAAAAACTACACAGAAGCATTCTCAGAATCTTGTTTGTGATGACTGCATTCTACTCACAGAGTTCAACTTTCTTTTTGATAGAAGAGTTTGAAAACTCTCTTTTTGTAGTGTCTGCAAGTGGATATTTGGAGCTCTTTGAGGCCAATGCTGGAAAAGGAAATATCTTCACATAAAAACTAGACAGAAGCATTGTCAGAAACGTCTCTGTGATGAGTGCATTCAACTCACAGAGTTGAACCTTCCTTTTGATTGAACAGTTTTGAAACACTCTTCCTTTAGAATCTGCAAGTGGTTATTTGGAGCGGTTTGAGGCCTTTGCTGGAAAAGGAAATATCCTCTCATAAAAACTAGACAGAAGCATTCTCAGAAACTTCTGTGTGATGAGTGCATTTTACTCACAGACTTGAACGTTCCTTTTGACAGAACAGTTTCGAAACACTCCTTTTGTAGTATCTGCAAGTGTTTATTTGGAGCGCTTTGAGGCCTATGTTGGAAAAGGAAATATCTTCACATAACAACTGGACAGAAGCATTCTCAAAAACTTCTTTGCAATGAGTGCATTCAACACACAGACTTGAATGCTACATTTGAAAGAGCAGTTTTGAACACTCTGTTTGTAGATTCTGCAAGTGGATATTTGGAGCGTTTTGAGGCTTATGCTGGGATATGAAATATCTTCACCTGATAACTAGACAGAAGAAGTCTCAGAAACTTCTGTGTGATGAGTGCATTCAACTCACAGAGTTGAATGTTTCTTTTGAAAGAGCAGTTTTGAAACTCTCTTTTTGTAGAATCTGCAAGTGGATATTTGGAGTGTTTTGAGGCCTATGCTGGGAAAAGGGATATCTTCACCGAAAAACTATAGAGAATCATTGTGAGAAACTACTGTGTGATGAGTGCATTCAACTCACAGACTTCAGCGTTCCTTTTCCTAGAACAGTTTGGAAACACTCCTTTTGTAGAATCTGCAAGTGTTTATTTGGAGCGCTTTGATGCCTATGCTGGAAAAGGAAATATGTTCACATAAAAACTACACAGAAGCATTCTCAGAATCTTGTTTGTGATGACTGCATTCTACTCACAGAGTTGAACTTTCTTTTTGATAGAAGAGTTTCAAAACTCTCTTTTTGTAGGGTCTGCAAGTGGATATTTGTAGCTCTTTGAGGCCAATGCTGGAAAAGGAAATATCTTCACATAAAAACTAGACAGAAGCATTCTCAGAAACTTCTGTGTGATGAGTGCATTCAATTCACAGAGTTGAACCTTCCTTTTGATTGAACAGTTTTGAAACACTCTTCTTGTAGAATCTGCAAGTGGTTATTTGGAGCGTTTTCAGGCCTGTGCTGGAAAAGGAAATATCCTCTCATAAAAACTAGACAGAAGCATTCTCGGAAACTTCTGTGTGATGAGTGCATTCAACTCACAGACTTGAACGTTCCTTTTGACAGAACAGTTTCGAAACACTCCTTTTGTAGTATCTGCAAGTGTTTATTTGGAGCGATTTGAGGCCTATGTTGGAAAAGGAAATATCTTCACATAAAAACTAGACAGAAGCATTCTCAGAAACTTCTTTGTGATGAGTGCATTCTACTCACAGTGTTGAACCTACCTTTTGATAGAACAGGTTTGAAACACTCTTTCTGTAGAATCTGCAAGTGGATATTTGGAGCGCTTTGAGGCCTATGCTGGAAAAGGAAATGTCTTCACATAAAAACTAGACAAAAGCACTCTAGGAAACTTCAGTGTGATAAGTGCATTCAACTCACAGACTTGAACTTTCCATTTGATAGAACCCATTTGCAACACTCCTTTTGTAGAATTTGCAAGGGTTTATTTGGAGCGCTTTCTGGCTTAAGCTGGAAAAGGAAATATCTTCACCTAAGAACTAGACAGAAGCATTCTCAGAAACTTCTTTCTCATGAGTGCATTCAACTCACAGACTTGAAGCTTCCTTTTGAAAGAGCAGCTTTGAAACACTCTTTTCATAGAATCTGCAAGTGGATATTTGTTGCGCTTTGAGGTCTATGCTGGGAAATGAAATATCTTCCCCTAAAAACTAGACAGAACCATTCTGATGAACTTCTGTGTGATGAGTGCATTCAACTCACGGAATTGAACGTTCCTTTTGATAGAACAGTTTTGAAACACTCCTTTTGAAGAATCTGAAAGTCTTTATTCAGAGCGCTTCGAGGCATACGCTGGAAAAGGTAATGTCTTCACATAACAACTGGACAGAAGCATTCTCAAAAGCTTCTTTGCAACGAGTGCATTCAACTCACAGACTTGAATGTTACCTTTGAAAGAGCAGTTTTAAACACTCTGTTTGTAGAATCTGCAAGTGGATATTTGGAGCGCTTTGAGGCTTATGCTGGGATATGAAATATCTTCACCTGATAACTAGACAGAAGCATTCTCAGAAACTTCTGTGGGATGAGTGCATTCAACTCACAGAGTTGAATGTTTCTTTTGAAAGAGCAGTTTTGAAACTCTCTTTTTGTAGAATCTGCAAGTGGATATTTGGAGTGCTTTGAGGCCTATGCTGGGAAAAGGAATATCTTCACCGAAAAACTAGACAGAATCATTCTGAGAAACTACTGTGTGATGAGCGCATTCAACACACAGAATTGAACGTTCCTTTTGATAGAAGAGATTTGAAACACTCCTTTTGAAGAATCTGCAAGTCTTTATTCGGAGGGCTTCGAGGCATATGCTGGAAAAGGAAATACCTTCACATAACAACTGGACAGAAGCATTCTCAGAAACTTCTTTGTGATGAGCGCATTCAATTCACAGACTTGAATGTTACCTTTGAAAGAGCAGTTTTAAACACTCTGTTTGTAGATTCTGCAAGTGGATATTTGGAGGGCTTTGAGGCTTATGCTGAGATATGAAATATCTTCAACTAAAAACTAGACAGAAGCATTCTCAGAAACTTCTGTGTGATGAGTGCATTCAACTCACAGAGTTGAACGTTTCTTTTGAAAGAGCAGTTTTGAAACACTCTTTTTGCAGAATCTGCAAGTGGATATTTGGAATGCTTTGAGGCCTATGCTGGGAAAAGAAATGTCTTCACCGAAAAACTAGACAGAATCATTCTGAGAAACTTCTGTGTGATGAGTGCATTCAACTCACAGACTTGAGTGTTCCTTTTCCTAGAACAGTTTGGAAACACTCCTTTTGTAGAATCTGCAAGTGTTTATTTGGAGCGCTTTGATGCCTATGCTGGAAAAGGAAATATGTTCACATAAAAACTAGACAGAAGCATTCTCAGAATCTTGTTTGTGATGACTGCATTCTACTCACAGAGTTGAACTTTCTTTTTGATAGAAGAGTTTCAAAACTCTCTTTTTGTAGAGTCTGCAAGTGGATATTTGGAGCTCTTTGAGGCCAATGCTGGAAAAGGAAATATCTTCACATAAAAACTAGACAGAAGCATTCTCAGAAACGTCTGTGTGATGAGTGCATTCAACTCAGAGAGTTGAACCTTCCTTTTGATTGAACAGTTTTGAAACACTCTTCTTGTAAAATCTGCAAGTGGTTATTTGGAGCGTTTTGAGGCCTGTGCTGGAAAAGGAAATATCCTCTCATAAAAACTAGACAGAAGCATTCTCGGAAACTTCTGTGTGATGAGTGCATTCAACTCACAGACTTGAGCGTTCCTTTTCCTAGAACAGTTTGGAAACACTCCTTTTGTAAAATCTGCAAGTGTTTATTTGGAGCGCTTTGAGATCTAGGCTGGAAAAGGAAATAGGTTCACATAAAAACTAGACAGAAGCATTCTCAGAATCTTGTCTGTGATGACTGCATTCTACTCACAGAGTTGAACTTTCTTTTTGATAGAAGAGTTTCAAAACTGTCTTTTTGTAGAGTCTGCAAGTGGATATTTGGAGCTCTTTGAGGCCAATGCTGGAAAAGGAAATATCTTCACATAAAAACTAGACAGAAGCATTCTCAGAAACGTCTGTGTGATGAGTGAATTCAACTCACAGAGTTGAACCTTCCTTTTGATTGAACAGTTTTGAAACACTCTTTTTGTAGAATCTGCAAGTGGTTATTTGGAGCCTTTGGAGGCCTATACTGGAAAAGGAAATATCCTCACGTACAAACTAGACAGAAGAATTCTCAGAAACTTCTGTGTGATGAGTGCATTCAACTCACAGACTTCAACGTTCCTTTTGACAGAACAGTTTTGAAACACTCCTTTTGTAGTATCTGCAAGTGTTTATTTGGAGCGCTTTGAGGCCTATGCTGGAAAAGGAAATGTCTTCTCATAAAAACTAGACAGAAGCACTCTAGGAAACTTCTGTGTGATAAGGGCATTCAACTCACGGACTTGAACGTTCCTTTTGATAGAACCCTTTTGCAACACTCCTTTTGTAGAATTTGCAAGGGTTTATTTGGAGCGCTTTCAGGCATAAGCTGGAAAAGGAAATATCTTCACCTAAGAACTACACAGAAGCATTCTCAGAAACTTCTTTCTGATGAGTGCATTCAACTCACAGACTTGAAGCTTCCTTTTGAAAGACCAGGATTGAAATCCTCTTTTCATAGAATCTGCTAGTGGATATTTGCTGCGCTTTGAGGTCTATGCTGGGAAATGAAATACCTTCACCTAAAAACTAGACAGAAGCATTCTGAGGAACTTCTTTGTGATGAGTGCATTCAACTCACAGAATTGAACGTTCCTTTTGATAGAAGAGTTTTGAAACACTCCTTTTGAAGAATCTGCAAGTCTTTATTCGGAGCGCTTCGAGGCATACTCTGGAAAAGGAAATACCTTAACATAACAACTGGACAGAAGCATTCCAGAAACTTCTTTGCGATGAGTGCATTCAACTCACAGACTTGAATGTTACCTTTGAAAGAGCAGTTTTAAACACTCTGTTTGTAGAATCTGCAAGTGGATATTTGGAGCGCTTTGAGGCTTATGCTGAGATATGAGATATCTTCAACTAAAAACTAGACAGAAGCATTCTCAGAAACTTCTGTGTGATGAGTGCATTCAACTCACAGACTTGAACGTTCCCTTTGACAGAACAATTTCAAAACACTCCTTTTGTAGTATCTGCAAGTGTTTATTTGGAGCTCTTTGAGGCCTATGTTGGAAAAGGAAATATCTTCACATAAAAACTAGACAGAAGCATTCTCAGAAACTTCTTTGTGATGAGTGCATTCTACTCACAGTGTTGAACCTACCTTTTGATAGAACAGGTTTGAAACACTCTTTTTGTAGAATCTGCAAGTGGATATTTGGAGTGCTTTGAGGCCTATGATGGAAAAGGAAATGTCTTCACATAAAAACTAGACAGAAGCACTCTAGGAAACTTCTGTGTGATGAGTGCATTCAACTCACAGACTTGAACTTTCCTTTTGATAGAACCCTTTTCCAACACTCCTTTTGTAGAATTTGCAAGGGTTTATTTGGAGCGCTTTCAGGCTTAAGCTGGAAAAGGAAATATCTTCACCTAAGAACTAGACAGAAGCATTCTCAGAAACTTCTTTCTGATGAGTGCATTCAACTCACAGACTTGAAGCTTCCTTTTGAAAGAGCAGCTTTGAAACACTCTTTTCGTAGAATCTGCAAGTGGATATTTGCTGCGCATTGAGGTCTATGCTGGGAAATGAAATATCTTCCCCTAAAAACTAGACAGAACCATTCTGAGGAACTTCTGTGTGATGAGTGCATTCAACTCACGGAATTAAACGTTCCTTTTGATAGAACAGTTTTGAAACACTCCTTTTGAAGAATCTGCAAGTCTTTATTCGGAGCGCTTCGAGGCATACGCTGGAAAAGGAAATATCTTCACATAACAACTGGACAGAAGCATTCTCAAAAACTTCTTTGCAATGAGTGCATTCAACTCACAGACTTGAATGCTACATTTGAAAGAGCAGTTTTGAACACTCTGTTTGTAGAATCTGCAAGTGGATATTTGGAGCGCTTTGAGGCTTATGCTGGGATATGAAATATCTTCACCTGATAACTAGACAGAAGCATTCTCAGAAACTTCTGTGTGATGAGTGCATTCAACTCACAGAGTTGAATGTTTCTTTTGAAAGAGCAGTTTTGAAACTCTCTTTTTGTAGAATCTGCAAGTGGATATTTGGAGTGCTTTGAGGCCTATGCTGGGAAAAGGAATATCTTCACCGAAAAACTAGACAGACTCATTCTGAGAAACTACTGTGTGATGAGTGCATTCAACACACAGAATTGAACGTTCCTTTTGATAGAAGAGATTTGAAACACTCCTTTTGAAGAATCTGCAAGTCTTTATTCGGAGGGCTTCGACTCATACGCTGGAAAAAGAAATACCTTCACATAACAACTGGACAGAAGCATTCTCAGAAACTTCTTTGTGATGAGTGCATTCAATTCACAGACTTGAATGTTACCTTTGAAACAGTAGTTTTAAACACTCTGTTTGTAGATTCTGCAAGTGGATATTTGGAGGGCTTTGAGGCTTAAGCTGAGATATGAAATATCTTCAACTGAAAACTAGACAGAAGCATTCTCAGAAACTTCTGTGTGATGAGTGCATTCAACTCACAGAGTTGAACGTTTCTGTTGAAAGAGCAGTTTTGAAACACTCTTTTTGCAGAATCTGCAAGTGGATATTTGGAGCGCTTTGGGGCCTATGCTGGGAAAAGGAATATCTTCACCGAAAAACTAGACAGAATCATTCTGAGAAACTTCTGTGTGATGAGTGCATTCAACTCACAGACTTGAGCGTTCCTTTTCCTAGAAAAGTTTGGAAACACTCCTTTTGTAAAATCTGCAAGTGTTTATTTGGAGCGTTTTGAGGCCTAGGCTGGAAAAGGAAATATGTTCACATAAAAACTAGACAGAAGCATTCTCAGAATCTTGTCTGTGATGATTGCATTCTACTCACAGAGTTGAAATTTCTTTTTGATAGAACAGTTTCAAAACTCTCTTTTTGTAGAGTCTGCAAGTGGATATTTGGAGCTCTTTAAGGCCAATGCTGGAAAAGGAAATATCTTCACATAAAAACTAGACGGAAGCATTCTCAGAAACGTCTGTGTGATGAGTGCATTCAACTCACAGAGTTGAACCTTCCTTTTGATTGAACAGTTTTGAAACACTCTTTTTGTAGAATCTGCAAGTGGTTATTTGGAGCGTTTGGAGGCCTATGCTGGAAAAGGAAATATCCTCACATACAAACTAGACAGAAGCATTCTCAGAAACTTCTGTGTGATGAGTGCATTCAACTCACAGACTTGAAAGTTCCTTTTGACAGAACAGTTTCAAAGCACTCCTTTTGTAGTATCTGCAAGTGTTTATTTGGAGCGCTTTGAGGCCTATGTTGGAAAAGGAAATATCTTCACATAAAAACTAGACAGAAGCATTCTCAGAATCTTCTTTGAGATGAGTGCATTGTACCCACAGTGTTGAACCTTCCTTTTGATAGAACACGTTTGAAACACTCTTTTTGTAGAATCTGCAAGTGGATATTTGGAGCGCTTTTAGGCCTATGCTGGAAAAGGAAATGTCTTCACATAAAAACTAGACAGAAGCACTCTAGGAAACTTCTGTGTGATAAGTGCATTCAACTCAAAGACTTGAACTTTCCTTTTGATAGAACCCTTTTGCAACACTCCTTTTGTAGAATTTGCAAGGGTTTATTTGGAGCGCTTTGAGGCTTAAGCTGGAAAAGGAAATTTCATCACCTAAGAACTAGACAGAAGCATTCTCAGAAACTTCTTTCTGATGAGTGCATTCAACTCACAGAGTTGAAGCTTCCTTTTGAAAGAGCAGCTTTGAAACACTCTTTTCATAGAATCTGCAAGTGGATATTTGCTGCGCTTTGAGGTCTATGCTGGGAAATGAAATATCTTCACCTAAAAACTAGACAGAACCATTCTGAGGAACTTCTGTGTGATGAGTGCATTCAACTCAAGGAATTGAACGTTCCTTTTGATAGAACAGTTTTGAAACACTCCTTTTGAAGAATCTGCAAGTCTTTATTCGGAGCGCTTCGAGGCATACGCTGGAAAAGGAAATATCTTCACATAACAACTGGACAGAAGCATTCTCAAAAACTTCTTGGCAATGAGTGCATTCAACTCACAGACTTGAATGCTACATTTGAAAGAGCAGTTTTGAACACTCTGTTTGTAGAATCTGCAAGTGGATATTTGGAGCGCTTTGAGGCCTATGCTGGGAAAAGGAATATCTTCACTGAAAAACTAGACAGAATCATTCTGAGAAACTTCTGTGTGATGAGTGCATTCAACTCACCGACTTCAGCGTTCCTTTTCCTAGAACAGGTTGGAAACACACCTTTTGTAGAATCTGCAAGTGTTTATTTGGAGCGCTTTGATGCCTATGCTGGAAAAGGAAATATATGCACATAAAAACTACACAGAAGCATTCTCAGAATCTTGTTTGTGATGACTGCATTCTACTCACAGAGTTGAACTTTCTTTTTGATAGAAGAGTTTGAAAACTCTCTTTTTGTAGTGTCTGCAAGTGGATATTTGGAGCTCTTTGAGGCCAATGCTGGAAAAGGAAATATCTTCACATAAAAACTAGACAGAAGCATTGCCAGAAACGTCTGTGTGATGAGTGCATTCAACTCACAGAGTTGAACCTTCCTTTTGATTGAACAGTTTTGAAACACTCTTCCTTTAGAATCTGCAAGTGGTTATTTGGAGCGGTTTGAGGCCTTTGCTTGAAAAGGAAATATCCTCTCATAAAAACTAGACAGAAGCATTCTCAGAAACTTCTGTGTGATGAGTGCATTAAACTCACAGACTTGAACGTTCCTTTTGACAGAACAGTTTCGAAACACTCCTTTTGTAGTATCTGCAAGTGTTTATTTGGAGCGCTTTGAGGCCTATGTTGGAAAAGGAAATATCTTCACATAACAACTGGACAGAAGCATTCTCAAAAACTTCTTTGCAATGAGTGCATTCAACACACAGACTTGAATGCTACATTTGAAAGAGCAGTTTTGAACACTCTGTTTGTAGATTCTGCAAGTGGATATTTGGAGCGTTTTGAGGCTTATGCTGGGATATGAAATATCTTCACCTGATAACTAGACAGAAGCATTCTCAGAAACTTCTGTGGGATGAGTGCATTCAACTCACAGAGTTGAATGTTTCTTTTGAAAGAGCAGTTTTGAAACTCTCTTTTTGTAGAATCTGCAAGTGGATATTTGGAGTGCTTTGAGGCCTATGCTGGGAAAAGGAATATCTTCACCAAAAAACTAGACAGAATCATTCTGAGAAACTACTGTGTGATGAGCGCATTCAACACACAGAATTGAACGTTTCTTTTGATAGAAGAGATTTGAAACACTCCTTTTGAAGAATCTGCAAGTCTTTATTCGGAGGGCTTCGAGGCATATGCTGGAAAAGGAAATACCTTCACATAACAACTGGACAGAAGCATTCTCAGAAACTTCTTTGTGATGAGCGCATTCAATTCACAGACTTGAATGTTACCTTTGAAAGAGCAGTTTTAAACACTCTGTTTGTAGATTCTGCAAGTGGATATTTGGAGGGCTTTGAGGCTTATGCTGAGATATGAAATATCTTCAACTAAAAACTAGACAGAAGCATTCTCAGAAACTTCTGTGTGATGAGTGCATTCAACTCACAGAGTTGAACGTTTCTGTTGAAAGAGCAGTTTTGAAACACTCTTTTTGCAGAATCTGCAAGTGGATATTTGGAATGTTTTGAGGCCTATGCTGGGAAAAGAAATGTCTTCACCGAAAAACTAGACAGAATCATTCTGAGAAACTTCTGTGTGATGAGTGCATTCAACTCACAGACTTGAGCGTTCCTTTTCCTAGAACAGTTTGGAAACACTCCTTTTGTAGAATCTGCAAGTGTTTATTTGGAGCGCTTTGATGCCTATGCTGGAAAAGGAAATATGTTCACATAAAAACTAGACAGAAGCATTCTCAGAATCTTGTCTGTGATGACTGCATTCTACTCACAGAGTTGAACTTTCTTTTTGATAGAAGAGTTTCAAAACTGTCTTTTTGTAGAGTCTGCAAGTGGATATTTGGAGCTCTTTGAGGCCAATGCTGGAAAAGGAAATATCTTCACATAAAAACTAGACAGAAGCATTCTCAGAAACGTCTGTGTGATGAGTGAATTCAACTCACAGAGTTGAACCTTCCTTTTGATTGAACAGTTTTGAAACACTCTTTTTGTAGAATCTGCAAGTGGTTATTTGGAGCCTTTGGAGGCCTATACTGGAAAAGGAAATATCCTCACGTACAAACTAGACAGAAGAATTCTCAGAAACTTCTGTGTGATGAGTGCATTCAACTCACAGACTTGAACGTTCCTTTTGACAGAACAGTTTTGAAACACTCCTTTTGTAGTATCTGCAAGTGTTTATTTGGAGCGCTTTGAGGCCTATGCTGGAAAAGGAAATGTCTTCTCATAAAAACTAGACAGAAGCACTCTAGGAAACTTCTGTGTGATAAGGGCATTCAACTCACGGACTTGAACGTTCCTTTTGATAGAACCCTTTTGCAACACTCCTTTTGTAGAATTTGCAAGGGTTTATTTGGAGCGCTTTCAGGCATAAGCTGGAAAAGGAAATATCTTCACCTAAGAACTACACAGAATCATTCTCAGAAACTTCTTTCTGATGAGTGCATTCAACTCACAGACTTGAAGCTTCCTTTTGAAAGACCAGGATTGAAATCCTCTTTTCATAGAATCTGCTAGTGGATATTTGCTGCGCTTTGAGGTCTATGCTGGGAAATGAAATACCTTCACCTAAAAACTAGACAGAAGCATTCTGAGGAACTTCTTTGTGATGAGTGCATTCAACTCACAGAATTGAACGTTCCTTTTGATAGAAGAGTTTTGAAACACTCCTTTTGAAGAATCTGCAAGTCTTTATTCGGAGCGCTTCGAGGCATACTCTGGAAAAGGAAATACCTTAACATAACAACTGGACAGAAGCATTCCAGAAACTTCTTTGCGATGAGTGCATTCAACTCACAGACTTGAATGTTACCTTTGAAAGAGCAGTTTTAAACACTCTGTTTGTAGATTCTGCAAGTGGATATTTGGAGCGCTTTGAGGCTTATGCTGAGATATGAGATATCTTCAACTAAAAACTAGACAGAAGCATTCTCAGAAACTTCTGTGTGATGAGTGCATTCAACTCACAGACTTGAACGTTCCCTTTGACAGAACAATTTCAAAACACTCCTTTTGTAGTATCTGCAAGTGTTTATTTGGAGCTCTTTGAGGCCTATGTTGGAAAAGGAAATATCTTCACATAAAAACTAGACAGAAGCATTCTCAGAAACTTCTTTGTGATGAGTGCATTCTACTCACAGTGTTGAACCTACCTTTTGATAGAACAGGTTTGAAACACTCTTTTTGTAGAATCTGCAAGTGGATATTTGGAGTGCTTTGAGGCCTATGATGGAAAAGGAAATGTCTTCACATAAAAACTAGACAGAAGCACTCTAGGAAACTTCTGTGTGATGAGTGCATTCAACTCACAGACTTGAACTTTCCTTTTGATAGAACCCTTTTCCAACACTCCTTTTGTAGAATTTGCAAGGGTTTATTTGGAGCGCTTTCAGGCTTAAGCTGGAAAAGGAAATATCTTCACCTAAGAACTAGACAGAAGCATTCTCAGAAACTTCTTTCTGATGAGTGCATTCAACTCACAGACTTGAAGCTTCCTTTTGAAAGAGCAGCTTTGAAACACTCTTTTCGTAGAATCTGCAAGTGGATATTTGCTGCGCATTGAGGTCTATGCTGGGAAATGAAATATCTTCCCCTAAAAACTAGACAGAACCATTCTGAGGAACTTCTGTGTGATGAGTGCATTCAACTCACGGAATTAAACGTTCCTTTTGATAGAACAGTTTTGAAACACTCCTTTTGAAGAATCTGCAAGTCTTTATTCGGAGCGCTTCGAGGCATACGCTGGAAAAGGAAATATCTTCACATGACAACTGGACAGAAGCATTCTCAAAAACTTCTTTGCAATGAGTGCATTCAACTCACAGACTTGAATGCTACATTTGAAAGAGCAGCTTTGAACACTCTGTTTGTAGAATCTGCAAGTGGATATTTGGAGCACTTTGAGGCTTATGCTGGGATATGAAATATCTTCACCTGATAACTAGACAGAAGCATTCTCAGAAACTTCTGTGTGATGAGTACATTCAACTCACAGAGTTGAATGTTTCTTTTGAAAGAGCAGTTTTGAAACTCTCTTTTTGTAGAATCTGCAAGTGGATATTTGGAGTGCTTTGAGGCCTATGCTGGGAAAAGGAATATCTTCACCGAAAAACTAGACAGACTCATTCTGAGAAACTACTGTGTGATGAGTGCATTCAACACACAGAATTGAACGTTCCTTTTGATAGAAGAGATTTGAAACACTCCTTTTGAAGAATCTGCAAGTCTTTATTCGGAGGGCTTCGACTCATACGCTGGAAAAAGAAATACCTTCACATAACAACTGGACAGAAGCATTCTCAGAAACTTCTTTGTGATGAGTGCATTCAATTCACAGACTTGAATGTTACCTTTGAAACAGTAGTTTTAAACACTCTGTTTGTAGATTCTGCAAGTGGATATTTGGAGGGCTTTGAGGCTTAAGCTGAGATATGAAATATCTTCAACTGAAAACTAGACAGAAGCATTCTCAGAAACTTCTGTGTGATGAGTGCATTCAACTCACAGTGTTGAACGTTTCTGTTGAAAGAGCAGTTTTGAAACACTCTTTTTGCAGAATCTGCAAGTGGATATTTGGAGCGCTTTGGGGCCTATGCTGGGAAAAGGAATATCTTCACCGAAAAACTAGACAGAATCATTCTGAGAAACTTCTGTGTGATGAGTGCATTCAACTCACAGACCTGAGCGTTCCTTTTCCTAGAAAAGTTTGGAAACACTCCTTTTGTAAAATCTGCAAGTGTTTATTTGGAGCGTTTTGAGGCCTAGGCTGGAAAAGGAAATATGTTCACATAAAAACTAGACAGAAGCATTCTCAGAATCTTGTCTGTGATGATTGCATTCTACTCACAGAGTTGAAATTTCTTTTTGATAGAACAGTTTCAAAACTCTCTTTTTGTAGAGTCTGCAAGTGGATATTTGGAGCTCTTTAAGGCCAATGCTAGAAAAGGAAATATCTTCACATAAAAACTAGACGGGAGCATTCTCAGAAACGTCTGTGTGATGAGTGCATTCAACTCACAGAGTTGAACCTTCCTTTTGATTGAACAGTTTTGAAACACTCTTTTTGTAGAATCTGCAAGTGGTTATTTGGAGCGTTTGGAGGCCTATGCTGGAAAAGGAATTATCCTCACATACAAACTAGACAGAAGCATTCTCAGAAACTTCTGTGTGATGAGTGCATTCAACTCACAGACTTGAACGTTCCTTTTGACAGAACAGTTTCGAAACACTCCTTTTGTAGTATCTGCAAGTGTTTATTTGGAGCGCTTTGAGGCCTATGTTGGAAAAGGAAATATCTTCACATAAAAACTAGACAGAAGCATTCTCAGAATCTTCTTTGAGATGAGTGCATTCTACCCACAGTGTTGAACCGTCCTTTTGATAGAACACGTTTGAAACACTCTTTTTGTAGAATCTGCAAGTGGATATTTGGAGCGCTTTTAGGCCTATGCTGGAAAAGGAAATGTCTTCACATAAAAACTAGACAGAAGCACTCTAGGAAACTTCTGTGTGATAAGTGCATTCAACTCAAAGACTTGAACTTTCCTTTTGATAGAACCCTTTTGCAACACTCCTTTTGTAGAATTTGCAAGGGTTTATTTGGAGCGCTTTCAGGCTTAAGCTGGAAAAGGAAATTTCATCACCTAAGAACTAGACAGAAGCATTCTCAGAAACTTCTTTCTGATGAGTGCATTCAACTCACAGAGTTGAAGCTTCCTTTTGAAAGAGCAGCTTTGAAACACTCTTTTCATAGAATCTGCAAGTGGATATTTGCTGCGCTTTGAGGTCTATGCTGGGAAATGAAATATCTTCACCTAAAAACTAGACAGAACCATTCTGAGGAACTTCTGTGTGATGAGTGCATTCAACTCAAGGAATTGAACGTTCCTTTTGACAGAACAGTTTCAAAACACTCCTTTTGTAGTATCTGCAAGTGTTTATTTGGAGCGCTTTGAGGCCTATGTTGGAAAAGGAAATATCTTCACATAAAAACTAGACAGAAGCATTCTCAGAAACTTCTGTGTGATGAGTGCATTCAACTCACAGAGTTGAACCTTGCTTTTGAATGAACAGCTTTGAAACACTCTTTTCATAGAATCTGCAAGTAGACACTTGCTGCGCTTTGAGGTCTATGCTGGGAAATGAAATATCTTCACCTAAAAACTAGACAGAAGCATTCTGAGGAACTTCTGTGTGATGAGTGCATTCAACTCACAGAATTGAACGTTCCTCTTGAGAGAACAGTTTTGAAACACTCCTTTTGAAGAATCTGCAAGTCTTTATTCGGAGCGCTTCGAGGCATACGCTGGGAAAGGAAATATCTTCACATAAAAACTGGACAGAAACATTCTCAGAAACTTCTTTGCGATGAGTGCATTCAACTCACAGACTTGAATGTTACCTTTCAAAGAGCAGTTTTCAACACTCTGTTTGTAGAATCTGCAAGTGGATATTTGGAGCGCTTTGAGGCTTACGCTGGGATATGAAATATCTTCACCTAAAAACTAGACAGAAGCATTCTCAGAAACTTATGTGTGATGAGTGCATTCAACTCACAGAGTTGAACGTTTCTTTTGAAAGAGCAGTTTTGAAACACTCTTTTTGTAGAATCTGCAAGTGGATATTTGGAGCGCTTTGAGGCCTATGCTGGGAAAAGGAATGTCTTCACCAAAAAACTAGACAGAATCATTCTGAGAAACTTCTGTGTGATGAGTGCATTCAACTCACAGACCTGAGCGTGCCTTTTCATAGAACAGTTTGGAAACACACCTTTTGAAGAATCTGCAAGTCTTTATTCGGAGCACTTCGAGGCATACGCTGGAAAAGGAAATATCTTCACATAACAACTGGACAGAAGCATTCTCAGAAACTTCTTTGTGATGAGTGCATTCAACTCACAGACTTGAATGTTACCTTTAAAAGAGCAGTTTTAAACACTCAGTTTGTAGAATCTGCAAGTGGATATTTGGAGCGCTTTGAGGCTTATGCTGGGATATGAAATATCTTCACCTAAAGACTAGACAGAAGCATTCTCAGAAACTTCTGTGTGATGAGTGCATTCAACTCACAGAGTTGAATGTTTCTTTTGAAAGAGCAGTTTTGAAACACTCTTTTTGTAGAATCTGCAACTGGATGTTTGGAGCGCTTTGAGGCCTATGCTGGGAAAAGGAATATCTTCACCGAAAAACTAGACAGAATTATTCTGAGAAACTTCTCTGTGATGAGTGCATTCAACTCACCAACTTGAGCGTTCCTTTTCATAGAACAGTTTGGAAACACTCCTTTTGTAGAATCTGCAAGTGTTTATTTGGAGCGCTTTGAGGCCTATGCTGGAAAAGGAAATATGTTCACATAAAAACTAGACAGAAGCATTCTCAGAATCTTGTTTGTGATGACTGCATTCTACTCACAGAGTTCAACTTTCTTTTTGATAGAAGGGTTTCAAAACTCTCTTTTTGTAGAGTCTGTAAGTGGATATTTGGAGCTCTTTGAGGCCAGTGCTGGAAAAGGAAATATCTTCACATAAAAACTAGACAGAAGCATTCTCATAAACTTCTGTGTGATGAGTGCATTCAACTCACAGAGTTGAACCTTCCTTTTGATTGAACAGTTTTGAAACACTCTTTTTGTAGAATCTGCAAGTGGTTATTTGGAGCGATTTGAGGCCTATGCTGGAAAAGGAAACATCCTCACAGAAAAACTAGACAGAAGCATTCTCAGAAACTTCTGTGTGATGAGTGCATTCAACTCACAGACTTGAACGTTCCTTTTGAGAGAACAGTTTCGAAACACTCCTTTTGTAGTATCTGCAAGTGTTTATTTGGAGCACTTTGAGGCCTACGTTGGAAAAGGAAATATCTTCACATAAAAACTAGACAGAAGCATTCTCAGAAACTTCTTTGTGATGAGTGCATTCTACTCACAATGTTGAACCTTCCTTTTGATAGAACAGTTTTGAAACACTCTTTCTGTAGAATCTGCAAGTGGATATTTGGAGCGCTTTGAGGCCTATGCTGGAAAAGGAAATGCCTTCACATAAAAATTAGACAGAAGCACTCTAGGAGAATTCTGTGTGATAAGTGCATTTCATCTCACAGACTTGAACGTTCCTTTTGATAGAACGCTTTTGCAACACTCCTTTTGTAGAATTTGCAAGTGTTTATTTGGAGCACTTTCAGGCATAAGCTGGAAAAGGAAATATCTTCACCTAAGAACTAGACAGAAGCATTCTCAGAAACTTCTTTCTGATGAGTGTATTCAACTCACAGACTTGAACCTTGCTTTTGAAAGAGCAGCTTTGAAACACTCTTTTCATAGAATCTGCAAGTAGACACTTGCTGTGCTTTGAGGTCTATGCTGGGAAATGAAATATCTTCACCTAAAAACTAGACAGAAGCATTCTGAGGAACTTCTGTGTGATGAGTGCATTCAACTCACAGAATTGAACGTTCCTCTTGAGAGAACAGTTTTGAAACACTCCTTTTGAAGAATCTGAAAGTCTTTATTCAGAGCGCTTCGAGACATACGCTGGGAAAGGAAATATCTTCACATAAAAATTGGACAGAAACATTCTCAGAAACTTCTTTGCGATGAGTGCATTCAACTCACAGACTTAAATGTTACCTTTCAAAGAGCAGTTTTAAACACTCTGTTTGTAGAATCTGCAAGTGGATATTTGGAGCGCTTTGAGGCTTACGCTGGGATATGAAATATCTTTACCTAAAAACTAGACAGAAGCATTCTCAGAAACTTCTGTGTGATGAGTGCATTCAACTCACAGAGTTGAACGTTTCTTTTGAAAGAGCAGTTTTGAAACACTCTTTTTGTAGAATCTGCAAGTGGATATTTGGAGCGCTTTGAGGCGTATGCTGGGAAAAGGAATATCTTCACCGAAAAACTAGACAGAATCATTCTGAGAAACTTCTGTGTGATGAGTGCATTCAACTCACAGACCTGAGCGTTCCTTTTCATAGAACAGTTTGGAAACACACCTTTTGAAGAATCTGCAAGTCTTTATTCGGAGCACTTCGAGGCATACGCTGGAAAAGGAAATATCTTCACATAACAACTGGACAAAAGCATTCTCAGAAACTTCTTTGCGATCAGTGCATTCAACTCACAGACTTGAATGTTACCTTTGAAAGAGCAGTTTTAAACACTCTGTTTGTAGAATCTGCAAGTGGATATTTGGAGCGCTTTGAGGCTTATGCTGGGATATGAAATATCTTCACCTAAAAACTAGACAGAAGAATTCTCAGAAACTTCTGTGTGATGAGTGCATTCAACTCACAGAGTTGAATGTTTCTTTTGAAAGAGCAGTTTTGAAACACTCTTTTTGTAGAATCTGCAATTGGATGTTTGGAGCGCTTTGAGGCCTATGCTGGGAGAAGGAATATCTTCACCGAAAAACTAGACAGAATCATTCTGAGAAACTTCTCTGTGATGAGTGCATTCAACTCACCAACTTGAGCATTCCTTTTCATAGAACAGTTTGGAAACACTCCTTTTGTAGAATCTGCAAGTGTTTATTTGGAGCGCTTTGAGGCCTATGCTGCAAAAGGAAATATGTTCACATAAAAACTAGACAGAAGCATTCTCAGAATCTTGTTTGTGATGACTGCATTCTACTCACAGAGTTCAACTTTCTTTTTGATAGAAGAGTTTCAAAACTCTCTTTTTGTAGAGTCTGCAAGTGCATATTTGGAGCTCTTTGAGGCCAGCGCTGGAAAAGGAAATATCTTCACATAAAAACTAGACAGAAGCATTCTCAGAAACTTCTGTGTGATGAGTGCATTCAACTCACAGAGTTGAACTTTCCTTTTGATTGAACAGTTTTGAAACACTCTTTTTGTAGAATCTGCAAGTGGTTATTTGGAGCGTTTTGAGGCCTATGCTGGAAAAGGAAACATCCTCACATAAAAACTAGACAGAAGCATTCTCAGAAACTTCTGTGTGATGAGTGCATTCAACTCACAGACTTGAACGTTCCTCTTGAGAGAACAGTTTCGAAACACTCCTTTTGTAGTATCTGCAAGTGTTTATTTGGAGTACTTTGAGGCCTATGTTGGAAAAGGAAATATCTTCACATAAAAACTAGACAGAAGCATTCTCAGAAACTTCTTTGTGATGAGTGCATTCTACTCACAATGTTGAACCTTCCTTTTGATAGAACAGTTTTGAAACACTCTTTTTGTAGAATCTGCAAGTGGATATTTGGAGCGCTTTGAGGCCTATGCTGGAAAAGGAAATGCCTTCACATAAAAATTAGACAGAAGCACTCTAGGAGAATTCTGTGTGATAAGTGCATTTCATCTCACAGACTTCAACGTTCCTTTTGATAGAACGCTTTTGCAACACTCCTTTTGTAGAATTTGCAAGTGTTTATTTGGAGCGCTTTCAGGCATAAGCTGGAAAAGGAAATAACTTCACCTAAGAACTAGACAGAAGCATTCTCAGAAACTTCTTTCTGATGAGTGCATTCAACTCACAGACTTGAACCTTGCTTTTGAAAGAGCAGCTTTGAAACACTCTTTTCATAGAATCTGCAAGTGGACACTTTCTGCGCTTTGAGGTCTATCCTGGGAAATGAAATATCTTCACCTAAAAACTAGACAGAAGCATTCTGAGGAACTTCTGTGTGATGAGTGCATTCAACTCACAGAATTGAACGTTCCTCTTGAGAGAACAGTTTAGAAACACTCCTTTTGAAGAATCTGAAAGTCTTTATTCGGAGCGCTTCGAGACATACGCTGGGAAAGGAAATATCTTCACATAAAAACTGGACAGAAACATTCTCAGAAACTTCTTTGCGATGAGTGCATTCAACTCACAGACTTGAATGTTACCTTTCAAAGAGCAGTTTTCAACACTCTGTTTGTAGAATCTGCAAGTGGATATTTGGAGCGCTTTGAGGCTTACGCTGGGATATGAAATATCTTCACCTAAAAACTAGACAGAAGCATTCTCAGAAACTTCTGTGTGATGAGTGCATTCAACTCACAAAGTTGAACGTTTCTTTTGAAAGAGCAGTTTTGAAACACTCTTTTTGTAGAATCTGCAAGTGGATATTTGGAGCGCTTTGAGGCCTATGCTGGGAAAAGTAATGTCTTCACCGAAAAACTAGACAGAATCATTCTGAGAAACTTCTGTGTGATGAGTGCATTCAACTCACAGACCTGAGCGTTCCTTTTCATAGAACAGTTTGGAAACACACCTTTTGAAGAAACTGCAAGTCTTTATTCGGAGCACTTCGAGGCATACGCTGGAAAAGGAAATATCTTCACATAACAACTGGACAGAAGCATTCTCAGAAACTTCTTTGCGATGAGTGCATTCAACTCACAGACTTGAATGTTACCTTTGAAAGAGCAGTTTTAAACACTCTGTTTGTAGAATCTGCAAGTGGATATTTGGAGCGCTTTGAGGCTTATGCTGGGATATGAAATATCTTCACCTAAAGACTAGACAGAAGCATTCTCAGAAACTTCTGTGTGATGAGTGCATTCAACTCACAGAGTTGAATGTTTCTTTTGAAAGAGCAGTTTTGAAACACTCTTTTTGTAGAATCTGCAATTGGATGTTTGGAGCGCTTTGAGGCCTATGCTGGGAAAAGGAATATCTTCACCGAAAAACTAGACAGAATCATTCTGAGAAACTTCTCTGTGATGAGTGCATTCAACTCACCAACTTGAGCGTTCCTTTTCATAGAACAGTTTGGAAACACTCCTTTTGTAGAATCTGCAAGTGTTTATTTGGAGCGCTTTGAGGCCTATGCTGGAAAAGGAAATATGTTCACATAAAAACTAGACAGAAGCATTCTCAGACTCTTGTTTGTGATGACTGCATTCTACTCACAGAGTTCAACTTTCTTTTTGATAGAAGAGTTTCAAAAGTCTCTTTTTGTAGAGTCTGCAAGTGGATATTTTGAGCTCTTTGAGGCCAGTGCTGGAAAAGGAAATATCTTCACATAAAAACTAGACAGAAACATTCTCAGAAACTTCTGTGTGATGAGTGCATTCAACTCACAGACTTGAACGTTCCTTTTGAGAGAACAGTTTCGAAACACTCCTTTTGTAGTATCTGCAAGTGTTTATTTGGAGCACTTTGAGGCCTACGTTGGAAAAGGAAATATCTTCACATAAAAACTAGACAGAAGCATTCTCAGAAACTTCTTTGTGATGAGTGCATTCTACTCACAATGTTGAACCTTCCTTTTGATAGAACAGTTTTGAAACACTCTTTTTGTAGAATCTGCAATTGGATATTTGGAGCGCTTTTAGGCCTATGCTGGAAAAAGGAAATGCCTTCACATAAAAATTAGACAGAAGCACTCTAGGAGAATTCTGTGTGATAAGTGCATTTCATCTCACAGACTTGAAAGTTCCTTTTGATAGAACGCTTTTGCAACACTCCTTTTGTAGAATTTGCAAGTGTTTATTTGGAGCCCTTTCAGGCATAAGCTGGAAAAGGAAATATCTTCACCTAAGAACTAGACAGAAGCATTCTCAGAAACTTCTTTCTGATGAGTGCATTCAACTCACACACTTGAACCTTGCTTTTGAAAGAGCAGCTTTGAAACACTCTTTTCATAGAATCTGCAAGTGGACACTTGCTGCGCTTTGAGGTCTATGCTGGGAAATGAAATATCTTCACCTAAAAACTAGACAGAAGCATTCTGAGGATCTTCTGTGTGATGAGTGCATTCAACTCACAGAATTGAACGTTCCTCTTGAGAGAACAGTTTTGAAACACTCCTTTTGAAGAATCTGAAAGTCTTTATTCGGAGCGCTTCGAGACATACGCTGGGAAAGGAAATATCTTCACATAAAAACTGGACAGAAACATTCTCAGAAACTTCTTTGCGATGAGTGCATTCAACTCACAGACTTGAATGTTACCTTTCAAAGAGCAGTTTTCAACACTCTGTTTGTAGAATCTGCAAGTGGATATTTGGAGCGCTTTGAGGCTTACGCTGGGATATGAAATATCTTCACCTAAAAACTAGACAGAAGCATTCTCAGAAACTTCTGTGTGATGAGGGCATTCAACTCACAGAGTTGAACGTTTCTTTTGAAAGAGCAGTTTTGAAACACTCTTTTTGTAGAATCTGCAAGTGGATATTTGGAGCACTTTGAGGCCTATGCTGGGAAAAGGAAGGTCTTCACCGAAAAACTAGACAGAATCATTCTGAGAAACTTCTGTGTGATGAGTGCATTCAACTCACAGACCTGAGCATTCCTTTTCATAGAACAGTTTGGAAACACACCTTTTGAAGAATCTGCAAGTCTTTATTCGGAGCACTTCGAGGCATACGCTGGAAAAGGAAATATCTTCACATAACAACTGGACAGAAGCATTCTCAGAAACTTCTTTGCGATCAGTGCATTCAACTCACAGACTTGAATGTTACCTTTGAAAGAGCAGTTTTAAACACTCTGTTTGTAGAATCTGCAATTGGATGTTTGGAGCGCTTTGAGGCCTATGCTGGGAAAAGGAATATCTTCACCGAAAAACTAGACAGAATCATTCTGAGAAACTTCTCTGTGATGAGTGCATTCAACTCACCAACTTGAGCGTTCCTTTTCATAGAACAGTTGGGAAACACTCCTTTTGTAGAATCTGCAAGTGTTTATTTGGAGCGCTTTGAGGCCTATGCTGGAAAAGGAAATATGTTCTCATAAAAACTAGACAGAAGCATTCTCAGAATCTTGTTTGTGATGACTGCATTCTACTCACAGAGTTCAACTTTCTTTTTGATAGAAGAGTTTCAAAACTCTCTTTTTGTAGAGTCTGCAAGTGGATATTTGGAGCTCCTTGAGGCCAGTGCTGGAAAAGGAAATATCTTCACATAAAAACAAGACAGAAGCATTCTCAGAAACTTCTGTGTGATGAGTGCATTCAACTCACAGAGTTGAACCTTCCTTTTGATTGAACAGTTTTGAAACACTCTTTTTGTAGAATCTGCAAGTGGTTATTTGGAGCGATTTGAGGCCTATGCTGGAAAAGGAAACATCCTCACAGAAAAACTAGACAGAAGCATTCTCAGAAACTTCTGTGTGATGAGTGCATTCAACTCACAGACCTGAACGTTCCTTTTGAGAGAACAGTTTCGAAACACTCCTTTTGTAGTATCTGCAAGTGTTTATTTGGAGCACTTTGAGGCCTACGTTGGAAAAGGAAATATCTTCACATAAAAACTAGACAGAAGCATTCTCAGAAACTTCTTTGTGATGAGTGCATTCTACTCACAATGTTGAACCTTCCTTTTGATAGAACAGTTTTGAAACACTCTTTCTGTAGAATCTGCAAGTGGATATTTGGAGCGCTTTGAGGCCTATGCTGGAAAAGGAAATGCCTTCACATAAAAATTAGACAGAAGCACTCTAGGAGAATTCTGTGTGATAAGTGCATTTCATCTCACAGACTTGAACGTTCCTTTTGATAGAACGCTTTTGCAACACTCCTTTTGTAGAATTTGCAAGTGTTTATTTGGAGCACTTTCAGGCATAAGCTGGAAAAGGAAATATCTTCACCTAAGAACTAGACAGAAGCATTCTCAGAAACTTCTTTCTGATGAGTGTATTCAACTCACAGACTTGAACCTTGCTTTTGAAAGAGCAGCTTTGAAACACTCTTTTCATAGAATCTGCAAGTAGACACTTGCTGTGCTTTGAGGTCTATGCTGGGAAATGAAATATCTTCACCTAAAAACTAGACAGAAGCATTCTGAGGAACTTCTGTGTGATGAGTGCATTCAACTCACAGAATTGAACGTTCCTCTTGAGAGAACAGTTTTGAAACACTCCTTTTGAAGAATCTGAAAGTCTTTATTCAGAGCGCTTCGAGACATACGCTGGGAAAGGAAATATCTTCACATAAAAATTGGACAGAAACATTCTCAGAAACTTCTTTGCGATGAGTGCATTCAACTCACAGACTTAAATGTTACCTTTCAAAGAGCAGTTTTAAACACTCTGTTTGTAGAATCTGCAAGTGGATATTTGGAGCGCTTTGAGGCTTACGCTGGGATATGAAATATCTTTACCTAAAAACTAGACAGAAGCATTCTCAGAAACTTCTGTGTGATGAGTGCATTCAACTCACAGAGTTGAACGTTTCTTTTGAAAGAGCAGTTTTGAAACACTCTTTTTGTAGAATCTGCAAGTGGATATTTGGAGCGCTTTGAGGCGTATGCTGGGAAAAGGAATATCTTCACCGAAAAACTAGACAGAATCATTCTGAGAAACTTCTGTGTGATGAGTGCATTCAACTCACAGACCTGAGCGTTCCTTTTCATAGAACAGTTTGGAAACACACCTTTTGAAGAATCTGCAAGTCTTTATTCGGAGCACTTCGAGGCATACGCTGGAAAAGGAAATATCTTCACATAACAACTGGACAAAAGCATTCTCAGAAACTTCTTTGCGATCAGTGCATTCAACTCACAGACTTGAATGTTACCTTTGAAAGAGCAGTTTTAAACACTCTGTTTGTAGAATCTGCAAGTGGATATTTGGAGCGCTTTGAGGCTTATGCTGGGATATGAAATATCTTCACCTAAAAACTAGACAGAAGCATTCTCAGAAACTTCTGTGTGATGAGTGCATTCAACTCACAGAGTTGAATGTTTCTTTTGAAAGAGCAGTTTTGAAACACTCTTTTTGTAGAATCTGCAATTGGATGTTTGGAGCGCTTTGAGGCCTATGCTGGGAGAAGGAATATCTTCACCGAAAAACTAGACAGAATCATTCTGAGAAACTTCTCTGTGATGAGTGCATTCAACTCACCAACTTGAGCGTTCCTTTTCATAGAACAGTTTGGAAACACTCCTTTTGTAGAATCTGCAAGTGTTTATTTGGAGCGCTTTGAGGCCTATGCTGCAAAAGGAGATATGTTCACATAAAAACTAGACAGAAGCATTCTCAGAATCTTGTTTGTGATGACTGCATTCTACTCACAGAGTTCAACTTTCTTTTTGATAGAAGAGTTTCAAAACTCTCTTTTTGTAGAGTCTGCAAGTGCATATTTGGAGCTCTTTGAGGCCAGCGCTGGAAAAGGAAATATCTTCACATAAAAACTAGACAGAAGCATTCTCAGAAACTTCTGTGTGATGAGTGCATTCAACTGACAGAGTTGAACTTTCCTTTTGATTGAACAGTTTTGAAACACTCTTTTTGTAGAATCTGCAAGTGGTTATTTGGAGCGTTTTGAGGCCTATGCTGGAAAAGGAAACATCCTCACATAAAAACTAGACAGAAGCATTCTCAGAAACTTCTGTGTGATGAGTGCATTCAACTCACAGACTTGAACGTTCCTTTTGAGAGAACAGTTTCGAAACACTCCTTTTGTAGTATCTGCAAGTGTTTATTTGGAGCACTTTGAGGCCTACGTTGGAAAAGGAAATATCTTCACATAAAAACTAGACAGAAGCATTCTCAGAAACTTCTTTGTGATGAGTGCATTCTACTCACAATGCTGAACCTTCCTTTTGATAGAACAGTTTTGAAACACTCTTTTTGTAGAATCTGCAATTGGATATTTGGAGCGCTTTTAGGCCTATGCTGGAAAAAGGAAATGCCTTCACATAAAAATTAGACAGAAGCACTCTAGGAGAATTCTGTGTGATAAGTGCATTTCATCTCACAGACTTGAACGTTCCTTTTGATAGAACGCTTTTGCAACACTCCTTTTGTAGAATTTACAAGTGTTTATTTGGAGCCCTTTCAGGCATAAGCTGGAAAAGGAAATATCTTCACCTAAGAACTAGACAGAAGCATTCTCAGAAACTTCTTTCTGATGAGTGCATTCAACTCACACAATTGAACCTTGCTTTTGAAAGAGCAGCTTTGAAACACTCTTTTCATAGAATCTGCAAGTGGACACTTGCTGCGCTTTGAGGTCTATGCTGGGAAATGAAATATCTTCACCTAAAAACTAGACAGAAGCATTCTGAGGATCTTCTGTGTGATGAGTGCATTCAACTCACAGAATTGAACGTTCCTCTTGAGAGAACAGTTTTGAAACACTCCTTTTGAAGAATCTGAAAGTCTTTATTCGGAGCGCTTCGAGACATACGCTGGGAAAGGAAATATCTTCACATAAAAACTGGAAAGAAACATTCTCAGAAACTTCTTTGCGATGAGTGCATTCAACTCACAGACTTGAATGTTACCTTTCAAAGAGCAGTTTTCAACACTCTGTTTGTAGAATCTGCAAGTGGATATTTGGAGCGCTTTGAGGCTTACGCTGGGATATGAAATATCTTCACCTAAAAACTAGACAGAAGCATTCTCAGAAACTTCTGTGTGATGAGGGCATTCAACTCACAGAGTTGAACGTTTCTTTTGAAAGAGCAGTTTTGAAACACTCTTTTTGTAGAATCTGCAAGTGGATATTTGGAGCACTTTGAGGCCTATGCTGGGAAAAGGAAGGTCTTCACCGAAAAACTAGACAGAATCATTCTGAGAAACTTCTGTGTGATGAGTGCATTCAACTCACAGACCTGAGCATTCCTTTTCATAGAACAGTTTGGAAACACACCTTTTGAAGAATCTGCAAGTCTTTATTCGGAGCACTTCGAGGCATACGCTGGAAAAGGAAATATCTTCACATAACAACTGGACAGAAGCATTCTCAGAAACTTCTTTGCGATCAGTGCATTCAACTCACAGACTTGAATGTTACCTTTGAAAGAGCAGTTTTAAACACTCTGTTTGTAGAATCTGCAATTGGATGTTTGGAGCGCTTTGAGGCCTATGCTGGGAAAAGGAATATCTTCACCGAAAAACTAGACAGAATCATTCTGAGAAACTTCTCTGTGATGAGTGCATTCAACTCACCAACTTGAGCGTTCCTTTTCATAGAACAGTTGGGAAACACTCCTTTTGTAGAATCTGCAAGTGTTTATTTGGAGCGCTTTGAGGCCTATGCTGGAAAAGGAAATATGTTCTCATAAAAACTAGACAGAAGCATTCTCAGAATCTTGTTTGTGATGACTGCATTCTACTCACAGAGTTCAACTTTCTTTTTGATAGAAGAGTTTCAAAACTCTCTTTTTGTAGAGTCTGCAAGTGGATATTTGGAGCTCCTTGAGGCCAGTGCTGGAAAAGGAAATATCTTCACATAAAAACTAGACAGAAGCATTCTCAGAAACTTCTGTGTGATGAGTGCATTCAACTCACAGAGTTGAACCTTCCTTTTGATTGAACAGTTTTGAAACACTCTTTTTGTAGAATCTGCAAGTGGTTATTTGGAGCGATTTGAGGCCTATCCTGGAAAAGGAAACATCCTCACAGAAAAACTAGACAGAAGCATTCTCAGAAACTTCTGTGTGATGAGTGCATTCAACTCACAGACTTGAACGTTCCTTTTGAGAGAACAGTTTCGAAACACTCCTTTTGTAGTATCTGCAAGTGTTTATTTGGAGCACTTTGAGGCCTACGTTGGAAAAGGAAATATCTTCACATAAAAACTAGACAGAAGCATTCTCAGAAACTTCTTTGTGATGAGTGCATTCTACTCACAATGTTGAACCTTCCTTTTGATAGAACAGTTTTGAAACACTCTTTCTGTAGAATCTGCAAGTGGATATTTGGAGCGCTTTGAGGCCTATGCTGGAAAAGGAAATGCCTTCACATAAAAATTAGACAGAAGCACTCTAGGAGAATTCTGTGTGATAAGTGCATTTCATCTCACAGACTTGAACGTTCCTTTTGATAGAACGCTTTTGCAACACTCCTTTTGTAGAATTTGCAAGTGTTTATTTGGAGCACTTTCAGGCATAAGCTGGAAAAGGAAATATCTTCACCTAAGAACTAGACAGAAGCATTCTCAGAAACTTCTTTCTGATGAGTGTATTCAACTCACAGACTTGAACCTTGCTTTTGAAAGAGCAGCTTTGAAACACTCTTTTCATAGAATCTGCAAGTAGACACTTGCTGTGCTTTGAGGTCTATGCTGGGAAATGAAATATCTTCACCTAAAAACTAGACAGAAGCATTCTGAGGAACTTCTGTGTGATGAGTGCATTCAACTCACAGAATTGAACGTTCCTCTTGAGAGAACAGTTTTGAAACACTCCTTTTGAAGAATCTGAAAGTCTTTATTCAGAGCGCTTCGAGACATACGCTGGGAAAGGAAATATCTTCACATAAAAATTGGACAGAAACATTCTCAGAAACTTCTTTGCGATGAGTGCATTCAACTCACAGACTTAAATGTTACCTTTCAAAGAGCAGTTTTAAACACTCTGTTTGTAGAATCTGCAAGTGGATATTTGGAGCGCTTTGAGGCTTACGCTGGGATATGAAATATCTTTACCTAAAAACTAGACAGAAGCATTCTCAGAAACTTCTGTGTGATGAGTGCATTCAACTCACAGAGTTGAACGTTTCTTTTGAAAGAGCAGTTTTGAAACACTCTTTTTGTAGAATCTGCAAGTGGATATTTGGAGCGCTTTGAGGCGTATGCTGGGAAAAGGAATATCTTCACCGAAAAACTAGACAGAATCATTCTGAGAAACTTCTGTGTGATGAGTGCATTCAACTCACAGACCTGAGCGTTCCTTTTCATAGAACAGTTTGGAAACACACCTTTTGAAGAATCTGCAAGTCTTTATTCGGAGCACTTCGAGGCATACGCTGGAAAAGGAAATATCTTCACATAACAACTGGACAAAAGCATTCTCAGAAACTTCTTTGCGATCAGTGCATTCAACTCACAGACTTGAATGTTACCTTTGAAAGAGCAGTTTTAAACACTCTGTTTGTAGAATCTGCAAGTGGATATTTGGAGCGCTTTGAGGCTTATGCTGGGATATGAAATATCTTCACCTAAAAACTAGACAGAAGAATTCTCAGAAACTTCTGTGTGATGAGTGCATTCAACTCACAGAGTTGAATGTTTCTTTTGAAAGAGCAGTTTTGAAACACTCTTTTTGTAGAATCTGCAATTGGATGTTTGGAGCGCTTTGAGGCCTATGCTGGGAGAAGGAATATCTTCACCGAAAAACTAGACAGAATCATTCTGAGAAACTTCTCTGTGATGAGTGCATTCAACTCACCAACTTGAGCATTCCTTTTCATAGAACAGTTTGGAAACACTCCTTTTGTAGAATCTGCAAGTGTTTATTTGGAGCGCTTTGAGGCCTATGCTGCAAAAGGAAATATGTTCACATAAAAACTAGACAGAAGCATTCTCAGAATCTTGTTTGTGATGACTGCATTCTACTCACAGAGTTCAACTTTCTTTTTGATAGAAGAGTTTCAAAACTCTCTTTTTGTAGAGTCTGCAAGTGCATATTTGGAGCTCTTTGAGGCCAGCGCTGGAAAAGGAAATATCTTCACATAAAAACTAGACAGAAGCATTCTCAGAAACTTCTGTGTGATGAGTGCATTCAACTCACAGAGTTGAACTTTCCTTTTGATTGAACAGTTTTGAAACACTCTTTTTGTAGAATCTGCAAGTGGTTATTTGGAGCGTTTTGAGGCCTATGCTGGAAAAGGAAACATCCTCACATAAAAACTAGACAGAAGCATTCTCAGAAACTTCTGTGTGATGAGTGCATTCAACTCACAGACTTGAACGTTCCTCTTGAGAGAACAGTTTCGAAACACTCCTTTTGTAGTATCTGCAAGTGTTTATTTGGAGTACTTTGAGGCCTATGTTGGAAAAGGAAATATCTTCACATAAAAACTAGACAGAAGCATTCTCAGAAACTTCTTTGTGATGAGTGCATTCTACTCACAATGTTGAACCTTCCTTTTGATAGAACAGTTTTGAAACACTCTTTTTGTAGAATCTGCAAGTGGATATTTGGAGCGCTTTGAGGCCTATGCTGGAAAAGGAAATGCCTTCACATAAAAATTAGACAGAAGCACTCTAGGAGAATTCTGTGTGATAAGTGCATTTCATCTCACAGACTTCAACGTTCCTTTTGATAGAACGCTTTTGCAACACTCCTTTTGTAGAATTTGCAAGTGTTTATTTGGAGCGCTTTCAGGCATAAGCTGGAAAAGGAAATAACTTCACCTAAGAACTAGACAGAAGCATTCTCAGAAACTTCTTTCTGATGAGTGCATTCAACTCACAGACTTGAACCTTGCTTTTGAAAGAGCAGCTTTGAAACACTCTTTTCATAGAATCTGCAAGTGGACACTTTCTGCGCTTTGAGGTCTATCCTGGGAAATGAAATATCTTCACCTAAAAACTAGACAGAAGCATTCTGAGGAACTTCTGTGTGATGAGTGCATTCAACTCACAGAATTGAACGTTCCTCTTGAGACAACAGTTTAAAAACACTCCTTTTGAAGAATCTGAAAGTCTTTATTCGGAGCGCTTCGAGACATACGCTGGGAAAGGAAATATCTTCACATAAAAACTGGACAGAAACATTCTCAGAAACTTCTTTGCGATGAGTGCATTCAACTCACAGACTTGAATGTTACCTTTCAAAGAGCAGTTTTCAACACTCTGTTTGTAGAATCTGCAAGTGGATATTTGGAGCGCTTTGAGGCTTACGCTGGGATATGAAATATCTTCACCTAAAAACTAGACAGAAGCATTCTCAGAAACTTCTGTGTGATGAGTGCATTCAACTCACAAAGTTGAACGTTTCTTTTGAAAGAGCAGTTTTGAAACACTCTTTTTGTAGAATCTGCAAGTGGATATTTGGAGCGCTTTGAGGCCTATGCTGGGAAAAGGAATGTCTTCACCGAAAAACTAGACAGAATCATTCTGAGAAACTTCTGTGTGATGAGTGCATTCAACTCACAGACCTGAGCGTTCCTTTTCATAGAACAGTTTGGAAACACACCTTTTGAAGAAACTGCAAGTCTTTATTCGGAGCACTTCGAGGCATACGCTGGAAAAGGAAATATCTTCACATAACAACTGGACAGAAGCATTCTCAGAAACTTCTTTGCGATGAGTGCATTCAACTCACAGACTTGAATGTTACCTTTGAAAGAGCAGTTTTAAACACTCTGTTTGTAGAATCTGCAAGTGGATATTTGGAGCGCTTTGAGGCTTATGCTGGGATATGAAATATCTTCACCTAAAGACTAGACAGAAGCATTCTCAGAAACTTCTGTGTGATGAGTGCATTCAACTCACAGAGTTGAATGTTTCTTTTGAAAGAGCAGTTTTGAAACACTCTTTTTGTAGAATCTGCAATTGGATGTTTGGAGCGCTTTGAGGCCTATGCTGGGAAAAGGAATATCTTCACCGAAAAACTAGACAGAATCATTCTGAGAAACTTCTCTGTGATGAGTGCATTCAACTCACCAACTTGAGCGTTCCTTTTCATAGAACAGTTTGGAAACACCCCTTTTGTAGAATCTGCAAGTGTTTATTTGGAGCGCTTTGAGGCCTATGCTGGAAAAGGAAATATGTTCACATAAAAACTAGACAGAAGCATTCTCAGACTCTTGTTTGTGATGACTGCATTCTACTCACAGAGTTCAACTTTCTTTTTGATAGAAGAGTTTCAAAAGTCTCTTTTTGTAGAGTCTGCAAGTGGATATTTGGAGCTCTTTGAGGCCAGTGCTGGAAAAGGAAATATCTTCACATAAAAACTAGACAGAAACATTCTCAGAAACTTCTGTGTGATGAGTGCATTCAACTCACAGACTTGAACGTTCCTTTTGAGAGAACAGTTTCGAAACACTCCTTTTGTAGTATCTGCAAGTGTTTATTTGGAGCACTTTGAGGCCTACGTTGGAAAAGGAAATATCTTCACATAAAAACTAGACAGAAGCATTCTCAGAAACTTCTTTGTGATGAGTGCATTCTACTCACAATGTTGAACCTTCCTTTTGATAGAACAGTTTTGAAACACTCTTTTTGTAGAATCTGCAATTGGATATTTGGAGCGCTTTTAGGCCTATGCTGGAAAAAGGAAATGCCTTCACATAAAAATTAGACAGAAGCACTCTAGGAGAATTCTGTGTGATAAGTGCATTTCATCTCACAGACTTGAAAGTTCCTTTTGATAGAACGCTTTTGCAACACTCCTTTTGTAGAATTTGCAAGTGTTTATTTGGAGCCCTTTCAGGCATAAGCTGGAAAAGGAAATATCTTCACCTAAGAACTAGACAGAAGCATTCTCAGAAACTTCTTTCTGATGAGTGCATTCAACTCACACACTTGAACCTTGCTTTTGAAAGAGCAGCTTTGAAACACTCTTTTCATAGAATCTGCAAGTGGACACTTGCTGCGCTTTGAGGTCTATGCTGGGAAATGAAATATCTTCACCTAAAAACTAGACAGAAGCATTCTGAGGATCTTCTGTGTGATGAGTGCATTCAACTCACAGAATTGAACGTTCCTCTTGAGAGAACAGTTTTGAAACACTCCTTTTGAAGAATCTGAAAGTCTTTATTCGGAGCGCTTCGAGACATACGCTGGGAAAGGAAATATCTTCACATAAAAACTGGACAGAAACATTCTCAGAAACTTCTTTGCGATGAGTGCATTCAACTCACAGACTTGAATGTTACCTTTCAAAGAGCAGTTTTCAACACTCTGTTTGTAGAATCTGCAAGTGGATATTTGGAGCGCTTTGAGGCTTACGCTGGGATATGAAATATCTTCACCTAAAAACTAGACAGAAGCATTCTCAGAAACTTCTGTGTGATGAGGGCATTCAACTCACAGAGTTGAACGTTTCTTTTGAAAGAGCAGTTTTGAAACACTCTTTTTGTAGAATCTGCAAGTGGATATTTGGAGCACTTTGAGGCCTATGCTGGGAAAAGGAAGGTCTTCACCGAAAAACTAGACAGAATCATTCTGAGAAACTTCTGTGTGATGAGTGCATTCAACTCACAGACCTGAGCATTCCTTTTCATAGAACAGTTTGGAAACACACCTTTTGAAGAATCTGCAAGTCTTTATTCGGAGCACTTCGAGGCATACGCTGGAAAAGGAAATATCTTCACATAACAACTGGGCAGAAGCATTCTCAGAAACTTCTTTGCGATCAGTGCATTCAACTCACAGACTTGAATGTTACCTTTGAAAGAGCAGTTTTAAACACTCTGTTTGTAGAATCTGCAATTGGATGTTTGGAGCGCTTTGAGGCCTATGCTGGGAAAAGGAATATCTTCACCGAAAAACTAGACAGAATCATTCTGAGAAACTTCTCTGTGATGAGTGCATTCAACTCACCAACTTGAGCGTTCCTTTTCATAGAACAGTTGGGAAACACTCCTTTTGTAGAATCTGCAAGTGTTTATTTGGAGCGCTTTGAGGCCTATGCTGGAAAAGGAAATATGTTCTCATAAAAACTAGACAGAAGCATTCTCAGAATCTTGTTTGTGATGACTACATTCTACTCACAGAGTTCAACTTTCTTTTTGATAGAAGAGTTTCAAAACTCTCTTTTTGTAGAGTCTGCAAGTGGATATTTGGAGCTCCTTGAGGCCAGTGCTGGAAAAGGAAATATCTTCACATAAAAACTAGACAGAAGCATTCTCAGAAACTTCTGTGTGATGAGTGCATTCAACTCACAGAGTTGAACCTTCCTTTTGATTGAACAGTTTTGAAACACTCTTTTTGTAGAATCTGCAAGTGGTTATTTGGAGCGATTTGAGGCCTATGCTGGAAAAGGAAACATCCTCACAGAAAAACTAGACAGAAGCATTCTCAGAAACTTCTGTGTGATGAGTGCATTCAACTCACAGACTTGAACGTTCCTTTTGAGAGAACAGTTTCGAAACACTCCTTTTGTAGTATCTGCAAGTGTTTATTTGGAGCACTTTGAGGCCTACGTTGGAAAAGGAAATATCTTCACATAAAAACTAGACAGAAGCATTCTCAGAAACTTCTTTGTGATGAGTGCATTCTACTCACAATGTTGAACCTTCCTTTTGATAGAACAGTTTTGAAACACTCTTTCTGTAGAATCTGCAAGTGGATATTTGGAGCGCTTTGAGGCCTATGCTGGAAAAGGAAATGCCTTCACATAAAAATTAGACAGAAGCACTCTAGGAGAATTCTGTGTGATAAGTGCATTTCATCTCACAGACTTGAACGTTCCTTTTGATAGAACGCTTTTGCAACACTCCTTTTGTAGAATTTGCAAGTGTTTATTTGGAGCACTTTCAGGCATAAGCTGGAAAAGGAAATATCTTCACCTAAGAACTAGACAGAAGCATTCTCAGAAACTTCTTTCTGATGAGTGTATTCAACTCACAGACTTGAACCTTGCTTTTGAAAGAGCAGCTTTGAAACACTCTTTTCATAGAATCTGCAAGTAGACACTTGCTGTGCTTTGAGGTCTATGCTGGGAAATGAAATATCTTCACCTAAAAACTAGACAGAAGCATTCTGAGGAACTTCTGTGTGATGAGTGCATTCAACTCACAGAATTGAACGTTCCTCTTGAGAGAACAGTTTTGAAACACTCCTTTTGAAGAATCTGAAAGTCTTTATTCAGAGCGCTTCGAGACATACGCTGGGAAAGGAAATATCTTCACATAAAAATTGGACAGAAACATTCTCAGAAACTTCTTTGCGATGAGTGCATTCAACTCACAGACTTAAATGTTACCTTTCAAAGAGCAGTTTTAAACACTCTGTTTGTAGAATCTGCAAGTGGATATTTGGAGCGCTTTGAGGCTTACGCTGGGATATGAAATATCTTTACCTAAAAACTAGACAGAAGCATTCTCAGAAACTTCTGTGTGATGAGTGCATTCAACTCACAGAGTTGAACGTTTCTTTTGAAAGAGCAGTTTTGAAACACTCTTTTTGTAGAATCTGCAAGTGGATATTTGGAGCGCTTTGAGGCGTATGCTGGGAAAAGGAATATCTTCACCGAAAAACTAGACAGAATCATTCTGAGAAACTTCTGTGTGATGAGTGCATTCAACTCACAGACCTGAGCGTTCCTTTTCATAGAACAGTTTGGAAACACACCTTTTGAAGAATCTGCAAGTCTTTATTCGGAGCACTTCGAGGCATACGCTGGAAAAGGAAATATCTTCACATAACAACTGGACAAAAGCATTCTCAGAAACTTCTTTGCGATCAGTGCATTCAACTCACAGACTTGAATGTTACCTTTGAAAGAGCAGTTTTAAACACTCTGTTTGTAGAATCTGCAAGTGGATATTTGGAGCGCTTTGAGGCTTATGCTGGGATATGAAATATCTTCACCTAAAAACTAGACAGAAGCATTCTCAGAAACTTCTGTGTGATGAGTGCATTCAACTCACAGAGTTGAATGTTTCTTTTGAAAGAGCAGTTTTGAAACACTCTTTTTGTAGAATCTGCAATTGGATGTTTGGAGCGCTTTGAGGCCTATGCTGGGAGAAGGAATATCTTCACCGAAAAACTAGACAGAATCATTCTGAGAAACTTCTCTGTGATGAGTGCATTCAACTCACCAACTTGAGCGTTCCTTTTCATAGAACAGTTTGGAAACACTCCTTTTGTAGAATCTGCAAGTGTTTATTTGGAGCGCTTTGAGGCCTATGCTGCAAAAGGAGATATGTTCACATAAAAACTAGACAGAAGCATTCTCAGAATCTTGTTTGTGATGACTGCATTCTACTCACAGAGTTCAACTTTCTTTTTGATAGAAGAGTTTCAAAACTCTCTTTTTGTAGAGTCTGCAAGTGCATATTTGGAGCTCTTTGAGGCCAGCGCTGGAAAAGGAAATATCTTCACATAAAAACTAGACAGAAGCATTCTCAGAAACTTCTGTGTGATGAGTGCATTCAACTCACAGAGTTGAACTTTCCTTTTGATTGAACAGTTTTGAAACACTCTTTTTGTAGAATCTGCAAGTGGTTATTTGGAGCGTTTTGAGGCCTATGCTGGAAAAGGAAACATCCTCACATAAAAACTAGACAGAAGCATTCTCAGAAACTTCTGTGTGATGAGTGCATTCAACTCACAGACTTGAACGTTCCTTTTGAGAGAACAGTTTCGAAACACTCCTTTTGTAGTATCTGCAAGTGTTTATTTGGAGCACTTTGAGGCCTACGTTGGAAAAGGAAATATCTTCACATAAAAACTAGACAGAAGCATTCTCAGAAACTTCTTTGTGATGAGTGCATTCTACTCACAATGTTGAACCTTCCTTTTGATAGAACAGTTTTGAAACACTCTTTTTGTAGAATCTGCAATTGGATATTTGGAGCGCTTTTAGGCCTATGCTGGAAAAAGGAAATGCCTTCACATAAAAATTAGACAGAAGCACTCTAGGAGAATTCTGTGTGATAAGTGCATTTCATCTCACAGACTTGAACGTTCCTTTTGATAGAACGCTTTTGCAACACTCCTTTTGTAGAATTTACAAGTGTTTATTTGGAGCCCTTTCAGGCATAAGCTGGAAAAGGAAATATCTTCACCTAAGAACTAGACAGAAGCATTCTCAGAAACTTCTTTCTGATGAGTGCATTCAACTCACACACTTGAACCTTGCTTTTGAAAGAGCAGCTTTGAAACACTCTTTTCATAGAATCTGCAAGTGGACACTTGCTGCGCTTTGAGGTCTATGCTGGGAAATGAAATATCTTCACCTAAAAACTAGACAGAAGCATTCTGAGGATCTTCTGTGTGATGAGTGCATTCAACTCACAGAATTGAACGTTCCTCTTGAGAGAACAGTTTTGAAACACTCCTTTTGAAGAATCTGAAAGTCTTTATTCGGAGCGCTTCGAGACATACGCTGGGAAAGGAAATATCTTCACATAAAAACTGGAAAGAAACATTCTCAGAAACTTCTTTGCGATGAGTGCATTCAACTCACAGACTTGAATGTTACCTTTCAAAGAGCAGTTTTCAACACTCTGTTTGTAGAATCTGCAAGTGGATATTTGGAGCGCTTTGAGGCTTACGCTGGGATATGAAATATCTTCACCTAAAAACTAGACAGAAGCATTCTCAGAAACTTCTGTGTGATGAGGGCATTCAACTCACAGAGTTGAACGTTTCTTTTGAAAGAGCAGTTTTGAAACACTCTTTTTGTAGAATCTGCAAGTGGATATTTGGAGCACTTTGAGGCCTATGCTGGGAAAAGGAAGGTCTTCACCGAAAAACTAGACAGAATCATTCTGAGAAACTTCTGTGTGATGAGTGCATTCAACTCACAGACCTGAGCATTCCTTTTCATAGAACAGTTTGGAAACACACCTTTTGAAGAATCTGCAAGTCTTTATTCGGAGCACTTCGAGGCATACGCTGGAAAAGGAAATATCTTCACATAACAACTGGACAGAAGCATTCTCAGAAACTTCTTTGCGATCAGTGCATTCAACTCACAGACTTGAATGTTACCTTTGAAAGAGCAGTTTTAAACACTCTGTTTGTAGAATCTGCAATTGGATGTTTGGAGCGCTTTGAGGCCTATGCTGGGAAAAGGAATATCTTCACCGAAAAACTAGACAGAATCATTCTGAGAAACTTCTCTGTGATGAGTGCATTCAACTCACCAACTTGAGCGTTCCTTTTCATAGAACAGTTGGGAAACACTCCTTTTGTAGAATCTGCAAGTGTTTATTTGGAGCGCTTTGAGGCCTATGCTGGAAAAGGAAATATGTTCTCATAAAAACTAGACAGAAGCATTCTCAGAATCTTGTTTGTGATGACTGCATTCTACTCACAGAGTTCAACTTTCTTTTTGATAGAAGAGTTTCAAAACTCTCTTTTTGTAGAGTCTGCAAGTGGATATTTGGAGCTCCTTGAGGCCAGTGCTGGAAAAGGAAATATCTTCACATAAAAACTAGACAGAAGCATTCTCAGAAACTTCTGTGTGATGAGTGCATTCAACTCACAGAGTTGAACCTTCCTTTTGATTGAACAGTTTTGAAACACTCTTTTTGTAGAATCTGCAAGTGGTTATTTGGAGCGATTTGAGGCCTATCCTGGAAAAGGAAACATCCTCACAGAAAAACTAGACAGAAGCATTCTCAGAAACTTCTGTGTGATGAGTGCATTCAACTCACAGACTTGAACGTTCCTTTTGAGAGAACAGTTTCGAAACACTCCTTTTGTAGTATCTGCAAGTGTTTATTTGGAGCACTTTGAGGCCTACGTTGGAAAAGGAAATATCTTCACATAAAAACTAGACAGAAGCATTCTCAGAAACTTCTTTGTGATGAGTGCATTCTACTCACAATGTTGAACCTTCCTTTTGATAGAACAGTTTTGAAACACTCTTTCTGTAGAATCTGCAAGTGGATATTTGGAGCGCTTTGAGGCCTATGCTGGAAAAGGAAATGCCTTCACATAAAAATTAGACAGAAGCACTCTAGGAGAATTCTGTGTGATAAGTGCATTTCATCTCACAGACTTGAACGTTCCTTTTGATAGAATGCTTTCGCAACACTCCTTTTGTAGAATTTGCAAGTGTTTATTTGGAGCACTTTCAGGCATAAGCTGGAAAAGGAAATATCTTCACCTAAGAACTAGACAGAAGCATTCTCAGAAACTTCTTTCTGATGAGTGTATTCAACTCACAGACTTGAACCTTGCTTTTGAAAGAGCAGCTTTGAAACACTCTTTTCATAGAATCTGCCAGTAGACACTTGCTGTGCTTTGAGGTCTATGCTGGGAAATGAAATATCTTCACCTAAAAACTAGACAGAAGCATTCTGAGGAACTTCTGTGTGATGAGTGCATTCAACTCACAGAATTGAACGTTCCTCTTGAGAGAACAGTTTTGAAACACTCCTTTTGAAGAATCTGAAAGTCTTTATTCAGAGCGCTTCGAGACATACGCTGGGAAAGGAAATATCTTCACATAAAAATTGGACAGAAACATTCTCAGAAACTTCTTTGCGATGAGTGCATTCAACTCACAGACTTAAATGTTACCTTTCAAAGAGCAGTTTTAAACACTCTGTTTGTAGAATCTGCAAGTGGATATTTGGAGCGCTTTGAGGCTTACGCTGGGATATGAAATATCTTTACCTAAAAACTAGACAGAAGCATTCTCAGAAACTTCTGTGTGATGAGTGCATTCAACTCACAGAGTTGAACGTTTCTTTTGAAAGAGCAGTTTTGAAACACTCTTTTTGTAGAATCTGCAAGTGGATATTTGGAGCGCTTTGAGGCCTATGCTGGGAAAAGGAAGGTCTTCACCGAAAAACTAGACAGAATCATTCTGAGAAACTTCTGTGTGATGAGTGCATTCAACTCACAGACCTGAGCGTTCCTTTTCATAGAACAGTTTGGAAACACACCTTTTGAAGAATCTGCAAGTCTTTATTCGGAGCACTTCGAGGCATACGCTGGAAAAGGAAATATCTTCACATAACAACTGGACAAAAGCATTCTCAGAAACTTCTTTGCGATCAGTGCATTCAACTCACAGACTTGAATGTTACCTTTGAAAGAGCAGTTTTAAACACTCTGTTTGTAGAATCTGCAAGTGGATATTTGGAGCGCTTTGAGGCTTATGCTGGGATATGAAATATCTTCACCTAAAAACTAGACAGAAGCATTCTCAGAAACTTCTGTGTGATGAGTGCATTCAACTCACAGAGTTGAATGTTTCTTTTGAAAGAGCAGTTTTGAAACACTCTTTTTGTAGAATCTGCAATTGGATGTTTGGAGCGCTTTGAGGCCTATGCTGGGAGAAGGAATATCTTCACCGAAAAACTAGACAGAATCATTCTGAGAAACTTCTCTGTGATGAGTGCATTCAACTCACCAACTTGAGCGTTCCTTTTCATAGAACAGTTTGGAAACACTCCTTTTGTAGAAACTGCAAGTGTTTATTTGGAGCGCTTTGAGGCCTATGCTGCAAAAGGAAATATGTTCACATAAAAACTAGACAGAAGCATTCTCAGAATCTTGTTTGTGATGACTGCATTCTACTCACAGAGTTCAACTTTCTTTTTGATAGAAGAGTTTCAAAACTCTCTTTTTGTAGAGTCTGCAAGTGCATATTTGGAGCTCTTTGAGGCCAGCGCTGGAAAAGGAAATATCTTCACATAAAAACTAGACAGAAGCATTCTCAGAAACTTCTGTGTGATGAGTGCATTCAACTCACAGAGTTGAACCTTCCTTTTGATTGAACAGTTTTGAAACACTCTTTTTGTAGAATCTGCAAGTGGTTATTTGGAGCGTTTTGAGGCCTATGCTGGAAAAGGAAACATCCTCACATAAAAACTAGACAGAAGCATTCTCAGAAACTTCTGTGTGATGAGTGCATTCAACTCACAGACTTGAACGTTCCTTTTGAGAGAACAGTTTCGAAACACTCCTTTTGTAGTATCTGCAAGTGTTTATTTGGAGCACTTTGAGGCCTACGTTGGAAAAGGAAATATCTTCACATAAAAACTAGACAGAAGCATTCTCAGAAACTTCTTTGTGATGAGTGCATTCTACTCACAATGTTGAACCTTCCTTATGATAGAACAGTTTTGAAACACTCCTCTTGTAGAATCTGCAAGTGGATATTTGGAGCGCTTTTAGGCCTATGCTGGAAAAAGGAAATGCCTTCACATAAAAATTAGACAGAAGCACTCTAGGAGAATTCTGTGTGATAAGTGCATTTCATCTCACAGACTTGAACGTTCCTTTTGATAGAACGCTTTTGCAACACTCCTTTTGTAGAATTTGCAAGTGTTTATTTGGAGCGCTTTCAGGCATAAGCTGGAAAAGGAACTATCTTCACCTAAGAACTAGACAGAAGCATTCTCAGAAACTTCTTTCTGATGAGTGCATTCAACTCACAGACTTGAAGCTTCCTTTTGAAAGAGCAGCTTTGAAACACTCTTTTCATAGAATCTGCAAGTGGACACTTGCTGCGCTTTGAGGTCTATGCTGGGAAATGAAATATCTTCACCTAAAAACTAGACAGAAGCATTCTGAGGATCTTCTGTGTGATGAGTGCATTCAACTCACAGAATTGAACGTTCCTCTTGAGAGAACAGTTTTGAAACACTCCTTTTGAAGAATCTGAAAGTCTTTATTCGGAGCGCTTCGAGACATACGCTGGGAAAGGAAATATCTTCACATAAAAACTGGACAGAAACATTCTCAGAAACTTCTTTGCGATGAGTGCATTCAACTCACAGACTTGAATGTTACCTTTCAAAGAGCAGTTTTAAACACTCTGTTTGTAGAATCTGCAAGTGGATATTTGGAGCGCTTTGAGGCTTACGCTGGGATATGAAATATCTTCACCTAAAAACTAGACAGAAGCATTCTCAGAAACTTCTGTGTGATGAGTGCATTCAACTCAGAGAGTTGAACGTTTCTTTTGAAAGAGCAGTTTTGAAACACTCTTTTTGTAGAATCTGCAAGTGGATATTTGGAGCGCTTTGAGGCCTATGCTGGGAAAAGGAAGGTCTTCACCGAAAAACTAGACAGAATCATTCTGAGAAACTTCTGTGTGATGAGTGCATTCAACTCACAGACCTGAGCGTTCCTTTTCATAGAACAGTTTGGAAACACACCTTTTGAAGAATCTGCAAGTCTTTATTCGGAGCACTTCGAGGCATACGCTGGAAAAGGAAATATCTTCACATAACAACTGGACAGAAGCATTCTCAGAAACTTCTTTGCGATCAGTACATTCAACTCACAGACTTGAATGTTACCTTTGAAAGAGCAGTTTTAAACACTCTGTTTGTAGAATCTGCAAGTGGATATTTGGAGCGCTTTGAGGCTTATGCTGGGATATGAAATATCTTCACCTAAAGACTAGACAGAAGCATTCTCAGAAACTTCTGTGTGATGAGTGCATTCAACTCACAGAGTTGAATGTTTCTTTTGAAAGAGCAGTTTTGAAACACTCTTTTTGTAGAATCTGCAATTGGATGTTTGGAGCGCTTTGAGGCCTATGCTGGGAAAAGGAATATCTTCACCGAAAAACTAGACAGAATCATTCTGAGAAACTTCTCTGTGATGAGTGCATTCAACTCACCAACTTGAGCGTTCCTTTTCATAGAACAGTTTGGAAACACTCCTTTTGTAGAATCCGCAAGTGTTTATTTGGAGCGCTTTGAGGCCTATGCTGGAAAAGGAATTATGTTCTCATAAAAACTAGACAGAAGCATTCTCAGAATCTTGTTTGTGATGACTGCATTCTACTCACAGAGTTCAACTTTCTTTTTGATAGAAGAGTTTCAAAACTCTCTTTTTGTAGAGTCTGCAAGTGGATATTTGGAGCTCCTTGAGGCCAGTGCTGGAAAAGGAAATATCTTCACATAAAAACTAGACAGAAGCATTCTCAGAAACTTCTTTGTGATGAGTGCATTCAACTCACAGAGTTGAACTTTCCTTTTGATTGAACAGTTTTGAAACACTCTTTTTGTAGAATCTGCAAGTGGTTATTTGGAGCGTTTTGAGGCCTATGCTGGAAAAGGAAACATCCTCACATAAAAACTAGACAGAAGCATTCTCAGAAACTTCTGTGTGATGAGTGCATTCAACTCACAGACTTGAACGTTCCTCTTGAGAGAACAGTTTCGAAACACTCCTTTTGTAGTATCTGCAAGTGTTTATTTGGAGTACTTTGAGGCCTATGTTGGAAAAGGAAATATCTTCACATAAAAACTAGACAGAAGCATTCTCAGAAACTTCTTTGTGATGAGTGCATTCTACTCACAATGTTGAACCTTCCTTTTGATAGAACAGTTTTGAAACACTCTTTTTCTAGAATCTGCAAGTGGATATTTGGAGCGCTTTTAGGCCTATGCTGGAAAAAGGAAATGCCTTCACATAAAAATTAGACAGAAGCACTCTAGGAGAATTCTGTGTGATAAGTGCATTTCATCTCACAGACTTGAACGTTCCTTTTGATAGAACGCTTTTGCAACACTCCTTTTGTAGAATTTGCAAGTGTTTATTTGGAGCGCTTTCAGGCATAAGCTGGAAAAGGAACTATCTTCACCTAAGAACTAGACAGAAGCATTCTCAGAAACTTCTTTCTGATGAGTGCATTCAACTCACAGACTTGAACCTTGCTTTTGAAAGAGCAGCTTTGAAACACTCTTTTCATAGAATCTGCAAGTGGACACTTGCTGCGCTTTGAGGTCTATGCTGGGAAATGAAATATCTTCACCTAAAAACTAGACAGAAGCATTCTGAGGAACTTCTGTGTGATGAGTGCATTCAACTCACAGAATTGAACGTTCCTCTTGAGAGAACAGTTTTGAAGCACTCCTTTTGAAGAATCTGAAAGTCTTTATTCGGAGCGCTTCGAGACATACGCTGGGAAAGGAAATATCTTCACATAAAAACTGGACAGAAACATTCTCAGAAACTTCTTTGCGATGAGTGCATTCAACTCACAGACCTGAGCGTTCCTTTTCATAGAACACTTTGGAAACACACCTTTTGAAGAATCTGCAAGTCTTTATTCGGAGCACTTCGAGGCATACGCTGGAAAAGGAAATATCTTCACATAACAACTGGACAGAAGCATTCTCAGAAACTTCTTTGCGATGAGTGCATTCAACTCACAGACTTGAATGTTACCTTTGAAAGAGCAGTTTTAAACACTCTGTTTGTAGAATCTGCAAGTGGATATTTTGAGCGCTTTGAGGCTTATGCTGGGATATGAAATATCTTCACCTAAAAACTAGACAGAAGCATTCTCAGAAACTTCTGTGTGATGAGTGCATTCAACTCACAGAGTTGAATGTTTCTTTTGAAAGAGCAGTTTTGAAACACTCTTTTTGTAGAATCTGCAATTGGATGTTTGGAGCGCTTTGAGGCCTATGCTGGGAAAAGGAATATCTTCACCGAAAAACTAGACAGAATCATTCTGAGAAACTTCTCTGTGATGAGTGCATTCAACTCACCAACTTGAGCGTTCCTTTTCATAGAACAGTTTGGAAACACTCCTTTTATAGAATCTGCAAGTGTTTATTTGGAGCGCTTTGAGGCCTATGCTGGAAAAGGAAATATGTTCACATAAAAACTAGACAGAAGAATTCTCAGAATCTTGTTTGTGATGACTGCATTCTACTCACAGAGTTCAACTTTCTTTTTGATAGAAGAGTTTCAAAACTCTCTTTTTGTAGAGTCTGCAAGTGGATATTTGGAGCTCTTTGAGGCCAGTGCTGGAAAAGGAAATATCTTCACATAAAAACTAGACAGAAGCATTCTCAGAAACTTCTGTGTGATGAGTGCATTCAACTCACAGAGTTGAACCTTCCTTTTGATTGAACAGTTTTGAAACACTCTTTTTGTAGAATCTGCAAGTGGTTATTTGGAGCGTTTTGAGGCCTATGCTGGAAAAGGAAACATCCTCACATAAAAACTAGACAGAAGCATTCTCAGAAACTTCTGTGTGATGAGTGCATTCAACTCACAGACTTGAACGTTCCTTTTGAGAGAACAGTTTCGAAACACTCCTTTTGTAGTATCTGCAAGTGTTTATTTGGAGCACTTTGAGGCCTACGTTGGAAAAGGAAATATCTTCACATAAAAACTAGACAGAAGCATTCTCAGAAACTTCTTTGTGATGAGTGCATTCTACTCACAATGTTGAACCTTCCTTTTGACAGAATAGTTTTGAAACACTCTTCTTGTAGAATCTGCAAGTGGATATTTGGAGCCCTTTTAGGCCTATGCTGGAAAAAGGAAATGCCTTCACATAAAAATTAGACAGAAGCACTCTAGGAGAATTCTGTGTGATAAGTGCATTTCATCTCACAGACTTGAACGTTCCTTTTGATAGAACGCTTTTGCAACACTCCTTTTGTAGAATTTGCAAGTGTTTATTTGGAGCGCTTTCAGGCATAAGCTGGAAAAGGAACTATCTTCACCTAAGAACTAGACAGAAGCATTCTCAGAAACTTCTTTCTGATGAGTGCATTCAACTCACAGACTTGAACCTTGCTTTTGAAAGAGCAGCTTTGAAACACTCTTTTCATAGAATCTGCAAGTGGACACTTGCTGCGCTTTGAGGTCTATGCTGGGAAATGAAATATCTTCACCTAAAAACTAGACAGAAGCATTCTGAGGATCTTCTGTGTGATGAGTGCATTCAACTCACAGAATTGAACGTTCCTCTTGAGAGAACAGTTTTGAAACACTCCTTTTGAAGAATCTGAAAGTCTTTATTCGGAGCGCTTCGAGACATACGCTGGGAAAGGAAATATCTTCACATAAAAACTGGACAGAAACATTCTCAGAAACTTCTTTGCGATGAGTGCATTCAACTCACAGACTTGAATGTTACCTTTCAAAGAGCAGTTTTCAACACTCTGTTTGTAGAATCTGCAAGTGGATATTTGGAGCGCTTTGAGGCTTACGCTGGGATATGAAATATCTTCACCTAAAAACTAGACAGAAGCATTCTCAGAAACTTCTGTGTGATGAGTGCATTCAACTCACAGAGTTGAACGTTTCTTTTGAAAGAGCAGTTTTGAAACACTCTTTTTGTAGAATCTGCAAGTGGATATTTGGAGCGCTTTGAGGCCTATGCTGGGAAAAGGAAGGTCTTCACCGAAAAACTAGACAGAATCATTCTGAGAAACTTCTGTGTGATGAGTGCATTCAACTCACAGACCTGAGCGTTCCTTTTCATAGAACAGTTTGGAAACACACCTTTTGAAGAATCTGCAAGTCTTTATTCGGAGCACTTCGAGGCATACGCTGGAAAAGGAAATATCTTCACATAACAACTGGACAGAAGCATTCTCAGAAACTTCTTTGCGATCAGTGCATTCAACTCACAGACTTGAATGTTACCTTTGAAAGAGCAGTTTTAAACACTCTGTTTGTAGAATCTGCAAGTGGATATTTTGAGCGCTTTGAGGCTTATGCTGGGATATGAAATATCTTCACCTAAAGACTAGACAGAAGCATTCTCAGAAACTTCTGTGTGATGAGTGCATTCAACTCACAGAGTTGAATGTTTCTTTTGAAAGAGCAGTTTTGAAACACTCTTTTTGTAGAATCTGCAATTGGATGTTTGGAGCGCTTTGAGGCCTATGCTGGGAAAAGGAATATCTTCACCGAAAAACTAGACAGAATCATTCTGAGAAACTTCTCTGTGATGAGTGCATTCAACTCACCAACTTGAGCGTTCCTTTTCATAGAACAGTTTGGAAACACTCCTTTTGTAGAATCTGCAAGTGTTTATTTGGAGCGCTTTGAGGCCTATGCTGGAAAAGGAATTATGTTCTCATAAAAACTAGACAGAAGCATTCTCAGAATCTTGTTTGTGATGACTGCATTCTACTCACAGAGTTCAACTTTCTTTTTGATAGAAGAGTTTCAAAACTCTCTTTTTGTAGAGTCTGCACGTGGATATTTGGAGCTCCTTGAGGCCAGTGCTGGAAAAGGAAATATCTTCACATAAAAACTAGACAGAAGCATTCTCAGAAACTTCTGTGTGATGAGTGCATTCAACTCACAGAGTTGAACTTTCCTTTTGATTGAACAGTTTTGAAACACTCTTTTTGTAGAATCTGCAAGTGGTTATTTGGAGCGTTTTGAGGCCTATGCTGGAAAAGGAAACATCCTCACATAAAAACTAGACAGAAGCATTCTCAGAAACATCTGTGTGATGAGTGCATTCAACTCACAGACTTGAACGTTCCTCTTGAGAGAACAGTTTCGAAACACTCCTTTTGTAGTATCTGCAAGTGTTTATTTGGAGTACTTTGAGGCCTATGTTGGAAAAGGAAATATCTTCACATAAAAACTAGACAGAAGCATTCTCAGAAACTTCTTTGTGATGAGTGCATTCTACTCACAATGTTGAACCTTCCTTTTGATAGAACAGTTTTGAAACACTCTTTTTCTAGAATCTGCAAGTGGATATTTGGAGCGCTTTTAGGCCTATGCTGGAAAAAGGAAATGCCTTCACATAAAAATTAGACAGAAGCACTCTAGGAGAATTCTGTGTGATAAGTGCATTTCATCTCACAGACTTGAACGTTCCTTTTGATAAAACGCTTTTGCAACACTCCTTTTGTAGAATTTGCAAGTGTTTATTTGGAGCGCTTTCAGGCATAAGCTGGAAAAGGAACTATCTTCACCTAAGAACTAGACAGAAGCATTCTCAGAAACTTCTTTCTGATGAGTGCATTCAACTCACAGACTTGAACCTTGCTTTTGAAAGAGCAGCTTTGAAACACTCTTTTCATAGAATCTGCAAGTGGACACTTGCTGCGCTTTGAGGTCTATGCTGGGAAATGAAATATCTTCACCTAAAAACTAGACAGAAGCATTCTGAGGAACTTCTGTGTGATGAGTGCATTCAACTCACAGAATTGAACGTTCCTCTTGAGAGAACAGTTTTGAAACACTCCTTTTGAAGAATCTGAAAGTCTTTATTCGGAGCGCTTCGAGACATACGCTGGGAAAGGAAATATCTTCACATAAAAACTGGACAGAAACATTCTCAGAAACTTCTTTGCGATGAGTGCATTCAACTCACAGACTTGAATGTTACCTTTCAAAGAGCAGTTTTCAACACTCTGTTTGTAGAATCTGAAAGTGGATATTTGGAGCGCTTTGAGGCTTATGCTGGGATATGAAATATCTTCACCTAAAAACTAGACAGAAGCATTCTCAGAAACTTCTGTGTGATGAGTGCATTCAACTCACAGAGTTGAACGTTTCTTTTGAAAGAGCAGTTTTGAAACACTCTTTTTGTAGAATCTGCAAGTGGATATTTGGAGCGCTTTGAGACCTATGCTGGGAAAAGGAATGTCTTCACCGAAAAACTAGACAGAATCATTCTGAGAAACTTCTTTGTGATGAGTGCATTCAACTCACAGACCTGAGCGTTCCTTTTCATAGAACAGTTTGGAAACACACCTTTTGAAGAATCTGCAAGTCTTTATTCGGAGCACTTCGAGGCATACGCTGGAAAAGGAAATATCTTCACATAACAACTGGACAGAAGCATTCTCAGAAACTTCTTTGCGATGAGTGCATTCAACTCACAGACTTGAATGTTACCTTTGAAAGAGCAGTTTTAAACACTCTGTTTGTAGAATCTGCAAGTGGATATTTGGAGCGCTTTGAGGCTTATGCTGGGATATGAAATATCTTCACCTAAAAACTAGACAGAAGCATTCTCAGAAACTTCTGTGTGATGAGTGCATTCAACTCACAGAGTTGAATGTTTCTTTTGAAAGAGCAGTTTTGAAACACTCTTTTTGTAGAATCTGCAATTGGATGTTTGGAGCGCTTTGAGGCCTATGCTGGGAAAAGGAATATCTTCACCGAAAAACTAGACAGAATCATTCTGAGAAACTTCTCTGTGATGAGTGCATTCAACTCACCAACTTGAGCGTTCCTTTTCATAGAACAGTTTGGAAACACTCCTTTTGTAGAATCTGCAAGTGTTTATTTGGAGCGCTTTGAGGCCTATGCTGGAAAAGGAAATATGTTCACATAAAAACTAGACAGAAGCATTCTCAGAATCTTGTTTGTGATGACTGCATTCTACTCACAGAGTTCAACTTTCTTTTTGATAGAAGAGTTTCAAAACTCTCTTTTTGTAGAGTCTGCAAGTGGATATTTGGAGCTCCTTGAGGCCAGTGCTGGAAAAGGAAATATCTTCACATAAAAACTAGACAGAAGCATTCTCAGAAACTTCTGTGTGATGAGTGCATTCAACTCACAGAGTTGAACTTTCCTTTTGATTGAACAGTTTTGAAACACTCTTTTTGTAGAATCTGCAAGTGGTTATTTGGAGCGTTTTGAGGCCTATGCTGGAAAAGGAAACATCCTCACATAAAAACTAGACAGAAGCATTCTCAGAAACTTCTGTGTGATGAGTGCATTCAACTCACAGACTTGAACGTTCCTCTTGAGAGAACAGTTTCGAAACACTCCTTTTGTAGTATCTGCAAGTGTTTATTTGGAGTACTTTGAGGCCTATGTTGGAAAAGGAAATATCTTCACATAAAAACTAGACAGAAGCATTCTCAGAAACTTCTTTGTGATGAGTGCATTCTACTCACAATGTTGAACCTTCCTTTTGATAGAACAGTTTTGAAACACTCTTTTTGTAGAATCTGAAAGTCTTTATTCGGAGCGCTTCGAGACATACGCTGGGAAAGGAAATATCTTCACATAAAAACTGGACAGAAACATTCTCAGAAACTTCTTTGTGATGAGTGCATTCAACTCACAGACTTGAATGTTACCTTTCAAAGAGCAGTTTTAAACACTCTGTTTGTAGAATCTGAAAGTGGATATTTGGAGCGCTTTGAGGCTTATGCTGGGATATGAAATATCTTCACCTAAAAACTAGACAGAAGCATTCTCAGAAACTTCTGTGTGATGAGTGCATTCAACTCACAGAGTTGAACGTTTCTTTTGAAAGAGCAGTTTTGAAACACTCTTTTTGTAGAATCTGCAAGTGGATATTTGGAGCGCTTTGAGGCCTATGCTGGGAAAAGGAATGTCTTCACCGAAAAACTAGACAGAATCATTCTGAGAAACTTCTTTGTGATGAGTGCATTCAACTCACAGACCTGAGCGTTCCTTTTCATAGAACAGTTTGGAAACACACCTTTTGAAGAATCTGCAAGTCTTTATTCGGAGCACTTCGAGGCATACGCTGGAAAAGGAAATATCTTCACATAACAACTGGACAGAAGCATTCTCAGAAACTTCTTTGCGATGAGTGCATTCAACTCACAGACTTGAATGTTACCTTTGAAAGAGCAGTTTTAAACACTCTGTTTGTAGAATCTGCAAGTGGATATTTGGAGCGCTTTGAGGCTTATGCTGGGATATGAAATATCTTCACCTAAAAACTAGACAGAAGCATTCTCAGAAACTTCTGTGTGATGAGTGCATTCAACTCACAGAGTTGAATGTTTCTTTTGAAAGAGCAGTTTTGAAACACTCTTTTTGTAGAATCTGCAATTGGATGTTTGGAGCGCTTTGAGGCCTATGCTGGGAAAAGGAATATCTTCACCGAAAAACTAGACAGAATCATTCTGAGAAACTTCTCTGTGATGAGTGCATTCAACTCACCAACTTGAGCGTTCCTTTTCATAGAACAGTTTGGAAACACTCCTTTTGTAGAATCTGCAAGTGTTTATTTGGAGCGCTTTGAGGCCTATGCTGGAAAAGGAAATATGTTCACATAAAAACTAGACAGAAGCATTCTCAGAATCTTGTTTGTGATGACTGCATTCTACTCACAGAGTTCAACTTTCTTTTTGATAGAAGAGTTTCAAAACTCTCTTTTTGTAGAGTCTGCAAGTGGATATTTGGAGCTCCTTGAGGCCAGTGCTGGAAAAGGAAATATCTTCACATAAAAACTAGACAGAAGCATTCTCAGAAACTTCTGTGTGATGAGTGCATTCAACTCACAGAGTTGAACTTTCCTTTTGATTGAACAGTTTTGAAACACTCTTTTTGTAGAATCTGCAAGTGGTTATTTGGAGCGTTTTGAGGCCTATGCTGGAAAAGGAAACATCCTCACATAAAAACTAGACAGAAGCATTCTCAGAAACTTCTGTGTGATGAGTGCATTCAACTCACAGACTTGAACGTTCCTCTTGAGAGAACAGTTTCGAAACACTCCTTTTGTAGTATCTGCAAGTGTTTATTTGGAGTACTTTGAGGCCTATGTTGGAAAAGGAAATATCTTCACATAAAAACTAGACAGAAGCATTCTCAGAAACTTCTTTGTGATGAGTGCATTCTACTCACAATGTTGAACCTTCCTTTTGATAGAACAGTTTTGAAACACTCTTTTTGTAGAATCTGAAAGTCTTTATTCGGAGCGCTTCGAGACATACGCTGGGAAAGGAAATATCTTCACATAAAAACTGGACAGAAACATTCTCAGAAACTTCTTTGTGATGAGTGCATTCAACTCACAGACTTGAATGTTACCTTTCAAAGAGCAGTTTTAAACACTCTGTTTGTAGAATCTGCAAGTGGATATTTGGAGCGCTTTGAGGCTTACGCTGGGATATGAAATATCTTCACCTAAAAACTAGACAGAAGCATTCTCAGAAACTTCTGTGTGATGAGTGCATTCAACTCACAGAGTTGAACGTTTCTTTTGAAAGAGCAGTTTTGAAACACTCTTTTTGTAGAATCTGCAAGTGGATATTTGGAGCGCTTTGAGGCGTATGCTGGGAAAAGGAATATCTTCACCGAAAAACTAGACAGAATCATTCTGAGAAACTTCTGTGTGATGAGTGCATTCAACTCACAGACCTGAGCGTTCCTTTTCATAGAACAGTTTGGAAACACACCTTTTGAAGAATCTGCAAGTCTTTATTCGGAGCACTTCGAGGCATACGCTGGAAAAGGAAATATCTTCACATAACAACTGGACAAAAGCATTCTCAGAAACTTCTTTGCGATGAGTGCATTCAACTCACAGACTTGAATGTTACCTTTGAAAGAGCAGTTTTAAACACTCTGTTTGTAGAATCTGCAAGTGGATATTTGGAGCGCTTTGAGGCTTATGCTGGGATATGAAATATCTTCACCTAAAAACTAGACAGAAGCATTCTCAGAAACTTCTGTGTGATGAGTGCATTCAACTCACAGAGTTGAATGTTTCTTTTGAAAGAGCAGTTTTGAAACACTCTTTTTGTAGAATCTGCAATTGGATGTTTGGAGCGCTTTGAGGCCTATGCTGGGAAAAGGAATATCTTCACCGAAAAACTAGACAGAATCATTCTGAGAAACTTCTCTGTGATGAGTGCATTCAACTCACCAACTTGAGCGTTCCTTTTCATAGAACAGTTTGGAAACACTCCTTTTGTAGAATCTGCAAGTGTTTATTTGGAGCGCTTTGAGGCCTATGCTGGAAAAGGAAATATGTTCACATAAAAACTAGACAGAAGCATTCTCAGAATCTTGTTTGTGATGACTGCATTCTACTCACAGAGTTCAACTTTCTTTTTGATAGAAGAGTTTCAAAACTCTCTTTTTGTAGAGTCTGCAAGTGGATATTTGGAGCTCTTTGAGGCCAGCGCTGGAAAAGGAAATATCTTCACATAAAAACTAGACAGAAGCATTCTCAGAAACTTCTGTGTGATGAGTGCATTCAACTCACAGAGTTGAACCTTCCTTTTGATTGAACAGTTTTGAAACACTCTTTTTGTAGAATCTGCAAGTGGTTATTTGGAGCGTTTTGAGGCCTATGCTGGAAAAGGAAACATCCTCACATAAAAACTAGACAGAAGCATTCTCAGAAACTTCTGTGTGATGAGTGCATTCAACTCACAGACTTGAACGTTCCTTTTGAGAGAACAGTTTCGAAACACTCCTTTTGTAGTATCTGCAAGTGTTTATTTGGAGCACTTTGAGGCCTACGTTGGAAAAGGAAATATCTTCACATAAAAACTAGACAGAAGCATTCTCAGAAACTTCTTTGTGATGAGTGCATTCTACTCACAATGTTGAACCTTCCTTTTGATGGAACAGTTTTGAAACACTCTTCTTGTAGAATCTGCAAGTGGATATTTGGAGCGCTTTTAGGCCTATGCTGGAAAAAGGAAATGCCTTCACATAAAAATTAGACAGAAGCACTCTAGGAGAATTCTGTGTGATAAGTGCATTTCATCTCACAGACTTGAACGTTCCTTTTGATAGAACGCTTTTGCAACACTCCTTTTGTAGAATTTGCAAGTGTTTATTTGGAGCGCTTTCAGGCATAAGCTGGAAAAGGAACTATCTTCACCTAAGAACTAGACAGAAGCATTCTCAGAAACTTCTTTCTGATGAGTGCATTCAACTCACAGACTTGAACCTTGCTTTTGAAAGAGCAGCTTTGAAACACTCTTTTCATAGAATCTGCAAGTGGACACTTGCTGCGCTTTGAGGTCTATGCTGGGAAATGAAATATCTTCACCTAAAAACTAGACAGAAGCATTCTGAGGATCTTCTGTGTGATGAGTGCATTCAACTCACAGAATTGAACGTTCCTCTTGAGAGAACAGTTTTGAAACACTCCTTTTGAAGAATCTGAAAGTCTTTATTCGGAGCGCTTCGAGACATACGCTGGGAAAGGAAATATCTTCACATAAAAACTGGACAGAAACATTCTCAGAAACTTCTTTGCGATGAGTGCATTCAACTCACAGACTTGAATGTTACCTTTCAAAGAGCAGTTTTAAACACTCTGTTTGTAGAATCTGCAAGTGGATATTTGGAGCGCTTTGAGGCTTACGCTGGGATATGAAATATCTTCACCTAAAAACTAGACAGAAGCATTCTGAGAAACTTCTGTGTGATGAGTGCATTCAACTCACAGAGTTGAACGTTTCTTTTGAAAGAGCAGTTTTGAAACACTCTTTTTTTAGAATCTGCAAGTGGATATTTGGAGCGCTTTGAGGCCTATGCTGGGAAAAGGAAGGTCTTCACCGAAAAACTAGACAGAATCATTCTGAGAAACTTCTGTGTGATGAGTGCATTCAACTCACAGACCTGAGCGTTCCTTTTCATAGAACAGTTTGGAAACACACCTTTTGAAGAATCTGCAAGTCTTTATTCGGAGCACTTCGAGGCATACGCTGGAAAAGGAAATATCTTCACATAACAACTGGACAGAAGCATTCTCAGAAACTTCTTTGCGATCAGTGCATTCAACTCACAGACTAGAATGTTACCTTTGAAAGAGCAGTTTTAAACACTCTGTTTGTAGAATCTGCAAGTGGATATTTTGAGCGCTTTGAGGCTTATGCTGGGATATGAAATATCTTCACCTAAAGACTAGACAGAAGCATTCTCAGAAACTTCTGTGTGATGAGTGCATTCAACTCACAGAGTTGAATGTTTCTTTTGAAAGAGCAGTTTTGAAACACTCTTTTTGTAGAATCTGCAATTGGATGTTTGGAGCGCTTTGAGGCCTATGCTGGGAAAAGGAATATCTTCACCGAAAAACTAGACAGAATCATTCTGAGAAACTTCTCTGTGATGAGTGCATTCGACTCACCAACTTGAGCGTTCCTTTTCATAGAACAGTTTGGAAACACTCCTTTTGTAGGATCTGCAAGTGTTTATTTGGAGCGCTTTGAGGCCTATGCTGGAAAAGGAAATATGTTCTCATAAAAACTAGACAGAAGCATTCTCAGAATCTTGTTTGTGATGACTGCATTCTACTCACAGAGTTCAACTTTCTTTTTGATAGAAGAGTTTCAAAACTCTCTTTTTGTAGAGTCTGCAAGTGGATATTTGGAGCTCCTTGAGGCCAGTGCTGGAAAAGGGAATATCTTCACATAAAAACTAGACAGAAGCATTCTCAGAAACTTCTGTGTGATGAGTGCATTCAACTCACAGAGTTGAACTTTCCTTTTGATTGAACAGTTTTGAAACACTCTTTTTGTAGAATCTGCAAGTGGTTATTTGGAGCGTTTTGAGGCCTATGCTGGAAAAGGAAACATCCTCACATAAAAACTAGACAGAAGCATTCTCAGAAACTTCTGTGTGATGAGTGCATTCAACTCACAGACTTGAACGTTCCTCTTGAGAGAACAGTTTCGAAACACTCCTTTTGTAGTATCTGCAAGTGTTTATTTGGAGTACTTTGAGGCCTATGTTGGAAAAGGAAATATCTTCACATAAAAACTAGACAGAAGCATTCTCAGAAACTTCTTTGTGATGAGTGCATTCTACTCAAAATGTTGAACCTTCCTTTTGATAGAACAGTTTTGAAACACTCTTTTTGTAGAATCTGCAAGTGGATATTTGGAGCGCTTTTAGGCCTATGCTGGAAAAAGGAAATGCCTTCACATAAAAATTAGACAGAAGCACTCTAGGAGAATTCTGTGTGATAAGTGCATTTCATCTCACAGACTTGAACGTTCCTTTTGATAGAACGCTTTTGCAACACTCCTTTTGTAGAATTTGCAAGTGTTTATTTGGAGCGCTTTCAGGCATAAGCTGGAAAAGGAACTATCTTCACCTAAGAACTAGACAGAAGCATTCTCAGAAACTTCTTTCTGATGAGTGCATTCAACTCACAGACTTGAACCTTGCTTTTGAAAGAGCAGCTTTGAAACACTCTTTTCACAGAATCTGCAAGTGGACACTTGCTGCGCTTTGAGGTCTATGCTGGGAAATGAAATATCTTCACCTAAAAACTAGACAGAAGCATTCTGAGGAACTTCTGTGTGATGAGTGCATTCAACTCACAGAATTGAACGTTCCTCTTGAGAGAACAGTTTTGAAACACTCCTTTTGAAGAATCTGAAAGTCTTTATTCGGAGCGCTTCGAGACATACGCTGGGAAAGGAAATATCTTCACATAAAAACTGGACAGAAACATTCTCAGAAACTTCTTTGTGATGAGTGCATTCAACTCACAGACTTGAATGTTACCTTTCAAAGAGCAGTTTTCAACACTCTGTTTGTAGAATCTGCAAGTGGATATTTGGAGCGCTTTGAGGCTTATGCTGGGATATGAAATATCTTCACCTAAAAACTAGACAGAAGCATTCTCAGAAACTTCTGTGTGATGAGTGCATTCAACTCACAGAGTTGAACGTTTCTTTTGAAAGAGCAGTTTTGAAACACTCTGTTTGTAGAATCTGCAAGTGGATATTTGGAGCGCTTTGAGGCCTATGCTGGGAAAAGGAATGTCTTCACCGAAAAACTAGACAGAATCATTCTGAGAAACTTTTGTGTGATGAGTGCATTCAACTCACAGACCTGAGCATTCCTTTTCATAGAACACTTTGGAAACACACCTTTTGAAGAATCTGCAAGTCTTTATTCGGAGCACTTCGAGGCATACGCTGAAAAGGAAATATCTTCACATAACAACTGGACAGAAGCATTCTCAGAAACTTCTTTGCGATGAGTGCATTCAACTCACAGACTTGAATGTTACCTTTGAAAGAGCAGTTTTAAACACTCTGTTTGTAGAATCTGCAAGTGGATATTTTGAGCGCTTTGAGGCTTATGCTGGGATATGAAATATCTTCACCTAAAAACTAGACAGAAGCATTCTCAGAAACTTCTGTGTGATGAGTGCATTCAACTCACAGAGTTGAATGTTTCTTTTGAAAGAGCAGTTTTGAAACACTCTTTTTGTAGAATCTGCAATTGGATGTTTGGAGCGCTTTGAGGCCTATGCTGGGAAAAGGAATATCTTCACCGAAAAACTAGACAGAATCATTCTGAGAAACTTCTCTGTGATGAGTGCATTCAACTCACCAACTTGAGCGTTCCTTTTCATAGAACAGTTTGGAAACACTCCTTTTGTAGAATCTGCAAGTGTTTATTTGGAGCGCTTTGAGGCCTATGCTGGAAAAGGAAATATGTTCACATAAAAACTAGACAGAAGCATTCTCAGAATCTTGTTTGTGATGACTGCATTCTACTCACAGAGTTCAACTTTCTTTTTGATAGAAGAGTTTCAAAACTCTCTTTTTGTAGAGTCTGCAAGTGGATATTTGGAGCTCCTTGAGGCCAGTGCTGGAAAAGGAAATATCTTCACATAAAAACTAGACAGAAGCATTCTCAGAAACTTCTGTGTGATGAGTGCATTCAACTCACAGAGTTGAACTTTCCTTTTGATTGAACAGTTTTGAAACACTCTTTTTGTAGAATCTGCAAGTGGTTATTTGGAGCGTTTTGAGGCCTATGCTGGAAAAGGAAACATCCTCACATAAAAACTAGACAGAAGCATTCTCAGAAACTTCTGTGTGATGAGTGCATTCAACTCACAGACTTGAACGTTCCTCTTGAGAGAACAGTTTCGAAACACTCCTTTTGTAGTATCTGCAAGTGTTTATTTGGAGTACTTTGAGGCCTATGTTGGAAAAGGAAATATCTTCACATAAAAACTAGACAGAAGCATTCTCAGAAACTTCTTTGTGATGAGTGCATTCTACTCACAATGTTGAACCTTCCTTTTGATAGAACAGTTTTGAAACACTCTTTTTGTAGAATCTGAAAGTCTTTATTCGGAGCGCTTCGAGACATACGCTGGGAAAGGAAATATCTTCACATAAAAACTGGACAGAAACATTCTCAGAAACTTCTTTGTGATGAGTGCATTCAACTCACAGACTTGAATGTTACCTTTCAAAGAGCAGTTTTAAACACTCTGTTTGTAGAATCTGCAAGTGGATATTTGGAGCGCTTTGAGGCTTACGCTGGGATATGAAATATCTTCACCTAAAAACTAGACAGAAGCATTCTCAGAAACTTCTGTGTGATGAGTGCATTCAACTCACAGAGTTGAACGTTTCTTTTGAAAGAGCAGTTTTGAAACACTCTTTTTGTAGAATCTGCAAGTGGATATTTGGAGCGCTTTGAGGCGTATGCTGGGAAAAGGAATATCTTCACCGAAAAACTAGACAGAATCATTCTGAGAAACTTCTGTGTGATGAGTGCATTCAACTCACAGACCTGAGCGTTCCTTTTCATAGAACAGTTTGGAAACACACCTTTTGAAGAATCTGCAAGTCTTTATTCGGAGCACTTCGAGGCATACGCTGGAAAAGGAAATATCTTCACATAACAACTGGACAAAAGCATTCTCAGAAACTTCTTTGCGATGAGTGCATTCAACTCACAGACTTGAATGTTACCTTTGAAAGAGCAGTTTTAAACACTCTGTTTGTAGAATCTGCAAGTGGATATTTGGAGCGCTTTGAGGCTTATGCTGGGATATGAAATATCTTCACCTAAAAACTAGACAGAAGCATTCTCAGAAACTTCTGTGTGATGAGTGCATTCAACTCACAGAGTTGAATGTTTCTTTTGAAAGAGCAGTTTTGAAACACTCTTTTTGTAGAATCTGCAATTGGATGTTTGGAGTGCTTTGAGGCCTATGCTGGGAAAAGGAATATCTTCACCGAAAAACTAGACAGAATCATTCTGAGAAACTTCTCTGTGATGAGTGCATTCAACTCACCAACTTGAGCGTTCCTTTTCATAGAACAGTTGGGAAACACTCCTTTTGTAGAATCTGCAAGTGTTTATTTGGAGCGCTTTGAGGCCTATGCTGGAAAAGGAAATATGTTCACATAAAAACTAGACAGAAGCATTCTCAGAATCTTGTTTGTGATGACTGCATTCTACTCACAGAGTTCAACTTTCTTTTTGATAGAAGAGTTTCAAAACTCTCTTTTTGTAGAGTCTGCAAGTGGATATTTGGAGCTCTTTGAGGCCAGCGCTGGAAAAGGAAATATCTTCACATAAAAACTAGACAGAAGCATTCTCAGAAACTTCTGTGTGATGAGTGCATTCAACTCACAGAGTTGAACCTTCCTTTTGATTGAACAGTTTTGAAACACTCTTTTTGTAGAATCTGCAAGTGGTTATTTGGAGCGTTTTGAGGCCTATGCTGGAAAAGGAAACATCCTCACATAAAAACTAGACAGAAGCATTCTCAGAAACTTCTGTGTGATGAGTGCATTCAACTCACAGACTTGAACGTTCCTTTTGAGAGAACAGTTTCGAAACACTCCTTTTGTAGTATCTGCAAGTGTTTATTTGGAGCACTTTGAGGCCTACGTTGGAAAAGGAAATATCTTCACATAAAAACTAGACAGAAGCATTCTCAGAAACTTCTTTGTGATGAGTGCATTCTACTCACAATGTTGAACCTTCCTTTTGATAGAACAGTTTTGAAACACTCTTCTTGTAGAATCTGCAAGTGGATATTTGGAGCGCTTTTAGGCCTATGCTGGAAAAAGGAAATGCCTTCACATAAAAATTAGACAGAAGCACTCTAGGAGAATTCTGTGTGATAAGTGCATTTCATCTCACAGACTTGAACGTTCCTTTTGATAGAACGCTTTTGCAACACTCCTTTTGTAGAATTTGCAAGTGTTTACTTGGAGCGCTTTCAGGCATAAGCTGGAAAAGGAACTATCTTCACCTAAGAACTAGACAGAAGCATTCTCAGAAACTTCTTTCTGATGAGTGCATTCAACTCACAGACTTGAACCTTGCTTTTGAAAGAGCAGCTTTGAAACACTCTTTTCATAGAATCTGCAAGTGGACACTTGCTGCGCTTTGAGGTCTATGCTGGGAAATGAAATATCTTCACCTAAAAACTAGACAGAAGCATTCTGAGGATCTTCTGTGTGATGAGTGCATTCAACTCACAGAATTGAACGTTCCTCTTGAGAGAACAGTTTTGAAACACTCCTTTTGAAGAATCTGAAAGTCTTTATTCGGAGCGCTTCGAGACATACGCTGGGAAAGGAAATATCTTCACATAAAAACTGGACAGAAACATTCTCAGAAACTTCTTTGCGATGAGTGCATTCAACTCACAGACTTGAATGTTACCTTTCAAAGAGCAGTTTTAAACACTCTGTTTGTAGAATCTGCAAGTGGATATTTGGAGCGCTTTGAGGCTTACGCTGGGATATGAAATATCTTCACCTAAAAACTAGACAGAAGCATTCTCAGAAACTTCTGTGTGATGAGTGCATTCAACTCACAGAGTTGAACGTTTCTTTTGAAAGAGCAGTTTTGAAACACTCTTTTTTTAGAATCTGCAAGTGGATATTTGGAGCGCTTTGAGGCCTATGCTGGGAAAAGGAAGGTCTTCACCGAAAAACTAGACAGAATCATTCTGAGAAACTTCTGTGTGATGAGTGCATTCAACTCACAGACCTGAGCGTTCCTTTTCATAGAACAGTTTGGAAACACACCTTTTGAAGAATCTGCAAGTCTTTATTCGGAGCACTTCGAGGCATACGCTGGAAAAGGAAATATCTTCACATAACAACTGGACAGAAGCATTCTCAGAAACTTCTTTGCGATCAGTGCATTCAACTCACAGACTAGAATGTTACCTTTGAAAGAGCAGTTTTAAACACTCTGTTTGTAGAATCTGCAAGTGGATATTTTGAGCGCTTTGAGGCTTATGCTGGGATATGAAATATCTTCACCTAAAGACTAGACAGAAGCATTCTCAGAAACTTCTGTGTGATGAGTGCATTCAACTCACAGAGTTGAATGTTTCTTTTGAAAGAGCAGTTTTGAAACACTCTTTTTGTAGAATCTGCAATTGGATGTTTGGAGCGCTTTGAGGCCTATGCTGGGAAAAGGAATATCTTCACCGAAAAACTAGACAGAATCATTCTGAGAAACTTCTCTGTGATGAGTGCATTCGACTCACCAACTTGAGCGTTCCTTTTCATAGAACAGTTTGGAAACACTCCTTTTGTAGGATCTGCAAGTGTTTATTTGGAGCGCTTTGAGGCCTATGCTGGAAAAGGAAATATGTTCTCATAAAAACTAGACAGAAGCATTCTCAGAATCTTGGTTGTGATGACTGCATTCTACTCACAGAGTTCAACTTTCTTTTTGATAGAAGAGTTTCAAAACTCTCTTTTTGTAGAGTCTGCAAGTGGATATTTGGAGCTCCTTGAGGCCAGTGCTGGAAAAGGGAATATCTTCACATAAAAACTAGACAGAAGCATTCTCAGAAACTTCTGTGTGATGAGTGCATTCAACTCACAGAGTTGAACCTTCCTTTTGATTGAACAGTTTTGAAACACTCTTTTTGTAGAATCTGCAAGTGGTTATTTGGAGCGTTTTGAGGCCTATGCTGGAAAAGGAAACATCCTCACATAAAAACTAGACAGAAGCATTCTCAGAAACTTCTGTGTGATGAGTGCATTCAACTCACAGACTTGAACGTTCCTCTTGAGAGAACAGTTTCGAAACACTCCTTTTGTAGTATCTGCAAGTGTTTATTTGGAGTACTTTGAGGCCTATGTTGGAAAAGGAAATATCTTCACATAAAAACTAGACAGAAGCATTCTCAGAAACTTCTTTGTGATGAGTGCATTCTACTCACAATGTTGAACCTTCCTTTTGATAGAACAGTTTTGAAACACTCTTTTTGTAGAATCTGAAAGTCTTTATTCGGAGCGCTTCGAGACATACGCTGGGAAAGGAAATATCTTCACATAAAAACTGGACAGAAACATTCTCAGAAACTTCTTTGTGATGAGTGCATTCAACTCACAGACTTGAATGTTACCTTTCAAAGAGCAGTTTTAAACACTCTGTTTGTAGAATCTGAAAGTGGATATTTGGAGCGCTTTGAGGCTTATGCTGGGATATGAAATATCTTCACCTAAAAACTAGACAGAAGCATTCTCAGAAACTTCTGTGTGATGAGTGCATTCAACTCACAGAGTTGAACGTTTCTTTTGAAAGAGCAGTTTTGAAACACTCTTTTTGTAGAATCTGCAAGTGGATATTTGGAGCGCTTTGAGGCCTATGCTGGGAAAAGGAATGTCTTCACCGAAAAACTAGACAGAATCATTCTGAGAAACTTCTTTGTGATGAGTGCATTCAACTCACAGACCTGAGCGTTCCTTTTCATAGAACAGTTTGGAAACACACCTTTTGAAGAATCTGCAAGTCTTTATTCGGAGCACTTCGAGGCATACGCTGGAAAAGGAAATATCTTCACATAACAACTGGACAGAAGCATTCTCAGAAACTTCTTTGCGATGAGTGCATTCAACTCACAGACTTGAATGTTACCTTTGAAAGAGCAGTTTTAAACACTCTGTTTGTAGAATCTGCAAGTGGATATTTGGAGCGCTTTGAGGCTTATGCTGGGATATGAAATATCTTCACCTAAAAACTAGACAGAAGCATTCTCAGAAACTTCTGTGTGATGAGTGCATTCAACTCACAGAGTTGAATGTTTCTTTTGAAAGAGCAGTTTTGAAACACTCTTTTTGTAGAATCTGCAATTGGATGTTTGGAGCGCTTTGAGGCCTATGCTGGGAAAAGGAATATCTTCACCGAAAAACTAGACAGAATCATTCTGAGAAACTTCTCTGTGATGAGTGCATTCAACTCACCAACTTGAGCGTTCCTTTTCATAGAACAGTTTGGAAACACTCCTTTTGTAGAATCTGCAAGTGTTTATTTGGAGCGCTTTGAGGCCTATGCTGGAAAAGGAAATATGTTCACATAAAAACTAGACAGAAGCATTCTCAGAATCTTGTTTGTGATGACTGCATTCTACTCACAGAGTTCAACTTTCTTTTTGATAGAAGAGTTTCAAAACTCTCTTTTTGTAGAGTCTGCAAGTGGATATTTGGAGCTCCTTGAGGCCAGTGCTGGAAAAGGAAATATCTTCACATAAAAACTAGACAGAAGCATTCTCAGAAACTTCTGTGTGATGAGTGCATTCAACTCACAGAGTTGAACTTTCCTTTTGATTGAACAGTTTTGAAACACTCTTTTTGTAGAATCTGCAAGTGGTTATTTGGAGCGTTTTGAGGCCTATGCTGGAAAAGGAAACATCCTCACATAAAAACTAGACAGAAGCATTCTCAGAAACTTCTGTGTGATGAGTGCATTCAACTCACAGACTTGAACGTTCCTCTTGAGAGAACAGTTTCGAAACACTCCTTTTGTAGTATCTGCAAGTGTTTATTTGGAGTACTTTGAGGCCTATGTTGGAAAAGGAAATATCTTCACATAAAAACTAGACAGAAGCATTCTCAGAAACTTCTTTGTGATGAGTGCATTCTACTCACAATGTTGAACCTTCCTTTTGATAGAACAGTTTTGAAACACTCTTTTTGTAGAATCTGAAAGTCTTTATTCGGAGCGCTTCGAGACATACGCTGGGAAAGGAAATATCTTCACATAAAAACTGGACAGAAACATTCTCAGAAACTTCTTTGTGATGAGTGCATTCAACTCACAGACTTGAATGTTACCTTTCAAAGAGCAGTTTTAAACACTCTGTTTGTAGAATCTGCAAGTGGATATTTGGAGCGCTTTGAGGCTTACGCTGGGATATGAAATATCTTCACCTAAAAACTAGACAGAAGCATTCTCAGAAACTTCTGTGTGATGAGTGCATTCAACTCACAGAGTTGAACGTTTCTTTTGAAAGAGCAGTTTTGAAACACTCTTTTTGTAGAATCTGCAAGTGGATATTTGGAGCGCTTTGAGGCGTATGCTGGGAAAAGGAATATCTTCACCGAAAAACTAGACAGAATCATTCTGAGAAACTTCTGTGTGATGAGTGCATTCAACTCACAGACCTGAGCGTTCCTTTTCATAGAACAGTTTGGAAACACACCTTTTGAAGAATCTGCAAGTCTTTATTCGGAGCACTTCGAGGCATACGCTGGAAAAGGAAATATCTTCACATAACAACTGGACAAAAGCATTCTCAGAAACTTCTTTGCGATGAGTGCATTCAACTCACAGACTTGAATGTTACCTTTGAAAGAGCAGTTTTAAACACTCTGTTTGTAGAATCTGCAAGTGGATATTTGGAGCGCTTTGAGGCTTATGCTGGGATATGAAATATCTTCACCTAAAAACTAGACAGAAGCATTCTCAGAAACTTCTGTGTGATGAGTGCATTCAACTCACAGAGTTGAATGTTTCTTTTGAAAGAGCAGTTTTGAAACACTCTTTTTGTAGAATCTGCAATTGGATGTTTGGAGTGCTTTGAGGCCTATGCTGGGAAAAGGAATATCTTCACCGAAAAACTAGACAGAATCATTCTGAGAAACTTCTCTGTGATGAGTGCATTCAACTCACCAACTTGAGCGTTCCTTTTCATAGAACAGTTGGGAAACACTCCTTTTGTAGAATCTGCAAGTGTTTATTTGGAGCGCTTTGAGGCCTATGCTGGAAAAGGAAATATGTTCACATAAAAACTAGACAGAAGCATTCTCAGAATCTTGTTTGTGATGACTGCATTCTACTCACAGAGTTCAACTTTCTTTTTGATAGAAGAGTTTCAAAACTCTCTTTTTGTAGAGTCTGCAAGTGGATATTTGGAGCTCTTTGAGGCCAGCGCTGGAAAAGGAAATATCTTCACATAAAAACTAGACAGAAGCATTCTCAGAAACTTCTGTGTGATGAGTGCATTCAACTCACAGAGTTGAACCTTCCTTTTGATTGAACAGTTTTGAAACACTCTTTTTGTAGAATCTGCAAGTGGTTATTTGGAGCGTTTTGAGGCCTATGCTGGAAAAGGAAACATCCTCACATAAAAACTAGACAGAAGCATTCTCAGAAACTTCTGTGTGATGAGTGCATTCAACTCACAGACTTGAACGTTCCTTTTGAGAGAACAGTTTCGAAACACTCCTTTTGTAGTATCTGCAAGTGTTTATTTGGAGCACTTTGAGGCCTACGTTGGAAAAGGAAATATCTTCACATAAAAACTAGACAGAAGCATTCTCAGAAACTTCTTTGTGATGAGTGCATTCTACTCACAATGTTGAACCTTCCTTTTGATAGAACAGTTTTGAAACACTCTTCTTGTAGAATCTGCAAGTGGATATTTGGAGCGCTTTTAGGCCTATGCTGGAAAAAGGAAATGCCTTCACATAAAAATTAGACAGAAGCACTCTAGGAGAATTCTGTGTGATAAGTGCATTTCATCTCACAGACTTGAACGTTCCTTTTGATAGAACGCTTTTGCAACACTCCTTTTGTAGAATTTGCAAGTGTTTACTTGGAGCGCTTTCAGGCATAAGCTGGAAAAGGAACTATCTTCACCTAAGAACTAGACAGAAGCATTCTCAGAAACTTCTTTCTGATGAGTGCATTCAACTCACAGACTTGAACCTTGCTTTTGAAAGAGCAGCTTTGAAACACTCTTTTCATAGAATCTGCAAGTGGACACTTGCTGCGCTTTGAGGTCTATGCTGGGAAATGAAATATCTTCACCTAAAAACTAGACAGAAGCATTCTGAGGATCTTCTGTGTGATGAGTGCATTCAACTCACAGAATTGAACGTTCCTCTTGAGAGAACAGTTTTGAAACACTCCTTTTGAAGAATCTGAAAGTCTTTATTCGGAGCGCTTCGAGACATACGCTGGGAAAGGAAATATCTTCACATAAAAACTGGACAGAAACATTCTCAGAAACTTCTTTGCGATGAGTGCATTCAACTCACAGACTTGAATGTTACCTTTCAAAGAGCAGTTTTAAACACTCTGTTTGTAGAATCTGCAAGTGGATATTTGGAGCGCTTTGAGGCTTACGCTGGGATATGAAATATCTTCACCTAAAAACTAGACAGAAGCATTCTCAGAAACTTCTGTGTGATGAGTGCATTCAACTCACAGAGTTGAACGTTTCTTTTGAAAGAGCAGTTTTGAAACACTCTTTTTTTAGAATCTGCAAGTGGATATTTGGAGCGCTTTGAGGCCTATGCTGGGAAAAGGAAGGTCTTCACCGAAAAACTAGACAGAATCATTCTGAGAAACTTCTGTGTGATGAGTGCATTCAACTCACAGACCTGAGCGTTCCTTTTCATAGAACAGTTTGGAAACACACCTTTTGAAGAATCTGCAAGTCTTTATTCGGAGCACTTCGAGGCATACGCTGGAAAAGGAAATATCTTCACATAACAACTGGACAGAAGCATTCTCAGAAACTTCTTTGCGATCAGTGCATTCAACTCACAGACTAGAATGTTACCTTTGAAAGAGCAGTTTTAAACACTCTGTTTGTAGAATCTGCAAGTGGATATTTTGAGCGCTTTGAGGCTTATGCTGGGATATGAAATATCTTCACCTAAAGACTAGACAGAAGCATTCTCAGAAACTTCTGTGTGATGAGTGCATTCAACTCACAGAGTTGAATGTTTCTTTTGAAAGAGCAGTTTTGAAACACTCTTTTTGTAGAATCTGCAATTGGATGTTTGGAGCGCTTTGAGGCCTATGCTGGGAAAAGGAATATCTTCACCGAAAAACTAGACAGAATCATTCTGAGAAACTTCTCTGTGATGAGTGCATTCGACTCACCAACTTGAGCGTTCCTTTTCATAGAACAGTTTGGAAACACTCCTTTTGTAGGATCTGCAAGTGTTTATTTGGAGCGCTTTGAGGCCTATGCTGGAAAAGGAAATATGTTCTCATAAAAACTAGACAGAAGCATTCTCAGAATCTTGGTTGTGATGACTGCATTCTACTCACAGAGTTCAACTTTCTTTTTGATAGAAGAGTTTCAAAACTCTCTTTTTGTAGAGTCTGCAAGTGGATATTTGGAGCTCCTTGAGGCCAGTGCTGGAAAAGGGAATATCTTCACATAAAAACTAGACAGAAGCATTCTCAGAAACTTCTGTGTGATGAGTGCATTCAACTCACAGAGTTGAACTTTCCTTTTGATTGAACAGTTTTGAAACACTCTTTTTGTAGAATCTGCAAGTGGTTATTTGGAGCGTTTTGAGGCCTATGCTGGAAAAGGAAACATCCTCACATAAAAACTAGACAGAAGCATTCTCAGAAACTTCTGTGTGATGAGTGCATTCAACTCACAGACTTGAACGTTCCTCTTGAGAGAACAGTTTCGAAACACTCCTTTTGTAGTATCTGCAAGTGTTTATTTGGAGTACTTTGAGGCCTATGTTGGAAAAGGAAATATCTTCACATAAAAACTAGACAGAAGCATTCTCAGAAACTTCTTTGTGATGAGTGCATTCTACTCAAAATGTTGAACCTTCCTTTTGATAGAACAGTTTTGAAACACTCTTTTTGTAGAATCTGCAAGTGGATATTTGGAGCGCTTTTAGGCCTATGCTGGAAAAAGGAAATGCCTTCACATAAAAATTAGACAGAAGCACTCTAGGAGAATTCTGTGTGATAAGTGCATTTCATCTCACAGACTTGAACGTTCCTTTTGATAGAACGCTTTTGCAACACTCCTTTTGTAGAATTTGCAAGTGTTTATTTGGAGCGCTTTCAGGCATAAGCTGGAAAAGGAACTATCTTCACCTAAGAACTAGACAGAAGCATTCTCAGAAACTTCTTTCTGATGAGTGCATTCAACTCACAGACTTGAACCTTGCTTTTGAAAGAGCAGCTTTGAAACACTCTTTTCATAGAATCTGCAAGTGGACACTTGCTGCGCTTTGAGGTCTATGCTGGGAAATGAAATATCTTCACCTAAAAACTAGACAGAAGCATTCTGAGGAACTTCTGTGTGATGAGTGCATTCAACTCACAGAATTGAACGTTCCTCTTGAGAGAACAGTTTTGAAACACTCCTTTTGAAGAATCTGAAAGTCTTTATTCGGAGCGCTTCGAGACATACGCTGGGAAAGGAAATATCTTCACATAAAAACTGGACAGAAACATTCTCAGAAACTTCTTTGTGATGAGTGCATTCTACTCACAGACTTGAATGTTACCTTTCAAAGAGCAGTTTTCAACACTCTGTTTGTAGAATCTGCAAGTGGATATTTGGAGCGCTTTGAGGTTTATGCTGGGATATGAAATATCTTCACCTAAAAACTAGACAGAAGCATTCTCAGAAACTTCTGTGTGATGAGTGCATTCAACTCACAGAGTTGAACGTTTCTTTTGAAAGAGCAGTTTTGAAACACTCTGTTTGTAGAATCTGCAAGTGGATATTTGGAGCGCTTTGAGGCCTATGCTGGGAAAAGGAATGTCTTCACCGAAAAACTAGACAGAATCATTCTGAGAAACTTCTGTGTGATGAGTGCATTCAACTCACAGACCTGAGCATTCCTTTTCATAGAACACTTTGGAAACACACCTTTTGAAGAATCTGCAAGTCTTTATTCGGAGCACTTCGAGGCATACGCTGAAAAGGAAATATCTTCACATAACAACTGGACAGAAGCATTCTCAGAAACTTCTTTGCGATGAGTGCATTCAACTCACAGACTTGAATGTTACCTTTGAAAGAGCAGTTTTAAACACTCTGTTTGTAGAATCTGCAAGTGGATATTTGGAGCGCTTTGAGGCTTATGCTGGGATATGAAATATCTTCACCTAAAAACTAGACAGAAGCATTCTCAGAAACTTCTGTGTGATGAGTGCATTCAACTCACAGAGTTGAATGTTTCTTTTGAAAGAGCAGTTTTGAAACACTTTTTTTGTAGAATCTGCAATTGGATGTTTGGAGCGCTTTGAGGCCTATGCTGGGAAAAGGAATATCTTCACCGAAAAACTAGACAGAATCATTCTGAGAAACTTCTCTGTGATGAGTGCATTCAACTCACCAACTTGAGCGTTCCTTTTCATAGAACAGTTTGGAAACACTCCTTTTATAGAATCTGCAAGTGTTTATTTGGAGCGCTTTGAGGCCTATGCTGGAAAAGGAAATATGTTCACATAAAAACTAGACAGAAGAATTCTCAGAATCTTGTTTGTGATGACTGCATTCTACTCACAGAGTTCAACTTTCTTTTTGATAGAAGAGTTTCAAAACTCTCTTTTTGTAGAGTCTGCAAGTGGATATTTGGAGCTCTTTGAGGCCAGTGCTGGAAAAGGAAATATCTTCACATAAAAACTAGACAGAAGCATTCTCAGAAACTTCTGTGTGATGAGTGCATTCAACTCACAGAGTTGAACCTTCCTTTTGATTGAACAGTTTTGAAACACTCTTTTTGTAGAATCTGCAAGTGGTTATTTGGAGCGTTTTGAGGCCTATGCTGGAAAAGGAAACATCCTCACATAAAAACTAGACAGAAGCATTCTCAGAAACTTCTGTGTGATGAGTGCATTCAACTCACAGACTTGAACGTTCCTTTTGAGAGAACAGTTTCGAAACACTCCTTTTGTAGTATCTGCAAGTGTTTATTTGGAGCACTTTGAGGCCTATGTTGGAAAAGGAAATATCTTCAAATAAAAACTAGACAGAAGCATTCTCAGAAACTTCTTTGTGATGAGTGCATTCTACTCACAATGTTGAACCTTTCTTTTGAGAAAGGAGTTTTGAAACACTCTTTTTGTAGAATCTGCAAGTGGATATTTGGAGCGCTTTGAGGCCTATGCTGGAAAAGGAAATGCCTTCACATAAAAATTAGACAGAAGCACTCTAGGAGAATTCTGTGTGATAAGTGCATTTCATCTCACAGACTTGAACGTTCCTTTTGATAGAACGCTTTTGCAACACTCCTTTTGTAGAATTTGCAAGTGTTTATTTGGAGCACTTTCAGGCATAAGCTGGAAAAGGAAATATCTTCACCTAAGAACTAGACAGAAGCATTCTCAGAAACTTCTTTCTGATGAGTGTATTCAACTCACAGACTTGAACCTTGCTTTTGAAAGAGCAGCTTTGAAACACTCTTTTCATAGAATCTGCAAGTAGACACTTGCTGCGCTTTGAGGTCTATGCTGGGAAATGAAATATCTTCACCTAAAAACTAGACAGAAGCATTCTGAGGAACTTCTGTGTGATGAGTGCATTCAACTCACAGAATTGAACGTTCCTCTTGAGAGAACAGTTTTGAAACACTCCTTTTGAAGAATCTGAAAGTCTTTATTCGGAGCGCTTCGAGACATACGCTGGGAAAGGAAATATCTTCACATAAAAACTGGACAGAAACATTCTCAGAAACTTCTTTGCGATGAGTGCATTCAACTCACAGACTTGAATGTTACCTTTCAAAGAGCAGTTTTAAACACTCTGTTTGTAGAATCTGCAAGTGGATATTTGGAGCGCTTTGAGGCTTACGCTGGGATATGAAATATCTTCACCTAAAAACTAGACAGAAGCATTCTCAGAAACTTCTGTGTGATGAGTGCATTCAACTCACAGAGTTGAACGTTTCTTTTGAAAGAGCAGTTTTGAAACACTCTTTTTGTAGAATCTGCAAGTGGATATTTGGAGCGCTTTGAGGCGTATGCTGGGAAAAGGAATATCTTCACCGAAAAACTAGACAGAATCATTCTGAGAAACTTCTGTGTGATGAGTGCATTCAACTCACAGACCTGAGCGTTCCTTTTCATAGAACAGTTTGGAAACACACCTTTTGAAGAATCTGCAAGTCTTTATTCGGAGCACTTCGAGGCATACGCTGGAAAAGGAAATATCTTCACATAACAACTGGACAAAAGCATTCTCAGAAACTTCTTTGCGATGAGTGCATTCAACTCACAGACTTGAATGTTACCTTTCAAAGAGCAGTTTTAAACACTCTGTTTGTAGAATCTGCAAGTGGATATTTGGAGCGCTTTGAGGCTTATGCTGGGATATGAAATATCTTCACCTAAAAACTAGACAGAAGCATTCTCAGAAACTTCTGTGTGATGAGTGCATTCAACTCACAGAGTTGAATGTTTCTTTTGAAAGAGCAGTTTTGAAACACTCTTTTTGTAGAATCTGCAATTGGATGTTTGGAGCGCTTTGAGGCCTATGCTGGGAAAAGGAATATCTTCACCGAAAAACTAGACAGAATCATTCTGAGAAACTTCTCTGTGATGAGTGCATTCAACTCACCATCTTGAGCGTTCCTTTTCATAGAACAGTTTGGAAACACTCCTTTTGTAGAATCTGCAAGTGTTTATTTGGAGCGCTTTGAGGCCTATGCTGCAAAAGGAAATATGTTCACATAAAAACTAGACAGAAGCATTCTCAGAATCTTGTTTGTGATGACTGCATTCTACTCACAGAGTTCAACTTTCTTTTTGATAGAAGAGTTTCAAAACTCTCTTTTTGTAGAGTCTGCAAGTGGATATTTGGAGCTCTTTGAGGCCAGTGCTGGAAAAGGAAATATCTTCACATAAAAACTAGACAGAAGCATTCTCAGAAACTTCTGTGTGATGAGTGCATTTAACTCACAGAGTTGAACCTTCCTTTTGATTGAACAGTTTTGAAACACTCTTTTTGTAGAATCTGCAAGTGGTTATTTGGAGCGTTTTGAGGCCTATGCTGGAAAAGGAAACATCCTCACATAAAAACTAGACAGAAGCATTCTCAGAAACTTCTGTGTGATGAGTGCATTCAACTCACAGTCTTGAACGTTCCTTTTGAGAGAACAGTTTCGAAACACTCCTTTTGTAGTATCTGCAAGTGTTTATTTGGAGCACTTTGAGGCCTACGTTGGAAAAGGAAATGTCTTCACATAAAAACTAGACAGAAGCATTCTCAGAAACTTCTTTGTGATGAGTGCATTCTACTCACAATGTTGAACCTTCCTTTTGATAGAACAGTTTTGAAACACACTTTTTGTAGAATCTGCAAGTGGATATATGGAGCGCTTTTAGGCCTATGCTGGAAAAAGGAAATGCCTTCACATAAAAATTAGACAGAAGCACTCTAGGAGAATTCTGTGTGATAAGTGCATTTCATCTCACAGACTTGAACCTTCCTTTTGATAGAACGCTTTTGCAACACTCCTTTTGTAGAATTTGCAAGTGTTTATTTGGAGCGCTTTCAGGCATAAGCTGGAAAAGGAAATATCTTCACCTAAGAACTAGACAGAAGCATTCTCAGAAACTTCTTTCTGATGAGTGCATTCAACTCACAGACTTGAACCTTGCTTTTGAAAGAGCAGCTTTGAAACACTCTTTTCATAGAATCTGCAAGTGGACACTTGCTGCGCTTTGAGGTCTATGCGGGGAAATGAAATATCTTCACCTAAAAACTAGACAGAAGCATTCTGAGGAACTTCTGTGTGATGAGTGCATTCAACTCACAGAATTGAACGTTCCTCTTGATAGAACAGTTTTGAAACACTCCTTTTGAAGAATCTGAAAGTCTTTATTCGGAGCGCTTCGAGACATACGCTGGGAAAGGAAATATCTTCACATAAAAACTGGACAGAAACATTCTCAGAAACTTCTTTGCGATGAGTGCATTAAACTCACAGACTTGAATGTTACCTTTCAAAGAGCAGTTTTCAACACTCTGTTTCTAGAATCTGCAAGTGGATATTTGGAGCGCTTTGAGGCTTACGCTGGGATATGAAATATCTTCACCTAAAAACTAGACAGAAGCATTCTCAGAAACTTCTGTGTGATGAGTGCATTCAACTCACAGAGTTGAACGTTTCTTTTGAAAGAGCAGTTTTGAAACACTCTTTTTGTAGAATCTGCAAGTGGATATTTGGAGCGCTTTGAGGCCTATGCTGGGAAAAGGAATATCTTCACCGAAAAACTAGACAGAATCATTCTGAGAAACTTCTGTGTGATGAGTGCATTCAACTCACAGACCTGAGCGTTCCTTTTCATAGAACAGTTTGGAAACACACCTCTTGAAGAATCTGCAAGTCTTTATTCGGAGCACTTCGAGGCATACGCTGGAAAAGGAAATATCTTCACATAACAACTGGACAGAAGCATTCTCAGAAACTTCTTTGCGATGAGTGCATTCAACTCACAGACTTGAATGTTACCTTTGAAAGAGCAGTTTTAAACACTCTGTTTGTAGAATCTGCAAGTGGATATTTGGAGCGCTTTGAGGCTCATGCTGGGATATGGAATATCTTCACCTAAAAACTAGACAGAAGCATTCTCAGAAACTTCTGTGTGATGAGTGCATTCAACTCACAGAGTTGAATGTTTCTTTTGAAAGAGCAGTTTTGAAACACTCTTTTTGTAGAATCTGCAATTGGATGTTTGGAGCGCTTTGAGGCCTATGCTGGGAAAAGGAATATCTTCACCGAAAAACTAGACAGAATCATTCTGAGAAACTTCTCTGTGATGAGTGCATTGGACTCACCAACTTGGGCGTTCCTTTTCATAGAAGAGTTTGGAAACACTCCTTTTGTAGAATCTGCAAGTGTTTATTTGGAGCGCTTTGAGGCCTATGCTGGAAAAGGAAATATGTTCTCATAAAAACTAGACAGAAGCATTCTCAGAATCTTGTTTGTGATGACTGCATTCTACTCACAGAGTTCAACTTTCTTTTTGATAGAAGAGTTTCAAAACTCTCTTTTTGTAGAGTCTGCAAGTGGATATTTGGAGGTCTTTGAGGCCAGTGCTGGAAAAGGAAATATCTTCACATAAAAACTAGACAGAAGCATTCTCAGAAACGTCTGTGTGATGAGTGCATTCAACTCACAGAGTTGAACCTTCCTTTTGATTGAACAGTTTTGAAACACTCTTTTTGTAGAATCTGCAAGTGGTTATTTGGAGCGTTTTGAGGCCTATGCTGGAAAAGGAAACATCCTCACAGAAAAACTAGACAGAAGCATTCTCAGAAACTTCTGTGTGATGAGTGCATTCAACTCACAGACTTGAACGTTCCTTTTGAGAGAACAGTTTCGAAACACTCCTTTTGTAGTATCTGCAAGTGTTTATTTGGAGCACTTTGAGGCCTACGTTGGAAAAGGAAATATCTTCACATAAAAACTAGACAGAAGCATTCTCAGAAACTTCTTTGTGATGAGTGCATTCTACTCACAATGTTGCACCTTCCTTTTGATAGAACAGTTTTGAAACACTCTTTTTGTAGAATCTGCAAGTGGATATTTGGAGCGCTTTTAGGCCTATGTTGGAAAAAGGAAATGCCTTCACATAAAAATTAGACAGAAGCACTCTAGGAGAATTCTGTGTGATAAGTGCATTTCATCTCACAGACTTGAACGTTCCTTTTGATAGAACGCTTTTGCAACACTCCTTTTGTAGAATTTGCAAGTGTTTATTTGGAGCGCTTTCAGGCATAAGCTGGAAAAGGAACTATCTTCACCTAAGAACTAGACAGAAGCATTCTCAGAAACTTCTTTCTGATGAGTGCATTCAACTCACAGACTTGAACCTTGGTTTTGAAAGAGCAGCTTTGAAACACTCTTTTCATAGAATCTGCAAGTGGACACTTGCTGCGCTTTGAGGTCTATGCTGGGAAATGAAATATCTTCACCTAAAAACTAGACAGAAGCATTCTGAGGAACTTCTGTGTGATGAGTGCATTCAACTCACAGAATTGAACGTTCCTCTTGATAGAACAGTTTTGAAACACTCCTTTTGAAGAATCTGAAAGTCTTTATTCGGAGCGCTTCGAGACATACGCTGGGAAAGGAAATATCTTCACATAAAAACTGGACAGAAACATTCTCAGAAACTTCTTTGCGATGAGTGCATTAAGCTCACAGACTTGAATGTTACCTTTCAAAGAGCAGTTTTAAACACTCTGTTTGTAGAATCTGCAAGTGGATATTTGGAGCGCTTTGAGGCTTACGCTGGGATATGAAATATCTTCACCTAAAAACTAGACAGAAGCATTCTCAGAAACTTCTGTGTGATGAGTGCATTCAACTCACAGAGTTGAACGTTTCTTTTGAAAGAGCAGTTTTGAAACACTCTTTTTGTAGAATCTGCAAGTGGATATTTGGAGCGCTTTGAGGCGTATGCTGGGAAAAGGAATATCTTCACCGAAAAACTAGACAGAATCATTCTGAGAAACTTCTGTGTGATGAGTGCATTCAACTCACAGACCTGAGTGTTCCTTTTCATAGAACAGTTTGGAAACACACCTTTTGAAGAATCTGCAAGTCTTTATTCGGAGCACTTCGAGGCATACGCTGGAAAAGGAAATATCTTCACATAACAACTGGACAAAAGCATTCTCAGAAACTTCTTTGCGATGAGTGCATTCAACTCACAGACTTGAATGTTACCTTTCAAAGAGCAGTTTTAAACACTCTGTTTGTAGAATCTGCAAGTGGATATTTGGAGCGCTTTGAGGCTTATGCTGGGATATGAAATATCTTCACCTAAAAACTAGACAGAAGCATTCTCAGAAACTTCTGTGTGATGAGTGCATTCAACTCACAGAGTTGAATGTTTCTTTTGAAAGAGCAGTTTTGAAACACTCTTTTTGTAGAATCTGCAATTGGATGTTTGGAGCGCTTTGAGGCCTATGCTGGGAAAAGGAATATCTTCACCGAAAAACTAGACAGAATCATTCTGAGAAACTTCTCTGTGATGAGTGCATTCAACTCACCATCTTGAGCGTTCCTTTTCATAGAACAGTTTGGAAACACTCCTTTTGTAGAATCTGCAAGTGTTTATTTGGAGCGCTTTGAGGCCTATGCTGCAAAAGGAAATATGTTCACATAAAAACTAGACAGAAGCATTCTCAGAATCTTGTTTGTGATGACTGCATTCTACTCACAGAGTTCAACTTTCTTTTTGATAGAAGAGTTTCAAAACTCTCTTTTTGTAGAGTCTGCAAGTGGATATTTGGAGCTCTTTGAGGCCAGTGCTGGAAAAGGAAATATCTTCACATAAAAACTAGACAGAAGCATTCTCAGAAACTTCTGTGTGATGAGTGCATTCAACTCACAGAGTTGAACCTTCCTTTTGATTGAACAGTTTTGAAACACTCTTTTTGTAGAATCTGCAAGTGGTTATTTGGAGCGTTTTGAGGCCTATGCTGGAAAAGGAAACATCCTCACATAAAAACTAGACAGAAGCATTCTCAGAAACTTCTGTGTGATGAGTGCATTCAACTCACAGTCTTGAACGTTCCTTTTGAGAGAACAGTTTCGAAACACTCCTTTTGTAGTATCTGCAAGTGTTTATTTGGAGCACTTTGAGGCCTACGTTGGAAAAGGAAATGTCTTCACATAAAAACTAGACAGAAGCATTCTCAGAAACTTCTTTGTGATGAGTGCATTCTACTCACAATGTTGAACCTTCCTTTTGATAGAACAGTTTTGAAACACACTTTTTGTAGAATCTGCAAGTGGATATATGGAGCGCTTTTAGGCCTATGCTGGAAAAAGGAAATGCCTTCACATAAAAATTAGACAGAAGCACTCTAGGAGAATTCTGTGTGATAAGTGCATTTCATCTCACAGACTTGAACCTTCCTTTTGATAGAACGCTTTTGCAACACTCCTTTTGTAGAATTTGCAAGTGTTTATTTGGAGCGCTTTCAGGCATAAGCTGGAAAAGGAAATATCTTCACCTAAGAACTAGACAGAAGCATTCTCAGAAACTTCTTTCTGATGAGTGCATTCAACTCACAGACTTGAACCTTGCTTTTGAAAGAGCAGCTTTGAAACACTCTTTTCATAGAATCTGCAAGTGGACACTTGCTGCGCTTTGAGGTCTATGCGGGGAAATGAAATATCTTCACCTAAAAACTAGACAGAAGCATTCTGAGGAACTTCTGTGTGATGAGTGCATTCAACTCACAGAATTGAACGTTCCTCTTGATAGAACAGTTTTGAAACACTCCTTTTGAAGAATCTGAAAGTCTTTATTCGGAGCGCTTCGAGACATACGCTGGGAAAGGAAATATCTTCACATAAAAACTGGACAGAAACATTCTCAGAAACTTCTTTGCGATGAGTGCATTAAACTCACAGACTTGAATGTTACCTTTCAAAGAGCAGTTTTCAACACTCTGTTTCTAGAATCTGCAAGTGGATATTTGGAGCGCTTTGAGGCTTACGCTGGGATATGAAATATCTTCACCTAAAAACTAGACAGAAGCATTCTCAGAAACTTCTGTGTGATGAGTGCATTCAACTCACAGAGTTGAACGTTTCTTTTGAAAGAGCAGTTTTGAAACACTCTTTTTGTAGAATCTGCAAGTGGATATTTGGAGCGCTTTGAGGCCTATGCTGGGAAAAGGAATATCTTCACCGAAAAACTAGACAGAATCATTCTGAGAAACTTCTGTGTGATGAGTGCATTCAACTCACAGACCTGAGCGTTCCTTTTCATAGAACAGTTTGGAAACACACCTCTTGAAGAATCTGCAAGTCTTTATTCGGAGCACTTCGAGGCATACGCTGGAAAAGGAAATATCTTCACATAACAACTGGACAGAAGCATTCTCAGAAACTTCTTTGCGATGAGTGCATTCAACTCACAGACTTGAATGTTACCTTTGAAAGAGCAGTTTTAAACACTCTGTTTGTAGAATCTGCAAGTGGATATTTGGAGCGCTTTGAGGCTCATGCTGGGATATGGAATATCTTCACCTAAAAACTAGACAGAAGCATTCTCAGAAACTTCTGTGTGATGAGTGCATTCAACTCACAGAGTTGAATGTTTCTTTTGAAAGAGCAGTTTTGAAACACTCTTTTTGTAGAATCTGCAATTGGATGTTTGGAGCGCTTTGAGGCCTATGCTGGGAAAAGGAATATCTTCACCGAAAAACTAGACAGAATCATTCTGAGAAACTTCTCTGTGATGAGTGCATTGGACTCACCAACTTGGGCGTTCCTTTTCATAGAAGAGTTTGGAAACACTCCTTTTGTAGAATCTGCAAGTGTTTATTTGGAGCGCTTTGAGGCCTATGCTGGAAAAGGAAATATGTTCTCATAAAAACTAGACAGAAGCATTCTCAGAATCCTGTTTGTGATGACTGCATTCTACTCACAGAGTTCAACTTTCTTTTTGATAGAAGAGTTTCAAAACTCTCTTTTTGTAGAGTCTGCAAGTGGATATTTGGAGGTCTTTGAGGCCAGTGCTGGAAAAGGAAATATCTTCACATAAAAACTAGACAGAAGCATTCTCAGAAACGTCTGTGTGATGAGTGCATTCAACTCACAGAGTTGAACCTTCCTTTTGATTGAACAGTTTTGAAACACTCTTTTTGTAGAATCTGCAAGTGGTTATTTGGAGCGTTTTGAGGCCTATGCTGGAAAAGGAAACATCCTCACAGAAAAACTAGACAGAAGCATTCTCAGAAACTTCTGTGTGATGAGTGCATTCAACTCACAGACTTGAACGTTCCTTTTGAGAGAACAGTTTCGAAACACTCCTTTTGTAGTATCTGCAAGTGTTTATTTGGAGCACTTTGAGGCCTACGTTGGAAAAGGAAATATCTTCACATAAAAACTAGACAGAAGCATTCTCAGAAACTTCTTTGTGATGAGTGCATTCTACTCACAATGTTGCACCTTCCTTTTGATAGAACAGTTTTGAAACACTCTTTTTGTAGAATCTGCAAGTGGATATTTGGAGCGCTTTTAGGCCTATGTTGGAAAAAGGAAATGCCTTCACATAAAAATTAGACAGAAGCACTCTAGGAGAATTCTGTGTGATAAGTGCATTTCATCTCACAGACTTGAACGTTCCTTTTGATAGAACGCTTTTGCAACACTCCTTTTGTAGAATTTGCAAGTGTTTATTTGGAGCGCTTTCAGGCATAAGCTGGAAAAGGAACTATCTTCACCTAAGAACTAGACAGAAGCATTCTCAGAAACTTCTTTCTGATGAGTGCATTCAACTCACAGACTTGAACCTTGCTTTTGAAAGAGCAGCTTTGAAACACTCTTTTCATAGAATCTGCAAGTGGACACTTGCTGCGCTTTGAGGTCTATGCTGGGAAATGAAATATCTTCACCTAAAAACTAGACAGAAGCATTCTGAGGAACTTCTGTGTGATGAGTGCATTCAACTCACAGAATTGAACGTTCCTCTTGATAGAACAGTTTTGAAACACTCCTTTTGAAGAATCTGAAAGTCTTTATTCGGAGCGCTTCGAGACATACGCTGGGAAAGGAAATATCTTCACATAAAAACTGGACAGAAACATTCTCAGAAACTTCTTTGCGATGAGTGCATTAAGCTCACAGACTTGAATGTTACCTTTCAAAGAGCAGTTTTAAACACTCTGTTTGTAGAATCTGCAAGTGGATATTTGGAGCGCTTTGAGGCTTACGCTGGGATATGAAATATCTTCACCTAAAAACTAGACAGAAGCATTCTCAGAAACTTCTGTGTGATGAGTGCATTCAACTCACAGAGTTGAACGTTTCTTTTGAAAGAGCAGTTTTGAAACACTCTTTTTGTAGAATCTGCAAGTGGATATTTGGAGCGCTTTGAGGCGTATGCTGGGAAAAGGAATATCTTCACCGAAAAACTAGACAGAATCATTCTGAGAAACTTCTGTGTGATGAGTGCATTCAACTCACAGACCTGAGCGTTCCTTTTCATAGAACAGTTTGGAAACACACCTTTTGAAGAATCTGCAAGTCTTTATTCGGAGCACTTCGAGGCATACGCTGGAAAAGGAAATATCTTCACATAACAACTGGACAAAAGCATTCTCAGAAACTTCTTTGCGATGAGTGCATTCAACTCACAGACTTGAATGTTACCTTTCAAAGAGCAGTTTTAAACACTCTGTTTGTAGAATCTGCAAGTGGATATTTGGAGCGCTTTGAGGCTTATGCTGGGATATGAAATATCTTCACCTAAAAACTAGACAGAAGCATTCTCAGAAACTTCTGTGTGATGAGTACATTCAACTCACAGAGTTGAATGTTTCTTTTGAAAGAGCAGTTTTGAAACACTCTTTTTGTAGAATCTGCAATTGGATGTTTGGAGCGCTTTGAGGCCTATGCTGGGAAAAGGAATATCTTCACCGAAAAACTAGACAGAATCATTCTGAGAAACTTCTCTGTGATGAGTGCATTCAACTCACCATCTTGAGCGTTCCTTTTCATAGAACAGTTTGGAAACACTCCTTTTGTAGAATCTGCAAGTGTTTATTTGGAGCGCTTTGAGGCCTATGCTGGAAAAGGAAATATGTTCACATAAAAACTAGACAGAAGCATTCTCAGAATCTTGTTTGTGATGACTGCATTCTACTCACAGAGTTCAACTTTCTTTTTGATAGAAGAGTTTCAAAACTCTCTTTTTGTAGAGTCTGCAAGTGGATATTTGGAGCTCTTTGAGGCCAGTGCTGGAAAAGGAAATATCTTCACATAAAAACTAGACAGAAGCATTCTCAGAAACTTCTGTGTGATGAGTGCATTCAACTCACAGAGTTGAACCTTCCTTTTGATTGAACAGTTTTGAAACACTCTTTTTGTAGAATCTGCAAGTGGTTATTTGGAGCGTTTTGAGGCCTATGCTGGAAAAGGAAACATCCTCACATAAAAACTAGACAGAAGCATTCTCAGAAACTTCTGTGTGATGAGTGCATTCAACTCACAGTCTTGAACGTTCCTTTTGAGAGAACAGTTTCGAAACACTCCTTTTGTAGTATCTGCAAGTGTTTATTTGGAGCACTTTGAGGCCTACGTTGGAAAAGGAAATGTCTTCACATAAAAACTAGACAGAAGCATTCTCAGAAACTTCTTTGTGATGAGTGCATTCTACTCACAATGTTGAACCTTCCTTTTGATAGAACAGTTTTGAAACACACTTTTTGTAGAATCTGCAAGTGGATATATGGAGCGCTTTTAGGCCTATGCTGGAAAAAGGAAATGCCTTCACATAAAAATTAGACAGAAGCACTCTAGGAGAATTCTGTGTGATAAGTGCATTTCATCTCACAGACTTGAACCTTCCTTTTGATAGAACGCTTTTGCAACACTCCTTTTGTAGAATTTGCAAGTGTTTATTTGGAGCGCTTTCAGGCATAAGCTGGAAAAGGAAATATCTTCACCTAAGAACTAGACAGAAGCATTCTCAGAAACTTCTTTCTGATGAGTGCATTCAACTCACAGACTTGAACCTTGCTTTTGAAAGAGCAGCTTTGAAACACTCTTTTCATAGAATCTGCAAGTGGACACTTGCTGCGCTTTGAGGTCTATGCGGGGAAATGAAATATCTTCACCTAAAAACTAGACAGAAGCATTCTGAGGAACTTCTGTGTGATGAGTGCATTCAACTCACAGAATTGAACGTTCCTCTTGATAGAACAGTTTTGAAACACTCCTTTTGAAGAATCTGAAAGTCTTTATTCGGAGCGCTTCGAGACATACGCTGGGAAAGGAAATATCTTCACATAAAAACTGGACAGAAACATTCTCAGAAACTTCTTTGCGATGAGTGCATTAAACTCACAGACTTGAATGTTACCTTTCAAAGAGCAGTTTTCAACACTCTGTTTCTAGAATCTGCAAGTGGATATTTGGAGCGCTTTGAGGCTTACGCTGGGATATGAAATATCTTCACCTAAAAACTAGACAGAAGCATTCTCAGAAACTTCTGTGTGATGAGTGCATTCAACTCACAGAGTTGAACGTTTCTTTTGAAAGAGCAGTTTTGAAACACTCTTTTTGTAGAATCTGCAAGTGGATATTTGGAGCGCTTTGAGGCCTATGCTGGGAAAAGGAATATCTTCACCGAAAAACTAGACAGAATCATTCTGAGAAACTTCTGTGTGATGAGTGCATTCAACTCACAGACCTGAGCGTTCCTTTTCATAGAACAGTTTGGAAACACACCTCTTGAAGAATCTGCAAGTCTTTATTCGGAGCACTTCGAGGCATACGCTGGAAAAGGAAATATCTTCACATAACAACTGGACAGAAGCATTCTCAGAAACTTCTTTGCGATGAGTGCATTCAACTCACAGACTTGAATGTTACCTTTGAAAGAGCAGTTTTAAACACTCTGTTTGTAGAATCTGCAAGTGGATATTTGGAGCGCTTTGAGGCTCATGCTGGGATATGGAATATCTTCACCTAAAAACTAGACAGAAGCATTCTCAGAAACTTCTGTGTGATGAGTGCATTCAACTCACAGAGTTGAATGTTTCTTTTGAAAGAGCAGTTTTGAAACACTCTTTTTGTAGAATCTGCAATTGGATGTTTGGAGCGCTTTGAGGCCTATGCTGGGAAAAGGAATATCTTCACCGAAAAACTAGACAGAATCATTCTGAGAAACTTCTCTGTGATGAGTGCATTGGACTCACCAACTTGGGCGTTCCTTTTCATAGAAGAGTTTGGAAACACTCCTTTTGTAGAATCTGCAAGTGTTTATTTGGAGCGCTTTGAGGCCTATGCTGGAAAAGGAAATATGTTCTCATAAAAACTAGACAGAAGCATTCTCAGAATCTTGTTTGTGATGACTGCATTCTACTCACAGAGTTCAACTTTCTTTTTGATAGAAGAGTTTCAAAACTCTCTTTTTGTAGAGTCTGCAAGTGGATATTTGGAGGTCTTTGAGGCCAGTGCTGGAAAAGGAAATATCTTCACATAAAAACTAGACAGAAGCATTCTCAGAAACGTCTGTGTGATGAGTGCATTCAACTCACAGAGTTGAACCTTCCTTTTGATTGAACAGTTTTGAAACACTCTTTTTGTAGAATCTGCAAGTGGTTATTTGGAGCGTTTTGAGGCCTATGCTGGAAAAGGAAACATCCTCACAGAAAAACTAGACAGAAGCATTCTCAGAAACTTCTGTGTGATGAGTGCATTCAACTCACAGACTTGAACGTTCCTTTTGAGAGAACAGTTTCGAAACACTCCTTTTGTAGTATCTGCAAGTGTTTATTTGGAGCACTTTGAGGCCTACGTTGGAAAAGGAAATATCTTCACATAAAAACTAGACAGAAGCATTCTCAGAAACTTCTTTGTGATGAGTGCATTCTACTCACAATGTTGCACCTTCCTTTTGATAGAACAGTTTTGAAACACTCTTTTTGTAGAATCTGCAAGTGGATATTTGGAGCGCTTTTAGGCCTATGTTGGAAAAAGGAAATGCCTTCACATAAAAATTAGACAGAAGCACTCTAGGAGAATTCTGTGTGATAAGTGCATTTCATCTCACAGACTTGAACGTTCCTTTTGATAGAACGCTTTTGCAACACTCCTTTTGTAGAATTTGCAAGTGTTTATTTGGAGCGCTTTCAGGCATAAGCTGGAAAAGGAACTATCTTCACCTAAGAACTAGACAGAAGCATTCTCAGAAACTTCTTTCTGATGAGTGCATTCAACTCACAGACTTGAACCTTGCTTTTGAAAGAGCAGCTTTGAAACACTCTTTTCATAGAATCTGCAAGTGGACACTTGCTGCGCTTTGAGGTCTATGCTGGGAAATGAAATATCTTCACCTAAAAACTAGACAGAAGCATTCTGAGGAACTTCTGTGTGATGAGTGCATTCAACTCACAGAATTGAACGTTCCTCTTGATAGAACAGTTTTGAAACACTCCTTTTGAAGAATCTGAAAGTCTTTATTCGGAGCGCTTCGAGACATACGCTGGGAAAGGAAATATCTTCACATAAAAACTGGACAGAAACATTCTCAGAAACTTCTTTGCGATGAGTGCATTAAGCTCACAGACTTGAATGTTACCTTTCAAAGAGCAGTTTTAAACACTCTGTTTGTAGAATCTGCAAGTGGATATTTGGAGCGCTTTGAGGCTTACGCTGGGATATGAAATATCTTCACCTAAAAACTAGACAGAAGCATTCTCAGAAACTTCTGTGTGATGAGTGCATTCAACTCACAGAGTTGAACGTTTCTTTTGAAAGAGCAGTTTTGAAACACTCTTTTTGTAGAATCTGCAAGTGGATATTTGGAGCGCTTTGAGGCCTATGCTGGGAAAAGGAATGTCTTCACCGAAAAACTAGACAGAATCATTCTGAGAAACTTCTGTGTGATGAGTGCATTCAACTCACAGACCTGAGTGTTCCTTTTCATAGAACAGTTTGGAAACACTCCTTTTAAAGAATCTGCAAGTCTTTATTCGGAGCACTTCGAGGCATACGCTGGAAAAGGAAATATCTTCCCATAACAACTGGACAGAAGCATTCTCAGAAACTTTTTTGCGATGAGTGCATTCAACTCACAGACTTGAATGTTACCTTTCAAAGAGCAGTTTTAAACACTCTGTTTGTAGAATCTGCAAGTGGATATTTGGAGCGCTTTGAGGCTTATGCTGGGATATGAAATATCTTCACCTAAAAACTAGACAGAAGCATTCTCAGAAACTTCTGTGTGATGAGTGCATTCAACTCACAGAGTTGAGTGTTTCTTTTGAAAGAGCAGTTTTGAAACACTCTTTTTGTAGAATCTGCAATTGGATGTTTGGAGCGCTTTGAGGCCTATGCTGGGAAAAGGAATATCTTCACCGAAAAACTAGACAGAATCATTCTGAGAAACTTCTCTGTGATGAGTGCATTCAACTCACCAACTTGAGCGTTCCTTTTCATAGAACAGTTTGGAAACACTCCTTTTGTAGAATCTGCAAGTGTTTATTTGGAGCGCTTTGAGGCCTATGCTGGAAAAGGAAATATGTTCACATAAAAACTAGACAGAAGCATTCTCAGAATCTTGTTTGTGATGACTGCATTCTACTCCCAGAGTTCAACTTTCTTTTTGATAGAAGAGTTTCAAAACTCTCTTTTTGTAGAGTCTGCAAGTGGATATTTGGAGCTCTTTGAGGCCAGTGCTGGAAAAGGAAATATCTTCACATAAAAACAAGACAGAAGCATTCTCAGAAACTTCTGTGTGATGAGTGAATTCAACTCACAGAGTTGAACCTTCCTTTTGATTGAACAGTTTTGAAACACTCTTTTTGTAGAATCTGCAAGTGGTTATTTGGAGCGTTTTGAGGCCTATGCTGGAAAAGGAAACATCCTCACAGAAAAACTAGACAGAAGCATTCTCAGAAACTTCTGTGTGATGAGTGCATTCAACTCACAGACTTGAACGTTCCTTTTGACAGAACAGTTTCGAAACACTCCTTTTGTAGTATCTGCGAGTGTTTATTTGGAGCACTTTGAGGCCTATGTTGGAAAAGGAAATATCTTCACATAAAAACTAGACAGAAGCATTCTCAGAAACTTCTTTGTGATGAGTGCATTCTACTCACAATGTTGAACCTTCCTTTTGATAGAACAGTTTCAAAACTCTCTTTTTGTAGAATCTGCAAGTGGATATTTGGAGCGCTTTGAGGCCTATGCTGGAAAAGGAAATGCCTTCACATAAAAATTAGACAGAAGCACTCTAGGAGAATTCTGTGTGATAAGTGCATTTCATCTCACAGACTTGAACGTTCCTTTTGATAGAACGCTTTTGCAACACTCCTTTTGTAGAATTTGCAAGTGTTTATTTGGAGCGCTTTCAGGCATAAGCTGGAAAAGGAAATATCTTCACCTAAGAACTAGACAGAAGCATTCTCAGAAACTTCTTTCTGATGAGTGCATTCAACTCACAGACTTGAACCTTGCTTTTGAAAGAGCAGCTTTGAAACACTCTTTTCATAGAATCTGCAAGTGGACACTTGCTGCGCTTTGAGGTCTATGCTGGGAAATGAAATATCTTCACCTAAAAACTAGACAGAAGCATTCTGAGGAACTTCTGTGTGATGAGTGCATTCAACTCACAGAATTGAACGTTCCTCTTGATAGAACAGTTTTGAAACACTCCTTTTGAAGAATCTGAAAGTCTTTATTCGGAGCGCTTCGAGACATACGCTGGGAAAGGAAATATCTTCACATAAAAACTGGACAGAAACACTCTCAGAAACTTCTTTGCGATGAGTGCATTCAACTCACAGACTTGAATGTTACCTTTCAAAGAGCAGTTTTAAACACTCTGTAGAATCTGCAAGTGGATATTTGGAGCGCTTTGAGGCTTACGCTGGGATACGAAATATCTTCACCTAAAAACTAGACAGAAGCATTCTCAGAAACTTCTGTGTGATGAGTGCATTCAACTCACAGAGTTGAACGTTTCTTTTGAAAGAGCAGTTTTGAAACACTCTTTTTGTAGAATCTGCAAGTGGATATTTGGAGCGCTTTGAGGCCTATGCTGGGAAAAGGAATGTCTTCACCGAAAAACTAGACAGAATCATTCTGAGAAACTTCTGTGTGATGAGTGCATTCAACTCACAGACCTGAGCGTTCCTTTTCATAGAACAGTTTGGAAACACACCTTTTGAAGAATCTGCAAGTCTTTATTCGGAGCACTTCGAGGCATACGCTGGAAAAGGAAATATCTTCGCATAACAACTGGACAGAAGCATTCTCAGAAACTTCTTTGCGATGAGTGCATTCAACTCACAGACTTGAATGTTACCTTTGAAAGAGCAGTTTTAAACACTCTGTAGAATCTGCAAGTGGATATTTGGAGCGCTTTGAGGCTTATGCTGGGATATGAAATATCTTCACCTAAAAACTAGACAGAAGCATTCTCAGAAACTTCTGTGTGATGAGTGCATTCAACTCACAGAGTTGAATGTTTCTTTTGAAAGAGCAGTTTTGAAACACTCTTTTTGTAGAATCTGCAATTGGATGTTTGGAGCGCTTTGAGGCCTATGCTGGGAAAAGGAATATCTTCACCGAAAAACTAGACAGAATCATTCTGAGAAACTTCTCTGTGATGAGTGCATTCAACTCACCAACTTGAGCGTTCCTTTTCATAGAACAGTTTGGAAACACTCCTTTTGTAGAATCTGCAAGTGTTTATTTGGAGCGCTTTGAGGCCTATGCTGGAAAAGGAAATATGTTCACATAAAAACTAGACAGAAGCATTCTCAGAACCTTGTTTGTGATGACTGCATTCTACTCCCAGAGTTCAACTTTCTTTTTGATAGAAGAGTTTCAAAACTCTCTTTTTGTAGAGTCTGCAAGTGGATATTTGGAGCTCTTTGAGGCCAATGCTGGAAAAGGAAATATCTTCACATAAAAACTAGACAGAAGCATTCTCACAAACTTCTGTGTGATGAGTGCATTCAACTCACAGAGTTGAACCTTCCTTTTGATTGAACAGTTTTGAAACACTCTTTTTGTAGAATCTGCAAGTGGTTATTTGGAGCGTTTTGAGGCCTATGCTGGAAAAGGAAACATCCTCACATAAAAACTAGACAGAAGCATTCTCAGAAACTTCTGTGTGATGAGTGCATTCAACTCACAGACTTGAACGTTCCTTTTGAGAGAACAGTTTCGAAACACTCCTTTTGTAGTATCTGCAAGTGTTTATTTGGAGCACTTTGAGGCCTATGTTGGAAAAGGAAATATCTTCACATAAAAACTAGACAGAAGCATTCTCAGAAACTTCTTTGTGATGAGTGCATTCTACTCACAATGTTGAATCTTCCTTTTGATAGAACAGTTTCAAAACTCTCTTTTTGTAGAATCTGCAAGTGGATATTTGGAGCGCTTTGAGGCCTATGCTGGAAAAGGAAATGCCTTCACATAAAAATTAGACAGAAGCACTCTAGGAGAATTCTGTGTGATAAGTGCATTTCATCTCACAGACTTGAACGTTCCTTTTGATAGAACGCTTTTGCAACACTCCTTTTGTAGAATTTGCAAGTGTTTATTTGGAGCGCTTTCAGGCATAAGCTGGAAAAGGAAATATCTTCACCTAAGAACTAGACAGAAGCATTCTCAGAAACTTCTTTCTGATGAGTGCATTCAACTCACAAACTTGAACCTTGCTTTTGAAAGAGCAGCTTTGAAACACTCTTTTCATAGAATCTGCAAGTGGACACTTGCTGCGCTTTGAGGTCTATGCTGGGAAATGAAATATCTTCACCTAAAAACTAGACAGAAGCATTCTGAGGAACTTCTGTGTGATGAGTGCATTCAACTCACAGAATTGAACGTTCCTCTTGATAGAAGAGTTTTGAAACACTCCTTTTGAAGAATCTGAAAGTCTTTATTCGGAGCGCTTCGAGACATACGCTGGGAAAGGAAATATCTTCACATAAAAACTGGACAGAAACACTCTCAGAAACTTCTTTGCGATGAGTGCATTCAACTCACAGACTTGAATGTTACCTTTCAAAGAGCAGTTTTAAACACTCTGTAGAATCTGCAAGTGGATATTTGGAGCGCTTTGAGGCTTACGCTGGGATACGAAATATCTTCACCTAAAAACTAGACAGAAGCATTCTCAGAAACTTCTGTGTGATGAGTGCATTCAACTCACAGAGTTGAACGTTTCTTTTGAAAGAGCAGTTTTGAAACACTCTTTTTGTAGAATCTGCAAGTGGATATTTGGAGCGCTTTGAGGCCTATGCTGGGAAAAGGAATGTCTTCACCGAAAAACTAGACAGAATCATTCTGAGAAACTTCTGTGTGATGAGTGCATTCAACTCACAGACCTGAGCGTTCCTTTTCATAGAACAGTTTGGAAACACACCTTTTGAAGAATCTGCAAGTCTTTATTCGGAGCACTTCGAGGCATACGCTGGAAAAGGAAATATCTTCGCATAACAACTGGACAGAAGCATACTCAGAAACTTCTTTGCGATGAGTGCATTCAACTCACAGACTTGAATGTCACCTTTGAAAGAGCAGTTTTAAACACTCTGTTTCTAGAATCTGCAAGTGGATATTTGGAGCGCTTTGAGGCTTATGCTGGGATATGAAATATCTTCACCTAAAAACTAGACAGAAGCATTCTCAGAAACTTCTGTGTGATGAGTGCATTCAACTCACAGAGTTGAATGTTTCTTTTGAAAGAGCAGTTTTGAAACACTCTTTTTGTAGAATCTGCAATTGGATGTTTGGAGCGCTTTGAGGCCTATGCTGGGAAAAGGAATATCTTCACCGAAAAACTAGACAGAATCATTCTGAGAAACTTCTCTGTGATGAGTGCATTCAACTCACCAACTTGAGCATTCCTTTTCATAGAAGAGTTTGGAAACACTCCTTTTGTAGAATCTGCAAGTGTTTATTTGGAGCGCTTTGAGGCCTATGCTGGAAAAGGAAATATGTTCACATAAAAACTAGACAGAAGCATTCTCAGAACCTTGTTTGTGATGACTGCATTCTACTCCCAGGGTTCAACTTTCTTTTTGATAGAAGAGTTTCAAAACTCTCTTTTTGTAGAGTCTGCAAGTGGATATTTGGAGCTCTTTGAGGCCAATGCTGGAAAAGGAAATATCTTCACATAAAAACTAGACAGAAGCATTCTCACAAACTTCTGTGTGATGAGTGCATTCAACTCACAGAGTTGAAGCTTCCTTTTGATTGAACAGTTTTGAAACACTCTTTTTGTAGAATCTGCAAGTGGTTATTTGGAGCGTTTTGAGGCCTATGCTGGAAAAGGAAACATCCTCACATAGAAACTAGACAGAAGCATTCTCAGAAACTTCTGTGTGATGAGTGCATTCAACTCACAGACTTGAACGTTCCTTTTGAGAGAACAGTTTCGAAACACTCCTTTTGTAGTATCTGCAAGTGTTTATTTGGAGCACTTTGAGGCCTATGTTGGAAAAGGAAATATCTTCACATAAAAACTAGACAGAGGCATTCTCAGAAACTTCTTTGTGATGAGTGCATTCTACTCACAATGTTGAACCTTCCTTTTGATAGAACAGTTTTGAGACACTCTTTTTGTAGAATCTGCAAGTGGATATTTAGAGCGCTTTGATGCGTATGCTGGAAAAGGAAATGCCTTCACATAAAAATTAGACAGAAGCACTCTAGGAGAATTCTTTGTGATAAGTGCATTTCATCTCACAGACTTGAACGTTCCTTTTGATAGAACGCTTTTGCAACACTCCTTTTGTAGAATTTGCAAGTGTTTATTTGGAGCGCTTTCAGGCATAAGCTGGAAAAGGAAATATCTTCACCTAAGAACTAGACAGAAGCATTCTCAGAAACTTCTTTCTGATGAGTGCATTCAACTCACAGACTTGAACCTTGCTTTTGAAAGAGCAGCTTTGAAACACTCTTTTCATAGAATCTGCAAGTGGACACTTGCTGCGCTTTGAGGTCTATGCTGGGAAATGAAATATCTTCACCTAAAAACCAGACAGAAGCATTCTGAGGAACTTCTGGGTGGTGAGTGCATTCAACTCACAGAATGGAACGTTCCTCTTGATAGAACAGTTTTGAAACACTCCTTTTGAAGAATCTGAAAGTCTTTATTCGGAGCATTTCGAGACATACGCTGGGAAAGGAAATATCTTCACATAAAAACTGGACAGAAACATTCTCAGAAACTTCTTTGCGATGAGAGCATTCAACTCACAGACTTGAATGTTACCTTTCAAAGAGCAGTTTTAAACACTCTGTTTGTAGAATCTGCAAGTGGATATTTGGAGCGCTTTGAGGCTTACGCTGGGATATGAAATATCTTCACCTAAAAACTAGACAGAAGCATTCTCAGAAACTTCTGTGTGATGAGTGCATTCAACTCACAGAGTTGAACGTTTCTTTTGAAAGAGCAGTTTTGAAACACTCTTTTTGTAGAATCTGCAAGTGGATATTTGGAGCGCTTTGAGGCCTATGCTGGGAAAAGGAATATCTTCACCGAAAAACTAGACAGAATCATTCTGAGAAACTTCTGTGTGATGAGTGCATTCAACTCACAGACCTGAGCGTTCCTTTTCATAGAACAGTTTGGAAACACTCCTTTTGAAGAATCTGCAAGTCTTTATTCGGAGCACTTCGAGGCATACGCTGGAAAAGGAAATATCTTCACATAACAACTTTACAGAAGCATTCTCAGAAACTTCTTTGCGATGAGTGCATTCAACTCACAGACTTGAATGTTACCTTTGAAAGAGCAGTTTTAAACACTCTGTTTGTAGAATCTGCAAGTGGATATTTGGAGCGCTTTGAGGCTTATGCTGGGATATGAAATATCTTCACCTACAAACTGGACAGAAGCATTCTCAGAAACTTCTGTGTGATGAGTGCATTCAACTCACAGAGTTGAATGTTTCTTTTGAAAGAGCAGTTTTGAAACACTCTTTTTGTAGAATCTGCAATTGGATGTTTGGAGCGCTTTGAGGCCTATGCTGGGAAAAGGAATATCTTCACCGAAAAACTAGACAGAATCATTCTGAGAAACTTCTCTGTGATGAGTGCATTCAACTCACCAATTGAGCGTTCCTTTTCATAGAAGAGTTTGGAAACACTCCTTTTGTAGAATCTGCAAGTGTTTATTTGGAGCGCTTTGAGGCCTATGCTGGAAAAGGAAATATGTTCACATAAAAACTAGACAGAAGCATTCTCAGAATCTTGTTTGTGATGACTGCATTCTACTCACAGAGTTCAACTTTCTTTTTGATAGAAGAGTTTCAAAACTCTCTTTTTGTAGAGTCTGCAAGTGGATATTTGGAGCTCTTTGAGGCCAATGCTGGAAAAGGAAATATCTTCACATAAAAACTAGACAGAAGCATTCTCAGAAACTTCTGTGTGATGAGTGCATTCAACTCACAGAGTTGAACCTTCCTTTTGATTGAACAGTTTTGAAACACTCTTTTTGTAGAATCTGCAAGTGGTTATTTGGAGCGTTTTGAGGCCTATGCTGGAAAAGGAAACATCCTCACATAAAAACTAGACAGAAGCATTCTCAGAAACTTCTGTGTGATGAGTGCATTCAACTCACAGACTTGAACGTTCCTTTTCAGAGAACAGTTTTGAAACACTCCTTTTGTAGTATCTGCAAGTGTTTATTTGGAGCACTTTGAGGCCTATGTTGGAAAAGGAAATATCTTCACATAAAAACTAGACAGAAGCATTCTCAGAAACTTCTTTGTGATGAGTGCATTCTACTCACAATGTTGAACCTTCCTTTTGATAGAACAGTTTTGAAACACTCTTTTTTTAGAATCTGTAAGTGGATATTTGGAGCGCTTTGAGGCCTATGCTGGAAAAGGAAATGCCTTCACATAAAAATTAGACAGAAGCACTCTAGGAGAATTCTGTGTGATAAGTGCATTTCATCTCACAGACTTGAACGTTCCTTTTGATAGAACGCTTTTGCAACACTCCTTTTGTAGAATTTGCAAGTGTTTATTTGGAGCGCTTTCAGGCATAAGCTGGAAAAGGAAATATCTTCACCTAAGAACTAGACAGAAGCATTCTCAGAAACTTCTTTCTGATGAGTGCATTCAACTCACAGACTTGAACCTTGCTTTTGAAAGAGCAGCTTTGAAACACTCTTTTCATAGAATCTGCAAGTGGACACTTGCTGCGCTTTGAGGTCTATGCTGGGAAATGAAATATCTTCACCTAAAAACTAGACAGAAGCATTCTGAGGAACTTCTGTGTGATGAGTGCATTCAACTCACAGAATTGAACGTTCCGCTTGATAGAACAGTTTTGAAACACTCCTTTTGAAGAATCTGCATGTCTTTATTCGGAGCGCTTCGAGACATATGCTGGGAAAGGAAATATCTTCACATAAAAACTGGACAGAAATATTCTCAGAAACTTCTTTGCGATGAGTGTATTCAACTCACAGAGTTGAATGTTAGCTTTCAAAGAGCAGTTTTAAACACTGTTTGTAGAATCTGCAAATGGATATTTGGAGCGCTTTGAGGCTTACGCTGGGATATGAAATATCTTCACCTAAAAACTAGACAGAAGCATTCTCAGAAACTTCTGTGTGATGAGTGCATTCAACTCACAGAGTTGAACGTTTCTTTTGAAAGAGCAGTTTTGAAACACTCTTTTTGTAGAATCTGCAAGTGGATATTTGGAGCGCTTTGAGGCCTATGCTTGGAAAAGGAATGTCTTCACCGAAAAACTAGACAGAATCATTCTGAGAAACTTCTGTGTGATGAGTGCATTCAACTCACAGACCTGAGCCTTCCTTTTCATAGAACAGTTTGGAAACACTCCTTTTGAAGAATCTGCAAGTCTTTATTCGGAGCACTTCGAGGCATACGCTGGAAAAGGAAATATCTTCACATAACAACTGGACAGAAGCATTCTCAGAAACTTGTTTGCGATGAGTGCATTCAACTCACAGACTTGAATGTTACCTTTGAAAGAGCAGTTTTAAACACTCTGTTTGTAGAATCTGCAAGTGGATATTTGGAGCGCTTTGAGGCTTATGCTGGGATATGAAATATCTTCACCTAAAAACTAGACAGAAGCATTCTCAGAAACTTCTGTGTGATGAGTGCATTCAACTCACAGAGTTGAATGTTTCTTTTGAAAGAGCAGTTTTGAAACACTCTTTTTGTAGAATCTGCAATTGGATGTTTGGAGCGCTTTGAGGCCTATGCTGGGAAAAGGAATATCTTCACCGAAAAACTAGACAGAATCATTCTGAGAAACTTCTCTGTGATGAGTGCATTCAACTCACCAACTTGAGCGTTCCTTTTCCTAGAACAGTTTGGAAACACTCCTTTTGTAGAATCTGCAAGTGTTTATTTGGAGCGCTTTGAGGCCTATGCTGCAAAAGGAAATATGTTCACATAAAAACTAGACAGAAGCATTCTCAGAATCTTGTTTGTGATGACTGCATTCTACTCCCAGAGTTCAACTTTCTATTTGATATAAGAGTTTCAAAACTCTCTTTTTGTAGAGTCTGCAAGTGGATATTTGGAGCTCTTTGAGGCCAATGCTGGAAAAGGAAATATCTTCACATAAAAACTAGACAGAAGCATTCTCAGAAACTTCTGTGTGATGAGTGCATTCAACTCACAGAGTTGAACCTTCCTTTTGATTGAACAGTTTTGAAACACTCTTTTTGTAGAATCTGCAAGTGGTTATTTGGAGCGTTTTGAGGCCTATGCTGGAAAAGGAAACATCCTCACATAAAAACTAGACAGAAGCATTCTCAGAAACTTCTGTGTGATGAGTGCATTCAACTCACAGACTTGAACCTTGCTTTTGAAAGAGCAGCTTTGAAACACTCTTCTCATAGAATCTGCAAGTGGACACTTGCTGCGCTTTGAGGTCTATGCTGGGAAATGAAATATCTTCACCTAAAAACTAGACAGAAGCATTCTGAGGAACTTCTTTGTGATGAGTGCATTCAACTCAGAGAATTGAACGTTCCTCTTGATAGAAGAGTTTTGAAACACTCCTTTTGAATAATCTCAAAGTCTTTATTTGGAGCGCTTCGAGACATACGCTGGGAAAGGAAATATGTTCACATAAAAACTGGACAGAAACATTCTCAGAAACTTCTTTGCAATGAGTGCATTCAACTCACAGACTTGAATGTTACCTTTGAAAGAGCAGTTTTAAACACTCTGTTTGTAGAATCTGCAAGTGGATATTTGGAGCGCTTTGAGGCTTACGCTGGGATATGAAATATCTTCACCTAATAACTAGACAGAAGCATTCTCAGAAACTTCTGTGTGATGAGTGCATTCAACTCACAATGTTGAAAGTTTCTTTTGATAGAACAGTTTTGAACCACTCTTTTTGTAGAATCTGCAAGTGGATATTTGGAGCGCTTTTTGGCCTATGCTGGGAAAAGGAATGTCTTCACCGAAAAACTAGACAGAATCATTCTGAGAAACTTCTGTGTGATGAGTGCATTCAACTCACAGACCTGAGCGTTCCTTTTCATAGAACAGTTTGGAAACACTCCTTTTGAAGAATCTGAAAGTCTTTATTCGGAGCACTTCGAGGCATACGCTGGAAAACGAAATATCTTCACATAACAACTGGACAGAAGCATTCTCAGAAACTTCTTTGCGATGAGTGCATTCAACTCACAGACTTGAATGTTACCTTTGAAAGAGCAGTTTTAAACACTCTGTTTGTAGAATCTGCAAGTGGATATTTGGAGCGCTTTGAGGCTTATGCTGGGATATGAAATATCTTCACCTAAAAACTAGACAGAAGCATTCTCAGAAACTTCTGTGTGATGAGTGCATTCAACTCACAGAGTTGAATGTTTCTTTAGAAAGAGCAGTTTTGAAACACTCTTTTTGTAGAATCTGCAATTGGATGTTTGGAGCGCTTTGAGGACTATGCTGGGAAAAGGAATATCTTCAACGAAAAACTACACAGAATCATTCTGAGAAACTTCTCTGTGATGAGTGCATTCAACTCACCAACTTGAGCATTCCTTTTCATAGAACAGTTTGGAAACACTCCTTTTGTAGAATCTGCAAGTGTTTATTTGGAGCGCTTTGAGGCCTATGCTGGAAAAGGAAATATGTTCACATAAAAACTAGACAGAAGCATTCTCAGAAACTTCTGTGTGATGAGTGCATTCAACTCACAGACTTGAACGTTCCTTTTGAGAGAACAGTTTTGAAACACTCCTTTTGTAGTATCTGCAAGTGTTTATTTGGAGCACTTTGAGGCCTATGTTGGAAAAGGAAATATCTTCACATAAAAACTAGACAGAAGCATTCTCAGAAACTTCTTTGTGATGAGTGCATTCTACTCACAATGTTGAACCTTCCTTTTGATAGAACAGTTTTGAGACACTCTTTTTGTAGAATCTGCAAGTGGATATTTAGAGCGCTTTGAGGCCTATGCTGGAAAAGGAAATGCCTTCACATAAAAATTAGACAGAAGCACTCTAGGAGAATTCTGTGTGATAAGTGCATTTCATCTCACAGACTTGAACGTTCCTTTTGATAGAACGCTTTTGCAACACTCCTTTTGTAGAATTTGCAAGTGTTTATTTGGAGCGCTTTCAGGCATAAGCTGGAAAAGGAAATATCTTCACCTAAGAACTAGACAGAAGCATTCTCAGAAACTTCTTTCTGATGAGTGCATTCAACTCACAGACTTGAACCTTGGTTTTGAAAGAGCAGCTTTGAAACACTCTTTTCATAGAATCTGCAAGTGGACACTTGCTGCGCTTTGAGGTCTATGCTGGGAAATGAAATATCTTCACCTAAAAACTAGACAGAAGCATTCTGAGGAACTTCTGTGTGGTGAGTGCATTCAACTCACAGAATGGAACGTTCCTCTTGAGAGAACAGTTTTGAAACACTCGTTTTGAAGAATCTGAAATTCTTTATTCGGAGCGTTTCGAGACATACGCTGGGAAAGGAAATATCTTCACATAAAAACTGGACAGAAACATTCTCAGAAACTTCTTTGCGATGAGTGCATTCAACTCACCGACTTGAATGTTACCTTTCAAAGAGCAGTTTTAAACACTCTGTTTGTAGAATCTGCAAGTGGATATTTGGAGCGCTTTGAGGCTTACGCTGGGATATGAAATATCTTCACCTAAAAACTAGACAGAAGCATTCTCAGAAACTTCTGTGTGATGAGTGCATTCAACTCACAGAGTTGAACGTTTCTTTTGAAAGAGCAGTTTTGAAACACTCTTTTTGTAGAATCTGCAAGTGGATATTTGGAGCGCTTTGAGGCCTATGCTGGGAAAAGGAATATCTTCACCGAAAAACTAGACAGAATCATTCTGAGAAACTTCTGTGTGATGAGTGCATTCAACTCACAGACCTGAGCGTTCCTTTTCATAGAACAGTTTGGAAACACTCCTTTTGAAGAATCTGCAAGTCTTTATTCGGAGCACTTCGAGGCATACGCTGGAAAAGGAAATATCTTCACATAACAACTTTACAGAAGCATTCTCAGAAACTTCTTTGCAATGAGTGCATTCAACTCACAGACTTGAATGTTACCTTTGAAAGAGCAGTTTTAAACACTCTGTTTGTAGAATCTGCAAGTGGATATTTGGAGCGCTTTGAGGCTTATGCTGGGATATGAAATATCTTCACCTACAAACTGGACAGAAGCATTCTCAGAAACTTCTGTGTGATGAGTGCATTCAACTCACAGAGTTGAATGTTTCTTTTGAAAGAGCAGTTTTGAAACACTCTTTTTGTAGAATCTGCAATTGGATGTTTGGAGCGCTTTGAGGCCTATGCTGGGAAAAGGAATATCTTCACCGAAAAACTAGACAGAATCATTCTGAGAAACTTCTCTGTGATGAGTGCATTCAACTCGCCAATTGAGCGTTCCTTTTCATAGAAGAGTTTGGAAACACTCCTTTTGTAGAATCTGCAAGTGTTTATTTGGAGCGCTTTGAGGCCTATGCTGGAAAAGGAAATATGTTCACATAAAAACTAGACAGAAGCATTCTCAGAATCTTGTTTGTGATGACTGCATTCTACTCACAGTGTTCAACTTTCTTTTTGATAGAAGAGTTTCAAAACTCTCTTTTTGTAGAGTCTGCAAGTGGATATTTGGAGCTCTTTGAGGCCAATGCTGGAAAAGGAAATATCTTCACATAAAAACTAGACAGAAGCATTCTCAGAAACTTCTGTGTGATGAGTGCATTCAACTCACAGAGTTGAACCTTCCTTTTGATTGAACAGTTTTTAAACACTCTTTTTGTAGAATCTGAAAGTGGTTATTTGGAGCGTTTTGAGGCCTATGCTGGAAAAGGAAATATCCTCACATAAAAACTAGACAGAAGCATTCTCAGAAACTTCTGTGTGATGAGTGCATTCAACTCACAGACTTGAACGTTCCTTTTGAGAGAACAGTTTTGAAACACTCCTTTTGTAGTATCTGCAAGTGTTTATTTGGAGCACTTTGAGGCCTATGTTGGAAAAGGAAATATCTTCACATAAAAACTAGACAGAAGCATTCTCAGAAACTTCTTTGTGATGAGTGCATTCTACTCACAATGTTGAACCTTCCTTTTGATAGAACAGTTTTGAAACACTCTTTTTGTAGAATCTGCAAGTGGATATTTGGAGCGCTTTTGGGCCTATGCTGGAAAAGGAAATGCCTTCACATAAAAATTAGACAGAAGCACTATAGGAGAATTCTGTGTGATAAGTGCATTTCATCTAAAAGACTTGAACGTTCCTTTTGATAGAACGCTTTTGCAACACTCCTTTTGTAGAATTTGCAAGGGTTTATTTGGAGCGCTTTCAGGCAAAAGCTGGAAAAGGAAATATCTTCACCTAAGAACTAGACAGAAGCATTCTCAGAAACTTCTTTCTGATGAGTGCATTCAACTCACAGACTTGAACCTTGCTTTTGAAAGAGCAGCTTTGAAACACTCTTTTCATAAAATCTGCAAGTGGACACTTGCTGCGCTTTGAGGTCTGTGCTGGGAAATGAAATATCTTCACCTAAAAACCAGACAGAAGCATTCTGAGGAACTTCTGTGTGATGAGTGCATTCAACTCACAGACCTGAGCGTTCCTTTTCATAGAACAGTTTGGAAACACTCCTTTTGAAGAATCTGCAAGTCTTTATTCGGAGCACTTCGAGGCATACGCTGGAAAAGGAAATATCTTCACATAACAACTGGACAGAAGCATTCTCAGAAACTTCTTTGCGATGAGTGCATTCAACTCACAGACTTGAATGTTACCTTTGAAAGAGCAGTTTTAAACACTCTGTTTGTAGAATCTGCAAGTGGATATTTGGAGCGCTTTGAGGCTTATGCTGGGATATGAAATATCTTCACCAAAAACTGGACAGAAGAATTCTCAGAAACTTCTGTGTGATGAGTGCATTCAACTCACAGAGTTGAATGTTTCTTTTGAAGGAGCAGTTTTGAAACACTCTTTTTGTAGAATCTGCAATTGGATGTTTGGAGCGCTTTGAGGCCTATGCTGGGAAAAGGAATGTCTTCACCGAAAAACTAGACAGAATCATTCTGAGAAACTTCTCTGTGATGAGTGCATTCAACTCACCAACTTGAGCATTCCTTTTCATAGAACAGTTTGGAAACACTCCTTTTGTAGAATCTGCAAGTGTTTATTTGGAGCGCTTTGAGGCCTCTGCTGGGAAAAGGAATATCTTCACCGAAAAACTAGACAGAATCATTCTGAGAAACTTCTGTGTGATGAGTGCATTCAACTCACAGACTTGAGCGTTCCTTTTCCTAGAACAGTTTGGAAACACTCCTTTTGTAGAATCTGCAAGTGTTTATTTGGAGCGCTTTGAGGCCTATGCTGGAAAAGGAAATATGTTCACATAAAAACTAGACAGAAGCATTCTCAGAATCTTTTTGTGATGACTGCATTCTACTCACAGAGTTCAACTTTCTTTTTGATAGAAGAGTTTCAAAACTCTCTTTTTGTAGAGTCTGCAAGTGGATATTTGGAGCTCTTTGAGGCCAATGCTGGAAAAGGAAATATCTTCACATAAAAACTAGACAGAAGCATTCTCAGAAACTTCTGTGTGATGAGTGCATTCAACTCACAGAGTTGAACCTTCCTTTTGATTGAACAGTTTTGAAACACTCTTTTTGTAGAATCTGCAAGTGGTTATTTGGAGCGTTTTGAGGCCTATGCTGGAAAAGGAAATATCCTCACATAAAAACTAGACAGAAGCATTCTCAGAAACTTCTGTGTGATGAGTGCATTCAACTCACAGACTTGAACGTTCCTTTTGAGAGAACAGTTTCGAAACACTTCTTTTGTAGTATCTGCAAGTGTTTATTTGGAGCACTTTGAGGCCTATGTTGGAAAAGGAAATATCTTCACATAAAAACTAGACAGAAGCATTCTCAGAAACTTCTTTGTGATGAGTGCATTCTACTCACAATGTTGAACCTTCCTTTTGATAGAACAGTTTTGAAACACTGTTTGTAGAATCTGCAATTGGATATTTGGAGCGCTTTGACGCCTATGGTGGAAAAGGAAATGCCTTCACATAAAAATTAGACAGAAGCACTCTAGGAGAATTCTGTGTGATAAGTGCATTTCATCTCACAGACTTGAACGTTCCTTTTGATAGAACGCTTTTGCAACACTCCTTTTGTAGAATTTGCAAGTGTTTATTTGGAGCGCTTTCAGGCATAAGCTGGAAAAGGAAATATCTTCACCTAAGAACTAGACAGAAGCATTCTCAGAAACTTCTTTCTGATGAGTGCATTCAACTCACAGACTTGAACCTTGCTTTTGAAAGAGCAGCTTTGAAACACTCTTTTCATAGAATCTGCAAGTGGACACTTGCTGCGCTTTGAGGTCTATGCTGGGAAATGAAATATCTTCACCTAAAAACCAGACAGAAGCATTCTGAGGAACTTCTGCGTGATGAGTGCATTCAACTCACAGCATTGAACGTTCCTCTTGATAGAACAGTTTTGAAACACTCCTTTTGAAGAATCTGAAAGTCTTTATTCGGAGCGCTTCGAGACATACGCTGGGAAAGGAAATATCTTCACATAAAAACTGAACAGAAACATTCTCAGAAACTTCTTTGTGATGAGTGCATTCAACTCACAGACTTGAATGTTACCTTTCAAAGAGCAGTTTTAAACACTCTGTTTGTAGAATCTGCAAGTGGATATTTGGAGCGCTTTGAGGCTTACGCTGGGATATGAAATACCTTCACCTAAAAACTAGACAGAAGCATTCTCAGAAACTTCTGTGTGATGAGTGCATTCAACTCACAGAGTTGAACGTTTCTTTTGAAAGAGCAGTTTTGAAACACTCTTTTTGTAGAATCTGCAAGTGGATATTTGGAGCGCTTTGAGGCCTATGCTGGGAAAAGGAATATCTTCACCGAAAAACTAGACAGAATCATTCTGAGAAACTTCTGTGTGATGAGTGCATTCAACTCACAGACCTGAGCATTCCTTTTCATAGAACAGTTTGGAAACACTCCTTTTGAAGAATCTGCAAGTCTTTATTCGGAGCACTTCGAGGCATACGCTGGAAAAGGAAATATCTTCACATAACAACTGGACAGAAGCATTCTCAGAAACTTCTTTGCGATGAGTGCATTCAACTCACAGACTTGAATGTTACCTTTGAAAGAGCAGTTTTAAACACTCTGTTTGTAGAATCTGCAAGTGGATATTTGGAGCGCTTTGAGGCTTATGCTGGGATATGAAATATCTTCACCTAAAAACTGGACAGAAGAATTCTCAGAAACTTCTGTGTGATGAGTGCATTCAACTCACAGAGTTGAATGTTTCTTTTGAAAGAGCCGTTTTGAAACACTCTTTTTGTAGAATCTGCAATTGGATGTTTGGAGCGCTTTGAGGCCTATGCTGGGAAAAGGAATATCTTCACCGAAAAACTAGACAGAATCATTCTGAGAAGCTTCTCTGTGATGAGTGCATTCAACTCACCAACTTGAGCGTTCCTTTTCCTAGAACAGTTTGGAAACACTCCTTTTGTAGAATCTGCAAGTGTTTATTTGGAGCGCTTTGAGGCCTATGCTGGAAAAGGAAATATGTTCACATAAAAACTAGACAGAAGCGTTCTCAGAATCTTGTTTGTGATGACTGCATTCTACTCACAGAGTTCAACTTTCTTTTTGATAGAAGAGTTTCAAAACTCTCTTTTTGTAGAGTCTGCAAGTGGATATTTGGAGCTCTTTGAGGCCAATGCTGGAAAAGGAAATATCTTCACATAAAAACTAGACAGAAGCATTCTCAGAAACTTCTGTGTGATGAGTGCATTCAACTCACAGAGTTGAACCTTCCTTTTGATTGAACAGTTTTGAAACACTCTTTTTGTAGAATCTGCAAGTGGTTATTTGGAGCGTTTTGAGGCCTATGCTGGAAAAGGAAATATCCTCACATAAAAACTAGACAGAAGCATTCTCAGAAACTTCTGTGTGATGAGTGCATTCAACTCACAGACTTGAACGTTCCTTTTGAGAGAACAGTTTCGAAACACTCCTTTTGTAGTATCTGCAAGTGTTTATTTGGAGCACTTTGAGGCCTATGTTGGAAAAGGAAATATCTTCACATAAAAACTAGACAGAAGCATTCTCAGAAACTTCTTTGTGATGAGTGCATTCTACTCACAATGTTGAACCTTCCTTTTGATAGAACAGTTTTGAGACACTCTTTTTGTAGAATCTGCAAGTGGATATTTGGAGCGCTTTGAGGCCTATGCTGGAAAAGGAAATGCCTTCACATAAAAATTAGACAGAAGCACTCTAGGAGAATTCTGTGTGATAAGTGCATTTCATCTAAAAGGCTTGAACGTTCCTTTTGATAAACCGCTTTTGCAACACTCCTTTTGTAGAATTTGCAAGGGTTTATTTGGAGCGCTTTCAGGCATAAGCTGGAAAAGGAAATATATTCACCTAAGAACTAGACAGAAGCATTCTCAGAAACTTCTTTCTGATGAGTGCATTCAACTCACAGACTTGAAACTTGCTTTTGAAAGAGCAGCTTTGAAACACTCTTTTCATAAAATCTGCAAGTGGACACTTGCTGCACTTTGAGGTCTGTGCTGGGAAATGAAATATCTTCACCTAAAAACCAGACAGAAGCATTCTGAGGAACTTCTGTGTGATGAGTGCATTCAACTCACAGAATTGAACGTTCCTCTTGAGAGAACAGTTTTGAAACACTCCTTTTGAAGAATCTGAAAGTCTTTATTCGGAGCGCTTCGAGACATACGCTGGGAAAGGAAATATCTTCACATAAAAACTGGACAGAAACACTCTCAGAAACTTCTTTGCGATGAGTGCATTCAACTCACAGACTTGAATGTTACCTTTCAAAGAGCAGTTTTAAACACTCTGTAGAATCTGCAAGTGGATATTTGGAGCGCTTTGAGGCTTACGCTGGGATACGAAATATCTTCACCTAAAAACTAGACAGAAGCATTCTCAGAAACTTCTGTGTGATGAGTGCATTCAACTCACAGAGTTGAACGTTTCTTTTGAAAGAGCAGTTTTGAAACACTCTTTTTGTAGAATCTGCAAGTGGATATTTGGAGCGCTTTGAGGCCTATGCTGGGAAAAGGAATGTCTTCACAGAAAAACTAGACAGAATCATTCTGAGAAACTTCTGTGTGATGAGTGCATTCAACTCACAGACCTGAGCGTTCCTTTTCATAGAACAGTTTGGAAACACACCTTTTGAAGAATCTGCAAGTCTTTATTCGGAGCACTTCGAGGCATACGCTGGAAAAGGAAATATCTTCGCATAACAACTGGACAGAAGCATACTCAGAAACTTCTTTGCGATGAGTGCATTCAACTCACAGACTTGAATGTTACCTTTGAAAGAGCAGTTTTAAACACTCTGTAGAATCTGCAAGTGGATATTTGGAGCGCTTTGAGGCTTATGCTGGGATATGAAATATCTTCACCTAAAAACTAGACAGAAGCATTCTCAGAAACTTCTGTGTGATGAGTGCATTCAACTCACAGAGTTGAATGTTTCTTTTGAAAGAGCAGTTTTGAAACACTCTTTTTGTAGAATCTGCAATTGGATGTTTGGAGCGCTTTGAGGCCTATGCTGGGAAAAGGAATATCTTCACCGAAAAACTAGACAGAATCATACTGAGAAACTTCTCTGTGATGAGTGCATTCAACTCACCAACTTGAGAATTCCTTTTCATAGAAGAGTTTGGAAACACTCCTTTTGTAGAATCTGCAAGTGTTTATTTGGAGCGCTTTGAGGCCTATGCTGGAAAAGGAAATATGTTCACATAAAAACTAGACAGAAGCATTCTCAGAACCTTGTTTGTGATGACTGCATTCTACTCCCAGGGTTCAACTTTCTTTTTGATAGAAGAGTTTCAAAACTCTCTTTTTGTAGAGTCTGCAAGTGGATATTTGGAGCTCTTTGAGGCCAATGCTGGAAAAGGAAATATCTTCACATAAAAACTAGACAGAAGCATTCTCACAAACTTCTGTGTGATGAGTGCATTCAACTCACAGAGTTGAACCTTCCTTTTGATTGAACAGTTTTGAAACACTCTTTTTGTAGAATCTGCAAGTGGTTATTTGGAGCGTTTTGAGGCCTATGCTGGAAAAGGAAACATCCTCACATAAAAACTAGACAGAAGCATTCTCAGAAACTTCTGTGTGATGAGTGCATTCAACTCACAGACTTGAACGTTCCTTTTGAGAGAACAGTTTCGAAACACTCCTTTTGTAGTATCTGCAAGTGTTTATTTGGAGCACTTTGAGGCCTATGTTGGAAAAGGAAATATCTTCACATAAAAACTAGACAGAGGCATTCTCAGAATCTTCTTTGTGATGAGTGAATTCTACTCACAATGTTGAACCTTCCTTTTGATAGAACAGTTTTGAAACACTCTTTTTGTAGAATCTGCAAGTGGATATTTGGAGCGGTTTGAGGCCTATGCTGGAAAAGGAAATGCCTTCACATAAAAATTAGACAGAAGCACTCTAGGAGAATTCTGTGTGATAAGTGCATTTCATCTCACAGACTTGAACGTTCCTTTTGATAGAACGCTTTTGCAACACTCCTTTTGTAGAATTTGCAAGTTTTTATTTGGAGCGTTTTCAGGCATAAGCTGGAAAAGGAAATATCTTCACCTAAGAACTAGACAGAAGCATTCTCAGAAACTTCTTCCTGATGAGTGCATTCAACTCACAGACTTGAACGTTGCTTTGAAAGAGGAGCTTTGAAACACTCTTTTCATAGAATCTGCAAGTGGACACTTGCTGCGCTTTGAGGTCTATGCTTGGAAATGAAATACCTTCACCTAAAAACTAGGCAGAAGCATTCTGAGGAACTTCTGTGTGATGAGTGCATTCAACTCACAGAATTGAACGTTCCTCTTGATAGAACAGTTTTGAAACACTCCTTTTGAAGAGTCTGAAAGTCTTTATTCGGAGCGCTTCGAGACATACACTGGGAAAGGAAATATCTTCACATAAAAACTGGACAGAAACACTCTCAGAAACTTCTTTGCGATGAGTGCATTCAACTCACAGACTTGAATGTTACCTTTCAAAGAGCAGTTTTAAACACTCTGTAGAATCTGCAAGTGGATATTTGGAGCGCTTTGAGGCTTACGCTGGGATATGAAATATCTTCACCTAAAAACTAGACAGAAGCATTCTCAGAAACTTCTGTGTGATGAGTGCATTCAACTCACAGAGTTGAACGTTTCTTTTGAAAGAGCAGTTTTGAAACACTCTTTTTGTAGAATCTGCAAGTGGATATTTGGAGCGCTTTGAGGCCTATGCTGGGAAAAGGAATGTCTTCACCGAAAAACTAGACAGAATCATTCTGAGAAACTTCTGTGTGATGAGTGCATTCAACTCACAGACCTGAGCGTTTCTTTTCATAGAACAGCTTGGAAACACTCCTTTTGAAGAATCTGCAAGTCTTTATTCGGAGCACTTCGAGGCATACGCTGGAAAAGGAAATATCTTCACATAACAACTGGACAGAAGCATTCTCAGAAACTTCTTTGCGATGAGTGCATTCAACTCACAGACTTGAATGTTACCTTTCAAAGAGCAGTTTTAAACACTCTGTTTGTAGAATCTGCAAGTGGATATTTGGAGCGCTTTGAGGCTTATGCTGGGATATGAAATATCTTCACCTAAAAACTAGACAGAAGCATTCTCAGAAACTTCTGTGTGATGAGTGCATTCAACTCACAGAGTTGAATGTTTCTTTTGAAAGAGCAGTTTTGAAACACTCTTTTTGTAGAATCTGCAATTGGATGTTTGGAGCGCTTTGAGGCCTATGCTGGGAAAAGGAATATCTTCACCGAAAAACTAGACAGAATCATTCTGAGAAACTTCTCTGTGATGAGTGCATTCAACTCACCAACTTGAGCTTTCCTTTTCATAGAACAGTTTGGAAACACTCCTTTTGTAGAATCTGCAAGTGTTTATTTGGAGCGCTTTGAGGCCTATGCTGGAAAAGGAAATATGTTCACATAAAAACTAGACAGAAGCATTCTCAGAAACTTCTGTGTGATGAGTGCATTCAACTCACAGAGTTGAACGTTCGTTTTGAGAGAACAGTTTCGAAACACTCCTTTTGTAGTATCTGCAAGTGTTTATTTAGAGCACTTTGGGGCCTATGTTGGAAAAGGAAATATCTTCACATAAAAACTAGACAGAAGCATTCTCAGAAACTTCTTTGTGATGAGTGCATTCTACTCACAATGTTGAACCTTCCTTTTGATAGAACAGTTTTGAGACACTCTTTTTGTAGAATCTGCAAGTGGATATTTAGAGCGCTTTGATGCGTATGCTGGAAAAGGAAATGCCTTCACATAAAAATTAGACAGAAGCACTCTAGGAGAATTCTGTGTGATAAGTGCATTTCATCTCACAGACTTGAACGTTCCTTTTGATAGAACGCTTTTGCAACACTCCTTTTGTAGAATTTGCAAGTGTTTATTTGGAGCGCTTTCAGGCATAAGCTGGAAAAGGAAATATCTTCACCTAAGAACTAGACAGAAGCATTCTCAGAAACTTCTTTCTGATGAGTGCATTCAACTCACAGACTTGAACCTTGCTTTTGAAAGAGCAGCTTTGAAACACTCTTTTCATAGAATCTGCAAGTGGACACTTGCTGCGCTTTGAGGTCTATGCTGGGAAATGAAATATCTTCACCTAAAAACCAGACAGAAGCATTCTGAGGAACTTCTGGGTGGTGAGTGCATTCAACTCACAGAATGGAACGTTCCTCTTGATAGAACAGTTTTGAAACACTCCTTTTGAAGAATCTGAAAGTCTTTATTCGGAGCGTTTCGAGACATACGCTGGGAAAGGAAATATCTTCACATAAAAACTGGACAGAAACATTCTCAGAAACTTCTTTGCGATGAGAGCATTCAACTCACAGACTTGAATGTTACCTTTCAAAGAGCAGTTTTAAACACTCTGTTTGTAGAATCTGCAAGTGGATATTTGGAGCGCTTTGAGGCTTACGCTGGGATATGAAATATCTTCACCTAAAAACTAGACAGAAGCATTCTCAGAAACTTCTGTGTGATGAGTGCATTCAACTCACAGAGTTGAACGTTTCTTTTGAAAGAGCAGTTTTGAAACACTCTTTTTGTAGAATCTGCAAGTGGATATTTGGAGCGCTTTGAGGCCTATGCTGGGAAAAGGAATATCTTCACCGAAAAACTAGACAGAATCATTCTGAGAAACTTCTGTGTGATGAGTGCATTCAACTCACAGACCTGAGCGTTCCTTTTCATAGAACAGTTTGGAAACACTCCTTTTGAAGAATCTGCAAGTCTTTATTCGGAGCACTTCGAGGCATACGCTGGAAAAGGAAATATCTTCACATAACAACTTTACAGAAGCATTCTCAGAAACTTCTTTGCGATGAGTGCATTCAACTCACAGACTTGAATGTTACCTTTGAAAGAGCAGTTTTAAACACTCTGTTTGTAGAATCTGCAAGTGGATATTTGGAGCGCTTTGAGGCTTATGCTGGGATATGAAATATCTTCACCTACAAACTGGACAGAAGCATTCTCAGAAACTTCTGTGTGATGAGTGCATTCAACTCACAGAGTTGAATGTTTCTTTTGAAAGAGCAGTTTTGAAACACTCTTTTTGTAGAATCTGCAATTGGATGTTTGGAGTGCTTTGAGGCCTATGCTGGGAAAAGGAATATCTTCACCGAAAAACTAGACAGAATCATTCTGAGAAACTTCTCTCTGATGAGTGCATTCAACTCACCAATTGAGCGTTCCTTTTCATAGAACAGTTTGGAAACACTCCTTTTGTAGAATCTGCAAGTGTTTATTTGGAGCGCTTTGAGGCCTATGCTGGAAAAGGAAATATGTTCACATAAAAACTAGACAGAAGCATTCTCAGAATCTTGTTTGTGATGACTGCATTCTACTCACAGAGTTCAACTTTCTTTTTGATAGAAGAGTTTCAAAACTCTCTTTTTGTAGAGTCTGCAAGTGGATATTTGGAGCTCTTTGAGGCCAATGCTGGAAAAGGAAATATCTTCACATAAAAACTAGACAGAAGCATTCTCAGAAACTTCTGTGTGATGAGTGCATTCAACTCACAGAGTTGAACCTTCCTTTTGATTGAACAGTTTTGAAACACTCTTTTTGTAGAATCTGCAAGTGGTTATTTGGAGCGTTTTGAGGCCTATGCTGGAAAAGGAAACATCCTCACATAAAAACTAGACAGAAGCATTCTCAGAAACTTCTGTGTGATGAGTGCATTCAACTCACAGACTTGAACCTTGCTTTTGAAAGAGCAGCTTTGAAACACTCTTTTCATAAAATCTGCAAGTGGACACTTGCTGCGCTTTGAGGTCTGTGCTGGGAAATGAAATATCTTCACCTAAAAACCAGACAGAAGCATTCTGAGGAACTTCTGTGTGATGAGTGCATTCAACTCACAGAATTGAACGTTCCTCTTGAGAGAACAGTTTTGAAACACTCCTTTTGAAGAATCTGAAAGTCTTTATTCGGAGCGCTTCGAGACATACGCTGGGAAAGGAAATATCTTCACATAAAAACTGGACAGAAATATTCTCAGAAACTTCTTTGCGATGAGTGCATTCAACTCACAGATTTGAATGTTACCTTTCAAAGAGCAGTTTTAAGCACTCTGTTTGTAGAATCTGCAAGTGGATATTTGGAGCGCTTTGAGGCTTACGCTGGGATATGAAATATCTTCACCTAAAAACTAGACAGAAGCATTCTCAGAAACTTCTGTGTGATGAGTGCATTCAACTCACAGAGTTGAACGTTTCTTTTGAAAGAGCAGTTTTGAAACACTCTTTTTGTAGAATCTGCAAGTGGATATTTGGAGCGCTTTGAGGCCTATGCTGGGAAAAGGAATATCTTCACCGAATAACTAGACAGAATCATTCTGAGAAACTTCTGTGTGATGAGTGCATTCAACTCACAGACCTGAGCGTTCCTTTTCATAGAACAGTTTGGAAACACTCCTTTTGAAGAATCTGCAAGTCTTTATTCGGAGCACTTCGAGGCATACGCTGGAAAAGGAAATATCTTCACATAACAACTGGACAGAAGCATTCTCAGAAACTTCTTTGCGATGAGTGCATTCAACTCACAGACTTGAATGTTACCTTTGAAAGAGCAGTTTTAAACACTCTGTTTGTAGAATCTGCAAGTGGATATTTGGAGCGCTTTGAGGCTTATGCTGGGATATGAAATATCTTCACCTAAAAACTGGGCAGAAGAATTCTCAGAAACTTCTGTGTGATGAGTGCATTCAACTCACAGAGTTGAATGTTTCTTTTGAAGGAGCAGTTTTGAAACACTCTTTTTGTAGAATCTGCAATTGGATGTTTGGAGCGCTTTGAGGCCTATGCTGGGAAAAGGAATATCTTCACCGAAAAACTAGACAGAATCATTCTGAGAAACTTCTCTGTGATGAGTGCATTCAACTCACCAACTTGAGCATTCCTTTTCATAGAACAGTTTGGAAACACTCCTTTTGTAGAATCTGCAAGTGTTTATTTGGAGCGCTTTGAGGCCTCTGCTGGGAAAAGGAATATCTTCACCGAAAAACTAGACAGAATCATTCTGAGAAACTTCTGTGTGATGAGTGCATTCAACTCACAGACTTGAGCGTTCCTTTTCCTAGAACAGTTTGGAAACACTCCTTTTGTAGAATCTGCAAGTGTTTATTTGGAGCGCTTTGAGGCCTATGCTGGAAAAGGAAATATGTTCACATAAAAACTAGACAGAAGCATTCTCAGAATCTTTTTGTGATGACTGCATTCTACTCACAGAGTTCAACTTTCTTTTTGATAGAAGAGTTTCAAAACTCTCTTTTTGTAGAGTCTGCAAGTGGATATTTGGAGCTCTTTGAGGCCAATGCTGGAAAAGGAAATATCTTCACATAAAAACTAGACAGAAGCATTCTCAGAAACTTCTGTGTGATGAGTGCATTCAACTCACAGAGTTGAACCTTCCTTTTGATTGAACAGTTTTGAAAGACTCTTTTTGTAGAATCTGCAAGTGGTTATTTGGAGCGTTTTGAGGCCTATGCTGGAAAAGGAAATATCCTCACATAAAAACTAGACAGAAGCATTCTCAGAAACTTCTGTGTGATGAGTGCATTCAACTCACAGACTTGAACGTTCCTTTTGAGAGAACAGTTTCGAAACACTCCTTTTGTAGTATCTGCAAGTGTTTATTTGGAGCACTTTGAGGCCTATGTTGGAAAAGGAAATATCTTCACATAAAAACTAGACAGAAGCATTCTCAGAAACTTCTTTGTGATGAGTGCATTCTACTCACAATGTTGAACCTTCCTTTTGATAGAACAGTTTTGAAACACTCTGTTTGTAGAATCTGCAATTGGATATTTGGAGCGCTTTGACGCCTATGCTGGAAAAGGAAATGCCTTCACATAAAAATTAGACAGAAGCACTCTAGGAGAATTCTGTGTGATAAGTGCATTTCATCTCACAGACTTGAACGTTCCTTTTGATAGAACGCTTTTGCAACACTCCTTTTGTAGAATTTGCAAGTGTTTATTTGGAGCGCTTTCAGGCATAAGCTGGAAAAGGAAATATCTTCACCTAAGAACTAGACAGAAGCATTCTCAGAAACTTCTTTCTGATGAGTGCATTCAACTCACAGACTTGAACCTTGCTTTTGAAAGAGCAGCTTTGAAACACTCTTTTCATAGAATCTGCAAGTGGACACTTGCTGCGCTTTGAGGTCTATGCTGGGAAATGAAATATCTTCACCTAAAAACCAGACAGAAGCATTCTGAGGAACTTCTGCGTGATGAGTGCATTCAACTCACAGCATTGAACGTTCCTCTTGATAGAACAGTTTTGAAACACTCCTTTTGAAGAATCTGAAAGTCTTTGTTCGGAGCGCTTCGAGACATACGCTGGGAAAGGAAATATCTTCACATAAAAACTGAACAGAAACATTCTCAGAAACTTCTTTGCGATGAGTGCATTCAACTCACAGACTTGAATGTTACCTTTCAAAGAGCAGTTTTAAACACTCTGTTTGTAGAATCTGCAAGTGGATATTTGGAGCGCTTTGAGGCTTACGCTGGGATATGAAATACCTTCACCTAAAAACTAGACAGAAGCATTCTCAGAAACTTCTGTGTGATGAGTGCATTCAACTCACAGAGTTGAACGTTTCTTTTGAAAGAGCAGTTTTGAAACACTCTTTTTGTAGAATCTGCAAGTGGATATTTGGAGCGCTTTGAGGCCTATGCTGGGAAAAGGAATATCTTCACCGAAAAACTAGACAGAATCATTCTGAGAAACTTCTGTGTGATGAGTGCATTCAACTCACAGACCTGAGCATTCCTTTTCATAGAACAGTTTGGAAACACTCCTTTTGAAGAATCTGCAAGTCTTTATTCGGAGCACTTCGAGGCATACGCTGGAAAAGGAAATATCTTCACATAACAACTGGACAGAAGCATTCTCAGAAACTTCTTTGCGATGAGTGCATTCAACTCACAGACTTGAATGTTACCTTTGAAAGAGCAGTTTTAAACACTCTGTTTGTAGAATCTGCAAGTGGATATTTGGAGCGCTTTGAGGCTTATGCTGGGATATGAAATATCTTCACCTAAAAACTGGACAGAAGAATTCTCAGAAACTTCTGTGTGATGAGTGCATTCAACTCACAGAGTTGAATGTTTCTTTTGAAAGAGCCGTTTTGAAACACTCTTTTTGTAGAATCTGCAATTGGATGTTTGGAGCGCTTTGAGGCCTATGCTGGGAAAAGGAATATCTTCACCGAAAAACTAGACAGAATCATTCTGAGAAGCTTCTCTGTGATGAGTGCATTCAACTCACCAACTTGAGCGTTCCTTTTCCTAGAACAGTTTGGAAACACTCCTTTTGTAGAATCTGCAAGTGTTTATTTGGAGCGCTTTGAGGCCTATGCTGGAAAAGGAAATATGTTCACATAAAAACTAGACAGAAGCGTTGTCAGAATCTTGTTTGTGATGACTGCATTCTACTCACAGAGTTCAACTTTCTTTTTGATAGAAGAGTTTCAAAACTCTCTTTTTGTAGAGTCTGCAAGTGGATATTTGGAGCTCTTTGAGGCCAATGCTGGAAAAGGAAATATCTTCACATAAAAACTAGACAGAAGCATTCTCAGAAACTTCTGTGTGATGAGTGCATTCAACTCACAGAGTTGAACCTTCCTTTTGATTGAACAGTTTTGAAAGACTCTTTTTGTAGAATCTGCAAGTGGTTATTTGGAGCGTTTTGAGGCCTATGCTGGAAAAGGAAATATCCTCACATAAAAACTAGACAGAAGCATTCTCAGAAACTTCTGTGTGATGAGTGCATTCAACTCACAGACTTGAACGTTCCTTTTGAGAGAACAGTTTCGAAACATTCCTTTTGTAGTATCTGCAAGTGTTTATTTGGAGCACTTTGAGGCCTATGTTGGAAAAGGAAATATCTTCACATAAAAACTAGACAGAAGCATTCTCAGAAACTTCTTTGTGATGAGTGCATTCTACTCACAATGTTGAACCTTCCTTTTGATAGAACAGTTTTGAAACACTCTTTTTGTAGAATCTGCAAGTGGATATTTGGAGCGCTTTGAGGCCTATGCTGGAAAAGGAAATGCCTTCACATAAAAATTAGACAGAAGGACTCTAGGAGAATTCTGTGTGATAAGTGCATTTCATCTCACAGACTTGAACGTTCCTTTTGATAGAACGCTTTTGCAACACTCCTTTTGTAGAATTTGCAAGTGTTTATTTGGAGCGCTTTCAGGCATAAGCTGGAAAAGGAAATATCTTCACCTAAGAACTAGACAGAAGCATTCTCTGAAACTTCTTTCTGATGAGTGCATTCAACTCACAGGCTTGAACCTTGCTTTTGAGAGAGCAGCTTTGAAACACTCTTTTCATAGAATCTGCAAGTGGCCACTTGCTGCGCTTTGAGGTCTATGCTGGGAAATGAAATATCTTCACCTAAAAACCAGACAGAAGCATTCTGAGGAACTTCTGCGTGATGAGTGCATTCAACTCACAGCATTGAACGTTCCTCTTGATAGAACAGTTTTGAAACACTCCTTTTGAAGAATCTGAAAGTCTTTATTCGGAGCGCTTCGAGACATACGCTGGGAAAGGAAATATCTTCACATAAAAACTGGACAGAAACATTCTCAGAAACTTCTTTGCGATGAGTGCACTCAACTCACAGACTTGAATGTTACCTTTCAAGAGCAGTTTTAAACACTCTGTTTGTAGAATCTGCAAGTGGATATTTGGAGCGCTTTGAGGCTTACGCTGGGATATGAAATATCTACACCTAAAAACTAGACAGAAGCATTCTCAGAAACTTCTGTGTGATGAGTGCATTCAACTCACAGAGTTGAGCGTTTCTTTTGAAAGAGCAGTTTTGAAACACTCTTTTTGTAGAATCTGCAAGTGGATATTTGGAGCGCTTTGAGGCCTATGCTGGGAAAAGGAATATCTTCACCGAAAAACTAGACAGAATCATTCTGAGAAACTTCTGTGTGATGAGTGCATTCAACTCACAGACCTGAGCGTTCCTTTTCATAGAACAGTTTGGAAACTCTCCTTTTGAAGAATCTGCAAGTCTTTATTCGGAGCACTTCGAGGCATACGCTGGAAAAGGAAATATCTTCACATAACAACTGGACAGAAGCATTCTCAGAAACTTCTTTGTGATGACTGCATTCACCTCACAGACTTGAATGTTACCTTTGAAAGAGCAGTTTTAAACACTCTGTTTGTAGAATCTGCAAGTGGATATTTGGAGCGCTTTGAGGCTTATGCTGGGATATGAAATATCTTCACCTAAAAACTGGACAGAAGGATTCTCAGAAACTTCTGTGTGATGAGTGCATTCAACTCACAGAGTTGAATGTTTCTTTTGAAAGAGCAGTTTTGAAACACTCTTTTTGTAGAATCTGCAATTGGATGTTTGGAGCGCTTTGAGGCCTATGCTGGGAAAAGGAATATCTTCACCGAAAAACTAGACAGAATCATTCTGAGAAACTTCTCTGTGATGAGTGCATTCAACTCACCAACTTGAGCGTTCCTTTTCATAGAAGAGTTTGGAAACACTCCTTTTGTAGAATCTGCAAGTGTTTATTTGGAGCGCTTTGAGGCCTATGCTGGAAAAGGAAATATGTTCACATAAAAACTAGACAGAAGCATTCTCAGAATCTTGTTTGTGATGACTGCATTCTACTCACAGAGTTCAACTTTCTTTTTGATAGAAGAGTTTCAAAACTCTCTTTTTGTAGAGTCTGCAAGTGGATATTTGGAGCTCTTTGAGGCCAATGCTGGAAAAGGAAATATCTTCACATAAAAACTAGACAGAAGCATTCTCAGAAACTTCTGTGTGATGAGTGCATTCAACTCACAGAGTTGAACCTTCCTTTTGATTGAACAGTTTTGAAACACTCTTTTTGTAGAATCTGCAAATGTTTATTTGGAGCGTTTTGAGGCCTATGCTGGAAAAGGAAATATCCTCACATAAAAACTAGACAGAAGCATTCTCAGAAACTTCTGTGTGATGAGTGTATTCAACTCACAGACTTGAACGTTCCTTTTGAGAGAATAGTTTCGAAACACTCCTTTTGTAGTATCTGCAAGTGTTTATTTGGAGCACTTTGAGGCCTATGTTGGAAAAGGAAATATCTTCACATTAAAACTAGACAGAAGCATTCTCAGAAACTTCTTTGTGATGAGTGCATTCTACTCACAATGTTGAACCTTCCTTTTGATAGAACAGTTTTGAAACACTCTTTTTGTAGAATCTGCAAGTGGATTTTTGGATGGCTTTGAGGCCTATGCTGGAAAAGGAAATGCCTTCACATAAAAATTAGACAGAAGCACTCTAGGAGAATTCTGTGTGATAAGTGCATTTCATCTAAAAGACTTGAACGTTCCTTTTGATAGAACGCTTTTGCAACACTCCTTTTGTAGAATTTGCAAGGGTTTATTTGGAGCGCTTTCAGGCATAAGCTGGAAAAGGAAATATCTTCACCTAAGAACTAGACAGAAGCATTCTCAGAAACTTCTTTCTGATGAGTGCATTCAACTCACAGACTTGAACCTTGCTTTTGAAAGAGCAGCTTTGAAACACTCTTTTCGTAAAATCTGCAAGTGGACACTTGCTGCGCTTTGAGGTCTGTGCTGGGAAATGAAATATCTTCACCTAAAAACCAGACAGAAGCATTCTGAGGAACTTCTGTGTGATGAGTGCATTCAACTCACAGAATGGAACGTTCCTCTTGATAGAACAGTTTTGAAACACTCCTTTTGAAGAATCTGCAAGTCTTTATTCGGAGCGCTTCGAGACATACGCTGGGAAAGGAAATATCTTCACATAAAAACTGGACAGAAACATTCTCAGAAACTTCTTTGCGATGAGTGCATTCAACTCACAGACTTGAATGTTACCTTTCAAAGAGCAGTTTTAAACACTCTGTTTGTAGAATCTGCAAGTGGATATTTGGAGCGCTTTGAGGCTTATGCTGGGATATGAAATATCTTCACCTAAAAACTAGACAGAAGCATTCTCAGAAACTTCTGTGTGATGAGTGCATTCAACTCACAGAGTTGAGCGTTTCTTTTGAAAGAGCAGTTTTGAAACACTCTTTGTGTAGAATCTGCAAGTGAATATTTGGAGTGCTTTCAGGACTATGCTGGGAAAAGGAATATCTTCACCGAAAAACTAGACAGAATCATTCTGAGAAACTTCTGTGTGATGAGTGCATTCAACTCACAGACCTGAGCGTTCCTTTTCATAGAACAGTTTGGAAACATTCCTTTTGAAGAATCTGCAAGGCTTTATTCGGAGCACTTCGAGGCATACGCTGGAAAAGGAAATATCTTCACTTAACAACTGGACAGAAGCATTCTCAGAAACTTCTTTGTGATGAGTGCATTCAACTCACAGACTTGAATGTCACCTTTGAAAGAGCAGTTTTAACACTCTGTTTGTAGAATCTGCAAGTGGATATTTGGAGCGCTTTGAGGCTTATGCTGGGATATGAAATATCTTCACCTAAAAACTGGACAGATGCATTCTCAGAAACTTCTGTGTGATGAGTGCATTCAACTCACAGAGTTGAATGTTTCTTTTGAAAGAGCAGTTTTGAAACACTCTTTTTGTAGAATCTGCAATTGGATGTTTGGAGCGCTTTGACGCCTATGCTGGGAAAAGGAATATCTTCACCGAAAAACTAGACAGAATCATTCTGAGAAACTTCTCTGTGATGAGTGCATTCAACTCACCAACTTGAGCATTCCTTTTCATAGAACAGTTTGGAAACACTCCTTTTGTAGAATCTGCAAGTGTTTATTTGGAGCGCTTTGAGGCCTCTGCTGGGAAAAGGAATATCTTCACCGAAAAACTAGACAGAAGCATTCTCAGAAACTTCTGTGTGATGAGTGCATTCAACTCACAGAGTTGAACCTTCCTTTTGATTGAACAGTTTGGAAACACTCTTTTTGTAGAATCTGCAAGTGGTTATTTGGAGCGTTTTGAGGCCTATGCTGGAAAAGGAAATATCCTCACATAAAAACTAGACAGAAGCATTCTCAGAAACTTCTGTGTGATGAGTGCATTCAACTCACAGACTTGAACGTTCCTTTTGAGAGAACAGTTTCGAAACACTCCTTTTGTAGTATCTGCAAGTGTTTATTTGGAGCACTTTGAGGCCTACGTTGGAAAAGGAAATATCTTCACATAAAAACTAGACAGAAGCATTCTCAGAAACTTCTTTGTGATGAGTGCATTCTACTCACAATGTTGAACCTTCCTTTTGTTAGAACAGTTTTGAAACACTCTTTTTGTAGAATCTGAAAGTGGATATTTGGAGCGTTTTGAGGCCTACGCTGGAAAAGGAAATGCCTTCACATAAAAATTAGACAGAAGCACTCTAGGAGAATTCTGTGTGATAAGTGCATTTCATCTCACAGACTTGAACGTTCCTTTTGATAGAACGCTTTTGCAACACTCCTTTTGTAGAATTTGCAAGTGTTTATTTGGAGCGCTTTCAGGCATAAGCTGGAAAAGGAAATATCTTCACCTAAGAACTAGACAGAAGCATTCTCAGAAACTTCTTTCTGATGAGTGCATTCAACTCACAGACTTGAACCTTGCTTTTGAAAGAGGAGCTTTGAAACACTCTTTTCATAGAATCTGCAAGTGGACACTTGCTGCGCTTTGAGGTCTACGATGGGAAATGAAATATCTTCACCTAAAAACTAGACAGAATCATTCTGAGAAACTTCTGTGTGATGAGTGCATTCAACTCACAGACCTGAGCGTTCCTTTTCATACAACAGTTTGGAAACACTGCTTTTGAAGAATCTGCAAGTCTTTATTCGGAGCACTTCGAGGCATATGCTGGAAAAGGAAATATCTTCACATAACAACTGGACAGAAGCATTCTCAGAAACTTGTTTGCGATGAGTGCATTCAACTCACAGACTTGAATGTTACTTTTGAAAGAGCAGTTTTAAACACTCTGTTTGTAGAATCTGCAAGTGGATATTTGGAGCGCTTTGAGGCTTATGCTGGGATATGAAATATCTGCACCTAAATACTAGACAGAAGCATTCTCAGAAACTTCTGTGTGATGAGTGCATTCAACTCACAGAGTTGAATGTTTCTTTTGAAAGAGCAGTTTTGAAACACTCTTTTTGTAGAATCTGCAATTGGATGTTTGGAGCGCTTTGAGGCCTATGCTGGGAAAAGGAATATCTTCACCGAAAAACTAGACACAATCATTCTGAGAAACTTCTCTGTGATGAGTGCATTCAACTCACCAACTTGAGCATTCCTTTTCATAGAACAGTTTGGAAACACTCCTTTTGTAGAATCTGCAAGTGTTTATTTGGAGCGCTTTGAGGCCTATGCTGGAAAAGGAAATATGTTCACATAAAAACTAGACAGAAGCATTCTCAGAATCTTGTTTGTGATGACTGCATTCTACTCACAGAGTTCAACTTTCTTTTTGATAGAAGAGTTTCAAAACTCTCTTTTTGTAGAGTCTGCAAGTGGATATTTGGAGCTCTTTGAGGCCAATGCTGGAAAAGGAAATATCTTCACATAAAAACTAGACAGAAGCATTCTCAGAAACGTCTGTGTGATGAGTGCATTCAACTCACAGAGTTGAACCTTCCTTTTGATTGAACAGTTTTGAAACACTCTTTTTGTAGAATCTGCAAATGTTTATTTGGAGCGTTTTGAGGCCTATGCTGGAAAAGGAAATATCCTCACATGAAAACTAGACAGAAGCATTCTCAGAAACTTCTGTGTGATGAGTGTATTCAACTCACACACTTGAACGTTCCTTTTGAGAGAATAGTTTCGAAACACTCCTTTTGTAGTATCTGCAAGTGTTTATTTGGAGCACTTTGAGGCCTATGTTGGAAAAGGAAATATCTTCACATTAAAACTAGACAGAAGCATTCTCAGAAACTTCTTTGTGATGAGTGCATTCTACTCACAATGTTGAACCTTCCTTTTGATAGAACAGTTTTGAAACACTCTTTTTGTAGAATCTGCAAGTGGATTTTTGGATGGCTTTGAGGCCTATGCTGGAAAAGGAAATGCCTTCACATAAAAATTAGACAGAAGCACTCTAGGAGAATTCTGTGTGATAAGTGCATTTCACCTCACAGACTTGAACGTTCCTTTTGATAGAACGCTTTTGCAACACTCCTTTTGTAGAATTTGCAAGTGTTTATTTGGAGCGCTTTCAGGCATAAGCTGGAAAAGGAAATATCTTCACCTAAGAACTAGACAGAAGCATTCTCAGAAACTTCTTTCTGATGAGTGCATTCAACTCACAGACTTGAACCTTGCTTTTGAAAGAGCAGCTTTGAAACACTCTTTTCGTAAAATCTGCAAGTGGACACTTGCTGCGCTTTGAGGTCTGTGCTGGGAAATGAAATATCTTCACCTGAAAACCAGACAGAAGCATTCTGAGGAACTTCTGTGTGATGAGTGCATTCAACTCACAGAATTGAACGTTCCTCTTGAGAGAACAGTTTTGAAACACTCCTTTTGAAGAATCTGAAAGTCTTTATTCGGAGCGCTTCGAGACATACGCTGGGAAAGGAAATATCTTCACATAAAAACTGGACAGAAACATTCTCAGAAACTTCTTTGCGATGAGTGCATTCAACTCACAGACTTGAATGTTACCTTTCAAAGAGCAGTTTTAAACACTCTGTTTGTAGAATCTGCAAGTGGATATTTGGAGCGCTTTGAGGCTTACGCTGGGATATGAAATATCTTCACCTAAAAACTAGACAGAAGCATTCTCAGAAACTTCTGTGTGATGAGTGCATTCAACTCACGGAGTTGAACGTTTCTTTTGAAAGAGCAGTTTTGAAACACTCTTTTTGTAGAATCTGCAAGTGGATATTTGGAGCGCTTTGAGGCCTATGCTTGGAAAAGGAATATCTTCACCGAATAACTAGACAGAATCATTCTGAGAAACTTCTGTGTGATGAGTGCATTCAACTCACAGACCTGAGCGTTCCTTTTCATAGAACAGTTTGGAAACTCTCCTTTTGAAGAATCTGCAAGTCTTTATTCGGAGCACTTCGAGGCATACGCTGGAAAAGGAAATATCTTCACATAACAACTGGACAGAAGCATTCTCAGAAACTTCTTTGCGATGACTGCATTCAACTCACAGACTTGAATGTTACCTTTGAAAGAGCAGTTTTAAACACTCTGTTTGTAGAATCTGCAAGTGGATATTTGGAGCGCTTTGAGGCTTATGCTGGGATATGAAATATCTTCACCTAAAAACTGGACAGAAGAATTCTCAGAAACTTCTGTGTGATGAGTACATTCAACTCACAGAGTTGAATGTTTCTTTTGAAAGAGCAGTTTTGAAACACTCTTTTTGTAGAATCTGCAATTGGATGTTTGGAGCGCTTTGAGGCCTATGCTGGGAAAAGGAATATCTTCACCGAAAAACTAGACAGAATCATTCTGAGAAACTTCTCTGTGATGAGTGCATTCAACTCACCAACTTGAGCGTTCCTTTTCATAGAAGAGTTTGGAAACACTCCTTTTGTAGAATCTGCAAGTGTTTATTTGGAGCGCTTTGAGGCCTATGCTGGAAAAGGAAATATGTTCACATAAAAACTAGACAGAAGCATTCTGAGAATCTTGTTTGTGATGACTGCATTCTACTCACAGAGTTCAACTTTCTTTTTGATAGAAGAGTTTCAAAACTCTCTTTTTGTAGAGTCTGCAAGTGGATATTTGGAGCTCTTTGAGGCCAATGCTGGAAAAGGAAATATCTTCACATAAAAACTAGACAGAAGCATTCTCAGAAACTTCTGTGTGATGAGAGCATTCAACTCACAGAGTTGAACCTTCCTTTTGATTGAACAGTTTTGAAACACTCTTTTTGTAGAATCTGCAAGTGGTTATTTGGAGCGTTTTGAGGCCTATGCTGGAAAAGGAAATATCCTCACATAAAAACTAGACAGAAGCATTCTCAGAAACTTCTGTGTGATGAGTGCATTCAACTCACAGACTTGAACGTTCCTTTTGAGAGAACAGTTTCGAAACACTCCTTTTGTAGTATCTGCAAGTGTTTATTTGGAGCACTTTGAGGCCTATGTTGGAAAAGGAAATATCTTCACATAAAAACTAGACAGAAGCATTCTCAGAAACTTCTTTGTGATGAGTGCATTCTACTCATAATGTTGAACCTTCCTTTTGTTAGAACAGTTTTGAAACACTCTTTTTGTAGAATCTGAAAGTGGATATATGGAGCGCTTTGAGGCCTATGCTGGAAAAGGAAATGCCTTCACATAAAAATTAGACAGAAGCACTCTAGGAGAATTCTGTGTGATAAGTGCATTTCATCTCACAGACTTGAACGTTCCTTTTGATAGAACGCTTTTGCAACACTCCTTTTGTAGAATTTACAAGTGTTTATTTGGAGCGCTTTCAGGCATAAGCTGGAAAAGGAAATATCTTCACCTAAGAACTAGACAGAAGCATTCTCAGAAACTTCTTTCTGATGAGTGCATTCAACTCACAGACTTGAACCTTGATTTTGAAAGAGCAGCTTTGAAACACTCTTTTCATAGAATCTGCAAGTGGACACTTGCTGCGCTTTGAGGTCTATGCTGGGAAATGAAATATCTTCACCTAAAAACCAGACAGAAGCATTCTGAGGAACTTCTGTGTGATGAGTGCATTCAACTCACAGAATTGAACGTTCCTCATGATAGAACAGTTTTGAAACACTCCTTTTGAGGAATCTGAAAGTCTTTATTCGGAGCACTTCGAGACATACGCTGGGAAAGGAAATATCTTCACTTAAAAACTGGACAGAAACATTCTCAGAAAATTCTTTGCGATGAGTGCACCCAACTCACAGACTTGAATGTTACCTTTCAAAGAGCAGTTTTAAACACTCTGTTTGTAGAATCTGCAAGTGGATATTTGGAGCACTTTGAGGCTTACGCTGGGATATGAAATATCTTCACCTAAAAACTAGACAGAAGCATTCTCAGAAACTTCTGTGTGATGAGTGCATTCAACTCACAGAGTTGAACGTTTCTTTTGAAAGAGCAGTTTTGAAACACTCTTTCTGTAGAATCTGCAAGTGGATATTTGGAGCGCTTTGAGGCCTATGCTGGGAAAAGGAATATCTTCACCGAAAAACTAGACAGAATCATTCTGAGAAACTTCTGTGTGATGAGTGCATTCAACTCACAGACCTGAGCGTTCCTTTTCATAGAAGAGTTTGGAAACACTCCTTTTGAAGAATCTGCAAGTCTTTATTCGGAACACTTCGAGGCATACGCTGGAAAAGGAAATATCTTCACATAACAACTGGACAGAAGCATTCTCAGAAACTTCTTTGCGATGAGTGCATTCAACTCACAGACTTGAATGTTACCTTTGAAAGAGCAGTTTTAAACACTCTGTTTGTAGAATCTGCAAGTGGATATTTGGAGCGCTTTGTAGCTTATGCTGGGATATGAAATATCTTTACCCAAAAACTGGACAGAAGAATTCTCAGAAACTTCTGTGTGATGAGTGCATTCAACTCACAGAGTTGAACCTTCCTTTTGATTGAACAGTTTGGAAACACTCTTTTTGTAGAATCTGCAAGTGGTTATTTGGAGCGTTTTGAGGCCTATGCTGGAAAAGGAAATATCCTCACATAAAAACTAGACAGAAGCATTCTCAGAAACTTCTGTGTGATGAGTGCATTCAACTCACAGACTTGAACGTTCCTTTTGAGAGAACAGTTTCGAAACACTCCTTTTGTAGTATCTGCAAGTGTTTATTTGGAGCACTTTGAGGCCTATGTTGGAAAAGGAAATATCTTCACATAAAAACTAGACAGAAGCATTCTCAGAAACTTCTTTATGATGAGTGCATTCTACTCACAATGTTGAACCTTCCTTTTGTTAGAACAGTTTTGAAACACTCTTTTTGTAGAATCTGAAAGTGGATATTTGGAGCGTTTTGAGGCCTACGCTGGAAAAGGAAATGCCTTCACATAAAAATTAGACAGAAGCACTCTAGGAGAATTCTGTGTGATAAGTGCATTTCATCTCACAGACTTGAACGTTCCTTTTGATAGAACGCTTTTGAAACACTCCTTTTGTAGAATTTGCAAGTGTTTATTTGGAGCGCTTTCAGGCATAAGCTGGAAAAGGAAATATCTTCACCTAAGAACTAGACAGAAGCATTCTCAGAAACTTCTTTCTGATGAGTGCATTCAACTCACAGACTTGAACCTTGCTTTTGAGAGAGCAGCTTAGAAACACTCTTTTCATAGAATCTGCAAGTGGACACTTGCTGCGCTTTGAGGTCTATGCTGGGAAATGAAATATCTTCACCTAAAAACCAGACAGAAGCATTCTGAGGAACTTCTGTGTGATGAGTGCATTCAACTCACAGAATGGAACGTTCCTCTTGATAGAACAGTTTTGAAACACTCCTTTTGAAGAATCTGAAAGTCTTTATTCGGAGCGCTTCGAGACATACGCTGGGAAAGGAAATATCTTCACATAAAAACTGGACAGAAACATTCTCAGAAAATTCTTTGCGATGAGTGCATTCAACTCACAGACTTGAATGTTACCTTTCAAAGAGCAGTTTTAAACACTCTGTTTGTAGAATCTGCAAGTGGATATTTGGAGCGCTTTGAGGCTTACGCTGGGATATGAAATATCTTCACCGAAAAACTAGACAGAAGCATTCTCAGAAACTTCTGTGTGATGAGTGCATTCAACTCACAGAGTTGAGCGTTTCTTTTGAAAGAGCAGTTTTGAAACACTCTTTTTGTAGAATCTGCAAGTGAATATTTGGAGTGCTTTCAGGACTATGCTGGGAAAAGGAATATCTTCACCGAAAAACTAGACAGAATCATTCTGAGAAACTTCTGTGTGATGAGTGCATTCAACTCACAGACCTGAGCGTTCCTTTTCATAGAACAGTTTGGAAACATTCCTTTTGAAGAATCTGCAAGGCTTTATTCGGAGCACTTCGAGGCATACGCTGGAAAAGGAAATATCTTCACATAACAACTGGACAGAAGCATTCTCAGAAACTTCTTTGCGATGAGTGCATTCAACTCACAGACTTGAATGTCACCTTTGAAAGAGCAGTTTTAAACACTCTGTTTGTAGAATCTGCAAGTGGATATTTGGAGCGCTTTGAGGCTTATGCTGGGATATGAAATATCTTCACCTAAAAACTGGACAGATGCATTCTCAGAAACTTCTGTGTGATGAGTGCATTCAACTCACAGAGTTGAATGTTTCTTTTGAAAGAGCAGTTTTGAAACACTCTTTTTGTAGAATCTGCAATTGGATGTTTGGAGCGCTTTGAGGCCTATGCTGGGAAAAGGTATATCTTCACCGAAAAACTAGACAGAATCATTCTGAAAAACTTCTCTGTGATGAGTGCATTCAACTCACCAACTTGAGCGTTCCTTTTCATAGAAGAGTTTGGAAACACTCCTTTTGTAGAATCTGCAAGTGTTTATTTGGAGCGCTTTGAGGCCTATGCTGGAAAAGGAAATATGTTCACATAAAAACTAGACAGAAGCATTCTCAGAATCTTGTTTGTGATGACTGCATTCTACTCACAGAGTTCAACTTTCTTTTTGATAGAAGAGTTTCAAAACTCTCTTTTTGTGGAGTCTGCAAGTGGATATTTGGAGCTCTTTGAGGCCAATGCTGGAAAAGGAAATATCTTCACATAAAAACTAGACAGAAGCATTCTCAGAAACTTCTGTGTGATGAGTGCATTCAACTCACAGAGTTGAACCTTCCTTTTGATTGAACAGTTTGGAAACACTCTTTTTGTAGAATCTGCAAGTGGTTATTTGGAGCGTTTTGAGGCCTATGCTGGAAAAGGAAATATCCTCACATAAAAACTAGACAGAAGCATTCTCAGAAACTTCTGTGTGATGAGTGCATTCAACTCACAGACTTGAACGTTCCTTTTGAGAGAACAGTTTCGAAACACTCCTTTTGTAGTATCTGCAAGTGTTTATTTGGAGCACTTTGAGGCCTATGTTGGAAAAGGAAATATCTTCACATAAAAACTAGACAGAAGCATTCTCAGAAACTTCTTTATGATGAGTGCATTCTACTCACAATGTTGAACCTTCCTTTTGTTAGAACAGTTTTGAAACACTCTTTTTGTAGAATCTGAAAGTGGATATTTGGAGCGTTTTGAGGCCTACGCTGGAAAAGGAAATGCCTTCACATAAAAATTAGACAGAAGCACTCTAGGAGAATTCTGTGTGATAAGTGCATTTCATCTCACAGACTTGAACGTTCCTTTTGATAGAACGCTTTTGAAACACTCCTTTTGTAGAATTTGCAAGTGTTTATTTGGAGCGCTTTCAGGCATAAGCTGGAAAAGGAAATATCTTCACCTAAGAACTAGACAGAAGCATTCTCAGAAACTTCTTTCTGATGAGTGCATTCAACTCACAGACTTGAACCTTGCTTTTGAGAGAGCAGCTTTGAAACACTCTTTTCATAGAATCTGCAAGTGGACACTTGCTGCGCTTTGAGGTCTATGATTGGAAATGAAATATCTTCACCTAAAAACCAGACAGAAGCATTCTGAGGAACTTCTGTGTGATGAGTGCATTCAACTCACAGAATGGAACGTTCCTCTTGATAGAACAGTTTTGAAACACTCCTTTTGAAGAATCTGAAAGTCTTTATTCGGAGCGCTTCGAGACATACGCTGGGAAAGGAAATATCTTCACATAAAAACTGGACAGAAACATTCTCAGAAAATTCTTTGCGATGAGTGCATTCAACTCACAGACTTGAATGTTACCTTTCAAAGAGCAGTTTTAAACACTCTGTTTGTAGAATCTGCAAGTGGATATTTGGAGCGCTTTGAGGCTTACGCTGGGATATGAAATATCTTCACCGAAAAACTAGACAGAAGCATTCTCAGAAACTTCTGTGTGATGAGTGCATTCAACTCACAGAGTTGAGCGTTTCTTTTGAAAGAGCAGTTTTGAAACACTCTTTTTGTAGAATCTGCAAGTGAATATTTGGAGTGCTTTCAGGACTATGCTGGGAAAAGGAATATCTTCACCGAAAAACTAGACAGAATCATTCTGAGAAACTTCTGTGTGATGAGTGCATTCAACTCACAGACCTGAGCGTTCCTTTTCATAGAACAGTTTGGAAACATTCCTTTTGAAGAATCTGCAAGGCTTTATTCGGAGCACTTCGAGGCATACGCTGGAAAAGGAAATATCTTCACATAACAACTGGACAGAAGCATTCTCAGAAACTTCTTTGCGATGAGTGCATTCAACTCACAGACTTGAATGTCACCTTTGAAAGAGCAGTTTTAAACACTCTGTTTGTAGAATCTGCAAGTGGATATTTGGAGCGCTTTGAGGCTTATGCTGGGATATGAAATATCTTCACCTAAAAACTGGACAGATGCATTCTCAGAAACTTCTGTGTGATGAGTGCATTCAACTCACAGAGTTGAATGTTTCTTTTGAAAGAGCAGTTTTGAAACACTCTTTTTGTAGAATCTGCAATTGGATGTTTGGAGCGCTTTGAGGCCTATGCTGGGAAAAGGTATATCTTCACCGAAAAACTAGACAGAATCATTCTGAAAAACTTCTCTGTGATGAGTGCATTCAACTCACCAACTTGAGCGTTCCTTTTCATAGAAGAGTTTGGAAACACTCCTTTTGTAGAATCTGCAAGTGTTTATTTGGAGCGCTTTGAGGCCTATGCTGGAAAAGGAAATATGTTCACATAAAAACTAGACAGAAGCATTCTCAGAATCTTGTTTGTGATGACTGCATTCTACTCACAGAGTTCAACTTTCTTTTTGATAGAAGAGTTTCAAAACTCTCTTTTTGTGGAGTCTGCAAGTGGATATTTGGAGCTCTTTGAGGCCAATGCTGGAAAAGGAAATATCTTCACATAAAAACTAGACAGAAGCATTCTCAGAAACTTCTGTGTGATGAGTGCATTCAACTCACAGAGTTGAACCTTCCTTTTGATTGAACAGTTTTGAAACACTCTTTTTGTAGAATCTGCAAGTGTTTATTTGGAGCGTTTTGAGGCCTATGCTGGAAAAGTAAATATCCTCACATAAAAACTAGACAGAAGCATTCTCAGAAACTTCTGTGTGATGAGTGCATTCAACTCACAGACTTGAACGTCCCTTTTGAGAGAATAGTTTCGAAACACTCCTTTTGTAGTATCTGCAAGTGTTTATTTGGAGCACTTTGAGGCCTATGTTGGAAAAGATATATCTTCACATTAACACTAGACAGAAGCATTCTCAGAAACTTCTTTGTGATGAGTGCATTCTACTCACAATGTTGAACCTTCCTTTTGATAGAACAGTTTTGAAACACTCTTTTTGTAGAATCTGCAAGTGGATTTTTGGATCGCTTTGAGGCCTATGCTGGAAAAGGAAATGCCTTCACATAAAAATGAGACAGAAGCACTCTAGGAGAATTCTGTGTGATAAGTGCATTTCATCTCACAGACTTGAACGTTCCTTTTGATAGAACGCTTTTGCAACACTCCTTTTGTAGAATTTGCAAGTGTTTATTTGGAGCGCTTTCAGGCATAAGCTGGAAAAGGAAATATCTTCACCTAAGAACTAGACAGAAGCATTCTCAGAAACTTCTTTCTGATGAGTGCATTCAACTCACAGACTTGAACCTTGCTTTTGAAAGAGGAGCTTTGAAACACTCTTTTCATAGAATCTGCAAGTGGACACTTGCTGCGCTTTGAGGTCTACGATGGGAAATGAAATATCTTCACCTAAAAACTAGACAGAATCATTCTGAGAAACTTCTGTGTGATGAGTGCATTCAACTCACAGACCTGAGCGTTCCATTTCATACAACAGTTTGGAAACACTGCTTTTGAAGAATCTGCAAGTCTTTATTCGGAGCACTTCGAGGCATATGCTGGAAAAGGAAATATCTTCACATAACAACTGGACAGAAGCATTCTCAGAAACTTGTTTGCGATGAGTGCATTCAACTCACAGACTTGAATGCTACTTTTGAAAGAGCAGTTTTAAACACTCTGTTTGTAGAATCTGCAAGTGGATATTTGGAGCGCTTTGAGGCTTATGCTGGGATATGAAATATCTGCACCTAAATACTAGACAGAAGCATTCTCAGAAACTTCTGTGTGATGAGTGCATTCAACTCACAGAGTTGAATGTTTCTTTTGAAAGAGCAGTTTTGAAACACTCTTTTTGTAGAATCTGCAATTGGATGTTTGGAGCGCTTTGAGGCCTATGCTGGGAAAAGGAATATCTTCACCGAAAAACTAGACACAATCATTCTGAGAAACTTCTCTGTGATGAGTGCATTCAACTCACCAACTTGAGCGTTCCTTTTCATAGAACAGTTTGGAAACACTCCTTTTGTAGAATCTGCAAGTGTTTATTTGGAGCGCTTTGAGGCCTATGCTGGAAAAGGAAATATGTTCACATAAAAACTAGACAGAAGCATTCTCAGAATCTTGTTTGTGATGACTGCATTCTACTCACAGAGTTCAACTTTCTTTTTGATAGAAGAGTTTCAAAACTCTCTTTTTGTAGAGTCTGCAAGTGGATATTTGGAGCGTTTTGAGGCCAATGCTGGAAAAGGAAATATCTTCACATAAAAACTAGACAGAAGCATTCTCAGAAACGTCTGTGTGATGAGTGCATTCAACTCACAGAGTTGAACCTTCCTTTTGATTGAACAGTTTTGAAACACTCTTTTTGTAGAATCTGCAAATGTTTATTTGGAGCGTTTTGAGGCCTATGCTGGAAAAGGAAATATCCTCACATAAAAACTAGACAGAAGCATTCTCAGAAACTTCTGTGTGATGAGTGTATTCAACTCACACACTTGAACGTTCCTTTTGAGAGAATAGTTTCGAAACACTCCTTTTGTAGTATCTGCAAGTGTTTATTTGGAGCACTTTGAGGCCTATGTTGGAAAAGGAAATATCTTCACATTAAAACTAGACAGAAGCATTCTCAGAAACTTCTTTGTGATGAGTGCATTCTACTCACAATGTTGAACCTTCCTTTTGATAGAACAGTTTTGAAACACTCTTTTTGTAGAATCTGCAAGTGGATTTTTGGATGGCTTTGAGGCCTATGCTGGAAAAGGAAATGCCTTCACATAAAAATTAGACAGAAGCACTCTAGGAGAATTCTGTGTGATAAGTGCATTTCACCTCACAGACTTGAACGTTCCTTTTGATAGAACGCTTTTGCAACACTCCTTTTGTAGAATTTGCAAGTGTTTATTTGGAGCGCTTTCAGGCATAAGCTGGAAAAGGAAATATCTTCACCTAAGAACTAGACAGAAGCATTCTCAGAAACTTCTTTCTGATGAGTGCATTCAACTCACAGACTTGAACCTTGCTTTTGAAAGAGCAGCTTTGAAACACTCTTTTCGTAAAATCTGCAAGTGGACACTTGCTGCGCTTTGAGGTCTGTGCTGGGAAATGAAATATCTTCACCTAAAAACCAGACAGAAGCATTCTGAGGAACTTCTGTGTGATGAGTGCATTCAACTCACAGAATTGAACGTTCCTCTTGAGAGAACAGTTTTGAAACACTCCTTTTGAAGAATCTGAAAGTCTTTATTCGGAGCGCTTCGAGACATACGCTGGGAAAGGAAATATCTTCACATAAAAACTGGACAGAAACATTCTCAGAAACTTCTTTGCGATGAGTGCATTCAACTCACAGACTTGAATGTTACCTTTCAAAGAGCAGTTTTAAACACTCTGTTTGTAGAATCTGCAAGTGGATATTTGGAGCGCTTTGAGGCTTACGCTGGGATATGAAATATCTTCACCTAAAAACTAGACAGAAGCATTCTCAGAAACTTCTGTGTGATGAGTGCATTCAACTCACGGAGTTGAACGTTTCTTTTGAAAGAGCAGTTTTGAAACACTCTTTTTGTAGAATCTGCAAGTGGATATTTGGAGCGCTTTGAGGCCTATGCTTGGAAAAGGAATATCTTCACCGAATAACTAGACAGAATCATTCTGAGAAACTTCTGTGTGATGAGTGCATTCAACTCACAGACCTGAGCGTTCCTTTTCATAGAACAGTTTGGAAACACTCCTTTTGAAGAATCTGCAAGTCTTTATTCGGAGCACTTCGAGGCATACGCTGGAAAAGGAAATATCTTCACATAACAACTGGACAGAAGCATTCTCAGAAACTTCTTTGCGATGAGTGCATTCAACTCACGGACTTGAATGTTACCTTTGAAAGAGCAGTTTTAAACACTCTGTTTGTAGAATCTGCAAGTGGATATTTGGAGCGCTTTGAGGCTTATGCTGGGATATGAAATATCTTCACCCAAAAACTGGACAGAAGAATTCTCAGAAACTTCTGTGTGATGAGTGCATTCAACTCACAGAGTTGAATGTTTCTTTTGAAAGAGCAGTTTTGAAACACTCTTTTTGTAGAATCTGCAAATGGATGTTTGGAGCGCTTTGAGGCCTAAGCTGGGAAAAGGAATATCTTCACCGAAAAACTAGACAGAATCATTCTGTGAAACTTCTCTGTGATGAGTGCATTCAACTCACCAACTTGAGCGTTCCTTTTCATAGAACAGTTTGGAAACACTCCTTTTGTAGAATCTGCAAGTGTTTATTTGGAGCGCTTTGAGGCCTATGCTGGAAAAGGAAATATGTTCACATAAAAACTAGACAGAAGCATTCTCAGAATCTTGTTTGTGATGACTGCATTCTACTCACAGAGTTCAACTTTCTTTTTGATAGAAGAGTTTCAAAACTCTCTTTTTGTAGAGTCTGCAAGTGGATATTTGGAGCTCTTTGAGGCCAATGCTGGAAAAGGAAATATCTTCACATAAAAACTAGACAGAAGCATTCTCAGAAACTTCTGTGTGATGAGTGCATTCAACTCACAGAGTTGAACCTTCCTTTTGATTGAACAGTTTTGAAACACTCTTTTTGTAGGATCTGCAAGTGGTTATTTGGAGCGTTTTGAGGCCTATGCTGGAAAAGGAAATATCCTCACATAAAAACTAGACAGAAGCATTCTCAGAAACTTCTGTGTGATGAGTGCATTCAACTCACAGACTTGAACGTTCCTTTTGAGAGAACAGTTTCGAAACACTCCTTTTGTAGTATCTGCAAGTGTTTATTTGGAGCACTTTGAGGCCTATGTTGGAAAAGGAAATATCTTCACATAAAAACTAGACAGAAGCATTCTCAGAAACTTCTTTGTGATGAGTGCATTCTACTCACAATGTTGAACCTTCCTTTTGTTAGAACAGTTTTGAAACACTCTTTTTGTAGAATCTGAAAGTGGATATTTGGAGCGCTTTGAGGCCTATGCTGGAAAAGGAAATGCCTTCACATAAAAATTAGACAGAAGCACTCTAGGAGAATTGTGTGTGAAAATGCATTTCATCTCACAGACTTGAACGTTCCTTTTGATAGAACGCTTTTGCAACACTGCTTTTGTAGAATTTGCAAGTGTTTACTTGGAGCGCTTTCAGGCATAAGCTGGAAAAGGAAATATCTTCACCTAAGAACTAGACAGAAGCATTTTCAGAAACTTCTTTCTGATGAATGCATTCAACTCACAGACTTGAACCTTGCTTTTGAAAGAGCAGCTTTGAAACACTCTTTTCATAGAATCTGCAAGTGGACACTTGCTGCGCTTTGAGGTCTATGTTGGGAAATGAAATATCTTCACCTAAAAACCAGACAGAAGCATTCTGAGGAACTTCTGTGTGATGAGTGCATTCAACTCACAGAATTGAACGTTCCTCTTGATAGAACAGTTTTGAAACACTCCTTTTGAAGAATCTGAAAGTCTTTATTCGGAGCGCTTCGAGACATACGCTGGGAAAGGAAATATCTTCACATAAAAACTGGACAGAAATATTCTCAGAAACTTCCTTGCGATGAGTGCACTCAACTCACAGACTTGAATGTTACCTTTCAAAGAGCAGTTTTAAACACTCTGTTTGTAGAATCTGCAAGTGGATATTTGGAGCGCTTTGAGGCTTACGCTGGGATATGAAATATCTTCACCTAATAACTAGACAGAAGCATTCTCAGAAACTTCTGTGTGATGAGTGCATTCAACTCACAGAGTTGAGCGTTTCTTTTGAAAGAGCAGTTTTGAAACACTCTTTTTGTAGAATCTGCAAGTGGATATTTGGAGCGCTTTGAGGCCTATGCTGGGAAAAGGAATATCTTCACCGAAAAACTAGACAGAATCATTCTGAGAAACTTCTGTGTGATTAGTGCATTCAACTCACAGACCTGAGCGTTCCTTTTCATAGAACAGTTTGGAAACTCTCCTTTTGAAGAATCTGCAAGTCTTTATTCGGAGCACTTCGAGGCATACGCTGGAAAAGGAAATATCTTCACATAACAACTGGACAGAAGCATTCTCAGAAACTTCTTTGCGATGACTGCATTCAACTCACAGACTTGAATGTTACCTTTCAAAGAGCAGTTTTAAACACTCTGTTTGTCGAATCTGCAAGTGGATATTTCGAGCGCTTTGAGGCTTACGCGGGGATATGAAATATCTTCACCGAAAAACTAGACAGAAGCATTCTCAGAAACTTCTGTGTGATGAGTGCATTCAACTCACAGAGTTGAGCGTTTCTTTTGAAAGAGCAGTTTTGAAACACTCTTTTTGTAGAATCTGCAATTGGATATTTGGAGTGCTTTGAGGCCTATGCTGGGAAAAGGAATATCTTCACCGAAAAACTAGACAGAATCATTCTGAGAAACTTCTGTGTGATGAGTGCATTCAACTCACAGACCTGAGCGTTCCTTTTCATAGAACAGTTTGGAAACATTCCTTTTGAAGAATCTGCAAGTCTTTATTCGGAGCACTTCGAGGCATACGCTGGAAAAGGAAATATCTTCACATAACAACTGGACAGAAGCATTCTCAGAAACTTCTTTGCGATGAGTGCATTCAACTCACAGACTTGAATGTTACCTTTGAAAGAGCAGTTTTAAACACTCTGTTTGTAGAATCTGCAAGTGGATATTTGGAGCGCTTTGAGGCTTATGCTGGGATATGAAATATCTTCACCCAAAAACTGGACAGAAGCATTCTCAGAAACTTCTGTGTGATGAGTGCATTCAACTCACAGAGTTGAATGTTTCTTTTGAAAGAGCAGTTTTGAAACACTCTTTTTGTAGAATCTGCAATTGGATGTTTGGAGCGCTTTGAGGCCTATGCTGGGAAAAGGAATATCTTCACTGAAAAACTAGACAGAATCATTCTGAGAAACTTCTCTGTGATGAGTGCATTCAACTCACCAACTTGAGCGTTCCTTTTCATAGAAGAGTTTGGAAACACTCCTTTTGTAGAATCTGCAAGTGTTTATTTGGAGCGCTTTGAGGCCTATGCTGGAAAAGGAAATATGTTCACATAAAAACTAGACAGAAGCATTCTCAGAATCTTGTTTGTGATGACTGCATTCTACTCACAGAGTTCAACTTTCTTTTTGATAGAAGAGTTTCAAAACTCTCTTTTTGTAGAGTCTGCAAGTGGATATTTGGAGCTCTTTGAGGCCAATGCTGGAAAAGGAAATATCTTCACATAAAAACTAGACAGAAGCATTCTCAGAAACTTCTGTGTGATGAGTGCATTCAACTCACAGAGTTGAACATTCCTTTTGATTGAACAGTTTTGAAACACTCTTTTTGTAGAATCTGCAAGTGGTTATTTGGAGCGTTTTGAGGCCTATGCTGGAAAAGGAAATATCCTCACATAAAAACTAGACAGAAGCATTCTCAGAAACTTCTTTGTGATGAGTGCATTCTACTCACAATGTTGAACCTTCCTTTTGATAGAACAGTTTTGAAACACTCTTTTTGTAGAATCTGAAAGTGGATATTTGGAGCGCTTTGAGGCCTATGCTGGAAAAGGAAATGCCTTCACATAAAAATTAGACAGAAGCACTCTAGGAGAATTGTGTGTGATGAGTGCATTTCATCTCACAGACTTGAACGTTCCTTTTGATAGAACGCTTTTGCAACACTGCTTTTGTAGAATTTGCAAGTGTTTACTTGGAGCGCTTTCAGGCATAAGCTGGAAAAGGAAATATCTTCACCTAAGAACTAGACAGAAGCATTCTCAGAAACTTCTTTCTGATGAGTGCATTCAACTCACAGACTTGAAACTTGCTTTTGAAAGAGAAGCTTGGAAACACTCTTTTCATAGAATCTGCAAGTGGACACTTGCTGCGCTTTGAGGTCTATGCTGGGAAATGAAATATCTTCACCTAAAAACCAGACAGAAGCATTCTGAGGAACTTCTGTGTGATGAGTGCATTCAACTCACAGAATTGAACGTTCCTCTTGATAGAACAGTTTTGAAACACTCCTTTTGGAGAATCTGAAAGTCTTTATTCGGAGCGCTTCGAGACATACGCTGGGAAAGGAAATATCTTCACATAAAAACTGGACAGAAACATTCTCAGAAACTTCTTTGCGATGAGTGCACTCAACTCACAGACTTGAATGTTACCTTTCAAAGAGCAGTTTTAAACACTCTGTTTGTAGAATCTGCAAGTGGATATTTGGAGCGCTTTGAGGCTTACGCTGGGATATGAAATATCTTCACCTAATAACTAGACAGAAGCATTCTCAGAAACTTCTGTGTGATGAGTGCATTCAACTCACAGAGTTGAACGTTTCTTTTGAAAGAGCAGTTTTGAAACACTCTTTTTGTAGAATCTGCAAGTGGATATTTGGAGCGCTTTGAGGCCTATGCTGGGAAAAGGAATATCTTCACCGAAAAACTAGACAGAATCATTCTGAGAAACTTCTGTGTGATGAGTGCATTCAACTCACAGACCTGAGCGTTCCTTTTCATAGAACAGTTTGGAAACTCTCCTTTTGAAGAATCTGCAAGTCTTTATTCGGAGCACTTCGAGGCATACGCTGGAAAAGGAAATATCTTCACATAACAACTGGACAGAAGCATTCTCAGAAACTTCTTTGCGATGACTGCATTCAACTCACAGACTTGAATGTTACCTTTGAAAGAGCAGTTTTAAACACTCTGTTTGTAGAATCTGCAAGTGGATATTTGGAGCGCTTTGAGGCTTATGCTGGGATATGAAATATCTTCACCTAAAAACTGGACAGAAGAATTCTCAGAAACTTCTGTGTGATGAGTACATTCAACTCACAGAGTTGAATGTTTCTTTTGAAAGAGCAGTTTTGAAACACTCTTTTTGTAGAATCTGCAATTGGATGTTTGGAGCGCTTTGAGGCCTATGCTGGGAAAAGGAATATCTTCACCGAAAAACTAGACAGAATCATTCTGAGAAACTTCTCTGTGATGAGTGCATTCAACTCACCAACTTGAGCGTTCCTTTTCATAGAAGAGTTTGGAAACACTCCTTTTGTAGAATATGCAAGTGTTTATTTGGAGCGCTTTGAGGCCTATGCTGGAAAAGGAAATATGTTCACATAAAAACTAGACAGAAGCATTCTCAGAATCTTGTTTGTGATGACTGCATTCTACTCACAGAGTTCAACTTTCTTTTTGATAGAAGAGTTTCAAAACTCTCTTTTTGTAGAGTCTGCAAGTGGATATTTGGAGCTCTTTGAGGCCAATGCTGGAAAAGGAAATATCTTCACATAAAAACTAGACAGAAGCATTCTCAGAAACTTCTGTGTGATGAGTGCATTCAACTCACAGAGTTGAACCTTCCTTTTGATTGAACAGTTTTGAAACACTCTTTTTGTAGTATCTGCAAGTGGTTATTTGGAGCGTTTTGAGGCCTATGCTGGAAAAGGAAATATCCTCACATAAAAACTAGACAGAAGCATTCTCAGAAACTTCTGTGTGATGAGTGCATTCAACTCACAGACTTGAACGTTCCTTTTGAGAGAACAGTTTCGAAACACTCCTTTTGTAGTATCTGCAAGTGTTTATTTGGAGCACTTTGAGGCCTATGTTGGAAAAGGAAATATCTTCACATAAAAACTAGACAGAAGCATTCTCAGAAACTTCTTTGTGATGAGTGCATTCTACTCACAATGTTGAACCTTCCTTTTGTTAGAACAGTTTTGAAACACTCTTTTTGTAGAATCTGAAAGTGGATATATGGAGCGCTTTGAGGCCTATGCTGGAAAAGGAAATGCCTTCACATAAAAATTAGACAGAAGCACTCTAGGAGAATTCTGTGTGATAAGTGCATTTCATCTCACAGACTTGAACGTTCCTTTTGATAGAACGCTTTTGCAACACTCCTTTTGTAGAATTTACAAGTGTTTATTTGGAGCGCTTTCAGGCATAAGCTGGAAAAGGAAATATCTTCACCTAAGAACTAGACAGAAGCATTCTCAGAAACTTCTTTCTGATGAGTGCATTCAACTCACAGACTTGAACCTTGATTTTGAAAGAGCAGCTTTGAAACACTCTTTTCATAGAATCTGCAAGTGGACACTTGCTGCGCTTTGAGGTCTATGCTGGGAAATGAAATATCTTCACCTAAAAACCAGACAGAAGCATTCTGAGGAACTTCTGCGTGATGAGTGCATTCAACTCACAGCATTGAACGTTCCTCTTGATAGAACAGTTTTGAAACACTCCTTTTGAAGAATCTGAAAGTCTTTATTCGGAGCGCTTCGAGACATACGCTGGGAAAGGAAATATCTTCACATAAAAACTGGACAGAAACATTCTCAGAAACTTCTTTGCGATGAGTGCATTCAACTCACAGACTTGAATGTTACCTTTCAAAGAGCAGTTTTAAACACTCTGTTTGTAGAATCTGCAAGTGGATATTTGGAGCGCTTTGAGGCTTACGCTGGGATATGAAATATCTTCACCTAAAAACTAGACAGAAGCATTCTCAGAAACTTCTGTGTGATGAGTGCATTCAACTCACAGAGTTGAATGTTTCTTTTGAAAGAGCAGTTTTGAAACACTCTTTTTGTAGAATCTGCAATTGGATGTTTGGAGCGCTTTGAGGCCTATTCTGGGAAAAGGAATATCTTCACCGAAAAACTAGACAGAATCATTCTGAGAAACTCCTCTGTGATGAGTGCATTCAACTCACCAACTTGAGCGTTCCTTTTCATAGAAGAGTTTGGAAACACTCCTTTTGTAGAATCTGCAAGTGTTTATTTGGAGCGCTTTGAGGCCTATGCTGGAAAAGGAAATATGTTCACATAAAAACTAGACAGAAGCATTCTCAGAATCTTGTTTGTGATGACTGCATTCTACTCACAGAGTTCAACTTTCTTTTTGATAGAAGAGTTTCAAAACTCTCTTTTTGTAGAGTCTGCAAGTGGATATTTGGAGCTCTTTGAGGCCAATGCTGGAAAAGGAAATATCTTCACATAAAAACTAGACAGAAGCATTCTCAGAAACTTCTGTGTGATGAGTGCATTCAACTCACAGAGTTGAACCTTCCTTTTGATTGAACAGTTTTGAAACACTCTTTTTGTAGAATCTGCAAGTGGTTATTTGGAGCGTTTTGAGGCCTATGCTGGAAAAGGAAATATCCTCACATAAAAACTAGACAGAAGCATTCTCAGAAACTTCTGTGTGATGAGTGCATTCAACTCACAGACTTGAACGTTCCTTTTGAGAGAACAGTTTCGAAACACTCCTTTTGTAGTATCTGCAAGTGTTTATTTGGAGCACTTTGAGGCCTATGTTGGAAAAGGAAATATCTTCACATAAAAACTAGACAGAAGCATTCTCAGAAACTTCTTTGTGATGAGTGCATTCTACTCACAATGTTGAACCTTCCTTTTGTTAGAACAGTTTTGAAACACTCTTTTTGTAGAATCTGAAATTGGATATTTGGAGCGCTTTGAGGCCTATGCTGGAAAAGGAAATGCCTTCACATAAAAATTAGACAGAAGCACTCTAGGAGAATTCTGTGTGATAAGTGCATTTCATCTCACAGACTTGAACGTTCCTTTTGATAGAACGCTTTTGCAACACTGCTTTTGTAGAATTTGCAAGTGTTTACTTGGAGCGCTTTCAGGCATAAGCTGGAAAAGGAAATATCTTCACCTAAGAACTAGACAGAAGCATTCTCAGAAACTTCTTTCTGATGAGTGCATTCAACTCACAGACTTGAAACTTGCTTTTGAAAGAGCAGCTTTGAAACACTCTTTTCATAGAATCTGCAAGGGGACACTTGCTGCGCTTTGAGGTCTATGTTGGGAAATGAAATATCTTCACCTAAAAACCAGACAGAAGCATTCTGAGGAACTTCTGCGTGATGAGTGCATTCAACTCACAGCATTGAACGTTCCTCTTGATAGAACAGTTTTGAAACACTCCTTTTGAAGAATCTGAAAGTCTTTATTCGGAGCGCTTCGAGACATACGCTGGGAAAGGAAATATCTTCACATAAAAACTGGACAGAAACATTCTCAGAAACTTCTTTGCGATGAGTGCATTCAACTCACAGACTTGAATGTTACCTTTCAAAGAGCAGTTTTAAACACTCTGTTTGTAGAATCTGCAAGTGGATATTTGGAGCGCTTTGAGGCTTACGCTGGGATATGAAATATCTTCACCTAAAAACTAGACAGAAGCATTCTCAGAAACTTCTGTGTGATGAGTGCATTCAACTCACAGAGTTGAATGTTTCTTTTGAAAGAGCAGTTTTGAAACACTCTTTTTGTAGAATCTGCAATTGGATGTTTGGAGCGCTTTGAGGCCTATTCTGGGAAAAGGAATATCTTCACCGAAAAACTAGACAGAATCATTCTGAGAAACTCCTCTGTGATGAGTGCATTCAACTCACCAACTTGAGCGTTCCTTTTCATAGAAGAGTTTGGAAACACTCCTTTTGTAGAATCTGCAAGTGTTTATTTGGAGCGCTTTGAGGCCTATGCTGGAAAAGGAAATATGTTCACATAAAAACTAGACAGAAGCATTCTCAGAATCTTGTTTGTGATGACTGCATTCTACTCACAGAGTTCAACTTTCTTTTTGATAGAAGAGTTTCAAAACTCTCTTTTTGTAGAGTCTGCAAGTGGATATTTGGAGCTCTTTGAGGCCAATGCTGGAAAAGGAAATATCTTCACATAAAAACTAGACAGAAGCATTCTCAGAAACTTCTGTGTGATGAGTGCATTCAACTCACAGAGTTGAACCTTCCTTTTGATTGAACAGTTTTGAAACACTCTTTTTGTAGAATCTGCAAGTGGTTATTTGGAGCGTTTTGAGGCCTATGCTGGAAAAGGAAATATCCTCACATAAAAACTAGACAGAAGCATTCTCAGAAACTTCTGTGTGATGAGTGCATTCAACTCACAGACTTGAACGTTCCTTTTGAGAGAACAGTTTCGAAACACTCCTTTTGTAGTATCTGCAAGTGTTTATTTGGAGCACTTTGAGGCCTATGTTGGAAAAGGAAATATCTTCACATAAAAACTAGACAGAAGCATTCTCAGAAACTTCTTTGTGATGAGTGCATTCTACTCACAATGTTGAACCTTCCTTTTGTTAGAACAGTTTTGAAACACTCTTTTTGTAGAATCTGAAATTGGATATTTGGAGCGCTTTGAGGCCTATGCTGGAAAAGGAAATGCCTTCACATAAAAATTAGACAGAAGCACTCTAGGAGAATTCTGTGTGATAAGTGCATTTCATCTCACAGACTTGAACGTTCCTTTTGATAGAACGCTTTTGCAACACTGCTTTTGTAGAATTTGCAAGTGTTTACTTGGAGCGCTTTCAGGCATAAGCTGGAAAAGGAAATATCTTCACCTAAGAACTAGACAGAAGCATTCTCAGAAACTTCTTTCTGATGAGTGCATTCAACTCACAGACTTGAAACTTGCTTTTGAAAGAGCAGCTTTGAAACACTCTTTTCAAAGAATCTGCAAGGGGACACTTGCTGCGCTTTGAGGTCTATGTTGGGAAATGAAATATCTTCACCTAAAAACCAGACAGAAGCATTCTGAGGAACTTCTGTGTGATGAGTGCATTCAACTCACAGAATTGAACGTTCCTCTTGATAGAACAGTTTTGAAACACTCCTTTTGAAGAATCTGAAAGTCTTTATTCAGAGCGCTTCGAGACATACACTGGGAAAGGAAATATCTTCACATAAAAACTGGACAGAAACATTCTCAGAAACTTCTTTGCGATGAGTGCACTCAACTCACAGACTTGAATGTTACCTTTCAAAGAGCAGTTTTAAACACTCTGTTTGTAGAATCTGCAAGTGGATATTTGGATCGCTTTGAGGCTTACGCTGGGATATGAAATATCTACACCTAAAAACTAGACAGAAGCATTCTCAGAAACTTCTGTGTGATGAGTGCATTCAACTCACAGAGTTGAACGTTTCTTTTGAAAGAGCAGTTTTGAAACACTCTTTTTGTAGAATCTGCAAGTGGATATTTGGAGCGCTTTGAGGCCTATGCTGGGAAAAGGAATATCTTCACCGAAAAACTAGACAGAATCATTCTAAGAAACTTCTGTGTGATGAGTGCATTCAACTCACAGACCTGAGTGTTCCTTTTCATAGAACAGTTTGGAAACACTCCTTTTGAAGAATCTGCAAGTCTTTATTCGGAGCACTTCGAGGCATACGCTGGAAAAGGAAATATCTTCACATAACAACTGGACAGAAGCATTCTCAGAAACTTCTTTGCGATGAGTGCATTCAACTCACAGACTTGAATGTTACCTTTGAAATAGCAGTTTTAAACACTCTGTTTGTAGAATCTGCAAGTGGATATTTGGAGCACTTTGAGGCTTATGCTGGGATATGAAATATCTTCACCTAAAAACTGGACAGAAGAATTCTCAGAAACTTCTGTGTGATGAGTGCATTCAACTCACAGAGTTGAATGTTTCTTTTGAAGGAGCAGTTTTGAAACACTCTTTTTGTAGAATCTGCAATTGGATGTTTGGAGCGCTTTGAGGCCTATGCTGGGAAAACAATATCTTCACCGAAAAACTAGACAGAATCATTCTGAGAAACTTCTCTGTGAGGATTGCATTCAACTCACCAACTTGAGCGTTCCTTTTCATAGAACAGTTTGGAAACACTCCTTTTGTAGAATCTGCAAGTGTTTATTTGGAGCGCTTTGAGGCCTATGCTGGAAAAGGAAATATGTTCACATAAAAACTAGACAGAAGCATTCTCAGAATCTTGTATGTGATGACTGCATTCTACTCACAGAGTTCAACTTTCTTTTTGATAGAAGAGTTTCAAAACTCTCTTTTTGTAGAGTCTGCAAGTGGATATTTGGAGCTCTTTGAGGCCAATGCTGGAAAAGGAAATATCTTCACATAAAAACTAGACAGAAGCATTCTCAGAAACTTCTGTGTGATGAGTGCATTCAACTCACAGAGTTGAACCTTCCTTTTGATTGAACAGTTTTGAAACACTCTTTTTGTAGAATCTGCAAGTGGTTATTTGGAGCGTTTTGAGGCCTATGCTGGAAAAGGAAATATCCTCACATAAAAACTAGACAGAAGCATTCTCAGAAACTTCTGTGTGATGAGTGCATTCAACTCACAGACTTGAACGTTCCTTTTGAGAGAACAGTTTCGAAACACTCCTTTTGTAGTATCTGCAAGTGTTTATTTGGAGCACTTTGAGGCCTATGTTGGAAAAGGAAATATCTTCACATAAAAACTGGACCGAAGCATTCTCAGAAACTTCTTTGTGATGAGTGCATTCTAGTCACAATGTTGAACCTTCCTTTTGATAGAACAGTTTTGAAACACTCTTTTTGTAGAATCTGCAAGTGGATATTTGGAGCGCTTTGAGGCCTATGCTGGAAAAGGAAATGCCTTCACATAAAAATTAGACAGAAGCACTCTAGGAGAATTCTGTGTGATAAGTGCATTTCTTCTCACAGACTTGAACGTTCCTTTTGATAGAACGCTTTTGCAACACTCCTTTTGTAGAATTTGCAAGTGTTTATTTGGAGCGCTTTCAGGCATAAGCTGGAAAAGGAAATATCTTCACCTAAGAACTAGACAGAAGCATTCTCAGAAACTTCTTTCTGATGAGTGCATTCAACTCACAGACTTGAACCTTGCTTTTGAGAGAGCAGCTTTGAAACACTCTTTTCATAGAATCTGCAAGTGGACACTTGCTGCGCTTTGAGGTCTATGCTGGGAAATGAAATATCTTCACCTAAAAACCAGACAGAAGCATTCTGAGGAACTTCTGTGTGATGAGTGCATTCAACTCACAGAATGGAACGTTCCTCTTGATAGAACAGTTTTGAAACACTCCTTTTGAAGAATCTGAAAGTCTTTATTCGGAGCGCTTCGAGACATACGCTGGGAAAGGAAATATCTTCACATAAAAACTGGACAGAAACATTCTCAGAAACTTCTTTGCGATGAGTGCATTCAACTCACAGACTTGAATGTTACCTTTCAAAGAGCAGTTTTAAACACTCTGTTTGTAGAATCTGCAAGTGGATATTTGGAGCGCTTTGAGGCTTACGCTGAGATATGAAATATCTTCACCGAAAAACTCGACAGAAGCATTCTCAGAAACTTCTGTGTGATGAGTGCATTCAACTCACAGAGTTGAGCGTTTCTTTTCAAAGAGCAGTTTTGAAACACTCTTTTTGTAGAATCTGCAAGTGAATATTTGGAGTGCTTTGAGGACTATGCTGGGAAAAGGAATATCTTCACCGAAAAACTAGACAGAATCATTCTGAGAAACTTCTGTGTGATGAGTGCATTCAACTCACAGACCTGAGCGTTCCTTTTCATAGAACAGTTTGGAAACATTCCTTTTGAAGAATCTGCAAGGCTTTATTCGGAGCACTTCGAGGCATACGCTGGAAAAGGAAATATCTTCACATAACAACTGGACAGAAGCATTCTCAGAAACTTCTTTGCGATGAGTGCATTCAACTCACAGACTTGAATGTCACCTTTGAAAGAGCAGTTTTAAACACTCTGTTTGTAGAATCTGCAAGTGGATATTTGGAGCGCTTTGAGGCTTATGCTGGGATATGAAATATCTTCACCTAAAAACTGGACAGATGCATTCTCAAAAACGTCTGTGTGATGAGTGCATTCAACTCACAGAGTTGAATGTTTCTTTTGAAAGAGCAGTTTTGAAACACTCTTTTTTAGAATCTGCAATTGGATGTTTGGAGCGCTTTGAGGCCTATGCTGGGAAAAGGTATATCTTCACCGAAAAACTAGACAGAATCATTCTGAAAAACTTCTCTGTGATGAGTGCATTCAACTGACCAACTTGAGCGTTCCTTTTCATAGAAGAGTTTGGAAACACTCCTTTTGTAGAATCTGCAAGTGTTTATTTGGAGCGCTTTGAGGCCTATGCTGGAAAAGGAAATATGTTCACATAAAAACTAGACAGAAGCATTCTCAGAATCTTGTTTGTGATGACTGCATTCTACTCACAGAGTTCAACTTTCTTTTTGATAGAAGAGTTTCAAAACTCTCTTTTTGTGGAGTCTGCAAGTGGATATTTGGAGCTCTTTGAGGCCAATGCTGGAAAAGGAAATATCTTCACATAAAAACTAGACAGAAGCATTCTCAGAAACTTCTGTGTGATGAGTGCATTCAACTCACAGAGTTGAATCTTCCTTTTGATTGAACAGTTTTGAAACACTCTTTTTGTAGAATCTGCAAGTGGTTATTTGGAGCGTTTTGAGGCCTATGCTGGAAAAGGAAATATCCTCACATAAAAACTAGACAGAAGCATTCTCAGAAACTTCTGTGTGATGAGTGCATTCAACTCACAGACTTGAACGTTCCTTTTGAGAGAATAGTTTCGAAACACTCCTTTTGTAGTATCTGCAAGTGTTTATTTGGAGCACTTTGAGGCCTATGTTGGAAAAGGAAATATCTTCACATAAAAACTAGACAGAAGCATTCTCAGAAACTTCTTTGTGATGAGTGCATTCTACTCACAATGTTGAACCTTCCTTTTGTTAGAACAGTTTTGAAACACTCTTTTTGTAGAATCTGAAAGTGGATATTTGGAGCGCTTTGAGGCCTATGCTGGAAAAGGAAATGCCTTCACATAAAAATTAGACAGAAGCACTCTAGGAGAATTCTGTGTGATAAGTGCATTTCATCTCACAGACTTGAACTTTCCTTTTGATGGAACGCTTTTGCAACACTGCTTTTGTAGAATTTGCAAGTGTTTACATGGAGCGCTTTCAGGCATAAGCTGGAAAAGGAAATATCTTCACCTAAGAACTAGACAGAAGCATTCTCAGAAACTTCTTTCTGATGAGTGCATTCAACTCACAGACTTGAAACTTGCTTTTGAAAGAGCAGCTTTGAAACACTCTTTTCATAGAATCTGCAAGTGGACACTTGCTGCGCTTTGAGGTCTATGTTGGGAAATGAAATATCTTCACCTAAAAACCAGACAGAAGCATTCTGAGGAACTTCTGTGTGATGAGTGCATTCAACTCACAGAATTGAACGTTCCTCTTGATAGAACAGTTTTGAAACACTCCTTTTGAAGAATCTGAAAGTCTTTATTCAGAGCGCTTCGAGACATACGCTGGGAAAGGAAATATCTTCACATAAAAACTGGACAGAAACATTCTCAGAAACTTCTTTGCGATGAGTGCACTCAACTCACAGACTTGAATGTTACCTTTCAAAGAGCAGTTTTAAACACTCTGTTTGTAGAATCTGCAAGTGGATATTTGGAGCGCTTTGAGGCTTACGCTGGGATATGAAATATCTACACCTAAAAACTAGACAGAAGCATTCTCAGAAACTTCTGTGTGATGAGTGCATTCAACTCACAGAGTTGAACGTTTCTTTTGAAAGAGCAGTTTTGAAACACTCTTTTTGTAGAATCTGCAAGTGGATATTTGGAGCGCTTTGAGGCCTATGCTGGGAAAAGGAATATCTTCACCGAAAAACTAGACAGAATCATTCTGAGAAACCTCTGTGTGATGAGTGCATTCAACTCACAGACCTGAGCGTTCCTTTTCATAGAACAGTTTGGAAACTCTCCTTTTGAAGAATCTGCAAGTCTTTATTCGGAGCACTTCGAGGCATACGCTGGAAAAGGAAATATCTTCACATAACAACTGGACAGAAGCATTCTCAGAAACTTCTTTGCGATGACTGCATTCAACTCACAGACTTGAATGTTACCTTTGAAAGAGCAGTTTTAAACACTCTGTTTGTAGAATCTGCAAGTGGATATTTGGAGCGCTTTGAGGCTTATGCTGGGATATGAAATATCTTCACCTAAAAACTGGACAGAAGAATTCTCAGAAACTTCTGTGTGATGAGTGCATTCAACTCACAGAGTTGAATGTTTCTTTTGAAAGAGCAGTTTTGAAACACTCTTTTTGTAGAATCTGCAATTGGATGTTTGGAGCGCTTTGAGGCCTATGCTGGGAAAAGGAATATCTTCACCGAAAAACTAGACAGAATCATTCTGAGAAACTTCTCTGTGATGAGTGCATTCAACTCACCAACTTGAGCGTTCCTTTTCATAGAACAGTTTGGAAACACTCCTTTTGTAGAATCTGCAAGTGTTTATTTGGAGCGCTTTGAGGCCTATGCTGGAAAAGGAAATATGTTCACATAAAAACTAGACAGAAGCATTCTCAGAATCTTGTTTGTGATGACTGCATTCTACTCACAGAGTTCAACTTTCTTTTTGATAGAAGAGTTTCAAAACTCTCTTTTTGTAGAGTCTGCAAGTGGATATTTGGAGCTCTTTGAGGCCAATGCTGGAAAAGGAAATATCTTCACATAAAAATTAGACAGAAGCATTCTCAGAAACTTCTGTGTGATGAGTGCATTCAACTCACAGAGTTGAACCTTCCTTTTGATTGAACAGTTTTGAAACACTCTTTTTGTAGAATCTGCAAGTGGTTATTTGGAGCGTTTTGAGGCCTATGCTGGAAAAGGAAATATCCTCACATAAAAACTAGACAGAAGCATTCTCAGAAACTTCTGTGTGATGAGTGCATTCAACTCACACACTTGAACGTTCCTTTTGAGAGAACAGTTTCGAAACACTCCTTTTGTAGTATCTGCAAGTGTTTATTTGGAGCACTTTGAGGCCTATGTTGGAAAAGGAAATATCTTCACATAAAAACTAGACAGAAGCATTCTCAGAAACTTCTTTGTGATGCGTGCATTCTACTCACAATGTTGAACCTTCCTTTTGATAGAACAGTTTTGAAACACTCTTTTTGTAGAATCTGCAAGTGGATATTTGGAGCGCTTTGAGGCCTATGCTGGAAAAGGAAATGCCTTCACATAAAAATTAGACAGAAGCACTCTAGGAGAATTCTGTGTGATAAGTGCATTTCATCTCACAGACTTGAACGTTCCTTTTGATAGAACGCTTTTGCAACACTCCTTTTGTAGAATTTGCAAGTGTTTATTTGGAGCGCTTTCAGGCATAAGCTGGAAAAGGAAATATCTTCACCTAAGAACTAGACAGAAGCATTCTCAGAAACTTCTTTCTGATGAGTGCATTCAACTCACAGACTTGAACCTTGCTTTTGAAAGAGCAGCTTTGAAACACTCTTTTCATAGAATCTGCAAGTGGACACTTGCTGCGCTTTGAGGTCTATGCTGGGAAATGAAATATCTTCACCTAAAAACTAGACAGAATCATTCTGAGGAACTTCTGTGTGATGAGTGCATTCAACTCACAGACCTGAGCGTTGCTTTTCATACAACAGTTTGGAAACACTGCTTTTGAAGAATCTGCAAGCCTTTATTCGGAGGGCTTCGAGACATACGCTGGGAAAGGAAATATCTTCACATAAAAACTGGACAGAAACATTCTCAGAAACTTCTTTGCGATGAGTGCACTCAACTCACAGACTTGAATGTTACCTTTCAAAGAGCAGTTTTAAACACTCTGTTTGTAGAATCTGCAAGTGGATATTTGGAGCGCTTTGAGGCTTACGCTGGGATATGAAATATCTTCACCTGATAACTAGACAGAAGCATTCTCAGAAACTTCTGTGTGATGAGTGCATTCAACTCACAGAGTTGAACGTTTCTTTTGAAAGAGCAGTTTTGAAACACTCTTTTTGTAGAATCTGCAAGTGGATATTTGGAGCGCTTTGAGGCCTATGCTGGGAAAAGGAATATCTTCACCGAAAAATTAGACAGAATCATTCTGAGAAACTTCTGTGTGATGAGTGCATTCAACTCACAGACCTGAGCATTCCTTTTCATAGAACAGTTTGGAAACTCTCCTTTTGAAGAATCTGCAAGTCTTTATTCGGAGCACTTCGAGGCATACGCTGGAAAAGGAAATATCTTCACATAACAACTGGACAGAAGCATTCTCAGAAACTTCTTTGTGATGACTGCATTCAACTCACAGACTTGAATATTACCTTTGAAAGAGCAGTTTTAAACACTCTGTTTGTAGAATCTGCAAGTGGATATTTGGAGTGCTTTGAGGCTTAAGCTGGGATATGAAATATCTTCACCTAAAAACTGGACAGAAGAATTCTCGGAAACTTCTGTGTGATGAGTGCATTCAACTCACAGAGTTGAATGTTTCTTTTGAAAGAGCAGTTTTGAAACACTCTTTTTGTAGAATCTGCAATTGGATGTTTGGAGCGCTTTGAGGCCTATGCTGGGAAAAGGAATATCTTCACCGAAAAACTAGACAGAATCATTCTGAGAAACTTCTCTGTGATGAGTGCATTCAACTCACCAACTTGAGCGTTCCTTTTCATAGAAGAGTTTGGAAACACTCCTTTTGTAGAATCTGCAAGTGTTTATTTGGAGCGCTTTGAGGCCTATGCTGGAAAAGGAAATATGTTCACATAAAAACTAGACAGAAGCATTCTCAGAATCTTGTTTGTGATGACTGCATTCTACTCACAGAGTTCAACTTTCTTTTTGATAAAAGAGTTTCAAAACTCTCTTTTTGTAGAGTCTGCAAGTGGATATTTGGAGCTCTTTGAGGCCAATGCTGGAAAAGGAAATATCTTCACATAAAAACTAGACAGAAGCATTCTCAGAAACTTCTGTGTGATGAGTGCATTCAACTCACAGAGTTGAACCTTCCTTTTGATTGAACAGTTTTGAAACACTCTTTTTGTAGAATCTGCAAGTGGTTATTTGGAGCGTTTTGAGGCCTATGCTGGAAAAGGAAATATCCTCACATAAAAACTAGACAGAAGCATTCTCAGAAACTTCTGTGTGATGAGTGCATTCAACTCACAGACTTGAACGTTCCTTTTGAGAGAACAGTTTCGAAACACTCCTTTTGTAGTATCTGCAAGTGTTTATTTGGAGCACTTTGAGGCCTATGTTGGAAAAGGAAATATCTTCACATAAAAACTAGACAGAAGCATTCTCAGAAACTTCTTTGTGATGAGTGCATTCTACTCACAATGTTGAACCTTCCTTTTGTTAGAACAGTTTTGAAACACTCTTTTTGTAGAATCTGAAAGTGGATATTTGGAGCGCTTTGAGGCCTATGCTGGAAAAGGAAATGCCTTCACATAAAAATTAGACAGAAGCACTCTAGGAGAATTCTGTGTGATAAGTGCATTTCATCTCACAGACTTGAACCTTCCTTTTGATGGAACGCTTTTGCAACACTGCTTTTGTAGAATTTGCAAGTGTTTACTTGGAGCGCTTTCAGGCATAAGCTGGAAAAGGAAATATCTTCACCTAAGAACTAGACAGAAGCATTCTCAGAAACTTCTTTCTGATGAGTGCATTCAACTCACAGACTTGAACCTTGCTTTTGAAAGAGCAGCTTTGAAACACTCTTTTCATAGAATCTGCAAGTGGACACTTGCTGCGCTTTGAGGTCTATGTTGGGAAATGAAATATCTTCACCTAAAAACCAGACAGAAGCATTCTGAGGAACTTCTGTGTGATGAGTGCATTCAACTCACAGAATTGAACGTTCCTCTTGATAGAACAGTTTTGAAACACTCCTTTTGAAGAATCTGAAAGTCTTTATTCAGAGCGCTTCGAGACATACGCTGGGAAAGGAAATATCTTCACATAAAAACTGGACAGAAACATTCTCAGAAACTTCTTTGCGATGAGTGCACTCAACTCACAGACTTGAATGTTACCTTTCAAAGAGCAGTTTTAAACACTCTGTTTGTAGAATCTGCAAGTGGATATTTGGAGCGCTTTGAGGCTTACGCTGGGATATGAAATATCTACACCTAAAAACTAGACAGAAGCATTCTCAGAAACTTCTGTGTGATGAGTGCATTCAACTCACAGAGTTGAACGTTTCTTTTGAAAGAGCAGTTTTGAAACACTCTTTTTGTAGAATCTGCAAGTGGATATTTGGAGCGCTTTGAGGCCTATGCTGGGAAAAGGAATATCTTCACCGAAAAACTAGACAGAATCATTCTGAGAAACCTCTGTGTGATGAGTGCATTCAACTCACAGACCTGAGCGTTCCTTTTCATAGAACAGTTTGGAAACTCTCCTTTTGAAGAATCTGCAAGTCTTTATTCGGAGCACTTCGAGGCATACGCTGGAAAAGGAAATATCTTCACATAACAACTGGACAGAAGCATTCTCAGAAACTTCTTTGCGATGACTGCATTCAACTCACAGACTTGAATGTTACCTTTGAAAGAGCAGTTTTAAACACTCTGTTTGTAGAATCTGCAAGTGGATATTTGGAGCGCTTTGAGGCTTATGCTGGGATATGAAATATCTTCACCTAAAAACTGGACAGAAGAATTCTCAGAAACTTCTGTGTGATGAGTGCATTCAACTCACAGAGTTGAATGTTTCTTTTGAAAGAGCAGTTTTGAAACACTCTTTTTGTAGAATCTGCAATTGGATGTTTGGAGCGCTTTGAGGCCTATGCTGGGAAAAGGAATATCTTCACCGAAAAACTAGACAGAATCATTCTGAGAAACTTCTCTGTGATGAGTGCATTCAACTCACCAACTTGAGCGTTCCTTTTCATAGAACAGTTTGGAAACACTCCTTTTGTAGAATCTGCAAGTGTTTATTTGGAGCGCTTTGAGGCCTATGCTGGAAAAGGAAATATGTTCACATAAAAACTAGACAGAAGCATTCTCAGAATCTTGTTTGTGATGACTGCATTCTACTCACAGAGTTCAACTTTCTTTTTGATAGAAGAGTTTCAAAACTCTCTTTTTGTAGAGTCTGCAAGTGGATATTTGGAGCTCTTTGAGGCCAATGCTGGAAAAGGAAATATCTTCACATAAAAATTAGACAGAAGCATTCTCAGAAACTTCTGTGTGATGAGTGCATTCAACTCACAGAGTTGAACCTTCCTTTTGATTGAACAGTTTTGAAACACTCTTTTTGTAGAATCTGCAAGTGGTTATTTGGAGCGTTTTGAGGCCTATGATGGAAAAGGAAATATCCTCACATAAAAACTAGACAGAAGCATTCTCAGAAACTTCTGTGTGATGAGTGCATTCAACTCACACACTTGAACGTTCCTTTTGAGAGAACAGTTTCGAAACACTCCTTTTGTAGTATCTGCAAGTGTTTATTTGGAGCACTTTGAGGCCTATGTTGGAAAAGGAAATATCTTCACATAAAAACTAGACAGAAGCATTCTCAGAAACTTCTTTGTGATGCGTGCATTCTACTCACAATGTTGAACCTTCCTTTTGATAGAACAGTTTTGAAACACTCTTTTTGTAGAATCTGCAAGTGGATATTTGGAGCGCTTTGAGGCCTATGCTGGAAAAGGAAATGCCTTCACATAAAAATTAGACAGAAGCACTCTGGGAGAATTCTGTGTGATAAGTGCATTTCATCTCACAGACTTGAACGTTCCTTTTGATAGAACGCTTTTGCAACACTCCTTTTGTAGAATTTGCAAGTGTTTATTTGGAGCGCTTTCAGGCATAAGCTGGAAAAGGAAATATCTTCACCTAAGAACTAGACAGAAGCATTCTCAGAAACTTCTTTCTGATGAGTGCATTCAACTCACAGACTTGAACCTTGCTTTTGAGAGAGCAGCTTTGAAACACTCTTTTCATAGAATCTGCAAGTGGACACTTGCTGCGCTTTGAGGTCTATGCTGGGAAATGAAATATCTTCACCTAAAAACCAGACAGAAGCATTCTGAGGAACTTCTGTGTGATGAGTGCATTCAACTCACAGAATGGAACGTTCCTCTTGATAGAACAGTCTTGAAACACTCCTTTTGAAGAATCTGAAAGTCTTTATTCGGAGCGCTTCGAGACATACGCTGGGAAAGGAAATATCTTCACATAAAAACTGGACAGAAACATTCTCAGAAAATTCTTTGCGATGAGTGCATTCAACTCACAGACTTGAATGTTACCTTTCAAAGAGCAGTTTTAAACACTCTGTTTGTAGAATCTGCAAGTGGATATTTGGAGCGCTTTGAGGCTTACGCTGGGATATGAAATATCTTCACCGAAAAACTAGACAGAAGCATTCTCAGAAACTTCTGTGTGATGAGTGCATTCAACTCACAGAGTTGAGCGTTTCTTTTGAAAGAGCAGTTTTGAAACACTCTTTTTGTAGAATCTGCAAGTGAATATTTGGAGTGCTTTCAGGACTATGCTGGGAAAAGGAATATCTTCACCGAAAAACTAGACAGAATCATTCTGAGAAACTTCTGTGTGATGAGTGCATTCAACTCACAGACCTGAGCGTTCCTTTTCATAGAACAGTTTGGAAACATTCCTTTTGAAGAATCTGCAAGGCTTTATTCGGAGCACTTCGAGGCATACGCTGGAAAAGGAAATATCTTCACATAACAACTGGACAGAAGCATTCTCAGAAACTTCTTTGCGATGAGTGCATTCAACTCACAGACTTGAATGTCACCTTTGAAAGAGCAGTTTTAAACACTCTGTTTGTAGAATCTGCAAGTGGATATTTGGAGCGCTTTGAGGCTTATGCTGGGATATGAAATATCTTCACCTAAAAACTGGACAGATGCATTCTCAGAAACTTCTGTGTGATGAGTGCATTCAACTCACAGAGTTGAATGTTTCTTTTGAAAGAGCAGTTTTGAAACACTCTTTTTGTAGAATCTGCAATTGGATGTTTGGAGCGCTTTGAGGCCTATGCTGGGAAAAGGTATATCTTCACCGAAAAACTAGACAGAATCATTCTGAAAAACTTCTCTGTGATGAGTGCATTCAACTCACCAACTTGAGCGTTCCTTTTCATAGAAGAGTTTGGAAACACTCCTTTTGTAGAATCTGCAAGTGTTTATTTGGAGCGCTTTGAGGCCTATGCTGGAAAAGGAAATATGTTCACATAAAAACTAGACAGAAGCATTCTCAGAATCTTGTTTGTGATGACTGCATTCTACTCACAGAGTTCAACTTTCTTTTTGATAGAAGAGTTTCAAAACTCTCTTTTTGTGGAGTCTGCAAGTGGATATTTGGAGCTCTTTGAGGCCAATGCTGGAAAAGGAAATATCTTCACATAAAAACTAGACAGAAGCATTCTCAGAAACTTCTGTGTGATGAGTGCATTCAACTCACAGAGTTGAACCTTCCTTTTGATTGAACAGTTTTGAAACACTCTTTTTGTAGAATCTGCAAGTGTTTATTTGGAGCGTTTTGAGGCCTATGCTGGAAAAGTAAATATCCTCACATAAAAACTAGACAGAAGCATTCTCAGAAACTTCTGTGTGATGAGTGCATTCAACTCACAGACTTGAACGTCCCTTTTGAGAGAATAGTTTCGAAACACTCCTTTTGTAGTATCTGCAAGTGTTTATTTGGAGCACTTTGAGGCCTATGTTGGAAAAGATATATCTTCACATTAACACTAGACAGAAGCATTCTCAGAAACTTCTTTGTGATGAGTGCATTCTACTCACAATGTTGAACCTTCCTTTTGATAGAACAGTTTTGAAACACTCTTTTTGTAGAATCTGCAAGTGGATTTTTGGATCGCTTTGAGGCCTATGCTGGAAAAGGAAATGCCTTCACATAAAAATGAGACAGAAGCACTCTAGGAGAATTCTGTGTGATAAGTGCATTTCATCTCACAGACTTGAACGTTCCTTTTGATAGAACGCTTTTGCAACACTCCTTTTGTAGAATTTGCAAGTGTTTATTTGGAGCGCTTTCAGGCATAAGCTGGAAAAGGAAATATCTTCACCTAAGAACTAGACAGAAGCATTCTCAGAAACTTCTTTCTGATGAGTGCATTCAACTCACAGACTTGAACCTTGCTTTTGAAAGAGGAGCTTTGAAACACTCTTTTCATAGAATCTGCAAGTGGACACTTGCTGCGCTTTGAGGTCTACGATGGGAAATGAAATATCTTCACCTAAAAACTAGACAGAATCATTCTGAGAAACTTCTGTGTGATGAGTGCATTCAACTCACAGACCTGAGCGTTCCATTTCATACAACAGTTTGGAAACACTGCTTTTGAAGAATCTGCAAGTCTTTATTCGGAGCACTTCGAGGCATATGCTGGAAAAGGAAATATCTTCACATAACAACTGGACAGAAGCATTCTCAGAAACTTGTTTGCGATGAGTGCATTCAACTCACAGACTTGAATGCTACTTTTGAAAGAGCAGTTTTAAACACTCTGTTTGTAGAATCTGCAAGTGGATATTTGGAGCGCTTTGAGGCTTATGCTGGGATATGAAATATCTGCACCTAAATACTAGACAGAAGCATTCTCAGAAACTTCTGTGTGATGAGTGCATTCAACTCACAGAGTTGAATGTTTCTTTTGAAAGAGCAGTTTTGAAACACTCTTTTTGTAGAATCTGCAATTGGATGTTTTGAGCGCTTTGAGGCCTATGCTGGGAAAAGGAATATCTTCACCGAAAAACTAGACACAATCATTCTGAGAAACTTCTCTGTGATGAGTGCATTCAACTCACCAACTTGAGCGTTCCTTTTCATAGAACAGTTTGGAAACACTCCTTTTGTAGAATCTGCAAGTGTTTATTTGGAGCGCTTTGAGGCCTATGCTGGAAAAGGAAATATGTTCACATAAAAAGTAGACAGAAGCATTCTCAGAATCTTGTTTGTGATGACTGCATTCTACTCACAGAGTTCAACTTTCTTTTTGATAGAAGAGTTTCAAAACTCTCTTTTTGTAGAGTCTGCAAGTGGATATTTGGAGCGTTTTGAGGCCAATGCTGGAAAAGGAAATATCTTCACATAAAAACTAGACAGAAGCATTCTCAGAAACGTCTGTGTGATGAGTGCATTCAACTCACAGAGTTGAACCTTCCTTTTGATTGAACAGTTTTGAAACACTCTTTTTGTAGAATCTGCAAATGTTTATTTGGAGCGTTTTGAGGCCTATGCTGGAAAAGGAAATATCCTCACATAAAAACTAGACAGAAGCATTCTCAGAAACTTCTGTGTGATGAGTGTATTCAACTCACACACTTGAACGTTCCTTTTGAGAGAATAGTTTCGAAACACTCCTTTTGTAGTATCTGCAAGTGTTTATTTGGAGCACTTTGAGGCCTATGTTGGAAAAGGAAATATCTTCACATTAAAACTAGACAGAAGCATTCTCAGAAACTTCTTTGTGATGAGTGCATTCTACTCACAATGTTGAACCTTCCTTTTGATAGAACAGTTTTGAAACACTCTTTTTGTAGAATCTGCAAGTGGATTTTTGGATGGCTTTGAGGCCTATGCTGGAAAAGGAAATGCCTTCACATAAAAATTAGACAGAAGCACTCTAGGAGAATTCTGTGTGATAAGTGCATTTCACCTCACAGACTTGAACGTTCCTTTTGATAGAACGCTTTTGCAACACTCCTTTTGTAGAATTTGCAAGTGTTTATTTGGAGCGCTTTCAGGCATAAGCTGGAAAAGGAAATATCTTCACCTAAGAACTAGACAGAAGCATTCTCAGAAACTTCTTTCTGATGAGTGCATTCAACTCACAGACTTGAACCTTGCTTTTGAAAGAGCAGCTTTGAAACACTCTTTTCGTAAAATCTGCAAGTGGACACTTGCTGCGCTTTGAGGTCTGTGCTGGGAAATGAAATATCTTCACCTAAAAACCAGACAGAAGCATTCTGAGGAACTTCTGTGTGATGAGTGCATTCAACTCACAGAATTGAACGTTCCTCTTGAGAGAACAGTTTTGAAACACTCCTTTTGAAGAATCTGAAAGTCTTTATTCGGAGCGCTTCGAGACATACGCTGGGAAAGGAAATATCTTCACATAAAAACTGGACAGAAACATTCTCAGAAACTTCTTTGCGATGAGTGCATTCAACTCACAGACTTGAATGTTACCTTTCAAAGAGCAGTTTTAAACACTCTGTTTGTAGAATCTGCAAGTGGATATTTGGAGCGCTTTGAGGCTTACGCTGGGATATGAAATATCTTCACCTAAAAACTAGACAGAAGCATTCTCAGAAACTTCTGTGTGATGAGTGCATTCAACTCACGGAGTTGAACGTTTCTTTTGAAAGAGCAGTTTTGAAACACTCTTTTTGTAGAATCTGCAAGTGGATATTTGGAGCGCTTTGAGGCCTATGCTTGGAAAAGGAATATCTTCACCGAATAACTAGACAGAATCATTCTGAGAAACTTCTGTGTGATGAGTGCATTCAACTCACAGACCTGAGCGTTCCTTTTCATAGAACAGTTTGGAAACACTCCTTTTGAAGAATCTGCAAGTCTTTATTCGGAGCACTTCGAGGCATACGCTGGAAAAGGAAATATCTTCACATAACAACTGGACAGAAGCATTCTCAGAAACTTATTTGCGATGAGTGCATTCAACTCACGGACTTGAATGTTACCTTTGAAAGAGCAGTTTTAAACACTCTGTTTGTAGAATCTGCAAGTGGATATTTGGAGCGCTTTGAGGCTTATGCTGGGATATGAAATATCTTCACCCAAAAACTGGACAGAAGAATTCTCAGAAACTTCTGTGTGATGAGTGCATTCAACTCACAGAGTTGAATGTTTCTTTTGAAAGAGCAGTTTTGAAACACTCTTTTTGTAGAATCTGCAATTGGATGTTTGGAGCGCTTTGAGGCCTAAGCTGGGAAAAGGAATATCTTCACCGAAAAACTAGACAGAATCATTCTGTGAAACTTCTCTGTGATGAGTGCATTCAACTCACCAACTTGAGCGTTCCTTTTCATAGAACAGTTTGGAAACACTCCTTTTGTAGAATCTGCAAGTGTTTATTTGGAGCGCTTTGAGGCCTATGCTGGAAAAGGAAATATGTTCACATAAAAACTAGACAGAAGCATTCTCAGAATCTTGTTTGTGATGACTGCATTCTACTCACAGAGTTCAACTTTCTTTTTGATAGAAGAGTTTCAAAACTCTCTTTTTGTAGAGTCTGCAAGTGGATATTTGGAGCTCTTTGAGGCCAATGCTGGAAAAGGAAATATCTTCACATAAAAACTAGACAGAAGCATTCTCAGAAACTTCTGTGTGATGAGTGCATTCAACTCACAGAGTTGAACCTTCCTTTTGATTGAACAGTTTTGAAACACTCTTTTTGTAGGATCTGCAAGTGGTTATTTGGAGCGTTTTGAGGCCTATGCTGGAAAAGGAAATATCCTCACATAAAAACTAGACAGAAGCATTCTCAGAAACTTCTGTGTGATGAGTGCATTCAACTCACAGACTTGAACGTTCCTTTTGAGAGAACAGTTTCGAAACACTCCTTTTGTAGTATCTGCAAGTGTTTATTTGGAGCACTTTGAGGCCTATGTTGGAAAAGGAAATATCTTCACATAAAAACTAGACAGAAGCATTCTCAGAAACTTCTTTGTGATGAGTGCATTCTACTCACAATGTTGAACCTTCCTTTTGTTAGAACAGTTTTGAAACACTCTTTTTGTAGAATCTGAAAGTGGATATTTGGAGCGCTTTGAGGCCTATGCTGGAAAAGGAAATGCCTTCACATAAAAATTAGACAGAAGCACTCTAGGAGAATTGTGTGTGATAAGTGCATTTCATCTCACAGACTTGAACGTTCCTTTTGATAGAACGCTTTTGCAACACTGCTTTTGTAGAATTTGCAAGTGTTTACTTGGAGCGCTTTCAGGCATAAGCTGGAAAAGGAAATATCTTCACCTAAGAACTAGACAGAAGCATTCTCAGAAACTTCTTTCTGATGAATGCATTCAACTCACAGACTTGAACCTTGCTTTTGAAAGAGCAGCTTTGAAACACTCTTTTCATAGAATCTGCAAGTGGACACTTGCTGCGCTTTGAGGTCTATGTTGGGAAATGAAATATCTTCACCTAAAAACCAGACAGAAGCATTCTGAGGAACTTCTGTGTGATGAGTGCATTCAACTCACAGAATTGAACGTTCCTCTTGATAGAACAGTTTTGAAACACTCCTTTTGAAGAATCTGAAAGTCTTTATTCGGAGCGCTTCGAGACATACGCTGGGAAAGGAAATATCTTCACATAAAAACTGGACAGAAACATTCTCAGAAACTTCCTTGCGATGAGTGCACTCAACTCACAGACTTGAATGTTACCTTTCAAAGAGCAGTTTTAAACACTCTGTTTGTAGAATCTGCAAGTGGATATTTGGAGCGCTTTGAGGCTTACGCTGGGATATGAAATATCTTCACCTTATAACTAGACAGAAGCATTCTCAGAAACTTCTGTGTGATGAGTGCATTCAACTCACAGAGTTGAGCGTTTCTTTTGAAAGAGCAGTTTTGAAACACTCTTTTTGTAGAATCTGCAAGTGGATATTTGGAGCGCTTTGAGGCCTATGCTGGGAAAAGGAATATCTTCACCGAAAAACTAGACAGAATCATTCTGAGAAACTTCTGTGTGATTAGTGCATTCAACTCACAGACCTGAGCGTTCCTTTTCATAGAACAGTTTGGAAACTCTCCTTTTGAAGAATCTGCAAGTCTTTATTCGGAGCACTTCGAGGCATACGCTGGAAAAGGAAATATCTTCACATAACAACTGGACAGAAGCATTCTCAGAAACTTCTTTGCGATGACTGCATTCAACTCACAGACTTGAATGTTACCTTTCAAAGAGCAGTTTTAAACACTCTGTTTGTCGAATCTGCAAGTGGATAATTGGAGCGCTTTGAGGCTTACGCGGGGATATGAAATATCTTCACCGAAAAACTAGACAGAAGCATTCTCAGAAACTTCTGTGTGATGAGTGCATTCAACTCACAGAGTTGAGCGTTTCTTTTGAAAGAGCAGTTTTGAAACACTCTTTTTGTAGAATCTGCAATTGGATATTTGGAGTGCTTTGAGGCCTATGCTGGGAAAAGGAATATCTTCACCGAAAAACTAGACAGAATCATTCTGAGAAACTTCTGTGTGATGAGTGCATTCAACTCACAGACCTGAGCGTTCCTTTTCATAGAACAGTTTGGAAACATTCCTTTTGAAGAATCTGCAAGTCTTTATTCGGAGCACTTCGAGGCATACGCTGGAAAAGGAAATATCTTCACATAACAACTGGACAGAAGCATTCTCAGAAACTTCTTTGCGATGAGTGCATTCAACTCACAGACTTGAATGTTACCTTTGAAAGAGCAGTTTTAAACACTCTGTTTGTAGAATCTGCAAGTGGATATTTGGAGCGCTTTGAGGCTTATGCTGGGATATGAAATATCTTCACCCAAAAACTGGACAGAAGCATTCTCAGAAACTTCTGTGTGATGAGTGCATTCAACTCACAGAGTTGAATGTTTCTTTTGAAAGAGCAGTTTTGAAACACTCTTTTTGTAGAATCTGCAATTGGATGTTTGGAGCGCTTTGAGGCCTATGCTGGGAAAAGGAATATCTTCACTGAAAAACTAGACAGAATCATTCTGAGAAACTTCTCTGTGATGAGTGCATTCAACTCACCAACTTGAGCGTTCCTTTTCATAGAAGAGTTTGGAAACACTCCTTTTGTAGAATCTGCAAGTGTTTATTTGGAGCGCTTTGAGGCCTATGCTGGAAAAGGAAATATGTTCACATAAAAACTAGACAGAAGCATTCTCAGAATCTTGTTTGTGATGACTGCATTCTACTCACAGAGTTCAACTTTCTTTTTGATAGAAGAGTTTCAAAACTCTCTTTTTGTAGAGTCTGCAAGTGGATATTTGGAGCTCTTTGAGGCCAATGCTGGAAAAGGAAATATCTTCACATAAAAACTAGACAGAAGCATTCTCAGAAACTTCTGTGTGATGAGTGCATTCAACTCACAGAGTTGAACATTCCTTTTGATTGAACAGTTTTGAAACACTCTTTTTGTAGAATCTGCAAGGGGTTATTTGGAGCGTTTTGAGGCCTATGCTGGAAAAGGAAATATCCTCACATAAAAACTGGACAGAAGCATTCTCAGAAACTTCTTTGTGATGAGTGCATTCTACTCACAATGTTGAACCTTCCTTTTGTTAGAACAGTTTTGAAACACTCTTTTTGTAGAATCTGAAAGTGGATATTTGGAGCGCTTTGAGGCCTATGCTGGAAAAGGAAATGCCTTCACATAAAAATTAGACAGAAGCACTCTAGGAGAATTGTGTGTGATGAGTGCATTTCATCTCACAGACTTGAACGTTCCTTTTGATAGAACGCTTTTGCAACACTGCTTTTGTAGAATTTGCAAGTGTTTACTTGGAGCGCTTTCAGGCATAAGCTGGAAAAGGAAATATCTTCACCTAAGAACTAGACAGAAGCATTCTCAGAAACTTCTTTCTGATGAGTGCATTCAACTCACAGACTTGAAACTTGCTTTTGAAAGAGAAGCTTGGAAACACTCTTTTCATAGAATCTGCAAGTGGACACTTGCTGCGCTTTGAGGTCTATGTTGGGAAATGAAATATCTTCACCTAAAAACCAGACAGAAGCATTCTGAGGAACTTCTGTGTGATGAGTGCATTCAACTCACAGAATTGAACGTTCCTCTTGATAGAACAGTTTTGAAACACTCCTTTTGGAGAATCTGAAAGTCTTTATTCGGAGCGCTTCGAGACATACGCTGGGAAAGGAAATATCTTCACATAAAAACTGGACAGAAACATTCTCAGAAACTTCTTTGCGATGAGTGCACTCAACTCACAGACTTGAATGTTACCTTTCAAAGAGCAGTTTTAAACACTCTGTTTGTAGAATCTGCAAGTGGATATTTGGAGCGCTTTGAGGCTTACGCTGGGATATGAAATATCTTCACCTAATAACTAGACAGAAGCATTCTCAGAAACTTCTGTGTGATGAGTGCATTCAACTCACAGAGTTGAACGTTTCTTTTGAAAGAGCAGTTTTGAAACACTCTTTTTGTAGAATCTGCAAGTGGATATTTGGAGCGCTTTGAGGCCTATGCTGGGAAAAGGAATATCTTCACCGAAAAACTAGACAGAATCATTCTGAGAAACTTCTGTGTGATGAGTGCATTCAACTCACAGACCTGAGCGTTCCTTTTCATAGAACAGTTTGGAAACTCTCCTTTTGAAGAATCTGCAAGTCTTTATTCGGAGCACTTCGAGGCATACGCTGGAAAAGGAAATATCTTCACATAACAACTGGACAGAAGCATTCTCAGAAACTTCTTTGCGATGACTGCATTCAACTCACAGACTTGAATGTTACCTTTGAAAGAGCAGTTTTAAACACTCTGTTTGTAGAATCTGCAAGTGGATATTTGGAGCGCTTTGAGGCTTATGCTGGGATATGAAATATCTTCACCTAAAAACTGGACAGAAGAATTCTCAGAAACTTCTGTGTGATGAGTACATTCAACTCACAGAGTTGAATGTTTCTTTTGAAAGAGCAGTTTTGAAACACTCTTTTTGTAGAATCTGCAATTGGATGTTTGGAGCGCTTTGAGGCCTATGCTGGGAAAAGGAATATCTTCACCGAAAAACTAGACAGAATCATTCTGAGAAACTTCTCTGTGATGAGTGCATTCAACTCACCAACTTGAGCGTTCCTTTTCATAGAAGAGTTTGGAAACACTCCTTTTGTAGAATATGCAAGTGTTTATTTGGAGCGCTTTGAGGCCTATGCTGGAAAAGGAAATATGTTCACATAAAAACTAGACAGAAGCATTCTCAGAATCTTGTTTGTGATGACTGCATTCTACTCACAGAGTTCAACTTTCTTTTTGATAGAAGAGTTTCAAAACTCTCTTTTTGTAGAGTCTGCAAGTGGATATTTGGAGCTCTTTGAGGCCAATGCTGGAAAAGGAAATATCTTCACATAAAAACTAGACAGAAGCATTCTCAGAAACTTCTGTGTGATGAGTGCATTCAACTCACAGAGTTGGACCTTCCTTTTGATTGAACAGTTTTGAAACACTCTTTTTGTAGTATCTGCAAGTGGTTATTTGGAGCGTTTTGAGGCCTATGCTGGAAAAGGAAATATCCTCACATAAAAACTAGACAGAAGCATTCTCAGAAACTTCTGTGTGATGAGTGCATTCAACTCACAGACTTGAACGTTCCTTTTGAGAGAACAGTTTCGAAACACTCCTTTTGTAGTATCTGCAAGTGTTTATTTGGAGCACTTTGAGGCCTATGTTGGAAAAGGAAATATCTTCACATAAAAACTAGACAGAAGCATTCTCAGAAACTTCTTTGTGATGAGTGCATTCTACTCACAATGTTGAACCTTCCTTTTGTTAGAACAGTTTTGAAACACTCTTTTTGTAGAATCTGAAAGTGGATATATGGAGCGCTTTGAGGCCTATGCTGGAAAAGGAAATGCCTTCACATAAAAATTAGACAGAAGCACTCTAGGAGAATTCTGTGTGATAAGTGCATTTCATCTCACAGACTTGAACGTTCCTTTTGATAGAACGCTTTTGCAACACTCCTTTTGTAGAATTTACAAGTGTTTATTTGGAGCGCTTTCAGGCATAAGCTGGAAAAGGAAATATCTTCACCTAAGAACTAGACAGAAGCATTCTCAGAAACTTCTTTCTGATGAGTGCATTCAACTCACAGACTTGAACCTTGATTTTGAAAGAGCAGCTTTGAAACACTCTTTTCATAGAATCTGCAAGTGGACACTTGCTGCGCTTTGAGGTCTATGCTGGGAAATGAAATATCTTCACCTAAAAACCAGACAGAAGCATTCTGAGGAACTTCTGCGTGATGAGTGCATTCAACTCACAGCATTGAACGTTCCTCTTGATAGAACAGTTTTGAAACACTCCTTTTGAAGAATCTGAAAGTCTTTATTCGGAGCGCTTCGAGACATACGCTGGGAAAGGAAATATCTTCACATAAAAACTGGACAGAAACATTCTCAGAAACTTCTTTGCGATGAGTGCATTCAACTCACAGACTTGAATGTTACCTTTCAAAGAGCAGTTTTAAACACTCTGTTTGTAGAATCTGCAAGTGGATATTTGGAGCGCTTTGAGGCTTACGCTGGGATATGAAATATCTTCACCTAAAAACTAGACAGAAGCATTCTCAGAAACTTCTGTGTGATGAGTGCATTCAACTCACAGAGTTGAATGTTTCTTTTGAAAGAGCAGTTTTGAAACACTCTTTTTGTAGAATCTGCAATTGGATGTTTGGAGCGCTTTGAGGCCTATTCTGGGAAAAGGAATATCTTCACCGAAAAACTAGACAGAATCATTCTGAGAAACTCCTCTGTGATGAGTGCATTCAACTCACCAACTTGAGCGTTCCTTTTCATAGAAGAGTTTGGAAACACTCCTTTTGTAGAATCTGCAAGTGTTTATTTGGAGCGCTTTGAGGCCTATGCTGGAAAAGGAAATATGTTCACATAAAAACTAGACAGAAGCATTCTCAGAATCTTGTTTGTGATGACTGCATTCTACTCACAGAGTTCAACTTTCTTTTTGATAGAAGAGTTTCAAAACTCTCTTTTTGTAGAGTCTGCAAGTGGATATTTGGAGCTCTTTGAGGCCAATGCTGGAAAAGGAAATATCTTCACATAAAAACTAGACAGAAGCATTCTCAGAAACTTCTGTGTGATGAGTGCATTCAACTCACAGAGTTGAACCTTCCTTTTGATTGAACAGTTTTGAAACACTCTTTTTGTAGAATCTGCAAGTGGTTATTTGGAGCGTTTTGAGGCCTATGCTGGAAAAGGAAATATCCTCACATAAAAACTAGACAGAAGCATTCTCAGAAACTTCTGTGTGATGAGTGCATTCAACTCACAGACTTGAACGTTCCTTTTGAGAGAACAGTTTCGAAACACTCCTTTTGTAGTATCTGCAAGTGTTTATTTGGAGCACTTTGAGGCCTATGTTGGAAAAGGAAATATCTTCACATAAAAACTAGACAGAAGCATTCTCAGAAACTTCTTTGTGATGAGTGCATTCTACTCACAATGTTGAACCTTCCTTTTGTTAGAACAGTTTTGAAACACTCTTTTTGTAGAATCTGAAATTGGATATTTGGAGCGCTTTGAGGCCTATGCTGGAAAAGGAAATGCCTTCACATAAAAATTAGACAGAAGCACTCTAGGAGAATTCTGTGTGATAAGTGCATTTCATCTCACAGACTTGAACGTTCCTTTTGATAGAACGCTTTTGCAACACTGCTTTTGTAGAATTTGCAAGTGTTTACTTGGAGCGCTTTCAGGCATAAGCTGGAAAAGGAAATATCTTCACCTAAGAACTAGACAGAAGCATTCTCAGAAACTTCTTTCTGATGAGTGCATTCAACTCACAGACTTGAAACTTGCTTTTGAAAGAGCAGCTTTGAAACACTCTTTTCATAGAATCTGCAAGGGGACACTTGCTGCGCTTTGAGGTCTATGTTGGGAAATGAAATATCTTCACCTAAAAACCAGACAGAAGCATTCTGAGGAACTTCTGTGTGATGAGTGCATTCAACTCACAGAATTGAACGTTCCTCTTGATAGAACAGTTTTGAAACACTCCTTTTGAAGAATCTGAAAGTCTTTATTCAGAGCGCTTCGAGACATACACTGGGAAAGGAAATATCTTCACATAAAAACTGGACAGAAACATTCTCAGAAACTTCTTTGCGATGAGTGCACTCAACTCACAGACTTGAATGTTACCTTTCAAAGAGCAGTTTTAAACACTCTGTTTGTAGAATCTGCAAGTGGATATTTGGATCGCTTTGAGGCTTACGCTGGGATATGAAATATCTACACCTAAAAACTAGACAGAAGCATTCTCAGAAACTTCTGTGTGATGAGTGCATTCAACTCACAGAGTTGAACGTTTCTTTTGAAAGAGCAGTTTTGAAACACTCTTTTTGTAGAATCTGCAAGTGGATATTTGGAGCGCTTTGAGGCCTATGCTGGGAAAAGGAATATCTTCACCGAAAAACTAGACAGAATCATTCTAAGAAACTTCTGTGTGATGAGTGCATTCAACTCACAGACCTGAGTGTTCCTTTTCATAGAACAGTTTGGAAACACTCCTTTTGAAGAATCTGCAAGTCTTTATTCGGAGCACTTCGAGGCATACGCTGGAAAAGGAAATATCTTCACATAACAACTGGACAGAAGCATTCTCAGAAACTTCTTTGCGATGAGTGCATTCAACTCACAGACTTGAATGTTACCTTTGAAATAGCAGTTTTAAACACTCTGTTTGTAGAATCTGCAAGTGGATATTTGGAGCACTTTGAGGCTTATGCTGGGATATGAAATATCTTCACCTAAAAACTGGACAGAAGAATTCTCAGAAACTTCTGTGTGATGAGTGCATTCAACTCACAGAGTTGAATGTTTCTTTTGAAGGAGCAGTTTTGAAACACTCTTTTTGTAGAATCTGCAATTGGATGTTTGGAGCGCTTTGAGGCCTATGCTGGGAAAACAATATCTTCACCGAAAAACTAGACAGAATCATTCTGAGAAACTTCTCTGTGAGGATTGCATTCAACTCACCAACTTGAGCGTTCCTTTTCATAGAACAGTTTGGAAACACTCCTTTTGTAGAATCTGCAAGTGTTTATTTGGAGCGCTTTGAGGCCTATGCTGGAAAAGGAAATATGTTCACATAAAAACTAGACAGAAGCATTCTCAGAATCTTGTATGTGATGACTGCATTCTACTCACAGAGTTCAACTTTCTTTTTGATAGAAGAGTTTCAAAACTCTCTTTTTGTAGAGTCTGCAAGTGGATATTTGGAGCTCTTTGAGGCCAATGCTGGAAAAGGAAATATCTTCACATAAAAACTAGACAGAAGCATTCTCAGAAACTTCTGTGTGATGAGTGCATTCAACTCACAGAGTTGAACCTTCCTTTTGATTGAACAGTTTTGAAACACTCTTTTTGTAGAATCTGCAAGTGGTTATTTGGAGCGTTTTGAGGCCTATGCTGGAAAAGGAAATATCCTCACATAAAAACTAGACAGAAGCATTCTCAGAAACTTCTGTGTGATGAGTGCATTCAACTCACAGACTTGAACGTTCCTTTTGAGAGAACAGTTTCGAAACACTCCTTTTGTAGTATCTGCAAGTGTTTATTTGGAGCACTTTGAGGCCTATGTTGGAAAAGGAAATATCTTCACATAAAAACTGGACAGAAGCATTCTCAGAAACTTCTTTGTGATGAGTGCATTCTAGTCACAATGTTGAACCTTCCTTTTGATAGAACAGTTTTGAAACACTCTTTTTGTAGAATCTGCAAGTGGATATTTGGAGCGCTTTGAGGCCTATGCTGGAAAAGGAAATGCCTTCACATAAAAATTAGACAGAAGCACTCTAGGAGAATTCTGTGTGATAAGTGCATTTCTTCTCACAGACTTGAACGTTCCTTTTGATAGAACGCTTTTGCAACACTCCTTTTGTAGAATTTGCAAGTGTTTATTTGGAGCGCTTTCAGGCATAAGCTGGAAAAGGAAATATCTTCACCTAAGAACTAGACAGAAGCATTCTCAGAAACTTCTTTCTGATGAGTGCATTCAACTCACAGACTTGAACCTTGCTTTTGAGAGAGCAGCTTTGAAACACTCTTTTCATAGAATCTGCAAGTGGACACTTGCTGCGCTTTGAGGTCTATGCTGGGAAATGAAATATCTTCACCTAAAAACCAGACAGAAGCATTCTGAGGAACTTCTGTGTGATGAGTGCATTCAACTCACAGAATGGAACGTTCCTCTTGATAGAACAGTTTTGAAACACTCCTTTTGAAGAATCTGAAAGTCTTTATTCGGAGCGCTTCGAGACATACGCTGGGAAAGGAAATATCTTCACATAAAAACTGGACAGAAACATTCTCAGAAACTTCTTTGCGATGAGTGCATTCAACTCACAGACTTGAATGTTACCTTTCAAAGAGCAGTTTTAAACACTCTGTTTGTAGAATCTGCAAGTGGATATTTGGAGCGCTTTGAGGCTTACGCTGAGATATGAAATATCTTCACCGAAAAACTCGACAGAAGCATTCTCAGAAACTTCTGTGTGATGAGTGCATTCAACTCACAGAGTTGAGCGTTTCTTTTCAAAGAGCAGTTTTGAAACACTCTTTTTGTAGAATCTGCAAGTGAATATTTGGAGTGCTTTGAGGACTATGCTGGGAAAAGGAATATCTTCACCGAAAAACTAGACAGAATCATTCTGAGAAACTTCTGTGTGATGAGTGCATTCAACTCACAGACCTGAGCGTTCCTTTTCATAGAACAGTTTGGAAACATTCCTTTTGAAGAATCTGCAAGGCTTTATTCGGAGAACTTCGAGGCATACGCTGGAAAAGGAAATATCTTCACATAACAACTGGACAGAAGCATTCTCAGAAACTTCTTTGCGATGAGTGCATTCAACTCACAGACTTGAATGTCACCTTTGAAAGAGCAGTTTTAAACACTCTGTTTGTAGAATCTGCAAGTGGATATTTGGAGCGCTTTGAGGCTTATGCTGGGATATGAAATATCTTCACCTAAAAACTGGACAGATGCATTCTCAAAAACGTCTGTGTGATGAGTGCATTCAACTCACAGAGTTGAATGTTTCTTTTGAAAGAGCAGTTTTGAAACACTCTTTTTTAGAATCTGCAATTGGATGTTTGGAGCGCTTTGAGGCCTATGCTGGGAAAAGGTATATCTTCACCGAAAAACTAGACAGAATCATTCTGAAAAACTTCTCTGTGATGAGTGCATTCAACTGACCAACTTGAGCGTTCCTTTTCATAGAAGAGTTTGGAAACACTCCTTTTGTAGAATCTGCAAGTGTTTATTTGGAGCGCTTTGAGGCCTATGCTGGAAAAGGAAATATGTTCACATAAAAACTAGACAGAAGCATTCTCAGAATCTTGTTTGTGATGACTGCATTCTACTCACAGAGTTCAACTTTCTTTTTGATAGAAGAGTTTCAAAACTCTCTTTTTGTGGAGTCTGCAAGTGGATATTTGGAGCTCTTTGAGGCCAATGCTGGAAAAGGAAATATCTTCACATAAAAACTAGACAGAAGCATTCTCAGAAACTTCTGTGTGATGAGTGCATTCAACTCACAGAGTTGAATCTTCCTTTTGATTGAACAGTTTTGAAACACTCTTTTTGTAGAATCTGCAAGTGGTTATTTGGAGCGTTTTGAGGCCTATGCTGGAAAAGGAAATATCCTCACATAAAAACTAGACAGAAGCATTCTCAGAAACTTCTGTGTGATGAGTGCATTCAACTCACAGACTTGAACGTTCCTTTTGAGAGAATAGTTTTGAAACACTCCTTTTGTAGTATCTGCAAGTGTTTATTTGGAGCACTTTGAGGCCTATGTTGGAAAAGGAAATATCTTCACATAAAAACTAGACAGAAGCATTCTCAGAAACTTCTTTGTGATGAGTGCATTCTACTCACAATGTTGAACCTTCCTTTTGTTAGAACAGTTTTGAAACACTCTTTTTGTAGAATCTGAAAGTGGATATTTGGAGCGCTTTGAGGCCTATGCTGGAAAAGGAAATGCCTTCACATAAAAATTAGACAGAAGCACTCTAGGAGAATTCTGTGTGATAAGTGCATTTCATCTCACAGACTTGAACTTTCCTTTTGATGGAACGCTTTTGCAACACTGCTTTTGTAGAATTTGCAAGTGTTTACATGGAGCGCTTTCAGGCATAAGCTGGAAAAGGAAATATCTTCACCTAAGAACTAGACAGAAGCATTCTCAGAAACTTCTTTCTGATGAGTGCATTCAACTCACAGACTTGAAACTTGCTTTTGAAAGAGCAGCTTTGAAACACTCTTTTCATAGAATCTGCAAGTGGACACTTGCTGCGCTTTGAGGTCTATGTTGGGAAATGAAATATCTTCACCTAAAAACCAGACAGAAGCATTCTGAGGAACTTCTGTGTGATGAGTGCATTCAACTCACAGAATTGAACGTTCCTCTTGATAGAACAGTTTTGAAACACTCCTTTTGAAGAATCTGAAAGTCTTTATTCAGAGCGCTTCGAGACATACGCTGGGAAAGGAAATATCTTCACATAAAAACTGGACAGAAACATTCTCAGAAACTTCTTTGCGATGAGTGCACTCAACTCACAGACTTGAATGTTACCTTTCAAAGAGCAGTTTTAAACACTCTGTTTGTAGAATCTGCAAGTGGATATTTGGAGCGCTTTGAGGCTTACGCTGGGATATGAAATATCTACACCTAAAAACTAGACAGAAGCATTCTCAGAAACTTCTGTGTGATGAGTGCATTCAACTCACAGAGTTGAACGTTTCTTTTGAAAGAGCAGTTTTGAAACACTCTTTTTGTAGAATCTGCAAGTGGATATTTGGAGCGCTTTGAGGCCTATGCTGGGAAAAGGAATATCTTCACCGAAAAACTAGACAGAATCATTCTGAGAAACCTCTGTGTGATGAGTGCATTCAACTCACAGACCTGAGCGTTCCTTTTCATAGAACAGTTTGGAAACTCTCCTTTTGAAGAATCTGCAAGTCTTTATTCGGAGCACTTCGAGGCATACGCTGGAAAAGGAAATATCTTCACATAACAACTGGACAGAAGCATTCTCAGAAACTTCTTTGCGATGACTGCATTCAACTCACAGACTTGAATGTTACCTTTGAAAGAGCAGTTTTAAACACTCTGTTTGTAGAATCTGCAAGTGGATATTTGGAGCGCTTTGAGGCTTATGCTGGGATATGAAATGTCTTCACCTAAAAACTGGACAGAAGAATTCTCAGAAACTTCTGTGTGATGAGTGCATTCAACTCACAGAGTTGAATGTTTCTTTTGAAAGAGCAGTTTTGAAACACTCTTTTTGTAGAATCTGCAATTGGATGTTTGGAGCGCTTTGAGGCCTATGCTGGGAAAAGGAATATCTTCACCGAAAAACTAGACAGAATCATTCTGAGAAACTTCTCTGTGATGAGTGCATTCAACTCACCAACTTGAGCGTTCCTTTTCATAGAACAGTTTGGAAACACTCCTTTTGTAGAATCTGCAAGTGTTTATTTGGAGCGCTTTGAGGCCTATGCTGGAAAAGGAAATATGTTCACATAAAAACTAGACAGAAGCATTCTCAGAATCTTGTTTGTGATGACTGCATTCTACTCACAGAGTTCAACTTTCTTTTTGATAGAAGAGTTTCAAAACTCTCTTTTTGTAGAGTCTGCAAGTGGATATTTGGAGCTCTTTGAGGCCAATGCTGGAAAAGGAAATATCTTCACATAAAAATTAGACAGAAGCATTCTCAGAAACTTCTGTGTGATGAGTGCATTCAACTCACAGAGTTGAACCTTCCTTTTGATTGAACAGTTTTGAAACACTCTTTTTGTAGAATCTGCAAGTGGTTATTTGGAGCGTTTTGAGGCCTATGCTGGAAAAGGAAATATCCTCACATAAAAACTAGACAGAAGCATTCTCAGAAACTTCTGTGTGATGAGTGCATTCAACTCACAGACTTGAACGTTCCTTTTGAGAGAACAGTTTCGAAACACTCCTTTTGTAGTATCTGCAAGTGTTTATTTGGAGCACTTTGAGGCCTATGTTGGAAAAGGAAATATCTTCACATAAAAACTAGACAGAAGCATTCTCAGAAACTTCTTTGTGATGCGTGCATTCTACTCACAATGTTGAACCTTCCTTTTGATAGAACAGTTTTGAAACACTCTTTTTGTAGAATCTGCAAGTGGATATTTGGAGCGCTTTGAGGCCTATGCTGGAAAAGGAAATGCCTTCACATAAAAATTAGACAGAAGCACTCTAGGAGAATTCTGTGTGATAAGTGCATTTCATCTCACAGACTTGAACGTTCCTTTTGATAGAACGCTTTTGCAACACTCCTTTTGTAGAATTTGCAAGTGTTTATTTGGAGCGCTTTCAGGCATAAGCTGGAAAAGGAAATATCTTCACCTAAGAACTAGACAGAAGCATTCTCAGAAACTTCTTTCTGATGAGTGCATTCAACTCACAGACTTGAACCTTGCTTTTGAGAGAGCAGCTTTGAAACACTCTTTTCATAGAATCTGCAAGTGGACACTTGCTGCGCTTTGAGGTCTATGCTGGGAAATGAAATATCTTCACCTAAAAACCAGACAGAAGCATTCTGAGGAACTTCTGTGTGATGAGTGCATTCAACTCACAGAATGGAACGTTCCTCTTGATAGAACAGTTTTGAAACACTCCTTTTGAAGAATCTGAAAGTCTTTATTCGGAGCGCTTCGAGACATACGCTGGGAAAGGAAATATCTTCACATAAAAACTGGACAGAAACATTCTCAGAAACTTCTTTGCGATGAGTGCATTCAACTCACAGACTTGAATGTTACCTTTCAAAGAGCAGTTTTAAACACTCTGTTTGTAGAATCTGCAAGTGGATATTTGGAGCGCTTTGAGGCTTACGCTGGGATATGAAATATCTTCACCTAAAAACTAGACAGAAGCATTCTCAGAAACTTCTGTGTGATGAGTGCATTCAACTCACAGAGTTGAACGTTTCTTTTGAAAGAGCAGTTTTGAAACACTCTTTTTGTAGAATCTGCAAGTGGATATTTGGAGCGCTTTGAGGCCTATGCTGGGAAAAGGAATATCTTCACCGAAAAACTAGACAGAATCATTCTGAGAAACTTCTGTGTGATGAGTGCATTCAACTCACAGACCTGAGTGTTCCTTTTCATAGAACAGTTTGGAAACACTCCTTTTGAAGAATCTGCAAGTCTTTATTCAGAGCACTTCGAGGCATACGCTGGAAAAGGAAATATCTTCACATAACAACTGGACAGAAGCATTCTCAGAAACTTCTTTGCGATGAGTGCATTCAACTCACAGACTTGAATGTTACCTTTGAAATAGCAGTTTTAAACACTCTGTTTGTAGAATCTGCAAGTGGATATTTGGAGCGCTTTGAGGCTTATGCTGGGATATGAAATATCTTCACCTAAAAACTGGACAGAAGAATTCTCAGAAACTTCTGTGTGATGAGTGCATTCAACTCACAGAGTTGAATGTTTCTTTTGAAGGAGCAGTTTTGAAACACTCTTTTTGTAGAATCTGCAATTGGATGTTTGGAGCGCTTTGAGGCCTATGCTGGGAAAAGGAATATCTTCACCGAAAAACTAGACAGAATCATTCTGAGAAACTTCTCTGTGATGAGTGCATTCAACTCACCAACTTGAGCGTTCCTTTTCATAGAACAGTTTGGAAACACTCCTTTTGTAGAATCTGCAAGTGTTTATTTGGAGCGCTTTGAGGCCTATGCTGGAAAAGGAAATATGTTCACATAAAAACTAGACAGAAGCATTCTCAGAATCTTGTATGTGATGACTGCATTCTACTCACAGAGTTCAACTTTCTTTTTGATAGAAGAGTTTCAAAACTCTCTTTTTGTAGAGTCTGCAAGTGGATATTTGGAGCTCTTTGAGGCCAATGCTGGAAAAGGAAATATCTTCACATAAAAACTAGACAGAAGCATTCTCAGAAACTTCTGTGTGATGAGTGCATTCAACTCACAGAGTTGAACCTTCCTTTTGATTGAACAGTTTTGAAACACTCTTTTTGTAGAATCTGCAAGTGGTTATTTGGAGCGTTTTGAGGCCTATGCTGGAAAAGGAAATATCCTCACATAAAAACTAGACAGAAGCATTCTCAGAAACTTCTGTGTGATGAGTGCATTCAACTCACAGACTTGAACGTTCCTTTTGAGAGAACAGTTTCGAAACACTCCTTTTGTAGTATCTGCAAGTGTTTATTTGGAGCACTTTGAGGCCTATGTTGGAAAAGGAAATATCTTCACATAAAAACTAGACAGAAGCATTCTCAGAAACTTCTTTGTGATGAGTGCATTCTACTCACAATGTTGAACCTTCCTTTTGATAGAACAGTTTTGAAACACTCTTTTTGTAGAATCTGCAAGTGGATATTTGGAGCGCTTTGAGGCCTATGCTGGAAAAGGAAATGCCTTCACATAAAAATTAGACAGAAGCACTCTAGGAGAATTCTGTGTGATAAGTGCATTTCATCTCACAGACTTGAACGTTCCTTTTGATAGAACGCTTTTGCAACACTCCTTTTGTAGAATTTGCAAGTGTTTATTTGGAGCGCTTTCAGGCATAAAGCTGGAAAAGGAAATATCTTCACCTAAGAACTAGACAGAAGCATTCTCAGAAACTTCTTTCTGATGAGTGCATTCAACTCACAGACTTGAACCTTGCTTTTGAGAGAGCAGCTTTGAAACACTCTTTTCATAGAATCTGCAAGTGGACACTTGCTGCGCTTTGAGGTCTATGTTGGGAAATGAAATATCTTCACCTAAAAACCAGACAGAAGCATTCTGAGGAACTTCTGTGTGATGAGTGCATTCAACTCACAGAATTGAACGTTCCTCTTGATAGAACAGTTTGGAAACACTCCTTTTGAAGAATCTGAAAGTCTTTATTCGGAGCACTTCGAGACATACGCTGGGAAAGGAAATATCTTCACATAAAAACTGGACGGAAGCATTCTCAGAAACTTCTTTGCGATGAGTGCACTCAACTCACAGACTTGAATGTTACCTTTCAAAGAGCAGTTTTAAACACTCTGTTTGTAGAATCTGCAAGTGGATATTTGGAGCGCTTTGAGGCTTACGCTGGGATATGAAATATCTTCACCTAAAAACTAGACAGAAGCATTCTCAGAAACTTCTGTGTGATGAGTGCATTCAACTCACAGAGTTGAACGTTTCTTTTGAAAGAGCAGTTTTGAAACACTCTTTTTGTAGAATCTGCAAGTGGATATTTGGAGCGCTTTGAGGCCTATGCTGGGAAAAGGAATATCTTCACCGAAAAACTAGACAGAATCATTCTGAGAAACCTCTGTGTGATGAGTGCATTCAACTCACAGACCTGAGCGTTCCTTTTCATAGAACAGTTTGGAAACACTCCTTTTGAAGAATCTGCAAGTCTTTATTCGGAGCACTTCGAGGCATACGCTGGAAAAGGAAATATCTTCACATAACAACTGGACAGAAGCATTCTCAGAAACTTCTTTGCGATGACTGCATTCAACTCACAGACTTGAATGTTACCTTTGAAAGAAGCAGTTTTAAACACTCTGTTTGTAGAATCTGCAAGTGGATATTTGGAGCGCTTTGAGGCTTATGCTGGGATATGAAATATCTTCACCTAAAAACTGGACAGAAGAATTCTCAGAAACTTCTGTGTGATGAGTGCATTCAACTCACAGAGTTGAATGTTTCTTTTGAATGAGCAGTTTTGAAACACTCTTTTTGTAGAATCTGCAATTGGATGTTTGGAGCGCTTTGAGGCCTATGCTGGGAAAAGGAATATCTTCACCGAAAAACTAGACAGAATCATTCTGAGAAACTTCTCTGTGATGAGTGCATTCAACTCACCAACTTGAGCGTTCCTTTTCATAGAACAGTTTCGAAACACTCCTTTTGTAGAATCTGCAAGTGTTTATTTGGAGCGCTTTGAGGCCTATGTTGGAAAAGGAAATATGTTCACATAAAAACTAGACAGAAGCATTCTCAGAATCTTGTTTGTGATGACTGCATTCTACTCACAGAGTTCAACTTTCTTTTTGATAGAAGAGTTTCAAAACTCTCTTTTTGTAGAGTCTGCAAGTGGATATTTGGAGCTCTTTGAGGCCAATGCTGGAAAAGGAAATATCTTCACATAAAAATTAGACAGAAGCATTCTCAGAAACTTCTGTGTGATGAGTGCATTCAACTCACAGAGTTGAACCTTCCTTTTGATTGAACAGTTTTGAAACACTCTTTTTGTAGAATCTGCAAGTGGTTATTTGGAGCGTTTTGAGGCCTATGCTGGAAAAGGAAATATCCTCACATAAAAACTAGACAGAAGCATTCTCAGAAACTTCTGTGTGATGAGTGCATTCAACTCACACACTTGAACGTTCCTTTTGAGAGAACAGTTTCGAAACACTCCTTTTGTAGTATCTGCAAGTGTTTATTTGGAGCACTTTGAGGCCTATGTTGGAAAAGGAAATATCTTCACATAAAAACTAGACAGAAGCATTCTCAGAAACTTCTTTGTGATGCGTGCATTCTACTCACAATGTTGAACCTTCCTTTTGATAGAACAGTTTTGAAACACTCTTTTTGTAGAATCTGCAAGTGGATATTTGGAGCGCTTTGAGGCCTATGCTGGAAAAGGAAATGCCTTCACATAAAAATTAGACAGAAGCACTCTAGGAGAATTCTGTGTGATAAGTGCATTTCATCTCACAGACTTGAACGTTCCTTTTGATAGAACGCTTTTGCAACACTCCTTTTGTAGAATTTGCAAGTGTTTATTTGGAGCGCTTTCAGGCATAAGCTGGAAAAGGAAATATCTTCACCTAAGAACTAGACAGAAGCATTCTCAGAAACTTCTTTCTGATGAGTGCATTCAACTCACAGACTTGAACCTTGCTTTTGAGAGAGCAGCTTTGAAACACTCTTTTCATAGAATCTGCAAGTGGACACTTGCTGCGCTTTGAGGTCTATGCTGGGAAATGAAATATCTTCACCTAAAAACCAGACAGAAGCATTCTGAGGAACTTCTGTGTGATGAGTGCATTCAACTCACAGAATGGAACGTTCCTCTTGATAGAACAGTCTTGAAACACTCCTTTTGAAGAATCTGAAAGTCTTTATTCGGAGCGCTTCGAGACATACGCTGGGAAAGGAAATATCTTCACATAAAAACTGGACAGAGAAATTCTCAGAAACCTCTTTGCGATGAGTGCATTTAACTCACAGACTTGAATGTTACCTTTCAAAGAGCAGTTTTAAACACTCTGTTTGTAGAATCTGCAAGTGGATATTTGGAGCACTTTGATGCTTACGCTGGGATATGAAATATCTTCACCTAAGAACTAGACAGAAGCATTCTCAGAAACTTCTGTGTGATGAGTGCATTCAACTCACAGAGTTGAACGTTTCTTTTGAAAGAGCAGTTTTGAAACACTCTTTTTGTAGAATCTGCAAGTGGATATTTGGAGCGCTTTGAGGCCTATGCTGGGAAAAGGAATATCTTCACCGAAAAACTAGACAGAATCATTCTGAGAAACTTCTGTGTGATGAGTGCATTCAACTCACAGACCTGAGTGTTCCTTTTCATAGAACAGTTTGGAAACACTCCTTTTGAAGAATCTGCAAGTCTTTATTCAGAGCACTTCGAGGCATACGCTGGAAAAGGAAATATCTTCACATAACAACTGGACAGAAGCATTCTCAGAAACTTCTTTGCGATGAGTGCATTCAACTCACAGACTTGAATGTTACCTTTGAAATAGCAGTTTTAAACACTCTGTTTGTAGAATCTGCAAGTGGATATTTGGAGCGCTTTGAGGCTTATGCTGGGATATGAAATATCTTCACCTAAAAACTGGACAGAAGAATTCTCAGAAACTTCTGTGTGATGAGAGCATTCAACTCACAGAGTTGAATGTTTCTTTTGAAGGAGCAGTTTTGAAACACTCTTTTTGTAGAATCTGCAATTGGATGTTTGGAGCGCTTTGAGGCCTATGCTGGGAAAAGGAATATCTTCACCGAAAAACTAGACAGAATCATTCTGAGAAACTTCTCTGTGAGGATTGCATTCAACTCACCAACTTGAGCGTTCCTTTTCATAGAACAGTTTGGAAACACTCCTTTTGTAGAATCTGCAAGTGTTTATTTGGAGCGCTTTGAGGCCTATGCTGGAAAAGGAAATATGTTCACATAAAAACTAGACAGAAGCATTCTCAGAATCTTGTATGTGATGACTGCATTCTACTCACAGAGTTCAACTTTCTTTTTGATAGAAGAGTTTCAAAACTCTCTTTTTGTAGAGTCTGCAAGTGGATATTTGGAGCTCTTTGAGGCCAATGCTGGAAAAGGAAATATCTTCACATAAAAACTAGACAGAAGCATTCTCAGAAACTTCTGTGTGATGAGTGCATTCAAGTCACAGAGTTGAACCTTCCTTTTGATTGAACAGTTTTGAAACACTCTTTTTGTAGAATCTGCAAGTGGTTATTTGGAGCGTTTTGAGGCCTATGCTGGAAAAGGAAATATCCTCACATAAAAACTAGACAGAAGCATTCTCAGAAACTTCTGTGTGATGAGTGCATTCAACTCGCAGACTTGAACGTTCCTTTTGAGAGAACAGTTTCGAAACACTCCTTTTGTAGTATCTGCAAGTGTTTATTTGGAGCACTTTGAGGCCTATGTTGGAAAAGGAAATATCTTCACATAAAAACTAGACAGAAGCATTCTCAGAAACTTCTTTGTGATGAGTGCATTCTACTCACAATGTTGAACCTTCCTTTTGATAGAACAGTTTTGAAACACTCTTTTTGTAGAATCTGCAAGTGGATATTTGGAGCGCTTTGAGGCCTATGCTGGAAAAGGAAATGCCTTCACATAAAAATTAGACAGAAGCACTCTAGGAGAATTCTGTGTGATAAGTGCATTTCATCTCACAGACTTGAACGTTCCTTTTGATAGAACGCTTTTGCAACACTCCTTTTGTAGAATTTGCAAGTGTTTATTTGGAGCGCTTTCAGGCATAAAGCTGGAAAAGGAAATATCTTCACCTAAGAACTAGACAGAAGCATTCTCAGAAACTTCTTTCTGATGAGTGCATTCAACTCACAGACTTGAACCTTGCTTTTGAGAGAGCAGCTTTGAAACACTCTTTTTGTAGAATCTGCAAGTGAATATTTGGAGTGCTTTGAGGACTATGCTGGGAAAAGGAATATCTTCACCGAAAAACTAGACAGAATCATTCTGAGAAACTTCTGTGTGATGAGTGCATTCAACTCACAGACCTGAGCGTTCCTTTTCATAGAACAGTTTGGAAACATTCCTTTTGAAGAATCTGCAAGGCTTTATTCGGAGCACTTCGAGGCATACGCTGGAAAAGGAAATATCTTCACATACAAACTGGACGGAAGCATTCTCAGAAACTTCTTTGCGATGAGTGCATTCAACTCACAGACTTGAATGTCACCTTTGAAAGAGCAGTTTTAAACACTCTGTTTGTAGAATCTGCAAGTGGATATTTGGAGCGCTTTGAGGCTTATGCTGGGATATGAAATATCTTCACCTAAAAACTGGACAGATGCATTCTCAGAAACGTCTGTGTGATGAGTGCATTCAACTCACAGAGTTGAATGTTTCTTTTGAAAGAGCAGTTTTGAAACACTCTTTTTTAGAATCTGCAATTGGATGTTTGGAGCGCTTTGAGGCCTATGCTGCGAAAAGGTATATCTTCACCGAAAAACTAGACAGAATCATTCTGAAAAACTTCTCTGTGATGAGTGCATTCAACTGACCAACTTGAGCGTTCCTTTTCATAGAAGAGTTCGGAAACACTCCTTTTGTAGAATCTGCAAGTGTTTATTTGGAGCGCTTTGAGGCCTATGCTGGAAAAGGAAATATGTTCACATAAAAACTAGACAGAAGCATTCTCAGAATCTTGTTTGTGATGACTGCATTCTACTCACAGAGTTCAACTTTCTTTTTGATAGAAGAGTTTCAAAACTCTCTTTTTGTGGAGTCTGCAAGTGGATATTTGGAGCTCTTTGAGGCCAATGCTGGAAAAGGAAATATCTTCACATAAAAACTAGACAGAAGCATTCTCAGAAACTTCTGTGTGATGAGTGCATTCAACTCACAGAGTTGAACCTTCCTTTTGATTGAACAGTTTTGAAACACTCTTTTTGTAGAATCTGCAAGTGTTTATTTGGAGCGTTTTGAGGCCTATGCTGGAAAAGGAAATATCCTCACATAAAAACTAGACAGAAGCATTCTCAGAAACTTCTGTGTGATGAGTGCATTCAACTCACAGACTTGAACGTTCCTTTTGAGAGAATAGTTTCGAAACACTCCTTTTGTAGTATCTGCAAGTGTTTATTTGGAGCACTTTGAGGCCTATGTTGGAAAAGGAAATATCTTCACATTAAAACTAGACAGAAGCATTCTCAGAAACTTCTTTGTGATGAGTGCATTCTACTCACAATGTTGAACCTTCCTTTTGATAGAACAGTTTTGAAACACTCTTTTTGTAGAATCTGCAAGTGGATTTTTGGATCGCTTTGAGGCCTATGCTGGAAAAGGAAATGCCTTCACATAAAAATTAGACAGAAGCACTCTAGGAGAATTCTGTGTGATAAGTGCATTTCATCTCACAGACTTGAACGTTCCTTTTGATAGAACGCTTTTGCAACACTCCTTTTGTAGAATTTGCAAGTGTTTATTTGGAGCGCTTTCAGGCATAAGCTGGAAAAGGAAATATCTTCACCTAAGAACTAGACAGAAGCATTCTCAGAAACTTCTTTCTGATGAGTGCATTCAACTCACAGACTTGAACCTTGCTTTTGAAAGAGCAGCTTTGAAACACTCTTTTCATAGAATCTGCAAGTGGACACTTGCTGCGCTTTGAGGTCTATGATTGGAAATGAAATATCTTCACCTAAAAACTAGAGAGAATCATTCTGAGAAACTTCTGTGTGATGAGTGCATTCAACTCACAGACCTGAGCGTTCCTTTTCATACAACAGTTTGGAAACACTGCTTTTGAAGAATCTGCAAGTCTTTATTCGGAGCACTTCGAGGCATATGCTGGAAAAGGAAATATCTTCACATAACAACTGGACAGAAGCATTCTCAGAAACTTGTTTGCGATGAGTGCATTCAACTCACAGACTTGAATGTTACTTTTGAAAGAGCAGTTTTAAACACTCTGTTTGTAGAATCTGCAAGTGGATATTTGGAGCGCTTTGAGGCTTATGCTGGGATATGAAATATCTGCACCTAAATACTAGACAGAATCATTCTCAGAAACTTCTGTGTGATGAGTGCATTCAACTCACAGAGTTGAATGTTTCTTTTGAAAGAGCAGTTTTGAAACACTCTTTTTGTAGAATCTGCAATTGGATGTTTGGAGCGCTTTGAGGCCTATGCTGGGAAAAGGAATATCTTCACCGAAAAACTAGACAGAATCATTCTGAGAAACTTCTCTGTGATGAGTGCATTCAACTCACCAACTTGAGCGTTCCTTTTCATAGAACAGTTTGGAAACACTCCTTTTGTAGAATCTGCAAGTGTTTATTTGGAGCGCTTTGAGGCCTATGCTGGAAAAGGAAATATGTTCACATAAAAACTAGACAGAAGCATTCTCAGAATCTTGTTTGTGATGACTGCATTCTACTCACAGAGTTCAACTTTCTTTTTGATAGAAGAGTTTCAAAACTCTCTTTTTGTAGAGTCTGCAAGTGGATATTTGGAGCTCTTTGAGGCCAATGCTGGAAAAGGAAATATCTTCACATAAAAACTAGACAGAAGCATTCTCAGAAACGTCTGTGTGATGAGTGCATTCAACTCACAGAGTTGAACCTTCCTTTTGATTGAACAGTTTTGAAACACTCTTTTTGTAGAATCTGCAAATGTTTATTTGGAGCGTTTTGAGGCCTATGCTGGAAAAGGAAATATCCTCACATAAAAACTAGACAGAAGCATTCTCAGAAACTTCTGTGTGATGAGTGCATTCAACTCACAGACTTGAACGTTCCTTTTGAGGGAATAGTTTTGAAACACTCCTTTTGTAGTATCTGCAAGTGTTTATTTGGAGCACTTTGAGGCCTATGTTGGAAAAGGAAATATCTTCACATTAAAACTAGACAGAAGCATTCTCAGAAACTTCTTTGTGATGAGTGCATTCTACTCACAATGTTGAACCTTCCTTTTGATAGAACAATTTTGAAACACTCTTTTTGTAGAATCTGCAAATGGATTTTTGGATGGCTTTGAGGCCTATGCTGGAAAAGGAAATGCCTTCACATAAAAATTAGACAGAAGCACTCTAGGAGAATTCTGTGTGATAAGTGCATGTCATCTAAAAGACTTGAACGTTCCTTTTGATAGAACGCTTTTGCAACACTCCTTTTGTAGAATTTGCAAGGGTTTATTTGGAGCGCTTTCAGGCATAAGCTGGAAAAGGAAATATCTTCACCTAAGAACTAGACAGAAGCATTCTCAGAAACTTCTTTCTGATGAGTGCATTCAACTCACAGACTTGAACCTTGCTTTTGAAAGAGCAGCTTTAAAACACTCTTTTCATAGAATCTGCAAGTGGACACTTGCTGCGCTTTGAGGTCTGTGCTGGGAAATGAAATATCTTCACCTAAAAACCAGACAGAAGCATTCTGAGGAACTTCTGTGTGATGAGTGCATTCAACTCACAGAATTGAACGTTCCTCTTGATAGAACAGTTTTGAAACACTTCTTTTGAAGAATCTGAAAGTCTTTATTCGGAGCGCTTCGAGACATACGCTGGGAAAGGAAATATCTTCACATAAAAACTGGACAGAAACATTCTCAGAAACTTCTTTGCGATGAGTGCATTCAACTCACAGACATGAATGTTACCTTTCAAAGAGCAGTTTTAAACACTCTGTTTGTAGAATCTGCAAGTGGATATTTGGAGCGCTTTGAGGTTTACGCTGGGATATGAAATATCTTCACCTAAAAACTAGACAGAAGCATTCTCAGAAACTTCTGTGTGATGAGTGCATTCAACTCACAGAGTTGAATGTTTCTTTTGAAAGAGCAGTTTTGAAACACTCTTTTTGTGGAATCTGCAAGTGGATGTTTGGAGCGCTTTGAGGCCTATGCTGGGAAAAGGAATATCTTCACTGAAAAACTAGTCAGAATCATTCTGAGAAACTTCTCTGTGATGAGTGCATTCAACTCACCAACTTGAGCGTTCCTTTTCATAGAAGAGTTTGGAAACACTCCTTTTGTAGAATCTGCAAGTGTTTATTTGGAGCGCTTTGAGGCCTATGCTGGAAAAGGAAATATGTTCACATAAAAACTAGACAGAAGCATTCTCAGAATCTTGTTTGTGATGACTGCATTCTACTCACAGGGTTCAACTTTCTTTTTGATAGAAGAGTTTCAAAACTCTCTTTTTGTAAAGTCTACAAGTGGATATTTGGAGCTCTTTGAGGCCAATGCTGGAAAAGGAAATATCTTCACATAAAAACTAGACAGAAGCATTCTCAGAAACTTCTGTGTGATGAGTGCATTCAACTCACAGAGTTGAACATTCCTTTTGATTGAACAGTTTTGAAACACTCTTTTTGTAGAATCTGCAAGTGGTTATTTGGAGCGTTTTGAGGCCTGTGCTGGAAAAGGAAATATCCTCATATAAAAACTAGACAGAAGCATTCTCAGAAACTTCTGTGTGATGAGTGCATTCAACTCACAGACTTGAACGTTCCTTTTGAGAGAACAGTTTCGAAACACTCCTTTTGTAGTATCTGCAAGTGTTTACTTGGAGCACTTTGAGGCCTATGTTGGAAAAGGAAATATCTTCACATAAAAACTAGACAGAAGCATTCTCAGAAACTTCTTTGTGATGAGTGCATTCTACTCACAATGTTGAACCTTCCTTTTGTTAGAACAGTTTTGAAACACTCTTTTTGTAGAATCTGAAAGTGGATATTTGGAGCGCTTTGAGGCCTATGCTGGAAAAGGAAATGCCTTCACATAAAAATTAGACAGAAGCACTCTAGGAGAATTCTGTGTGATAAGTGCATTTCATCTCACAGACTTGAACGTTCCTTTTGATAGAACGCTTTTGCAACACTGCTTTTGTAGAATTTGCAAGTGTTTACTTGGTGCGCTTTCAGGCATAAGCTGGAAAAGGAAATATCTTCACCTAAGAACTAGACAGAAGCATTCTCAGAAACTTCTTTCTGATGAGTGCATTCAACTCACAGACTTGAAACTTGCTTTTGAAAGAGAAGCTTGGAAACACTCTTTTCATAGAATCTGCAAGTGGACACTTGCTGCGCTTTGAGGTCTATGTTGGGAAATGAAATATCTTCACCTAAAAACCAGACAGAAGCATTCTGAGGAACTTCTGTGTGATGAGTGCATTCAACTCACAGAATTGAACGTTCCTCTTGATAGAACAGTTTTGAAACACTCCTTTTGAAGAATCTGAAAGTCTTTATTCGGAGCGCTTCGAGACATACGCTGGGAAAGGAAATATCTTCACATAAAAACTGGACAGAAACATTCTCAGAAACTTCTTTGCGATGAGTGCACTCAACTCACAGACTTGAATGTTACCTTTCAAAGAGCAGTTTTAAACACTCTGTTTGTAGAATCTGCAAGTGGATATTTGGAGCGCTTTGAGGCTTACGCTGGGATATGAAATATCTACACCTAAAAACTAGACAGAAGCATTCTCAGAAACTTCTGTGTGATGAGTGCATTCAACTCACAGAGTTGAACGTTTCTTTTGAAAGAGCAGTTTTGAAACACTCTTTTTGTAGAATCTGCAAGTGGATATTTGGAGCGCTTTGAGGCCTATGCTGGGAAAAGGAATATCTTCACCGAAAAACTAGACAGAATCATTCTGAGAAACCTCTGTGTGATGAGTGCATTCAACTCACAGACCTGAGCGTTCCTTTTCATAGAACAGTTTGGAAACTCTCCTTTTGAAGAATCTGCAAGTCTTTATTCGGAGCACTTCGAGGCATACGCTGGAAAAGGAAATATCTTCACATAACAACTGGACAGAAGCATTCTCAGAAACTTCTTTGCGATGACTGCATTCAACTCACAGACTTGAATGTTACCTTTGAAAGAGCAGTTTTAAACACTCTGTTTGTAGAATCTGCAAGTGGATATTTGGAGCGCTTTGAGGCTTATGCTGGGATATGAAATATCTTCACCTAAAAACTGGACAGAAGAATTCTCAGAAACTTCTGTGTGATGAGAGCATTCAACTCACAGAGTTGAATGTTTCTTTTGGAGGAGCAGTTTTGAAACACTCTTTTTGTAGAATCTGCAATTGGATGTTTGGAGCGCTTTGAGGCCTATGCTGGGAAAAGGAATATCTTCTCCGAAAAACTAGACAGAATCATTCTGAGAAACTTCTCTGTGATGAGTGCATTCAACTCACAGACCTGAGTGTTCCTTTTCATAGAACAGTTTGGAAACACTCCTTTTGAAGAATCTGCAAGTCTTTATTCGGAGCACTTCGAGGCATACGCTGGAAAAGGAAATATCTTCACATAACAACTGGACAGAAGCATTCTCAGAAACTTCTTTGCGATGAGTGCATTCAACTCACAGACTTGAATGTTACCTTTGAAATAGCAGTTTTAAACACTCTGTTTGTAGAATCTGCAAGTGGATATTTGGAGCGCTTTGAGGCTTATGCTGGGATATGAAATATCTTCACCTAAAAACTGGACAGAAGAATTCTCAGAAACTTCTGTGTGATGAGAGCATTCAACTCACAGAGTTGAATGTTTCTTTTGGAGGAGCAGTTTTGAAACACTCTTTTTGTAGAATCTGCAATTGGATGTTTGGAGCGCTTTGAGGCCTATGCTGGGAAAAGGAATATCTTCTCCGAAAAACTAGACAGAATCATTCTGAGAAACTTCTCTGTGATGAGTGCATTCAACTCACCAACTTCAGCGTTCCTTTTCATAGAAGAGTTTGGAAACACTCCTTTTGTAGAATCTGCAAGTGTTTATTTGGAGCGCTTTGAGGCCTCTGCTGGAAAAGGAAATATGTTCACATAAAAACTAGACAGAAGCATTCTCAGAATCTTGTTTCTGATGACTGCATTCTACTCACAGAGTTCAACTTTCTTTTTGATAGAAGAGTTTCAAAACTCTCTTTTGGTAGAGTCTGGAGGTGGATATTTGGAGCTCTTTGAGGCCAATGCTGGAAAAGGAAATATCTTCACCTAAGAACTAGACAGAAGCATTCTGAGAAACTTCTTTCTGATGAGTGCATTCAACTCACAGACTTGAACCTTGCTTTTGAAAGAGCAGCTTTGAAACACTCTTTTCATAGAATCTGCAAGTGGACACTTGCTGCACTTTGAGGTCTATGATGGGAAATGAAATACCTTCACCTAAAAACTAGACAGAAGCATTCTGAGGAACTTCTGTGTGATGAGTGCATTCAACACACAGAATTGAACGTTCCTCTTGATAGAACAGTTTTGAAACACTCCTTTTGAAGAATCTGAATGTCTTTATTCGGAGCGCTTCAAGACATACGCTGGGAAAGGAAATATCTTCACATAAAAACTGGACAGAAACATTCTCAGAAACTTCTTTGCGATGAGTGCATTCAACTCACAGACTTGAATGTTACCTTTCAAAGAGCAGTTTTAAACACTCTGTTTGTAGAATCTGCAAGTGGATATTTGGAGCGCTTTGAGGCTTACGCTGGGATATGAAATATCTTCACCTAAAAACTAGACAGAAGCATTCTCAGAAACTTCTGAGTGATGAGTGCATTCAACTCACAGAGTTGAATGTTTCTTTTGAAAGAGCAGTTTTGAAACACTCTTTTTGTAGAATCTGCAATTGGATGTTTGGAGCGCTTTGAGGCCTATGCTTGGAAAAGGAATGTCTTCACCGAAAAACTAGACAGAATCATTCTGAGAAACTTCTCTGTGATGAGTGCATTCAACTCACCAACTTGAGCGTTCCTTTTCATAGAACAGTTTGGAAACACTCCTTTTGTAGAATCTGCAAGTGTTTATTTGGAGCGCTTTGAGGCCTATGCTGGAAAAGGAAATATGTTCACATAAAAACTAGACAGAAGCATTCTCAGAATCTTGTTTGTGATGACTGCATTCTACTCACAGAGTTCAACTTTGTTTTTGATGGAAGAGTTTCAAAACTCTCTTTTTGTAGAGTCTGCAAGTGGATATTTGGAGCTCTTTGAGGCCAATGCTGGAAAAGGAAGTATCTTCACATAAAAACTAGACAGAAGCATTCTCCGAAACGTCTGTGTGATGAGTGCATTCAACTCACAGAGTTGAACCTTCCTTTTGATTGAACAGTTTTGAAACACTCTTTTTGTAGAATCTGCAAGTGGTTATTTGGAGCGTTTTGAGGCCTATGCTGGAAAAGGAAATATCCTCTCATAAAAACTAGACAGAAGCATTCTCAGAAACTTCTGTGTGATGAGTGCATTCAACTCACAGACTTGAACGTTCCTTTGGAGAGAACAGTTTCAAAACACTCCTTTTGTAGTATCTGCAAGTGTTTATTTGGAGCACTTTGAGGCCTATGTTGGAAAAGGAAATATCTTCACATAAAAACTAGACAGAAGCATTCCCAGAAACTTCTTTGTGATGAGTGCATTCTACCCACAATGTTGAACCTTCCTTTTGATAGAACAGTTTTGAAACACTCTTTTTGTGGAATCTGAAATTGGATATTTGGAGCGTTTTGAGGCCTATGCTGGAAAAGGAAATGCCTTCACATAAAAATTAGACAGAAGCACTCTAGGAAAATTCTGTGTGATAAGTGCATTTCACCTCACAGACTTGAACGTTCCTTTTGATAGAATGCTTTTGCAACACTCCTTTTGTAGAATTTGCAAGTGTTTATTCGGAGCGCTTTCAGGCATAAGCTGGAAAAGGAAATATCTTCACCTAAGAACTAGACAGAAGCATTCTCAGAAACTTCTTTCTGATGAGTGCATTCAACTCACAGACTTGAACCTTGCTTTTGAAAGAGCAGCTTTGAAACACTCTTTTCATAGAATCTGCAAGTGGATACCTGCTGCGCTTTGAGGTCTATGCTGGGAAATGAAATATCTTCACCTAAAAACTAGACAGAAGCATTCTGAGGAACTTCTGTGTGATGAGTGCATTCAACTCACAGAATTGAACGTTCCTCTTGATAGAACAGTTTTGAAACACTCCTTTTGAAGAATCTGAAAGTCTTTATTCAGAGCGCTTCGAGACATATGCTGGGAAAGGAAATATTTTCACATAAAAACTGGACAGAAACATTCTCAGAAACTTCTTTGCGATGAGTGCATTCAACTCACAGACTTGAATGTTACCTTTCAAGAGGAGTTTTAAACACTTTGTTTGTAGAATCTGCAAGTGGATATTTGGAGCGCCTTGAGGCTTACGCTGGGATATGAAATATCTGCACCTAAAAACTAGACAGAAGCATTCTCAGAAAAGTCTGGGTGATGAGTGCGTTCAACTCACAGAGTTGAATGTTTCTTTTGAAAGAGCAGTTTTGAAACACTCTTTTTGTAGAATCTGCAATTGGATGTTTATAGCGCTTTGAGGCCTATGCTGGGAAAAGGAATATCTTCACCGAAAAACTAGACAGAATCATTCTGAGAAACTTCTCTGTGATGAGTGCATTCAACTCACCAACTTCAGCGTTCCTTTTCATAGAACAGTTTGGAAACACTCCTTTTGTAGAATCTGCAAGTGTTTATTTGGAGCGCTTTGAGGCCTATGCTGGAAAAGGAAATATGTTCACATAAAAACTAGACAGAAGCATTCTCAGAATCTTGTTTGTGATGACTGCATTCTACTCACAGAGTTCAACTTTCTTTTTGATAGAAGAGTTTCAAAACTCTCTTTTTGTAGAGTCTGCAAGTGGATATTTGGAGCTCTTTGAGGCCAATGCTGGAAAAGGAAATATCTTCACATAAAAATTAGACAGAAGCATTCTCAGAAACTTCTGTGTGATGAGTGCATTCAACTCACAGAGTTGAACCTTCCTTTTGATTGAACAGTTTTGAAACACTCTTTTTGTAGAATCTGCAAGTGGTTATTTGGAGCGTTTTGAGGCCTATGCTGGAAAAGGAAATATCCTCACATAAAAACTAGACAGAAGCATTCTCAGAAACTTCTGTGTGATGAGTGCATTCAACTCACAGACTTGAACGTTCCTTTTGAGAGAACAGTTTCGAAACACTCCTTTTGTAGTATCTGCAAGTGTTTATTTGGAGCACTTTGAGGCCTATGTTGGAAAAGGAAATATCTTCACATAAAAACTAGACAGAAGCATTCTCAGAAACTTCTTTGTGATGAGTGCATTCTACTCACAATGTTGAACCTTCCTTTTGATAGAACAGTTTTGAAACACTCTTTTTGTAGAATCTGCAAGTGGATATTTGGAGCGCTTTGAGGCCTATGCTGGAAAAGGAAATGCCTTCACATAAAAATTAGACAGAAGCACTCTAGGAGAATTCTGTGTGATAAGTGCATTTCATCTCACAGACTTGAACGTTCCTTTTGATAGAACGCTTTTGCAACACTCCTTTTGTAGAATTTGCAAGTGTTTATTTGGAGCGCTTTCAGGCATAAGCTGGAAAAGGAAATATCTTCACCTAAGAACTAGACAGAAGCATTCTCAGAAACTTCTTTCTGATGAGTGCATTCAACTCACAGACTTGAACCTTGCTTTTGAAAGAGCAGCTTTGAAACACTCTTTTCATAGAATCTGCAAGTGGACACTTGCTGCGCTTTGAGGTCTATGCTGGGAAATGAAATATCTTCACCTAAAAACCAGACAGAAGCATTCTGAGGAACTTCTGTGTGATGAGTGCATTCAACTCACAGAATTGAACGTTCCTCATGATAGAACAGTTTTGAAACACTCCTTTTGAGGAATCTGAAAGTCTTTATTCGGAGCACTTCGAGACATACGCTGGGAAAGGAAATATCTTCACATAAAAACTGGACAGAAACATTCTCAGAAAATTCTTTGCGATGAGTGCACTCAACTCACACACTTGAATGTTACCTTACAAAGAGCAGTTTTAAACACTCTGTTTGTAGAATCTGCAAGTGGATATTTGGAGCGCTTTGAGGCTTACGCTGGGATATGAAATATCTTCACCTAAAAACTAGACAGAAGCATTCTCAGAAACTTCTGTGTGATGAGTGCATTCAACTCACAGAGTTGAACGTTTCTTTTGAAAGAGCAGTTTTGAAACACTCTTTTTGTAGAATCTGCAAGTGGATATTTGGAGCGCTTTGAGGCCTATGCTGGGAAAAGGAATATCTTCACCGAAAAACTAGACAGAATCATTCTGAGAAACTTCTGTGTGATGAGTGCATTCAACTCACAGACCTGAGCGTTCCTTTTCATAGAACAGTTTGGAAACACTCCTTTGAAGAATCTGCAAGTCTTTATTCGGAGCACTTCGAGGCATACGCTGGAAAAGGAAATATCTTCACATAACAACTGGACAGAAGCATTCTCAGAAACTTCTTTGCGATGAGTGCATTCAACTCACGGACATGAATGTTACCTTTGAAAGAGCAGTTTTAAACACTCTGTTTGTAGAATCTGCAAGTGGATATTTGGAGCGCTTTGAGGCTTATGCTGGGATATGAAATATCTTTACCCAAAAACTGGACAGAAGAATTCTCAGAAACTTCTGTGTGATGAGTGCATTCAACTCACAGAGTTGAATGTTTCTTTTGAAAGAGCAGTTTTGAAACACTCTTTTTGTAGAATCTGCAATTGGATGTTTGGAGCGCTTTGAGGCCTAAGCTGGGAAAAGGAATATCTTCACCGAAAAACTAGACAGAATCATTCTGAGAAACTTCTCTGTGATGAGTGCATTCAACTCACCAACTTGAGCGTTCCTTTTCATAGAACAATTTGGAAACACTCCTTTTGTAGAATCTGCAAGTGTTTATTTGGAGCGCTTTGAGGCCTATGCTGGAAAAGGAAATATGTTCACATAAAAACTAGACAGAAGCATTCTCAGAATCTTGTTTGTGATGACTGCATTCTACTCACAGAGTTCAACTTTCTTTTTGATAGAAGAGTTTCAAAACTCTCCTTTTGTAGAGTCTGCAAGTGGATATTTGGAGCTCTTTGAGGCCAATGCTGGAAAAGGAAATATCTTCACATAAAAACTAGACAGAAGCATTCTCAGAAACTTCTGTGTGATGAGTGCATTCAACTCACAGAGTTGAACCTTCCTTTTGATTGAACAGTTTTGAAACACTCTTTTTGTAGAATCTGCAAGTGGTTATTTGGAGCGTTTTGAGGCCTATGCTGGAAAAGGAAATATCCTCACATAAAAACTAGACAGAAGCATTCTCAGAAACTTCTGTGTGATGAGTGCATTCAACTCACAGACTTGAACGTTCCTTTTGAGAGAACAGTTTCGAAACACTCATTTGTAGTATCTGCAAGTGTTTATTTGGAGCACTTTGAGGCCTATGTTGGAAAAGGAAATATCTTCACATAAAAACTAGACAGAAGCATTCTCAGAAACTTCTTTGTGATGAGTGCATTCTACTCACAATGTTGAACCTTCCTTTTGTTAGAACAGTTTTGAAACACTCTTTTTGTAGAATCTGCAAGTGGATATATGGAGCGCTTTGAGGCCTATGCTGGAAAAGGAAATGCCTTCACATAAAAATTAGACAGAAGCACTCTAGGGTAATTCTGTGTGATAAGTGAATTTCATCTCACAGACTTGAACGTTCCTTTTGATAGAACGCTTTTGCAACACTCCTTTTGTAGAATTTACAAGTGTTTATTTGGAGCGCTTTCAGGCATAAGCTGGAAAAGGAAATATCTTCACCTAAGAACTAGACAGAAGCATTCTCAGAAACTTCTTTCTGATGAGTGCATTCAACTCACAGACTTGAACCTTGCTTTTGAAAGAGCAGCTTTGAAACACTCTTTTCTTAGAATCTGCAAGTGGACACTTGCTGCGCTTTGAGGTCTATGCTGGGAAATGAAATATCTTCACCTAAAAACCAGACAGAAGCATTCTGAGGAACTTCTGCGTGATGAGTGCATTCAACTCACAGCATTGAACGTTCCTCTTGATAGAACAGTTTTGAAACACTCCTTTTGAAGAATCTGAAAGTCTTTATTCGGAGCGCTTCGAGACATACGCTGGGAAAGGAAATATCTTCACAAAAAAACTGGACAGAAACATTCTCAGAAACTTCTTTGCGATGAGTGCATTCAACTCACAGACTTGAATGTTACCTTTCAAAGAGCAGTTTTAAACACTCTGTTTGTCGAATCTGCAAGTGGATATTTGGAGCGCTTTGAGGCTTACGCGGGGATATGAAATATCTTCACCGAAAAACTAGACAGAAGCATTCTCAGAAACTTCTGTGTGATGAGTGCATTCAACTCACAGAGTTGAGCGTTGCTTTTGAAAGAGCAGTTTTGAAACACTCTTTTTTTAGAATCTGCAATTGGATATTTGGAGTGCTTTGAGGCCTATGCTGGGAAAAGGAATATCTTCACCGAAAAACTAGACAGAATCATTCTGAGAAACTTCTGTGTGATGAGTGCATTCAACTCACAGACCTGAGCGTTCCTTTTCATAGAAGAGTTTGGAAACAGTCCTTTTGAAGAATCTGCAAGTCTTTATTCGGAGCACTTCGAGGCATACGCTGGAAAAGGAAATATCTTCACATAACAACTGGACAGAAACATTCTCAGAAACTTCTTTGCGATGAGTGCATTCAACTCACAGACTTGAATGTTACCTTTGAAAGAGCAGTTTTAAACACTCTGTTTGTAGAATCTGCAAGTGGATATTTGGAGCGCTTTGAGGCTTATGCTGGGATATGAAATATCTTCACCCAAAAACTGGACAGAAGCATTCTCAGAAACTTCTGTGTGATGAGTGCATTCAACTCACAGAGTTGAATGTTTCTTTTGAAAGAGCAGTTTTGAAACACTCTTTTTGTAGAATCTGCAATTGGATGTTTGGAGCGCTTTGAGGCCTATGCTGGGAAAAGGAATATCTTCACTGAAAAACTAGACAGAATCATTCTGAGAAACTTCTCTGTGATGAGTGCATTCAACTCACCAACTTGAGCGTTCCTTTTCATAGAAGAGTTTGGAAACACTCCTTTTGTAGAATCTGCAAGTGTTTATTTGGAGCGCTTTGAGGCCTATGCTGGAAAGGAAATATGTTCACATAAAAACTAGACAGAAGCATTCTCAGAATCTTGTTTGTGATGACTGCATTCTACTCACAGAGTTCAACTTTCTTTTTGATAGAAGAGTTTCAAAACTCTCTTTTTGTAGAGTCTGCAAGTGGATACTTGGAGCTCTTTGAGGCCAATGCTGGAAAAGGAAATATCTTCACATAAAAACTAGACAGAAGCATTCTCAGAAACTTCTGTGTGATGAGTGCATTCAACTCACAGAGTTGAACCTTCCTTTTGATTGAACAGTTTTGAAACACTCTTTTTGTAGAATCTGCAAGTGGTTATTTGGAGCGTTTTGAGGCCTATGCTGGAAAAGGAAATATTCTCACATAAAAACTAGACAGAAGCATTCTCAGAAACTTCTCTGTGATGAGTGCATTCAACTCACAGACTTGAACGTTCCTTTTGAGAGAACAGTTTCGAAACACTCCTTTTGTAGTATCTGCAAGTGTTTATTTGGAGCACTTTGAGGCCTATGTTGGAAAAGGAAATATCTTCACATAAAAACTAGACAGAAGCATTCTCAGAAACTTCTTTGTGATGAGTGCATTCTACTCACAATGTTGAACCTTCCTTTTGTTAGAACAGTTTTGAAACACTCTTTTTGTAGAATCTGAAATTGGATATTTGGAGCGCTTTGAGGCCTATGCTGGAAAAGGAAATGCCTTCACATAAAAATTAGACAGAAGCACTCTAGGAGAATTCTGTGTGATAAGTGCATTTCATCTCACAGACTTGAACGTTCCTTTTGATAGAACGCTTTTGCAACACTGCTTTTGTAGAATTTGCAAGTGTTTACTTGGAGCGCTTTCAGGCATAAGCTGGAAAAGGAAATATCTTCACCTAAGAACTAGACAGAAGCATTCTCAGAAACTTCTTTCTGATGAGTGCATTCAACTCACAGACTTGAAACTTGCTTTTGAAAGAGCAGCTTTGAAACACTCTTTTCATAGAATCTGCAAGTGGACACTTGCTGCGCTTTGAGGTCTATGTTGGGAAATGAAATATCTTCACCTAAAAACCAGACAGAAGCATTCTGAGGAACTTCTGTGTGATGAGTGCATTCAACTCACAGAATTGAACGTTCCTCTTGATAGAACAGTTTTGAAACACTCCTTTTGAAGAATCTGAAAGTCTTTATTCAGAGCGCTTCGAGACATACACTGAGAAAGGAAATATCTTCACATAAAAACTGGACAGAAACATTCTCAGAAACTTCTTTGCGATGAGTGCACTCAACTCACAGACTTGAATGTTACCTTTCAAAGAGCAGTTTTAAACACTCTGTTTGTAGAATCTGCAAGTGGATATTTGGAGCGCTTTGAGGCTTACGCTGGGATATGAAATATCTACACCTAAAAACTACACAGCAGCATTCTCAGAAACTTCTGTGTGATGAGTGCATTCAACTCACAGAGTTGAACGTTTCTTTTGAAAGAGCAGTTTTGAAACACTCTTTTTGTAGAATCTGCAAGTGGATATTTGGAGCGCTTTGAGGCCTATGCTGGGAAAAGGAATATCTTCACCGAAAAACTAGACAGAATCATTCTGAGAAACTTCTGTGTGATGAGTGCATTCAACTCACAGACCTGAGCGTTCCTTTTCATAGAACAGTTTGGAAACTCTCCTTTTGAAGAATCTGCAAGTCTTTATTCGGAGCACTTCGAGGCATCCGCTGGAAAAGGAAATATCTTCACATAACAACTGGACAGAAGCATTCTCAGAAACTTCTTTGCGATGACTGCATTCAACTCACAGACTTGAATGTTACCTTTGAAAGAGCAGTTTTAAACACTCTGTTTGTAGAATCTGCAAGTGGATATTTGGAGCACTTTGAGGCTTATGCTGGGATATGAAATATCTTCACCTAAAAACTGGACAGAAGAATTCTCAGAAACTTCTGTGTGATGAGTGCATTCAACTCACAGAGTTGAATGTTTCTTTTGAAGGAGCAGTTTTGAAACACTCTTTTTGTAGAATCTGCAATTGGATGTTTGGAGCGCTTTGAGGCCTATGCTGGGAAAAGGAATATCTTCACCGAAAAACTAGACAGAATCATTCTGAGAAACTTCTCTGTGAGGATTGCATTCAACTCACCAACTTGAGCGTTCCTTTTCATAGAACAGTTTGGAAACACTCCTTTTGTAGAATCTGCAAGTGTTTATTTGGAGCGCTTTGAGGCCTATGCTGGAAAAGGAAATATGTTCACATAAAAACTAGACAGAAGCATTCTCAGAATCTTGTATGTGATGACTGCATTCTACTCACAGAGTTCAACTTTCTTTTTGATAGAAGAGTTTCAAAACTCTCTTTTTGTAGAGTCTGCAAGTGGATATTTGGAGCTCTTTGAGGCCAATGCTGGAAAAGGAAATATCTTCACATAAAAACTAGACAGAAGCATTCTCAGAAACTTCTGTGTGATGAGTGCATTCAACTCACAGAGTTGAACCTTCCTTTTGATTGAACAGTTTTGAAACACTCTTTTTGTAGAATCTGCAAGTGGTTATTTGGAGCGTTTTGAGGCCTATGCTGGAAAAGGAAATATCCTCACATAAAAACTAGACAGAAGCATTCTCAGAAACTTCTGTGTGATGAGTGCATTCAACTCGCAGACTTGAACGTTCCTTTTGAGAGAACAGTTTCGAAACACTCCTTTTGTAGTATCTGCAAGTGTTTATTTGGAGCACTTTGAGGCCTATGTTGGAAAAGGAAATATCTTCACATAAAAACTGGACAGAAGCATTCTCAGAAACTTCTTTGTGATGAGTGCATTCTACTCACAATGTTGAACCTTCCTTTTGATAGAACAGTTTTGAAACACTCTTTTTGTAGAATCTGCAAGTGGATATTTGGAGCGCTTTGAGGCCTATGCTGGAAAAGGAAATGCCTTCACATAAAAATTAGACAGAAGCACTCTAGGAGAATTGTGTGTGATAAGTGCATTTCATCTCACAGTCTTGAACGTTCCTTTTGATAGAACGCTTTTGCAACACTCCTTTTGTAGAATTTGCAAGTGTTTATTTGGAGCGCTTTCAGGCATAAGCTGGAAAAGGAAATATCTTCACCTAAGAACTAGACAGAAGCATTCTCAGAAACTTCTTTCTGATGAGTGCATTCAACTCACAGACTTGAACCTTGCTTTTGAGAGAGCAGCTTTGAAACACTCTTTTCATAGAATCTGCAAGTGGACACTTGCTGCGCTTTGAGGTCTATGCTGGGAAATGAAATATCTTCACCTAAAAACCAGACAGAAGCATTCTGAGGAACTTCTGTGTGATGAGTGCATTCAACTCACAGAATGGAACGTTCCTCTTGATAGAACAGTTTTGAAACACTCCTTTTGAAGAATCTGAAAGTCTTTATTCGGAGCGCTTCGAGACATACGCTGGGAAAGGAAATATCTTCACATAAAAACTGGACAGAAACATTCTCAGAAACTTCTTTGCGATGAGTGCATTCAACTCACAGACTTGAATGTTACCTTTCAAAGAGCAGTTTTAAACACTCTGTTTGTAGAATCTGCAAGTGGATATTTGGAGCGCTTTGAGGCTTACGCTGAGATATGAAATATCTTCACCGAAAAACTCGACAGAAGCATTCTCAGAAACTTCTGTGTGATGAGTGCATTCAACTCACAGAGTTGAGCGTTTCTTTTGAAAGAGCAGTTTTGAAACACTCTTTTTGTAGAATCTGCAAGTGAATATTTGGAGTGCTTTGAGGACTATGCTGGGAAAAGGAATATCTTCACCGAAAAACTAGACAGAATCATTCTGAGAAACTTCTGTGTGATGAGTGCATTCAACTCACAGACCTGAGCGTTCCTTTTCATAGAACAGTTTGGAAACATTCCTTTTGAAGAATCTGCAAGGCTTTATTCGGAGCACTTCGAGGCATACGCTGGAAAAGGAAATATCTACACATAACAACTGGACAGAAGCGTTCTCAGAAACTTCTTTGCGATGAGTGCATTCAACTCACAGACTTGAATGTCACCTTTGAAAGAGCAGTTTTAAACACTCTGTTTGTAGAATCTGCAAGTGGATATTTGGAGCGCTTTGAGGCTTATGCTGGGATATGAAATATCCTCACCTAAAAACTGGACAGATGCATTCTCAAAAACGTCTGTGTGATGAGTGCATTCAACTCACAGAGTTGAATGTTTCTTTTGAAAGAGCAGTTTTGAAACACTCTTTTTTAGAATCTGCAATTGGATGTTTGGAGCGCTTTGAGGCGTATGCTGGGAAAAGGTATATCTTCACCGAAAAACTAGACAGAATCATTCTGAAAAACTTCCCTGTGATGAGTGCATTCAACTGACCAACTTGAGCGTTCCTTTTCATAGAAGAGTTTGGAAACACTCCTTTTGTAGAATCTGCAAGTGTTTATTTGGAGCGCTTTGAGGCCTATGCTGGAAAAGGAAATATGTTCACATAAAAACTAGACAGAAGCATTCTCAGAATCTTGTTTGTGATGACTGCATTCTACTCACAGAGTTCAACTTTCTTTTTGATAGAAGAGTTTCAAAACTCTCTTTTTGTGGAGTCTGCAAGTGGATATTTGGAGCTCTTTGAGGCCAATGCTGGAAAAGGAAATATCTTCACATAAAAACTAGACAGAAGCATTCTCAGAAACTTCTGTGTGATGAGTGCATTCAACTCACAGAGTTGAATCTTCCTTTTGATTGAACAGTTTTGAAACACTCTTTTTGTAGAATCTGCAAGTGTTTATTTGGAGCGTTTTGAGGCCTATGCTGGAAAAGGAAATATCCTCACATAAAAACTAGACAGAAGCATTCTCAGAAACTTCTGTGTGATGAGTGCATTCAACTCACGGACTTGAACGTTCCTTTTGAGAGAATAGTTTCGAAACACTCCTTTTGTAGTATCTGCAAGTGTTTATTTGGAGCACTTTGAGGCCTATGTTGGAAAAGGAAATATCTTCACATTAAAACTAGACAGAAGCATTCTCAGAAACTTCTTTGTGATGAGTGCATTCTACTCACAATGTTGAACCTTCCTTTTGATAGAACAGTTTTGAAACACTCTTTTTGTAGAATCTGCAAGTCGATTTTTGGATCGCTTTGAGGCCTATGCTGGAAAAGGAAATGCCTTCACATAAAAATTAGACAGAAGCACTCTAGGAGAATTCTGTGTGATAAGTGCATTTCATCTCACAGACTTGAACGTTCCTTTTGATAGAACGCTTTTGCAACACTCCTTTTGTAGAATTTGCAAGTGTTTATTTGGAGCGCTTTCAGGCATAAGCTGGAAAAGGAAATATCTTCACCTAAGAACTAGACAGAAGCATTCTCAGAAACTTCTTTCTGATGAGTGCATTCAACTCACAGACTTGAACCTTGCTTTTGAAAGAGCAGCTTTGAAACACTCTTTTCATAGAATCTGCAAGTGGACACTTGCTGCGCTTTGAGGTCTATGCTGGGAAATGAAATATCTTCACCTAAAAACTAGACAGAATCATTCTGAGAAACTTCTGTGTGATGAGTGCATTCAACTCACGGACCTGAGCGTTCCTTTTCATACAACAATTTGGAAACACTGCTTTTGAAGAATCTGCAAGTCTTTATTTGGAGCGCTTCGAGACAAACGCTGGGAAAGGAAATATCTTCACATAAAAACTGGACAGAAACATTCTCAGAAACTTCTTTGCGATGAGTGCACTCAACTCACAGACTTGAATGTTACCTTTGAAAGAGCAGTTTTAAACACTCTGTTTGTAGAATCTGCAAGTGGATATTTGGAGCGCTTTGAGGCTTACGCTGGGATATGAAATATCTTCACCTAATAACTAGACAGAAGCATTCTCAGAAACTTCTGTGTGATGAGTGCATTCAACTCACAGAGTTGAACGTTTCTTTTGAAAGAGCAGTTTTGAAACACTCTTTTTGTAGAATCTGCAAGTGGATATTTGGAGCGCTTTGAGGCCTATGCTGGGAAAAGGAATATCTTCACCGAAAAATTAGACAGAATCATTCTGAGAAACTTCTGTGTGATGAGTGCATTCAACTCACAGACCTGAGCATTCCTTTTCATAGAACAGTTTGGAAACTCTCCTTTTGAAGAATCTGCAAGTCTTTATTCGGAGCACTTCGAGGCATACGCTGGAAAAGGAAATATCTTCACATAACAACTGGACAGAAGCATTCTCAGAAACTTCTTTGCGATGACTGCATTCAACTCACAGACTTGAATATTACCTTTGAAAGAGCAGTTTTAAACACTCTGTTTGTAGAATCTGCAAGTGGATATTTGGAGCGCTTTGAGGCTTATGCTGGGATATGAAATATCTTCACCTAAAAACTGGACAGAAGAATTCTCAGAAACTTCTGTGTGATGAGTGCATTCAACTCACAGAGTTGAATGTTTCTTTTGAAAGAGCAGTTTTGAAACACTCTTTTTGTAGAATCTGCAATTGGATGTTTGGAGCGCTTTGAGGCCTATGCTGGGAAAAGGAATATCTTCACCGAAAAACTAGACAGAATCATTCTGAGAAACTTCTCTGTGATGAGTGCATTCAACTCACCAACTTGAGCGTTCCTTTTCATAGAAGAGTTTGGAAACACACCTTTTGTAGAATCTGCAAGTGTTTATTTGGAGCGCTTTGAGGCCTATGCTGGAAAAGGAAATATGTTCACATAAAAACTAGACAGAAGCATTCTCAGAATCTTGTTTGTGATGACTGCATTCTACTCACAGAGTTCAACTTTCTTTTTGATAAAAGAGTTTCAAAACTCTCTTTTTGTAGAGTCTGCAAGTGGATATTTGGAGCTCTTTGAGGCCAATGCTGGAAAAGGAAATATCTTCACATAAAAACTAGACAGAAGCATTCTCAGAAACTTCTGTGTGATGAGTGCATTCAACTCACAGAGTTGAACCTTCCTTTTGATTGAACAGTTTTGAAACACTCTTTTTGTAGAATCTGCAAGTAGTTATTTGGAGCGTTTTGAGGCCTATGCTGGAAAAGGAAATAACCTCACATAAAAACTAGACAGAAGCATTCTCAGAAACTTCTGTGTGATGAGTGCATTCAACTCACAGACTTGAACGTTCCTTTTGAGAGAACAGTTTCGAAACACTCCTTTTGTAGTATCTGCAAGTGTTTATTTGGAGCACTTTGAGGCCTATGTTGGAAAAGGAAATATCTTCACATAAAAACTAGACAGAAGCATTCTCAGAAACTTCTTTGTGATGAGTGCATTCTACTCACAATGTTGAACCTTCCTTTTGTTAGAACAGTTTTGAAACACTCTTTTTGTAGAATCTGAAAGTGGATAATTGGAGCGCTTTGAGGCCTATGCTGGAAAAGGAAATGCCTTCACATAAAAATTAGACAGAAGCACTCTAGGAGAATTCTGTGTGATAAGTGCATTTCATCTCACAGACTTGAACGTTCCTTTTGATGGAACGCTTTTGCAACACTGCTTTTGTAGAATTTGCAAGTGTTTACTTGGAGCGCTTTCAGGCATAAGCTGGAAAAGGAAATATCTTCACCTAAGAACTAGACAGAAGCATTCTCAGAAACTTCTTTCTGATGAGTGCATTCAACTCACAGACTTGAAACTTGCTTTTGAAAGAGCAGCTTTGAAACACTCTTTTCATAGAATCTGCAAGTGGACACTTGCTGCGCTTTGAGGTCTATGCTGGGAAATGAAATATCTTCACCTAAAAACCAGACAGAAGCATTCTGAGGAACTTCTGGGTGATGAGTGCATTCAACTCACAGAATGGAACGTTCCTCTTGATAGAACAGTCTTGAAACACTCCTTTTGAAGAATCTGAAAGTCTTTATTCGGAGCGCTTCGAGACATACGCTGGGAAAAGAAATATCTTCACATAAAAACTGGACAGAATAATTCTCAGAAACCTCTTTGCGATGAGTGCATTTAACTCACAGACTTGAATGTTACCTTTCAAAGAGCAGTTTTAAACACTCTGTTTGTAGAATCTGCAAGTGGATATTTGGAGCGCTTTGATGCTTACGCTGGGATATGAAATATCTTCACCTAAAAACTAGACAGAAGCATTCTCAGAAACTTCTGTGTGATGAGTGCATTCAACTCACAGAGTTGAACGTTTCTTTTGAAAGAGCAGTTTTGAAACACTCTTTTTGTAGAATCTGCAAGTGGATATTTGGAGCGCTTTGAGGCCTATGCTGGGAAAAGGAATATCTTCACCGAAAAACTAGACAGAATCATTCTGAGAAACTTCTGTGTGATGAGGGCATTCAACTCACAGACCTGAGTGTTCCTTTTCATAGAACAGTTTGGAAACACTCCTTTTGAAGAATCTGCAAGTCTTTATTCAGAGCACTTCGAGGCATACGCTGGAAAAGGAAATATCTTCACATAAAAACTGGACAGAAGCATTCTCAGAAACTTCTTTGCGATGAGTGCATTCAACTCACAGACTTGAATGTTACCTTTGAAATAGCAGTTTTAAACACTCTGTTTGTAGAATCTGCAAGTGGATATTTGGAGCGCTTTGAGGCTTATGCTGGGATATGAAATATCTTCACCTAAAAACTGGACAGAAGAATTCTCAGAAACTTCTGTGTGATGAGAGCATTCAACTCACAGAGTTGAATGTTTCTTTTGAAGGAGCAGTTTTGAAACACTCTTTTTGTAGAATCTGCAATTGGATGTTTGGAGCGCTTTGAGGCCTATGCTGGGAAAAGGAATATCTTCACCGAAAAACTAGACAGAATCATTCTGAGAAACTTCTCTGTGAGGATTGCATTCAACTCACCAACTTCAGCGTTCCTTTTCATAGAACAGTTTGGAAACACTCCTTTTGTAGAATCTGCAAGTGTTTATTTGGAGCGCTTTGAGGCCTATGCTGGAAAAGGAAATATGTTCACATAAAAACTAGACAGAAGCATTCTCAGAATCTTGTATGTGATGACTGCATTCTACTCACAGAGTTCAACTTTCTTTTTGATAGAAGAGTTTCAAAACTCTCTTTTTGTAGAGTCTGCAAGTGGATATTTGGAGCTCTTTGAGGCCAATGCTGGAAAAGGAAATATCTTCACATAAAAACTAGACAGAAGCATTCTCAGAAACTTCTGTGTGATGAGTGCATTCAACTCACAGAGTTGAACCTTCCTTTTGATTGAACAGTTTTGAAACACTCTTTTTGTAGAATCTGCAAGTGGTTATTTGGAGCGTTTTGAGGCCTATGCTGGAAAAGGAAATATCCTCACATAAAAACTAGACAGAAGCATTCTCAGAAACTTCTGTGGATGAGTGCATTCAACTCGCAGACTTGAACGTTCCTTTTGAGAGAACAGTTTCGAAACACTCCTTTTGTAGTATCTGCAAGTGTTTATTTGGAGCACTTTGAGGCCTATGTTGGAAAAGGAAATATCTTCACATAAAAACTGGACAGAAGCATTCTCAGAAACTTCTTTGTGATGAGTGCATTCTACTCACAATGTTGAACCTTCCTTTTGATAGAACAGTTTTGAAACACTCTTTTTGTAGAATCTGCAAGTGGATATTTGGAGCGCTTTGAGGCCTATGCTGGAAAAGGAAATGCCTTCACATAAAAATTAGACAGAAGCACTCTAGGAGAATTCTGTGTGATAAGTGCATTTCATCTCACAGACTTGAACGTTCCTTTTGATAGAACGCTTTTGCAACACTCCTTTTGTAGAATTTGCAAGTGTTTATTTGGAGCGCTTTCAGGCATAAGCTGGAAAAGGAAATATCTTCACCTAAGAACTAGACAGAAGCATTCTCAGAAACTTCTTTCTGATGAGTGCATTCAACTCACAGACTTGAACCTTGCTTTTGAGAGAGCAGCTTTGAAACACTCTTTTCATAGAATCTGCAAGTGGACACTTGCTGCGCTTTGAGGTCTATGCTGGGAAATGAAATATCTTCACCTAAAAACCAGACAGAAGCATTCTGAGGAACTTCTGTGTGATGAGTGCATTCAACTCACAGAATGGAACGTTCCTCTTGATAGAACAGTTTTGAAACACTCCTTTTGAAGAATCTGAAAGTCTTTATTCGGAGCGCTTCGAGACATACGCTGGGAAAGGAAATATCTTCACATAAAAACTGGACAGAAACATTCTCAGAAACTTCTTTGCGATGAGTGCATTCAACTCACAGACTTGAATGTTACCTTTCAAAGAGCAGTTTTAAACACTCTGTTTGTAGAATCTGCAAGTGGATATTTGGAGCGCTTTGAGGCTTACGCTGGGATATGAAATATCTTCACCGAAAAACTAGACAGAAGCATTCTCAGAAACTTCTGTGTGATGAGTGCATTCAACTCACAGAGTTGAGCGTTTCTTTTGAAAGAGCAGTTTTGAAACACTCTTTTTGTAGAATCTGCAAGTGAATATTTGGAGTGATTTGAGGACTATGCTGGGAAAAGGAATATCTTCACCGAAAAACTAGACAGAATCATTCTGAGAAACTTCTGTGTGATGAGTGCATTCAACTCACAGACCTGAGCGTTCCTTTTCATAGAACAGTTTGGAAACATTCCTTTTGAAGAATCTGCAAGGCTTTATTCAGAGCACTTCGAGGCATACGCTGGAAAAGGAAATATCTTCACATAACAACTGGACGGAAGCATTCTCAGAAACTTCTTTGCGATGAGTGCATTCAACTCACAGACTTGAATGTCACCTTTGAAAGAGCAGTTTTAAACACTCTGTTTGTAGAATCTGCAAGTGGATATTTGGAGCGCTTTGAGGCTTATGCTGGGATATGAAATATCTTCACCTAAAAACTGGACAGATGCATTCTCAGAAACGTCTGTGTGATGAGTGCATTCAACTCACAGAGTTGAATGTTTCTTTTGAAAGAGCAGTTTTGAAACACTCTTTTTTAGAATCTGCAATTGGATGTTTGGAGCGCTTTGAGGCCTATGCTGCGAAAAGGTATATCTTCACCGAAAAACTAGACAGAATCATTCTGAAAAACTTCTCTGTGATGAGTGCATTCAACTGACCAACTTGAGAGTTCCTTTTCATAGAAGAGTTTGGAAACACTCCTTTTGTAGAATCTGCAAGTGTTTATTTGGAGCGCTTTGAGGCCTATGCTGGAAAAGGAAATATGTTCACATAAAAACTAGACAGAAGCATTCTCAGAATCTTGTTTGTGATGACTGCATTCTACTCACAGAGTTCAACTTTCTTTTTGATAGAAGAGTTTCAAAACTCTCTTTTTGTGGAGTCTGCAAGTGGATATTTGGAGCTCTTTGAGGCCAATGCTGGAAAAGGAAATATCTTCACATAAAAACTAGACAGAAGCATTCTCAGAAACTTCTGTGTGATGAGTGCATTCAACTCACAGAGTTGAACCTTCCTTTTGATTGAACAGTTTTGAAACACTCTTTTTGTAGAATCTGCAAGTGTTTATTTGGAGCGTTTTGAGGCCTATGCTGGAAAAGGAAATATCCTCACATAAAAACTAGACAGAAGCATTCTCAGAAACTTCTGTGTGATGAGTGCATTCAACTCACAGACTTGAACGTTCCTTTTGAGAGAATAGGTTCGAAACACTCCTTTTGTAGTATCTGCAAGTGTTTATTTGGAGCACTTTGAGGCCTATGTTGGAAAAGGAAATATCTTCACATTAAAACTAGACAGAAGCATTCTCAGAAACTTCTTTGTGATGAGTGCATTCTACTCACAATGTTGAACCTTCCTTTTGATAGAACAGTTTTGAAACACTCTTTTTGTAGAATCTGCAAGTGGATTTTTGGATCGCTTTGAGGCCTATGCTGGAAAAGGAAATGCCTTCACATAAAAATTAGACAGAAGCACTCTAGGAGAATTCTGTGTGATAAGTGCATTTCATCTCACAGACTTGAACGTTCCTTTTGATAGAACGCTTTTGCAACACTCCTTTTGTAGAATTTGCAAGTGTTTATTTGGAGCGCTTTCAGGCATAAGCTGGAAAAGGAAATATCTTCACCTAAGAACTAGACAGAAGCATTCTCAGAAACTTCTTTCTGATGAGTGCATTCAACTCACAGACTTGAACCTTGCTTTTGAAAGAGCAGCTTTGAAACACTCTTTTCATAGAATCTGCAAGTGGACACTTGCTGCGCTTTGAGGTCTATGATTGGAAATGAAATATCTTCACCTAAAAACTAGAGAGAATCATTCTGAGAAACTTCTGTGTGATGAGTGCATTCAACTCACAGACCTGAGCGTTCCTTTTCATACAACAGTTTGGAAACACTGCTTTTGAAGAATCGGCAAGTCTTTATTCGGAGCACTTCGAGGCATATGCTGGAAAAGGAAATATCTTCACATAACAACTGGACAGAAGCATTCTCAGAAACTTGTTTGCGATGAGTGCATTCAACTCACAGACTTGAATGTTACTTTTGAAAGAGCAATTTTAAACACTCTGTTTGTAGAATCTGCAAGTGGATATTTGGAGCGCTTTGAGGCTTATTCTGGGATATGAAATATCTGCACCTAAATACTAGAGAGAAGCATTCTCAGAAACTTCTGTGTGATGAGTGCATTCAACTCACAGAGTTGAATGTTTCTTTTGAAAGAGCAGTTTTGAAACACTCTTTTTGTAGAATCTGCAATTGGATGTTTGGAGCGCTTTGAGGCCTATGCTGGGAAAAGGAATATCTTCACCGAAAAACTAGACAGAATCATTCTGAGAAACTTCTCTGTGATGAGTGCATTCAACTCACCAACTTGAGCGTTCCTATTCATAGAACAGTTTGGAAACACTCCTTTTGTAGAATCTGCAAGTGTTTATTTGGAGCGCTTTGAGGCCTATGCTGGAAAAGGAAATATGTTCACATAAAAACTAGACAGAAGCATTCTCAGAATCTTGTTTGTGATGACTGCATTCTACTCACAGAGTTCAACTTTCTTTTTGATAGAAGAGTTTCAAAACTCTCTTTTTGTAGAGTCTGCAAGTGGATATTTGGAGCTCTTTGAGGCCAATGCTGGAAAAGGAAATATCTTCACATAAAAACTAGACAGAAGCATTCTCAGAAACGTCTGTGTGATGAGTGCATTCAACTCACAGAGTTGAACCTTCCTTTTGATTGAACAGTTTTGAAACACTCTTTTTGTAGAATCTGCAAATGTTTATTTGGAGCGTTTTGAGGCCTATGCTGGAAAAGGAAAACTAGACAGAAGCATTCTCAGAAACTTCTGTGTGATGAGTGCATTCAACTCACAGACTTGAACGTTCCTTTTGAGAGAACAGTTTCGAAACACTCCTTTTGTAGTATCTGCAAGTGTTTATTTGGAGCACTTTGAGGCCTATGTTGGAAAAGGAAATATCTTCACATAAAAACTAGACAGAAGCATTCTCAGAAACTTCTTTGTGATGAGTGCATTCTACTCACAATGTTGAACCTTCCTTTTGTTAGAACAGTTTTGAAACACTCTTTTTGTAGAATCTGAAAGTGGATATTTGGAGCGCTTTGAGGCCTATGCTGGAAAAGGAAATGCCTTCACATAAAAATTAGACAGAAGCACTCTAGGAGAATTGTGTGTGATAAGTGCATTTCATCTCACAGACTTGAACGTTCCTTTTGATAGAACGCTTTTGCAACACTGCTTTTGTAGAATTTGCAAGTGTTTACTTGGAGCGCTTTCAGGCATAAGCTGGAAAAGGAAATATCTTCACCTAAGAACTAGACAGAAGCATTCTCAGAAACTTCTTTCTGATGAGTGCATTCAACTCACAGACTTGAAACTTGCTTTTGAAAGAGAAGCTTGGAAACACTCTTTTCATAGAATCTGCAAGTGGACACTTGCTGCGCTTTGAGGTCTATGTTGGGAAATGAAATATCTTCAACTAAAAACCAGACAGAAGCATTCTGAGGAACTTCTGTGTGATGAGTGCATTCAACTCACAGAATTGAACGTTCCTCTTGATAGAACAGTTTTGAAACACTCCTTTTGAAGAATCTGAAAGTCATTATTCGGAGCGCTTCGAGACATACGCTGGGAAAGGAAATATCTTCACATAAAAACTGGACAGAAACATTCTCAGAAACTTCTTTGCGATGAGTGCATTTAACTCACAGACTTGAATGTTACCTTTCAAAGAGCAGCTTTAAACACTCTGTTTGTAGAATCTGCAAGTGGATATTTGGAGCGCTTTGAGGCTTACGCTGGGATATGAAATATCTTCAACTAAAAACTAGACAGAAGCATTCTCAGAAACTTCTGTATGATGAGTGCATTCAACTCACAGAGTTGAACGTTTCTTTTGAAAGAGCAGTTTTGAAACACTCTTTTTGTAGAATCTGCAAGTGGATATTTGGAGCGCTTTGAGGCCTATGCTGGGAAAAGGAATATCTTCACCGAAAAACTAGACAGAATCATTCTGAGAAACTTCTGTGTGATGAGTGCATTCAACTCACAGACCTGAGTGTTCCTTTTCATAGAACAGTTTGGAAACACTCCTTTTGAAGAATCTGCAAGTCTTTATTCGGAGCACTTCGAGGCATACGCTGGAAAAGGAAATATCTTCACATAACAACTGGACAGAAGCATTCTCAGAAACTTCTTTGCGATGAGTGCATTCAACTCACAGACTTGAATGTTACCTTTGAAATAGCAGTTTTAAACACTCTGTTTGTAGAATCTGCAAGTGGATATTTGGAGCGCTTTGAGGCTTATGCTGCGATATGAAATATCTTCACCTAAAAACTGGACAGAAGAATTCTCAGAAACTTCTGTGTGATGAGAGCATTCAACTCACAGAGTTGAATGTTTCTTTTGAAGGAACAGTTTTGAAACACTCTTTTTGTAGAATCTGCAATTGGATGTTTGGAGCGCTTTGAGGCCTATGCTGGGAAAAGGAATATCTTCACCGAAAAACTAGACAGAATCATTCTGAGAAACTTCTCTGTGAGGATTGCATTCAACTCACCAACTTCAGCGTTCCTTTTCATAGAACAGTTTGGAAACACTCCTTTTGTAGAATCTGCAAGTGTTTATTTGGAGCGCTTTGAGGCCTATGCTGGAAAAGGAAATATCTTCACATAAAAACTAGACAGAAGCATTCTCAGAATCTTGTATGTGATGACTGCATTCTACTCACAGAGTTCAACTTTCTTTTTGATAGAAGAGTTTCAAAACTCTCTTTTTGTAGAGTCTGCAAGTGGATATTTGGAGCTCTTTGAGGCCAATGCTGGAAAAGGAAATATCTTCACATAAAAACTAGACAGAAGCATTCTCAGAAACTTCTGTGTGATGAGTGCATTCAACTCACAGAGTTGAACCTTCCTTTTGATTGAACAGTTTTGAAACACTCTTTTTGTAGAATCTGCAAGTGGTTATTTGGAGCGTTTTGAGGCCTATGCTGGAAAAGGAAATATCCTCACATAAAAACTAGACAGAAGCATTCTCAGAAACTTCTGTGTGATGAGTGCATTCAACTCACAGACTTGAACGTTCCTTTTGAGAGAACAGTTTCGAAACACTCCTTTTGTAGTATCTGCAAGTGTTTATTTGGAGCACTTTGAGGCCTATGTTGGAAAACGAAATATCTTCACATAAAAACTGGACAGAAGCATTCTCAGAAACTTCTTTGTGATGAGTGCATTCTACTCACAATGTTGAACCTTCCTTTTGATAGAACAGTTTTGAAACACTCTTTTTGTAGAATCTGCAAGTGGATATTTGGAGCGCTTTGAGGCCTATGCTGGAAAAGGAAATGCCTTCACATAAAAATTAGACAGAAGCACTCTAGGAGAATTGTGTGTGATAAGTGCATTTCATCTCACAGACTTGAACGTTCCTTTTGATAGAACGCTTTTGCAACACTCCTTTTGTAGAATTTGCAAGTGTTTATTTGGAGCGCTTTCAGGCATAAGCTGGAAAAGGAAATATCTTCACCTAAGAACTAGACAGAAGCATTCTCAGAAACTTCTTTCTGATGAGTGCATTCAACTCACAGACTTGAACCTTGCTTTTGAGAGAGCAGCTTTGAAACACTCTTTTCATAGAATCTGCAAGTGGACACTTGCTGCGCTTTGAGGTCTATGCTGGGAAATGAAATATCTTCACCTAAAAACCAGACAGAAGCATTCTGAGGAACTTCTGTGTGATGAGTGCATTCAACTCACAGAATGGAACGTTCCTCTTGATAGAACAGTTTTGAAACACTCCTTTTGAAGAATCTGAAAGTCTTTATTCGGAGCGCTTCGAGACATACGCTGGGAAAGGAAATATCTTCACATAAAAACTGGACAGAAACATTCTCAGAAACTTCTTTGCGATGAGTGCATTCAACTCACAGACTTGAATGTTACCTTTCAAAGAGCAGTTTTAAACACTCTGTTTGTAGAATCTGCAAGTGGATATTTGGAGCGCTTTGAGGCTTACGCTGGGATATGAAATATCTTCACCGAAAAACTAGACAGAAGCATTCTCAGAAACTTCTGTGTGATGAGTGCATTCAACTCACAGAGTTGAGCGTTTCTTTTGAAAGAGCAGTTTTGAAACACTCTTTTTGTAGAATCTGCAAGTGAATATTTGGAGTGCTTTGAGGACTATGCTGGGAAAAGGAATATCTTCACCGAAAAACTAGACAGAATCATTCTGAGAAACTTCTGTGTGATGAGTGCATTCAACTCACAGACCTGAGCATTCCTTTTCATAGAACAGTTTGGAAACATTCCTTTTGAAGAATCTGCAAGGCTTTATTCGGAGCACTTCGAGGCATACGCTGGAAAAGGAAATATCTTCACATAACAACTGGACGGAAGCATTCTCAGAAACTTCTTTGCGATGAGTGCATTCAACTCACAGACTTGAATGTCACCTTTGAAAGAGCAGTTTTAAACACTCTGTTTGTAGAATCTGCAAGTGGATATTTGGAGCGCTTTGAGGCTTATGCTGGGATATGAAATATCTTCACCTAAAAACTGGACAGATGCATTCTCAGAAACGTCTGTGTGATGAGTGCATTCAACTCACAGAGTTGAATGTTTCTTTTGAAAGAGCAGTTTTGAAACACTCTTTTTTAGAATCTGCAATTGGATGTTTGGAGCGCTTTGAGGCCTATGCTGCGAAAAGGTATATCTTCACCGAAAAACTAGACAGAATCATTCTGAAAAACTTCTCTGTGATGAGTGCATTCAACTGACCAACTTGAGCGTTCCTTTTCATAGAAGAGTTTGGAAACACTCCTTTTGTAGAATCTGCAAATGTTTATTTGGAGCGCTTTGAGGCCTATGCTGGAAAAGGAAATATGTTCACATAAAAACTAGACAGAAGCATTCTCAGAATCTTGTTTGTGATGACTGCATTCTACTCACAGAGTTCAACTTTCTTTTTGATAGAAGAGTTTCAAAACTCTCTTTTTGTGGAGTCTGCAAGTGGATATTTGGAGCTCTTTGAGGCCAATGCTGGAAAAGGAAATATCTTCACATAAAAACTAGACAGAAGCATTCTCAGAAACTTCTGTGTGATGAGTGCATTCAACTCACAGAGTTGAACCTTCCTTTTGATTGAACAGTTTTGAAACACTCTTTTTGTAGAATCTGCAAGTGTTTATTTGGAGCGTTTTGAGGCCTATGCTGGAAAAGGAAATATCCTCACATAAAAACTAGACAGAAGCATTCTCAGAAACTTCTGTGTGATGAGTGCATTCAACTCACAGACTTGAACGTTCCTTTTGAGAGAATAGTTTCGAAACACTCCTTTTGTAGTATCTGCAAGTGTTTATTTGGAGCACTTTGAGGCCTATGTTGGAAAAGGAAATATCTTCACATAAAAACTAGACAGAAGCATTCTCAGAAACATCCTTGTGATGATTGCATTCTACTCACAATGTTGAACCTTCCTTTTGTTAGAACAGTTTTGAAACACTCTTTTTGTAGAATCTGCAAGTGGATATATGGAGCGCTTTGAGGCCTATGCTGGAAAAGGAAATGCCTTCACAGAAAAATTAGACAGAAGCACTCTAGGAGAATTCTGTGTGATAAGTGCATTTCATCTCACAGACTTGAACGTTCCTTTTGATAGAACGCTTTTGCAACACTCCTTTTGTAGAATTTACAAGTGTTTATTTGGAGCGCTTTCAGGCATAAGCTGGAAAAGGAAATATCTTCACCTAAGAACTAGACAGAAGCATTCTCAGAAACTTCTTTCTGATGAGTGCATTCAACTCACAGACTTGAACCTTGCTTTTGAAAGAGCAGCTTTGAAACACTCTTTTCTTAGAATCTGCAAGTGGACAATTGCTGCGCTTTGAGGTCTATGCTGGGAAATGAAATATCTTCACCTAAAAACCAGACAGAAGCATTCTGAGGAACTTCTGCGTGATGAGTGCATTCAACTCACAGCATTGAACGTTCCTCTTGATAGAACAGTTTTGAAACACTCCTTTTGAAGAATCTGAAAGTCTTTATTCGGAGCGCTTCGAGACATACGCTGGGAAAGGAAATATCTTCACATAAAAACTGGACAGAAACATTCTCAGAAACTTCTTTGCGATGAGTGGATTCAACTCACAGACTTGAATGTTACCTTTCAAAGAGCAGTTTTAAACACTCTGTTTGTCGAATCTGCAAGTGGATATTTGGAGCGCTTTGAGGCTTACGCGGGGATATGAAATATCTTCACCGAAAAACTAGACAGAAGCATTCTCAGAAACTTCTGTGTGATGAGTGCATTCAACTCACAGAGTTGAGCGTTTCTTTTGAAAGAGCAGTTTTGAAACACTCTTTTTGTAGAATCTGCAATTGGATATTTGGAGTGCTTTGAGGCCTATGCTGGGAAAAGGAATATCTTCACCGAAAAACTAGACAGAATCATTCTGAGAAACTTCTGTGTGATGAGTGCATTCAACTCACAGACCTGAGCGTTCCTTTTCATAGAACAGTTTGGAAACATTCCTTTTGAAGAATCTGCAAGTCTTTATTCGGAGCACTTCGAGGCATACGCTGGAAAAGGAAATATCTTCACATAACAACTGGACAGAAGCATTCTCAGAAACTTCTTTGCGATGAGTGCATTCAACTCACAGACTTGAATGTTACCTTTGAAAGAGCAGTTTTAAACACTCTGTTTGTAGAATCTGCAAGTGGATATTTGGAGCGCTTTGAGGCTTATGCTGGGATATGAAATATCTTCACCCAAAAACTGGACAGAAGCATTCTCAGAAACTTCTGTGTGATGAGTGCATTCAACTCACAGAGTTGAATGTTTCTTTTGAAAGAGCAGTTTTGAAACACTCTTTTTGTAGAATCTGCAATTGGATGTTTGGAGCGCTTTGAGGCCTATGCTGGGAAAAGGAATATCTTCACTGAAAAACTAGACAGAATCATTCTGAGAAACTTCTCTGTGATGAGTGCATTCAACTCACCAACTTGAGCGTTCCTTTTCATAGAAGAGTTTGGAAACACTCCTTTTGTAGAATCTGCAAGTGTTTATTTGGAGCGCTTTGAGGCCTATGCTGGAAAAGGAAATATGTTCACATAAAAACTAGACAGAAGCATTCTCAGAATCTTGTTTGTGATGACTGCATTCTACTCACAGAGTTCAACTTTCTTTTTGATAGAAGAGTTTCAAAACTCTCTTTTTGTAGAGTCTGCAAGTGGATATTTGGAGCTCTTTGAGGCCAATGCTGGAAAAGGAAATATCTTCACATAAAAACTAGACAGAAGCATTCTCAGAAACTTCTGTGTGATGAGTGCATTCAACTCACAGAGTTGAACATTCCTTTTGATTGAACAGTTTTGAAACACTCTTTTTGTAGAATCTGCAAGTTGTTATTTGGAGCGTTTTGAGGCCTATGCTGGAAAAGGAAATATCCTCACATAAAAACTAGACAGAAGCATTCTCAGAAACTTCTGTGTGATGAGTGCATTCAACTCACAGACTTGAACGTTCCTTTTGAGAGAACAGTTTCGAAACACTCCTTTTGTAGTATCTGCAAGTGTTTATTTGGAGCACTTTGAGGCCTATGTTGGAAAAGGAAATATCTTCACATAAAAACTAGACAGAAGCATTCTCAGAAACTTCTTTGTGATGAGTGCATTCTACTCACAATGTTGAACCTTCCTTTTGTTAGAACAGTTTTGAAACACTCTTTTTGTAGAATCTGAAAGTGGATATTTGGAGCGCTTTGAGGCCTATGCTGGAAAAGGAAATGCCTTCACATAAAAATTAGACAGAAGCACTCTAGGAGAATTGTGTGTGATAAGTGCATTTCATCTCACAGACTTGAACGTTCCTTTTGATAGAACGCTTTTGCAACACTGCTTTTGTAGAATTTGCAAGTGTTTACTTGGAGCGCTTTCAGGCATAAGCTGGAAAAGGAAATATCTTCACCTAAGAACTAGACAGAAGCATTCTCAGAAACTTCTTTCTGATGAGTGCATTCAACTCACAGACTTGAACCTTGCTTTTGAAAGAGAAGCTTGGAAACACTCTTTTCATAGAATCTGCAAGTGGACACTTGCTGCGCTTTGAGGTCTATGCTGGGAAATGAAATATCTTCACCTAAAAACCAGACAGAAGCATTCTGAGGAACTTCTGCGTGATGAGTGCATTCAACTCACAGCATTGAACGTTCCTCTTGATAGAACAGTTTTGAAACACTCCTTTTGAAGAATCTGAAAGTCTTTATTCGGAGCGCTTCGAGACATACGCTGGGAAAGGAAATATCTTCACATAAAAACTGGACAGAAACATTCTCAGAAACTTCTTTGCGATGAGTGCATTCAACTCACAGACTTGAATGTTACCCTTCAAAGAGCAGTTTTAAACACTCTGTTTGTAGAATCTGCAAGTGGATATTTGGAGCGCTTTGAGGCTTACGCTGGGATATGAAATATCTTCACTGAAAAACTAGACAGAAGCATTCTCAGAAACTTCTGTGTGATGAGTGCATTCAACTCACAGAGTTGAATGTTTCTTTTGAAAGAGCAGTTTTGAAACACTCTTTTTGTAGTATCTGCAATGGGATGTTTGGAGCGCTTTGAGGCCTATTCTGGGAAAAGGAATATCTTCACCGAAAAACTAGACAGAATCATTCTGAGAAACTCCTCTGTGATGAGTGCATTCAACTCACCAACTTGAGCGTTCCTTTTCATAGAAGAGTTTGGAAACACTCCTTTTGTAGAATCTGCAAGTGTTTATTTGGAGCGCTTTGAGGCCTATGCTGGAAAAGGAAATATCTTCACATAAAAACTAGACAGAAGCATTCTCAGAATCTTGTTTGTGATGACTGCATTCTACTCACAGAGTTCAACTTTCTTTTTGATAGAAGAGTTTCAAAACTCTCTTTTTGTAGAGTCTGCAAGTGGATATTTGGAGCTCTTTGAGGCCAATGCTGGAAAAGGAAATATCTTCACATAAAAACTAGACAGAAGCATTCTCAGAAACTTCTGTGTGATGAGTGCATTCAACTCACAGAGTTGAACCTTCCTTTTGATTGAACAGTTTTGAAACACTCTTTTTGTAGAATCTGCAAGTGGTTATTTGGAGCGTTTTGAGGCCTATGCTGGAAAAGGAAATATCCTCACATAAAAACTAGACAGAAGCATTCTCAGAAACTTCTGTGTGATGAGTGCATTCAACTCACAGACTTGAACGTTCCTTTTGAGAGAACAGTTTCGAAACACTCCTTTTGTAGTATCTGCAAGTGTTTATTTGGAGCACTTTGAGGCCTATGTTGGAAAAGGAAATATCTTCACATAAAAACTAGACAGAAGCATTCTCAGAAACTTCTTTGTGATGAGTGCATTCTACTCACAATGTTGAACCTTCCTTTTGTTAGAACAGTTTTGAAACACTCTTTTTGTAGAATCTGAAATTGGATATTTGGAGCGCTTTGAGGCCTATGCTGGAAAAGGAAATGCCTTCACATAAAAATTAGACAGAAGCACTCTAGGAGAATTGTGTGTGATAAGTGCATTTCATCTCACAGACTTGAACGTTCCTTTTGATAGAACGCTTTTGCAACACTGCTTTTGTAGAATTTGCAAGTGTTTACTTGGAGCGCTTTCAGGCATAAGCTGGAAAAGGAAATATCTTCACCTAAGAACTAGACAGAAGCATTCTCAGAAACTTCTTTCTGATGAGTGCATTCAACTCACAGACTTGAAACTTGCTTTTGAAAGAGCAGCTTTGAAACACTCTTTTCATAGAATCTGCAAGTGGACACTTGCTGCGCTTTGAGGTCTATGTTGGGAAATGAAATATCTTCACCTAAAAACCAGACAGAAGCATTCTGAGGAACTTCTGTGTGATGAGTGCATTCAACTCACAGAATTGAACGTTCTTCTTGATAGAACAGTTTTGAAACACTCCTTTTGAAGAATCTGAAAGTCTTTATTCGGAGCGCTTCGAGACATACACTGGGAAAGGAAATATCTTCACATAAAAACTGGACAGAAACATTCTCAGAAACTTCTTTGCGATGAGTGCACTCAACTCACAGACTTGAATGTTACCTTTCAAAGAGCAGTTTTAAACACTCTGTTTGTAGAATCTGCAAGTGGATATTTGGAGCGCTTTGAGGCTTACGCTGGGATATGAAATATCTACACCTAAAAACTAGACAGAAGCATTCTCAGAAACTTCTGTGTGATGAGTGCATTCAACTCACAGAGTTGAACGTTTCTTTTGAAAGAGCAGTTTTGAAACACTCTTTTTGTAGAATCTGCAAGTGGATATTTGGAGCGCTTTGAGGCCTATGCTGGGAAAAGGAATATCTTCACCGAAAAACTAGACAGAATCATTCTGAGAAACTTCTGTGTGATGAGTGCATTCAACTCACAGACCTGAGCGTTCCTTTTCATAGAACAGTTTGGAAACTCTCCTTTTGAAGAATCTGCAAGTCTTTATTCGGAGCACTTCGAGGCATACGCTGGAAAAGGAAATATCTTCACATAACAACTGGACAGAAGCATTCTCAGAAACTTCTTTGCGATGACTGCATTCAACTCACAGACTTGAATGTTACCTTTGAAAGAGCAGTTTTAAACACTCTGTTTGTAGAATCTGCAAGTGGATATTTGGAGCGCTTTGAGGCTTATGCTGGGATATGAAATATCTTCACCTAAAAACTGGACAGAAGAATTCTCAGAAACTTCTGTGTGATGAGTGCATTCAACTCACAGAGTTGAATGTTTCTTTTGAAAGAGCAGTTTTGAAACACTCTTTTTGTAGAATCTGCAATTGGATGTTTGGAGCGCTTTGAGGCCTATGCTGGGAAAAGGAATATCTTCACCGAAAAACTAGACAGAATCATTCTGAGAAACTTCTCTGTGATGAGTGCATTCAACTCACCAACTTGAGCGTTCCTTTTCATAGAAGAGTTTGGAAACACTCCTTTTGTAGAATCTGCAAGTGTTTATTTGGAGCGCTTTGAGGCCTATGCTGGAAAAGGAAATATGTTCACATAAAAACTAGACAGAAGCATTCTCAGAATCTTGTTTGTGATGACTGCATTCTACTCACAGAGTTCAACTTTCTTTTTGATAGAAGAGTTTCAAAACTCTCTTTTTGTAGAGTCTGCAAGTGGATATTTGGAGCTCTTTGAGGCCAATGCTGGAAAAGGAAATATCTTCACATAAAAATTAGACAGAAGCATTCTCAGAAACTTCTGTGTGATGAGTGCATTCAACTCACAGAGTTGAACCTTCCTTTTGATTGAACAGTTTTGAAACACTCTTTTTGTAGAATCTGCAAGTGGTTATTTGGAGCGTTTTGAGGCCTATGCTGGAAAAGGAAATATCCTCACATAAAAACTAGACAGAAGCATTCTCAGAAACTTCTGTGTGATGAGTGCATTCAACTCACAGACTTGAACGTTCCTTTTGAGAGAATAGTTTCAAAACATTCCTTTTGTAGTATCTGCAAGTGTTTATTTGGAGCACTTTGAGGCCTATGTTGGAAAAGGAAATATCTTCACATAAAAACTAGACAGAAGCATTCTCAGAAACTTCTTTGTGATGAGTGCATTCTACTCACAATGTTGAACCTTCCTTTTGATAGAACAGTTTTGAAACACTCTTTTTGTAGAATCTGCAAGTGGATATTTGGAGCGCTTTGAGGCCTATGCTGGAAAAGGAAATGCCTTCACATAAAAATTAGACAGAAGCACTCTAGGAGAATTCTGTGTGATAAGTGCATTTCATCTCACAGACTTGAACGTTCCTTTTGATAGAACGCTTTTGCAACACTCCTTTTGTAGAATTTGCAAGTGTTTATTTGGAGCGCTTTCAGGCATAAGCTGGAAAAGGAAATATCTTCACCTAAGAACTAGACAGAAGCATTCTCAGAAACTTCTTTCTGATGAGTGCATTCAACTCACAGACTTGAACCTTGCTTTTGAGAGAGCAGCTTTGAAACACTCTTTTCATAGAATCTGCAAGTGGACACTTGCTGCGCTTTGAGGTCTATGCTGGGAAATGAAATATCTTCACCTAAAAACCAGACAGAAGCATTCTGAGGAACTTCTGTGTGATGAGTGCATTCAACTCACAGAATGGAACGTTCCTCTTGATAGAACAGTCTTGAAACACTCCTTTTGAAGAATCTGAAAGTCTTTATTCGGAGCGCTTCGACACATACGCTGGGAAAAGAAATATCTTCACATAAAAACTGGACAGAAAAATTCTCAGAAACCTCTTTGCGATGAGTGCATTTAACTCACAGACTTGAATGTTACCTTTCAAAGAGCAGTTTTAAACACTCTGTTTGTAGAATCTGCAAGTGGATATTTGGAGCGCTTTGATGCTTACGCTGGGATATGAAATATCTTCACCTAAAAACTAGACAGAAGCATTCTCAGAAACTTCTGTGTGATGAGTGCATTCAACTCACAGAGTTGAACGTTTCTTTTGAAAGAGCAGTTTTGAAACACTCTTTTTGTAGAATCTGCAAGTGGATATTTGGAGCGCTTTGAGGCCTATGCTGGGAAAAGGAATATCTTCACCGAAAAACTAGACAGAATCATTCTGAGAAACTTCTGTGTGATGAGTGCATTCAACTCACAGACCTGAGTGTTCCTTTTCATAGAACAGTTTGGAAACACTCCTTTTGTAGAATCTGCAAGTCTTTATTCGGAGCACTTCGAGGCATACGCTGGAAAAGGAAATATCTTCACATAAAAACTGGACAGAAACATTCTCAGAAACTTCTTTGCGATGAGTGCATTCAACTCACAGACTTGAATGTTACCTTTGAAATAGCAGTTTTAAACACTCTGTTTGTAGAATCTGCAAGTGGATATTTGGAGCGCTTTGAGGCTTACGCTGAGATATGAAATATCTTCACCGAAAAACTCGACAGAAGCATTCTCAGAAACTTCTGTGTGATGAGGGCATTCAACTCACAGAGTTGAGCGTTTCTTTTGAAAGAGCAGTTTTGAAACACTCTTTTTGTAGAATCTGCAAGTGAATATTTGGAGTGCTTTGAGGACTATGCTGGGAAAAGGAATATCTTCACCGAAAAACTAGACAGAATCATTCTGAGAAACTTCTGTGTGATGAGTGCATTCAACTCACAGACCTGAGCGTTCCTTTTCATAGAACAGTTTGGAAACATTCCTTTTGAAGAATCTGCAAGGCTTTATTCGGAGCACTTCGAGGCATACGGTGGAAAAGGAAATATCTTCACATAACAACTGGACAGAAGCATTCTCAGAAACTTCTTTGCGATGAGTGCATTCAACTCACAGACTTGAATGTCACCTTTGAAAGAGCAGTTTTAAACACTCTGTTTGTAGAATCTGCAAGTGGATATTTGGAGCGCTTTGAGGCTTATGCTGGGATATGAAATATCTTCACCTAAAAACTGGACAGATGCATTCTCAAAAACGTCTGTGTGATGAGTGCATTCAACTCACAGAGTTGAATGTTTCTTTTGAAAGAGCAGTTTTGAAACACTCATTTTTAGAATCTGCAATTGGATGTTTGGAGCGCTTTGAGGCCTATGCTGGGAAAAGGTATATCTTCACCGAAAAACTAGACAGAATCATTCTGAAAAACTTCTCTGTGATGAGTGCATTCAACTGACCAACTTGAGCGTTCCTTTTCATAGAAGAGTTTGGAAACACTCCTTTTGTAGAATCTGCAAGTGTTTATTTGGAGCGCTTTGAGGCCTATGCTGGAAAAGGAAATATGTTCACATAAAAACTAGACAGAAGCATTCTCAGAATCTTGTTTGTGATGACTGCATTCTACTCACAGAGTTCAACTTTCTTTTTGATAGAAGAGTTTCAAAACTCTCTTTTTGTGGAGTCTGCAAGTGGATATTTGGAGCTCTTTGAGGCCAATGCTGGAAAAGGAAATATCTTCACATAAAAACTAGACAGAAGCATTCTCAGAAACTTCTGTGTGATGAGTGCATTCAACTCAGAGAGTTGAATCTTCCTTTTGATTGAACAGTTTTGAAACACTCTTTTTGTAGAATCTGCAAGTGGTTATTTGGAGCGTTTTGAGGCCTATGCTGGAAAAGGAAATATCCTCACATAAAAACTAGACAGAAGCATTCTCAGAAACTTCTGTGTGATGAGTGCATTCAACTCACGGACTTGAACGTTCCTATTGAGAGAATAGTTTCGAAACACTCCTTTTGTAGTATCTGCAAGTGTTTATTTGGAGCACTTTGAGGCCTATGTTGGAAAAGGAAATATCTTCACATTAAAACTAGACAGAAGCATTCTCAGAAACTTCTTTGTGATGAGTGCATTCTACTCACAATGTTGAACCTTCCTTTTGATAGAACAGTTTTGAAACACTCTTTTTGTAGAATCTGCAAGTGGATTTTTGGATCGCTTTGAGGCCTATGCTGGAAAAGGAAATGCCTTCACATAAAAATTAGACAGAAGCACTCTAGGAGAATTCTGTGTGATAAGTGCATTTCATCTCACAGACTTGAACGTTCCTTTTGATAGAACGCTTTTGCAACACTCCTTTTGTAGAATTTGCAAGTGTTTATTTGGAGCGCTTTCAGGCATAAGCTGGAAAAGGAAATATCTTCACCTAAGAACTAGACAGAAGCATTCTCAGAAACTTCTTTCTGATGAGTGCATTCAACCCACAGACTTGAACCTTGCTTTTGAAAGAGCAGCTTTGAAACACTCTTTTCATAGAATCTGCAAGTGGACACTTGCTGCGCTTTGAGGTCTATGCTGGGAAATGAAATATCTTCACCTAAAAACTAGACAGAATCATTCTGAGAAACTTCTGTGTGATGAGTGCATTCAACTCACAGACCTGAGCGTTCCTTTTCATACAACAGTTTGGAAACACTGCTTTTGAAGAATCTGCAAGTCTTTATTCGGAGCGCTTCGAGACATACGCTGGGAAAGGAAATATCTTCACATAAAAACTGGACAGAAACATTCTCAGAAACTTCTTTGCGATGAGTGCACTCAACTCACAGACTTGAATGTTACCTTTCAAAGAGCAGTTTTAAACACTCTGTTTGTAGAATCTGCAAGTGGATATTTGGAGCGCTTTGAGGCTTACGCTGGGATATGAAATATCTTCACCTAATAACTAGACAGAAGCATTCTCAGAAACTTCTGTGTGATGAGTGCATTCAACTCACAGAGTTGAACGTTTCTTTTGAAAGAGCAGTTTTGAAACACTCTTTTTGTAGAATCTGCAAGTGGATATTTGGAGCGCTTTGAGGCCTATGCTGGGAAAAGGAATATCTTCACCGAAAAATTAGACAGAATCATTCTGAGAAACTTCTGTGTGATGAGTGCATTCAACTCACAGACCTGAGCATTCCTTTTCATAGAACAGTTTGGAAACTCTCCTTTTGAAGAATCTGCAAGTCTTTATTCGGAGCACTTCGAGGCATACGCTGGAAAAGGAAATATCTTCACATAACAACTGGACAGAAGCATTCTCAGAAACTTCTTTGCGATGACTGCATTCAACTCACAGACTTGAATATTACCTTTGAAAGAGCAGTTTTAAACACTCTGTTTGTAGAATCTGCAAGTGGATATTTGGAGCGCTTTGAGGCTTATGCTGGGATATGAAATATCTTCACCTAAAAACTGGACAGAAGAATTCTCAGAAACTTCTGTGTGATGAGTGCATTCAACTCACAGAGTGGAATGTTTCTTTTGAAAGAGCAGTTTTGAAACACTCTTTTTGTAGAATCTGCAATTGGATGTTTGGAGCGCTTTGAGGCCTATGCTGGGAAAAGGAATATCTTCACCGAAAAACTAGACAGAATCATTCTGAGAAACTTCTCTGTGATGAGTGCATTCAACTCACCAACTTGAGCGTTCCTTTTCATAGAAGAGTTTGGAAACACTCCTTTTGTAGAATCTGCAAGTGTTTATTTGGAGCGCTTTGAGGCCTATGCTGGAAAAGGAAATATGTTCACATAAAAACTAGACAGAAGCATTCTCAGAATCTTGTTTGTGATGACTGCATTCTACTCACAGAGTTCAACATTCTTTTTGATAAAAGAGTTTCAAAACTCTCTTTTTGTAGAGTCTGCAAGTGGATATTTGGAGCTCTTTGAGGCCAATGCCGGAAAAGGAAATATCTTCACATAAAAACTAGACAGAAGCATTCTCAGAAACTTCTGTGTGATGAGTGCATTCAACTCACAGAGTTGAACCTTCCTTTTGATTGAACAGTTTTGAAACACTCTTTTTGTAGAATCTGCAAGTGGTTATTTGGAGCGTTTTGAGGCCTATGCTGGAAAAGGAAATATCCTCACATAAAAACTAGACAGAAGCATTCTCAGAAACTTCTGTGTGATGAGTGCATTCAACTCACAGACTTGAACGTTCCTTTTGAGAGAACAGTTTCGAAACACTCCTTTTGTAGTATCTGCAAGTGTTTATTTGGAGCACTTTGAGGCCTATGTTGGAAAAGGAAATATCTTCACATAAAAACTAGACAGAAGCATTCTCAGAAACTTCTTTGTGATGAGTGCATTCTACTCACAATGTTGAACCTTCCTTTTGTTAGAACAGTTTTGAAACACTCTTTTTGTAGAATCTGAAAGTGGATATTTGGAGCGCTTTGAGGCCTATGCTGGAAAAGGAAATGCCTTCACATAAAAATTAGACAGAAGCACTCTAGGAGAATTCTGTGTGATAAGTGCATTTCATCTCACAGACTTGAACGTTCCTTTTGATGGAACGCTTTTGCAACACTGCTTTTGTAGAATTTGCAAGTGTTTACTTGGAGCGCTTTCAGGCATAAGCTGGAAAAGGAAATATCTTCACCTAAGAACTAGACAGAAGCATTCTCAGAAACTTCTTTCTGATGAGTGCATTCAACTCACAGACTTGAAACTTGCTTTTGAAAGAGCAGCTTTGAAACACTCTTTTCATAGAATCTGCAAGTGGACACTTGCTGTGCTTTGAGGTCTATGTTGGGAAATGAAATATCTTCACCTAAAAACCAGACAGAAGCATTCTGAGGAACTTCTGTGTGATGAGTGCATTCAACTCACAGAATTGAACGTTCCTCTTGATAGAACAGTTTTGAAACACTCCTTTTGAAGAATCTGAAAGTCTTTATTCAGAGCGCTTCGAGACATACGCTGGGAAAGAAATATCTTCACATAAAAACTGGACAGAAACATTCTCAGAAACTTCTTTGCGATGAGTGCACTCAACTCACAGACTTGAATGTTACCTTTCAAAGAGCAGTTTTAAACACTCTGTTTGTAGAATCTGCAAGTGGATATTTGGAGCGCTTTGAGGCTTACGCTGGGATATGAAATATCTACACCTAAAAACTAGACAGAAGCATTCTCAGAAACTTCTGTGTGATGAGTGCATTCAACTCACAGAGTTGAACGTTTCTTTTGAAAGAGCAGTTTTGAAACACTCTTTTTGTAGAATCTGCAAGTGGATATTTGGAGCGCTTTGAGGCCTATGCTGGGAAAAGGAATATCTTCACCGAAAAACTAGACAGAATCATTCTGAGAAACCTCTGTGTGATGAGTGCATTCAACTCACAGACCTGAGCGTTCCTTTTCATAGAACAGTTTGGAAACTCTCCTTTTGAAGAATCTGCAAGTCTTTATTCGGAGCACTTCGAGGCATACGCTGGAAAAGGAAATATCTTCACATAACAACTGGACAGAAGCATTCTCAGAAACTTCTTTGCGATGACTGCATTCAACTCACAGACTTGAATGTTACCTTTGAAAGAGCAGTTTTAAACACTCTGTTTGTAGAATCTGCAAGTGGATATTTGGAGCGCTTTGAGGCTTATGCTGGGATATGAAATATCTTCACCTAAAAACTGGACAGAAGAATTCTCAGAAACTTCTGTGTGATGAGTGCATTCAACTCACAGAGTTGAATGTTTCTTTTGAAAGAGCAGTTTTGAAACACTCTTTTTGTAGAATCTGCAATTGGATGTTTGGAGCGCTTTGAGGCCTATGCTGGGAAAAGGAATATCTTCACCGAAAAACTAGACAGAATCATTCTGAGAAACTTCTCTGTGATGAGTGCATTCAACTCACCAACTTGAGCGTTCCTTTTCATAGAACAGTTTGGAAACACTCCTTTTGTAGAATCTGCAAGTGTTTATTTGGAGCGCTTTGAGGCCTATGCTGGAAAAGGAAATATGTTCACATAAAAACTAGACAGAAGCATTCTCAGAATCTTGTTTGTGATGACTGCATTCTACTCACAGAGTTCAACTTTCTTTTTGATAGAAGAGTTTCAAAACTCTCTTTTTGTAGAGTCTGCAAGTGGATATTTGGAGCTCTTTGAGGCCAATGCTGGAAAAGGAAATATCTTCACATAAAAATTAGACAGAAGCATTCTCAGAAACTTCTGTGTGATGAGTGCATTCAACTCACAGAGTTGAACCTTCCTTTTGATTGAACAATTTTGAAACACTCTTTTTGTAGAATCTGCAAGTGGTTATTAGGAGCGTTTTGAGGCCTATGCTGGAAAAGGAAATATCCTCACATAAAAACTAGACAGAAGCATTCTCAGAAACTTCTGTGTGATGAGTGCATTCAACTCACAGAGTTGAACGTTTCTTTTGAAAGAGCAGTTTTGAAACACTCTTTTTGTAGAATCTGCAAGTGGATATTTGGAGCGCTTTGAGGCCTATGCTGGGAAAAGGAATATCTTCACCGAAAAACTAGACAGAATCATTCTGAGAAACTTCTGTGTGATGAGTGCATTCAACTCACAGACCTGAGCGTTCCTTTTCATAGAACAGTTTGGAAACTCTCCTTTTGAAGAATCTGCAAGTCTTTATTCGGAGCACTTCGAGGCATACGCTGGAAAAGGAAATATCTTCACATAACAACTGGACAGAAGCATTCTCAGAAACTTCTTTGCGATGACTGCATTCAACTCACAGACTTGAATGTTACCTTTGAAAGAGCAGTTTTAAACACTCTGTTTGTAGAATCTGCAAGTGGATATTTGGAGCGCTTTGAGGCTTATGCTGGGATATGAAATATCTTCACCTAAAAACTGGACCGAAGAATTCTCAGAAACTTCTGTGTGATGAGTGCATTCAACTCACAGAGTTGAATGTTTCTTTTGAAAGAGCAGTTTTGAAACACTCTTTTTGTAGAATCTGCAATTGGATGTTTGGAGCGCTTTGAGGCCTATGCTGGGAAAAGGAATATCTTCACCGAAAAACTAGACAGAATCATTCTGAGAAACTTCTCTGTGATGAGTGCATTCAACTCACCAACTTGAGCGTTCCTTTTCATAGAAGAGTTTGGAAACACTCCTTTTGTAGAATCTGCAAGTGTTTATTTGGAGCGCTTTGAGGCCTATGCTGGAAAAGGAAATATGTTCACATAAAAACTAGACAGAAGCATTCTCAGAATCTTGTTTGTGATGACTGCATTCTACTCACAGAGTTCAACTTTCTTTTTGATAGAAGAGTTTCAAAACTCTCTTTTTGTAGAGTCTGCAAGTGGATATTTGGAGCTCTTTGAGGCCAATGCTGGAAAAGGAAATATCTTCACATAAAAATTAGACAGAAGCATTCTCAGAAACTTCTGTGTGATGAGTGCATTCAACTCACAGAGTTGAACCTTCCTTTTGATTGAACAGTTTTGAAACACTCTTTTTGTAGAATCTTCAAGTGGTTATTTGGAGCGTTTTGAGGCCTATGCTGGAAAAGGAAATATCCTCACATAAAAACTAGACAGAAGCATTCTCAGAAACTTCTGTGTGATGAGTGCATTCAACTCACAGACTTGAACGTTCCTTTTGAGAGAATAGTTTCAAAACATTCCTTTTGTAGTATCTGCAAGTGTTTATTTGGAGCACTTTGAGGCCTATGTTGGAAAAGGAAATATCTTCACATAAAAACTAGACAGAAGCATTCTCAGAAACTTCTTTGTGATGAGTGCATTCTACTCACAATGTTGAACCTTCCTTTTGATAGAACAGTTTTGAAACACTCTTTTTGTAGAATCTGCAAGTGGATATTTGGAGCGCTTTGAGGCCTATGCTGGAAAAGGAAATGCCTTCACATAAAAATTAGACAGAAGCACTCTAGGAGAATTCTGTGTGATAAGTGCATTTCATCTCACAGACTTGAACGTTCCTTTTGATAGAACGCTTTTGCAACACTCCTTTTGTAGAATTTGCAAGTGTTTATTTGGAGCGCTTTCAGGCATAAGCTGGAAAAGGAAATATCTTCACCTAAGAACTAGACAGAAGCATTCTCAGAAACTTCTTTCTGATGAGTGCATTCAACTCACAGACTTGAACCTTGCTTTTGAGAGAGCAGCTTTGAAACACTCTTTTCATAGAATCTGCAAGTGGACACTTGCTGCGCTTTGAGGTCTATGCTGGGAAATGAAATATCTTCACCTAAAAACCAGACAGAAGCATTCTGAGGAACTTCTGTGTGATGAGTGCATTCAACTCACAGAATGGAACGTTCCTCTTGATAGAACAGTCTTGAAACACTCCTTTTGAAGAATCTGAAAGTCTTTATTCGGAGCGCTTCGACACATACGCTGGGAAAAGAAATATCTTCACATAAAAACTGGACAGAAAAATTCTCAGAAACCTCTTTGCGATGAGTGCATTTAACTCACAGACTTGAATGTTACCTTTCAAAGAGCAGTTTTAAACACTCTGTTTGTAGAATCTGCAAGTGGATATTTGGAGCGCTTTGATGCTTACGCTGGGATATGAAATATCTTCACCTAAAAACTAGACAGAAGCATTCTCAGAAACTTCTGTGTGATGAGTGCATTCAACTCACAGAGTTGAACGTTTCTTTTGAAAGAGCAGTTTTGAAACACTCTTTTTGTAGAATCTGCAAGTGGATATTTGGAGCGCTTTGAGGCCTATGCTGGGAAAAGGAATATCTTCACCGAAAAACTAGACAGAATCATTCTGAGAAACTTCTGTGTGATGAGTGCATTCAACTCACAGACCTGAGTGTTCCTTTTCATAGAACAGTTTGGAAACACTCCTTTTGAAGAATCTGCAAGTCTTTATTCGGAGCACTTCGAGGCATACGCTGGAAAAGGAAATATCTTCACATAAAAACTGGACAGAAACATTCTCAGAAACTTCTTTGCGATGAGTGCATTCAACTCACAGACTTGAATGTTACCTTTGAAATAGCAGTTTTAAACACTCTGTTTGTAGAATCTGCAAGTGGATATTTGGAGCGCTTTGAGGCTTACGCTGAGATATGAAATATCTTCACCGAAAAACTCGACAGAAGCATTCTCAGAAACTTCTGTGTGATGAGGGCATTCAACTCACAGAGTTGAGCGTTTCTTTTGAAAGAGCAGTTTTGAAACACTCTTTTTGTAGAATCTGCAAGTGAATATTTGGAGTGCTTTGAGGACTATGCTGGGAAAAGGAATATCTTCACCGAAAAACTAGACAGAATCATTCTGAGAAACTTCTGTGTGATGAGTGCATTCAACTCACAGACCTGAGCGTTCCTTTTCATAGAACAGTTTGGAAACATTCCTTTTGAAGAATCTGCAAGGCTTTATTCGGAGCACTTCGAGGCATACGGTGGAAAAGGAAATATCTTCACATAACAACTGGACAGAAGCATTCTCAGAAACTTCTTTGCGATGAGTGCATTCAACTCACAGACTTGAATGTCACCTTTGAAAGAGCAGTTTTAAACACTCTGTTTGTAGAATCTGCAAGTGGATATTTGGAGCGCTTTGAGGCTTATGCTGGGATATGAAATATCTTCACCTAAAAACTGGACAGATGCATTCTCAAAAACGTCTGTGTGATGAGTGCATTCAACTCACAGAGTTGAATGTTTCTTTTGAAAGAGCAGTTTTGAAACACTCATTTTTAGAATCTGCAATTGGATGTTTGGAGCGCTTTGAGGCCTATGCTGGGAAAAGGTATATCTTCACCGAAAAACTAGACAGAATCATTCTGAAAAACTTCTCTGTGATGAGTGCATTCAACTGACCAACTTGAGCGTTCCTTTTCATAGAAGAGTTTGGAAACACTCCTTTTGTAGAATCTGCAAGTGTTTATTTGGAGCGCTTTGAGGCCTATGCTGGAAAAGGAAATATGTTCACATAAAAACTAGACAGAAGCATTCTCAGAATCTTGTTTGTGATGACTGCATTCTACTCACAGAGTTCAACTTTCTTTTTGATAGAAGAGTTTCAAAACTCTCTTTTTGTGGAGTCTGCAAGTGGATATTTGGAGCTCTTTGAGGCCAATGCTGGAAAAGGAAATATCTTCACATAAAAACTAGACAGAAGCATTCTCAGAAACTTCTGTGTGATGAGTGCATTCAACTCAGAGAGTTGAATCTTCCTTTTTATTGAACAGTTTTGAAACACTCTTTTTGTAGAATCTGCAAGTGGTTATTTGGAGCGTTTTGAGGCCTATGCTGGAAAAGGAAATATCCTCACATAAAAACTAGACAGAAGCATTCTCAGAAACTTCTGTGTGATGAGTGCATTCAACTCACGGACTTGAACGTTCCTATTGAGAGAATAGTTTCGAAACACTCCTTTTGTAGTATCTGCAAGTGTTTATTTGGAGCACTTTGAGGCCTATGTTGGAAAAGGAAATATCTTCACATTAAAACTAGACAGAAGCATTCTCAGAAACTTCTTTGTGATGAGTGCATTCTACTCACAATGTTGAACCTTCCTTTTGATAGAACAGTTTTGAAACACTCTTTTTGTAGAATCTGCAAGTGGATTTTTGGATCGCTTTGAGGCCTATGCTGGAAAAGGAAATGCCTTCACATAAAAATTAGACAGAAGCACTCTAGGAGAATTCTGTGTGATAAGTGCATTTCATCTCACAGACTTGAACGTTCCTTTTGATAGAACGCTTTTGCAACACTCCTTTTGTAGAATTTGCAAGTGTTTATTTGGAGCGCTTTCAGGCATAAGCTGGAAAAGGAAATATCTTCACCTAAGAACTAGACAGAAGCATTCTCAGAAACTTCTTTCTGATGAGTGCATTCAACCCACAGACTTGAACCTTGCTTTTGAAAGAGCAGCTTTGAAACACTCTTTTCATAGAATCTGCAAGTGGACACTTGCTGCGCTTTGAGGTCTATGCTGGGAAATGAAATATCTTCACCTAAAAACTAGACAGAATCATTCTGAGAAACTTCTGTGTGATGAGTGCATTCAACTCACAGACCTGAGCGTTCCTTTTCATACAACAGTTTGGAAACACTGCTTTTGAAGAATCTGCAAGTCTTTATTCGGAGCGCTTCGAGACATACGCTGGGAAAGGAAATATCTTCACATAAAAACTGGACAGAAACATTCTCAGAAACTTCTTTGCGATGAGTGCACTCAACTCACAGACTTGAATGTTACCTTTCAAAGAGCAGTTTTAAACACTCTGTTTGTAGAATCTGCAAGTGGATATTTGGAGCGCTTTGAGGCTTACGCTGGGATATGAAATATCTTCACCTAATAACTAGACAGAAGCATTCTCAGAAACTTCTGTGTGATGAGTGCATTCAACTCACAGAGTTGAACGTTTCTTTTGAAAGAGCAGTTTTGAAACACTCTTTTTGTAGAATCTGCAAGTGGATATTTGGAGCGCTTTGAGGCCTATGCTGGGAAAAGGAATATCTTCACCGAAAAATTAGACAGAATCATTCTGAGAAACTTCTGTGTGATGAGTGCATTCAACTCACAGACCTGAGCATTCCTTTTCATAGAACAGTTTGGAAACTCTCCTTTTGAAGAATCTGCAAGTCTTTATTCGGAGCACTTCGAGGCATACGCTGGAAAAGGAAATATCTTCACATAACAACTGGACAGAAGCATTCTCAGAAACTTCTTTGCGATGACTGCATTCAACTCACAGACTTGAATATTACCTTTGAAAGAGCAGTTTTAAACACTCTGTTTGTAGAATCTGCAAGTGGATATTTGGAGCGCTTTGAGGCTTATGCTGGGATATGAAATATCTTCACCTAAAAACTGGACAGAAGAATTCTCAGAAACTTCTGTGTGATGAGTGCATTCAACTCACAGAGTGGAATGTTTCTTTTGAAAGAGCAGTTTTGAAACACTCTTTTTGTAGAATCTGCAATTGGATGTTTGGAGCGCTTTGAGGCCTATGCTGGGAAAAGGAATATCTTCACCGAAAAACTAGACAGAATCATTCTGAGAAACTTCTCTGTGATGAGTGCATTCAACTCACCAACTTGAGCGTTCCTTTTCATAGAAGAGTTTGGAAACACTCCTTTTGTAGAATCTGCAAGTGTTTATTTGGAGCGCTTTGAGGCCTATGCTGGAAAAGGAAATATGTTCACATAAAAACTAGACAGAAGCATTCTCAGAATCTTGTTTGTGATGACTGCATTCTACTCACAGAGTTCAACATTCTTTTTGATAAAAGAGTTTCAAAACTCTCTTTTTGTAGAGTCTGCAAGTGGATATTTGGAGCTCTTTGAGGCCAATGCTGGAAAAGGAAATATCTTCACATAAAAACTAGACAGAAGCATTCTCAGAAACTTCTGTGTGATGAGTGCATTCAACTCACAGAGTTGAACCTTCCTTTTGATTGAACAGTTTTGAAACACTCTTTTTGTAGAATCTGCAAGTGGTTATTTGGAGCGTTTTGAGGCCTATGCTGGAAAAGGAAATATCCTCACATAAAAACTAGACAGAAGCATTCTCAGAAACTTCTGTGTGATGAGTGCATTCAACTCACAGACTTGAACGTTCCTTTTGAGAGAACAGTTTCGAAACACTCCTTTTGTAGTATCTGCAAGTGTTTATTTGGAGCACTTTGAGGCCTATGTTGGAAAAGGAAATATCTTCACATAAAAACTAGACAGAAGCATTCTCAGAAACTTCTTTGTGATGAGTGCATTCTACTCACAATGTTGAACCTTCCTTTTGTTAGAACAGTTTTGAAACACTCTTTTTGTAGAATCTGAAAGTGGATATTTGGAGCACTTTGAGGCCTATGCTGGAAAAGGAAATGCCTTCACATAAAAATTAGACAGAAGCACTCTAGGAGAATTCTGTGTGATAAGTGCATTTCATCTCACAGACTTGAACGTTCCTTTTGATGGAACGCTTTTGCAACACTGCTTTTGTAGAATTTGCAAGTGTTTACTTGGAGCGCTTTCAGGCATAAGCTGGAAAAGGAAATATCTTCACCTAAGAACTAGACAGAAGCATTCTCAGAAACTTCTTTCTGATGAGTGCATTCAACTCACAGACTTGAAACTTGCTTTTGAAAGAGCAGCTTTGAAACACTCTTTTCATAGAATCTGCAAGTGGACACTTGCTGTGCTTTGAGGTCTATGTTGGGAAATGAAATATCTTCACCTAAAAACCAGACAGAAGCATTCTGAGGAACTTCTGTGTGATGAGTGCATTCAACTCACAGAATTGAACGTTCCTCTTGATAGAACAGTTTTGAAACACTCCTTTTGAAGAATCTGAAAGTCTTTATTCAGAGCGCTTCGAGACATACGCTGGGAAAGAAATATCTTCACATAAAAACTGGACAGAAACATTCTCAGAAACTTCTTTGCGATGAGTGCACTCAACTCACAGACTTGAATGTTACCTTTCAAAGAGCAGTTTTAAACACTCTGTTTGTAGAATCTGCAAGTGGATATTTGGAGCGCTTTGAGGCTTACGCTGGGATATGAAATATCTACACCTAAAAACTAGACAGAAGCATTCTCAGAAACTTCTGTGTGATGAGTGCATTCAACTCACAGAGTTGAACGTTTCTTTTGAAAGAGCAGTTTTGAAACACTCTTTTTGTAGAATCTGCAAGTGGATATTTGGAGCGCTTTGAGGCCTATGCTGGGAAAAGGAATATCTTCACCGAAAAACTAGACAGAATCATTCTGAGAAACCTCTGTGTGATGAGTGCATTCAACTCACAGACCTGAGCGTTCCTTTTCATAGAACAGTTTGGAAACTCTCCTTTTGAAGAATCTGCAAGTCTTTATTCGGAGCACTTCGAGGCATACGCTGGAAAAGGAAATATCTTCACATAACAACTGGACAGAAGCATTCTCAGAAACTTCTTTGCGATGACTGCATTCAACTCACAGACTTGAATGTTACCTTTGAAAGAGCAGTTTTAAACACTCTGTTTGTAGAATCTGCAAGTGGATATTTGGAGCGCTTTGAGGCTTATGCTGGGATATGAAATATCTTCACCTAAAAACTGGACAGAAGAATTCTCAGAAACTTCTGTGTGATGAGTGCATTCAACTCACAGAGTTGAATGTTTCTTTTGAAAGAGCAGTTTTGAAACACTCTTTTTGTAGAATCTGCAATTGGATGTTTGGAGCGCTTTGAGGCCTATGCTGGGAAAAGGAATATCTTCACCGAAAAACTAGACAGAATCATTCTGAGAAACTTCTCTGTGATGAGTGCATTCAACTCACCAACTTGAGCGTTCCTTTTCATAGAACAGTTTGGAAACACTCCTTTTGTAGAATCTGCAAGTGTTTATTTGGAGCGCTTTGAGGCCTATGCTGGAAAAGGAAATATGTTCACATAAAAACTAGACAGAAGCATTCTCAGAATCTTGTTTGTGATGACTGCATTCTACTCACAGAGTTCAACTTTCTTTTTGATAGAAGAGTTTCAAAACTCTCTTTTTGTAGAGTCTGCAAGTGGATATTTGGAGCTCTTTGAGGCCAATGCTGGAAAAGGAAATATCTTCACATAAAAATTAGACAGAAGCATTCTCAGAAACTTCTGTGTGATGAGTGCATTCAACTCACAGAGTTGAACCTTCCTTTTGATTGAACAGTTTTGAAACACTCTTTTTGTAGAATCTGCAAGTGGTTATTTGGAGCGTTTTGAGGCCTATGCTGGAAAAGGAAATATCCTCACATAAAAACTAGACAGAAGCATTCTCAGAAACTTCTGTGTGATGAGTGCATTCAACTCACAGACTTGAACGTTCCTTTTGAGAGAATAGTTTCAAAACATTCCTTTTGTAGTATCTGCAAGTGTTTATTTGGAGCACTTTGAGGCCTATGTTGGAAAAGGAAATATCTTCACATAAAAACTAGACAGAAGCATTCTCAGAAACTTCTTTGTGATGAGTGCATTCTACTCACAATGTTGAACCTTCCTTTTGATAGAACAGTTTTGAAACACTCTTTTTGTAGAATCTGCAAGTGGATATTTGGAGCGCTTTGAGGCCTTTGCTGGAAAAGGAAATGCCTTCACATAAAAATTAGACAGAAGCACTCTAGGAGAATTCTGTGTGATAAGTGCATTTCATCTCACAGACTTGAACGTTCCTTTTGATAGAACGCTTTTGCAACACTCCTTTTGTAGAATTTGCAAGTGTTTATTTGGAGCGCTTTCAGGCATAAGCTGGAAAAGGATATATCTTCACCTAAGAACTAGACAGAAGCATTCTCAGAAACTTCTTTCTGATGAGTGCATTCAACTCACAGACTTGAACCTTGCTTTTGAGAGAGCAGCTTTGAAACACTCTTTTCATAGAATCTGCAAGTGGACACTTGCTGCGCTTTGAGGTCTATGCTGGGAAATGAAATATCTTCACCTAAAAACTAGACAGAATCATTCTGAGAAACTTCTGTGTGATGAGTGCATTCAACTCACAGAATGGAACGTTCCTCTTGATAGAACAGTCTTGAAACACTCCTTTTGAAGAATCTGAAAGTCTTTATTCGGAGCGCTTCGACACATACGCTGGGAAAAGAAATATCTTCACATAAAAACTGGACAGAAAAATTCTCAGAAACCTCTTTGCGATGAGTGCATTTAACTCACAGACTTGAATGTTACCTTTCAAAGAGCAGTTTTAAACACTCTGTTTGTAGAATCTGCAAGTGGATATTTGGAGCGCTTTGATGCTTACGCTGGGATATGAAATATCTTCACCTAAAAACTAGACAGAAGCATTCTCAGAAACTTCTGTGTGATGAGTGCATTCAACTCACAGAGTTGAACGTTTCTTTTGAAAGAGCAGTTTTGAAACACTCTTTTTGTAGAATCTGCAAGTGGATATTTGGAGCGCTTTGAGGCCTATGCTGGGAAAAGGAATATCTTCACCGAAAAACTAGACAGAATCATTCTGAGAAACTTCTGTGTGATGAGTGCATTCAACTCACAGACCTGAGTGTTCCTTTTCATAGAACAGTTTGGAAACACTCCTTTTGAAGAATCTGCAAGTCTTTATTCGGAGCACTTCGAGGCATACGCTGGAAAAGGAAATATCTTCACATAACAACTGGACAGAAGCATTCTCAGAAACTTCTTTGCGATGAGTGCATTCAACTCACAGACTTGAATGTTACCTTTGAAATAGCAGTTTTAAACACTCTGTTTGTAGAATCTGCAAGTGGATATTTGGAGCACTTTGAGGCTTATGCTGGGATATGAAATATCTTCACCTAAAAACTGGACAGAAGAATTCTCAGAAACTTCTGTGTGATGAGTGCATTCAACTCACAGAGTTGAATGTTTCTTTTGAAGGAGCAGTTTTGAAACACTCTTTTTGTAGAATCTGCAATTGGATGTTTGGAGCGCTTTGAGGCCTATGCTGGGAAAAGGAATATCTTCACCGAAAAACTAGACAGAATCATTCTGAGAAACTTCTCTGTGAGGATTGCATTCAACTCACCAACTTGAGCGTTCCTTTTCATAGAACATTTTGGAAACACTCCTTTTGTAGAATCTGCAAGTGTTTATTTGGAGCGCTTTGAGGCCTATGCTGGAAAAGGAAATATGTTCACATAAAAACTAGACAGAAGCATTCTCAGAATCTTGTATGTGATGACTGCATTCTACTCACAGAGTTCAACTTTCTTTTTGATAGAAGAGTTTCAAAACTCTCTTTTTGTAGAGTCTGCAAGTGGATATTTGGAGCTCTTTGAGGCCAATGCTGGAAAAGGAAATATCTTCACATAAAAACTAGACAGAAGCATTCTCAGAAACTTCTGTGTGATGAGTGCATTCAACTCACAGAGTTGAACCTTCCTTTTGATTGAACAGTTTTGAAACACTCTTTTTGTAGAATCTGCAAGTGGTTATTTGGAGCGTTTTGAGGCCTATGCTGGAAAAGGAAATATCCTCACATAAAAACTAGACAGAAGCATTCTCAGAAACTTCTGTGTGATGAGTGCATTCAACTCGCAGACTTGAACGTTCCTTTTGAGAGAACAGTTTCGAAACACTCCTTTTGTAGTATCTGCAAGTGTTTATTTGGAGCACTTTGAGGCCTATGTTGGAAAAGGAAATATCTTCACATAAAAACTGGACAGAAGCATTCTCAGAAACTTCTTTGTGATGAGTGCATTCTACTCACAATGTTGAACCTTCCTTTTGATAGAACAGTTTTGAAACACTCTTTTTGTAGAATCTGCAAGTGGATATTTGGAGCGCTTTGAGGCCTATGCTGGAAAAGGAAATGCCTTCACATAAAAATTAGACAGAAGCACTCTAGGAGAATTCTGTGTGATAAGTGCATTTCACCTCACAGACTTGAACGTTCCTTTTGATAGAACGCTTTTGCAACACTCCTTTTGTAGAATTTGCAAGTGTTTATTTGGAGCGCTTTCAGGCATAAGCTGGAAAAGGAAATATCTTCACCTAAGAACTAGACAGAAGCATTCTCAGAAACTTCTTTCTGATGAGTGCATTCAACTCACAGACTTGAACCTTGCTTTTGAGAGAGCAGCTTTGAAACACTCTTTTCATAGAATCTGCAAGTGGACACTTGCTGCGCTTTGAGGTCTATGCTGGGAAATGAAATATCTTCACCTAAAAACCAGACAGAAGCATTCTGAGGAACTTCTGTGTGATGAGTGCATTCAACTCACAGAATGGAACGTTCCTCTTGATAGAACAGTTTTGAAACACTCCTTTTGAAGAATCTGAATGTCTTTATTCGGAGCGCTTCGAGACATACGCTGGGAAAGGAAATATCTTCACATACAAACTGGACAGAAACATTCTCAGAAACTTCTTTGCGATGAGTGCATTCAACTCACAGACTTGAATGTTACCTTTCAAAGAGCAGTTTTAAACACTCTGTTTGTAGAATCTGCAAGTGGATATTTGGAGCGCTTTGAGGCTTACGCTGAGATATGAAATATCTTCACCGAAAAACTCGACAGAAGCATTCTCAGAAACTTCTGTGTGATGAGTGCATTCAACTCACAGAGTTGAGCGTTTCTTTTGAAAGAGCAGTTTTGAAACACCCTTTTTGTAGAATCTGCAAGTGAATATTTGGAGTGCTTTGAGGACTATGCTGGGAAAAGGAATATCTTCACCGAAAAACTAGACAGAATCATTCTGAGAAACTTCTGTGTGATGAGTGCATTCAACTCACAGACCTGAGCGTTCCTTTTCATAGAACAGTTTGGAAACACTCCTTTTGAAGAATCTGCAAGTCTTTATTCGGAGCACTTCGAGGCATGCGCTGGAAAAGGAAATATCTTCACATAACAACTGGACAGAAGCATTCTTAGAAACTTCTTTGCGATGAGTGCATTCAACTCACAGACTTGAATGTTACCTTTGAAAGAGCAGTTTTAAACACTCTGTTTGTTGAATCTGCAATTGGATATTTGCAGCGCTTTGAGGCTTATGCTGGGATATGAAATATCTTCACCTAAAAACTGGACAGAAGCATTCTCAGAAACTTCTGTGTGATGAGTGCATTCAACTCACAGAGTTGAATGTTTTTTTTGAAAGAGCAGTTTTGAAACACTCTTTTTGTAGAATCTGCAATTGGATGTTTGGAGCGCTTTGAGGCCCATGCTGGGAAAAGGAATATCTTCACCGAAAAACCAGACAGAATCATTCTGAGAAGCTTCTCTGTGATGAGTTCATTCAACTCACCAACTTGAGCGTTCCTTTTCATAGAAGAGATTGGAAACACTCCTTTTGTAGAATCTGCAAGTGTTTATTTGGAGCGCTTTGAGGCCTATGCTGGAAAAGGAAATATGTTCACATAAAAACTAGACAGAAGCATTCTCAGAATCTTGTTTCTGATGACTGCATTCTACTCACAGAGTTCAACTTTCTTTTTGATAGAAGAGTTTCAAAACTCTCTTTTGGTAGAGTCTGCAAGTGGATATTTGGAGCTCTTTGAGGCCAATGCTGGAAAAGGAAATATCTTCACCTAAGAACTAGACAGAAGCATTCTCAGAAACTTCTTTCTGATGAGTGCATTCAACTCACAGACTTGAACCTTGCTTTTGAAAGAGCAGCTTTGAAACACTCTTTTCATAGAATCTGCAAGTGGACACTTGCTGCGCTTTGAGGTCTATGCTGGGAAATGAAATATCTCCACCTAAAAACTAGACAGAAGCATTCTGAGGAACTTCTGTGTGATGAGTGCATTCAACTCACAGAATTGAACGTTCCTCTTGATAGAACAGTTTTGAAACACTCCTTTTGAAGAATCTGAAAGTTTTATTCGGAGCGCTTCGAGACATACGCTGGGAAAGGAAATATCTTCACATAAAAACTGGACAGAAACTTTCTCAGAAACTTCTTTGTGTTGAGTGCATTCAACTCACAGACTTGAATGTTACCTTTCAAAGAGCAGTTTTAAACACTCTGTTTTTAGAATCTGCAAGTGGATATTTGGAGCGCTTTGAGGCTTACGCTGGGATATGAAATATCTTCACCTAAAAACTAGACCGAAGCATTCTCAGAAACTTCTGTGTGATGAGTGCATTCAACTCACAGAGTTGAACGTTTCTTTTGAAAGAGCAGTTTTGAAACACTCTTTTTATAGAATCTGCAAGTGGATATTTGGAGCGCTTTGAGGCGTATGCTGGGAAAAGGAATATCTTCACCGAAAAACTAGAAAGAATCATTTTGAGAAACTTCTGTGTGATGAGTGCATTCAACTCACAGACCTGAGCCTTCCTTTTCATACAACAGTTTGGAAACCCTCCTTTTGAAGAATCTGCAAGTCTTTATTCGGAGCACTTCGAGGCATACGCTGGAAAAGGAAATATCTTCACATAACAACTGGACAGAAGAATTCTCAGAAACTTCTTTGCGATGAGTGCATTCAACTCACAGACTTGAATGTTACTTTTGAAAGATCAGTTTTAAACACTCTGTTTGCAGAATCTGCAAGTGGATATTTGGAGCGCTTTGAGGCTTATGCTGGGATATGAAATATCTGCACCTAAATACTAGACAGAAGCATTCTCAGAAACTTCTGTGTGATGAGTGCATTCAACTCACAGAGTTGAATGTTTCTTTTGAAAGAGCAGTTTTGAAACACTCTTTTTGTAGAATCTGCAATTGGATGTTTGGAGCGCTTTGAGGCCTATGCTGGGAAAAGGAATATCTTCACCGAAAAACTAGACAGAATCATTCTGAGAAACTTCTCTGTGATGAGTGCATTCAACTCACCAACTTGAGCATTCCTTTTCATAGAACAGTTTGGAAACACTCCTTTTGTAGAATCTGCAAGTGTTTATTTGGAGCGCTTTGAGGCCTATGCTGGAAAAGGAAATATGTTCACATAAAAACTAGACAGAAGCATTCTCAGAATCTTGTTTCTGATGACTGCATTCTACTCCCAGAGTTCAACTTTCTTTTTGATAGAAGAGTTTCCAAACTCTCTTTTTGTAGAGTCTGCAAGTGGATATTTGGAGCTCTTTGAGGCCAATGCTGGAAAAGGAAATATCTTCACATAAAAACTAGACAGAAGCATTCTCAGAAACGTCTGTGTGATGAGTGCATTCAACTCACAGAGTTGAACCTTCCTTTTGATTGAACAGTTTTGAAACACTCTTTTTGTAGAATCTGCAAGTGGTTATTTGGAGCGTTTTGAGGCCTATGCTGGAAAAGGAAATATCCTCACATAAAAACTAGACAGAAGCATTCTCAGAAACTTCTGTGTGATGAGTGCATTCAACTCACAGACTTGAACGTTCCTTTGGAGAGAACAGTTTCAAAACACTCCTTTTGTAGTATCTGCAAGTGTTTATTTGGAGCACTTTGAGGCCTATGTTGGAAAAGGAAATATCTTCACATAAAAACTAGACAGAAGCATTCTCAGAAACTTCATTGTGATGAGTGCATTCTACTCACAATGTTGAACCTTCCTTTTGATAGAACAGTTTTGAAACACTCTTTTTGTGGAATCTGCAAGTGGATATTTGGAGCGCTTTGAGGCCTATGCTGGAAAAGGAAATGCCTTCACATAAAAATTAGACAGAAGCACTCTAGGAAAATTCTGTGTGATAAGTGCATTTCATCTCACAGACTTGAACGTTCCTTTTGATAGAACGCTTTTGCAACACTCCTTTTGTAGAATTTGCAAGTGTTTATTTGGAGCGCTTTCAGGCATAAGCTGGAAAAGGAAATATCTTCACCTAAGAACTAGACAGAAGCATTCTCAGAAACTTCTTTCTGATGAGTGCATTCAACTCACAGACTTGAACCTTGCTTTTGAAAGAGCAGCTTTGAAACACTCTTTTCATAGAATCTGCAAGTGGATACTTGCTGCGCTTTGAGGTCTATGCTGGGAAATGAAATATCTTCACCTAAAAACTAGACAGAAGCATTCTGAGGAACTTCTGTGTGATGAGTGCATTCACCTCACAGAATTGAACGTTCCTCTTGATAGAACAATTTTGAAACACTCCTTTTGAAGAATCTGAAAGTCTTTATTCGGAGCGCTTCGAGACATACGCTGGGAAAGGAAATATCCTCACATAAAAACTGGACAGAAACATTCTCAGAAACCTCTTTGCGATGAGTGCATTCAACTCACAGACTTGAATGTTACCTTTGAAAGAGCAGTTTTAAACACTCTGTTTGAAGAATCTGCAAGTGGATATTTGGAGCGCTTTGAGGCTTATGCTGGGATATGAAATATCTTCACCTAAAAACTTGACAGAAGAATTCTCAGAAACTTCTGTGTGATGAGTGCATTCAACTCACAGAGTTGAATGTTTCTTTTGAAAGAGCAGTTTTGAAACACTCTTTTTGTAGAATCTGCAATTGGATGTTTGGAGCGCTTTGAGGCCTATGCTGGGAAAAGGAATATCTTCTCCGAAAAACTAGACAGAATCATTCTGAGAAACTTCTCTGTGATGAGTGCATTCAACTCACCAACTTGAGCGTTCCTTTTCATAGAAGAGTTTGGAAACACTCCTTTTGTAGAATCTGCAAGTGTTTATTTGGAGCGCTTTGAGGCCTATGCTGGAAAAGGAAATATGTTCACATAAAAACTAGACAGAAGCATTCTCAGAATCTTGTTTCTGATGACTGCATTCTACTCACAGAGTTCAACTTTCTTTTTGATAGAAGAGTTTCAAAACTCTCTTTTGGTAGAGTCTGGAAGTGGATATTTGGAGCTCTTTGAGGCCAATGCTGGAAAAGGAAATATCTTCACCTAAGAACTAGACAGAAGCATTCTCAGAAACTTCTTTCTGATGAGTGCATTCAACTCACAGACTTAAACCTTGCTTTTGAAAGAGCAGCTTTGAAACACTCTTTTCATAGAATCTGCAAGTGGACACTTGCTGAACTTTGAGGTCTATGCTGGGAAATGAAATACCTTCACCTAAAAACTAGACAGAAGCATTCTGAGGAACTTCTGTGTGATGAGTGCATTCAACTCAGAGAATTGAATGTTCCTCTTGATAGAACAGTTTTGAAACACTCCTTTTGAAGAATCTGAAAGTTTTATTCGGAGCGCTTCGAGACATACGCTGGGAAAGGAAATATCTTCACATAAAAACTGGACAGAATCATTCTCAGAAACTTCTTTGCGTTGAGTGCATTCAACTCACAGACTTGAATGTTACCTTTGAAAGAGCAGTTTTAAACACTCTGTTTGTAGAATCTGCAAGTGGAAATTTGGAGCCCTTTGAGGCTTACGCTGGGATATGAAATATCTTCACCTAAAAACTAGACAGAAGCATTCTCAGAAACTTCTGTGTGATGAGTGCATTCAACTCACAGAGTTGAACCTTGCTTTTGAAAGAGCAGTTTTGAAACACTCTTTTTGTAGAATCTGCAAGTGGATATTTGGAGCGCTTTGAGGCCTATGCTGGGAAAAGGAATATCTTCACCGAAAAACTAGACAGAATCATTCTGAGAAACTTCTGTGTGATGAGTGCATTCAACTCACAGACCTGAGCGTTCCTTTTCATAGAACAGTTTGGAAACACTCCTTGTGAAGAATCTGCAAGTCTTTATTCGGAGCACTTCGAGGCATATGCTGGAAAAGGAAATATCTTCACATAACAACTGGACAGAAGCATTCTCAGAAACTTCTTTGCGATGAGTGCATTCAACTCACAGACTTGAATGTTACTTTTGAAAGAGCAGTTTTAAACACTCTGTTTGTAGAATCTGCAAGTGGATATTTGGAGCGCTTTGAGGCTTATGCTGGGACATGAAATATCTGCACCTCAATACTAGACAGAAGCATTCTCAGAAACTTCTGTGTGATGAGTGCATTCAACTCACAGAGTTGAATGTTTCTTTTGAAAGAGCAGTTTTGAAACACTCTTTTTGTAGAATCTGCAATTGGATGTTTGGAGCGCTTTGAGGCCTATGCTGGGAAAAGGAATATCTTCTCCGAAAAACTAGACAGAATCATTCTGAGAAACTTCTCTGTGATGAGTGCATTCAACTCACCAACTTCAGCGTTCCTTTTCATAGAAGAGTTTGGAAACACTCCTTTTGTAGAATCTGCAAGTGTTTATTTGGAGCGCTTTGAGGCCTCTGCTGGAATAGGAAATATGTTCACATAAAAACTAGACAGAAGCATTCTCAGAATCCTGTTTCTGATGACTGCATTCTACTCACAGAGTTCAACTTTCTTTTTGATAGAAGAGTTTCAAAACTCTCTTTTGGTAGAGTCTGGAAGTGGATATTTGGAGCTCTTTGAGGCCAATGCTGGAAAAGGAAATATCTTCACCTAAGAACTAGACAGAAGCATTCTGAGAAACTTCTTTCTGATGAGTGCATTCAACTCACAGACTTGAACCTTGCTTTTGAAAGAGCAGCTTTGAAACACTCTTTTCATAGAATCTGCAAGTGGACACTTGCTGCACTTTGAGGTTTATGATGGGAAATGAAATACCTTCACCTAAAAACTAGACAGAAGCATTCTGAGGAACTTCTGTGTGATGAGTGCATTCAACTCACAGAATTGAACGTTCCTCTTGATAGAACAGTTTTGAAACACTCCTTTTGAAGAATCTGAATGTCTTTATTCGGAGCGCTTCAAGACATACGCTGGGAAAGAAAATATCTTCACATAAAAACTGGACAGAAACATTCTCAGAAACTTCTTTGCGATGAGTGCATTCAACTCACAGACCTGAATGTTACCTTTCAAAGAGCAGTTTTCAACACTCTGTTTGTAGAATCTGCAAGTGGATATTTGGAGCGCTTTGAGGCTTACGCTGGGATATGAAATATCTTCACCTAAAAACTAGACAGAAGCATTCTCAGAAACTTCTGAGTGATGAGTGCATTCAACTCACAGAGTTGAATGTTTCTTTTGAAAGAGCAGTTTTGAAACACTCTTTTTGTAGAATCTGCAATTGGATGTTTGGAGCGCTTTGAGGCCTATGCTGGGAAAAGGAATGTCTTCACCGAAAAACTAGACAGAATCATTCTGAGAAACTTCTCTGTGATGAGTGCATTCAACTCACCAACTTGAGCGTTCCTTTTCATAGAACAGTTTGGAAACACTCCTTTTGTAGAATCTGCAAGTGTTTATTTGGAGCGCTTTGAGGCCTATGCTGGAAAAGCAAATATGTTCACATAAAAACTAGACAGAAGCATTCTCAGAAACTTGTTTGTGATGACTGCATTCTACTCACAGAGTTCAACTTTGTTTTTGATGGAAGAGTTTCAAAACTCTCTTTTTGTAGAGTCTGCAAGTGGATATTTGGAGCTCTTTGAGGCCAATGCTGGAAAAGGAAATATCTTCACATAAAAACTAGACAGAAGCATTCTCAGAAACTTCTGTGTGATGAGTGCATTCAACTCACAGAGTTGAACCTTCCTTTTGATTGAACAGTTTTGAAACACTCTTTTTGTAGAATCTGCAAGTGGTTATTTGGAGCGTTTTGAGGCCTATGCTGGAAAAGGAAATATCCTCTCATAAAAACTAGACAGAAGCATTCTCAGAAACTTCTGTGTGATGAGTGCATTCAACTCAGAGACTTGAACGTTCCTTTGGAGAGAACAGTTTCAAAACACTCCTTTTGTAGTATCTGCAAGTGTTTATTTGGAGCACTTTGAGGCCTATGTTGGAAAAGGAAATATCTTCACATAAAAACTAGACAGAAGCATTCCCAGAAACTTCTTTGTGATGAGTGCATTCTACCCACAATGTTGAACCTTCCTTTTGATAGAACAGTTTTGAAACACTCTTTTTGTGGAATCTGCAAGTGGATATTTGGAGCGCTTTGAGGCCTATGCTGGAAAAGGAAATGCCTTCACATAAAAATTAGACAGAAGCACTCTAGGAAAATTCTGTGTGATAAGTGCATTTCACCTCACAGACTTGAACGTTCGTTTTGATAGAACGCTTTTGCAACACTCCTTTTGTAGAATTTGCAAGTGTTTATTCGGAGCGCTTTCAGGCATAAGCTGGAAAAGGAAATATCTTCACCTAAGAACTAGACAGAAGCATTCTCAGAAACTTCTTTCTGATGAGTGCATTCAACTCACAGACTTGAACCTTGCTTTTGAAAGAGCAGCTTTGAAACACTCTTTTCATAGAATCTGCAAGTGGATACTTGCTGCGCTTTGAGGTCTATGCTGGGAAATGAAATATCTTCACCTAAAAACTAGACAGAAGCATTCTGAGGAACTTCTGTGTGATGATTGCATTCAACTCACAGAATTGAACGTTCCTCTTGATAGAACAGTTTTGAAACACTCCTTTTGAAGAATCTGAAAGTCTTTATTCGGAGCGCTTCGAGACATATGCTGGGAAAGGAAATATTTTCACATAAAAACTGGACAGAAACATTCTCAGAAACTTCTTTGCGATGAGTGCATTCAACCCACAGACTTGAATGTTACCTTTCAAGAGGAGTTTTAAACACTCTGTTTGTAGAATCTGCAAGTGGATATTTGGAGCGCCTTGAGGCTTACGCTCGGATATGAAATATCTTCGCCTAAAAACTAGACAGAATCATTCTGAGAAACTTCTGTGTGATGAGTGCATTCAACTCACAGACCTGAGCGTTCCTTTTCATAGAACAGTTTGGAAACACTCCTTTTGAAGAATCTGCAATTCTTTATTCGGAGCACTTCAAGGCATACGCTGGAAAAGGAAATATCTTCACATAACAACTGGACAGAAGCATTCTCAGAAACTTCTTTGCGATGAGTGCATTCAACTCACAGACTTGAATGTTACCTTTGGAAGAGCAGTTTTAAACACTCTGTTTGTAGAATCTGCAAGTGGATATTTGGAGCACTTTGAGGCTTATGCTGGGATATGAAATATCTTCACCTAAAAACTAGACAGAAGCATTCTCAGAAACTTCTGTGTGATGAGTGCATTCAACTCACAGAGTTGAATGTTTCTTTTGAAAGAGCAGTTTTGAAACACTCTTTTTGTAGAATCTGCAATTGGATGTTTGGAGCGCTTTGAGGCCTATGCTGGGAAAAGGAATATCTTCACCGAAAAACTAGACAGAATCATTCTGAGAAACTTCTCTGTGATGAGTGCATTCAACTCACCAACTTGAGCGTTCCTTTTCATAGAACAGTTTGGAAACACTCCTTTTGTAGAATCTGCAAGTGTTTATTTGGAGCGCTTTGAGGCCTATGCTGGAAAAGGAAATATGTTCACATAAAAACTAGACAGAAGCATTCTCAGAATCTTGTTTGTGATGACTGCATTCTACTCACAGAGTTCAACTTTCTTTTTGATAGAAGAGTTTCAAAACTCTCTTTTTGTAGAGTCTGCAAGTGGATATTTGGAGCTCTTTGAGGCCAATGCTGGAAAAGGAAATATCTTCACCTAAAAACTAGACAGAAGCATTCTCAGAAACGTCTGTGTGATGAGTGCATTCAACTCACAGAGTTGAACCTTCCTTTTGATTGAACAGTTTTGAAACACTCTTTTTGTAGAATCTGCAAGTGGTTATTTGGAGCGTTTTGAGGCCTATGCTGGAAAAGGAAATATCCTCACATAAAAACTAGACAGAAGCATTCTCAGAAACTTCTGTGTGATGAGTGCATTCAACTCACAGACTTGAACGTTCCTTTTGAGAGAACAGTTTCGAAACACTCCTTTTGTAGTATCTGCAAGTGTTTATTTGGAGCACTTTGAGGCCTATGTTGGAAAAGGAAATATGTTCACATAAAAACTAGACAGAAGCATTCTCAGAATCTTGTTTGTGATGAGTGCATTCTACTCACAATGTTGAACCTTCCTTTTGATAGAACAGTTTTGAAACACTCTTTTTGTGGAATCTGCAAGTGGATATTTGGAGCGCTTTGAGGCCTATGCTGGAAAAGGAAATGCCTTTACATAAAAATTAGACAGAAGCACTCTAGGAAAATTCTGTGTGATAAGTGCATTTCACCTCACAGACTTGAACGTTCCTTTTGATAGAACGCTTTTGCAACACTCCTTTTGTAGAATTTGCAAGTGTTTATTCGGAGCGCTTTCAGGCATAAGCTGGAAAAGGAAATATCTTCACCTAAGAACTAGACAGAAGCATTCTCAGAAACTTCTTTCTGATGAGTGCATTCAACTCACAGACTTGAACCTTGCTTTTGAAAGAGCAGCTTTGAAACACTCTTTTCATAGAATCTGCAAGTGGATACTTGCTGCGCTTTGAGGTCTATGCTGGGAAATGAAATATCTTCACCTAAAAACTAGACAGAAGCATTCTGAGGAACTTCTGTGTGATGAGTGCATTCAACTCACAGAATGGAACGTTCCTCTTGATAGAACAGTTTTCAAACACTCCTTTTGAAGAATCTGAAAGTCTTTATTCGGAGCGCTTCGAGACATATGCTGGGAAAGGAAATATTTTCACATAAAAACTGGACAGAAACATTCTCAGAAACTTCTTTGCGATGAGTGCATTCAACTCACAGACTTCAATGTTACCTTTCAAAAGCAGTTTTAAACACTCTGTTTGTAGAATCTGCAAGTGGATATTTGGAGCGCTTTGAGGCTTACGCTGGGATATGAAATATCTGCACCTAAAAACTAGACAGAAGCATTCTCAGAAACGTCTGGGTGATGAGTGCATTCAACTCACAGAGTTGAATGTTTCTTTTGAAAGAGCAGTTTTGAAACACTCTTTTTGTAGAATCTGCAATTGGATGTTTATAGCGCTTTGAGGCCTATGCTGAGAAAAGGAATATCTTCACCGAAAAACTAGACAGAATCATTCTGAGAAACTTCTCTGTGATGAGTGCATTCAACTCACCAACTTCAGCGTTCCTTTTCATAGAACAGTTTGGAAACACTCCTTTTGTAGAATCTGCAAGTGTTTATTTGGAGCGCTTTGAGGCCTATGCTGGAAAAGGAAATATGTTCACATAAAAACTAGACAGAAGCATTCTCAGAATCTTGTTTGTGATGACTGCATTCTACTCACAGAGTTCAACTTTCTTTTTGATAGAAGAGTTTCAAAACTCTCTTTTTGTAGAGTCTGCAAGTGGATATTTGGAGCTCTTTGAGGCCAATGCTGGAAAAGGAAATATCTTCACATAAAAACTAGACAGAAGCATTCTCAGAAACTTCTGTGTGATGAGTGCATTCAACTCACGGAGTTGAACCTTCCTTTTGATTGAACAGTTTTGAAACACTCTTTTTGTAGAATCTGCAAGTGGTTATTTGGAGCGTTTTGAGGCCTATGCTGGAAAAGGAAATATCCTGACATAAAAACTAGACAGAAGCATTCTCAGAAACTTCTGTGTGATGAGTGCATTCAACTCACAGACTTGAACGTTCCTTTTGAGAGAATAGTTTCGAAACACTCCTTTTGTAGTATCTGCAAGTGTTTATTGGGAGCACTTTGAGGCCTATGTTGGAAAATGAAATATCTTCACATAAAAACTAGACAGAAGCATTCTCAGAAACTTCTGTGTGATGAGTGCATTCAACTCACAGAGTTGAATGTTTCTTTTGAAAGAGCAGTTTTGAAACACTCTTTTTGTAGAATCTGCAATTGGATGTTTGGAGCGCTTTGAGGCCTATGCTGGTAAAAGGAATATCTTCACCGAAAAACTAGACAGAATCATTCTGAGAAACTTCTCTGTGATGAGTGCATTCAACTCACCAACTTCAGCGTTCCTTTTCATAGAACAGTTTGGAAACACTCCTTTTGTAGAATCTGCAAGTGTTTATTTGGAGCGCTTTGAGGCCTATGCTGGAAAAGGAAATATCTTCACATAAAAACTAGACAGAAGCATTCTCAGAATCTTGTTTGTGATGACTGCATTCTACTCACAGAGTTCAACTTTCTTTTTGATAGAAGAGTTTCAAAACTCTCTTTTTGTAGAGTCTGCAAGTGGATATTTGGAGCTCTTTGAGGCCAATGCTGGAAAAGGAAATATCTTCACATAAAAACTAGACAGAAGCATTCTCAGCAACGTCTGTGTGATGAGTGCATTCAACTCACAGAATTGAACCTTCCTTTTGATTGAACAGTTTTGAAACACTCTTTTTGTAGAATCTGCAAGTGGTTATTTGGAGCGTTTTGAGGCCTATGCTGGAAAAGGAAATATCCTCTCATAAAAACTAGACAGAAGCATTCTCAGAAACTTCTGTGTGATGAGTGCATTCAACTCACAGACTTGAACGTTCCTTTGGAGAGAACAGTTTCAAAACACTCCTTTTGTAGTATCTGCAAGTGTTTATTTGGAGCACTTTGAGGCCTATGTTGGAAAAGGAAATATCTTCACATAAAAACTAGACAGAAGCATTCCCAGAAACTTCTTTGTGATGAGTGTATTCTACTCACAATGTTGAACCTTCCTTTTGATAGATCAGTTTTGAAACACTCTTTTTGTGGAATCTGCAAGTGGATATTTGGAGCGCTTTGAGGCCTATGCTGGAAAAAGAAATGCCTTCACATAAAAATTAGACAGAAGCACTCTAGGAAAATTCTGTGTGATAAGTGCATTTCACCTCACAGACTTGAACGTTCCTTTTGATAGAACGCTTTTGCAACACTCCTTTTGTAGAATTTGCAAGTGTTTATTCGGAGCGCTTTCAGGCATAAGCTGGAAAAGGAAATATCTTCACCTAAGAACTAGACAGAAGCATTCTCAGAAACTTCTTTCTGATGAGTGCATTCAACTCACAGACTTGAACCTTGCTTTTGAAAGAGCAGCTTTGAAACACTCTTTTCATAGAATCTGCAAGTGGATACTTGCTGCGCTTTGAGGTCTATGCTGGGAAATGAAATATCTTCACCTAAAAACTAGACAGAAGCATTCTGAGGAACTTCTGTGTGATGAGTGCATTCAACTCACAGAATGGAACGTTCCTCTTGATAGAACAGTTTTGAAACACTCCTTTTGAAGAATCTGAAAGTCTTTATTCGGAGCGCTTCGAGACATATGCTGGGAAAGGAAATATTTTCACATAAAAACTGGACAGAAACATTCTCAGAAACTCCTTTGCGATGAGTGCATTCAACTCACAGACTTCAATGTTACCTTTCAAAAGCAGTTTTAAACACTCTGTTTGTAGAATCTGCAAGTGGATATTTGGAGCGCTTTGAGGCTTACGCTGGGATATGAAATATCTGCACCTAAAAACTAGACAGAAGCATTCTCAGAAACGTCTGGGTGATGAGTGCATTCAACTCACAGAGTTGAATGTTTCTTTTGAAAGAGCAGTTTTGAAACACTCTTTTTGGAGAATCTGCAATTGGATGTTTATAGCGCTTTGAGGCCTATGCTGGGAAAAGGAATATCTTCACCGAAAAACTAGACAGAATCATTCTGAGAAACTTCTCTGTGATGAGTGCATTCAACTCACCAACTTGAGCGTTTGTATTCATAGAACAGTTTGGAAACACTCCTTTTGTAGAATCTGCAAGTGTTTATTTGGAGCGCTTTAAGGCCTATGCTGGAAAAGGAAATATGTTCACATAAAAACTAGACAGAAGCATTCTCAGAATCTTGTTTGTGATGACTGCATTCTACTCACAGAGTTCAACTTTCTTTTTGATAGAAGAGTTTCAAAACTCTCTTTTTGTAGAGTCTGCAAGTGGATATTTGGAGCTATTTGAGGCCAATGCTGGAAAAGGAAATATCTTCACATAAAAACTAGACAGAAGCATTCTCAGAAACTTCTGTGTGATGAGTGCATTCAACTCACGGAGTTGAACCTTCCTTTTGATTGAACAGTTTTGAAACACTCTTTTTGTAGAATCTGCAAGTGGTTATTTGGAGCGTTTTGAGGCCTATGCTGGAAAAGGAAATATCCTGACATAAAAACTAGACAGAAGCATTCTCAGAAACTTCTGTGTGATGAGTGCATTCAACTCACAGACTTCAACGTTCCTTTTGAGAGAATAGTTTCGAAACACTCCTTTTGTAGTATCTGCAAGTGTTTATTGGGAGCACTTTGAGGCCTATGTTGGAAAATGAAATATCTTCACATAAAAACTAGACAGAAGCATTCTCAGAAACTTCTGTGTGATGAGTGCATTCAACTCACAGAGTTGAATGTTTCTTTTGAAAGAGCAGTTTTGAAACACTCTTTTTGTAGAATCTGCAATTGGATGTTTGGAGCGCTTTGAGGCCTATGCTGGGAAAAGGAATATCTTCACCGAAAAACTAGACAGAATCATTCTGAGAAACTTCTCTGTGATGAGTGCATTCAACTCACCAACTTCAGCGTTCCTTTTCATAGAACAGTTTGGAAACACTCCTTTTGTAGAATCTGCAAGTGTTTATTTGGAGCGCTTTGAGGCCTATGCTGGAAAAGGAAATATGTTCACATAAAAACTAGACAGAAGCATTCTCAGAATCTTGTTTGTGATGACTGCATTCTACTCACAGAGTTCAACTTTCTTTTTGATAGAAGAGTTTCAAAACTCTCTTTTTGTAGAGTCTGCAAGTGGATATTTGGAGCTCTTTGAGGCCAATGCTGGAAAAGGAAATATCTTCACATAAGAACTAGACAGAAGCATTCTCAGCAACGTCTGTGTGATGAGTGCATTCAACTCACAGAGTTAAACCTTCCTTTTGATTGAACAGTTTTGAAACACTCTTTTTGTAGAATCTGCAAGTGGTTATTTGGAGCGTTTTGAGGCCTATGCTGGAAAAGGAAATATCCTCTCATAAAAACTAGACAGAAGCATTCTCAGAAACTTCTGTGTGATGAGTGCATTCAACTCACAGACTTGAACGTTCCTTTGGAGAGAACAGTTTCAAAACACTCCTTTTGTAGTATCTGCAAGTGTTTATTTGGAGCACTTTGAGGCCTATGTTGGAAAAGGAAATATCTTCACATAAAAACTAGACAGAAGCATTCCCAGAAACTTCTTTGTGATGAGTGTATTCTACTCACAATGTTGAACCTTCCTTTTGATAGAACAGTTTTGAAACACTCTTTTTGTGGAATCTGCAAGTGGATATTTGGAGCGCTTTGAGGCCTATGCTGGAAAAGGAAATGCCTTCACATAAAAATTAGACAGAAGCACTCTAGGAAAATTCTGTGTGATAAGTGCATTTCACCTCACAGACTTGAACGTTCCTTTTGATAGAACGCTTTTGCAACACTCCTTTTGTAGAATTTGCAAGTGTTTATTCGGAGCGCTTTCAGGCATAAGCTGGAAAAGGAAATATCTTCACCTAAGAACTAGACAGAAGCATTCTCAGAAACTTCTTTCTGATGAGTGCATTCAACTCACAGACTTGAACCTTGCTTTTGAAAGAGCAGCTTGGAAACACGCTTTTCATAGACTCTGCAAGTGGATACTTGCTGCGCTTTGAGGTCTATGCTGGGAAATGAAATATCTTCACCTAAAATCTAGACAAAAGCATTCTGAGGAACTTCTGTGTGATGAGTGCATTCAACTCACAGAATTGAACGTTCCTCTTGATAGAACAGTTTTGAAACACTCCTTTTGAAGGATCTGAATGTCTTTATTGGGAGCACTTCGAGACATACGCTGGGAAAGGATATATTTTCACATAAAAACTGGACAGAAACATTCTCAGAAACTTCTTTGCGATGAGTGCATTCAACTCACAGACTTGAATGTTACCTTTCAAAAGCAGTTTTAAACACTCTGTTTGTAGAATCTTCAAGTGGATATTTGGAGCGCTTTGAGGCTTACGCTGGGATATGAAATATCTTCGCCTAAAAACTAGACAGAAGCATTCTAAGAAACTTCTGTGTGATGAGTGCATTCAACTCACAGAGTTGAACGTTTCTTTTGAAAGAGCAGTTTTGAAACACTCTTTTTGTAGAATCTGCAAGTGGATATTTGGAGCGCTTTGAGGCCTATCCTGGGAAAAGAATATCTTCACCGAAAAACTAGACAGAATCATTCTGAGAAACTTCTGTGTGATGAGTGCATTCAACTCACAGACCTGAGCGTTCCTTTTCATAGAACACTTTGGAAACACTCCTTTTGAAGAATCTGCAAGTCTTTATTCGGAGCACTTCGGGGCATACGCTGGAAAAGGAAATATCTTCACATAACAACTGGACAGAAGCATTCTCAGAAACATCTTTGCGATGAGTGCATTCAACTCACAGACTTGAATGTTACCTTTGAAAGAGCAGTTTTAAACACTCTGTTTGTAGAATCTGCAAGTGGATATTTGGAGCGCTTTGAGGCTTATTCTGGGATATGAAATATCTGCACCTAAAAACTAGACAGAAGCATTCTCAGAAACTTCTGGGTGATGAGTGCATTCAACTCACAGAGTTGAATGTTTCTTTTGAAAGAGAAGTTTTGAAACACTCTTTTTGTAGAATCTGCAATTGGATGTTTATAGCGCTTTGAGGCCTATGCTGGGAAAAGGAATATCTTCACCGAAAAACTAGACAGAATCATTCTGAGAAACTTCTCTGTGATGAGTGCATTCAACTCACCAACTTGAGCGTTCCTTTTCATAGAACAGTTTGGAAACACTCCTTTTGTAGAATCTGCAAGTGTTTATTTGGAGCGCTTTGAGGCCTATGCTGGAAAAGGAAATATGTTCACATGAAAGCTAGACAGAAGTATTCTCAGAATCTTGTTTGTGATGACTGCATTCTACTCACAGAGTTCAACTTTCTTTTTGATAAAAGAGTTTCAAAACTCTCTTTTTGTAGAGTCTGCAAGTGGATATTTGGAGCTCTTTGACGGCAATGCTGGAAAAGGAAATATCTTCACCTAAAAACTAGACAGAAGCATTCTCAGAAACGTCTGTGTGATGAGTGCATTCGACTCACAGAGTTGAACCTTCCTTTTGATTGAACAGTTTTGAAACACTCTTCTTGTAGAATCTGCAAGTGGTTATTTGGAGCGTTTTGAGGCCTATGCTGGAACAGGAAATATCCTCACATAAAAACTAGACAGAAGCATTCTCAGAGACTTCTGTGTGATGAGTGCATTCAACTCACAGAATTGAACGTTCCTCTTGATAGAACAGTTTTGAAACACTCCTTTTGAAGAATCTGAAAGTCTTTATTCAGAGCGCTTCGAGACATACGCTGGGAAAGGAAATATCTTCACATAAAAACTGGACAGAAACATTCTCAGAAACTTCTTTGTGATGAGTGCATTCAACTCACAGACTTGAATGTTACCTTTGAAAGAGCAGTTTTAATCACTCTGTTTGTAGAATCTGCAAGTGGATATTGGAGCGCTTTGAGGCTTACGCTGGGATATGAAATATCTTCGCCTAAAAACTAGACAGAAGCATTCTCAGAAACTTCTGTGTGATGAGTGCATTCACCTCACAGAGTTGAACGTTTCTTTTGAAAGAGCAGTTTTGAAACACTCTTTTTGTAGAATCTGCAAGTGGATATTAGGAGCGCTTAGAGGCCTATGCTGGGAAAAGGAATATCTTCACCGAAAAACTAGACAGAATCATTCTGAGAAACTTCTCTGTGATGAGTGCATTCAACTCACAGACCTGAGCGTTCCTTTTCATGGAACAGTTTGGAAACACTCCTTTTGAAGAATCTGCAAGTCTTTATTCGGAGCACTTCGAGGCATACGCTGGAAAAGGAAATATCTTCACATAACAACTGGACAGAAGCATTCTCAGAAACTTCTTTGCGATGAGTGCATTCAACTCACAGACTTGAATGTTACCTTTGAAAGAGCAGTTTTAAACACTCTGTTTGTAGAATCTGCAAGTGGATATTTGGAGCGCTTTGAGGCTTATGCTGGGATATGAAATATCTTCACCTAAAAACTAGACAGAAGCATTTTCAGAAACTTCTGTGTGATGAGTGCATTCAACTCACAGAGTTGAATGTTTCTTTTGAAAGAGCAGTTTTGAAACACTCTTTTTGTAGAATCTGCAATTGGATGTTTGGAGCGCTTTGAGGCCTATGCTGGGAAAAGGAATATCTTCACCGAAAAACTAGACAGAATCATTCTGAGAAACTTCTCTGTGATGAGTGCATTCAACTCACCAACTTGAGCGTTCCTTTTCATAGAACAGTTTGGAAACACTCCTTTTGTAGAATCTGCAAGTGTTTATTTGGAGCGCTTTGAGGCCTATGCTGGAAAAGGAAATATGTTCACATAAAAACTAGACAGAAGCATTCTCAGAATCTTGTTTGTGATGACTGCATTCTACTCACAGAGTTCAACTTTCTTTTTGATAGAAGAGTTTCAAAACTCTCTTTTTGTAGAGTCTGCAAGTGGATATTTGGAGCTCTTTGAGGCCAATGCTGGAAAAGGAAATATCTTCACATAAAAACTAGACAGAAGCATTCTCAGAAACGTCTGTGTGATGAGTGCATTCAACTCACAGAGTTGAACCTTCCTTTTGATTGAACAGTTTGGAAACACTCTTTTTGTAGAATCTGCAAGTGGTTATTTGGAGCGTTTTGAGGCCTATGCTGGAAAAGCAAATATCCTCACATAAAAACTAGACAGAAGCATTCTCAGAAACTTCTGTGTGATGAGTGCATTCAACTCACAGACTTGAACATTCCTTTTGAGAGAACAGTTTCGAAACACTCCTATTGTAGTATCTGCAAGTGTTTATTTGGAGCACTTTGAGGCCTATGTTGGAAAAGGAATTGTCTTCACATAAAAACTAGACAGAAGCATTCTCAGAAACTTCTTTGTGATGAGTGCATTCTACTCACAATGTTGAATCTTCCTTTTGATAGAACAGTTTTGAAACACTCTTTTTGTGGAATCTGCAAGTGGATATTTGGAGCGCTTTGAGGCCTATGCTGGAAAAGGAAATGCCTTCACATAAAAATTAGACAGAAGCACTCTAGGAAAATTCTGTGTGATAAGTGCATTTCATCTCACAGACTTGAACTTTCCTTTTGATAGAACGCTTTTGCAACACTCCTTTTGTAGAATTTGCAAGTGTTTATTTGGGGCGCTTCAGGCATAAGCTGGAAAAGGAAATATCTTCACCTAAGAACTAGACAGAAGCATTCTCAGAAACTTCTTTCTGATGAGTGCATTCAACTCACAGACTTGAACCTTGCTTTTGAAAGAGCAGCTTTGAAACACTCTTCATAGAATCTGCAAGTGGATACTTGCTGCGCTTTGAGGTCTATGCTGGGAAATGAAATATCTTCACCTAAAAACTAGACAGAAGCATTCTGAGGAACTTCTGTGTGATGAGTGCATTCAACTCACAGAATTGAACGTTCCTCTTGATAGAACAGTTTTGAAACACTCCTTTTGAAGAATTTGAATGTCTTTATTTGGAGCGCTTCAAGACATACGTTGGGAAAGGAAATATCTTCACATAAAAACTGGACAGAAACATTCTCAGAAACTTCTTTGCGATGAGTGCATTCAACTCACAGACTTGAATGTTACCTTTCAAAGAGCAGTTTTAAACACTCTGTTTGTAGAATCTGCAAGTGGATATTTGGAGCGCTTTGAGGCTTATGCTGGGATATGAAATATCTTCACCTAAAAATTAGACAGAAGCATTTTCAGAAACTTCTGTGTGATGAGTGCATTCAACTCACAGAGTTGAATGTTTCTTTTGAAAGAGCAGTTTTGAAACACTCTTTTTGTGGAATCTGCAATTGGATGTTTGGAGCGCTTTGAGGCCTATGCTGGGAAAAGGAATATCTTCACCGAAAAACTAGACAGAATCATTCTGAGAAACTTCTCTGTGATGAGTGCATTCAACTCACCAACTTGAGCGTTCCTTTTCATAGAACAGTTTGGAAACACTCCTTTTGTAGAATCTGCAAGTGTTTATTTGGAGCGCTTTGAGGCCTATGCTGGAAAAGGAAATATGTTCACATAAAAACTAGACAGAAGCATTCTCAGAATCTTGTTTGTGATGACTGCATTCTACTCACAGAGTTCAACTTTCTTTTTGATAGAAGAGTTTCAAAACTCTCTTTTTGTAGAGTCGGCAAGTGGATATTTGGAGCTCTTTGAGGCCAATGCTGGAAAAGGAAATATCTTCACATAAAAACTAGACAGAAGCATTCTCAGAAACGTCTGTGTGATGAGTGCATTCAACTCACAGAGTTGAACCTTCCTTTTGATTGAACAGTTTTGAAACACTCTTTTTGTAGAATCTGCAAGTGGTTATTTGGAGCGTTTTGAGGCCTATGCTGGAAAAGCAAATATCCTCACATAAAAACTAGACAGAAGCATTCTCAGAAACTTCTGTGTGATGAGTGCATTCAACTCACAGACTTGAACATTCCTTTTGAGAGAACAGTTTCGAAACACTCCTATTGTAGTATCTGCAAGTGTTTATTTGGAGCACTTTGAGGCCTATGTTGGAAAAGGAATTGTCTTCACATAAAAACTAGACAGAAGCATTCTCAGAAACTTCTTTGTGATGAGTGCATTCTACTCACAATGTTGAATCTTCCTTTTGATAGAACAGTTTTGAAACACTCTTTTTGTGGAATCTGCAAGTGGATATTTGGAGCGCTTTGAGGCCTATGCTGGAAAAGGAAATGCCTTCACATAAAAATTAGACAGAAGCACTCTAGGAAAATTCTGTGTGATAAGTGCATTTCATCTCACAGACTTGAACTTTCCTTTTGATAGAACGCTTTTGCAACACTCCTTTTGTAGAATTTGCAAGTGTTTATTTGGGGCGCTTCAGGCATAAGCTGGAAAAGGAAATATCTTCACCTAAGAACTAGACAGAAGCATTCTCAGAAACTTCTTTCTGATGAGTGCATTCAACTCACAGACTTGAACCTTGCTTTTGAAAGAGCAGCTTTGAAACACTCTTCATAGAATCCGCAAGTGGATACTTGCTGCGCTTTGAGGTCTATGCTGGGAAATGAAATATCTTCACCTAAAAACTAGACAGAAGCATTCTGAGGAACTTCTGTGTGATGAGTGCATTCAACTCACAGAATTGAACGTTCCTCTTGATAGAACAGTTTTAAAACACTCCTTTTGAAGAATTTGAATGTCTTTATTTGGAGCGCTTCAAGACATACGTTGGGAAAGGAAATATCTTCACATAAAAACTGGACAGAAACATTCTCAGAAACTTCTTTGCGATGAGTGCATTCAACTCACAGACTTGAATGTTACCTTTCAAAGAGCAGTTTTAAACACTCTGTTTGTAGAATCTGCAAGTGGATATTTGGAGCGCTTTGAGGCTTACGCTGTGATATGAAATATCTTCACCTAAAAACTAGACAGAAGCATTCTCAGAAACTTCTGTGTGATGAGTGCATTCAACTCACAGAGTTGAATGTTTCTTTTGAAAGAGCAGTTTTGAAACACTCTTTTTGTAGAATCTGCAATTGGATGTTTGGAGCGCTTTGAGGCCTATGCTGGGAAAAGGAATATCTTCACCAAAAAACTAGACAGAATCATTCTGAGAAACTTCTCTGTGATGAGTGCATTCAACTCACCACCTTGAGCGTTCCTTTTCATAGAACAGTTTGGAAACACTCCTTTTGTAGAATCTGCAAGTGTTTATTTGGAGCGCTTTGAGGCCTATGCTGGAAAAGGAAATATGTTCACATAAAAACTAGACAAAAGCATTCTCAGAATCTTGTTTGTGATGACTGCATTCTACTCACAGAGTTCAACTTTCTTTTTGATAGAAGAGTTTCAAAACTCTCTTTTTGTAGAGTCTGCAAGTGGATATTTGGAGCTCTTTGAGGCCAATGCTGGAAAAGGAAATATCTTCACATAAAAACTAGACAGAAGCATTCTCAGAAACGTCTGTGTGATGAGTGCATTCAACTCACAGAGTTGAACCTTCCTTTTGATTGAACAGTTTGGAAACACACTTTTTGTAGAATCTGCTAGTGGTTATTTGGAGCGTTTTGAGGCCTATGCTGGAAAAGGAAATTTCCTCTCATAAAAACTAGACAGAAGCATTCTCAGAAACTTCTGTGTGATGAGTGCATTCAACTCACAGACTTGAACGTTCCTTTTGAGAGAACAGTTTCAAAACACTCCTTTTGTAGTATCTGCAAGTGTTTATTTGGAGCACTTTGTGGCCTATGTTGGAAAAGGAAATATCTTCACATAAAAACTAGACAGAAGCATTCCCAGGAACTTCTTTGTGATGAGTGCATTCTACTCACAATGTTGAACCTTCCTTTTGATAGAACAGTTTTGAAACACTCTTTTTGTAGAATCTGCAAGTGGATATTTGGAGCGCTTTGAGGCCTATGCTGGAAAAGGAAATGCCTTCACATAAAAATTAGACAGAATCACTCTAGGAAAATTCTGTGTGATAAGTGCATTTCACCTCACAGACTTGAACGTTCCTTTTGATAGAACGCTTTTGCAACACTCCTTTTGTAGAATTTGCAAGTGTTTATTTGGAGCGCTTTCAGGCATAAGCTGGAAAAGGAAATATCTTCACCTAAGAACTAGACAGAAGCATTCTGAGAAACTTCTTTCTGATGAGTGCATTCAACTCACAGACTTGAACCTTGCTTTTGAAAGAGCAGCTTTGAAACACACTTTTAACAGAATCTGCAAGTGGATACTTGCTGCGCTTTGAGGTCTATGCTGGGAAATGAAATATCTTCACCTAAAAACTAGACAGAAGCATTCTGAGGAACTTCTGTGTGATGAGTGCATTCAACTCACAGAATTGAACGTTCCTCTTGATAGAACAGTTTTGAAACACTCCTTTTGAAGAATCTGAAAGTCTTTATTCGGAGCGCTTCGAGACATACGCTGGGAAAGGAAATATCTTCACATAAAAACTGGACAGAAACATTCTCAGAAACTTCTTCACGATGAGTGCATTCAACTCACAGACTTGAATGTTACCTTTCAAAGAGCAGTTTTAAACACTCTGTTTGTAGAATCTGCAAGTGGATATTTGGAGCGCTTTGAGGCTTACGCTGGGATATGAAATATCTTCGCCTAAAAACTAGACAGAAGCATTCTCAGAAACTTCTGTGTGATGAGTGCATTCTACTCACAGAGTTGAACGTTTCTTTTGAAAGAGCAGTTTTGAAACACTCTTTTTGTAGAATCTGCAAGTGGATATTTGGGGCGCTTTGTGGCCTATGCTGGGAAAAGGAATATCTGCACCGAAAAACTAGACAGAATCATTCTGAGAAACTTCTGTGTGATGAGTGCATTCAACTCACAGACCTGAGCGTTCCTTTTCATAGAACAGTTTGGAAACACTCCTTTTGAAGAATCTGCAAGTCTTTATTCGGAGCACGTCGAGGCATACGCTGGAAAAGGAAATATCTTCACATAACACCTGGACAGAAGCATTCTCAGAAACTTCTGTTTGATGAGTGCATTCAACTCACAGAGTTGAACGTTTCTCTTGAAAGAGCAGTTTTGAAACTCTCTTTTTGTAGAAACTGCAAGTGGATATTTGGAGCGCTTTGTGGCCTATGCTGGGAAAAGGAATATCTTCACCGAAAAACTAGACAGAATCATTCTTAGAAACTTCTGTGTGATGAGTGCATTCAACTCACAGACCTGAGCGTTCCTTTTCATAGAACAGTTTGGAAACACTGCTTTTGAAGAATCTGCAAGTCTTTATTCGGAGCACTTCGAGGCATACGCTGGAAAAGGAAATATCTTCACATAACAACTGGACAGAAGCATTCTCAGAAACTTCTCTGTGATGAGTGCATTCAACTCACAGAGCTGAACGTTTCTTTTGAAAGAGCAGTTTTGAAACACTCTTTTTGTAGAATCTGCAAGTGGATATTTGGAGCGCTTTGAGGCCTATGCTGGGAAAAGGAATATCTTCCCCGAAAAACTAGACAGAATCATTCTCAGAAACTTCTATGTGATGAGTGCATTCAACTCACAGACCTGAGCGTTCCTTTTCATAGAACAGTTTGGAAACACTCCATTTGAAGGATCTGCAAGTCTTTATTTGGAGCACTTCGAGGCATACGCTGGAAAAGGAAATATCTTCACATAACAACTGGACAGAAGCATTCTCAGAAACTTCTTTGCGATGAGTGCATTCAACTCACAGACTTGAATGTTACCTTTGAAAGAGCAGTTTTAAATACTCTGTTTGTAGAATCTGCAAGTGGATATTTGGAGCGCTTTGAGGCTTATGCTGGGATATGAAATATCTTCACCTAAAAACTAGACAGAAGCATTCTCAGAAACTTCTGTGTGATGAGTGCATTCAACTCACAGAGTTGAATGTTTCTTTTGAAAGAGCAGTTTTGAAACACTCTTTTTGTAGAATCTGCAATTGGATGTTTGGAGCGCTTTGAGGCCTATGCTGGGAAAAGGAATATCTTCACCGAAAAACTAGACAGAATCATTCTGAGAAACTTCTCTGTGATGAGTGCATTCAACTCACCAACTTGAGCGTTCCTTTTCATAGAACAGTTTGGAAACACTCCTTTTGTAGAATCTGCAAGTGTTTATTTGGAGCGCTTTGAGGCCTATGCTGGAAAAGGAAATATGTTCACATAAAAACTAGACAGAAGCATTCTCAGAATCTTGTTTGTGATGACTGCATTCTACTCACAGAGTTCAACTTTCTTTTTGATAGAAGAGTTTCAAAACTCTCTTTTTGTAGAGTCTGCAAGTGGATATTTGGAGCTCTTTGAGGCCAATGCTGGAAAAGGAAATATCTTCACATAAAAACTAGACAGAAGCATTCTCAGAAACGTCTGTGTGATGAGTGCATTCAACTCACAGAGTTGAACCTTCCTTTTGATTGAACAGTTTGGAAACACTCTTTTTGTAGAATCTGCAAGTGGTTATTTGGAGCGTTTTGAGGCCTATGCTGGAAAAGCAAATATCCTCACATAAAAACTAGACAGAAGCATTCTCAGAAACTTCTGTGTGATGAGTGCATTCAACTCACAGACTTGAACATTCCTTTTGAGAGAACAGTTTCGAAACACTCCTTTTGTAGTATCTGCAAGTGTTTATTTGGAGCACTTTGAGGCCTATGTTGGAAAAGGAAATATCTTCACATAAAAACTAGACAGAAGCATTCTCAGAAACTTCTTTGTGATGAGTGCATTCCACTCACAATGTTGAACCTTCCTTTTGATAGAAGAGTTTTGAAACACTCTTTTTGTGGAATCTGCAAGCGGATATTTGGAGCGCTTTGAGGCCTATGCTGGAAAAGGAAATGCCTTCACATAAAAATTAGACAGAAGCACTCTAGGAAAATTCTGTGTGATAAGTGCATTTCATCTCACAGACTTGAACGTTCCTTTTGACAGAACGCTTTTGCAACACTCCTTTTGTAGAATTTGCAAGTGTTTATTTGGAGCGCTTTCAGGCATAAGCTGGAAAAGGAAATATCTCCACCTAAGAACTAGACAGAAGCATTCTCAGAAACTTCTTTCTGATGAGTGCATTCAACTCACAGACTTGAACCTTGCTTTTGAAAGAGCAGCATTGAAACTCTCTTTTCATAGAATCTGCAAGTGGATACTTGCTGCGCTTTGAGGTCTATGCTGGGAAATGAAATATCTTCACCTAAAAACTAGACAGAAGCATTCTGAGGAACTTCTGTGTGATGAGTGCATTCAACTCACAGAATTGAACGTTCCTCTTGATAGAACAGTTTTGAAACACTCCTTTTGAAGAATCTGAAAGTCTTTATTTGGAGCGCTTCGGGACACACGCTGGGAAAGGAAATATCTTCACATAAAAACTGGACAGAAACATTCTCAGAAACTTCTTTGCGATGAGTGCATTCAACTCACAGACTTGAATGTTACCTTTGAAAGAGCAGTTTTAAACACTCTGTTTGTAGAATCTGCAAGTGGATATTTGGAGCGCTTTGAGGCTTATGCTGGCATATGAAATATCTTCACCTAAAAACTAGACAGAAGCATTCTCAGAAACTTCTGTGTGATGAGTGCATTCAACTCACAGAGTTGAATGTTTCTTTGAAAGAGCAGTTTTGAAACACTCTTTTTGTAGAATCTGCAATTGGATGTTTGGAGCGCTTTGAGGCCTATGCTGGGAAAAGGAATATCTTCACCGAAAAACTAGACAGAATCATTCTGAGAATCTTCTGTGTGATGAGTGCATTCAACTCACAGACCTGAGCGTTCCTTTTCATAGAACAGTTTGGAAACACTCCTTTTGAAGAATCTGCAAGTCTTTATTCGGAGCACTTCGAGGCATACGCTGGAAAAAGTAATATCTTCACATAACAACTGGACAGAAGCATTCTCAGAAACTTCTTGGCGATGACTGCATTCAACTCACAGACTTGAATGTTACCTTTGAAAGAGCAGTTTTAAACCCTCTGTTTGTAGAATCTGCAAGTGGATATTTGGAGCGCTTTGAGGCTTATGCTGGGATATGAAATATCTTCACCTAAAAACTAGACAGAAGCATTCTCAGAAACTTCTGTGTGATGAGTGCATTCAACTCACAGAGTTGAATGTTTCTTTTGAAAGAGCAGTTTTGAAACACTCTTTTTGTAGAATCTGCAATTGGATGTTTGGAGCGCTTTGAGGCCTATGCTGGGAAAAGGAATATCTTCACCGAAAAACTAGACAGAATCATTCTGAGAAACTTCTCTGTGATGAGTGCATTCGACTCACCAACTTGAGCGTTCCTTTTCATAGAACAGTTTGGAAACACTCCTTTTGTAGAATCTGCAAGTGTTTATTTGGAGCGCTTTGAGGCCTATGCTGGAAAAGGAAATATGTTCACATAAAAACTAGACAGAAGCATTCTCAGAATCTTGTTTGTGATGACTGCATTCTACTCACAGAGTTCAACTTTCTTTTGGATAGAAGAGTTTCAAAACTCTCTTTTTGTAGAGTCTGCAAGTGGATATTTGGAGCTCTTTGAGGCCAATGCTGGAAAAGGAAATATCTTCACATAAAAACTAGACAGAAGCATTCTCAGAAACGTCTGTGTGATGAGTGCATTCAACTCACAGAGTTGAACCTTCCTTTTGATTGAACAGTTTGGAAACACTCTTTTTGTAGAATCTGCAAGTGGATATTTGGAGCGTTTTGAGGCCTATGCTGGAAAAGGAAATATCCCCACATAAAAACTAGACAGAAGCATTCTCAGAAACTTCTGTGTGATGAGTGCATTCAACTCACAGACTTGAACGTTCCTTTTGAGAGAACAGTTTCGAAACACTCCTTTTGTAGTATCTGCAAGTGTTTATTTGGAGCACTTTGAGGCCTATGTTGGAAAAGGAAATATCTTCACATAAAAACTAGACAGAAGCATTCTCAGAAACTTCTTTGTGATGAGTGCATTCTACTCACAATGTTGAACCTTCCTTTTGATAGAAGAGTTTTGAAACACTCTTTTTGTGGAATCTGCAAGCGGATATTTGGAGCGCTTTGTGGCCTATGCTGGAAAAGGAAATGCCTTCACATAAAAATTAGACAGAAGCACTCTAGGAAAATTCTGTGTGATAAGTGCATTTCATCTCACAGACTTGAACGTTCCTTTTGACAGAACGCTTTTGCAACACTCCTTTTGTAGAATTTGCAAGTGTTTATTTGGAGCGCTTTCAGGCATAAGCTGGAAAAGGAAATATCTCCACCTAAGAACTAGACAGAAGCATTCTCAGAAACTTCTTTCTGATGAGTGCATTCAACTCACAGACTTGAACCTTGCTTTTGAAAGAGCAGCTTTGAAACTCTCTTTTCATAGAATCTGCAAGTGGATAGTTGCTGCGCTTTGAGTTCTATGCTGGGAAATGAAATATCTTCACCTAAAAACTAGACAGAAGCATTCTGAGGAACTTCTGTGTGATGAGTGCATTCAACTCACAGAATTGAACGTTCCTCTTGATAGAACAGTTTTGAAACACTCCTTTTGAAGAATCTGAAAGTCTTTATTCGGAGCGCTTCGGGACACACGCTGGGAAAGAAAATATCTTCACATAACAACTGGACAGAAACATTTTCAGAAACTTCTTTGCGATTAGTGCATTCAACTCACAGGCTTGAATGTTACCTTTGAAAGAGCAGTTTTAAACACTCTGTTTGTAGAATCTGCAAGTGGATATTTGGAGCGCTTTGAGGCTTATGCTGGCATATGAAATATCTTCACCTAAAAACTAGACAGAAGCATTCTCAGAAACTTCTGTGTGATGAGCGCATTCAACTCACAGAGTTGAATGTTTCTTTTGAAAGAGCAGTTTTGAAACACTCTTTTTGTAGAATCTGCAATTGGATGTTTGGAGCGCTTTGAGGCCTATGCTGGGAAAAGGAATATCTTCACCGAAAAACTAGACAGAATCATTCTGAGAATCTTCTGTGTGATGAGTGCATTCAACTCACAGACCTGAGCGTTCCTTTTCATAGAACAGTTTGGAAACACTCCTTTTGAAGAATCTGCAAGTCTTTATTCGGAGCACTTCGAGGCATACGCTGGAAAAAGAAATATCTTCACATAACAACTGGACAGAAGCATTCTCAGAAACTTCTTTGCGATGAGTGCATTCAACTCACAGACTTGAATGTTACCTTTGAAAGAGCAGTTTTAAACACTCTGTTTGTAGAATCTGCAAGTGGATATTTGGAGCGCTTTGAGGCTTATGCTGGGATATGAAATATCTTCACCTAAAAACTAGACAGAAGCATTCTCAGAAACTTCTGTGTGATGAGTGCATTCAACTCACAGAGTTGAATGTTTCTTTTGAAAGAGCAGTTTTGAAACACTCTTTTTGTAGAATCTGCAATTGGATGTTTGGAGCGCTTTGAGGCCTATGCAGGGAAAAGGAATATCTTTACCGAAAAACTAGACAGAATCATTCTGAGAAACTTCTCTGTGATGAGTGCATTCAACTCACCAACTTGAGCGTTCCTTTTCATAGAACAGTTTGGAAACACTCCTTTTGTAGAATCTGCAAGTGTTTATTTGGAGCGCTTTGAGGACTATGCTGGAAAAGGAAATATGTTCACATAAAAACTAGACAGAAGCATTCTCAGAATCTTGTTTGTGATGACTGCATTCTACTCACAGAGTTCAACTTTCTTTTTGATCGAAGAGTTTCAAAACTCTCTTTTTGTAGAGTCTGCAAGTGGATATTTGGAGCTCTTTGAGGCCAATGCTGGAAAAGGAAATATCTTCACATAAAAACTAGACAGAAGCATTCTCAGAAACTTCTTTGTGATGAGTGCATTCTACTCACAATGTTGAACCTTCCTTTTGATAGAACAGTTTTGAAACACTCTTTTTGTGGAATCTGCCAGTGGATATTTGGAGCGCTTTGTGGCCTATGCTGGAAAAGGAAATGCCTTCACATAAAAATTAGACAGAAGCACTCTAGGAAAATTCTGTGTGATAAGTGCATTTCGTCTCACAGACTTGAACGTTCCTTTTGATAGAACGCTTTTGCAACACTCCTTTTGTAGAATTTGCAAGTGTTTATTTGGAGCGCTTTCAGGCATAAGCTGGAAAAGGAAATATCTTCACCTAAGAACTAGACAGAAGCATTCTCAGAAACTTCTTTCTGATGAGTGCATTCAACTCACAGACTTGAACCTTGCTTTTGAAAGAGCAGCTTTGAAACACTCTTTTCATAGCATCTGCAAGTGGATACTTGCTGCGCTTTGAGGTCTATGCTGGGAAATGAAATATCTTCACCTAAAAACTAGACAGAAGCATTCTGAGGAACTTCTGTGTGATGAGTGCATTCAACTCACAGAATTGAACGTTCCTCTTGATAGAACAGTTTTGAAACACTCCTTTTGAAGAATCTGAAAGTCTTTATTCGGAGCGCTTCGAGACATACGCTGGGAAAGGAAATATCTTCACATTAAAACTAGACAGAAACATTCTCAGAAACTTCTTTGCGATGAGTGCATTCAACTCACAGACTTGAAAGTTACCTTTCAAAGAGCAGTTTTAAACACTCTGTTTGTAGAATCTGCAAGTGGATATTTGGAGCACTTTGAGGCTTACGCTGGGATATGAAATATCTTCACCTAAAAACTAGACAGAAGCATTCTCAGAAACTTCTGTGTGATGAGTGCATTCAACTCACAGAGTTGAACGTTTCTTTTGAAAGAGCAGTTTTGAAACACTCTTTTTGTAGAATCTGCAAGTGGATATTTGGAGCGCTTTGAGGCCTATGCTGGGAAAAGGAATATCTTCCCCGAAAAACTAGACAGAATCATTCTGAGAAACTTCTGTGTGATGAGTGCATTCAACTCACAGACCTGAGCGTTCCTTTTCATAGAACAGTTTGGAAACACTCCATTTGAAGGATCTGCAAGTCTTTATTCGGAGCACTTCGAGGCATACGCTGGAAAAGGAAATATCTTCATATAACAACTGGACAGAAGCATTCTCAGAAACTTCTTTGCGATGAGTGCATTCAACTCACAGACTTGAATGTTACCTTTGAAAGAGCAGTTTTAAACACTCTGTTTGTAGAATCTGCAAGTGGATATTTGGAGCGCTTTGAGGCTTATGCTGGCATATGAAATATCTTCACCTAAAAACTAGACAGAAGCATTCTCAGAAACTTCTGTGTGATGAGTGCATTCAACTCACAGAGTTGAATGTTTCTTTTGAAAGAGCAGTTTTGAAACACTCTTTTTGTAGAATCTGCAATTGGATGTTTGGAGCGCTTTGAGGCCTATGCTGGGAAAAGGAATATCTTCACCGAAAAACTAGACAGAATCATTCTGAGAATCTTCTGTGTGATGAGTGCATTCAACTCACAGACCTGAGCGTTCCTTTTCATAGAACAATTTGGAAACACTCCTTTTGAAGAACCTGCAAGTCTTTATTCGGAGCACTTCGAGGCATACGCTGGAAAAGGAAATATCTTCACATAACAACTGGACAGAAGCATTCTCAGAAACTTCTTTGCGATGAGTGCATTCAACTCACAGACTGGAATGTGACCTTTGAAAGAGCAGTTTTAAACACTCTGTTTGTAGAATCTGCAAGTGGATATTTGGAGCGCTTTGAGGCTTATGCTGGGATATGAAATATCTTCACCTAAAAACTAGACAGAAGCATTCTCAGAAACTTCTGTGAGATGAGTGCATTCAACTCACAGAGTTGAATGTTTCTTTTGAAAGAGCAGTTTTGAAACACTCTTTTTGTAGAATCTGCAATTGGATGTTTGGAGCGCTTTGAGGCCTATGCTGGGAAAAGGAATATCTTTACCGAAAAACTAGACAGAATCATTCTGAGAAACTTCTCTGTGATGAGTGCATTCAACTCACCAACTTGAGCGTTCCTTTTCATAGAACAGTTTGGAAACACTCCTTTTGTAGAATCTGCAAGTGTTTATTTGGAGCGCTTTGAGGCCTATGCTGGAAAAGGAAATATGTTCACATAAAAACTAGACAGAAGCATTCTCAGAATCTTGTTTGTGATGACTGCATTCTACTCACAGAGTTCAACTTTCTTTTTGATAGAAGAGTTTCAAAACTCTCTTTTTGTAGAGTCTGCAAGTGGATATTTGGAGCTCTTTGAGGCCAATGCTGGAAAAGGAAATATCTTCACCTAAAAACTAGACAGAAGCATTCTCAGAAACGTCTGTGTGATGAGTGCATTCAACTCACAGAGTTGAACCTTCCTTTTGATTGAACAGTTTGGAAACACTCTTTTTGTAGAATCTGCAAGTGGTTATTTGGAGCGTTTTGAGGCCTATGCTGGAAAAGGAAATATCCTCACATAAAAACTAGACAGAAGCATTCTCAGAAACTTCTATGTGATGAGTGCATTCAACTCACAGACTTGAACGTTCCTTTTGAGAGAACAGTTTCGAAACACTCCTTTTGTAGTATCTGCAAGTGTTTATTTGGAGCACTTTGAGGCCTATGTTGGAAAAGGAAATATCTTCACATAAAAACTAGACAGAAGCATTCTCAGAAACTTCTTTGTGATGAGTGCATTCTACTCACAATGTTGAACGTTCCTTTTGATAGAACAGTTTTGAAACACTCTTTTTGTAGAATCTGCAAGTGGATATTTGGAGCAATTTGAGGCCTATGCTGGAAAAGGAAATGCCTTCACATAAAAATTAGACAGAAGCACTCTAGGAAAATTCTGTGTGATAAGTGCATTTCATCTCACAGACTTGAACGTTCCTTTTGATAGAACGCTTTTGCAACACTCCTTTTGTAGAATTTGCAAGTGTTTATTTGGAGCGCTTTCAGGCATAAGCTGGAAAAGGAAATATCTTCACCTAAGAACTAGACAGAAGCATTCTCAGAAACTTCTTTCTGATGAGTGCATTCAACTCACAGACAAGAACCTTGCTTTTGAAAGAGGAGCTTTGAAACACTCTTTTCATAGAATCTGCAAGTGGATACTTGCTGCGCTTTGAGGTCTATGCTGGGAAATGAAATATCTTCACCTAAAAACTAGACAGAAGCATTCTGAGGAACTTCTGTGTGATGAGTGCATTCAACTCACAGAATTGAACGTTCCTCTTGATAGAACAGTTTTGAAACACTCCTTTTGAAGAATCTGAAAGTCTTTATTCGGAGCGCTTCGAGACATACGCTGGGAAAGGAAATATCTTCACATAAAAACTGGACAGAAACATTCTCAGAAACTTCTTTGCGATGAGTGCATTCAACTCACAGACTTGAATGTTACCTTTCAAAGAGCAGTTTTAAACACTCTGTTTGTAGAATCTGCAAGTGGATATTTGGAGCGCTTTGAGGTTTATGCTGGGATATGAAATATCTTCACCTAAAAACTAGACAGAAGCATTCTCAGAAACTTCTGTGTGATGAGTGCATTCAACTCACAGAGTTGAACGTTTCTTTTGAAAGAGCAGTTTTGAAACACTCTTTTTGTAGAATCTGCAAGTGGATATTTGGAGCGATTTGAGGCCTATGCTGGGAAAAGGAATATCTTCACCGAAAAACTAGACAGAATCATTCTGAGAATCTTCTGTGTGATGAGTGCATTCAACTCACAGACCTGAGCGTTCCTTTTCATAGAACAGTTTGGAAACACTCCTTTTGAAGAATCTGCAAGTCTTTATTCGGAGCACTTCGAGGCATACGCTGGAAAAGGAAATATCTTCACATAACAACTGGACAGAAGCATTCTCAGAAACTTCTTTGCGATGAGTGCATTCAACTCACAGACTTGAATGTTACCTTTGAAAGAGCAGTTTTAAACACTCTGTTTGTAGAATCTGCAAGTGGTATTTGGAGCGCTTTGAGGCTTATGCTGGGATATGAAATATCTTCACCTAAAAACTAGACAGAAGCATTCTCAGAAACTTCTGTGTGATGAGTGCATTCAACTCACAGAGTTGAATGTTTCTTTTGAAAGAGCAGTTTTGAAACACTCTTTTTGTAGAATCTGCAATTGGATGTTTGGAGCGCTTTGAGGCCTATGCTGGGAAAAGGAATATCTTCACCGAAAAACTAGACAGAATCATTCTGAGAAACTTCTCTGTGATGAGTGCATTCAACTCACAGACCTGAGCGTTCCTTTTCATAGAACAGTTTGGAGACACTCCTTTTGAAGAATCTGCAAGTCTTTATTCGGAGAACTTCGAGGCATACACTGGAAAAGGAAATATCTTCACATAACAACTGGACAGAAGCATTCTCAGAAACTTCTTTGCGATGAGTGCATTCAACTCACAGACTTGAATGTTACCTTTGAAAGAGCAGTTTTAAACACTGTGTTTGTAGAATCTGCAAGTGGATATTTGGAGCGCTTTGAGGCTTATGCTGGCATATGAAATATCTTCACCTAAAAACTAGACAGAAGCATTCTCAGAAACTTCTGTGTGATGAGTGCATTCAACTCACAGAGTTGAATGTTTCTTTTGAAAGAGCAGTTTTGAAACACTCTTTTTGTAGAATCTGCAATTGGATGTTTGGAGCGCTTTGAGGCCTATGCTGGGAAAAGGAATATCTTCACCGAAAAACTAGACAGAATCATTCTGAGAAACTTCTCTGTGATGAGTGCATTCAACTCACCAACTTGAGCGTTCCTTTTCATAGAACAGTTTGGAAACACTCCTTTTGTAGAATCTGCAAGTGTTTATTTGGAGCGCTTTGAGGCCTATGCTGGAAAAGGAAATATGTTCACATAAAAACTAGACAGAAGCATTCTCAGAATCTTGTTTGTGATGACTGCATTCTACTCACAGAGTTCAACTTTCTTTTTGATAGAAGAGTTTCAAAACTCTCTTTTTGTAGAGTCTGCAAGTGGATATTTGGAGCTCTTTGAGGCCAATGCTGGAAAAGGAAATATCTTCACATAAAAACTAGACAGAAGCATTCTCAGAAACGTCTGTGTGATGAGTGCATTCAACTCACAGAGTTGAACCTTCCTTTTGATTGAACAGTTTGGAAACACTCTTTTTGTAGAATCTGCAAGTGGATATTTGGAGCGTTTTGAGGCCTATGCTGGAAAAGGAAATATCCTCACATAAAAACTAGACAGAAGCATTCTCAGAAACTTCTGTGTGATGAGTGCATTCAACTCACAGACTTGAACGTTCCTTTTGAGAGAACAGTTTCGAAACACTCCTTTTGTAGTATCTGCAAGTGTTTATTTGGAGCACTTTGAGGCCTATGTTGGAAAAGGAAATATCTTCACATAAAAACTAGACAGAAGCATTCTCAGAAACTTCTTTGTGATGAGTGCATTCTACTCACAATGTTGAACCTTCCTTTTGATAGAAGAGTTTTGAAACACTCTTTTTGTGGAATCTGCAAGCGGATATTTGGAGCGCTTTGTGGCCTATGCTGGAAAAGGAAATGCCTTCACATAAAAATTAGACAGAAGCACTCTAGGAAAATTCTGTGTGATAAGTGCATTTCATCTCACAGACTTGAACGTTCCTTTTGACAGAACGCTTTTGCAACACTCCTTTTGTAGAATTTGCAAGTGTTTATTTGGAGCGCTTTCAGGCATAAGCTGGAAAAGGAAATATCTCCACCTAAGAACTAGACAGAAGCATTCTCAGAAACTTCTTTCTGATGAGTGCATTCAACTCACAGACTTGAACCTTGCTTTTGAAAGAGCGGCTTTGAAACTCTCTTTTCATAGAATCTGCAAGTGGATAGTTGCTGCGCTTTGAGTTCTATGCTGGGAAATGAAATATCTTCACCTAAAAACTAGACAGAAGCATTCTGAGGAACTTCTGTGTGATGAGTGCATTCAACTCACAGAATTGAACGTTCCTCTTGATAGAACAGTTTTGAAACACTCCTTTTGAAGAATCTGAAAGTCTTTATTCGGAGCGCTTCGGGACACACGCTGGGAAAGGAAATATCTTCACATAACAACTGGACAGAAACATTTTCAGAAACTTCTTTGCGATTAGTGCATTCAACTCACAGACTTGAATGTTACCTTTGAAAGAGCAGTTTTAAACACTCTGTTTGTAGAATCTGCAAGTGGATATTTGGAGCGCTTTGAGGCTTATGCTGGCATATGAAATATCTTCACCTAAAAACTAGACAGAAGCATTCTCAGAAACTTCTGTGTGATGAGTGCATTCAACTCACAGAGTTGAATGTTTCTTTTGAAAGAGCAGTTTTGAAACACTCTTTTTGTAGAATCTGCAATTGGATGTTTGGAGCGCTTTGAGGCCTATGCTGGGAAAAGGAATATCTTCACCCAAAAACTAGACAGAATCATTCTGAGAATCTTCTGTGTGATGAGTGCATTCAACTCACAGACCTGAGCGTTCCTTTTCATAGAACAGTTTGGAAACACTCCTTTTGAAGAATCTGCAAGTCTTTATTCAGAGCACTTCGAGGCATACGCTGGAAAAAGAAATATCTTCACATAACAACTGGACAGAAGCATTCTCAGAAACTTCTTTGCGATGAGTGCATTCAACTCACAGACTTGAATGTTACCTTTGAAAGAGCAGTTTTAAACACTCTGTTTGTAGAATCTGCAAGTGGATATTTGGAGCGCTTTGAGGCTTATGCTAGGATATGAAATATCTTCACCTAAAAACTAGACAGAAGCATTCTCAGAAACTTCTGTGTGATGAGTGCATTCAACTCACAGAGTTGAATGTTTCTTTTGAAAGAGCAGTTTTGAAACACTCTTTTTGTAGAATCTGCAATTGGATGTTTGGAGCGCTTTGAGGCCTATGCTGGGAAAAGGAATATCTTTACCGAAAAACTAGACAGAATCATTCTGAGAAACTTCTCTGTGATGAGTGCATTCAACTCACCAACTTGAGCGTTCCTTTTCATAGAACAGTTTGGAAACACTCCTTTTGTAGAATCTGCAAGTGTTTATTTGGAGCGCTTTGAGGACTATGCTGGAAAAGGAAATATGTTCACATAAAAACTAGACAGAAGCATTCTCAGAATCTTGTTTGTGATGACTGCATTCTACTCACAGAGTTCAACTTTCTTTTTGATCGAAGAGTTTCAAAACTCTCTTTTTGTAGAGTCTGCAAGTGGATATTTGGAGCTCTTTGAGGCCAATGCTGGAAAAGGAAATATCTTCACATAAAAACTAGACAGAAGCATTCTCAGAAACGTCTGTGTGATGAGTGCATTCAACTCACAGAGTTGAACCTTCCTTTTGATTGAACAGTTTGGAAACACTCTTTTTGTAGAATCTGCAAGTGGTTCTTTGGAGCGTTTTGAGGCCTATGCTGGGAAAGGAAATATCTTCACATAAAAACTAGACAGAAACATTCTCAGAAACTTCTTTGCGATGAGTGCATTCAACTCACAGACTTGAGAGTTACCTTTCAAAGAGCAGTTTTAAACACTCTGTTTGTAGAATCTGCAAGTGGATATTTGGAGCACTTTGAGGCTTACGCTGGGATATGAAATATCTTCACCTAAAAACTAGACAGAAGCATTCTCAGAAACTTCTGTGTGATGAGTGCATTCAACTCACAGAGTTGAACGTTTCTTTTGAAAGAGCAGTTTTGAAACACTCTTTTTGTAGAATCTGCAAGTGGATATTTGGAGCGCTTTGAGGCCTATGCTGGGAAAAGGAATATCTTCACCGAAAAACTAGACAGAATCATTCTGAGAATCTTCTGTGTGATGAGTGCATTCAACTCACAGACCTGAGCGTTCCTTTTCATAGAACAATTTGGAAACACTCCTTTTGAAGAACCTGCAAGTCTTTATTCGGAGCACTTCGAGGCATACGCTGGAAAAGGAAATATCTTCACATAACAACTGGACAGAAGCATTCTCAGAAACTTCTTTGCGATGAGTGCATTCAACTCACAGACTGGAAGGTTACCTTTGAAAGAGCAGTTTTAAACACTCTGTTTGTAGAATCTGCAAGTGGATATTTGGAGCGCTTTGAGGCTTATGCTGGGATATGAAATATCTTCACCTAAAAACTAGACAGAAGCATTCTCAGAAACTTCTGTGTGATGAGTGCATTCAACTCACAGAGTTGAATGTTTCTTTTGAAAGAGCAGTTTTGAAACACTCTTTTTGTAGAATCTGCAATTGGATGTTTGGAGCGCTTTGAGGCCTATGCTGGGAAAAGGAATATCTTTACCGAAAAACTAGACAGAATCATTCTGAGAAACTTCTCTGTGATGAGTGCATTCAACTCACCAACTTGAGCGTTCCTTTTCATAGAACAGATTGGAAACACTCCTTTTGTAGAATCTGCAAGTGTTTATTTGGAGCGCTTTGAGGCCTATGCTGGAAAAGGAAATATGTTCACATAAAAACTAGACAGAAGCATTCTCAGAATCTTGTTTGTGATGACTGCATTCTACTCACAGAGTTCAACTTTCTTTTTGATCGAAGAGTTTCAAAACTCTCTTTTTGTAGAGTCTGCAAGTGGATATTTGGAGCTCTTTGAGGCCAATGCTGGAAAAGGAAATATCTTCACCTAAAAACTAGACAGAAGCATTCTCAGAAACGTCTGTGTGATGAGTGCATTTAACTCACAGAGTTGAACCTTCCTTTTGATTGAACAGTTTGGAAACACTCTTTTTGTAGAATCTGCAAGTGGTTATTTGGAGCGTTTTGAGGCCTATGCTGGAAAAGGAAATATCCTCACATAAAAACTAGACAGAAGCATTCTCAGAAACTTCTATGTGATGAGTGCATTCAACTCACAGACTTTAACGTTCCTTTTGAGAGAACAGTTTCGAAACACTCCTTTTGTAGTATCTGCAAGTGTTTATTTGGAGCACTTTGAGGCCTATGTTGGAAAAGGAAATATCTTCACATAAAAACTAGACAGAAGCATTCTCAGAAACTTCTTTGTGATGAGTGCATTCTACTCACAATGTTGAACGTTCCTTTTGATAGAACAGTTTTGAAACACTCTTTTTGTAGAATCTGCAAGTGGATATTTGGAGCGCTTTGAGGCCTATGCTGGAAAAGGAAATGCCTTCACATAAAAATTAGACAGAAGCACTCTAGGAAAATTCTGTGTGATAAGTGCATTTCATCTCACAGACTTGAACGTTCCTTTTGATAGAACGCTTTTGCAACACTCCTTTTGTAGAATTTGCAAGTGTTTATTTGGGGCGCTTTCAGGCATAAGCTGGAAAAGGAAATATCTTCACCTAAGAACTAGACAGAAGCATTCTCAGAAACTTCTTTCTGATGAGTGCATTCAACTCACAGACTTGAACCTTGCTTTTGAAAGAGCAGCTTTGAAACACTATTTTCATAGAATCTGCAAGTGGATACTTGCTGCGCTTTGAGGTCTATGCTGGGAAATGAAATATCTTCACCTAAAAACTAGACAGAAGCATTCTGAGGAACTTCTGTGTGATGAGTGCATTCAACTCACAGAATTGAACGTTCCTCTTGATAGAACAGTTTTGAAACACTCCTTTTGAAGAATCTGAAAGTCTTTATTCGGAGCGCTTCGAGACATACGCTGGGAAAGGAAATATCTTCACATAAAAACTGGACAGAAACATTCTCAGAAACTTCTTTGCGATGAGTGCATTCAACTCACAGACTTGAATGTTACCTTTCAAAGAGCAGTTTTAAACACTCTGTTTGTAGAATCTGCAAGTGGATATTTGGAGCGCTTTGAGGTTTACGCTGGGATATGAAATATCTTCACCTAAAAACTAGACAGAAGCATTCTCAGAAACTTCTGTGTGATGAGTGCATTCAACTCACAGAGTTGAACGTTTCTTTTGAAAGAGCAGTTTTGAAACACTCTTTTTGTAGAATCTGCAAGTGGATATTTGGAGCGATTTGAGGCCTACGCTGGGAAAAGGAATATCTTCACCGAAAAACTAGACAGAATCATTCTGAGAATCTTCTGTGTGATGAGTGCATTCAACTCACAGACCTGAGCATTCCTTTTCATAGAACAGTTTGGAAACACTCCTTTTGAAGAATCTGCAAGTCTTTATTCGGAGCACTTCGAGGCATACGCTGGAAAAGGAAATATCTTCACATAACAACTGGACAGAAGCATTATCAGAAACTTCTTTGTGATGAGTGCATTCAACTCACAGACTTGAATGTTACCATTGAAAGAGCAGTTTTAAACACTCTGTTTGTAGAATCTGCAAGTGGATATTTGGAGCGCTTTGAGGCTTATGCTGGGATATGAAATATCTTCACCTAAAAACTAGACAGAAGCATTCTCAGAAACTTCTGTGTGATGAGTGCATTCAACCCACAGAGTTGAATGTTTCTTTTGAAAGAGCAGTTTTGAAACACTCTTTTTGTAGAATCTGCAATTGGATGTTTGGAGCGCTTTGAGGCCTATGCTGGGAAAAGGAATATCTTCACCGAAAAACTAGACAGAATCATTCTGAGAAACTTCTCTGTGATGAGTGCATTCAACTCACCAACTTGAGCGTTCCTTTTCATAGAACAGTTTGGAAACACTCCTTTTGTAGAATCTGCAAGTGTTTATTTGGAGCGCTTTGAGGCCTATGCTGGAAAAGGAAATATGTTCACATAAAAACTAGACAGAAGCATTCTCAGAATCTTGTTTGTGATGACTGCATTCTACTCACAGAGTTCAACTTTCTTTTTGATCGAAGAGTTTCAAAACTCTCTTTTTGTAGAGTCTGCAAGTGGATATTTGGAGCTCTTTGAGGCCAATGCTGGAAAAGGAAATATCTTCACATAAAAACTAGACAGAAGCCTTCTCAGAAACGTCTGTGTGATGAGTGCATTCAACTCACAGAGTTGAACCTTCCTTTTGATTGAACAGTTTGGAAACACTCTTTTTGTAGAATCTGCAAGTGGTTATTTGGAGCGTTTTGAGGCCTATGCTGGAAAAGGAAATATCCTCACATAAAAACTAGACAGAAGCATTCTCAGAAACTTCTGTGTGATGAGTGCATTCAACTCACAGACTTGAACGTTCCTTTTGAGAGAACAGTTTCGAAACACTCCTTTTGTAGTATCTGCAAGTGTTTATTTGGAGCACTTTGAGGCCTATGTTGGAAAAGGAAATATCTTCACATAAAAACTAGACAGAAGCATTCTCAGAAACTTCTTTGTGATGAGTGCATTCTACTCACAATGTTGAACCTTCCTTTTGATAGAACAGTTTTGAAACACTCTTTTTGTGGAATCTGCAAGCGGATATTTGGAGCGCTTTGAGGCCTATGCTGGAAAAGGAAATGCCTTCACATAAAAATTAGACAGAAGCACTCTAGGAAAATTCTGTGTGATAAGTGCATTTCATCTCACAAACTTGAACGTTCCTTTTGACAGAACGCTTTTGCAACACTCCTTTTGTAGAATTTGCAAGTGTTTATTTGGAGCGCTTTCAGGCATAAGCTGGAAAAGGAAATATCTCCACCTAAGAACTAGACAGAAGCATTCTCAGAAACTTCTTTCTGATGAGTGCATTCAACTCACAGACTTGAACCTTGCTTTTGAAAGAGCAGCTTTGAAACTCTCTTTTCATAGAATCTGCAAGTGGATACTCGCTGCGCCTTGAGGTCTATGCTGGGAAATGAAATATCTTCACCTAAAAACTAGACAGAAGCATTCTGAGGAACTTCTGTGTGATGAGTGCATTCAACTCACAGAATTGAACGTTCCTCTTGATAGAACAGTTTTGAAACACTCCTTTTGAAGAATCTGAATGTCTTTATTCGGAGCGCTTCAAGACATACGCTGGGAAAGGAAATATCTTCACATACAAACTGGACAGAAACATTCTCAGAAACTTCTTTGCGATGAGTGCATTCAACTCACAGACTTGAATGTTACCTTTCAAAGAGCAGTTTTCAACACTCTGTTTGTAGAATCTGCAAGTGGATATTTGGAGCGCTTTGAGGCTTACGATGGGATATGAAATATCTTCACCTAAAAACTAGACAGAAGCATTCTCAGAAACTTCTGTGTGATGAGTGCATTCAACTCACAGAGTTGAACGTTTCTTTTGAAAGAGCAGTTTTGAAACACTCTTTTTGTAGAATCTGCAAGTGGATATTTGGAGCGCTTTGAGGCCTATGCTGGGAAAAGGAATATCTTCACGGAAAAACTAGACAGAATCATTCTGAGAAACTTCTGTGTGATGAGTGCATTCAACTCACAGACCTGAGCGTTCCTTTTCATAGAACAGTTTAGAAACACTCCATTTGAAGGATCTGCAAGTCTTTATTCGGAGCACTTCGAGGCATACGCTGGAAAAGGAAATATCTTCACATAACAACTGGACAGAAGCATTCTCAGAAACTTCTTTGCGATGAGTGCATTCAACCCACAGACTTGAATGTTACCTTTGAAAGAGCAGTTTTAAACACTCTGTTTGTAGAATCTGCAAGTGGATATTTGGAGCGCTTTGAGGCTTATGCTGGCATATGAAATATCTTCACCTAAAAACTAGACAGAAGCATTCTCAGAAACTTCTGTGTGATGAGTGCATTCAACTCACAGAGTTGAATGTTTCTTTTGAAAGAGCAGTTTTGAAACACTCTTTTTGTAGAATCTGCAATTGGATGTTTGGAGCGCTTTGAGGCCTATGCTGGGAAAAGGAATATCTTCACCGAAAAACTAGACAGAATCATTCTGAGAATCTTCTGTGTGATGAGTGCATTCAACTCACAGACCTGAGCGTTCCTTTTCATAGAACAGTTTGAGACACTCCTTTTGAAGAATCTGCAAGTCTTTATTCGGAGCACTTCGAGGCATACGCTGGAAAAGGAAATATCTTCACATAACAACTGGACAGAAGCATTCTCAGAAACTTCTTTGCGATGAGTGCATTCAACTCACAGACTTGAATGTTACCTTTGAAAGAGCAGTTTTAAACACTCTGTTTGTAGAATCTGCAAGTGGATATTTGGAGCGCTTTGAGGCTTATGCTGGGATATGAAATATCTTCACCTAAAAACTAGACAGAAGCATTCTCAGAAACTTCTGTGTGATGAGTGCATTCAACTCACAGAGTTGAATGTTTCTTTTGAAAGAGCAGTTTTGAAACACTCTTTTTGTAGAATCTGCAATTGGATGTTTGGAGCGCTTTGAGGCCTATGCTGGGAAAAGGAATATCTTTACCGAAAAACTAGACAGAATCATTCTGAGAAACTTCTCTGTGATGAGTGCATTCAACTCACCAACTTGAGCGTTCCTTTTCATAGAACAGTTTGGAAACACTCCTTTTGTAGAATCTGCAAGTGTTTATTTGGAGCGCTTTGAGGCCTATGCTGGAAAAGGAAATATGTTCACATAAAAACTAGACAGAAGCATTCTCAGAATCTTGTTTGTGATGACTGCATTCTACTCACAGAGTTCAACTTTTTTTTGATCGAAGAGTTTCAAAACTCTCTTTTTGTAGAGTCTGCAAGTGGATATTTGGAGCTCTTTGAGGCCAATGCTGGAAAAGGAAATATCTTCACATAAAAACTAGACAGAAGCATTCTCAGAAACGTCTGTGTGATGAGTGCATTCAAGTCACAGAGTTGAACCTTCCTGTTGATTGAACAGTTTTGAAACACTCTTTTTGTAGAATCTGCAAGTGGTTATTTGGAGCGTTTTGAGGCCTATGCTGGAAAAGGAAATATCCTCACATAAAAACTAGACAGAAGCATTCTCAGAAACTTCTGTGTGATGAGTGCATTCAACACACAGACTTGAACGTTCCTTTTGAGAGAACAGTTTCGAAACACTCCTTTTGTAGTATCTGCAAGTGTTTATTTGGAGCACTTTGAGGCCTATGTTGGAAAAGGAAATATCTTCACATAAAAACTAGACAGAAGCATTCTCAGAAACTTCTTTGTGATGAGTGCATTCTACTCACAATGTTGAACCTTCCTTTTGATAGAACAGTTTTGAAACACTCTTTTTGTGGAATCTGCAAGTGGATATTTGGAGCGCTTTGAGGCCTATGCTGGAAAAGGAAATGCCTTCACATAAAAATTAGACAGAAGCACTCTAGGAAAATTCTGTGTGATAAGTGCATTTCATCTCACAGACTTGAACGTTCCTTTTGATAGAACGCTTTTGCAACACTCCTTTTGTAGAATTTGCAAGTGTTTATTTGGAGCGCTTTCAGGCATAAGCTGGAAAAGGAAATATCTTCACCTAAGAACTAGACAGAAGCATTCTCAGAAACTTCTTTCTGATGAGTGCATTCAACTCACAGACTTGAACCTTGCTTTTGAAAGAGCAGCTTTGAAACACTCTTTTCATAGAATCTGCAAGTGGATACTTGCTGCGCCTTGAGGTCTATGCTGGGAAATGAAATATCTTCACCTAAAAACTAGACAGAAGCATTCTGAGGAACTTCTGTGTGATGAGTGCATTCAACTCACAGAATTGAACGTTCCTCTTGATAGAACAGTTTTGAAACACTCCTTTTGAAGAATCTGAAAGTCTTTATTCGGAGCGCTTCGAGACATACGCTGGGAAAGGAAATATCTTCACATAAAAACTGGACAGAAACATTCTCAGAAACTTCTTTGCGATGAGTGCATTCAACTCACAGACTTGAATGTTACCTTTCAAAGAGCAGTTTTAAACACTCTGTTTGTAGAATCTGCAAGTGGATATTTGGAGCGCTTTGAGGCTTACGCTGGGATATGAAATATCTTCACCTAAAAACTAGACAGAAGCATTCTCAGAAACTTCTGTGTGATGAGTGCATTCAACTCACAGAGTTGAACGTTTCTTTTGAAAGAGCAGTTTTGAAACACTCTTTTTGTAGAATCTGCAAGTGGATATTTGGAGCGCTTTGAGGCCTATGCTGGGAAAAGGAATATCTTCACGGAAAAACTAGACAGAATCATTCTGAGAAACTTCTGTGTGATGAGTGCATTCAACTCACAGACCTGAGCGTTCCTTTTCATAGAACAGTTTAGAAACACTCCATTTGAAGGATCTGCAAGTCTTTATTCGGAGCACTTCGAGGCATACGCTGGAAAAGGAAATATCTTCACATAACAACTGGACAGAAGCATTCTCAGAAACTTCTTTGCGATGAGTGCATTCAACCCACAGACTTGAATGTTACCTTTGAAAGAGCAGTTTTAAACACTCTGTTTGTAGAATCTGCAAGTGGATATTTGGAGCGCTTTGAGGCTTATGCTGGGATATGAAATATCTTCACCTAAAAACTAGACAGAAGCATTCTCAGAAACTTCTGTGTGATGAGTGCATTCAACTCACAGAGTTGAATGTTTCTTTTGAAAGAGCAGTTTTGAAACACTCTTTTTGTAGAATCTGCAATTGGATGTTTGGAGCGCTTTGAGGCCTATGCTGGGAAAAGGAATATCTTCACCGAAAAACTAGACAGAATCATTCTGAGAATCTTCTGTGTGATGAGTGCATTCAACTCACAGACCTGAGCGTTCCTTTTCATAGAACAGTTTGAGACACTCCTTTTGAAGAATCTGCAAGTCTTTATTCGGAGCACTTCGAGGCATACGCTGGAAAAGGAAATATCTTCACATAACAACTGGACAGAAGCATTCTCAGAAACTTCTTTGCGATGAGTGCATTCAACTCACAGACTTGAATGTTACCTTTGAAAGAGCAGTTTTAAACACTCTGTTTGTAGAATCTGCAAGTGGATATTTGGAGCGCTTTGAGGCTTATGCTGGCATATGAAATATCTTCACCTAAAAACTAGACAGAAGCATTCTCAGAAACTTCTGTGTGATGAGTGCATTCAACTCACAGAGTTGAATGTTTCTTTTGAAAGAGCAGTTTTGAAACACTCTTTTTGTAGAATCTGCAATTGGATGTTTGGAGCGCTTTGAGGCCTATGCTGGGAAAAGGAATGTCTTCACCGAAAAACTAGACAGAATCATTCTGAGAAACTTCTCTGTGATGAGTGCATTCAACTCACCAACTTGAGCGTTCCTTTTCATAGAACAGTTTGGAAACACTCCTTTTGTAGAATCTGCAAGTGTTTATTTGGAGCGCTTTGAGGCCTATGCTGGAAAAGGAAATATGTTCACATAAAAACTAGACAGAAGCATTCTCAGAATCTTGTTTGTGATGACTGCATTCTACTCACAGAGTTCAACTTTCTTTTTGATAGAAGAGTTTCAAAACTCTCTTTTTGTAGAGTCTGCAAGTGGATATTTGGAGCTCTTTGAGGCCAATGCTGGAAAAGGAACTATCTTCACATAAAAACTAGACAGAAGCATTCTCAGAAACGTCTGTGTGATGAGTGCATTCAACTCACAGAGTTGAACCTTCCTTTTGATTGAACAGTTTGGAAACACTCTTTTTGTAGAATCTGCAAGTGGTTATTTGGAGCGTTTTGAGGCCTATGCTGGAAAAGGAAATATCCTCACATAAAAACTAGACAGAAGCATTCTCAGAAACTTCTGTGTGATGAGTGCATTCAACTCACAGACTTGAACGTTCCTTTTGAGAGAACAGTTTCGAAACACTCCTTTTGTAGTATCTGCAAGTGTTTATTTGGAGCACTTTGAGGCCAATGTTGGAAAAGGAAATATCTTCACATAAAAACTAGACAGAAGCATTCTCAGAAACTTCTTTGTGATGAGTGCATTCTACTCACAATGTTGAACCTTCCTTTTGATAGAACAGTTTTGAAACACTCTTTTTGTGAAATCTGCAAGTGGATATTTGGAGCGCTTTGAGGCCTATACTGGAAAAGGAAATGCCTTCACATAAAAATTAGACAGAAGCACTCTAGGAAAATTCTGTGTGATAAGTGCATTTCATCTCACAGACTTGAACGTTCCTTTTGATAGAACGCTTTTGCAACACTCCTTTTGTAGAATTTGCAAGTGTTTATATGGAGCGCTTTCAGGCATAAGCTGGGAAAGGAAATATCTCCACCTAAGAACTAGACAGAAGCATTCTCAGAAACTTCTTTCTGATGAGTGCATTCAACTCACAGACTTGAACCTTGCTTTTGAAAGAGCAGCTTTGAAACACTCTTTTCATAGAATCTGCAAGTGGATACTTGCTGCGCTTTGAGGTCTATGCTGGGAAATGAAATATCTTCAACTAAAAACTAGACAGAAGCATTCTGAGGAACTTCTGTGTGATGAGTGCATTCAACTCACAGAATTGAACGTTCCTCTTGATAGAACAGTTTTGAAACACTCCTTTTGAAGAATCTGAAAGTCTTTATTCGGAGCGCTTCGAGACATACGCTGGGAAAGGAAATATCTTCACATAAAAACTGGACAGAAACATTCTCAGAAACTTCTTTGCGATGAGTGCATTCAACTCACAGACTTGAATGTTACCTTTCAAAGAGCAGTTTTAAACACTCTGTTTGTAGAATCTGCAAGTGGATATTTGGAGCGCTTTGAGGCTTACGCTGGGATATGAAACATCTTCACCTAAAAACTAGACAGAAGCATTCTCAGAAACTTCTGTGTGATGAGTGCATTAAACTCACAGAGTTGAACGTTTCTTTTGAAAGAGCAGTTTTGAAACACTCTTTTTGTAGTATCTGCAAGTGGATATTTGGAGCGCTTTGAGGCCTATGCTGGGAAAAGGAATATCTTCACGGAAAAACTAGACAGAATCATTCTGAGAAACTTCTGTGTGATGAGTGCATTCAACTCACAGACCTGAGCGTTCCTTTTCATAGAACAGTTTGGAAACACTCCATTTGAAGGATCTGCAAGTCTTTATTCGGAGCACTTCGAGGCATACGCTGGAAAAGGAAATATCTTCACATAACAACTGGACAGAAGCATTCTCAGAAACTTCTTTGCGATGAGTGCATTCAACTCACAGACTTGAATGTTACCTTTGAAAGAGCAGTTTTAAACACTCTGTTTGTAGAATCTGCAAGTGGATATTTGGAGCGCTTTGAGGCTTATGCTGGCATATGAAATATCTTCACCTAAAAACTAGACAGAAGCATTCTCAGAAACTTCTGTGTGATGAGTGCATTCAACTCACAGAGTTGAACGTTTCTTTTGAAAGAGCAGTTTTGAAACACTCTTTTTGTAGAATCTGCAATTGGATGTTTGGAGCGCTTTGAGGCCTATGCTGGGAAAAGGAATATCTTCACCGAAAAACTAGACAGAATCATTCTGAGAATCTTCTGTGTGATGAGTGCATTCAACTCACAGACCTGAGCGTTCCTTTTCATAGAACAGTTTGGAAACACTCCTTTTGAAGAATCTGCAAGTCTTTATTCGGAGCACTTCGAGGCATACGCTGGAAAAGGAAATATCTTCACATAACAACTGGACAGAAGCATTCTCAGAAACTTCTTTGCGATGAGTGCATTCAACTCACAGACTTGAATGTTACCTTTGAAAGAGCAATTTTAAACACTCTGTTTGTAGAATCTGCAAGTGGATATTTGGAGCGCTTTGAGGCTTATGCTGGGATATGAAATATCTTCACCTAAAAACTAGACAGAAGCATTCTCAGAAACTTCTGTGTGATGAGTGCATTCAACTCACAGAGTTGAAAGTTTCTTTTGAAAGAGCAGTTTTGAAACACTCTTTTTGTAGAATCTGCAATTGGATGTTTGGAGCGCTTTGAGGCCTATGCTGGGAAAAGGAATATCTTCACCGAAAAACTAGACAGAATCATTCTGAGAAACTTCTCTGTGATGAGTGCATTCAACTCACCAACTTGAGCGTTCCTTTTCATAGAACAGTCTGGAAACACTCCTTTTGTAGAATCTGCAAGTGTTTATTTGGAGCGCTTTGTGGCCCATGCTGGAAAAGGAAATATGTTCACATAAAAACCAGACAGAAGCACTCTCAGAATCTTGTTTGTGATGACTGCATTCTACTCACAGAGTTCAACTTTCTTTTTGATAGAAGAGTTTCAAAACTCTCTTTTTGTAGAGTCTGCAAGTGGATATTTGGAGCTCTTTGAGGCCAATGCTGGAAAAGGAAATATCTTCACATAAAAACTAGACAGAAGCATTCTCAGAAACGTCTGTGTGATGAGTGCATTCAACTCACAGAGTTGAACCTTCCTTTTGATTGAACCGTTTTGAAACACTCTTTTTGTAGAATCTGCAAGTGGTTATTTGGAGCGTTTTGAGGCCTATGCTGGAAAAGGAAATATCCTCACATAAAAACTAGACAGAAGCATTCTCAGAAACTTCTGTGTGATGAGTGCATTCAACTCACAGACTTGAACGTTCCTTTTGAGAGAACAGTTTCGAAACACTCCTTTTGTAGTATCTGCAAGTGTTTATTTGGAGCACTTTGAGGCCTATGTTGGAAAAGGAAATATCTTCACATAAAAACTAGACAGAAGCATTCTCAGAAACTTCTTTGTGATGAGTGCATTCTACTCACAATGTTGAACCTTCCTTTTAATAGAACAGTTTTGAAACACTCTTTTTGTGGAATCTGCAAGTAAATATTTGGAGCGCTTTGAGGCCTATGCTGGAAAAGGAAATGCCTTCACATAAAAATTAGACAGAAGCACTCTAGGAAAATTCTGTGTGATAAGTGCATTTCATCTCACAGACTTGAACGTTCCTTTTGATAGAACGCTTTTGCAACACTCCTTTTGTAGAATTTGCAAGTGTTTATTTGGAGCGCTTTCAGGCATAAGCTGGAAAAGGAAATATCTTCACCTAAGAACTAGACAGAAGCATTCTCAGAAACTTCTTTCTGATGAGTGCATTCAACTCACAGACTTGAACCTTGCTTTTGAAAGAGCAGCTTTGAAACACTCTTTTCATAGAATCTGCAAGTGGATACTTGCTGCGCTTTGAGGTCTATGCTGGGAAATGAAATATCTTCACCTAAAAACTAGACAGAAGCATTCTGAGGAACTTCTGTGTGATGAGTGCATTCAACTCACAGAATTGAACGTTCCTCTTGATAGAACAGTTTTGAAACACTCCTTTTGAAGAATCTGAATGTCTTTATTCAGAGCGCTACGAGACATACGCTGGGAAAGGAAATATCTTCACATAAAAACTGGACAGAAACATTCTCAGAAACTTCTTTGCAATGAGTGCATTCAACTCACAGACTTGAATGTTACCTTTCAAAGAGCAGTTTTAAACACTCTGTTTGTAGAATCTGCAAGTGGATATTTGGAGCGCTTTGAGGCCTATGCTGGGAAAAGGAATATCTTCACCGAAAAACTAGACAGAATCATTCTGAGAAACTTCTGTGTGATGAGTGCATTCAACTCACAGACCTGAGCCTTCCTTTTCATAGAACAGTTTGGAAACACTCCTTTTGAAGAATCTGCAAGTCTTTATTCGGAGCACTTCGAGGCATACTCTGGAAAAGGAAATATCTTCACATAACAACTGGACAGAAGCATTCTCAGAAACTTCTTTGCGATGAGTGCATTCAACTCACAGAGTTGAATGTTACCTTTGAAAGAGCAGTTTTAAACACTCTGTTTGTAGAATCTGCAAGTGGATATTTGGAGCGCTTTGAGGCTTATGCTGGGATATGAAATATCTTCACCTAAAAACTAGACAGAAGCATTCTCAGAAACTTCTGTGTGATGAGTGCATTCAACTCACAGAGTTGAATGTTTCTTTTGAAAGGGCAGTTTTGAAACACTCTTTTTGTAGAATCTGCAATTGGATGTTTGGAGCGCTTTGAGGCCTATGCTGGGAAAAGGAATATCTTCACCGAAAAACTAGACAGAATCATTCTGAGAAACTTCTCTGTGATGAGTGCATTCAACTCACCAACTTGAGCGTTCCTTTTCATAGAACAGTTTGGAAACACTCCTTTTGTAGAATCTGCAAGTGTTTATTTGGAGCGCTTTGAGGCCTATGCTGGAAAAGGAAATATGTTCACATAAAAACTAGACAGAAGCATTCTCAGAATCTTGTTTGTGATGACTGCATTCTACTCACAGAGTTCAACTTTCTTTTTGATCGAAGAGTTTCAAAACTCTCTTTTTGTAGAGTCTGCAAGTGGATATTTGGAGCTCTTTGAGGCCAATGCTGGAAAAGGAAATATCTTCACATAAAAACTAGACAGAAGCATTCTCAGAAACGTCTGTGTGATGAGTGCATTCAACTCACAGAGTTGAACCTTCCTTTTGATTGAACAGTTTTGAAACACTCTTTTTGTAGAATCTGCAAGTGGTTATTTGGAGCGTTTTGAGGCCTATGCTGGAAAAGGAAATATACTCACATAAAAACTAGACAGAAGCATTCTCAGAAACTTCTGTGTGATGAGTGCATTCAACTCACAGACTTGAACGTTCCTTTTGAGAGAACAGTTTCGAAACACTCCTTTTGTAGTATCTGCAAGTGTTTATTTGGAGCACTTTGAGGCCTATGTTGGAAAAGGAAATATCTTCACATAAAAACTAGACAGAAGCATTCTCAGAAACTTCTGTGTGATGAGTGCATTCAACTCACAGACTTGAATGTTACCTTTGAAAGAGCAGTTTTAAACACTCTGTTTGTAGAATCTGCAAGTGGATATTTGGAGCGCTTTGAGGCTTATGCTGGGATATGAAATATCTTCACCTAAAAACTAGACAGAAGCATTCTCAGAAACTTCTGTGTGATGAGTGCATTCACCTCACAGAGTTCAACGTTTCTTTTGAAAGAGCAGTTTTGAAACACTCTTTTTATAGAATCTGCAATTGGATGTTTGGAGCGCTTTGAGGCCTATGCTGGGAAAAGGAATATCTTCACCGAAAAACTAGACAGAATCATTCTGAGAATCTTCTGTGTGATGAGTGCATTCAACTCACAGACCTGAGCGTTCCTTTTCATAGAACAGTTTGGAAACACTCCTTTTGAAGAATCTGCAAGTCTTTATTCGGAGCACTTCGAGGCATACGCTGGAAAAGGAAATATCTTCACATAACAACTGGACAGAAGCATTCTCAGAAACTTCTTTGCAATGAGTGCATTCAACTCACAGACTTGAATGTTACCTTTGAAAGAGCAGTTTTAAACAGTCTGTTTGTAGAATCTGCAAGTGGATATTTGGAGCGCTTTGAGGCTTATGCTGGGATATGAAATCTCTTCACCTAAAAACTAGACAGAAGCATTCTCAGAAACTTCTGTGTGATGAGTGCATTCAACTCACAGAGTTGAATGTTTCTTTTGAAAGAGCAGTTTTGAAACACTCTTTTTGTAGAATCTGCAATTGGATGTTTGGAGCGCTTTGAGGCCTATGCTGGGAAAAGGAATATCTTCACCGAAAAACTAGACAGAATCATTCTGAGAAACTTCTCTGTGATGAGTGCATTCAACTCACCAACTTGAGCATTCCTTTTCATAGAACAGTTTGGAAACACTCCTTTTGTAGAATCTGCAAGTGTTTATTTGGAGCGCTTTGAGGCCTATGCTGGAAAAGGAAATATGTTCACATAAAAACTAGACAGAAGCATTCTCAGAATCTTGTTTGTGATGACTGCATTCTACTCACAGAGTTCAACTTTCTTTTTGATAGAAGAGTTTCAAAACTCTCTTTTTGTAGAGTCTGCAAGTGGATATTTGGAGCTCTTTGAGCCCAATGCTGGAAAAGGAAATATCTTCACATAAAAACTAGACAGAAGCATTCTCAGAAACGTCTGTGTGATGAGTGCATTCAACTCACAGAGTTGAACCTTCCTTTTGATTGAACAGTTTTGAAACACTCTTTTTGTAGAATCTGCAAGTGGTTATTTGGAGCGTTTTGAGGCCTATGCTGGAAAAGGAAATATCCTCACATAAAAACTAGACAGAAGCATTCTCAGAAACTTCTGTGTGATGAGTGCATTCAACTCACAGACTTGAACGTTCCTTTTGAGAGAACAGATTCGAAACACTCCTTTTGTAGTATCTGCAAGTGTTTATTTGGAGCACTTTGAGGCCTATGTTGGAAAAGGAAATATCTTCACATAAAAACTAGACAGAAGCATTCTCAGAAACTTCTTTGTGATGAGTGCATTCTACTCACAATGTTGAACCTTCCTTTTGATAGAACAGTTTTGAAACACTCTTTTTGTGGAATCTGCAAGTGGATATTTGGAGCGCTTTGAGGCCTATTCTCGAAAAGGAAATGCCTTCACATAAAAATTAGACAGAAGCACTCTAGGAAAATTCTGTGTGATAAGTGCATTTCATCTCACAGACTTGAACGTTCCTTTTGATAGAACGCTTTTGCAACACTCCTTTTGTAGAATTTGCAAGTGTTTATTTGGAGCGCTTTCAGGCATAAGCTGGAAAAGGAAATATCTTCACCTAAGAACTAGACAGAAGCATTCTCAGAAACTTCTTTCTGATGAGTGCATTCAACTCACAGACTTGAACCTTGCTTTTGAAAGAGCAGCTTTGAAACACTCTTTTCATAGAATCTGCAAGTGGATACTTGCTGCGCTTTGAGGTCTATGCTGGGAAATGAAATATCTTCACCTAAAAACTAGACAGAAGCATTCTGAGGAACTTCTGTGTGATGAGTGCATTCAACTCACAGAATTGAACGTTCCTCTTGATAGAACAGTTTTGAAACACTCCTTTTGAAGAATCTGAAAGTCTTTATTCGGAGCGCTTCGAGACATACGCTGGGAAAGGAAATATCTTCACATAAAAACTGGACAGAAACATTCTCAGAAACTTCTTTGCGATGAGTGCATTCAACTCACAGACTTGAAAGTTACCTTTCAAAGAGCAGTTTTAAACACTCTGTTTGTAGAATCTGCAAGTGGATATTTGGAGCACTTTAAGGCTTACGCTGGGATATGAAATATCTTCACATAAAAACTAGACAGAAGCATTCTCAGAAACTTCTGTGTGATGAGTGCATTCAACTCACAGAGTTGAACGTTTCTTTTGAAAGAGCAGTTTTGAAACACTCTTTTTGTAGAATCTGCAAGTGGATATTTGGAGCGCTTTGAGGCCTATGTTGGGAAAAGGAATATCTTCCCCGAAAAACTAGACAGAATCATTCTGAGAAACTTCTGTGTGATGAGTGCATTCAACTCACAGACCTGAGCATTCCTTTTCATAGAACAGTTTGGAAACACTCCATTTCAAGGATCTGCAAGTCTTTATTCGGAGCACTTCGAGGCATACGCTGGAAAAGGAAATATCTTCACATAACAACTGGACAGAAGCATTCTCAGAAACTTCTTTGCGATGAGTGCATTCAACTCACAGACTTGAATGTTACCTTTGAAAGAGCAGTTTTAAACACTCTGTTTGTAGAATCTGCAAGTGGATATTTGGAGCGCTTTGAGGCTTATGCTGGCATATGAAATATCTTCACCTAAAAACTAGACAGAAGCATTCTCAGAAACTTCTGTGTGATGAGTGCATTCAACTCACAGAGTTGAATGTTTCTTTTGAAAGAGCAGTTTTGAAACACTCTTTTTGTAGAATCTGCAATTGGATGTTTGGAGCGCTTTGAGGCCTATGCTGGGAAAAGGAATATCTTCACCGAAAAACTAGACAGAATCATTCTGAGAAACTTCTCTGTGATGAGTGCATTCAACTCACCAACTTGAGCGTTCCTTTTCATAGAACAGTTTGGAAACACTCCTTTTGTAGAATCTGCAAGTGTTTATTTGGAGCGCTTTGAGGCCTATGCTGGAAAAGGAAATATGTTCACATAAAAACTAGACAGAAGCATTCTCAGAATCTTGTTTGTGATGACTGCATTCTACTCACAGAGTTCAACTTTCTTTTTGATAGAAGAGTTTCAAAACTCTCTTTTTGTAGAGTCTGCAAGTGGATATTTGGAGCTCTTTGAGGCCAATGCTGGAAAAGGAAATATCTTCACATAAAAACTAGACAGAAGCATTCTCAGAAACGTCTGTGTGATGAGTGCATTCAACTCACAGAGTTGAACATTCCTTTTGATTGAACAGTTTGGAAACACTCTTTTTGTAGAATCTGCAAGTGGTTATTTGGAGCGTTTTGAGGCCTATGCTGGAAAAGGAAATATCTTCACATAAAAACTAGACAGAAGCATTCTCAGAAACGTCTGTGTGATGAGTGCATTCAACTCACAGAGTTGAACCTTCCTTTTGATTGAACAGTTTGGAAACACTCTTTTTGTAGAGTCTGCAAGTGGTTATTTGGAGCGTTTTGAGGCCTATGCTGGAAAAGGAAATATCCTCACATAAAAACTAGACAGAAGCATTCTCAGAAACTTCTGTGTGATGAGTGCATTCAACTCACAGACTTGAACGTTCCTTTTGAGAGAACAGTTTCGAAACACTCCTTTTGTAGTATCTGCAAGTGTTTATTTGGAGCACTTTGAGGCCTATGTTGGAAAAGGAAATATCTTCACATAAAAACTAGACAGAAGCATTCTCAGAAACTTCTTTGTGATGAGTGCATTCTACTCACAATGTTGAACCTTCCTTTTGATAGTACAGTTTTGAAACACTCTTTTTGTGGAATCTGCAAGTGGATATTTGGAGCGCTTTGAGGCCTATTCTCGAAAAGAAAATGCCTTCACATAAAAATTAGACAGAAGCACTCTAGGAAAATTCTGTGTGATAAGTGCATTTCATCTCACAGACTTGAACGTTCCTTTTGATAGAACGCTTTTGCAACACTCCTTTTGTAGAATTTGCAAGTGTTTATTTGGATCGCTTTCAGGCATAAGCTGGAAAAGGAAATATCTTCACCTAAGAACTAGACAGAAGCATTCTCAGAAACTTCTTTCTGATGAGTGCATTCAACTCACAGACTTGAACCTTGCTTTTGAAAGAGCAGCTTTGAAACACTCTTTTCATAGAATCTGCAAGTGGATACTTGCTGCGCTTTGAGGTCTATGCTGGGAAATGAAATATCTTCACCTAAAAACTAGACAGAAGCATTCTGAGGAACTTCTGTGTGATGAGTGCATTCAACTCACAGAATTGAACGTTCCTCTTGATAGAACAGTTTTGAAACACTCCTTTTGAAGAATCTGAAAGTCTTTATTCGGAGCGCTTCGAGACATACGCTGGGAAAGGAAATATCTTCACATAAAAACTGGACAGAAACATTCTCAGAAACTTCTTTGCGATGAGTGCATTCAACTCACAGACTTGAAAGTTACCTTTCAAAGAGCAGTTTTAAACACTCTGTTTGTAGAATCTGCAAGTGGATATTTGGAGCACTTTGAGGCTTACGCTGGGATATGAAATATCTTCACCTAAAAACTAGACAGAAGCATTCTCAGAAACTTCTGTGTGATGAGTGCATTCAACTCACAGAGTTGAACGTTTCTTTTGAAAGAGCAGTTTTGAAACACTCTTTTTGTAGAATCTGCAAGTGGATATTTGGAGCGCTTTGAGGCCTATGCTGGGAAAAGGAATATCTTCCCCGAAAAACTAGACAGAATCATTCTGAGAAACTTCTGTGTGATGAGTGCATTCAACTCACAGACCTGAGCGTTCCTTTTCATAGAACAGTTTGGAAACACTCCATTTGAAGGATCTGCAAGTCTTTATTCGGAGTACTTCGAGGCATACGCTGGAAAAGGAAATACCTTCACATAACAACTGGACAGAAGCATTCTCAGAAACTTCTTTGCGATGAGTGCATTCAACTCACAGACTTGAATGTTACCTTTGAAAGAGCAGTTTTAAACACTCTGTTTGTAGAATCTGCAAGTGGATATTTGGAGCGCTTTGAGGCTTATGCTGGGATATGAAATATCTTCACCTAAAAACTAGACAGAAGCATTCTCAGAAACTTCTGTGTGATGAGTGCATTCAACTCACAGAGTTGAATGTTTCTTTTGAAAGAGCAGTTTTGAAACACTCTTTTTGTAGAATCTGCAATTGGATGTTTGGAGCGCTTTGAGGCCTATGCTGGGAAAAGGAATATCTTCACCGAAAAACTAGACAGAATCATTCTGAGAAACTTCTCTGTGATGAGTGCATTCAACTCACCAACTTGAGCGTTCCTTTTCATAGAACAGTTTGGAAACACTCCTTTTGTAGAATCTGCAAGTGTTTATTTGGAGCGCTTTGAGGCCTATGCTGGAAAAGGAAATATGTTCACATAAAAACTAGACAGAAGCATTCTCAGAATCTTGTTTGTGATGACTGCATTCTACTCACAGAGTTCAACTTTCTTTTTGATAGAAGAGTTTCAAAACTCTCTTTTTGTAGAGTCTGCAAGTGGATATTTGGAGCTCTTTGAGGCCAATGCTGGAAAAGGAAATATCTTCACATAAAAACTAGACAGAAGCATTCTCAGAAACTTCTGTGTGATGAGTGCATTCAACTCACAGAGTTGAACATTCCTTTTGATTGAACAGTTTGGAAACACTCTTTTTGTAGAATCTGCAAGTGGTTATTTGGAGCGTTTTGAGGCCTATGCTGGAAAAGGAAATATCCTCACATAAAAACTAGACAGAAGCATTCTCAGAAACTTCTGTGTGATGAGTGCATTCAACTCACAGACTTGAACGTTCCTTTTGAGAGAACAGTTTCGAAACACTCCTTTTGTAGTATCTGCAAGTGTTTATTTGGAGCACTTTGAGGCCTATGTTGGAAAAGGAAATATCTTCACATAAAAACTAGACAGAAGCATTCTCAGAAACTTCTTTGTGATGAGTGCATTCTACTCACAATGTTGAACCTTCCTTTTGATAGAAGAGTTTTTAAACACTCTTTTTGTGGAATCTGCAAGCGGATATTGGGAGCGCTTTGAGGCCTATGCTGGAAAAGGAAATGCCTTCACATAAAAATTAGACAGAAGCACTCTAGGAAAATTCTGTGTGATAAGTGCATTTCATCTCACAGACTTGAACGTTCCTTTTGACAGAACACTTTTGCAACACTCCTTTTGTAAAATTTGCAAGTGTTTATTTGGAGCGCTTTCAGGCATAAGCTGGAAAAGGAAATATCTCCACCTAAGAACTAGACAGAAGCATTCTCAGAAACTTCTTTCTGATGAGTGCATTCAACTCACAGACTTGAACCTTGCTTTTGAAAGAGCAGCTTTGAAACTCTCTTTTCATAGAATCTGCAAGTGGATAGTTGCTGCGCTTTGAGGTCTATGCTGGGAAATGAAATATCTTCACCTAAAAACTAGACAGAAGCATTCTGAGGAACTTCTGTGTGATGAGTGCATTCAACTCACAGAATTGAACGTTCCTCTTGATAGAACAGTTTTGAAACACTCCTTTTGAAGAATCTGAAAGTCTTTATTCGGAGCGCTTCGAGACATACGCTGGGAAAGGAAATATCTTCACATAAAAACTGGACAGAAACATTCTCAGAAACTTCTTTGCGATGAGTGCATTCAACTCACAGACTTGAATGTTACCTTTCAAAGAGCAGTTTTAAACACTCTGTTTGTAGAATCTGCAAGTGGATATTTGGAGCACTTTAAGGCTTACGCTGGGATATGAAATATCTTCACATAAAAACTAGACAGAAGCATTCTCAGAAACTTCTGTGTGATGAGTGCATTCAACTCACAGAGTTGAACGTTTCTTTTGAAAGAGCAGTTTTGAAACACTCTTTTTGTAGAATCTGCAAGTGGATATTTGGAGCGCTTTGAGGCCTATGTTGGGAAAAGGAATATCTTCCCCGAAAAACTAGACAGAATCATTCTGAGAAACTTCTGTGTGATGAGTGCATTCAACTCACAGACCTGAGCATTCCTTTTCATAGAACAGTTTGGAAACACTCCATTTCAAGGATCTGCAAGTCTTTATTCGGAGCACTTCGAGGCATACGCTGGAAAAGGAAATATCTTCACATAACAACTGGACAGAAGCATTCTCAGAAACTTCTTTGCGATGAGTGCATTCAACTCACAGACTTGAATGTTACCTTTGAAAGAGCAGTTTTAAACACTCTGTTTGTAGAATCTGCAAGTGGATATTTGGAGTGCTTTGAGGCTTATGCTGGCATATGAAATATCTTCACCTAAAAACTAGACAGAAGCATTCTCAGAAACTTCTGTGTGATGAGTGCATTCAACTCACAGAGTTGAATGTTTCTTTTGAAAGAGCAGTTTTGAAACACTCTTTTTGTAGAATCTGCAATTGGATGTTTGGAGCGCTTTGAGGCCTATGCTGGGAAAAGGAATATCTTCACCGAAAAACTAGACAGAATCATTCTGAGAAACTTCTCTGTGATGAGTGCATTCAACTCACCAACTTGAGCGTTCCTTTTCATAGAACAGTTTGGAAACACTCCTTTTGTAGAATCTGCAATTGTTTATTTGGAGCGCTTTGAGGCCTATGCTGGAAAAGGAAATATGTTCACATAAAAACTAGACAGAAGCATTCTCAGAATCTTGTTTGTGATGACTGCATTCTACTCACAGAGTTCAACTTTCTTTTTGATAGAAGAGTTTCAAAACTCTCTTTTTGTAGAGTCTGCAAGTGGATATTTGGAGCTCTTTGAGGCCAATGCTGGAAAAGGAAATATCTTCACATAAAAACTAGACAGAAGCATTCTCAGAAACGTCTGTGTGATGAGTGCATTCAACTCACAGAGTTGAACATTCCTTTTGATTGAACAGTTTGGAAACACTCTTTTTGTAGAATCTGCAAGTGGTTATTTGGAGCGTTTTGAGGCCTATGCTGGAAAAGGAAATATCTTCACATAAAAACTAGACAGAAGCATTCTCAGAAACGTCTGTGTGATGAGTGCATTCAACTCACAGAGTTGAACCTTCCTTTTGATTGAACAGTTTGGAAACACTCTTTTTGTAGAGTCTGCAAGTGTTTATTTGGAGCGTTTTGAGGCCTATGCTGGAAAAGGAAATATCCTCACATAAAAACTAGACAGAAGCATTCTCAGAAACTTCTGTGTGATGAGTGCATTCAACTCACAGACTTGAACGTTCCTTTTGAGAGAACAGTTTCGAAACACTCCTTTTGTAGTATCTGCAAGTGTTTATTTGGAGCACTTTGAGGCCTATGTTGGAAAAGGAAATATCTTCACATAAAAACTAGACAGAAGCATTCTCAGAAACTTCTTTGTGATGAGTGCATTCTACTCACAATGTTGAACCTTCCTTTTGATAGTACAGTTTTGAAACACTCTTTTTGTGGAATCTGCAAGTGGATATTTGGAGCGCTTTGAGGCCTATTCTCGAAAAGAAAATGCCTTCACATAAAAATTAGACAGAAGCACTCTAGGAAAATTCTGTGTGATAAGTGCATTTCATCTCACAGACTTGAACGTTCCTTTTGATAGAACGCTTTTGCAACACTCCTTTTGTAGAATTTGCAAGTGTTTATTTGGATCGCTTTCAGGCATAAGCTGGAAAAGGAAATATCTTCACCTAAGAACTAGACAGAAGCATTCTCAGAAACTTCTTTCTGATGAGTGCATTCAACTCACAGACTTGAACCTTGCTTTTGAAAGAGCAGCTTTGAAACACTCTTTTCATAGAATCTGCAAGTGGATACTTGCTGCGCTTTGAGGTCTATGCTGGGAAATGAAATATCTTCACCTAAAAACTAGACAGAAGCATTCTGAGGAACTTCTGTGTGATGAGTGCATTCAACTCACAGAATTGAACGTTCCTCTTGATAGAACAGTTTTGAAACACTCCTTTTGAAGAATCTGAAAGTCTTTATTCGGAGCGCTTCGAGACATACGCTGGGAAAGGAAATATCTTCACATAAAAACTGGACAGAAACATTCTCAGAAACTTCTTTGCGATGAGTGCATTCAACTCACAGACTTGAAAGTTACCTTTCAAAGAGCAGTTTTAAACACTCTGTTTGTAGAATCTGCAAGTGGATATTTGGAGCACTTTGAGGCTTACGCTGGGATATGAAATATCTTCACCTAAAAACTAGACAGAAGCATTCTCAGAAACTTCTGTGTGATGAGTGCATTCAACTCACAGAGTTGAACGTTTCTTTTGAAAGAGCAGTTTTGAAACACTCTTTTTGTAGAATCTGCAAGTGGATATTTGGAGCGCTTTGAGGCCTATGCTGGGAAAAGGAATATCTTCCCCGAAAAACTAGACAGAATCATTCTGAGAAACTTCTGTGTGATGAGTGCATTCAACTCACAGACCTGAGCGTTCCTTTTCATAGAACAGTTTGGAAACACTCCATTTGAAGGATCTGCAAGTCTTTATTCGGAGCACTTGGAGGCATACGCTGGAAAAGGAAATATCTTCACATAACAACTGGACAGAAGCATTCTCAGAAACTTCTTTGCGATGAGTGCATTCAACTCACAGACTTGAATGTTACCTTTGAAAGAGCAGTTTTAAACACTCTGTTTGTAGAATCTGCAAGTGGATATTTGGAGCGCTTTGAGGCTTATGCTGGGATATGAAATATCTTCACCTAAAAACTAGACAGAAGCATTCTCAGAAACTTCTGTGTGATGAGTGCATTCAACTCACAGAGTTGAATGTTTCTTTTGAAAGAGCAGTTTTGAAACACTCTTTTTGTAGAATCTGCAATTGGATGTTTGGAGCGCTTTGAGGCCTATGCTGGGAAAAGGAATATCTTCACCGAAAAACTAGACAGAATCATTCTGAGAAACTTCTCTGTGATGAGTGCATTCAACTCACCAACTTGAGCGTTCCTTTTCATAGAACAGTTTGGAAACACTCCTTTTGTAGAATCTGCAAGTGTTTATTTGGAGCGCTTTGAGGCCTATGCTGGAAAAGGAAATATGTTCACATAAAAACTAGACAGAAGCATTCTCAGAATCTTGTTTGTGATGACTGCATTCTACTCACAGAGTTCAACTTTCTTTTTGATAGAAGAGTTTCAAAACTCTCTTTTTGTAGAGTCTGCAAGTGGATATTTGGAGCTCTTTGAGGCCAATGCTGGAAAAGGAAATATCTTCACATAAAAACTAGACAGAAGCATTCTCAGAAACTTCTGTGTGATGAGTGCATTCAACTCACAGAGTTGAACCTTCCTTTTGATTGAACAGTTTGGAAACACTCTTTTTGTAGAATCTGCAAGTGGTTATTTGGAGCGTTTTGAGGCCTATGCTGGAAAAGGAAATATCCTCACATAAAAACTAGACAGAAGCATTCTCAGAAACTTCTGTGTGATGAGTGCATTCAACTCACAGACTTGAACGTTCCTTTTGAGAGAACAGTTTCGAAACACTCCTTTTGTAGTATCTGCAAGTGTTTATTTGGAGCACTTTGAGGCCTATGTTGGAAAAGGAAATATCTTCACATAAAAACTAGACAGAAGCATTCTCAGAAACTTCTTTGTGATGAGTGCATTCTACTCACAATGTTGAACCTTCCTTTTGATAGAAGAGTTTTTAAACACTCTTTTTGTGGAATCTGCAAGCGGATATTTGGAGCGCTTTGAGGCCTATGCTGGAAAAGGAAATGCCTTCACATAAAAATTAGACAGAAGCACTCTAGGAAAATTCTGTGTGATAAGTGCATTTCATCTCACAGACTTGAACGTTCCTTTTGACAGAACACTTTTGCAACACTCCTTTTGTAGAATTTGCAAGTGTTTATTTGGAGCGCTTTCAGGCATAAGCTGGAAAAGGAAATATCTCCACCTAAGAACTAGACAGAAGCATTCTCAGAAACTTCTTTCTGATGAGTGCATTCAACTCACAGACTTGAACCTTGCTTTTGAAAGAGCAGCTTTGAAACTCTCTTTTCATAGAATCTGCAAGTGGATAGTTGCTGCGCTTTGAGGTCTATGCTGGGAAATGAAATATCTTCACCTAAAAACTAGACAGAAGCATTCTGAGGAACTTCTGTGTGATGAGTGCATTCAACTCACAGAATTGAACGTTCCTCTTGATAGAACAGTTTTGAAACACTCCTTTTGAAGAATCTGAAAGTCTTTATTCGGAGCGCTTCGGGACACACGCTGGGAAAGGAAATATCTTCACATAAAAACTGGACAGAAACATTGTCAGAAACTTCTTTGCGATGAGTGCATTCAACTCACAGACTTGAATGTTACCTTTGAAAGAGCAGTTTTAAACACTCTGTTTGTAGAATCTGCAAGTGGATATTTGGAGCGCTTTGAGGCTTATGCTGGCATATGAAATATCTTCACCTAAAAACTAGACAGAAGCATTCTCAGAAACTTCTGTGTGATGAGTGCATTCAACTCACAGAGTTGAATGTTTCTTTCGAAAGAGAAGTTTTGAAACACTCTTTTTGTAGAATCTGCAATTGGATGTTTGGAGCGCTTTGAGGCCTATGCTGGGAAAAGGAATATCTTCACCGAAAAACTAGACAGAATCATTCTGAGAAACTTCTCTGTGATGAGTGCATTCAACTCACCAACTTGAGCGTTCCTTTTCCTAGAACAGTTTGGAAACACTCCTTTTGTAGAATCTGCAACTGTTTATTTGGAGCGCTTTGAGGCCTATGCTGGAAAAGGAAATATGTTCACATAAAAACTAGACAGAAGCATTCTCAGAATCTTGTTTGTGATGACTGCATTCTACTCACAGAGTTCAACTTTCTTTTTGATAGAAGAGTTTCAAAACTCTCTTTTTGTAGAGTCTGCAAGTGGATATTTGGAGCTCTTTGAGGCCAATGCTGGAAAAGGAAATATCTTCACATAAAAACTAGGCAGAAGCATTCTCAGAAACTTCTGTGTGATGAGTGCATTCAACTCACAGAGTTGAACCTTCCTTTTGATTGAACAGTTTTGAAACACTCTTTTTGTAGAATCTGCAAGTGGTTATTTGGAGCGTTTTGAGGCCTATGCTGGAAAAGGAAATATCCTCACATAAAAACTAGACAGAAACGTTCTCAGAAACTTCTGAGTGATGAGTCCATTTAGCTCACAGACTTGAACGTTCCTTTTGAGAGAACAGTTTCGAAACACTCCTTTTGTAGTATCTGCAAGTGTTTGTTTGGAGCACTTTGAGGCCTATGTTGGAAAAGGAAATATCTTCACATAAAAACTAGACAGAAGCATTCTCAGAAACTTCTTTGTGATGAGTGCATTCTACTCACAATGTTGAACCTTCCTTTTGATAGAACAGTTTTGAAACACTCTTTTTGTAGAATCTGCAATTGGATATTTGGAGCGCTTTGAGGCCTGTGCTGGAAAAGGGAATGCCTTCACATAAAAATTAGACAGAAGCACTCTAGGAAAATTCTGTGTGATAAGTGCATTTCATCTCACAGACTTGAACGTTCCTTTTGATAGAACGCTTTTGCAACACTCCTTTTGTAGAATTTGCAAGTGTTTATTTGGAGCTCTTTCAGGCATAAGCTGAAAAAGGAAATATCTTCACCAAAGAACTAGACAGAAGCATTCTCAGAAACTTCTTTCTGATGAGTGCATTCAACTCACAGACTTGAACCTTGCTTTTGAAAGAGCAGCTTTGAAACACTCTTTTCATAGAATCTGCAAGTGGATACTTGCTGCGCTTTGAGGTCTATGCTGGGAAATGAAATATCTTCACCTAAAAACTAGACAGAAGCATTCTGAGGAACTTCTGTGTGATGAGTGCATTCAACTCACAGAAATGAACGTTCCTCCTGATAGAACAGTTTTGAAACACTCCTTTTGAAGGATCTGCAAGTCTTTATTCGGAGCACTTCGAGGCATAGGCTGGAAAAGGAAATATCTTCACATAAAAACTGGACAGAAGCATTCTCATAAACTTCTTTGTGATGAGTGCATTCAACTCACAGACTTGAATGTTACCTTTGAAAGAGTAGTTTAAAACACTCTGTAGAATCTGCAAGTGGATATTTGAAGCGCTTTGAGGCTTATGTTGGGATATGAAATATCCTCACCTAAAAACTAGACAGAAGCATTCTCAGAAACTTCTGTGTGATGAGTGCATTCAACTCACAGAGTTGAATGTTTCTTTTGAAAGAGCGGTTTTGAAACACTCTTTTTGTAGAATCTGCGATTGGATGTTTGGAGTGCTTTGAGGCCTATGCTGGGAAAAGGAATATCTTCACCGAAAAACTAGACAGAATCATTCTGAGAAACTTCTCTGTGATGAGTGCATTCAACTCACCAACTTGAGCGTTCCTTTTCATAGAACAGTTTGGAAACACTCCTTTTGTAGAATCTGCACCTGTTTATTTGGAGCGCTTTGAGGCCTATGCTGGAAAAGGAAATATGTTCACATAAAAACTAGACAGAAGCATTCTCTGAATCTTGTTTGTGATGACTGCATTCTACTCACAGAGTTCAACTTTCTTTTTGATAGACGAGTTTCAAAACTCTCTTTTTGTAGAGTCTGCAAGTGGATATTTGGAGCTCTTTGTGGCCAATGCTGGAAAAGGAAATATCTTCACCTAAAAACTAGACAGAAGCATTCTCAGAAACTTCTATGTGATGAGTGCATTCAACTCACAGAGTTGAACGTCTCTTTTGAAAGAGCAGTTTTGAAACACTCTTTTTGTAGAATCTGCAAGTGGATATTTGGAGCGCTTTGAGGCCTATGCTGGGAAAAGGAATATCTTCACCGAAAAACTAGACAGAATCATTCTGAGAAACTTCTCTGTGATGAGGGCATTCAACTCACCAACTTGAGCGTCCCTTTTCACAGAACAGTTTGGAAACACTCCTTTTGTAGAATCTGCAAGTGTTTACTGGTAGCGCTTTGAGGCCTATGCTGGAAAAGGAAATATGTTCACAATAAAACTAGACAGAAGCATTCTCAGAATCTTGTTTGTGATGACTGCATTCTACTCACAGAGTTCAACTTTCTTTTTGATAGAAGAGTTTCAAAATTCTCTTTTTGTAGAGTCTGCAAGTGGATATTTGGAGCTCTTTGAGGCCAATGCTGGAAAAGGAAATATCTTCACTTAAAAACTAGACAGAAGCATTCTCAGAAACTTCTGTGTGATGAGTACATTCAACTCACAGAGTTGAACCTTCCTTTTGATTGAACAGTTTTGAAACACTCTTTTTGTAGAATCTGCAAGTGGTTATTTGGAGCGTTTTGAGGCCTATGCTGGAAAAGGAAATATCCTCACATAAAAACTAGACAGAAGCATTCTCAGAAACTTCTGTGTGATGAGTGCATTCAACTCACAGACTTGAACGTTCCTTTTGAGAGAACAGTTTCAAAACACTCCTTTTGTAGTATCTGCAAGTGTTTATTTGGAGCAGTTTGAGGCCTATGTTGGAAAAGGAAATATCTTCACATAAAAACTAGACAGAAGCATTCTCAGAAACTTCTTTGTGATGAGTGCATTCTGCTCACAATGTTGAACCTTCCTTTTGATAGAACAGTTTTGAAACACTCTTTTTGTAGAATCTGCAAGTGGATATTTGGAGCGCTTTGAGGCCTATGCTGGAAAAGGAAATGCCTTCACATAAAAATTAGACAGAAGCACTCTAGGAAAATTCTGTGTGATAAGTGCATTTCATCTCATAGACTTGAACGTTCCTTTTGACAGAACGCTTTTGCAACACTCCTTTTGTAGAATTTGCAAGTGTTTATTTGGAGCGCTTTCAGGCATAAGCTAGAAAAGGAAATATCTTCACCTAAGAACTAGACAGAAGCATTCTCAGAAACTTCTTTCTGATGAGTGCATTCAACTCACAGACTTGAACCTTGCTTTTGAAAGAGCAGCTTTGAAACACTCTTTTCATAGAATCTGCAAGTGGATACTTGCTGCGCTTTGAGGTCTATGCTGGGAAATGAAATATCTTCACCTAAAAACTAGACAGAAGCATTCTGAGGAACTTCTGTGTGATGAGTGCATTCAACTCACAGAATTGAACGTTCCTCTTGATAGAACAGTTTTGAAACACTCCTTTTGAAGAATCTGAAAGTCTTTATTCGGAGCGCTTCGAGACATACGCTGGGAAAGGAAATATCTTCACATAAAAACTGGACAGAAACATTCTCAGAAACTTCTTTGCGATGAGTGCATTCAACTCACAGACTTGAAAGTTACCTTTCAAAGAGCAGTTTTAAACACTCTGTTTGTAGAATCTGCAAGTGGATATTTGGAGCACTTTGAGGCTTACGCTGGGATATGAAATATCTTCACCTAAAAACTAGACAGAAGCATTCTCAGAAACTTCTGTGTGATGAGTGCATTCAACTCACAGAGTTGAACGTTTCTTTTGAAAGAGCAGTTTTGAAACACTCTTTTTGTAGAATCTGCAAGTGGATATTTGGAGCGCTTTGAGGCCTATGCTGGGAAAGGGAATATCTTCCCCGAAAAACTAGACAGAATCATTCTGAGAAACTTCTGTGTGATGAGTGCATTCAACTCACAGACCTGAGCGTTCCTTTTCATAGAACAGTTTGGAAACACTCCATTTGAAGGATCTGCAAGTCTTTATTCGGAGCACTTGGAGGCATACGCTGGAAAAGGAAATATCTTCACCTAACAACTGGACAGAAGCATTCTCAGAAACTTCTTTGCGATGAGTGCATTCAACTCACAGACTTGAATGTTACCTTTGAAAGAGCAGTTTTAAACACTCTGTTTGTAGAATCTGCAAGTGGATATTTGGAGCGCTTTGAGGCTTATGCTGGGATATGAAATATCTTCACCTAAAAACTAGACAGAAGCATTCTCAGAAACTTCTGTGTGATGAGTGCATTCAACTCACAGAGTTGAATGTTTCTTTTGAAAGAGCAGTTTTGAAACACTCTTTTTGTAGAATCTGCAATTGGATGTTTGGAGCGCTTTGAGGCCTATGCTGGGAAAAGGAATATCTTCACCGAAAAACTAGACAGAATCATTCTGAGAAACTTCTCTGTGATGAGTGCATTCAACTCACCAACTTGAGCGTTCCTTTTCATAGAACAGTTTGGAAACACTCCTTTTGTAGAATCTGCAAGTGTTTATTTGGAGCGCTTTGAGGCCTATGCTGGAAAAGGAAATATGTTCACATAAAAACTAGACAGAAGCATTCTCAGAATCTTGTTTGTGATGACTGCATTCTACTCACAGAGTTCAACTTTCTTTTTGATAGAAGAGTTTCAAAACTCTCTTTTTGTAGAGTCTGCAAGTGGATATTTGGAGCTCTTTGAGGCCAATGCTGGAAAAGGAAATATCTTCACATAAAAACTAGACAGAAGCATTCTCAGAAACTTCTGTGTGATGAGTGCATTCAACTCACAGAGTTGAACCTTCCTTTTGATTGAACAGTTTGGAAACACTCTTTTTGTAGAATCTGCAAGTGGTTATTTGGAGCGTTTTGAGGCCTATGCTGGAAAAGGAAATATCCTCACATAAAAACTAGACAGAAGCATTCTCAGAAACTTCTGTGTGATGAGTGCATTCAACTCACAGACTTGAACGTTCCTTTTGAGAGAACAGTTTTGAAACACTCCTTTTGTAGTATCTGCAAGTGTTTATTTGGAGCACTTTGAGGCCTATGTTGGAAAAGGAAATATCTTCACATAAAAACTAGACAGAAGCATTCTCAGAAACTTCTTTGTGATGAGTGCATTCTACTCACAATGTTGAACCTTCCTTTTGATAGAAGAGTTTTTAAACACTCTTTTTGTGGAATCTGCAAGCGGATATTTGGAGCGCTTTGAGGCCTATGCTGGAAAAGGAAATGCCTTCACATAAAAATTAGACAGAAGCACTCTAGGAAAATTCTGTGTGATAAGTGCATTTCATCTCACAGACTTGAACGTTCCTTTTGACAGAACACTTTTGCAACACTCCTTTTGTAGAATTTGCAAGTGTTTATTTGGAGCGCTTTCAGGCATAAGCTGGAAAAGGAAATATCTCCACCTAAGAACTAGACAGAAGCATTCTCAGAAACTTCTTTCTGATGAGTGCATTCAACTCACAGACTTGAACCTTGCTTTTGAAAGAGCAGCTTTGAAACTCTCTTTTCATAGAATCTGCAAGTGGATAGTTGCTGCGCTTTGAGGTCTATGCTGGGAAATGAAATATCTTCACCTAAAAACTAGACAGAAGCATTCTGAGGAACTTCTGTGTGATGAGTGCATTCAACTCACAGAATTGAACGTTCCTCTTGATAGAACAGTTTTGAAACACTCCTTTTGAAGAATCTGAAAGTCTTTATTCGGAGCGCTTCGAGACATACGCTGGGAAAGGAAATATCTTCACATAAAAACTGGACAGAAACATTCTCAGAAACTTCTTTGCGATGAGTGCATTCAACTCACAGACTTGAAAGTTACCTTTCAAAGAGCAGTTTTAAACACTCTGTTTGTAGAATCTGCAAGTGGATATTTGGAGCACTTTAAGGCTTACGCTGGGATATGAAATATCTTCACATAAAAACTAGACAGAAGCATTCTCAGAAACTTCTGTGTGATGAGTGCATTCAACTCACAGAGTTGAACGTTTCTTTTGAAAGAGCAGTTTTGAAACACTCTTTTTGTAGAATCTGCAAGTGGATATTTGGAGCGCTTTGAGGCCTATGTTGGGAAAAGGAATATCTTCCCCGAAAAACTAGACAGAATCATTCTGAGAAACTTCTGTGTGATGAGTGCATTCAACTCACAGACCTGAGCATTCCTTTTCATAGAACAGTTTGGAAACACTCCATTTCAAGGATCTGCAAGTCTTTATTCGGAGCACTTCGAGGCATACGCTGGAAAATGAAATATCTTCACATAACAACTGGACAGAAGCATTCTCAGAAACTTCTTTGCGATGAGTGCATTCAACTCACAGACTTGAATGTTACCTTTGAAAGAGCAGTTTTAAACACTCTGTTTGTAGAATCTGCAAGTGGATATTTGGAGTGCTTTGAGGCTTATGCTGGCATATGAAATATCTTCACCTAAAAACTAGACAGAAGCATTCTCAGAAACTTCTGTGTGATGAGTGCATTCAACTCACAGAGTTGAATGTTTCTTTTGAAAGAGCAGTTTTGAAACACTCTTTTTGTAGAATCTGCAATTGGATGTTTGGAGCGCTTTGAGGCCTATGCTGGGAAAAGGAATATCTTCACCGAAAAACTAGACAGAATCATTCTGAGAAACTTCTCTGTGATGAGTGCATTCAACTCACCAACTTGAGCGTTCCTTTTCATAGAACAGTTTGGAAACACTCCTTTTGTAGAATCTGCAAGTGTTTATTTGGAGCGCTTTGAGGCCTATGCTGGAAAAGGAAATATGTTCACATAAAAACTAGACAGAAGCATTCTCAGAATCTTGTTTGTGATGACTGCATTCTACTCACAGAGTTCAACTTTCTTTTTGATAGAAGAGTTTCAAAACTCTCTTTTTGTAGAGTCTGCAAGTGGATATTTGGAGCTCTTTGAGGCCAATGCTGGAAAAGGAAATATCTTCACATAAAAACTAGACAGAAGCATTCTCAGAAACGTCTGTGTGATGAGTGCATTCAACTCACAGAGTTGAACATTCCTTTTGATTGAACAGTTTGGAAACACTCTTTTTGTAGAATCTGCAAGTGGTTATTTGGAGCGTTTTGAGGCCTATGCTGGAAAAGGAAATATCTTCACATAAAAACTAGACAGAAGCATTCTCAGAAACGTCTGTGTGATGAGTGCATTCAACTCACAGAGTTGAACCTTCCTTTTGATTGAACAGTTTGGAAACACTCTTTTTGTAGAGTCTGCAAGTGGTTATTTGGAGCGTTTTGAGGCCTATGCTGGAAAAGGAAATATCCTCACATAAAAACTAGACAGAAGCATTCTCAGAAACTTCTGTGTGATGAGTGCATTCAACTCACAGACTTGAACGTTCCTTTTGAGAGAACAGTTTCGAAACACTCCTTTTGTAGTATCTGCAAGTGTTTATTTGGAGCACTTTGAGGCCTATGTTGGAAAAGGAAATATCTTCACATAAAAACTAGACAGAAGCATTCTCAGAAACTTCTTTGTGATGAGTGCATTCTACTCACAATGTTGAACCTTCCTTTTGATAGTACAGTTTTGAAACACTCTTTTTGTGGAATCTGCAAGTGGATATTTGGAGCGCTTTGAGGCCTATTCTCGAAAAGAAAATGCCTTCACATAAAAATTAGACAGAAGCACTCTAGGAAAATTCTGTGTGATAAGTGCATTTCATCTCACAGACTTGAACGTTCCTTTTGATAGAACGCTTTTGCAACACTCCTTTTGTAGAATTTGCAAGTGTTTATTTGGATCGCTTTCAGGCATAAGCTGGAAAAGGAAATATCTTCACCTAAGAACTAGACAGAAGCATTCTCAGAAACTTCTTTCTGATGAGTGCATTCAACTCACAGACTTGAACCTTGCTTTTGAAAGAGCAGCTTTGAAACACTCTTTTCATAGAATCTGCAAGTGGATACTTGCTGCGCTTTGAGGTCTATGCTGGGAAATGAAATATCTTCACCTAAAAACTAGACAGAAGCATTCTGAGGAACTTCTGTGTGATGAGTGCATTCAACTCACAGAATTGAACGTTCCTCTTGATAGAACAGTTTTGAAACACTCCTTTTGAAGAATCTGAAAGTCTTTATTCGGAGCGCTTCGAGACATACGCTGGGAAAGGAAATATCTTCACATAAAAACTGGACAGAAACATTCTCAGAAACTTCTTTGCGATGAGTGCATTCAACTCACAGACTTGAAAGTTACCTTTCAAAGAGCAGTTTTAAACACTCTGTTTGTAGAATCTGCAAGTGGATATTTGGAGCACTTTGAGGCTTACGCTGGGATATGAAATATCTTCACCTAAAAACTAGACAGAAGCATTCTCAGAAACTTCTGTGTGATGAGTGCATTCAACTCACAGAGTTGAACGTTTCTTTTGAAAGAGCAGTTTTGAAACACTCTTTTTGTAGAATCTGCAAGTGGATATTTGGAGCGCTTTGAGGCCTATGCTGGGAAAAGGAATATCTTCCCCGAAAAACTAGACAGAATCATTCTGAGAAACTTCTGTGTGATGAGTGCATTCAACTCACAGACCTGAGCGTTCCTTTTCATAGAACAGTTTGGAAACACTCCATTTGAAGGATCTGCAAGTCTTTATTCGGAGCACTTCGAGGCATACGCTGGAAAAGGAAATATCTTCACATAACAACTGGACAGAAGCATTCTCAGAAACTTCTTTGCGATGAGTGCATTCAACTCACAGACTTGAATGTTACCTTTGAAAGAGCAGTTTTAAACACTCTGTTTGTAGAGTCTGCAAGTGGATATTTGGAGCGCTTTGAGGCTTATGCTGGGATATGAAATATCTTCACCTAAAAACTAGACAGAAGCATTCTCAGAAACTTCTGTGTGATGAGTGCATTCAACTCACAGAGTTGAATGTTTCTTTTGAAAGAGCAGTTTTGAAACACTCTTTTTGTAGAATCTGCAATTGGATGTTTGGAGCGCTTTGAGGCCTATGCTGGGAAAAGGAATATCTTCACCGAAAAACTAGACAGAATCATTCTGAGAAACTTCTCTGTGATGAGTGCATTCAACTCACCAACTTGAGCGTTCCTTTTCATAGAACAGTTTGGAAACACTCCTTTTGTAGAATCTGCAAGTGTTTATTTGGAGCGCTTTGAGGCCTATGCTGGAAAAGGAAATATGTTCACATAAAAACTAGACAGAAGCATTCTCAGAATCTTGTTTGTGATGACTGCATTCTACTCACAGAGTTCAACTTTCTTTTTGATAGAAGAGTTTCAAAACTCTCTTTTTGTAGAGTCTGCAAGTGGATATTTGGAGCTCTTTGAGGCCAATGCTGGAAAAGGAAATATCTTCACATAAAAACTAGACAGAAGCATTCTCAGAAACTTCTGTGTGATGAGTGCATTCAACTCACAGAGTTGAACCTTCCTTTTGATTGAACAGTTTGGAAACACTCTTTTTGTAGAATCTGCAAGTGGTTATTTGGAGCGTTTTGAGGCCTATGCTGGAAAAGGAAATATCCTCACATAAAAACTAGACAGAAGCATTCTCAGAAACTTCTGTGTGATGAGTGCATTCAACTCACAGACTTGAACGTTCCTTTTGAGAGAACAGTTTCGAAACACTCCTTTTGTAGTATCTGCAAGTGTTTATTTGGAGCACTTTGAGGCCTATGTTGGAAAAGGAAATATCTTCACATAAAAACTAGACAGAAGCATTCTCAGAAACTTCTTTGTGATGAGTGCATTCTACTCACAATGTTGAACCTTCCTTTTGATAGAAGAGTTTTTAAACACTCTTTTTGTGGAATCTTCAAGCGGATATTTGGAGCGCTTTGAGGCCTATGCTGGAAAAGGAAATGCCTTCACATAAAAATTAGACAGAAGCACTCTAGGAAAATTCTGTGTGATAAGTGCATTTCATCTCACAGACTTGAACGTTCCTTTTGACAGAACACTTTTGCAACACTCCTTTTGTAGAATTTGCAAGTGTTTATTTGGAGCGCTTTCAGGCATAAGCTGGAAAAGGAAATATCTCCACCTAAGAACTAGACAGAAGCATTCTCAGAAACTTCTTTCTGATGAGTGCATTCAACTCACAGACTTGAACCTTGCTTTTGAAAGAGCAGCTTTGAAACTCTCTTTTCATAGAATCTGCAAGTGGATAGTTGCTGCGCTTTGAGGTCTATGCTGGGAAATGAAATATCTTCACCTAAAAACTAGACAGAAGCATTCTGAGGAACTTCTGTGTGATGAGTGCATTCAACTCACAGAATTGAACGTTCCTCTTGATAGAACAGTTTTGAAACACTCCTTTTGAAGAATCTGAAAGTCTTTATTCGGAGCGCTTCGGGACACACGCTGGGAAAGGAAATATCTTCACATAAAAACTGGACAGAAACATTGTCAGAAACTTCTTTGCGATGAGTGCATTCAACTCACAGACTTGAATGTTACCTTTGAAAGAGCAGTTTTAAACACTCTGTTTGTAGAATCTGCAAGTGGATATTTGGAGCGCTTTGAGGCTTATGCTGGCATATGAAATATCTTCACCTAAAAACTAGACAGAAGCATTCTCAGAAACTTCTGTGTGATGAGTGCATTCAACTCACAGAGTTGAATGTTTCTTTCGAAAGAGAAGTTTTGAAACACTCTTTTTGTAGAATCTGCAATTGGATGTTTGGAGCGCTTTGAGGCCTATGCTGGGAAAAGGAATATCTTCACCGAAAAACTAGACAGAATCATTCTGAGAAACTTCTCTGTGATGAGTGCATTCAACTCACCAACTTGAGCGTTCCTTTTCCTAGAACAGTTTGGAAACACTCCTTTTGTAGAATCTGCAACTGTTTATTTGGAGCGCTTTGAGGCCTATGCTGGAAAAGGAAATATGTTCACATAAAAACTAGACAGAAGCATTCTCAGAATCTTGTTTGTGATGACTGCATTCTACTCACAGAGTTCAACTTTCTTTTTGATAGAAGAGTTTCAAAACTCTCTTTTTGTAGAGTCTGCAAGTGGATATTTGGAGCTCTTTGAGGCCAATGCTGGAAAAGGAAATATCTTCACATAAAAACTAGGCAGAAGCATTCTCAGAAACTTCTGTGTGATGAGTGCATTCAACTCACAGAGTTGAACCTTCCTTTTGATTGAACAGTTTTGAAACACTCTTTTTGTAGAATCTGCAAGTGGTTATTTGGAGCGTTTTGAGGCCTATGCTGGAAAAGGAAATATCCTCACATAAAAACTAGACAGAAACGTTCTCAGAAACTTCTGAGTGATGAGTCCATTTAGCTCACAGACTTGAACGTTCCTTTTGAGAGAACAGTTTCGAAACACTCCTTTTGTAGTATCTGCAAGTGTTTGTTTGGAGCACTTTGAGGCCTATGTTGGAAAAGGAAATATCTTCACATAAAAACTAGACAGAAGCATTCTCAGAAACTTCTTTGTGATGAGTGCATTCTACTCACAATGTTGAACCTTCCTTTTGATAGAACAGTTTTGAAACACTCTTTTTGTAGAATCTGCAATTGGATATTTGGAGCGCTTTGAGGCCTGTGCTGGAAAAGGGAATGCCTTCACATAAAAATTAGGCAGAAGCACTCTAGGAAAATTCTGTGTGATAAGTGCATTTCATCTCACAGACTTGAACGTTCCTTTTGATAGAACGCTTTTGCAACACTCCTTTTGTAGAATTTGCAAGTGTTTATTTGGAGCTCTTTCAGGCATAAGCTGAAAAAGGAAATATCTTCACCAAAGAACTAGACAGAAGCATTCTCAGAAACTTCTTTCTGATGAGTGCATTCAACTCACAGACTTGAACCTTGCTTTTGAAAGAGCAGCTTTGAAACACTCTTTTCATAGAATCTGCAAGTGGATACTTGCTGCGCTTTGAGGTCTATGCTGGGAAATGAAATATCTTCACCTAAAAACTAGACAGAAGCATTCTGAGGAACTTCTGTGTGATGAGTGCATTCAACTCACAGAATTGAACGTTCCTCTTGATAGAACAGTTTTGAAACACTCCTTTGGAAGAATCTGAAAGTCTTTATTTGGAGCGCTTCGAGGCATACCTGGAAAAGGAAATATCTTCACATAACAACTGGACAGAAGCATTCTCAGAAACTTCTTTGTGATGAGTGCATTCAACTCACAGACTTGAATGTTACCTTTCAAAGAGCAGTTTTAAACACTCTGTTTGTAGAATCTGCAAGTGGATATTTGGAGCGCTTTGAGGCTTATGCTGGGATATGAAATATCCTCACCTAAAAACTAGACAGAAGCATTCTCAGAAACTTCTGTGTGATGAGTGCATTCAACTCACAGAGTTGAACGTTTCTTTTGAAAGAGCAGTTTTGAAACACTCTTTTTGTAGAATCTGCAAGTGGATATTTTTAGCGCCTTGATTCCTATGCTGCGAAAAGGAATATCTTCACTGAAAAACTAGACAGAATCATCCTAAGAAACTTCTGTGTGATGAGTGCATTCAACTCACAGACCTGAGCGTTCCTTTTCATAGGACAGTTTGGAAACACTCCTTTTGTAGAATCTGCAAGTCTTTATTCGGAGCACTTTGAGGCATACGCTGGAAAAGAAAATATCTTCACATAACAACTGGACAGAAGCATTCTCAGAAACTTCTTTGCGATGAGTGCATTCAACTCACAGACGTGAATGTTACCTTTCAAAGAGCAGTTTTAAAAACTCTGTTTGTAGAATCTGCAAGTGGATATTTGGAGCGCTTTGAGGCTTATGCTGGGAAATGAAATATCTTCACCTAAAAACTAGACAGAAGCATTCTCAGAAACTTCTGTGTGATGAGTGCATTCAACTCACAGTGTTGAATGTTTCTTTTGAAAGAGCAGTTTTGAAACACTCTTTTTGTAGCATCTGCAATTGGATGTTTGGAGCGCTTTGAGGCCTATGCTGGGAAAAGGAATATCTTCACCGAAAAACTAGACAGAATCATTCTGAGAAACTTCTCTGTGATGAGTGCATTCAACTCACCAACTTGAGCGTTCCTTTTCATAGAACAGTTTGGAAACACTCCTTTTGTAGAATCTGCACCTGTTTATTTGGAGCGCTTTGAGGCCTATGCTGGAAAAGGAAATATGTTCACATAAAAACTAGACAGAAGCATTCTCAGAATCTTGTTTGTGATGACTGCATTCTACTCACAGAGTTCAACTTTCTTTTTGATAGAAGAGTTTCAAAACTCTCTTTTTGTAGAGTCTGCAAGTGGATATTTGGAGCTCTTTGAGGCCAATGCTGGAAAAGGAAATATCTTCACATAAAAGCTAGACAGAAGCATTCTCAGAAACTTCTGTGTGATGAGTGCATTCAACTCACAGAGTTCAACCTTCCTTTTGATTGAACAGTTTTGAAACACTCTTTTTGTAGAATCTGAAAGTGGTTATTTGGAGCGTTTTGAGGCCTATGCTGGAAAAGGAAATATCCTCACATAAAAACTAGACAGAAGCATTCTCAGAAACTTCTGTGTGATGAGTGCATTCTACTCACAATGTTGAACCTTCCTTTTGATAGAACAGTTTTGAAACACTCTTTTTGTAGAATCTGCAAGTGGATATTTGGGGCGTTTTGAGGTCTATGCTGGAAAAGGAAATGCCTTCACATAAAAATTAGACAGAAGCACTCTAGGAACATTCTGTGTGAAAAGTGCATTTCATCTCACAGACTTGAACGTTCCTTTTGATAGAACGCTTTTGCAACACTCCTTTTGTGGAATTTACAAGTGTTTATTTGGAGCGCTTTCAGGCAAAAGCTGGAAAAGGAAATATCTTCACCTAAGAACTAGACAGAAGCATTCTCAGAAACTTCTTTCTGATGAGTGCATTCAACTCACAGACTTGAACCTTGCCTTTGAAAGAGCAGCTTTGAGACACTCTTTTCATAGGATCTGCAAGTGGATACTTGCTGCGCTTTGAGGTCTATGCTGGGACATGAAATATCTTCACCTAAAAACTAGACAGAAGCATTCTGAGGAACTTCTGTGTGATGAGTGCATTCAACTCACAGAGTTGAACGTTTCTGTTGAAAGAGCAGTTTTGAAACACTCTTTTTGTAGAATCTGCAAGTGGATATTTGGAGCACCTTGAGGCCTATCCTGGGAAAAGGAATATCTTCACCGAAAAACTAGACAGAATCATTCTGAGAGACTTCTGTGTGATGAGTGCATTCAACTCACAGACCTGAGCGTTCCTTTTCATAGAACAGTTTGGAAACACTCCTTTTGAAGAATCTGCAAGTCTTTATTCGGAGCACTTCGAGGCATATGCTCGAAAAGGAAATATCTTCACAAAATAACTGGACAGAAGCATTCTCAGAAACTTCTTTGCGATGAGTGCATTCAACTCACAGACTTGAATGTTACCTTTGAAAGAGCAGTTTTAAACACTCTGTTTGAAGAATCTGCATGTGGATATTTGGAGCGCTTTGAGGCTTATCCTGGGATATGAAATATCTTCACCTAAAAGCTAGACAGAAGCATTCTCAGAAACTTCTGTGTGATGAGTGCATTCAACTCACAGAGTTGAATGTTTCTTTTGAAAGAGCAGTTTTGAAACACTCTTTTTGTAGAATCTGCAATTGGATGTTTGGAGCGCTTTGAGGCCTATGCTGGGAAAAGGAATATCTTCACCGAAAAACTAGACAGAATCATTCTGAGAAACTTCTCTGTGATGAGTGCATTCAACTCACCAACATGAGCGTTCCTTTTCCTAGAACAGTTTGGAAACACTCCTTTTGTAGAATCTGCCAGTGTTTATTTGGAGCGCTTTGAGGCCTATGCTGGAAAAGGAAATATCCTCACATAAAAACTAGACAGAAGCATTCTCAGAAACTTCTGTGTGATGAGTGCATTCAACTCACAGAGTTGAACCTTCCTTTTGATTGAACAGTTTTGAAACACTCTTTTTGTAGAATCTGCAAGTGGTTATTTGGAGCGTTTTGAGGCCTATGCTGGAAAAGGAAATATCCTCACATAAAAACTAGACAGAAGCATTCTCAGAAACTTCTGTGTGATGAGTGCATTCAACTCACAGACTTGAACGTTCCTTTTGAGAGAACAGTTTCAAAACACTCCTTTTGTAGTATCTGCAAGTGTTTATTTGGAGCACTTTGAGGCCTATGTTGGAAAAGGAAATATCTTCACATAAAAACTAGACAGAAGCATTCTCAGAAACTTCTTTGTGATGAGTGCATTCTACTCACAATGTTGAAACTTCCTTTTGATAGAACAGTTTTGAAACACTCTTTTTGTACAATCTGCAAGTGGATATTTGGAGCGCTTTGAGGCCTATGCTGGAAAAGGAAATGCCTTCCCATAAAAATTAGACAGAAGCACTCTAGGAAAATTCTGTGTGATAAGTGCATTTCATCTCACAGACTTGAACGTTCCTTTTGATAGAACGCTTTTGCAACGCTCCTTTGTAGAATTTGCAAGTGTTTATTTGGAGCGCTTTCAGGCATAAGCTGGAAAAGGAAATATCTTCACCTAAGAACTAGACAGAAGCATTCTCAGAAACTTCTTTCTGATGACTGCATTCAACTCACAGACTTGAACCTTGCTTTTGAAAGAGCAGCTTTGAAACACTCTTTTCATAGAATCTGCAAGTGGATACTTGCTGCGCTTTGAGGTCTATGCTGGGAAATGAAATATCTTCAACTAAAAACTAGACAGAAGCATTCTGAGGAACTTCTGTGTGATGAGTGCATTCAACTCACAGAATTGAACGTTCCTCTTGAGAGAACAGTTTTGAAACACTCCTTTTGAAGTATCTGAAAGTCTTTATTCGGAGCGCTTCGAGACATACGCTGGGAAAGGAAATATCTTCACATAAAAACTGGACAGAAACATTCTCAGAAACTTCTTTGCGATGAGTGCATTCAACTCAAAGACTTGAATGTTACCTTTCAAATAGCAGTTTTAAACACTCTGTTTGTAGAATCTGCAAGTGGATATTTGGAGCGCTTTGAGGCTTATGCTGGGATATGAAATATCTTCACCTAAAAACTAGACAGAAGCATTCTCAGAAACTTCTGTGTGATGAGTGCATTCAACTCACAGAGTTGAACGTTTCTTTTGAAAGAGCAGTTTTGAAACACTCTTTTTGTAGAATCTGCAAGTGGATATTTGGAGCGCTTTGAGGCCTATGCTGGGAAAAGGAATATCTTCACCGAAAAACTAGACAGAATCATTCTGAGAAACTTCTGTGTGATGAGTGCATTCAACTAACAGACCTGAGCGTTCCTTTTCATAGAACAGTTTGGAAACACTCCTTTTGAAGAATCTGCAAGTCTTTATTCGGAGCACTTCGAGGCATATGCTGGAAAAGGAAATATCTTCACAAAACAACTGGACAAAAGCATTCTCAGAAACTTCTTTGCGATGAGTGCATTCAACTCACAGACTTGAATGTTACCTTTGAAAGAGCAGTTTTGAACACTCTGTTTGAAGAATCTGCAAGTGGATATTTGGAGCGCTTTGAGGCTTATCCTGGAATATGAAATATCTTCACCTAAAAGCTAGACAGAAGCATTCTCAGAAACTTCTGTGTGATGAGTGCATTCAACTCACAGAGTTGAATGTTTCTTTTGAAAGAGCACTTTTGAAACACTCTTTTTGTAGAATCTGCAATTGGATGTTTGGAGCGCTTTGAGGCCTATGCTGGGAAAAGGAATATCTTCACCGAAAAACTAGACAGAATCATTCTGAGAAACGTCTCTGTGATGAGTGCATTCAACTCACCAACTTGAGCGTTCCTTTTCCTAGAACAGTTTGGAAACACTCCTTTTGTAGAATCTGCACCTGTTTATTTGGAGCGCTTTGAGGCCTATGCTGGAAAAGGAAATATGTTCACATAAAAACTAGACAGAAGCATTCTCTGAATCTTGTTTGTGATGACTGCATTCTACTCACAGAGTTCAACTTTCTTTTTGATAGACGAGTTTCAAAACTTTCTTTTTGTAGAGTCTGCAAGTGGATATTTGGAGCTCTTTGAGGCCAATGCTGGAAAAGGAAATATCTTCACATAAAAACTAGACAGAAGCATTCTCAGAAACTTCTGTGTGATGAGTGCATTCAACTCACAGAGTTGAACATTCCTTTTGATTGAACAGTTTTGAAACACTCTTTTTGTAGAATCTGCAAGTTATTTGGAGCGTTTTGAGGCCTATGCTGGAAAAGGAAATATCCTCACATAAAAACTAGACAGAAGCATTCTCAGAAACTTCTGTGTGATGAGTGCATTCTACTCACAATGTTGAACCTTCCTTTTGATAGAACAGTTTGGAAACACTCTTTTTGTAGAATCTGCAAGTGGATATTTGGGGCGCTTTGAGGCCTATGCTAGAAAAGGAAATGCCTTCACATAAAAATTAGACAGAAGCACTCTAGGAAAATTCTGTGTGATAAGTGCATTTCATCTCACAGACTTGAACGTTCCTTTTCATAGAACGCTTTTGCAACACTCCTTTTGTAGAATTTGAAAGTGTTTATTTGGAGCGCTTTCAGGCATAAGCTGGAAAAGGAAATATCTTCACCTAAGAACTAGACAGAAGCATTCTCAGGAACTTCTTTCTGATGAGTGCATTCAACTCACGGACTTGAACCTTGCTTTTGAAAGAGCAGCTTCGAAACACTCTTTTCATAGAATCTGCAAGTGGAGACTTGCTGCGCTTTGAGGTCTATGCTGGGAAATGAAATACCTTCACCTAAAAACTAGACAGAAGCATTCTGAGGAACTTCTGTGTGATGAGTGCATTCAACTCACAGAGTTGAACGTTTCTTTTGAAAGAGCAGTTTTGAAACAGTCTTTTTGTAGAATCTGCAGGTGGATATTTGGAGCACTTTGAGGCCTATGCTGGGAAAAGGAATATCTTCACCGAAAAACTAGACAGAATCATTCTGAGAAACTTCTGTGTGATGAGTGCATTCATCTCACAGACCTGAGCGTTCCTTTTCATAGAACAGTTTGGAAACACTCCTTTTGAAGAATCTGCAAGTCTTTATTCGGAGCACTTCGAGGCATACGCTGGAAAAGGAAATATCTTCACATAACAACTGGACAGAAGCATTCTCAGAAACTTCTTTGCGATGAGTGCATTCAACTCACAGACTTGAATGTTACCTTTCAAAGAGCAGTTTTAAACACTCTGTTTGTAGAATCTGCAAGTGGATATTTGGAGCGCTTTGAGGCTTATGCTGGGATATGAAATATCTTCACCTAAAAACTAGACAGAAGCATTCTCAGAAACTTCTGTGTGATGAGTGCATTCAACTCACAGAGTTGAATGTTTCTTTTGAAAGAGCAGTATTGAAACACTCTTTTTGTAGAATCTGCAATTGGATGTTTGGAGCGCTTTGAGGCCTATGCTGGGAAAAGGAATATCTTCACCGAAAAACTAGACAGAATCATTCTGAGAAACTTCTCTGTGATGAGTGCATTCAACTCACCAACTTGAGCGTTCCTTTTCATAGAACAGTTTGGAAACACTCCTTTTGTAGAATGTGCAAGTGTTTATTTGGAGCGCTTTGAGGCCTATGCTGGAAAAGGAAATATGTTCACATAAAAACTAGACAGAAGCATTCTCAGAATATTGTTTGTGATGACTGCATTCTACTCACAGAGTTCAACTTTCTTTTTGATAGAAGAGTTTCAAAACTCTCTTTTTGTAGAGTCTGCAAGTGGATATATGGAGCTCTTTGAGGCCAATGCTGGAAAAGGAAATATCTTCACATAAAAACTAGACAGAAGCATTCTCAGAAACGTCTGTGTGATGAGTGCATTCAACTCACAGAGTTGAACCTTCCTTTTGATTGAACAGTTTTGAAACACTCTTTTTGTAGAATCTGCAAGTGGTTATTTGGAGCGTTTTGAGGCCTATGCTGGAAAAGGAAATATCCTCACATAAAAACTAGACAGAAGCATTCTCAGAAACTTCTGTGTGATGAGTGCATTCAACTCACAGACTTGAACGTTCCTTTTGGGAGAACAGTTTCAAAACACTCCTTTTGTAGTATCTGCAAATGTTTATTTGGAGCAGTATGAGGCCTATGTTGGAAAAGGAAATATCTTCACATAAAAACTAGACAGAAGCATTCTCAGAAACTACTTTGTGATGAGTGCATTCTACTCACAATGTTGAACCTTCCTTTTGATAGAACAGTTTTGAAACACTCTTTTTGTAGAATCTGCAAGTGGATATTTGGAGCGCTTTGAGGCCTATGCTGGAAAAGGAAATGCCTTCACATAAAAATTAGACAGAAGCACTCTAGGAAAATTCTGTGTGATAAGTGCATTTCATCTCATAGACTTGAACGTTCCTTTTGACAGAAGGCTTTTGCAACACTCCTTTTGTAGAATTTGCAAGTGTTTATTTGGAGCGCTTTCAGGCATTAGCTAGAAAAGGAAATATCTTCACGTAAGAACTAGACAGAAGCATTCTCAGAAACTTCTTTCTGATGAGTGCATTCAACTCACAGACTTGAACCTTGCTTTTGAAAGAGCAGCTTTGAAACACTCTTTTCATAGAATCTGCAAGTGGATACTTGCTGCGCTTTGAGGTCTATGCTGGGAAATGAAATATCTTCACCTAAAAACTAGACAGAAGCATTCTGAGGAACTTCGGTGTGATGAGTGCATTCAACTCACAGAATTGAACGTTCCTCTTGATAGAACAGTTTTGAAACACTCCTTTTGAAGAATCTGAAAGTCTTTATTCGGAGCGCTTCGAGGCATACCTGGAAAAGGAAATATCTTCACATAACAACTGGACAGAAGCATTCTCAGAAACTTCTTTGTGATGAGTGCATTCAACTCACAGACTTGAATGTTACCTTTGAAAGAGTAGTTTTAAACACTCTGTTTGTAGAATCTGCAAGTGGATATTTGGAGCGCTTTGAGGCTTATGCTGGGATATGAAATATCCTCACCTAAAAACTAGACAGAAGCATTCTCAGAAACTTCTGTGTGATGAGTGCATTCAACTCACAGAGTTGAACGTTTCTTTTGAAAGAGCAGTTTTGAAACACTCTTTTTGTAGAATATGCAAGTGGATATTTTTAGCGCTTTGAGGCCTACGCTGCGAAAAGGAATATCTTCACTGAAAAACTAGACAGAATCATCCTAAGAAAATTCTGTGTGATGAGTGCATTCAACTCACAGACCTGAGCGTTCCTTTTCATAGAACAGTTTGGAAACACTCCTTTTGAAGAATCTGCAAGTCTTTATTCGGAGCACTTCGAGGCATACGCTGGAAAAGGAAATAACTTCACATAACAACTGGACAGAAGTATTCTCAGAAACTTCTTTGCAATGAGTGCATTCAACTCACAGACTTGAATGTTACCTTTGAAAGAGCAGTTTTAAACACCCTGTTTGTAGAATCTGCAAGTGGATATTTTGAGCGCTTTGAGGCTTATGCTGGGATATGAAATATCTTCAACTAAAAACTAGACAGAAGCATTCTCAGAAACTTCTGTGTGATGAGTGCATTCAACTCACCGAGTTGAATGTTTCTTTTGAAAGAGAAGTTTTGAAACACTCTTTTTGTAGAATCTGCAATTGGATGTTTGGAGCGCTTTGAGGTCTATGCTGGGAAAAGGAATATCTTCACCGAAAAACTAGACAGAATCATTCTGAGAAACTTCTCTGTGATGAGTGCATTCAGCTCACCAACTTGAGCGTTCCTTTTCATAGAACAGTTTGGAAACACTCCTTTTGTAGAATTTGCAACTGTTTATTTGGAGCGCTTTGAGGCCTATGCTGGAAAAGTAAATATGTTCACATAAAAACTAGACAGAAGTATTCTCAGAATCTTGTTTGTGATGACTGCATTCTACTCACAGAGTTCAACTTTCTTTTTGATAGAAGAGTTTCGAAACTCTCTTTTTGTAGAGTCTGCAAGTGGATATTTGGAGCTCTTTGAGGCCAATGCTGGAAAAGGAAATATCTTCACATAAAAACTAGACAGAAGCATTCTCAGAAACTTCTTTGTGTTGAGTGCATTCTACTCACAATGTTGAACCTTCCTTTTGATAGAACAGTTTTGAAACACTCTTTTTGTAGAATCTGCAAGTGGTTATTTGGAGCGTTTTGAGGCCTATGCTGGAAAAGGAAATATCCTCACATAAAAACTAGACAGAAGCATTCTCAGAAACTTCTGTGTGATGAGTGCATTCAACTCACAGACTTGAACGTTCCTTTTGGGAGAACAGTTTCAAAACACTCCTTTTGTAGTATCTGCAAGTGTTTATTTGGAGCAGTTTGAGGCCTATGTTGGAAAAGGAAATATCTTCACATAAAAACTAGACAGAAGCATTCTCAGAAACTACTTTGTGATGAGTGCATTCTACACACAATGTTGAACCTTCCTTTTGATAGAACAGTTTTGAAACACTCTTTTTGTAGAATCTGCAAGTGGATATTTGGAGCGCTTTGAGGCCTATGCTGGAAAAGGAAATGCCTTCACATAAAAATTAGACAGAAGCACTCTAGGAAAATTCTGTGTGATAAGTGCATTTCATCTCATAGACTTGAACGTTCCTTTTGACAGAAGGCTTTTGCAACACTCCTTTTGTAGAATTTGCAAGTGTTTATTTGGAGCGCTTTCAGGCATAAGCTAGAAAAGGAAATATCTTCACGTAAGAACTAGACAGAAGCATTCTCAGAAACTTCTTTCTGATGAGTGCATTCAACTCACAGACTTGAACCTTGCTTTTGAAAGAGCAGCTTTGAAACACTCTTTTCATAGAATCTGCAAGTGGATACTTGCTGCGCTTTGAGGTCTATGCTGGGAAATGAAATATCTTCACCTAAAAACTAGACAGAAGCATTCTGAGGAACTTCGGTGTGATGAGTGCATTCAACTCACAGAATTGAACGTTCCTCTTGATAGAACAGTTTTGAAACACTCCTTTTGAAGAATCTGAAAGTCTTTATTCGGAGCGCTTGGAGGCATACCTGGAAAAGGAAATATCTTCACATAACAACTGGACAGAAGCATTCTCAGAAACCTATTTGTGATGAGTGCATTCAACTCACAGACTTGAATGTTACCTTTGAAAGAGTAGTTTTAAACACTCTGTTTGTAGAATCTGCAAGTGGATATTTGGAGCGCTTTGAGGCTTATGCTGGGATATGAAATATCCTCACCTAAAAACTAGACAGAAGCATTCTCAGAAACTTCTGTGTGATGAGTGCATTCAACTCACAGAGTTGAACGTTTCTTTTGAAAGAGCAGTTTTGAAACACTCTTTTTGTAGACTATGCAAGTGGATATTTTTAGCGCTTTGAGGCCTATGCTGCGAAAAGGAATATCTTCACTGAAAAACTAGACAGAATCATCCTAAGAAACTTCTGTGTGATGAGTGCATTCAACTCACAGACCTGAGCGTTCCTTTTCATAGAACAGTTTGGAAACACTCCTTTTGAAGAATCTGCAAGTCTTTATTCGGAGCACTTCGAGGCATACGCTGGAAAAGGAAATAACTTCACATAACAACTGGACAGAAGTATTCTCAGAAACTTCTTTGCAATGAGTGCATTCAACTCACAGACTTGAATGTTACCTTTGAAAGAGCAGTTTTAAACACCCTGTTTGTAGAATCTGCAAGTGGATATTTTGAGCGCTTTGAGGCTTATGCTGGGATATGAAATATCTTCACCTAAAAACTAGACAGAAGCATTCTCAGAAACTTCTGTGTGATGAGTGCATTCAACTCACCGAGTTGAATGTTTCTTTTGAAAGAGAAGTTTTGAAACACTCTTTTTGTAGAATCTGCAATTGGATGTTTGGAGCGCTTTGAGGTCTATGCTGGGAAAAGGAATATCTTCACCGAAAAACTAGACAGAATCATTCTGAGAAACTTCTCTGTGATGAGTGCATTCAGCTCACCAACTTGAGCGTTCCTTTTCATAGAACAGTTTGGAAACACTCCTTTTGCAGAATTTGCAACTGTTTATTTGGAGCGCTTTGAGGCCTATGCTGGAAAAGTAAATATGTTCACATAAAAACTAGACAGAAGTATTCTCAGAATCTTGTTTGTGATGACTGCATTCTACTCACAGAGTTCAACTTTCTTTTTGATAGAAGAGTTTCGAAACTCTCCTTTTGTAGAGTCTGCAAGTGGATATTTGGAGCTCTTTGAGGCCAATGCTGGAAAAGGAAATATCTTCACATAAAAACTAGACAGAAGCATTCTCAGAAACTTCTTTGTGATGAGTGCATTCTACTCACAATGTTGAACCTTCCTTTTGATAGAACAGTTTTGAAACACTCTTTTTGTAGAATCTGCAAGTGGATATTTGGAGCGCTTTGAGGCCTATGCTGGAAAAGGAAATGTCTTCACATAAAAAATAGACAGAAGCACTCTAGGAAACTTCTGTGTGATAAGTGCATTCAACTCACAGACTTGAACGTTCCTTTTGATAGAACCCTTTTGCAACACTCCTTTTGTAGAACTTGCAAGTGTTTATTTGGAGCGCTTTCAGGCATAAGCTGGAAAAGGAAATATCTTCACCTAAGAACTAGACAGAAGCATTCTCAGAAACTTCTTTCTGATGAGTGCATTCAACTCACAGACTTGAAGCTTCCTTTTGAAAGAGCAGCTTTCAAACACTCTTTTCACAGAATCTGCAAGTGGATACTTGCTGAGATTTGAGGTCTACGATGGGAAATGAAATATCTTCACCTAAAAACTAGACAGAAGCATTCTGAGGAACTTCTGTGTGATGAGTGCATTCAACTCACAGACTTGAACGTTCCTTTTGACAGAACAGTTTCAAAACACTCCTTTGGTAGTATCTGCAAGTGTTTATTTGGAGCGCTTTGAGGCCTACGTTGGATATGGAAATATCTTCACATAAAAACTAGACAGAAGCATTCTCAGAAACTTCTTTGTGATGAGTGCATTCTACTCACGGTGTTGAACCTTCCTTTTGATTGAACAGTTTTGAAACACTCTTTTTGTAGAATCTGCAAGTGGATATTTGGAGGGCTTTGAGGTCTATGCTGGGAAATGAAATATCTTCACCTAAAAACTAGACAGAAGCATTCTGAGGAACTTCTGTGTGATGAGTGCATTCAACTCACAGAATTGAACGTTCCTTTTGATAGAACAGTTTTGAAACACTCCTTTTGAAGAATCTGCAAGTCTTTATTCAGGGCGCTTCGAGTAATACGCTGGAAAAGGAAATATCTTCACATAACAACTGGACAGAAGCATTCTCAGAAACTTCTTTGCGATGAGTGCATTCAACTCACAGACTTGAATGTTACCTTTGAAAGAGCAGTTTTAAACACTCTGTTTGTAGAATCTGCAAGTGGATATTTGGAGCGCTTTGAGGCTTATACTGGGATATGAAATATCTTCACCTAAAAACTAGACAGAAGCATTCTCAGAAACTTCTGTGTGATGAGTGCATTCAACTCACAGAGTTGAACGTTTCTTTTGAAAGAGCAGTTTTGAAACACTCTTTCTGTAGAATCTGCAAGTGGATATTTTTAGCGCTTTGAGGCCTGTGCTGGGAAAAGGAATATCTTCACCTAAAAACTAGACACAATCATTCTGAGAAACTTCTGTGTGATGAGTGTATTCAACTCACAGACTTGAGCATTCCTTTTCATAGAACAGTTTGTAAACACTCCTTTTGTAGAATCTGCAAGTGTTTATTTGGAGCGCTTTGAGGCCTATGATGGAAAAGGAAATATGTTCACATAAAAACTAGACCGAAGCTTTCTCAGAATCTTGTTTGTGATGACTGCATTCTACTCACAGAGTTGAACTGTCTTTTTGATAGAAGAGTTCCAAAACTCTCTTTTTGTAGAGTCTGCAAGTGGATATTTGGAGATCTTGGAGGCCTATGCTGGAAAAGGAAATATCTTCACATAAAAACTAGGCAGAAGCATTCTCAGAAACTTCTTTGAGATGAGTGCATTCCACTCACTGTGTTGAACCTTCCTTTTGATAGAGCAGTTTTGAAACACTCTTTTTGTAGAATCTGCAAGTGGATATTTGGAGCGCTTTGAGGCCTATGCTGGAAAAGGAAATGTCTTCACATAAAAACTAGACAGAAGCACTCTAGGAAACTTCTGTGTGATAACTGCATTCAACTCACAGACTTGAACGTTCCTTTTGATAGAATCGTTTTGCAACACTCCTTTTGTAGAATTTGCAAGGGTTTATTTGGAGCACTTTCAGGCATAAGCTGGAAAAGGAAATATCTTCACCTAAGAACTAGACAGAAGCATTCTCAGAAACTTCTTTCTGATGAGTGCATTCAACACACAGACTTGAACCTTGCTATTGATAGAACAGTTTTGAAACATTCTTTTTGTAGAATCTGCCAGTGGTTATTTGGAGCGTTTTGAGGCCTATGCTGGAAAAGGAAATATCCTCACATAAAAACTAGACAGAAGCATTCTCAGAAACTTCTGTGTGATGACTGCATTCAACTCACAGACTTGAACGTTCCTTTTGACATAACAGTTTGGAAACACTGCTTTTGTAGTATCTGCAAGTGTTTATTTGGAGCGCTTTGAGGCCAATGTTGGAAAAGGAAATATCTTCACCTAAAAACTAGACAGAAGCATTCTCAGAAACTTCTTTGTGATGAGTGCATTCTACTCACAGTGTTGAACGTTCCTTTTGATAGAATCGTTTTGAAACACTCTTTTTGTAGAATCTGCAAGTGGATATTTGGAGCGCTTTGAGGCCTATGCTGGAAAAGGAAATGTCTTCACATAAAAACTAGACAGAAGCAGTCTAGGAAACTTCTGTGTGATAAGTGCATTCATCTCACAGACTTGAACGTTCCTTTTGATAGAACCCTTTTGCAACACTCCTTTTGTAGAATTTGCAAGTGTTTATTTGGAGCGCTTTCAGGCATAAGCTGGAAAAGGAAATATCTTCACCTAAGAACTAGACAGAAGCATTCTCATAAACATCTTTCTGATGAGTGCATTCAACTCACCGACTTGAAGCTTCCTTTTGAAAGAGCAGCTTTGAAACACTCTTTTCATAGAATCTGGAAGTGGATACTTGCTGCGATTTGAGGTCTATGTTGGGAAATGAAATATCTTCACCTAAAAACTAGACAGAAGCATTCTGAGAAACTTTTGTGTGATGAGTGCATTCAACTCACAGAATTGAACGTTCCTTTTGATAGAACAGTTTTGAACCTCGCCTTTTGAAGAATCTACAAATCTTTATTCGAAGCGCTTCAAGGCATACGCTGGAAAAGGAAATATCTTCACATAACAACTGGACAGAAGCATTCTCTGAAACTTCTTTGCGATGAGTGCATTCAACCCACAGACTTGAATGTTACCTTTGAAAGAGCAGTTTTAAACACTCTATTTGTAGAATCTTCAAGTGGATATTTTGAGCCCTTTGGGGCTTATGCTGGGATATGAAACATCTTCACCTAAAAACTAGACAAAAGCATTCTCAGAAACTTCTGTGTGATGAGTGCACTCAACTCACAGAGTTGAACGTTTCTTTTGAAAGAGCAGTTTTGAAACACTCTTTTTGTAGAATCTGCAATTGGATATTTGGAGCGCTTTGAGGCCTATGCTGGGGAAAAGAATATCTTCACCAAAAAACTAGACAGAATCATTCTGAGAAACTTCTGTGTGATGAGTGCATTCAACTCGCAGACTTGAGTGTTCCTTTTCCTAGAACAGTTTGGAAACACTCCTTTTGTAGAATCTGCAAGTGTTTATTTGGAGCGCTTTGTGGCCAATGCTGGAAAAGGAAATATGTTCACATAAAAACTAGACAGAAGCATTCTCAGAATCTTGTTTGTGATGACTGCATTCTACTCACAGAGTTGAACTTTCTTTTTGATAGAAGAGTTTCGAAACTCTCATTTGTAGAGTCTGAAAGTGGATATTTGGAGCTCTTTGAGGCCAATGCTGGAAAAGGAAATATCTTCACATAAAAACTAGACAGAAGCATTCTCAGAAACTTCTGTGTGATGAGTGCATTCAACTCACAGACTTGAAACTTCCTTTTGAAAGAGGAGTTTCGAAACACTCTTCTTGTAGAATCTGCAAGTGGATATTTGGAGCGCTTTGAGGCTTATGCTAGGAAACGAAATATCTTCACCTAAAAACTAGACAGAAGCATTCTTAGAAACTTCCGTGTGCGTTATGCATTCAACTCACATAGTGCACACTTACTTTTGATAGCGCACTTTTGAAGCAATCCTTTTGTAGAATTTGCTAGTGGATGTTTGGAGCGATTTGAGGCCCATGTTGGAAAAAGAAATATCTTCACATAATAAATAGAAAGAAGCCTTCTCAGAAACTTCTTTGTGATGAGTGCATTCAACTCACAGACTTGAAACTTCCTTTTGAAAGAGCAGTTTGGAAACACTCTTCTTACAGATTCTGCAAGTGGATATTTGGTATGCTTTGAGGCCTATGCTGGGAAATGAAATATCTTCACCTAAAAACTAGACAGAAGCATTCTGAGAAACTTCTTTCGATGAGTATGTTCAACTCAGACTTGAACGTTCCTTTTGATAGAACAGTTTTGAAATATTAATGTTGTAGAATCTGCATGTGTTTATTCGGAGCACCTTGAGGCCTATGTTGAAAAAGGAAATATCTTCACATAAAAACTAGAGTGAAGCATTCACAGAAACTTCTTTTTGATGAGTTCATTCAACTCACAGAGTTGAACCTACCAATTGATAGAGAAGTTTGGAAACACCCTTTTTGTAGAATCTGCAAGTGGATATTTGGAGCCGCTTAAGGCCTATGCTGGAAAAGGAAATATCTTCACATAAAAATTGAACAGAAGCATTCTCAGAAACTTCTTTGTGTTGAGTGCATTCAACTCACAGACTTGAACTTACCTATAGAAAGACCAGTTTTGAAACAGACTTTTGGTAAAATCTGCGCGTGGTTATTTGGATCACTTCAAAGCCTGTGCTGGGAAATAGAATACCTTTACCTAAAAACTACAGAGATGTATTCTTAGAAACTTCTTTGTGAAGAGTGCACTCAACTCACGGAGTTGAATCTTCCTTTCGATAGAACAGTTTTCAAACACTCTTTTAGTAGAATCTGCTAGTGGATATTTGGAGCGTTTTGAGGCCTATGCTGGAAAAGGAAATATCTTCACCTAAAAAGTAGACAGAAGGATTCTCAGAAACTTCTGTATGATGAGTGCATTCAACTCACAGACTTGAACGTTCCTTTTGACAGAACAGTTTTGAAACACTCCTTTTGTAGAATCTGCAAGTGTTTATTTGGGGCGCTTTGAGGCCTATGTTGGAAAAGGAAATATCTTCACATAAAAACTAGACAGAAGCATTCTCAGAAACTTCTTTGTGATGAGTGCATTCTACACACAGTATTGAACGTTCCTTTAGATAGAACAGTTTTGAAACACACTTTTTGTAGAGTCCGCAAGTGGATATTTGGAGCGCTTTGAGGCCTATGCTGGAAAAAGAAATGTCTTCACATAAAAACTAGACAGAAGCATCCCAGGAAAATACTGTTGGACAGGTGCATTCAACTCACAGACTTGAACGTTCATTTTGATAGAACTCTTTTGAAACACTCCTTTTGTAGAATTTGCAAGTGTTTATTTGGAGCACTTTGAGGCCTAAGCTGGAAAGGGAAATATCTTCACGTAAGAACTAGACAGAAGCATTCTCAGAAACTTCTTTCTGATGAGTGCATTCAACACACAGACTTGAACCTTGCTTTTGAAACAGCAGCTTTGAAACACTCTTTTCGTAGAATCTGCAAATAGATATTTGGAGCGCTTTGAGTCCTATGCTGGGAAATGAAATATCTTCACGTAAAAACTAGACTGAAGCATTCTGAGAAACTTCTGTGTGATGGGTGCATTCAACTCACAGACTTGAACGTTCCTTTTGATAGAACAGTTTTGAAACACTCCTTTTGTAGAATCTGCAAGTGTTTATTTGGAGCGCTTTGAGGCTTATGTTGGAAAAGCAAATATCTTCATATAAAAACTAGACGGAAGCATTCTCAGAAACTTCTTTGTGATGAGTGCATTCAACTCACAGACTTGACGCTTCCTTTTGAAAGAGCAGTTTGGAAACACTCTTTTTGTAGGATCTGCAAGCGGATATTGGGAGCGCTTTGAGGCCTATGCTGGGAAAAGAAATATCTTCAGCTAAAAACACGACAGAAGCATTGTCAGAAACTTCCGTGTGCTTTATGCATTCAACTCACATACTGGACTCTTCCTTTCGATAGCGCACTTTTGAAACACTCCTTTTGTAGAATTTGCTAGTGGATATTTGGAGCGATTTGAGGCACATGCTGGAAAACGAAATATCTTCACATAATAACTAGACAGAAGCACTCTCAGAAACTTCTTTGTGATGAGTGCATTCAACTCACAGACTTGAAATTTCCTTTTGAAAGAGCAGTTTGGAAACACTCTTCTTATAGAATCTGCAAGTGGATATTTGGAGCGCTTTGAGGCCTATGCTGGGAAATGAAATCTCTTCACCTAAAACTAGACAGAAGCATTCTGAGAAACTTCTTTGTGATGAGTGCATTCAACTCACTGACTTAAACTTTCCTTTTGATAGAACAGTTTTGAAACATTAAGTCTGTAGAATCTGCAAGTGTTTATTCGGAGCACCTTGAGGCCTATGTTGGAAAAGGAATATCTTCAAATAAAAACTAGAGTGAAGCATTCTCAGAAACTTCTTTGGATGAGTGCATTCAACTCACAGAGTTGAACCTACCAATTGATAGACAAATTTGGAAACACACGTTTTGTAGAATCTGCAAGTGGATATTTGGAGCCCTTTGAGGCCTATGGTGGAAAAGGAAATATCTTCACATAAAAACCGAACAGAACCATTCTCAGAACCTTCTTTGTGTTGAGTGCATTCAACTCACAGACTTGAACATACCTAAAGAAAGAGCAGTTTTGAAACACTCTTTTGCTGAAATCTGCAAGTGGTTTTTTGGAGCACTTAGAGGCCGGTGCTGGGAAATGGAATATCTTCACCTAAAAACTACCGAGAAGCATTCTCAGAAAGCTCTTCATGATGTGTTCATTCAGCTCAAAGAGTTGAACATTTCTTTTCATAGAACAGTTTTGAAACACTCTTTTTGTAGAATCTGCAAGTGGATATTTGGAGTGTTTTGAGGCCTATGCTGGAAAAGGAAATATCTTCACATAAAAACTAGACAGAAGCATTCTCAGAAACTTCTGTGTGATGAGTGAATTCAACGCTCCAACTTGAAAGTTCCTTTGGACAGAACAGTTTTGAAACACTCCTTTTGTAGAATCTGCATGTGTTTATTTGGAGCGCTTTGAAGCCTATGTTGGAAAAGGAAATATCTTCACATAAAAACTACACAGAAGCATTTTCAGAAACTTCTTTGTGAAGAGTGCATTCTACTCACAGTGTTGAACCTTCCTGTTGAGAGAACAGTTTTGAAACGCTCTTTTTGTGGAATCTGAAAGTGGATATTTTGAGCGCTTTGAGGCCTATGCTGGAAAAGGAAATGTCTTCACATAAAAACTAGACAGAAGCATTCTAGGAAACTTCTGCTTGATAAGTGCATTCAACTCACAGACTTGAACGTTCCTTTTGATAGAACTCTTTTGAAACACTCCTTTTGTAAAATTTGCAATTGTTTGTTTGGAGCGCTTTGAGGCCTAAGCTGGAAAAGGAAATATCTTCACATAAGAACTAGACAGAAGCATTCTCAGAAACTTATTTCTGATGAGTGAATTCAACACACGGATTTGAACCTTGCTTTTGAAAGAGCAGCTTTGAAACACTCTTTTCGTAGAATCTGCATGTGGATATTTGGAGCGCTTT